>NC_041728.1:47588400-50342819 GCF_004115215.2 Ornithorhynchus anatinus | reverse complement strand
AAGATCAATAGCTAATTTCAATTAATCATTTAGAACTACAAATTGAATACATCTGTAAATATGGTTATATATTTAAAATATTACCTTACGAAAAAGACTTACAAGCTTACTTAATTTCCTTACAGAGATGTCTACAGCATCTGATACATTGTTACATTATGTCATAATGAATTAACTAATAACATTTTGTCCCTGGCCCTACTAACTCCATTTCCTACACTGTTTCATAATGAATTAACATAAAGTAGGACAAAACCTTTATCATCCCACAATTAGAATAGACTGATTCATTTATTTCTGCTTTGTTGGGGGTAGCCTGATTATCATATCAATTCAATCAGTGGTATGATCAAAAATAAAAAGAAACTGTTTTTGGAGGAAAAAATTCTGGTTACTCTACCTGACTAAATAATTTAAAAAACCCTTAATTCTAGGTCCTGGATATTACTAGATTGTTATTTTTTGAAAATACAATTTTAAATTTCTATAATTACCAGTTTGATAAAAAAAATTACTTCTCCTTCCTACTATTTTTCTATCAATAAACTTTCTCTTCAGTGAGTGTTTAGAGGACCAGTAAAACATATATGTATTTTTATGGACTAATTTATCACCACTGATCTCCTTGCCAAATCCAATGGTTTCTACTTTATTCTGGTTTTCCTCGATCTCTTCAGTTTGCCTTTGACACACTGCTGATCCACTCTTTCCCTGGAAAACATCACCCCAAATTGCCAGGCCCATTCTCTTTTCCAACTAAGCCAGGCTGCTTCTCTAGATGTTCTCCAGAAAGTCAGAGTACCCTAATGGCTCTTATAAACCCCAGGTGGGATTCAGTGTGAAATGCATTCCATCATCGTAGCAAAGGAAAAGAACTTCAAATTTAGGTGGCATGCTTTCTTCCTGAGACAGTTGGTTTTTGGTACTTTTTAAAGGGCTTGGGTTTCACTTCATTAGTGAATGAGAGTGACTTTTGATGGCAATATGAGTCCTCCAAGACCTGTATTTAGGCTACCAATAGCTTTTTTTCAGCTTTTATAAATTATTCTGTCCCCATTTCACCTTTTGAGATTTCAGAATTATTTAGTATAATCTTGACTAGGTGTTTTAGGTGGGAAAGGGATACCTTAATTTCACATAACTATGTCTACATGCAATTTGGAATTAGTGTACAAGAGGATAAATGCATTATACTGGAGCCCCACCCGAAAGCCATAGGTAGCATTCTTGTGTGGGTATGCTTAAAAAATGGAAAATAGCACCATTTGGGGAAATGGCCTTACAGGAAGGCTATGGGGATAGTAAATAATAATAATAATGTTGGTATTTGTTAAGCGCTTTACTATGTGCAGAGCACTGCTCTAAGTGCTGGGGTAGATACAGGGTATCCAGGTTGTCCCACGTGAGGCTCAACAGTTAATCCCCATTTTACAGATGAGGTAACTGTGGCACAGAGAAGTTAAGTGACTTGCCCACAGTCCACACAGCTGACAAGTGGCAGAGGCGCTTGTCAAACCCATTCAAACCCATGACCTCTAACTCCCAGCCCGGGCTCTTTCCACTGCACCACACTGCTTCTATCAATAGTAATAATTATAATGGTTCTTGGCAAGTAATGTCCTAAGCAATGGGGGTAGATAACATATCAGGACAGTTGCAGCGATTCTGCCATCAGTGCAGCTACTTCTGTTCTACCCTTTCTAATATTTTCCTCAGTGTTCCGGAACAAGGAAGGATGGGAAGAGACAAATAGTATATGTTCCCATTATCACGTTGGCAGTTCTCCAAACATACATTGCTAGAAGTAGGAAAATGAAATGGGTGAATTGCTTTTCTTTCTTCAGGTCCCTAGAAGGATTTGTTTCAAGTGGAAGAATCAGGCTCTACAACATTAAAACCAATGAAATGAGGGTATATAAGAAATTTATTTTAGAACTGAATATACAGCAATAATGTACCACATTTTCTTAGAATATTTCATGAGAAAAAATAGCTTTCAACATTTTATTTAAAAGACTAAGATTTCCACTGGGATTAAACTCTCAACTCAGTAACAAAATGCAGATTTCAGACCTCTGATTCTGAAAGATGTTTTCAAGCATTAAAAACTCATTATTCTTCCAAAGGCTTGAAAAGAGCTATTTAAAAGTTTCATTAAATATGTTGTAAATATCAGAGAAGCAACCTTTGTTTTGATGGTGTAATAATGAATATGATTTTCAGCCTAAATACAGTAGATGTTTATAACTAGCTTTATAAAAGTTCAGGATTGTATATAACAAGCACAGGTTTTACTAAGCTTTCTGCAATAACATTTGTACAAAAAAAATATCCCTCAACTGTACTTCCTTTGTGTACAACAATCAGAGCATAGCAAAGTGCTGTTTCAACTGTTTAATTAAATGTTGAGTGTCAACATGATCTGGAAATGCTACTTCTGATTTCTGAGCAGCTATATAACTTCTCTGCAGATCTCCAACCTGTAAAAAAAAACACCAAAATGAGATTATAAGTACAAATTATAAGCATAAATAAATTTGTATATATTATACCATCATGTTTTCAGTTCCAGAAGAGTGTTTGTTGTTTTTAGGACAATATAGTATGTCATTGTTACCATCACCACTTACAGTTACTGAGGGTCCACTGTGCATTGTTACAGAGGAGTAAGACATGGTTCCTCCCTGTGAGAAAGTTACAGTGTGCCTCCTAAATTACAGAATAATGTAACTAGTAGCCATTTCTAAACTCCACTTTATAGCTCTTTTAAACAACCCACTGAATAGTTCTTTCTTGTGAGCACAGCTGGATTTGTGTGCTGAATAAAAATATTTATATGCAATTTGAAGTAAAGCTTTACTTGAAAGCACCTAGGTGCACCAAAACCTCTTTCTTAATGTTAACATAAAAGTATTAAGTTTTAATTTCAGACAAGGAAATTTAGTACTTTAGAAAGTTGCCCTAACCCATCCATAAAATAGTTATCAAGGCTTTGACTCAGAGATTAAGTGTTTAACTGTTAGTGGGTTTTATCTCTTTCCATCCTGTTTCCTTAAGATTACAAGACACTTTGGGGAGTAGCAATGGGAAGGAACATCTTGCCATCCTTCCTTTTTCTCCATCTGATGCACACACAATGCCCCACTTATATTGGGAGTCCACTTCCTGGGTGAGAGATGTTGATGGTCCAATTACTATTCACGGAGCTGATTAAGGGTAGGGTATTTCAGATATGGGCAGACATTTTAGAACAGGATAGTGGCTAGCAAAAAATTATACCTGGCTGCAAATGTTTCAACCTCCACACTCATTTAGAAATGATGCCCTCATATTTTCTTAACCTTTCTTAATTCCTTCTAAGCCTCTTCATCTCTTTAGGCAAAGAGGATTTTAAAATATCGACAGCCAAATGCACCCAGAGTTCGCCCATAAACTTAAACCCATATGAAAACCTCACCAAAAGACAAGGTAGTTTATTAAATTGATTTACATGCTACTTTCTTTAAAGAATGATCCGACTTCTATGAGACCCTGGATAAGTACATTTTTGCACATCTTTAATAGTAGCAGAATTGTTTCTCTCCAGTACATTTCTGAGCTAACAAATTGTGGATGATTTAACAACTATTATTAATTGTACACAAGTTGTTGATGATAGCTAGAAAATAGAATTTTGATCATTATCTCAAATATTCCATCTGTGAAATAAACACTGGCTTCTGCTTAAGCAGATGCTTTTTAGAAAATATGACAGTGACTAAATGAATTTTAAAATATAAAGAGACAGCCGGTTTTAGATAGATCAGCACTTAATCCCCAAAGACCTACACATTCAATCCAAAAACTAAGCAATAAAACAAGCTTAATTTGAGAATTTTCTTATCTAATGAACAGTGCTCTGCACATAGTAAGCGCTAAACAAATACCAACATAATTTATTTTACTAATAAAGAGCAAATGATAAGCAGATCACATTAATGAGTACCTTGTCAGAGAGTGCTGCAAAATTAAAATGTGGTTCATACATATGGGGTGCTAAAGATGAAGCAGTCTGTAGCAGTGCTCTTGCCTATATGATATAGAAAAGAGAAGAATCACAATTCCACACTTGTACTTAGCAATTCGGTCTGTCCAGTATGAGAATTCTCTTGGATTCAAGAGAGCCCACTAAAACATACTGCTTCAGAATGGAAAAAATGATTCAGCCCTCCATTCACCTTTCTCTCTTTTTTCTTTTTTGGTATTTGTTAAAGTGCTTACTATATGTCAAACACTGCTCTAGACACTGGGGTCATACAGATTAATTAGGTTGAACACAGTCCCTGAACCAAGTAGTAAAAAAAAGCAAAAAGTAGTTTATTCCATTGTTTTCCACCCCAGTGGCAAGAATTTAGGAAACAGCATGCCTAGTGGTTAAAAAGCATGGGCCTGGGAGTCAGAGGTCCTGGGTTTTAATCCCGGCACTGCACGTGACTGTCAGCTGTGTGACCTCGGGAAAGTCAGTTTAACTTCTCTGTGCCTCAGTTACAGCATCTATAAAATGAGGAATAAGACTGAGTCTACCTCAGCCTGAGTCCAGTGCCTGGCACATAGTAAATGCTTAAATAACCATAAAAACAACACATGGGTGCACAGTCTTAATCCCTTTTTTGCAGATGAGAGAACTGAGGCACAGAGATGTTAAGTGATTTGCTCAAGTTCACATAGGCAAATGGCAAAGCTGGGATTAGAACTCAGGGCCTCTGATTCCTAGGCCCCAGCTCTTTCCTCTGTCCATGTTGCCAACACCATCATCACTGGTACTCTGATTCTCTTTCCCTCTTCAAAACCCTACTTAAAACTCACCTCCTCCAGAGGCCTTCCCAGACTGAGCTCCTCTTCTCCCTCTACTCGCTCTGCCATCCCCCCTTTACCTCTCCGCAGCTAAACCCTCTTTTTCCCCTTTTCCCTCTGCTCCTCCACCTCTCCCTTCCCATCCCCACAGCACTGTACTCATCCGCTCAACTGTATATATTTTCGTTACCCTATTTATTTTGTTAATGAACTGTACATCGCCTTGATTCTATTTAGTTGCCATTGTTTTTACGAGATATTCTTCCCCTTGACTCTATTTATTGCCATTGTTCTTGTCTGTCCGTCTCCCCCGATTAGACTGTAAGCCCGTCAAACGGCAGGGACTGTCTCTATCTGTTGCCGACTTGTTCATCCCAAGCGCTTAGTACAGTGCTCTGCACATAGTAAGCGCTCAATAAATACTATTGAATGAATGGTATTTATTGGGTGCTTACTGTGTGCAGAGCTCTGTACTAAGTCCTTGGGAGAGCACTATACAACAGAGTTGTCAGACACATTCCCTGTCCACAATAAGCTTACAGTCTAGAAGGGGAGACAGACATTAATATAAATGATTTATAATATCTAATTTATATATAAGTTCATAAAGGCTATGGC
The DNA here is from genome assembly GCF_004115215.2 of Ornithorhynchus anatinus. NCBI lineage: Eukaryota > Metazoa > Chordata > Mammalia > Monotremata > Ornithorhynchidae > Ornithorhynchus > Ornithorhynchus anatinus. Next base: position 50,337,368 of record NC_041728.1, on the reverse strand, counting down.
TGAGGCAAATATCAAATGCCCAAAGGTCAGAGATCCAAGTGCACCGATGGTGCAGAAGGGAGAGCCGGGGAAATGAGGAATTAATTGTGGAAGGCCTCTTGAAGGAGATGTGAACTAATCCTTTAAGCTCCATGTGGGACCTGATTATCTTTTATCTACCCCAGCCCTTAGTACAGTCCTTGACACATAGTAAGAGCTTAAAACCACAAGTATCATTATGATGATGATGATAAATATAAATTTGTACTGTGGGAAGATGTTCCTTCATAGTTCCATCATGTTTCATTTAAATCATATATTGAACACATTTATTATGGCAGAAATGAGTGTACTTTAATATGTAACTTCTTTAGGAAGGGCTGGGCTGGCGCAGAGAACATAATGGATTCTAGGGTAGGATTAGGACCAAAACCACCAGGAGTATATGTGAATGCATCTCATGAACTATTTTAGATAATAGGTGAAATACTCCCTTGATCTTGCTCCATTTTTGGCCCTCCATGAAAACAAGAAATGCAAAAGGGAAAATGCCTGGGACCTAATAATAGAGTTTCAATGGAAACATTTCTCCACGAAGAGATGGCCTCAGTGGAATACAAAATCACATAACTACTTAGGGCCATATAGATCCCTTTAAACTCTTGTTTATTCATTTGAAAAATCACTTGGGTAAAGTGGAGCCCAAACCTAGTTAAGTAAATGTAAATTAAATAAATGTGTGTAGAATATGATTCAAATTGGGGAAAATATTAGAACACTTTAAAGAGAATTTTTACATATATAAAGTAGCCTATGAATGCCTCTTTCTTGTTAGTACATAGTCATTTCAAATGAATCATTCTCTACTTTGATTTCTCACAGTAACTTTATGCAAGTTTTATTAAAATGTGACTTGTAACTAATGAACTTTAAATAAGTGATTAACTAGAAATATTTTATCTTCACTTAGGGGAAAAATACTCATCACATAAGAAATTGATGCCAAATTTGCATCTAGCAATAACCTAAAAAGTTAAAATTATCATTTAAAATTATCCTAGGGTCATTCAGTGCTAGGATATTTCTAATGTAAGCCCTAAAAATATGTTATTTAGAATCCAACTGACTCAAGAGTACATAGAAAAGAGAATTCATTGGCATTTTTCATCTGACATATCAAAGCTATTTTAAATCCAAATAAGAGTAGAAAGGAAGAAAATATTTGTTTTAAATTTGAAATTAAAATTACACATTAAAGTAGAAATTCCCTTGGAGAAACTACTTTGCCTCGTTTTAGAAAAGATATCGCCATGTGGTGTTGAGTTTACTAACCTGTTCCACATGGCCCTTTCGCATCTCGAGTACAGCCAAGTTATTGTAAGCTTCGGCATGGTCATTATCATTAGCCAGGGCCAACCGGAAACACTGATAGGCCAGGTTTAGGTCTCCTATTCCCTACAAAATAAAATACTTTTATATTTATTCACATAAATACTTTTCCTCTGATTTCCTCATAGAAGTCCTTTCCATGTTAGAAAAACAGGAACATCATATGCTTATTATGGGAATGCTATGAAAGCTTTGTCTAAGAAGATTAATTCTTAAGCTCCATTCATTCAATAGTATTTATTGAGTGCTTACTATGTGCAGAGCACTGTATTAAGCACTTGGAATGTACAATTCAGCAACAGTTAGAGACAATTTCTGCCCAATGACGGACTCACAGTCTAAACGGAGGAAAGAGACAGCAAAGCAAAACAGAACAAAACAAAAACAAGATATCATCAAGATAAAATCAAAGGGTTGTACACCTCTTTAACAAAATATATAGGGTAATAATATATACAAATGAGCACAGTGCTGAGGGGAGGGGAAGAAGAGCAGAGGGTGAGGGGGGGAAGGGGAGTAGAGCGAAAGGGGGAACTCAGTCTGGGAAGGCCTCCTGGAGGAGGTGAGCTCTCACTAGGGCTTTGAAAAGGGGAAGAGTTTGGCAGATGTGAGGAGGGAGGGCATTCCAGGACAATGATAGGACATGGACCAGAGGACGATGGCGGGATAGGTGTGAATGGGGGACAGTGAGAAGGTGAGCGGCAGAGGAGCCGAGTGTATGGGGTGATCAGTAGAAAGAGAGAAAGGAGGTGACGTAGGAGGGGACAAGGTGATGGAGAGCTTTGAAGCCAAGAGTAAGGAGTTTTTGTTTCGTGCAAAGGTTGATAGGCAACCACTAGAGGTTTTTGAGGAGGGGAGTGACATGCCCAGAGTGTTTCTGTAGGAAGATGATCTGGGCAGCGGAAGGAAGAATAGACTGGAGTCGGGAGACACAAGAGGAAGGGAGATCAGAGAGGAGGCTGACACAATAATCCAGTCGGGACATTATTAGAGCTTGTACCAGCACGATAGCAATTTGGTTGGAGAGGGAAGGGCGGATCTTGGCAATATTGTGCAGGTGAGACCAGCAGATGTTGGTGACAGATTGGATGTGTGGGGTGAGAGAGCTGAGTCAAGGACAACACCAAGGTTGCAGACCTGTGAGACGGGAAGGATGGTAGTACCGTCCACAGTGACAGGGAAGTCAGGGAGAAGACAGGGTTTGAGAGGGAAGATAGGAGCTTTAAATATCATAAATCTGTAACTGTACATTAATATGTGATTTTCTGGATTTAGTAATTTTGGGGCTCTGTTTTCAGACTATGCTTTTGTACAACTACTTCTCCTGGGGCACCATGACAATATTTTAAATATGTATCCTACCACAGCTATGTGTCCTAAGTTATACCAGACATCAGCTGCTTCCTCTTCATTTTCAGCCAAAGAAAGGGCACGTTCAAATGAGGTCAGAGTCATATCATACTGCTGGGCATAGAAGCAGCAAAGACCCAGATTGTTAAAAAGCTGGCAGTTATAAACACCCATCTGCAGAAGTCTCCTTTTCGAAGAAGAAAAACAGGAATTATTTTTTTTTAAAAAAACAGTTCTTTGTTTTCCTGAATTTAGCAATTTATCTTGAAATTTAAAGGCTAATCTTTCAAAAAGATTAATGATAATGGGGGCAGGCTAAATGACAATACAGTGTTCTACTTTATTCATATTAATGTCTTTCTCCCCCTCTAGACGTAAGGTCATTGTGGGCAGGGAACGTGTCTGCCAATTCTGTTGTATTGCACTTTCCCAAGCGCTTAAAACAGTGCTTTGCCATATTAAGTGTTCAATAAATACTACTGATTGATTGATTCAACATAAAACAAACTAAAATAAGGTTAAAAGGACTTTACTTTTCTTTGAACTTTGAATTCTTATTAACTTCTATAATGATATTTTGAGACTGTGACTAAATTCTTTATCTCTTGGGATTTTTATATTTTACTAGGTGAAACAAAATTATATTTAATGTTCTGCCCTTGAAATAACATCACTATGTTTCAACTTGTCATAGAAGAGTTCAATTTTGGCATAAAACTTGGGAAGCTAATTAGTCAATCAATCGTACTCTTTGAGCACCTGTGCAGAGCACTGTACCAAGTGCTTGGGAGAGTTCACTATAACAGAGTTAGTAATCGTACTCTTTGAGCACCTGTGCAGAGCACTGTACCAAGTGCTTGGGAGAGTTCACTATAACAGAGTTAGTAAACATGTTCCCTGCACAATGAGAGTAGAAGGCATCAAGCTAACATCCAGTAGTTGCTCAGACCTCCCATTGCAGCTTAGATTTGAAATTTAGTCCCCACATTTTTTCTTAAATTTTCATGTTACCTACTGTAGTTCTGTTGAGCCATCAGACAATCAAATCAGGATGATTATCTGCTTCACAATCTATATGTAGTTAACTGAAAGTTCTTTCTCCTAAATTATACCTCTGTGTTACTTTCAGTGTGTGTGAGTGAAGCTTAAAAGATCTATGCATGGATACACAGGGCTCACACTCCAAGATGGTGGCTCACACAACGGGGTTCATGCCAGCAGCCTCCCCCTCCATTCTTTTTATGCTATTTGTTAAGCACTTACTATGTGCCAGACACTGTTCTAAGCACTGGGGTAGATAGAAGTTATTCAAGTTGGACATAGCCCATGTCCCACATGTGGCTCACAATCTTAATCCCCATTTTACAGATGAGGTAACCAAGGCACAGAGAAGTTAAATGACTTGCCCAAGGTCACACAGCAAACAAGTGGCAGAGCTGAGATTAGAACCCAGGTCCTTCTGATTCTCAGGCCTTTGCATTATTCACTAGGCCAAGCTGTTTCTCTTCTCCTATTCCACAATTTAGGAAGTTATAGTTGGGGAAAAGGAGTGTTAAAGCTCTTAGCATGGACAAAGAAATAGTTACTACACTTCAAAGAGAAGGGAAAGAGTAGCAGCCTTTGGTGCTAAACATTACAGCAGTTCATCAGAGGATCAACCAATTTCTGTGGTTCCTTGGTTCAGGGATGGTGTTATGGGATTGCGGGGAGCGGGGAGGGTGTAAAGGGGTACCAACTGCTTGAATCCCAACCATAGGGGACCTCAGTTAACTGGTGTATTTGATGATAGCTGGCTCCAGTCCACACATCCCTCTGCTGCGGGGAATCGTTTTTAGAAAAATGTCGGTCCATATTCCCCGACTCCTCAAGAACCTGCGGTGGTTGCCCATCCACTTCCTCAGCAAACTGAATCACCTTACTATTGGCTTAAAATCACTCAATCACCTTGCCCCCTCCCTTCTTACCTCACTGATTTCCTAAGACAACCTGACACACTCACTTTGCTCCTCTAATGCCAACCTTCTCATTGTACTTTGAGGTCATCTATTTTGTCGTTGACTCCTCACCCACTTCCTGCCTCTAGCCTGGAACTCCTTCCTCTTCCATACTAACAGACCATCGCTCTCTCCACCTTAAAAGCTTTATTAAAATTACATTCCCTCCAAGACGCCTTCCCCGACTAAGCCTTACTTTCCCCTATTCCCTTTCTCTTTTACGTGGCCCTTGCACTTGGATTTGTACCCTTTATACACTTGATACTCAGCCCACCCTCAGCCCCACAGCTCTTATGTACATATCTGTAATTTATTTTAATGTCTGTCTCCTCTCTAGACTGTAAATTCCTTGTGCACAGGGGACATATTTACCAATTCTGTTATACTGTACTCTCCTATGAACATAGAATAGCACTCTGCACACAGTAACTGCTTAATAAATACAATTAATTGACTGGTGAAGGAAGAAGGCAGTCACCTGGGGCTGTCAATTTTCAGGGTTGAAAATCTGGCATTCCAGGAGGGGGATACCTGGGAGAAAGAAGTCCTGACTGGACTCTGAGGAGGTGGTATTAAGATACTATTGTACCTCATACCCCTTATTCCCCTTGGCCTCCCCTCTGCTAGAGTGGACCCAGTCCCAACCTTGAAGTGATTACTCTTGGCCTGCCAAATCTCTAGCCCACACTCTGTGATGATAGGAGAGAAAACTTTTTGTCTACTCTGGGTGCTCACTTGTCTAATGTCAGATATGCTCAGGATCCTCAATTTCTCTTAAAATATTGAAGCACAAACTAGACACGGTATTGTCAGAAGGAAGATGGTTGGCATCATGGACTTCCTTATTCTTTATGGTGTGCATTCAGGGGTACTGACTCCATGATTAGATTAATGAGGACAATCTAGAGGACTTCATAAGGTATTTTGCTTCTGATGAAGCATCTCTGAAATCCCAGGGCATTTCCTCCCAAGGATTAATTAAGCACACATCAGGATGTCTGAACAGCAACCATAATTCAGAATCTCCCTGCCATGCTCCAAACCAGGCCTATGATTCTTCATGGCTTTGATTATGGTCCTGACTATTCCAAGAGGTTAAAAAAAAATAAACATGCATATACTATTTCTTCTTGACAGTTTGTTTACATTGTGAAAAGTACATCAGTAATGACGGAAAATAAGTTAAGACTGCAGAGCCATCCCTGCCCTGCACAATTCCCAGTTGCATTTATAATACAAAAGTGAAAGAGGCTAGATAAGAAAAAATATCATCTCCTCCACCGTACACTCCTTTATTATATTTTTTTCATATTCTTAGGAGATAAATTTGATCATTACTGATATCAAGCCTACCTGTAAAACCGCAGCGCTACTTCAGGTTGATCAGAGTAAAAGTGGTTGCTTCCAATGCATGCAATGGCTTCCACATGAGTATTGTCCTGTTTTAAAACATCTTTGTAGTATTCAGCAGCCATTGAGATATTGTTCATTTCCTGTTCCCCATTAAAAAAAATAGTTTTATTTTATTTTACTTCTATACTGGCATTCAAAATTGCAGTGTGATTGAAACTGAAAAGTAACAGGAACGAAAAGCAAAAACAAGCAAAATATCTAGCATTCCTAGTGCAATCTCTCAAAACGAGAGATCTTAAAGTTATACCATATTCTTAAGTTGGGAGCGAGCCAGATTTAGCATCTCTGTTTTACAGATGACAAAGTAGGACACAGTTAATAATTCCAGTGAAATGAATTCCCAAAACCCCTTCAGGGTCAAAGACAAATTTGGGTTCAAATTTACAATTGCTAGTTGCAGCCCTGCCCTCCAGGCCCTATTTTTCCAACAGCAAAAAATGAAGACCCCATTCCCAGCCTCAAATGACTAACGAATAACATTAGGAAAGGTGAACTGAAAATATTCCCTTTTCACGGTGATCCAAAGTGAGGTTCAGCAAACCTTGGAGTGCAAATAGCCATTGGCCCATTAGATTGTAGGCTACTTAAGGGCAGGGATGTTTGCTTCTGATATCCTTTCCCAAATGCTTAGGACAGTGTTTTAGACTCAGTACAGGCTCAATGAATACTTTTGATTGATTGAAGTACATGAAGGAAAAAGACATTTCCTATTCCATTCTCTCTCAATTTTCTAATTCAGCTCATGTCTAAAAGGCTTACTTTTGAAGATGAAATTCAATGCAGTGCATTTCAGTAACTCATTTCAAAAAGCCCATCTTGCTGTGCTACACTTAGTGACCTTTGCAATGGCCCTTCTAAGAGTACTCATTGTGGATTTTAGTTAAGGAAATTTAAAACAGTGATTTTAAAGTCTGCAAACTTACCCCTTGTTATTTAGAACAAATAGTTCTGTGAAAATGCGTACATATTTTCAATAAGCATCTTAGTTAGATTGCGATTAGGGAATTAGGGGATGTTCTTTTAACAACATGCCACATTATCGATGCGAGCTTGGGAGCTTGTGCAGCAGTGTAGCAGCAGAACAAGTGAGTACTACAGTGCGAATTTCCTTAACACAAGGTTTTGCAAGAACACAACCCTCTCTTTAGAGCAGATCTTGGTGCATACTTTAATCTTGCTATTAAGTAATTGTATTTTTACAATTATTATTTTCATACCAATTTTCAAAACCCACAACTTCTGAAGTAGAAAAATAGAAAAATTTTCTAGTATAAGGTTTCTAGTTCCTACACAGCTTCATTCCGAAGTACAAACTGGGGGGAGAGAGGGGAAGTCCTTTGCCTCTGGTCCACTATAACAGTCACCTGCTTTAAGGGTGGCTTTCAACAGCAAACCTTAGCTTCAACAGATGATATTTAATCCTATTCAATAATTCAGTTATAGACAAAAGGAACGCTAAACAATGATAGGACTAGCTTAAAATTTTCACCTAACACCAGATGAAAAAAGATGAAAAATGAAAAAAAAAAGATAGGAAATAGAATGGGACTAAGCAGCTTCTTACAGATCTCCAGAGAACACCGCAAATGAGATGTGGAAAACAGATTCCCTGAGGCAAATATAATGCAGTCAGCATCTCAAAGTAAAAATCTTTAGTAATTAAGCTTTGACTCTGTTGCCACCCAATGAGGAAAATAATATCCATTTTAAAAGTGCTCCTTTAAATAAAATTTTCATAGACATTATTCTACATTTCCTCATCTTAGCTCCTTTAACCTGTTATATCAAATAAAAATAGAACTCCATCATTTTTAATCTTTCAAATTTTCCCAACATGTCAGAAAGGGAAACAAATGAAAATATTTTTAACAATCATTAGTATTTTCAAGAAACTTAAAACAGGGTTAGTAACGTCTTTTTAAAGTCCTATTAACTAATTTTTCATTCCTAAAGTAGAATTTATGGAACTTTGAAACCTGCCAAGAGCACATTGTATTCAATTTACAGTATCATTCTAGGAACACTTTTACGGATACAAGAAATTTTTTTATTAAACCAACTTGAAAATATGTTTCTTAGCTATAAGACCTGATAAAAATGGTTCTATTATTTCACCAAATCAAAATAGTTCCACTTTTCAATTTGCCTTTACTGGTAGTCCACATTTAAAAGTACAGGCAACCTCAAGCTGCTTTGCTAGGGAAATCTACCAAGTTGTTAATAATTCAGTCTGGTGTTGCAGGTAAGTGAGAACTTTGTGCTCTAGGCTCAAAATTTATATTGTGAACATCTAGAAATGGATGGGTGTTATAATGTGAATTTCCTTAATACAGGTTTGCAAGAAAATACTAGGGAAGCCAACATCAGTAATAGGCTCAATCCTGGACGTTTTCACGTCTTTTGACTGGAAGGTTTTATGCATCTGTTGGTTATGTTATGTGAAAAAATAATTCTACTAGTTTCCTTTTACTGCTTGCAATTTTTTGAAATTACTACTGTGTTTGGATGATGCCAACTCATTTCCCAAATACACACACAGTTCTAGTTCTCCATTACATATTGACTTTTAGAATATGCTCTACCTCATATGTTCTGGCAATTCCACAAAGGAGGGATACCTCTCCAGGAAATTTATCTAGACCTTGTTTGAAAAGATTTAAAGCTGTCAGCGGCTGATCCAGGCGAAAATACACCTGAAACCAAAGCATATTTCAAATGTCATGGTGAACATTTGTTTCATAGTAATGCAACTGCTACTTAAGATTCTCAGCAACACCCAGAAATGGATTACATTATTGTATCTGCTTTGCTTTATTATGTACTGAATTTGAATACTAATCCCATACTCAATATTTCCATCCTTTGGTTGAGAGTTAGCAATGAAAGCATTAAAATGGAAAATTTCCTTACATTAATATAAGAATTCCTAAAACAAATTGAAGATAAAAAATGCACATAAATTTAATTTGCCTAAAGGCAAATATTTTTCTAATTTCTTAATATATGTGCAGATTCTTCATTATTAAGTAGTTTTCTTTCAGCCTGAGGATTAGAAAATCAGATCCTTCCGAAGCCTTGCCAGATTTATATTAGTGGCAAATTTCTATCCATTAAGATGTGAAAGACAGAGAGTAATAATTGAACATTAATTTCTGTCAGTCAGCAGAAAGTCATTATTGTATTGTCCAATTCAAGTCTTCAAATTGTTTAATAAGAATGTAAAATTTAACATGCACAGCATCAAAAGAGAACTCGTTTGAGAGATTCACAAGATGAAGCTTTGACAATAGTGCATACTGTAAATCAGTATCATTTTCATTTTCACCTGAGGAGTCTAAAGCAGTTTTCTTCACCTTCTTTTTCCAAAAATTTTTAATATGCCCACTATAAGTGAAAAGTTTCTAAAGCCTCAACAAAATGGCGCTGTTTTTAACGCACTAGCCCCAGCATTTATGCCCTAAATGTCTTAGTATTGGGATAGAGCACTTAGCTCCAATCCTAGGGTGCTAGAAAACCACATGGCAGCTATCAGTCTCTAGTGCTGTCAAACTGGCCCCACCCCAAGCATTACTGTGGCAGCTGGTAGGAGCAATACTAAAGGTGTGAGGGGTTGACTGAGAGATTCTTCAGGAAGCACGGAAGGTGGGATCCAATGACCCACTATTTTGGGGAAAGGGGAGATAGCCAGCATACTTCTGTCTAAAAAGTTTATACCTGCATAGGGGGATTAATCTGTGATTAGAGGCTATCCTTTTGAATGAAAGGGGTCTTACAAAATGTCCTTTTTTCATCAAAAAAACCCCAAAAGTAAAGTCTGAATTTGGTAAGCCTCTTGAGAGTTGTCTTCTACTTTTATTTCAGTCTTCCCAGAAGATTAGTTGTGGGTAGGAAGCATGAGCCTGGAAGTCAGAGGATCTGGATTCTAATCTTGACTCCACCTCATGTCTGCCATGTGACCTTGGGCAAGTCACTTAACTTCTCTGTACCCCAGTTTCCTCATTTGTAAAATGGGGATTAAGACCGTGAGTCCCATATGGGACAGGGCCTGTGACTGATCTGATTACCTTGTATCTACCCCAGTGCTTAGAACAGTACTTGGCACATAGTAAGCACTCAACAAATACATTTATTATTATTATTACTCTCCCAAGCACTTAGTACAGTGCTCTGCCCACAGTAAGCACTCAATAAATATGACTGACTTTTATTGTGTGCCCCCAAGCATCTGATACAGTGCTCCGCACACAGAGTTCAATAAATACTGATAATGAAAAAAACTTTCAACTGTTTCTCATGAGCAGGCTTGAATTCAAGGAATTTCTCCTAAAATAATGCATTCAAATTAAAAATATTTACTTACTTTTGCCAAGTAGAGGAATGTGTCTACCATCTCCTGCTGCTTCAGGGCAGATTTAAACTGTTTTTCTGCTTCACGGTACATTCCTAACCTAACAGCAATTATAAAAAGATTCATGGATTCTATAATAAAAATTAAAAGCATTGCATTTATTCATTACAAAAAATTTGAATCAGCTGAGGATCAAATTAAACACAGCCTCCCTGCTTTCCTTGAATATGGATGTTAAACCAATGATACAACAGTCAGTGATCTATTTACTGCCTCTCTCATCCAAGGCCTCTGTGACCCGCTAAAATCAGCGTGTCCAGCCAGAAGCTACAACTAAATGGATGCTATGTCTCTAGCAACCCCAACCATTTCCATTCCCTAACTGCATCTTCCCATATTTTATAGAAGTGGAGGGCAAGAACAGTAAGTGGAGCTTGGAAGAAGGAAATTAGCCAAGGAAATGCACACTATTTCTAATCCTCTTTCACGTCTTTTTTTAAGTCATAATAAAAACATACACTACCAGTCCACCTATCTACCATATAGTATATACCAAATCTATCCATTGAGTTCTGTTGAATTTTAATCATTTTTCAAATCCTTTTGTCTAAGTCTGTCAAGAACTTTTTTTATCATGTATACTAGGTGGTAGTTCAATTGTCCTAGAATTCTCCAGGTCTCAGGGTTTAAGTAGGGAAAAATATATATTGTTTTTGGAAGTAGTGATAGCAGTGTGCACTGGGGTAGAGAGAGGAGAAAGGTCAGAATGAGCAAAAGCCACAGAATCAGGCTTGTGATGGGGAGAGAGTTTTCTTCAAAATGTGCACACCTATGCCAGGGTAAGAAAAGGAGGATGAGAATGAGCTAATACTGCAGACAGATAGGGGAATTTCTTCTTTGAAAGGAGTGTCTGGTGGGGCAGGAAGTAAATAATATCAGGACCTGAAAAAGCTAGAGATATAGGCTCCTGATGGGGAGTGGAGAGTTGTTTCTATGAAAACGACAGGATCCAGTTGAGAAAGGAAGAGGTAGTCATTGTAACTCATTGATTGCAATGGAAATAAGAGATGCAGTCTCAAGTGCCCTCTACCTTTCTCTTTCTTTTCCCCCTCCCTTTTTTCTTTTTTTTTCCCCCTGTTTAACAAATCCCCTCAAATCCCCATGTTACAGCTGCCCCCTTGTTTTGGGCACAAAAACTTTGTAAAAATGTGGGGCAATTATATAAGTAAATTCAGTATACTTTATCTCTCATGCCCAGGAAAGGCTCATTCCTAATAACATTATGACTCAATACCCAAGGAAGGGATCAGATCTAAAATTCTGAGAAATTTCATCCTATTTAAATCCCATAAAGGAATCAAAAGAGGCTTTACCGGTAGTAGCATTTCCCAATCTGCACTTTCCACCACCAGTCCTTGTACTGAGAATGCTCAGTGGAAAGGGCTGCCAAGTCCAAAGCCTTTGAAAACAATTCATTTTAGTTTTAAAATGTTTGCACTTGTAGTCAGTAATACAATAAATATTGTAACAAAATATTTAATAATAATAATAGTAGCAATAATTGTTAAGTGCTTACTATGTGCCAAACACAATGCTAAGCGCTGATAGATCAGATCAGACACAGTTCCTGTCCCACATGGAGCTCACAGCCTAGGGGGAGGAGGGAAGAGGAATATCCAATTTACTGACAGAAAAACTGAGGCCCAGAGAAGTTAAGTGACTGGCCCCAGATCATACAACAGGGAAATGGCACAGCTAGGATTAGAACCCAGGTTCTTTGACTCCCAGGCCCATGCTCTGTCCATTAGACTATGCTGCTTCTCAAAAATGAATCAAAACGAAGGAAACATTTAGGGAAGTAGGTCATAAAGCTCAGTCTCCCCATTATTGAGGATTTTGTTATGTACTTTTCAATAATGTATGACTCAAATCTTTCTCTAGGTTATAAACACCTTGTGGACAGGTAATGTGTCTACTCTGTTGTACTGAACTCTACAAAGTGCTTAGTATAGTGCTCTATACATAGTAAGTGCTCAATAAATACCATGAGCAAAATCCTTGTGAAATAGATATTAGAATCCCCAATGAGAAACATGTCAACTCTAATAATAATAATAACAATAATGTTGGTATTTGTTAAGTGCTTACTATGTGCAGAGTACTGTCCTAAGCACTGGGGTAGATACAGGATAATCAGATTGTCCCCATGTGGGGCTCACAGTCTTAATCCCCATTTTACAGATGAGGGAACTGAGGCCCAGAGAAGTGAAGTGACTTGCCCAAGGTCACACAGCTGACAAGTGGCAGAGCTGAGATTCAAACCCATGACCTCTGACTCCCAAGCAAGTGACTCCCAAGTGACTCCTTCCACTGAGCCATGCTGCTTCTCTATGAACTCTACAAACTGCCAGCCTAGTCCAATGTCCACTGACAACAATTAAGGAAATGTGACTTTATTTTTCCCTTTTTCATCTTTGATCGAGATGTATCACAAAAATTGGTTTGTGCAATTTTGAAGTCACATAACTGGTGACTTTTCATTTTCCTCTAGCACCAAGATACTTTTAAGTAGAGGTGAAGAATATGCACTGTTCCACAAAGTCTCCTTAGCTTTAAAGTCAAAAGATATGAAAGATAAATATACATATTTATGTTGCTGGGACATGCATAAAGACCTTTACTTTCAAGGATCAAATTATTTTATATCTTTACAAATGTTTCAGGTACTCAAAAGTGACTACTGCTCTACTGAGAATTCTTCCTATATCTCCTGCAATTCTAGAGTGAACATAATAAGTTACTATTATAGGTGCCAACTTTTCATTGTCTGTGTGGGGGTGAAAAGAGGAAAGTGTGGGGGTGAAAAGAGGAAAGGGATGAGGACTAGGAAGGGATGGGCTTCAAAGAGCTAATACGCTAGAAAACCTCCATTTGGGGTTTTTTCTATCCTGATTGGAAACTCTCAGACTGGGTAGAAATCTGGGTTGAACAAGTCTGGTAGTCTCGCTTAAAAAGCAATAGGGGCAATTGCCCCATTTCATCTCTAGAGGAAATGTGCTTACCCCTTATCATTATTAATATTTTTGAGAACTCATGAAATGCTCTGAATCTGGAAAAGAGAACAGGTCAGGCTCATTTTTTTTTTACATAGTGAAAAAGGAATGATGCCAGAAGCTCAGGGTGTCCAGTACACACACCACCACCTTGCTTGTTTCTCTTGTTTTACCCAAATTAAGGCCATTATTGGGAGCAAGGGATCGTATCTACCAACTGTATTGTACTTTCCCTAGTGCTTAGTACAATCCTCTGCACAAAGGAAGTGTTCAGTAAATACCACTGATTTTAGCCGAGACAGCCAAAAGAGACTTCATTCTAAAACCTTGGGAACTATGGAAGAAACACATTCCCTGCCCACAGGGAGATAGACTCATACTGGGGAGAGAGACCTAAAAATATTTCCAAACAGAGGAGATTAATGACTGATTGTACACCTGAATAAATGTATTAAAAGTGCTGGCAATAGGTATAAATAAGTTTATAAGTGCTAGAAATGACTGGCTGATGGGTTTATTATACAGCTTAGTGTGCTGGGAATTAACTGGGGAAGGTTAGCTCAAGGTGGAATTTTTGGACAGTTGTGACTGAGGGAGAGTTGTGTTCTGTTAGATTTGAGAAGGGAGAGAAGGAAGGGGAAAGGGAGAGAGGGAATTCCAAGATGGAACAAGACATGACATGACACCTTGAGCTCAATTGGACAGGGATATTGTGGGGTTTCGGTAGCATTAGCGTTTAAGTGGTGATTTTTCCATTTCTGCAACCCTCTCCAGATACCCCTCTGTGCACTGCCACCATTGTATTCTGAATCTGAAAGTCCCTCACATCATAATGGTGCCGTGGGTGGCCACAGGTTCCTGAGCACCTGCACCAAATTGCAGACCCCCTAAGAGATCTGATCGAATCCAGGACTATTTCTGGTAATGGACTGCTTATTATTACTGCTGGTGAAGTGCAGTGTGGGATTTTTATTTAATTTTATTTCATTTAAGGTATTTAGGAAGTTACCTCTCCTAAATTTGAAGAAGAAAACACACAGCAGATTTACACAGCATTTGCAACAACCCTCCATCAACAAACCATACAGGAGTACTCAAGATACATAATATTTTTAGAAATTTGGGACTCGTTGAAATGTCAGAGAATAAGAATTTGTGTAAAAGAAAGTATACCAACTTACATTCTTCACATCGTTTTCATGGTGAAAAATGTATTCAAATAAAGCCTGGAAGAGAGAAGTTTTAAACCAAAGGTGTTTAAACTTTAATATTACAGCTATTTTGACAACCATAGATTTTTATTAGAATAGCATATTCCCATGTATTATAGCATAAGAGAGCCTCTCCTCCTTCCCTCCTCATCATCATGGTCTTCTAAATTGGGATATCTGCTGCCCCTGCCTCAAAAGAATATTGCAAAGACAAAATGAAATAACCAATGTTCATTCAATCCGTATTTATTGAGCACTTACTGTGTGCAATGTTAAACCACTTTGGAAAAATAAATGTTATATTATTAAATATTGCTCTTTTAAAGACCATAGGTGTAATGAAGGTGTCTAGCAGCATGGCATAGTGGATAGAGCATAGGCCTGGGAGTCAGAAGGTCATGGATTCTAATCCCGACTCTGCCACTTGTCTGCTATGTGAACTTGGACAAGTCGCTTCACTTCTCTGTGCCTCAGTTACCACATCTGTAAAATGGGGATTGAGACTGTAAGCCCCATATGGGACAGGCACTGCGTCCAACCCAATTTGCTTGTATCTGCCCCAGCGCTCAGTACAGTGCTTAACAAAAGGAACTCCACATAGGAAGTGCTTAACAATTACCATTATAAGTATTACTTTTAGACCGGAGTTCTAATCCTGGCTCCACCAATTGCCTGCTGTGTAACCTTGGGTAAGTCACTTATCTGTACCTCAGTTTCCTCATCTGAAAACAGGGATTCAGTACCTGTTTTCCATCCCCATTAGACTGAGAGGTCCATGTGGGACAGGGACTATGTCAGACCTGATCATCTTGTATTTGCCCCAGCACCTATTTCAATGCCTTGCACATAATAAACACTTAACAAATACCCCAATTATTATTATTCCTTTTCACACATTAAATGAATCTACCCCCTAGGACCATAAACCAGTGGAGAGAAGATAACCCACTCTCTTCTGAGTTACCCTGCCACTCCTAATGCCTATTTTAATCAAAAAGATTCCCTTTCCTTAAGTGGGAAAAGAAGCATTTAGTAAGTAGATGATCATTTTATGGTATTTAAGTGCTTACTATAGTAATATGTCAAACACTGGTCTCAGAGCTGAGGTAGGAACAAGTTAATTAGGTTGGACACAGTCCCTGCCCCACATGGGACTCTCGGTCTACATAGGGGGAGAGCAGGAGAACTGAGGCACAGAGAAGTTAAGTGAGTTGCCCAAGGTCACCTAACAGGAAAGTGGCACAGGGGAATTAGAACCCAGGCCCTCTGACTTCAAGGCCCAAGCTCTTTCCACTAGGCCACACTGCTTGATTTAGGTCTTGTATTGCAGCTATCTACCTTGAACAGGCCTTAATTGAGAGCTTTAGACCTCATGATGTAGCTAATTAGAAGTGGGTACACCAATTCTTCTTTAGTGACAGGGGATTATGAACCTGTCGAGGTCCCCTTATCCAGCCTTGTGACTCCTTTTGTTGCTGTAGTATGTCACTATTCATCTTTTAATCATGACAAGCACAGAGGAAGACAGAGTTACACATTTTTAGTTGCATCTGGTCTGGATTCTCCTTCATGGATTATATTATCATAGTTCCTAAATTTGGTTACCCCTAATCATGGTTCTGTTTACAATTCTTAATTTTTTAACAAGATTCACTATGCCATTTTAAAAGTCTTCAATATAAGGAATCACTGGTTGTTACGCCATGAAAGGGCCATTTTTCTTACTTCTGAGGTAAGTTCCCAAGAGTAAAATTCAGTGGAATATGCACGGCAAGTGCTCAATAAATTTATTCATTCATTCAGTCGTATTTATTAAGTGCTTACTGTGTGCAGAGCACTTTACTAAGCACTTAGAAAGTACAATACAGCAATAAAGAGAGAAAACCCCTTCCCACAGCAAACTCACAGTCTAGAGATGAGCTCACATGTTGTGGATGATGACGTTAACCTGAGTGGACAGTAGACTGTGAACCTGTTATTGGGCAGGGATTGTCCCTATCTGTTGCCAAATTGTACACTCCAAGAGCTTAGTACAGTGCTCTGCACATAGTAAGTGCTCAATAAATACTATTGAATAGACCTCAGTTGTGCAACCGGGCCATAAACATATCTGAAAGCCCCAACTTTCAAAATTAAAGAAAATAGATCTCAAGAAACCAATATTAAACAAGCTGTTAAAGAAAACCTTCCAAAGTGTAGGATCAAAAACAAACTGAAAAGTACTCTAGAGATTCAAGAGTATATTTTAAAAGTCTTGATAATTATCAATACCCATGGTTTCTAATAAGTAGTTTTAAATTACTGTGATAAAATAAAAAATCCATGTGTGACTAGCCTAAGTGAAATAGTCATGGCATCTGATTTTGAAAGAGCTGAAGAGAAGGCAAAAGCATCTAAATTAATTGTGTGTGTGTGTGTGTGTGTGTGTGGTTGTGTGAAAACCCTTCTGCTTCACGATGGAATTTTTTTATGGCATTTGTTAAGCACTTACTTTGTGCCAGGCACTGTACTAGGCATTTGGGTAGATACAGCTAGTCAGGTTGAAACCAGTCTATATCCCACATGGGGCTCACAGTCTTAATCCCCATTTTACAGATGAGGTAACTGAGGCATGGAGAAGGTAAGTGACTTGCCCAAGGTCACAGAGCAGACAAGTGGCAGAGCCGATATTAGAACCCAGGTCCTTCTGACTGTGAGGCCCCTGCTCAATCTACTAGGTAAGGCTGTTTCTTTATGTGGAATTTGCACATAATCCCTGGCTCTTACACAATTTAACATTTGAAAGACTCTGGAAGATAAATTCATTATTTATTCACCCCTCCTTCAACCCTACCGCACTGAGGGACATATCCGTAATTTATTTATTTATATTAATGTTTGTCTACCCCTCTAGACTGTAGACTCATTGTGGGCAGGGAATGTGTCTACCAACTCTGTGCTTCGTGTCTACCAAGCACTTAGTGCCATACTCTGCATAAAATAAGCGCTCCACAAATACGTTTCATCAATTGATAAAGCTTGCATATTTTAACTATTCAAAAGTGACCTTTTTTGCATTTAAACATACAGATTTTATATACATGATAAAGATATAAACATACACATTTAAAAGACTATAGATAAATATGAATAATCAGATTAAGAATTTATAGATATCCAAAGGGTTTTGCTTCCCATGGCCACAATTTTCAAGGGTTTCACTGAAGTTTTTCAACAAGCAAATTAAACAAGCATTTTTCTCTTGGGAGGATGAGAAGTCAGAGGATTCCAAATCCAGAAGAGGTTTAAGAAAACCCTGGTGATTGGTTTTTGGGTCCTAAGGGCCAAAGGATCACTAAATGTACATATTATAAGAGAATTAAGTGCCCAGAGAGAGCATGACAGCACTCTACCAGATGCTATTGAGAAAAACAAACTCTCTTATAAATGACTCCTCCACACATAAATGACTTTACTTACAGGATGAAATTAAACTGAGTGGATAATAGACCTCAGATGGGGCTATAAAGCAAATGTTGCTGCCAAAATTGAAAAGGAAAATACCTCTCAAGAAACAGACATTACACATGTTGTGAAAGAAAAAGCTTCAGAGTATAGGCTCAAAAACCAATTATAGTTTTAACGACTTTATCGCTCTTAGACAATGGAGCTATACCAAGAACGTGATTTCAAGTAGAGACTTCATAATATCTGGCATGCTGAGGCGGGACTGCTGGTTAGTCCAAAATTCCAATTAACTAAAAGTCAGGGCTGCCCTGGAACCACTTTCAGATGAACAGAATACCTCACTGCCTGCTAAGCTAGACTGCCCAGAACAGTCCGGCCAGATGATCTAGGGAAAATGCATTTAGCTTGACCTCATAAGCACTCCTCCCTCCCAGCAGGGAAGGCGCTGATCTTTTCCCCTTCAGAGGAACAATATGATTGGTTACTAAGGCTTTTCAGTTGGCAAACTGAGAGATAAAGAGCTTTTACCCTAATCCCTTAGCCTGAAAAATATGTTTATATTAATATAACCTCTCAGGGATTTGCTAACCAGGAGGTACAAATGACTGTAAGTGGGAAGTGGCTGAAATCAAAATGACACAAAAACTATCATGTGTGAGGGCAATGTTGGCTACAATTCACAACAAATAATATTTCTAACACTTCCCTAAAAGAGGGCTATTCATTGGAAGATAAGCATCTCATAGAGCAATAATAATAGTAATTATTGTACTTGTTAAGCACTTAGTATGTGCCAAGCACTATTCTAAGTGCTGAGGTAGACACAAGTTAATCAGGTTAGACACAGTCCTGGTCCCACATGGGGCTCACAGTCTTAATCCCTATTTTACTGATAAGGTAACTGAAAGTGACTTGCCTGTTTTGTTTTGTTCTGTTTTGCTTTGCTGTCTCTCTCCCCCATTTAGACTTTGAGCCCGTTATTGGGCAGGGATTGTCTCTATCTGTTGCTGAATTGTACATTCCAAGCACTTAGTACAGTGCTCTGCACATAGTAAGCGCTCAATAAATACAACTGAATGAATGAATGGACACAGCAACCTTGTGGTCACATTGAAACCCAGGTCCTTCTGACTCCCAGGCCCATGCTCTATCCACTAAACGCTGTGTTAGCAGAAAGTAAATTCTTGTAAGTTCCTCCCTTAGACTGTAAGCTCCCTGTGGGCAGGAAACAGGTCTACCAAATATGTTATATGATATTCTCCCAAGTGCTTTGTATGTGAATCAGCACACAGTGAGTGCTCAAAAGACACCACTGATTGACTGACCAAGGAAATAGGAGGCGATTGCCTGAGAATAGGCAGCAATTGATACATGCCTTTCTGTCACTCTCAATATAAAGACAGGATCTAGGTTTAGTTTTAGCTTTAGTTGCATGCCTCTTCCTGTGCTGGGCTGCCTTCCTTTTACTGAAGCACTTGGGACTGACAGTTTCAGGATGAGGCTGCTCTTCTTAACAACTTGGCTTTTTAGATAGTTTTCTTCACTGGAACACAGCTTTGAAATTCAAATCCAAGCCACTGCCTTGGATGTAAGCCAAGCTTATAATTTTGAAGCACCATAACAGAAGGAATTACCTGCTTATTTTCACACCTAGCAAAGCAGTGCTTAATTTGGAAACTTCAAAGTGAGGTGCAATTGAGACATATTTTTTTATGTTATGTTGGTATTTGTTAAGCGCTTATTATGTGCCGAGCACTGTTCTAAGCGCTGGGGTAGACACAGGGGAATCCGGTTGTCCCATGTGGGGCTCTCAGTCTTAATCCCCATTTTACAGATGAGGTAACTGAGGCACCGAGAAGTTAAGTGACTTGCCCAAAGTCACACAGCTGACAAGTGGCTGAGCCGGACTTTGAACCCATGACCTCTGACTCCAAAGCCCGTGCTCTTTCCACTGAGCCACGCTGCTTCTCAATCCTTTAAAAATGCTCAATCGGCTACCATTTTTCTTCCTTCTGTCCCTTGCTCATTCCAAAAACTGAAAGCTTGACAAATTCCCCTATAGTTTAGCAAACTTCAATATCTCTCAGATACAGGGAAGCAATGTGGCCTGGTAGAAAGAGGACAGGACTGGGAGATGGTGGAACTGGGTTCTAATCTCTGCTCCGCCACTTACCTACTATGTGACCATGGGTAAGTCACTTAACTTCTCTGTGCCTCAGCTTCCTCATCTGCAAAATGGGGATTCAATGCCTGTTCTCCCACCTACATAAACTGTGAGTCCCACGAGGGACCTGATTTTTATCTTGTCCCAGCCGCTTAGTACACCCTTGGCATATAGTAAGTGTTTAATAAATACTAAAATTATTATTATTATGCTATTAGATAAGCAAAGAATATTCCATCCCTTTTTCTCAGAATGGTCTAGCTAGTTTCTCACTTCTGATATGGAGCTAGTGAGAGGGAAGGGAGGGGGCAAAAAGATAGAACATTGCATTTGTGTGACAGAGATTGAGAATCATTTAAAATAAAATGAAAACATTAAAATGGCCTAGGATTTGGTGGAAACTGGAGAAGAGAGAGGATTGAAGTAGCTCCAAGGGGATTAGTGTGGGCAGGGAACATTTGGTGAGAAATGACGATTAGGACAATTAAGTTATTTGAGGAAATGGGAGTAGGTAGGACGGAACCAGAATAATTTTTATTTTATGCAACCTCTGAAAATTTGAAGATATTTTCCACATGCATACAACATGGTTTTTAGCATATTCCTTCAAAACTTTACTTGGAGTAAATAGGCTGAATTTCCCTTTGCAGTTTACCAAGGTTTTGTGGACTCTGTCAATTCACAACTAGTGTTTTATAATTCTGAGTTCATGTACTATGGGCCCATCTACATTGCAATCTGAAAATTTTGCTTTTTATTTGTAAAAAAACAGCATATGATGTGAAGAATAATGGTCCTTTAGACATGGATAATTTCCTGTGTCTGCTTTTCAAATGCTAACAAAGCTATTTTCAGTCTCAAAACAACAAAAAAAGATGATTATTATTATTGTGGTATTTGTTAAGAACTTACTGTATATCAGGCACAGTTCTAAGTGCTGATGTAGATACAAGTTAATCAGGTCAGACAGTCCCTGTCCCACATGGGGCACATAGACTAAGTAGGAGAGAACAGGTATTGAGTCGCCACTTAACACATGAGGAAACTATGTGCTCTGCACATAGTAAGCGCTCAATAAATACTATTGAATGAATGAACTGAGGCCCACAGAAGTTAAGTGTCTTGCCCAATGTCACATAGCAATCTAAGTCTACTAGCAGAGCCATAATTAGAACAAAAAAGATATAATTATAAAATGGGGTGGATATTTTCCATTCAAATTTGCTTCAATGCCAATCCTCTGAGGGTACAGACTGTGTCTACCTACTTTACATATTGAACTCTCCCAAATGCTTAATACAGTGCTTTTCACTGTAAGTGCTCAATAAATAAATAATTGATTGATTGATGGGCATGCCCAGTGTCAAACCAGACAAATAAAAGGCATTTTGAAGAAATAAGAAAATATGATTGTAAAAAACACTTTTTCATAATCTTTGGGGCTTGTGATTGAGAAGAGTAGGTTCCATTCTAGAAACATTGTTAATAGAATGCAAGCTCATTAAGCTGCACTTTGTGCATTTGAAAATCAGATAAGTAAACCTGGCCCTTAGGAATGCTCTGATCAATAGGAGGCTCAAACACAGGTAGGAAGTAGGAAAAACTTAGATGGTAGCTTCCCTCATTGCTTGCCTCTTCACCCACTCTCTCCATCCCACTTTGGCCCAAGAGAGATGGCTATTGAGCAGAAAATTTGAGGTTTGAACAAGGATTTGATGGTAAAAAATTATTTTAACACTTTAACAACATGAGAAGCAGCATGGCCTAGTGGATAGAGCATAGATCTGGGAGTAAGAAGAACCTGGGTTCTAATCCCAGCTCTGCCACTTGTCTATGTGACACTGGGCAAGTCACTTACCTTCTCTGTGCCTCAGCTACCCCATTTGCAAAATGAGGATTAATACTATGAGCCCCATATGGGAAAGGGACTGTGCCCAGCCTGATTAGCTTGTATCTACCCCATTGCTTACTAGAGTGCCTGCCACATAGTAAGTGCATAACAAATGTCATTAAAAAAAACCCCCATCTTATTCTAAAGTAATGGCATTAGGCCTGAGTAAGAAACAAAATATTAGCTTACCTTTGCCAATTTAGGTTTTTGGGCATATTTTGCTAAATTCAACCTAGACAAGTTTATGAAAGGTCCATCAGGGTGAGTGAGCATAGAGGCCTGTTGGGAAAAAAAATGACAGGATAAATCTGAAACCTTTATTTAAGCATACAACTAAATTTAAGTGCATGTTGTGTGGGGTTGGTGGGGGGAGGGAGAAGGATCAATGGCAAAATATTAAAATGAGAATCATCTTCAAAGTCTCCCAAAGGTTCGAATATGGGATCTTTCCCAGCAGGATATGAGAGCTTATTGTGAAGTAAAGTGAAGAGCATTTACCGTTCCCAATCTGACATATCTTCCTGATGCGCTGGTCACAGGACGAGCAGTGTGCGCCGTTCTGGGTGTCCTGATGGCTTGTTCCATAGTGCCTGGTCGCCCAGTCTGTGTGCTGGGTCGAACAAAACCAGTAATAGGTCTGCCTGCTTGGGTTATTGGCCTGGGGAATCCAAAAATTGAGAGCAAAATAAAGCAGAGAAGAGCAACGTGGGAGGCAAGAACAGAAGGTTACAGTTTACTGCATTTGTTCCCTTATTCTTGGTTAATGTACCTGACAGCTGGACTAGGACCCCCCATCTGACTAGTTCCAGGCAGCTTTAAAGAAGTTCCAGGACCTACAAAATAAAGTGAAAGGAAAAATGTATTTTTTTTTTAAATCTACATTCTTACCTGTAAGTATTTTCTGAATGTCCCAGGCACAGATATACTAACATTCTTTATCTAAATTGCCAGAATAAAAATGCATTATGCAGTTGGAAAATGCAACAGTAAATCACAGTTAAATTTTTTTATTAAAGCCTTTAAAACATATTTGGATGTCAGGGAGTGTGGCACATCTCCTTCAAGAGGCCTTCCCTAAATAAGTCCTTCTTTCCTCTTCTCCCACTCCCTTCTTCGTTGCCCGGACTAGCTCCCTTTATTCATCCCCCCTCCTAGCCCGACAGCACTTTATACATATCTGTAATTTACTTATATTAATGTCTGTCTCCCCCTCTAGACTGTAAACTCATCGTGGGCAGGGAATGTGCTTGTTTATTGTTATATTGTACTCTCCTAAGCGCTTAGTACAGTGCTCTGCACACAGTAAGTACTCAATAAATATGACTGCCTGACTGGCTGGCTGTCACAGTTAGCTACCGGCAGAATGGTGTCATTACTCCGACAGCTGCTGCCACTGCCAATGCTGCAGCCTCATCTAACCAACCAATTGGATTTATTAAGCACTTACTGTGTGCAGAGCACTTGGCAAAGGCTTAGCAGCATGACCTAGTAGTTAGAGCACCGGCCATGGAGTCACAAGGCCATGGGTTCTAACCCTGGCTTTGCCACTTGTCTGCTGTGTGACCTTGGGTAAGTCACTTAACTTCTGTGGGCCTCAGCTACCTCATCTGTAAAAATGGGGAGTGAGACTGTGAGCCCCTCATGGTACAGAGACTGAGTGCAACCTTATTTGCTTGTACCTCCCCCAGCACTTAGTACAGTGCCTGGCACATAGTAAGTGCTTAACAAATACCACTTAAGAAATACCATTATTATTATTATTATTTCAATTTTTCAACTAGGGAAAGTGAAGCACAAAATGGGCCTCAATTTGTCAATGACAGAGTCATTTCTGTTACCAAAGAGACTTTCCACTAGACCAACCTCCTTCCTTGACAGACCTTCCTTGAATGGACGAAGGAAATTTTCATGGAATTATGCTTTTGTTTTCTGGTCATTTGATCATATTGTTTATATTTTGAATATTTAAAGGATCAGTACTTACGTGCAACTTGAGCAATAGCGTTCTCATCCAGTACCATTTCTGCTATTCCCTCTTGATCCACATCTATTTCATCCACATACACCATTTCTGTTAGAGCTCGTGTTTTCAAAATCCACGCTGCCTATATCACATATAAAGCAAACAGTACACCTGTCACACAACTCTGGCAAATAAGTAAGTCTTGGGAAAGAAGGCTTTTTAAAATATCCTTATTTTTAGATTTTGATTAGCATGTTGTAATTTAACTCAGTTTTCCAATTTCTCATGGATTTACACTTCTGGAGACTGATTTACTCAATAAATAAAATGGGGATTAAGATCATGAGCCCCATGAGGGACATGGACTGTGTCCAACCTGATTACTTTGTATCGGTGCTTAGAACAGTGCCTGGCACATAGTAAGCACTTAACAAATACAATAAAAAAATACCATTCAGAGATAAATTGAAAACACAAATATAAAACAGATAGGTAAACTTTAGTCCAAGGCAGTTAATATGTTCTAACACGGGACTGGGCAACTAGTTCATTAAACAACAGGATAGCGGGGTGCATTATCTAGAAGTCTTGCAATTCTGCTTCCACCTTTCCCTTTCAGACTTAAAAAGTCAACTCTGGGAATTCAGACTAACAAATCATGATGGTGTCTCCGTCAGGAACAATGGATGAGCCTTGGCCCTGACATCTCAGCACCAAGATCTGTGCAAAGGACTTGATTATAGGGCTGGTGGCTTGTGCGTTGCCACTTGCTGCTCTGTGTTACTTGTCCTCTACCCAGGTAAATCCTATTCACTGTAAGAAAAAACTCATTAGCAACACAGAGCTGAAGAATGTCAATGAATTCTGCTCCCTAAGGAGCATTCTTTAATATATTTACTTTGCCTTATTTGTCAAAGAAGCAGAAAATTGACTGTCCAATCAAACTGAAGTACAGCAATCTTCTCGTAGCTGAGAGCTGGACCTCTGTTACATCAGGCTTCTTTCATTCATTCATTCAATTCAATCGTATTTAGCGAGTGCTTACTGTGTGCAGAGCACTGTACTAAGTGCATGGGGGAGTATGACAATAATAAACAGACACATTCCCTGCCCCCAACAAGCTTACAGTCTACAGGGGGAGACAGACATTAATATAAATTACAGATATGTATATAAGTTCTTGATCAGGCCCATCAGCTATCCTTGTGGGCAGGGACTGTGTCTACCAACTCTGTTATATTGTATTTTCCCAAGCACTTAGTACAGTGTTCTACACCCAGTATGCACTCAACAAATATGACTGATTATAAGCCATACTTAACATCAAATGGTCAGTCAGTAACGCCAGCTTGAAACTCTACCGTCTGCAAGCCAGTGCTCCTGAGCAGAACAGGTAAAGATACTGGGTAATTTTGTACATACAAACAACTTCACTGTGGAGTGTGCAGGGGAAAGAAAAAAGAAATAATTTAAAAGCAGTGAAGGTCAACCTTAATTAGGAATAGAATGGCCTTCTGGGGCAAATGACTTGGGACACATCATTATTCAAGGAAACAAAGGTGAAAATAGGCCTTTGCAGGTTGGAGCAGCAGAGTAAAAGAGGAGAGACACAGAATTGCCCCCAAACTATCTTCTTGTGAGCATCATGAGAGTGCTTTCCGCATTACCGTAAGGTAATTTTTTTAATGTAAAAGTCTGTCTCCCCCTGTAGACTGTAAGCTCCTTGTGGGCAAGCAATGTGTCTGTTTATTGTTATATTGTAATAATAATAATGGCATTTGTTAAGCACTTACTATGTGCCAAGCACTGTTCTAAGCGCTGGGGATACAAGGTAATCAGGTTGTCCCACATGGGGTTCACAGACTTAATCCCCATTTTACAGATGGGGTAACTGAAGCATAGAGAAGTTAAGTGACTTGCCCAAAGTCACATAGCTGACAGGTGGCGGAGCTGGGATTAGAACCCATGGCCTCTGACTCCTAAGCCCGTGTTCTTTCCACTGAGCCATGCTGCTTCTCTACTCTTCTTGCACTCTCCCAAGCACTCATAATATCCCGACTGGACTATTGTGTTAGCTTCCTCTCTGATCTCCCTTCCTCCTGTCTCTCCCCACTCCAGTCTATTCTTCATTCCTCTGCCCAGATCATCTTCCTATAGAAACGATCTGGGCATGTCACTCCCCTCCTCAAAAACCTCCAGTGATTGCCTATCAACTTTTGCAAGAAACAAAAACTCCTCACTCTTGGCTTCAAAGCTCTCCATCACCTTGCCCCCTCCTACCTCACCTCCCTTCTCTCTTTCCACTGCCCATCCCGTACACTCTGCTCCTCTGCTGCTCACCTCCTCACGGTCCCCCGTTCATGCCTGTCCTGCTGTCGACCCCTGGCCCACATCCTACCGCTATCCCGGAATGCCCTCCCTCCTCACATCTGCCAAACTAACTCTCTTCCCCTCTTCAAAGCCCTTCAGAGAGCTCACCTCCTCCAGTAGGCCTTCCCACACTGAGCCTCACCTTCCCCACCCACCCTCTGCTCTTTCCCGTTCCCCCTCCCCTCAACACTGTGCTTACTTGAATATATTACTTATTACCCTATTTATTTTGTTAATGAGGTGTATATCTCCATAATTCTATTTATCTTGACGATGTCGTCTTGTTTTGTTATGTTATGTTTTGCTTTGCTGTCTGTCTCCCCTATTTAGACTGTGAGCCCGTTATTGGGCAGGGATTGTCTCTGTTGCCGAATTGTACATTCCATGCACTTTGTATGGTGCTCTGCATATAGTAAGCGCTCAATAAATACTATTGAATGAATGAATGAATGAATGAATGAATTGGTACAGTGGTTTGCATACAGTAAGCTTCAGTAAATCTGATTGAATGAATAAATGAATTCCTGGAGTAAGGTGGAACCCCACCATGGTCAGAAATTTCTAGCCCTGCACAACACAGCTCACACTTTCATTCATTCATTCAATCGTATTTATTGAAAAAAAAAGATGGTATTTGTTAAGTGCTTACTATGAGCAAAGCACTGTTCTAAGCGCTGGGGGGCGGGATACAAGGTGATCAGGTTGTCCCTCGTGGGGCTCACAGTCTTAATTCCCATTTTACAGGTGAGGGAACTGAGGCACAGAGAAGTTAAGTGACTTGCCCAAAGTCACACAGCTGACAAGTGGCAGAGCTGGGATTAGAACCCATGACCTCTGACTCCCAAGCCCAGCTTCTTCCCTTCTTCCCACTGAGCCATGCTGCTTCTCATTGAGCACTTACTGTGTGCAGAGCACTGTACTAAGCACTTGGAATGTACAATTCGGCAACATACAGAGACAATCCCTGCCCAACAATGGGCTCACAGTCTTAAAGGGGGAGACAGACAGCAAAAACAAAACAAGTAGACAGGCAAGTAGATACACTTCTACTGCATCCTCTCATGTGCAGCACCTGAACCAAGAGGCCCAGAAGTGACTCTAGGCTGCTGCATCAGGGATGGATGGCCCAGCCCTCATTTCCCTCATTTTCGGAATGATGCTGCAGCTCAGCTCAAGGAACCCACACATAAACATGAGTAGCAGGGCCCATTGCATGTGAGGCCCACTCAGAGTCTTCCAAATCAGCCTGGACCCAGTCCCCTTAACATCCTGGCTCCTAAGCCATGGTCCCACCAGCCAGAACAACGGGGAAGAGGAGGGATTGCAAGGAGTGGCTAGAGGAGCTACTGAATCGGGCCTGGACAGTAGGGTTCCGTGGGTTTGTGCTGACCCAGCTCTGTTTCAAGACTCAAGACCTGTGGGCTGGATCTGGCTGGCGGAAAAAGGCTCTTGAGCAAAGCATGACAGAGTAACCTTTGTCGAGTTCTATCTCATAACCAGATTAGAAAATTTAGAAGCCAGGAAGAAACTGGCAACCGTTATTATTTTTTTGAACTCTGAATTATTCATTTAAGTAGCTAATCAGAAGTTGTTACTAAGATGTCAGATATATAAGTTAAATTGGATAAATCTATTTTCATTTATATATTCCGATTTTGGAAAATGTTAGATAATGAGTTTCACATAGTCTATTATAAAACTAACATTCAGCTTTTTAACTAACTAGCAGCGTTTTAGAAGATAAAAGCCTCTGGCTTTGTCTCCCGACCAAAAATGACCTTGGAAGTCACATATCATTGCTTGATTAAACTTCAGATTGCATTCAAGGGATTGCTTGTGGCAATGTAACAATTCCAGGGATTTTAATCAAAAGAGCAGATGGGAGATCCTTGGCTTTAAATAAATAATTGTTCTTGAGGAGGCAGGACAAGTATATTTTGTAGCCTCTAAAATGCTGCAACTTGTTAAAAAGAAAAAGTTCATTCATGTTACATGATTACTGAGGAGTATCCATTAAACAACACTCCAATTTCAGTACCCTAAATGTATACTTTATTTTAGTGGAAAGAATTATACTTGCACTTCTAATGCAAATAAATTCTACCAATTACTTTCAGGAAATTGAAGGCATGTGAATTTAAAGAAATGACATATACTGACCTCTTTTTTTACCCTGGGCAGACCAATATGGGACTGTGTAGGAAATGACACTCAACTTTTTTGTTCCTGTTGTTCTTCTTTCAAGAGGGAAATAGGAGTATAGATTGGTTTCCCCCATCTAAAGAGGCAATCACTGCACTTGTTTACCTGAAATGTGATCTGGTCACATTGGACAACTGACTAATTCTACAGTTCATTTCAATTATTATTAATCCAGGTACTGGTGGCTAAACATCAGGAAAAGCATGTAAGGACAATGATGAAGTTAAAATTTGGTTCATGGTGATAAATGTGTGGAGAGCAATATAATCTCTTTTGATTAAGCACTGAAAAAAGTTTAAGGCTCTTCACTGCTGATGATTATTTTGAAATGCCGATATTCTGTGGAATGAAATGCATCCAAATGCATTTCTTTTAGAATACCTTATATATGAGGCAGTAAGATGAGACAGGAGACTGAGAACAAGCTTTCATTTTTCCTGTATGCATGCCATTATATTCTACTATGAGATCTGGCTTCTGATGAAGACCTCATCTCTAAAGATATTTCTGCAAATCTACTATATTATCCTCTATCCTACTACTACTACTACTATCCTACTATCCTACTATATTATACTATATGCCTAGGTTAGACAAGGCAGACTATTATGGTAAAATGGAAATAAAAAACAGTGTCATCCTCCATTCCTCCAATTATTCACATCAACCCTTTCACTCACAAAATGAAACAAGTTTATCTGACTACTCCCTGTGAAGAAAAATCCATTCTAGTGCTCATTTTGATTTTACAAGGATATATTATCATTTAATCTCAGATAACCATTTGAGGAACAAATCACTCCACTATTTGAGAATAAAACAATAATTTTATGAAAAGGCAATGAATCACTATAAAACTAATTTTGCAGCGACCCTAATAGCTAACAAAGACTAATTATTTAAACTACAACTACAAAAAGCCAAAATGCACTCTGTAACACTAAGGACAGTAGCTATCAAAACCTTTACCTGAGAAACTGGGAATTCAGAATCATGGTCCTGGAAAGTATGAAGAAAGAAAGCATTGAATTTTTTCCCCACAATCAAATAGGAAAATAAAGCAAATGTGATACTTAACTTATTCAACTTTAAGAGTCCAAAATCATCAATGTAATCAATCAGCAACTTTCCTGGGCACTTATGTGCTATTTAGAGTACTGAATTAAGCACTTGGGAGAGTATGATAGAGTTAGTAGAAACAATCATCACTGCCCTCACAGAGCTTACAATTAAGTCAGGCAGAAATATGTTAAAATGCAGGTGGGGGAAGCAACAGAGATTAAATATGTGTACATAGGGGCTACGGAGGTGACTGTGTGTGTGTGTGTGTGTGTGTGTGTTTGGGGGGAGGGGGCAGGGGAAGGGAGAGGGGTGAAAGAGGGGAGCCCAAGTGCTAAGGTGATTTGAAGCACTGAAGTAGCAGTAGCAGAGGAAGTAGACTGGGAAGATGAGAGTTTCAGGAGTGCTTTGAAGATGGGGAGAGCAGAAGTGGTGTGCTGGGTGTGATGAGGGAGTGAGTTCCAGGCAGCGAGGGTAGGAGCAAGAGGTCAGAGGCAAGAGAGATCAATTGATCAATTGTATTTACTGAGCGCTTACTGTGTGCAGAGCACAGTGAGTAGGCTGGATTGAGAAGGACAAAGCGTGAGAGCTGGGATGTGGGGGTAGAGAGCTGACTGAGTGCCTTAAATCAACTGGCACAGATTTCTGCTTTATGAGGAGAGAAAAAGGCAAACACTGAAGGTTTTTGAGATGTGGGGCGACCTGGGTAGAAAAATGTTTTAGAGAAATGATCCAAGCAGCAGAGTGAAGTATGGACTGGAGAGGAGAGAGACTGGAAGCAGGGAGGTCAGCAAAATGGCCGATGCAGTAGTTGAGGTGGGATATGACAAGTGCTTGGTTCAGCGTGGTAGCAGTTGGGATGAAGAGGAAGGGACAGGTTCTCAAGACGTGAAGAAAGAACCTCAACAATTTGAGATATATATATATCTGCACAGAGAGGCTTGGAGGAGAAGAAATAGAGTTGGTAGTCATTCACCTAGGGATGGTTGTTGAAACAATGGGAGTGAATTATTTAATTGGCACAAAATGGGACATTCTAGCCACACTGCTATTTATACATACCACTGAAAACATCATCTGTAAATGCATAGAATTATAAATAGCTAATCAAAGATACATACTTCAATTTCATTTTATCAGAGTGCAATTTTCTGTTAGACAATAGCTGTTAGAACAGGACTAGAACTACAAGACTACTACTAGGACTAGAGCAGTACTAGAACTGCATCTCCAAAAGTACTTGAAAAGTTTGAAATTGTTCTGATAATTCTCCATGTGGCTTACTAATTGCCACCTAAATCTGCTTAATGTGACACCCCCCCTTTGGGCCATATAGCAGTCCGTCCCATTTTTAGCAGCCACTTCAAGCATAGACATAGTATAAAACAGAGATTAATAGAAGGATGGAAGGGATCTAATCAACCTGATAGTGTTATAAAAGAAAAGGGAGGGTTAATGTGGCAGTAATAATAATAATAATTATTATGACATTTGTTAAGTGCTTACTATGTGCCAGGCACTGTACTAAGCGCTGGGGTAGATACAAGGTAATTGGGTTGTACATGGTCCCTGTCCTACATAGGGCTCACAGTCTTAATCCTCATGAGAAGCAGCAATGGACTAGTGGCAAGAGCACAGGCTTGGGAGTCAGAGGTCACGGGTTCTAATCCTGGCTCCGCCACTTGTCTGCTGTGTGACCTTGGGCAAGTCACTTCACTTCTCTGTGCCACACTTACCTCGTCTATAAAATGGGGATTAAGAGTGTGAGTTTCATGTGGGACAGAGACTGTATCCAACCTGATTACCTTGTCTCTTCCCCAGAGTTTAGTACAGTGCTTGGCACATAGAAAACCCTTAACAAATACCATACTTATTATTATTTTAATGTACTATGTGGAGTTCTATGTAATGACTATGTGGTGTTATATGTTCTGACCCCAAGAACACACCTAGTCAAAAAATGATTATGATCTTCATTTAGTTTACTGAAATGAAAGCAGTTTTAGGGAAGTTTGAATCATGGGGTAAAGAACAGTCATTTTCATTGGACTTATCTTAACATCCATGTCCTTGTTTTTCCACTAAAGAAAACCCAACCACTTTTTGCATGAAAAATATATTTCAGGTTAAAACTTTAGCTTTTGAAATCCTACAAAAATTATATAAAATTATATATTTTACCTAAAAGGAATGGCATTTTAAGGTACTCTTTTGTATTATGAAATGACCTTAAAGTACCTTACTGGTGTGATGCCTTGGTTCTAACGTATAGAACATAAAGAACAGACATCAGATTAGGCAACTAACCAGGATGATCTATTTTAATTTCAGTAGATAATGTTCCTATATTTCATCTTAATAAATGCATAGGTTAATTTTCCCTTTTTACATCTCACTGAACTCCTTCAGCCCAAATTAAGCATTACTAAATGAGGAAAGAATATGTTACTCTGTGAATTGTTTTTTCTTCATCATATATATTTTTTCCCTGAGAGGAAAATTTCCTAAATTGTGTTTGACTTAAGCATTCTAGTACAAGAACTGCATCTCCAAAAATATTTGAAAAGTTTGAAATTGCACTGTGAGTAAAAGTCTTTACTGAAGCATTAAGCATGAAGGACCTGGGGTCTAATCCAAATCTGCCACGTCTGCTGTGTGACCTTAGGAAAATCATTTAACTGCTCTGTGCCTCAGTTACCTCATCTGTAAAATGGGGATTAAGAGTGTGAACCTCATGGGGATAGAGACTGCATCCAACCCAACTAACTTGTATCTACCCCAGAGCGTAGAACAGCTCTTGGCACATAGAAAGTGCTTTACCAGTACCATAATTATTATTACTTTTGTTCTCAAAGTTAATTTTAACTTCACATCTTTAATAGAGCCATTTGTATTTTTTTTAAGTGCACGGCCCATTTATGGTCGCAATGAGCGCAGCACAGAGCCACGGTTGCCCCATAACAGCGGGCGACTTTCTGGACTACAGTGCTGCAGGACAAGACAGGAATAGCCCCGGGGCTACCAACGCATGGGTCATAAATGAGTCCTGCACATAAGAAACTTCTGGGTGCCCTTTGCAACGTGTTGCCCCTCCCTATCCACTTGCTGGTTGCTCTCCGTACCCAAACAGGAATGTGACTGGGCAGGATGAGAAAGTCCGGGTGGCACAAATTGTTGGCATGAGAATCCATCAGTGGTATTTATTGAGCACTTATTGTGTTCAGAGCACTATATTAAGCGCTTGGGAGAGTACAATAAAACTGACTTGGTACACAGTTCCTGCCCACGGGAGCTTACAGCCTAGAGGAGATAGACATTATAATAAATGACAGACATGTACATGTGGCACTGAGGGTGAGATGAATACCAAGTGTTAAAGGGTACAGGTCCAAGTGAATGGGCGAAGCAGAACGGAGAGGAAGTAAAGGAAATGAGGGTGTGGTTTGCAAAGGCCTCCTCACTGACCTATGGGCCTCATGTCACTCCCCACTCCAGTCCATACTTCACTCTGCTGTCCAGATCGGTTATCTAAAGAAAATGTTCAGTCCATGTTCCCCACTCCTCAAGAACCTCTAGTGGTTGCCCATCCACTTCCGCATCAAACTCCTTACCATCAGCTTGAAAGCACTCAATCAGGTTGCCCGGTCCTACCATCCCTCACTGATCTCCTACTACAGCCCAGTCTGCGTGTTTTGCTCCTCTAGCATCAGCTGACTCACTGTGCCCCAATCTCATCAATCTCACCGCCAACCCCTTTCCCATATCCTCCCTCTGGCCTGGATGTCCCTCCCCCTCCAATTACACCTGACCACCTCTCTCCCCACTTTCAAGGCCTGACTAAGGTCACATCTCCTCCAAGAGACATTCCCCGATTAAGTCCTCTTTTCCCTAACTCCCTCTCACTCCTGTGTCATCTATGCACCTGGATCTGTGCCTTTGGGGCATCTGGTATTCGCCCCCACCCTCAGCCCTACAGCACTATGTACATATCCGTAAACTTTACTAATGCGTCTCTCCCTCTAGAATGTAATCTCATTGCGGGCAGAGAATGTGTCTACCAACTCTTTTGTTTTGTACTCTCCCAAGCATTTAGTACAGGGCTCTGCACAGAGTAAGTGTCCAGTACATACCATCGACTAAATGATTGAAGGCCTCTTGGAGGTGTGATTTTAATACGATTTTGAAGTTGAGGAAAGTGGTGGTCTGCCATATATGAAGGAGGAGGGAGTTCCAGGTCAGAAGGAGGATGTGGGCAAGGGGTCGGTGGTGAGAAAGATGAGATTGAGATACAGTGAGTAGGCTGTGTTGTGATACAGTAAGTAGGTTGGCATTAGAGGAGTGAAGTGTGCAGGCTGGGATGTAGTAAGGAATTCAGCAAAGTAAAATAGGAGGGGGAGAGCTGATTGAGTGCTTTAAAGCTGATGGTAAGGAATTTCTGCTTGATGCAGCGGTGGATAGGGAGCCACTGAAGATTTTTGAGGAGTGGGAAGACGTGGGCTGGCTGTTCTTTTAGAAAAATGATCCAGGCAGCAAAATGAATAAGAACTACAGGGGAGAGAAACAGGGGGCAGGAAAGTCAGCAAGGAGGCTGAGACAGTACTCAAAGCATGATAGGATAAGTGCCAGGATCAGATCTTCAGAATTTGGTGACTGAATATGTGGGTTGAAAGAGAAGGATGAGTAGAAGATAATACTAAGTCTGTGGGCTTGTGAGAAAGGGAGGATGCAGGATGTATTGCCTTCAGTGATGGAGAAGTTGTGGGGAAGAGCGGGTTCAGGTGGGAAGATGAGGAGCTCTGTTCTGAACCTGTTCAGTTTGAGATGGTGGCAGGTCATCCAAGTAGAGACACCCTGAAAGCAAGAGGAAATGAGACACTGGAGAGAGAGAGAGAGAGAGGTCAGGGCTGGAGAAGTATATTTGGGAATTGTCTCTGAGGCGTTAGTAGCTGAATATGTTAAATGAATGAACCTATACCATACCCTTAACAACTGACTAGGAATACAATCTTAAGCTATCTTGGTTAAAATAGTATCTGACCTTAGTTTGGGAACCAATCCTCCATTTATAATACTGTTTATATGAGAAAATTGTTTCCAACTTAACTTTTTGACTGGATGCAAATTTCAGAATTCACTTGCTTTGTAAGTCCCAGGGTTTCCTGTACCTATACTTTCATCATCAGCATCACTTCCTAGCAATAGGAGCACTATCTCTTCACCATCAAAAACAATCAACAATACACATTGCCTAGAATAATTTTTCTCCTACTTCTTGTTTGTTTCATCAGAGACCAAGCCAACAGACACCCTTATTCTATTTTAAGCATCCAATTCTAACCAAAGGTTTCTTGAAACATTCTTGGTTTACCACATATACATTTTTTGATTTGGGGGGGGGGGTTCCAAACACAAGTAGGGAGGTCTATCTGTGCACCTCTTGCAACTAACAGAGCTTCTATCCACCTTCATTGTGCTTTACATCTCAAAACCTCAATGCTTCCTAATTTCTTTGTAACCCATTGCTCTGGTTTTTTTTTAAATTGAGTATTTCTTAGGCACTTATTACATGCCAAGCATATACTTTTTTATGGTATTCGGTAAGTGCTTACTATGTGTCAAACACTGTTCTAGCACTGGGATATGTAAAAGTTAATCAGGTTGGCCACAGACCCTCTCTCAGGTTCCCAGTCTAAGTCCCATTTTACAGATGTCAAAACTGAAGCACAGAGAAGTTAAGTGTCTCCCCCACGGTCACACAACAGGCAAGTGGTGGAATGAGGATGAGAACCCAGGTCCTCTAACTCTCACACCTGTGTTTTTTTCCACTATGCCCCACTGCTTCTCTTTGGGTTTCAACCATCATCTCTACTTTGGCGTGGGTTGTTGTTAACATATTGATCCACATACTATCTCAGTGACACTCCCACACTCAATGGTTACAATCTCACTACCAGTGAACAGGACAACCTGGACAAAAAAATGGCATTGAAAGTTCTCTTTTCTCCTTCAAGAGCAGCTCACCATCCAAGAGACATGTTCTAATTGTTTGGAAAAGTATCTCTTTTGCACTCCTTTTAGCCCCTTTGACACCTTTCTTATCTCTTTCCTCTTGGTCCACATAGTACTATGGAGGCATCAGAGCCAGCAGTGTTCAAGATTCTTGGCAGCAATGAAAATTCTTGATATTCTTGACCAATTTCAGATCCATTCTTTTGTGTTTCACACACTCTGCCTCTCCCCAGTCACCAGATCAGAAGTGGAAACAACTTCCAACCCAATAGCCTCTCTCTTCCTCAAGAATCACTAGTCTCTTCACACCCCCACAGGAACTTTCTAGCCAACCTCCGCAGTTCTCCCGGGTCATCGCTCTTCTCCCTCAAATAACTGCTTAACTTCAACCATCACTTTATCTCTCTCCCCAGGTCTTTCATTCCCCCCCCATTTCTCCCATTCTTCCTGCCTCAGTTCTTGGCTACCCCCACACTTTAGAACAGTCTCCTAGAGAAGCAGCATGGCTTAGTGGAAAGAGCACTGGCTTGGGAGTCAGAGGACATGGGTTCTAATCCCGCCTCTGCCACTTGTCTGTGTGACCTTACGCAAGTCACTTAATTTCTCTGCGCCTCAGTTCCCTCATCTGTACAATGGAGATGAAGACTGTGAGTCCCACGTGGGACACCCTGATTACGCTGTATCTACCCCAACACTTAGAACAGTGCTTAGCACATAGTAAGTGCTTAACAAATACCACTATTATTATTATTAGAGAAGATGTGGGTGCAGGATATGTAGATTGCTGGAGGAGGGGGAGTGAAGGGGGTGTGAACATGTCATTTCATGATAACAATAATAACTGTGGTATTTGTTAAGTGCTTATTATGTGTCAGGCACTGTACTAAGCGTTGAGGTGGATAAATGTAAATGGCGTTGGACACATTCCCTGTCCCATGCAGGACTCACAGTCTCCATCGCCCTTTTACAGATGAGGTCACTGAGGCCCAGAGGCGTGAAGTGACTTGCCCAAGGTCACACGGCAGAGAAGTGGCAGATGAACACTGTAGTACTTTATAAGTCTGGACAAAATGTCTTTTCAAATATCACATCCTCAAATCCTACGAAAGGAAAATTCCCAGAACGTTTCCCAGGCAGGAAAGCCGAGCCGGAGCTGGAGAGGACGCAGAGTACATGCATTCATTCAACTGCATTTATTGAGCGCTTCCTGTGTGCGCGGCACTGTACGAAGCGCTTGGAAAGTACAATACATCACTAGAGAGAGACAATCCCTGCCCACCATGGGCTCACAGCCTAGAGGGGAAGCTGACAGGCATCAATGCAAGTAAAGAGGCATCAATATCGATAAAGCAGATGTCAGATATACACCTCAATGCGGTGGGTCGGGGAGGAGGGAGGGAAGAGCGAAGAGAGCGGGTGTGGGGGACGCCGAAGGGACGGGGGGCTGAGGAAAGGGGGGCTTTAGTTTGGGGAGCGGGGGCAAGGGGCCTTAGTCTGGGGCTTTTAGCATTGAGGCTGCAAGAAGGGCTGGCCGAGGTGGCACTTCCGAGGACTTTACAGAGGCACGGAGTGATGGCCGGCGAGCCCCCATCTCTGAACCCCCAGACCCATTTCTGAGCCCCCAGATCCCATCTCTGAGCCCCCAGATCCCATCTCTGAGCCCCCAGACCCCAGCCCCGACCCCGAAGTCCCCAGGCCCCAGAGAAGCAGCGTGGCTCAGTGGAAAGAGCCCGGGCTTGGGAGTCAGAAGTCATGGGTTCGAATCCCAGCTCTGCCACTTGTCAGCTGTGTGACCGGGGCCAAGTCACTTCACTTCTCTGGGCCTCAGTGACCTCATCTGTAAAATGGGGATGAAGACTGTGAGCCTCACGTGGGACAACCTGATGACCCTGTATCTACCCCAGTGCTTAGAACAGTGCTCTGCACATAGCAAGCGCTTAACAAATACCAACATCATTATTAATATCTCCGAGCCCCCAGACCCCAGCCCCGATCTCCGAGCCCGGAGCCCTCCCAGCCCAGAGCCCCAAGCCAAGCAGCGTGGCTCAGTGGAAAGAGCCCGGGCTTGGGAGTCAGAAGTCATGGGTTCGAATCCCGGCTCTGCCACTTGTCAGCTGTGTGACTGTGCGCAAGTCACTTCACTTCCCTATGCCTCAGTGACCTCATCTGTAAAATGGGGATGAAGACTGTGAGCCTCACGTGGGATCACCTGATGACCCTGTCTCTCCCCCAGCGCTTAGAACAGTGCTCTGCACATAGTAAGTGCTTAACAAATACCAACATTATTATTATCTCCGAGCCCCCAGTCCTGAGCCTCCAACCCCCATCTATCTCCCAGCCCGGAGCCCCCAGCCAAGCAGCGTGGCTCAGTGGAAGAGCCCGGGCTTGGGAGAGGTCATGGGTTCGAATCCCAGCTCTGCCACTTGTCAGCCGGGTGACTGTGGGCAAGTCACTTCACTTCTCTGGGCCTCAGTGACCGCATCTGTCAAATGGGGATGAAGACTGCGAGCCTCCCGTGGGACCACCTGATGACCCTGCCTCTCCCCCAGCGCTTAGCACAGTGCTCTGCACAGAGTAAGCGCTTAACGGCTACCAGCATTATTATTATTATTCCTGAGCCCCCAGCTCCATCTATAATAATAATGTTGGTATTTGTTAAGCGCTTACTAGGTGCAGAGCACTGTTCTAAGCGTTGGGGGAGATGATAATAATGTTGGTATTTGTTAAGCGCTGACTAGGTGCAGAGCACTGTTCTAAGCGCTGGGGGAGATGATAATAAGAATGTTGGTATTTGTTAAGCGCTTACTCTGTGCAGAGCACTGTTCTAAGCGCTGGGGGAGATGATAGTAATAATGTTGGTATTTGTTAAGCGCTTACTAGGTGCAGAGCACTGTTCTAAGCGTTGGGGGAAATGATAATAATAATGTTGGTATTTGTTAAGCGCTTACTCTGTGCAGAGCACTGTTCTAAGCGCTGGGGGAGATGATAATAATGTTGGTATTTGTTAAGCGCTTACTCTGTGCAGAGCACTGTTCTAAGCGCTGGGGGAGACACAAGGGAATGAGGTTGTCCCACGTGGGGCTCCCAGTCTTCATCCCCATTTTGCAGATGAGGTCACTGAGGCCCAGAGAAGTGAAGTGACTTGCCCCCAGTCCCCCAGCTGACAAGGGGCAGGGCGGGGATTCGAACCCATGACCTCTGACTCCCAAGCCCGGGCTCTTTCCACTGAGCCACGCTGCTTCTCCAATCTCCGAGCCCGGAGGCCGGTGTTGCTCTCCTCCGTCGGGCCGCTGCGTGTGTGCGGGGAGGGGTGGCGTTATCATTCAGATTCAATAGTATTTATCGAGCGCTTACTAGGTGCAGAGCACTGGACTAAGCGCTTGGAATGAACAAGTCGGCAACAGGTAGAGACAGGCCCTGCCCTTGGACGGGCTTACAGTCTCATCGGGGGAGACGGACTGGCAAGAGAAGCAGCGTGGCCCAGTGGCAAGAGCCCGGGCTTGGGAGTCAGAGGTCACGGGTTCGAATCCCGGCTCTGCCGCTTGCCAGCTGGGTGACTTTGGGCAAGTCACTTCACTTCCTCTGGGCCTCAGTTCCCTCCTCGGTCAAATGGGGATGGAAACTGTGCGCCCCACGTGGGACAACCTGATCACCATGTATCCCCCGGCGCTCAGAACAGTGCTCGGCACAGAGGAAGCGCTTAACCAATACCAATAAAGAGAGTCAAGGGGCAGCACATCTCGTAAAAACCATGGCAACTAAATAGAATCACGGGGGGAGGGGGGCGGGAGGGCGTCGTCCACCGACCTGGTCGTAGGGGGATTTCTCCAGCAGCCGCGTGCACAGCTCGACGCACTGCTGGAATCTCCTGCGCCTGAAGTAGCTCCAGGCCCGGACCAGCGGCTCCATCTCCGACCCCATGGCCGCAGCCCGGCGCCTTCTTCTGCCCGGCAACGCCAGGACCCTGGGACCTCCCGGCCGGCGGGGCTGCCCCCGGACCGCCTGAGTGACAGACGCGTCGAAAACAAGGAGACACGCGCCCGGGGCCACCGAATGCGGACTTTAAACCCTCCTTCTAATCTTCTAATTCAATGGAGAATAGATATGTAGCAGGAGGGGGAACCTAGAAGCCGAAGAGACGGATGCAGACGCACAGGCAGTGATCGAGACACCTCTGATTCCCGCTGCGGGGGCGGGAGGGGTGGTTGCCTAGCAGCAGCCGCAGCGGCGGCGGGACGAGAAGGACCATCAGCAAGGCAGCAGCAGCAGCAGCAGCATCATCATCATCATCATCATGTTGGGATGTGTTAAGCGCTTACTATGGGCAGAACACTGTTCTAAGCGCTGGGGTAGACACAGGGTCATCAGGTGGACCCACGTGAGGCTCCCAGTCTTCATCCCCATTTAACAGATGAGGTCACTGAGGCCCAGAGAGGTGAAGTGACTTGCCCACAGTCACCTGTGATGATAATAATAATAATAATGATAATAATAATAGTGGTATTTGTTACGCGCTTAATAATAACGTTGGGATTTGTTAAGCGCTTACTATGTGCCAAGCACTGTTCTAAGCTCTGCGGTAGACACAAGGTCATCGGGTTGTCCCACTTGGGGCTCCCAGTCTTCATCCCCGTTTGACAGATGAGGTCACTGAGGCCCAGAGAAGTGACGTGATTTGCCCACAGTCACCCGTGATAATAATAATGATAATAATAATAATCAGTGGTATTTGTTACGCGCTTAATAATAACGTTGGTATTTGTTAAGCGCTTACTATGTGCCAAGCACTGTTCTAAGCTCTGCGGTAGACACAAGGTCATCGGGTTGTCCCACTTGGGGCTCCCAGTCTTCATCCCCGTTTAACAGATGAGGTCACTGAGGTCCAGAGAAGTGACGTGATTTGCCCACAGTCACCCGTGATAATAATAATAATGATAATAATAATAGTGGTATTTGTTACGCGCTTAATAATAACGTTGGTATTTGTTAAGCGCTTACTATGTGCCAAGCACTGTTCTAAGCGCTGCGGTAGACACAAGGTCATCGGGTTGTCCCACTTGGGGCTCCCAGTCTTCATCCCCATTTGACAGATGAGGTCACTGAGGCCCAGAGAAGTGACGTGATTTGCCCACAGTCACCCGTGATAATAATAATGATAATAATAATAGTCAGTGGTATTTGTTACGCGCTTAATAATAACGTTGGTATTTGTTAAGCGCTTACTGTGTGCCAAGCACTGTTCTAAGCGCTGCGGAAGATAGAAGGCGATCAGGTTGTCCCCCGTAGGGCTCCCAGTCTTCATCCCCATTTTACTGATGAGGTCACTGAGGCCCAGAGAAGTGACGTGATTTGCCCAAGGTCACATAGCTGACAAGATTAGAACCCATGACCTCTGACTCCCAAGCCCTATGTGCCAGGCGCTGTACTAAGCGCACGGGTAGATCCAGGAGAAGCTGCGTGGCTCAGTGGAAAGAGCACGGACTTGGGAGTCAGGGGTTGTGGGTTCTAATCCCGCCTGAGCCACTTGTCAGCTGTGTGACTTTAAGCAAGTCACTTCACTTCTCTGGACCTCAGTGACCTCATCTGGAAAATGGGGATGAAGACTGTGAGCCCCACGTAGGACAACCTGATGATCTTGTATCCACCCCAGCGCTTAGAACAGTGCTTGGCACATAGTAAGCGCTTAACAAATACCACCATCGTCATCATCATTATTATTATTATTACAAGCAAATCGGGTTGGACATAGTCCCTGTCCCAAGTGGGGCTCAGTCTCAATGCCCTTTTTACAGATGAGTAGACTGAGGCTCAGAGAAGTGAAGTGACTTGCCTAGAGAAGCAGCATGGCTTAGTGAAAAGAGGCCGGGCTTGTGAGTCAGAAGTCGTGGGTTCTAGTCCCAGTTCCGCCACTTATCAGCTGTGTGCCTTTGGGCAAGTCACCTAACTTCTCTGGGCCTCAGTTACCTCATCTGTAAAATGGAGAAGCAGTGTGGCTTAGTGGAAAGAGCCCCGGTTTGGGAGTCAGAGGTCTTGAGGTATAGTCCCGGCTCCGAGTCAGAGGTCTTGAGGTACAGTCCCGGC
The DNA here is from genome assembly GCF_004115215.2 of Ornithorhynchus anatinus. Classification (NCBI taxonomy): domain Eukaryota; kingdom Metazoa; phylum Chordata; class Mammalia; order Monotremata; family Ornithorhynchidae; genus Ornithorhynchus; species Ornithorhynchus anatinus. Next base: position 50,295,445 of record NC_041728.1, on the reverse strand, counting down.
TCCGCCAGTTGTCTGCTGTGTGACCTTGGGCGAGTCACTTAACTTCTCTGTGCTTCAGTGACCTCATCTGGAAAATGGGGATTAAGTCTGTGAGTCCCACGTGGGACAACCTGACTACCTTGTACCCACTCCAGTGCTTGGCACATAGTAAGCGCTTAATAAATACCAGCATTATTGTTATTATTATTAAAATGGGGATGAAGACTGTGAGGCCCACGTGGGACAACCTGCACTTAGAACAGTGCTTGCCACATAGTAAGCACTTAATAAATACCAACATTATTGTTATTATTATTAAAATGGGGCTGAAGAGTGTGAGCCCCACGTGGGACAACTTGATGATCTTGTATCTACCCCAGCGCTGAGAACAGTGCTTGGCACATAGTAAGCGCTTAACAAATACCATCATTATTATTGACGTCACCCAGGAGACGAGTGTTAGAGCCGGGATTAGAACCCACGCCCTTCTGACTCCCAAGCCCTTGAGGGAGAGGGAGGAGGAGGGAGAGGAGGAGGAGGAGGAGGAGGAGGGCACTTACTCCCTCAGCTGAGCTCTCTGAGTCCTGGCTCTCCGCACATTCCTCTGCTCCTCGAAGCCTGTGTCCCACTGAAGCACAGACATAATGTGTCAAAACGTTGTCGGACATGCTGTGCCCCTAAATAATGATGGTATTTGTTTCCTTCCTCGCTCCTGGCCTCTGCTCCGACCCATCAGAGCTGTGCCCGTTGCTGCTTCTGGGGACCATAGTAACTGATCAGCCACTCTTTTTCTCCTATCTCAAAAACCTCAGAATCTCTGCCTCGGATGCAGAGACGTCGATGCTACAGAGATTGACAGGTTTCTCAGGCAGTGATTTTTACTCTGGGAAGAGAAAGTTTTTCAATCGGTGGTATTTATACGTGCTACAGTACAGCCTCCAGACACTTAGTTCCTTGTGGGCAGGTAACACGTCTGCCAAATCTGTAATGTGCAGAGTACAGTGTGCTGCACACAGTAAGTGTTCGATAAATACGACTGATTGATTAAACTCGTACTGTGTGCAGAGCACTGAACTAAGCACTTGGAAGAGTGCAGTAGAGTATAGCTGGTGGACATGATCCCTGGCCACGAGGAGTTTACAGTTTAAAGAGAAGACAGATATTAAATTACATAGGGGGAAAAAACAGGGGGTAAGGATATATACATAAGTGCTGGGGGGCTGAGGGTGGGGTGACTATATAATGTTTAAATAGTAGAGATCCCAGTGCATAGCTGACCCATAGCTGTGATTTTAATAAGGGTTTGAAGGTGGAGAGTGATCGTCTGTCATATATGAAGAGGGAGGGAGTTCAAAGGGAGGAAGTGGGCAAGGGGTGGGTGGCGAGATAGATGAGATCAGGTTCAGTGAGCAGGTTGGCATTAGAGGATTGAAGTGTGCAGGCTAGATTGTAGTATAAGATAGCAAGGAAGAGTGGACTTTATTTTATTGATTGCATACCCTTAAATAATAAGTGAAAGCCTGCAATGGATTGCCTCACTGACACTCCAGAATATTTTATTCATTATCAGAATTAATGGTGTTTTATCAACTGTAGCATGACTTAACTTCTCAAAACCTAGGTTTCTAAATTTGAATTCATAGATGCTTTAAAACATTTTCAGGAATTCACATACATAACGGGTGAGTATGGGGTAGGGGAGGGAGAAGGGCAGTTGGATATGCACCGTGAATAAGGTTACCATTGTGTCTGGATTCATACCAAACGGTCCCATTTTTAACTGGTCTGTCCCCTGTGCTTTCCAGATATGATACCCTGTTGCCTTCAGTCCTGTAATTTTTATTTTTAAATGCTCAGTATCCCTTTCAGTTTTTCTGAAACCTGTCAGTTTTTCTTTCAGTAGAGGTTTAAGCCATCATACTGTCACATAATCTGGAGGTAACATTTCTTTTTTTAAAAAAAACCTGTAGGCTCAAGCTAGAAACTGTGACTACTTCATCTTAAAATAGATGTCTTGCTTTTATTTAATTAGAGCAGCACTGAAGAGATTCCTTCCCCATTATTATCAGGGCACAGTGTGAATTTGGAAGGTCTCCCCAGGGTTGGAGCAAGGAACACTACTAACTGCCATTTTCTTTTTGCTTCTGAGCAGCTTCTCCAACTTTGTGTAGTGGGACTGGATGAGCTCAAAAGGATACAGGGAAAATTCCACTGAGCCAATGCCTGTGAGGGCTGAAATGTGGGTGTCAGGGGATATGACTGGGAGTTTCTTACAGGTTCCAGACATTTCCGGAATCTACAAGTGTTCACGTCAAAATGACATACTCATTAGCCTTCACTGCTAATCAATAGTAATATATACTGGGCACATGCTCTGTGCCAAGCACTATACTAAGCACTTAAGAGAGTTTCATCAAATTAGTAGACATGATCTTTGCCTTCAAGAAGCTTACAGACTCCCAGTGAGAAACTCCTTGTAGCAAATCAGCAAGCCTCCTGTAAGCTATTAAAAAAACATACACACAAAAAAAAAAACCCTTGAATTGTTGTTTTAGACTCTTTGCCTTAGAGAGACTGATGGGAGCCACTTAGATAATACACATGGAACAAAAATTAACTATAATAAGAATACAAATAGGGAATGTCCTTTATTTGCAATAATCCAGGGCAAAAGGGGCTATATGGATTTTAGCCCAAATTGGTTTATCTCTGAAAAGACCCCAGTAATCATGACTGAACAAGATTCCCAAAGAGAATAATGGCCAAAGTCAACATTTAATTAATACTGCAAATTTCCAAGACTGGCAACAGATACCAAGATTTTATGTTATAATCTCCCAACCGCTTAGCAGAGTGATCCGCACACAGTAAGCACTCAGTAAATATGATTGATTGAGGTTTTGGAAGAATATAAGGCAACAGAGTTGGTAGTCAAGATCCCTGCCTACAAGGAACTCACAGCCTAGAGGGGGAAGACAAACATTCAAATTAATTGCAAATAGGGGAAATAGTAGAGTATTAAAGCTATATATAGTGCTTTGGGGCTGGGATGAGTATGAAAGTGCCTATGGAATACACAGCCAAGTGCATAGACGACACAGATAGGAGATAACATGGGGAAGGGAGGTTGCAATCAGAGAAGGCAACTGGAAGGATATATGATTTTAGGAGGGTTTTGAAAGTGGAGAGTAGTGGGCTGTTAGATATGAAGGAGCGGACAGTTGCAGGACAGAGGGAGGATGTGGGCAAGAGGTCAGCGGCAGGTTAAATGAGATCATGGTACAGATCAGGAAAGCAAAGTGTGCAGATTGGGATGAAGTAGATCAGCAAGGTAAAGTAGGAGGGGGTGAGCTGTTTAAGTGTCTTAAACATGATGGTAACAAATTTATTTCATGTGAAGGCAGATGGGTAACCATTGGAGGTTTTTAAGGAGTGAGGAGATGAGGGCTGAACTTTTTTTTAGAAAAATGGTCTCAGCAGCAGAGTGAAATACGGACTGGAGAGGGGAGAGACAGGAGACAGGGAGATCAGCAAGGAGGTTGATGCAGTAGTTGAGGCGGGAACTAAGTGTTTGGATCAGCAAGGTAGCAGTTTGAATGGAGAGGAAAGGGTGGATTGTAGTGATGTTGTGAGGGTCGAATTGACAGGATTTCATTATGAAATATGTCGAGCATATGCCAAGTTTGTGGACTTGTGAAAGAAGGAAAAAGTTGGTGTGTTTACAGTGAAAGGAAAATCAGGGGGAGAGCAGGGTATGGTTGGGAAGATGAGGAGTTCTGTTTCGAAGCCTGCCCCTCAGAGCTAGAAGAAGCATTTGACTCCACCAACACCAAGAGAAAAGAGAAATGTTTTGTCTCTGTTCCATTCTCAAAGAGAACTCTGGGGTCTAGGCATCACCCAGGCCATCTCTTACAGTGGTGCAAGAAGATAGCAAATCAACCCCTTTGCTTCCTGGAAAATATAATTTCTCCTGTATTTCTCTGCAATTTCATTGCAGTTCCCAAATTTCTACATACAGCTCTCACTGAAGACTGACCATAATACAGCCTAATATAACAGAGAGAAAGGGAGAGAGGGTGGGAAAGGAAAGAGAGGGACAGAGAGCTCAACACAGCACAGCAAACTGAAACTTCTTCCAAAGTAATTTGTGAGAAAAACTCAACCCTATCCAGAGAGGAGGGGGCAGAGGTCTTCCACTATTGACAGGGCAGGTAGACTCCTCCCAAAAGACTCCGTGTGGCATTGATGATCCTGCAAGGCATCCAGATGGAGATTTCCTGGATGTGCAAGCCAGTGGAAGACTATGGGTTGGAGGATAGATTAGGTTGGAGTGTGGGTATTTAAAGAGGTAGATTGACAAATTGTCCGCACAGAGGTGGTAGCTAATGGTAGCCACATAATAATAATAATAATGATGATGGTATGTGTTAAGTACTTACTATGTGCCAGGCACTGTTCTAAGTGCTGGGGAGATACAAGTTAACCAGGTTGGACGCACCCTGTCTCACATGGGGCTCACAGTCTTAATCCCCATTTTATAGATGAGGGAACTGGGGCCCAGAGGAGCTAAATGACTAACCCAAATCACACAGCAGATGTATGGGGGAACCTGGATTCAAACCAGGTCCTCTGACTCCCGTGCCCAGACCACTAAGCCATGCTGCTTCTCCTCTAAGCCATGTGAGTGGATGAACTCTCCAAGAAATTGGGTGAAGAATGGGAAGAGTAGGGGGTGCAGAATAGAGTCTTGCAGGGCACCCACAGTTAAAGGACGAGAGGCAAAGGAGAAGTCAGGGAACAAAACTGAATAGGTGTCAGAAAGGTAGGAGAACCAGGTTAGTACAGTGTCATTAAAAGCTAGGCCTGAAAGTGTTTCAGGGTGGAGGGATGGTCCACATCACCAAAGGCAGCTGAGCGGTCAAGGAGAATTAGGACAGAGAAAAGCCCATTGAATTTGGCAATGGGAAAGTTGTTGGTGACCTTAGAGAGTGCAGTATCAGTGAAGGGGTGGAAATACTAATTGTACTGTAGGCCAAGAAGAGAGTTAGTGGAGAGGAAGTCAGAGTAGTTGGTGTATGTGACCCATTCCAGAATTTAGAATAGGAACAGGAGTAGGTTGATGGAATAATAGTTGTTAGAACTGATTGTACTTTGATGAAAAACACTAATCTAAGCCATACTTAATATTTACAATAGAGATGTTTTCAAAATAAAGAATTTGGCAAAGATATTATAAAAGTATTTTAATTCAAACTATAAAACTTCTAAAGGAAAGCTATAAAAGTCCATACAAAAACATGCAATGAAGTAGTTTTAGTGGAAATACTATTTACTCATAAATTGAGGCTACCGATATTTTAAGTACCAATACCTTTTATTCCATCTTAAAGTGACTCTTCTATTGTATTAGTGATAAAAATAAGAGAATATTGTTAATTTATAGTGTGAGTATTCCCTTGAGTTTAACTAGAAATTCTTACTGAATTCCTCTAAAAATTAGAAACTGCATGCTTCAAATTGTTTGCCGTATGCCACTTAACATCTATTTTGTCCCAAAAGTCATCTAGTGAGTGCTGTACTCAGCTGTCACTTTATTAAAGATACTAAAAAATCATAGTGGGAAAATACCACTGTCAAGCATACTTACTGCTTCTAAATTTGCCTGCTTCAGTCCAAATTTCACTCACAATTACATGTGTACTGCGTAATCCATCTAGGTGGGCTTGGGAATTTATATCAAGCGCCTCCAATTCACATTAAATATGACAGTCTAAACCAGTCTGAATGAAGCTCATAAGGAGCTGTTGATTAAATTCAATTGCCTTTTTCCATCAAGATTCTTACACTGAAGAACAGATTCTGAAGTCTCAAAATGAATTGATTTTTCAACTGTCAAGAAGCTAAATTTAGAACCCTATTTTAAATTCTATTTGTGTGAAGGCTACCTCTGTCTCTTATCTTGATAGGATTGGAAATGACAGGAAACAGTATCTTTCTTGCATTTAATGGTAATAGTGTATGGTATTTTTCACTCTTAAATATTTTAAAAATAAAATAATGGAATATGATGAGTCCCAACAATAAATTCTAACTGGGCCAAAATATAGGTAATAGATTATATTAGCTAATAGTTTGGAGAAGTAGTATTGCCTAGTGGAAAGAACACAGGCTTGGGAGTCAGAGGATTTAGGTTCTAATCCTGGATTTCCAGTTGCCTGCTGTGTGACCTTGGGCAAGTCACTTCTCTATGCCTCAGTTGCCTCATCTTTCAAATGGGGATTCAATACCTGTTCTCCTTCCATTAAGCTGTCCACATGGCACAGGGACTGTCTCCAACCTGACTCTTTTCTTCTAATGGTATTTGTTAGGTGCTTACTTTGTGCAAGGCATTGGGCTAAGGGCTGGGATCTTGTCTTTTGCTGTCGAATTGTCTCTGACCAATAATAATAATAATAATGTTGGTATTTGTTAAGCACTTACTATGTGCCAAGCACTGTTCTAAGCACTGGGATAGATACAAGGTAATCAGGTTGTCCCATGTGAGGCTCACAGTCTTAATCCCCCTTTTACAGATGAGGTAACTGAGACAACGAGAAGTTGTTACTTGCCCAAAGTCACATTGTTGACAGGTGGCAGAGCCATGATTAGAACCCATGACTTCTGACTCCTCAGCCTGTGCTCTTTCCACTGAGCCATGCTGCTTCATAGCGAGGCCATGGACAATATGCAAGTTAATCAGGTTGAACACGGACCATGACCCATTTGGGGTTCACAGCCTTAATCCCCATTTTACAGATGAGGTAACTGAGGAACAAATAAATCAAGTGACTTGCCCAAGGTCACACAGCAGACGAACGGCAGAGCAGGGATTTAGAACACAGAGCCTCTGACTCCCAGGCCTATGTAGGCCACACTTCTCCAAATATCTGCAAGTTAGTAGATACTCACTTCAGGACTTAGAACAGTGCTTGAAACATAGTAAGTGCTTAACAAATGCCAAATTAATCATCGTTATTGGCAGCTGTCCTAGGTTTAAGGAACATAGAAGTAAAAGGCACAGTTTCTTCCAGAGGAATTTACAATTTACTGGGGAAGACAAATTGCCACAAATAGTCACAATTGGAAAAGATGAAAGGATAAATGCAGAGGGGTAAGAGCAGAGCGATGGGACACTGGGGTGATGGGAACAAGATGATTTTTTCACTATGGGGGAGATGAGCCTGTCTGAAGGCAGAGAGGAAGGAGCCAAAGGAGATTGAGTTAAAGAGAGCAATAAAAGGGAAGAGGATAATGGGGCCTGATGTTGAGGTGAGAGGGAATTGCTTGCAAAGTCATCATCATCAGTGGTATTTACTGAGAACTTACTGTATGCAGAGCACTCTACTAAGCAGTTGGGAGAGTTCAAAACAACAGAGTTGGTGACTTGGAGGCTCTGAGGCCCAAGTGGGTTATGAGGCAAAGTCAAGATTTTGAAGGCAGGTTTGGGAGACAGGGGCTGTGTAAGGTACTGAGCCTGGGTTTAGGCTTCTTAGGGTCCACAGCTTACTAGTCTGTAGCTGCCAGTGCTGGAGCATAGGTAGTCACTGCCATTGTGTACAAACCCAGGGACCATCAAATGAATTTTATGGCAAGAACGTTTTAAGAAGTCTAACTCTGAACACAGTTATTTTCATCCTACTTTCTTCAATATTACTATTTTCCTTCCCCTTTACTTTTAGGGAAAACTTGCTTCCCTTAATGGCATGAATTTCATAATTAATCCTCTGATAGTAAGTGTCATTTTTTAAAAAAAATTTCTGGATGTTCCCCAAGTTCCTAAATGTTGTTGCCACAGTAGATAATCAGTCAATGCTGTCACTATTGCTGATACAACTGAGTACTGTAGAGCATCATCATCAGTGACATTTATTGAATTGTTAGATCGTGAGCTCTGTGTGAGACAGGGACTATGCCTCATCTAATTATGCTGTATCTGTCCTGGAACTTAGCACAGTGTTCAGCAAATATCAACTGCTTAGTAGAGACCATAACCAACCTTACTTTGGGAGAGCACTGTACTAAGTGCTTGGGAAGACAGTATCCTCAATCATCAATGATATTTTAGCACTTACTGTGTGCAGAGCATTTACTAAGCACTTGGGAAAGTATAATGCAATACAGCAAAAGTAAAAGATGCCCTAGAGGAACTTACAGTGTTTCATTATGTTTCAATAGCCAGTACACTGATTGCTAGTATCACTGACACACTTTTTATTTTTCCTTATTTAACGTGTCCCTGATGGATTCCCCATTGATATGTCCTAGAAGGCTCTTACTCTTGTTCTCCCTTCAGTGAGGTGTTCCTGTATCTGACCTTGAGTATTTCCTGCCCAACCCTGAAATACGTTTGATTCACTACTACTTAGTTTGGTCCTCCTCAACCTTTTGAAATCCATATGAGTGTATGAATTTTTTCCCTAAGGATTTCTCCCTATCATTTTTCTCCTGTTTACATTCATCTCACCTCTCCATCCTGATTTATTCATCTCTTACCTTTTCACAATTGGGCCCTTTCTAATCTATTTTCTTTTAAGGAATAACAAGCACTTGCCTCATACTTTTTAGGATGAGGAAGATGGATCCTAAATCCTTTCCCTTAAATCTGTCTCCCTTTCTTTTCTAATCAATGGTCACAAACTATCTGTCAAAAAACAGTTCTGTTAATCATTCTCAGGGTTCTTTTGCTGAGAGGCAGACTTGCCAACTGTTTTCTCACCAATTAGTCTTATTGTTCCATATGTAATGAAAAAAACACATCAGGGAAATCAAGCTGTCAAATGGTGATAGTCAGACATAATTCATCTATGAAAAAACATAATGAAACCCTGCTTGATGAGGCATGCTGATTTCTGTAGGGATGTGCTCTTTGAGCTTCCCTGACTTCCCATAATGCCTATGGTTTCATTTTCTTCTCATCCAGACTCTCCACTTCTTGTCTCATCCTTTGTCCCCAAATTGAGGATTTTTCATTATAATAATTATGGTATTTGCCAAGAGCTTAGAATACATCAAGCACTGTACTAAACTCTGGGGTAGGTACAAGATGAGCAGGTCCTACATGGGGCTTATAGTCTTACTAGTAGGGGCAACAGGTTTTAAATGCCCATTTAAAATGCCCATTGTCTCTGTTGCCAGATTGTACATTCCAAGAGTTTAGTACAGTGCTCTGCACATAGCGCTCAATAAATACTATTGAGTGAATGAATGAACTCTGCTCTATTTTACTCTCCCCAGCGCTTAGTAAAGAGCTCTGCACACAGGAAGTGCTCAATAAATATGATTGAATAAATGAATTGAATGCTCTGCACACAGTAAACGTTCAATAAATACAATTGATTGACTGATGGATGCAGGTGAATTTCCATACATGTGGATGACATGTGACACGTAGCACATCACACTCTTTCATGAAAGAGACTGCAGTCTACCAATGCCAATGGCTCACCAGTGGGGTCTCTGAAGAAGCCTAATTCAGGGGGACGAGTAGGGGCTACCCTGGCCCAAGCGCTGTCCCATGCTCCATTGCCTTGTCTGGTCCATGGCTTAGGCTGATATTGCGCATGGGGATTTTGCTTCCTCTGGTCTGGGAAATGGCACAGTGGAAAAGTGCCAGGAGACAGGTACACAAAATTAAGTTCTCAGTCCCTCTCAATGAAGAAAATTTGCTAAAGTGCTCCATAACCTGGCCCTGGGCCCAGCAAACTAGAACTAGATAAACATCCCAAAGACACAGTCCATCTTCCTCTTTAAAAGACTCTCTCACACTGTCCTTGGATTTTCTATCAGTCATCCTACAAATAAAATCTGGCTGCTGGGTAGACATATGGGTGAATTAATGAATGAATGAATGTACAAACCGGAGAGTGACCCTGTACAGGCAATCTGCTATTGGGACATACAGGAAAAATGAGTATTGCATGTATTTCCCCATATGTTTTCCCCTCACTAAATCATTTTACTGCTCATTAGTGCAGCCATCAAATAGTAGGCAAGGGAAATGAAAAAGAAATAAAACTTGAGCCAATCTTGCTACTTGCCAGAAGCTCTGGTAAAAGACTACAATTTCGGAAGAAAGGTGAAATAATTGGCTAAAATTACATTTGTATTACTTATGGATTTCAATGGCGGCCATACTTTCCTCAGTTATTATGTATAATAACGGAGATGAAACACCGTGCCTAAAAAATTGAAATATAGGACACCTTGTCAGATAAGTCAAGTGAGTTTAAATGTGGGAAGGAAAAACATGAGGTAAATATAGGAATCCTGGAATTCTTTTTTTATTTGCCTAATGATTAAATGCCTTGCTCTAGGTGGCCTGTCAAGCCATAAGGTGCAGGAGCGGTAACAAAAGGAGGAGGAGGATGTTGATTTGGTGGTGGGAGGTAAAGTGGTCCCCAAGTGCCCTGGAGCCATAGAAATAATGGCAGCAGCCATGACAAGGGTAGTATACTGGAGAGAGCTGGCCCAAGCAGCATAGTCTAGTGGATAGAGCATGGGTCTGGAGTCAAAAGGATCTAATCCCGGGTCTGTCACTTTTCATTCATTCAACAGTATTTATTGAGCCCTTACTATGTGCAGAGCACTGTACTAAGTGCTTGAAATGTACAAATCGGTAACAGAGACAGTCCCTGCCCTTTGACGGGCTTACAGTCTAGTCGATTAATTAGCTACAGTCACTTCTCTGCTGTGTGATCTTGTGCAAGTCACATAGCGTCTCGGCACCTCAGTTTCTTCATGGATAAAATGGGGATTAAGACTGTGGTTCCCATGTGGGATATGGACTGTGTCCAACCTGATTAGCTTATAGCTACCTCAGTGTTTAGTACAGTACCTGGCACATAGCAAGTGTTTAACAAACATCATTAAAAAAAAGGAACCTGGGGAAGAAAGGCAAGAAGTGCGGAATTATTCATCTCTCCCTGGTTCCCTGTTGAGCCAAAGAGAGATCAGCCATAGGAAATTTAGGGGGCGGGGGTTCTGCTTTGGCGAATATAGCTCCACCCCTACGTGAGGATATGATTTAAAAGTGGAGTTCTACTGGAAAAAAAATCATATTTAGTGGATGGAATGATTACCTCATCTAATAACACTTCAGAGTATTAGCGAATTATTTTGGATTATTATTCCAAGATATCAAATTTTAGATATCAATTTTTTTGATATCTTCGATATCGAAGTCTGGATTTCGCAGACAATTTTAATATGCAATGTCAGTTTGGTCCCTCCGGAAGTGCTTTTGTTTGCCAAAGGTTATGTTTTTAACCCTCTATAGACCTCTGTCAGATTGAGTCATTCCCTAAACAGAAAAATGCATGGTTTTATTAAAATTGTAATAAATTGAATGAAAGGAATATCTATCTTACATTTTCTATTTTGTATATTTTGGGCACACTAGCTTTTCCTTCAATTCATCCAAAATGAATGGGCTCTGTTAGAGAGTCAAGTAAGAATAAAAGGTCCATGGATGATTAAAGAATAAAACCAGTTAGTATTTTGTGACCAAAAATTGTTGAGAACTATGCATTAAACACTCCAGTTCACCAAGAATCCTGCCACTTGCCAATAAATTATGGAATCTCCGTTTATATTCTACAGCTCTACTACCTCACATTGTAATCCCGTCAGTCCTAGTTAGTAATTGGTTGAAAGGTTTCCAAAGAAAACCCAGCGTGTACCAGAAAGTGTCATTAGTGTATTAGTTGGCACATCTTTACCCTGCAAAGAGCAAAGCAAATTTGCATTTGAAAAAAAAATGCCAAACCTACAAGTTTCTTAATGGAGAAAATGGTAAAAGCCTAGTTTGCAATCCAGTGAAAGTGGAATTTGCAACTAGTTCTTTTTTGTCAGATTTTTTCCTGACTTGGCTAAAAGCTGTCTGCTTGAGTGTATACAGACATAGGTTTTTTTTTAAGTCATCTGATTATGTGCTCATGCATACTTCCCTAGTAGCCCTGAAGTACTGTTGGCTACTCCCAAGGACTCCCCACATCCCATTGCCAGATCTCCAAAATGCTGAGAAAGCTCTCTAGAGCAGAGGTGGTCAGATGGAGGTTCACAACTCCTAGGGGAGGTATTGTTGGTTGTTGCTATTTGATTTTTCCTCTCATTTTTGCAGAAAAGTGGAAAAGACTCCCCCAACCTTATAAAGCCACCCTGAGGGTTGTACTCAGAGATGGCTTATGAAATGAGCAAAGTCTTGGCAGTTTCTGCTGCCGTCAAGGACTCAGCAATATTCTCTTCTGTGAGCATAGACTGCAGTCATAACCCCAGCTATGAGTGCAGGCCCACAAACTACGGGCCTCCCCACGGGCCTCCTCCCAGGCCTCCCCACGAGCCCAGCCAGGATGGCTCCTTTACCATAGTCTTGACCTCCACCTCACCCTGAGCCTGGTTTCCAGGATGAAAGGGATGATGGGGGCCTCTTGTTTGCTCCCCTCTCTCTTCCTCTGCCCTTCCTCCTTTTGTCCCTTCCTCCTGCTGCTTCCACTGGGGTGCTTGGTGCCAGAGCCAGGGGATGCTCCAGGAAGAAGAGAGTCCTTGGGCCCAGTGCCAGAGCCTTGTCGGACACGAACTGCAGGACACCCCATCACTGAGGGGTGGGGAGAACCAGTCCAGCCTGGAGGACAATGACATTTCTTGAGGCTGTCTGTCCCTGGCCTCTGGCCCAGCCCTTGACATCATCATCACATTATGGCCTGCCCAGTGTAATCCTGAGAGACATTATGGGTGCTTCAGTAACAATGTTTTATTGTTTGTTTGCTTCAGCGATGGTGTACTTACAGCCGTCCAGACTGTAAGCTCACTGTGGGCAGAGTGTGTGTCTACCAATTCTGTTATACTCTACTCTCCCAAGTATTTAGTATAGTGCTCTGCACACAGTATGCACTCAATAAATACCTGTGATTGATGGATTAGTGGGTCACCACTAGTGCAAAAACAACTCATGGACGTTTGCCTGGAAGTAGGATATATCTTTCCTCCTTTTAACCGTTGGTGTCTGTCTGAGGAATGCTCATTCCAGGTGGCCAGGGTTTGGAAAACGTACCGCACTGAATTTTCATGGGCTCAGTGTGCAAGCGTTTCTCAGTGTGATGCTTGTACTGTTGGACACACAGTCTCACAAGCAGCAGAGTCATCTCCAAACCATAGGCCAATTCTACAACTTTGGAATTCTGAAGAAGACACAGACATTATATAGACACCTGGGACAGATGTGGGAACTTGGAATAGGAATTGAAGCAAGAAGCAACAGTGATCAATCAATAAATCAATTTATTGTATGCACAGCACTGCTCTAAGCGTTTGTGAGAGTTCACTATAACTCAAAAATGTCTTGCCTAATGATCCAGGCTTTGGGATATAGAAGAGACAATCTCTTTTGACATTGGTTTTGCTGTCGTTTCATTCCACTCCATCAGAAGACTTTGGTATTTCTGTCTCTAGATGAGAGCGAAAGTATGGATGTGTCTGAAGTGAGTTTATGTGAACAGAGGTTGGATGAAAGGTCTATATGAAGGGATGATAGGTGATTGAGGAAAGAGGGGAAACATCTTTTCAGGTAAACCTTTAGAAGCAGAGGGATCGTTTCCATAAAACATGGAAAATCCCAGCCTTTACCCCAGTTCATGACCTAAATGCGCTGATGTGGTTTCTAGAGCTGGCCCCAGGGTGCACTAGTGATTCCTGATGGAGAGAATATTCCAAGCTGGGGCAAAGTATGATAAAAAGCTAGAAAAAATAGTCAGAGCAAATTAGTACGTAACCTTAGGAGGAACGAAGAGTGTGACTTGAGGAATAATGAGAGAAGAGAATAGTTATGTAAGATAGAAAAAGCAACGGAGAGGCTTGATGCATGTGTTGAGGGGGACCTCCTTTGTACTGGACTACTATACATCCACCTAAAGGATTACATGTAGGTTCAGCTGCACTGAGGCTTGAGACTCTTAGAGAAGGTGGACTAGTGAAGCTAGAATAGGTTTGCCTTTTCTATCCTGTGCCTGCTGGAATGGAAGGCTAAGAAAAGTGCTGAGACCGGGAAATGGAGCAAGGGAGATTTTATAATGACAATAATAATAATAATAACAGTAATATTTGTTAAGCACTTACTATGTAATATTGGTTAAGCACTTACAGGGCTTGCCCTGTACTAATATTGGGGGTAGGTACGAGATAATAAAATCAGACCAAGCCCCTCTCCTACGTAGGGCTCCCGGTTTCAGGGGGAGAGAGAGCAGATATACAATACCCATTTTGTAAATGAGGAAACTGAGGCAAAGCAAAGTTAAATGAATTGCCCAAGGCCCAGCAGGTTAGTAGCAGAGCCATGATTAGAACCCAACACCTCTGACTCCCAGGCCTGTGTTCTTTCCAATCAGCAACATTGGTTCTTTGTGTGGCTAGGGCTTTAGAACACTGTCTGTCGCATATTTTGAGTCTTCATCTGGTAAGACTCATAGCAGGGGATATCTGCACGGGAGTTACCACAAAAATTTTATCTCTAGGCAGTTTATGTATTTAATTAATCAATCCATAAATAGTAGTTACTGAGTACCTGCTATGGGAAGAGCACTGTATGGGGCACTGGAAAGAGAGCGATAGAATTAGAAGACATGATCCATAATAATAAAAATTATGATATTTTGTTAAGCGCTTACTATGTGCCAGGCACTGTACTAAGCTCTGGGGTAGATACAAGGTAATCAGGTTGTCCCACGTGGAGCTCACAGTCTTAATCCCCATTTTACAGATGAGGTAATTGAGGCACAGAGAAGTTAAGTAGCTTGCCCAAGGTCACACAGCAGACAAATGGCGGAGCCGGGATTAGAGCCCATGTCCTCTGACTATCAAGTCCGTGCTCTTGTTACTAAGCCATGCTGCTTCTTTTGCCCATCAGGAGCATACAATCTAGTGTTATTGCGTGTGTGTTTCACAAATATGGGCCTTTGAAAAAATCCCAATATATCCGAAGAAAATGAAACAAAAAGAACCCCCAAAAAATATAATTAAATTCTCAGCAGGTTTACTATTCCTTATTCACTGTTATTTTTCTTCCATTTTTCCAAAATAGTTGGAGCATACTTTTCACTGTTAAATATATTAAATAGCTTTTCACCGTTCTGGGTGTAATCCAGTTTGTATTCTTTGTACTCTTTCACCATCTACCTTGAGTAATTATTGTAGCTACCATGCCAGTTTTCCTTAGTGTCCTTTCTATGCCTTGCCACCAAAATCCATCCCTCTTTTTCTGAATTCTGATGAAGTTTCATCTCCTCCATGAAGTTCATATAGCTTTACTCTTCTTGGTTCCAATCATTTCAGCAACATCTTCCCACCCGAATCTTTTTCCTCTCTCATTTCTATGCATTTGATTACATTTGCATGTATAATTTTGGCTTTTTTTTGTATGTTCGCCCCATTTATCCCTTTACATTTTTAATTCCTCAAGGCCGGGGGTGCTATTTTGTACTTCACTCGCGTTACTCTCTCTAGTGCTTACTTCAGTGCTCTAGACAGTGGATGTTGTTGACTAGCAAACTGAGAGTAGTCTGTCAGTCACTTTCAAGTGAGGACAGTCACATTTTCATTATCTTTTATATAAGGCAATTTCTTATTTTCTCCATCAAATAAGTACATTCCACCATTCATCCCACAAAAGCCCATAGAGTTAATAAGCCAATCCAAAAAACTAGTTGCAAAACAAAAAACAGAGAGAAAAATAAAAGACAAACTAAAATCCAAACTAATAACCTCTCCAAGCTTCTCTCCAGGGTAGACTGAATGGGTGACAGGGGAAAGGACTGAAGATAAGTACTGACTGCAAGGTAATTATCTTAAGAATTAGTGTTTTTAATCATAATAATATTAATAATAATAATAGTAATAAGCAGCATTATCTAGTGGAAAGAACACAGAACTAGGAGTCAGAGGACCTGGGTTCTGATCCTGGCTCTGCCACTTGCTTGTTGTATGACCTTGAGCAAGCCACTCAACTTCACTGTGCCTTAGTTTCCTTGTTTGTAAAATGGAGACACAATAATTATTCCCCCTCCTATGCGAACCTGGTGATATCTGTTAAATACTTACTCTGAGCCAAGGACAGTGCTAAGCACGGGGGTAATAATAATTATTGTATTTGTTAAGAGCTTACTATATGGCAAGCACTGTTCTAAGTGCTGGGGTAGATACAGCGTGGCTCAGTGGAAAGAGCATGGGCTTTGGAGTCAGCTGTGTGACTTTGGGCAAGTCACTTAACTTCTTGGTGCCTCAGTTACCTCATCTGTAAAATGGGGATTAAGACTGTGAGCCCCACGTGGGACAACTTGATTCCCCTGTGTCTACCCCAGCGCTTAGAACAGTGCTCGGCACATAGTAAGCGCTTAACAAATACCAACATTATTATTATTATTTACAAGATAATCAGGTTGGACACAGTCCCTGTCCCACGTGGGGCTCACAGTCTCAATCCCCATTTGACAGATGAGGTAACCGAAACCCAGAAAAGTGAAGTGACTTACCCAAGGTCACACAGCAAACAAGTGGTGGAGCCAGGATGAGAACCCACAACCTCTGACTTCCAAGCCCATGCTCTTGCCACTAGGCCGTGCTGCTTCTCTACGCTTCCATAGAATGAAACGTATGGAAGCAATTGGGTAGATGGAAGATAAACAGGTGGAAGCCTGATTTACCCAAATGGGGCTCACAAGCTGAGGCCAGATCAGAGTCCGGCTTGGGGCTCCAGGTGGGTCAATAGTGTAGTAATAATAATAATAATAATGCCATTTGTTAAGCACTGACTGTGCAAAGCACTGTTCTAAGCGAGGGCTGGGGGCATAGGAGGGGGTCGGGTTGTCCCACGTGGGGCTCACAGTCTTCATCCCCATTTTCCAGATGAGGTCACTGAGGCCCAGAGACGTGAAGTGACTTGCCCCAGGTCACACAGCTGACAAGTGGCAGAGTCGGGATTAGAACCCACGACCTCTGACTCCTAAACCCGGGCTCTTTCCACTGAGCCACGCTGCTTCTCAGTAGCACCTTCTTCTTCTGGTAGATGGTGGTGTTGGCGGTGGCAGGATCAGCAGCAACGGGCTCACAACTCAAGGCTCATGGCTCACAGCTCAGTCCTCCCTTGGCCTTCTTTTCCCTCACAGCTCCAGGTGGCCCATTTCTTGGGGAAAGCATGTTGGAGAGCACTCTTCAAGAACCCCCAGTGGCTGCCCATCCTCCTCCAAATGCTCCTTACCACTGGCTTTAAGCACTTAACCAGCTTGACGAGCAGCGTGGCTCAGTGGAAAGAGCATGGGCTTTGGAGTCAGAGGTCATGAGTTTGAATCCCAGCTCTGCCACTTGTCAGCTGTGTGACTGTGGGCAAGTCACTTTACTTCTCTGTGCCTCAGTTACCTCATCTGTAAAATGGGGATTAAGACTGTGAGCCCCACGTGGGACATCCTGATTCCCCTGTGTCTACCCCAGTGCTTAGAACAGTGCTCAGCACATAGTAAGCGCTTAACAAATAACAACATTATTATTATTATTGTGCCCGCCTACCTCGCCTCCCTAATCCCCTACCACAGTCCAGCCCGCACACTCCGCTCCCCTTCCTTTAGAGAGAAGCAGCATGGCGTAGTGGCTAGAGCACGGGCCTGGGAGTCGGAAGGTCATGGGTTCTAATCCCGGCTCTGCCACTTGTCTGCTGCGTGGCCTTGGGTGAGTCGCTTCACTTCCCTGGGCCTCAGTGACCTCATCTGCCAAATGAGGATGGAGACTGTGAGCCCCACGTGGGACAGGGACTTGGTCCATCTCATTGGCTTGTATCCACCCCACCGCTCAGTATGGGTAGTGGTACATAGTAAGCGCTTGACAAATACCGATATATTATTATTATTCTAGTGCCAGCTTATACACTGTGGCCCGATCTTGTCTTCAAAGCACTATTAAGACTGCATCTCCTTCCCGAGGCCTTCCCCCATTCAGCTTTCCTTTTCCTGGCTCCCGCTTTCCCGCTCCCTTCCGGGTCCTCAAAGCACCTTGGATCTGTGACCTCCATGTCAGCTGTGTGACCTTGGGGAAGTCACTTAACTTCTCTGTGCCTCAGTGACCTCACCTGGAAAATGGGGATGAAGACTGTGAGCCTCATGTGGGACAACCTGATTACCCTGTATCTCCCCCAGCGCTTAGAACAGTGCTTGGCACGTAGTAAGCGCTTAACAAAAACCAACATTATTATTATTATTTGATAGTCACCCCACCCTCAACTCCACAGCACTGATGTGCTCATCCTTAAATTATGTATTATACATTACTCATTCGTATTAACGTTTAGACGGCGAGCCCATTATTGGGCAGGGATGGTCCCTATCTGTTTCCGAATTGCACATTCCAAGCATTTAGTACAGTGCTCTGCACATAGCGCTCAATCAGTACTTGAGAAGCAGCGTGGCTCAGTGGAAAGAGCCCGGGCTTGGGAGTCAGAGGTCATGGGTTCGAATTTCGCCTCTGGTACTTGTCAGCTGTGTGACTGTGGGCAAGTCACTTCACTTCTCTGGGCCTCAGTTACCTCATCTGTAAAATGGGGATTAACTGTGAGCCTCACGTGGGACAACCTGATGACCCTGTATCTCCCCCAGCGCTTAGAACAGTGCTCTGCATATAGTAAGCGCTTAACAAATACCAACATTATTATTATTATTACTCTTGAATGAATGAATGAATGAATGAATGTCTGCCTCCCCCCAACTAGACGATAAGCTCGTGGGGGGCAGAAGCCGCGTCTGCTCAGCCCGCTGTAGTGTGCTCTCCCAAGCGCTCCGCTCAGTACAGTGCTGGGGACGTAGCATGGCTCAGTGGAAAAAGAGCACGGGCTTGGGAGTCAGAGGTCATGGGTTCGAATCCCTGCTCAGCCACTTGTCAGCTGTGTGACTTTGGGCAAGTCACTTAACTTCTCGGTGCCTCAGTTACCTCATCTGTAAAATGGGGATTAAGATTGTGAGCCCCAAGTGGGACAACCTGATTCCCCTGTGTCTACCCCAGCGCTTAGAACAGTGCTCGGCACATAGTAAGCGCTTAACAAATACCAACATTATTATTATTATTAATGCCGGCTCCGCCACTTATCAGCTCTGGGACTGTGGGCAAGTCACTTCGCTTCTCTGGGCCTCAGTCACCTCCTCTGTAAAATGGGGATTAACAGGGAGCCTCACGTGGAACAACCTGATCACCCTATATCTACCCCAGCGCTTGGAACAGTGCACTGCACATAGTAAGCGCTTAACAAATAGCAACATTATTATTATTAGGAAGCGCTCGGTAAGTGCCACTGAGGGAGTGATTGCCGGATGGGAGAGCGGCAGCTAAGGGGAGAGAGGAGGACGAGGAGGGGGCGTCGCCCGCCTTCCAGGACCGGCTGTTGGTCGCGCTCCCCGGCCGCTTCTGCCTCTCATTCATTCATCCAATAGTATTTATTGGGCGCTTACTATGTGCAGAGCACTGCTGTGTGACTGTGGGCAAGTCCCTTCACTTCTCTGGGCCTCAGTTCCCTCATCTGTAAAAGGGGGATGAAGACTGTGAGCCTCATGTGGGACGACCTCATTCCCCTGTCTCTCCCCCAGCGCTTAGAACAGTGCTCTGCACGTAGTAAGCGCTTAACCAATACCAACATTATTATTATCATTAAGCGCTTGGAATGTACAAATCAGTAACAGATAGAGACAGTCCCTGCCCGATGACGGGTTTACAGTCTCATTCATTCATTCAGTAGTATTTGTTGAGCGCTTCCTATGTGCAGAGCACTGTACTAAGCGCTTGGAATGGACAAATCGGTAACAGAGAGAGACAGGCCCTGCCCTTTGACGGGCTTACAGTCTAATCGGGGGAGACGGACAAAAACAATAGCAATAAATAATAATAATGTTGGTATTGGTTAAGCGCTTACTATGGGCAGAGCACTGTTCTAAGCGCTGGGATAAGACGGGGTCATCAGGTTGCCCCCCATGAGGCTCACAGGCTTCATCCCCATTTTCCAGATTCCTTCCTTCAGGCGTTCATTCAATAGTATTTATTGAGCGCTTACTGTGTGCAGAGCACTGGACTAAGCGCTTGGAATGGACAAATCTGAAACGCAGAGACGGTCCCTGCCCTTGGACGGGCTTACAGTCTAATCGGGGGAGACGGACAGACAAAAACAATAGCAATAAATAGAATCAAGGGGATGAACATCTCGTTAAAACAATAGCAAATGAATAGAGTCAAGGGGATGGACATCTCGTTAAAACCATAGCAAATAAATAGAGTCAAGGGGATGGACATCTCGTTAAAACCATAGCAAATAAATAGAGTCAAGGGGATGGACATAATAATGTTGGTACTTGTTAAGCGCTTACTATGTGCAGAGCACTGTTCTAAGCACTGGGGTAGATACAGGGTCATCGGGTTGTCCCACGTGAGGCTCACATTTAATCCCCATTTTACAGATGAGGTAACTGAGGCCCAGAGAAGTGAAGTGACTCGCCCACAGTCACACAGCTGACAAGGGGCAGAGCCGGGATTCGAACCCATGGCTTCTGACTCCCAAGCCCAGGTTCTTTCCGCTGAGCCACGCTGGACATCTCAATAAAACAATAGCAAATGAATAGAGTCAAGGGGATGGACATCTCGTTAAAACCATAGCAAATAAATAGAGTCAAGGGGATGGACATCTCGTTAAAACCATAGCAAATAAATAGAATCAAGGGGATGGCCATCTCATTAACAATAGAAATAGGGTAATAAAAATCGATACAAATGAGCAGACGAGCACGGGGCTGGGGGGGAAGGGAGAGGGGGAGGAGCAGAGGGAAAGGGGGCTGAGCTGCGGGGAGGTGCAAGGGGGGCAGAGAGGGAGCAGAGGGAAAAGGGGGGCGTGTAAGTCTCCAGCGGGAGCCCGAGGCACGTGCCCGCTTCGGCGGGGGCGCGCGGGCCGGGGAGGGGGAGGCGCGCGGCCGCGAGGAGGGGGAATGGGGGGAGGCGGGGCTGGTGAGCGCGTCTCCGGGCCAGCGGCGGGAGCGCGCCGAGGGATGCGGGGCGGGGGCGCGTGCCGGGGAGGGCGAGGCGCGCGCGGCAGGAATGGAGGAGGGGTGGGGGCTTGGGGAGCGCGTCACCGGGCGAGCGGCGGGAGCGCGCCGAGGGAGGGGGGAGCAGGAGGGCCGCGGGGGGGCGGGGGGGAGGCGCGCGGCCGCGAGCGGCGGGAATGGACGAGGGGGGGCGCTGGGGAGCGCGTCTCCGAGCGGGCGTCGGGAGCGCGCCGGGGGCAGCCGGACCCTGCGCGGCGGCGGCGGCGGCGGCGGCGGCAGCGGCAGCGGCAGCGGCTTCAGCAGCGCTTCTCTCCGCCGTCCGCCCTTCGGTCCTTCCGTCCCTCCGAGGCCGCGGGCAGCGGGATGCGGCAGCGGGGAGCCGCCTAAGGAAGGGGCTCGGGGGAGCCGGAGATGGCGGCCCGGAGCGCCCCGAACTGCCACCTGCGGCTGGAGTGGGTGTACGGCTACCGGGGACACCAGTGCCGCAACAACCTCTACTACACCGCCGCCGACGACATCGTCTACTTCGTCGCCGGGGTGGGCGTCGTCTACAGCCCCCGGGAGCACAAGCAGAAGTTCTACCGGGGACACAACGACGACATCATCAGGTAACCGGCGGGGCGACCGAGCGTCTCCCCACGGGAAACCCCTCCTCCTCCTCCTTCTCCTTCTCCTCCTCCTTCTTCTCCTTCTCCTCCTCCTTCTCCTCCTTCTCCTTCTCCTCCTTCTCCTCCTTCTCCTCCTCTTTCTCCTTCTCCTCCTTCTCCTCCTCCTCTTTCTCCTCCTCTTTCTCCTTCTCCTCCTTCTCTTTCTCCTCCTCCTCCTTCTCCTCCTTCTCCTTCTCCTTCTTCTCCTCCTTCTCCTTCTCCTTCTTCTCCTCCTTCTCCTTCTCCTCCTTCTCCTCCTTCTCCTTCTCCTCCTTCTCTTTCTCCTTCTCCTCCTTCTCCTTCTCCTCCTTCTCCTCATTCTCCTCCTTCTCCTTCTTCTCCTCCTCCTTCTCCTCCTTCTCCTCCTTCTCCTTCTTCTCCTTCTCCTCCTTCTCCTTCTCCTTCTCCTTCTCTTTCTCCTCCTTCTCCTTCTCCTTTTCTTTCTCCTCCTTCTCCTCCTTCTCCTCCTTCTCCTCCTTCTCTTTCTCCTTCTCCTCCTTCTCCTCCTTCTCCTTCTCCTCCTTCTCCTCCTTCTCCTCCTTCTCCTTCTCCTCCTTCTCCTTCTCCTTCTCTTTCTCCTCCTTCTCCTTCTCCTTCTCCTCCTTCTCCTTCTCCTCCTTCTCCTCCTTCTTCTCCTTCTCCTCCTTCTCCTTCTCCTCCTTCTCCTCCTTCTCCTTCTCCTCCTGGGCCCCGCCGGACCCGTCCTGCACGGATGCTGCCTGCCGAGCGTTCAGCGCAGTGTTCTGCGCCTAGTAGGCGCTCGGCAAATACGATCGAGTGAGCGGGGAGCGATGTCCCTCCGGGTAGAGGGCAAAAAAAACCCCTCCCCCTCCGGTGTCCCGCCGGCGCCGTCCTGAGCGAATCGTACCTTCCAAGCGTTTAGCGCAGTGCTCTGCACCTAGTAGACGCTCCATAAATAGGATCGAATGAGCGGGGAGCGAAGACCCTCCAGGTAGAAGGCAAAAAAACCCCTCCCCCTCTGGTGCCCCGCCGGCGCCGTCCTGGGCAAATTGTACCTTCCAAGCGCTTAGCGCAGTGTTCTGCACTTACTAGGCGCTCGAGAAATGCGATCGAATGGACGCATGAGAGGGGAGCGATGCCCCTCCGGGCAGAGGGCAAAAACCCTCCCCCTCCGCTGCCCCACCGGACCGGGCCTGGGCGAATTGTACCTTCCAAGCGCTTAGCGCAGTGTTCTGCACCTACTAGGCGCTCGAAAAATAAGATCGAATGAGCGGGGAGCGATGTCCCTCCGGGTAAAGGGCAAAAAACCCTCCCCCTCCGGGGCCGTCCTGGCCGAATTGTACCTTCTAAGCGCTTAGCGCAGTGCTCTGCACCTACTAGGCGCTCGAGAAATGCGATCGAATGAGAGGGGAGCGAAGACCCCCTCCGGGTAGAGGGCAAAAAAACCCTCCCCCTCTGGTGCCCCGCCGGACCGGTCCTGGGTGAATTGTACCTTCCAAGCGCTTAGTGCAGTGTTCTGCACCTACTAGGCGCTCGAGAAATAGGATCGAATGAGCGAGGAGCGATGTCCCTCCGGGTAGAGGGCCAAACCCCATCCCCCTCCGGTGCCCTGCCGGCGCCGTCCTGGGCAAATTGTACCTTCCAAGCGCTTAGCGCAGTGTTCTGCACCTCGTAGGTGCTCCATAAATAGGATCGAATGAGCGGGGAGCGATGACCCTCCGGGCCGAGGGCAAAAACCCATCCTCTTCTGGTGCCCCGCCGGTGCCGTCCTGGCTGAATTGTACCTTCTAAGCGCTTAGCGCAGTGTTCTGCACCTAGTAGACGCTTGAGAAATGCGAACGAATGAACAAATGAGCTGGGAGTGATAACCCTCCGGGCCGAGGGCAAAAACCCATCGCCTTCTGGTGCCCCGCCGGTGCCATCCTGGCCGAATTGTACCTTCTAAGCGCATAGCGCAGTGTTCTGCACCTAGTAGATGCTCGAGAAATGTGATCGAATGGACAAACGAGCTGGGAGTGATAACCCTCCGGGCCGAGGGCAAAAAACCATCCCCATCGGGTGCCCCGCCGGCGCTGTCCTGGTCGAATTGTGCCTTCCAAGCGCTTATCACAAGTGCTCTGCACCTAGTAGATGCTCGAGAAATGTGATCGAATGGACAAACGAGCTGGGAGTGATAACCCTCCGGGCCGAGGGCAAAAAACCATCCCCATCGGGTGCCCCGCCGGCGCTGTCCTGGTCGAATTGTGCCTTCCAAGCGCTTATCACAAGTGCTCTGCACCTAGTAGGCGCTTGAGAAATCCCAGCTCCGCCGCTTGTCAACTGTGTGACCTTGGGTAAGTCCCTTCATCCCTCATTTGTAAAATGGGGATCAAGGCTGTGAGCCCAAGTGGGACAGCCTAATAACCTTGTATCTATCCCAGCGCTTAGAACAGTGCTTGGCACATAGTAAGCTCTCAACAAATATCGACATTATTATTATTATTGAATGAATGGTCCGGGGAAGCGGGCAGCATTCCTGGGGCGAGAAGTCTTTGAGAAAAATCCGTCGTCGGTTTGCAGGTGTATTCATTCAATCGTATTTCCTGAGTGCTATGTGCAGAACACTGTACTAAGCACTTGGAATGGACAATTCGGGAACAGATGCAGTCCCTGCCCAATGACGGGGGCCCCATCGAAGTCCGCCAAACCCCAGGGAGAAAGAAAGGAGCCGGTGGAGGATGCCAGCCGGGGAGGTCACCCATCGCCCCTTCCACCTGGTTTTCAGGGCACATTTCGCTGGTGATTTAGCAGCAGGGAGCCGAAACCCGCCGCAGCCCCTTCGGATGCCCCCGAGGGTGGAGTTTTTATAATAATAATAATAATGATGGCATTTGTTAAGCGCTTACTATGTGCCAAGCACTGTTTTAAGCGCTGGGGGGGGGATGCCAGGTCATCAGGTTGTCTCCCGTGGGGCTCACAGTCTTCATCCCCATTTGACAGGTGAGGTCACTGGGGCCCAGAGAAGTGAAGCAACTTGCCCAAAGTCACACAGCTGACAAGCAGCAGAGCAGGGATTTGATAATAATGATGATATTTGTCAAGCACTTAGTCTGGGCCAAGCACCGTTCTAAGTACCGGGGTAGATACAGGGTATTCAGGTTGTCCCCCGTGGGGCTCACAGTCTTCATCCCCATTTTACTGATGAAGTCACCGAGGCCCAGAGAAGTGAAGCGACTTGCCCAAAGTCACATAGCTGACAAACAGCAGAGCGGGGATTTGATAATAAGGATGGTATTTGTTAAGCGCTACTATGGGCCAAGCACCCTTCTAAACGCCAGGGTAGATACAAGGTGATCAGGTTGTCCCCCGTGGGGCTCCCAGTCTTCATCCCCATTTTACTGATGAGGTCACTGAGGCACGGAGACATGAAGTGGCTTGCCCAAGGTCACCCAGCAGACAAGTGGAGGAGTCAGGATTAGGACCCAAGCCGGTGCTCTTGCCACTAAGCCATGCTGCTTCTTCTATCTAAAAGAACTGGGGGGAGGGGAGGACAGATTCCCCAAGCCACTTTTCCCTCTTATTTTTTTCATTCTCTACAGCTGTCCGTTAGGAGATGCTAAATCGACCCCGGTGATCTAGGTCACGCGTACAGGTACACAGACAATTCCAGCCACTGCTAATTTTGCTTGACCGCCCTAGGTCTTTTAGAAAGGAGGAGAAGATATTAGGCAGTCTGGGGCTGTCCGTTGAGTGTTATTGCCCTGGAGTGGCAGCGCTTGTTGCTAGTCTCTTAAACACCCCCCTCACTGCGCTGTCCTGATTCTCCATTGCACCGGCTGGGATTTGGATCGGAGCCTGTGGCTCTCCATTAATGGGATCTTTGATGTTTTTGGAGCTCATCAGGAAAAAAAAAAGGCTCTTCAAATTAAAGTCAGGAAAAAAAAACAGGGCAGCAGCTCGTCAAATTAAAGTCGTGGTAGTGACTCCTTATTTTGAATCTAGGCATACGGTGAATTGTGCATTCCATTGGAAATGGGCAACATAGAAGAAAGTGAATCGATCAGAAAGGGCAAGGGGAGAAGGGAAAGGGGAGGAGAACTTAAGGTAGAGGCAGGAGGAAGGTTTCTATTACAATACACTCTTCTATGCCAGTGGACCATGGTGTTGTTTCAGTCCTTTCCCCTTAGCCAAAAAAAAATCTAGTCATGTCACTTTTCAGAATTTTTTTTGAAGTACTCTATTTTACAGTTTTATGTCCCCCAAAACTTCTCAAAAAGAGCACACTGTTGGTCTGAGTTCATAGCCAGATCTTTAATGACCGGATGTTAAGAAATTATTTTAGTCCCCAATCCTCCCATCTCACTTCTATCATTGCTGATCCATCTCCTTCCCAGTGCTTCACAGTGTCTGCTGGACCGGATGAATAAATCCAACCTGAAAAATCAATCTGTTGACTCCCCCTCCCTGCAGGTTATGAAGATGACACTGAAACCCTACTGTTATACTTCAGCCCCACCTCCACATCCTGCATCTTTTTATGGAGAAAATCAGGTAGACCTTCTGCAGCTGGAAGAGCAGTCCACTTAAATTCCTCCCTTGGTAATGCCTGTTAATGATAGCTGAATCACGGGTTCGGAGATGCTGAATCCAAGTCTTCAGTGATACCGAACTTGGTTTAGATGAGGTAACAGGTGGGGGTTTCAAGTGAATAGAGAATTGGTCTTGCTTTTTGTTATCTGGAATGTCATTCTGGGGACACTTTGGGGTAGATACTTTTCCTGTTTTTAGGTTGTTTTTTAAAGTACAAACTAGTTCTTCTAGCGCATCACACTAATGTGAACTTTGGGGTTCTGATACAGAAATATAAAAATGATCAAGTATTTTATTTTTTACCAAATTTCTTTTTGAACTGTCTTATAAAACAGAGGTGGAAGTAGTGAAATTTCAGATCTTCTGATATATTGAAACAGTGGTGTTATTTTCTAGGACTTAATATGGAACTCATATGAAACCAGCTCCTCTCTACTGGAAATTGTTCGTTAGTGGTCATTATATACTTTTTCTGATTCATTTTTGGTTACGCTATTCCAGTATCCATGATTAGTGGGTGTTTTGAGAAGGGAAGAAACAAATGGAGCTTTGGCACAGACTATTCAAAGCCGTTGATGATAGGACACAAATCAAGCATATATAGTCATCCAGTTTTTCCTCCTCCCCTTCTTCCAGGCTGGTTTGAAAGAAAGAGAGTGGGCAGCTGTAAATCTGCAGTGTTTGGTTTAATTTGTCATGATCAAGAATTCTCTCTTTCTCTTCCCCTCCTTTACTTCTCTCCCTCCCTCAGGCATTAAGTCATTACACATGGGAGGTGGCACAATCAACTTCAATCAACTCCACCCCTCAGTGTTCTCATAACTAGCCTGCTTCATCACCCTTTCCTTCCTGCCATCTGGGGCTGGAAATGCCACAGGCTCCACGTGGGCTGGAGATTTTGCAGCTCTGAATGGGGACAAGCGTCTCTGTGGCACACATGGGGTGGGGATATCCATGTCATGAACAGGGGCTGTTTGCTGACTGGAGCCTGTGCAGTCAGCAGGCTCTTATGAGGACTGGGGCTGTGGAGAGCAAGGTATTAGGTAGGGGTCTCAGGGAAGTGAGTGGGGCTAGGGCTTTAGGGGTGTGAGTTGGGGCTGGCATGGTCTGAAGTCTTTGCAGTGTGAATATGGGCTTGGACATGAGTAGAGGTCAGCATGGCAGTGATGGGTCTTGTGCGGTACCATGGAGACCACAGTCAGGTGTGAACTAAGAAAGCCACTCACATCCAGCATCAGTGATCTGGTTGTCATATATCTGCTGTGTAGCAGCTATTGTTTATGTAACCTCTGCATTATTGGAAAACTGGCTGTATTTTTCAGTTTAATAGGTTGGTTGAATAATTCTTCCTATTTGAAGATTCTCCCTCCCCCCGTCCCCCGCCACACATATCTAGTCCAGTTTAGCCAGTTTCAGGTATTTTTCTCTCTGATATTAATAGTGACTTGAGGCTTTCATGAATTGAAGTGTTTGAGAGGGGAAATGTGGTAGGTAGCATGCCACTTCTCTGTTTTGCACTTCCCAGGCACTTCATACAGTACATTGTGTCCAGGTGGGTGATCTGTAAATTTTGTTAGTATTATTTGTAACAGGTCTGTATCTGAAGTAGCAAAAAATAGATGATTTCATGTCTTTATTTACAATGATGAGATTTGGCAATATTTAGGATTTTTGTAGAGCAGGCTTGTGTGGGTCCTTAGTAATTTTCAGGCTTCTTTTCAGGCTTTAGCACTGTGTTGACTTTGTCAAATAGTGTTTATTTCTTCCATGTTTCATTGTATTGTTAGAACACTCATTTACTATCAAGTTCCTATTGGTTTATCTCACGGGGTGGAATATGAAGGTCATTCCCTCTGTGAAAAGCTCTGTTTCAAAATATAAAGGACCTTCTTTTAATCTGAGGCATGCCAGATGCTCACATTTCCAGACCCTTGGGTGCTGGCCTTTGGGACCTTTTTAGTGGGACTTTTTAGTGGTTTGCGGACTGGAATTGTGTCAAAGTGACCCTCTTCAGTTTTGAGGTGTCTTTTGAGGACTGAGCCAGCCTTTCTGAATTCTCTAGGACAGTATTTTAGTTTTAGCCCCTATATCCCTTCTGACTCTTCCTTCTCACTTTTTCTCCCAGCTTTCCAAACATTCCAGTTCATTTAGGAAGCATTCATGAAAATCAGTGCAGTTTGTATATTCTGGTAACCTTCCTAGCAAATAAGAATCTCACTTGAAAGAACTCAGTCACCTTCCAGGGAGTTCTACTCCGGGGGGGTTCTCTTGGAGAGTCTCCAGCCCTGGGTGAGTTGTCTTGACCAATATCCTATGGAGACTTCAGAGGCCCCATAACTAAGTCAAGTTTCAGGAGCATTTGAGCAGTACACTTCAACTCAGAGGTGGCGTTCCTTTAGTCTGTGGGTGCCTGCCTTAAGTTGATGGGCACTGTGCTGGGAAATTTCTGCACCTCTTCACTTTCCTTCTTTTGTGTGTTTATGCAGCAAGTTCACATAGTTAAATGTCATCCATTTTACATTTTGAAAAGTGTTTGAATGGCCCCTAACCAAGCAACTACTGAAGTTACCAGGGGATCGGCAAGATGTTGATGACTTACACATCTAAAAAGATGTTGATCTGGATTCCCTTGTTTGTTCCTGTACCCTACACCTGCCTGTCTTTGCCACTGAAGAAGGATGTTCCTGGTTCTCTGGGCTCAGGATTTCCAGTGATAGAGAAACGAGAAGCCTTGGTATTCTAATATAAAGGCAGTGAACTTCAGAACTATGCTGAAGTCATAACAGAGCCTTGCTTTCACTGGGAAAGCTAGACTGAAGAGCCACTGTCTTTGGGGCAGGAAGATAACTGACAGCTGCTGGGCTGCAGACAGATTCTTTGGTCTCTGGCTTTTTCTGTATCATCTAGGGCAGAAACCCCAGTAGTGTGTTCATTTATGTGGGAGGGGCCTAAATCATTCCTACCCAGAATCCTGACTGCAGATATGCATAGCTTGGGGAAAGGGTCCAACTCACCCATCTCTGTGGCTTGTAGATATCTATGTGGAGGTGTTTATGATCGGCAGCAAGATCTCAAGGATCTCAGTATCTACCAGCCAGTGTTCAAAGCTTTCCTTCAAAAACACTTCCTCCAGCAGGTTTTCCATGACTCATCCACTGCCCCCCGCCAACCCCCCGCAACCTGGTCATGTCTGCTACTAGCCATGCTATTTATTTGTTTCTTGCTGCTTTTACTGTTTCCAGTTGTACCTCTGTTTCTCTTGTTCCCTTGTCATGAATGAGTCTCCTGTTTTTGCCATTAGAAAACCATGTCTTTTACTTTACCGGCGAGCTTGTAGTATAGCTAGTACCCTGCACCAATGATGATGGTGAAAATTAACCAGTAGTATGTAGAAATATCACTCGGCAAATAAGTCTCTCCCTTCCAATATTTACCCGTTACTCCACCTCAATCAGCAGTAGTTATTTAAGGCCGAACTTGAGCAGAGAATGGTAGTAAGTGCTTGGTACTAAGAATTAGCAGAGGTGATCCCTGCCTCCAAGGAATTTACAGTGAGAAAGCCACTAAAATCAAATCCAGGTAGGAGCAAGGAATATAATATAAAGATAAATTCTTAAGTACTCTAGGAGGATGTGCCTTATCCAAGTCCCTAGATGATGTGGAGTTACTAAAGTGACAGTTGAGATTTAGGGTGGGGTGGTGATAGATGAATCAGGGAAGGCCTCCTGGAGGAGGTGTGATTTTAGAAGGACTTTAAAGATGGGGAAAGTAGCGATCTGCCGGTTGTGAAGTGGGAAGGAGTTCCAGGCAGGAGGGAGGCTGTGAACAAGAATTCCGTGATAGGAGAGTCAAGAATGAGGACAGGAAAGTAGGTTGTTAGCGAGGAATGAAGCGTGGGAGCTGAAGTGTAGTGGGAGAAGGGAGAGAGGAACGTGGTGGGGGGAGAGAAAGCTGATTGAATGCCTCAAAGCTGATGGTGAGGAGTTTCAGCATTATACAGAGGGGAATATGCAACCATTGGAAGTTGGTGAGGTGACATGTGCCAAGCCACGTTTTAGAAAAATGATCCAGATGACAAGATATGGACTGTAGAGAGGAGAGACACCAGACAGGGTTATCAATGAGGAGGCAGATGCAGTAGTAAATCTAGGAAATGGTGGGTGCCTGGGCCTGTGTGGTGGGCATTTGGATAGAAAGGAAGGGAAGGATACTGAAAAGGTTGTGGAGGGAGAACTGACAGGGTTTAGCAACAGACTGGATACGCAGTTTGAAAGAAAGGGAGAAGTCAAAGCTAATGCCAAGACTACAGGCTTGAGTAACCTTAAGGATGATGGTGATAGCAACTCTTCTGATGAGGTTAGGTGGTGGACTGTTTTGGGGTGAAAAGATGAGTTCAGTCTTGGACATACTGAGTTTGAGGGAGTAAAATCTGTGCAGAGTTGTCCTGGAGGCTAGAGGAAATGGAAGTTGTCAGAGGAAAGAAGATAATGATAATTATAATTGTATTAAGTGCTTATTATGTGCCAAACTCTGTATTAAACACTGGGGTAGATACAAGACAATTACTTCAGTCACATTCCCTGTCCCACACTGGGTGCACGGTCCAAGTAGGAGGAAGGTCAGGTATTGAGTCTCCATTTTACAGGAAGGAGCTGAGGCATAGAGGAATTACTTGACTTGCCCAAGGGTGCAAAGTAGACAAATGACAGAGGGGCATGGCCTAGTGGATAGAGTATGGGCGTGAGAGTCAAAAGGACCTGGTTTCTAATCCCAGTTCTGCTACTTGTCTTCTGTGTGACCTTGGATAAGTCACTTAACTTCTCTGGGCCTCAGTTACCTCATCTGTAAAATGGGGATTAAGACTGTGAGCCCCATGTGGGAAACACTCTGTCCAACCTGATAAACTTGTACCTCCCCCAGCGCTTAATACAGTGCCTGGCACATAGTAAGTGCTTAACAAATAATGTTAAAAAAATTTAAAAAGAACAGGATTAGAACCCAGGTCCTCTGACTCCCAAGCCCATGCTCTTTATCCTGAGCCATGGGAGTCATCTGCATCAAGCAAAGGTCCTGACTTTTGGCTTTAAGACTGTGCATTTGTTCTCATAAAATATCAGCTCTCTTCACCTGCCATTCATGCCCTCAGCCATATTTCATGCAGAGTATTCATCTTGAAAAATGAACCAAAGTGAAAGAAATGTATTTGAAATATCTCAAGATGTTTACATCAGGTGGGAGAAGGGAATCTTACCTTTTAGAGACTTGCCTTTCAATAGCAAACTTCCTTTATCATTCTCTATTTGAATAATACATGAGGACCTCTAAATTGGGAAGAAAAAGGTGGAAACTCATGTAAGATTTTATTCCGGCTACGCATTGAGGAAAGAGCTCGGGAAGTGAGGTAGCAGAAAAGCAGTAGAGGAAAAACTGAGATTAGAAGGATTTCTTTTTCAGATCTTTTCATTAACTATTTCACTTTTTGGATTTTTTTTAGTGAATGAGGAATCTTTAATTTATGACTTCCAAGGAAATAAGGTTGCTGATTCATTCAATTCGGTCGCATTTATTGAGTGATTACTATGTGTGAGCACTGTATTAAGCGCTTGGAAAGTACAGTTCAGCATTACAGAGATATAATCCCTGCCCACACCCAGTTTACAGTCTAGATCTCAGTGCTTATTTCTATTAATGTCTGTCTTTCCCTCTAGACAGTAAGCTGGTTGTGGGCAAAGAATGGGTCTACCAAGTCTGTTATATTGTTCTCTCCCAAGCGCTTAGTACAGTGTTCTCCACACTGTAAATGCTCAATAAATACCAATGATAATAATAATAATGTTGGTATTTGTTAAGCGCTTACTATGTGCAGAGCACTGTTCTAAGTGCTGGGGTAAACACAGGGGAATCAGGTTGTCCCACGTGGGGCTCACAGTCTTAATCCCCATTTTATAGATGAGGGAACTGAGGCACAGAGAAGTTAAGTGACTTGCCCACAGTCACACAGCTGACAAGTGGCAGAGCTGGGATTCAAACTCATGAGCCCTGACTCCAAAGCCCATGCTCTTTCCACTGCACCACGCTGCCTAATTTCAATGTTAGTTTAATTCCTCTGATGGAGTAGGGAATAGGGCCAACTGCTGTCAGTGTTGAGAATTTTGTATACAGTAACTATTCAATTTTATAATTAGAAATGCAGCAGAACAAATGTAAAGTATTTCCAAGCCCAAAGTAAGAGGAAGAAAGTAAGAAATGCCAAGAGGGATATGCTAGGATATGTCATTGTGATATTTTGTATATGTTTCATTCCTTCCTTGGTAAGTCCCTCATTAATTTTTAAAGAGTTATTGTCAGAAAAAGCTATTCTAGGGTATATTACCGGCTGTCACAACATTAAGAATTCTTTAGTTAAAAACCTGAGATGATTGTACAGGTATAGCCTACTTCATCCTCGGTCTAGATGCAGGCCTTAATTTTTTTTTCTTTTCCAGGAAATAGCTGTGGAAACCTCTGAGTTTTCAGCATTCTATTCAGGATTTCTTTAAAACAATCATGGCAGGAAGGACATGCACTTGTAATAAGTTTAGGACAAGATGTCTTTACTGTGGCTCAATGATTTTGTGCCTTGGCATCCCAAGATATTGAAATTAGCACCTTGTTGGTGTCCTGGATAGCTGATATTAATTGTAAAATTGGCACCTACAGTCAATGCCTTTGTGGGAGAGAGTGCTCTGCATTTTTTCTGGGTGCTCAGTAAATTATTGCTGACTGACTGATGCTTGCATCAATAATTCAGTATGTTGTCCTCAATTCAATAATATTGTGGTGTGTTTTCTTTATGCAAAAGATTGATACTTCATTGACTGTCAGGTAATTACTTTGGCTCATTTACTCACTGCTCATTCTTGATATCAACACTTCCCTTTTACCTTGGAGTGTTGAAGTATCACACATAAATCTATGCTCTATTCCTTGAGTTCAATCTATGAATATCTTTATAATTGTTTTGATCCAAAGCCAATACTGAGAACTTCTGATACCTTTGATACACTGACACCCCATTTTTAAGAAATTCATTTTGGTTTTTGATTGATTCCCCTTCTTTTCCAGGTTTTCCTCAGACCTCTCTGCCTCCTCTCATGCCTTTTTTGCTTTTTCCTTTACTTTTCATCTCACTGTCTCAATCTTTCTGCATCCCTAGCAGTTCAGTCCTATGCCCTCTTGTCTATTTAGATTATCTAGAGTACAGGGGATGAAAGCATTCCTGGATACGTAGATAATCTGTATAATTTGGTTTATTTTTATCCCAATTTGATTGCCCTACTTCCCCTCTCTTTGCTCCTCCTACCCCCCCGAGCATTGGCAATTGAGGATAGGGGAGAGTAGGAGTCAGGCAAACATGTGGCCAGCTCCAGGATAGACTTGCTGATTTGGAACCCTGGCTTAATTTTTTAAAAAAACTTCTTAATGGTATTTGTTAAGAGCTTACTATATGCCAGGCACTATGCTAAGTGCTAGGGTAGATTCAAGCTAATTAAGTTAGACACAGTCCATGTACCATGTGAGGCTCCCAGTTTTAATCCCCATTTCACAGATGAGGTAACTGAGGCATAGAGAAGTAAAGTGACTTGACCAAGGTCACCCAGAAGATAAATTGAAGTGTAGGGATTAGAACCCAGATATTTCTGGCTCTCAGGCCCATGTTCTCTCCACTAGGTCATGGAATTGGAATAGTTAGTTCTTAAGCATTTTAAATGATTTTCTTAATTTGGGGGTTACATCTAAAAGCAGGTTTTTTTAATGATATAGTTATCAATCTGGTATTTACTGAGTGCTTACTATGTGCAGAACACTGTACTAAGCTCTACTTGGAGCATACTAGCGCTCTACACTACTACAAGTTCTACTTGTACAATACTTGAATTAGTCCAAGCTCTACTTGTACTGTACTTGGAGAGTACAGCAGAGTTGGCAGATACATTCCCTGCTCACAACGTTTAGTTATCCTTCATATTCAAAGATGGTGCTACTGGTGAAGTTCACACATATGTGTGACTGAAAAAGAAAAGACTGATGGACAGAAAGCAATAACATGCACAAAGAATGTAAGCTGGGGAATAATGGGTGAAGAATGTGCAAAGTGAAGACTTTTGGAACAGAGAGAATGGTGTTATTAACCGACAGAGGCAAGAAAGTTAAGAGGTCTGGTTTGAGTGATGACCAGAAGCTTAGTTTTGGCTGTGTTTAATTTGAGGTATTGGCATGAGAGCCAAGTGAATATGACCTGGAAGAAGGTGGAAATGAGAGATTGTAATTTAGATGAAATTAAATGAAATGTAATTTAGATGAAAGAGCACGGGCTTTGGAGTCAGAGGTCATGGGTTCGAACCCCGGCTCTGCCACTTGCCAGCTGTGTGACTTTGGGCAAGTCACTTAACTTCTCGGTGCCTCAGTTCCCTCATCTGTAAAATGGGGATTAAGACTGTGAGCCCCACGTGGGACAACCTGATTCCCCTATGTCTACCCCTGCGCTTAGAACAGTGCTCGGCACATAGTAAGCGCTTAACAAATACCAACATTATTATTATTATTAGATGAGAGCCTGGGCCTTGATAGGAGGTAGGTTTGGGAGTTATGGTGAGCCTACAACAAACTGCCTTATTAGTGACTGTTTGTGATTCCCCTGGACAAGAACAAGGAAGAGTCTGATGAAGGCACTGGTGTGCTCTACTTGAGGCAGGTGATTGTGGACTTGTGGGGGGCGGAACATCGAGGGAGGTGTGGCTTTCTCTACCTATTCTGCCTGTTAACGGGCCTGGACCAATCAGTGACTGCACGTAGAGCCACAGCTGCGACACCTAATGCAGATAAAAGGTGGTCATTGTGAATCACGAGGGGGCACCTGGAGCTAGCATAGAGGGGAAGAAGGATGCTAAGAGCAGCAGAAGACAGCAGCACTTGGAAGCCAAAGGAGAACCATTGGCAGAACGGGCTCCTTTGATCACATTCTGGTATTGGACCCGTGGTGGAGTGGAGTGAGTGAGAGTGTGTGTATGTGTCACTCCCTTCCATGCTGGTAAAACTAAGTAAAAAACTTTCCACAGTAACCTCGGCGGTCAGAGGTGTGGTTTGAATTAGACTACATGTCACTGAGGCTCCCTTGGTCCAGGAAGGTCCTGGTTGGTACAAATGAGGGTCTCGCGACAGGAGTCATCTTCCATATAGGTGGTAGGTAGAGTAGGACGAATGATTAAGCTTTCTGAGATAGTGAGTACAGAATAGGAAGAATAAGGGCCCCAGAATGTAGGTGCCATTAAAGAATGCTCAAGATGGTAGATGTGGTGTAAGGACTCACGAGAAAGAGCACGTCTTCCCACTCCTCAAACATCTCTAATGGGTTACCTGTCCATCTCTGCATCAAATAGAAACTCCTTCCAATCAGCTTTAAAGCTGAGCTCAGCCAACTCTCCCCCTCCTACCGAATCTCACTGGTCTCCCACCACAACCCAGCCTACTCACTCTGTTCCTCCAATACCAACCTGTTTATTGTGCCTTGATCTCATCTTCTGACCTGGATGTATACCTTCCACCTTCATATCCACTAGATCGTCACTCTTCCCATTTTGAAAGCCCTATTAACGTTATATTTCTTCCAAGAAGCCTTCCCTAACTAACCTTTAATTTCCCCACTCTTTTCTTCCACCTCCCTTCTGTGTGGCCTATGCATTTTGGGGGTGCAGCACTTTGATACTCATTCCACCCCCCCCCCCCCCCGCCCATAGAACTTATGTACATATCCTTATACTCAGCTGCTTCCCTTATGTGTAATTTTTTATGTCTGTGTCCCCCACTATATTGTAAGCTCCTGGAGGGCAGCTCTATTGTATTGTACTTGTCCAAGCACTTAGTACAATGCTCTATGGACAGTAAGCACTCAATAAATACCTAGATAGTGCACTAGATGAAGTATTGCTTCCCCTAGCCAATAATGAGTGTATCAATGTGTTCCCAACATCCAAACTATATATTAGAAAATGGGAGCAAAAAGCAAGTATACAGGGGTTAGCTGGATAAATAGCAGTGTGAATATGTAGCAGTAATAAAATTGAATTTTTTTATATGTACACTTGGTAATGTTTTATTTTCAAAGTGTTATCTTTTGCAATCTATTCAACAGAAGGCACTTGGTGCTAAAGTATTGGAGGTCTACCTATCATTATATAATTCAGAATTGAAGGGGTTTTAATCACAGTTTGTCAGTCAAAAACTTCAAAGGTCAAAGAGGAGGGCAAGGGAAGTATTTAAGCCTAGGTAAACTTTACAGCATTATCTTGAAGTGAAAAACACCACTTCATGTAGAAGGGTAGAGAGCATTACAGTTTTGTAAACCTTCAATTTGGAGCAGAAGCCTGCTATTATTTTGCCAACAAACGCACTCCAGAAATGTTGGGTTTCGTGACTTGATCTTCTACTTAGATGAGCATCAGGGCATTCAAACAGTAGTATTCACTGAACAACTACTATATTTAGGAAATTGTACTTAGTGCTTAGGAGAAAATCATGAAGATACGATTCCTGCCCTCAAAGAATTTACAGTCCAGCAAGGGAGAAAGACACAAAATTATTTGCAGAAAGAAGAGGAAAGGAAAAACTAATATGTAGATGAGAAGGGGCTTAAATATTATGGTGTCAGTATGTACAGAACTACTGCAGGTGAATAAATGCCTAATTAGTGCAGTACTGCTGAGAAGGTAGAAGGGGAATATGGCTTGGGGAGAAGAAAATTAATCAGAGAAGGTCTCCTGGAGGAAATGGGATTTCAGAAGGGTTAGATGATGGGGAGAACTCTGGACTGGCAGATTTGAAAAGGAAGGGAGTGCTAGAGAGGAGGAAGGGAGTGCTAGAGAGGAGGAAGGGTGTGAACAAGGGTTTGGAAATGGAAGAAATAAAGATAAGGCACAATGTGTAGGTTAACTTGAGAAGAGCAGAGTTTGAGCAGTAGGGTAGTGGAAAAAGAGTAGATAAGAGATGGACAGTATTGTTACATTTACTGATGCCTAAGTAGCAGAAATATGTAAAAACATCCAATTATATGTTGCTGATGTTGTGAGCCTCTGTTTTATAGTAGTGAATGGCAGTAGATTATAGTGTTCAAGATTATCGAGGTGTTGCTTTGCAGGATTTCCTCCAAAATGAGGGTTTAGCTATCTTCACTCTTTAGAGGTGCTCTAATAGAATGTCCAGGACCACATATCTGTTTTAGTAATGGTTAAAAGAATGATTCTTAGCAGCACCCTGCCTCACTTTGGATCTCTTCACCCTTGGCATTCCGTCATTGTATATGTTCCTTTACCAGATGTGTATGTGACAACTGATGCTGTTTTCCAGGATCTTGAGAAACTGTTGAGTATTCATGGTATATTCCTTTTTTGTGGACGTGAATATCGAATGCTTCTTGACTGTTAGCTTGTTGTCGGCAGAGAATGTGTCTACCAACTCTGTTGAAT
Organism: Ornithorhynchus anatinus; assembly: GCF_004115215.2. Classification (NCBI taxonomy): domain Eukaryota; kingdom Metazoa; phylum Chordata; class Mammalia; order Monotremata; family Ornithorhynchidae; genus Ornithorhynchus; species Ornithorhynchus anatinus. Next base: position 50,257,702 of record NC_041728.1, on the reverse strand, counting down.
TCTCCCAAGTACTTAGTACAGTGCTCTGCACAGAGTAAGCACTCAGTAAATAGCATTGATTGATTAATCATGCACAAAATGTTGATGGTTGCCAATTGTTAATAAATTTAAAATTTTAATAAGGTACACTCAGTTTTCCTAAAGCATGGGGATTGCAAAATTATGCATAAAAGAAAACTCCTATTGTAGTAATTACCATCTTCAAGAAAAGTGGTGTGTAACTAAATGTACCTGGTCATGTAACTGTATTACCCTGCCAGCAAGAGACTAACCACAATCCCTTGAATGGACTACAGTAACTGAATCTCATTGTAGTTTCAGACTAAAATGTAACACAGCACATATGATCATTGCTGTGTGACAGAGATAGAAAGTGTGCCTTTGGTGGAGCCATATTTGCTTCATATTTGTGTTTTTTGTTGGTTTTTGCCCAAGAAGGTTAGAGACTGCCACCTCTGGCAAAAATTCATTCCTTTCTTAAAAATTGAACCCATCTTGACCCTGTGGCTATGCATCAGCAGTTGGTCTAGCATTGATTTAGTCAGATGAGAATCAGAGATAGCATTATTTCAAATTCATCTTTTACGTGAACTCAGAGTATTTCTTTGACCAGTCCTTTTCTCATTTATTTTTTGCTACTTTTCTGCTAAGTAGTTGTGTAGCACTACAGGTACAAAGAAGTGAAGAAGAGTAAGTTGTTTTCATAATATTTAAGCTGTATTAAAGCTGCAGATTTTAGAAAAGCAGAAATGAATTGCCCCCCTGATTACAGATTTGTCTAATGATCTTAAGTAGCCAAGCCAGTGCATAGGCTTGAACATCTTTAAGATCATTAGATAAATGTGCAAGCAAGAGGACAGCTAGTTTCTTCTTGAAAAAAAGATTGCTGCTTAAAGATTGGATAATTAGCTTTGATTATTTTAGTTTTAGCCAAAAAATTGCTTTTTGACCTATAGTTCCACTTTAAATTGTGTAAGATTTTGTGGTTGTATTTTTCCACCCTGTAAGCATAATCCTTTTATCTTGAAGGTAAGACAACATACTATAGGGCAGTATTTCTCAAAATTAGCCCCCAGAGCTGCAAATGGGCACTGGAGAATTTCCGTATGCTCACTGGAAGACGGAGAGACAAAGATGAATAAAGACCAAGTGATGCAGAAAAGGAATCACAAATTTAGAGATGGAGTGAATGTATTTTAAAAAATCATGAATGTTGCTTAGTCAATCAGTGGTATTTATCGAGCACTTACTATGTGCAGAACACTATACTCAGTACTTGGAAGAATCTAGAGTTGGCAAACAATGAGCTTACAATCTTGGGGGGAGGGGGACAGGCATTAATATGAGAAGCAGCGTGGCTCAGTAGAAAAAGCCCAAACTTGGGCATCAGGTCGTGGGTTCTAATCCCGGCTCCACCTCTTGCCAGCTGTGAGACTTTGGGCAAGTCACTTAACTTCTCTGGTCCTCAGTTACCTCATCTGTAAAATGGGGATGAAGACTGTGAGCCCCACGTGGGACAACTTGATCACCTTGTATCCCCAGCGCTGAGAACAATGCTTTGCACATAGTAAGCGCTTAACAAATACCACCATTTAGTTATTTATAATGTAAAAATAGCGTTTATAATAATTTAAATATTTATATACATATAAGTGCTATGGGTTTGAAGGTAGGGTGAATATCAAATGCCCAGAGTTCATAGATCCAAGTCCATAGGCAATGCAGATGATGGGAGAGGGAGCAGGGGAAAAGAGGGTTTAATTAGGGAAGGCCTGACCATATAGTGCTTTGAAGGTGGGGAGAGTGATCTGGCATATGTGGAGGGGGAAGGAGTTCCAGGCTAGAGGGAGAATGTGGAAAAAGAATCAGTGGCAAGATAGATGAGATTGGGGCACAATGAGTAAGCTGGTCAAAGGGAGTTAAGTGGATGGGATGGGCTGTGGTAGGAGTTCAGTGAGGTGAGGTAAGAGGGGGTGAACTGATTGAGTGCTTTCAAGCTGAAGATAAGGAGTTTCTCTGATGCAGAGGTAGCTGGGCAGCCATTGGGAGTTCTTGAGGAGTGGGGAAACATGGACTGAATGTCCTTAGAAAAATCATCTATGAAGTGTAGACTGGAGTGAGGAGAGACAGGACGCAGGGAGATCAGTGAGAAGGCAGATGCAGTAGTCAAGGTGGCAGAGGATGAGTGCTTGGATCATTGTGGTAGCAGTTTGGATGGAGAAGAAAGTGCAGATTTTAGCAATGCTGTGAAGATAGAACCAACAAGATGTGGTGACAGATTGAGTATGTGGGTGGAATGAGAGAGAGAAGTTGAGGACTGTGCCAAGGCTATGAGCTTGTGAGATAGGGAAAATAGTGATATTGCCTATAGTGTTGGGAAAGATAAGTGAAGGACAGGGTTTGGATGGGAAAACAAGAAGTTCAGTTTTGGATGTGTTTAGTTTGAGGTGTCAGCAGGACGTCCACGTAGAGATGTCCCAAAGGCAGGAGGACATTGTGGTCGGGGAATGTGTCTCCCAACTCTGTTATATTATACTCTCCCAAATGCTTACTCCAGTGGTCTGCCCACAGTAAGCGCTCAGTAAATTGATTTGAGGAAATTTGAGATTGCAGAGGAGAGAGGTGGGAGCTGGAGATGTAGATTTGACAGTCATTTGCAAAGAGATGGTAGTTTAGCCATGGGAGTGAATGAGTTCTACAAGGGAGTGGATGTAGCTGAAGAATAGAAGGGGATCCACAACTGAGCCTTGAGGGACCCCCATTTTCAGAAGGAGGGAGACAGAGGAGAAGCCAGCAAAAGAATCTGAGAAGGTATAGTCAGAGAGAGAGGAGGACAGTCAAGAGGAGTGTCAGTTTAGCCAAGCTTAGATAAAATTTCATGGAGAAGGGGGTGGTCTGCAGTGTCAGAGGCAGTTGAGTGGTGTAAAAGGATTAGGATAGAGTAGAGGTCATTAGATTTGGTGAGAAGTAGGTCATTGGAGACCATAGAGAGGACTAATTCTTAGGAGCGAAGGGGCATAAACCAGATTGGAGGGCATCAGGAAAGAACTGGAGGAGAGGAAGTGGAGGCAGCAGGTGTAAACAACTCAAGACAATTGGAGATGAATGGTAGGAGGAAAATAGGGTGAAAACTGGAGGGTGCTGTGGGATCAAGGGAGAATTTTTTTTAGGATAGGGGCTACTTAAGCTTATTTGAAAGCAGTGGGGAAGAGCTGTTGGAAAGTGAATGGTTGAAGATGGCATTCAAGGAGGGAAGAAGGGAGGGGTTGAGTGTTTTAAAAAGATATGAAGGGAGGGGTCAGAAGCACAAGTGGTGGGAGTGGATTTAGAGAGGAGGTGAGAGAACCCTTGTGTTACTGCAGGGAATATAAGGGAGAGTCAAAGAGGGGAGAAGAGCAGGTGAGATTTTAGGGAGGTCACACCTGATTCTTTCAATTTTGTTGATGAAATATGTGGCCAGGTCATTAGGGGAAAGAGATGAAGTGGGTGGTTGGGCCAGGAGGTTTGAGAAAGCAGTTAAATATCTGGAACAGCTGGTGGAGATGGGTATGGGAGTGAATTAGGAAGGAGAAGTGTCATTGGGCAGGGGAGAGGGTCGAATTGAAGCAGGTGAGAATAAATTTAAGGTTTCCATTTGTCACATTTTTTATTTTAATAAGGTTTCGGTTTGTCACATTTTTATTTTAATAAGGTGTGCTCACCAAAATGCTATATTTATATGAAATTTGTACTAAAAACTGTTAGAAATTGGATTAAACATTATATTTTCATACCAGCAAGGTATTGTAGAATAATTTGAAGAAAATGTACTAGTTCCCACAGAAAAAACAGTCTTCAAACAGTCTTCAATTCTGTCAAATAAATGCCCTCAAAAGACATGTTTTTTAAAAAATTTTTTAAGATTGAGTTTATATAGAGCCAGAGATCCATCTGTTTAAAATAGTTTGTAATTTGCCCTACAGTGTGCTAGGTGCATATAAGATACTTAGTAAGTAGCATTTGAATTTGATAGAATGATGATTTTCTTAAATACAGACTTGCCCCTTTGAGAAACTGTCTCTACTCACCCTCCAGATGTTATGAGTGATCAAGTTCTTGAGGAGCTAGCTCATTTGAAATCTTCTAGATGTACCTAATGCTAATTCAAATTGTGAAAGCATTTAAATGCACCCAGAACTGCTGCTTCATTTGCTAACTGATCTAGATCTCAGGGAATTTTACCTAGAAAATAATTTGCTTGAGGGTAAATTAATTTTTACTACTTAGATCTGATTTTGCAGAAGTTGCCACTGAACAAATGGAAAAACTTGATGAAAGTTAGGTCCCTTGCCTGAAGAGCAGATTGGCTAAAGGCCAGAACATTGAAGGGGTCAGAAGCCCTGCGGGGTGGGTTGGGGAGGTGGGTCACTCCATTTCAGAATGGACCCAGGTATCTTGATTGATCTGGATTCTGTAGTGTTTTCAGGTGCTCTCTAGGGCAGGTCCCAGGATCTCATTCCTCTTTCGGCCTCCTGAATTGTGGGAAGCTGGCACATGGGTAGCAGCATTTAATCATCTCCAGGAGGAGAAGGGTTAAGGAGCAGGCTCCTTGTTCTTCCCTGGTGAAGAGAAGTGTTTTTAGGGTGTGGGTTCTCTATTGTATTGATCTCAGCCATCCTGTAGCGTATATTTTTTGGATCCCTAGTCTTGTGTGAGAAAATATCCAGTGGCTCAAAAAACATTCCAGTAGGCATCAGACTTGGTTCCACCAAAAGATTTACCCATGTAGGTAGAGAAGGAACAGCCAGTGACTAGCCAGAGTTTCAAACAACTAAACTTGAGGTGTGGTTTTGAGAAGCAGTGTTGCCTAGTAGAGAGAGCAAAGGTCTGGGAATCAGAAGGACCTGAGTTCTAGTTTCAGCTCCCACCACTTGTCTGCTCTATGACCTTGAGCAGGTCACTTCATTTCACTGTACCTCAGTTACCTCTTCTGTAAACTGTGGATTAAGACTGTGAGCCCCATGTGGGACATGGACTGTGTCCAACCTGGTTACCTTGTATCTACCCCAGCACTTAGTACAGTGCCTGGCACACGGTAAGTGCTTAACAAATACCTTGTAAAACAAAAAAAACTTTGGATGAGGGGTTGGTGAGGGAGAGGGAGAAAAAAAGTCAGGTTGGGATGGATCAAGAGGTATGGAGAGAGACCATGGCGGTCTACAAGTATGATGGGTTGGGGAGAGAGTGCAGGGAGTCAGAAAGACTGCTGTGACAGAAAGTGGGGCTGCAGTGTCATTAGATCAGGGAAATTGGCCAGAGGCTGGTGCAAAGGAAGAAAACTGAGACCAAGTTGAGAAACAAATGTCTGCTGGTGGCTACATGATAAGCAGGGCAGGCCTGGCCAAGGTGGATGATAGGCTGGACATCACACATGTTGTCCCAGGTAGTTAACATAACGTGATAATGTCACAGGCCAGACCAAAGGCTAAGCATCCCAGCCTCTCCTCAGCCTACTGGGCAAGGGACCGAAACTCCCCCACAGAAGTTGTCCCTGGACTTTCTCCATCTTTCTCTCCGTGCTCTCCTAGTAGCTCTTTTTCTCTGCAGCCTAGTGGAAGTGTGGGCCAAAGTTCTGATTATGCAAGGATTATAAGGTGAGGCTGTTCTCTCCCACTTGGTGACAGTGATGATAGGGAGAATCACAGTTGGCCATGAAATCATATTTATTGAGTACTTATTGTATGTAGAGTACTGAAAGTGGATTTGGGGAGGAGTGGGGAGCAATTGGGTGGACTGTGAGGGAATGGCTTAGCTGAACTGGATTGTGCTGAACTGGATTACTAAAAAGATCACCTCTACCCTCCTAATGCCATTATCTTTATACCTCGTCAAAGAACTTGCCCCCTCCTTTCTCCCCTCCCTGACCGCCATCTATAATTGTTCTTTCGCCAATAGCTTCTTCCCCACTGCTTTCAAATATGTCTATGACTCCCCTATCCTAAAAAATCTCTCGACCCCACAGCTCCTTCCAGTTATCACCCCATTTCCCTCATACCATTCCTCTCCAAATTCCATGAGCGAGTTGTCTACACTCACTGTCTAAAGTTGCTCTACTCCTCTTCTCGACCCCCTCTAATCTAGTTTCCATCTTCTTCACTCTTCAGAAACCTCCCTCTCAAAGCTTACCAATGATCTTCATGGCAAATCCAACAGCCTCTACTCCATCCTAATCCTCTTTGACCTCTTAGGTGCCTTCAACAATATCTACCACCCCCTTCTCCTGGAAACATTATCGAACTTCATCCTCACTGACACTGTCCTCTCCTGGTTCTCCTCTTATCTCTCTGGCCTCTCATTCTCAATCTCTTTCATGGACTTCTCTTCTCCTCCCACCCTTTAACTGTAGGGGCCCTCAGGGTTCAGTTCTACATCCTCTTCTTTTCTCCATCTACACCCTATCCCTTAGAGAACGCATTCACTCCCATGGCTTCTACTACCACCTCTATGCGGATGATTACCAAGTCTACATTTCTAGCCCTGATTTCTCTCCCTTTCTGTAGTATCGCATTTCTTCCTGCCTTCAAGACATTTCTACTTGGGTGTCTTACTATTACCTCAAACTAAGCATGTCCAAAACAGAACTCCTTATCTTCCCACCTATACCCTGCCCTCCCCCTGACTTTAACATCACTGTAAACAGCACTACATCCTTCCTGTTTCATAATCCTGTAACCTCGGTGTTATCATTGACTCATCTCTCTCATTCAACCCACGTATTCAGTCTATCACTAAATCTTGTCAGTTCAACCTTCACAACATCGCTAAAATCTGCCCTTTCCTCTTTATCCAAACTGTTACCACATTAATAGAATCATTTATTGTATCCTTTCATTCATTCATTCAGTAGTATTTATTGAGCACTTACTATGTGCAGAGCACTGTACTAAGCACTTGGAATGAACAAGTCGGCAACAGATACAGTCCCTGCCTTTTGACGGGCTTACAGTCTAATCGGGGGAGACAGGCAGACAAGAACAATGGCAATAAATAGAGTCAAGGGGAAGAACATCTCATAAAAACAATGGCAACTAAATAGAATCAGGGTGATGTACATCTCATTAAACAAAATAAACAAAATAAATAAGGCGGTAAAGATATATACAGTCAAGCGGATGAGTACAGTGCTGAGGGGGTGGGATGGGAGACGGGGAGGAGGGGAAGGAAGACGGGAGAAGAGGGTTTAGCTGGGAGAGGTGAAGGGGAGGTAGAGGGAGCAGAGGGAAAAAGGGGGGAGCTCAGTCTGGGAAGGCCTCTTGGAGGAGGTGAGTTTTAAGTAGGGATTTGAAGAGAGGAAGAGAATTAGATTGTCTGAGGTGAGGAGGGAGGGCATTCCAGGACTGCGGGAGGATGTGGCCCAGGGGTCGACGGCGGGATAGGCGAGACCGAGGGACAGTGAGGAGGTGGGCGGCAGAGGAGTGGAGTGTGCAGGGTGGGCAGTAGAAAGAGAGAAGGGAGGAGAGGTAGGAAGGGGCAAGGTGATGGAGAGCCTTGAACTCTAGAGTGAGGAGATTTTGTTTGGAGCGGAGGTTGATAGGCAACCACTGGAGGTGTTTAAGAAGGGGAGTGACATGCCCCGATCACTTCTGCAGGAAAATGAGCCGGGCAGCGGAGTGAAGAGTAGACTGGAGCGGGGCGAGAGAGGAGGAAGGGAGATCAGAGATAAGGTTGACACAGTAGTCTAGCCGGGATATAACAAGAGCCTGTAGCAGTAAGGTAGCTGTTTGGGTGGAGAGGAAAGGGTGTATTCTGCCATGATTACTGTATCAGCCTCCTGGCTGACCTCCCTGCCTCCTGTCTCTCCCCACTCCAGTAATCTCACTCTGCTCCTGGATAATTTTTTACAAAACCTTCAATCTTTGTTCTCCCATTCTTCAAGAACCACCAGTGATTGCCCATCCACCTCTTTATCAAATGCAAACTCCTTACTCTCTGCTGTAAAGCACTTAATCACCATGCAACCTCCTATTTGACCTTGCTGCTCTCCTACTATAACCCAGCCAGCACACTTTGCTCCTCTAATGCCAGCCTACTCATTGTACCTCAGCATGGCATTGTGGTTAGAGCATGGGCCTGGGAGTCAGAAGTTCATGAGTTCTAATCCAGGCTCCTCCACTTGTCTGCTGTGTGACCTTGGGCAAGATACTTCACTTCTTTGGGCCTCAGTGACCTCATCTGTAAAATGGGGATTGAGAATGTGAGCCCCATGCAGGACAGGGACTGTGTCCAAACCGATTTGTACATTCCAAGCGCTTAGTACAGTGCTCTGCACATAGTAAGTGCTCAATAAATACTATTGAATGAATGAATGAATAAATGATTTGCTTGCACCCACTCCAGCACTTAGTATGGTGTCTGGCACATAGTAAGTGTTTAACAAATACCATCATTATTATTATTATTATTGTTATTATCATCTCAGTCTCGTCTATGTTGCCGCTGACTTTTCCCCACATCCTGCCTTTAGCTGGAATGCCCTTCCTCTTCATGTCTTACAAACAATTACTCTTGCCCACTTCAAAGTCTTATTGAAGACACATCTCCTTCAAGAGGCCTTCCCTCACTTAAGCCCTCATTTCCCCTTCCCCCCACTCCCTTCTGCATTCTGATTTGCTCCCTTTATTCATCCCTCCCTCAGCCCCAAAGCACTTTGGAACATATCTGCAATTCATTTATATTAATATCTGTCTCCCTCTCTAGACCGTAAGCTCATTGTAGGCAGGGAATGTGTCTACCAACTTGGTTATTTTGTACTCCCAAGTGCTTAATACAGTACATTGCATATAGTAAGCACTCAATAAATACAATGGATTGGTTACCTTTAACTCAGCTCCTCCATCAGCATGCACTCCCTGTAACTTCCCCCTGATGGTGCAGGACCCTTCCCTTGGGTGTGAACCCTTTGTCCCCTTGGCCCCTGCGCATAGCTCTGCAGGACTTGCTGTGGGAGGAGAGGATGCTGCATGGCAGCTGCACTGCTTGCGGGCACCACCCCCTCCAGGTCTGTGAAGTCTGGTGCAGCAATGCCAGTGCTGGAATGATCTCTCTGGCCCTCAGTGGTTCACTAGAACCTTACTCCACTGAGTTCCCATTTACATCCACCACTGCTGAAGGGAAGAGGACCACAACTGGGAAACTGCTGGAGTTTGAGGAGGAAGGAAGCTGTAGAAGGAAGAGAAAATGAGGGAATTAAATGAAAGAGGAAGTGTAGATATGGCAGGGGGGAAATGGAAGGATCTGCTCATTTTTCAGTGGCTTGGGCTAGATTAAAGTTGTGATTGATCTTTGAGCTTTAGGGTAGCGTAAATGTAAGTTACTCAAATGTAGTTTGTGTAGAAATTCTAACAAAAATATTTCATTTTTAAAATATGATTTAATAAAAGCAATATGTATCCACCCTGCTATATTGTAATAATAACAGTGATGGTATTTAAGTGCTTACTATGTGCCAAGCACTGTTCTAAGCACTGGAGTAGATAGAAGGTAATTAGGTTGTCCCATGTGGGGCCCACAGCCTTAATCCCCATTTTACAGATGAGGTAAATGAGGCACAGAGAAGTAAAGTGACTTGTCCAAAGTCACACAGCTGCCAAATGGCAGAGCCGGGATTAGAACTCATGAAGTCTGACTCCCAAGCCTTTCTTTTTCCACTAAGCCACGCTGCTTTTATTTTGTTAAGCGCTTACTCTGTGCCAAGCACTGTTGTAAGCACTGGGGTAGTTACAAGGTAATTAGGTTGTCCCACATGGGGCTTACAGTCTTAATCCCCATTTTACAGATGAGGTAACTGAGGCACAAAGAAGTTAAGTAACTTGCCCAAAGTCACACAACAGACATGTGGCAGAGCCGGGATTACAACTCATATCCTCTGGCTCCCAAGCCCGTGCCATTTCCACTAAGCTAAACTGCACGCTGCTTGTACTCTCCCAAGGGCTTAGTATAGTGCTTTGCACATAATAAGTGCTCAATAAATACAGTTGAATGAATGAATGCTGTCATTCACTGTAATGGAGTATTGGCAATAGAGAAGATGACTCCCGTAAAGGGTTACTGGCTTTATATAGTAAATTAAGATTTAAACTCACTTGTATTTTTAATACTGTTTCCAAAGATAATTGAGCACACCATTTTTAAGTCATGTTCACCTGTAGCTAGAGGGATCCATGATTTTCATACCGTTTTCTGTGTTTAAAAAGGAGCAGGACCCTATTTTTTTTTTTTAAATAGTGTGTTGCACCTGACAAAGGGATTAGTTCCACACTGCAACCAGCAGTGTTTAAAACCTCCTTCTGCCTTTCAGAATTGTGTTAATCCTGGTTCTTTACTCATAATCCTTCTGTAAGAGCAAGCAAGGTGAATGATGCTATAGCTCATATCAAGACAAGGCTTCAGGCCGTAGCTGAAATGGAGTTTGGATCTCTTCTCATTCTTCAGTCATTTTAAAGCTCAGTTGGTCTCCTGTAAACCACAAGCAAGCAAAATGAGACGTGAAGACAAAATTTAGCTAGCTGAATCTCAATTTATGGAGGATTTACTTATGTATTTATGGAGGATTTTGTCTCCTCCTCTCTACTTGATCATCTGCAGTCTTCTCTTTTTTCTATCTTCAGCATTTTTCCATGCTATTTTTCAGTCTTCCCAGTCCCAAGTTTGAGCTACAATGCTGTCACCCATCCCTGTTACTCAGAATTCCCTTGGCAAGTCTTCCCAGCCCTTTGAAACTTCTATACTTGGTTTCTCATGGACTCTCTCCCAGTGTGTAGTACATGGTTGTGCACACAGTAAGAACTTAATAGATACTGTTACTACTACTGCTATCAAGCAGTGGTATTTACTGAATGCTTAATGTGTGCAGAGCACTGTCCTGAGTACTTGGGAGAGTACAATAAAAAACAAAAGAAACTCAGTTTAGAGTCAGAAAGACATTGAAATAAATTACAGATAGGAGAAATAGCAGGCTATAAGGATATGTACATAAGTGCCTTGGGGATGAAGGTGGAGTAAATGTCAACCACTTACAGGTTACAGATCCAAGTGCATAGGTAACCCAGAAGCAAGAACAAGTAGGAGAAATGAGGGTTTAGTTGGGAAAATCCCCTTGGAGGAGATGTGATTTTAATCAGGTTTTGAAGGTGGGGAGAGTGGTCTGTCAGATATGAAGCGGAGAGGGAGTTCCAGGCCAAAGGGAAGATGGGGGCAAGAAATCAGTGGTGAGATAGAAGAGGTAGAGATTCAGTGAGTAGGTTGGCATTAGAACAGTGAAGTATGCTGGCTGGGTTTTAGAAGATCAATGACGTAAGGTAGGGTGAGAGCTGATTGAGTGCCTAGTGCCAATGGTAGGGAGTTTGAAGCAGACAGAGATGGATGGGCAACCATTGAAGGTTTTTAGTGGAAAGTTGTAGACTGAACTTTTTTTTATTATCTGGGCAGCAGAGTGAAGTGAGAAGGGGGAGACAGGAGTTAGGGAGTATTAGTCAAGTAGTCAATGTGGATGGAGAGGAAAGGGAGGAGTTTAGAAGTGTTGCAAAGGTAGCACAGACAGGTTTTGGTGATGGATTGACTGTGATGAGTACTACTTTCTTCTCTGTTTTACATATTTTATTGGCTCAGATTTCAGTCAAGACATGATCAGTTAAGGTACTTTCCCTCTGCCTACCCTTCTCCCAGGCTTGGATTATCTCCTTGGATACTGTCAAATCCTGGTGGTCCAGTGCCCCACCAAGTGGTATGGGTTGTGTTGGCTACATCTGACTCCAAGTATCTCCATAATTGCTAGAGAGGATTCAGCTAGATAGGAGTGGTAGGCAGAAGGGGAAGCACTGCTCCTTGAACTCTCTTTCATCCCTACTTCTGCTCTCTCTCAGGAATTTCTTTGTAAGAATTTCATTCTGTCAATTTTACCCCTCCCTACTGCCACCTCCCAGCAGAGAATGTTGTAGAGGATTCTTTATTAGAGAGAAAAAGAGAGAGATTCCTTTATATCTGTGATGAGCAATACATTGCTACAACTCCTACCATCTGTGACTTCTGGTCACTTTTGTAGTTGGGCAGCCAATTATCACCCCAGGGTAGGAACGCTGTCCCATTGTCATACCATCTTCAGTTGGAACACTCCTGATGCTCCCTGCTTATGCATCCCACCCCAGTTGTTTGCCTTCACTGCCCTGTGACTCTTCAATTTGTTCCTCTCTGAAGGCATAGGATTCATCTGAGATTCTCAGATTCATCTGAGATTAGAGAAGCAGCGTGGCTCAGTGGAAAGAGCATGGGCTTTGGAGTCAGGGCTCATGAGTTTGAATCCCAGATCTGCCACTTGTCAGCTGTGTGACTGTGGGCAAGTCACTTAACTTCTCTGTGCCTCAGTTCCCTCATCTGTAAAATGGGGATGAAGACTGTGAGCCCCACGTGGGACAACCTGATACCCCTGTGTCTACCCCAGCGCTTAGAACAGTGCTCAGCACATAGTAAGCGCTTAACAAATACCAACATTATTATTATTATTATTATTTTTCCATGGTCTAGTCCTGCACCCTAGGACTAGCTACTGAGGTTTGGAGAAATGGCAAATGCTCCACCCCTCCTAGTGATAGCGCTCTCTCCAATACTGCAGGTTCCACACACAGAGGGGTGCACTTGAGTTATATTCGGACAACCAGTATTTATTTTGCTTAAGGTTTCAACAGTGTTTGTGATGCTTTTAGCTACTGCAGAGTATCCATGAAGACCCATAGTAACATTCATTGTTAAGTATGTAAATGACCAAGAACAGTTCAGAAGTGTTAGCACCAGGGGAATTTTAAATTAGATCAAGGAATGACTGAATATCCTTGATCCAGATTATAATATCATTGAGGGTAGGGGTCATGTGTACTTATGATATTGTACTTTCCTATGTGCTTAGTGTAATGCTCTGCACCTAGTAAATGCTTAGTAAATACTACTGATGAATAATGATGATAATTTGGTATGTAAATGCTATGTGCCAAGCATAATGTGGTAGGGTAGATTTGGGATAATCAGGTCAGACAAAGTCCTTCTCCCACTTGGGTTCAAAGTCTATGAGGGAGAATAAGTATTGAATTCCCATCTTACAGCAGAAGGAAACAGGTACAGAGAAATTATATAACATGCCCAAGATCACAACAGGCAAGTGGTGGAGTCAGTATCAGAACCCAGGTCCTCTGATTCCCAGGCTTATGCTCTTTCTAATAGGCCATGCTACTTCTCAATTGATTGATAGATGACACTTGTTTCTAACTTTAACCTAGAACTGACTCTTCCTGAATCCAAAGCTATACTTTCCTAGCAACTGCCATGTGGACACACTGGTCCTTCCTTGGCAACTCACCCTGCTAAATTACAGCATGCAAATTGTGAGGAATAGTGTGCCATTCTCCACCTGCCCTCTGCATTAATAGCTGCTGAGTTCTTTTGGAAAGGCAGGGCCCATGTTGGTGAGTCAGTGGTTGTACCCTCCGAATGTGGACATTGCAACACAAAAGAGAAGCAGCAATGGCCTAGTAGAAAGTGCACGTGCCTGGGAGTCAGAGGACCAAGTTTCTAATCCCAGCGCTGCATCTTGTCTGCTCTGTGACCTTGGGAAAGTCACTTAACTTCTCTGTGCCTCAGTTTCCTCATCTGTAAAGTGGAGATTGACTTAGCCCCATGTAGGAGATGGACTGTGTCCAATTTGATTAGCTTGTATTTGCCCCAGTGCTTAATACAGTACCTGGCATATAGTAAGCACTTAACAAATACTATTAAAAAATGGATAATCAACTGAACAAATCTGCTCTCCAAATGTTTTCTTAGGTCTAAAAATAGTATGTAGCTAGAATTCTTCTATTACAAAATTACATTGAGATTTTCCTTTTTGATTTTTGTAGATTTGTAGAAAGAGGATGCACATCGTCCTCACTGTCATCATAATGGGATGTGTATATACTAAAGTTACTTGTTTCTGAACACATATGATCATTTTAATTTCCTGAAAATTATACATTTATTGTGAAGATAACCTATTAAACTATTTTTAAGGTTGCAAAAGAGAAAAATCTCACCAACCTTGTATTTCTGCACACTTTAAATTGTCTTTGATAACCTCCTTTCTCAAACTAGAGAAACATTTATAGTCACTGCTCGTTTGAATATGACTTTAAAACCTATCTGATTTTGTAGGGGAGAATTCTCTTCTTGACCAGTGACACTCAAACTGAGCTTTTATGACCCTTTCAGTCATCTTTTCATACCTATTATTTTAGCCCAAGATTATCCCATTAGGAAAGAGTAGCTCTATGAAGAGTTTCAGTGCAGGAAATTTCACTTGCAGGAAATTATTTTTTCATATCTAATTTAAATTATTTCCTCTCATTGCCTTATGTTCCCAGTGGAGATTTGGAATAGCTGGTCACCATTCACTGTGTAATAATCCTATTATACTTTAACACCATCATTTTAAGCAATTAGAGATACCAGATTAGCATGATTTTATTTTTAATATTACTAAGGAGTGAATCTTATGTCATGGTAGAGCCAGTCATTTGTGCAAAGTAACACAATTCAATATTTCATGAAAATAGAAGCTATTGTAGTTTCTTTAGAACACTTAGCTTAATGGAAGGAGGTTTTGTATAAGATTTGGGAGACCCCTGTTCTTGTCCCAGCCTCCCAACTACTGGGACTACCTTTTTGTGACCCTGTGCAAGTTGCTTAGCCTCTCAGTGCCTCAGTCTCTTCTTCTTGACCCTTCTATACTATATAATAATAATAATAATAATGTTGGTATTTAAGGGCTATTTGCAAAGCACTGTTCTAAGCACTGGGGGGATACAAGGTGATCAGGTTGTCCCACATGGGGTTCACAGTCTTCATCCCCATTTTACAGATGAGGTAACTGAGGCCCAGAGAAGTTAAGTGACTTGCCCAAAGTCACACAGCTGACAGGTGGTAGAGCCGGGATTAGAACCCATGATCTCTGACTCCCAAGCCCGGGCTCTTTCCACTGAGCCATGCTGCTTCTCGCTGCTATAGCTGTTGGCCCATTTCCCTCCTGCCTGCCATTTCTCTTCAAACTCCTCAAACCATTTCCTCTCCTCCAACTCCCTACAGTTTTGCTTCAACCCCCTCCACTCCACTGAAACTGCTTTCTCAGAGGCAATTAAATATCTTTAAACAAAGTATCTTCTACTCCATCCTCATCCTGCTTGACTTCTTGTTTGCCTTTGATGCTGTGAACCACCCTCTTATCCTGGAAACATGATCTAACCTTGGTTTCTCTGACAGTGTCCTTTTCCTAGCTCTCCTCCTATCTCTCTGACCACTCCTTCTTGGTCTCTTTTACCAGGCCTGCCTTTGCCTCCCAACCTCAAACTGTGGGGTTCCCTCAAAACCCATTCTGGGTCCCTTTCTCTTCTCCCTCTACCCCTACTCCTTTGAAGATTGGATTGATGTGGAGGTAGTTTGGATGGAGAGGAGAGGGCAGATTTTCACTACATTGGGAGAGTGGAATCTGCAGGATTTAGTGATGGATTGTTTATATGGGCTGAATGAGAGAGAGGAGTCAAGGATACTGCAAAGCTTATGGGCTTGTGAGACAGGAAGGGTGCTGGTGCCATCTTCAGTGATGGGAAAATGAGAGGAGAGACAGGGTTTGGGTGGGAAGATAAGGAGTTCTCTTTTAGATATGTTAAGCTGAAGGTGATGGGAGAACATCCAAGTAGAGATGTCTTGAAGGCAGGAGGAAATGTGAGGCCACAAAGAGGGAGAGAGATCAGGGCTGGAGATGTAGATTTGGGAATCATCTGCATAGAGGTGGTAGTTGAGGTAGTTAGAGAAGCAGTGTGGCTCAGTGGAAAAAGCATGGGATTGGGAGTCAGAGGTCATGGGTTTGAATCCCGGCTCTGCCACTCAGCAGCTCTGTGACTGTGGGCAAGTCACTTAACTTCTCTGTGCCTCAGTTACCCCATCTTTAAAATGGGGATTAAGAGTGTGAGCCTCACGAGGGACCACCTGATTACCTTGTATCTACCCCAGCGCTTAGACCAGTGCTCTGCACATAGTAAGCGCTTAACAAATACCAATATTATTATTAGTAGTAGTTGAGGCCATGGGAATGAATGAGTTCTGCAAGGGAGTGGGTGTAGATGGGGAATAGAAGGGGACCCAGAACTGAACCTTGAGGGACCCCCACAGTTAGGGAGTCAGAGGCAGAGGAGGAGACCACAAAGGAAACTGAGAATGAGCAGCTAGAGAGATGAGAACCAGGAGAGGATAGTTTCAGTGAAACCAAGGTTGGATAATGTTTTCCGGAGAAGGGGGTGGTCAACAGTGTTTGAAGGCAACTGAGAGGTTAAGGAGGATTAGGATGGAGTAGAGGCCATTGGATTTGGCAAGGAGATGATTTGTGACCTTTGAGATGGCGGTTTCTGTGCAACAAAGGGGACAGAAGCCAGTTGGGAAGGGATCAAGGAGAGAATTAGAGAAGAGAAAGTGGAGGCAACTTAGCATATGGAAAGGAAGAAGGGAGATGGACAAAAGAGGGTTTTTAGGAGATACAGGGGCAAGTTTGATAGAAGTGGAGAAAGAATTACTGGAAAGTGAGTGGTTGAAGGTGTTGGTCAGGGAGAGAAGAGAGGAGATGAGTGTCTTAAGGTATGAAGGATGGGGTTGGAGGCACTGGTGGAGGGGGTAGTTGAAGAGATGGGAGAGTTATTGAGATACTGCAGGGAAGGATGGGAGAGTGGAGAGTGAGATTGAAGAAGTGCAGGGGAGATTTTAGGAAGATCATGCCTGATGGTTTCAAGGTAGAAAGAGTAATAGAATGTGGTGGCCATTCTGTGACTCTTAAATTTGACCCTGTCGAAAAGCCCAGAATGCATTTTAGGTTTTACTTGCCAGTTCTGCCCTGTAAATGCTGACTGCTGACATTTGTAAGAATGTCTAGTGCTCCCACCCTCCCTTGTAATAGTGATCCCTCCACTGTTGCAGATTCCACGTACAGAGTGTTCAGGCATTTTTTTTGGTTAAAAACATACAACCCGTGTTTGCTTTGAAGGTTTCAGTAGCCAAAGCATCTGTGATATTCTTAGCTCTTGCAAACTGTCGGTGCAGAACATAGAAGCATTTAGCAGTCAGCCTATAAATGATTAAGAAAAGAGCAGTACATTGATTCAAAGGTCAGTGCTGTGAGATGCTATAACATGGTGCATGCCACATGATGTCTTCAGGTCATATGGTAGGGAGGCCCACTGAGCTTTTGCCTCAAGGTGCATACCGCCACCCTGGGTCCATCCTTGTTCCCAACTCCCAAACACAGTGTTCTGTACATAGTAGGTGCTTAATAAATGTTCTTAATGATTACGAGAGAGGGGGAGGAAATTGATGGGGAAGAATTCAGAGAAAAAGGGGGGGAAAAAAGAAGTGAGAGAGAACCAAACAGAAGGCAAGAACAGGGACAGTATGCCCATATATAAGCATCAGCATACCCACTAGTGTTTGCAGGTTGCCTTCTAATGCCTGGGGAAGCGTCTAGATGTTTAGAACTTCAGGAAGATTGTAGCAGTTTGGAACTAAAGATATTTTTTTCTGGTACACTCTCCAAGTACTCTAACCTCCATATTTTTCTGGTGCTATGTTTTGGTTCTTATATTTCAATTTTTTTCATGGTCATTTACATTAATATTTCTACTGTTATGTGTTTTGATTTTCCCCCTGCATAGATTGTGAGCTTCTGGGGGCCAGGGATTGGATTTTCCTGTTTTTATCCCATAGTTTTGTACAGATTTGCATACTGAAGGTGTTCCATGAATGGGAGAAATGATTAAAATAATGCACATATCAATCAATCACTTATTGAGACTTACTCTGTGCAGAGCGCTGTACTAAGGGCTTGGGTGAGTACAAGGTAACAGTCAGTAGACACATTCCCTGCCCACAACGACCAAAGCACACCACATTCACCCAATGTTCCTGCTTCATTATCTCACCCTGTTGATCTGATGTGGACGTTGCAGCCTGGCTTTAGTTTTTTGCAAGTCTGGGGCCTGAGTTTTTAAGCCTTGGTTGAGGACCATTGACAACCCAGCCACTACAGCCACAGCTGGAGCATCCTAACGTCAATCAGCAGTAATATTTATGTGTCTTGTGTGCCAAACCCTGAATTAAGCATTGGAAGATTGCAATAGAATTAGTAGACAGAATCCCTGTCCTCAAGGAGTTTACAATCTAGAGGGGGGAAAAAGACAGTAAAATAAATTGCAGGTAAGAGAAAGCAATAGAGTGTAAAGATATGTATATAAATGCTACATGGGAGGCATGAATGCCCAAGTGCTTTAGTGATGTGGAAGTGCTAAAATAGCAGTTAAGGGGAATATAGGGTTGGGAAATGGGAGATTTAATCAGGGTTGGCCTCTGGAATGGGATGTGATTTGGAAAGGGCCTGGAGAGTGGGGAGACTAGTGGTCTGCCAACGTGAAGGGGAGAGAGTTGCAGACAGAAGGGAGGATGTGAGCAAGAGATTGTTGGTGGAAGGGACAAGACAAAGCATAGTGAAAGAAGCTATGTGACCCAGTGGAAAGAGCACGGGACTGAGGGTCAGAGGATTCACCAATTGTCTGATGTGTGATCTTAGGCAAATCCCTTAACTTCTCTGAGCTTCAGTTCCCTCATCTGTGAAGTGGGGATTAAGACTGTGAGCCACACATGGGACATGTACTGTTTTTAACCTGATTAGCTTGTCTCTACCCCAGAGCTCAATGCAGTGCCTGGCACATAGTAAGTGCTTAACTCTATTTATTGCCATTGTTCTTGTCTGTCTGTTTCCCCCGATTAGACTGTAAGCCCGTCAAACGGCAGGGACTGTCTCTATCTGTTGCCGACTTGTTCATTCCAAGCGCTTAGTACAGTGCTCTGCACATAGTAAGCGCTCAATAAATACTATTGAATGAATTAACAAATACCATAAAAAATGGTTTAGAGAGAAATGAGCATGAGCTGGAATGTAGTGAGGAGAGAGCTGATTAATGTCATTCAGGGGTTCTGCTTAATGAGGAGAGGAATGGAAAATGATTGGAGAATTTTGAAGAGTGAGGAGCCAGATGCAAAATTATGTTTTAGAAAAATGATTGGGGTAACAGAGTGCAGTATGGACTGGAGAGAGGAAGGCCTGGAAGCAGAAAATTCCATACGTTGACTGATGCAATAGTCAGTCAGTCAATCATTTGAGTGCTGTGTGCAAAGCACTACTATGCTCTTGTCAAGGCAGTATATGACAAGTGTCTGGAAAGGCAAAGTCAGACAGTTGCAGTTTTAGCAGAGCCTGAGCTGCCTGAAGTTTTCTCTGGATCTTTAATGTGGGTTAGTGTGGAATCACAATTTTACTGATAATGTGAAAGATGACTTTCTAAAATCGAATGCTCTACCACACTGCCCTGACACTTTAACAGTCACTCGAAGAATTGCTGTTTTTTCTGATTCGATTTTCTACTTCTTTGTCTATCTTTGCATTGTTGATCAATGTGCCTTCTAAAACAAAGTTTATCTCTGGGTTACCAGTCTAAAATTTTGGTTGTGTGTATGGCTTCCCTGGCTGATGCACTTTAGCCTTGTGGACAGCTTATAACACCTGTCTGACTTAGTGAAGCAGTTAGCAATCATTTTCAGCTCTTTTGGGTACAAATCATCTTCATATAGGAATGAGGATGGTGCACCAAGTGTGTTGAGCCAGAAGGGTCTCCTAAAGGTGTGGGAGCATATTCTCACACCTGAATCCAGGTCTTCATTTCGTCCTCCAGCCTAGAATAAATTGAACAGGCCCAGGTCCACAACACATCTCTGCCTTAATCCATTGGCACTGGGGAGTGGATCAGAGAGGGCACCCTTGCCACTGACCTGGCCCTACAGTTTGTCATTTGAACCATCTGCAATATGGGAAACTCTTTCCAGAATTTTGGAACCCTGGGATTTGTTGTAGCTTTCTCTATCAATAAATGGTAGACTGGGACAGATGGGCGGAAACAGCTTTGGTCTCTAAGTAAAAAGGCATGTCACTGTGTTGCTTCTTGTTCCCTCTAGCAGTTGATTTAGGCCCTGGATAATTTCTGGGGGCAGTTGCCTGTCACTCCTAGTACAGTTTTACTGATAATGTGAAAGATGACTTTTTAAGTGAATGCTCTACCATGAAAAAAGTATTACAGAGTGTATTACTGTACTATCTAGTGCTAAGTAAGAAGCAGCATGGCTGGTGGATAGAACACACACAGACCTGGGTGTCAGACGAACCCGAGTTCTAATTCTGCCTCTGCCACTTGTCTGCTGTGTGACCTTGGGCAAGTCACTTAACTTCTCTGTGCCTCAGTTATCTCATCTGTAAAAATAGGGATTGAGATAGTGAGCCCCATGTGGATATGGACTGTGTCCAACCTGATTAACTTGTATCTACCCCAGCACTTAATTTCATGCCTGGCACATAGTAAGTACTTAAATACCATTAAAAAAGGCTATTTCTCAGGGAACATTTAGCTTAAAATCAAAATAATGTGTTTTATCATAAAATATATATTTAAATATATTAAAAAAGTATTTTAAAGTCAAAATAATGTTTTATAATTAAAATGCATAATAATGCTATATGCTATATACTACAAAAACAAAAGAGTTAACTCCAGGCAATTAAAACTATTGACTGTTTTTTTTTCTTTTTGGCAGCCTTGCATTACATCCTGAGAGAGTGTTGGTAGCAACAGGACAAGTTGGGAAAGATCCATATATCTGTGTTTGGGATTCATACACTGTGCAAACGATATCATTACTGAAGGATGTCCATACCCATGGTATAGCTTGCTTGGCGTTCGACTTAGATGGGCAAGTATGTGGTCCTTTTTAAAAAAAAACAAACACATACACAAAAAAAATGTTTTCCAAGTATTTTTTTTTTTATGTTTACTAAAGGAAGTTATCAAACATCATGTTTTGAATGTTCAGCCTGTAAATCATTTGACCTGAAAGGTTTTGTTTAAGGACAGTAGTAGTAATGGTAAAGATATATTTATTGATCTCCTACTGGGTGTGGTTGAGGAAGTACAGCAGAAGCATGAGGCATATTCCCTGTCCACAAAGCCCTTATACTCTAACAGTAGAGTGATTGACAGTATCTATTATAAACACCAATCACTCTGACATTTCATTTATTTGGATATGTTTTAATATAGATGAATATTTTACAATATATGAGCACATGTAATAAGCATATAGATGTGTGTATCCCAGCTAGGCTACGGACTCTGTTTTCTTACTAGTCTTGTTTCATTTCTCCAACTTCTCCATCTCCTGCCTCTACTTCACTCTGTTGCCCAGATCATTTTTCTAAAAAATGTCATTTTTAAAATATCTCAACTCCAAGAACCCTCCATTCTTAACCCACATAAAGTAAAATCTCCTGACCATTGCCTTTAAGGCATCCCATTAGCTCTATCCCTTTACTGACGAGCACTCTCTCGGCTCACTACATCCCAGGAAACTGTCTTCTTTCCTCCCACACTAACTCTCTTCCTCTTCAAATCTACACTTTACCACTTAAGATCACACCCTGTTCCCTGTATGGAATGCTTTTTCACTTCATATTCACCAGATCACAGCTCTCCCCTTCTTCAAAGCTTTTGTGAAAACCTACTTCTTCCAGAAGGCATACCTTGATTAAACTCCACCTTTCCAGACTGTATCCATCCAACAACTGCCCTTATGTTTGTATACTTAGCACTTCAACCTGTTCTAGATTAATGTCTATTTATGCTTATTTATTAATTTATTCTTCCGTACTCTTTGCTATAAAGACATGCCTTTTTGTGAATGACTTATATCTCAGTTTCCCCTGATAGATTACCAACTCCTTGTGGATAGGGACTGTGTTTCTTGTGTTTGCTCAAAAATTTAATACACTTCTCTGAATATAGTAATTGCTCTTGATTGATGTCTATAAATATATTTAATAAAAATTCAAAGTTTAAGCTTTTCTTAAATGCCTTCTCCTAGAGCCAAACAGATTTTGGGTCAGGAAAATGTCAGCCTCATCAGTGCTACCCATTTTCAAAACTACTATACCCATTTGAGTCCTCTTAATTGGTTGTGTGAAAATAATGTCAAGTGAAAGATCCCTAAGTGAAGTATATTTTCCCTTTGGAAATAATATAAGGTACATTATGCAATCCTGAGATCTAAAATATTGACCGAGACAGTGGAAGTATATTAAAAAAAGTACAAGAAAACATAAGTATAGTTATATGATTAATTAATGCAAAAATGCATGAATAATTAGTACTTTCAATTAGATGCCTATCTTTATATGTAAATTATCAAATTTTCACACTTTTCTGTGTTTTCACACTTCATTCAGCAAAAATCCACCTTAGGCTACCATAGTAGAGAGCTGTTATTATCTATATTAAGTAGCCATGGCTTTAGTGAATGCTAAAATGAACTATAATCACTTTATCCAAGTCAGTTGAATTACTTTAAAGTTGAGGAGAGGAATAAAGGTGTTTAAACCAAAATAAATTTAGCAGCATTATCTCCAACTGAAAGAACATTGTAAGAAATCCTGGCATTAAAATTTAATAATGCTCTCAAAAAAATGCATTAAAAAAAGAGCACTATATGGTGTGAGCTTTTTTTTGCCCTCTTCCCCCCTCCCCCCATTCCCCTCTAGACTGTAAGCTCATTGTGGGCAGGGAATGTCTCTGTTATATTATTATGTTGTACTCTTCCAAGTGTTTAGTACAGTGCTCTGTACACAGTAAGCACTCAGTAAATTTGATTGATAGGTATGTCACAAAGACATGGAGGAAAGAAAGCTTTAGGGAAATACAGTTCTGAGATATATCAAAGGTAACTGAATATTGATCGTCCATTGTTCAATTATGGAAAATACTTTTTAAAAAATAAATCCAATAATTTGCTTCCTTCCTACCACTTTTCTTATAGGTAGCTACCTTCATTCATTCATATTTATTAAGTGCTTACTGTGTGCAGGGCACTGAGCTGTAGGTAGACCTTGAAAATGCCTACTAAGCATCACAACTGAGAACAAAATCACCGCAAATTAAATCCACCAACTCCAATAGATTAGTTAAGTATATCTCACCAGTAGGGAACTGTGAAAAGACAAAGATTAATTTGCAAACAGCAGAGTTAAAGGGGAAGAGTTGGAGCAGTATTTTTAAGAAGGTCAGAGGTTATAGACAGAGAGTACAGGGTTAGAGAGTACCAGTAGTGATGGTATTTATTAAATGCTTGCCTGTGGGCAGAGCACTGGGAAGCAGTATGGCCTAGTGGAAGGAGCACGGGCCTGGGAGTCAGAGGAGATGGGTTCTAATCCTGCCTCTGCCACTTGTCTGCTGTGTGACCTTGGGCAAGTCACATAACTTCTCTGTGGCTTTGCTTCCTCCTCTGTAAAATGTGGATTAAGACAGTGAACCTTTTGTGGGACAGGGATTGTATCCAACCTGATTACCTTAAATATACTCCAGCGCTTAGTGCAGTGCCTGGCACACATTTATTATGGTATTAATAAAAAAGTACCATTATTATTAAGTACCATGTAAGAATACATAGGTTGGATTTAAATACAATCCCTATTCCTCATAATCTCCAAAAAAACGAAGAAGGATCTGCTGATAGATACCGAAGGAGAGATGAAGCAGAGCACTAAGATGACAAAGACAAAAACAAAGCTCAGAAGGGTACTGTGGCTAGAGGAGCAGAATTTCAGGCTACTTATGGCTCAGAGTCCATGTTCAAAACTGTGGCCTCAGTGATGGTTAGAGCAGGGAGCTCTTTCCACATCTTTCCCAAATTTTCATGGAGGCAGGTCCATGCTGTAACTGCTTTTCTCTTTTCTGCTGGGGTGGATAGAATCAGGTCAGGATGGAGGTTCCTTGGGGAAGTGGAGGAGACCTGGTGTAGGATCCCGGGGAGGCAGGATGGCAGTCAGAGGAGGCCTTCCAGAGCCCTCATGTCTGCGATGAGGTGGGGCGGCAGCAACCCAGAAGAGTAATGAAGCCATCTGGGGGAGAGGTCTGGGACACGATAAGTCCCAGATAAGTCCATCTGGGCAGCCCATGGTGCACAGGGCATGCTGGGAGCCGAGCCCAGAGAGGTAACATGCCGGGTTAGATTTTTCCTTGGCCTGACATTTCTTGTGTTCTGATGATCTAAATTTGCTTTCCCTCAGTTTGTGCATTCACAAAGGTCAAACATCTAGCTCCAGAAAAAGATTTTAGCGAGTGAGAGAACAGCCAGAGGGTCGTGAAGGATGGGAAGTGGAAGCTGAGGAGAGAGTTTTCACTTGTGATGCTTCCTCTTCTCCACCTTCAGGTGCTCAAAAAATATGGTGGTAGTCACTGTCAAATTTGAAGTACCAGAGATGGTAAACTCTCTTCAAATTGCTGTTAATTTGCTAATTTTTAGAAACCTGAAAAAGCAAATTTCATTTTCTTAGAGCATTATATCAGCACTGTGACCAATCTAAGGATTTTGTGTTTTCAGTAATTAGGATTGTATAATCACATTGGTTAAACTTTAATTGATGATAATTGTACTGTTAATTTTCTAGTAAACATCATAAAAATCACCTATTTTGCTGTTTTTATATATTTCATCTAAATGAATTTAATCACAATATAATACTTAGGCAATACTGAGCTTAAAACATTTCATGCAGTGTTATGTGCACAAAGATACCTATCACAAAATCATATTCCTGATGATTGTGAAAAAGCAGTGAAGCAAGCCCATTAGCTGTTTAAAGTCCAATTTTTGTATATTGTATAAATAATACAATCAAGTTTAAAGTCCAATTTTTGTATATTGTATAAATAATAAAGATTTTGCTCCCCATAGATTATCAAAGTTGTACTTAATAGATAAGCAATATGAGTTATAAATATAAAATGATCAAGACATAATTATCCTACACCAAAGAGGTTTTTTTATAGTCAGGTTCTATTTATACATGTGTATAAATAGAGTATATAATTTTACCTTTGATTGTTAAATATTAACCTTTTGAGGATTTTTAACTACATTTAAATGTTAATCATTTTATGTTACAGCCCTAATGTGTTCAATATGTTAACAATTCATTAATCATCATCCTCATTGTGGTATTTGTTAATTGCTTAGTCTAAGATAAGCATTGAACTAAGGACTGGGGTGGTTATAAAATATTCTGGTTCCACTTGGGGCTCACAATCTGAGTAGGATTTAATCCCCGCTTTGCAGGTGTCGAAAGTGAGAAACAGAAAAGTTAAGTAACTTTTCCAAACTCACACCCAGCAGGCAAGTGGCAGAGGGGGATTAGAATCCATCTCAACATTAAAGAAAAATGGAAACAGAAGCATTTTGGAATGAACTGTTTTTGATATTGAAAACAATTGATAGCAATTGTATAAAATGGTCTAAATAACTGAAAGAATGATTAATTCAAATGGATGTTTAAAGCTCTTGGTTAGTGGGAATGTATTAGAAGTAATGCCTAAAATTAAGGTTTTGACAATAATTGTGGTCATCATTAAGTGCTTACTATGTGCCAAGCTCTGCACTAAACACTGGGGTAGATACAGAATAATCGGGTTAGACCCTGTTGTTCTATCTTTGACTTCATTTATACATGGGATTCTTTTTTCTCCATGCCCAGTGGTGATTAAGATTCAATTCTATTTAAATGTCCCTAGATATATATTTGCATTTTTTGTTGTCATTCAGTAAGCCTTTTATTCTAGATTATGGACACTAGTTAATCAAATATAGAAATAAATACTTTATATTCTTCAAGTTATTAAACTAAGGCTTTAAAGAAAAAAAGTTCTACAGGTAGATTATTTTATATTAAATTATCTTTATTTTTAACTCCCTGGAAATGGTCAGCGTTTGGTTTCAGTTGGCCTTGATTCGAAGAATGCTATCTGTGTGTGGGATTGGAGAAAAGGAAAAATGTTGTCTATGGCCCCTGGTCATACAGATAGGGTAAGTATATTTAATTATTCTGTAGTTCATAACCTTTGTATCAGATGCATTGTTTTTCATTATTGCCATGAACAGCCACCTCACTTCACTTAATATAATTGTTCTTTTTGTCAAGTAGAAAACAAGGTGAAAACCATTTTATATATGTATATATATATATATATATATATATATACACACACACACACACACACATATGTATACACACTGTGTCTAATGCACTGCTTAGATGTTGATCTTAAATTCAAAATGCATTTCAGCTCCTTGTTTGAATGTAATGTGAACTCCATTTTTTCAGTTTTTGAATTTTAACAGGGGTTCATGTGTCAAGCAAATTTAAACTGGATAAATCAATGCACTGTATGGTCAGAGTTTAAAAAAGAAAAGAATTTCTTCCATGTCTTCTTCCAAGTCCTTTGTATGTCTGTCCAAAATTATACATATTTATCCAAGATAAAAAGTTATGTCAAACCAACAGTCAGAAAGTGAAATAGGATGTAAATGTATTTTCTTTTAATATGCACAGATTTGATATATTTTTCTTTTATATCAGCAAGCTTAAGAACAGTCCATTTGACACAATTTAGTTGGATAAAAAGTAGTTTCTTATTCATTAGACAATAGATTAATTTTTCTTTTTTATTCAAGTTATTTATTAAATGGACTCATTCCAAAAGGCTTTAGGCTTATTAACTAAATGAGTGGACAAATCCATCAAAAATATTCTTGACCTTGAGTGGGCAGAGTTTGAGTAAATATATTTCATAAGGAATTTTTGAAATTTTAATCTATTTGATATTTTACCTTCAAAGTTTTGGATGTTTTTAGACTCTGGTTACATTATTTGAGGTCACATATTTTGATTTGTGTGATTCAGGTGTATAATTATTTTTGAAATTCCCTTTGAATGATTCACTATTTTCGATTGCCCAAAAAGCTGTTGTGTATGAAAGAAGCATAGCAGCAAACCCAACTGCTGCTGCACTTCCTGTTCCTAATGCTACCAGTGGTAGTGGGGAAGAAAGGGGTTGCCTGACAAAAAGCTTGTTGCGAGCAGGGAGTGTGTCTGTTGTATTTTACTCTCCCAGGCAGTTAATACAGTGCTCTGCACACAGTAAGTGCTCTATAAATAGGATTGAATGAATGAACTCCCACAGCTGCTGCCCTTATCCTGCAGCCACGGCAGGCCCCCAACCCTGTCCTGCTCTGGTCCAGCCCCTGCCTAGTGGTTTCATAATTGGCCAGCATGGGGAGAGTTAAACAGAGAAGGTGGGCCTGACTGGGAAAAGAAAACTAAAAGGCATGAAGATGGATGGGGTTGTGGCTTAGTGGATGGAACACAGGCCTGGGAGTCAGAAGGACCTGGGTTTTAATTCTGGCTCTGCCACGTATTTGCTGTGTGACCTTGGGCAAGTCACTTCACTTCTCTGGGCCTTTGTTGCCTCAACTCTAAATTGGGGATTAAGAGTATGAACCTCATGGGGGACAGGAACTATCTAACCTGATTAAACTTCTATTTACCCCAGTGCTTAGACCGACACTTGGCACTTAGTAAAGATGTAACAAATACCATTATTATGTAATAAGCATTTTGGAGCTGGTGCTGTGAACCTGAAACTCAGATGGTTCTGAGTGTGGATTTTGGGGGTAATATTAAGAAATTGGGGATTCAAAGGACTAAAGAATGGATCAAAAGATGTTGGGGAAAGTGGTAAGAAGAGGTTTTGGCTCTGATTGCCTAGAGCCTTTTCTTGGCCTGTCTTCCCCTGCAGCTCTGGGTCACCAGCTCTATTCTCCATGTCTCTCCAAAACATTTTTTCTTCTCCAATCATACTTTTCCAACACACAAATAAAGAAAATACCAAGCTCATAAATGCATTTTCATTAATCCTCACCAATAAATTTATATGCCTATAAAACATTCTCATTCTCTTTTTCTTGTCATGTACACTTTGACAGCACCTAATAATAAGATAAATGTAACTGCATAGCATTTTACCAGACACAGTAGTATTAAGGTAATTGAGATTTATACTAGTAATAATAATGATGAAATTTGTTAAGCGCTTACTATAATAATGTTGGTATTTGTTAAGCACTTACTATGTGCCAACCACTGTTCTAAGCACTGGGGTAGACACAAGGTGATCAGGTTGTCCCACATAGGGCTCACAGCCTTTATCCCAATTTTACAGATGAGGTAACTGAGACGCAGAGAAGTTAAGTGATTTGTCCACGGTCACACAGCTGACAAGCAGCGGAACTGGGATTAGAACCCATGACCTCTGTCTCCCATGCTATGCCAAGCACTGTTCTAAATGATGAAATGCTTGAGGCAGAACAGGATATGTATTATATCTTTATATCAAAAAGTCATAACTTTATTTGAAATAATTTGACTACAAGTTCTGTTTTTATTTACAGATATTTGACATTTCTTGGGATTTGTACCAGCCAAACAAACTCGTCAGTTGCGGTATAAAACATATTAAGGTACCTAAAGCATTTCTTTCTTTTTTTCCTTGGGCTTTCTTTTATATTTTCTTTGGAATTCACATTACACGTTCACCTATTTTAGAACCAATTTAGGATTCTGAGGATACTCCATCCCCTTTTCTCTGAACTTTTTTTTCTTTCTCACTCCATCTTCTCTTATTATAATATTCTTTACATACTTCCTTTCTTCCCAAAATACTGAAATAGAAAAATTTGGCCACAGAAACAAAATCAACATTAAATTTGTTTTGTGAGTGTGACTCTTCCTCTTTAGACTTCATTACAGGTAATCATCGGGATAGTTGCTCAGTGGCAGGGTGATTCAGAACAGAAACTTTTTTTCCTTATGAGCCTAGCATCTTACATGAGTAGCTAGAGGTGATCATCCAATCTCCTCAGATTTGAAGATATTTTTTCTATTGGCCATCTCATTGTTTTTCATCTGCAAGGTCTTGTAAAGTCAGATTCTACCCTGTGAGTAGAGGGAGAATGTACTCTTATTCACAAAAGGGAATTAATGGTGGGAAAATGCACTCCCTCTTTAACTTCCCGTTTCCCCTAAGAAGCAGCATGGCTTGGTGGAAAGATCATGGATCTGAGGAGACTTAAGTTGTTTTTTTATCCCTGACTCTATGCTTGCCTTCTGCTAATCAGGTTGGACATAATCCATGTTTCACATGGGGCTCACAGTCCTAATCCCCATTTTACAGGTGAGGGAACTGAGGCACAGAGAAGTGACTTGCCCAAGGTCATACAGCAGACGAGTGGCAGAACCAGAATTAGAACCCAGGTCCTTTTACTGTGCTCTTTCTAATAGGCCATGTTGCTTCTCTCTCTTACTTAGGCTATTATCCCCATGTGGGACAGGGACTATGTCCAGCCTGATTATCTTGTACCTAGGTGCTTGTCACATAGAGAAGCAGCTTGGTTCAGTGGAAAGAGCACAGGCTTAGGAGTCAGAGGTCATAGGTGTGAATCCCGGCTCTACCACTTGTCAGCTGTGTGACTGTGGGCAAGTCACTTAAGTTCTCTGTGCCTCAGTTGCCTCATCTGTAAAATGGGGATTAAGACTGTGAGCCTCATGTGGGACAACCTGTTTACCCTGTAAATCTACCCCAGCACTTAGAACAGTGCCCTGCACTTAACAAATACCAACATCATTATATGAAAGTCTTTACAAATTTTATTATTATCCACAGTCCAAAGCCACTCTTAGGGGGTCCTCTTTGTGGATGTATTAGGTGTGTAACACAGTGGAGTACATTGTACAGAATGATCAGTTTTGTCAATAGTGATCATTGCTTCTCTGCATCCCTTCCAATAACGCTCTTTAAAAATGTGTTACCAAAATGAATAGTTGAAAACATACAATTTGTCAAAACTGAGGGTAATAGAGATTTGAGTCAATAGGAGATTATTATTCTCAACAAATATCATTTCCTTTCATTTGTAAATAACCATTCCAGAACTACTCTTAGAGATTTTTTTTGATGCTTCTAGACTATTGATCCAGAAGTCTTTTCCAGTGACTTGGAAGCATATTTTGAAGAATTGTTGCATCATTGACTGGACTGGTCCTACCGCACAGACCTAGTTCATTCCAGTATTGTAGTGTATTGCACGTCAAAACAGCCAGTACAATATTTTGGTGTTTTATCAGTATACTATAACTACCAATTATACCTTGGGTTGGAGGTAGACAAAGGGAACTGCAACGAATGGAACTAGAAGTCCAACCTGATTACGTTGTGGCTATCCAAGCGCTTAGAACAGTGCTTGTCACTTAGTAAGCATTTAACAAATAACAACAAAAACAATATATTTTCCAATAAGCAAAGGAACAAGTTCCTCAGTTTCCCAGCAGTCATTGGGATTTCTGGGAGGACTATTGCCTCTATTTGGCTTGGAGTGGAATTTACTCTAACATACAGGCCTGGATCCCAGCTTTCTGAAAAAAGATGTACAGGCCCTCTAATAATAATGATATTAAGTGCTTGCCCTATGCCAAGCACTGTGTTAAGGACTCATGTAAATATAAGATAATCAATAGATCATTGTCCCTGTCCAACATGTTGCTTCAAGTCCAAGTAGGAGAGAGAACAGATGTTGAATCCTCATTTTACAGATGAGGAACTGAAGGACAGAGAAGTTAAGTGACTTGACCAAGGTCACACAGCACCAAGTGGCCAATTTGAGACCAGAAGCCAGGACTTCTAGTCCCGTGCTCTATCTACTAGGTCCCATATTGCCTCCTTTTCAGTCCTTTCTTTGCCCTCTTTGCAGTTTCTTCATGCTCCTGCTGCTTTGGCACTGGGAACATGTTTACCATGTTACAAGCTTTTCATCCAGTTAATGGTTGAAGTTAGGCTGGAAAAAATAAGGGTCTGGTTTTCTTGTTTGTGGATTGAATTTTAGTTTCTCTTTGCATTTCAATCCTTTTATTAAAAAACAGTATTTTTTAGGTACTTACTATGTGTCAGGCACTTTAAGTGCTTGGGGTAGGTACAAGATAATCAGGTTGGACACAGTCCATGATTCAAGTCCAAGTAGGAGAGAGAACAGATAACGAATCCTCTTTTTACAGATGAAATAACTGAGGCACAGAGAAGTTAAATAATTTCTCAAGAAAATAATCTGCTAGTAAATTGTTTGGAAAGTATGGAGTATGTAAATTCCCTTGCAAAAATGTTCACCACTGGCTTTGACTCTCCAAAAATCCCTCTCAGAGCTATGTTTATCAAAACTCCAATTCTCGTCAATAATGTTCAGTTTAGTTGGGATTATAAAAATACTTGTTTGCTATACTTTAACCATAATGTTCAGATCTGGACCTACGAGACCAGAGGACCACTGGACCACATCAGTCCAGTGACAGAGGAAAGGTCAGACAAGTCTCCTTCAACTCCAACATGACCAACCCGTCAGTTATGGAATAACCAAAGAATCTTGGAGGATATCTCAGAACATTTGATTTTAGTAATTTACAGAACCCTCATCTTGATGGTGTCAAATTCTTTTGTAAGGTCAATAAACACAGTTTAGAGCTCATATTGGTGCCTTCTGAATATTTCTTGTATCTTTCTTTTCTTTAAAGTCATATTATATTTTGAAGTCATAGAGTAATTTAGATAGTTCACAATTGACTATGTTCTTGTCAGTAACATCATCTTAAGAAATTAAGGACTTTATTTATGGATATATATGTATGTAAATTCTTAAATGTTTGAAATAAATCTCTTACCCAAAATAAATCTGGGTATATAGTTATTTTTTCAGAACTGTTTTTTTTACTATATCCTCCATCTGTTGAGGTATTTAGTAAAAAGTTACCTCTGATATCATTGTTACTGTTACTGTTCCTATTATAAACAAGAATAGAGTATAAGCATTTTCCCCCAGTAAAAACTGCTTTAAAGTCTAGGCTTAAAATTACTGTAGAATCTCTCCATCTAAACTATAAGGTTGTTGTGGGCAGGGAATGTGCCTGCCTACACTGTTGTATTGTACTCTCCCAAGTGCTTAGTACAGTGCTCTGCACATAGTAGGTACTCAATAAATGCCATTGATTATTTGGTTACTTGATTGTGCTGGGTTAAGAATGTATCTAAAATTGGACTACAGATCTGTTAGAGAACTTTTTAAATAATTTGAACTAAAAGTAGCAAAAATGTTCAATTATCCTAAATATCTCTTTGGGGCATTATCTTTTTGGAAAGATTTGGAGACAAGGAAAAGAGAAGAAAGAGTAGGAGTTTGGTAACTCTTTAGGGTCAGCCCAGTTGTCTCTCCCCATAGGCCAGCTTATGGCCAAATTCAGATCCCCTTTTTCAGTGACTGGCCCCATAGATGGGCAGTCTCTATCTGCCCATAGCCAGTAGGGAGGACCTATCCATGGGTCTGCTGCCTCTCCACCCTTAAATATCTGTTCTTACTGCTCATGGGAAGAGGTCCCGTTTGACCTTGGGCATCCCAATGCCTGATTTTACTCCCCTCCTGTCCTTCTTTTAGAGGGGCATGCCAAGCTTCACTCAGAGTATCCTTGAGAAGAGTGCTTGTCTGCAGGGTCTTCCTTTTGCCTGCTAATTACCCATTCTGTAGCCAGGCTTAGTGCTGCTAATTGATATTGGCCCTCTGAGCAGGTAACAACTTTCCTCGAATCCTCTACTGGGCTTGGTGCCTTCCCTTAAAAAAAGCCAAATGGCTGTTTGCCATTTGGCATTCAGCAATCCAGAAACTGGTTAGGAGTGATCCTCTCCAGGGCTTCCTTGAATGAGGAGAAGTCAAACTCAGCCTGGGGCACCTTGGAGCTCTCCTCTACCTACAGAATGACCATCCAGGCTCTCTGGGGCCTTTGGGCCCAGGAACAAGGGCATGAACTCCTGGGGCTGCTTACAATGTGTGTGAATTTTCCAGAGTAACTTTGCCAGAAAACCAGACTTCTCTTAGAACAAAAAGGGAGCCCAGCACCATCCTGGCTTCCTCTGATGCAGCCCAAAAATTATGGCAACTGCTTCAGAGTCCTACTTGAAGAAGCTGGGATGAGTTTTTAATGGCTGCTGCTTAGATCTGACTTTGGGATCTCTGATGGATGTGGATGAATGAAGATTTTTTTTTAAAAAAAAAACATAACCAAAAAAGCCTTGTAATTTTTGATCATCGACGACAGGTCTAACTGCAGAGCATTTTTACTGTGAAGTTTAGTAGGCTCAGTCTTGATTCTTTTGGTGCTTTTTCCTAATTTCTAGTGTTCATAGTATTCATGTATATGCTGCATTGTCTGTTCCATTTTATTAATTACACAAATATATTTTGATTTCCATGCATTGTCTGTCTTGTAGTTCTGGAATTTGTGTGGAAACTCTTTGACACCAAAGAGAGGTGTTTTTGGAAGGACTGGTGATCTTCAGACGATATTGTGCCTGGCCTGTGCAAGAGATGAAATAACTTACTCTGGTGCACTTAACGGTGACATATACGTATGGAAAGGAATTAATCTTGTACGGACAATTCAGGGAGCACATGCAGTAAGTACTCTTTTACTGAGACATGTCAAGTTTGAGTATTCTCCCACTGTATTGGAAAAAGCTCCTTGATTGCTTACCTAAAATGAGCATCAATTCATGTCTGGTGATTAGGAAAGAATGACATGGTTTTTCTTTTAAAAATTAGGGTAGGCTGGAAAAAAATTGAGTAATATGTTCTACTTATTGACACAGCTAATGGATATTTGAGCGAGAGAACATACAAAAAGCTTCTGAGCACATTCATTTTACATTCATCATAGTCATATCCCATTTCTCAAAAACCTATATAATCATGTTTATTGACTGTGCTTTAATATAGGGTAAGAGGTCTTCTTAAGCCACCTTATCCTGAAGTCAAATATTTTCCCTTTTATTTCAGACAAAATTGAAATCAGTTCACTTATCTTATTTGAAGGTACCAAATGAACAATTACCCAAAAATGTAGAGTTGCAGACATGAATATTTTTGATTAAACTTAGATTTAAACACAAAGCACACTCTAATGGTAACAGAACAAAAGTCATCAATATTTTACCTGTACATTCTGACAGGGGTCTCCCCTACCTAAAAGATACTACACTCCTGTTACCTGGATGGGATTTAGAACAAAGAGCTATTTCCAGTTACCATGCATTCTTCCTCTTCCTACCCTTCTCTTCTTTTCCCCTACCCACCCTGCTCTGTCTCCCTTGGTCTTTGGTGTCGCAGTATATCAGTATTTTTAGTATTCCAGACCCATTGCCAGTGTTACAATCTGCTCCTCCTGCTGGTCTCCCTAGGAATATTGTCAGACTGACATTTTCCTATGGTGAAAACAAAGTGAGAACCATCATCTCTGGGGTATACCCTTTCATTTCTGCTATCAAATTCAGTGCTGTACAATGTCAGTTGTGTTGAACACAGTGAAGAAATCAAAGAATAGATGCAGAAGAGACATTTTCATCAGACCAAGGAGAGACTTTAGGGAGGTTATATATAATATAAGGAGGTCAAATTGTAGCTCAAGCCTTGCTGGGCAGTTGACAATGAAAAGTTGGTAACTATCTTGCACTCTCCCAAGTGCTTAGTACAGTGCTTTGTACACAGTAAACACTCAAATATTAATGAATGAATGAACATATGCTTTACTTCATTGTTTCAGTGGTGACTGGCAACATTGTGTCATTGCCCCAACCCCTTTGGCAGGGAGCCCCTTCCTATTCATGTGGGTTTGGGCAAGGAAGGGTTATGACACCCGGTCCCACCTGCAGCCCCACCCTGGTTGTCTCTTGTTTCTTCCCATTTCAACTGTATATATTTTCGTTACCCTATTTATTTTGTTAATGAATTGTACATCGCCTTGATTCTGTTTAGTTGCCATTGTTTTTACGAGATGTTCTTCCCCTTGACGCTGTTTAGTGCCATTGTTCTTGTCTGTCCGTCTCCCCCGATTAGACTGTAAGCCCGTCAAACGGCAGGGACTGTCTCTATCTGTTGCCGACTTGTTCATCCCAAGCGCTTAGTACAGTGCTCTGCACATAGTAAGCGCTCAATAAATACTATTGAATGAATGAATGAACTCTCCTCCTCCCCTGCTTTTACCTCCAATCTCATCAACTACACCAGCTGTCCATCCAAATCAAAGGAGTTTTTTGTGATCTACAGCTCACAGCCATATTGTGTTTTTTGTTGCGGCTCTTCTGTTAATAGGATAGGGCCACCTGTGGTATAAGAAGTGATGGCATTATAATTTTTTTCAGTGGTATTTTTTAAGTTCCAGGCACTGCACTAAACCCTGGAGTAGATACGAGCTAATCAGGTTGGGCACAGTCCATGTCCCACATGGGGCTCCCAGTCTTAATCCCCATTTCATAGATGAGGTAACTGAGGCACAGAATATTTAAGTGACTTGCTCAAGGTTACATAGCAGACAACTGGCAAAGTCAGGATTGGAACCCAGGACCTTAGACTCCCAGGCCGCTATTCTCTTCACTAGGCCTCACTGCTTCTTTTTGAGAGTAAAGATGCTAATGAGATCCTGAAGAGTGAAACCTCATTAAAATAATCCTTATAGATGGTTAACCAGTAGCAATAATTGTGAATCATAAATGAGTCCCCAAACTTTTCTGGTCCACTTAATGATTTTTATCAGTACGTTTTCCCCTATGGAGCTTTGTTGATAGTATGCTTTCCCTACTTCAATAGTGTAGGGAATCCCTACATCCCACCTCCTCCACCAAGCCCTACCTGACTAATGGCCAATATCCCAGTTCTTATCAACCGTTCAGCCCTCTGTTGCATGTATCTATTTATATCCACCCTCAGCACTTGTGTATATATTCATATTTAGAATATAAGAGTTCATATATTCCTGAGGTCTGTAAGCTCATTTTAGGCAGGGAGCATGCCTTCCAACTCTATTATATTGCACTCTCCCAAGTGCTTAATACGATGTTGTTCAAAAATACGCACTCTAAGTATGATTGATTTATAGTTCCATGTCTGTCTCTCTAGTAAGAGTGTAAGTTCTGTTTGGGCAGGGAACATGTCTTGTGCTTCTGTTACGTCTCTCAAGCACTTGATACACTGCAATAAATTCAGTAGGCAATCAATAAATATTAGTACTAAGACATTAAATCAGCACTCTCTTTTGTTAGTCCTGTATAACAAATTAGTTGAACTTTGTGGGTAGCTAGGTGGGATTTACCAAAATTTGTTTTCAATCAATATATTGAGTGGTTACCATGTGCAGAGCACTGCACTAAGTGCTTGGGTGAATATAATACAGCAGGGTAGACAGACATTAATATATAATATGTAATTTAAAGATAAGTACAATAAGTGCTGTAGGGTTGAGAGTGGGGTGAATATCAAA
Source organism: Ornithorhynchus anatinus (assembly GCF_004115215.2). Classification (NCBI taxonomy): domain Eukaryota; kingdom Metazoa; phylum Chordata; class Mammalia; order Monotremata; family Ornithorhynchidae; genus Ornithorhynchus; species Ornithorhynchus anatinus. The sequence goes on along the minus strand of NC_041728.1, from coordinate 50,221,275 downwards.
TGTTTTGTCCTACATAATTTGTTAGTTGAGCTGGTTGAGCAGGTGAATATGGCCAAGACTGATTTAGTCAATCAGTAATTACCCAGCATGCATCAAAATGTTTCACAGCAAAATGCAGACATTTACTTTCCTTAGTCTACTAAGCATATACCAAGAGATCTCCCTAAAAGACAATATATTAAAGGCTCTGCATGCCCTTCCATCAAAAAGAGTTTGACGTTTAAGAGTAAGGATGTAATTTATCACTTTATTCCTCACTAATCAAGATCCTTAATAGATACTTTATCTGCTTTTGATTATTGCACCTTAAAAAGAATTAAGAGAAATTGGAGAGTGTCTGCAGCAGAATAACAAAAATCACTCATAATTGTTGAGGGCTTACTTTGTGCAGAGCATTGTACTAAGTCCTTGGAAGAGTACAATATAACAGAGTTGGTAGATGTGACCCCTTTCCAGAGTGAGCTTATAGTCTTGATGGGGATACAGACATTAATATAAATAAATTCTGTATTTGAACAGAAGTGCTATGGGGCTGAGGGAGGGGTGAATAAAGGGTGCTAATCCAACTGCAAAGGTGACAGAAGGGAGTGGGAGAAATGAGAATGAGAGGGAAGGCCTCTTGGAGACGTGCTTTTAATGAGGCTTCGAAGGGAGGGTCAAAAATGATTAAGGAGTTGAAATTAATTCTTTAAAGGGCAGGTTGAAGGAATTGGCAATGTACAATCTGAAGAAAAGAAGTGTTTGAATAACTGTCTTCAAATATATGAAGGAGTTTTTATGGGAAAGAGCAGTTTTCCATTCAGTATAGTGCCAAACAAGGGGAAATGAATTTTAATTAAATCAGGAGAAAATTGTGTTAGATGAGGAAGAACTTTTTATTATCCGGGGTTGAATCTTGGAAAGCGATACTGAGAAAGGTTAGGGAGTGTCCATCACTGGAGATCTTTAAGGAAAGAAGGGAAAATAAATTATTATTTTAGATATTTTTCCCCAACTGGTTGCAGGGGACTGAATCAAATTCTCAAAATTCCTTATAATGATATGAGTCTCTTTTTACTACCAGCTCTGTGACTGATTATCAGTGCTATCACTGCTTTACCTCCTCTCGTTAGAAATACAATTCCCAAAGACTTCCAAAGCCTATCTGGAAATTTAGAAATTTCAGATGTTGTCCCCAGTATCTTTTTTGTTCCTTCTCTTAGGGTTTTGGTCTTTCATTTCTTGTACTTCCATACAAACTCCAGGAGGCCTCAAGGGAGGATTCAAATACTGTAGACTGGAAAGTTATTTCACAAGAAACAATCTCACCATGCACTTCCCTTTTATCATCACTTTACTCCTCAGGCCCAGCACTTCTTTTGTGTCTTTCGTGTTGCTGTATTTATAGACTGTGAGCATGTCATTGGGCAGGGATTGTCTCTATCTGTTGCTGAATTGTACATTCCAAGCACTTAGTACAGTGCTGTGCACATAGTAAGCGCTCAATAAATACTATTGAATGAAATATTTGAGGCACTATTTAGGAGGCACCAATTGCTCATATCTCTTTCTTCTATAGAGCTGTGAGAGCATGTTTTAGGTCCCATGGAACTCATTATACTCTCCCTCCTGCATGTACTTATATACATGTTACTATTACTTCATGTTGCATAAATGGAGCGTTTTTTAGGGTATTTATGTATTTTGTGTGTCAGGCATTCAATTCAGTAGTATTTATTGAGCGCTTACTATGTGCAGAGCACTGAACTAAGCAGTTCGGCAGCAGTTAGAGACAGTCCCTACCCAGTGATGGGCTCACAGTCTAAACGGCACTGTACTAAGCATTGGGGTAGATCCCGTTTAGACTGTGAGCCCATTGTTGGGCAGGGGTTGTCTCTATCTGTTGCCGTATTGTGCTTTCCAAGCGCTTAATACAATGCTTTGCACATAGTAAGCACTCAACAAATACGATTGAATGAATGAATACAAACTGATCAGGTTGGACACAGTCCCTGTCCCACGTGACACTCAGTCTTAATCCCCATTTTACAGCTAAGATAATTGAGGCACAGAAAAGTAGAGTGACTTGCCCAAGGTCACACAGCAAACAGTGGTGGAATTGGGATTAGGACCCAGATCTTCTGACTTCAAGGCCCGTGTTCTAACCATTAGGCTGTGCTGCTAGATGGATGGGACACTCATGCTGTGATCTGGAAGTCCGTCCTCCTGCGCCCCCTGCCAATAATGCATTCCTTAAGTAGTAACCCTCCCTAATGCTCGTCTTACAGATGGTGTGAACTTTATGTAATTTAAATGGCCTTTAAGGATATATGTGTGGCATTTTTCCATTTGCCTGGTTGTGAGTACCATAGTGATTCAGACCAAAGACTAGGATTCAGAAAAAAAAAAGTCCAACTTTCAATTTTGTAAGTCCTCTGTCATAGGACAGATGGAAGAGGGCTTTAGATCCTCAGTGTTTACAATTGTGAATAAAAGCTGCAAGTTTTCATATGTCTTGCTTGTATTAAGTTTGTGCTCTGCACAAGCTGCCACATATCAGCAACCACAGAATGACTCAACAGATGGAAGGTAGAAGGAAAAGGGGATATGTATATGAGTTTGTCATAGGCAATAATAAGTAATATGAGATATACAAAGAGCTACAGGAGGATGTCTATACTTATAGGCTGAAGTGGTGCACATTGTTGAAGTGGCAATTAGATTACAAACTGGGGAAAATAAAAATTAATCAGGGTAGGCCTCTTGGAGGAAGTAGGAATGAGGAGGCACAATAAGTAAGTTAGCTTGAGAGACGCAGAGAGTTTTATAGTAGTAGGAGAAGAGTGGATATGAGGGAGAGAGCTGTTTGTGTACCTTAATCCAGTAGACAGAAGTTTCTGCTTGATGTAGAGAGGACTGGCTACCTGTCGATACTCATGAGTAGGCGATCCAGGCATACTCTGGAGAGGAGCATGCTGGCAATGGGGATTATTGAGATGTCTCGATAATAGTTGCAGTCGGATTTTGTGCCTCTGTTTTTGAAGAAGGTGATCATGATAGCATCTTTGAGATCCTGTGGCTGCTTCTTCATGCTCTGTATGTTGAGGAACAGCTCTTGTTTAGGTGTCTAAGCAGGGTGCTCCCTCCATATTTATAGATCTCAGCAGGTATGCTATCAAGACTAGGTGCTTTTATACTTTTCCAGTCTATGATTGCTATGTTGACTTTCTCAATAGTTAGGAAAAGTGCCATGTCTTTCTCACCATGGAAGGTTTTCTGTGTTTTGATGGGTCTCAGTAATCACTCTGTAGATTGCCAATTAGATTTGGAAAGTGAACAATTATTTTCAGAGTATTTCCCTATAAACTTCCATTCAAGAGAAGCAACTTTCTTTAGTTAATGGAAAGAGCCTGGTCTTGAGTCAGGGGACATGGGTTGTAACCTGGCTCCAAACTTGTCTGCAATGTGACCTTGGGCAAGTCACTTAACTTCTCTGTGTCTCAGCTTCCTTATGTCTAAAATAGGGATTAGATTGTGAACGCTCCATGGGGCAAGGATTCTGTCTAAGCTGATTGTCTTGTATCTGAGCAAGGACCTAGTAAAATGTATGGCACAGAATAAGTGATTAACAAATATTACCTTTGTGATTAAGCTTTCTACACTGTAATTCCAAAAACATAGGGTAAAATTTTTGAACCTAAGTATCATGTGAGTTAAACTATTGAATATATTGTGATTACATTTTTTGGATACTTTTTTATCATTTGCTAAAAGAGGAAGTTATCTTCTGGAGCTCAAAGACATTTTTCCCTTCCATAATAGACATTGTAAAAATCACTTATTACTAAATAGCATTTTCTTTCTCCTCAGGCAGGAATTTTCAGCATGAATGCATGTGAGGAAGGCTTTGCCACGGGTGGCAGAGATGGGTGTGTTCGCCTCTGGGATTTAAGTTTTAAACCAATTACTGTGATTGATCTCAGGGAAACAGACCAAGGATACAAAGGTAAAACTATTTCAAGTTTTAAAGGATTACAAACAGGATTGTTACTAAGGATCTGAAGAATTGTTCATTTTAGTGGTTTTGTCTAGTTTATATAAAAGGGTTGTGATCAAGAAAAGAGAAATGCAAGTAAGATTTAAATCTGCCCATAATCTAAGATTTAAAGATGGATGGAAACTTTGTTGGAAGTGATCAAAAGATAATTGTATTCAAGACTCTAATGAAAGGGAGGAGAAGAAAAGACAGGAAGATAAGGATGCCAAAATGATTTAATCTTTGGTTAAAAAGGTGATTGATGAGCAAAGACATGGTGACTTTTCTCAATCACGAAAGATGTGAAGAAATAGCACAATTATATAGATATAGGATTCAGTAAGATAAAACTAGATGCAGCTAATTTAAAGAAACAAATTCCTTCATTAATGAGGCAAGAAAAGATCAGACATGTCAAAAATTTGGAAGGCAGAAAGAAATCTGATAAGGCTACAGGTTGAGATTTCTAGTATTTTTTCACATTTAGTATAAAAGTATTTTAAAGGATGATCGGGTTCCACTTCGTCCAGGTGAAAATTGTTTCTTATTCAAGTGATTGAAATTTGTTTCTCCAGTTTAGTGAATTCTACAGAAAAGTAGTTCCACCCTAACCTTTGTAACCAAGCCCTCTTTTCCCCCATGGATTTCCTTGACTCTCTTTCCCTCTCCCCAGGCTTATGCCCTGCCCAACAGGGATGGGAATAGGGAGATGGCAGCAGCTGTGGAGAAGCTAGGGTTCCTTAGGGGAAGAAGGAGCCTGATGAGAAGATCTAAGGTTCTAGGCAACCCCCCATCTCCTCATCCACTGCCCCGATCCGCTCTCCCCTGTCCCTATCTGTTCAAGGTCCAGCCTCGGACCCCTCAACATTGCAGCTGTTAAGGGGACTAAGATGAGGGTGGCAGTGAGGCTGGAGCCTGCCGTATAGGAGCACTGGAGGGGAAAATGGAAGTTTCAGGAGGGGACTTGAAGTGGGAAGGGATTTGGGAGCATCAGGGGAATAAGCTCAGGTTGCCAGCTAAAGGGCCAGGAGAGGCGGAAAGCCATCAAATGTCAGGGAGGAGAGAGGCGACATGGGGCATATGGGGTTGAGGTGGAGTCAGCTCTAGATAACGTGACAGGAGAGGGCTTGAGTACATTAATTTTGAAGCTCCTAGAAGAGCAAAGTTCTCTCCTCTGGCAGGTAACTATTTCAATAAGCTGAGCCTGACTGGGTGCAACCTATGGTAGTTAAGGGGTTATTAACTGTTATTGAAAAGCCCCAGTCACTGTTTTCAAAAATCAAAATGAGAGAAGTAATCGAGGAATGGGAAGATCATTATTTGCTCATTTTTAGAACATGCAAGAAAGGATAATCAGAAATAGTAGATTGATCAATATAACATTGATAATTGGGAAGGAACTAGCATAAATCCCAAGCAATTAATTTTTAAGCCACCTAAAAAAAATAAGGTACAAGAAAGCAACAAGTATGGCTTTGGAATAGTGAATCGTACCAGACAAATACAATCTCCTGTCATAGTGACAGGGCACCGATAAAAAGTAGAAGTGATATTTTTAAGTTGTTGGTGATAGTCTAATAGTCTTGTTCATAAAACCAAAAAATTTCTGCCCTGACCATATTGCTATTAGTTTGGTGCAGTGCCACATCAACTAAAGCTAGGGCCAGAGGCTGGAACTGTCCCACGGAGCCCTGACCCACAATATAGATTCATGGCACCATGCCGTGACATCATCACTGTGTCACATAGCAGAGATGGAAGGGAGATGCAGATGGCCTCAGCTTGCTCTACATACCCAACCAGGAAACTGGCTAACTTTTTGTCTGAGGGATTCCTTGGGCATAGTGCTGCCATGCTTCACCCAGCAACTTGCTCGCCTTGTGAACAAAAACAGCTGGGGGGGGGGGAAGGAAGAGGGACATGAGGGAAGCCCTACCTTCACCCTGAGTCATAGAGCTACACAACAGCCCAGGCACCCAGCACCCCCACATTCACATCCATACATATGCCCTACTCAACTCCCTTCCAGCTCCTTGGACCCTAAGAGAATCCAACCACAAGACAGTCACTTCTTCACTTTTTAGCTCACTGTGGGCAGGGAACATGTCTACCAACTCCATTATACTGTTACACTGTATTCTCCCAAGCACTTAGTACAGTGCCCTGCACACTGTAAGTTCTCAGTAAGTTTGATTGATTGCCTTGCAGCTTGCTCCCCAAACAGAGGAGGCAGCTGCAGGGTGGGGAAATGAGGAAATGGGGTGGGGGGATGTTGAGAGAGGAAGATGGGTGGCCAGGGAGTCTTTCCCCTTTCTGAAATGACATCCCCAAAGCACAGCATTTTCCAGTGAGAAAACACACATGCACACATGTGCATGTTTGCATGTGTACGCTCACCCGTGCACGCGCGCACACACACACATCACTTCTACCTGACCAGGGATTTATGACTTCACTGTCTATCTTGGAAAATCCCCAAACTCCCTCTTAGCACCAAACCTACTTTAACCCTCTCTATTCACTGTCCGGGGTTTATTGATGACCTCCCCCAACCAAAACATCAAAAACATTCCTTCCTGGAATAAATAATTCCTTCAGCGCTTAGAACAGTGCTTCGCACATAGTAAGCACTTAAATGCCATCATTATTATTATTATTATTGTTATTATTATTAAAGAGATGAATAGCTTAAGGGGCCTACTGCGCAGTGCTGATTAGCATCTATTGGTGTTAATTTTTCTCTTCTCCTCACCGCCCCCCCACCTTGCAGGTGGATTAACAGAAGGAGGGGATTTTAAAGGAAAACTCCCATGACCCCAGGCCAGTTGGCAGAATTGGGGCCATCCCAGGGCAATGTTTGGAGACCTTGGCTGATGTCTAAGCCTGCTCCCTAATCTGTTTCTCAACTCTCTTCCATCAACCACCCAATTCTTCACAGAATAGAGGATTGTGAAACAGCTGCCACTCACATTCAGTGTTAGAGGGAGAGGGAGAGGTCAGGTGATGGGGACTGCAAGCAAGTGCCGGCACCACAGTCCCTTATGATGATGTGCAAATGCACTGGATGTTTTGATGAGGTCTATTTTGGGCACTGCTTTCATAGTCAACCAATAGTATTTATTAAGCATTTACTGTGTACAGAGCACGACTTTGGGGAGCACGATCAGGTCTGAGCTCCCCAAAGTCACCCCTCCGCCTCTCCCCTCCCCCCACCAACCCCCTCCCCTACTTTCCCATCCTTCCCTGCAGTATCCTCAGAGGAGATCTCCTCCCTCCTCGCAAGTGCCACCCCCTCCACCTGCGCCTCGGACCCCATTCCCTCTCACCTTCTTAAAACCATCGCCCCTGCCCTCCTCCCTTCCTTAACTTCTATTTTTAACCACTCAGTCTCCAAGGGCTCCTTCCCCTCTGCCTTCAAACATGCCCACGTCTCCCCCATCCTAAAAAAACCCGCTCTTGACCCCACTTCCCCCTCCAGTTATCGTCCTATCTCCCTACTACCCTTCCTTTCCAAAATCCTAGAACGAGTCGTCTACAATCGATGCCTAGAATTCCTTAACTCCCATTCTCTCCTAGACCCCCTCCAATCTGGCTTCCGTCCCCCCACTCTACCGAGACTGCTCTCTCTAAGGTCACCCATGACCTCCTTCTTGCCAAATCCAATGGCTCCTACTCCATTCTGATCCTCCTTGACCTCTCTGCTGCCTTTGACACTGTCGACCATCCCCTCCTCCTCCATACCTTATCTCACCTTGGCTTCACGGACTCTGTCCTCTCCTGGTTCTCCTCTTACCTCTCTGGCCGATCATTCTCGGTCTCCTACGCTGGAGCCTCCTCCCCCTCCCATCCTTTAACTGTTGGAGTTCCTCAAGGGTCAGTTCTTGGCCCTCTTCTGTTCTCCATTTACACTCACTCCCTCGGTGAACTCATCCGCTCTCACGGCTTTGACTACCATCTCTACGCAGATGACACGCATATCTACATCTCCGCCCCTGTCCTCTCCCCCTCCCTTCGGGCTCGCATCTCCTCCTGCCTCCGGGACGTCTCCACCTGGATGTCGGCCCACCACCTAAAACTCAACATGAGCAAGACTGAGCTCCTCATCTTCCCTCCCAAACCCAGTCCGCTCCCAGACTTCTCTATCACCGTGGATGGCACGACCATCCTTCCCGTCCCGCAGGCCCGCAATCTCGGTGTCATCCTTGACTCGTCCCTCTCGTTCACCCCACACATCCTATCTGTTACCAAGACCTGCCGGTTTCACCTCTACAATATCACCAAGATCCGCCCTTTCCTCTCCACCCAAACGGCTACCTTACTATTACGGGCTCTCATTATATCCCGGCTAGACTACTGTGTCAGCCTTCTCTCTGACCTCCCTTCCTCCTCTCTCGCCCCGCTCCGGTCTATTCTTCACTCCGCTGCCCGGCTCATCTTCCTGCAGAAACGATCTGGGCATGTCACTCCCCTTCTTAAACAACTCCAGTGGTTGCCTATCGACCTCCGCTCCAAACAAAAACTCCTCACTCTAGGCTTCAAGGCTCTCCATCACCTTGCCCCTTCCTACCTCCCCTCCCTTCTCTCTTTCTACCGCCCACCCCGCACACTCCGCTCCTCTGCCGCCCACCTCGTCACCGTCCCTCGGTCTCGCCTATCCCGCCGTCGACCCCTGGGTCACATCCTCCCGCGGTCCTGGAACGCCCTCCCTCCTCACCTCCGCCAAACTGATTCTCTTTCCCTCTTCAAAACCTTACTTAAAAATCACCTCCTCCAAGAGGCCTTCCCAGACTGAGCTCCTCTTCCCCCTCTACTCCTTCTGCCATCCCCCCTTTACCTCTCCGCAGCTAAAGCCTCATTTTCCCCTTTTCCCTCTGCTCCTCCACCTCTCCCTTCCCATCCCCACAGCACTGTACTTGTCCGCTCAACTGTATATATTTTCGTTACCCTATTTATTTTGTTAATGAATTGTACATCGCCTTGATTCTATTTAGTTGCCATTGTTTTTACGAGATGTTCTTCCCCTTGACGCTGTTTAGTGCCATTGTTCTTGTCTGTCCGTCTCCCCCGATTAGACTGTAAGCCCGTCAAACGGCAGGGACTGTATCTGTTGCCGACTTGTTCATTCCAAGCGCTTAGTACAGTGCTCTGCACATAGTAAGCGCTCAATAAATACTATTGAATGAATGAATGAATAGTAAGTCCTTGATAGAAGACATATTGCCCCAAACAACAGCCATTTTGGTAAGGTCAGAATTTTTGAAGAGCTCCTTAAACCCAACACCTGTGGGCTACATCCCTTGGAGCTCCTACCTTGGTGCAACCCGCCTTGGATGCACAGTTAGTTGTAGATTTATACCTTCAGGGCAGTGATTAGAACATCTCATTGTCAACTAGTGGGAAAGCATCAAAGAATGTTCCACATTGATGTTTGTCATATTTGTTAAGGCTTTTTGCAAAGCACTGAACTGAAAGCTAGTGGAAGATTTACAGATACTACTATAGTTGCAGTCTCGAGCTGAGTTTGGCCTGGAAGCCAGTACTCTTCATTATCCATAGGTGTGTTGATGTAGATGAAGGAATTGGGAAAATGCACATCAAAATTTGCAGACTGTAAGCTCACTGTGGGCAGGGAACGTGCCTACCAACTCTGTTATATTGTACTCTCCCAAGAAGAAAATAGTGCTGCTATTAAAAAATTCAATTTATTAATTTCTCAGTGGCACACATGGGATAGGAATTACCCATTTTACTATTAGTGAGTTCTGTAATGTGTATCAGGTTCAGTTTTTGTCACTGAAGTTTAAGAAGCATGTAGCGAAACTAGAGCAATTCCAGAGAAGAAAGTCAGAAATGAAATGTGCAATGGAGAATAGGTAGTTTGATGAAAGGTTGAAGGAATTTGGGTCCTTTAGCCTGGAATTAAATGTAATGGGTGATTGAATGACTCTCCAAGTACACTCAATACTCCTGGGAGTCATATTCCTGATGATAATGGCTCATGTAAGCCCAACCACTATTTCTGACATTTTGTTGTGCTCTATCCCAAAGACACCCCATTGTCAACATCGCAAACCGCATTTCTATCCAAAATGCATAGTGAAAACCCACAGGCTGGAAGAACTGCCTGATTTGATTTTTCTTATATCTATTCCAGTGCTTAGCATAGTATATGGAACAGAATAAAATATATTCCATATTTATCATATTTACTATATATAAATATATATTTTACAATACATACATTTTTATGGGGAAGATACTGACCAGCTGTTTTCTAGGTTTCCTGAGGATTAAGCATCCATCTGTCTTTGGTTGTTTAGTCATTCCCTTATGTGTAGGCAGGATGTTGGACCAAGTGATCTTCCAACTTAGGATACTCTGTGTATATAACATCATTTATAGTATGTGTTTTTCTTTTACCAGGTTTGTCTGTTAGGAGTGTTTGCTGGCGTGGAGACCATATTCTGGTGGGAACTCAAGATAGTGAAATTTTTGAGATTGTAGTGCATGAACGCAGTAAACCATTTCTGATTATGCAAGGGCATTGTGAAGGCGAGCTTTGGGCTTTGGCGGTTCATCCTACTAAGCCTCTGGCCATGACTGGAAGTGATGACCGATCAGTCAGGTTAGTAAAAGAATCCCAAGTCACTATGCAGGCATGTGCCCTCACTTGCTCCCTTTACACATCCCTTCCCCCCGCTCCCACCACAGCCCCACAGACCTTATGTACATCTCTGTAATTTATTTATATTAATGTCTGTCTCCCCACAAGACTGTAAGCTCATTGTGGGCAGGGAATGTGTCTGTTATATTCTTATATTGTATACTCCCAAGCGCATTGTACAGTGCTCTGCACACAGTAAGGGCTCAATAAATGCAATTTGACTGACTCACTATAGAGAAATGTAGATTTTTTTCCATCAAGAAAAATTGGAATTACCTTCATAAACCTACAGTGCTTAATTGTTTATGTTCAGGAAAGGGTAAAGGGGAGTAATGTGTTGTTGGAAATTACATTTATAAATACTAAACTTGATCTTTTGATCCTGAAAATAAATATTTAAAAAGAACCTTAATGATGTGGTCAATAATGATAATTATCAGTAATTTCATGAATTAACTGTTTATGATGCACAAAGTACTTAATATACTAAGCTTTGGAAAAAATACTTGGACATTAATTCAGATAGGGTTTCTATAGTTCATGATCGAAGATGGAAGATAACTGACAGAAAAAATATAGGCCTAAGATTATCAGTTAAATAATAGTAAAAATAAGCAGTTTATTCCTCAGATCTATAGTTTTTTCTTTACTGTTCCACTCTGGGCTGCCCTGCCAAACTTGTCACAACTTGGCCAATATTCTAAGTGCTGGAAATGTAAGTTTCTGCTATGCTTCCCTTATTCAAGGCATGGGGGTTCTCTTCCAGGATGATAGCAGAAAGGTGTTGTCTGGCTGGGCTACCCTGCTGTACATCCCAGAACCTCAGTGGAAGAGGATCACCTTTTCCTTGAAATATCCTTTGTTATAAAACTAAGACATTAATTTCATAGAATTGGATATAATCATTCCCTTCTATGCTTCCATCTTGATTTCCTTTTTGGTGCCAAATCCCTAAGGCCTCAAGCTTTAAAGGCTCAGAAGTGCCCTCCCTTAAACAGTTTGACCACAGTTTAGTGAGAACTTGGATAGTTTTAGGTTGGCTGAATCAATCGAGTTCTACTAGCGTTGTACTTGATCAAATTTTGTGTTTTCCGGAGCTCTAGACAATGGTAAAGAGGATCAGTAGAGCCATGCACAATACCTTGCCTTTCCCCTGAAGAATGGGAGGCCACACAAATCCCGATGAAACGTAATGGGACTCAGGTACCCTTTGGCAGGATTTAGCATTAGTTCTTGGAAGAGATCACAATATAGCCTCATGTAGGCACACACATCTATTTGGCCATGGCTGAGGGGTTCTATGGGAAGCAGAGTGGCCTAGTAGATAGCTCGGGTCTGGGAGTCAGAAGGACCTGGGTTCTAATTTTGGCTCCGCCACTTGTTTACCATGTGACCTTGGGCAAGTCACTTGACTTCTCTGTGCCTCAGCTACCTCATATATCAAATGGGAATTAAGACTTTGAGCCCCATGTAGGATATGGACTGTGTCCAACCTAATTACCTTGCCCTTAGTACAGTGCCTGGCAGAGTAAGTGCTTGGACCTTTAAAAGTCCAAAAAGAAGGATCTTCTGGAGCCTGAGCAGAATATTATCAACTCCACCAAGCCACAATTTTGGGGGTGGGGGTGTGTGTGTGTGTGTGTGTGTGTGTGTGTGTGTGTGTGTATGTGATGTCACCCTAAGCCCAAACTTCATAGGGCTAAAAATGCACACATTCTACTGCTCTTCCTTCAGAGCTGTGTTTCTCTGCCAGGCAAACTTTTTATTTAAAAAAGGGAAAATTTAAATCCAGTCAGGAAGGAACTAAATAAAATTGAAGCAGACCTCTAAATTTAAATGAGCTTGCTCTTTAAATATATTAGAGGGTGAGCTCAAGTCACTTATATATATATATATATATATACACACAGAGAGAGAGAGAGATTTATATTTGAAATAAAAGAAGTAGTAGAGGGGACATATAGGGCATATCTCTTCAGGAATACCAAATATCTACAATGTTTCTTGGACTTAGGCACATTAACAAGCCTATTCAGTAATAGCACATCAAATATTGATTTTTTCCTGAGAACACAATGAATCAATCAGTTAAATGTATTGAGCTCTTACTGTATGCAGAGTACTGTACTAAGCGCTTGGGAAAGTATAATACAACAGAGTTGGTAGACACATTCCCTGCCCATATCATATTTACAGCCTAGAAGGAGGAATTGGGTGAAGATAGAGGAAGAAATATATTATAAATATCAATTTTTCATTTTGAGCTGCCCATTAAGTTGGGGTCAGGCTTCCAGAGCCAAAGAATGAACCATTTGAACTCAAAGCCCAAGGCCACAGCTAGAGAGCCGAGTGAACAGAAATAGCACTCAGAGCCAGAGATGGACCTAGCCCAGAGGAACAAGAGAGATGATTGACAACAGAGAGGGATAGAAATGAGAAGAGTAGACATACATAGGGTTGCAGTAAGATACAGGCACCCAGGGAGCTGGTGGGGGCCGGGCATGGGAGCACTGACGCATCAGTGTTAGGAAGCCTGGAGCTGAGGATAGCAGAGGCCTGGAAAGCCTGCTTCTAGATGCAACTGGGATTGTTGGCCCAGGTTTGTCACAGTCCCAGAGCTGTTCCATATTAGATGCTTCAGTTTCAGGTTAGCCTCATTATGTTGTCCAAGGGCTGGGACTGCCTGCACAGTCTTAAATGCTCTGGGGGCTAAGCTGCAGGGATTGTGTCTCTTTATTGCTGTATTGTACTTTCCTATGCACTTAGTTCAGAGCTCTGCACACAGTAAGCGTTCAATAAATACGATTGAACGAATGAATGATGGGAATCAGCAGTGTGGAAGCTATTGACTACTCCTCCACATTCCTTAATTTCATGGGCTTAATAACTCCTATTACCCCCGCCCTCTGGAGTTGGGGTTTTTTTTTAAATACTAATTAAGCGCTTACTATGTGTCAAACACTGTTCGAAATGCAGGGGCAGATTTAAGTGAATTGCATTAGTCACTGTACCTTTCCCACATAAGGTTCACAGTCCAAGTCCCTTTAAGTATATTGTCTTCTACATGGCTGAAAGACTTGAAATTGCCTTAGGTGTTACATAGGGATTGTAGGATGGTTTTATAAAATTAAAATCGAATCACAAGACATAATCACAGCAATTGAATACTAGATTAAAGATAGCTAAAATTAGTAACACCAACTACCTTGAATTCGTTTGATGGAGGGTAGCTTAATTATATTCATTAAGCACTTACTGAGTGCAGAACACTGTACTAAGTGCTCAGTAGAGTACAATATGACAGAGTTAGTAGACCTGTTCCCTACCCATAATGAGTACATACATATACAATACTTAACTCCTGTTTAGTCAACTGAAGAAGAGCAAGTATAAACGGAGCAGGTAAAAAGAATACTCTAAAGCTATTCGGCAGCCCCACTTAGAGCACCAGAGCCTAACTCCTTGCAGCAGATGGACCAAGATGGTAGGCATCCTTCAGAGAAAAGCCTCCACGTTTTGAGTAGGGCATGTGCAAGTAAAGAGGCATTGTCACAAATTAGCAATAGGCTTTAAAAATTTCAGTTACAGCAATTACCCAGGACCTTTGCCTTCCAGTCACTTTCACCTGCTCTGCATTTGCTTCTTTTTTGTTTCTTTGATTCAATCAATCAATTTTATTTTTTGAACATTTAAAATATGCAGAGCACACTGTACTAAATGTTTGGGAGAGAACAGTTTAACAGAGTTGTAGACATGTTTGCTGTCCACAGTCTGGAGGGCTCGCTAGTTATGTTTTCATCTCCTTAGCTTTCTCCTTACCAGCCTTTCTCGCTCCTACTTTTTTCCCTTCTATCAAGCTTAGAATATTTTTTATTCAGTTATCCTCCAGCAATTCAGGTGTACACTTTATCGTTCTTTTTTGCTGCACTGATACTGTTTTCATTTCTGGCCAAAATAATTTTGTACATTAGATTATCCCAGTATGTGTTTGATCTACCTATCTGGGTGCTGATGGAATCTAGGTAGCTAATTGTAAGACAAATTGACCATCTGTTGTCCTGACTTTATACAACATGTCCAGTCCATCTGCACTTGGCATGAACATAGCCTGAGCTACATCTGGTACCTGAGTGCTGCTTTGATTGTTTGGTATAAAGATACTTTGCACATGCTCTGTTCCATTGCTCTTTTCATATCCTCTTCAGATAGTGTTGCTGACCGCCCTTGGAACCAATATTATGGGCAGTAAGATAATAAAATTAAACAGCTCTCTTTTTCTTTTCATCTTCCGTAATATTTTATTCTGCTGTAGTTGGCCCTACTCCTTTTCTTTTACTGCTGTGTTATCCTCAGAGACATTATGGCCTAATGGAAAGAATATGAGCCTGGGATTCAGCAAACCTGGATTTGAGTCTCAGCCCCAACCCTGGGCAACTGTATAACCAGAGGCATTTGGGGGCAAAGAGAAGGTGGACTTGAAGTGTGCATTTTGGTTTGTTTAGAGTTTCAGACCTTGGCAACCATGGAATTTCCAGTTCTGTTGCTCTTTCCTTTTCTCCCTCTCCTATTACCCTTTCAAAACTTAGTTTCTTAGTTACTAAGTCATCAGTCCAATTTATATCCAAGGATCTCCATGCCTACCTAAAATGTCAAGAGCATCCCCTAAACATTATGTTCCCTATTGAGTAGGTGCCCTGTGCATGGACACTGTCTAATAATCCTGTACAGAGTGCAGGAGGGAAAGGAATGACTGGGGATCAATTAATCCTTCTCCCCCTGAATAAACCCATGGAGAGAAACCTCCAAAGGATTATGTACATAGCTGAACATCCCCTATGCAGAGGAGAGAATCAAGGGAGAATTTGGTTCGCTAACATGAGCAATGTCAGATAAAGACATGTATATTTTACGTTCACCCATGGAAGAAACAACTTGTTCATCTTTATCGAGGGGAAGAAGCAAGTAAAAGATAGCAGTATTTGCAAATGTGAATATTTGGCTAAATAAGAATCTGGTTAAATTACTTGAGTTCTGATTTTCCTCCCTTTCATTTCAATTTTAAAAAGGCTTTCATTAATACTAGCTCTGGAGAAGATAATGTTTTAATGCTTTTATTTAAATGAAATCAAATTTATTATATAGATCCTTTGTTAAATTCAGAATAATTTCCTAACCCTCCCTTTTGGTGTATCCATTTAAAGTCTGCATATTTTTGTTCAACTGGATGCTTTCTCACTGCAGGATATGGAGCCTCATCGATCATGCATTAATAGCAAGATGTAATATGGAGGAACCAATTCGCTGTGCAGCTGTGAGTATGGATGGAATCCATCTTGCCCTTGGAATGAAGGATGGCTCTTTCACTGTACTCCGAGTCAGGTATTGTATTAAGGTATATAATGCAGTCCATGAATCTGCAGTAAAAGATTTTGTCCCCTAGGAAAACATGCCAAAAAAATGTTCATGTAGTGTAGCAATTAAAGTATCCCACGGTACTAAGGCTTGGGAACCCTTTAGAGTCATTAAAATTTCAGGCTAGTCTGCTGTCGTATCTATCAGCTTACTACTCTGTGGCATTGTTTGAAGTTGTGGTTCACTGTGTCTTGAAATATTTTCCTCTGTCCTGCTGCTTGCAGTCGCACAATTTAGCTTTTTGAGTGTCTTCAATCAATCAGTGGTATTTATTGAGCACTAACTAGGTGCAGAGCACTATACTGAGCACTTGAGAGTGTACAGTGGATTATCTTGCTAACATCTGTTTTCTTAATTTATTCTACAGAGCAGTTATATTTCCTTGGGCACTGTTACAATGATGGTACACTGTTGTTGGTGAGCCAGTCTTTCCATTAGACTTCCGAGTCTGGTATACAAGATTATTAAAGATACTGAAAATTTTCCAAAAGGCTAAATGCGGTATTTGGGGTACACCCACTTCTCCCATTAATGAACAAGACTGGACATAACTATTGTTTTGTAGACCTTTGGTTGGGAGTGAAGCTTTGTTACTATTTTGGTATCATACTCTGTGCCAGTCACCCAAAAAGAATACTGTTATTTTTTACTTAATTTTCTTTTATGTCATCCATGGGTGCATAACAATCTTTTGGACTCTTTTTTTGTTGGAGATTAGTATTTAATTTCAGTTTTTCTTAGACGTACTATTTGTCCATAGAACTGTTTTGGTTCTACAAAAAGGAAAAATTGCATTTTTCCTTGTGGATGTCTTTGTAGGGAGATGACATCAAAAATCAAACAGTTGTCAAACTTTGATTAGTAAATTTCATCTGTAATATCAAAAAGTTTCTACCATTTGTATCATACTCTCTCAAACACATAATGCAGTGTGCTGCACACAGACTTTAAAAAATGCCATTGATTTATTAAAAGGGCAAAGTGTGGGCTCTTGAGAGATGAGAGATGATCTTGAGAGATGATTTGCTGGTGGTTGTGCTTGCAGTAGTTATGGTGAATGCTGCTGCAATGTTAATGCTTAAAGAAGCTCGGAGAGTCACTTAATTCAGTAGTATTAATTGAGTGCTTACTGTGTTCAGAGCACTGTACTAAGCTCTTGGGAGAGTAACCAGACACATTCCTTGCCACAACAAGCTTAGAGTTGGGGTAGACAGACATGAATACAAATAAATAAAATTACTGATATGCACATATGTGCTGTGGGGCTGGGAGGGGGAGGAGCAAAGGGAACAAGTCAGGGTGATGCAGAAGGGGGTTTACGACTGCTGAGGACTTAGGAGTCCTCAGAATTATGCTGCTTTCCTAGGACACACTTCCCATTCTACCTATTTCCTGTTCAGCTTGGCTCAGATTCCATTCTTTCTCAGGCATATTGCCATAAAAAGATTTCATATCAGTCTTCTACAGCAAAATATGAGTCCACACTGTCCTAACTACAGTTTGGAGAAAAAAATTGAAAGTATGAATAAACTTGGTGTCACTGATAGCAGCACTGGAACTAACTGAATAAAAGCATACTGTACAATAATAATAATGTTGGTATTTGTTAAGCGCTTACTATGTGCCGAGCACTGTTCTAAGCGCTGGGGTAGACACGGGAATCAGGTTGTCCCACGTGGGGCTCACAGTCTTAATCCCCATTTTACAGATGAGGTAACTGAGGCACCAAGAAGTTAAGTGACTTGCCCAAAGTCACACAGCTGACAAGTGGCAGAGCCGGGGTTCGAGCCCATGACCTCGGACTCCAAAGCCCGTGCTTTTTCCACTGAGCCACGCTGCTTCTCTGAGATGGTTTGGAGGGGCGATCTTGTCAATTTTCTCTTGGCTAATATAAAAATCCCTACTAGGAAAAAGGTGTTCAGAAGAAGTAAAGATGTAAGAGGATCTAATCAAAACTCAGGGGAAAACTGCAAAAAGTATTTTGAAAAATTGCAGAGCTCTGAGCATGTCTGAGAATTTTCGAGCTCAGTAATTGGCAGGAAATAATATTTTACTTCAAATAATTTATTTTCAGAGGAATATAAGAAGAAAAGCTAATGTTTAAAACTGCAAACAGAAATAAACCATAAACCCTTATTTCTCTGGCCTGCTTGAGTGACCAAGTGATGATTAGGTAATAAAGAGGCCTCTTACCATGAGGCAGGCCCCGACTTGGGGGAGAAAAGACAGAAGCTGCTCTTCTCAGCTTATTTTTTAGCTGCTGCATCAGCTGAGGTCAGAGCCAAAAGATAGGTCATAGCCAAAAGAGCATCAGACCTTGGCTGAGTCTGTCCAGATAATAATGTTGGTATTTGTTAAGCGCTTACTGTGTGCAGAGCACTGTTCTAAGCGCTGGGGTAGATACAGGGTCATCAGGTTGTTCCACTTGAGGCTCACAATCTTAATCCCCATTTTACAGATGAGGTAACTGAGGCACCGAGAAGTTAAGTGACTTGCCCACAGTCACACAGCTGAAAAGTGGCAGAGCCAGGATACGAACCCATGACCTCTGACTCCCAAGCCTGTGCTCTTTCCACTGAGCCACGCTACTTCTCTGTAAGCCCCAAACAGCTCTTTACTGCTGTGAAATGTAGGCAGTCAACCTCTTTGCCCATTGAGAAATGTTATTTCACCTTTCCTTTTTGACATTTAACCTTGTCAACTTCTAACAGAAGGTCAGATTGGGTGTTTTGAAATCACTCCACGATTACCAAATATTGATTGCTTTGGAGTACCACATCCCAGATTAATAAAGGGAGAGCCAAATTAGGGTTAAAATTTTTGTAATATTATTTTGTTTTTTTTCTTTTGAGAATTATTTCTCATCTTGCTTTGTGTTTTTAGTACCTTGCATCTAAGTACACAGCCTCTGAAGTCAGTGGAAGAAAGATTCAGACCTGGCTTATGAGGAGTAATGATCCCAAACCTCAATTGGAACACCAAGAAAATCCAAATAAAGTGTACTTCTGTATTAACAGAGTGGTGCCCAAAGCTGCCAGTGCCTGGAGTTATTTTAGAAGCTTTATTTGAAAGTATCAGATTTTTGCAAATGTTTAAATTGCTTTTGGAAAGCTCTGTATTTGATTTAATGGGTTTTCTATCTTCATTCACTTCCTCTAACAAATTGCACATAGTTGATTCTCTTTCACTGAGATGATTATCATATTCAAAATATTTATAATACACCAACTAATACCATAATAATATTTATGTATTTGATGCAGCAGTTTATTTAAAAATAATGAATGGGTTTCATTATTATTCATTAAAAAAGAAACATTTTTTGATTTTCAGCTACAGTTGAAACAAGATGAATTTATGCATTTTTGTGCTACTGTAATCATGATACAAAAATGCTTTCTAATTATGCCCATTTTAATTAATTTTCTGGGTTATAAATGTTATGTTCACTGTAACCTTATGGTCTTATTTCATTAGACAAAATTTTCAAAGTAAATTACCGTTGCCATGACTTGTTCTTTCATGCATGTGACATATTTTCTTTTTTTCCAACAGAGATATGACAGAAGTTGTTCATATTAAAGATAGGAAGGAAGCTATTCATGAATTGAAATATTCGCCAGATGGTACTTATCTTGCTGTTGGATCCAATGACAGCTCAGTTGATATTTATGGAGTTATTCAGCGATACAAAAAAGTTGGGGAATGTGTTGGATCACTTAGTTTCATAACCCATTTGGATTGGTCATCAGACAGTAGATATTTGCAAACCAATGATGGAAGTGGGAAAAGGCTGTTTTATCGAATGCCAAGTAAGATTTTGGTAGTAAATTTTATACCATATGCTTTATAGAACATCCATAAAAATACTTTTAGTTCTTCAATAAAATCACACTATGTAGATAACAGTTCCATAACAACAATAAATGTCTACACTGCATGTTGGCATATAGTCCGTGCTTAGTAAAAAACGTCATCATGCTAGAAATAAGATCACTTTTCCTACTTCAGATAATCAGTTTGTTTTCATTTTGGACTTTACATCTTAACCCAGAAAAATGTGTCAATATTCCCCTTGCAGCTGCAGAGAGCATAATAGCACATCTATGCTCCAGAGATGAAGAAGATGCAAAAACTCACTCTCCCCACTTCCAAAATGTTCTGCTATAGTCTGAATAACAGTTTGTGTAGAGAATTACTGCCAGATAGTGGAACTATTTGTGATTGTCCACAATGCCCTTCCCATACGTGTCACCTTGACACTTCAGAAGGAGAATGGGGAGCATCAGCTACTGCATTCCTAATAGAATTGCTAGAAGTCTAAAACCACTGCTTCTCCTTGTGTGCATCCTTGACCACTCACCCAGTAGTATTATGTAAGCACAAAGTTGAAGCAGCATGGCTTAATGGATAGAGCACAGGACAGGGAGTCAGGAGGTCATGAGTTCTAATCCCAGTTCTGACACTTGTGAGTTGTGTGACCTTAAACAAGTCACTTCACTTCTCTGGGCCTAAGTTACCTCATCTGTAAAATGGCGATTGAGACTGTGAGCCCCAGATGGGTCAGGGACTATGTCCAACCCCATATGCTGGTATCCACCTCAGTGCTTAGTACAGTGCCTGGCACATAGTAAGCACTTAACAAATGCCATAATTATTATTATTATTGTTACTGGGCTCTGCTCTCAGTAAGTACCCAATAAATACCATGGATTGATTAAGCCATGCATTGAAGATTGTGTATCCTAGTACTGCCACTGCATAGCACCCATATTCCATTGCTTGTGCTCTTTCCCATTAGCACAGTCTGCATAAAACTTTGAAGAGCTTCTTCTTTGAAGAGCTCTCTGCAAGGTTATTTTTCCTCTTGCCTTCAGGACATCTCTTCTCTGACATTCTGTTGACATCTCAAACGTAACATGTCCAAAAGAAAACTCCTTATGTTCCCACCCAAACCTTGTCTTCCCCTTGACTTTCCCATCACCGTAGACAATACCACCATTCTCCCTATCTCACAAGCCCATAACTGTGGCTTTATCCTCGACCCTTCTCTCTTATTCAACCCACATAGTCTGTCACCAAATCCTGTTGGTTCAACCTTCACAACGTCGCTAAAGTCTGCCCTTTCCTCTCCATCCAAACTGCTACCACGTTAATCCAAGCACTGATTCTATCCCGACTTAATTAATGCATCAGTCTCCTTGCTGACCTCTGTCTCCTGTCTCTCCCCGATCCGGTTCATACTTCACTCTGCTCTCTACATCAATTTTCTATGAAACTGTTCAGTCCATGTTTCTCCACTCAAGAGTCTCCACTGTTTGCCCATCCACCTCTGCATCAAACAGAAACTCCTTACCATCAGCTGTAAAGCACTCAGTGACCTTGCCCACTCCTACCTTATCTCCCTGATCTGCTATTGCAACCCAACCCATGCACTTCACTTCTCTAATGCCAGCTTATTCACTCCCTCCGTCTCATTTACCTTGCTGCTCACCTGCTTCTGGCGTGGAACCCCCTCCCTCTTCATATCTGTTGGTTGATCACTTCCCCCACCTTCAAAGCCTTATTAAAAGCACACCTCCTCCAGGAGCACTTCCCCAACTAAATGCTCATTTCCTCTTCTCCCACCCCCTTCTGTGTCATCTTGGCATTTGGATTTTTACCCTTTATTCTCCCCTTCCTCAGCCCCAGAGCATATCTGTACATATTCATAATTTATTTGTATTATGTCTGTAAATCCCTCTAGAACAGATGCTCATTGTGGAAAGAGAACCTGTGTATTAACTCTGTTATATTGTACTCTCCCAAGTTTTAGTACAGTGCTCTCCACACAATAAGCATTCAATAAATAGAATTGATTTCCATGGAATTCTAAAACCTTGCTCTCTTGATGTGCAACCCAGAAAGTTGCCCAAGTCCCTAGGCCCTTATGAGTCCTTCTACCTCCTCCCTCAATAAAGATAATTTTTGCACTCTTTCTGAGGGAAAAATGGATGTACAGACTTTCTGTGGGAGAAAACTGGTGAGCAGAGGGTTTGGGGTTTTTTAAAATTATTTTTATTATTATTATTTTTCTTCTCCCACATCCATGCCCCAGATTTGGATTGGTAACATGTCCAGAGTCCCAAGCTCTAACAAATGAATACCGATGGGAAAAAAGTTTGAGCAAATGATTATGGAAAATTAAATTTAATATTTAATTTAGGTGGAAAAGAAGCAACAAGTAAAGAAGAAGTTAAAGGTGTCCAGTGGGCTTCATGGACATGTGTTTCAGGCCTTGAAGTTAATGGAATTTGGCCCAAATATTCTGATATCAATGATATAAATTCTGTGGATGGAAATTTTATTGGCCAAGTTTTAGTTACAGCTGATGACTATGGAATTGTAAAGCTGTTTCGGTATCCTTGTCTAAGAAAAGGTATGTCTAGTTTGAATTTATTAATAAATCCTGTTAAGTCCCTCCATTCAAAATGTGCTCTTAGTGAAAACAGAGATTACTTGTGGGATGTGTGTTCTAATTGTTTGGTTTTATAAAACAGTGAATAAATTGTTGATGGTGGTAACACATTAACCTGACAGTGAAATGATTTAGCAAGAATGATTTCATCTTTGATAGAGCAGTGTGCTATATTTAGGAATTTTGGTTATTAAAAAATTCAGTGAAACAGAAAATTTTGGTTTTCCCTTCCTTCTCATACCTCCCAGAGTGCTTCATCTATATTATTAACAAGTGGAAGTGAAGGAGCATAGTCTAGAGGGTAGAGCATGGCCCTGGGAGTCAGAAGGACCTGAGTTCTAATCCCAGCTCTGCCACTTGCCTGATGTGTTACTTTGAGCAAGACACTGAACTTCTCTGTGCCTCAGTTTCCTCAACTACAAAGTATAGATTTTTGTATATATTATTATCCTATTTATTTTGTTAATGAGATGTACATCACCTTGAGTCTATTGCTATTGTTTTAATGAGATGTACATCCCCTTGATTCTATTGCTATTGTTTTTGTCTGTCTCCCCGGATTAGATCGTAAACCCGTCAGTGGGAAGGGACTGTATCTGTTGCCGATTTGTACATTCCAAGCGCTTAGTACAGTGCTCTGCACATAGTAAGCGCTCAAATACTATTGAATGAATGAATAACTGTTTTCTCTCATACTTAGACTGTGAACCCTATGTTGGACAGGGACTGTATGTGGTCTGATTAACTTGTATCTACCCCAGCTCTTAGAACAGTGCTTGACACATAGCAAATGCTTAACAAAACCAGGTTTTGTTTAAAAGTGGATCTGTTACTGTTCTTAAAGATCTCCAGGAAAGAAACTCCACTACTTCCACATACGTGTGGTAAATGATCTTTAATTAGAAGTAGTTTGTAGAACCAATTTACATTTCTCCAGCCAGTCAGGTCATTTTATTTTATCCTGTCTTCAGTGGAGATAAAGAATGCTGTCTATAGTTCTGTGAGTGGAGGGATCTAGTACCTTTTTAACATTCTCTTTTTTAGGCTAAACTCTTCATTCCTTTAGTATAAGCTAAATCTTGATATGAGTTTCCTTCAGATGATCTGATTGCTACAAATCAGGATTAACCTATAATTCTAATATGCAATGTTACTTTTTAAACTTTCTGCTCCCATTAGCTCTCCATTTTACTATCTAAGATTTTGAGCTAAAATATTTTGTAAAGGGAGTGGAAATGTATCCTGATTTTAACTGTTGTTTATTATTAACATATATTGAGGACTAACCAATCAATTTAAAATATGTCTTGGTTTTAGGAGCGAAATTTAAAAAATATCTTGGTCATTCAGCCCATGTAACAAATGTCAGGTGGTCGCATGACTATCAGTGGGTTATTTCTATTGGAGGAGCGGATCATTCTGTGTTCCAGTGGAAATTTATTCCTGAAAGAAAACTAAAGGATGCTCTTCACATAGCACCCCAAGGTGAGTAAAATATAGAAGATCAAAACAAAAATCTAACCTCATAAGGTTACCTGTGTAATTTCCTGATAATAAATATATTGAGATAAGTCTCAGAACATCAAAGGTAAGGGTTTTTGTAATTTATGTTTTGAATAAGAGGGAATTTGTTCATTTAAAAGTTTTCCGGTAGTGTGGAAGAGAATGAGATCTGAAAAATCATAAGTCCTTAATGGTGCCTTTGGTCTTAAATGCAGATGAGCTAATGTTGATTTATCTGTCTCCTTTAATGAACACTACCCTTGGGGAAGCAGCATGACATAGTGGATAAGAGCATGGGCCTGGGATTTAGTAGGTTGTGGGTTCTAATCCCAGCTCTGCCACTTGTCTGCTTTGTGACCTTGGGCAAGTCACATCATGACCTCCTTCTTGCCAAATCCAATGGCTCCTACTCCATTCTAATCCTCCTTGACCTCTCTGCTGCCTTTGACACTGTCGACCATCCCCTCCTCCTCCATACCTTATCTCACCTTGGCTTCACGGACTCCATCCTCTCCTGGTTCTCCTCTTATCTCTCTGGCCAGTCATTCTCGGTCTCCTTCGCAGGGGCCTCCTCCCCCTCCCATCCTTTAACTGTTGAAGTTCCTCAAGGGTCAGTTCTTGGCCCTCTTCTGTTCTCCATTAACACTCACGCCCTTGGTGAACTCATTCGCTCTCACAGCTTTGACTACCATCTCTACGCAGATGACACGCAGATCTACATCTCCGCCCCTGTCCTCTCCCCCTCCCTTCAGGCTCACATCTCCTCCTGTCTCCAGGATGTCTCCACCTGGATGTCGGCCCACCACCTAAAACTCAACATGAGCAAGACTGAGCTCCTCATCTTCCCTCCCAAACCCGGTACTCTCCCAGACTTCCCTATCACCGTTGATGGCACGACCATCCTTCCCATCTCTCAGGCCCGCAATCTCGGTGTCATCCTTGACTCGTCTCTCTCGTTCACCCCACACATCCTATCCGTTACCAAGACCTGCCGGTTTCACCTTTACAATATCGCCAAGATCCACCCTTTCCTCTCCACCCAAACGGCTACCTTACTGCTACGGGCTCTCGTTATTTCCTGGCTAGACTACTGTGTCAGCCTTCTCTCTGACCTCCCTTCCTCCTCTCTCACCCCGCTCCAGTCTATTCTTCACTCCGCTGCCCGGCTCATCTTCCTGCAGAAACGATCTGGGCATGTCACTCCCCTTCTTAAACACCTCCAGTGGTTGCCTATCAACCTCTGCTCCAAACAAAAACTCCTCACTCTAGGCTTCAAGGCTCTCCATCACCTTGCCCCTTCCTACCTCTCCTCCCTTCTCTCTTTCTACCACCCACCCCGCACGCTCTGCTTCTCTGCTGCCCACCTCCTCACTGTCCCTTGGTCTCGCCTATCCCGCCATCGACCCCTGGGCCACTTCCTCCCACGGTCTTGAAACGCCCTCCCTCCTCACCTCTGCCAAACTAATTCTCTTCCCCTCTTCAAAACCCTACTTAAAACTCACCTCCTCCAAGAGGCCTTCCCAGACTGAGCTCCCCTTCTCCCTCTACTCCCTCTACCACCCCCCTTCACCTCTCCCTCTTCTCTCCTCATTTCCCTCTGCTCCTCCGCCTCTCCCTTCCTATCCCCTCAGCACTGTACTCGTCTGCTCAACTGTATATATTTTCATTACCCTATTTATTTTGTTAATGAATTGTACATCGCCTTGATTCTATGTAGTTGCCATTGTTTTTACGAGATGTTCTTCCCCTTGACTCTATTTATTGCCATTGTTCTTGTCTGTCCATCTCCCCCGATAAGACTGTAAGCCCGTCAAACGGCAGGGACTGTCTCTATCTGTTGCCGACTTGTTCATTCCAAGCGCTTAGTACAGTGCTTTGCACATAGTAAGCGCTCAATAAATGCTATTGAATGAATGAACATCACTTCTCTGTGCCTCAGTTACCTCATCCGGAAAATGGATTGAGTCTACGAGGCCTATGTGGGACAAGGACTGAGCCTAACTGGATTTGCTTGTATCCACCCCAGCATTTAGTACACTACCTGGCACATAGTAAGCTCTTAACAAATACTACAATTATTATTATCATGATGTTGTTACAACAGTGTGGCAGAGTGCACCTCCCTAAAGTGTATCTTTTTTTTTCCAAAAGTAAAGGAGGCATCTTGGAAGGGGTAAATCATTGAGCATTGCACTCAGGGAAGACTTATGAGAATACATATCAATTGTCCTTCCTTACAAGTACAGTCTGAAACAGCACTCACCACCATTGACTTTGTATAAAGACAGACGCTTCTGAACTGTGCACATCAGGGGGCAGTATTCTAGAACATCATACAGCCTCAGATCAAACCATCTGTTAGGTCAGGCTAAACTAGAAAACCCTCAGATGGACTGGTAAAGCCAAAAATACATTACTTAATTTACCTTGAGCTAGAAGGAACCCCAAATGACAACATTTACCCTGTAGACTGTAAGCTCGTTGTGGACAGCTAATATGTCTACCAACTGCTGTATTCATTCATTCATTCAGTAGTATTTATTGAGCGCTTACTATGTGCAGAGCACTGTACTAAGCGCTTGGAATATACAATTCGGCAACAGATAGAGACAATCCCTGCCCAATAATGGGTTTACAGTCTAATCGGGGGAGACAGACACAAGATAACATAATCACGATAAATAGAATCAAGGGGATATACACCTCATTAACAAAATAAATAGGGTAATAAAAATATATACAAATGAGCACAATGCTGAAGGGAGGGGAAGGGAGAGAGGGAGGAGCAGAGGGAAAGGGAGCTTAGCTGAGGGGAGGTGAAGGGGGGAAGAGGGAGGGAGCAGAGGGTGGAGGGGGAGCAGAGGGAAGAGGGGAAACTCAGTCTGGGAAGGCCTCTTGGAGGAGGTGAGCTCTCAGTAGCGGTTTGAAGAGGGGAAGAGAGTTAGTTTGGCAGAGGTGAGGAGGCAGGGCATTCCAGGCCAGCGGTTCGACGTGGGCCAGAGGTCGATGGCAGGATAGGCGTGATTCATATTCTCCCAAGCACTTAGTACAGTGCTCTGTGCACAGTAAGCACTCAATAAATACCATTGATTGATTTACTGAAGAGTATTCTGGGATAGTCCATTTATTCAATATTATTTATTCAGTGCTTACTATGTGCAGAGCACTGTACTAAGTACTTGAATGTATAATTCGGCAACAGATAGAGACAATCCCTGCCCAATAACAGGCTCATAGTCTAAACATGCCTTCAGCTGTCTATTCCTATCTATCTGAGAGGGATAATGACATGTAAAGGAGGTTTCTAAAAACTGGATTGTAGCATGTTCAAAGTTTTTATTAATACAAAATTTTAAATGAAAAAAATGAGTTTGGGTTGGCTAACCCTTGAATTTTCCAGTCCCTGTAGGGTTAGAGACTGATCAAGCTGGGACATAAAACCTGAAAACAAGATCCCTCCATACATCTTTACCTTCCATAACTGGGGAAATATTTCTCTATTTTTTTAAGTATTTTATGCTATCTTAGGTCATATTTTACTTCTTTAAAATTTCTTTATATAATCTAAGTAGAATGTTAAAAATTAGGGTGATGCACTATTCTGTATCAGGGTCTCTGAACTGAGTTTTGCGAACCAAATTCTAACTAAAAGTTGTGATTCTATGCTTCCCTTGAAGTGAATTAAAACCTACAATACTAGAGCCGGCTTAGAAACATGCAAGGAGGAATATTAGAAATTATGTGCCTTAAAGTAAGGACAGAAGTATATCTTGATGTAGCAAACATAGTTTGAAGACACTGAGATTACCATTGAGTTGATAGAAATGTAATCTGGAGAAAAGTTACTGAAAACTGTGATAATTGAATAGATAAGTTCAGTTAAGATTAAATTATGGTTTATCTTTTCGTATAGTTTCAGAAATCATTGATTTTAATCATTAATTTTGGAGCATTTTTCTTTAAACTGGTTCCCTTTAAAATATGTAAAGTGACTTCTTTTTAAATTCAGAAAGTCTAGCTGACTCCAATAGTGATGAATCAGACTCAGATCTGTCTGATGTTCCAGAGCTGGACTCGGAAATTGAACAAGAGACTCAGATCACATACCGTCGACAGGTAAATTCTCCATTCTGTTTTTTGCTCACTTTCAACTGCTTCCATTTCTCAAAATGCTTATTTTGTAACATAAAATTTGTTTTGCTGTCATGTACAAAAACCACTCTCCTAATGAATATGTACTCTATCGCATTTTCTCTGAAAAATTATTCAAGTTCACCTCTTTCATAATACATCCTTTCAAAAGCCAGATGTTTTATTTTAACTTCCATATTAACAAGCACCAAATCTTTTTTTTTTTAAAGAACACTTTAAGAAGTGGGTATGTATGACACCTAAGCTATACTGAGCCATTTTCAGCATACCTTTTCAGATGAAAAAATGCAATTCTAGGTACGGTTTTGGTTTATCAAAATTAGTCTAAAATTAGAGTCTTTTGAATCCCTATTTAGGAGGGTTTTGTAGTTGATGGTTAAACACTAAGCATAGTTGTAGCATATTTGGAGCATTGTATCAACCCTATTAAACTGAAGAAGAATAGCAGTTTACGTATATGGAAAATTTATGTAATAAATTGTCAGACCTTTTAAAGCAAATATTCTTCTAGTTACATTTCCTAATACACATCCTCCAAATACATTTCTATTTATACCCTATTTTAAAGGTTTACAAAGAAGATCTACCTCAGCTTAAAGAGCAGTGCAAAGAGAAACAAAAAAGTTCTACTTCTAAAAGAAAAGAGAAAGCTCCAGGAAATAGTATCCGTTTACACTTTGTCCATGGGTATGAAAATATTTATTTTAATTTTGTTGTATGTAATAGTAAATCATAGTTCACTCACAGTCCTTTAGGCTATATGTGACCCATTATATCACTTGTGACCATCCAAAAACCCGGTCTTGCACTCCCCAAATTTTTGAGAATAAAGATTTCTCCTTTCCCTATCAAGCAGCCATCTCTAGAACCAGTATAGTTTGGCAGTTTGGGACTCATCCTACTCTAGTCCCAACCAACACCTGACCCAAAAACCAGCTCTGACCCCTGCTTCCTTCCCTCCTCCCCTCCACTTCCCTTCTCAGTGTCTGTCTGGCTTACCATAAAGGATCCAGGGCCAAGTTGAACTTAGGTGCAAGAGGCACTTCTGAGAACCACTAGCAGTGATATGCAATTGCCCCAGCCATACATACAGAGGGTTGCATGCTTAGCAGCCCCAGGGGACAGTGGTTCATGTGTGGAACTTTCACACTGATGTGGAACCCTCACAGCCACGGTATCATACACCATTATCCAAGCTAATAATTCTCAAAACAGTGTGAGAATGACAGAGGGATACTTGTACTTATTGAGCACTTACTATGTGCTGAGCACTGTGAGCTTCAGGGCATTGGGAAGATGCCCAACCCAGCCTCACCTGAGATATATGTAGCTTGGCACTGGCTTGATTTGGCTTGGCACTGACCCAGTCTGCCCCCACAGACATGGAGAGGCACAGACCAGGCCAAAGCAGTGTAGAACTTTAGCCTCTGGCTCTCAGGAGTACATCAGCTCTAAAAATGGGCTTAAGAGTTCTATGGAGTCAATTCAAATCCGTTTTTCTTCGCCTTGTGCAACTCCTATATCTGTGTAAGGGGAAGGATGACTTCAGTCACATTGTGTAGCTCTTTGTATCAATGTTATTACTATTTCAATGACAGGAACTGAAACTATGATCTACTGGGGATGGAAGGGAAAACTCCCCTGCAGTTTTACTAAAAGCCTATGAGACTCATGAACTAACTTGGAGGTGGCTAGCTCCTGTCTCCAGCATGGGAAGCTGAGAAGCAACAAGACTTTGGAAAGAGATGGGCCTGGGAGTCAAGGGTGCTGGATTCTAATCCTGGCTTCGCCACTTGCCTGCTGTGTAATCTTGGGCAAGTCACTTAACTTCTCTGTGCCCCCCAGTTTCCTCAACTGTTAAATGGAGATTCAATAGATACAATACCTGTTCTCCCTCTTACTTAGACTGTGAACCCCATGTGGGAAAGGGACAGTGTCTGACCTACTGTGAGCCCATTTTGGAGTAGGGATTGTCACTATCTGTTGTTGAATTGTACTTTCCAAGCTCTTAGTACAGTGCTCTGCATACAGTAAGTGCTCAATAAATACGATTGAATGAATGAATGGACTTGTATCTACCCCAACACTTAGAACAGTGCTTGACATGTAAGTGCTTAACAAACACCATCATCATCATCTTCCAGGCCATGTGTGGCATCAGAGATCAACTGAAGGCTATCATTCCCTTCTTCCCACTTTGAGTTGAGAGTGGAGAGTTGGGAGCTAGCTCTTTGCTCCTGGTTGTGTTGAGGCTTCCTAGCCTATTAAACAAGTTGGACTGTAGCAATTCCTTGGTAAGCATCTTAGTAATGTAGGGGGAAAGAGAAGATTTGAAAGAGTTGGGGGATAAGACCCAGTTTGGCAAATTCACCCCTTTGAGACAGAGCTACACTCAATTGACCAAAGTAACATGGCTTCCTGTCCACAGCCAATTCCAATCCCTGGTCTCTGAACATTGCAACCAGACAGCTTCCCCAGGCCTCACCACGGAAAAATGCCCTCTTGGTTGTTAGGCTGTCCTCCGTTCTTGGGTTGGTGGCAAGTTACTAGCGTCATCTTGTTTAGACTGTGAGCCCCATGTGGGATAAGGACTGTGTCCTGATTATCTTGTACCTACCCAGTGCTCAGTAGAGTGCTTGGCACATAGTTGGTGCTTAGCAAATATTTTAAAAAAAGAGGAACAGCAAATACCGAGAAATTGTTACCACTTATAATATTCTGCTTATACAAATAGCCACCTTATAAAAACCTCTAACAAAATTAAAAATTTTAAGTGTGAGATATTAACATCTTCTTCAAATGCAAGCTGCTGCAGTCACCAACTGTTTAAGTAAATCAGTAGGAAAAAGTTAACCACACTGGGGTCAAAAATCTCTTCATCTGATGTGATGCCACCTTTGATAGTAGAGTGACTCTGCAACAAAAACAACAAAGTCTGGAAGTTCTACGTGTTTATAAAGGCTACTTGTATTTAAGTAATTTTTCTTTCTGATGACTCCCTATTTATTTCACATGAGTGTGAACTTTGTATTTTGACTTAATTGTGCAAAGAGTAGGATTACTGATAAGATGAAGCCAATTTTGTACTGTTTCCATGTTAAAAGACTATTAATTTGTATATTACTTGGTAAGCTAAGGTTACATTTTAAGAAAACATTTTGGTTCTGTAGTCACTTAGTTTTTCTGGGACGTATTGCATATTATTCCATTATAAGGGTTAGGCTGGGTCCAGGTAACCAAATTTTGAGCTTCCTATTTTCTATCCATAGTCAGGATATTGCGAGGTGAAAGGTAGAAACTTTAAACCTTTTCTAATTACTGCTTCAGCAATTCTCACCATTTCTCTGTTGCTCCCTTTTGATCTCAGCTCCCTAGAGTCTGATGGCTAATTGGCAGTTTTCCATGACACACATTTGAGTAATTCTACGGGTGAATCTAGACCCACCTGGACCCCGGGAAATTCATTCGATCGTATTTATTGAGCGCTTATGTGATGGCTCCACTTCCTACTTCTACTCTCACCATCACAAACGTTGATCAGTGCGGGTGGCAGTGGGCAGCACAAAGCTGTGGGAGAGTTAATTGTCTTGGGCCTTGACTTTAGCAAGCCCTGACATCTAACAGGAAGGACTTTGGAGAACTGCCACCCCACAGGAAAGTGGGGAGAGTGTGGACAGAGGAAAAAGCTGCTCACATTGTGGGCAGGAAATGTATCTGTTGTTATATTGTACTCTTCCGAGCATTTACTACAGTGCTTTGCACACAGTAAATGCTCAATAAGTACAATTGACTGACTGACCAGTGCTCCCTTGCACACCCCATTCTCTGTGCAAGTAGCAGCTTTCTGGGATCCCCCCACCTAGAACCCAGGGCCTAGGTCAGGCCAGAAATTTCAGTAAGATTGAAGAGTATCACTTCTGGGTTGTTGTTTTTTTTTAATTCTTCACCCCAACCTGCCTGAGACCTCCTGTTAATTAGGAACCCTGAAGAGATGCTGCTGCTATTCCTGCTGCCAACCAAGTCTCACATCAAGACCAATGGACGAGCCTTGAGTCATGAGACTTCAGAACCAAGCACCTGCACAGAGAAATCAAGTGTGGTGCTAATGACTTGCACAGCTCCACTCTCATCCCATCCATTCATGTTCACCCTGGGGCGCAAAGTGCAGTGAACAAGTAGGCAGTTAGAAGTGCAGCATACTGCGGATTACATGCACTGGTGGTTTATATGTGGTGGATTCATTTATGGCTGAATTGACCACAACAGAGTGCTGATGCTGTGCAGTGGAACCTTGACCCAGGAGCCATTACATTCTTTGCTGCCTATGTTGCTCAGCTATTTTTCATGAATTATCTGGGGTCTGTCCACATCCCAGAACCCCCTAAGTGTTTTTTTTTTTTTGATGAGCAGCCTCCGTCGCTGATAACATAGCCCCATTTGGCAAAGCCAGGGTTTAAAGACAGGCCTCTTGACCCGCAGAGCAGCTGTCTTTCTACTGGACCAACGTATGAGTTGGAGAGAAGCGACTTTGCGGACTTGGGCAAGGGCATGTGATTGCTTGAAGTGTAGGGATAATAATAATAATAATTGTGGTATTTGTTACTATTATGTGCCAAGCACTGTTCTAAGCATTGTGGCAGATACAAGATTAATCATGTCCCAAACGGGGCTCACAATCTAAGTCGGAGGGATAACAGGTTTGAATCCAAATTTTGCAGATGAGGGAAATTTTGCAGATGAGGCACAGAGATATGAAGTGACTTGCCCAAAGTCACATAGGAGTAACTGGCAGAGTCACTGTTATTCACAGTATTAGTACGGAAATGGCCAAAGAGATTAATTGTTCTGGCCAAGCATGCCCTAGAAAGGCATAGAAAAGCGACTAGAGAGGAGACGGGGAAGACCAAAACGTAAAGTCTTAAGAATGATTTCAATTAATAGTCCCAGAGATAAATCATATATTTTGGAGCTTCCTACTAAATTTCCAGTACAAATGCTAAATTTCTGGGGTCAGGACTCAGAGTTGTGCAAGGCTTCATTCTCTCTGGAGTGCACTCATTTCTAACCTTTTGACAGCCTCTACATTGAAGAAAGAACCTTATCCATGTCTTAACGTTAGCTGGACATCTGTCTCATCTGGGGAGGAAGGATGGCACAGTGGATTAAACCAAGGCCTGCATGCCTGCAAGTTTCTGCATGATTTAAAAGACAAAAGAACTTCAGGAGCCCCCAGAATCATTCAGAGAGTATGGAATCTGTTAGAACTGCCCCTCTGCACTGGCTTCTCAGTCAACCAAGTAATCGTACCAAGCACTTACTATGTGCAGAGCACTGTACTAAGTAAGAATACAATGTAACAGTTGGTTGACACATTCCCTGCCCACAGTTAGCTTAGAGTCAAGAGAGAAAGAGACAGACATCAATATTAATAAATTTCAGCTACGTATGTAAGTGCTTTCAAACTAGAAAATTTGTAGGGACTGTGAGATTTTGGGATCCCACCACATATTCTGATAATCTGAAGAATTCCAGGGGGCCACTCTAGACTTACACTGTAAACTGGTCGTGGGTAGGGAATGTGCCTGTTATTATACTGTACTCTCCCAAATGCTAAGTACAAAGCTCTGCACACAGTAAGTGTGCAATAAGTATAATTGACTGACTGACCATCCTGAACTGATTGCAATCTGTAGTAAGGGAAGCAGCATAACCTACTGGAAAAAACGCGGGCGTGGCAGTGAGAGGACCTGATTTCTAATATTGGCTTTGGCACCTACCTGCTGTGTCCCTGGCAAATCACTTAAATTCTCTGTGCCTTACCAGTAAAGTGGATTCAATGCCTGTTGTCCCTCCTCCTTAGACTGAGAGCTCGTGATAAGAAACAGGGCCTAGGTCCCACCTGATTGTCTTGTATCTGTCCCAGCACTTAGTACAGTGCTGGGCACATAGTAAGGGCTTAATAATTATCACCATTATTAGTAGTAGTAGTAGAGAGTGTGGTGGAGACAGTATTGGGTTGAGTTCATCCTCCTGACAATTAAGCAGATAGAGATTAGCCTTACCCAAAATATCATTATCACTTTAAGGACATCTAGGAGCAACAGAGTAGTTTTAGAGAACCCCTAAGCAAAGCAACATTCAGGGAAGAATCTGGTAATATTCCCTTCCTGCTTTAGTTACAGTAACTTTGTAACCTCCAAAATGTGACATTGAAATGTTTTTCTTTATAATTCAATTCTTTAAAAAAAACATATTTGAAAGCTCTTTGTTTTTCTTTATTAGTTACAGAGGTTATGATTGTCGAAGTAATCTGTTTTACACCCAAACTGGTGAAATTGTATACCATGTTGCTGCTGTGGGTGTAGTATATAATCGTCAACAAAATACTCAACGCTTTTATCTGGGTCATGATGATGATATTCTCTGTCTTGCTATTCACCCATTAAAGGATTATGTGGCCACAGGCCAGGTAGGTGAGGCATTTATTTCCTTTTGAATTAGATGTTTTGTTAATGAAGTTGGCAACCACTGAAATTAATGTTAGTAATTCACATAGCAAAGTTAAAATGTAAAATTTTTAAGGCTTTGAAGGGCAGGAATCATTTTGACTGAGCAGACAGAGGAAAACACTCTTAAGTGCTCAATAAATACTATTGATTGTATTTGAACAGCACCCTTATTTTTTTTAACATTTTGAATACAGTACTTGCTTTCGTCATCACCCATGGTTTGAATATACACACTCAACTTTATGATTCTATTTATTTGCTATTGTTTTAATGAGATGTTCATCCCCTTGATTCTATTTATTGCTATTGTTCTTGTCTGTCCGGCTCCCCCGATTAGACTGTAAGCCCGTCAAAGGGTAGGGACTGTCTCTATCTGTTACCGATTTGTACATTCCAAGCGCTTAGTACAGTGCTCTGCACATAGTAAGTGCTCAATAAATACTGTTGAATGAATGAATGAGTACGCTATTTTGACTACCACCATCTACAGATTTTAATACCCATGGTTTTCTGTGGCCACCCAAAACATATTGGGCTTCTCTCCACTACTCTATCAGATGTTCTTTAGCATTACACAGAGAATGTAAATGTTTAAAGTACATTGTTACTGTAGGCATACTGTTAAAATTAGTTTCCTGTGAACTGCTAATGGACAACTGATAGAGTGACTGTACAAAATGATCCATGTCTGGAAGTCAGGACTGTCCTAAAGCAACCTCCAAGCAATACCTGAAAGGAAAACCTGCATTCCCTTAATTTATTCTCCTTGGGAATTACTAAAGCAGTTGAAAGTTGCTGAGATTAGCAATAGTGCCCTGTAGACCTGAATTGTTCATTATTAAGAGCAGAGCTTCCCTGCCTCTCTATTGTCCTATGGTTTGGGAATGATATTTTCTGGAGGTATGATCTGAATCTTATGTGGTTAACTCTGAGAATTCATTTGTATTTTTATCTAAAGTCTAAAATGTTTGTAATTTCACATATTTAACGGAAAGATAAATCCAGGATTTATTTCCTAGGTAAACATCTAGGGAAAAAGAATGAATTCTGTTGTGCTAATTTTTTTCCAGTTATAGATGAAAAGTTATATGACATATATGAAATAGTATATTGTTCTCATTTTAGGTGGGCAGGGATTCCTCAATACATATTTGGGATACAGAGACAATGAAACCTTTGTCAATATTAAAGGGTTATCACCAATATGGTGTCTGTTCAATTGACTTTTCAGGTAAGACCTTTTTTTGTCACAAACACATAGATCACAAATGGTGAAACTCCTCACTGAGTGCATAGGTAGCTGAAAAGGCAAATGAGGGCTTCACAGTCCCAGACACATCAGGCATACATGATTCTGCATAAGATTTGTAATTCCTGCCACTGTTTTCCCTTTTGCTTTCTTGTCTCTCTTTCCATGTGAAGCTTTTGCTTGAAGAAATCTACCTCATTCTTGACGGCAGGGCACCTTACAGTTCTGTCCTCAACAGTTAACTTCGATTTTTCAGCTGGAATGTAGCATTGGTTGAGGCTTTGTTTTATCATCTCCTTAAAATGCTTCTGCTTGTCCTGCTTTTGATTTCCCCCTTTCAGCTCTCCATACATCAGCTGTTAAGGTATCCTACTGTCACTCATTCTTCTCACCTGTCCTTCCCAGTGCAGGTATTTTAAAGTAAGCATAACTTCGATGCCAGGAGATTGAGTATCTTCCAGGTCTTCATTGTTCTTGATGTTGCCATGCCATGTAATATTGAGTATAGCCCATAAGAGACACTGGTAGAACTACTCAAGGAACCTGATGTGGCACCTATATGTGGTCCAGGTCTCAGATAATAATTGTAGTATTTAAGTACTACTATATGCCAAAAGTACTTGGGTTATAATCCCAGCTGCTTGTCTGCTGTGTGACTCTGGACAGGATTGTGAACCCCATGTAAGATATGAACTGTATCCAATCTGATTATCTTGTATGTACATCAGTCCTTAGTACACTACTTGACACATAGTAAGCACTTAACAAATACTATTTAAAAAAAAAAGCTGTGGAGTAATGCTGGAGTAGATCAAAGTAATCCTTTTGGGCACAGTCCCTTTCCCACTTGGAATTTAAAAGTATTAGTGGGATGGAGACCAGATATTGAATCCACATTTTGCATAAGAGTAAACTGAGGCACATAGAAATTAAGGGATTTGCCCAAAGCTGCACAGTAGACTAGTGGTGGAGCAGGGATTAGAACTCAGGTACTCTCACTGTCAGGCCTGTACTCTTTCCACTACGCCATGCTGCTTCTCAGAGCCATAGAGAAGGTTGGACAGTGTTACAGCTCTGTAGGCTTTTAATTTTTCTAATCTTCTGGTTAATTTTGTTGGACTATATTTTGTTGGACTATTTGTTGGACTATAAAGGTGGACATACACCTTTTGGAGAGACAAAGACAAAGAAGAACCAGGAAGGAAAAGTTTTCCCTCTCCCTTTTGTGCTTTATAAGGGGAGGTTTACCTGGTTCTTTAGAGCTCAGTGGCCTGTTTGACAATCAGGACTCTCTCACCCTAAACTTTTTGTTCTGAGAGTTGCTGTGGCTTCTGCTGGAGTTGTCATTCATTCATTCATTCATTCAATAGTATTTATTGAGCACTTACTATGTGCAAAGCACTGTACTAAGCGCTTGGGATGAACAAGTCGGCAACAGATAGAGACAGTCCCTGCCGTTTGACGGGCTTACAGTCTAATCGGGGGAGACGGACAGACAAGAACAATGGCACTAAACAGCGTCAAGGGGAAGAACATCTCATAAAAACAATGGCAACTAAATAGAATCAAGGCGATGTACAATTCATTAACAAAATAAATAGGGTAACGAAAATATATACAGTTGAGCGGACGGTTACAGTGCTGTGGGGATGGGAAGGGAGAGGTGGAGGAGCAGAGGGAAAAGGGGAAAATGAGGCTTTAGCTGCGGAGAGGTAAAGGGGGGATGGCAGAGGGAGTAGAGGGGGAAGAGGAGCTCAGTCTGGGAAAGCCTCTTGGAGGAGGTGATTTTTAAGTAAGGTTTTGAAGAGGGAAAGAGAATCAGTTTGGCGGAGGTGAGGAGGGAGGGCGTTCCAGGACCGCGGGAGGACGTGACCCAGGGGTTGACGGCGGGATAGGCGAGACCGAGGGACGGCGAGGAGGTGGGCGGCAGAGGAGCGGAGCGTGCGGGGTGTGCGGTAGAGAGAAGGGAGGAGAGGTAGGAAGGGGCAAGGTGATGGAGAGCCTTGAAGCCTAGAGTGAGGAGTTTTTGTTTGGAGCGGAGGTCGATAGGCAACCACTGGAGTTGTTTAAGAAGGGGAGTGACATGCCCAGATCGTTTCTGCAGGAAGATGAGCCGGGCAGCGGAGTGAAGAATAGACCGGAGCGGGGCGAGAGAGGAGGAAGGGAGGTCAGAGAGAAGGCTGACACAGTAGTCTAGCCGGGATATAACGAGAGCCCGTAATAGTAAGGTAGCCGTTTGGGTAGAGAGGAAAGGGCAGATCTTGGCGATATTGTAGAGGTGAAACCGGCAGGTCTCGGTAACAGATAGGATGTGTGGGGTGAACGAGAGGGACGAGTCAAGGATGACACCGAGATTACGGGCCTGCGGGACGGGAAGGATGGTCGTGCCATCCACGGTGATGGAGAAGTCTGGGAGCGGACCGGGCTTGGGAGGGAAGATGAGGAGCTCAGTCTTGCTCATGTTGAGTTTTAGGTGGCGGGCCGACATCCAGGTGGAGACGTCCCGGAGGCAGGAGGAGATGCGAGCCTGAAGGGAGGGGGAGAGGACAGGGGCGGAGATGTAGATCTGCGTGTCATCTGCGTAGAGATGGTAGTCAAAGCCGTGAGAGCGGATGAGTTCACCGAGGGAGTGAGTGTAAATGGAGAACAGAAGAGGGCCAAGAACTGACCCTTGAGGAACTCCAACAGTTAAAGGATGGGAGGGGGAGGAGGCTCCAGCGTAGGAGACCGAGAATGATCGGCCAGAGAGGTAAGAGGAGAACCAGGAGAGGACAGAGTCCGTGAAGCCAAGGTGAGATAAGGTATGGAGGAGGAGGGGATGGTCGACAGTGTCAAAGGCAGCAGAGAGGTCAAGGAGGATCAGAATGGAGTAGGAGCCATTGGAGTCATGGTCTAACACTGCACTGAAGCAGTCTATCTGACTTCTTTTAAAATGATTCAACATGAGAGAGTAAATTCCCTTTAGCAGTTCGTTCCACTGTTAGCCCAAGAGTTTGCTTTTTCAAAGAGTTAAGTGTTTAGAAAGCATGTCAGTTTTTCTGTTGGAGAAGTTTCTATTTTAATTTGCATTTTATTGGAAATTAAGCCCTTGTATTTAAGCGGTAATTGAAATCTTGTTGTAAAAATGCATATCCTTAACTCCTCACAGGAGCTGATCTAGGGATTTTTCTGTGATGTGTTAACAAAGAAGCTCTTTGGCATTTTACCCTCCTACAGTAATACAGTGCTCTGCACAAAGGAGGTGCTCAAAAAATGCCAATGATTGATTGATTTGGGGTTTTGATTTGGAAGTTTGGGACTGTTAATCGTCCTAAGAGAGAAAATTCTGGATTTCTGGCTTATCACGTAAAGTATTACTTAACAAGCTGCATGCAGAGGCACAGCCTACCACAATATTTACCTTTTCAGTGATGAGAAACAAAGTTTGAAGTTACGTTTAGTTGTCAGGTATAAACAGATAAACTGACACACATTCCTGCTTACGGGTCTTTTGTGTCTTTCCCTAGTCAGAAGCTTTTATAATTTCCTACCAAACCTACTTCGACATTTTCAAAATAGGATGGAGCTATTTTTCTAAATCTAAATAGTCTTTCACAATTTGATTTATTTTAATGTCTGTCTCCCTCACTAGATTGTGAGCTCCTTGTGAGCAGGGGTCATAACTACCAATTCCATTGTACTCTCCCAAGTGCTTAGTTCAGGGCTCTGTACACAGTAAGCACTCAATAAATACCACTGATCGATTGAGTGATGGAGATTGGACAGAGAATGGCCTTGACGTTTATAGGGAGTTAGATCTTCCTGCTATCTAGGACCTCTTCTTCAAAAAACTGGTAACATCTCATTAAAGCTTAGAAGCATTAGGGACAAGGGAAGATGTTAGGGGCCAGTTTCGCAGCAAGTGTAGTGGCTAGAGCATGGGCCTTGGAGTCAGAAGGTCATGGGTTATAATCCTGACTCTGCCATTTGTCTGCTGTGTGACCTTGGACAAGTCTCTTCACTTCTTTGGACCTCAGTTACCTCATCTTTAAAATGGGGATTGAGACTATGAGTCCGCCTTGGGACAGGGACTGGTGTCCAACCTAATTTGCTTGTATACACTTCAGCGCATAATACAGTCCGTGGCACATAGTAAGCACTTAAAAATAGCATAATTTTTGTTATCATTTTGTTTATTAGATTTTTAAAGCAGGATTCATCTGCAGAGCTCAAAGTACCGTAAATAACTTTTACAATGAATATACAGCCAGTTCTGCCAGAATTTGTGTTTTTACTATACATTTTACCTAGATCACAGTTAAAGCATTAAGAAATGTTTGTCCAATAACGTGAGCCTATTTGGATACAGGGCACTGCTGTTTTAGAAGAAGCAATCTGTATGGATGTATGGAAGTGTCAGACACCACGGCTATTATGGTGTGAATTTCTTTAAACTGAGGTTTTTGTGAGAATGCAGCTCTTGCGTTTTAAGAGAACGTGGAGTGTTCTAGTCTTGCATGGCCATTTATAGCATGGAATAAGGTATAATGCAGATCCATTTTAGCATTTAAACTGGTGCATTTGTAAATGCTCCATCTCACCTATAACAAGGTCTTGTGATTAAGGACCCCAGTGAGCAGGTTCTAAACAGAAAGATCCTTAGGTTGGAAATGTCAGATGTGGCTATTCAAAGACATTTATTGAACCTCCTTTGAGATTAAGGCACTGTTCTAAGTGCTTAAAGAGCACAACAGTAGTAAGGCACAGGATCTCTGCTTTCAAGGAGATTATAGTCCAGTAGACAGACAAAAGTTATTTATGGATAGTGAAAACTGAAGCTGGGTAGTGAAAATCAATGTGGCCTACTGGAAAAACCATGAGCTTGGGAGTCAGAGGACCTGGGATCTAACCCCAACTCTGCCACTTGCCAGCTATATGACCTTGGACAAGACAACTGCTCTGTGCCTCAGTTTCCTCAACTGTAAAGTGGAGATTCAACACCCATTCTCCCTTCTACTTGGATTGTGAGTACCCATGGGATAGGGACTTTGTCCAACCTGATTGATTTGTATCTGTTGTAGTGCTTAGAACACTGCTTGGCAAAGTGTAAACACTTAAATACCACCAGAACAACGAAGAGCAAGAAGCAGTACAAGTCCATCAGGACAGAATGGCTCAGCAAACAATTGCATTGTGTGGTCTTTGCTGCCCATGTTAACCAGCTATTTTTCAGGATTCCTGATGCACTAAGGTCACCTTGAAGAACATCCTAAGTCAGAAACCTTCATGACTGGTGGCATTAAGCCAACAGGAAGAATGGAGACTAAACTCTAGGTCTTCTGATTCCCCATAACAGTGGTTTTCCACTGGTCCAGCAGCTGAGCCATGTAAAAATATACAAGCATACTCTGATAATTGCATAATTACTAATGGAATAAATGACCTAAAAGTGTTTTCCTTTTTTCTTGTCAACAGCTGCTATGTGTCTTTCCTTTATTCTTAAGGTATTGTGTCTCTCTGCTCTCCTGCAACTCTTTTCATCCCTTTCTCTGCTTTTTCTGTTCCATTGCTTCCTTTTCTCTCCCTCCAGTCTGATTTTTTCTTTCTAAACAGAAGCATTCCTGCAGTGATTATAAGACATAAAACTTAGGAAAAAGCTTCACAAACTTGAAAATAGAGAAACAAAAATCTTTTTTCATGTTTGGGAACAAAAATAGCATCCTACTACTACTATGTCTGTCAGTATCTCTGTCTTTCTTGTGGAATGTAAGCACTGTGACACAAAATAGGTTTTTTCTCTTGATTAGGGTTTTATGTTTGAAAGAAATAGTACTATAATGATTAAACCCATTGCTTTTGTTACTCTGTGGTATTAGAAAATATAGCAAATATTTTGATTAAAGCTGCCTCCTTCTATTTATAGCTGATGGGAAGCGTTTGACTTCAGTTGGAATTGATGATAGTCACACTATTGTCCTCTGGGATTGGAAGAAAGGAGATAAACTGTCAGTAGCAAGGTGAGAGACTTTGGAATTTTAAAATAGAATATAGAAAATGGAAAAGTATACAAACTAAAAATTTTTCCATTTTGCTTACTTTGTGTTAAGTAGAGTGGCCTAGCGAATAGTGCATGGACCTGGGAGTCAGAGGGACCTGGGTTCTGATCCCATCTCCCCCACTTGTCTGCTGCATGATCTTGAGCTAGTCACTCAACTTCTCTGTGCCTCACTTCCCTCATCTGCAAAATGGGGATTCAGTACCTGATCTCCCTCCTACTTAGATTGTGACTCTCTTGTGGAACCTGATTAGGTTGTATCTACCCCAACACTTACTACAGTGCCTGGTACAAGGTAAGTACTGGACAAATACCATTACAAAATGAACATCCTAAGTGCTGGTGTACATACAAGTTAATCAGGCTGGGCACAGTCCCTATCCCCATGGAGCTCGTAGTCTATGTAGGAAAGAGAACAGGTATTGAGTCCCCATTTTGTAGCTGAGGAAACTGAGGCACAGAGAAGTAAAGTGACTTGCCCAAAGACACACAACAGGCATGTGGTGGAGCCAATGTTAGAACCCAGGTTTTCTGCTCCCAGGCCCGTGCTTTATCCACCAGGCAATACTGCATCGTACATGTAAAGACATTTAGAGCACTTTTAGGTACTAAATCACCTTGCCCCCTCATCTTTACCCACCCCCCCGTTTCATACGGCAACCCACCCCACACAATACGCTCTAATGCCAGTTCACTCACTGTACCTCAATCTCAAATATCTCTCCTCTCTTCTTGGCTGTGTCCTGCCTCTGGACTGTAATGCCCTCCCTCCTCAAATCTGACAGATGATCATTCTCCACCCTCAAAGCCTTAGAGCACATTTCCTCCATGAGGACTTCTCCAAATAAGCCCTAGTTTCTTCTTCTCCCACTCCCTTCTTTGTCATTTTTGCACTTGGATTTGCACCCTTTATTCACCCCTTACTGAGCCCCATGGGACTTATGTAATAGCCTTAATTTATTTAGTCACTCTCCCCCACTAAACTGCAAGCTCACTGTGAGCAGGGAGTGTGTCTGTTACTCTCCAAAGTCCTTAGTGCAGTGCTCAGCACACAGTAAGCACTCAGTAAATGTGAGTGACTGGCTGTAAGCTCTTTTGGGGCAGGGAATGGGACTACCAACTCTGTTTTTATTGTTGTCTTCCAAGTTTTTAATACAGTGCCCTGCACATAGCACTCAACAAATACGATGGATGATGCATATCCCATATGGCACCACTCTCTGGCACTTGGACTTGAATAGAAGATATATGTACTATTCTACTATTTAGAGTCATTTATGTAAATTTTTCATTTTGGGTTTGGGGGCAAAAAGCAGCTAAGGATTTCTTTTAGAGGGTAATCTGGGAAGGGATGGGATTCAAGAGCTAACAGGCTTGAAAGTCACCACTTGCATGTCTTTTCAGCCTTGATTTGAGATGCCTAGATTTTTTCATAGACCTGGAATGAGCGACAGTGGGAATCCTGCCCCCAGAATCTTTTGGGACATCAGTCCTGTAACCCGCTATTGTCAAGGGTAATCTTAAATAGATATTTTTCCATCATTATATAATCGAATTAGGTTTGTAGCATCTCTGGTGACTGGAGAAACACTAAATGTCTGCAGAGAGATACATTAAATATATACACTGTGTGTGTTGATGTGTGTGTATATACGTGTGTGTGTGTATATATATATATATATATGTATGTAGGTATATATAAATATATTAACCCATCAGCTGTCTGAAGTAGAAAAATACTAATTTTTGAGTTCTTCCAAAGTCTCGCCTTGATATTAACAATTGCCTTTTATTTTATTCTACTCTTCAGATGCTATTCAAATCCATCTATTTGCTTCTTTAAGCTTCATTATTATTTCATTTTAAGGCAAAAAATTGATTTCTAGAATTTTAATTTATTAAAGGCATCCCTTTGCAAAAAGCACTTAAGATAGTATCAAATGTACAGTGAATTTTGGAATTTATTCAAGGGGAAATTTGGGTAAATTGGAGGAAGAGAGCCATGTGCAGAACAGCATTTTAGAAAGATGAACCAAGGAGCAAAATGAAATATAGACTAGAAGTGGGCTTAGTTGGGGACAGGGAGATCCAATAGTCAAGCCAGGATCCAGTGAGAGTCAAGACTAGGGTGGTGATCATTCAACCAAGATAAATGAAGCAGGACAGATCTAAAAAATGTGACGGAGGAAAACTGAACAGAATTTAGCAACGGACTCTGTGCAAGAGTTGAATGAGAGTGAAGAATGAAGAATAATGGCAGGGCTTCAGAAGTGTCGAGGGTGATAGTTGTGTCAAAT
This sequence comes from Ornithorhynchus anatinus, assembly GCF_004115215.2. NCBI lineage: Eukaryota > Metazoa > Chordata > Mammalia > Monotremata > Ornithorhynchidae > Ornithorhynchus > Ornithorhynchus anatinus. The sequence goes on along the minus strand of NC_041728.1, from coordinate 50,176,983 downwards.
GTGATGAGAAAGTTAAGTCGGGAGAAGGTTCGGAATTCAATTTTCAATTTATTGAAAAGTGGGACTAATGTATATCCCAGTGGCAAGAGGAAATTTGAGATTTCAGGTGGAGGGAGAGGATGGGGCTAGAGGAAAATATTTGCGAGTCTCTAGACTGTAAACTCGTTAGGGGCAGGGATTGTGTCTGCTAATCCTGTTGTACTCTCCCAAGCATTTAGTCCAGTGCTTTGCACAGAGTAAATGCTCATCTGATTAGTTGTTTAAGCTAAATCCTTCGCAGTGGATAAACTCTCCAAGGGCAGGAATATATAGTGAGAAGAGTAAAACCTTGACTAAAACCGTTAGGGCTGAAAGGTGAAGAGGAAGCCAGTGAAAAATATTAAAAGTGAGAGGAAGAAAATGGAGAAAGAAAAAGAGAATAGATCTGTGTTGGTTAAACCAAGATTACTGAGTATTATCAAGAGGAGGATATGGTGAGCTGTGTCAGAGGTTGTTGAGAGGCCAAGGAGGATTAGGATGGACTAGAGACAATTGTAAATTGGAAAAAAAAAAAAAGAAAAAACAAAACTGTATATGGATCAAAAAATTGGTGGTTATTTCTCAATCAAAAACTGGGTTACAGCAGCACAAACTATTTTAAGTATTCATTTAAAACCCAATGATTTCAATTTCTATTGAAATTTTGTGTCTTTATATAAAAAATAACTATTGAACTTAATTCTACCAGATTTCAAGCATATATGACATTTTGAGGGTGTGAACAAAAATTACCAAGAGTGCAACATAATACATAGAGATGAATTTAAAAATCCTCTGAAGTATGGAAGATTTAGTTCCTTTTTTTGAAGTGTGCTGAACTTAACATTAAGTGCATGCCATCTAGTGGAGTAATACATTAGTAGAATAATTGCTCCCAGATTCTAATCTACATTGCTGCCTTAAGTATCAAGCAGACAAAGAAATTCATTAATTCAGTCATTTAGTGAGCACTTACTGTGTGCAAAGCACTGAACTAAGCCCTTGGGAAAGTACAGTCTAATAATAAACAGATACGTTCCCTGCCCACAACAAGCTTACAGTATTGACAAAGTCTGTCTTTGGCTCAAATGGAGTTTCCTCTCCTGCAGTCTCTTCTTAAACCAAGAAAACTGCTCTATTTAGAAATGCTGTAACATAATGTGATGGCATCTATACTGCCACCCTGCAAAGTTTGTAATCTCACTTATAGCAGTAACCAAAGTAACCATTAGAATAATGGGAAATTCAAGATTTTCAAAAATAGAGAACTCGTGCCAACAATGCAGACTCTGCCTCAATAAAAGAAAACCTAAGAAATGTTGTCCTTCAAAAAGTTTATTAACTAAAGGTTAGTAAGCCAGTATTTATAAAATGATTTCCATAAAGACATATATGCTTTTGAAAATCAAATAAAGATATTTTGTTCTTTGTTTCAGAGGAAGCAAAGATAAGATTTTTGTTGTAAAGATGAACCCTTACATGCCTGACAAACTGATTTCAGCTGGAATTAAGCATTTGAGATTCTGGCGTAGAGCAGGTAAGGAAAAGCATTTTTTTTCCTTCCCAGATTGTTTTAAAAATGACTTGAAGTATTTTAGATATCCATTACCATTAGAAAAATTTAAAAATACTCTAGAAACTACTTTTTCCTATTTTTTGCATTTATATAGTTTCATATATGCAAATGGTTTGCTATTTATTAATTAACCATCACAATCCACGGTTCATAGATGAATGACCTAAAATCCCAAGGTTTATTTACCTGCTCAAGTTGTGATCAAATATATTCTTGGCACTGTTGGGTTTACAACCAAAGTTTTAGACTTCAAGTCCTGAGATTCTGTCACTGTCTCTTATCAATTGTGCATATATTCATATCCACAAATGCAGTACTCTTGATAGATTTCCTTCCCCCCCAACCCCCGCCTACCCCCTCAGTTTTGAAAAGTGGGTAAATTAACCATGGGATTGCACAGACAAAACAATATGTAAACCCATAATAATAATTGTGGTATTTAAGTGTTTACTATGTGTCAAGCATTGTACTAAGCTCTGGAGTAAATATGAGGTAATCAGGTCCCACATGAGGCTTACAGTAGGAGGGAGAACAGGTATTTAATCATTCTTTTGCAAATAAGGGAACTCTGAAGCATAGAGAAGTTAAACGAGTTGTCCAAGGTTACACAGCAGATAAGTGGAAGAGCTGGGATTAGAATCCAGGTCCTCTGACTCCCAGGCCCATGCTCTTTCCACTGGGCCATGCTGCTTCTCATACAAAGACAAATGACCACTATGTACTAATTTATTTTTGCCCACATATTCTCAAATATCTGAATTTGCATTCCCCTCAAAATAAGTTTTTCACCAAATGATTCTAGGGAATCTCAGTAAATCCAATCCCGTGTGATATGAGTAAGTGCCCTGAAGCATCAAACCCATTTTGAATGACAGGCAAGCATAACCAAAAATATTTCTCCCATTTGTACATAAAATTCAGAAATAATTTTTATTGCTGTCTGTTAGCTAATCTCAAATAATAAATACTTAAGTTATAACCTTTATGGTGACTAAAAGCCAGTAATTAATCATTTATGAAATTTGTCTTTCCCCTGCTAATTGTATTTGTTTCATTTTGTACATTTTACTTAGATTATAAATCCCAGTGACCGGGAAGCAGATTCTCCTTCGTTTTGTAAAATATGGAGAATTGTGCCAGTCAATATACATTTCAGAAAGGCTGAAATGAGCCTGAAATAAGTAACTTTTTTCTTATTAAGGTTTGTTTAAAATGGAACTAATAATATAATGTAATATTTGTTCAGCACTTACTATGTGCCAGGCACTGTACTAAGCATTGGGGTAGATACAAGGTAATTAGGTTAGACACAGTCTCTGTCCCACACCGTCTTAATCCGCATTTTACAGATGAGGGAACTGAAGCACAGAGAAATGAAGTGATATGCCCAAGGTCACACAGCAGACAAGTGGTGGAGCCAGGATTAGAAACCAGGTCCTTCTGACTGCCAGGCCCATGCTCTATCCACAAGGCCACACTGCTTCTCTGACCTGTCTATCAAATAGATCCAAGTAATATGCACTTATTGAGACAACGAATAATCATACGAGTACTCTGAAAACAGTAGGCTTTGATTAAAAGGTCAGGAGATAGGCCCAGCTAACCTCCTGGTTGTATTTTACAAATAACCCCCTTTTGCGCTTAGTATTTTGATTTAAGGTGCTCCTTGTTTCTTTTTCCTCTTGCTCCTACTAAGTTTATATTATTATTGTTGTTGTTAACAATAGTAACAATAATAATAACAACAACTATGGCATTTGCTGAGTGCTTGTTATGGTCAACCACTGTGCTAAACTGGAATAGATACAGTGCAATCAGAGCAGACACAGTCCTGGTCATACATGAGGTTCACACTCTAAGGGGAGGGAAAACAGGTATTTAATCCCCATTTTATAGATGAGGAGAGTGAAACACAGTGAAGTTATGTGATTTACCAGTGATCACAGAGCAGGCAAGGTATGGAGCTGTGTTTATAACCCAGGTCTCCTGACTCCCAGCCTTGTGCTCTTTACACTAGGTCAGGCTACATCTCGGTTTATGTAATTTATATCCACCTGCCTCCAGAGACCACCTATCTATATCTTGAAGAGGCCTTCCCAGACTGAGCTCCCCTTTTCCCTCTGCTCCCTCTATCCACCCCTTCACCTCTCCGCAGCTAAACCCTCTTTTCCCTCCTTTCCCTCTGCTCCTCCCCCTCCCCCTTCCCATCCCCTCAGCACTGTACTCGTCCGCTCAACTGTATATATTTTCATTACCCTATTTATTTTGTTAATGAGATGTACATCACCTTGATTCTATTTATTTGCCATTGTTTTAATGAGATGTTCATCCCCTTGATTCTATTTATTGCTATTGTTCTTGTCTGTCCGTCTCCCCCGATTAGACTGTAAGCCCGTCAAAGGGTAGGGACTGTCTCTATCTGTTACCGATTTGTAAATTCCAAGCGCTTAGTACAGTGCTCTGCACATAGTAAGCGCTCAATTAATACTGTTGAATGAATGAATGAATAAAAGCATCATTAGACATTGGAGTAGCACCTATTAAAGACACTTCATTGGTAAGGGAAAGGATCTTGAGCCTCCTTGGCCAATATGCTCTAAATTGAACTATTTCTCTTTCCGAGGAATCCCTGGCAGGGTAATATCAATTATTCTTGATAGTTAAGGGATACTTTGGGTCTGGACTGTCAAGGTCGTTTTTAGGCTGAGCCTCAATCATATTGATCATTTCTGCGTTCACAAACCTTCAGTGACCTACCCATTAATTTCTATATAAATCATAAAGTCCTGGCTTCTAGATTCTTCTAGACTGGCCTTTTTCTGCTGCCCCCCAGTTTGCACTCTTCCATTCTCCCAAAGTTACCCGTAACTGTACCTCAATCTGTTTTCCTATCTGATTTATTGTTCGCATCCTTTCCCCTGCATGCAAGTTCCTCCTACCTCAAATTCATATAACTACTTCCTTTTTTCACTTTCAAAGCCCTCATAAAGCTCCACTTCCTCCAAGAGGCAATACCTGATGGAACCTTAACTTCCTGGTAATGCCACAGACTAATGGATAGAAATGGGCCTGGGTGTCAGAAGGACCTGAATTGTAATCCTGGTTCTGTCACTTTTCTGCTGTGTGACCTTGGGCAAGTCACTTCATTTCCCTAGGCCTCAGTTACCTCATCTGCAAAATAGGAATGAAGACCGTGAGCCCCATGTGGGATAGGGACTGTGTCCAATCTGATTAGCTTATATCTACCCCAGCACTTAAAACAGTGCTTGACACATAGTAAGCGCTTAACAAATACCATTATTATTATTATAATCATCACTTTTTTTGGCTTTTGATTTCCTGTATCTTTTCTCTAAATCTGTTATTGATTATTTGGGAATTTTTGTTTGCTTGTCTTTCCAATTAAACTATAAACTCTTCAAGAGCATGGACTGTGTATGTTACTTCTGTTGTATGTTCCCAGGTGCCTAGTACAGCATTCTGCAGACATTAGGCACCTAATGAATGTTGGTGATGATGATGATGCTTTTGAAGGAGGATTTTAACAATTACATTTTTACTTTGAACCAGGGGGAGGCTTGATTGGGAGAAAAGGCTGTGTAGGTGCATTGGGAAAAAGCGATACAATGATGTGTGCAGTGTATGGTTGGACTGAAGAGATGGCGTTTTCTGGAACTTCAACTGGAGATGTGTGTATCTGGAGAGATATATTTCTTATAAAAACAGTCAAAGCACATGATGGACCAGTGTTTAGCATGCACGCTTTAGAAAAAGTAAGTAAACTAGTTGGCATTTAAAATGAAATCTGTTTGGGGTTTACGAGTGGTAGAGGGGTAGTAATTCTAGAATTAGAGGAGCAACTCTATCCCCTCCCTGGCACCTGTACTCAAGAACTATAATCACTTTGGGAGGCACCTTAATGGCGTATGGCACATAGATTCAACTTAGGCTCCATGCCCTTGCTCCCCTCTATTTTCTCTGCCTTCATGCCTAATAAGGAATGGGGCTGTTACTAAAAAAGGAACTCTGGCTTGCAGAGTAGCAGTGTTTGTACCCGCCAATAGCATCAGTGTGAAAGAAATGAAATTGTGGAAGCATCTCTTAGATAAAGGAACATCATTATTTTGGGGAAAATGATCACCTGATGCATAAGGAAAATAGGATTAATGTTTTGGAATAAACAGTCATCTTTAGAGATGAAAATTTATGTTCTCTACAGGGAATGGATCTTGTGCTCCTGTTGTACCTCCCTGCAGATCACTCAGTAGACACACAAAAATGCCATTACTACTGCTACTACAAAATACCTTCTCTAGTGACAGTTTTGCCTAGAAAGTATGAGTCCTAGTTCTTCCTGTAGCTGGCTAATGAAGGCAGAAACTACACATGAACTCTGCACTGTGTCCACTTGCCCACCTACTCACTAGTTGCACTCGCATACCCTAACAAGAACATGTCTGGCAAGAAAGACAGTTGCACTGAACAAACCACTATCACTAAAATCATTTCCTCTGAGCAGCCTCTCAGTTCGGGAATCTCAAAAGACAGTTGCATCTGATGTTCCTCATGAAGACTCCATCATCATATCTAAAAAGGAACTTTCCTCCTAAACCCACACCTGTTCCTAGCTTTCCCATCTCTGCTGATAACATCACCATTCTCCCTCTCTCTCCCAGGAGTCCACAATCCTGGCATCATCCTCAACTCCTCATCATCTTTTCTGCTCTCACATTCATTCAACTGCTACGTTTTCATCATCTTCAATAGCCATTCTCTTCACCTGCTAGTCCCCAGCTCATATTTCTTGTTTCTGCCAACCTGACCATCACAACTCCCTTTTGTTGTTGACTCTCCTGCCTCTCACCTCTTACTCAAGCTATTTCTCCAGCATGAAAATAGCTCCTGAACAAAAATCTGCCAGACCATAGTTCTACCCATCTTAAAAAGTTCCTAAAATTCCGTTTATTCTGGAGAGTCTTCCCTTGTTAACTTACAGCACACCCTAGGCACAACAAATCAACACCACCCATGGCATTTAAGTATTTCATTTTCAACTTCAGCTCCTAGGTATCTGGGAATATTTATTGTTTTATCCTTATGCTACTCCCACTATATTCTTGTTCTTCCTCCTCTTCCCCCTATTGGTAAATATTTTTTGTCTGTCCATTTTATTACAAATTCCTGGAGGACAGTGATGGGGTGTTTTGCTTTTTTAGCATCCTGAACACTTGGTACTGTGCTTTACCCTCAAATGACATTAATTAAACCTCATTTGGATAATTTAGAATGTTTATTAAATTCTAATAAGAATGAAATTAATTTTATTAAAGCAGATAATAACTGCTGAAAAAAACCACCTTTAATGCTGGAAATTTTTAACCAAATTCTACAATTTACATGAAAATAATAATGGGAATCTACTGAGAAAGCTTAACATTATTCTAGTAAGAGTCTACAGTTTTTGTTGTTATAGTTCCCTTTTTGATTTTTATGTATTAGATTTCCAGAAGCAAATTAGATTGATGCTTTCTTGTAATGAATGCACATGGAAATGGCAAAGCTTAAAATTAATGCTAGTTTGCAATTTTGATTTCAACAGGGATTCGTAACTGGGGGGAAGGATGGAGTAGTGGCTCTCTGGGATGACTCGTTTGAACGTTGCCTCAAAACTTATGCCATCAAAAGAGCTGCCTTGGCCCCTGGATCTAAAGGTGATTTGAGGGATTGCAGCCCAATGGCACCCTTTTTTTTGTAGCATGTCCTTTAGAAGTTTTTATTTTGTTAGTTTCCCAAATTTTGTTCTCTGTTGATTCCCATTATTACATCCCTACATTTCGTTTTATTTTCTAATCCAGATATAATCAAATTTGCAGTGGTTTTGTGGTCACGTGCCCTTAAATAGTCTCTATATCAGTTTTGTATATATGCCTCTTAAGCTATCCTGAATATGTGTTATAGCTTATCATGTTTTAGTACCTATGCATTTGAAAGTCTGTTTGTTTGCAGATTCTGTTGCTGCTTATGATTCAGCCTGCATTTATGTGGGTTGACTTGTGTTTCAAATGAAGCAGCAAAGGGACGCTAGCAAACCAAACTGAGATGTTTCCACAAAGAAATGGAAGAGAGCTCTCAGATTTGGATTATCATTTTGATGGGAAATCTTTGGGTTGAGACTCATGGGGAACCATGTAATGATGTCTGGTCCACCAGTGAGTCAGAGCACATCAGAGAATTGAACCATTGCAGAATGCCAAATATCAAATTTGCACCCAGAAAAATAGGCAAATGGAAATAAAAATATATGTAAACCAAATATCTAGGACTCTGGATAACTAAAGGTAATAAAGTTTTTCTTGTCAGCAAAAGTTGATACTTAATTTTGGAATTAGTGCCCTAGAATGAATGAAAAGAAAATGAATGCATCTATTTCAGTGGTGAAATAAAGAGGAGTTCTAAGCAGGTAGTACCAAAACAACATTTTCAACCACCTCCAATGATGTGATATCTCTGGACTGCTGGGAGATGACAGTACCTGACTTGGAGGACTGATGAAAGGAAGCCCAAATGTCATGAACATCATGATACAAAAGGCAGATTATAAACAGTGCTAGTGCTACAGATAACAAGTGCAAATGTATTATAAAGCACGTGTGCACAGTGAAAAAGGGTTTGTTTAGTTGTGAATTGGTCTTTTGCCCCACAACCACCCAAGTGAACGATCTCACTATCAGTGACATCTTCCGTATATGTGAATGAGAGAAAACATTAATTACAAGTTCATAATATCTTTCTGGGAGTTATTGTTCATTTTTAAATTAAATTTGCAATTATAGTGACATCACTGACTGTATTTGATATTGTAGGTCTCCTCTTGGAAGACAACCCATCAATACGTGCCATATCATTGGGACATGGACATATTTTAGTAGGCACAAAAAATGGTGAAATTTTGGAGGTAGATAAAGGTGGACCAATCACCTTGTTAGTTCAGGTAATTAACATTTTCATGTTCTTGCCCCTGGAACGGTTGACAGAAGAGCTTCTATGTGATTATTAGACTGGTAGCTCCTTGTAGGCAGGAACATGTTTACCAGCTCTATTGTATTGTACTCCCCCAAATGCTCTGTACATTGTAAGCACTCAATGAATACCATTAATTGATTATTGAATTTAAAAATGAAAGGAAATTAACTACTAGAAATTTTTCTGAGACATATTAACTACTGAAGAAACTACCAAAAATGTTAAACTGTAAACACTCAATTCAACATAAAATAAGTTTAATTATGTAGGGATATAGAAGATAGGTGACCAAAATTTAAATAAGACCTACAGCCTGTAGTGGAACCTCAGTATTCTTCATAGGTTGTCTGCCTCATTGCTATGACATCTAAAAATATAGGCAAGGCCAGAGAATAGGTTTTCTGTAGATGTTGTGCAAAATTGCTAAAAAGAATGGAGGAATAGTAATTAGGGGACCATTAGGTTCCCAAGTGCTGATTTTCTTGAAAAATACAATAATCAGTTTTTTCCAGATGTGTACACTAACCATTTTATGGACAAGAGTGATTAATAATTAATGTATATAACGAAATGGAGCCCTTTATTTTCAGACTTACTGTAAAGAGATTGTAAGTATGAATTACATTCCTGTGTGTCCAGTTTTCATTACTAGAGTTTTGGGAAAAAAATAGAGAAACCAGAAAGGTGTCCAAAGAGGAGCTGCAATAATAATTAAGAGGTTGGAGAAGAGAGCTTCTGAGGAATAATTAAAAGAAGTAAGATTGTTTGGTAGGAGAAAAGAAAGGTAATGGATAATTTTTTCAAGTATAAAAGGCATTTTGAGGAGAAATTTTTTAGCCGTCTACCGAATATTGAAGGAGAGTAGATTTTAAACTTCATCAAGAAGGAGTTTAGGTAGACATATATGTTCCAACTGCCTAGATGTTTAGGTACTTGATCAAGGAGGTTGCAGCATCTCTGCCACTGGAAATCTTTAAGGAAAAAATATTTACTTATCTGGAGGCTGAGGACTGGTCATTTGGCTATATTTCTATAATTTTAGCTACCTCCAGAGTATAATATTTATCCTACCTTTTCTTTTCACTATAAATCTACAAAAATATCAAGCTTTCAGCGCAGGAATCAGTTTAGAATAGTACATAGTAGTTAAAAAATTCTAAATATGGATTACTGTTTCTGTTATGATAAATTTTGTCCTCAAGATTGGTGGTTTACAATATCTTTTATGCTTGTTATAGGGGCACATGGAAGGGGAGGTGTGGGGCTTAGCTGCCCATCCTCATTTGCCTATTTGTGCTACTGTAAGTGATGATAAAACCCTAAGAATATGGGATCTCTCTCCCAGCCACTGTATGCTAGCTGTTCGGAAACTGAAAAAAGGTAAGAGGCTATTTTGATTCAGGAGTATGAAATGATTACTTAACTTTCAAATCTTTCCCCAGATCACATATATAAATAAGGTGGGGCCATAATATATTGTTGGTTTGTTTTAATGGTATTTGTTAAGTGCTCACTCTGTGCCAGGCACTGTTCTAAGCGCTAAAGTAGATACAAACTAATCAGGTTGGACACAGTCCCTAATCCGATAGTCCCAAAGTCTTCATCCCCATTTTACAGATGAAGTAACTGAGGCACAGAGAAGTAAAGTGACTTGCCCAAGGTCACACTGCAAACAAGAGGTGTGATTAGAACCCAGGTCCTTCTGACTCCTAGGCCCATGCTCTATTTACTAGGTCACGCTGCTTCTCCAACATATCATGGCCCAACATATCTAAGGATGATACTAAATACTGAATTCAGCCAAATCTACCAGGATGATGCCTGGCGATCAAAAAGCTGAAAAATCTTTTAGGATTGACAGACTAGAAGGCAAAAACAGAAATAGTGCTAGGGACTGTAAATATAAAATTTGATACCCTGCCCAGTCTGTGTGTCCTGCATTGGCTTTTTCAATCACCCATAATACCAAAGATATAGCTCACCATCAGTGATGTTGTCTTCTAGGACAAAGGGCAGTTATGATAATAATAATAATTTTGGTATTTGTTAAGCTCTTACTATGTGCCAAGCACTGTTCTAAGCACTGGGTATATGCAAGGTAATCAGGTTGTTCCACGTGGGGCTGATAGTCTTAATCCCCATTTTCCAGATGAGGTCACTGAGGCATAGAGAAGTTAAGTGACTTACTCAAAGTCACACAGCTGATAAGTGGTGGAGCCGGGTTCCCAAGCCCGGGCTCTTTAGACTGACCACGTTCTTGTTAATTGCTGTATAGATTTCTTCATCCATTATCTTATACTTTTCACTCAATCACTGATACTATCCTCTTACCATTCTTGTGTCCAAAGCTGGATCACTTAGTGGCTTTTACCTTTTTCTTTCTGTCTTTTAGTCTTAAGCTGTAGCAAGCCCTAATTTGAAAAGAAAACAGTTTTATAGGAAATACTTAATTCTCAAAAATGCTTCATTTTGTATTCTTGGAAGCAAAGGAAAAGGCAACTAATAAAGAAGTATTTAAATTTTTGTGAATTCCTGTGCCACTTTCCCAATTTTTTAATGTTTTTTTAATATCTGCTAGTCAACTTAAATCCTTAAAAGGTTAAGTTTGGCAAAGGATGATATTTTACTGATTCTTAGATTGAACTGATACCTGTAATTCAAGTAGTACATTGTTACTTTTGCAAGTTAAAATAAAATACCTTTTGGGTTATAGCTGTGGCAGAATAAAATAAGTAACACAGTTTGGCATGAATGTGAATTTTGAATTGTCTTCTGTCATTTTAGAAAATAAAGATGCTCAGGCCCTTTTTTAGCTCAGGAAAATCATTGATGAATAACCAGCTATTTATTTTCCTCAGGGGGCAGATGTTGCTGTTTTTCTCCTGATGGCAAAGCTTTGGCTGTAGGCCTTAATGATGGAAGTTTTTTGATGGTAAATGCAGACACTTTGGAGGATCTTGTATCCTTTCACCACAGAAAGGATGTTATTTCCGAAATTCGATTTTCACCCGGTAAGATTCAGTTGAGGCAGTGTTTCATGTAATTTGAATTTGGTTCCAATCATTTCTCCAATTTCTCCAAGGAAACAGTTTTTTTTTTCCTTTTGAGATGTCTAATTTACTTAATTTTTTTTTTTAAATAAATCACTCTGACTTTGTTTTCAAACCTTTCTAGAGCTCTCTGTGAACACCTGGACAATGATAATGATATTGTAAACTGAATGTGACTTAGGTATAATCTAAATTCTGAAAACTTTCAGAGTGTTGTTTCTACACGTCCCTAGGAGTTAAAAGGGAATGTATAGTACATGTCTATATGAGGTAAACCCGTCAGAAAGTTTAAAAAAAAGTTCACAAAATCTGCTCATGCCTTCATGGTACTGACAATTCAGCCTGGTAAATCAGAAAAGCAATATGGTCATTTCTGCTGTAATACATGTTTTCCCTAATCAGTTATCTTAGGATGTTGTTAGGGAATTAGGGAATGTTCGTCTGACATTGTAAACCTGTTTGGATACGGCTTTGCGGAGTGTCACAAGAAAAGGCTCATCTGCCTGCTTGCAGTTTGGAAAAGGGTGAATGCCACAGTGTGAGCATTCCATTATTAGTATTATCATCATCGTTATTATTATTATTATTGTTATTTGTTAAGTGCTTACTTTGTGCTCGGCACAAAGTGCTGGAGTAGATACAAGATAATCGATCAGTCGTATTTACTGAGTGCTTTCTGTACTAAGTGCTTGGGAGAGTGTAATATAATCATGTAACAGACACATTCCCTGCTGACAATGCTTTTACAGTCTAGGGGGGGAGACAGACATTAATATAAATAAATAAAATTATAGATACATATGTAAGTGCTGTGGGGCTTGGGGGGTGGGGATGAATAAAGGGAGCAAGTCAGGGAAACACAGTAGGGAGTTGAAGATAAGGAAAAGGGGATTAGTCAGTGAAGGTTTCTTGGAGAAGATGTGCCTTCAATAACGCTTTGAAGGCGGGGAGAGTAATTGTCTGTTGAATATGAAAAGGGAGGATATTCCAGACCAGAGGCAGAGCATGGGTGAGAATCAGGTCCCATAGGGGACTTACAGCCTAAAAAGGAGGGAGAATAGGTATTGAATCCCTATTTTGTAGATGAGATAACTGAGGCACATAGACGTGAAGTGACTTGCCCAGGGTCACCCAGCAAACAAGTGGCAGAGCAGCTATTACAACCTAAATTCTCTGATTCCCTGGACCAAACTCTTTCCACCAGGCCATGCTGCATCTCAGAAATTTGAGTTTTTGCAAGAATATGAATTCTGCACTACAGGAGAACTAGTTGAATGTTCTGACTGTATGGAAAAGGCAGTTTTGGTGTTGGATTGTGTGCTTATGTGTGTTTCCTAGTTGGGTTAGGAGGTTTTTTTGTTGTTTTGGGATGGTTTTGTTTTAATGGTATTTGTTAACCACTTACTATATCCCAGGCTCTGTATTAAGCACTGGGTTGATACAAGCTAATCAGGTTGGGCATGGCCATGTCCCACGGGGGCTCAAGGTCTTAATCCCTATTTAACAGATGAGGTAACTGAGGAACAGAGAAATTAAGTGACTTGCCCAAGGTCACAGCAGACAAGTGGCAGAGCCGGGATTACTAAGGGAGCACTTAGTTCAGCGCTCTGCACAGATTAATTACTCAATGAATATTATTGATTGATTTTTAAATGTTCATTCTTCCATATTGGGCCCATTTCTCATAGCTGGAATCAAGATTAATTGTTTCCTTTTTAAGGTGATGTTCCTTCTGGGCAGGGAATATATCTACCAACTCTGTTATATTGTACGCTTCCAAGTGCTTAGTACAGTACTCAATAAATACACTTGATTGCTCTGCACACAGTGAACACTCAAGAAATACGATTGATTTGCAACTTTAAACTATTCAGGAATTAAGAAAGACAAATTCCTGACTTTCTCTGTAGCCTGAACTAAAATATTAAACTTATATTTGGTCATTTGTGAGATGTAAGCACACTTCAGTGTATTTATGAATGAAGTTATCAATGATCAGTATTTTTTATAAATTCTTTAAGACAAAGCATAACTTCAGTTGTAGAAATCAAAACTCAAGTTTTCAGTGAGAGAAGAAACACTTAACAAATACGTTGCATTCAATATATTTTAGGTTCTGGGAAATACCTGGCTGTAGCATCTTATGACAGTTTTGTAGATATCTACAATGTAATGAGTAGTAAGCGAGTAGGAATCTGCAAAGGAGCCACAAGTTATATAACACATATGGACTGGGACATCAGAGGTAAGAACTTAACTTAATTGCCACTGCAAAATTGTACTACATGTATTACCACTGTCTGAAATTGCACGAAGTGTCTTGGATCAAAGGTTTTTTAAATACTATATAAGAGTAGAGTAGCACTTACTAGTTATGTAGCATCTTTCTTATGAAGACTTGTAAGATTTTGCTCACTCAGATGGTTTTGGTTCTTGAAACTCAGTCAAGGAGGTCTATATTCATACTGTGTTGAAAAAATTTTATAAACTATATAGTTAAATAGAATACTTAAACATATCTTTAAGTAGGTTTACCCAAAGTTTTTTAGGAATTGGCATCTATTTGTTTGGAACAACCTAAATCACGAAAAAAATTATCATAGCTGTTTCACAATACTGTAAAGTTTGGTTTAATTTCATAGTAGTTATTAGAAAATGTTGAAAAATAATAGGGAAATTCACAATGCAGATAAAAGCATTTTATGCAGTTCTTGAAATTGATGTTTTCCCATTTATACAATCCCCAAGCTATGTAAACACTTTCTATATAGTATGTGTATTTATTTTTTTTAAAGGAAAACTTTTACAGGTCAACACTGGTGCTAAAGAGCAGTTATTCTTTGAAGCTCCTCGAGGGAAAAAACAGAACATTCCTAATTTGGAGGTAGGAAAGAGACCTTCTTCACAACTGTGTAATCTATATAAGTAAAAAATGGTAACTTTTTGTTGAAGCCAAGTGATCCTAAGGAGTTGACAGAAAGGAGCCCCCAGAATAAGAACAGGCAATTTGGGGGACTGATGGGTCACCGAACAAATTTTCAAATTTTGTGCAAACCGTAGCCAAACTTTTTTGACTATCACAGTAAAGAACAAAGAAGGAGAGCAGGGAGAAGTAAGAGATGGAAGCCATTACTTCTCTCTGGGGCAGTGCAGAGCCTGCCATAAACCCACACATCAGTAACTCTGGGGACCATGAAATGCAAAACAGTAACCACCTTTTCCATCTGTAGCACACTTGGAGCCAGTTAGAAGTTGGCGCAGTGGGTACACGTCAGTCACTTTTCCACCAGTTGGTTGGTAGCTCGGGTCCCAACCGCAAGCTATAGTTGGGCACTTAAAGCTGGCCCATAGACTGCAGTGTACCCTCCTGGGCCACTTGGGATTCAGATGGGCAATCTTTCTTCCCCTTTTCCCAGTTCCACCAATGCAGATCTTTGGGGGACCCTGGCTCTCGTTATATCCTGGCTAGACTACTGTGTCAGCCTTCTCTCTGATCTCCCTTCCTCCTCTCTCGCCCCGCTCCAGTCTATTCTTCACTCCGCTGCCTGGCTCATCTTCCTGCAGAAATGATCTGGGCATGTCACTCCCCTTCTTAAACAACTCCAGTGGTTGCCTATCAACCTCCGCTCCAAACAAAAACTCCTCACTCTAGGCTTCAAGGCTCTACATCACCTTGCTCCTTCCTACCTCTCCTCCCTTCTCTCTTTCTACCGCCCACCCCGCACGCTCCGCTCCTCCGCCGCCCACCTCCTCACCGTCCCTCGGTCTCGCCTATCCCGCCGTCGACCCCTGAGCCACGTCCTCCCGCAGTTCTGGAACGCCCTCCCTCCTCACCTCCGCCAAACTGATTCTCTTCCCCTCTTCAAAACCTACTTAAAACTCACCTCCTCCAAGAGGCCTTCCCAGACTGAACTCCTCTTCTCCCTCTACTCCCTCTACCACCCCCCCTTTACCTCTCCGCAGCTTAACCCTTTTTCCCCCCATTTCCCTCTGCTCCTCCCCCTCTCCCTTGCCATCCCCTCAGCACTGCACTCGTCTGCTCAACTGTATATATTTTCATTACCCTATTTATTTTGTTAATGAAATGTACATCGCCTCGATTCTATTTAGTTGCCATTGTTTTTACGAGATGTTCTTCCCCTTGACTCTATTTATTGCCATTGTTCTTGTCTGTCCGTCTCCCCCGATTAGACTGTAAGCCCGTCAAACGGCAGGGACTGTCTCTATCTGTTGCCGACTTGTTCATTCCAAGCGCTTAGTACAGTGCTCTGCACATAGTAAGCGCTCAATAAATACTATTGAATGAATGAATGAATTTGTCCATTGTACCACTTCTCAAGGCCCCCAGAGTTAGAGAGGCAGCAGGAACACATCTCATTGCAGACTGCAAGCATCCCTGAAACTGCAGATGGTGACATTGGGTATCTGGCCACAGACATTTCTAATTTGGGAAAGTGTAACTGCCTGATAGATGAAAAGAACATTGAAAGTTGGAAGTACTTCAGAAAGGTGTTCATTTAAGGGTACTAGTACGAGAGCAAAGTCTTGCAAGAATCCTAACCTGCAGCAGATTAATTGCCTTTCAGAAATGATACTAATGAGCAGCAAAAGGGCTTTATGGAGATCACAGCAAGAGAGAAAACAGGAAGCAGGATAAATATTTCTCATAATCAACAGTTGAATGACGTACTCTTTTTCCATCTACCATCTTTATCTGCTACTGTCACCTTTCATATTCAGAGATGCTAGGCTGCCAGTGCATGTGTATGTTTGCTATAAAGACTAATGGTCACCAGCAAGTTCTTTCTACACTGAACTAGTTGTAATATTCTGCTCTCTGGCTAGTGACTCTATTGTTGTCAGGGATGTTGCTTATATGGTCATAGGGAAGGGTGAGAAAGAAATAAATTTTGTGTGACCAAAATGCACTCTAATTACATCTCCTTTTTTCTCTAAAATGGAGAATTTCAACAGGGATTTGAGGTCCTGCATCAAAAAGTCGGGGAGATGCACAATTTGTCTGAAAATGTAAATATCAAGGATTTTGTGGTTTAGAGAATTATTATTAATAATAATAATAATTGTACTTGTTAAGGGTTTACTATGTGCCAAGCACTGTTGATAATAATAATGTTGATATTTGTTAAGTGTTTACTATGTTCCAAGCACTGTTCTAAGCACTGGGGGGAAATTCAAGGTCATCATGTTGTCCCACGTGGAGCTCACAGTCTTAATCCCCATTTTACAGATGAGGTAACTGAGGCCCAGAGAAGTTAAATGACTTGCCCAAAGTCACACAGCTGACAAGTGGTGGAGCCAGGATTAGAACCCACGACCTCTGACTCCCAAGCCCATGCTCTTTCCACTAAGCCACGCTGCTGTTCTAAGCACTGGGATAGATATGAGTTAGGTTGGACACAATCACTGTCCCATATGGGACTCACACCCTCAATTCCCATTTTACAGATGGGTTAACAGAGAAGTGAAGTGACTTGCCCAGGGTCACACAGCAGACAAGTGGCAGAGCCAGGATTAGAAAGCACCACTCCTACACAGCCCTTTAGATGTAATTAACAAAAAAAAACAAAAGCATTAAATCTTTTATCAACTATTGCATAACCCCTTAAGGGGCAAAACTAGAGTGCAGGGGTTACACATTAGGGTCTATCAGGAAATGTTATAAGAAATAGGATAATTTAATCTCAAAATCAGAAAGGTGAGAATGTTGACTATTAGGTAGCCCCTAGACTGCTGTTCTACATTTCCAGTATAGATAAAAGAAGCAATGGACTTCAATTTTCCTAGGAGGGGTTTCGGGTAGCTGAAATGATAAACATTTTAATTGTTTTGACTCTTATCAAGGAGGTTGTGCGGTTTCCCTGGAACTCTTAAAATTGATAAGAAAAACTCTCTACCCATAGTATTATCATTTCCCCACTGCCTAGATATGGAAAGATGTATTTAAACTCTGATTGTCTTCCATTTAAATGATGCGTAATATAATTAAACATGAAATGCTAAAACTTTACTGTTGTTAGGAATAAACATGCAAAATTTAATAACTTGTTTTTTATAGGTAGAAAAAATTTGTTGGGCATCATGGACAAGTGTTCTTGGTTCTTGCTGTGAGGGAATTTGGCCAATAATAGGAGAAGTCACTGATGTAACTGCTTCATGTCTAACCAGTGATAATATGGTCCTGGCTACAGGGGATGATTTTGGATTTGTGAAACTTTTTAGATATCCTGCTAAAGTATGTATTTTCATTTATCTTGTGTTCAGTAATGATCTATAAAGCTAGTGGTACCTGTGCCCGTTAATAACATTATGTAACTGCAGTTCAGATGGCACAGAGTACAACTACCTAATGTTCCTAGTGCGTGCTATAGTGTTATAGATTTTATATTTCATTTTATTTGTGAAATATCTCTTCTAATCATAAATACTGGGGGAAACTTATCAACATAAAACTATGTTTTGGTACATCATCCTCATTTTTTTCTGAATTTTTCATGTATAGTTCAGTCTTAAAATCATCAAGTGCTGTTATTGGTTTTATAAAATTATGTGTATGTAAAAAACATGTCCTATATACAGATTACAAATTAAACTGTTATATCGTTATGTCATACTCTTCCAAGCGCTTAGTACAGTGCTCTGCACACAGTAAGCACTCGATAAATACTACTGACTGAGTGATTGACTATTGCATTTTCACTTACTCATCAAATTCAAATTGTTCATATCTTTTTTCACTCCTAGGGAAAATTTGGGAAGTTCAAAAGGTATGTCGCCCATAGTACACATGTCACAAATGTTCGCTGGACTTATGATGACAGCTTGTTGGTTACCTTAGGAGGTGCAGACACATCTCTAATGGTATGGACTTATGAAATAGAGGGATACCGAGAGAAGAGACAGTGTGATAGTGAAGAATCTGATATAGATTCTGAGGAAGATGGCGGTATGTAATTTTCAAATGAAATACGTCTTACTGAAAATGTGGAAATCTTGAGGATGTTAATTGAATGAAGGACATTTGAATCAAAGAGTTGTCTAGACAGATTTGAGGTCAAAATAGTTACTTTAGTAAAGGGTAGTTATTGAAATTGAATGAGCAAAACTGAAAATTGATTACAGTTCTCTTCTGTTTTTTTGCTAAATGATAGAAATATGTCACCTTTCTTGTTAGTTCCCAGAGGAAAAGGATCCCTGATTAAATATTCGTAATTGGCTAGCCTTCTTGACAACATATTTGACAAATATTGTACTACTGGTTGCAGTGCATTATATTGTGGAGGCAGGACCATATTATCAGGATTGTCATTATATTAGTACTTTAAACTATGCCATATGTCTTCCTGGTGGTTATGCCATTTCATTCTCCCAATTTCCCTGACAGATATGGAGACACAGTTATTATTAACCCCATTTCACTGATGAAGGAGCAGAGGCAAAGAGAGGTTAAACCACTCATCCAAGGTTTCAGGCAGGCCAGTGGCAGTTAGGACTATAGTACAGGTCACCTGTCTACTAGATCTATTTATTATCTTTCCATTGGGCCACACTAATTTATACACTGTCCTTTGCCTTTAGCTCTTGTCCCTAAACCATTGTTCATACCTTTTTCATGCCTAGAATATTCCCCACTCAGCTCAACCAAAATATATCTTTCTCCTCATTTAAAATCTTCTTAAAAAGTGACCTCCTTCAGGTCACTTTTAATTAATCTCCCTCTTTCCCAATCATAGCAGCCCAATAAATCTCCACCTCTTCCTTTTCTTTATTGTCTTCCTCCTCATCTATATTTATTAAGTATTGTATGCTCTGGTGCCCTACACTGGACTAGGTTTTGGGGAGGAGCTTATTGTATGCTCCCCAAAACCTAGTTCAGGTATTTATGATTGCATTTATGTACTTATTTATTCACATATCCAGCTGTATATTTCCTAACTGTAAATACCTATCTTTATTTTCTACCTAAATAACTGTGTGTCTCCCCTGTTCAATTAATACTCACTTGCTAGGTTCACTCCTCCAAAGCTAACTGATGTAGCTGAACCTCACTTTCACTTCTAGACCCTTGCATGGAACTCCCTTTCTCCATTCACATCTGCCAAATCATGTCCCTCCTCACCTTCCAATCCCATCAAAAAAAGCCCTCCAGGAGGTATTCCTTGGATAATTCCTACTTTTCTTGTCAGGTGGTAACATCAGCAACTCCCATTTCATCTATTTATGTTTTTATTATTCTTTTCCTTTTGGTGTTACCAGTTATATCTTCATTTTCCCTTCTGTCCTCTGTATGAATACTATCTGTGCCTGCCATCCCATTCCTCCCGTAAGATAAGTTCCTTAACTGCTGAGGACAATGGAATGGCAGGCACAGAAAGGAATATGCAGTGTTGTTTTCTCAACACAAGTTTGTTCTTAATATAATAGAATTCACAAGTGTTTTTGGTGAAGGTGTAGTGAGAAATGTTTTTTGAGGTTTTTTCCCATGCGTGTGATACAGTCAAGGCAAAATGCTACTCTACTGCCCAGCCTCTGCCTCAGCCCTACTGTATTGATCCATACAAAACTTTGTATTTTTGGTTTTGTAGTTTACTCTATGTAATACAGTAAAGTAACAATATGTGGCAAGGATAGCAAGCATTCTAACTAGTGGTGGACATAGTATGGAGAAGCAGTGTGGCTAGTGGAAGAGCACAGGCTCGGGAGTCAGAGGTCGTGGATTCTAATCCCGACTCCACCACTTGTCAGCTGTGTGACTTTGAGCAAGTCACTTAACTTCTCTGTGCCCCAGTTACCTCATCTGTTAAATGGGGATTGAGACTGTGAGCTCCACCTGGGACAACCTGGTTACCTTGTATCTATCCCAGCGCTTAGAACAGTGCTTGGCACATAGTAAGTGCTTAACAAATACCATCATCATCATTATTATTGTTATTATGGAAATTTGTAGAATAAAATGTTTTTGCCCAACCCATTAATTCCCACTGACTCAGTGGTACTATAATGCGGTTTTCCCGTAACGTAACATTCTTCAAGAAGACATCTTCTGTGGAATAGCAGAAATGATGGTAGTAGAATGTGCTCATTGTTTATATATGTGTGTGTGTGTATATATACACAAACACAGACACACATATGCAAGTGTCACACAGGTGGCTGTGAGTATATAAGTGCTGAAGAGGTAGTTGGGAAGCTATGATCTGAGAGGAAAAAAAATGAATCTGAGTGACTCCTAGGAAAGGATTGTGAAAATGGGGAGAGCTGAGGCTGGCATTGAGAAGACTCAAAATGGAGAGCATGGGATGAAGATACAGTTGTAGAGAACTTTGAATGCAGTGCTCAGTTGTTTTTGTTTGATGTGGAAAGAAATAGGTAGCTAGTGAAGTTTTTTGGGTTTTTTTGTGGAGGGGAGTGACATTGGAAGCAAGGAAAACAGTAAAGATGATGATGTAATAATTAGCAGTAAAGTGACTAGGGAGGAGAAAGAGGAGTGGATCCAGGAAATATTATGGAGGTAAAAACCACAGGATTTAGAGACAGACCGAATGTAGGAGGTGAAAGGCTGATAGAAGTCAAAGATGATATCTGTGTGGGTTAGAGAAGCGTAGTGGTGTTTTTAATTTCAGTGGAAAAGGTAGGAGGTGGACTAGGTTAAAGGGAAGGGAAGATGAAGTGTTCACTTTTAGCTGTATTGATTCAAGGTGTCAGCAGATCATCCACAAGGGGGTGTCCTGGAAGTGAGAGGACATGTGAGATTGTAAAGCAAGTTAGAAGACAGGTGGTGAGATAGACCTGTGCATCAATCCACATAGAGGTGGAAGTTTAAATCATGGAATTGGATGAACTCCCAAAGAGCATTTGTAGAGTGAGGTGAATAGAAGACCCACATACATTTATTTATCTACTTGTTATAGTTTCATTTACATGTGTCAAATATTTATACTCTTGTTAATCGGGAGTACAAAATAAGTGTTAGGGAGTTAGGTAACATGCTTCTGACATCTTGAGCCTCTTTGGACTTGGTGTTCTGCCTTATAGAAAAAAGTGTACTGTACTATGGAGCAGAATAACTGGGCTATAGAAAACTCTCTTGAATTTGATATTTCATCATTTTATACAATTGGTTCTCCCATTAGATTGCAGTGTTATTAAGGAAAGATATCATACCCTTTACTTATTAGTTTGTTGCTCGAGAGCATAGTGCAATGCACTGCACTGTCAACACTGTAGATACCGCTACTCCTATATGAACTCTCAGCATCCCTTCTGCCCTAAGAATATGATTGCATCATTTTAAATGAGTTGATCCAGAAAATATGTAGTTTGATAATTTAAATATATCTCCATTGTGGTATGACATTTCAAACCAATATCTTGGTTACCTGGCTGTTTTTTTAGAAGCACTTCAGGAGATTTTTAGAATTAAATAATATCAATTTTATGGAAAATGAAAATGGAAGGTAGTGTGTTATTTATTTGTCTCATATTTGGATATATTGGTAACAGTGTTCATAATACTGGTGCATGTCCTTTTCTTCCTTTGTCTTATATGTGGTAGGCTATGATAGTGATGTTACAAGAGAGAATGAAATTAATTACACCATCAGAGCCTTATCAACAAATATCAGACCAATGTTTGGAATCAAGCCTCATTTGCAACAGAAAGAACCCTCACTAGATGAAAGGTAACTGCTTCATGTAGGCTTATGGTAGGAGGAAAAGAAAATCTGCCTGAGAATTTTTAATTCAATTTTTAATGATCACAAAAAAGATATTGTAGAAACCTATTTTCTGAGAAATTATGCTTTGTACAGCATTCAGCATGGTTTCATCAGCTTGTTTATACTTGATAAATGCCTTTTTTGCTTTTTAGTTCTAGATTTGATATCTCTGAAACTTTATATTCATATAGGTTTCTGTATTTTTATAAAATTAGAAATTGAGTTCTACTTCAGACTCTATCGATGTGGTATATCTTCTAAACAATATCTCAAATATCCATGTTAAAAATTTTCCGTATTTAAACAGTCTGGTCACCAAGTTATATAAACTATAAAGATACTGGATGTAGAAAATCAAGTTGTATCAGTTCTAATTGCACATATGTGTGAAGATAGGATCTAGCTTTTTCTTAGATTTCTACCAGAACATGGTCTTTATTTTATTTACTTAGTAATAGTGCTCTTCTATTCTGCCTTTATGTATTTCAATTTTCTTTTTTTCCTCTTCTCTTTTTCCTTCCTCCTATGCAGGCAGGGGGTAGTGAGGTAAGTATCCTGTTAAAGAAATCCAAAGGGATCCTTTATATTACCATAAAAACTTTAGAAAAAAAGAATTGGACAAAATAAAAAATAAAAATTATGCATCCCTATTCTTCTCCACAGCAGTGGGTTGTCATAAATCCCTCAGAGGAAAGCCTCTGCCGCCTTATAGCAGAAAGAGGCAAAATCCATCCCTTCTTTGGTGCCAGCAAGAGTGCTCATACAGAATCCTTGCTTTAGGTGCATCCATGTGATTTCATGTGCCATTTGAAAGTGTGTTAGGACAGGACAGGATGACTGGCAATTATTGGCTCTCTTCATTCATTCAATAGTATTTATTGAGCGCTTACTATATGCAGAGCACTGTACTAAGTGCTTGGAATGTACAAATTGGTAACAGATACAGTCCCTGCCCTTTGATGGGCTTACAGTCTAATCGGGGGAGACGGACAGACAAGAACAATAGCAATAAATAGCAATAGCAATAGCTCTCATGCCTGGAACACCCTAACAATGTGGTGAACCAGCATCATTGTTGAGGAGCAAAGTGAAGCAGGCATTAATACAGAGCCTTCACCCTTGTCAGAGATTCTCCATTTGAAGCAGATGTGTGTCTATTTAAAATAAAGAAAGGGAGATGCAGAAGGAGGTTGCTCTCTCTATTAAGCTCCTGACAATGTACTGCTATGCCCTGGGAGGGCTCACTCAATCAATCACTTGAGCGCTTGCCATATGCAGGACATTGTACTAAGTGCTCTATCTCCCTACTACCCTTTCTTTCCAAAATCCTAGAATGAGTCGTCTACAATCGCTGCTTAGAATTCCTTAACTCCCATTCTCTCCTGGACCCCCTCCAATTTGGCTTCCGTCCCCTCCACTCTACCGAGACTGCTCTCTCTAAGGTCACCCGTGACCTCCTTCTTGCCAAATCCAATGGCTCCTACTCCATTCTAATCCTCCTTGACCTCTCTGCTGCCTTTGACACTGTCGACCATCCCCTCCTCCTCCATACCTTATCTCACCTTGGCTTCACGGACTCCATCCTCTCCTGGTTCTCCTCTTATCTCTCTGGCCGATCATTCTCGGTCTCCTTCGCAGGTGCCTCCTCCTCCTCCCATCCTTTAACTGTTGGAGTTCCTCAAGGGTCAGTTTTTGGCCCTCTTCTGTTCTCCATTTACATTCACTCCCTTGGTGAACTCATTCGCTCTCACGGCTTTGACTACCATCTCTACACAGATGACATGCAGATCTACATCTCCGCCCATGTCCTCTCCCCCTCCCTTCAGGCTCGCATCTCCTCCTGCCTCCAGGATGTCTCCACCTGGATGTCAGCCCGCCACCTAAAACTCAACATGAGCAAGACTGAGCTCCTCATCTTCCCTCCCGAGCCCGGTACTCTCCCAGACTTCCTTATCACCGTGGATGGCACGACCATCCTTCCCGTCTCTCAGGCCCGCAGTCTTGGTGTCATCCTTGACTCGTCTCTCTCGTTCACCCCACACATCCTATCCGTTACCGAGACCTGCCGGTTTCACCTTTACAATATCGCCAAGATCCGCCCTTTCCTCTCCACCCAAACGGCTACCTTACTGCTACGGGCTCTCGTTATATCCCGGCTAGACTACTGTGTCAGCCTTCTCTCTGATCTCCCTTCCTCCTCTCTCGCCCCGCTCCAGTCTATTCTTCACTCCGCTGCCCGGCTCATCTTCCTGCAGAAACGATCTGGGCATGTCACTCCCCTTCTTAAACAACTCCAGTGGTTGCCTATCAACCTCCGCTCCAAACAAAAACTCCTCACTCTAGGCTTCAAGGCTCTCCATCACCTTGCCCCTTCCTACCTCTCCTCCCTTCTCTCTTTCTACCACCCACCCCGCATGCTCTTCTCCTCCGCCGCCCACCTCCTCACCGTCCCTCAGTCTTGCCTATCCCGCCGTCGACCCCTGGGCCACGTCCTCCCATGGTCCTGGAACGCCCTCCCTCCTCACCTCCGCCAAACTGATTCTCTTCCCCTCTTCAAAACCCTACTTAAAACTCACCTCCTCCAAGAGGCCTTCCCAGACTGAGCTCCTCTTCTCCCTCTACTCCCTCTACCACCCCCCCTTCACCTCTCTGCAGCTTAACCCTCTTTTCCCCCCATTTCCCTCTGCTCCTCCCCCTCTCCCTTGCCATCCCCTCAGCACTGTACTCGTCTGCTCAACTGTATATATTTTCATTACCCTATTCATTTTGTTAATGAAATGTACATCGCCTTGATTCTATTTAGTTGCCATTGTTTTTACGAGATGTTCTTCCCCTTGACTCTATTTATTGCCATTGTTCTTGTCTGTCCGTCTCCCCCGATTAGACTGTAAACCCGTCAAATGGCAGGGACTGTCTCTATCTGTTGCCGACTTGTTCATTCCAAGCGCTTAGTACAGTGCTCTGCACATAGTAAGCGCTCAATAAATACTATTGAATGAATGAATGAATGAAAAGAGAGTAGGTAACAAAACAAAACAAAATTACCTCAAGTTGGGGAGACAGACATGAAAAAAATTACAGGTAGGGGAATTAACTCAGTATAAGGATGCACATGCATGTTCTGGGGGTCGGGGGTGTGGTGAATGCCAAAGTGTATAAGAGGTCAAGATTTAAGTGCATAGGTGATGCTAGGAGGAGGGAAAAATACCACTGATTGAAATAGGTTGGGGAGATGAGATTAGTCAGGGAAGACTTCCTGGAGGAAAGAAGATTTTATAAGGCTTTGAAGATGAGAGAGGTGGTCTGTCAGATATGAAAAAGGAGGGATCCAAGGCAGAAGGGAATCAGGTTGCAGAGTCAAGTTCATCAAAAATAAAGGATATGTAGATGTAGAAATGTAGTTGTGTAATGTCATTTTTCATATTGGTGCCTAATTTTTTTAATGACATATGACTAACACGAATGCAAATGCATACTTCTGTGATTAGCATTAAAGTATGTGTCCCATAGAGGCTCAAAACCCTGAATAATCATGCATCAGAAGTTACCAAATTATTACAATGAAAATGCTGTTGTCAATTATGAGGGGATTATTCAATTCAATAAGCCAATTCTTGAAATGTGAAATTATGCTGCCTTTACAGAATGATTCAAAAAATTTTGTTTACAAAAAAAATTACTGATCTCATTTTTGCCAATATTTTTCATTTAGAACTGAAATAACTAATGAATAGAAGAATCAGAAGCCAATAGAAATATAGTATTAGTGCACTACATCATATTTAATTTTTTTTATTTGAATTCCCACTAACCAGCTTCTCCAAGACCTTGGCCCTTAGAATTGGGCAAAATGCCAGGCTGAGTTAAAAAATATCCATGTACTGACATTTTTTATTTGCTTCATATTTATAAACTCATCAACTCTTGAGAACAGAAGTTCGTGAAAATGCTGTTCAGTGATCACATCTTGAAAATTTGTGATAAACAAAAAAGGAAGATACATTTTAATATTACCTTGTAGTCTCTCTCTGCAAGTCATATAACCCATATTGGCAAATGTGTTTATTCTCTGTAACAGTATGATTGCTGTTATATTAGTTCTGTTCTCATATGGAGCCTAAAATATTTACCTTTTAGGAATTTTAAATGAGCAGTGCTATAGCCAAGGGAGATTTAATCAGTCTGCTTTTACCATATGAATCTTTGAAATGCAGAAATTTTGTTTACCTACTCTATTGTACTCTCCCAAGCACTTTGTTCAGTGTTCTGCACTTAGGAAGTGCTCAACTGATTGATCGATTGATCCCCCCAGGGCATAGCAATACTTTGTCAGGAGCCTCATAGGAAGAGCAACCTCCTTCTGCATCTCCCTTTTTTAATTTTAAATCGGCACATATCTTGATAGGCTTGATTTAAGTTAGGAATATTTTCTAGATATGATCAATCTTGCGAGTTACTTAGTGGATAGAGCACAGGCCTGGGAGTCAGAAGGTTGTGGGTTCTATTCCTGACTCCATCACTTATCTGCTGTGTGACCTTGGGCAAGTCACTTCACTTCTCTGTGCCTCAGTTACTTCATCTGTAAAATGGGGATTGAGACTGAGAGCCCAATGTGGGACAGGGACTGTGTCCAACTGGATTTGCTTGTATCCACCCCAGCACTTAGTAGTACAGTACCTGGCTCACAGTAAGTGCTTAGCAAATACCACTATCATTATCATTATTATTATTATTGTTGTTATTATCTGGATTGCACCCCATCCACGTCATAGAATCTAAACTCTGCAAGTACCAATGTCCTCTGTTTTTCCAAATCCAATGGCTTCTACCCCATCCTAATTCTCTTTGACCTCTCAGCTGCCTTCAACACTGTGTACCATCCTCTGGAAACCCTATCTCCTGGAAACCATCTCCTGAAAACACTATCTAACCTCAGCTTCACTGACACTGTTGTCTCCTTGTTCTCCTCCTATCTCTCTGGCTACTTTCAGTCTCTTTTGCTGGATCCCCCTCTGCGTCTCACCTCCTAACTGTGGATGTCCCTCAGAGCTCAGTTCTGGGTCCTGTTGGTTCTCCTTTTACACCCATACCCTTAGAGAACTCATTCACTCCCAGTGCTTCAATTACCATCGTCATGTGAATGACACCCAAATATACTTTTCCACCCCAGTCTTTCACATTCATGGCAACCTCAAATTCCTCCTGACTTCAGGATATCTCTACTTGGATGTCCTGCTGGCACTTTAAACTTAACATTTCCTAAAGAGAACTCCTCATTTTTACGCTCAGATTTTTTCCTCTCCCCAACTTTCATATTACTGTGGAAGATACCACCTTCCTCCTTGTCTCACAAGCCCAAAACCTTGACGTTATTCTCAACCCATTCTTTCATCCCATCAATCAACCTGCATTCTGTCACCAGATCTTGTCTGTTCTCTCTTCACACTGTCCCTAGAATCCATCCACCCCTTCCTCTCCATTTCTCAGAAGCCTGAAATGGTTGCCCATCCATCTCTGCACCAGAAACTCCGTTCCAACCAGTTGTACTTATTGAGTGCAGAGCACTGTACTAAGGAGTTTACAATCTAGAGGGGGAGACAGACATTAATATAAATAAATAAATTTTGAATACCGGCTTTAAGACAATCATCTCGTCCCCTCCTACCTAACCTCGCTGTTCTCCTACTACAACCCAGCCACACACTTTGTTCATCTGACCCCAACTTACTGTCTCTCTAGCTCATTTCTCTTGCCGTCAACCCCTCACCCATGTCATCACTCTGGCCTAGAGCTCTTACCCCCTCCATATACGACAGACCACCACTCTCCCCATCTTGAGTCTTAAATTCACATCTCCTCCAAAAAGCCTTCCCTGACTAAACTCATCTCCTTACTCTGTTCTCCTTCTCTTCTGCACTGACTGTGCATTGGCTTTGTTCACTCTTAACCTTTAATAGTCACTCCACCCCCACCATACTTATGTACATAGCCCTATACTCTGATGCTGCCCCTATCTACAACTTATTTTAATGTCTGTCTCCTCTACTAAATTGTAAACCCATTGAGTGCAGGGATTGTGTCTACCAATTCTATTATAGTCACCCAAGCACTTAGTACCACTGATTCACTGATAGGCTATCCTGGGATATAGGTTTAAAAGAACTGTTTTTAAAATAACAATTTCTATTTTGTCTATTGCATTACTATTTTCCATCCATAGAATCCATAGAATGCAGAAAAATAAATATTTTTTCTGGAATGTCAGACTCTCCTTCATGTTAAAAAATAGAACTGCTGGCAGGGAATCTATGTGGCTGAGAAGGCAGCTGTGGAACCAACAACCCCCTTATCATTCAGCCTCTATTTCTATGTTATTTTTTGATTTGACAGTAGATTTTTGTGAAACCTGTCACTTTTGCAGTTGTTCTTTACAGAGCAGTGGATATTTTTCTCAAAAATGACCTATTCCTGTTTGTTTGTGCTGTTTTCCAGCATTTAACTATGCTTGTGGGTACAGAATGTGTTTACCAATTCTGTTGATTTGAAATTTCCCAAATAGTACAGTGCTCTACAGACAGTAAACACTCAGTAAATACCATTGATTCAATGGCTGGGCTATTAGCCATGTCCTTCCAATCTATCATATCACATTACCATTTGGGAAGGTTATAGTTGATATTCTTTTGTAATCACTCCAACATTTTTTTTAATGCAAAACCCTAACAAAATTGCAGAGCAGGAAAATGCTACAGTACTTGGGACAGTCATCTTTCTCACATGGACAGTAAATGATAGTGAAATCCATGAAATCCAGAGGCACTTATATAGAACTGCTTTTTGCGTGTTGCATTAAAAACTACAATGTGTTAAGAAAAAATGTTGGGTAAGCCAAGTGCCTTTTTTGTATACTATTTCTTTCTCAATGAAACATTATTGGAGACATTGCTTTGCTTCAGTGGTAGCTGCCTAATGAACTCAATCACTGTTGTAATGATACTTGTAAATGAGAGCCTCATACATTGGCAGAGTCTATGATGCAGTTAAGTTTTTTTCAGATACCTTATTTTCCAGTTATGTCATGTTGAATTGCATAGCTCAGGACTGACTGAATGCATTGACACTATAAGCTATAGAAGATCATTTTCAGAAGTCTGATTCAAGGGAACAAGTAATGAGGAAGAGGCACAAAGTGGTGGTTCTCACAAGAACTGTGACATGTGCCATTCTACCTTACTCACCTGTTTCCCTCCTCTGTGGATGCCAAAATTCACAGCCTTTTTTATGGTCAATAAATGATATTTATTGAGTGCTAATTATGTGCAGAGCACTGCACTAAGTCTTGGGAGAGTACAGTACAACAGAGTTGGCAGGCATGCTCCCTACCCAGTTAAGACTCCACTTATAAATTGTACAGTGGTGTAGGGGAAAAAAGCAGTAAAGTTTATTTCAGACATATAGGTGATGTTGGGTTCTGGGATTAACCAGCCTAGAAGAATCACTTGCAGTTGGAGAGAGAAAAAAACCAGATTTGAAACCACCATAGGCAAGCTGAACTATAAAGGTATATTCTTCAAAGGGTACATTTTAAATTTCAAAAGAACATAAAATGGCTCAAAGCCACAGTTTGCCTGTACCCTATGCCCCCTTTTCCACACCCTCCTTTCCCACACTTCTTTCCCTTGCAGTGCACTTTGCAATATACTGAGGATATAGAATATACTCACTTTAGAATATATCAGATGATAACTTTCTTCGACACTGTCATAAGTAGAATTCGTCAGATCACTACCAAATGGTGTTGCTTCATACTAACCAAGCAACTGATATCCTGAGCACTGACCAGTGCAGAATTTTTAGTCTTAGTTAATACACTTGAGTTGATTTCCTCAGTTGTGGTGAGGTCATCCTTCTCTCACATCCAGTTTTCCTGAGTGCCAGTGGCACCCCAAGTTAAATGACTTGCTGGAATTGGAGTGCTGTCTCTGACCACATAAAACAGTTTCTTTCAGTGTCCTCCATAGCTCCTATACCCTTACATGTGTACTATACTAATGGGGAGAGATTTTAGGTAATAAATTATCGTGTATCCAATAAGATCCATTTTACAGAGTTGTAGATGCATTCATACAAAATGACCATTTCTAAAGTAACAGAGTTTGAGTTAATTATGCACTTTTTGTTGATACTTTAGAATTTGCCATTGTGTTTTAGTGATGGTAGCAGGCAGTTTTGAAAGAGTTCCTTGTATGACAGAATATGTATAGATGAAGATGGGGTTTGGGAGCATGCAGGGTAACAACTGTGGGGGGTAGAGGGAAGATTGATAATTGTAAATGTCTATCCATCTTACTCTTCTTGAACCATAAAATGTTCAGAAGGCTGGGCACTCTTTCTGAACTGCTGCCACTCCCATGGGACATTGCAGCAACAGATCCCTTGGTTATCAGTCAGTTAATGGTATTTATTAGGTGCTTACTTTGATGAAAAAAAACTTTCCCATGATGATTTGAGATTTCCACAGGCCACACTTGGCTCACACTGTGAGGGGTAGGAAGGGATTGAACTGTGGAGTGAACTGGTGGGAGCTGGAGTGGGGGGAGTTGGATGAGGGACAGTGCTGGGACAGCACTTAGTAATCTCTGCAGGGCACTTAGTACAGTGCTCTGCACACAGTAAACACTCAAATGCTATTGATTGGGTCAAGATAACAGGGATGGGATGGGGGAGAGGGGTGGGGTGGTGCAAGGAGTGGAGAGGAGTTGGATGGGAGTGATAGCGGGACTGGTGTAGGATTAGGGGGCCAATTCAGGGGCAGGGATGGGGTGACTGGGGGATGGGGACTGAGGGAACATGGAGGGACTAGGGCATTCAAGAAAGAAAGTCGGGGAGAGCCCAGGACCAATGTAGGTTCTCTAGTAGGTGGGGACTTAGCATCTTCCAGCTGGGAGAGATTCCCCAGTCTATGAATGAGCAAGTGGTGCCAATTCATTACCTCCTAATGGGTGAATATTTGCAAGCTCATTCAGGATCCAGGGGCCTGGATGTGAATTATAGCCAAGCACCCACCCAGATAAATCATGGTAATAAACCTTGAATTGTGGAAATCATATTACCTTTACAAATCCCTAAAGCCAGAAGAGTCAGTCAGAGCAGTTTGTAAATGACTTTATGTTTTTTTCCTAGAAGCGAACAAATAGGCTCCCAGGTGTTAACTTTTCATCTTGAATTGCGGGAGTAAAGGTGGTGGGGGGGAGTGCAGAGGAGACATGGTGGTGAGATTATGAAAAATGATTAATGCCAGCTCCCACCAGTTCACTCCTATCCAATCCCTTCCTAACCCTCACGGCATCCCCCTCACAGCATGAGTCAAATGTGACCTGTGGAATTCTTGAATCATCATGGGAAAGTTTCCCTTCATCATAGTGATGATGCTTTTAGGTGTGAAGCAACTATTTGATGATATCTCCAGTCTTTTGGTCTTTTCAATCCTGTTTGGAAACTCTCAGGTCTTGAGAAGCTTTTTGACTATCAGATCTAAAAGGCTGCAGGCAAAAACATTGACTTTACCACCACAATTGGATTTGGGCATTACTGGCATAGCACCCAAAGCAGTTGGCACTTAGAGTGGAACAGAGTGATTTAACAAGCCCTCTCCTCCCCAGCCAGGTTGGATTTTCACAATCTGTTGGTTTGCAACTGGATTTCACATTTGCTTATGAAAAACTTATTTTTGTTTTGGTGTAAATCATTAAAACTAATTTAAGGATATCCAGAATTTCTCAGCATTTTTCTATCACTGAATATTAATTCTCAGCATAATTAGGATAGTTTTTCTCTTTGTCCGTGTCCTCTTAGTGTTCACTGCCATTAATGGAAGAAAATGAATCTCATATTAAATGAAGAACTAAACTAAAGAGACTAAATCTCTTGTCAAATGCAGTTTTTCTCATGTCAAAATTCATAATCTTCATTTTTAATAAGTATGTCACAGACATTCTACATTCCTTAAAATGTATTTTAATCTTTCTCTCTTTCTTACCTGCTGCTGAAAAGAGGTTCCAGGTAATGCTTGTCTTTTGCTATGCTAATGGTTTTTTATTTAACTTTTTTTCATTTTCCTCGTTGCCATTAATGAGCTATTTGTCACTAGAAGTCCTTGCTTATCTTGAAAATTGTTTCTGTGTTCACTTTGCCCTATAAAAATTCATTAATCAGTGGTATTTTTGAGCAGTTAATCATAGTTTGTTA
This sequence comes from Ornithorhynchus anatinus, assembly GCF_004115215.2. Lineage (NCBI taxonomy): Eukaryota > Metazoa > Chordata > Mammalia > Monotremata > Ornithorhynchidae > Ornithorhynchus > Ornithorhynchus anatinus. Next base: position 50,144,332 of record NC_041728.1, on the reverse strand, counting down.
AATGTGTTTTCAGTAGGTGCTCAATAAGTACTGTTGGTTTCATGGGTTCAGGTGAAGTAATTTTAAGTAGAAAGCATTCATCAGTAGAAGCATACTTTGGTCTTCCCTTCCCTGATGTGTCATCTCATCCCAGTCATCTTTTCCCTGTCCTAGCTACCCTCAGCACCATCTGAGTTTGCTACTGGTGAGAATAGTGTTGTGCTAGTTTAATAAATCATGGGCTCTCTCCTGAGGTACCTGATGAAAGCAGGAAGGTCTTACTTCAGGCCCCACTCCTCCTTTTTACTTTTAGATTGCACCCCCAGCCCCCAGGAACAGGAACCATGTTTAATTCCTACTTGCACATTCTTTTCCACCTCTTAGTACAGTGCTCTGCATGCAGTAAGCCCTTAATGCATACTATTACTACCATCACTCCTACTTTTGTCTGAAGAGAATCACTCTATTCTTGAGAGCAGTGTGCTGGTGATCCTCTGCAGTTGACTCCCAGTTTTCAGCTGGGATATGTGCCATTGTCTAAGGCTTTGCTTTACTCTGTCCTTAAAATATTCTCTCTGCTCTCCTTTCTTTCGGGTTCCCAATTTCAGGCCTGCAAACAGCAGTTGTCCCACTGTTTTCCTGAATTAGGCATAGTGAAGGGGATGGAACATGAGCCAGATGGAACATCAGAGAAAACAACTACTGGAATGACTTTGGCACGCAGTAGTGCTTGTGCTGCTGGCTGCACTGCTCTTCTGCCTCCGGGGCAACTTTTCTGGCTTCCTGTGCCTGTCCCGACCCTGTCATCCAAATGGAGGCCTGAGCAAACAGGGAAGAATGAATGGATGTGGAGCAGTAGGTCATAAAATGTATAGATCTGGCCATGGGAAGACCCAGGGCTCAGAGAAAAGCAGCGAACCCAGTCACCTTTGCCAGAGTCCAGGGTGCCAAGCAGGAGAACTTGAGATGTTTTAACTCCTCTAGGTGCCAGTCATTTACAGTCGTTTACAATGTTCAGCAGTGTGTTTGTAGCCAAGAGAGGAAAAATTCTGTCCCGATTATATCAATAATTTAAAATAATTCATGGGAAGCAACATGGCCTGAGTGTCTGAGGACGTTGATTCTATTACCAGCTTTTCCACTTGCTGGCAGGGTAATCTTGGGCAAGTCACTTTAATTCTCTGTGCCCCATTTTCTAATCTGTGAAAAGAGGACTCAGAAACTGTTCTCCCTATTACTTAAACTGTGATCCCCATGTGGGGACAGGGACTGTACCCAATTTGATTATCTTGTGTCTACCTCAGCAGCTTTAGTGCTTGGCACATAGTAGATGCTTATCAACTACTACAATTACTATTATTAGCTTCTCTAATATAAGACATATTATAGGTGTTACAACTAATTCCATAGCAAGCCAGAAAACTCATTAGCTGTGAATTTTAATTTCAAATCTGCTTTTAATTTATGTCTGAATTTTTAGGTGGACCGTAGCTGGCTCGGCTAACAATCTTGTAGAAAGGTGATGGCATTGGACAAGTTCTCAAACACTTGATGGACTAACAGCCTCATTGTGTTGTTCCCTTTACTGCTTTTGACTTATGGTGGAAAAAATCTTTACTGACTGCTCTCTGTTGATAGTCCTTTGACTTCAGTTGCAAATGATATGCCCAAATCCATTTGCTTGATTTTGCCAGAAATGTTATTGGTAATTCTGTCAGATCTAAACTACCCAGCACAGTATTTAATCTTCAGGAAGAACAAATAAAATGTAACTATAAAAGTTTTCTTGTTACATAGCTGTAGAAATTAAAGAAAAAGAAACAAAGCTCTAAAATTGCAAGAGGTAAAAGATAGTTTCATGATTATTTTAATCCTTGAATGCTTGAAAGAGCTAGTGATTGAAATATTACTCTTTAAAAAGAAGCTAGCCCTTGCCCAAACTCTTTTTGAGTAGTTTAGTAAATTTTCCTCCCAGAGTCTGAGCAACATGAAAGAATGCTGGTATATATAGAATTCATGAAACAAATACTATTGATTAATATTCAGTGTGATCAGAACCTTCTTCAAATGTATACATAGTTTAGAATAGCAGCATGACCTAGTGGATCAAGCATGGACCTGGGAGTCAGAAGGACCTGGGTTCTAATCCTGGCTCCACCACTTGTCTGCTGTGTGATTTGGGGCAAATCATTGAACTTCTCTGTGCCTCAGTTGTAAAATGGGGATTAAGACTGTGAGCCCTATGTAGGACTTGAACGGTGTTCAGCCTGATTATTTTATAGCTACCCCAGCTCTTAGTACAATGCCTGGCACATAGTAAACATTTAGCAAAAACCATAAAAAAAACTAGTGAATAACGGATTAACAAATTAGACATATTGTGTTGGATAAAAAAAGAATCTGAAGATTTGCTGAATAATCTGGGAGATGTAAGTGGGGCAAAAGTTTTTTATATGATTGTAGGAAGAAAGCAAAATAATTTTTTAAACTGGAATAGCTTTAAATATTCATCTAATTCTGACAATGTTAAAACAATCAGTTTTTAGTCTTCCAGGCCAAAGGGCATAGCTAAGCACTGCATTATGTAAGAATTCAGGTTCAGCATGTCCACAGTTATATTTCCAACTCCATTGTCTACTTGAGCAAGTCACTCATAAGCATGTCACCTGACCATTATGCAACATTTTTCTCCACCTAAAAAATGAAGATACTTCTCTTTCGTATGCTATAGAGATGTTGTGAGATTGAGATTTTAAATCTACAAAATATCATGAACTCCTTTGGGATCTATGTCTCATAAATGTGTAATAGTAGCAAGGGTGATGCCACTGCCCTTATAGATATTCCCCATTTTGAATTACAAGTAATAAAAAAAGTGAAAAATTGTATTCTTTAAATTAACCTGATGTGTGTGCTTTAAATTGTGTGTATTTCAGAAAGTTAAAGTATTTAGAGAACTGCCCTTAATCACCTAACTGTTGTGAAAGCTCTTTTGTTAAAAGCAGTAAAGTAGTTTAACTAATGTAATAGTTTTCTCTTTGCAGATAATAGATTGAAGATTTTTTTAAAGGCAGAATGGGTGACGGACGGACTTTTCTTATTCACAGTTCTCTATTTCAGACCACCAGTTAGTAGGGCACTACCACAGCCTGAAAAACTTCAGACAAATAATGTTGGCAAAAAGAAGCGACCCATAGAGGTAAGGAAATCATGGTAGATTTTCATTTTAACTTCAGCTTTAAAACCATACCCCTAAATCTACTCATGATGCTTGTGAACAAAGACAGTGCAAAAATCTGTGTTTCTTATAAAGAGGAAATTCTGAAACAATTTTCTATGAGCCCTACATGAGCTTTTTGAAAGGTGACTTTTCCTTCTTAATTTCAGCATTGGCATCCTGAAATCCCCTTACCTTAGAAAGTCCCCTTTGAGCTGCTAGGTTTTCCCTGGTGAAGCTCTAGACATAGACATTCCTTATGTGACTCTATTATAAGTGCTTTTACCTCACAATTCTAAACCTCAGTGATTTTAAGCCACTTAGCTATAAATTAAAAGATTAAAATAACCCATTCGTCTCTCTTCTCTCTGTGCAGGGTTACTAATTAGGATTATAACAGAGTCATGAAGAGTTGTTTAAGTGTCTATATTCAGGTAGATGGGAATACACCTCCCAGCCTTGCGCGAGGGCCAGAATCCTCACAGCTCTACTTGGGCATGTGGTTGGAAATGAGAAGCAACAGTGGCCTAGTGGATAAGAACATAGACCTGGGAGTCAGAAAGACCTGGGTTCTAATACTGGCTTTGCCACAGGTCTGCTCTGTGACCCTGGGCAAGTCACTTCACTTCTCTGTGCCTCAGTTACTTCATCTGTAAAGTGGGGATTAAGACTATGTGCCCTACATGGGATGTGAACTCTGTCCCACCTGATTAGTCTACTGTCTTTTTGGTTTCTTTTGTTGTCTTTCTCCCCCCTTCTAGACTGTGAGCCCATTGTTGGTTAGGGATTGTCTCTATTTGTTGCCAAATTGTACTTTCCAAGCACTTAGTACAGTGTTTTGTACACAGCAAGTGCTCAATAAATACCATTGAATGAATGAATTAATTAATTTGTCTTTACCCTAGTGCTCAGTCTGGCACATACTAAGTCTAAGACCATAACAAATACCATTTTAAAAAATGAGTGCCCTTTCCTGGCATTTCCTGAGAACAAACTCTCTCCCATCATATAGTGGTTACTGCTGCTGGAGACAATGAAAGGGCCAACTCAAAATTTGGGACCCATCAGTTAACCCTACCTTTTCCTTCTCCATCTTGGGAATTTGCACCATTTGGACTCATACATTTTTTTTCAGTTTTGCTTGCTGCTACAATTTTTTTACAATTTATTTAAGTGCTGTCTATGTGCCAGACACTCTACTAAGCTACTAAGTGCTGGGGCAGATACAAGAAAATCAAGTTGAACACAGTCCCTGTCCCACATGAGACTCATGAGGTAACTGAGGACCAGAGAAGTGACAGGTTTTGCCCAGGTTCACACAACAGTTAAGTTTAGATTAGATTAAAACCCAGGTCCTTTGAACTTCCAGGCCTGTGTTCTATCCACTAGACCATACTGCTTCTCTTAAATTTCCCATTTAATGAGTCCATACAATGTCCTGTAAACATGTAAAGACTGCATCAGTCAAGAAATTCATATGGGTGGCAGGCTTAAGTAAGAGAAAAACAAGCAACAGCATTACATTGTTTTGGGAAGCACCATTTACAAAAAGTGCTCTTGCTATATTCTTGTTTGAGACAGTTACACTGGTATCAACAACAACAAGAAAAAGCTTGAATGCAGTTAATAATATCCTTAAACCTGTTTTGTTAGGATCTCGTGTTGGAGCTCGTCTTTGGTTACCGAGGCAGAGATTGCAGGAACAATGTTCATTACCTGAATGATGGTGATGATATAATTTTCCACACTGCGTCTGTCGGAATCCTGTATAATGTGGCTTCTGGTAGGAAATTCTCTTCCTTTTTACAGTTGGTCTGCAAGATGATCATTTGCAAGTATGACAGAAACCTCACAGAATGTGCATATCCTTAAGCAGTTGATACTTGGCTGTCCATGTGCACATCCCAGAGGAGACAGGGTCAGGGGGATATAGTGGAGGCAAATATAGTGGAAGCAAAGTCCTCACTGAACAAGAATGGACAGCACATTCTCCTCTTTGCTCAGACTCCTTTTAATTCATTCATTCACTTATATTTATTGAGTGCTTCCTGTGTGCAGAGCACTGTATTAAACTTTGGGAAAGTCACATTCCCTGCACACAATGAGTGTACAGTCTAGCGGGGGGAAGACAGACATCAAATAAATAAATTACAGATATGTATATCAGTGCTATGGGGCCATAAGTGCCTTGGGACTGGGAAAGGGGAAGAGCAAAGGGAGTACATCAGGGTGAGGCAGAAAGAAGTGGGAGAAGAGGAAAAATGGGGCTTAGTTAGGAAGGGCCTCTTGGAGGAGATGTGCCTTCAATTAGGCTTTGAAGGTGGGGAGAGTAATTGTCAGATTTGAGGAGGGAGGGCAATCCAGGCCAGAGGCAGGACGTGGGTGAGGGCTCGGTGGCGAGATACATGAAATCAAGGCACAGGGAGAAGGTTAGCGTTAGAGGAGCTAAGTTTGCCAGCTGGGTTGTAGTAGGAGAGTAGCAAGTGAGGTAGGAGGGGGCCAGGTGATTGAGTGCTTTAAAGGCAATGGTGAGGAGTTTTTGTTTGATTTTCCCCTCTTACTGTCAGGAAACTCATATTCTCATATAAGGGATAAATAAGGTCAATGTTCTCAACTGTTGGATGAAAGACATACAGTATTACATATAGATGAAGTTTGTCTCCATACCTCCTCATAAGAGGCGTGGCCCTGGTGTTAATGGACTGGGAGCAGAGAGATGAGAGAGGTGACTGGAGAGAAAGCCTTCGGGCAGCTTGGGAGAGGAGAGGCAGGTGCACTGGTGAGAAACCAGCTGACTCTACCAGCCTCCCCTTTGCCCTCTTGGCTGAGTTGGGATGATCAGAGAGAGCAGGGGGAGAAAAGCAAGGCCAAAGGAAAGAACAACCTTCTTCATTCCCCTTCCCTCAGGAGTCAGTTGTCTCCTCAGCCAATTGGACAGTGTCAAGGGGGAATGGTGGAATGGACACTGTTTGGTTAGAATTCCTGACATGAGCTCAGGAATTCTTGATAGGTAATCAACATTATTGCAATGTTAATAACAGAGTCTGTATTTTACTTGGCTATTATAGATGAATTTCTATCATAGGTATTTTCTGCACTGGCAATGGCTACCTCATTGAATATTTTCTGCTTCTATTAGTTCCACACAGTGAATAATATAAACTCCTCTTCAGATTTCTTTTGAAATTGTACTTGTACTAAATTGTGGTTCTGAAATGTTAAATTGAATACTACCTCTTCTGAAAGAGAAATGAAGTCCTAGTTTTCAAGATTTTATACTCTCCTTTGCCAGAAAGCTGCATTATTTCTACTAATTCTTAAATGCATTGTTGATTGGTACATTTTTAATTAGTACAAAAGTTTTTAAAACTCAAATTTTTGCTATTATTTCATTTTAACCAGTATTACTTTTTTTAAATCCAATTTTAGGTTCTCAGAGTTTTTATCAGGAACACAGCGATGACATTCTGTGCCTCACTGTAAATCAGCACCCCAAATTTATCAATGTGGTGGCTACTGGCCAAGTAGGTATGTTTGTATTTTAGAGAAGGAAACTAACCTGTAAATGTAAAAAAAAAAATAATGGGAAATGGGAAATGCATCATTTGATTTGATTTTGCATGTCATTTATGTGTGTCCTTTTGATTCTCTTCATTCCCTATATTAAGAAGAAAATGTTCTCTTTTTGCTCTGAAGGTCTGTTTGACAAAAGGTTGCTGTTATTTTTGCCCTTGCCTTCTTATTTATAATGGCTCTGATTGGGTACATGGGCTGAAATGAAATTCAGAGAGTAAAACATTTGTTTTGCCTGAATGTATTTTGCCTTACTACTCAAACTTTTTGGACCAGATCTTGTAGCAGAAATTCACTAGCCATGAGTTTTAGGACAGATAGCTTGTAAACTAAACGGACTTCTACTGTAGACAGAAGGAGTAATAAGGATAGTGGGTGAGAGTGGGGGGCCAGAAGTGTTTCTGGTTTAGCACAAGAATTGAGCTTGATAAAAGCTGGAAAACCCAGGGCTAAACTAGGTCATATTAGAAATATTTCCCCAGTTTTCCCCACTTCTTTTTTTCTTGCCCCTGGCTCTTTGAGGTGGTCATTGGTCAGAACTCTTCCTTTCTTGTTTTCCTTCCTTTCCTATTTGGTCCTTATAACTTTGTTTTTAGGTCAGAAGGAAAAACGATTTCTCCTTTAATAGTAATAATGGAATTTGTTTTTCTTCCTTTCCTTCCTTTCCTTTTCAGTCCTTATAACTCTGTTTTTAGGTCAGAAGGAAAAACAATTTCTCCTTTAATAGTAAAATGGAATTTGTTTAGGTCTTCACTCTGTGTTAAGCATTTCTCTAAGTGCTGGAGTAGAGACAAGATAATCACGTTGGACACAGTCCCTGCAGAGTAATTCAGTACCCCATTTCCCCCAAAATAAATTGGCTAGACTATCCTGATTGCTCCCATCAGAAAGGTTTTTGTGGCTGGAACCCCCAGATAATTCAGCCTGAAGTATATTTTTGCACTCCATTTATCACTATAATTTATATGTGTAGATTGACACACAGACTTGGGCAAAATTTCATGCAAGTGAAGTTATATTGCCATGACAAATTATTTAAATGTAATCATTTTGGGTAGGAAATACATAGGAAAATAGATGTGTTGGAGAGCATTGGCATTGAATGTGACTTCAGAAAGGGAAGTTGAACTTTACAGGCAAATTTAAGGCCTGTAGTTAAAAGCTTAGTCACTGGCTCTATAAGTGATTAAAATGGGGATAGGACTGTGAGCCCCACTTGGGACATGGACTGTATCCAACCTGATTAGCTTGTACCTACCTCAGCGCTTAGTAAAGTGTTTAACTAATACCATAAAAAAAATCAGATCAAGTAGAATTGTTATGTGCACCAGTTCACAACCCCAGTCTCACAGCCTGAAAAAGCCTTTCTACCTACCTTTCAGGAGTTTGACCCTCGGAAGCAAAACCCTTCCACTAGAAGTGCTGCTAGATACCTGCATCAGAGATCTCATTCTTTCAGGCAGCAGGAAAGAATATGGGTTTGAGTATTAATTAGTGAATTAAATTCCAAGAGGGCCTATAAGGTGAGAGCGACCAAAGTGCAAAACATTGCTGAGGCATTTGAATTTACGTAGTAAGAAGCCTTCAGTCAGCTGATAAAAGAAAATTCCTCTGTGAAGCCATTTAGATGAAAATTGTCTTGCAGTCTATTTCATGCTCATCATATTACTGTACCCAGTAAAATGTTATCATTTCCATCAAGTTCTTTGTCATTTGTGCCATATTTTCTGTCTTCCCCTAACCAAATGCCCCTCTTAGAATGAGCATTTTATAAAATATATATTTCTACCATTAATATGATCCAAGGAGATAATAGAATATACTTTGAAGATTTGGCTGAATAGGTGAGATTCCTCCTGGAGTCACAGGTGTGGATGAGATGATCCTTTGATCCTAGCAGCATGAAATCCTGAGAAAAATAAAGAGGTATATAATAAAATATACATTTCTACTCCAGTTCTCAAAAAAAAAGTAAGAATAAGCACTATCTGCTTTTTTTAGATCTGAATTTCAACTATCAACTTGCTCAAATGTAAAGAAAATTTAGATGTGACCACAAATAGGTAGAAAAGTCAAAAATCATTAATCTAAAGTACTTTCCTTCAGAGTAGTTGTAATTGGCTAAAATACAGTCTTAATTACATTCTTCAATTTGTGTTTCCAACTGGATCTAATATGACTGAGCCTTAAATGTTGAGAAGTTAAAGTTTTGAAATGGTAACATTTGTTTTTCAACTTAAATTGTAACAGCATTGCCAATGCTGTTGAATTGCAAGATGACCTGAAAGCTGGTGTTAAGAAATTACAAATTTCACAACCTTACTTTCTTTAGCTCTCAACTAATTTATGGTCTAATGATTTTCCTGCTGCTTTTCCATTACAGGAGACTCAGCAGACATGTCAGGTAAGGGTATTCTAATGTTCTAATATTTCCAGATATAATTAGATGATTTAGTAATGCTATTCTAAAAATCATATTGAGCAAATAAGGCATATAAACTTATTTCCCAATTAGTTGAAATTATAGGTACAAAAGTTTAATATTTTAATTCTGAACCCAAATTAAAAGAGCTTAGTTGATAGAAATCCATATTTCCATTGTCTAAAAAGTTACCTTCTTATCAGCTCTAACATAGACTTCCGCTGAGAGTATTTTAGGGATCATAATCCTATTCCTAACAATGTCTGTAAACTGTACAAAGGATATTTTACTGCAATTATTTTTTAGATTGGTTAAATGTAATTTATGAAATGTATGTGCCTTCAAAGGATCTGAATGAGGCCATCTGAAATGATTGAGTGTAGTAATTACTCACTTGACTCCTCTAGATTGTAAACTCCATGTGGACAGGTAATAGGTGTGTTCCTGCAAAAACTTAAATTAAGGAAAATTGGCACCACTTTACTCACTCTTATCAACATCATGTGCATGTATAAACATCCTGTGGCCTAGTGCAAAAGAGCCATGGGTTTTCCCTGCTGTGTGACCATATGTAAATTAATTAATCTCTCTGTGCCTCAAATACTGCCTTTATAAAATGAGAATAAAATACCTACTCTCATTCCCTCTCGTAGTGTGAGCCCCATGTCAGTCAGGGACTGGGTTCATTCCAATTATATCTCCCCCAGTGTTTAGCTCAGTAAGCACTCTGCCACTTGTCAGCTGTGTGACTGTGGGCAAGTCACTTAACTTCTCTGTGCCTCAGTTACCTCATCTGTAAAATGGGGATTAAGACTGTGAGCCCCACTTGGGACAACTTGATTCCCCTGTGTCTACCCCAGCGCTTAGAACAGTGCTCTGCACATAGTAAGTGCTTAACAAATACCAACATTATTATTATTATTATTATTAAATACCATCATTATTGTTATCATTACATCAGATGCATGAGCTCACAAGCAATTTCTTCTAATATCACATCACATCAAGCCCCAACAGGTACACATCTTTGGAAAAATGTTCCCAATTTCGTAACAGTACCCTAACCAAAATGTAAAGTGAAAACATGTTATGGCTAAACTATCATTTATGAAATATGTCTTTTTGGATTTAGGGGATAATTATAAGTTAATTTTGATCTTCAGGGCCTGTTGAATATTCATAGAAGTATGTAGAATCTCAGTTGCAAGTATAATTTTAAAAGATTTCAGACATTCAAATAAAATGTCTAATGCCTATCACACATGAAATTACACAGAGGTGTTACTGATATATAAGTTTATTTTATAGCAGGCATTTTTTCTAGTCTTTGATTCTTGTAAAACTTTTTGTTGACATTATCCCAAAGCAATGTGTACTATTTTTGCTAATAGTGAGTTGTTTGTTTCCAGTTTTTAGCACTTTATCCAGTGCTCCTCAGGTGGCAGGTATTCAGTTAGACACTTCACAAGGTTAATGTACTCTTGGCAGGCCATAAAGAGACTGATTAATCTACCAAGTTAGCACTGAGTACAGACAAAGCAGATGGCCAGAAAAAGCTAAGCAGTTTCCTGCCTAGTTTAATGCTGGAAAGGGACTGATAAGGTTTAATATTGTCATTCAGTATGCTAGTAGATCTGAGCCCTGAATTCATTCATTCATTCAATCATATTTATTGAGCGCTTACTGTGTGCAGAGCACTGTACTAAGCGCTTGGAATATACAATTCAGCAACAGATAGAGACAATCCCAGCCCAACAACAGGCTCACAGTCTAAACAGGGGAGACAGACAACAAAACAAAACAAGTAGTCAGGTGTCAATACCATCAAGATAAATAGAATCTTAGATTCATTCATTCATTCATTCATTCGATAGTATTTATTGAGCGCTTACTATGTGCAGAGCACTGTACTAAGCACTTGGGATGAACAAGTCGGCAACAGATAGAGACAGTCCCTGCCGTTTGACGGGCTTACAGTCTAATCGGGGGAGACGGACAGACAAGAACAATGGCAATAAATAGAGTCAAGGGGAAGAACATCTCTAAAAACAATGGCAACTAAATAGAATCAAGGCGATGTACAATTCATTAACAAAATAAATAGGGTAACGAAAATATATACAGTTGAGCGGACGAGTACAGTGCTGTGGGGATGGGAAGGGAGAGGTGGAGGAGCAGAGGGAAAAGGGGAAAAAGAGGGTTAAGCTGCGGAGAGGTAAAGGGGGGAAGATATATGCACATCATTAATGAAATAAATAGAGCAATAAATAATATATACAAATATGCACAAATGTTGTGGGGAGGGGAAGGAGGAAGAGCAGAAGGCAGTAGGAGGGAGGAGGGGAGGAGGGGCAGAGGGAAAGGGAGGGCTCAGTCTAGGAAGGCCTCCTGAAGGAGGTGAGCTCTCAGGGCTTAGTTTGGTGGATGTGAGGAAGGAGGGCATTCCAGGTCAGTAGTAGGACATCGACCTGGGGTCAACGGCGGGACAAGTGAGAACGAGGCACTGTGAGGAGGTTAGCGGCAAAGGAGCAGAGTGTAAGGGGTGGGCTGTAGAAAGAGAGAAGAGAGGTGAGGTAGGAGAGGGCATGGTGATGGAGAGCTTTGAAACCAAGAGTGAGGAGTTTTTGTTTCATGCGAAGGTTGATAGGCAACCGCTGGAGGTTTTTGAGGAGGGGAGTGACCTGCCCAGAGTGTTTGTGTAGAAAGATAATTCGGACAGCAAAATGAAGTATAGACTGGAACAGGGAGAGACAGGAGGATGGGAGTTCAGAGAGGAGGCTGATACAATAATCCAGTTGGGATATTATGAGAATTTGTACCAGCAAGGTAACATGATGAATGATCATCTCCACCTAAACTAAAGCTCCTATGGGGTGTTTTAAACTAGTTTAGTTATCCTTTATATAAATAATATCCTCTTTTTGCAATTGCAAAAACTTTGGCTCAAGCTATATTGTTCACTTGAGACACTTCTGGTTTTGTAAATGAAAATAATTTAGTATGTTTTAAATAGTCCAGTTAAAAGTTAGTATAATTGATAATTTTATTGTCAGGAAGTTAACATAAGCAACACATAATGTTGTGAGTAGTGATTAGATTAAGAGTCCCACCTTCATAGGAAAGATCCTAGAACTTATTCCACATTCAACTGTATATAACATAATCAGTTGCATCTTAATGAAATCATTAAATACATCTTCTATCTTTGTTTTCCATAATGCATTTACTATTTTTATAGTTTCTTCCCTTTGGCATTTTCTAATCTAAGCCAGGGAAATGGCAAACTATTTCAATCTCTCTGATATGCATGATTGACTTCTGTGGCCCAAAACTGCTGAATGCATTTTTCACAATTCTTTTAGGGCAGTTTCGTAAGAGATCTGTGCCATCGGTACACAGAAAAATCAAATGTATAGGAATTAAATCTAATTACAAAAGCTTTACTGTAGAATCCATATTTGTGTCATCAAATCCCCAGAGAACTGGTTTAAAGTAAAGAAACCAGAAAAATTGAGGACTACATAAGGTAAGAAAAGGCTCTTGCAGGTACCCTTGAGGGGAGACAGCTAAAATCGGCATAGCAGTACCCCATTTACTGGTCCCCTACATGGCATGGTTTCATTATCCTCTGCTCTCCTGAGTCCCAGTCTTCTCTGACCCTTGTTATAACTGGCGATCAGAGGAGGCCAGGAGGCAAAAAGCTCAGAGGAACCAAGGAGTGCAAATGGCAGGATTATATCTCCATATACAGGGCATAATGTTTCAGTTAGCTCTCTCAAAATAGGAAATGTGACCAATCTGTAGTTTGTTTCCTTTTCTTAAGAAATAAGAAAATTAATATCAAAAATAAGCACACATTTTCCCATCCAAGATCAACAAATGGCCCCTTGGAATCCAGTAAAACCCAGGGCCCTTATTTATGAAATGCCACCTTAATCATCAGATAGAGCATTTGTAGTTGAAAATTGAAATTCAGGCTGGTTTATACTAGGAAAGTGATGTTGAGAAATGAAGAAGTTGCCTGGATAATTGCCTTTTATATGCAGCTAGAGGATGTATCTGCCAGCCATATTTTAACCTCTAAGTCTCAGTGAATAACACAGCAAATTGCTGGAAAAATATATGAAATAAACCTGATGTGTGTGTGTATGTGTGTACACAGATTTGAAATATATATCTATATATGGATATATAGATAGATTTGCACATATATGAGAAGTGCTTTCTATTTTTAGGATATGCCATTTGTATGCATATTTTTGAACTTCTTCAGCCACTGTTTCCTTCCCTTTTGCTGGGCAAGTTCAGGGTAGCTGTGTTTTCAGGGTTTTTTTTAATTTTCTGGCCTCCTCTGATTAAATAGCTTGGTGGTACCATCTTATAGCTGGTGTTCACAAGTAATGGGAGCTGTATATTCACATGCGGTTTTGAGACCCCTATAATTTGTTTGTGCCAAATATCAACTAAAGTAACTCAACGAAGAACAACATGCATCTGGAACATGTTGAAATGTGAAACCTCTAAATCTATAATTCGTCATGGAAACTCCACCAAGTCCATATATAGGTATATGCACACATATTCCTGCGCCCACACACACAAACACACACACACACACACTCCCCTCCCCCTCCCCCTTCCTCCCCTGGGCTGCAGTGCAAACCTTTTAAAATTGAGATTGAATAATTGCATATGGGCTTGGATTTTGAATAGTTATCTAATTACAGTGGCCTGATTCACTTATTTGAATGCTGTCTTCCCACAAATGTGTGTTCTTATTATTTATTCATTGCCTGCATTTTTTAAAATGTGCTCAGCGTTTTGTCCTAATTGTTTTTTCTAGGTAAAGTTCTAGGTTTGAAATTCTTTGTGTCATTTTAAAGGAAAGGAAGGGTGCTTTTATTTTCAGTTTTACATTTTCAGGTATTAAAAAGCTGATACTGAATGTGCTAACTATAGAAATTAGCTGCAGTATTTACTACAGCAGTGTAACTGGCTGTTGGTTTTTATGTTTATTCTTTAGCTACAGCTCCTTCTATCCATATCTGGGATGCAATTAACAAGCAAACTTTGTCAGTACTACGATGTTACCATTCCAAGGGAGTTTGTTCAGTAAGCTTCAGTGCCACTGGTAAACTGCTTCTCTCAGTAGGGCTGGATCCAGAACACACTATTTCCATTTGGAAGTGGCAGGAAGGTAAGAAAGTGCTTTTATTTTGTTTGTTCATTTTTCCCTCAAAATACATAAACATGTGCTAATAACCAACACTTGTTTACATTTCATATAGAATTTCTATATTAACTGTATTGTGACATTTTTTCCATCATTCTTGGGAAGCCGTGTGGCCTAGTGGAAAGAACCCAGGCCTGGAAGTAAAAGGACCTTGGTTCTAATCCCACCTCTGTCACTCGCCTGCTGTGTGACCTTAGGCAAGTCACTTAACTTCTCTGTGCCCCAGTTACCTCATCTGAAAAATAGGGATTCAATACCTGTTCTTCCTCCTAGATAGACTGTGAGCCCCATGTGGGACCTGATCATCTTGTATCTACCCCACCACTTAGTAGAGTGCTTGGCAAATAGTAAGCACTTAGAAATGCCACAACTATTATTATTATTAGTTGTAATAATAAAAATAATAATAAAGGTCACAATACTGAAAGGCAGTAGATATTTATTGCTGTATATGATAAGGCTGTCTCCTCCCATAATGCTTAGTTAAACATTGCCCCTTGCTGCCCTGTTAAATTTGTTAACCACAGTGCTTTTATCATAGACTGTGAGCTCCTTGTGGTCAGGGAACAAGTCTCTCAACTTTGTTGTAGTCTTCCAAGAGCTTAGTGCAGTGCTCTGCACACAGTAAAGAGCTCAATAAATATGATTTATTGATCTTTGGCAAGATCTTCCTGACATCTCTGTTCTTTTTTTATGGTATTTAAGTGCTTACTATGTGCCAGTAAATGTGCCACATCTACCCCCTAAGTGCTGGGGTAGATACAAGATAATCAGGTTGTCACCCCATTTCACTCCCATTTCACTCCCATATCCAATACCTGTATACCAGACTGATCCATCTTGTGTTTCTGTTTCTTAAATGTGCACTGATTAAACCACATCATTAGAGATTTTGCTTTGTGGTTCCTTTGAAACACTTTTTATGTCTACTTTGTGGTTACACTGTTTCTGCTTACCATTAAAGCAGCTGCTTGGTATCTTTCTGTCCCCTAATTTCCACATGTTCCATTCAGAGAAGTTTTGGGGTAATGAACCTTTCTTTTGTCATCTGATGTTAACTATGAAGCATAGATAGCATTGGCTGGACTCAAACTTAGTGTGCTCCCCAGTCTATCAATTATATTTATTGAGCACTTAGTGTACAGAGCACTGTACTAAGCACTTGGGAGAGTACAGTATAACAGTATAACAGAGTTTGTAAATATATTCCTTGCACACAATGGTATTTGTTATTGTGTCTGTTAAGCAAGTACTATGTGCCAGCCACATTCTAAGTGCTTGGATAGATACAAGGTAATCAGATTGGACACAGTCCCTGTCCCACAGAGCTGTCACTGTTGTAATTCCCATTTGACAGATGAGTGAACTGAGGCACAGATAATTTAAGTCACTTGCCTAAGGTGACTCAGACAGGTGGCAGAGTCGGGATTAGAACCTATGGCCTCCTGATTCCCAGGCCTCCTGACTCCCGTGCTCTATCCACTAGGCCATGTTGATATATCCCAATGAGCAAGAGATTGGTTTACCTACATATGGAGGTGCTCAGAGATGTTTCTGTTGCTCACTCTTGACTCTCCAGTCTCTAATCTGTGACTCACACAATTTTCCCGGCTTGGAATTCATTTTTTATAAGGTATTTATTAAGCTCTTACTATGTGCCAGTCACTGTTTTAAATGCTGGGGTAGATACAAAATAATCAGGTTGGATACAGACTATGTTCTTCCGGGGCTCGTAGTATAAATCCCCATTTTACAGATGAGGTAACTGAGGCACAGAGAAGTTATGTGCCTTGCCCAAGGACACACAGCAGACAAGTGGCAGAGCCAGAACTAGAACCAGATCCTTCTGACTCCCAAACCTATGCTCTATCCACTATGACACACTGTTTCTCATTCCCTCACTGTATCTTTCCCACTGCTTTCAGACTTGTTTATATTTCCCCTATTCTAAAAAAAACCGTCCCTTTTTTTTTAATTACGGGGAATTAAAATTAGTACTCTCCAAACTCCTGAGCGAGTTGTCTACACCCACTGCTTCAAGTTCCTCTCCTCCAGTTCTCTCCTTGACCCCTCCAATCTGTCTTCCCTCCCCTTCACTCCACAGAAATCACCCTTTCAAAGGTCACAAATGATCTTCTTGCCAAATCCAAAGGCCTCTACTCTATCTTAATCCTCTTTGACCTCTCAGCTGCCTTAGACACTGCTGACTACCCCCTTCTCCTGGAAACATTATCCAACCTCAGCTTCACTGACACTGTCCTCTTCTGGTTCTCCTCCCATTTCTCTAGCCACTCAGTCTCTTTTTGGCCTCCTTCTCTGCCTCCCACCCCCTAACTGTGGGAGAGTACAGTCCCTTAAGGTTCAGATTTACTCTCCATCTATACCTACTCCCTTGGAGAACTCATTCACTCACAGGGCTTCAACTACCACCTCTGTGCAGATGATTCATAAATCTACATCTCCAGCTCCCTCTCTGCAGTGTCGCATTCCTTCCTGCCTTCTAGATATCTCTACTTGGATATCCTGCCGTCATCTCAAATTTAACATGTCCAAAACAGAACTCCTTATCTTCCCACCCAAACCCTTTCCTCCCCTTTTCATTCAATAGTATTTATTGAGCGCTTACTATGTGCAGAGCACTGTACTAAGCGCTTGGAATGAACAAGTCGGCAACAGATAGAGACAGTCCCTGCCGTTTGACGGGCTTACAGTCTAATCCCCTTGACCTTCCCATCACTGCAGTTAGCACCATCATCTTTCCTGTCTTACAAGCCCATAACCTTGGCATTAGCCTTGACTTCTTTCTCTCATTCAACCCACGTGTTCAATCTATCACTAAATCCTGTTGGTTTAACCTGCACAACATCGCCAAAATCCATCCTTTCCTCTCCATCCTAACTGCTGCCCTGTTAATCCAAGCATTTATGCTATCCCACATTGATTACTGTGTCATCCTCCTTGCTGACCACCCTGCCTCCTCTCTCCCCACTCCAGTCCATACTTCACTGTGCTGCCTGGATCATTTTCCTAAAAACATTCAGTCCATGTTTCCCCATTCCTCAAGAAATTCCAGTGGTTGCCCATCCACCTCTGCATCCAACAGAAACTCCATACCATCAGCTTTAAAGCCCTCAATCTCCTCCTACTACAACCCAGCCTGCACATGTTGCTCCTCTAATGCCAACCTACTCATTGTACTTTGATCTCATCTATCTCACCGCTGACCACTCACCCATATCCTGCCTCCAGACTGGAACCCTCCCTTTTCATATCTGGCAGACAATTACTCTCCCCACCTTCAAAGTCTTATTAAAGGCACATCTCCTCCAAGAGGCGTTCCCTGACAAAGCCCTCATTTTCTCTTTTCCCACTTCCCTCTGCATCAGCTAGCCCCACAGCACTTATGTACAAACCTGTAATTTTATTTATTGATATTAATTTCTGTCTCCTCTTCTAGACTATAAGCTCATTGTGGGCAGGGAATGTTTCTGTTATATTATTGTGTTGTTCTCTCCCAAGCGCTTAGTGCAGTACCCTGAACACGTCAAGTGCTGAGTAAATATGATTGATTGATTGATTGATCTGGGAGACTACAGACTTCCCCGTAATTAAAGCCCTTCTGAAATTTCCCCTGCCTCCAACAAACCTTCCCTAATTAATTCCCAGCCCCTAAACTGTTTAAACCCATCAATTAATCCTAGCACTTACCTCAGTACTTACACATTTGCTTCATTTGAACATCAATTACTTTATATGTAAATTTTTTTATATCTATCCCCCCTGCCCTGTTAGAGTTTCAACTCTTTGTGGGCTGAGATTATGTTACCTCTTTGTTTAGCTCTTCCTAAGTGCTTAGTGCACTGCACTGCACTCAGATGCAATTACTACTTCTAATTTCTGATTACTAGAACTTTCTGGGAGGCAAGGTGCTTTTACTGTATCAAGATTGTATTGTATTGCCCAAAAAAAGGATGCCTTCTTTAATGACTTTTCTATTAATGGACCATCAAAAAATAGTAATCCTAGATGCATGGTAGGCTTGGTTTTTAAAAAATGTGATAATTTCTTGGAGCTTTGCCAATTTTAAAATATTTTCATCAGCAAACTTTATTTTCATGTAATTAACCAAATACCCCTGTGATGTTGTTTTCTTTGTTGCTAGGTGCCAAAATTGCCAGCAGGGCTGGTCATAATCAACGTATTTTTGTGGCAGAATTCAGACCCGATTCTGATACCCAGTTTGTTTCAGTGGGAGTGAAGCATGTGAGATTCTGGACCCTTGCAGGAAGGGCTTTGCTTAGTAAGAAAGGACTACTGAGCACCATAGAAGATGCCCGGATGCAGACCATGCTAGCTGTGGCATTTGGAGCAGTATGTACCATAATACAGTTAGACTATACACATATTTTTGATCTTCACTTTTCTCTTTGTACAGTGGAAACCAGATTACTCAAAATGGCCTTTCCTAATTAACTTGGGTATCTAGATACCTGAATTAATATAGTTTATATTCACTCATTGCTACTCTTCATACCAGATAATATTAAGTACATATTTATGCTTAATGAAAATCCACGGTTTATAAAAACAATGCCATGTTTAAAACCATATTTATTCCTTAGACGGTAATCTCCCTCATCAATAAGTCAAATGTAGGTGCTCTTGACTGACTCTTTGGGCTTTTGAAATACCCCTTAGAGTCTTCCTGTTCTGTATCAGGTGTGTTGAAACCAAAGATTTTTCTCCCAAACCTGCCGCGTTAGGGAATTTTTCTTGGAAAGGGGAATTCGTAGCCTGTCAGCTCAGGCAAGCATTTTCTGACTAGAGAATCCCAAAACTACAAGGTAAAATGTCACCTCCAACACAGGCGCCAACTTGGAGGAGGGACAATGGTGGCCTTCCACTTGCTCTCTCAGAATTTGGAAAGTGTGCATGGAGACATTCTAATAATAATAATGATAATAATACCGTAAGTCAAGCATCGTACTAAGCACTGGGATAGATTAAAAAAAGTTAAGCCCACTTCACCCTTGGTTAGTTGACTTAAGGGTTTGCTTCCCCCACTGCAGAAGGCAGTGGGGGTTTGTGAGGACAGCTGGGAACTCCTTGCACCCCTGGCTCTGAAGCAACTCCAGAAAGAACAAGTCAGGGGCTCCCCTTGTCCCTGTGGGGCTCCTGGGCCAGGCTGAAATGCTCTAGCCTACTAACCGAGTTCCAGAGCCCAACAGAGACTTCAGAATTGAGCCGGGATTTTTCATCTCCAGTGGAACCCAGTGAGAGACCTTTGCACTCCCCTCAGGCTCTGATGCTGGCTGGGGTGTTTTGATCTCCCATTCTGTCCCCAGGGCCAGCTGGGAGTTTTGTGGTGCCCCTGCTAGAGTCTGGGCCTGGGTGGTTTTATCTCCCAGCCCAGGCCCAAAACCCCTGAGAGCCCCCCCGGTCTCCCCACTCCCTGGAAACTCTGGCCCAAGTTCATCAAGGAAAAGGCGATGGGCCTTGCATCAAGTTGGGACACATTTATACTAGCCCTCATCCTTAGGACCACATAGAGCTTTTGTTCTTGAAGAGATTTGTGAACCTGTTCTTGATACTATGGAGGTAAAAGAACTGTGGGATATGCAAATAATGGTAAGTATTTCTTTTAAAAGTGATTTGAATTGTTTTACTAAGATCTCAAAATTAAGGCATCAAGATAGAAAAAATAGAGTTTGAAATATCAACCAGTTCCACTAACCACCGGAACATGAATTGAAAAAATATAAAAAATCAAGCTCAGATACAATCTTTTCCCTCTCCAGACTTAATCTTAGTTAAAGGATGTCCTCAATTTAAGATATTTTGAGTAGGTAGACAGCATTTACAACATTTCTAAATTTACACCCTGTTTCAGCTTTATAGCACATCTATTTCAGCTTTTACATTACAACAGTAATTTATATGTTATAAATTGTTCATATTAATGTCTGTCTCCTCCTTTAGACTTTGAACCCATTATGGGAAGGGGACTTGTCTGCTAATTCTTTTGTATTGTACTCTCCCAAGTGCTTAGTACAACACTCTGCACATAATACATGCTCAATAAATACCATTAATTAGTTCATTCATTCAATAGTATTTATTGAGCGCTTACTATGTGCAGAGCACTGTACTAAGCGCTTGGGATGAACAAGTCGGCAACAGATAGAGACAGTCCCTGCCGTTTGACGGGCTTACAGTCTAATCGGGGGAGACGGACAGACAAGAACAATGGCACTAAACAGCGTCAAGGGGAAGAACATCTCGTAAAAACAATGGCAACTAAATAGAATCAAGGCGATGTACAATTCATTAACAAAATAAATAGGGTAACGAAAATATATACAGTTGAGCGGACGGGTACAGTGCTGTGGGGATGGGAAGGGAGAGGTGGAGGAGCCTGACAATACTAGCCTTCTTTAGGGCAAACCTGTGGAGGAGCACAGGGACCCAGGAGCCACAGAAAAATGGGGAAACTCTGTAATGGGGAGGGGAAAGAGGAGGAAAAAGTGACAGAGATGTGGAGTGGAAGAAGCACTTGGGAATTATCTGAGAGGGTTGAGAAATCCATTTTACTTTTGATGAAGTGAAAGTCAGCCCTGCTGTTGTGGAACTTGTCTAGTTTAGTATAAATATGTTAACGTTCTGTATTATTCATCTGTGATTCTGAAAAATTTTAGTAAAAAGAGTATCTGAGTGTTTTGGAACTAAACACCCATTTATAAGTTTCTTCCTATGAAAACTGGACCCAGTTTTCAGGGATCACTGTACAGTTAAACTGAAAATTTCAAAAAGATCCTCTTTGCCATCACCCTACTGCATGTACTTGACCATTTTGTTTCAACACACCCACTTTGAACTCGTCTGCCCTTTAATTCCACACATAAAGATGTCCTGGCCCTCCCTTTTTTAAAAATTCCTTTTACCAGTCTCATTGGGAACCATGAGACCCTGCACTGATATCCCATGATGTTATCAAAATGGATCATTAATGCTTTTGAGCTGAAGGAAAGTCTGTTCTTGATGTAATCTCCTAAATGACCAACATTCTTCATAAATGTTGGCTTTTCTACTAACTGTAGTGTTCAAGCTGATGTTGTAAACCCCCTCATTCACACATTTTTAGATGCTAAAGAAAAACCACCACCATTGAAACCTATGGTTTCAATGACTATATGGCATAGGAAAGCCCATATCAATGATCTAAGTTTTCAGGCAACCTTTGACTTGTGTTCCACTCTGCCTTATAATATACCCCACTTGGAATGAGCTCACTGTACACAGGAAAGCCCATTTAATGACAGAAAAAATGACAGGTAGAACAAAACATCTAGGTTTTTGTAGACTTTACTGAATCACAGGCTCCATGGGCTAGTCCAAACCCTTCTTTATTTTATTAGTTGTTAATAACAACAATAGTAATAATAAAAATCTGAACTCTCTCTCTCCCACACCTCCACAATTACCTCACCCCATCCAAAAAAAAAGGCTGGGAATCCTCTAAAGAGTGAAAATATTCAACCTGATTAACTTGTATCTGCCCAGCTCTTAGAACAGTGCTTGACTCAGCACTTTACAAATAATAATAACTGTGGTGTCTGTTAAGCGCTTACTATGTGCCAGGCACTTTACTATATGCTGGAGTAGAAACAAGCTAATTTGGTTGAGCTCAGTCTCTGTCCCATATGGGGCTCACCATCTTAACTCCTATTTTACAGATGAAGTATTGGAGGCACAGAAAAGTGAAATAACTTGCCTAAGGTCACATAGTAGACAAGTGGGAGAGCAGGGATTATAACTTGGGTCCATCTGATTTCCAGGCCCATGCTGTATCTACTAGGCCACGCTGCTTCTACAATAATAATAATACTAATAGTAATAATAGTGTTCCCGACAAGTTAAGTAAAACCATCCAACTCATGTCTCCCAGGCCCTGTCCCTGGGCAATCCTGATGAACATTTGCATCTTCAGCCTACTCTGGGCTGGAATCTTGAATCAATCCACCCCTGGCAGTATCCCAGATTCTAATTCCTCTACCTCCCTCTGGGCCCCACTGATTTGGGATGATCCACCTCCCTGTGTCTGTGCAGGCTTCCGCTGCAGCCTCCAGACTGCCCCAAGTCCCTGGGATTTGGGGAAAGAAAGGCCCCATAGGTGCATCCTGCCACCTCATTGGAGCTCTGAGGAACTAGATTCTCCAGCTCCCACCCATAGACAGCAAGTAGTGGGCTGAGCCTCCAAGAAGCAGAATGTAGGCAGACTGGAAATGACAATGAAATTCACTGTCTGGAAACATTTTGTGCAGGAGTGTGATTTTTTAGTTGGGGAAAGTGGTTTTATTTGAATTATGTAGCAATTTAGTATTCTGAACTAACATAGCATTGTTGAGAGGGAATTTCTGGGGAGACTTTGAAATTAATTCCTTAAAAGAATCTATTTGCTAAGATCATGTTTGTTATAACCAGAGTGCTCTATAATTCCATACCTTTTTTTCCCCCTTTTTATGTTTTGCATTTCACAGAAACTGTGGAGAGGAAGGTAGTTTTCCTCCACACCCTCTTCTTTTTACCTCCCTGTGGAATTACTCCGTAAGTGGTAGTTGCCTGGCCCCCACTCAGAGACTCCCAAATGCCCCCTCCTCAGTTATAGATCAGTCAGTGTGTGTTGAGGACATAGGGAGCCCAAAGCACTCTATTAAGCACGTGGAAGAGAAAATAGGTGTTAAAGTGCATGTTTCCTGCCCCAAGGAGTTTACCATCTAAAAAGTGTGACAAGCAAAAAAAAAAAAAAAATTACAAAGAATGGGAGCAGGAAGAAGATTAAGATCATGATAATAATCATTGTGGTATTTAAGCATTTACTGTGTGTTACTATGTGCCAAGGACTGTACTAAGCGCTGAGGTAGATACAAGATAATCAGGCCAGACACAATCTCAATCCCATATGGAGCTCACAGTCTACTTGGAGGGAGAACTAGTATTTAGCCACATTAATCCCCACTTTAGAATAGGAAACTGAGACACAGAGAAGTTAAGTTTCTTGCACAAGGTCACACAGCAGACAAGCGATGGTGCTAGGATTAGAACCCAGGTTCCCTGCCTGCCAGGTCTGTGTGCTCTCGCTCCCCAAGGCCATGCTGACAGGAAGTTGCACAGTTGTCAGGATAGAGTAGCTGAAGAAATAATTGACTATACCATTAAATGTGAACTGTAAATAAGTGCTGAGCTTAGCTTATTGTGGGCAGGAAATGCTGCGGTTTATTATTGTACTGTACTTTCCCAAGTGCTTGGTACAGTGCTCTGCACAGAATAGGTGCTTAAGTGCGACTGAATGAATGAATGCTAAAGTGCTAAGGATGGCTATTGGGTTGGCACAACTAAGGGGTTGTGAAATTGCCAGGTGGAGGACAGAGTGTACCTTATGTCTTTGTTGATGGTGGCATCACTGTCCACACCTTCGGTTAGACTTTGTAAGTAAACATGGTCCCGCTGACTGTGAAGTTTATTTATGGATGCATAAGTGGCTGAAAAGCTGTTCTTGGGCCTCTAGGCCCCTGCTGTCAACAGGCCTTTGCTGCACTATTTGCAGGCTTAGTACCATGCAAGATGGAATATTCTGACCCTGGGCAGAAAGGTAATATATTCTATCCCCAGCCCCCATTGAAGCCCACAGAAGAATATCTTTGTGTATTCATGACGACCTCTTTCCCCAGGGAAGAGAGAATAGTGCTCATTTTGTTATATTCCACTAAAGAAAAGGTGGAACAAAGCACCTATAAAGAGCAGAGAATTGGAATTAATACTCCTTTTATAAACCAACCTTATGTTTCATAAAAAGATACTTTGCAACAATTATAATTAGGATAACGTGAGTGACCTTTTAGTCACAGACATACAGTATTTTTCTTCATCCTTTTTTGGTTATTGATTAATGAGATGTGTGACCTTGTGCTTCTTCAACCTGAAGAAATTCTGTTTGGCCAATTCTCAATTACCTGTGCTAATGCCTGGATTGTGTGAAATCCACAGGTAATTTAAAGGCTAACTGTAGATAATAGCTTAACCTCTTCTCCCACCTGCCAAAGAGCATGAAAGGATTCAAAGCTGGTCAGCAGGAGAGAGAAGGAACAGAAGCAGAATAGGCTCTTAAGTGATCCAGAGTTGACATTGAAGGATATTAAAGAACTGTATGTATTTCTTTTTACCTTGCTTGACTCCTATGATGAGTATATTTCTCCTCTCTTTCTCCCCCGCCCCACTTTCAGAATAACTTGACATTTACAGGCACTATCAGTGGAGATGTTTGTGTTTGGAAAGATCATGTTCTGTCCCGAATTGTGGCCAAAGCTCATAATGGACCCGTGTTTGCAATGTATACTACATTGAGAGATGGGCTTATCGTAACAGGTGGCAAGGAAAGACCGTGAGTTTACTCTTCATTGTTTGACAGTGTCACTGGTTATCACACCACGGCTTACTGAATAGAGCATGGGCTAGGAGTCATAAGGTCATGGGTTCTAGTTCTGGCTTCACCACTTGTCTGCTGTGTAATCTTGGGCAAGTCCCTTCACTTCTCTGGGCCTCAGTGATCTCATCTGCAAAATGGGGATTGGGACTGTGAGCCCCTCATGGGACAGGGATTGTGTCCAACTTAATATGCTTGCATCCACCCCAGCACTTAGTACAGGCTTGGCACATAGGTGGTTATAAAATACTGTTATCATTATTATTATAAGATCCATGTCCTGAATGTTTATACAGTTGTGTTTTATATCTCTCCTCACCTTGCCGCCCTGTACTCACTTCCCACTCTCGATGATCAGGTCTCCGCTCTCAACTCCACCCTCTCTACTCATCTCAACTCTCTCACCCCCCTTTCCCTCCGCCGCTCTCACTCCACTAACCCACAGCCCTGGATCACCTCCTCTGTCTGCCTTCTACTTTCCTATGATCGAGCTGCTGAGCGCTGCTGGCAAAAGTCCAAGCACCAAGCCGACCTCACACACTTCAAATTTATCCTTTCCTGCCTTAACTCTTCCCTCTCTTCCGCCAGGCAAAACTTCTCCTCCCTCATCGACACCCATGCCCGTCACCCCCGCCAATTGTTCCGGACTTTAGCTTTAACTTTAACTCTCTCCTTAGGCCCCCGTTCCTCCCCCTCCCCCATCTCTCACCCCCAATGATCTGGCCACCTACTTCATCACAAAAATCAACACAATCAGGTCTGAGCTCCCCAAAGTCACCCCTCCGCCTCTCCCCTCCCCCCACCCAACCCTCTCCCCTACTTTTCCATCCTTCCCTGCAGTATCCTCAGAGGAGATCTCCTCCCTCCTCGCAAGTGCCACTCCCTCCACCTGCACCTCGGACCCCATTCCCTCTCACCTTATTAAAAACATCGCCCCTGCCCTCCTCCCTTCCTTAACTTCTATTTTTAACCACTCAATCTCCAATGGCTCCTTCCCCTCTGCCTTCAAACATGCCCACGTCTCCCCCATCCTAAAAAAACCCGCTCTCGACCCCACTTCCCCTTCGAGTTATCGCCCTATCTCCCTACTACCCTTCCTTTCCAAAATCCTAGAACGAGTCATCTACAATCGCTGCTTAGAATTCCTTAACTCCCATTCTCTCCTGGACCCCCTCCAATCTGGCTTCCGTCCCCTCCACTCTACCGAGACTGCTCTCTCTAAGGTCACCTGTGACCTCCTTCTTGCCAAATCCAATGGCTCCTACTCCATTCTGATGCTCCTTGACCTCTCTGCTGCCTTTGACACTGTCGACCATCCCCTCCTCCTCCATACCTTATCTCACCTTGGCTTCAGGGACTCCATCCTCTCCTGGTTCTCCTCTTATCTCTCTGGCCGATCATTCTCGGTCTCCTTCGCAGGCACCTCCTCCCCCTCCCATCCTTTAACTGTTGGAGTTCCTCAAGGGTCAGTTCTTGGCCCTCTTCTGTTCTCCATTTACACTCACTCCCTTGGTGAACTCATTCGCTCTCACGGCTTTGACTACTATCTCTACACAGATGACACACAGATCTACATCTCTGCCCCTGTCCTCTCCCCCTCCCTTCAGGCTCGCATCTCCTCCTGCCTCCAGGATGTCTCCACCTGGATGTCGGCCCGCCACCTAAAACTCAATATGAGCAAGACTGAGCTCCTCATCTTCCCTCCCGAGCCCAGTCCTCTCCCAGACTTCCCTATCACCGTGGATGGCACGACCATCCTTCCTGTCTCTCAAGCCCGCAATCTCGGTATCATCCTTGACTCGTCTCTCTCGTTCACCCCACACATCCTATCCGTTACCGAGACCGGCCGGTTTCACCTCTACAGTATCGCCAAGATCCGCCCTTTCCTCTCCACCCAAACGGCTACCTTACTGCTACGGGCTCTCGTTATATCCCGGCTAGACTACTGTGTCAGCCTTTTCTCTAATCTCTCTTCCTCCTCTCTCGCCCCGCTCCAGTCTATTCTTCACTCTGCTGCCCGGCTCATCTTCCTGCAGAAACGATCTGGACATGTCACTCCCCTTCTTAAACACCTCCAGTGGTTGCCTATCAACCTCCGCTCCAAACAAAAACTCCTCACTCTAGGCTTCAAGGCTCTCCATCACCTTGCCCCTTCCTACCTCTCCTCCCTTCTCTCTTTCTACTGCCCACCCCGCACGCTCCGCTCCTCTGCCGCCCACCTCCTCACCGTCCCTCGATCTCGCCTATCCCGCCGTCGACCCCTGGGCCACGTCCTCCCGCGGTCCTGGAACGCCCTCCCTCCTCACCTCTGCCAAACTAATTCTCTTCCCCTCTTCAAAACCCGACTTAAAACTCACCTCTTCCAAGAGGCCTCCCAGACTGAGCTCCCCTTCTCCCTCTACTCCCTCTACCGCCCCCCCTTCACCTCTCCGCAGCTTAACCCTCTTTTCCCCCCATTCCCTCTGCTCCTCCCCCTCCCCCTTCCCATCCCCTCAGCACTGTACTCGTCTGCTCAACTGTATATATTTTCATTACCCTATTTATTTTGTTAATGAAATATACATCGCCTTGATTCTATTTAGTTGCCATTGTTTTTACGAGATGTTCTTCCCCTTGATTCTATTTATTGCCATTGTTCTTGTCTGTCTGTCTCCCCCGATTAGACTGTAAGCCCGTCAAATGGCAGGGACTGTCTCTATCTGTTGCCGACTTGTTCATTCCAAACCCTTAGTACAGTGCTCTGCACATAGTAAGTGCTCAATAAATACTATTGAATGAATGAATGAACGAATGAATAACTGAGGCTGACAATTTGTACTTCCTCCATCTTATCATTTTGGCCTTCTCTTTGATTCTCTGCCTCTACTCTCCTCCCTTCCCCTTCTCTTGGCTGCTCTTATGTAATCATCACTGTCAATGGTATTTATTGAGTACTTCTTCTGTGCCAGCACCATATTGAGTGGTTGGAGAGTACAGTAGAATTAATGGACATGATCCTTGCCCTAAAGGAGCTCAGTGGGGAAGATCAATATTAAAACACATTTCAGGCTACATAAGTGGGGAAATATAGTCAAAGCTCTTTGAAAAATATCAAGAGGAATATAGGTTGATTTGTTTAATCTGTTTTCTCTTTCCAAATCCTATTATTTCTTCTCTCACCTTCAAATATTTCTATTCTTTTTCCAATGCTTGATTGCTTCTGTTTTCTCCTTTCATTTGAATCTGTACTGCTTTTTTCTGTACTATTTTCTTGTCATTTTTCTGCCTAGTGCTTATTGCTTTCTATTTTTTTTTTGCCTAGCCCTTTTGTCTGAAATACCAATTGATTGTTACATAGCTAATGACATAGTAATACGTGGGTGTTTGAGATACAACATAAAGATGATTGTCTCCTTAATTCCCAGGAGTTGTCCAAACCCAGAGTTCATGTGATTCTGCAGGTCTGTGTCCCCCTTCAGAACTTTTCCCCATCTGAACATCCCATGCTGGTGCAAGAGGAAAGGATAAGGGAAAAAGGAGAGCAGTGGAGTACCTGTTGAGGTGCTGGTCTCCGGGGCTCCATGTAGTGCCCTCAACCGGGTTAGCACTGATGCTGTGGGAAACATTGAGAATCTAGGTGGCTTGTCCAGGTGCCCCTGCTGCTTAATTGCCAGATTGTCGATGCTATGAGCCATGGGAGGCAGCAGGTAAACTCCAAGAAACTGGGCCACGCATCCAGGAACCCTCCAGCACACTCCCACCACTTGTAATAATAATTGGGATATTTGTTAATTGCTTTACCATGTGCCAAGTATCATACTAAGTGAAAACAAGATAATCAGGCCAGACACAGTTCCTGTCCCAGATGGGGCTCTGGCTCTAAGTAGGAGGGAGAAAGGGTATTTAATCCCTCTTTTACACAGAGGAAACTGAGGTAATAGAGAAGTGATGTGACTTGCCCAAGGTCACAAGTCAGGCAAGTGGCCGAGCTGGGATCAGAACCCAGGTCCTCTGACTCTTAGGCCCAAGCACCTTCCACGAGGCCAGGCTGGACCTCGTGTAGGTCGTGTAGGTTGGTGTAGGCAGAGGAGTTGCTGGTGCTGGGGAGGGGCAGTTGGGATTGCAGCTCTTCGGAGTCATTTTCCTTCTAAACAGCAAGTAACAGAGGAGGGTTCTGTTCTCCAAACTTCCAAGGCAGAGTGCAAGAGGCCCTCTCTTCCTTTATCATAGCTATTTTAGGGAATAGGCTTTTAAAGATCTACTTTGAGATCAATATGAAAAAAATACTTCTGGAAAAAGAAAATTCAAGAAATTTGTGAGAACTCTAGTACCAATAAAAGTATACATGTTCATTGCTCTCGGCACTTTTAAGGGGTACTTTTATCAACTGGTTCAAATTAAAAGAGTAAGGCTTGAGTAGATGATGAATGAATGGGTGTGGCTGATGGAAAAAGGTATTCTCCTAATGAACATGTATGTCATAATACCTATGAATTGAATTTTTACCCTGATAAATACATTAAAGATATAAATATAAATTGTATCTGAATTGAAAGAAAATTAAGCTTATGTTCTTTTTTTCCTTCATATCACTTAAGGGTCGGGTGCTAACTTGATTTGGGCTAATATTTTCCTAGATCAAAAGAAGGAGGAGCAGTTAAATTGTGGGATCAGGAACTGAGGCGGTGCCGTGCCTTCAGACTAGAAACGGGACAGTTGACTGACTGTGTTCGTTCCGTGTGCAGAGGCAAAGTAAGACATCTTTCTTCTATCTATAGGATTAGGTAGCAAAGGGTGGTGAGAGGTTCATTAACATCCTCCTCACCTAGTTATCGTGGGCCCTTAGTGAGCAGAGCTCTGTTCTTAGGTAAAAGGGCAAAGATTCAATTCTGAGATATTACTACGTACACTTTCCTTGGACATATACCTCTTTTCCATCAGCCACACCCATTCGTTTATCATCTGCTCAAGCACAAATCTTGGTTTGGTCCACTGGGCAAACGAAAACTCCACTCAGATGTTCTCTGCTTTGGCTTGTGTGTGCCTTCTTTGGCTCAACTGTTTGATGTCTTGGGCCAGTACTTCTCTACTCACACTGTTGTGTTTGCTGATAACACATTTACATGTGTACTGACAGAGCTCAAATCTGTCATATTCAAAATGACGCTACTAACAGGGAGGTCCTATCCACATATGAAAATTATGCACAACTGACAATCCTCTCTAGGAACCATCTGTAAAAGGGTCTTTTACTCATCAGGGAGAAGAGTGCCATTTTAACCCTAATACCACATATTGGGATGGCATGGCTCTACAGCTATAGTGCCTGGCTCTTTTTGGAGCTCTGGAGCAGGCTGCTGCCTCCACCAGACATCTCACAGAACTGGGTGCCAGGACTGGGCCTGCCGGCACAGTGTTAGCCTGCCGCAGAGTTGCAGATGGTGGGTGCCGTTGTGCCATTGAGCCTATGGGGAGAATCAGCACAGGCAGCACCCCCGAAGCACCTGTCAGCAACACAGCAAGCAGCCTATCCAGGGCCCTCAACCTGACAGGGAGGATGGGCACTGACTCTTAAAAGGCCATGGACCTGATCCCATAACTCCAGGGCCCCCTCAGGGTCTGGGAAGCTCCACTGGGACTCTGGGGCCTGAAGCGAGGCCCAGGGAGGGGACAGAGCCACACGGCTCAGCTCACCTTCCCCTTCCTCTCCTTTCTCTTTGCCTTCTCCCTCCCCACTTTACCTCCTTTCTTTCTACTGTTTACCCTCCCCTATTCCTTCTTCCCTTCACCCTCTCCCCTTCCCCTCCCTTCTCATCTTCCCTTCTTCACCCTTCTCTCTCCCTCCTTCCTTTTTCCCTCCCCCCTCCTCCTCCTTCCTTTGCCTTCTCCTCTCCTCCCTCTTCTCCCTTTTCCTCCCCTCCCTTCTGTTTCCTTTTCCCTTCCCTGTTGGCAGCAACAGCTGTTGCATTGAAGCAGCTCTGTGGTACAAAGACACATTCCCATTACACCATGCGCAGTAGCCAGGGTTGGTCTTTGCAACCATAAGGCACTCTGTAGCCCACAGTTAGACTTTTACCAGTTTATCTAGCCAGTCATAATGACAGTGATTGCCCTAAGATACGTGGTTTGTACTGTATTATGGCAAGAATAAAATTATCATCTGTATTTCAGGGAAAAATACTTGTTGGGACAAAGAATGCCGAAATAATTGAAGTTGGAGAGAAAAATGCAGCATGTAACATCCTAATCAATGGTCATATGGATGGACCCATCTGGGGGCTGGCAACGCATCCCTCAAGAGATTTTTTCCTTTCTGCCGCAGAAGATGGCACAGTCAGACTCTGGGATATTGCTGACAAAGTAGGTGTAAGCAATTTAGTAAACAAATACAGTTTCCAATAAGCAGTGAAAGTCCCGGATTTATTTTCATTTAAATAAGGCCTAGTAGAAAAAAGCATGGGCCTGGGAGTCCGAAACCCTTGGTCCTAATCCCGGCTCTGCCTCTTGCCTGCTGTGTGCCCTTGGGAAAGTCACTTAAATTCTCTATGCCTTAGTTTCCTCAACATTAAAATGGGGACTCAATACCTGTTCTCCCCCCTACTTAGACTGTGAGCCCCCCATTATAGAGGGACTGTGTCTGACCTGATTAACTTATCTGCCCCACTGCTTAGAAAATTCTTGACACACAGTAAGGGCTTAATGCATACCATTAAAAAAATGAAGGTTACTTATTTTTGCAGAAATTTAGCCATTTTGAGGGCAAATAGTTGTTTAATGTTTCTATGGCCTATTTAGACTAATTTATTCCTCTGTGACTTTTCTGTCCTTTTAAAGAAGATGTTAAATAAAGTCAATCTGGGACATGCTGCCCGTACTGTCTGCTACAGCCCTGAAGGGGATATGGTAGCCATTGGAATGAAAAATGGAGAATTTATTATATTGCTGGTGACTTCTCTAAAAATATGGGGGAAGAAAAGAGATAGAAGATCTGCAATCCAAGACATCAGGTCAGTAAGTTTTCAAGGTAGGTCAAAATGACCCTGGTAACATGTATTCCACTATTATTATTATTCTTCAAGAAATGCTAAGTCATTAAACAAATTCCTATTGAACCCAAAAATGATTTTGGTCTCAGTGTGAGTAGCCCAATTGCACTATGAGTAAGTGAAGTTTAATTAGTAGGTATACAGAACATTCTGACCTTGTCTGCGTTGTTAAAACATTTGAAATCAACCCCTCAAAATAAATTTCAAGTCTGAAACTTTCCGAGTGTGATTTTATACCTTCCCCCTGTTTGTGCCTTAAGGAAACATGCCTTAGAGAGATAGAATAGAGTTCCACATGAGTCTGAAACAGAAAAAATGGCAAATGAAGATAAAAATGGAAATTAGGCAAAAAGAGGCATTCAGGTGAAACAAAACTAAAAGAAAGCAAGACCAAACCATATTTGGGTCAAGCACTGAGAAAGATGACTTGATAAGGAGACTAACTCAAGATCTTGAAAAGAGGAAGATTGAATGAAGGAGCCACAAAGAGATGTACTGGAGGAAGGAGGAAATGTGAGATTTCAGAGGTGTGAGGTAAAAGCCAAGAAGATAGATTTGAATATCATCCATATAGAGGTGGCAGTTGATGCCACGGGGGTGGATGGAGACCCAGGACAGAGCCTTGAGAGAATCCCATGGTTGGGGAGTAGAAAGCAGAGGAAGAGCTGGCTGAAGGTCAGCTAGAAAAGAAAGAGAAGAACCAGTTTAGTAGCGTTTCCAAGAGAAGGAAGGGTTCATGGTGTCAAAGGCACCTGAGAAGACGAGGACTCTTTCGACTAGAGTTGGTCCATTAGACTTGGCATTTAACACATTGGTGTCCCTGGAGAAAGCTGTCTCGGCAAAGGGAGCGGAAGCTGGAATGTTGAGAGTCAAGAGGGGAGTTTGGAAGAGAGGAAGTGGAAGTAGCAGGTGATTACAACCCATCTGAGGAGATTGACAAGAAAGGGAGAAAGAAGAGGAGGGATAGCTAGCTCTATGGTACAGTGGAATCCAGAAAAGGTATAGCTGACCTCATTTTTTTTTTCCCATTCACATCTTCATCCTGGGATCTTAGAAATGTCATTACTGGGTCAGACAAGTGCTTATCCAGCCTTAATACTGTAGTTTTCAATGGGGACACAGGATGCTTGGAGGAAATGTTATCACAGTTGCCCTGTTTGATATCAGTCAATCAGTGGTAATTATTGAGTGCTTACTGTGTGCACTGTGCTTGGGAGGGTAAAATGCAACAGAAGTTGGTGGACACGTTCTGTTCCCTGCCCCCAAGGAGCTTAACTTTCTCTAGAGTAATCAATAACAGATCTGAAGTCCATAAATTTATCCAAACCCTTCTTGGATCTAATCTGCAGTTGTGCAAGCTACCTCTGCTTTCTATTTCAATATGAGAACAGTAACCAAACCTTCACTGTTTGGATCCTGTATTTTCTGTTAAGTACAAGGCAGTCTTTCTGTATTTATTGCATTATCTGAAAAGTGTGACATCTAGTTTCAAAAGATAGAATAGAAAAACCAATGTTTGTAATACTTCAACTATTTTATGCACGTACTCACATCTTCTGCTTTACCTTGCATATTCAGATTTAGCCCAGATTCTCGTTATTTAGCTGTGGGTTCCAGTGAGAATGCAGTGGATTTTTACGACCTGACATTGGGCCCTGCCCTTAACAGAATCAGTTACTGCAAAGACATTCCGAGCTTTGTCATTCAAATGGACTTCTCAGCCAATGGTTGTTATCTTCAGGTACAGTGACCCTTCCCTGGATATATTTCACTTGTTTGGGACATTTTGTCTTTGTAATCCAGGCCCTTTTGGTAGCTTTTCCGAGATTCTGAAATTGGACTTTTAGCTGCCACTTTGTTTATTTCTACATTATTTGTGAATCATTACTTCATTTCCTGGGGAATGAGAGAACAGATTTTTGGGAGTGACCCTTCTGTTTTAAACTTCTGTTGAAACAATTAGTGATCACATTCTTAGAATTAACTGTAATCTTACAAAGACTTAATCTTTTAATTTTTTTTAAAGGTTTCCACTGGATCATACAAACGGCATGTCTATGAAGTGCCTTCAGGGAAGCAGCTCACAGATCAGGCTGCCATCGACAGAATAACTTGGGCCACGTGGACAAGGTAACAGATTCCGGGCTTTAGTTCAAAGAACTCCAATAGCAGTTGATTAGAAGACTCAAAACTTGGGAGAGGTCTAGCTGCCCGAAAGCAGTGAAGCAGGAACGTTCCCATAGATAGACTGAGTTTTGTGTCTGGATTACACCACACCCTCAAGAGGTTTCTCTGTGTTCTCCTAACAGGAGCTTTAGAGAGGGAATGTAAACATGCCAAGCTGCACTGTGATTATTTCCTTGGAGGCTTGATATCCTTCTCGTTTTCCTTCTCCAGTATTCTAGGGGATGAAGTGATTGGAATTTGGTCCAGACATACAGAAAGAGCTGATGTCAATTGTGCCTGTGTCTCTCATTCGGGAATTAGCCTTGTGACTGGGGATGACTTTGGCATGGTCAAGCTCTTTGACTTTCCGTGTCCTGAAAAATTTGTAAGTGCATGTTTTGGTCTAGTATTTGTGTTGTGAAAGAATCACACCCATTTACTGCACAGTCCAGTACTTCGCTTCCTAGATTGGCATCAGGGGCTTCTGTTTTTTGTGGTCAGTTGGCAAGAAGTTTCTCAAGTGCTTTTACTATCTCCACTGACTTTTAATTCAACTCTCCCTATGAAACCAGTTAGTTACATCTAGATTTCCATCAGTTTTTGGAAAGCAATGGATTATGTTCCAAACTCTATGTAGTTCTCCTGTTAAAACTGAACAGAGAACAAACGGCTTGGGTGCAAAAAAGGAAGAAAAGAGTACATAGAAAGTTGAATCAAGTAAAATCATGTTGGATGTCTGGGAAATTATTATTGTTACAGGCATGGAGAGTCTGTTATAGTGTACTCTCCCAAGTGCATAGGACAGGGCTATGCACACAATAAGTTCTCAGTAAATGTGATTGAAGAAAAAGATGATGTGTCAAGTTGTAAAAGTAGGACACATGCGACTTGATAAACAATTTAGGTGAAGAGATGGAAGATTTATTTAGGGAACTCAAAAGTGTTGCATGTGCATTATATATTGCAATATGTATGTTGCTTTTTAGGTGGGCTACACTGGCT
This sequence comes from Ornithorhynchus anatinus, assembly GCF_004115215.2. Classification (NCBI taxonomy): domain Eukaryota; kingdom Metazoa; phylum Chordata; class Mammalia; order Monotremata; family Ornithorhynchidae; genus Ornithorhynchus; species Ornithorhynchus anatinus. Next base: position 50,109,235 of record NC_041728.1, on the reverse strand, counting down.
TTTGGCTTGTGATGCGTGTATCCCTAGCTGTCCCCCATATTGAATATTTGTGACTTTTTTCCAAGTGGCCAGTCACCCTGCACTTATGAGGTGTATTTTTTTTTAAATCGAATTTAAGTGCTTATGATGTGCCAGGCACTGTTCTAAGCACTGGAAAAGATACAAGTTAGGTTGGACACAGTCCCACATGGGGTTCTCAGTCTTAAAATCCCCATTTTCCAGATGAGGTAATTGAGGCCCAGAGAAGTGACTTGCCCCAGGTCACAGAGCAGGCAAGTGGTGGGATGGGATTCGAACCCAGGTCCTTCTGACTCCCAGGCCTATACTCTATCCACTAGGCCACAGCTGCTTCTTTGGTCATATCTCCAAATTTGAACATCTGGAATTCTCATCTTGTCCACAAAGATGCTAGTTTCCTCATTCATTTAGTAGTCTTAGAAGGTTTCATGGGCATGCTTTTGACCTCTCAATTTAACTTACATCATAAATGTTGAGTATAACACTTCATCCAATTGTGACTTACACCAATTTGATTTTTGTTTATGCTGTCTTCCTACAGGCAAAATACAAAAGGTTCCTAGGTCATTCAGCCCATCTGACTAATATTCGATTTACAAATGGGGATCGGCATGTAGTTAGTGCTGGAGGTGATGACTGCAGGTTCGTATTTCCCCTGTACTCAAAAAGTGAATGAAAAGAATGCCCTTTATGGTGACTATAAAACTAGCTGAAGAAAATATTTAACTAGTTGCAGAATTTGCTGTTAGTTTCTTCAACAGCATAATGGGTTTTTTTAAAAATACTCAAAATTACTAGGAAAACACTTTGAAATCTTAAGTGGCAGTAGGCTTTTACTGAACTCACAAGAATTTCTCTCTTTAAAACAGTTTATTTGTTTGGAAATGTGTGCACATGCCTCACTGAAGGAGCCTGGAAGCTTCGCAAAAAGGATACTGCTTGAAACAAGTCTAAGAGACCCAGGCCTTCAGTGCCCTGCATGCTCCAAAAGTGGTGCTGACCCAAGAGAGAGAACAACTGAGGAAAGATGGCTTAGCTACCGTAGGTGCATAACCATATTGAAACCACATACTGCCAGACATCCAAGCATCCAAGTACATGCAGCACTGGGGATAATTGGGCAGTTCACGGTAGCAGACAGGATTTTGGGTTACCATGTGTTACTTTCAGGGCTCATTTTGTGCCAGAACTGAGGTGCAGCCCCTCTTTCCCTCATCCTTCTATCGATATACAAGCTCTTCTTGGAACCTGATCTTTCCTACAAGATGAGTACACTTTTTTCTTTATACCCTTAGCATGATCATTTTTTTTATTTGTTCTGAAGGCTTCATCTTGCTAAGGAAAGGAAACTGAGCAGCTAGGTCCTTAGTCATTTTTTGTCATTTCCCAAAATTGGTATAATTATGTAGCAGAAAATCTGAAAGGAACATAAATTGTATTAATCATAAGGAGATTCAGGACCTGGGTCATGATCACATTAGAATTAATGTTATTGAACATGCATGAACCCAGTCTTTAAAAGGGAAGTATTTTTGTTCTCAAATAGTAAAGTGTACACAAGAAACAGGTCTGATCACTCTGCGAGTGCCTTGTCCACAATCCAAAAGTCTAATTCCAGTTTTTGCCTTGTGAATAAACCATTCACAGCCAGTGCTTGGCATAGAGTAAGTGCTTAATAGATACCACTATAATAATTATAAATAATTGAATTGCCATAAGTTATGTGAGCTATCGGTCTTCTATTTAAAAGAGGCAAAGGACATAAGGTTAATAACAGAAAACTTAAATCAGTAGGCATTGTCATGTTTTGGGGGGACTGAACATTCGATCACTCAACAGGCTAGTGTAGTATTTGGCCTGGAATAGTAATACATGGAAGACTTGACTGAACCTGAATCTATATTCTTAGAACCATTTTTAAACTAATTAGCAAATTTAGAATATTAATTGATCAGCTGGGATTTATTAATCTTTGGCTAAAAGATTATATGTAGTACGTAGCATTGAAAGTAGCCAAAAATAAAACATTTTATAAACCTACTGAGCTTCTGGAATAAGCTGCATTAACTACATTCTAGGTGGGGAGAATGAATCTTATATCCATGGGAAAGATTCATGCAACAGATGCCCTACCATTCTGCAGTGTTTTCCAAAATAAATCAAAGGTGAGTGCAAGTTTTTCCCTGGAACTGCGTGGTTGATTGGAGTTGGGCAATGAAACTAAAATTAAGCCCACCCTTCCTGTGGATAAGTAAAAGAGCAAGTCTTGAGTAGTTGTCTTTAACATTGGAAAAAGAAAGGCCTGCTTAAACTGATTCCCTGGGGGAGGTGTTGGGCACTTAGAAAAGGTCCAGTAACTCTTTCAGGGCTCTTAAAATATACCTTTTAGAGAGTTACCATTTCAATATATTAGGTTATCCCAATTGCTTGAAAAGTTGATGTAATTTACAGAAATTTTGACCTGGGGTACATATAGCTTTGCACAATAGGACCAAAGCTGATTCAGTACAACAAAACTTGAACTTTACCCTCTGCTCTATGTATCATTTTGTTGCAGATGAAATTTTTCCTCAATAATCATTTTTGTGACCCATTTCATCAAAGCAGATCAATAGCTGGCCCTAACATTTCTACATTTCAGCCAAGATTGGTACCTTAGAACCTTCCTCCTACCAGTTCCCCTGATCAGGACTCCAGGCTAACCTGGGCAAACACTCCTTGTGTGGCATTGCACAAACCTGCAGCTCTGTAACTGATTCCACTGCCCAGGTTCCTAAGGCCTGCAGGAGACTCAATTCAACTTTTAGTCCTTTAGACATCCTTTAGAAATGTTAAAGACTTTCAAGAAAGTGGTATGGGGCATTAATTATTACATGCTTTCCTCAAACAGCTTTTTTCCATAGATTCTTAGATCCTAAAGACATCTCTTTAGTGTGCTATTATTTGGCACCTTTTACCCAAATCTCATTAGGAAGCTCCTTGTGGGCAAGGAACTTGCCTGTTATAACATACTCTCTTAACTGCTTAGTACAGCGTTCTACACACTGTAAGAACTCAAATACCATTGATTGATTATAGGCAACCCAAAAGTGAAAGGAAATCTTCCTTAAACTGAATTTAATAGCCAGTTCATTAGTCGTAAATGTTTCAGAGTGGAGGGGAGGGTGGAATTGATCAGGCTTTTGCTCAATTCCACTCTACGTAGAGGCAGTAAGGCCTAAGGGAGCCTGACTCCTCCCCAGAACTCACAACTGTTCTGATTATTTTTCCACTATGACTTCCAAAGATTTGAGTTAAAATACAGCTGCCTATGGCTTTTAAATAAGATATGTCCAAACAGTTTCTAAAATTAAACATATTTACAGTAGCATTATGAGAATTCTATAAAAAGCTGAATCAGGGATGAACCTATGGGTCTCAATTTCATACAAAAGACTCCTTTATTTTATAAGAGACTGGTTTGGGAATTTGAGAGCTTATGCTATTTCATTTTAGGGATTCATAGATGACTTGCATTAATCAGGGTTGGGGGTAAACTAGCCTTAATTGTCATTAGTCAATTTCAGCCTTTGAAACATGTTGCTGACTTGGGAGTCATTGTGTGGCCTTCTTCCTGAATGCACTAGCCATTAGACTAAGGGAAATATAAACATTTCAAGCCACATCTAGAAACTGCCATATATTGACTTACTATTTTTAGCCTAGTGAGTTCTTTTATGGACACTTTGTGATTTGATTTTTCTGAAGTTCTATTACCCCTCTGTATGTTGATGATAAATTCACACAATGAGCAGGCCAAAGTCTACTATGCACTCACTCTTCTTACCAATCACTGTGCTGTACTACTGTCAAACCCACACTTTTCCCTTTGTAGTCTTGTTCTGTCTCTGTTCCAGTCAAATTTGGACCACACCCAAGCACACACCGAACGGCTATTTGTGACTTCTGCTACAGTACAATTCAGCTCACCAAGAGGCCATAGGTAATTGAATTCACAAAATATAAGTACCGTAGTATACTTTAGGATCCGAGAATAATTACACATACTTTACTGTCATCTTATCCAGTTCAAACCATGTTAGAATTGCTACTCCCCAATTTCTGCCCTTTAAATTGCAACTAATTTGGACACTAGACCTTGCATTCACTCTCTGGAGTATCTCATTTGTCAAAATTAATTAATTGTAGGAACACTTTTTTGAATTAGGAAAAGAAAGTATAATTTCACACAAGTTTAAAACTGCATTTGTGTGAAAGCTATGGTGCTATTATTACCATATGCTTTATCTTTTAGCCCTTTTTCCCCCCTCTCAAAAAAAGTTCCATATCCCATTCTTGTGGACAATGTAGCTGCATTGTGCATGTTGAGGGAGTTCAGTACAATTTAGTGGAATTACTTTTTTGTGGTGTTCTCCATTCTTTAAAGGAAACTTGTATGGGTTAAGAAGCTTAAAAGGGAGGGAGCATATCAGATTAGAAAGCCACATCAGTATATATTGGTCTATGGAAGAGAAAATCATGTCATCTGGGTTTCCCAATAATTTTTTTTTTTTGCTACATCAACTACTGATAAAACACATTCTCATGAAAAATGTTTTCTTCTTTTAAGCCATCTATTCCACCTTAAAGAAAAAAATCCCTGTTCATTTACTGTAAAATTATTTTTAGTTTTATCCTGAAGTTTTTACACTGACAATCTTCCTTGCTGTAACCAAAAGAAAAAGAAAAAAAACACACTGTACATTAACACAGTAGTCCAAAGGTATGTTCCTGTTTTCCTGTAAGGATCCTGTTGTTTCATTGTGCTCCTCAGCTGAACAATTTGGGTATCTAATCCCAGCTAGTATATGCTGTAGTTATGTCTTTTTAAACTATGTTAAATCTGCTTTTAAACATATTGTTTTTTTAAAAAAATGAATCTGAACAACCTGCATTTTCTGCTCAACTGTTAATGTCTTGGAGTGTTAATATCTATATTTGTTAAATTTGAGTTTAAGAACCATCCTCAGTAAATAATGTTTTCTGATATCCATGTAAATACTTGTAAAGAGCATCTTTTGTATATTTTTGTGAAAAATGTAGTTCCCTTAAAGATTTAATAAAAAATTTGTTATTAAATAGCAGCCATATTTCATATTTTAAATATTGAATCCCTGGCCAAGCCTTTCACTGCAAGTACCACATGCATGAAAGAGGACTGGTCTTGTTTTCAAAGTGTTTATTTACTCCAAACAAAGTAAGACAATTGAGTGCTTCATCTGAAAACCCTGTTCCAAAACCTTGTTTGCATTATTTTCAATATGAAAAATCTCACTAAATTGGTATTAATAATCTCCATACCTTCCTGCTACCTATATAACATGAGCTACAATGACTCAAGCTATCTTTTCTTAGCTTTACACTGAATTTCCCTGCACACTTGATATAAACAGACACAGTAAGAACATTTGTTTGCAACTGAGAAGTTCTGCCATCAAATGAAAGGACTAAATGTATCAAGAGAGAAGACAACAGGAAAGCACACATTTACAACAAAACCTCCTTATTTTATAAACAGAGTATTGATACAAAATAGGCTCCCAACCATGCCTCAAAATGTTTTAATGGAATTTGGCTAGTTTTTTCTTACTCTGAATTCTCGTTTATATTTAAAAAAACCTATTTAAACATGTTTCCATTCTTCAGCAGTAGAATCCAGAGATAGGAATTATTTTGATTCTTCCAAGTTGACTGGTTTGGTTGTCATTCACTAAACAAAAATATGAGAAACAATGATCAGTAAGGGCATTTCCTTTCCACGGACAAACCATGAACACCTCTTATCTAGTTTTGAAGATTTTGCAGATGATTTTAATGCATATCATTTGTGTAGCCTGACAAACTAATCTGTAGATTCTCTTGTAAACACAGAGGCTGAGTTTCTCTACCTCTTGAGCAACAGAATCTGAGTTAGTGGAGGAGTTAATTGATATAGGCAATCCGATACTGAGAAAGTAGTTTGCAATCTTATTACCTGGTTTGTGGTCGAGTCCATTTCAAGGCATGCCGGGGTGGCACAGTAATTGCAGGATGGTAAAAAGTACAGTCAGGTCTTGTGCACTGCGTGTTGAACCTGCAGTGCTAGGAAGAAAGAGAGAGACATTTTAAATTCAAATTATCACAGTAGGGAAACAGATCTTTACATATTTGCAGGAACCAGGTCCATTCTAAGTACACACTTTGAGGCCATAACTGTCTTCTTCCCTAGGACCTAATAACACTTACTTTGCCACTTCTTAGGGTCACAATTTTAAGTCTCTTCCCAGCGTGACAAGAGGATATGGTCCTCTCTTTTATTCCATACTAAAGGATTATATTTTGGGGAAGTACTTTAACCTAGGTTTAAAAATGAGCATATGCTGTTTATCTTGTTTGTCAACAATTCCACATAAGCAGCAGAACCCAGAAATACTTTGCTGACACCCAGAAGAACAGACCTCTCTACTTATTCCTGGGGATGGGCCTCATTTGTATACAGATTACTAATAAACTTGTCAAGTCACTAGCAACTGAACATATTCTTTAATAGAACTATCTCTACTTTCTTGAGTTACCAAAATAGGGGCTAGGCTTTTCACTGGGTTATGAGGAGACAGAATGATGTGAAAAAAATATGAAGGAAAGGAACGAAGAAAAATGCATATTTGTTAAGGGAGTTGGGATGACTCTACTTGGGGGAGAGACAATCTGAGGAGTTTTGAGTACTGGGTGGGGAGGGAAATCTCCTTGTAAAATATTTTTCACAGGTTTTTAACTTGTGAAAATCACCCTGGCCTCCATCTCCTGTCCGAGAGCACACACGTAACCCCCGCAAGTGCGGACTGCACTGGTGTCAGCCCAATGCAAGCAAAAGAACTTTTGGACTCCCAGGCAAAAGAACAATAACTCTCTGACTCTTAATTACAGTTTGAACTAAAAAACAAACCGGTTATAAGGGAAAATCACCAAATATTTCCCCTTTCCCAAACTAAGTAAAATTTAAATGGTACTGATAAGAAAATCCACAATCGAGTTCTTACTTTTGGATGGTAGAATGGGCATTCCATTTTCTTGCAGGCAGGAAAATATCGGCAGAGGTGATTATTGTTACACGGTGTTATGGTTGGTGCTAGGAATAAAGAAAAAATATGATGGACCAAGGCAATGGTTCTTCCCAAGCAACAAAGTTCAAGGATAAGAAGATTAAGCATTTCACTATTTTTATAGTCAAGATAACTGTAAAAAAAACCCCAACAAACTAAATACTGACTATAGAAAGCTATTTTACAAAGACTACTGAAAGCACTTTTGCCCTTTCAGAAATGGCCAATATCACTATTCAAGTCCTTTAGTAAACAGACCACCTATTTTCTGACATACTAAAATGATAAACTATGCAATAATATTTTTCCATTTGAATTTTAATAGCATTTCCTCCATGTTAATAATAATAACTGTGGTATTTAAATGCTAGGGTAGATGCAACATAATCAGGTCCCACCTGGGGATCACAGTCTAAGTAGGAGGGAGAATATGTTCTGAATCCCCACATTTTGCAGATGAGGGAATGGAGGTGCACAAGTTTAGTGACTTAAAGTCACAAAGCAGACAAGTGGCAGAACTGGCATTAGAACCCAGGTCCTCTGACTCCCAGGCCTGTGCTCTTTTCACTAAGTTATGCTACTTCTCAATGGGTGGTATAAGTGCACAGTGCTAATTTTTTAGCAGTTGGTAAAAACCTAGAAAATTTCAGATTTTAATGCAAACACCCCATTAGAACTGCCTGAACTGTTATTTTAGGCTATTAAGCCTGGACAAACCAACTGATGAAAAATAAGTTTCATGTTGTAATAGGTAAACTGGCTCACCTGTTTTAGGAGGCAGAACTGGGATTCGTCTACTGGCATGAGTGTAGGGACACTCTGGTTTGGTGCACTTAGAATCATATTTACAATTTGGATGAATAAACAAGCATTTATCAGCAAATTTACAATTAGGGAAGGCTCTGAAAAACATAACAAATTGTGGTTATTACCCTCACTCTGCTTTGATTCACATACTCATAATGAACTGAAGACACCAAGAAATGGATCCTCATTCAATATTTTTGAAATATTTTATGTACTTTCTGGGTCTCCTGAGTACCAAAGGAGGGTTATTTAAAGATAAAGACCAATCAGTACCAATCCAGAAAGATTATCTTTATGGGTTAGAAATAAGAAGCACCAAAACTTTTAAAAGAGGCGATTTTACCAGCTTCTGCAATCCGAAGTCCCTGATTTTTTTGGTTCCTACACCACCAGAAATTAAAATGAAATGCTTAGAAGAGATTATTTATTTTGAATTTTAGCAAGACTGTTTTTACTCCACCACCTAGAATCAGCTGTCTGAATATGAGTTAGGTGGGGAAATTAGGAACTTAATGAAGTCAACGTGTTGAGCTACTAAGATCATGGAATGCTGTCAATAGTTCCCCAGTTCAGTGCTCAGACATACAAAGTACACACGTGGTAAATACTGCTATCATGAGGAGAGAAAGAGCAACAGTGCTAATAATTAGGACCAAAGGCATTAAGTGTTCTACAGCAGTGCTTTTCAACCAATTCAGCATAAAGTGTCTCAGACCCTGATATGAAAATCTTGGAATGGAAAAGATAATTCCCACTGCCAAACACCACACTTAATTTCCCCAAGTGTTGACTGTGAGAGAAGATAAAGAATGAGCTGAGGATAAGGATAGTTCCCTGTTACAAATGTATTAGCTGCAGAGAGTAACAGGTGGCCACCTTCTTGGTAAAGCTCTGCACAGGCTTGGGGCCTGGTTTGGTTAGGCCAGCCCATACTCCCCACCCTCAATTTGGGTGTTCTCAATGTGGGGTTGGGGGTGAGGGGGAGGGACCACAGCCTTTCTGCCTGTGTAGCTGTTATGCCCAGCCCACGAGCAGAATTAACACAACCTACAAATCCCAGGAGTCCAAAGAACCAGAGCAGGTTTAAGAAAGAAGCAATACTTTTGTGCCCTACCTAGCTTTTAGTCCCTGGAAGTTTAGGCCAGGTCCTAGATATCTGGCCAGGAAAGGATTCTGCCTCTCTCATTTCAGTGCAATGCCTGGATGCAAATATAAATTTACAAATATGCTGCACAATGGAAAAGCACAGCTCTGAGAGGCAGTTTCTATTGAGTTCTAGTTTCAGGACCCAAAATTTTCTGGACTTCAAACCCTGGACTGAAAATAGTTTGTGCATTCAGTAAATTGTTAAGCTTTTTAAAAGTGTTTACCAATAGCAACAAATACGTTACAGCGGCTGATTTAATTAAAGATACTCTTCCTACTAATCCTGCAATACCAAAAGTGGCACAGAAAAATACTCGATATAAGCAATTCAGTTGGTCCTTTTCCTGGCTGAGCCTGTCTGGAAGAGAAAAAGCTTCAGTGTAAGTGAATGTTAGCCCACTGGGTCTAACAACATCACTTGTCAAACTCCCCTATACTTGTCCACTTGAACAAGCAAGCTCCAAAACAAGGCATTCAAACTCACCCCATCCCCATTTGTCCCTCTGAGTACTAAAATCTTTTAAAGAACAAACAAAAAACTTCATTATTCCAATGGCATATTTAATGTTTTGTGTCTAACTGTACTCCAGTCTAGTGGTTCCCCTTACTCCTGTTTTGTCTGTTATCTGGAACTCTACCAACTGAGTTTCACTGTTTTGAAACACCACCACCACTGAGCAATGCAAAGACCAGACAATGGAGAAAACAGATGGAAAGGACATAAAAACAGAGCGCCGTGAATTGTATCGGCCACTTACTTGCACGGGGATGTGGGGTGGTGATAAGCACACTCATCCCCATTTTTACAGGCAGGCCAGTACTTGCAGCGCTCAGGCAGTTTCTCTGGTTTCTGCAAAACATTTAGTTCGCTCTCTTCAGCTGTGGGAAGAGGAGGCAGAGGATCTGGTAAATTATTTGTGGACCTGCCTTAATTCATGGTGACTTTTTAATTCCTTTCACGAAGAATTTCTTTTTTCAGAGGCCCCCCATCCATCTTCAATCTTAATTGAAAACAAGTATCCTTGGGCTTACAGTAAAAGCCCAGGATCTGGATTAATGCTGGAAACCAACTTCTGATGAAGGCTCAGGAAATGCACGTACTGGTTCCCTCTGTAAGAAACCAAACACTGTTGAAGACCCATTACGATTCTGAATTGGACCAATACAAACTCGAAAGGTAGGGGCAGCAGGGAAGGAGGAAGAGGCTCAAAGGCCAGAATGATTTTAATAATACTCTAATGGTTCTCTGTAACACTGAGTTCTGAGAAGAGGCAAAGGAACCACAAAACTGAGCAGAGAGAGAGATGACCTTAGCACTTCTAATAAAGGGATTCCTATAACAAGGAAGGCTGCTGCTGCTTGAATCTTAAGCAAAAGTCATTTATTTTCATTAAATTATCAGTTGTATATTTGATTCAAATCCTCTCATTTCAACCACTGCCTTTCCTAAAACTGGACTCTGTTGATCTGTTCGAAAGACAGGACCACAGCATTTTAAATGACTGCCCCTGGCCAATACATTTTAGTTGATATCTATGGGGTAACTTTATGTTGAAGAGCAGCTGCTAATCTCTAGTCTTACCTCAGTTTTATTAAAGTTCTAAATGTTGATACTCTTCCATTACCAGCAAGATGGATTAGATTAGGGAAAAATAATCCTCTCAAATAAATGATTTTCAAAATGTGTGTCTAACATCCTCATTTACCAAAAGCTGTGACTTACTCTTCCCTTTATTTGAAGGACAATTATCTCTATAATAATATAGGCACTCAAATTGTACTTCAAACACTGGCAGTTTTCCAAGAACTGACCAACAGACTCCAAATCCCCACAAGTGAACTTGCTTGGCCCTAACCAGCACATCCTGAGAAATCTAAATTGCCAAAATAAAAGCATCATGAAGTAGTAACAGGGCATTCCAGGGGCAGTATTACTTAAGTGTTTTTTTCAGAATCTTGTTTTGAGTCTAGTTGCCAGAGAAGACTGGGTTACCACACATCTACTGTATTTATTCTGGGAGCTCTTGGCTATGAAAATCCTTTTATTCTTCACAATGCTACTAATGGATAGTTAAAGTTGAGCTTGACTTTTGGTATTAGTTAAGCATTTTCTCCCACTGTACTAAGTTTTGTGGTAGATACAAGATAATCAAGCTCACCGTCTAAGATGGAGGGAGAACAGGCATCTAATTCCCAATTTACAAATAAGGGAACTAGGGTACGGAGAAGTTAAGTGACTTTGCCCAAGGTCACACACCAGTCAAGTCAGGATTAGAGCCCAGGTCCTGACTCCCAGGCCCAAACTCCTTCCACTAAGATATGCCGCTTCTTTCTCCATGGTAGTTAAATTGCTATGCTACCTTATGGCATTGCAGCTTTTTCCAGGACATCACTTCAGTTGACTGCCCTCCAAATATACTGAGGCAGAAGCTCTAATTAGAGGAAGCTCTTTATTCAAAGAGCTACAGGAAAGGACTTGGAAGGAAAGATCTAAATATCTAATCTAAGAAAGTGATTTTACATAACTTGTCTGTTGTGTCACCTTGGACAAGTCACTTAACTTCTCTGTGCCTCAGTTACCTCATCCGTAAAATGGGGATTGAGACTGTGAGCCCCACGTGGAACAACCTGATTACCTTGTATCCACTCCAGTGCTTAGAACATAGTAAGTGCTTAACAAATACCACCATCATCATCAAATTCCAATATTCATTTTGCTTTGTAATTTCCAGTCCTTTGCAAGGTCCAGAAATTCTTCCATAATGGGGTGTTTAGGAAGGGGTGATGGGGTGGAGATGAGAGGCTTCTCTGGCATTTTCTGTACTCAGGGAATAAACTGTAAATGGCTGTCCATTTCACTGATGGCAATGAGCTGGAAGGGATGAATAGAGATTAAGAACATCAACTCCACCCCATCTCCACACTTCTAAGGAAGGCTGTTAATTCCTACTACACAAAGTTACCAAGTGGTGATGAGTCTTTCAAACTTCAAGCAGGCAGTTGAACCTTTGGGAAAATACTCAGGTTTTGGGTTTTTCTACTTAGGGGTCCTTTCATCCAGCCAGAGATTTTTCAAGTGCACTTTAAGAGGCTAGTTTTTCTCAAACCAACACTGATAGAGAGTATGTGAAAATCTCTCATAGATATAGCCCTCAGAATAGCAGCCCCACTCTAGAAGGATAATCTGAATGAAAGAAACATACTATTTGGAAAATTTCCATCGGGATCATCATGCTGCCTATTCAGCATAGGCAACAGCTGGGCCCGAAGGCCTTTGATTCCCTTGTTTGCTGATGCAGCCTGGTTTTCTGGATCCTGGTTACCTTCATCACATATCTCCTCCTCTTCTTGATCCGACATATATCCTGGGGGACTGGGGACACCATCTAGAGTCACTATAAACTTGGGACTTGCCGGTTTATCTGCTGGAACAAGTTCTCTGCCAGACAGAAAATACCACAGAATTAGGGAAAGCTGAACATAATCACAGCTTCGCAGCAAAACCTCTTCTGTCATTTCCTTGATTGATAAAGCATATTTCTAGAAAGAAAATACCAGTTGGATTTTTTTTTCAATTTTTAATGCTATCTGTTAAGTGCTTACTATGTGGCAGGCACTGGGGTAGATACAAGCTAATCAGGGTGAACATAGTCCCTTGTCCCACATGGGATTCACAGTTTTAATCCTCATTTTACAGATGTCACAGAGAAGTTAAGTGATTTACCCAAGGACACCCAACAGCTAAGTGGGGGAGCTGGGATTACAAGCAAGGTCCTTCTGGCTCCAAGGCCCATGCTCCATCTACTAGGTTTTTCTGCTTCGTCTTGGTGGGGAAATTTTTGTTCTCCCCTGGGTACTGATGGTGCTGAGAGCACTGCTGGTTACGAAGTTATTTCTACATCCAGCTTCTTGAGATACTGATCTAAACTGGCTCAAACCTTGACACTGCATATCCTGCACTCCTTTAAAATCCATGGGATGTCCCTTGGAATCCGATGAAGACACTTCACTAACTCTCACCTGCCCTCAGAACACTCCCAACCACTGCCACTCCATGATTTACCAAATATCTTCCACATCTGGTTTCCACTTGAAAGGATGATCAAATATTTCAATTATTCTCTTCCCCCTGCCCTGAAATACTCAGCAGCTTAAATGACCTACACCACTTCAGAATGAATTGGCAGTTTTGGGGAGATCTTTACCTGCCTGGGCTCTCTCTGAGCTGTTTCATTTTTAACTCCCCTGAGTAACCCACAGATACACATATTTCATTAATTCAGCACAGTATGCATCAAGGTTTTTGCTACTCATCTACCTCTAAACCCAACACACCTTCAGAGACTTTTAGATTTCAGCATTGTGGAAGCTGAAATATTTTAGTTAGCCTTGGATTTCTGTTCATGGCCTAACTTGGGAGTATCAAAATAAACATCCCTATCCTTGAAGACCAATCATGTAATGGTATTTTTGGAGGGCTTATTGTGTGCAGAACACTGTACTAAGCACTTGGGAGAGTACAATACAACAGAGTTGGTAGACACATTCCCTGCCCATTAGGAGTATACAGTCTAGAGTACTGTAAGAGTTGATAATTTAATAACTGTGTCATAGGCTGAGCACTGTACTCAGCCCTGCAACAGATAAAAGCTAATCAGGTTGGACACAGACCTTGTCCCACATAGGGCTGATGGTTAACCTGAAATGCTTTGCCCAACAATCCTTAGAAAAAATGAGTTACCTACCGGGTTTGAATAAGGCGGCCTGAAAGGACCCGGAGGGCATCTGCATTCTTGACTACCGATTCCTGGTTCGACGGCACTGCGGTTTCTTCAGCAAGCTTTGGCTTCTTGAGAATAAATGACCTGGTGTCTGCATGGACCATCGAATCCATATCGTAACAATCTAAACAGAGAAAATTCCAGAAAAACTAAAATTAACCTCAGTGTACTTTAAAGCATGCTTGTCTTTCTCACATTACAGCCTGGAACTTTGACTTAGTACTCTACACTATTGATAGCCACCTTTCAGAAGACCAAAAAGAAGAGATACTGTTTCTGTACAAAGTTAACTATGATCATTTATAGGGCTTCCGATGAATATTCTCAAAGATACCAATTTCTTATCTTCACAACACCTATTAAGTGACCAAAGAACTTGAAATCACACTCCTTATTCAGTCAATAAAATTCTTCAGAAGGCTTATAAGAAATGTCTCATAAGACACAGCTTCAGAATCAGTATAGGATTTCTCAGCAGGCATGACTGTCTCAAAAAATAAAAAATAAAAATAGTAAAATAAATAAAAATCAGCCAATCAGTTGTATTTATTGAGCACCTACTCTGAACAGAGCCCTTTACTAAACCCTTGGAAGAGTATAGTATAAAAGAGTCGGTAAACATGTTCTGTGATGATGATTGTGATTTTTGTTTAGCACTTATTATGTGCGAGACATTGTACTAGACATTGGATACAAGCAAATTGGGTTGGACACGGTCTCTGTCCCATGTGGGGCTCACAGTCTCAATCCCCATTTTACCGATGAGAAGTCAAGTGACTTGCCCGAGGTCACACAGCAGACAAGTGGTAGATTTGAAATTAGAACCCAGGATTTTCTGACTCCCAGGTCCATGCTCTATCCACTAGGTCATGCTACTTCTCTGCTCAGAAGGAGCTTACAGATTTAGAGAGGTATATATTAAATTATGGATATGTGCATAAGTCCTTTGTGGCTGAGGGTGGGGGTAAATTAAAGGGTACAAATCCAAGTGCAGGAGTAGGGGGAATGAGGCTTGACCTGCTTGGAGTAGATGTGATTTTAATAAGGCTTTAGAGGTGGGGAGAGCAATCATCTTTTGGATATGAAGAAGGAACGGTACACTTAGCAGGTCATGGGCAAGGTAGGTGAGATCTATGTATAGCAAATAGGTTGGCATAAGAGAAGCCAAGTGAGTGTGCCGGGCTACAGAAGGAAATCAGAGAGTTAAGTTAGGAGGGGCAAAGTGACTGAGTGCTTTAAAGTCAATGGTAAGGAGTTTTTGATGCCGTGGTACATGGGCAACCACTGGCAATACCTGAGGGGTGAAGAAATATAGACTTAAGTTTTTACAGAAAAATGATCTGGGCAGCAGAGTGAAATATGAACTGGAAAGGGGAGAAACTGAGGCAGGGAAGTCAGTTAGGAGGCTGATGCAGTAGTCAAGGAGGGATACAATATGTGCTTGGATCAATAGGGTAGCAGTTTGGAAAGAGAGGAAAAGGCAAATTTTAGTGATGCTGTGTAATTGGAACCAAAAGGCTTTGGTGACACTGAATATGTGGGTTGAATGAGAGAGATGAGCCCATGATAATTCCAAGGTTATAGGCTTGTGAGACGCAGGGCGGTGGTGCTGTCTACAATGATGGGAAAGTCAGAAGGAGGACAGGGTTTGGGTGGAAAGTTGAGGAGTTCTATTTTGGACATGACTTACAAAAAACACCTCAATACATTATCATTAGTATAGGGTACTTGCATGCATATATATTTTTTAATTGCAGTCTGTGCCTTACAACACAGTAACCAAGGCAGCAGGATTAGAGAAGCAGCGTGGCGCAGTGGAAAGAGCACGGGCTTTGGAGTCAGGGCTCATGAGTTCGAATCCCAGCTCTGCCACTTGTCAGCTGTGTGACTGTGGGCAAGTCACTTAACTTCTCTGTGCCTCAGTTCCCTCATCTGTAAAATGGGGATTAAGACTGTGAGCCCCACGTGGGACAACCTGATTCCCCTGTGTCTACCCCAGCGCTTAGAACAGTGCTCTGCACATAGTAAGCGCTTAACAAATACTAACATTTCTTTCACTGGCTGCAGCCATGTGGAACTGTGCTTGCCCAGGTGAGAATCACCCTTTTTAAAAGTAAGGCAACTATCTTTTAAAATAAGGACTTGCAGTAAGCTTGGAGCTGAGGAGCAGAATAAAAAAAATCCACTCCTGGCAATGTTTAATATCCAAATCTCAGAAATTCTGCTCTTAGGTAGATTTGATACATACAAAAATATTAATAGCTAGAATAAGACTGGGATTACGCTATTCCACATTTGAATTAGGAGTGGGAACATGAAAAGATAGGGGAAGATGAGGGTGGTGGTGACAGTCTGGAAAAGCTAACAAGCAAAGCACCGGTAAAAAGAAATAATTCAGTAACAAGTATGCATCTAGGCTTCTCGATTACCTTCAATCCCACTGAAAGACTCTAACTATAATGAGTGGGGCTCAACAAATGTTAATTTAGTTTTCCAGCTGAATAAATATACCACTCCACAGATTCAAAGATACAGCTTAAACCCTGGTCTACCCTCACTGAAACAATTGCAACTCTCAGGCACAGGCTTCTATGTTTTTTGTCGAAGAAGTTAATCAATCCGAATATATACCTCAAATGGGCTAGGGAGAGGAGTGTGACCATCCACAGTAAAAACACTGCATTTTTAAAGTACTTATCATTTAAAGAATATTTCAGCTTTATAAAAGAATTCCAAATCTAATCCTCAAAGTTAAAAACATGCTTCCCATTTAAATACTAAAAACAGATCAAAGAGATCCCAGGTTTGTGGGTTTAGGCTGAAAAGGTTTGCCCTGTCCTTCTGCTCACTTTTCAGGTGAACAGATGAAGATCTAAAGAATAAATGATTTAGTCTGAAACTGCAGCTCACATAGCCATGTAAGAAATTTTTTCCAGTCCTCTTCAGCCCCTTGACATCACTGGATTCAATACCTAAAGTAAGCCGACTGTTCTGCAAACTGTTTCTCCTATGGCTATTGCCACTTCCTGTCCCAGGTTTTCATGCTATTTCTGAGCCTCAATGTTTTACTTCACACCAAGTTTGTGACTGTTCTTTGTACCTTTCCATGTCCCCTGGTTTGCCAACTTTGGGTTTTGCAAACTTTTTCATCATGTCCTCACCCTCTTTTCCCCAGATCTCAACAGCTCACTATTAAAAAATCTTGCCTGGAGGCTCAGTGTGGCCCTCCTGCACTGAGCCACTGAGTCTCATGGTACCATGAGATTCTTAAGTTTTCTGCCTGTTTCTTCACATCCTCACCGTCTACAGCTACCTTTACACTCCTGTCATGGATTAAAGATACAAGTAGACTTGACAAAACATTTCAGTGAGTACTTTCTTTCTAAAGGTAAGAGAGTTAAGGCTAAAGGCAGTTAAATATTCAAGTCCAAGTGAGCTACTAAAACACACAAATGATCAAAGCACTAAGCTGTGAGCGATTTGATCTATGCCTTCAGGACATCACTCCCCAACTTCCCACCTAAACTCTCTCCTGCCCACATGAACACACCTCCACCACACTCCTGTGTCTCATAAGCCCAGAGCCTTGTCATTATCCTCAACATCTTTCTCATTCAACCCACACATTCAGTCTGTTACCAATTCCTGTGGGTTCTACCTTCACACATCTTTAGAATCCACTCCTTCCTCTCCAAACTGCTACCATGCTGACTATTCACTTATATCCCACCTCCACTACTGTATTAGCCTCCCTGGCTCCCATGCCCTGTTCCAACCAATACTTTATTCATTCAATTGTATTTATTGAGCACTTACTGTGTGCAGAGCACTGTACTAAGTGCTTGGAGAGTACAATTTGGCACCAGATAGACACAATCCCTACCCAACAAAGGGTTTACATTCTACTTTACTCTGCTGCTCGGATCGCTTTTCTACAATATTCTGTGCACGGTTCCCCTCTCCACAGAAACCTCCAATGACTGCCCATCTGTCTCCATAACAAACAAACTCCTCACCATTTGACCATTCGCTGTAAGGCTCTGTGCCAAGGTGGACCTGGGCACCGGCTACCCCAAGGTCAAAATGCCACCGGTGACGTAACCTCTCTGGCCAGAGGGCGGGGTGGGAAGATAGGTGCCCCTCACCTCCGTGCAGACCCAATAAGGTATGGAAGGGGAGGGAGAGGAAGGAGCGGAGATTGAACAGGACGGAAGTTGGGACCACCCAAACCACAGGTAATAAATACCTATTGCCTCTGGTACTCTGGTCTCTTGGAGGATCACAGCATTAGCAACAGCCCCCCACATGTCTTTCCCTGCCCAGAGCAACAGACGCCCATTCTGCCACCAGGACCAACACACAGAGACAGGGGTCACGGGACAGGTGAGGGTAATGCATAAGTGGGTTCAGTGCATAAGTGGGTAAGGTATAAGTGAGTGTAACGCATACGTGAGTTTAGTGCATAAGTGGGTAATGTATAAGTGAGTATAAGGCACATGTGAGTTTAGTGCATAAGTGGGTAGCGTATAAGCGAGTGTAACGCACAAGTGAGTTTAATGCATATGTGAGTGTAATGCATAAGTAAGTCTAAGGCATAAGTGGGTTCAGCGCATAAGTAGATTGAATGTCTAAGTGGATTCCTCCCGAGTGGGTGCACACGTGGTGAGAGCTAGCCGCCTCACCACGTGCAAGGAGCGCCTACGTGAACTTGACGCAGAAGTGGGCTTTAACGTGCAAGTGGGTTTAATGCTTAAGTGGGTTCCTCCTGAGTGGGTGTGCACATGGTGGGAACTAGCCGCTTCACTACGTTGTGAGTAAACCATAAGCGAGCTCTGCCTGGGAGGGCCCTGGTGTCCGCCCACACGCGAGTAACATACCAGTGTATTCCTCCCATTAGGGAAGCTCTAACACCATATTTCTCCCAAAGGGGAAGCTTTAACACCATATTTCTCCCCAAGGGAAGGCCGATTTGTCGCACCTAAATAACTAATTAAATTCAATTTGCCCTGCGGAATAAATTTTATACGAACTCAGGTTTTCCATATCCGGTCTCTCTCTCGCCGCGCCAATTCCAAAAGAACCTGTCCCTGGCGACGGGTGACAGGCTCTTAATCAGCTCTCTCTCCCTTCTACCAGTCCTGCCAACTTTGCTCCTCTAATACCAATCTACTTACTGTGCCTTCATTTCATTTCTCTTACCACTAACCCCCTTGCTCACGTCCTCCCTCTGGCCTGGAACATCCACTTCATATCCAATGGAGCACCACGCTCATCTTCAAAGCCTTATTAAAATATCTCCTCAAAGCCTTCCCTGACAAACCTGCCATTACCCCACCCTATTCGCCCTCCCTTCTGCATCGCCTAAGCACCCTGGTCTTACCCCTTAAGTACTTTAATATCTCCACCCCAGCCCCACAGAATTTAGGTTCATATCCTTAAACTTTCCTGCTTCTGCTATCTGTAATTTATTTTAATGTCCATCATCCCCACTAGATGGTAACACAGTATAGTGATCTGCCCACAGTAAGTGTTAATTGATTGATTACTCCCAGACGTGTACCTTATAAGTGCTGTACGATAGTTTCATAAAGGAAATGTAAATTAATTACTAACCTTGAATCACCTGTACGTTTTCCTCCAGCCCTGAGTCAATTTGCAGCCGGGAAAACAACTCCCTCTGTTGAACTCCTAAAGAAAGAAAGCGTTTTAAAAAAATACTATATAATTTTTTTAAAAAAATCAACACCTGTGCCTCAATACTTTTCTAGTGTTAAAAATTATTAAATCTAAGAGAGTATTTCAGAAAAAATTTATATTTTTAATCAAAAACTTTAAAATCACTTATAACTCACACACCAGCACACTGTAGTACTATCCCCACACCCTGTTTTCCCATAACGTGCATGGCTCAGTGGAAAGAGCCCGGGGCTTGGGAGTCAGAGGTCATGGGTTCGAATCCCGGCTCCGCCACTTGTCAGCTGTGTGACTGTGGGCAAGTCACTTCACTTCTCTGGGCCTCAGTTACCTCATCTGTAAAATGGGGATTAACTGTGAGCCTCACGTGGGACAACCTGATGACCCTGGATCTACCCCAGCGCTTAGAACAGTGCTCTGCACATAGTAAGCGCTTAACAAGTACCAACATTATCATTATAACATGGAAGTGGCCTTCTCACAGAACTCTACGCTAAGGAAAACTCACACGGTAAAAGTAACCAAGTCCAATGCCAGGCACACGCATGCCACCGTTTCTTTTGTCATCATGTTACGCTCTTCCAGGCAGTTTTATGCTGTCCAAGAACATTCCCTAATTCTGCTGCTTCGTTCTAGCCAAAGCACATTGTGAAAACACGCATTCTGGCAGAACTGAATACTCGTACAAGTAGGGCACTAATCAGAAAAAAAACCCTAATAGATTAATTTATAGCATTTGCTAATGAGGAATTAAATTCAGAAAGCTTGACAGTCAGAATACCTGTACTTCTCTCTGTCAGGGTATTCAGTCTTAGGCAAATAATTTATGTCTTAGGCAAATAATTTATCTTCTTGGAATTTCCCTTCTTTCATCAGCAAAATGAGAGATAATATTTGCCACTAATTGTGGGGCTGTTAGAATCATGACTCATAGGCAGGTTTCAAAAGCTTTAAGGGCCCCAAGAAACCTAAATCGGAATAGTTACATACTATGAATGGCTGATATGGCCTACGCCCACCTTCAGAAAATCTGTGTTGCTTTCCCAAATGAGAAAAAAGTAGTACAAGGAGCTAGTCTGTAGTAACCCGACAAAAGTCTAGAAAGACGAAGTGATTAATAGGAATGAATATTCCAATACCGGCACAATAAGAACAAATATTTAGAGGATTTTTCTCATTATCCTGTAACGGGGTTACAGAAAGAATTAGAATTCCACAGCTTTGATGCTAAATACTGTATTCAGCTATCAGGACAAATCACTAGGACAGGTTGAGCTTATACCCTGTAAAGCAAAATAAGTAGCAGGGCTAATAATCTCAGCCAGGGAAGATTATTTGAAGATAACCTCATCCTCTCAATATGAAAATGCTTTGATCAATCTTCCTTACTAAAGAGCAGAAAGTACATTGTGGAAAGAGGTAGGCCACAAATAATGGCAGAATTATACTGAACTCCAGATTTCCATTACAAATCATCATGCTCGCAGATTTTTTGATCACAGAAGCATAAGCAGCTAAATGCCTGGGCCAGCTCTGTTTCAGTCTTAAGTAGAAAAACATTAAGAATGAGAAAGAGGAAGGAGAATGTTGTCAATATGTTTACCTTTTCCAATGTTTCTACAGCCAATTATTTTTAGATCAGCTGTTTTTGAATGGATTTCAATTTCTTGAAAGTCTTCAAATTGCTTCTTGGATTCGGCTACTGTTGCTTCAAATTCACTCAATTTAACCTCCAAAGATGAAATTTTTTCTTCACTCAGCACCACCCTACCACTTAAGGTTCCCATGCCTTTTTCTATCGTTAAAACGGTTGCCTTCATCCTTTTAATTTCAGCCACGTCATTAGAAATTTTCAATAACAGCTTTAAAATATGGTTTAGGTTCTCCACTGAAGACAGCCCAGCAGGTTCATCTCCCAATTCAACTGGTCTACCTGAATCGACTACAGGTGAAGATGATGGCAAGAACCTTGACATTTTCACAAGTTTACTGTTTAATATACTTTACCATGAGATGACTTTTCTTTCAACGGCGAGTTAGTTTAGGCTGATGATTTAAACTGCTCCTCCACAGAGATAAAGGTACAACTTAAGAGGCACACCTTGAATGTGAACTGCATTTAAAAATCTACATTAAAGACAGTTACCCATCTTGGAACCTTATTGAAATGCTGCTCCGAAAACGTATAAGTACACAAATGTTCCCTAAATCCCCAACTTGGCAGCCCTGATTGTGTGAAACCTGTTCCTCAGGAAGCGCTCAGCAGCTCACTAAACCACGGACCCTATTGTTGCAGAAAGACCAATCTTCACTCGTGATTGGCTGACAACATGTGACAGGTTAGACTTTTCCCATTGTTTACCTCATATGATGTAAGCGGTAGGGACTGAAGTAGAATTTACCAATTTATGATATAACCGTGGTTCTGTTGGCTGCCACCTAGGTTTGTTGAAATTTGTTTTTCTTCCCCATACCCGAGAGCTCTAGACCCAGAAGCTCAGAAAAGCACTTAGTTCAGTGCTTGGCACTTAGTAGGCGCCTTACGAATATTTTGATTGCAGAGCTAATCAGAAAAGTAGGGAAGGAATGCAGTAAAGGAAACCGACAGGTGAAGAGGTATGAAAATATGTGTTTTTTGTTCTACTAAGTTACTTATGGCTCAGTGGAAAGAGCCCGGGCTTGGGAGTCCGAGGTCATGGGTTCGAATTCCGGCTCTGACATTTGTCAGCTGTGTGACTTTAGTCAAGTCACTTAACTTCTCTGAGCCTCAGTTACCTCATCTGTAAAATGAGGATTAAGACTGTGAGCCTCATGTGGGCCAACCTGATTACCCTGTATCTACCCCAGTGCTTAGAACAGTGCTTCGCACATAGTAAGCACTTAACAAATACCAACATTATTATTATTATACTTTCACTTTCCAAAGTGCTTCCCCCTTCAGTTATCAGCCCTCAATCACCCTAGTGAGATAAGAGTAAGACAGGTAATATTTCCATTTTATAGTTGGACAACTAAGGCACAGAGAGATGATGTGATTTGTCCACGGCACAAAGTAGGAAACC
This sequence comes from Ornithorhynchus anatinus, assembly GCF_004115215.2. Lineage (NCBI taxonomy): Eukaryota > Metazoa > Chordata > Mammalia > Monotremata > Ornithorhynchidae > Ornithorhynchus > Ornithorhynchus anatinus. The sequence goes on along the minus strand of NC_041728.1, from coordinate 50,086,606 downwards.
CAGCATAGCCTAGTGGAAAGATCATGGACCTTGGAGCCTGGGTTCTAGTCCCAGCTACATCACTTAGCTGCTGTATGACGTTAGGCAAGTTACCTAATGTCTCTCTGCCTCAATTTCCTCATTTATCAAATGAGGATTAAATACACCTGTTCTCCTCCTGCCTCCCATCCCCTTAGATATGTCCCTTTGTGTGACAGGGACTGTGTTTAATCTGCATATCTTGTATATAACCCAACACTTAGTCCAGTGCTTGACACACAGTGTTTAATAAATACAATTTAACAGCATGCCCTCCCACTTCATATCCATCAGATGATTACTCTCCCCACCTTCAAAGTCTTATTAAAAGCACATTTCCTCCAAGGGGACTTCCATGACTTCAGCCCCCGTTTCCTGGTATCCCACTCCCTTCTGTGACACCTTCACACTTGGATCTGTGGCCTTTATTCATCCCTCCCTTAGCCCCATAGCACTTAGGTATGATCTGAACTGTATTTATATTAAGGTCTATCTCCCTTCTAGATTGTATGCTCATTAGGGGCAGGGAATGTTTCTACCAACTCTGTTATACTGTACTTATTATAGTGCTCCACACACACTAAGTGCTCAATACACTTGACTGAATGACTGACTGAGTTAAGAGTTAAGACTAGAGTCACAATCTTCTCATTCTGACCCCAGAGTTCTTCTAAATGAAGAGATGCCCATGATAATAATGATAATAATAATGACATTTGTAAAGGGCTTACTATGTCCCAAGCATTGTACTAAGCACTGCCTTCACAGTTATTCCTTACCTGCGACCCACATATTAACACTCAGGGGTGTGGGTGGTTTTTTCTGTTCAGGTACATTTCTGTGCCAGAGATGATACTCAACCAATAGGCGTATAGTCAACAACAAAGAAAGAAGCACAAGAGCCAATATCTATATCACGATAAGATTTCAACAGTTCTGGAACCTCATAATGCTTAAAAGTCTTCAGTACCCTTAAGGTACTGACAATTAGGGAGGATTATAACAACAATGTTTTAAATTAGAATATCATCTCATCCTAAGAGCTCAAGCTGTTAATTGATTTGCACAGTAATGTACTTTAGCTTGTTTTGGGTAGGGAACATATCTATCAACTGTTATATTGTACGCTTCCAAGAGCTTAGTACAGTGCTCTGCACACGGTAAGCACTCAATAAATATGACTGACTGATTGATGTATGAAGCTAAAAAGTGAATCAGAAAGACAGAAATAACAATTAAGTTTCTGAAAACCTAAAGTATCATTACAGAACACTCTAAGGCAACTTCTGAACTGGCGGGGGGGGGGGGGGGGTGGAATTCGTGTGTGTTTTTTTTTCTTATTATGGCAATTATATAAGAGGGAGTTTGGTGCCTTTGCTTCTTCAGGTTAAAATAAAAAAAAAAATAAATTCCCACTCTCTGATCAGAGACTTTGCCTAATAGGATTAATATTCCACTCCTCGGTCTCCTTCCCTGAGTTCTCCTCTGCCTCCCACCCTCTAAGTGGGGGTCCCTCAAGTTTCAGTGCTGGGTCCCCTTCCACTCTACATCTACAACCACTCCCTGGGAGAATTCATTTGCTCTGATGGCTTCAATCATTGGGTATGCCTGACTAAGCAACTCCATTACCCTGTAAGACCACAACTGATGTTGGAACAGTAAATAACAGTTGGGTTCAGGTAACAACTCCATGAAGAACAGGGTTAGGGATCTCACTGTTCTGACAAATGGTGCTGCCCCATAAGGTAACCTTTCATGCAGGGAGGATCTATACAACCTCTGAAACTGAGCCCAAAGAAAGCAAGAAAGTGGGAAAGAAGGTAGACATGGAGAAACATGGGAGAGACACTGGGAAAGTACCCCTGTATCACTTATGAGATAATCAGACTGATTTCTACTGGGAAGTCACTTGGAACATGTGGAATACAATGAAATCTTTGGTTCGGTCAACACTTTCTCTGAACATACATATGACAGTGACTTTCAAGAAAACACCCCAAGGATAAAGAATTGAGTATTCCATTTTCCCTTACCTTGAATTATTTCTAAATTCTGCTCTTTTGGTTCCTCTACTTGTACTGGGGGACTCTGCCTGGAAGGTCTGCCCTGCCCATGGATCACTTCTATTAGAGATTCTTCTTGAGCAATTCGAGTTCTGGGAGCAACTGGAACCGTTTGTTTCTGTGGAGCTTTCACATGAAAGGAAAAGAAACACATATTTAAATAATAATAATAATATTGGCATTTAAGCATTTACTATGTCCAGGCCCTGTACTAAGTGCTGGGGTAGATATGAGCAAATCGGGTTGGACACAGTCCCTATCCCATGTAGGGTTCTCTGAATCAATCAGGGCTCAGTCTGGTAGGCTAGGACTTCAAAACCCCATTGTCAATACAATAGTAAGATATTATATAAGCAATTTTAGCTTACATAATACACTTCACAAATTTATCCACATAATTACACACTGCTGGTGGCTTTATATAATGCTAGTTGAAGTTAACTATGAATTCAGTACTCTCCCTCCAAAGATTGAGGGAACTACATTTTATACATTGAATATATTCCAAGACCTACACTAGGATCATTCAATTTTCCATCCTCTAATCAACAATGGTGCTTTAAGTCCACTTGGGGCCAAGCTCACTTTGAAGTGGATGTCTTCGCAACAGCTAATATGCATCACAAGAGCACTGGGGCAATCCAATTCCTTAGCCAAAGAGTGCTGGCTTTAGACAAGTCAATTTCCAGGGGTGGAGGGGAGGGCAGATCATCTCCAACACCAAAATTTGACTGCCAGGAATGACTTCTTTTTCTCAAGGGCGGGGAGGTGGAAGGCAAGGGGAAATGAATGGCAGAGGAACCAGAGTCACAGGATGGAAAAGGCCATTCTGATATTCCACACTCTATGTCCAAGAACAGAACAGCAGAATTTAATGACACCACACTGTGCTGTTTGGCTGTTGAATTAGATGGTGATGAATCTTAGTGAGATGAGGCTAGTTATCACCTATTTTAATGTAGCTTAACTTTCTCTCTAAGAATACTTGCAGGCTAATAGTAATTGTGGCATTTGCAGAACACTTACTATGTGCAATGCACTGTATGAAGCAAAGGGGTATAAGATAATCAGGTCTCCTGTGGGGCTCACAGTACAAGCAGGAGAGAGAACAGACATTGAATTCCCAATTTGCAGATGAGGGAACTGAGGCACAGAAGTAAAGTGACTTGCTCAAGTGGCAGAGCCAGGATTAAAACCCATGATCTCTGCTGCTTCTCCTTTTAGACTAGTTTAGTTATTCTCTAATACAGTTTATTTTATGCTCCTTCATAAACAAAAGCTTGGCTTTTGTCTAGCTCTATGTCTCACCATTCATATTCTCTCTCTCTTCAGAGATTAAGATCGTTGTGGGCAGGGAACGTCTGCCATCTCTTGTTGTACTGTACTCTCGCAAGTGCTTAATAGACTGCTCTGCACACAGTGAGTTCTTAATAAATACCATTGATGATGCCTACAAAAGGTTTAGCACTCAGCTGTCCTGAAGATTACTGGGACTAGAATGAATACCAAGCAACTGGTAAAACTCCCCAGTCTTGACCAAAACCATGAAACTTCCAAAGGTTTTTCTATTTAACCTGAACAGAGAAGCAGTGGGGCCTAATGAATAGGCCACAGGCCAGGGAGCAGAAGGCTTTGGATTCTAATACCGGCTCCACCACATTGCTATGTGACCTGGGCAAGTCAGTTAACTTTTCTGTGCTTCAGTTACCTCATCTGTAAAATAGGGATTAAGAACGTGAGCCTCATGTGGGACATGGGCTGTGTCCAACCTGATTAGCTTGTATCTACCCCAGTGCTTGGCTGAGTGGTTAGGGAATGGGCCTGAGAGTCAGAAGGACTTGGGTTCTAATCGTGACTCTACTACATGTTTGCTGTGTGACCTTGAGCAAGTAACTTAACTTCCTTGGGCCTCACTTACCTCATCTATAAAATGGGGATTAAAACTGGGAGCCCCATATGGGACAAGGACTGGGTCCAACCTGATTAAGTTTCATCTACTCTACAGCTTAGAACTGTGCTTAGCAGTAGTAAGAACTTAACAAGTACCATTATTATTATTACAGTGTCTGGCACATAGTAAGCACTTAAATACTGTTAGAAGCAAAAAAATAAAAATAAAAAATGAGTAGATCTTCCACTATGTTTCCATTTCCTTCTTTTCATATTCCCCGTTAATAATTTAGTACTGGGTAAAAGGACTCATTTTGTCTCCGTCCCATACGACATAAACTATCTGAACCAGGAAGTCTTTAACAAATCTCATGTTAAATCCATTCTTCCCTATAAATATCTTACTTCTATGCCCCACCCCCTGACCCCTAACCCCCTGCAACAGTTTTGGGATTCAAAAGAAGCATTTTATTGAATTCTCTATATAATTCTCCTACTTTTTTAGTTTTTTTTAAAAAAAATACACCATGGCATCCAGTCCTGTTTGGAATAGAGTATAAAATAGATTGTTAAGCTTCAGGAACTTAAATCTCCAACTAGTGAGAATTAACTAATCCAGGACAAATACAGCATAACAGAAACAGTGTTATTTTTCAGTTTGGAAAAAAAGTGACAGATTGTCTACCTGTCTCCCTATGGCTATAGCCTCTCTGCACTTAGGGATGGATGTGCCTCCCTGTTTGTGGCTGTGGGGGAGAGGGGAATCACCTGTGTGTATCTGTGGCAGTGGGAGTGACTCCCTTTTGTGGGTATGCCTGTGGAGACGAATACAAGCACGTGTGCTTAAGCATAATTTCACTGCCTTGGTATCGCTGTCTTCTGCTTTTCTCATTCTAATTCTTTTGAATAAAGTAGGTGGCCGTGTATGTTGCAGTTTGCAGTTCTAGTTTCTGTTTCGCCTCCCCCTTTCCCTTTTATTTTTATTTAACCTATCCCTACTCTAGTCTTTATCTTGCCCTTATCATGAATATATCATGATTCATTCTGACATAAACCCAAAGGAGTCTATGCTATTTCTGTTGAGCTTATTTGTAACTTTTTTCTTTTTCAGTAGTTCCTCAGACCTCCACTTTCCTCTTTCTTTCTTTCATCTACATTTCCCTTACCTTCACTTCCTTTCTTCCTTACTCCCCCTGTGTCACTGTTTCCCCTGAAGTAGTGATTCAAGACCTATAATTCTCAGTACAGAGGGGAAGCACTGTGCATGGGCAGGAATCTTGCCAGACAGAATGATTTTATTTTACATAAATACACGTACACAATAAATTACCTGTGGAATAGTTGGTTGTTTTTGTAACTGATTCTTGGGCTTCAGATATTGCTTTCAATATGAGATTCTTATTAGCTTGTTTGGAAGGTGGGAGAGAAGGCCTAGAATGAGAAAGAAAAGGTGAAGCAATTTACTATTAGGTGTAAATTTAGAAATATTTATATTACTTCTCTGAAGGTACTTAGATTTGAGGGACCAGCCATTTTTATCATTACACATTGGTCTTTTTTACTTTGAAAGCTTCTTCGGGAAAGGGCAGGAACTTCAAATTTTAATATGACCTTTATATTTGGTTACTGCCTATTCATTTTTAATACATACGGAGCTCAATGTTTTTCAAGACTCTCCATCTATCATAGCCTAAATATTTTCCTGGTTTATCTATGAACAATAAACTCTCCCTCATATGCCATTTCTAGACTTCAGTTTGAAACCAAACTGAAAGATACCGAACCATGCATTCTACAACTACCATAGTGATGTCTCACTCAATTGCCACATAGGGCCAATTAATCTATCCTATCCTTGAATAGAAATGTACCGTGTCACTAATTTAGCTGTTGCCAAAATAATTTTTACTGAAGGGGCTTCTTGTCCTCCTCTTTAAACCATTAAAAAGCATAAGCAGGTATTGACCTTAAAGATCTTCCTTGACAGAACATTCTGAGTTTGGACAAATAGCATTTCTGTCTCCCCGCAAGACTGTAAGCTCGTTGTGGGCAGGAAATGTATCTATTACATTGTACTCTCCCAAACGCTTAGTACAGTGCTCTACACACAGTAAGTGCTCAGTAAATACAACTGAATGATTTACTCGGAGTATGTTACTTTATCTGATGTATTTATGAACCACTTGGTGTCCCTCCCTCCCTGGTGACCTCAGCAGGCTATCAGGTAATCTGGAAACTTCCTACCCTCAGTCTCTCCTGCTCTACCCTCCCTTCTCTGCCCCACCACACAGAGTCACCAGGAAAGGTCACTGTGTTCATTTTACTTCTGAAGTAAAACTTGATTACCTTATCAGGAGAACCTCTATGACTCGAAATAAATATATTAAGCCATCTAAAAGTGAATGAGCACAGGAATTCTTTGACTTAACCCATCTAAAAGTGAATGAGCACAGGAAGTCTCTGACTTCAGACCAACAGCACTTACAATACTTCTAAATTCACACTGTTTCTGCTTTACAACACTGGCCTGTGTACACACTTACTCCACATGGACATTGGAGGCAATACAAGACATTGATGTCACTGGCAATTCATAGCTACTGTCTGGAAAGGAATGAAGGGAAGACCCAGCAGTGAATATCAATCAATGCTATTTATTGAGCACTTACTGTGTGCAGAACACTGTATTACACTCTTGGGAAAGTACAATATAACAGACTTGGTAGACGTGCTCCCTGCCCACAAGGAGCTTACAATCTGCAGGGCAAGACAGATATTAAAGTAGATTGGGGATATGGAAAATAGTAGAGTACAAGAATATTAGTAGAGAAGTCTCTTAGCCTAAGACAGACACACACACACACACGTACACACTCAGAGCAGGAGGGGGAAATGGAGAAGAGGGAAAAAATCCCTGTGTTTAAAGGAAAACACCATACTGAACAAGTCAGGAGGACACTACTGTTGCTGGCTCAAGGTATTGATTCCTTAGGACTAAAAGACCACAGGGGTTTGTGGACTACTGAATGAAGCACAGGCCTGGGAGCCAAATGTCCTGGGTTCTACCATTTGCCTGCTGTGTGACCTCGGGAAGTCACTTGACTTCTCTGTGCCTCAGTTTCCTCAACTGCAAAAAAGGGAATTAAGACTGTGAGTCCTATGCGAGACAGGGACTATGTCCAACCCGATTACCTTATATTTACCCCAACACTTAGTACAGTGCCCGGCACACAGTAAGCACTTAACAAAAAACATTTTAAAAGAAGTTGCTATTCCTTGGTGCTTATTTTCCAGTGTTCTCTGTAATAATAATGATATACTCAGTGCTACATACCAATCGCTGTGCTAAGTGCTATGGCACATTCAAGATTATCACATCTTAGTCCCTGTCTCATGTGAGATACTCAGTATAAGAGTATTTAAGGAAGGATTTTAGTCCTATTTTACAGATAAGGAATCTGAGGCACTGAGAAGTTAAATGATTTGCCCATGGTCCCACAGTAGGCAAGTGGAAGAGCTGGGATTCGAACTCAGGTGTTTTGTCTCCCAATCCCATGCTCTTTTACAATATAACGGAGTTGGCAGACACATTTGCTGTCCACAAGGAGCAAATCTAAAAGCTACAGTCTAGAGAGGGAGACAGATGTTAAAATAAATTTTGGATATGAGTGGTGGGGCCCCGGATGGGGTGAGTGAGAGCTTGCATTTAGAGCAATCCTTGTTCAAAGTCAGGCCTTTCTTTAAACCTAGTTACTCAAGACTGTTTGGACCAGATATTCTGGGCTTTCTTAGATATTTATTAACTTGTATTACACAAATCTCCTAAAAGTTAGGTAGTTTGGGAATTGAGCAAGGACCTGGGCTCAGCCGACATGGGTTCCAATCCCTGTTATACCACTTTCCTGCTGTGTGGCCTTGGGGCAAATCACTTTCATTTACCTGTTTCTCAGGGTCTTCATCTGCAAAATGGGGGGCTAAATACTTGTTCCCTCTCCCCTGCTACATTGTGAGCCTCATGACTGATCTGATTTATTTTATCCCAGCGCTTGGAACATAGTAAGTGCTTAACAAATGCCAAAAATAACTTTAAGTATTACTAATATTAATTCATTCAGATCTTTCAGCCACACAATACTGACACACAGACATGCTTCTTAACTTCTATCTTGGCCAAAAATGAAGAGAGCCTTAAACCATAATTGTTTTGGGCCTTTAAACCAAACTGTGGTAGAGCCAAAGCAATAGGGCTTCTTCAGCTATTGTGACATCCAAAGGTATTTATTATGCTTAAAACTGTAGGCTGCATTTTGAAACCAATCACATTTGCTGTGCATTTATTGCATGCAGAGCATTATAGTATGTGCTTGGAAGAGTACAATATAATAGATACTCCCTAAACATTTTTACATTTCAATGGCTGCCTGCAAACTTAACATGTCCAAAACAGAACCCTTATCTTCCCACCCAAACCCTATCCTCTCCACATCTTTCTCATGGCTATAGACAACGCGACGACCCTCCCCATCTCACAAGCCCATAACCTTGGCAATATCTTTGACTCATCTCTCTCATTCAACCCACATATTCAATCTGTCGCCAAATCTTGTCAGTTCTATCTTCATAGCTCTAAAATCTACCCTTTCCTCTCCATGCTGATCCAAGTACTATTATCCCACCTTGACTACTAAAATGCCTTCTTGCTGACCTCCTCGCTGCCTCCTCTCTCCCCACTATAGTCCATTCTTTACCCTGCTCTCCCATTTATTTTTCTAAAAAACAAAAACTCCACTTCCTCCAAAGGCTTCAGTGGTTGAATATCCCACCTCTGCATCAAATACCTTTCCATTGGCTTTAGGCCACTAGGTCAGAGGCGCAGGTGGAAGGGATAGAATTTGAGAGAAAGTGGGAGATCTACTCTTTAGATATTCCTGGGAAAGATGGGAGAGTCAAAGAGGCAGGAGGGAGGCACTGGAGACGCACAGGGAAGAGGTTAGGAGATCATGCCTGACGGCTTCCATTTTAACAGTGAAATACATGGCAAGGTCATTAGAGGCAAGATACGCTTGGGGGATGGGGGGAATAGAGGGTTTGAGGAGGGAGTTAAAAGTCCATAACAGCAGTTGAAAGTCCGGAGCAACTGATGCAGGCAATAGGCCATAGAGTCAATAAGCTTGGAGAAATATTGTTGCCAAGGGAAGGACAGAGCAGAGTTAATTAAAGCACATAAAGATAAGTCTCTGATGGATGAGATACTTAACAAGTCCCAAGATTATTACTATTATTATTATGAGGTGAACCTGGTGTCTGGCTTTCCACCAGCAGTGCTCTGTAGCTCATGCATAAGAGTGGAAGAAGTATTCTGAGGATGTGATCCAGAGCTGTGAGCTGGTGGTATGAGATGAGTGGAAGGACAGGGGAGTGAGGGAATTGAGTTAAGTGGAGAGGGCAGTGTTAGAAGGCATGGACTTGTGAATCACGGGAAGACAGGTATAGAGACCACAAGGGGGCTGATGACTTGGAGAAAATTGGGGTGAGGAATTTCCAAGTTGGAAAGTTAAGAGACCATGTGGTAGTGAGAAATGATGAGATCGAGCACTGATTTCCTACTACAACCCAACCTACACACTTCACTCTTTCTAATGCCACCGTACTAACTATTCCTCCATCTTGCCTATCTCACTACCCATGTCCTCCATCTGGTTTGGAACTCCCTCTCCCTTCCTATTCAACAGTCCACCATTCTCCCCATCTTCAAGACCCTCCTAAAGTCACATCTCCTCCAAGAGACCTTCCCTGGCTATTCCCTCAATTTCCCCTACTCCCTCGCCGTCAGGCGTCACCTTTGCACTTGGATCTGTACCTTTTAAGTGGTTGATATTTACCCCACCCTCAGCCCCACAGCAATTATGTTGCCTAGATCCATAATTTTATTTTAATGTCTCTCTTCCCCTCGAGGCTGGAAGCTCCTTGTGGACAAGAAACAAGTCTACCAGCTCTGCTGAACTGTACTCTCCCAAGTGCTTAGCGATTAAAAACTTACTGTCATTTGCTAAATACCACAGTACACGTAATTAGCAAATGTTACAATAGTACCTTCTTTCAGGCTTTGCTGGGACCGAAACACTACTGGAGACGCTTCCTATCCGTGATCCAAAATCATCGTCTTCTTCCTCCTCTTCTCCATCATTACCGTACTTTTTTACTTTAACAACTGAACTTATCACAGGTAATTTTCTTTTCCGAGAGTTTTCTTCCTACAAGCAAGAAACTCACATTTAGAAATCCAATCAGATTTCCACTTGTAGGTATATATTTCCATTTATGCACATACACAAAATGTTAATCATGACTTTGCATGTCGAGTAGAATGAACCATAACAATAGATCACTAAATCAACAGTATTTATCAAGCACTTACTCTGGGTAAAGGACTGTACTAATCAGTTGAGAGTGCAAAAGAGTTAGTAAACATAACCCCCACTCTCAAAGAGTTTAAAATTAAAGAGGGGCAGACACGAAAATAAATTACAGATAGGTAATACGAAAAGGTGGGGGGTGTGGGGGGGGGTGAGAGACAGAGGGAGAGATAGGTAGGTTAAGGTAGGATCATGTCTACTAATTATATTGTACTGTACTTTTCCAAATGTTTAATTCATTATTCTTCGCAGAGTATATGCTGAATAAACCCCATATACTGACTGGGGGGAGAGGGAGGGAGGGAGTGCCCAAGGGATTAGGTGAGGTGAAAGTGCTGAAGAGGTAGTTAGCGGGGATAAAAGGTAGGAAAATGAAAGATTAAGTGAGATACGGAATCCAGTATTTTAAAAGAAAAAAGGGAAGAGAAAGTTAATTGATGGCTACTTGAAAACAAGTTAGTCTTAGATTAATTCCTTAAATTGAGTTTGAGAGAACACATCACATAGGTCAGAAATATTTGTATATTAATATAGCTATTTTTCATGGTAAATTATGCATTAAAGCTGACCTTAAACACCAGGAAGCTCAGCTAATAGCAAAAGCACACAGAGATGCAAAAAAGGTCAAAGAAGAATTGCTAAATTGGGGACTGAGTAAATTCTCTCAAGTCAGAAGCTCATGGTGACTTCCAATTGCCACTCACATCAACTTAAAACTTCTTACTATGATCTCTGAAGCCCACTTACTAAATTGTTCTCCATCCTCCCCCATCCCACTTGGGAGAAGCAGCTTGAGCATGGGATTATGAGTCAGGAGATTTGGATCCTGGATTCTAGTCTTGGCCCTTCCACTTGGCTGTTTTGTGACTTACATGACTTGCCTTCTGTAAAATGGATTAAAAAACCTGTTCTCCCCTCCCCTTAGACTGCAAGCCTCATGTAGGACAGGCACTATGTCTGATCTGATTGTACTGTAATAATAATAATAACCATAATGATAATTATTTGCCCCAATTTTTAGCACAGTAGTTGACACATAATATATTTACTCAAGTAACTGCCCCAACTTTTTGCATATATTTTGTAATCCAAAACCAGAAGTTGGGGGGCACGGTACTAATACAAGAATTAAGTCTAGAATTCTAGCTAGAGGAGCAGGACAAAAACAAGGGGAAGAAAGAAAAGGAGGACGAAAGGAGGACAGAAGGAAGAGAAAAGAGGGCAGAAGTTTTACTGCACTTTCTCAAGTGCTGTAACAAAAAAGCACTCAATGAATTAACCCATCCCTATGAGACTGTATCTGGAGAGAGCAAGTTCTGATCCATCTCCTCTTCCTAACCCAAGGTGTGTGCACATTTCAAAGAACATCCTGTGGCATTAGCACATTCTAACCCTTCTTCTCTTCCTCTTCCAATGGGCCCTATCATTGATACAAAATAATCTTCTATTTCCCCCTCAAAAATTAAAGTGCTAGGAGGAATTATGCAGTAGACACTTGTCAGAGTTAATACTTCATATATACTATCATGTCTGAAAATGCATTTGCCTAGAACGTTTTCAGAGAATTAAAGAGAGTTCTTCAAACAACGTGATCTTGTTTGGACACAGGACAGCACATTTTGTCAGAGAAAATGATTCACGGGCACATGTGGTAATGGACACCTTGCATACTAGGTGAAATTTAATTAATTTAGGGTCTTGTGAAATTCAAGCTGTGTTTAAGACAACTGTACATTATTTTATATTTTGAAATTACTATGGGAATAGAAGATTTGGGCCAAAATAATCTGAAGGGATTCTTCTAGCACCACAGCCCACAAACAATGATAAAGAATCAGGGCTGAACATTGTTTACGAGGTCAAATGATACTGAGTGGCTAATACAATGAGGCTTTTCCTAAGCCTTTTAAAGATTAAGTTCACTGATTTTCTCTTCTTTTCTCAACCTCATAAAGGCATGCTGCAGGCAAAGAAGACGAGGCAGAAGAAAAATCTTGCAGGTAATGGTGAGTGGAACAAAAGGAATGAGACTCCAAATCGGGGAAGCAATTATGGGAAAGACAGAGAAGTCTTGAGAGAGAAGAGACCTATTTTTTTAGATTCTTTTAGAATGAAAAATCACTTGGGGATTGTTAATTGGCTCATTCTGACTTCCAGAATAAAAAGGTTGGCACGTTCCCAAATATTTCACCTCTTACTTGTTGATAACAGATTGTAATCTATAAAATTCGAAGAAATCGCTTCTTAAAATCTAATTTAAAAACTCCATGTCAGTAAACCATGAAATCACACATGGTTTCTAAAGAAGCCAGGCAACCTTCTTTCCTGCTCCATCTTGACCTGCCTATAATAATAATGTTGGTAACTGCTAAGCGCTTACTATGTGCCGAGCACTGTTCTAAACGCTGGGGTAGATACAGGGTAATCAGGTTGTCCCATGTGAGGCTCACGGTCTTAATCCCCATTTTACAGACGAGAGCACTGAGGCACTGAGAAGTTAAGTGACTTGCCCAAAATCACACAGCTGACAAGTGGTGGAGCTGGGATTAGAACCCATGACCTCTGAAGCTTAAACCCTTGCTCTTTCCACTAAGCCACGCTACTTCTTTAAGCAGCCTATCTAAGCTACCTACCATTTAAAGCTGTTAGAAGGGCCTCAGGCCACGGCTCTCCTCTACTATATCTACAACACTTGGGAATCCTTGATATGCAGATTCTTTATTTCAGACCAAAAAAAAGCTGTTTAATTCTTTGAATTTACATGGCTGCCTCTTTACCAGTGACTTGAAACATTCAGGCTCAATCGATTTTTATCAGTAGAAACACTCATATTTTATCTTTTAATATTCGTATACACCCAGTTCTGTTTCCATTTCACAATTTGGAAGGAACACAATGGAAGAATTAGGGAGCTTTCTTTCCCCAGTCTGAGTGTTTCCAGGCATAAACCGATCCACAAATTGGCTTAAGTAGACTGGGTGCTTGCACCGTTGTTTGCTCATGGGTGACATCTGTCAAGGCATGCTGCTGCTATGCTTCCCAGCCTCACTACTCGTAAAGCACTACCTGTTTCATGGTGTTTTTGCAGCTTTTCTATATTTAATACAGTTTAATACCAATAAGTGGCAAGGGGGTAAAGCTGTTTACAAGTGAAGGACAGAACAAATACATAGGCAATTGTGCTGAAAAATGTCAGCTGGCATTTTTAGACCATCTAACCCCCAATCCTGGTGAAACTGATGGTTACTATTACCCATTCTTCCCATAAATGAGATTCCAAGAACACAACTAACACAACCCCTGTACTGGAAGAGAAATTTCTGCATTTAGTTTTTAAGCACTTATGTGCTAGACTCAAGATAATGACAAGAATCATACCTTGATATATTAATGATAGTTTTCTGTAACCCATTAGACTGTAGAGTTTACTGGCTGTGTGAATATCAACAACAACAACAAAAAAGAAAAGTAAAAATGTAGACTTTTATACAAACCTCATTGCTTGCTTTATCAATGTGGGGTTTGGATGACGGTCTATATGTCTCTGCTACACTGTTAAGTGCTTCTGGTTCACCCAAGTGGCCTGATTCAAATGATCTTGTTTGTACCTCTAATTGTTTGCCAGACTGAATGTTATTCTGCTGCACCTGCAATCGGTTCAAATGTGCATTACCATCTGCATTTCGACTTGCTGGTGGTCGGTAAATTTCCACAGAAGGACGAGAGGAACTATACGTAACTGTCACAATAGGTTTTTTCCGAGATGATAAAGGATTCTCCTGTACGAAATTTAAGTCTTCATCAATGAGATCATCTGGTTCAGGTTTAATGTCAATGACATCTTCAGAGGGTGCTGGGTCTCTCAGAGGCTTCACAGTTGACATTAAGCGAGCGGCAGATGCATCATCAAAAGACTGCCTAGTAAATAAAAAACCAATAATATTCATTTACTTGATAGATTATAATAAACAGCCATACCTGAAGTTTCAGCAACCCCACAATTACATGTAATGCAGGGATACAGTCATTACTGTTTGAACCGAACGCTGGTTTCAGCTAACCCATGAAATATTTAACTTGGGAATATATCTGATATTATTTTATAGTTTACTCCGTTACAGTCACCCCATGATTTAACTACTCCTGGGATACAACCTACCAAGCTTGGTGCCTGACCCTAGGCAAAAGGCTGATCACAATGTTTTGGCTGAACACTTCAATTAATTTCCTCCCTTGGGCTGAGATTAAATAATGATCTTGAAGTAAGCTCTACCCATAGTTGGGGGTCAGAGTTTCAAGGGACAGAAAAAGACCTCTGATCAGATAATTAAACAAGTAGTACAACTGAGAAGGCAACTTAATTTAGAAGTGGACTATGCAGATGGTGAAATAATGCCTTTCAGTTAGAAGAACTGTTGTCCAACAAGGACCTCATAGTGCTTCAACAATACAACGCATCACTGTAAGATGCCAAAACAGATGAAGTACTTATGGTCTCAATCCACCACCATCTAGGGTTAGGAATAGGGAATTTTTGCTTCAATTTTAAAGGAATAGAATAAATTTATAAAAATGATTGAAGATCTTGATGGAAAAAGGAGTTCAAAAGTGTGCAAAGTTTCTCAGAAGGAGTTAGCCTGATAGAAGTTCTTTTGAAGACAGAAGAAGGCTACCATGCAACTGAAGTGGGACAAATTTATCACCAAAGTTGAAAAACTACTACCAGTCTGCAGAACATGCTTCTGCTTTTGCAGACTTATGCAAAGATTTACAATAAATACAATTCCCCCTTTAGCTAATGTTGTGCTCTGAATTTCTTTAACAAAGATTAAATGACAGTTTAATGATGCTACTGGATCAGACTCCAATTTATAGTTTACAAGAAAAGCATACAAACTCCTTGAATGCTCCATGATAATACGGAGTCTGTATGCGCTCTTTCACTCTTGTATAACGAGGGAGACACCACTCCAAGAGATGTTTACTATGAAAGTGAAATTAAAATTGAGAGAAATGGAAAATAAGTGTTTAAACCTTCTACGAAAAACTCATTTACTTAAATTTTATTTTAACCTTTCTATAGAAGAGCATGGCTTAGTGGATAGAGCATGGGCTAGGGGTCAGAGGACCTGGGTTCTAATCTTATCTCCACCACTTCAATCAATCAATGGCATTTAGTGAGTGTTTTCTGTGTGCAGAGCAAGCATTGTATTAAGTGCTGTTGGTAGACATGTACCCTGCCTACAACTAGCATTTGTCTGCTGTGGGACCTTGGGCAAGTCACTAAATTTCTCTGTGCCTTAGTTCCTTCACCTACAAAATGGAGATTCAGTACCTTTTCTCTTCTCAGTCTGAGAGTCCCATGTGGGACCTGATTATCTTGTATCTACCCCCGTGCTTAGTACAGGGCTTGAACACAAAAGAGTGCTGAACAGAAACCAAAATTATTATTACCTAATTCTTCTTAAAGACGAGGAATCTTTTCTGAAGAGATCTTATGAATTACTTTACTAGAAATCGCCTACAACGAGGCTTTTCTCCATAACGTAGTATCTAAGGACACTAAATTTATAGAAATCTGACCATTCTTGATTGATCTAGGACAGGCACTTGCACTCGTAGACCCATTCTCCTCCACGAGGGACAATTTTGGAATCTTACCGAACGGTAGTGGCTCGCTGCTCTTGTGAGCTTGTTGTAACTCTGGAGTCATTTCGTTCAGTTCGAGTGCTGGAGACTGCAACAGGTGGTAGCACTTCCTCACGCCTTCTCTCATCTCCCCCACCTGAACTACTTTTGTTTGAAGGTGGGTTACTTTCAAATATGTTGGACTCTGAAGGTTTTACACTAGTAGGTTCTGTAGAAAAAAAATGTATATGGCCATTTCAAATACTACAGTAACATCTGAATTGGAAAAAAACCTTACTGTACTGTGATTCTTAGATTGATGTGGGCTTCGTTATAAATCAGTAAGAATTATTTTCCAAATCAAATTTTCTTTCTAATCATAACAGTTCAAAAGCTGTTTTAAACTGTTTATGACCTTTGACAAGTCACTTTATTTCTCTGTGCCTCAGTTTATCTCATCTGTAAAATGGGGATTAAGACTGTGAGTCCCATGTGGGACAAGGACTGTATCCCACCTGAGGACTTTGTACCTACTCCAGTGCTTAGTATAGTACCTGGCACAAACTGAAGTGCTTGATACCATAAAGTAAATGGACGTCAACTTAAAAAAAAAATCCTTGACCACGCCTCTTCTTACATTTCACTTACCAGTAGTAACAGAGCGAAGTTTATCTAAAACACCATGAAGCCTAAAAGAAAAAAAAAAGTAACATTTAAACATTTCTTAATCAAGGGCTTTTATTTTTGTCAACTGGCTCCAACTTCATTAGTATTCTCAGATTTCTATTTTTAAACAGTCTCACGTTCCTCAGTCCTCTTATAATTGCTGCCTTCTCTGTACTAGTCTACCCAAAGCTTACAGCAGTTAGTCACACCTCAAAAGATCTTTTTCCTAGCTCCTAGAAAACAAGGGCATCACTAGAACTTGAATACATGCTTTCATTAAATGCCACCTTTTGTTGTGGGAAGAATTCACACTCCAAAGGGACTTCCACTTTAGAAGCCTTCCATAGATGACAAACCATATGGGCCTTTGGAAATATAACATTTTAAATAATTTTAAGCATTTGAAAATTCAGCCACATTCAACATACTGAGGTAGAGGAAGAAAAGGAAGATGGTGAGGCAAGGCTATGCATCATAGCCAGAACCACCCATTCTCAACTCACCCTTGGGTCCCTGCTCTAATTCACTTTCAATGCCACAGAAGTAATTGGGTTGGGGGGGGGGGGGTGGTCAGGGGAGCTGATCCTAAAACACTCTGTATGCCTCAGTGGGGAAGGGGAGTGAAGGAGGCAGAAAGGGAAAGGCAGGCATCACTCTTCATTCATTTTGTGCCTGGCTCTCCCACTAGATTAAAAACTCCTTGACCGCAGATTGTGCCTTCTAATTCTACTGCATTGTTGTAAAATTTAGTACAGTGCCTTGCATAGAGTAGATGCATAAATAAATACTACTGATTGATTGCAAGGAGGAGAGGCCTAGTTACACAAGACCCAAGTTAGCAAGCCCTTCTTACAGAAGTCCAAAGCTACTTTTAGAAGTCCTGGAAGCATGAAAGCAGTGCTGCCTGGTTACTTTCCTTTGTCACTAAAACTTTTGGCATGTGCAACAACTTTGACGACTGTCCACCCAAAATTACAGAGGGTGTTTTAAATCCTTGAAAAATGCAGAGAGGAAAATAAGCAACTTTTTTCAAATTCTTCCCTTATTTTCCAGCTTCAGGCAAAGATTACTACCCGAAGCCAGCACTTCCACCCTTTCTATTCCATTCCAGTATACCTTGATGCACCATGTTGCAATGTTGGAAAGAGAACGGAGCAGTGATAAATATATCACGCAAAAGCCCGAACCCCCCAAACCATGCTATAGGCTGTGGCTAACACACCCTCACAAGGATGATGTTTTACACTAACTATGGGAAAGGATATGAATCTTTATGCCGTTGGTAGAGTTCAAAGCAGCCTATTATCTCCTCATATAAGGAGCAAAACAGAGAGAACTTTTCCTCCTTTGATGCTTGAGGCATAGAGGACTCTCTATCAAATCCATAAAACAAAGACTAACATAACCTGAATTCTGATCTAGTAACTTACGACCTGTAAAATAACACTTTGCAGGGATGTACCTGTTTTTCACTCTCTGTGCTACACTGGTGTTAAAAAAAGAGAAAGTTTGAATTTTAGACACTAAAAACATACCAAACAGTAAATCTGATTGTGTTGTTCCCTAAGAACAGCGAAAGGTCCTCTGTCATTTGCTCTTGACTTTTCTTATTGGCCACCATAACCATGATGTAATCAGGAAGCTCTTCATCTATTTGGAAAACAGTATTACAGAAGTGTGTTATTTTTCTTACATTGTCATTTAAGGAGTATTCACTTCAAATTTTCAAGATAATCTTGAAATAATGCAGCAGTATTACAGCATCCCCTAAAGCTACCAAAATACTTAGAAAATTTGAAATATTTTATAGGACAGAGCTTTGCTGAACAATAACTCTTTCATTAAAGACAGAATTAACCAATTAAGTCCAAATGTTAATAGTAGCAGAAATGCTTCATGTAATGTACAAAACAGCAACCTAGTTGCTTTGATGAAGAAAAATCATCCCTTAAGCCTGTACTGAAGATAGCTATTACCAAAGGCCCATTCTCTGCCGAGATGAGTAAACGAGCTTTTTGTACATTAACGTTTTTGGATAATGAGCCTGACTCTCCTGGGGAAAGTTCCCAAGAGGAGCTACCTTAGGAAGAGCAAACACTCTTCACCACTTCCCTTCATTCTCTATTTTCACCAGTAGATCCACGACAGAGACCGCATCTACCTACTCTATTGTACTCTTTTAAGCACTTGGTGCCATGTTCTGTACACTGTTGTAAAGCGCTTTGGTAGATGTCATTGACTGACCTAAAATAAATGTCTGCTTACTTCAAGTGGAGAACTCAGGATATTTTAACCCTTGTGAGAAGGGGGTGAGCAATAATGATGCTGATGAAAAAATTATTAGCAACATGTCCCCTGATGGGATTATGAAATCTCAGGAGCAAACTCAATTCTAGATTACATACTTGGGCAGTTGAGGAGGAGAAAGGCAGAGAAGCAACACTGCCCAGTCAACAGAGCATGGGCCTGGGAGAAAAAGGACCTGGGTTCTAATGTCAGCTCTGCCACATATCTGCTGTGTGACCTTGGGCAAGTCATTTAATTTCTCCGGCCTGGGAGAAAAAGAACCTGGGATCTAATGTCAGCTCTGCCACGTATCTGCTGTGTGACCTTGGGCAAGTCATTTAATTTCTCTGTGCCTCAGTCACCTCATCTGTAAAATGGGGATTAAGACCGTGAACCCCATGTGGGACAGGGCCTGTGTCCAACCTGAGGACTTTACCCAATGCTTACCAGTGCCTGGCACACAGTAAGTGCTTAACAAATACCGTGTATATATACATCATTTGACAAATAGCACAATTATTATGTTAAAAACTGCTCTTATTAGGAATTAGGGCAGAGGGTGGTATTCTATTTACATGGTGCCCCAATTTGCCAGTGCTGAGTACAGTGCTTGGCACACAGTGAACACTTAGCAAACTGAACAATTATAATTATTGGACCACCCCCTTCTCTTGGAAATACTATCGAACTTTAGCTTCACTGACACTGTCCTCTCCTGATTCACCTCCTCCGTCTCTGTCCTAACCTCTGTCATTGGATCATTCTCTGCCTCCACACGCTAAGTGTGGGGATCCTTCAAGGATCGGCTATGTCCCCCCTTATATTCACCATTTACAATGAATCCCTTGAAGGACTCATTAGACTGCAAAGCCTAAACTACCTTAAACTACACAGGTGATTCCCAAGTCTATCTCTTCAGTCCAGATCTCTCATTCTCTGCAGTCTCACATCCCTCTTGCCATCAGGACACCTCTACTTAGATATTCCCCCAACAGCTCAAGCTTAACGTCTCCAAAATAGAACTACTCATCTTCCCGTCTGTAATTTATTGTAATTCCCATCTACTCATCTGAAATTTATTTTAATGCCTATCTCCCTCACTAGATTATAAACTCCTTGAAGACAAGGATTGTGTCTACTACCTCTATTGTATTGTACTCTTCCAAATGCTTAGTACAGTGGCCTGCACATGAAAAGCACTCAGTCAACTGCATTTATTGAGTGTTTACTGTGTATAGATCACTTTACCGAGCACCTGGTAGAGTACAATACAAGAGAGTTGGTAGACATGTTCCTTGCCCACAAGGAGCTTACAGTCTAGAGAGGAAGGTAGTCAACGTACAGTGCGTAGGTTGGCATTAGAAGAGCGAAGTGTGCAGGCTGGGTTGTAGTGGGAAATCAGAGAGGTAAGGAAGGAGGAGGGGACAAAGTGATTGAAGTGTATAAAGGTAAGGAGCTTCTGTTCGAAGTAGAAGTGGACGGGCAACCACTGGAGGTTCTTGAAGAGGGGGAAAATATGGTTTGAATGGTTTTGTAAAAAAATGATCCAGGCTGCAGAGTTAAGTATTGACTGGAAAAAGGAAAGAGAGGAGGCAGAGGGGTCAGCAAGGAGGCTGATGCAGTAATCAAGACAGGATGCAGTAAGTGCTTGGATTAAAGGGGTAGCAGTTTGGACGGAGAGAAACGGGTAAATTTTAGCAATGGGAAGGTAGAACCAACAGGATTAGGTGACATTAAATATTTGGCGGGAGTGAGAGAGATGAGTCAAGGATAATGCCAAGGCTTGGGAGACAGGAATGATGGTGGTGCTGTTTACGGTGATCGGCAAGTCGGTGGAGGGTAGGGTTTGGGTGGGAAGATGAGGAGTTCTGGTTTGGATATGTTAAGTTTGAGGTGCTGATAGGAAATCTAAGTAGGGATGTCCTGAAGGCAGGAGGAAATATGAGGCTGCAGAGGAGGGAGATTAGAGCTGGAGATTTAGGAATCACCTTCATAGAAATGGTAGTTGAAGTCATGGGAGAGAATGAGTTCTTCAAGCGAGTAGGTGTAGAAGAAGAAGAAAAGACCCTGTCCTCCATAGCCCGTAAGTTCAACCTTTAAACTCTGTTGCTTCCCCTTACCTGCTAAGTGAGTTTCTGTCTCACCCGCAAATTGTAAGCTGTTTGAGCTGTTTGGGTACTACTCAAACTGAGCATTCATTCGATTATATTTACTGAGCGCTTACTGTGTGCAAAGCACTGTACTAAGTGCTTGGGGAGAGTACAATGGAATAGGAAACAGACATATCCCATGACCACAATGACTTTATAGTCTGGGGTGGGGGAGTAAATATTAGTACAAATAGATTACAGATATGTACATAAGTGCTGTGGGGCTGGGATAGGGGGATGAATAAAGGGAGCAAGTCAGGGTCCCACGGAAAGAAGTGAGATTTGGGGGGGGGAAGTTGTGTTAGTCAGGAAAGGCCTCTTGGAGGAGATGTGCCTTCTATAAGGCTTTGAAGACTGTGCAGGTGGATCCAAGGCTGGGGGTTAGTGGTAGGAGAGCAACCTCATGCTTGCCAAGTGACAGCGGGCTAGGAGACTGCTCCTTCGACACCCTTGGAAAGTGGACATCTCATCAGGCCAGGGGGATGTGGTGAGAGAGGAAGCTTTCTCAGGAGGTTGGCCAAAGTACGCGAGATGGATTGTAATTAGAGAGCAGTGAGAGAAAGTAGGAGGGGGGAGGCAGACTGAGTGCTTTAAAGCTGCTAGTAAGAAGTTTCCATTTGATGCTGAGGTGGATGGGCAACCACGGGAGGTTTTTGAGGAGTGAGAGACATAAGTGGACATTTTTTCAGGAAAACGATCCAGGCACCAATGTGAAATAAGGACTAGAGTAGGGACATGGGTAGGGAGGTCACTTAGAAGGTTAACACAGTAATCCAGGTAGGCTATAAGTGTGGTAGCAGTTTGAATGGAGGGGAAAAGATGGAATCTAAAGTTGAAGTGAAGGTAGAGCAGGAGGTGGTAACAGAACGACTGAGAAATCGTAACTCCTCCACGAAGCCTTCTCCATTTCCCCACCTTATTCTCTCTCTCTTCTGCAGCACCTATGCACTTGGATATGAACCCCTTAAACAATGTGATATTCACCCCAGTCCCACAGCATTTATGTGCTTATCCTTAAAGTCTGCCATTTCTCCTACTGCTTATGTAACATATGTCTCTGCCACTGGACGTACTATACTCTTCCAAGCGCTTAGTACAGAGGTCTGCACACAGTAAGGACTGAATAAGTAGCATTGACTTTTACTTTTATGCTTTTACTAAGTTTGGGGTAAAAGCCGTATGCTTGCCCAAAGAAATTAATGATGTCGCCTGAAAGAGCAGAAAGCCCTAGAAAATAATTTTTTTAAGGACTCTATTTTTAATTTTCCTTCTACTCTGTTTTTAAAAACCCATGAAAGAAGTATACCCCTTGTGTGAAACACCTATCACGCTACAGAAACATCTGAATACTTTTAGTCCATATCATTGAATTATAGTCTCCTGAACCAGCTCCGTAAAAATAACTGTGGTATTTAAGAGCTCACTATAAGTCAAGCACTGTACTAAGTGCTGGGGTAGATACAGGTTAATCAGGATAATCTCACATTGGGCTCACAGGGTAGGAGGGAAAACAGATACTAAATCCCCCCCCCTTTATTTTTTTTTGCAGATGAGGGAACTAAGGCACAGAGAAGTTAAGTGACTTGCCCAAGATCACAGATGGCAGAGTTGGGATTCAAACCCAAGGTCTGACTCCCAGACCCGTGCTGTTGCCACCAGGCCGTGCTGCTTCCCCAAATTTAAATCTGCTTTAGTATAAAACAAATCCCTCCAACCCTGCTCCCAGTCATCGAATGAGCTGGAGAAAATATGGACTTTAATAACTGAAAACATGACCTACAGTACTAGTATTTTATTGCTTCAGGATTCAGGGCTCTTAATAGCAATGTAACCTAGAGGAAATGACATAGGTCTGTGAGTCACATAACCTGCTGGGTGACCCTGGGCAAGTCACTTAACTTCTCTGTACCTCACTGTAAAACGGGGATTTGAAACTCATTTTCTCTCCCACAAAGACCGAGAGACCCATGTGGAAAGGAACTGTGTTCAACAATCTGATTAATCTGCGTCTACCTAAGCACTCAGAACAGCAGCATCAGGTTTTTGACACACAGTAAGTGCTTAGTAAATACTGTAATTACTTATTATAATTATTAAAATTTTTACAAATTGACTTTTTAAAGATTTCCCCGCAAGACTCAACTGAAATATCTTTTCAGCGGCATTCAACACCACACTTGTTTTGGAGTTAATTATCCAGAAACCTCCGCCGTTCTTGAGCAGGTATGGCACATACTGGTGGCAGGGCAGAAACAATAATGGGGAACTAAAAGTAACTGGACCTATCGCTATGGTGAAAATGCATTTGCTTAGTACCCAGCTGGTACAGATTGTACTGGGCACGCTAGTACGAAGAAACAAAGGGCAACAGGAGCACAGTTCCACAATTTATTTGAAATACTCTTGTTTGTTCAGGCAATTTTTTGCCTACTTGTACTGAATTTTTTAGGTGGTTCTTGACTAATTGATATTTTTCAGTGTAAAGGTTCTAGACCTCATCTCAGACAGAAGCATGCAGGGAGGCGGGGTGTGGAAAAGTCAAATATAATGGAAACGGTAAGCACTTTCGATCTGTACTGTGAACAGGGGAATAAGGGAACTTCATTCGAAAAGGAATTTTAACAACGTTTCAGCAAAAAAGAAACAAAACCACGGCTAAAATCTCTAAAGCTGTTTTTACCTTCAAAGGAGAATCACAAGTACGTTTTAGTATGCCAAGAAGTATAAATTCTTCACCTGCCATTTTTACTTAATGTTTAGAAATGAAAGCGATTCAAGTCCGAACTCCTCCAAACAGTACAGTGCTCTGCACACAGAAGGCGCTCAATAAACACCATTGATGGATTGGAGCTAGGGCTTTCTCTGGATTCACTTAACCCCCTTTTTCTTACAACTTTTGGTTTTAGCCAGTTAAAAGCAAAACTTACCAACATAGGCACCCAATTCTTGTAGCTTCCCCTTAATAGCACTCTGAAAAGAAAGATAAAGCCCATGAGAAAAGTTTCATTAACTGTGTGCGATATGGTTCTCTTACCCTTATACCTTAATTGTTATACTGTACTCTCCCAAGCACTTAGTACAGTGGTCTGCACTCACTAAGTGCTCAATAAATATGAATGAATACCTGATAAAAACCAAGTTCTTGCATTGGAAGCCCCATTTAGGGCAGGGACTGTGTCCAAATAGGCCCAGTGCTATGATAAGTGCTTAACAAATACCATAATTACTATTGTTCCTACCTCAGTGCTTTGGGCAATGCTGAACACCTAGTCAGGGGCTAATAAATATCCATTTCCTCATTCATTCGTTTTTATTGCATGCTTACTGTGTGCAAGGCACTGTACTAAAGTGCTCGGGAGAGCACACTATAACAATAAACAGGCACATTCCCTGCCCACAGTGTGCTTAGAGAAGCAGTGTGGCTTAGTGGCAAGACTACAGGCTTGGGAGTCAGAGGTGATGGGATCAAATCCCAGCTCTGCCGCCTGTCAGCTGTGTGACTTTGGGCAAGTCACTTAACTTCTCTATGCCTCAGTTACCTCATCTGTAAAATGGGGATGAAAACTGTGAGCCCTACGTGGGACAACCTGATCACCTTGATTCTACCCCAGTGCTTAGAACAGTGCTTGGCACATAAGGAAGCGCTTAACAGACACCAACATTATTATTATCCCTCCAGACTGCAAACTTGTCTACCAACTGTGTTCCACTGTACTCTCCATCCGGTTAATATCCCGACTCTGCCACTTGTCAGCTGTGTGACTGTGGGCAAGTCACTTAACTTCTCTGTGCCTCAGTTACCTCATCTGTAAAATGGAGATGAAGACTGTGAGCCTCACGTGGGACAATCTGATTACTCTGTATCTCCTCCAGCACTTAGAACAGTGCTCTGCACATAGTAAGCGCTTAACCAATACCAACATTATTATAATTATTACAGTGCTCCGCACACAGTAAGCACTCAATACATAAGATTGATTGATCCCAGCTATTCAGCAACTTGGGCCACAATTGACAAAGTTAAAAAAAGCCCAACAAACCCAGCCATCATGTGCCAGTTTGCTGACAAACAGCCTAGGTCAGACAAGGTCAACGTTATTGTTGCACTGCATTTTCCCAAGCGCATAGTACAAGTTTATTGCTGCACTGCACTTTACCAAGCGCTTAGTACAGTGCTCTGCCCAGAGTACGTGCTCAATAAATATGACTGATCGACCCCAGCTATTCAGCAACTTTGGCCACGCTTGACGAAGTTAAAAAACTCTGGCCCACATTTGCCAGTTTGTTGCCTAGGAAGGGCAAGGCCCCTGTGAACTGCTGTAGGGCACTTTACCCAAGGGCTGGGTAGAGTGCTCTGCCCGCAGTCGGCGCTCCGTAAATCCAATGCATCGATTGAATGAATTATAAAAAAACAAAACACACATTTTCTCAGCCAATCACCTATTGGAAACGGGCTGCTCCGAGATGGCGGTGTAGAGAAGCAATTGAGTGAGACGACCCAGCGCGTCGTCCAAGAGAAAGGCAGGCTTGTCGACTCCCGGCCCACGTCCTACCCCTGTTCTGGGATGCCCTCCCTCCTCACCTCTGCCCAACTCACTCTCTTCCCCTCTTCCAAGCCCTTCTGAGAGCGCACCTCCTCCAGGAGGCCTTCCCAGACTGAGCTCTCCCTTTCCCTCTGCTCCCCCTCCCCTCCCCATTCTCCCTTCTCTTGCCCTCTGTTCCTCTCCCGTCCCCTCCCCACAGCATGGTGCATATTTGTATATATTATTTATTTCTCTATTTTGTTAATGATGTGTAGATATCTATGATTCCATTTATCTACTTGGATGGTATGGGTGCCTACTTCTTTTGCTGTCTCCCCCGTTTAGACTGTGCGTCCATCGCTGGTCAGGGACGGTCTCTGCAGCCTAACGGTCCATTCCGAGCGCTTAGTACAGTGCCCTGCACGTAGTCAGCGCTCCATTCATTCATTCACTCAACAGTATTTATTGAGTGCTTCTTATGTGCAGAGCACCGTACTAAGTGCTTGGAATGGACAATTCGGCAACAATTAGAGACCATCCCTGACCACTGACGGGCTTACAGTCTAATTGAGGAGACAGATGGACAAAAACAACAGCAATAAATAGAACCAAGGGGATGTACACCTCATTAACAAAATAAAGAGGGTTATAAAAATATATGCAAATGAGCACAGTGCTGAGGGGAAGGGGGAGGAGGAGCAGAGGGAAAGGGGGCATTTACTGAGTGGTTCCTATGTGCAGAGCACTGTACTAAGCGCTTGGAATGGACAATTCAGCAACAGAGAGAGACCATCCCTGCCCACTGACAGGCTTACAGTCTGATTGGGGGAGCCAGATGGACAAACACAATAGCAATAAATAGAATCAAGGGGATGTACAACTCATTAACAAAATTAATAGGGTAATAAAGATATATACAAATGAGCACAGTGCTGGGGGGAAGGGAGAGGGGGAGGAGCAGAGGGAAAGGGTATTTACTGAGTGCTTCCTAGGTGCAGAGCACTGTACTAAGCACTTGGAATGTACAATTCGGCAACAGAGAGAGACAATCCCTGCCCATTGACGGGCTTACAGTCTAATCGGGGGAGACAGACAAAACCAATAGCAATAAATAATAATTTGGGTATTTGTTAAGTGCTTAATAATGTTGGTATTTGTTAAGTGCTTATTATGTGCAGAGCACTGTTCTAAGCGCTGGGGTAAATACAGGGTCATCAGGTGGTCCCACGTGGGGCCCACAATTAATCCTTTTCTAGATGAGGTAACTAAGGCACAGAGAAGTGAAGTGACTTGCCCACAGTCACACAGCAGACAAGTGGCAGAGCTGGGATTCGAACCCACGACCTCTGACTTCCAAGCCTGGGCTTTTTCCAAAAGGGCCTTGGGGTCATGGGAAAGACTGGCGATGAGTGGAAGAGGAGTCTCATTCATTCATTCCTTCCATAGTATTTATTGAGCGCTCTCTAGAGAAGCAGCGTGGCTCAATGGAAAGAGCCAGGGTTCATTCATTCATTCAATAGTATTTATTGAGCGCTTACTATGTGCAGAGCACCGGACTGAGCGCTTGAAATGGACAAATCGGTAACAGATAGAGATGGCTCCTGCCCTTTGACGGGCTTACAGTCTCATTCATTCATTCATTCAATAGTATTTATTGAGCGCTTACTATGTGCAGAGCACTGGACTAAGCGCTTGGAATGGACAAATCGGTAACAGAAAGAGACAGGCCCTGCCCTTTGACGGGCATACAGTCTAATGGGGGAGACAGACAAGAACAATGGCAATAAACAGAATCAAGGGGATGGCCATCCCATTAAAACAATAGCAATTAAACAGAATCAAGGGGATGGAGATCTCAATAAAACAATAGCAATAAACAGAATCAAGGGGATGGAGATCTCAATAAAACAATAGCAATTAAATAGAATCAAGGGGATG
Organism: Ornithorhynchus anatinus; assembly: GCF_004115215.2. Lineage (NCBI taxonomy): Eukaryota > Metazoa > Chordata > Mammalia > Monotremata > Ornithorhynchidae > Ornithorhynchus > Ornithorhynchus anatinus. The sequence continues at coordinate 50,059,028 of NC_041728.1, read as the reverse complement.
GACATCTCAATAAAACAAAAGCAATAAACAGAATCAAGGGGATGGACATCTCATTAAAACAATAGCCAATAAACAGAATCAAGGGGATGGACATCTCGTTAAATCAAGAGCAAATAAACAGAATCAAGGGGCTGGACATCTCACTAAAACAATAGCAATAAATAGAATCAAGGGGATGGACATCTCATTAAAACAATAGCCAATAAATAGAAACAAGGGGCTGGACATCTCACTAAAACAATAGCCAATAAAGAGAATCAAGGGGCTGGACATCTCACTAAAACAATAGCAATAAATAGAATCAAGGGGCTGGACATCTCATTAAGACAAGAGCAAATAAATAGAATCAGGGGGATGGACATCTCATTAAAACAATAGCAAATAAACAGAATCAAGGGGATGGACATCTCACTAAAACAATAGCCAATAAATAGAAACAAGGGGCTGGACATCTCACTAAAACAATAGCAATAAATAGAATCGGGGGATGGACATCTCATTCAAACAAGAGCCAATAAATAGAATCAAGGTGCTGGACATCTCACTAAAACAATAGCAATAAATAGAATCAAGGGGTTGGGCAATTCTAAATAGAATCAAGGGGCTGGACATCTCATTAAGACAAGAGCAAATAAACAGAATCGGGGGATGGACATCTCATTAAAACCATAGCAAATAGAATCAAGGGGATGGACATCTCATTAGCAACAAGGTAATAAAAATCGATACAAATGAGCAGACGAGCACGGGGCTGGGGGGGAAGGGAGAGGGGGAGGAGCAGGGGGAAAGGGGGCTGAGGGGAGGTGCAAGGGGGGGCAGAGAGGCAGCCGACTTGTCCATTCCAAGCGCTTCGTGCAGCGCTCTGCACATAGTAAGCGCTCAGTAAGTACTACGGAATGAATGAAGAGGGGCAGCTCCGCCTGGGAAGGCCTCTTGGAGGAGGCGAGCTCTCCTGCATAGGGATGAGTGAATGGAGGGATGAATGAATGACGAGAGACCGGGCGGGGGGGGAGGGGGGGGGCGGTTTTGCAGACGCAGGCGCACACACACCTGGGGGGGGGGGCAAAAGGCCCAAGTTTGCGCGAGTTTCCCGCAGCCCCCCCCCCGCGCCCCCCGTGCGCGCCCCCGAGCTGGGACCTCACCCGGATCTTGCGGCTGATCTCGGTGCCGATCTCCATGGCGGGGATTGTGCGGGGGGCGTCGGGTGCGGGCCGCTCCGCCCCCGCTGCTGCTGCTGCTGCTGCTGCTGCTGCTGCTGCGCGCGACGCGCGGGCTCGGGGCTAGAGCGCCGCCTCCCGCGCCGCCTTCCGCCCGCCGCCCGCCCGCAGCGCCCCCTGCAGCCCCGGCGGACCCCCGCCGCCTGCGCCCTTGGAGGAAGGCCTCCCCCCCCACCCCGGGCCCAACGAGTCCCAACCTGGCCAAATAACTCCCTGAACAACAGCCATGATCGTGTTGATAGTAACGTTGGGCTGTGTTAAGCGCTTACTAGGTGCAGAGCGCTGTGCTAAGCGCCCGGGGAGATCCAGGGTCATCAGGGAGGCTCACAGTCTTCATCCCCATTTGACAGATGGGGGAACTGAGGCACACAGCATCATAATCATGTTGGGATTTGTTAAGCGCTTACTAGGTGCAGAGCACTATGCTAAGCGCTGGGGGAGATCCAGGGCCATCAGGTGGTCCCACGGGAGGCTCACAGTTGATCCCCATTTGACAGATGAGGGAACTAAGGCGCACAGAATAATAATGTTGGGATTTGTTAAGCGCTTACTAGGTGCAAAGCACTGTGCTAAGTGCTGGGGGAGAGATGGGGTCATCAGGTGGTCCCACGGGAGGCTCACAGTTGATCCCCATTTGACAGATGAGGGAACTGAGGCACAGAGAATAATAATAATGTTGGGATTTATTAAGTGCTTACTAATAATAATGTTGGGATTTGTTAAGCGCTTACTATGTGCCGAGCACTGTTCTAAGCGCTGGGGTAGACACAGGGGAATCAGGTTGTCCCACTTGGGGCTCACAGTCTTAATCCCCATTTTACAGATGAGGGAACTGAGGCACCAAGAAGTGAAGTGACTTGCCCAAAGTCACACAGCTGACAAGTGGCCGAGCTGGGATTCGAACCCATGACCTCTGACTCCAAAACCCGTGCTCTTTCCACTGAGCCACGCTACTTCTCAATCAGGGTAATCAGGTTGTCCCACGTGAGGCTCACAGTTAATCCCCATTTTACAGATGAGGTCACTGAGGCCCAGTGAAGCAAAGTGACTTGCCCATAGTCACACAGCTGACAAGTGGCAGAGCCGGGATTCAAACTCATGACCTCTGACTCCCAAGCCCGGGCTCTTTCCACTGAGCCACGCAGCTCTGTGACATTGGGCAAGTCACTTCACTTCTCTGGGCCTCAGTTCCCTCATCGGGAAAATGGGGATGAAGACTGGGAGCCCCAGGTGGAACAACTTGATGACCATCTACCCTCCCAGCACTTAGAACAGCACTGGGCACATAGTAAAGAGCTCAGTGGAAAGAGCCCGGGCTTGGGAGTCAGAGGTCATGGGTTCCAATCCCGGCTCTGCCACTTGGCAGCTGTCTGACTGTGGGCAACCCACTTCACTTCTCTGGTTACCTCATCTGTAAAATGGGGTTTAACTGTGAGCCCCACGTGGGACCACCTGATGACCCTGTATCTCCCCCAGCGCTTAGAACAGTGCTCTGCCCATAGTAAGCACTTAACAAATACCAACATTATTATTATTTCCCCCTTTCCCTCTGCTCCTCCCCCCTCCCTTCCCATCCCCTCAGTGCTGTACTCGCCCACTCAACTGTATATATTTTCTTTACCCTATTTATTTTGCTAATGAGATGTACATCACCCTAATTCTATTGATTTGCTATTGTTTTAATAAGATGTTCTTCCCCTTGATTCTATTTATTGCCATTGTTCTTTGTCTGTCTGTCTCCCCCGATTAGACTGTAAGCCCGTCAAAGGGCAGGGACCGTCTCTATCCGTTACCGATTTGTCCATTCCAAGCGCGTAGTACAGTGCTCTGCACATAGTAAGTGCTCAATAAATACTATTGAATGAATGAATGAATTATTATTATTATTCCTGGGGGCAAAGCATTGTACTAAGCGCTCGGGAGGGGGACACTACAACCATACACAGACACGGTGCCTGCCCTTAAGGAGCTCACGGGCTAGAGGGAGTCACCGTTTAGTGGGTCCGGGACTTTCTCCCAAGCTTTTAGGACAACTCTGTCCCGGACCCACTCCTTATTCATTCAATCGTATTTATTGAACACTTACTGTGTGCAGAGCGCTGTACTAAGCGCTTGGAAAGTACAATTTGGGCAACAAATAGAAACAATCCCTACCCAACAACGGGCTCACAGTCTAGGACCCTCAAGGACCTTACAATCCAGCAGAGGGGCGAGAAACGAAAAAAGATTTACAGGGAAGAGAAACGGATTTGGCTAAGGACAACAAAACAGCTATCTGGCCCCATCTTCTGGGGTCCTTCATCTCGTAGATGGTATTTCCCACTTAGGCTGGGCCTTGTGACCTGTTACTTGATTTTGATCTTTCTTAATCACCTCTCCTAGGGGTTGGAAGTTACAGGCGGGAGTCCAGCCCTATTGATGGCGGTGGCAGAAGAGAGAAGGGGAGAAAAGGGAGCAGGCCCCCCTTTCCTTCTTACCATCTCTTATTCTTGCACCCTTTTCCCCATCTGTTCAGTTTTTGTCAAAGCTCAAATTCAAACCAGGCCTCTTGACTTACAGCTATTAAACTATTTTTCCTATATCACTTTGGTATCCATTTTATTAGTCTTACCAGTGTACTCACCACGTTCTTATTTGATAGTCTTAGTTGAAAGATATATGATATTCCCTTCAGTTTCCCATAAAGCTAGAGACGTTAAGGTAGATCATTAATTCCCATATAGATTGGTCACACTGAAGAAACTCTTGAAAAGTATTCTGTCAGAGTGAGAGATATGGCTGCCAAAATCAACATACAGTTGGGTTAATCTTGTGCTCAAGTACTCTGCCTGTAGGTTACAACTATGGGAGGGAAGGGGAAATGACACAGAGTTCATCTGGGTTGTCTACCAGGTCTGTGAGCAGAGCACTGTACTGAGCACTTGGGAGAGTATGATACAACAGAGTTGGTAGGTAACTTCCTAGAGTCCTTCGGTCTTGCATCAGTACTGTTTTACAGCTAAACTGTAATCTCCTTGTGGGCAGGGAACGTCTATCAACTCTGTTGTAGTCTCCCAATCAACACTTAGTACAATCAATCAATTATATTTACTGAGTGCTTACGGTGTGTAGGGCACTGTACTAAGCACTCGGGAGAGTACAACACAACAATATAATAGACATCCCCTGCCCATAGTGCTCTGCCCACAGTAAGCACTGAATAAATACTACTGATTGGATTAATCGATTGACCTATACAATCGTGCACCTCGATAAACACTATTTAACTCTATATTTCATAAAACTACAGACTTTAAACACACTTCTGAGAAGAAATAGTGAAATCAAATGAACTGAACATTTCCCAGTGGTGAGGATTAAATGTCATTCATTCAAAATGAAGTTTAAAAAACAAATGTTTATCACAGTTCTGTGCCTACTGTATTCTACGTAAGCACACAGTGATTTATAATATTTCAATTACATTCTTCCTTTTGATAGTCACAAAGGGACAAAACTTAATTTGTAGCCCGAATAATTATTTTCAGTTCAGCAACTTCAAAGATAGAAAATTCGAGGAGTCGGAAGGATCTGGGTTTGAAGAGAAGCAGTGTTCCTCGTGGATAGAGCACGGTGCCGGGAGTCAGAAGGCCATGGGCTCCAATCTCTACTTGGCCACTTGTCTGCTGTGTGATCCAGGTCAAGTCACTTTACTTCTCTGGGCCTCAGTTGCCTTGCCTTATGCCGTCGAGTTGTTTCTAACCCAGAGTGACTCCATGGACGCAACTCTCTCAGAAGGCTCGACCTCCATCTGCAGTCGTCGGGCTGTTGTATCCATAGTTTTCTGGGTAAGAATATGGAAGTGGTTTACCATTGCCTTCTACTTTGCGGTCAACTTGAGTCTCTGCCCTCTACTCTGTCCCATGCCGCTGCTGCGCAGCATAAGAGAAGCAGCGTAGCTCAGTGCAAAGAGCCCGGGCTTGGGAGTCACAGGTCATGGGTTCGACTCCCGGCTCTGCCACTTGTCAGCTGTGTGACTGTGGGCAAGTCACTTCACTTCTCTGGGCCTCAGTGACCTCATCTGTAAAATGGGGATGAAGACTGTGAGCCTCACGTGGGACCAACTGATTACCCTGTATCTACCCCGGCGCTTAGAACAGTGCTCCGCACATAGTAAGCACTTAACAAATACCCACATTATTATAGGTCAGTTTTAACCTATAGCAGATTGCCTGCCATTTGCTAACCATGACCCAAGCTAGGAATAGAAGGGGTAGGGCGCTGCTTGACTCTCCCTCCTGTAGTTGAGACTGGTAGAGCACTGGAAAGTCTCCAGGGGCCATCCTGAGAGGGGTGGGAGGGAGGCCTCAGTTACCTCATCTGTAAAATGGGGATTAAGACTGAGAGCCCCATGGGGGACAGGGATTGCGTCCAATTCGATCTGTTGTTAGCCACCCCGGCGTTTACTACAGTGCCTGGCAGTCAGTCAGTCGTAATAATAATAATGGTGGTTTTTTTGTTTAAGCTCTGAGTATGTGCCAAGCACTGTTCTAAGCACTGCGGTAGACACAAGGTCATCAGGTTGTCCCACTAGAGGCTCACAGTCTTCATCCCCATTTTATAGATGAGGTAACTGAGGCACAGAGAAGTTAAGTGACTTGCCCGAGGTCACACAGCTGACAAGCTGTGGAGCCAGGATTAGAACCCACGACGTCTGACACCCAAGCCCGGGCTCTTATTGAGCCCTTACTGTGGGCAGAGCACTGTACTAATCGCTTGGGCGAGTAAGATATAACAATATAACAGATGCCTTCCCGCCCACAACGACCTTTGCGGTAAGCGCTGAGTAAACACCTCATAAAAGAAACAACCCTAAAGCCGTTTTTTTCAGTCCCATAAAGAACATGATGATGATGACGTTTGTTAAGCGCTTACTATGGGCCAAGCACTTTTCTAAACGCTGGGGGGATACGTGGCTTAGTGGAAAGAGCCTGGGCTTGGGCGTCAGAGGTTGTGGGTTCTAATCCCTGCTCTGCCACTTGTCTGCTGTGTGACCTTGGGCAAGTCACTTAACTTCTCTGTGACTGTTACCTCATCTGCAAAAATGGGGATTAAAACATGTGATCCCCACGTGGGACAGCCTGATTATCTTGTATCCACCCCAGCTCTTAGAACAGTGCTCTGCACAGAGTAAGCGCTTAATGAATACCATTATTATTATTCTTATTACAAGGTCATCAGGTTGTCCCATGTGGGGCTCCCAGTCTTCATCCCCATTTTCCAGCTGAGGTAACTGAGGCCCAGAGAAGTGAAGTGACTTGCCCAAAGTCATGGAGCTGACAAGTGGCAGAGCCAGGATTAGAACCCACGACCTCTGACTCCCAAGCCTGGGCTTTTTCCAAAAGGGCCTTGAGGACACGGGAAAGACTGGCAATGAGTGGAAGAGGAGCCTCATTCATTCATTCATTCCATAGTATTTATTGAGCACTTACTAGAGAAGCAGCGTGGCTCAGTGGAAAGAGCATGGGCTTGGGAGTCAGAGGTCATGGGTTCGAATCCTGACTGCCACATCAGCTGTGTGACTGTGGGTAAATCACTTCACTTCTCTGGGCCTCAGTGACCTCATCTAGAGAAGCAGCGTGGCTCAGTGGAAAGAGCGCGGGCTGGGGAATCAGAGGTCAGGGGTTCTAATTCCGGCTCCGCCGCTAGTCAGCTGTGTGACCTTGGGCAAGTCACTTCACTTCTCTGTGCCTCAGTTACTTCATCTGTCAAATGGGGATTAAAAAACTGTGAGCCCCACGTGGGACAACCTGATCACCTGGAAGCAGCGTGGCTCAGTGGAAAAAGCCCGGGCTTGGGAGTCAGAGGTCATGGGTTCAAATCCAAGCTCTGCCACCTGCCAGCTGGGTGACTGTGGGCAAGTCGCTTCACTTCTCTGTGCCTCAGTTAGCTCATCTGTAAAATGGGGATGAAGACTGTGAGCCTCACATGGGACAACCTGATGACCCTGTCTCTCCCCCAGTGCTTAGAACAGTGCTCTGCACAGAGTAAGCACTTAACAAATACCAATATTATTATTATTATCCCCCAGCGCTTAGAACAGTGCTTTGCACAGAGTAAGCGCTTAACAAATACACAATTTTTACAATGGGGATGAAGACTGTGAGCCTCATGCGGGACAACCTGATGACCTTGTATCTCCCCCAGCGCTTAGAACACTGCTCTGCGCTTCAGAAATACCAACATTAGGTGCCGAGCACTGTACTAAGCGCTTGGAATGCACCTCTGGACCGTTTGCCCTCACCCCCCTGTTTCTATAGTTCCCCCCCCCCCCGCCCTCCTGCCCTCCCGCGGCCTGACACTGCAACCGCCGGGGGTGAGGCGACCACCCTGGCGCCGCTTCGCCTCACGCCACGTATCCATCCGCTCGCACAAGCCAGGCCCGGACTTCTTTCTCCCCCCCGCTCGGGGGGGAATCGCGCCCCCTGGAGGAGGAAGGAGGAAGGAGAGGCTGCGCGCTCCGGGCAGACGGTGGAAGGGGGAGCCTCGCCTGCTGCCAGTCAGCTCTGCGCATGCGCGCAGGGACGGGGCAGCCGGGGGGAGAGGGAGCCTGGCTCACTTCCTCCAGGAGGCCTTCCCAGACTGACCCCCCCCTTTCCCTCTGCTCCCCTCAGCCCCGTGCTCATTTGTACATATTATTCATTACCCTATTCATTTGGTTAATGAAGTGTACATCCCCTTGATTAGAGAAGCAGCGTGGCTTAGTGGAAAGAGCCCAGGCTTTGGAGTCAGAGGTCATGGGTTCCAATCCTGACTCTGCCACTTGTCAGCTGGGTGACTGTGGGCAAGTCACTTCACTTGTCCTCGGTTACCTCATCTGTACAGTGGGGATAATAATAACAATAATGTTGGTATTTGTTAAGCGCTTACTATGTGCGGAGCACTGTTCTAAGCGCTGGGGGAGAGACGGGGGAATGAGGTTGTCCCACATGGGGCTCGCAGTCTTCATCCCCATTTTACAGATGGGGTCACTGAGGCCCAGAGAAATGAAGTGACTGGCCCACAGTCCCCCAGCTGACCAAGGGGGCAGAGCCGGGATTCGAACTCATGACCTCTGCCTCCAAAGCCCCCGCTCTTTCCACTGAGCCACGCTGCTTCTCATTAACTGCGCGCCTCCCGTGGGGGCCACCTGATGACCCTGGGTCTCCCGCAGCGCTCAGAACAGCGCTGTGCCCATAGTAAGCGCTTAACAAATACCAACGTTATCATTATTAATACCAAACCGTATTAGTTTCACCACGGTTCCAGTGGGGCGGGCGGCCGATCGAGGGCGTCCTGCGAGCATGCGCTCGGAGGCCGGGGGGCGGGGATGGCGGCCAGTCCTTTCTGCAGGCCCTCCCGCCCCGCCGTTTCCCGGGCGGGTTGATGGTCCGGCCCATTTTTTGGGAGGCAGGAAGTGAGGCATGTTTTCGCTATGCCTGGGGTGAGGGCACGGCCGGGGGCCGGTCCCAGCTGCCGCTCCGTGGCCCCGGCGCCTGCTGCAGGGGCGATGCCCGCGGGGCCGGAGGAGGAGGAGGAGGAGGAGGAGGACCAGGACCAGGACCAGGACCAGGACCAGGACCAGGACCAGGCTGCTGCTCCCACCCACGCCGGTCCTGCCAACGCCGCCGCCCCGGCCCGTGGTCGGCTGAGGATGCGGGCCCGGACACCCGCGCCCACTCGGACTCCGGACGCAGGTGAGGCGGCGAGGTGATGAGAATAATGCTGCTGATGTTGTTGCTGTCGGATAAGCGCTTACTGGGGGCAGAGCACTGGCCTCAGCGCTGGGATAAGACGGGCTCATCAGGTTGCCCCCCGTGAGGCTCACGGGCTTCCTCCCCATTTTCCAGATTCATTCCTTCAGGCGTTCATTCAATAGTATTTATTGAGCCGCCTCCTATGTGCAGAGCACTGGACTAAGCGCTTGGAATGGACACATCCGGAACTGAGACAGTCCCTGCCCTTGGACGGGTTTACAGTCTAATCGGGGGAGACAGACAAAAACAACAGCGATTAATAATAATAATAATGTTGGTATTGGTTAAGCGCTTACTATGGGCAGAGCACTGGCCTCAGCGCTGGGATAAGACGGGGTCATCAGGTTGCCCCCCGTGAGGCTCACGGGCTTCCTCCCCATTTTCCAGATTCAATCAGTCAGGCATTCATTCAGTAGTATTTACTAAGCGCTTATTCAGTCCCTGCTCTTGGACGGGCTTACAGTCTAATCGGGGGAGACAGACAAAAGCAACAGCGATTAATAATAATGTTGGTATTGGATAAGCGCTTACTATGGGCAGAGCACTGGCCTCAGCGCTGGGATAAGACGGGGTCATCAGGTTGCCCCCCGTGAGGCTCACAGGCTTCATCCCCATTTTCCAGATTCATTCCTTCAGGCGTTCATTCAGTAGTATTTATTGAGCGCTTACTGTGTGCAGAGCGCTGGACTAAGCGCTTGAAATGGACAAATCGGTAACAGATAGAGACGGTCCCTGCCCTTTGACGGGCTTACAGTCTCATTCATTCAATAGTATTTACTGAGCGCTTACTATGTGCAGAGCACTGGACTAAGCGCTTGGAATGGACAAATCGGTAACAGAGACAGGCCCTGCCCTTTGACGGGCTTATAGTCTCATTCATTCAATAGTATTTATTGAGCGCTTCCTATGTGCAGAGCACTGGACTAAGCGCTTGGAATGGACAAATCGGTAACAGAGACAGTCCCTGCCCTTTGATGGGCTTACAGTCTAATCGGGGGAGATGGACAAAAGCAATAGCAATAAATAATAATAATGTTGGTATTGGTTAAGCGCTTACTATGGGCAGAGCACTGTTCTAAGCGCTGGAATAATACGGGGCCATCAGGTTGCCCCCCATGAGGCTCACAGTCTTCATCCCCACTTTCCAGATTCATTCAGTCAGTAGTATTTATTGAGCGCTTACTAAGCACTTGCAGTGTACAGTTCCGCAACAGAGAGAGACAATCCCTGCCCATTGACGGGCTTACAATCTAATCAGTAATAATGTTGATATTTGTTAAGCGCTTACTCTGTGCAGAGCACTGTTCTAAGCGTTGAGGTAGATAAGAGGTAATCCAGTTGTAGTAAGCGCTCAATAAATACTATTGAATGAATGAATGCTATAAGCGCTGGGGGAGATCCAGGGTAATCAGGCGGTCCCACGTGAGGCTCACACTTAATCCCCTTTTTCCAGATGAGGTCACTGAGGCCCAGAGAGGTGAAGTGACTTCATTCATTCATTCAATAGTATTTATTGAGCGCTTACTATGTGCAGAGCACTGTCCTAAGCGCTTGGGACTTGCCCACAGGCCCCCAGCTGACAAGTGGCAGAGCCGGGGTTGGAACCCATGACCTCTGACTCCCCAGCCCGGCCTCTTTCCACGAAGCCACGCTGCTTCTCTGCGCGGCGGCTCCGCACCGGGCGGTCCCCCTGTGCCCAACGCTGTGCTGAGCGCTGGGGACCGTACAGGCCGCCCTTGGCAGACCCGCCCTTCCGGGGAGGCTGCACGTGTTGAAGCAGCGGGAGGAGGGGGACGGGACTGGCCGCCGCTCGGCCTGCCGACTGGGAAGATAAAAATAAAAATAAACCAATAAAAATCTCCCTTCCCACCGCCTCTCCGTGCATCCCGACCTCCTGACACGGCCGACTTCGTCCACCGTCGAGCGCTCCCCACTTCATTCCTTGGGGAGGAAATTCCATTCCTCCGTCCTGGAAAACCGTAAAAGGGTAAGCCGAGGGCCTGCTGCAATTCCAGCTGCGAAACCGCCTCGGCTTGCGGGAGGATGTGTTTTTTTCGACGTGGCAGAAATGCCCAAGTCCCGCTCAGGTCGAAAGTCGGGCTTTCGCTCCGTTTTCTTCTGGCCGAGGAAAGCGTAGGCGCCCGGACATTCTTCTCAAATTATCCCTGCCATCAGAAGAAGAGTTGTGAGCTCAGCGTCGGATGACAGCTGACACATGAAGAGCTGACTTTTTTTGCCTAGATATCTGAATGCGGCAGGCAGTCCTATCGAAAGTTGAGAACATTACTTGATACCCCAATTTACTGGCCAGAGCATTTTCTGCCTGGGGAATTTAGGGCTGCAGTTTTATAAAATAGTTCCCTCTTAAATGAAGATTCTCTCTCTTCCCACCAAAGAAGTAATCTTTTTTCAAATCAGAGTATCTGCCAATAATATTTTAGAAGCCAAATAAAACTAATTCCATCGAGCAGATTTGTTGGCCACTTTCCAGCAATTGAGGACCACTTGGTCATCAAACAATTCCATTTTTCCCCTATGACCATTAAGTCAAATGGACTGTATAATGGTAATGATGATAATGATGGTATTTGTTAAGCGTTTGCCAAGCCAAGCACTAAGCCACTAAGCACTAAGCACTAAGCCACTAAGCACTGGGAGAGATAGAAGGTCATCAGGTTGTCCCACGTGGGGCTCACAGTCTTAATCCCCCGTTTTACAGATGAGGGGACTGAGGCCCAGTGAAGTGACTTGTCCAAGGTCACACAGCAGACAAGCGGCAGAGCGGGGATTTAGAACCCGCACCCTCTGACTCCCAAGCCAGTGCTCCTGCCACTAAACCACGCTGCTTTAACAACCATTCGTACATTTTTTGCCTTCTTGAGGAACAAAAATGGACTTTTCAATTACATTGAAAACATTTAGTGGAGAACTTTAGCAACTCTTTTGGGCCTCATTTGTCAATCCTCCTAGAACTACTGGCTGTAAACTATGTCAAAAGTACTTTTGTCAACCAGGGATTTACCAGATCATCAAAGATTAAAGAAGTCTTTTGCCACTGCTCTTAATTTGAGACATAATTTGGCAAAAGCATTCTAAAATTAAGGTGATAAAAGTCCCCTCATTTCTTCAGTTAGGTTTTTAGAGAATTTATAAACGCATGTACAGTATGTTCCATAAAACTAGGTCATAAAGAGGTGAGCCAAAGACACTGAAACAGTTTCTCTTTGCATTGGTCGGGTTAAGGCAGAACGTTTGCTTTAGGTTCTGTTCCTTTCTACTGTAGCCTTTATTTTTTGTTTTCTGAAATACTAAACAACCAAAAAATTGAGCAACTGAAAGGTGCAGTCGGAAGGGAAAGGCATACTGTTTTACACAGTAACAAGTTTTAGCCAGGTTATTACATTTGTAAAATAAAAATGGTAGTTAGTCCTATCAGAGTTCTGTTTGATAGTTCTATCTGCTTGTCTGTCAACATTATGCAACAACCTGCCTGAAGCAATTGAAAGTTTTACTCTGAGTTTTACTTAATCTAAAGATTAAGTTAATAATTAAATTACGTAGTGTAGTATCTTCTGCCTTCAAGGCTTAGCTATTTGCTCTGCTGGTAAAAAAAAAAAAAGGGGGGGGGGAGAGTAACTGGAACAACTCAGAATTTATTTATAGATGCAGATTTTTTATTATTTTATGTACCTTTTCAGGCTTTAGTTGTTTTGGTTATATTGCTCTCTGGATATGTTTAAAATGAAACTTCATAATTTAGTTTGCCATGAAATTTGATCATTGCTTTTAGTGTTAGAATTGAACATCTATTTTCCATGGAACTTCAATTAACCTTTTTGAGGGGTACATTCATTCATTCCTTCGTGTTTACTGAGTGCTTACTGTGTGCAGAGCACTGTACTAAGCGCTGGGAAAGTACAATACAGCCATAGAGAATCACTGCCCACAACGGGCGCACGGTTTAGGGGGAGGGCGGGGACACATCGATCCAAGTAAACAGGTATCAATATAAATAGAATTAGAATTCTATTCCATAATTATCATACATAAGTGCTTGGGGGTGGGTGAAGAGCAAAGGGAGGGAGCCAGGGTGACACGGAAGGGACTGGGAGCTGAGGAAAAGTGCACACAGTCCACTGGGATTAGGATTTTTGTGGGGTCATGAAATTATAGAAGGGCCACATGTTTATATGAATATATTATCACCTAGTAATAATAATTGTGGTATGTGTTCAGCGCTTACTATGTGCCAGGCACTGTATACCAAGCGCTGGGGTGGACAAGCAAATTGGGTTGGATGCAGTCCCAAGTGGGGCTCACAGTCTCAACCCCCATTTTACAGAAGAGGTAACTGAGGCCCAGAAAAGTAAAAGGAACTTGCCCCATGTCACCCAGCAGACAAGTGGCAGAGCTGGGATTAGAACCCATGACCTTCTGACTCTCAGGCCCGTGCTCTAGCCACTACACCGAGCTGCCTCACGTCACTGCCCTTCACAAAATATCCACAAAAGGACAAATATGCCTTCAGCGTTTGTGCAGTCTCATTTTCAGATGCTTTTAAAGTTGTTCGTGAATTTTTTTTACTTCTTTCTCGTCTGCCCACAATCATTCATGAGCTCAAATCTTACACTTTGAGGGAGGGAGAAGGTGAGAGAAGCAGTGTGGCCTAATGGAAAGAGCATGGGTCCGGGAGTTAGAGGACCTGGGTTCTAATGTGACTCTACCACGTGCTTGCTGTGTGACTTTGGGCGTCACTTCACTTCTCTGTGCCTCAGTTACCTCATCTGTAAAATGGGGCTCCAGCTCCAGTTCTCCATCCTACTTAAGATGGGGAGCTCCATGTGGGACTGGCACCCTGTCTTACCTGATTGTCTCGTACCTTTCGCATTGCTTAGAACAGTGCTTGATGCACAGTAAGCCTGTAACAAATGCCACGGATATTATATGGGATGTAGAAAGAGGAAAGTGGAAAAGGCCATCAGAAGTTTATTCCAGATCTCTAATTCCAGGTCTCTACCAGCACAGTCTGGAGTAGCATTTAAGTGTAACCGCTATTGTCAGGAACAGTTTAAAACTTGAAAAATATCTTTCCAAGCCACTTTGGAGACCTTGAATATCCCTAGATTTTTGCGGAATCGTTGTAAAAAGGCAGAGGGGCTTTTTTCTAGTGAGGGCAGGGGGAAACGAAGAAGTCATATGACACTTGAAGGTTTTTAAATGTGGGATTTCTTCGATAGAAGAGTGGGGTGTGAGGGCAGAGCACCACTCGCCCTGGCTCTGAATTAATGGCTTGATTTCACTGATTTTTGCGACTGCGAGCACGGTGGGTCGACCGTGGTCCTGGGAGTCGGGGGGGACCTGGGTTTTAATCCCGCGTGGCGGAGGCTCTGAGACCTTGGGCAGGTCATTTCCCCTCTCTGGGCCTCAGTCCCCTCATCTGTAAAATGAGAGCTCACCTCCTCCAAGAGGCCTTCCCAGCCTGAGCTCCCCCCTTTTCCCTCTGCTCCTCCCCCGCCCCTCAGCACTGTGCTCATTTCTATATATTATTTATTACCCTATTTATTCTGTTAATGAGGTGTACCTCCCCTTGATTCTATTTATCGTGATAATGTTGTCTTGTTTCGTTCTGTTTTGCTCTGCCATCTGTCTCCCCCGATTAGACTGTGAGCCTGTCATGGGGCCGGGATGGTCTCTCTCTGTTGCACGATTGTCCATTCCAAGCGCTTAGCACATTGCTCTCCCCATAGTCAGCGCCCAATAAATACTACTGAGTGAATGAAAATGGGAAGGAAGAGCGAGAGTCCCGTGTGGGGCAGAGGTCGGTGTCCGCCCTCTACTCCTCCGTTCAACTGCATATATCTTCATTACCCCATTTATTTTGTTAATGAGATGTCCATCGCCTTGATTCTATTTATTTGCTATTGTTTTAATGAGATCCCTTCCCCCTCCGACCGCCTCGCGCCCCCCGCGCGTGCGCGCCCTCCCTTCCCCCTCCGACCGCCTCGCGCCCCCCGCTCGCGCGCCCTCCCTTCCCCCTCCGACCGCCTCGCGCCCCCCGCTCGCGCGCCCTCCCTTCCCCCTCCGACCGCCTCGCGCCCCCCCCCCCGCGCGTGCGCGCCCTCCCTTCCCCCCATCCCCCCCGCCTCGTGCCCCCCCCCCCCCGCGCGCGCGCCCTCCCTTCCCCCTCCGACCGCCTCGCGCTCCCCGCTCGCCCTCCCTTCCCCCCCCCGCCTCGCGCCCCCCCGCGCGCACGCCCTCCCTTCCCCCTCCGACCGCCTCGCGCCCCCGCCCCCCCGCGCCCCGCCTCGCGCCCCCCGCGCAGGCGCGCTCGCCCTCCTTCCCCTTCCCCAGAGGGTGGGGGCGGCGGTGGCTCGGGCGGGTCCGCCCGGAAACTGCGCGCAGCAGAAAGAGCGTTCCGGGCCTGGCCCGTCGCCTCCCGGGTCCCATGGCCTTAGGGGATTGAGGTTGCCCAGCCCTTACAGACCCACACTTCCCTGCTGAAGGAAGAGGGAGGTGGCAGAGACCCTACAGTCCCTCCTCTGCCATGGGCGAGCTCAATCAACGCATCCCACCTCTGCCCCTTAGCTCTGTGACTGGGGGCAAGTCACTTCACTTCTCTGGGCCTCAGTGACCTCATCTGTAAAATGGGGATTAACTGGGAGCCTCACATGGGACAGCCTCCCTCCCCTGTCTCTCCCCCAGCGCTTAGAACAGTGCTCTGCACAGAGCAAGCGCTTAACAAATACCAACATTAACAGTGAGAGCTCACCTCCTCCAGGAGGCCTTCCCAGACTGACCCCCCCCCCCTTTCCCTCTGCTCCCCTCAGCCCTGTGCTCATTTGTATACATTATTACCCTATTTATTTTGTTAATAAAGTGTGCCTCCCCTTGATTCTGTTTATCTTGATGTCTCATTTTTATTTTGTTCCCTTTCCCTCCCCCGTTTAGACTGTGAGCCCGTCACTGAGCAGGGACGGTCTCTATCTGTTGCCCAGTTGTCCATTCCAAGCGCTTAGTCCAGTGCTCTGCACATAGGAAGCGCTCAATAAATACTACTGAATGAGTGAATGAGTATTATTACCCTGTTTATTTTGTTAATGAGGTGTCCATCCCCTTGATTCTATTTATCTCGATAATGTTCTCTTGTTTTTGTTTTGTTCCCTTTCCCTTTGCTGCCTGTCTCCCCCGTTTGGACTGTGAGCCCATCACTGGGCAGAGATGGTCTCTATCTGTTGCCCAATTGTCCATTCCAAGCGCTTAGTACAGCGCTCTGCGCATCGTAAGCGCTCAATAAATACTATTGAATGAATGAATGAGTATTATTTATTACCCTATTTATTTTGATAATGAGGTGTACATCCCCTTGATTCTATTTATCTTGATGATATTCTCTCGTTTTTGTTTTCTTTCCTTTCCCTTTGCTGCCGGTCTCCCCCGATTAGACTGTGAGCCCGTCATTGGGCAGGGATGGTCTCTCTCTGTTGCCCAATTGTCCTTTCCAAGTGCTTAGTATAGTGCTCTGCACATAGGTGCTCAATAAATACTATTGAATGAATGAATATTATTTATTACCCTATTTATTTTGCTAATGAAGTGTATATCGCCTTGATTCTGTTTATCTAATGAAGTGTATATCGCCTTGATTCTGTTTATCCTGATGATGTTGTCTTGTTTTGTTCTGTTTTGCTTTGCTGTCTGTTGCCCCCATTTAGACTGTGAGCCCCTCATTGGGCAGGGATGGTCTCTCTCTGTTGCCAAACAGTACATTCCAAGCGCTTAGTACAGTGCTCTGCACATCATAAGCCCTCAATAAATACTATTGAATGAATGAATGAACACTGTACTGGAAGTCGAGGTGTACAGAGCACTATGATAGTAGTAATATTCAATAGTATTTATTGAGCGCTTACTAGGTGCAGAGCACTGTACTAAGCGTTTGGAATGAACAAGTCGGCAACAGATAGAGACAGTCCCTGCCGTTTGACGGGCTTACAGTCTAATCGGGGGAGACAGACAGACGAGAACAATGGCGATAAATAGAGTCGAGGGGAAGAACATCTCGTAAAAACAATGGCAACTAAATAGAATCGAGGCGATGTACATTTCATTAACAAAATAAATAGGGTAATGAAAATATATACAGTTGAGCAGACGAGTACAGTGCTGAGGGGATGGGAAGGGAGAGGGGGAGGAGCAGAGGGAAATGGGGGGAAAAGAGGGTTACGCTGTGGAGAGGTGAAGGGGGGGGGTGGTAGAGGGAGTAGAGGGAGAAGAGGAGCTCAGTCTGGGAAGGCCTCTTGGAGGAGGTGAGCTTTAAGTAGGGTTTTGAAGAGGGGAAGAGAATCAGTTTGGCAGAGGTGAGGAGGGAGGGCGTTCCAGGACCACGGGAGGACGTGACCCAGGGGTCGATGGCGGGCTAGGCGAGACCGAAGGACGGTGAGGAGGTGGGCGGCAGAGGAGCGGAGCATGCAGGCTGGGCGGTAGAAAGAGAGAAGGGAGGAGAGGTAGGATAGTAATAATAGTAATGATGGTATTTGTTAAGCACTTACTACGTGCCAAGCACTGTTCTAAGCGCTGGGGTAGATACTAAGTCATCAGGTTGTCCCACGTGGGGCTCACAGTCTACATCCCCATTTTCCAGATGAGGGAACTGAGGCCCAGAGAAGTGAAGGGACTTGCCCAGAGTCACAGAGTTGGGATTAGAACCCATGGCTTCTGATTCCCAAGCCCATGCTCTTTCCATTAAGCCACACTGCTTCTCAAAACTGTATGCTGTATACTATACTAAAGAAGTGCTTGAGAGTTGTTTATATATACTCTCAAGTGCTTTCCATAGTGCTCTGCACACTATAGACATTCAATATATATTGTAGACATACAATATGTATCGTATATATTATTTGATAAGTGCTTACAATGTGCCAGGCACTGTACTAAGCACCGGGGTAGATACAGGCTAATCAGATGTATCCCACATGGGACTCATAGTCTTAATTCCCTTTTTGCAGATGAACTAACTGAGGCACAGAGAAGTGAAGGGACTTGCCCAAGGTCACACAGCCGACACGTGGCAGAGCTGGGATTAGAACCCGGGTCCTTTCTGATTCCACGGCCCCTGTTCTAACCAATAGGCCACACTGCTTCTCAAGAGTATAGTAGAATTAGTAAACAGTTGTTTGAAAAAGACTTCTAGTAGCTGTCCAGGAAACCTGTCTGCTAATTCTGTTGTATTGTTCTCTCCCAAGTGCTTAGTATAAGTGATTTGCACATAGTAAGCACTCAGTAAACACCAATGACTGATTAATTGATTAAGTTCCCTTCCTTTCTTCCTGGAGAGTTTCTCTCTCCACGTCAGTACTTCTTGGAACCAGGCTACCAGGAGGGAGACAGCTTTGGGGGGAGGGGGAAGATTAACATGGAACTCATCTCCTGGTTACTTTTAAGGCTCCAGCCTCACAATTTACTGGAGAATTGCATCATAACTGATTTCTCCAAATGACATTTAAACATTCCTCCTCCCTCTCCCTAGTTTTCCTTCTGCCAGGTAAGGCCAAGGAAGTGAATGTGCTAAATAATAATAATAGTATGTGTTAAGCACTTAGTATGTGTCAAGCACTGTTCTGAATGCTGGGGTAGGTACAAGCTAATCAGGTTGGACACAGTCCTTGTCCCACGTGGGGCTCACGGTCTTAATCCACATTATACAAGTGGGGTAATTGTGGCCCAGAGAAGTTAAGTAATTTGCCCAAGTGGCGGCATGAGGATTAGAACCTAGGGCTTCCTGACCCACATAAATACTATATAGATTAAATGTACTCCAATTTCATACTACATTCTGCTTCCCAAATCATGTTTCTAAAATGTCACTCTGCGCACATCTTCTCATTCCAGAAAAGCCTTCAACAATTATCCATTCCTCGTCACATCAAACAGAAACTCCTAACCAGAGGCATTAAGGCAGTCTGTCAGCTCGCTCCTCAGACTTGTTCACCCTCTTTTCCCATTACACCCTGGCTCACACTCTTTCTTCTTCAAGATAACCTACTCACAGTGCCTAATTATCTCCTCTCTTGCTTCTGAACCCTTGTTCATTCTCTTCCTCCTGGCCTCCCCTTCAAATCTACCAGACCACAGCTCTTCCCATTTTCAAAGCCCTTCTGAATTCCACATCCTCACAAAGATGTTCCCCAGTTAATTTTTTCTTCTCAGTCCATATCTTCCCAACTATCAACACAGCACTTTTGAGCCCTCTCCACATTTATGCTGTCACAATTACACAAAGTGTTTTGATATATATTGACTTACACATACTGTATACCATTTAAATACCTATTCATTCACATGACCACCTTTTCAGTCACTTTATTTCGTGTCTCTCTCCACCATTAGGTTGTAAGTTCCTTGAGGGAAGGAGTCTTGTCTTTTACCCATCTAGTTCTTTCCTTTCTTTCTTTCTTTCTTTCTTTCTTTCTTTCTTTCTTTCTTTCTTTCTTTCTTTCTTTCTTTCTTTCTTTCTTTCTTTCTTTCTTTCTTTCTTTCTTTCTTTCTTTCTTTCTTTCTTTCTTTCTTTCTTTCTTTCTTTCTGTCATTTATTGAGCGCTTACTGTGTACAGAGCACTGTCCTAAGCACATAGAAAGTACAATTCAGCAATGGAGACAATCCCTGCCCACAACGGGCTCACAGTGCTCTCCTGAGCACTCTGTGCATATCATAGGCACTCAAATACTAGTGGTTGATTAAGCGCTTAGTATGGTGCTCTGCACATAATAAGTGTTCAGTAAATCGAGAAGCAGCGTGGCTCAGTAGAAAGAGCATGGGCTTGGGAGTCAGAGGTCATGGGTTCTAATCCAAATGCCAACATTATTATTATTATTAAATACCATTGATTGATTTTCCTTTGGACAAGAAGAAATCAGGAGTTGGAAGAATTGAAAGGGAACGCATCTATTAACTCTGTTGCATTATCTTCTCCCAAGTACGTGCTTAGCTCTGCACACCATAAGCACTCAATTAATACCATTGACTGACTAGTTATATTTTCAAGACTGCTTGTACAGGGAGACAGAAAATGCAAATGGACCTTCTAGTTTTAGGAAACCCAGAAGGAGGTGGTTACCTTCCTTAATATCATACCTATCATGTCCACCATACGTGGTATGGCGATCATACCATACGATGATATTAAAAGATAGCATTTGATAAAATAGGATTTGACCTATGTCCTTATTACAGCCCTATAAATAAATCGCTTTTGTCTCTCTTCAGCGCCGTAGTGGATGATCCCTTCGCCTGATTTTGGAAAATCTGCTGCCTTTTAATGGCTGCCGCAGCTGCTGGGTGAACAAGCCCAAGACTTTGCAGGACTTAGACTCTGAGGAGACCAATCCCTTTTTTTCATCACCTTTCCCTGAGCTGGTGGTGGCGACTGGTGCTGGCTTTGCTGTTTCCTCTCTTCCACCTCTCGCCACTTAAAGGACAAGAAGATGCCTCTGCCGTTTGGGCTGAAATTGAAACGCACCCGCCGATACACGGTGTCCAGTAAGAGTTGCCTGGTTGCACGCATCCAGCTACTGAACAATGAGTTTGTGGAGTTCACACTGTCAGTGGAGAGCACTGGCCAGGAGAGCCTTGAAGCTGTGGCCCAAAGACTGGAGCTACGGGAGGTAGGAAACCAGCCACCCAAGACCTAAGTAATATCACAGTGCTCCCCCATACTTATTGGTCCTCTTGATTTTTGAACAATAAATTCTTGGCTGGGCTGGGTGCTCACCATTTGAACTTAGCCCACCTGAGAGCTTTCACCATTAAGTCTGAGCTAAGCACTTAGAACATTGGGATCCAGCGGTGGGTTTCCCATGTATTTTAACCTCAGGGGCTTCAACATCGTGACTCAACCACACATAAAAAGAAGTTTCTAGAACATCTTGCAGGTGCTGCCACTGCCAAACGACTCTGGGGGGCTCTGCAAGTGCTCCCTTCCTCTCAGGATTGCTGCAGATTTTCAAGATTAGGAAGCAGTGCAGAAAGAGAGCCCAGGGACATGTTCACCAGAGCCAGTTCACTCTGAGTAGCCAGTTTGCAGTCGTCGTCCCTCAACAGTTTTCGTTAATATATTATCTCTCTGGTTCTCAGACTTCCCAAATGATAAAACACTAGCATGGCATGAAAACTCTCCTTTTAAAATATTGTAATGCTTATTATTGATAGTGTTACCATCATTATTGTTGTTGTTATGACATTTGTTAAGTGCTTACTATGTGTCAAGCACCGTGCTAAGTCCTGGGGTAGGTATGAGATAATCGTGTCAGACGTTGCCAGACCCACATGGGGCTCACAATCCAAGTGTTGGGACAGGTATTTTACAGCTAAGAGCACAGGTACAAAGAGGGAAAGTGACTTGCTTAAGGTTTCACAACAGATCAGTGGCAGAGCTAATATTGGAACCCAGGTATCTTGACTCTTGGATCCATGCTCTTGCTTTTTCATCTTCGTGCCCACATCAGTACTCCTAACAAATGTTGAAATTCTTTTGAATTCCTTTTCTGTCTCCCTGGTCCACCTCCCACATTCCATCTCCCTGGTTGTGTGGGTGGATGAGCTGAAAGAGAGGGCACTCAAGAACTGATACTTTTAAAGGGAGTAAGGGTAGTCAACCCATCAGCACTGTCAGGCCTTTAAGTAATTAAGAAATTTCATCAGTCACTTTTGGTAAATTCAAAGACTACCTTTTGTTCGATTCACCAGAACACATCAGTGATTCGAAAGTGGAAAATATGGCATAACAGTACCTTGAGTTTCTGTAGCACATTTTTTCCCTCCTTTCTCATTTTATCCTCATAACTGCACTAGTCTTTTAACGTCTCTGAGCCTCAGTTCCCTCATCTGCAAAATGGGGGTTCAGTACCTGTTCCCCCTCCTTCGAAGAGCGTGAGCCCCAAGTGAGAACTATTATCTTGTATCTACCCCAGCATTTAGTACAGTGCTTGACACATAGCAAGCACTTAACAAATAATCAGTGAATCAATGGAATTTATTGAGCACCTGCTATGTGCTAAGCACTATACTAAGAGCTTGGGAGAGTACAGTGCAACAGAGTTAGCAGACATCTTTCCAGCCCACAACCAGCTTACAGTTTAGTGGAGGAGAATTGCTACAAATATTATTATTAACATCCATTAAGGTAGGGAGAGGCAGATAATTATTGTTTTCATTTTAAAGGTGAGGAGACTGAAGTATAGAAAGGGTAAGTGACTTATCACATAGTAGGCCACAGTTGGCAGTTTTAAGACAGGAAGTCAGGTCTTCTGACTCCCAGACCCATACTTTTCCCATTGGACCATACTGCTGCATCAAAATTCCCTCTTTTCTTGGTCTTTTTGTACTTTCTGGCTCAGGTAAACTGGACCCCAACGTTTGTGAACATGATCTGCTGGCTTTAGAGTGATTTATTTTGAGTTGACACCAATGCCAGGGATTAAACTTTTGAACAGTAACTGCCGCTAGAAAATGAAAGAACTCCATGTAGCCATTCTTTCTGTTTTTCCCCACTCTCAACCGCACCCTTCCCACCAATGGTTGCCTATCCATCTCTGCATCAACACAAACACCTTACCATCAGTTTTAAAGCACTTAGTCAGCTCTCTCTCCCTCTTTCCTTACCTCACCGATCTCCTTCCACAACCCAACCTACACACTTTGCTCCTCTAACTGCGGTTTACTCTCTGTACCTTGAGCTCATCTATTCCACTGCTGATCCCTTGCCCATGTCCTCCCTCTGTCCTGAAACTCCCTTCCCCTTCATATGCAACAGTCCCCCATTCTTCTCACCTTCAAAACCCTCCTAACATCACATCTCCTCCAAGTGGCCTTCCCCGCCTAATCCTTCATTTCTCATGGTTGACATCCCTTCTGCATTGACTCTGCACTTGGCTGTGTACCTGTTAAACATTTGATACTTACCCCATCCCCACAGTACTTATGTACATATTTATATACTCTGCTATTTCCCATATCTGTAATTAATTTTAATGTTTGACTCTCCTCCCAGAATGTAAGCCCCTTGTGAGCGGGGCTCACATCTACCAACTCTGTTTTATTATATTGCACAATTGTCCAGTACAGTGCTCTTCACACAATAAGTGCTCAGCAAATACAACTGATTGCTGTAATTGTGTAAAATAGCATCTAATGGCTTAATAGCAATCATCTAGGATAATTTTCAGAAGAAATAGTTCAAGTGTTTGTGGTTTTTTGTTTTAAAGCATGACTCCCAATTTGGTCTCTGTTTTTCATTTAGATTTGAGGCATATTTGTTAGAAGTCTAGGTAATTATATCAATCAGTGGTTATCTATTGAGCCCTTATGTGTGCAGAACACTGTACTATAGCCCTTGAGAAATTATCCTTCTGAGTCCAAGAATTGAATGAGGCATTGGATTATCCTCCAATCCTCCGTACCTCAGAAAAATATTCCCACACAAATGGACATTAGTTATTTTTATCACCTCTCGCAAAGAATCATGTGGTACATTACTTTCCCTGAGTTCTCTTTCCAGCATTTAACAACTTTCACTGCCAAGATGCTCTTCCTTTTATTTATTTTACCTATACTGTCGCAGTCTCCAGAGTTGTACCTATTTATCATAAGCGATAAAACATAATCCACTTCCAAACTGTGAAAAATGTCCATAAGAGCAATAACCTGTGTGAGTTGTTCACATCTGCCATCAAAATGTATTGTATATACATTTTACCTAATTAAAATATTTATGCACACATTCTTTGTTTTATATATACACATATGTATGATTAAGAGAGGAGCAAGGGCTGATGTGGTTTTCCATTGATGGCTTGACATTTTTCCCTACTAGGTTAAACCTTTCTAGTTTTAATTGTAGCAGTTCATAAATTTGGGATGATCACACTTTCTAAGCCTAAAAAGGCAAAGACATCCTCCAAACTCAGTGAGAGCTATTTGTTCTCCCCTCAGAGCCTAGTGCTTAAATTCCATTCCTTCTCTGCATTGACATTTATAAATACCTTGCTTTAACGGCTTGTTTTGGTATTTGCAGGGATTATACATACTAGATCTCTTGAGCCTTCTTCCCTTTGAAGGCAGTGATCTGGGTGTGACTTGGTAGAGTCAGGGCAGTTTTCATTTTAGGAAGAACAGTGCATGACCTGGGAAGCAGGAAACGTGCATTTTAGTTCTGACTTTATCAGTAAATCAAAACAATAATAAAGGAAGCAGGAAGGGTGGATCTGTAATCCTCTGGTGCTGTCCTGATTTGGAGCTCTGAAAACACTTTTTCAAAAGATCAGTCTATATTCATTTATTGGTTTGTATTTTCCACTGCCTACCATTATCTTCTCCCTAAATTCCCTTTTCATTTTGCCAATTCCCTTATATCTCAAATTATGATTACCGAATACCTAATCATCCTCCTAGGAATCAGTTTGATTAATATTTGTCATTTAGCAAATCATACTATTAAGCTTGAGAAAGGAACCATTAAAAACAACTGTTAACATTGTTTTTCACATATGGATTTGCATATTTAAGGCATTTACTAGCAAATTTGTAAAGTTAATACAGGTTTGAAATTTAATAGAGGCTTTTAAAAAATTTAATACTTTAAAAATACAGGTCTTTTTTCCCCTGAGAGGATTCATGTCTGTAAATTAGGGAGGTGCAAAACACACTGTAAGTGCTTAATAAATTTGAGTAATAAAACACATATGCCAGGGAAGGAGAAGAAATTTTTTTTTTCCAAGAACCAATTTGCCACCACCAAACAGCTGATCAGAGCCACTCTGTACCCAGTTATTGTGTCTGAGACAAATATTATGGAAGAATCCCATTTTACCTCCTCAGGTTTCAGGGTCTCAATATTAAGCCTGAACCTAGAAATAAATAGGTTGTTTTTGTTTTTTCTTTTTGAGGGAAAAGACATCCACACTGAGTAAACATTAGATTACAAAGGAATTTTCAAAGTGGAACTTTAAAGAGAAAATCTCCATCATGTATTTTGTGTCTTATTTAGTAAGAGATAAAATTTGACACTAAGTTTTAGCTGGATCATCAGTTTTAACTGACCCCAAAACTATCAGTTTGAAGAGTTAATAGTGACAATCATACCTAGGAAGGCAGGCATAAAGTCTTTACCATTCACAGTTCAACTTCCTAATACAAAGCTGTGTAGAGGATTGTTAACTCTATAGGTGACAAATTAAATCAGCAATTGCCAATAATTATTACTACTTATACTTCAGGACATTGAAATGAAAGCCAGCTAATACCATACTTATACAGGTCATATCAAAAACTTTTTTTAATTGCAGTAATCAAGGGAGGCCAACCAAACATCTAGTAACAACAATTTATTGAAAAAAATATAGTAGTAACAACTAGGTAGCACTTTTTTAATAAAAACCACATAGATACACTCACACTCATACACAAATCTACATTACAGAGTGGTGCCTAATGTACTAATTACAGTGGTGTGATCTTTTTATAGCTAACTCTCAGGGAATTCAGTACCCTGCATTTAGTCAGGGTCATTGCAGTGAGGCCTCATCTTTGTCACCAGTCAGCAACATTTAAAGAGCTCCCACTGAAGGCAGAACGCTGTATTAAGGTGTAGAAATTCATCATTCTCAACTTGATATTTTTGTTCACTGGACTTGAGGTGTCATTGTTAGATGAGAAAACTGGAGGTTTGGTGCCCAGAAATGACCTCTTCGGTCAAGAGAAAATAGGCCGTGTCTCTAAGTAATGCTACAGTGTTATCTAGGTCACACTTCTTAAAGATTAGGTTTGTAAGCAAAGTCCTAACCAGGCAGGACCTTCTGGCTGCACTGGTCTGTATTGAGTTTAGTTGTTAGTCAAATCAATCAATATTTTAGTCCTTACTGTTGTGGTAAGCACAACCAAGCCAAAACCATGATCCTTGCTGTAGGTGTAGTGGGGCAGCAGATATCAGTCATGTAGTTATAGCGTGAGCAAGAACAAGGATGTCATGGTTAGTAACATCAGTATATTGGGGTGAAGTGACCAAACGAATAAATTAATATTTGTATATATTAATGCTGAAGGTGGATGGCAAGAGCAAGGGTTTGAGAGTCGGAGGATGTGTGTTCTAATGCAGGCTCTGCCACTTGTCTGCTGTGTGACCTTAGGCAAGTCCGTTAACATCTGCGCCTCAGTTACCTCATCTGTAAAATGGGGATTAAGACTGTAAGCACCATGTGGGACAGGGACTGTGTCCAACCTGTTTACCTTGTACCTACCCCAGGGAATGAAAGTTCTTTCCCTGATTTAAGACATAATTTTCCTCCAGGGTGTTTTCTATGGTAATCTTCATAGTAAAGGCAGTTTGTTTTTTCCCTTTGACTCCAGAGCCTCCTCGGGAAGGACCGGGGAGGTGAGGGTTAAGAGTTGGAAGAGGGGACGTTGTGGTAGATGCCCTGTAACAGCCTGCAGGAAAAGTAGAATCAGTTCTTAGAGACTGAAATGAGCCTCGCCCTGGAAAGTTGGAACAGGCAAATGTCAGGAAAAGTCAGGCCATGGAGCCTTGAAAAAGTCAGGGCTGAAAACTTGTTGTGGGCAGGGAACTTGTCTGCCAACCCTGTCTTCACCCACTACAATCTTGGTTTCTATTCCCTTCACTACACTGAGAGACTAAGCTCGTTTTGGACAAGGAATGTGTTTCCCAGCTCTGTTGTACTCTCCTAAGCACTTAGTACAGTGCTCTGCAACATAGTAAGTGCTCATTAAATACCACTGATTGATTGAATGATTGTTGTATTGTTCTTTCCTGAGTGCTTTGTGCAGTGCTCTGCACCCAGGAAGTGCTCAATAAATACCATGGATTGATTGATTGATTTGAGGAAGACAGGGGACCAGTATGGGGTCAGTAACCCTATTGTGTTGGTAGGAGGCCAGGGTTATGGAGCTATTGTTGAAAGAACAATGGAAGCAGCTCGAAAGTCGCTAGAAAACATGAAAATCCCATTTCTCAGTTTCCTTATTGAAATGGGGGTAATCATACTTGTCTGCTCTATAGCAAAGGAATATCATGCAGACAGAATGAGATCACTGACATGAAGTGCTCTAGAAAATTTTTTAAAATTTATATAAATTTACTATATTATTACAGCAACAGCAAAGTGTTTAATGAGTGTTCACAGACCTGTCCGTTTAGAGTTTCCTGAGGCAAAGATAAGAATGTGTTTTTTTTTTAATAGAATAGAAGGCTTTTAAGAAGCTATTGTGTGCTTATGCCAGCATAAGTATGAACTGGCTGTCCCAGTAGCCATACAGGATAAGTTGAAGTTCTGTGACTGAATACCTTTAAGTACTCACTTGTTTGGGGAGATGTAGGAGAAAATTACTCCTAAAATATAACTCTGCAGCACATTACAACAGCAAGCAGTGTGGCTCAGTGGAAAGAGCCCAGGCTTGGGAGTCAGAAGTCGTGGGTTCTAATCCCGGCTCCGTCACTAGTCTGCTGTGTGACCTTGGGCAAGTCATTTCACTTCTCTGTGCCTCAGTGACCTCATCTGTAAAAATGGGGATTTAAAAATATGAGCCTCATGTGGGACAATCTGATTACTCCGTATCTCCCCCAGCGCTTAGAACAGTGCTCAGCATATAGTAAGTGCTTAACAAATACCATAATTATTATTATTATTATTATGTCACAACTGTTGAAGTTAGCATAATACCATTTCAGTAGAGGCTACAGGAATCCAGGGGAAAGTATGAAGCTTTTCTGTATTTACAAGTTATAATTCTGAGAGTTAAAAGTAAATAATGAGCCATAAAAGTATAATCAGCAACCACAACATTTTACTCAGTAAGATAATCAGAAAAATTGTTCAGAGCTTTAATGGTTCTTGAAGAGTCTGATGTTGATGCTGATGTTGATTTTTTTATAGATTATTGATTTTTCATAAGGAATATTTTCCAAATTGCACCTTAAAGTCATTGCATTCTGTCCTGCTTATGTCTGCCGTGTCGTAGCAAAGAAAAACTATAGTGTACCTTACTTAGTTTAAAAATGAAAATTGCTTATCTGAGTACTGACTGCCAGCACGTAGCAGTACTACTGAACTGTTTATTTTTCCTCTCTGAAGGTCGTTAAACATTGATCAAATTCTGTAGACTGGACTAGTGGCATTTTTTCTTCTTTAGTCGTCATTCTTTTTCTCCTTTGTTTTGTCCTGAAACATTTAGAAAATGATGTAGTGTTAGCAACTCCCTGAAATGTGATTAATATATCAAGGGAGTGTAAGCCTGCTTGCTGAACTTTGAACAAATTCTTCTCATAACTCCTTCTGGCCAGGATTAATTTTTTTTTGTCCAGGAGCTGTGTTGAGTAGAAATGAACTGAATATGTGTTTGAAGGTAGTGATTGGAAGCACAATATCAGAAAATATTTGTGGTCACCAGATTGTTATAAACCGTTTTAGGTATTCTAAGTATCCACTGAGCTTATCTTGGTACTTATATAAGAACAACATGAAGGCTCCTGGCATATTTCTTCTGAAATAGCTGCTTTACTTGTGGCTTAACCCTAGAGGTGGCTGAATGTCCAGGAGGACTTGATTATGGTAATATTCAAGGGGCCAAGGAAATACAGAACTGTCACCTGACCCGATGTCTTAGAAATCAGTCAGTGGTATTTACTGAGCACTTACTTTGTGCCGAGCACTATATTAAGCACTTGGGAGAGTACAGTACAATGGAGTTGATAGACATGTTCCCTGCCCACAATAAGCTTATAGTATAGAATCAATCAGTGGTATTTATTGATCGCATACTATGTGCAGAACACTGTACTAAGCACTTGGGAGACACGTTCCTTGCTCATAATGAGCTTACAGTCTAGAGGTGGTGACAGGCATTAATATAAATAATCATATGTGCCATGCACCATACTAATCCCTGGGGTAAATGCCAGATAATAAAGTTGGACACAGCCCATATCCCACAGGGGGCTCATATTCAACATTCTATGAAAGAAATAACTGAGGCACAGGGAAATTAAGTGACTTCCCCAAGATCACATAGCTGACAAGTGACAGGGCCGGTATCAGAACCCAGGTGCTCTGACTCCCAGATATATACATATGTGCTGTGGGGATGGGAGGGAGGATGAATGAAAAAGCAAGTAAGAGCGGCACAGAAGGGAGTGAGTGGAAAGGAGGGTTTAGTCAGTGAAGGCTTCTTGAAGGACATGTGCCTTCAATAAAACTTTGAAGTGGGAAAGAACAATTATCTGTCTGAGGAGGGAGGGCATTCCAGGCCAGAGGTAGGATGTGGGCGAAAAGTCGGTGGTGAGATAGATGAGATCGAGGTACAGAGACTAGGTTGGCTTTAGAGGAGCGAAGTTTGTGGGCTGGGTTGTAGTAGGAGAGTTGTAAGATGAGGTAGGAGGGGACAAGGTGATGGAGTGCTTTAAAGCTGATGGTAAGGAGTTTCTGTTTGATGTGAAGGTGGATGGGCAACCACTGGACGTTCTTTAGGAGTGGGGAAACATGGACTCAACATTTTTGTAGAAAAATGACCCGGGCAGCAGCGTGAACTATGGACTGAAGTGGGAAGAGACAGGAGGCAGGATGTAGCAACAGCATATAAATACGTGGATTAACATGGTAGCACTTTGGATGAGACTATACTGTGACTGAAGCCTTAAGATGTACCTAGAGCCTGTCTGCAATAGACTTATCTGCCTTGGGGAAGAAAGAATTTTGCTCCTTGACTGTGAGCAACAAACATAAGGACCTGGTTCTAGGTCTGGCTCTGCTGTGTGACCTGTGTGAAGAAGTCACTTCACTTCTCTGTGCCTCAGTTATCTCATGGGAATTAAAACTGTGAGCCCTGTGTGAGACATGGACTTTGGCCAACCTGATTAACTTGCATCTATACCATTGCTTAGTACAGTGCCTGAGACATAGTAAGCACTTAAAAGATACCATAAAAAATAATTTTGAATAAATTCAAAAAGAATTACTGACTTAGACAAGAAAAGAATATGAAATTGTAGAAATTCTCAAATAAATTCTTGCTCATATAAATGAATTTAGATAACTACACTGTTCATTCAATTAAGAAAAAGGGGTCTGCAAAGGCAGCAATTCCAGTTTAAGGGCTAATATTCTGAGGCTTTCCTCTCTTGTGAGGGGAATTTATCTTTACAAAGAAGTCGTTTCCAAAAGTGTTAGTTAACATCATAGCTATGGGATTAAATCATATGGGTTGATTTAAATGTGGGTTGCTTCTACATGGTAAAACAAAGTGGGAAACTGAAATAAGAGCCCAGATGTGTAGGGGGTGGGGCAGCTAACTCTAGATTGTAAACTCTTCTAGGCTGTAAACTTGTCGTGGGTAGGGAATGTGTCTATCAACTCTGTTGTATTGGACTCTCCCAAGCACTTAGTACAGTGCTCTGCACACAGTAAGCGTTCAATAAATATGATTAATTGGAAACCCTCCATTACTGAGGAAAACGTGTTTGACCTGAATTCTCCAGGTTGACAGCCCACATTGATCAAATGCACTAGAAAATTGTTCAGATCTCCACTGCATTCTACTTGTGTAGACACAGCCCAAAAGAGCATAGTACTGCTAGCGGCAAGTGTTCTGCTTACATAATTTCCCTATCATTTGCTGGCTTAGCAAATATTTTCCCATTCTTTCCATGCATAGTTCTTTCATAAGCAAACATCACTTTTGCTTCATTTATCTTAGTTGTACTAATAGGATGACCAGAGGTGGATTAGCAAACCCTAGATAAAGGTAAAGTTTCAAAATTATGAAGGAGAGGATAATTGAAGCAGGATCACTTTACAACTCCCTCCTTAGAGCAAGCAGGAATCGATGAAGTTAAAGGGAATTTACTTTTGTTCCAAAAAGAAGACAGATACCCTTTATACAGTGCATTACCAATCTAAATAATTCATTACCAAAACAAGATGAATATAAAGCTGATATTTATAAAAAGGGTAAGATAATTGTTACCATTTAATATTACATTAGGGAAAGATAAAGTAGTAAGTGATGCAAAAACTCAAACTTTGGAACTTAAATTAAATACCTTTACCATTGTGCAATTGACTAGCTTTCTGGATTTTTTTTCCTGTGAAGCTCATACGGAATCCAACCTTATTTATTAGTGGATTTGCAGCCATCGGGAATACTTATTCTGACTTTTTCCGATTAAAAACACTCCATTTTGGTCATAACTTTGGACACAACGCTTACACTAATAATAATAATGTTGGTATTTGTTAAGCGCTTACTATGTGCCGAGCACTGTTCTAAGCGCTGGGGTAGATATAGGGTAATCAGGTTGTCCCAAGTGAGGCTCACAGTCTTCATCCCCATTTTACAGATGAGGTAACTGAGGCACAGAGAAGTTATGTGACTTGCCCACAGTCACACAGCTGACAAGTGGCAGAGCCGGGATTCAAACCCATGACCTCTGACTCCCAAGCCCGGGCCCTTTCCACTGAGCCATGCTGCTTCCCTAACGCAAGCAGAACAGTGTGTAACCAAAGAGGCTCTGAGGATTTTGGAGCAGCGAGTAAACCATAGAGTCTCTGAGCATTACAGAATCCTGCCTCAGGAGCCCTGATTCCAGCCTTCCAATCTGCTTGACAGCAGGCAGCTATTGTTTTGCTGATGACCCAACTCACTTGCGTTCAGTCGTATTTATTGAGCCCTTACTGTGTGCAGAGCACTGTACTAGGTGCTTGGGAGAGTACAATTTAACAATAAGAAACATTACCTGCCCATAGTGAGCTTCCCACTGCCTGGGTGAAATCAAGGAAATTCTCACAGACCAGGTGGTGGAGGGCAGGAAGTCCAGCACACGTCGACATTAGCTATCAATAAGACTCGTTGACCAATGGGGAGGTACACTCATGAACATCATACTAAAGCTCTGTGACCCTAAACTTAGCTTTTTTTCCCCCAAATGTCATTGAAGTGCTTTCTATGTGTCAAGCACTGTTCTAAGAGTTGGGATAAATACAAATTTATCAAGTTGGACATAGTCCCTATCCCACATGGGGCTCACAGTGTAAATTAGAGGGAGGAGGATTTAATCCCCATTTTACAGATGAGGTAACCGAGCCACAGAGAAGTTAAGTGGCTTGCCCAAGATCACACTGTACGTAATTGGCAGAGCTGGGAATTTTTTTTTTGTATGATATTTAAGTGCTTATTCTGTGCCAGGCACCGTACTAAACACTGGGGTAGGTACAAACTAATCAGCTTGGACAGTCTATCCCATAAGGGGTCCCAGTCTTAATCCTCATTGTACAGATGAGATAACTGAAGCGCAGAGAAGTTAAGTGGCTTGCCAAGGTCACACAGCAGACAAGTGATGGAGTGGAATTAGAGCCCAGGTCCTCTGACTCCTAGGCCTGCGCTCTTTCCACTAGGACATGCCGAGTTTTCAAATCAAACTAGGCTCATCATGGACAAAAACACTAATTACCAGTTATCCATTCCCTTTGTTGGGTCAAAATGAGGCTACTGAGTATTTTAAAATGCAGTTTAGGCAGTTTGCCCCTTCTAGACACAAGATATTGTTTTTAAATTGACCAGATTTTATTCTTTCAAAATGAATTTGAAGTAATAGTTTTAGGGCAACTAATCGCTATTTGGAATGTCTGAATTGAACTGGTAAAGGTAATGAAGAAGTCTTCCTTATTTTAGATGATATAAATTGGAGATAAGGTAAAACTTAGAGTATACAAACAAAACAAAAAGGCTGCAATTTTGTCAATTAAAAAAAATCTCTTTAAGAGGTTTCTGAAATCATCATTTAATAAGTTAAGGAAAATATCTTCCTGAATTATGTCAATAGCAATATAAATACAGTTCCACTTTAAAAAAGCAGATGCTTCCAGGCTTATACTTTGTCCACTAGGCCATGGTGCTTCCCAGAATTGAATGTAGGGTTTGACTTGACTCTTTACTCCTACCCTTTCTTCAGTGGAGATGCTGAGACATGAAATGATCAAAAAAGAGATCCAGGTAATCCGCCACCTGGAAAATTGGCCTGTGAATAGCATTTAAATTGGCCTGTGAATAGCATTTCTCAGTTATTTAATGCAGGATAAATTATACTGAGCAAAAATGTAATGAGAAAACCTGGGAGGGAAATTGAAGGACTGAGTCAGTTACTTATTCTAATGCCCGAAAGGGAATAGGATAGTTGGTGCAGAGAAACCAGAGTGAACCTAGGACTCCACAGTCAGAGTAAAATAGCATCCAGATAATTTTACATGATATAGATGGTTTTCCCAGTAATTCAGTCCTCAAATCCTCATGCCTGCCTTTCACCTTTGAAGCAGCATAGCCTAATGGATAGTGCACGGGTCTGGGAGTCAGAGGACCTGGGTTCTAATCCCAGCTCCGCCACTGGTCTGTGTGACCTTGGGCAGGTCACTTAACTTTTCTGGGCCTCAGTTACCTTATTTGTAAAATGGGGACTATATCCTCTTCCCTCCAGTTTAGACTCTAAGCCCATGTGAGACAGGGTCCAACCGGATAGCTTTGTATCTGTCTCGGCACTTAAAACAGTGCTTGACACACAGTAAGCACTAAACAAATACTATGTTAAAAAAAACAAAACACCTTGACTAGGACGGTTTTGGTCTGATGTATCTGATGTAGCCTGCAAATGGTTGAACCACACACTATTCTGCTGCCTGGATTTACAAGTGATTAAGCTCCCCTGAGTATTGCATCAAGAAATTTCTTTTTTACCAGGGTGACATTTAAAAAGAGCGTGTCACCTCATGGAGGCTAACAGCTGGTTACTAATTTAAAGCTGGCAGACCTGCCTTCATACAGACATAGAAGTTCTTTCTATTTATAGAACACAGATCAATTAAAAAAAATCCTATCTATATTGAATAATGTGGCCAGTGTTATTTGGGGATCTCAAAATTAATCCATGTAGTTTATATTTATCTAACAGCCTATTACTAATCACTCTGGGACTGTTTTTACACACCCCTTAATCCCTCTTCCTCCCACATGCCCATCCCAAGAAGCAACTAGTGAATGT
The DNA here is from genome assembly GCF_004115215.2 of Ornithorhynchus anatinus. NCBI lineage: Eukaryota > Metazoa > Chordata > Mammalia > Monotremata > Ornithorhynchidae > Ornithorhynchus > Ornithorhynchus anatinus. The sequence goes on along the minus strand of NC_041728.1, from coordinate 50,024,945 downwards.
GAAAAAGAGTGAGTCACTGTGGGATGCAGGATATAATGGAGAATTTGGAGTTCTAATGCCCTGAGGTGAAAGATGCCTCTGTTAAGGTCATGTACAGGTTAATATGAGAAATGAAATAAGTGCAGTCTGGGAAATTAGAATGTTATTCTTCAAAATATAATTTTCTTCCATTGTGACACTTAATGTATTGGGAGGCAGTGTGGTTTACTGGAAAGCACAATGGACTGTGAGTCAGGACTTCAAGACTATACTCCCAGACCTGCCATTTATCATTCACTTGATAGAATTTATTGAGTATCTACTCTTTTTTATGCCATGCCAGGCACTGTACTAAGCACTGTGGTAGATACAAGCTAATCAGATTGGATCTGTGGGAAGAATACTTGGGGGGAAAGGTAAACCCTTGAACCCCATGTAGGACATGGACTGTGTCCAATCCGATTATCTTGTATCTACCCCAGCATTTAGTACAGTCCCTGGTACATAGTAAACACTTAAATATCAATTTTTTTCTTTTAAAATAAAATATTTTCATTCATTAGGGAAAAATGCCTAACAAAGCAGAGGTCATGTCTTCTAACTCTACTGAACTCTTCCAGATGCTTAGTACAGTGCTCTGCACACAACTGGTATTCAGTATATACTCTGATAAATTCAAGGCTACTTGACCTTGTTTTAAGTAATGTTTTAGTTTTAGGATCTACTACAGAACTCAACCCCTCTCAAGACCGCACCTAGAGAGTTTCCAGTACTCTACCCGTCTCGGCTTCGGGAGGGAAGGTCAAGCAGTGGCATACCCATTCCATTCTTGGTTTGGACAGTGGTTATTGAGTGGAAGGCAATTTGCTTCCAGTCAAAACTCACCTGTGCATAGGGGAGATTCGAGGGTGGAGACTCAAGTTTACCGTGTGGAAGAAGGAAATGGTAAACCACTTCCATATTTTTACCAAGAAAGCTGTATGGATACACTGCCAGAATGATTTCAGATGGAGGAGGGGCATTCTGGGAGACATATTCATGGAGTCGCTAAGCATCAGTAGCATAAGACAAGACAGATCTCAAATTTGAGAGGCAGTATGATCAAGTGGAAAGAGCATAGGATTGGGAGTCAGGTCACCTGGGTTCTAATCCCAGTTCTGCTAATCAATCAACTGTATTTATCGAGCCCTTACTATGTACAGAACCCTGCACTAAGTGTTTGGGACAGTACAGTACAAAAGAGTTGGTAGTCACAATCCCTGCTGAAATGCTCTGTTGTGGTCAAGTCATTCAATCTCTCTGGACCCTGTTTCCTCAGATTTAAAATACCGACAAGGTTCTTACCCTTTCTTCTTAGAATGTGAGGTTTAGGTGTGGTGCCCAATCTGATTACCTTGAATCTGCCCCACTGCTTAGCCCAGTCCATGGCTCAGAGTAAACACTAATAAAAAGTATTATTATTTGTTTTGCATAATATATTTACTAAAAGCTCACCCTCTAGCATCACTGGGGGATTCTGAAGGGCAGATTACAATAAATTTAGGCAAATAGATCCATGAAAATTTTGTAATTTGCTTATTTGCTATTTTAGCTGACTGCAGTGAGGCCTCTGTACTTGCTATTTTTAACTTCTAAATCTTGTGCTATGAATTGCAGTATAAATATTACTTTTGCATTAAAACATACATACTTAACAGTATTGTAGAATGAAAACATTGTACAAATTCATGCAAAAAGAGGCAAATCCATAGGATAAGTGTTCTAATGTAGATATAGTATTAAAGTGTTCATTTTAAATTATAATTTTGATGAGTATAATTCATGCACCAGAATGCTTCAAAATCCATCTTTTTAAAGGACTAAACTTCAAACTGTTTGGAGTGTCCAAAGCATTCTGATGTGGAGGCAGATTCCAAAACAAATTAACCAAATTGGAATCTTTATACATATTTGCAAGAACCCACATTTGTATTAAATAGATTTCTGCCTCCACTTCCAAACAGGTAGGTATTTGTTTTGCCCTTGATTTCTTTTTAATTAGACTATGCCACTTTCCTATGCTGGAAAACTAACTGATACTGATTCTAATTCGTCTCCAATGATCCAAATACAGTGATTGAGATTATGCTGTATTTTCTGGCTTTGTTTATCAATCTTTCTCCTTTTCAGATTACTTACTTCAGCCTGTGGTATTGCAATAAGCAAAATCAACGCCGATGGGTAGATTTGGACAAGCCTTTGAAAAAGCAGCTGGATAAGTATGCCTTAGAACCTACAGTCTATTTTGGGGTAGTGTTTTACGTGCCTACGGTTTCTCAGCTTCAGCAGGAGATTACTAGGTAAGAATGGTATGCATCATTTGAAAATAATCTAGCAGGATAAAGAAATGAAACTAAAAGCCAGAAAAGAGACTCAACCCATTTTAAAGCTCTATGTAATCCCTCCAATAGGTTTTCAACCAACCTGTGGGTTTTATATCTTGGAAGTTACAATTCTGTGCCATCACTGGGCATAAAAGGGTGAGGGAAAGGAACATAGAGTTTCTACACATAATGTTTTTGAAATATTGCAGATCGTATTTTTTGTTTTTTCATTTCCTTTGGTTTTCTTTTATTTTTGTGATGGTACTGAAGTTTGGAAGGCGGTGGAAGATTTAGCCCTTAAATCATACTGACCTAGAGCAAGTCTCTCTTGGGGAAAAATAGCAAAATTGTTTCCTGGCTGTGATTACCATACTGGCTGGCTGGTCCTGGCTATTCCATGAGAGGGTCTCTAAAGCAGAAGGATGTTACCGAGGTCTTGGGAAAAATAGGGAAGAAGTGTTGGTAGAATGACAAACTAGCGCTGAAGAAGTAAATATTCTGACCGAAAAAGGAATAGGGACAAGCAGTTGGGGATATATTGGAGGGGCAGGAAGAACAGGGGATAAAACACTGAATGGGCAGACCTATTTTAGGGAGAAGAATGTAAAAGAACCCTTTAAATTGGTGGTTGAAGTTTACCCAAGAAAGGTTGGGGAACCTGAGTCACCTAAACTTTACTGTCCAGTATGTCATTGAGAACATTTCAACAGCAATATTTACCAAACCCTTACTGATTTTATGAATGCTTCATTTAGATAACATGTACAAAGAGATTTTGCATCAATAAGTTATGGCTATGAAATAGTGTTTATGCAGTGTTGATTGGTTTTTAGTTAGCACTTTCTTGCAGTTTGGGGGCAAAACCTATGAAGTATTTGTGATAACGTTTAATTACCCAAGTTTATAGTCAATGCTCGTGAATAGGTTTTAATAGAATACTATACATTCAATTCTGTCACTTTGTAAATATAGCTGCTATGCACAAGTACCATTCACTAATATTTGTGCAGTGAAACGTGGTCATTTTTCATCCACCGAATTTAAAAGTGATTGTCATGCAAATTATATTTAAAGTTAAGTCTTAAAAACAAACAGAAATATCCCATTTAAGAAAAAACTCCTAGACTCAGGGGGGAAAAGGGAGGGTAAAATGTCCCAAAACCTGAAACCTGATTATTTTCAGAAATAATCATTAGGCTGTAATTAGAGAACATTTGGGGGAACTAAGTGCTTGGTACAGTGCTTTCCACAAAGTAAGCGCTCAATAAAGATGATTGAATGAACTGATAAAGGAAAATTGTTTATTGGCTAGCCAATTTTTCACCTGAAGGAGTTAGGCATCAGAGGAAGGGAGCCTTAGAACACAAAGTACCATAATCCATCCAATGTAGGGTCCTTTGTTCACAGTCAAAGAGTGGCCGACTGAATTTGGTAGCTGATTCTGTAGTGGGATACGGCAGCATCAGACTGCCAAGGATCCATTATTTAGTCCTGTAATCCTTATGTAATCGCTATGTAATTATTTCATTTGGCATGTTTGTAAAAAGTCATAATGAACTGTATTTTATTTCGATTCGAAGGCATATCATGGATTTTTGTTTTTGGTAGATATCAGTATTACTTGCAGCTGAAGAAAGATATCTTAGAAGGAAACATTCCTTGTACATTAGAACAAGCAGTTCACCTAGCAGGCTTGGCTGTTCAAGGTAAGCTGAGGTCGAGGGAATAAATTACTTTGAGATGTTTTTCTTCAAGATGGAAACAAATACTCCACCTGGACACATACTTAGTGTGTAATACATTACATTTCTAATCACTTATAAATTAATTTGCTTTGTGATTTTTGATATGTATCACTTGTACTCCTTTAGCACAAACAATTGCAATCTATAGTTTGAATACATTTGATTTGGAGATTAACCATGAATTAATTTCCTGAAGAATACTAATTATTGCTTTGGCTGTGGATTTCCAAAATGCTATGACCCACTCCCATGACTGTTTTCTTCCCCTTTCTCCACTGCTTATTCTCTTCATCCATTTTCTGTCCTCATTCTATCCCACCCTCATTCTAGCCCACTTACTTTCAACTTCTCACTAATGCCCTCAGATGGGGAATAGGAGAATGGGGGAGAAAAATAAACCCTTAGCTTTGGTATTACCCTCAACTGATCTCATTCAACCCACATAATCAATCTTTCACCAAATCCTGTCAGTTGTACCTTCACAATATTGCTAAAATCTTCCCTTTCCTCTCCATCCAGTCTGCTACCATGCCAATCCAAGCACTTATCCTTTTCCTCCTTGATTTCTGTAACAGCCTCCTTGCTGACCTTGCATGGTTCATTTTTTACCAAAAATGTTCAGTTTGGGTATTCCCACTCCTCAAAACCTCCAATGGCTGCCCATTCACTATCATGTCAAACAGAAACTCCTTACCATATCAGCTTTAAAGCATTCAATTAGCTCACCCCATCCTACTTCACCTCACTAATCTCCTACTACAGCCCTGCCCACACACTCTGCTCCTCTTCTAGCACCATCTTACTCACTGTGCCCCGATCTCATCTGTCTCACTGCCAACCCCCTTCTCACATCCTCCCCCCTAGTCTGGAACTCCCTCCCTGTCCATATACACCAGACCACCACTCTGTCCTTCAAAGCAGTGTTAAATGGTCCCAGAGCCCTTTCAATCCCAGCTCCCTCTCCCTTCTGTATTGTCTCTGCACTTGTATCTGTGACCTTTGGACAGTTGATAATCATCCCACCCCTGTCCCCACAACACTTACATATATAAACTTTAAATTAAATGTTATACATTTTTATTTACATTAATGTCTATCTCCCCCTCTATGCTGTAAGCTTGTTATGGCCAGGGAATGTGCCCACTACTATGTTTGTACTCCACCAAACATTGCACATTAAGCACTGAGTAAATACCATTGACTGATTATTTCTATTACTGTCTCCCCCTCTAAAGTGTAAGCTTCTTTTGGGCAGGGATCGTGTCTACAAACTCTTCTGTATTGTGTTTTCCCCAGGTTTAGAACAATGCTGTGCACACAGTAAGCTCTAAGTAAATACCACTGGTTGATTGAAGTAGAGCTTCCTTTGTACATATTGCAAAACCAGTGCTTCAGTCTTTCTGTGTAAGTTAATATTTCAGATGAAGTAATTATTTTCTCCTCATATTCTAATCCTTAAATGTCTTCATTCATTCAGTAGTATTTATTGAGCGCTTACTATGTGCAGAGCACTGTACTAAGTGCTTGGAATGTACAATTCAGCAACAGTTAGAGACAATCCCTGCCCATTGATTGGCTCACAGTCTAATAGGGGGAGACAGACAGCAAAACAGAACAAAACAAAAACAAGACAATATTATCACGATAAATAGAATCAAGGGGATGTACACCTCATTAACAGAATAAATAGGGTAATAATATATACAAATGAGGACAGTGCTGAGGGGAGGGGAAAGGAGGGAGGGGGAGTCTTGCCTTAGGAGAGTCACTGTTAAAATAATGTGTGCCAGTACCCTACTTTAGGGTTTATTAATTTGCTTGTTCAGCAAAATAATTTGGGTCTTTCCAAGCTTGGATCTCTTGTTGTAAGTTTTGTTACTTGAATGACTGGGAATAATTCTTTAGTTATAGTGTGACCAATAGCACTGAATGGGGAAGCAAGAGACCTGTTGGGATCATTTTTAAGATAGTACACCCAGTTCTCCTCTCATGCCAGGATTATAGTCTTATGAAACCTCATTTTTTATGGTATTTGTTAAGAACTTACAATGTGTCAAACTCTGTTCTAAGTGCTGGGGTGGGTAAACATTAATTAGGTCAGACACAGTCCCTGCTCCGTGTGGAGCTCAAAGTCAAAGTAGGAGGGAGAACAGGTTTTCATTTTACAGTTGAGGGAACTAAGGCACAGAGAAGTTAAGTGACTTGCCCAAGGGTTCACAGCAAGCAATTTGGCAGAGTCAGGATTAGAACTCAAGTCCTTAAGACTCCCAAGCCCATGCTCTTTCCAGTAGGCCATACTGCTTCTCATATTAAGGAAATCTCATTTTGTTGTGTGCATCTGCTCCCAGCTGTGCAGTTTTGTAAGGAAAGTGCTACACAAATGTTATTTAAAAGCACAAAATACATTATCTTTTTTATTTGTCCCTTCAAAACCTGGACCCATAAAAATTTGTCCTTAGCCATCAGGAGAGCAATCATACAGGGCAGCCTCGCAGACTTTGAGTTGGAAAAAGGCAAAAGAGAAAACAAGGTATCTTTGCAATCTGCCCCACCTAGCATGCGCTCTGTCCATCTTCCTGACCTATCTGCAGGCTGATACCTCAAAAGAAGCACTGATGCTGAGAGAGGAGGGCAAGAAAGCTCTCTCACAGTGGACTTGAATAATTCAGGAATTTTCCCTTTTAACTCTTAGTGTTTCGTGAGCCACTGAGTGGGTTGGAGTGTATGTTAATGTTACATGTATGTGTGGTGTGCAAGGGAATGTATTGTGTAAACAGGTCTTTGTGTGGCAAAAAGGAATCTAATAGACCTACAAAGTAATCCTGACTATTTTTTATTTCTTTTTAGCTGATTTTGGTGACTTTGATCAGTATGAATCTCAAGAATTTCTGCAAAGATTTGCCTTGTTTCCTGTGGTAAGAACTTTCCTCAGTTCATGTTATATTTATTTATAAAAAATGCTTGTGATTTGATATAATGAATAGATTATATAAAGCTTATATAATGAATAGATTATTGTTAATTAAAAAAACTATTTCCTGTCCTACAGCACCCCACATTCATTGCCTAGTGACCTGTACCTTCTTCATTTAGTACTCTTAGGTTCTTTCTGTAATGACAGACACTAATATCTGGCATTTGTAAAATGTATTTTGGCAGAATTGATATAAACTCTTCACATGTAGAGAAACAGCAGCATGGCCTAGTGGAAAGAGCATGGGCCTGGGAGTCGTAGGACCTGGGTTCTAATCCCGGCTTGGCCAGTTGCTTGCCTTGTGACCTTGGGCAAGTTATTTAACTTCTGTGCCTCAGTTTCCTCAACTATAAAATGGGGATTAGATCCTACTCCCTTGTAGTTAGAAATATTACAAAGTTTGAATAACAGATGATTTGTGGCCCCTGCAATATAGTGGTGATGAAATATTAACTGTGAAAACGGCAGGTTCCTTGGGCTCACCAGCGGGAGTTATTTTTACCAGAAAAAGAGCAGAATCAAAGAGCACCTGAGCCCAAATGACTCTGTTTAATTTAAATCATATGCTTGTATGGTAGTAAAGCTCAACACTAAGTTTATTGCAGAGACGTTCCACTATCAAAATACTTTCTGTTTTGTATTCAGGGCTGGTTACAAGATGAAAAAGTTCTTGAAGAAGCTACACAAAAAGTGGCTTTGCTGCATCAAAAATACAGGTGAGAATTAAAATCTACAGTATATTGAAATAGACTCTTTCAATTCAGTTTTAAGTAAACAGTGAGTAAATTCCCTGAATGCTTGTCCTAAAAGCTGTGTGAGTTTCTGGGTATGTTTACATCCAAGAAAAATCTTACACCAGAGAAAGCCAAGGCACACCCAAATGATTCAAAGGTGGACTGCATGTTATTTGAAGTAACTATTGTATGCCTTTGAGATGATCCCATTAGTAGACTATGCCGTATAAATACATATATCTTGGTGTTAACTTTTGTGACTGTCACCGAGTCACTTAACTGAATTTCTGTTTTTGAAGCCAAAGGAATTAGTGTATTTTTCAAATGGAGGTTTAGCTTTGGGTTATTGCAGTTAAAGACCAAAGTTCCAAATGAGGAGTTGGTTTTGTGAATTTTAGGGTTTTACTGCTAAGAAAGGTTTTTCACTTCTAACTTTGTGAACAGTCTCATTGTGAACCAACAACTGTTTTGTTTGTAGAGGACTTACACCACCTGATGCCGAAATGTTATATATGCAGGAGGTAGAAAGAATGGAAGGCTATGGGGAAGAGAGCTATCCTGCCAAGGTAAGCTAAGAGAGCTATCCTGCCAAGGTAAGATTGACTGTAATCTAATGGCTCATAGTAATTTGTTCTCCAAATTCTTAAAAATATTAATTTTTTGGTTTTGCTTTATATTTTATTTTTATTAAACAAACAATGGCCAATTATTCAAAATAATGCTAATAGTTCAAAAACTTTCTGACAATATCTGAAATTCAAAATTCCAAAGAAGCAGCGTGTCGTAGTGGGAATCATAGCACCTAGCTTCTAATCCCAGCTTTATAAATCGCCTGCTACGTGCTTTGGGCAAGTTTCTTCACTTCTCTATGCCCGTTTCCTCATACGTAAACTAAGGATTAAATACCTGTTCTTCCTTCTACAAAGAGTGTGAGTTCCATGTGGGACAGGGACTGTGTCCAACCTGGTTAGCATGTATTCATTCATTGATTCATTCAACTGTATTTATTGAGTGTTTACTGTGTGCAAAGCACTATACTAAAAACTTGGGAGAGTACAATACAACAACAAACAGCCACATTCCCTGCCCAAAAGGAGCTCACAGTCTACTGCAGTGCCTAGAACGTATTGATACGTAGTAAGTGCTTAACAAATACTATCAAAAAAAAAATTATATTTCTTGTAACCAAAACTCCATAGTAAATTGGATAAACATTGAGGCAAAGGTTTCTGGGACAATTTCCTGATACTCGTATATATTTGCAACAAAATCATAAAATTAACATATTTTCATTGAGCATAATGATTATGTGATTCTGTCTCTTTAAAAGCAAATTATAAATGAGCACTTATAAATACAAACACCTGTGATTTGTTTGATTAAGTGGCATAGTAAGTCAATTTTTTGTGCTTGTATTATTTCTTTTAGGACAGCCAAGGGAGTGACATATGCATTGGAGCATGCCTTGATGGTATTTTTGTGAAACACAAAAGTGGGAGGCCTCCAGTTATATTTAGGTATTTATTATTAAATCTTAATTGTTCAAATTTATGCTTTCCTAAAAGTTTATCATTTTGATTTCAATTCTGACACCAATCAACCTCCCACATAAATTGATTTGGAATTATGTCCTAATGGATTCAACAAGGATTCAGTGAACTCCTGTAACAGATTCATGCAGTAAAAAGTATGCTATTCTTCAGAAATGCAAACTAGGCTCAATAATTAGTGCTTATTCAGTTGATCTCTTATTTGATCTAATACGATTTTTTACATCTGCTTTTGGACTCATTCATGTGGGAAAAAATAGCTTGCTGCAAAAATAAACTTCCCAAAATCTAGATTTATGCCAAATACATAACACATACATTATGATTTGGAAAACAGGATATTTGCCTTGAGTGTAGGTGATATTAATCACTTAACCTCTCTGTGCCTCAGTTCCCTTATCTGCAAAGTGGAGATTCAGTAATTCTTCTCCCGTCTACTTATTCTGTGAGCCCCATGTGGGATCTGATTATCCTCTATCTACCCCAGCACTTAGTACAGTGCTTGGCATATAGTCAGCACTTATTGTTATTAAATAATATTATTATATTGTATCCTTTAAAGAGATTATTTATTCAGCATGGCTCAGTGGAAAGAGCACGGGCTTTGGAGTCAGGGCTCATGAGTTTGAATCCCAGCTCTGCCACTTGTCGGCTAAGTGACTGTGGGCAAGTCACTTAACTTCTCTGTGCCTCAGTTCCCTCATCTGTAAAATGGGGATTAAGACTGTGAGCCCCACGTGGGACAACCTGATTCCCCTATGTCTACCCCAGCGCTTAGAACAGTGCTCGGCACATAGTAAGCGCTTAACAAATACCAACATTATTATTATTATTATTATTATTATTATTTTTAATTGCAGCAATATCGTAGACAGAGAAATAATATTCTCTCTTATTTTCTTGCTTTCCAAATTAATATGCATCCAGGGATCACATGGGAAGCAGCGTGGCTCAGTGGAAAGAGCACGGGCTTTGGAGTCAGAGGTCATGGGTTCGAATCCCCGCTCGGCCACTTGTCAGCTGTGTGACTTTGGGCAAGTCACTTAACTTCTCGGTGCCTCAGTTAGTTACCTCATCTGTAAAATGGGGATTAAGACTGTGAGCCCCACGTGGGACAACCTGATTCCCCTGTGTCTACCCCAGCGCTTAGAACAGTGCTCGGCACCTAGTAAGCGCTTAACAAATACCAACATTATTAGAGAAGCAGCGTGGCGCAGTGGAAAGAGCACGGGCTTTGGAGTCAGAGTTCATGGGTTCAAATCCCGGCTCGGCCACTTGTCAGCTGTGTGACTGTGGGCAAGTCACTTAACTTCTCTGTGCCTCAGTTCCCTCATCTGTAAAATGGGGATTAAGACTGTGAGCCCCACGTGGGACAACCTGATTCCCCTGTGTCTACCCCAGCGCTTAGAACAGTGCTCGGCACATAGTAAGCGCTTAACAAATACCAACATTATTATTATTATTACATTTAGGAGGTCAAAAAAAAATAGTGTGATTTCCAAAGTTTGTCTGTACTTACTGTGTCATTCTCTATCCATTGTTACTTAGGTGGCATGACATTGCTAATATGTCTCACAACAAGTCCTTCTTTGCATTAGAGCTGGCAAATAAAGAAGAAACCATCCAATTTCAAACTGTGAGTGTTAGTGATTTTTTTCATAGAACATGTTGTAGTGTATTTGAAAAGTTGTAGGCAGAGGTTGGTGATTAGCCAACCTCAAGTGCTTAGTACAGTGCTCTGCACATAGTAAGCGCTCAATAAATATTATTGAATGATTTTACAATGCTAATGACGCATCTGAAATGAAAGTTTAGATCAGAGTTGGGAGAGAAAATATTTTCAGTTTTCAGTATATACAAAGCATTCTGTAAATATTCAGGCACTAGCTCCTTGCATTCCTCACTGAAAATCTCTATTCATTCTTAAATGTATATTTGGTGTAACTGTACATTATATTATGTAATTTTGTATTGCAAATTTGTTTTTTATATATTTCAATCTCTGGAGCCCAATGCTATTACTTGGCTTTAGCCTGCATTTTTTACAGTTAAAAATACAGATTGTCCACTAAAGAGTTTTATTCAAAAAATATACCATGTTTCAGAATATCGATATTAATTAATAAATATTTTCTTTGCTAGGAAGACATGGAAACTGCTAAATATGTGTGGAGGCTGTGTGTTGCTAGACACAAATTTTACAGACTGAATAAATGTAGCCTGTAAGTATTACTTGATCATCATGTTACAGGAAATATGGGAATTAGTCATTTATCTATAACACTGAATATTTAGAAATAAAAATTAAAAACTCAAAAACTAAAAAATATTTTTCCAAACTAAAAAATTAATAGTTTCTTCTTTTGTAATGCTATCCTAAATTTTTTCCAGCATTGGTTACATATAAATATGACATATGTTAATAATTTATTTCCCATTACAGCTTAAAATTATTTTTGAACATTCATTAGTTTTGGTCTAGGATTTACCTTCAAGACTTTTCTCAGTTTTGCAAGGCTTCTTAAAATTTTGAACTGGTGAAAATGCTACTGTTATCAATCTCCCACGTTAAAACTAAAAGACACATGGAAGAGAGAAATCTTTTTAATCCTGATGGTTAGGAACCAACTCATTCTGGAATATTCATCTTGTTCTTGTCTTGAGAAATTTTTAATGGACAGCAAATGATTTCCTGTTCTCAAGGGTGGGAGACAGGAATAGGAACTACTGTACTATTGTGAAATGTGAACTGAAGTGGGGTGAAGCAGGAGGTGGGAAGGTTGCCAAGAAGGTTGATGCAGTAATCGGGGCAGGATAGGTAAGTGATTAACATGTTGGCAGTTTGGATGGAGAGGAGAGGGTGGATTTTGGCAGTGTTGAGAAGGTTGAACCGATGGGATTTGGTGACAGATTGAATACATGGGTTGAATGAGAGAGATGAGTTGTGGATGATATCAAAGTTACAGGCTTGTGAGACAGGGAGGAAAAGTGGTGCTGTCTACATCAGTGGAAAGTCAGTGGGGAGTACAGGGTTTGGGTGGGAATATGAGAAATTCTGTTTTGGTCATGCTAAATTTGAGTTGTCAGTGGGACATCCAAGTAGAGAAATCCTGAAGGCAGGAAGAAATATGAAACTCTACAAGAGAAAGATCAGGATTAGAGATGTAGATATGAAAAACAGACAGTTATACGAATAAATAAAATTTATGTAATGTACATAAGTGCTGTGGGGCTGAGGGTGGCTTGAATATCAAGTGCTCAGAGAGTGCAGATCCAAGTGCATAGAAGCAGCGTGGCTTAGTGGAAAGAGCACGGGCTTGGGAGTCAGAGGACATGGGTTCTAATCCCAGCTCCACCACTTGTCTGCTGTGTGACCTTGGGCAAGCCACTTAACTTCTCTGTGCCTCAGGTACCTCATATGTAAAATGGGGATTAAGATTGTGACCCCCAAGTGGGACAACCTGATTACCTTGTATCTACCCCAGCACTTAGAACAGTACTTGGCACATAGTAAGCGCTTAACAAATACCATAATTAATAGATGATGCAGAAGGGAGAGAGAGTCAGGGAAGAGAGGGTTTAACTGGAGAAGATCCCTTGGAGATGTGACTTTAATAAGACTTTGATGTTGGGGAGTGGTGGTCTGGCATGTATGGAGGGAGAGGGAGTTCCAGGCCAGAGGGAGAATGTGGGAAAGGGCTTATTAGTGAGATAGATGAGACTGAGGCAGAGTGAACAAGCTGGCACTAGAGAAGCAAAGTGTGCAGACTTGGCTGCAGTATGAAATCAACAAGGTAAGGTGGAAGGAGGTGAGCAAGTTATCTAAACATGTTGCCTCCACTTCCTCTCCTCCAATTCTCTCCTTGATCTCCTCCAATCTGGCTTTCACCCCCTTCATTCCACCGAAATTGCCCTCTTAAAGGTCATCTCCTTCTTGCCAAATCCAACAGCCTCTACTCCATCCTAATCCTCCTCAACCTCTTGACTCCCTTCTCCTGGAAATATCCAATCTTGGCTACAGTGACACTGTCTCCTTCTATCTCCCTGGCCACTTATTCTCAGTCTCTTTTGCAAGCTCCTCCTTTGCCTCCCACCTCCTATCTCTGAGAGTCTCTAAAAGGCTCAGTTCTGGGTCCCCTTCTATTCTCCATCTACACTCACTCCCCCAGATAACTCATTTGCTCCTATAGCTTCAACTACCATCTCTATGTGGGCAGTTCCCAAATTTACATCTCTAATCCTTATCTTTCTCCTGTAGAGTTTCATATTTCCTCCTGCCTTCAGGATTTCTCTACTTGGATGTCCCACTGACAGCTCAAATTTAACATGACAAAAACAGAACTTCTCATTTTCCCACCCAAGCCCTGTACTCCCCACTGACTTTCCATTGATGTAGACAGCACGTAAACTCTTAGTTTAGGAGGCCAGTTTTGCCCACAACAAACAGCTCTGCCACTCATACAGTAGGGGCAATTTCCCGATTTCCTCTGAAACTAGAGATAGTTCAGAATCCAGTCCTCTCATTCCCTTTCTTTTTGATTTATCATGTTTAAAGGAAGCTCAAATGAGATTAATATCTTCCTCAATTTTATTCAGTTATTCAAATTGCTCTTACCTACCTCCAGAGAAAGGCCATTTATTATCTGATAAACCTAAGGAAATCAAGCATGAAAACAATGCTCATCACTTCTAAGGAAACACTAGAAAACAAAAACCTTAACTTTAATTCTTAATGGAAACATAATGCTTGGTGAACCACAGCTCTTCTAAGAAATCCTCATAATATTGTTGATCTTGGAACCTCCTCAGTTTCAGGCTTCTAGCCATCTCTTATCTGATCTACTCCCATTCAGCCAATGATTTTTCTCTGGTAGCTCATGTGGTATTAAAATCACTAATTACTTGAGAAGCAATGTGGTTCAGGGGAAAGAGCTTGGGCTTGGGAGTCAGAGGTCATGGGTTCTAATCCCAGCTCTGCCACTTGTCAGCTGTGTGACCTTGGGCAAGCTACTTAACCTCTCTGTGCCTCAGTTACCTCATCTCTAAAATGGGATGAAGACCATGAGCCCTACATGAGACAACCTGATTACCTTGTATCTACCCCAGCGCTTAGAACAGTGCTTGGCACATACTAAGCGCTTAACAAATACCAACATTATTATACTAATCTTTTAACAGCAATAAAGCCCCTGAACCCATCTCCTGTGAAATCTTCCCACCAACAAAAAAAAAAAATAGGAATTAACTATTTTTGATATCCCTCATAATTATTTCTTCTTTAAACTAAGAAATACTAGGGTATTGCCATAACAAAGAGGGAGATTACTTTTAGATTGGGAGAGGTGACGGATTATGCTTCAGGGTAAATTTTTGCGCAGGGCAAGATGGATTATTTTGTTTAATCAGTGGTATTTGAGTGCTTACTATGTGCAGAGCAGTGTACTAAATGCTCGGGAGAGTACAATGTAACAGAATTAGCAGACTTGGTCCATGCAAAACAATGCCTATGTATGGATCAGGAAACTTCCCTGTGTGTAAATTAGCCCTTTATAATTGGGCCCTTTTCTTACCATATTTACTTTTCAGGCCCCCCAGGCACTAGAGTGTATATATGTTCGTGAACATGTGTGTGTATATTTGAACCTTGGGGATTGATATGATGCTACTGACTGAGATTTTATCTATATGTTCAATTGTAGCTGGAAAGACTAATACAGGTCCAACAGTTTCTCCTACAGTATGGGTATATTAAGATCCTCTTTTGCCATGCTTTGCATGAACCAAGTGTAATACCTGATGTAGTTTGCTATCATAATTTCCTGAAAGTCTCTGTTTTAAAAGTTATGGTTTGCCACACTTTAGCCTGGTCTGCCACCAGTTTTATTTCCCAGCAACTCTCCATATATCTTTGTGGCTTACTCTTGGAAGTAATTTATACACAGGAAGATTTGCACCAACCTTTCAGTTAACTCTAAAAGACACCAAAAACCAAAGGAAATTACTAAATGCCCAGCTGTTTCTCCATCAGGTAAAACCTTGTATATTTCCAATGTGTGCTAATTTTTTTCCATTATAAAAAGTGTCATAAAAAGAAACAAGTTAACTTGATGGGCTCATTTTACAAGCCCTGACATTTGTTATCCTCATCTTCCCTCCCAAACCCGGTCCGCTCCCAGACTTCTCTATCACCGTGGATGGCACGACTATCCTTCCCGGCCCGCAGGCCCGCAATCTCGGTGTCATCCTTGACTCGTCCCTCTCGTTCACCCCACACATCCTATCCGTTACCAAGACCTGCCGGTTTCACCTCTACAATATCGCCAAGATCCGCCCTTTCCTCTCCACCCAAACGGCTACCTTACTATTACGGGCTCTCGTTATATCCCGGCTAGACCTACTGTGTCAGCCTTCTCTCTGACCTCCCTTCCTCCTCTCTCGCCCCGCTCCAGTCTATTCTTCACTCCGCTGCCCGGCTCATCTTCCTGCAGAAACGATCTGGGCATGTCACTCCTCTTCTTAAACAACTCCAGTGGTTGCCTATCGACCTCCGCTCCAAACAAAAACTCCTCACTCTAGGCTTCAAGGCTCTCCATCACCTTGCCCCTTCCTACCTCTCCTCCCTTCTCTCTTTCTACCGCCCACCCCGCACGCTCCGCTCCTCTGCCGCCCACCTCCTCACCGTCCCTCGGTCTCGCCTATCCCGCCGTCGACCCCTGGGTCACGTCCTCCCGCGGTCCTGGAACGCCCTCCCTCCTCACCTCCGCCAAACTGATTCTCTTTCCCTCTTCAAAACCTTACTTAAAAATCACCTCCTCCAAGAGGCGTTCCCAGACTGAGCTCCTCTTCCCCCTCTACTCCCTCTGCCATCCCCCCTTTACCTCTCCGCAGCTAAAGCCTCATTTTCCCCTTTTCCCTCTGCTCCTCCACCTCTCCCTTCCCATCCCCACAGCACTGTACTCGTCCGCTCAACTGTATATATTTTCGTTACCCTATTTATTTTGTTAATGAATTGTACATCGCCTCGATTCTATTTAGTTGCCATTGTTTTTACGAGATGTTCTTCCCCTTGACGCTGTTTAGTGCCATTGTTCTTGTCTGTCCGTCTCCCCCGATTAGACTGTAAGCCTGTCAAACGGCAGGGACTGTCTCTATCTGTTGCCGACTTGTTCATCCCAAGCGCTTAGTACAGTGCTCTGCACATAGTAAGCGCTCAATAAATACTATTGAATGAATGAATTTGTTAGACCTCTAAGGGTTAAATTATGAGAAATGGGCCATTTGCTTGTAGAGTAAAATTAAGTAAATTGATCTCTATTTCTTCTTTGGCATTTTTATTTCCTCTAGAAATTATTCCTTGAGGTACAATAGCCCTTTTATAATCAGTAATTAAATTTCATATAAACTCTAAGAGGCAGGAACAGATGGGGTAAATCGAGTCAGAGAAGTGAACTGATTTGACTACAGGTATACAGCTAGAGCAGAACAGCTAGAACAGAACCCAGGACCTTTGGCTCCCTCTGATTTTAAAAAGAAAAGTGCATAATTATCTGTTATTTTCTCTTTTGTTTGGACATTTCACATTTTCTTATTCTAAAAAAGTAATTGTTGAAAATACTTTTGGGATACTTAAAATCTAGAATTATCTGCAAAAGCTTGGCTAGCATCCTTTAGATGTTGAAAACTTTAAGATCAAAAATACAAAAATTAGTTCCAAAGGGTAATTATTACCGCTCCACACAAAGAGGGAGAGCTTTCTATGCTAGAAACAAACATCTTTTCAGAGGACAACCGGTATTTATTGATTCTTCATTTTGTCTTCACATACTTTATCCTTAGAGACTCTCCTGATTCTTCACCTGTGGAACGTTCTCAGAAATCTTTCCTCGTTATTTCTTTTCCATACTTTCCCATCCTTTCTTCCCAAAGGGTGATCTGAGAAAACTGGGTTCTCTCTAAATTTGTATTTTTAATCAGATACTTTTTGGGTCCTTGATTTTGGGCTGCCTGTTGAAGGAATAGAGACATACCATTCCCTGTCATCAATGATAGGATAATAGTTTAGTCATGTTCCATGAAAATCTGGTGACTGCAAAATTGATTCAATCTGTAAATTTAGCTCGTTAAACAGTGTGAGTACTGTAATCTTTGTAATTACTGTGTAATCCCTAAACTGTAAGCAGCTCCTCACCAGACTAAACATTTTGAGAGCAGGGATTGTGTCGATTTATGCTACTGTTCTTTCCTGAGAACCTAGTATGGTGGTCTGCAAAGAGTAAGTGTTCAATACCATTGATTGATTTGTCAGTGCAATGCACCAAGTTGGCATGTTGAAAATATGCCTTTCAAAGTGAATGTCACATATCTGGATTCAGTTCTGTAGGACAAACAACTTGGGACTCTATCTTTTATACCGTTCTCTGACGACAGTAAACACTTCATAAATTTTATTATCATTATGTCATAATTATCCACTGGCCATATCAAAATCATTAGAAAATGAAAGATGCTGTTCGTTATAATGATCATAAAAATAAATGTGGTATTTTTTGAACACTTACTAAGTGCCAGGCACTGTACTAAGCACTGGGGTGAATACAAGCAAATTGGGGTGGACACAGTCCCTATCCCACATGGGGCTCACAGTCTCAATCGCCATTTTACAGATGAGGTAATCAAGGCATAGAAAAGCGAAGTGACTTGCCCAAGGTCACACAGCAGACAAGTGGCAGAGCTGGGATTAGAACTCATGACCATATGACTCCCAAGACCATGCTCTATCCACTGCACCATGATGCTTCTCCAAAGCACTTTCTACAATATAAGTTTGTTTGAGCAGGAGCAGTGCAAATGCAAACTTTGCTGGGAGTGAAAAGGAGTTGCATGGGGGAGAAGGGAAATGGAAGGGCAGACTGTAAGCCTTTCTTCCTTCCCGTCCTCTCCTATTTGCAAATGTCTTTCCAGCAGCAAAGGATTGGGTTTTGTATCCTACTGCCCATTCTGCTATCCTAGTAGTTGCAGGAAGACTGTTCCACTGCATTTGGAACTGTGCTTACTATTGTGCTTTATTTTGTAGGCAAACCCAGACGGTTGCAGTGAATCCAGTAAGGAGGAGATCTTCTTCAAGGATGTCTCTGGTAAGATTTTGACAAGTAGTCAGATGCTTAATTTGCACCTTCATTCTTACTCTTTCATTAACTAGAAAGCAGGAGCTCTGTGATGGGGGAAAAACTAGCAGTAATGAAATTTGGATGGTTAATTTTAAGGCCTGCCATATCTAGAAAAAAGTAGTTATTGCCAATTCTATTTTATATTTTCTTTTATTTTAAATGTGCTTTATTCACTATTTAGCCTGGAGTGGAACATAAATTTTAAATACAGGAGGATTGTGTTTATCCAAGAATGAAGGGAATAAGGTATCTGTGCAAAACCACAAAATCTATAATTTTTTATTCACAGACTAAGCTTTGTTTGTCCAAGAATGAAGAAAATAAACTTTTCAGTGCTAAACCACAGAGCTGTAACTTATTCACAGACTAAACTTTGTAGTAAAGACACTGACTTCAGTTTCAGTATAAAAGCTTTAGGAATGTCATTTACAGTAAAAACTTAATAAATATTGATGTGTGTTGCATTTTTCTACCATTTATCATGTCAAAATAGGAGTGATCAGATATAGCCTATACTGCATTCTTAGTTATGTGACAACTTTAGTAAAACCTGCAGTTTTTAACTTTTTAAACATTTTGTTCCTTAGCCTAAACCTCAGCCTTTCATGATGCCACCACCACCTCAGCTGCATTATAATGGACACTATACAGAACCTTACACTTCTTCCCAAGGTAAAATACAAGATCTTAGTATGTTTTCTACTATAATTGAAAAGACCTCACTAATAAAAAGCCTCAGCGCTTCTTAGCTGAAATTAAAAAGGAGATGTCTGTTTACATTGTTATACTGTACTCTCCCAAGTGCTTAGTACAGTGCTGTACATAGTGCTCAATAAATACAATTTGATTGATTGATTAAAACTTCTGGGGATGCCAGTTATGTTTATAACTCTCAATCACACATGCAAAATAAATTGATTCTAGACTTAGAAGTTCTGTTTTCAGTTGCACAGCCAAATCCTTTTCCTGCAGTATCAAATTTATATTAACGTTTTCTCTCAAATGCTCCTTTCCCCACAAAATTAAGACCGATATTTTAGAAATAGCCCAGTTAATCAGTAGTACAGGCCACCTCATGATAGTTATGTGTTTCTTGAAACTGTGGTTTTATCAACAACAGCTATATCATGAAGTGCAGTTTCCCATATTGACGTATTATAAAATAGGGTCCATTTCAAAACCTCTGGAAAAATATGAAATTCCTTTCTTTGCTATATACTGTTAACATTAAGCCTCCCTAAACTCTGGCTTAGTCTTGGTTATGTAATTTGGAACAAAACATCACATTAACTAATGAGGAGTTATAATGTATCCTATTTACTTACACAATTACCCCACATTTTTGAATAATTCTTGTAACCCCCAAAACCTGGGAGGGGCAATTACAAGGGAATTAAGTCTGCCATTATGAGGAGGAGAAAGAAGTAAAAAAAAGGTGGGGGAAAGGAGGGAAGAAGAAAGAGAAAGATAAAGAGGGAACTTGAGACTGCATCTCTTTCTTCTGTTGCACTCTCCCAAGTGCTGCATACAAAAGGCACCCAGTGAATTACTGTAACCTTCTCCTCCAGTCTCCTCTTTCTACCTTGGGAGAACAACTCAGTAAACAACTCAGTAAAAACTCAGTTAAAAATAACAACTTCCCTGTACAAGTTTGTGACATCACATTTTTCTGCCTATTCTGGGGCATGCTTGCAATCACTACTTAAAGAAATAATCTTTTAATTTCCTTCTCGAAAATCAGGAGGAGGGGAAGGAATTATATGTTAGAGGATTAAGACAGAGTAGAGTCTGGTAGGAGAGAGAGAAGACCATTTCAGATATCACTATGAAAAAAGTCTTTCTACCTAGGGGAAAGGAGTACTGCAATGTTTTCACATCCAGAATTGAAGTGCTTTACTTCACAGCTGATACAGTTTTCAAAATTTGGCTATCTGGTGCATAATCTGAAACAAGGTCTAACATTTAAACCTCATTTGGACTGGCTTTATGTGTGGCAAAATTTGTATGTGTCAAGCTGTCTATTCTTCTGTTGTATGAAATGAGTAACTCATAAGAGTAGTAAATATTCCTGTGGAGTCTTGTCAAAAGGAAAAAACAAAGGTTAAGGGGGATGTTTCAGCTCATAGAGACATACTTTTGCCCAAACATCCAACACTTTTTTAAAAGTAAATTTTCACCTTTGTATTTTTATTCTTTGAGGTAACAGAGCAGCCAAATCTCATTTATACAGATTAAAAGGAATGGAGGTAACATAGTTGTAATTCCTTGATAGTCTTAAACTATTTAATTGTCTAATTTTCATCCCTCCAGAAATTTTTCCCAGAGTTTGCTATCTAAACACAAAATGCTTGATTGATTTGAATTTCATTTCTTTGTAATTTCTCTGGAAGAGAAGATAAAAAGCAGTAACATCCAAAAGGCAAGAATCCAGAGAAAGAGAAAGAAAGTGGATAACAAATCCTTACATAACTGCCAGTTGACTGACTGGATCTGCTTTATGTTGATGTTGCCCTATTTAGCTATAAAATTCTCAATTTATTGTTCTGCCACCATCATTGAATTGCTTTTTTCCTTAAGGAATAATGATTATTTTTTAATGGTATTTAAGTGTTTATTGTGGTGCTAGGCACTATTCTGAGTGCTGGGGTATATACAAGGTAATCAGGTGTACACAGTCCATGTTCATTCATTCAATAGTATTTATTGAGCGCTTACTATGTGTAGAGTACCTTGGCTTCACGGACTCTGTCCTCTCCTGGTTCTCCTCTTACCTATCTGGCCGATCATTCTCGGTCTCCTACGCTGGAGCCTCCTCCCCCTCCCATCCTTTAACTGTTGGAGTTCCTCAAGGGTCAGTTCTTGGCCCTCTTCTGTTCTCCATTTACACTCACTCCCTCGGTGAACTCATCCGCTCTCACGGCTTTGACTACCATCTCTACGCAGATGACACGCAGATCTACATCTCCGCCCCTGTCCTCTCCCCCTCCCTTCAGGCTCGCATCTCCTCCTGCCTCCGGGACGTCTCCACCTGGATGTCGGCCCGCCACCTAAAACTCAACATGAGCAAGACTGAGCTCCTCATCTTCCCTCCCAAGCCCGGTCCGCTCCCAGACTTCTCCATCACCGTGGATGGCACGACCATCCTTCCCGTCCCGCAGGCCCGCAATCTCGGTGTCATCCTTGACTCGTCCCTCTCGTTCACCCCACACATCCTATCCGTTACCAAGACCTGCCGGTTTCACCTCTACAATATCGCCAAGATCCGCCCTTTCCTCTCCACCCAAACGGCTACCTTACTATTACGGGCTCTCATTATATCCCGGCTAGACTACTGTGTCAGCCTTCTCTCTGACCTCCCTTCCTCCTCTCTCGCCCCGCTCCGGTCTATTCTTCACTCCGCTGCCCGGCTCATCTTCCTGCAGAAACGATCTGGGCATGTCACTCCCCTTCTTAAACAACTCCAGTGGTTGCCTATCGACCTCCGCTCCAAACAAAAACTCCTCACTCTAGGCTTCAAGGCTCTCCATCACCTTGCCCCTTCCTACCTCTCCTCCCTTCTCTCTTTCTACCGCCCACCCCGCACGCTCCGCTCCTCTGCCGCCCACCTCCTCGCCGTCCCTCGGTCTCGCCTATCCCGCCGTCGACCCCTGGGTCACGTCCTCCCGCGGTCCTGGAACGCCCTCCCTCCTCACCTCCGCCAAACTGATTCTCTTTCCCTCTTCAAAACCTTACTTAAAGATCACCTCCTCCAAGAGGCCTTCCCAGACTGAGCTCCTCTTCCCCCTCTACTCCCTCTGCCATCCCCCCTTTACCTCTCCGCAGCTAAAGCCTCATTTTCCCCTTTTCCCTCTGCTCCTCCACCTCTCCCTTCCCATCCCCACAGCACTGTACTCGTCCGCTCAACTGTATATATTTTCGTTACCCTATTTATTTTGTTAATGAATTGTACATCGCCTTGATTCTATTTAGTTGCCATTGTTTTTACGAGATGTTCTTCCCCTTGACGCTGTTTAGTGCCATTGTTCTTGTCTGTCCGTCTCCCCCGATTAGACTGTAAGCCCGTCAAACGGCAGGGACTGTCTCTATCTGTTGCCGACCTGTTCATCCCAAGCGCTTAGTACAGTGCTCTGCACATAGTAAGCGCTCAATAAATACTATTGAATGAATGAATGAATGAATGTAGAGCACTGTACTAAGCGCTTGGAATGAACAAGTCAGCAACAGATAGAGACAGTCCCTGCCGTTTGACGGGCTTACAGTCTAATCGGGGGAGACAGACAGACAAGAACAATGCCAATAAATAGAGTCAAGGGGAAGAACATCTCGTAAAAACAATGGCAACTAAATAGAATCAAGGCGATGTACAATTCATTAACAAAATAAATAGGGTAATGAAAATATATACAGTTGAGCAGACGAGTACAGTGCTGAGGGGATGGGAAGGGAGAGGGGGAGAAGCAGAGGGAAATGGGGAGAGAAGAGGGAGAGGTGAAGGGGGGGTGGTAGAGGGAGTAGAGGGAGAAGGGGAGCTCAGTCTGGGAAGGCCTCTTGGAGGAGGTGAGTTTTAAGTAGGGTTTTGAAGAGGGGAAGAGAATCAGTTTGGCGGAGGTGAGGAGGGAGGGCGTTCCAGGACCGCCAGAGGACGTGGCCCAGCGGTCGACGGTGGGATAGGCGAGACCGAGGGACGGTGAGGTGGGCGGCGGAGGAGCGGAGCGTGCGGGGTGGGCAGTAGAAAGAGAGAAGGGAGGAGAGGTAGGAAGGGGCAAGGTGATGTAGAGCCTTGAAGCCTAGAGTGAGGAGTTTTTGTTAGGAGTGGAGGTTGATAGGCAACCATTGGAGGTGTTTAAGAAGGGGAGTGACATGCCCAGATTGTTTCTGCAGGAAGATGAGCCGGGCAGCGGAGTGAAGAATAGACTGGAGCGGGGTGAGAAAGGAGGAAGGGAGATCAGAGAGAAGGCTGACACAGTAGTCTAGCCGGGATATAATGAGACCCCGTAGCAGTAAGGTAGCCGTTTGGGTGGAGAGGAAAGGGCAGATCTTGGCGATATTGTAAAGGTGAAACCAGCAGGTCTTGATAACGGATAGGATGTGTGGGGTGAACGAGAGAGACGAGTCAAGGATGACACCGAGATTGTGGGCCAGAGAGACGGGAAGGATGGTCGTGCCATCCACGGTGATAGGGAAGTCTGAGAGAGGACCGGATTTTGGAGGGAAGATGAGGAGCTCAGTCTTGCTCATGTTGAGTTTTAGGTGGCGGGCCGACATCCAGGTGGAGACATCCTGGAGGCGGGAGGAGATACAAGCCTGAAGGGAGGGGGAGAGGACGGGGCGGAGATGTAGATCTGCGTGTCATCTGCGTAGAGATGGTAGTCAAAGCCATGAGAGCGAATGAGTTCACCAAGGGAGTGAGTGTAAATGGAGAACAGAAGAGGGCCAAGAACTGATCCTTGAGGAACTCCAACAGTTAAAGGATGGGAGGGGGAGGAGGCGCCAGCGAAGGAGACCGAGAATGACCGGCCAGAGAGATAAGAGGAGAACCAGGAGAGGACGGAGTCCGTGAAGCCAAGGTGAGATAAGGTATGGAGGAGGAGGGGATGGTCGACAGTGTCAAAGGCAGCAGAGAGGTCAAGGAGGATCAGAATGGAGTAGGAGCCATTGGATTTGGCAAGAAGGAGGTCATGGGTGACCTTAGAGCAGTCTCGGTAGAGTGGAGGGGACAGAAGCCAGATTGGAGGGGGTCCAGGAGAGAATGGGAGTTAAGGAATTCTAAGCAGCGACTATAGACGACTCATTCTAGGATTTTGGAAAGGAAGGGTAGTAGGGAGATAGGGCGATAACTGGAGGGGGGAGTGGGGTCAAGAGCAGGTTTTTTTAGGATGGCGGAGACGTGGGCATGTTTGAAGGCAGAGGGGAAGGAGCCATTGGAGATTGAGTGGTTAAAAATAGAAGTTAAGGAAGGGAGGAGGGCAGGGGCGATGGTTTTAATAAGGTGAGAGGGAATGGGGTCCGAGGCGCAGGTGGAGGGGGTGGCAGTTACGAGGAGGGAGGAGATGTCCCACATGGGGCTCACAGTCTTTTGTCCCCATTTTACAGATGAAGTAACTGATTCACAGAGAAGTGAAGTGACTTGCTCAAGGTCACACAGGAGACAAGTGGCAGAGCTGGTACTAGAACTCATGTCCTTCTGACTCCTAAGCCCATGCTGTATCCACTTGGCCACACTATTTCTTATTGTTTGGTATTGTTCCTGTTCCTGTTATATTTAATTTGTTCCAAATTGCAGATAAAATAGGTTATAAGTATTTTTTTCAACATAGAATTTCCCTGAATAAGGCAACTCACTCTTGGGAAAGAGAGAGACAAAGGTAAAGAAGAAAGGAAGTTCAGAAAAAAAGGAGAATAATGCAAGGACTCCTTGCCCACAGTGGCAATCCCCAGGTTTTTAATGGATGGGCTTATTTTCCAGCTATTCACCCCCAAGGTTTAAATTCAAGAAGCAGCAGCGTGGCCTAGTGGAAAGAGCATGAGTCTGGGAGTCGGAGGACCTGGGTTCTAATACCAGTTTTGCTATTTGCCTGCTGTATGACTTGGGACAACTACAATTTTTCTGTGCCTCAGTTTCTTCATCTGAAAAATGGGGGATAAGTACCTGTTCTCCCTCTTAATTAGACTGTGAGCCCCATTTGGGACAGGGACTGTGTCCAACCTGATTATCTTATGTCTATCCCAGTGCTTAGCCTAGTTCTTGGTACATAATAAGCACTTAAATGCCACAGTTGTTATTATTGTTGCAGTACTGGTCTTCTTTGTAACACCAGAATAAACAGAACAGTGCTTGACACATAGTAAGCGAACAAGTACCATAATGTCCATAATAATAATAAAAAAAATCAATTCAGATTAGGACCTTAACTATAAAAGAAATGTCCTGATTCCCAGCAGTCCAAGTCATATAAACCCACCAGCAACCTCCAACTTTTATGCACTTATTTGTACCCATCTGCAGCAACTTAGTATATGTTATTCAGTTGTACCTTCAATTACTTACTCTGGTTACCCCTTTTGAAAATATGTTCACGACTACTTACCCTACTAGAGTTTTGGGCAAGGAACATTTCACTGCCCTATTTTGTACTTTCTAACATGGCGCATTGTACCCAGCGGGGCTTCAGTAAATACTATTATTACCACTACCACTGCATTCTGAAATATCTTTATGTAAGCTACTTGCTAGGAAACTATCTCGGTGGCTTCAAGTAAGTGTGCTGTTTCTGACTTTTCGTAAAAGGAGGATAACTTTCCTTGGTAGTTTTGGCACAATGGCATCATCTATACTAAAAATTTATCACAGTGAAAAAAAATGGGAAATGGGGAATTCATTACTGCATTGCTAACTAAATCCCGAGCCATTACAAGATTTCCCTCTCTCCACTTGGTTATAATTCATTTTAAAAATATTTTCTTTCCAGATAACCTCTTCGTGAACAATCAGAATGGATTCTATTGCCATTCTCAAACGAGTTTAGACCGAGCACAGCCTGACTACAATGGGAGAATCCGCAACGGGAGCGTCTACAGTGCCCACAGCACAAACTCTTTAAATAATCCTCAGCCCTTTTTGCAGCCGTCCCCTATGTCCTCTAACCCAAGTATTACCGGAAGCGACGTTATGAGACCTGACTATGTTCCATCACATCGACATAGCGCCCTGATACCTCCATCTTATCGCCCTACTCCGGATTATGAAACGGTGATGAGGCAACTCAACAGAGGAATGATACATGCAGAGAGACAAAGCCACTCAATGAGAAATCTGAACATCAGCAATTCCTATGCATATAGTAGGCCTGACGCATTGGTCTACAGCCAGCCTGAAATCCGCGAGCATGCTCAGTTTACCTCTCCCCAGTCAAATCACTATCCGTTCAATCTGAATTGCAGTTTTCACAGCCAGTCCCCTTCCCCTCACCCTGCCGAAAGGAGACCAGTTGTTGGAGCCGTCAGTGTGCCCGAACTGACTAATGTCCAATTGCAGGCACAGGATTATCCAACTCCAAACATCATGAAAACCCAGGTATATCGACCTCCTCCCCCCTACCCATATCCAAGACCCGCCAACAGCACCCCAGACCTTTCCCGCCATCTTTACATCAGCAGCAGCAACCCGGATCTCATTACCAGGAGAGTCCACCACTCAGTTCAGACATTTCAAGAAGACAGCTTGCCCGTTGCCCATTCTCTCCAAGAAGTCAGTGAGCCCCTGACGTCAGCCCGTCATGCTCAGTTACAGAAAAGAAACAGTATTGAGATAGCTGGGCTGGCTCACAGTCTCGAAGGGATCAGAATTAAAGAGAGAACCATGTCGGCATCAGCAGCCGATGTGGCGCTGCCACGGGCTGTCTTGGCAGGTTCTCAGCCAAACGTTTTCATCGAGAGAACCAAGCAGGAAGAAAGTGAAGAACAGGAAAGTGTGAGATATGGTCACAAGAAGTCACTTTCAGATGCCACCATGCTGGTTCACAGTAGCGAAGAAGAGGAAGATTTTGAAGACGATAACAAGGAAAGCGCAACACTCTCTCCTCCCCCTGGCGAGCCAACCCGACTTTCGGCTCTAATGGACAGTTTTTCCCAAGAACCTTTGCTGAGTTACCCCTTTGGTTCTGTAATCCCGGTTCCCAGCTCTTTGCATATTTGTGAGCCTAAGATACACGTTATGGAATCTGAAAAGAGGGTTAGAGACGTAAGCCCGGTTCATGTAATAATTGAAAGCCAGATGCCTAGAAGAGGAGAGGGATTGCTCACGCCATCTATGTCTGAGTCTGATCTCACGACCTCAGGAAGATACAGGGTGAGGAACGAGTCAATAAAGAAAAGGCCAGTGTCTGATTTTGTGTCCGGAAAGAAGAATATTGTTGAAGGTCTTCCGCCTTTGGGAGTAAGTACCAGATATTTCTATTTCTCCTGGGGCTTTGATAACAAATTGGATGCATCTTTTGGATAATTCTCACCTTTCCAAAAATGCTGTGGCTTTTTATATCTTACCCTATTCTTTTTCCTGTATTTGTCCTTTTTCATGAGGTGTTTCTTTGTTTGGGTCCTCGAGTGGGAGATGTTAAGAGATCAGGATTCCAGTTCAGTCTTTTTGGCAGTTAACTATTGTAAATGTGTTTGGTGGAGACAGAGTAAGCTTTTAAATAGAATATTAGGAGAAATGAATATTGCCCAATTTTAGACAGTGTTTATTATTCATTGGCTACATGTGAGAATTGTTGTTTTGGCACATGGAGCCTAAGGTGCAGCCAGAATGTCATGATTATTTACATATTGGGTGGTGAATCAGCTTGCCCTAGTGGAATGACCATCCATTCAGAGGACCTGCGTTCTAATCCTGGCTCTGCCATGTGTCTGTTTCAAGATCTTGGGCAAGTCAGTTAACTTCTCTGTGCCTCAGTTACCTCATTTGTAAAATGGGGATTAATCCTTCTGCCTCCTACTTAGACTGTGAGCCCCTTATGGGACAGAGACTGTGTTCAAACTGATTAACTTGTGTCTTCCCCAGAGCTAAGTACTGTATTTCGCACATAATAAGTGCTTAACAAATACTGTAATAATAAAAATGTAATCAGATACAGTTTACTTACATTGCCACATATATCACATTGATTTTGAGTAAAGTCAGTGCAGCCTTTATCTTAAGTGATTGAAAATTTCCATTAGAAAAAGTGGTAGAATAGGTTAAACTAAGGCAATTTTAAAAAATATGGAGAAGAAAGGCTGTTAAAGCGATAGGAACTTCCTATAAATAGATTGGGCAAAAAGAGGAAAACAAAAGAGCTACAAGAAGCCTGACCAATAGGTAAAAGGTAATAGGCACTTGGGAAGTACAAAATAACTGACTAGGTGAAGTCTAATGCCTAGAAGTATACATTCCAACAGAGGAGACAAAATATAAAAAGATTTATAATATATTACTCTATCCCTGTATTGGGGATAATTTGTACTGTTTCCACAGAGAGAGCTTGCTGGAATTTATTTTCGTAATTGAATTGCTTACTTATTGGTATTATCAGTTTTAATATCTGAGATCAGGCTCAAGTTTAAGTTTTACCAATTTACAGGCCTTAAAAATTTGTCATAGGGATTTGTCATTTGTCATAGAGAAGCAGCATGGCCTAATGGATAGAGCACCCACCAGGGAATCAGAAGGACCTGGGCTCTAATCCCGACTCTGAGACTTGTTTGCTGTATGACTTGGGCAAGTCACTTAACTTCTCTGTGCATCAGTTACTGCATCAGTAAAATGGGGATAAAGACTGAAACCACCATATGGGACAAGGGCTGTGTCCAACATGATTAGCTTGTATCTACCCCAGTACTTAGAACAGTGCCTGGCACAAAGTAAGTGCTTAAGAAAAACCATTAAAAAACAAAAAAGGATTTTTCCAGTGAGATTTTTGCCCTCACTGGAAGACTTTTTCTTCTTTCTGTTAAGTCTTTCTGACCTGGTGCCTGTTAACCTTTCTCAGGCTGATGCATCCAAGGGCTTTAGGCATTCCAAAGTCTCATTCATCAAAAACAAGCAACACAGCATTACTAGGTCAGACCAGGGACCCAGCTGGCCTGCTATTTTTCTACAGCTGTGGCAACAGGATGTGAGGTGAACAGGGCACCTTCCTTGATATTCATCCTAAAGTTTATGGCTGTTCCATCCAACTCTTCCCCTCTCCATTCCAAGCTTTCCTTCTAGATACCCATTTTTGACTTCTTGGTCCATCCATTTAACTTAACCCCTCCTCAGCCTACAAATATTTTCTAGTGCTGTGAGAGCTGAGCAGTCACTGCTGTGCCTCTCCCCTCCAACCCTTCAAGTTCTAAATCCCAAAAATATCACCTGAAAGAATATGTAAGAGTTAATCAGAAGACCTCCTGTGGATGCTTCATTTCAGTTCAGACCTTCCCAGGGGAAAAATAGACAAACTCCCTCAGCTGCTGTCTTATTTTCAGTCTGAGGCAGGCTTGTGGAGAGAATCGTTCCCTACGAGAGCAGCTGCTGCTCTCATCAAGTCTGCTTTGCTCCTTCCCAGGGTGCTCCTTTGAGTTAGGTTAAAGAGATGGTGAGGGAAAATTTAGCATGGGCATTTGTGGTGATGGTCCAGTTGCTAGAAATGCACACTTGCCAAAACACTAAAAAATGGTGGAATCAAAGCTTTCTAACCTCTTATCTGACAAATGAAAAGAAAACTATCCTCAGTGACATTTGACAGTTTATAAATGGGTATTCTTTAAGACAAACTTGTGCCATTTATAAAATGGTGCCAAACATTACAAAGCGGCCAACCTCAAACTCTTTAAAGTGACCCCAGCTGCATTTTCTGGGTTGTGTTTTGAAATGTTGGTGATAATTGTTCTGAGCAGGAATGTTGCTTGTCTGGTGCCTTGCCTTTCATTACCACAGATCTGTATATCAGGCAGTGTTTCCTAATCTGGCATCTGGAATGAAGATGGACGGCGGTTTTGGCCTTGGAAAGAATGTAACTTCCTCCTAGCAGTGCATTCTATTGTGTGTTCAGTAGTGAACAGAAAAAGCCAAACACTTCCTTCTCTTGGTCAATGAGACGTTCAAATGTTGCTCTGTTGTAGCCTTCCATTTGTACATGCAACTGTGGTTACGTCTACGTCTTTCTCTAGGGAATGAAAAAGAATCGAGCGGATGCTAAAAAATTTGGTCCCCTCAAATTGGCTGCTTTAAATGGACTCTCCTTATCGCGACTGCCTCTGCCTGATGAGGGGAAGGAAGTGCCAACCAGAGCAACCAATGATGAAAGGGTAAGTCACACTTTGAGGGGAAAACAATACTTTCCAAGTTGCTCAGAGCTTCACAAACTGTATCTTGGAGATCTTATTGTGACCTTGGGATTTTCTTCTCTTTGAAGGTAATCAGTTTGAAGATTCTCTTTAGTGTTCTGATTTTTGGTGAACTTTGGCTAGTGAATAATAGTGAAGGTGTGTGTTCTAAACATCTAATCCTTAGTTAACTTTTTGCTTTTGAGTGTTTGCTTTTCCAGTTCTGTCCTGATCTAGGCATCCTGGAATCGTTACCATTTTGTGCAGAAATTTTCAGGGCTGAGTTCAAATGTGTGGCACATAATCGTGCATAATAATAATAATAATGTTGGTATTTGTTAAATGCTTATTGTTCTAAGTGCTGGGGTTACAAGGTAACCAGGTTGTCCCAGGTAGGGCTCACAGACTCCAGATGAGGTAAATGAGGCACAGAGAAGTTAAGTGACTTGTCCGAGGTCACACAGCTGACAAGTGGCAGAGCTGGGATTATTCATTCATTCATTCAATAGTATTTATTAAGCACTTACTGTGTGCAGAGCACTGTACTAATTGCTTGGAACGTACAATTTGGCAACAGATAGAGACAATCCCTGCTCAATGATGGGCTCACAGTCTAATTGGGGGAGACAGATGGGAGAGCAAAACATAACGAAACAAAAACAAGACAACATTATCACGATAAATAGAATCAAGGGGATGTACACCTCTTTAACAAAATAAATAGGGTAATAAAAAATATATACAAATGAGCACCGTGCTAAGGGGAGGGGAAGAAAGGAGGGGGAGGAGCAGAGGGAAAGGGGGCTCAGCTGAGGGGAGGTGAAGGGGGGAGGGGGAGGAGCAGAGGGAAAAGGGGGTAGCTCAGTTTGGGAAGGCCTCTTGGAGGAGGTGAGCTCTCAGTAGGGCTTTGAAGAAGGGAAGAGAGTTAGTTTGGCAGACATGAGGAGGAAGGGCATTCCAGGACAGTGGTAGGATGTGGGCCAGAGGTCGACGGTGGGATAGACGTGAACGGGAGACAGTGAGGAGGTGAGCGGCAGAGGAGCAGAGTGTATGGGGTGGGCAGTAGAAAGAGAGAAGGGAGGTGAGGTAGGAGGGGGGCAAGGTGATGGAGAGCTTTGAAGCCAAGAGTGAGGAGTTTCTGTTTCGTGCGGAGGTTGATAGGCAACCACTGGAGGTTTTTAAGGAGGGGAGTGACATGCCCATTTCTGTAGGATAATTATGGTATTTGTTAAGCGCTTACTATGTGCCAAGCACAGTTCTAAGCACTGGGGTAGAGACAAGGTAATCAGGTTGTTCCATGTGGGGCTCACAGTCTTAATCCCCACTTTACAGATGAGGTGACTGAGGCACAGAGAAGTTAAGTGTCTTGCCCAAGGTCCCCCAGCAGACAAGTGGTGGAGCCGGGATTATACCATGACCTCTGACTCCCAAGCCTGTGCTCTTTCCACTAAGCCATGCTACTTCTCTAGAAAGCAGCAGAAATTTTCTGGCAGAAAAAAAAAATATTTTTTAATAAGTACTTCTAAAAAAAATACTGTTGGGCATCTTACGACGTCAAATGAGATTGCCCTTTTAAATCTTGCAATCTCACCTAGTTGATTTGATTTAAAAAAAAAATGTTATGGACTGTACTAGTGAAAGTGAACATTTTCATGACAGTCATCTGAAAGTAGTTGCTAACATATTCTATCATGCTTGGTAGTGATGCCTCCATACTGTTAAAATAGAGCACCTATTTATAGTACTATTGAATGAATACTTGAAATCTTGAACTTTAAGTACAGCACTTTTCTGAAGGATTTTATATAGTTCTTAAGACTAAGAAACAGACAAAAAGGTCATCAAATAATCATCCAACTTACTGTTTCAAGCTGAAGTGACCCAGTGTTTCTTCAGCCATTAATTTTGCTCTGATTGTCCATCACAAGTGTGCTGGGTGTACTTCGTGAACATAACTGTTCTTTGGTGCATTGTCTTTTGTTCTTAAACTTGAATTCATGTGGCATTAGAACAATGCTAGTGCACAAGGCCAACAGCAGTAAGAAGCACAAACATGTGGTGAGCTTCTTTCTTTTCCATTCTCTTTTCACTGCTAAGACCAAGAGTGTTTAGATGAAAGTCTACACAGTTTTCAACGATTCTGCTTTTCAGAGTAAAGTTTTGGAACATCGGTTAGAACAAGGAATGGTGTTCACAGAATATGAACGAATTCTGAAAAGGAGGATAGGAGATGGAGAGTGTTCAACAGCACGGCTCCCTGAAAATTCAGAGAGAAACAGATTCCAAGATGTACTTCCTTATGATGATGCCAGAGTGGAATTGGTACCTACCAAAGAAAATAACACTGGATATATCAATGCATCACATATTAAGGTGAGATAACTGAAGGTAAATGAATTTCAGAATTGTTCTTCAAATCTCAATGTATAATGGTTCTTCACATTCGAAGTCACCACTAATGGTGAAATATATAAAAGAAGTAAAAATTGTGGTCCTTACCTTTGGATAGCTTTCAGTATGGTTAAATGGGGCAGGGAGTCAATGTAAAGTTTTGACGTTACACAATTAAGAGGATGAGATTATATAATGTAACTAACATACACAACTGAACACAGTAATCAAGTGCAAAGGAATAAACATATTGTGCAGAGGAAGCTAAGGAGATAGAATGATTGGGAAGGTGGAAGTGTTTATTGGGAAATAACTAAGGTTTTGCATAAATATGCCACATTGGCAGAGCATAAACAAAGGAGCATAGAGAATAAATCCAGGCTGCTGCAGGCACATATGTGTCTGATCAGAGAGCCCTAAGTTGTCAGTGTGTTTTCTGGAATTGTCCTGTTATCTCCCTGTGTGAAAGTGAGTAGGGCTCAGTAGATTTCATTTAACCATCAGGCTGGCCCCCAGCACCGAGTGCTCTGTAAGGCAAGTACCCAGTTGGGCTGCCCTTCTGATGTGACCCAATGATACCACATGGCACGCACTCCCATGTGACATTATCAAGTTGTAATGTCTGGGCGGCAAAGCATTCCCTAACCCTAAATAGTACCTTATGGCCTGCTGGGCCCTTGGACATTGGGGTAGGTCAGGTGCCAGGTTTGGGCAATCCAAAGGCCATGGCGATAGTAATGCTAAGGAGTCCACACAACACACAACCCAGTTTCCTGGCCCACCATTTGTTTAGCTGAAGGTTTGGGGAAGGGGGCGGGCACTAGCTAGCCCAATTCTATATTACCACTGCAGGCATCAGTAAACACTGGCCACTGGAATCTAGAAGTGCCCCCCAGACCTCCTCTTCTCCTCAGCATGGCTGAATCTTTCTGGCTTCTGTTCTATGCAGCCCAAGCTGGAAATAGTGGCTATGGTCTCTCTCTCTCCTCCTCCCCTCCTCGCCCCCAGTGCTGTGTCCAAGCACTGTCTGGCTCACTGAGATGGCCTCACCAGCTCTACACAGGAAGCCCTCCTTTTCTTCAGTGCCCACCACTTTCTACCCCCCAGCCTCATAGCATCACACCCCCCCGACTCGACTCGGAGCGGTTGGAGGGAAATGAGCCTGGAGGAAGGGATATCAGTGATCCCACAGCAAGAGGAATAATAGAAGAGGGACAGCCACAAGACTCCACCCACTCCCTGGACACTCCCTCCAGGACTTACTGCTGCCCACCTCACGTGCCCTATGATATTTGACATATATGATATTAGAGAAGCAGCATGGCTCAGTGGAAAGAGCCTGGGCTTGGGAGTCAGAGGTCATGGGTTCGAATTCCGGCTCTGCCACTTGTCAGCAATGTGACTTTGGGCAAGTCAGTTAACTTCTCTGTGCCTCAGTTACCTCATCTGTAAAATGGGGATTAACTGTGAGCCTCATATGGGACAACCTGATTACCCTGTATCTTCCCCAGTGCTTAGAATAGTGCTCTGCACATAGTAAGCGCTTAACAAATACCAACATTATTATTTGACTCTTCCCTCATGATATCATGATTTCATGATACCTAATGTCATGATACCTAACTTTAAAAAATTTAAAAACAAGTCTGGTGGCAGCATGAGGAGTAAGGGGAGAGGAACACTGAAAAATCAAATAGAAATGGTTGCCATGCATGGCCAATATCACAGGGGAGTGGTGGGGATGCTGACAATAAGCCCCCCTCTATACTAAAAGCTTCTCATGGGCAGGAAACGTGTGCCAGTTCTGTTGTGTTGTAATCTCCCATCCTGTTGTGTTGTACTTGCCCAAGCACTTAGTACAGTGCTCTGCATACAGTAAGCACTCAGTAAATACAACTGATAAATTGCACATGTAGAGTGCCCATCTTGATGAGGTGTCTCTTATATGGAATCACCTTGAACTTCTGTTGCCATCTTGAGTGTTTCAGGAGGTGTGACTTGCCCTGAGGCAACCACTTACCTTGCTTACCATCTGAGGCTGGCCCTATTCACTCCTCTTCACACCGCCCCCCCCAAACACACACAGACACACACACACAGTTTCTCTCTCTCTCTTTCACATTCCTCACTTCCCTTAATCTTAAAATACTACAGTTGAGGCCAGCAGATTTTTCAGTTTCATTACTTCAGTTTTAGGAGTGAAAATCCAATGCACAGAAATTGTGGCTTGCTCAAGAAATCACAAATAATTAATGGTCCACTTAAGTTTCTTAAGGCCAGAGTCGTAAACCACTCAACCACTCAAAATAGCACAAGGCCCCCATTATCAATAATGCTGAACCATAAAGACAGTTTTCCTAATTTTCAGTCTGCTTTATTATATTTTTCCTTTTAGTGTCTTAATAAGCCAGTTCACTCTGGATAAACAGTAATTTCAGGTTTTTCTTCCTCATCCTGTCTCTCTAGGTCTCTGTTGGTGGCATTGAGTGGGATTACATTGCCACACAGGGACCATTGCAGAATACATGTCAGGATTTTTGGCAGATGGTATGGGAACAAGGAATTGCAATCATAGCAATGGTGACAGCAGAAGAGGTGAGTGCTTGTTCATATTCATGTGCCTCCATATTCTCAGAAGCAGAATTGAAAGTCAACCTGTTATCTTTAGGAGAAAAATGGCACAGAAATATTAAGAGTTTTCTCCGCCAAATATTGATAATTCTGGCGAGGTATTCCTTAGTGTTCACATGCTGTTTTTTTCTCCAAAAGGAGGGTGGACGAGAGAAGAGTTTTAGGTATTGGCCACGACTTGGTTCGAGGCACAACACTGTCACCTATGGAAGATTTAAAATAACAACGCGATTCCGAACAGACTCTGGTTGCTATGCCACAACTGGCTTGAAGATAAAACATCTTCTCACTGGGCAGGAAAGAACGGTTTGGCATCTTCAGTACACTGACTGGCCTGAACATGGCTGTCCGGAGGATTTAAAGGGATTTCTGTGTAAGTGGTTCAACCCTACATCAACACCACCATTTCCTGGGTGGGTGATTAAGGGGGGTTCCAGTGCAGTAGAACAGCATTACAGCTGCTGGGCACAGAGATGATTGGGTCAATTTAGAAAATGCTCCATTAGTCAGTCAGTAGTATTTATTGAGAGTATAAGTGCTTGGGAGAGTATAACAGAATAATAAACAGGCACATTCCCCAGTAATTTTGTGGTTTGGAATTTGCCATAAAGTGTTACACTTCCAGGGAAGAGACAAAGGAAAATAAAAAGTCATTCCAGTGTCTTTTAAATGGTGATTACTCAGGAATTGTATTAAAACCTAAATTATTGAATGTGGTTTTCCATTGCAGCTTACCTGGAGGAGATCCAATCAGTCCGTCGCCACACAAACAGCACAACTGAGCCTAAATGTCCCAACCCTCCTCTACTGGTCCACTGCAGTGCGGGTGTAGGAAGAACAGGTGTAGTAATCCTATCAGAGATCATGATTGCCTGTTTGGAGCACAATGAGGTGATTATTTGTTTTATGTGAAATAAGTCTTTTCATTGGGAAATGCAGGGGTCTGATAGTCTGATAAAAGCAGCGTGGCCTACTGTAGAGAGCCTGGACCTGGGATTCAAAAAGACCTGGGTTCTAATCCCATCTCTGCCACTTGTCTGCTGGGTGACCTTGGGAAAGCCACCTAACCTCTCTGGGCCTTGGTTACCTCATCTGTAAAACTGGGATTAAGACTGTGAGCCCTGTGGGGGTCAAGTTAACCTGATCATAGTAAGCACTTAAATATTATTAAAAAAATAGTCTGGGAAGCAGAGTGACCTAATGGAGAGAGCATGGGCCTGGGATTCAGAAGGACCTGGGTTCTAAACCTTGCTCTGCCACTTGTCTGCTTTGTAACTTTGGGCAAATCACTTCTGGGTGCCTCAGTTACCTCATCTGTAAAATGGGGATTAAGACTGTGACTCTCATGGGACAAGAACTGTGTCCAATCTGATTATCCTCTATCTACTTCAGCATTTAGTTTAGTGCCTGGCATATAGAACGTGCTTAACAAGTACCAGAAAAAATAGTTCTCACCATGCAAATTTGCTTTGTGAAATATTAATAATAATAATAATAATGTTGGTATTTGTTAAGCGCTATGTGCCAAGCACTGTTCTAAGCGCTGGGGTAGACACAGGGGAATCAGGTTGTCCCATGTGGGGCTCACAGTCATAATCCCCATTTTACAGATGAGGTAACTGAGGGACCGAGAAGTTAAGTGACTGGCCCAAAGAATGAACCAGAAACATACCCTTTCAAGTTAACCCAATTTGACAAGTGCTGAATTGAATACTTTGTCCCTTGAATTGAGTACTTTTAAAAGGTGTTAATTCAGTTGAGAAGCAGCATGGAATAGAGGCCCGAGCATGGGCCTGGAAGTCAGAAGGTCCTGCGTTCTAATCTTGGCTCTGCCACTCATCTGTTGTGTGACCTTGGGCAGATTACTTAACTTCTGTGGGCCTCAATTACTTCATCTGTTAAAATGGGGATTGAACCTGTGAACCTCACGTTGGGCAGGGACTGTGTCCAACCCAATTTGCTTGTATCCACCCCAGCTTTTAATACAATTCCTGGCATATTTGTGCTTAACAAATAACACAGTTATTATTATTAATAACTGATTTCAGTTTTCATTTTGGCTTTGATATTCACCTTGATGATAAAGTACATTTTATACTTTACCCATTTTACTTAGTTCATTTTAAATTAGGTTTTAAAAATTGATTCATGTTGCTATTACTTGTAGGACACTGAAAACAAATGTGCACATTTCACTCAGAAAGTGTGGCAGCATCTACTCATCTAGAAGTCATTTTTGTGGGTCAAAACTTAACTCATTCTTGAATTCATAGGTTTTCTTTTTTTTCCTTAGATGCTGGACGTCCCTAGAGTGCTGGACATCTTGAGGCAACAAAGGATGATGATGGTTCAGACTCTCAGCCAGTATACTTTTGTCTACAGAGTTCTCATTCAATTCCTGAAAAGCTCTAGGCTTATATAAACTCCCACTGTTTCTTATGGGACCCCTTTATCTAAAGAGTTTACAAAGAAAATTGCATTTGTCAAGGCACACCTGACCTGTGCTTTTTCCCCAACACCTGGTTCATCAGGGTAGCATTGTGGCCTATTTCATTTTATCTTCATGACAATGCATCTTGTGGAAAATTGGAAGCACAGCGCTGAAGGAATGAATCTCAAATCTGTGGGCAAAGTGTTGGAACAGGGACTGGTTTGGAGTGACTTGGCTGTACTTGTGTCTATGCTGATTTGCGGTACTTGCACACATTGTTGAGGTTGTGTTTTCTAGATAAACTGATTTTCTAATGAAGGTAGGCTGGGCCATCCTGGCACCCATGATACTGCTGTATAGATTTCTATCTGAAACTGTTGATAGCCGGATATTAGTGTGAGACTGAAAATTTGCATCTAGAGTTTTCCTTAGTGACAGACCAGTTTTACCCAGGGATTACCATGGTCTTGACTGCTTTCTATATAATTCAACTTTATTATTTAATGGAATTTTAATATCTATTTTAAAATATTGGTTACTTTTTGTTTAGTTAACAGAACCGGAACTGCAAAAATAAAATAAAAGCCCAAGTGGATTAGGGTCATTTAAGAAGTTGCCAGCTCTTTGTACTTAAAATTATATTCCCAAATCCACTTAAAATATCAGAACTTTCTAAACTGAGGACTGAAAGTACAAAGGAATTCATGTTTTATTAAAGTTTGTAAAAAGTGAAGGGATTGAATTAGATGCACTGTTTACTTAGAGATCTAAGCAACAGAATCAGCAACATTCAATATATTCTCAGTATTATAAGTATAGATTTTCCCGGTTAAAATTGAATACAAATAAATGATGGTTTTAAAGCACTTTTTGCTATTTAAATAGCAATACATATTGCTTTTATCTGTGTATTGTTTTACTATTACTAACAGTAATAATGTTGGATATTGTTTAAGAAAAAGTGTTTTACAATGGTGATGTGAGGAAAAAGGGTTAGAGTAAGTAGGAAGGGAAATAGGTGAGTACTGGGAAAAGTACAGGATGGTAAAATGATGTGGTTCTCTTTGATTTCTCTGGTCAGTGCAAAGAAATAGTATTACATATTTTTTTCTGCTGTGCTTATACTTAAAGCAAAAATGCAGCTTAATTTACCATTGAGATCACTAAGAATATTTTGTCAGTCTTGGAACAGGATTTGCTCATGTTTTAGTAGTGGTGTTTCATGTCAACCAAGTCCAATTGTGACTTATTGGAGACCATTTAAAAGTGCGAGCAAAATGATGAATGAAAAAATGTGGAAATGGAAACATTTCTTATTTATCAGCTTAGTGTTCATTTTCAAATTTGAAATATTTAAAAATCATGTCAAAAAGGTAGGTAGACCAAATGAAGATGTAAAGAGACATATGTGCAGAAGGATAAAATGAAATGTTCACTTGAATTTTTTGTTTTCTTTAGATGTACAGTTGGAATGCTTTTTTGAAATTGTTTGGTACATCTTTTGAACTGGTGCTACTTTTTCCATTTCTCTTCAGTTAAAAGTCGTGTTTTAATAGTTTCAAAGAAT
The DNA here is from genome assembly GCF_004115215.2 of Ornithorhynchus anatinus. Taxonomy (NCBI): domain Eukaryota; kingdom Metazoa; phylum Chordata; class Mammalia; order Monotremata; family Ornithorhynchidae; genus Ornithorhynchus; species Ornithorhynchus anatinus. The sequence goes on along the minus strand of NC_041728.1, from coordinate 49,985,569 downwards.
AAGAACTCTGTTTAAAAAAAAAAGTGACACTATAATAGTCTAATTAAAACGTAATAACCAATGGTCTACTTCCAGTGCAATAATTTGATCCACGAAGATATCCTGATTTCAAAATTACCCTTCATCTAAAAATGTCACTCTCCTAGAGTACTAGATTATTATTAGATCTTAGAGTCTATTTAATATTCCTGTCTTAGCTCAGTTTTGAAAATTGTATTGTGGCCAATAAAAATGAAATTGAGGATTTCAATTAAAGATAGCTGGTTAAGATATATCCATAGTATACATTATCTAGATTTGTTTTAGAGGAAAGAATATCCTACAGGAAATTGCATAACATTCAGGTTTATAGCCTCATTAAACCAAGCTCTCTGACATATCAGATAAACAAACTTAGTTATTGATTTGGTTTCCTTAGTTATTTTTAATACAGCCAGTAGTTGAACTCTGAAGATTACTGGATTTATATCAATATTTTATGAGATCAAAATTTCATACAAAGTAATATGCTGCAAAACATGCACTTACACCATTGTTTTTTGAGGGGGTTTTGACTAATCAGTCAAGAGCACATTATTGTGCAAAGGTAAGTATTATATGCTGAAATATGGAATATTACAGTGCTGTTCTCTGCCAAGTATTACCCTTTTGGAACACCTACTGAGAAGCATGAAAATGAGACCTAAAATTTATTGTTAACCCCTTGGACTAGAGAAATGAGAAAATCAGAAACAAGATTCTAAAGTGCTTAATGGGTTAAGCAAAAAGAACATATTCAAACTACCCAGTAAAGGATAGTGAAATAAAAATCTTTTCATAACTTGTTTTTCATTTGATCTCTTATAATTATGAATGACAAGAAAATATCATCAGATTGAAATGTTATTATGGTTTTCCTCATTAAACTGAGTTTTAATCTCATTTATCAAGAAAACCGCCTTCTCTGAGATTTGCATTAAGGATGTGTTACTTCTTCCAGACCCTACTATTTATGGTTTATTTGTGGAAATCAGTCATCTAAAATTATTTGTTTTGGAATTTACTGTTCAAAGTTGGGTTTCCCTGTAGACTTTACTGATGACATTCCAGTAAGGGTGGGTCTTAGGTGTATGAATGTATGTGTGCAGTTGTGATAACCTTATGTTGACAGATTTGTTTTCAATAAGTATTGTTGGGAAAAAAAACCTGATTTTGTATCATAGATTAAGAATTTCAAATCTATGATCAGTTATATTCATCCATGGTGTATGTGAAATGGGCATTTCTAATTTTTAAATAAAAGTATTTCAAAATATTTGGGAAGATAATAAGCAAATTTTAAACTGTTTTCTACAATTTTCAGAGGAAAAATTATGAACATGCTTTGTCACAGTAACACTCTGCCAGTTGGGCGATTAGGGACAAATTAAGCCCAATTTAATTATAAGAAGTAGAATCATTTATATTTTATTTCAGCTTCTAAAATTAAAATGATTTTTTTTTATCCAGTGCTGATGGGCTTCAATGTATAAAATGCTGCTCAGAAACACAGACAAGACAGTCTTCATTTGAGTTTAACACAAGATTGTACTAGACTGTGGCTCTTCTCTGCCCTTGAGCAATAAAATAACTGTTAGTCACACACAGTGTGGGAGGTTGAGGTAGTTTTCAAAATAAGGAGAAAACTTTCCACTGTTTATATAGCTATGCCCTTGTCAGTCAGTCTTGCCAATACTGTTTTGTGGAAGAGAGAGATGAAATGTGTGTGTGATGCAAAGAAGGCCTGCATTTTCACAAGACAAGCTTGTATAACAGCACTGAATTTTTCATCAAATTCATGAGTTATAGCTCAGAGTCCAAATGCTCTGTAATCACTCTTCACAGGTTCCAATGATGAGGTGTGCCTCACATCCAAATTCCAACTGTGGGTCTGTCCCCAAAATCAGCAGCCCTCCCTCAGTCCAGGAACCCTTGCCATATTTCTGGCACTTTCAGCCTTTCTGGAACTCTGCAATCTCTTAGTGAACAGTAAGAAGCTCTGACTTACTCGTAGTAACTCTGGCTTGTACTTAGGGACTGCTGTTCGTGAATCTCCCAGGGTGCACTGACAATGTGTGAACCCTTCACAGCTCATTAAAGAGCATCTATTCAACTGCCAAAGTTTGGAAACCAATCATCAGGTTTCCTGAAGGCCAGTTAATGAGGCAGGAGACTACTAGTAAGTAAAATACATTTCCTGTCTTCCCTGAGTAGATCACCTGGTTGGAATGCAAAGAATGAGAGTATAATCAAACAATGGATGGCAATGTAAAGTCAAGAATGAAATGAGTTATACATAGTTGAAGCTATTCCATGACACAACTGTGGTGGTGGTATTTTGGGTTAGTTCATTTTTTAAGTCAACAAAGAGTGATTAGCTTTGTGAAAACACAGTCTGCATGCATGCGTGTTTTTGGGTGAAGTCTTTAACTTTAAAACTTGATTAACAAATTGATTTTGGATGTGCATTTTAGAGATTTCCTAATCAGGTAGAGAGAAGTGGTGTTATGAAAAATTGTTGGGAAATACAGAAAAGCAAATGTAGCCAACAGAGGATACAGTAATCTCTCTTAGATGGTTTAAACATTCTCCTTTTGGCAGTAAGGTGGATCAGATGACCACCAGGAGATTACACCTCTCCTCTGGTCTGCATAGGGAGACTTTCCCTAATTTACTGGAATCTTGCACAGATCTTTTTCTCCACTCAGACTATGGCTTTAGTTATCGAAGTTGCATAGAAGAGTGAATACTGATTTCTCCAGAGAGATTTAAAAAAACTTTAAAATTAAGAAAATAAAATCCCACTGTTTCAATTTTGGTTCTATAATTACTATTTCTTGGTAGGCCAGGAATTTCTTGAGGCTAGATTTAGTACCATTTTACATGTTAGGTTTTCAGACATTTTGGAAAGTCTTCTGAAATAGGACAGTCATTTGTATAAAACTGGTCAGCAGACTTCAAAGTATGCAAGGTGGTTATCAAGTCTTCTTTTGCAAGTTACATGATATTTTTTTAAGACCACTGTTTTCTGCCCATTGCTGTCCAATGGCAACAAATTCCATGTGTTAACCTTTATATATGTTTGGGTAAAACATCAGGTAACCGAATCAATACCTAAAACAACATTCAGATATTTCAAGCTTAATGGATAAATCAGAATTCTACAATTATAGCTAGTAAAAATTAAATCAATGGCCATTTTAGGGATACTAAATTATCAAGTTGACAGTCTTCCCAGATTAACAATGGACTATAAATTGGAGAGAAAAATAAATGAAATAATGAAGTTTGGAACAATTTTCTTTTTAAACTAAGTGGGGTCAGTGGGTTTTAATCACATAGAGTGATTTTCATGGCATTGTAGATAACAACATATAGCAGTAGATCTCGTCTGTTTTTTTGAATGATTTTGAAACAAATGCTTTTTTGGTTAGTATGATAAACTGAGTTGCCTTTTCATTACTCTTTTGGATTATACTTTTTCAATATGTCATTAAAAGCTAAGCAGCTCAGTTTCTGTTTACAGATTTGTTTGAACATTTATCAGTCTGCCTCTGAAGTATATTTCTGAGCAGCAAATGCAGGTTAAGAGTCAAAGATCAAATGCTTTCTCTTCCTGGTATTGGAAAAGCACAAGTTTTATACATATTAGCAATATTTTCAACATACAGGTGCAGTGAAGCTTTATTCAAAAGAGTCTGTTGGGCAGTGAACAAGGTTCTCGCTGATGGGATATTTAATTTAGCTCTGTGTCAGCAATGATTCTATATATTAAAGAAAAAAGGGCTTATCAAAAATATTAATGAGATTTGATTATTTCTATTCATGTGAAAGATCTCAACATTGTTCTTTAGCTATTTAATTCCTTTCAGCTCTAACTGGGTACTGCATCAATCTGATGTACAAAGAACCTAATGAATTCAGGCTGAGGCATGTATAATTTCCTGTATAGGTCAGAAAGTTAACTTTGTATATTTTATATTTTTATTTGTTGTAATCTGGAGCAACAGAATCCTACCAAATAAACAACTCTGTGAAGTACATACCATCCTTGTTTAGGCTAATGCCAAATTGGTTTAACAAATCACAAAGTACTTCTTGAAGATGTAATAAACTCAAAATGGTATTTGGAAAAAACTGATATGAAGGGCCTTCTGTCTCTTAGAAACATTTCTCTGTCGTTTGAGCCAATATATAAGGATTTTAGTTCAAACAAAAGCATAGGTTTTCAAGTATTATATTTCAGTTAAAATAGTTAAATATGTTTTGCTGTCTGGCCATTGATATTGTAAAAATGTATAATCGGAATAATTTTAATTCTTGTAAAATTGAAATTAGGTTTGTAAAACTGTATAAACTGCATTTGATGGGCAGAAAAGCTTGAATGACTGAATATGTAATATATGTGAAATGAATATAATGTAGTATATTTTTGCCATGAAAATAAATATTTGAAGCAATATTTGTTATTTGATTTTTGTGTGTGAATGAACTGTCATCAGTACAATGGTTATCTTTTCGGGCCCGAGTTTTTTCACTCCATAGATTGTTTTTAGGACATCTCTACTTAGATGTCCTACCGGTACCTAAAATGCAGCTTGTCCAAAACAGAACTCCTCATCTTTCCACCCAGCACTTATCCTCCCTATCTTTCCCATCCCCAGAGCAAGATATTTGATGTTGTAATACACTTTCAATAATCTATTTCCTTCAGGAAATGCAGAAGAACTTTTTTTGAAGAATGAAGAAAGAAGCTTCACCCTTTGCCTGTCTAGGGTAAACAAGACTACTAAACTAAGAGATTTGAACTGCAAATTGCTTTAAAGATTAGATAGCCCTGCCCACAAGGAATTTATAATAGCAGAGGCAAGACAAGGGTTTAATCTAATTATGGCCAGTTAAATACGATATTATGGGACCTAGTTGAGAGGAGAGATAAACTGGGTATTGTGCTTGCCCACTATTCATTCATTCAATAGTATTTATTGAGCGCTTACTATGTGCAGAGCACTGTACTAAGCGCTAGGGATGAACAAGTCGGCAACAGATAGAGACAGTCCCTGCCGTCTGACGGGCTTACAGTCTAATCGGGGGAGACGGACAGACAAGAACAATGGCAATAAATAGAGTCAAGGGGAAGAACATCTCGTAAAAACAATGGCAACTAAATAGAATCAAGGCGATGTACAATTCATTAACAAAATAAATAGGGTAATGAAAATATATACAGTTGAGCAGACGAGTACAGTGCTGTGGGGATGGGAAGGGAGAGGTGGAGGAGCAGAGGGAAAAGGGGAAAAAGAGGGTTTAGCTGCGGAGAGGTAAAGGGGATGGCAGAGGGAGTAGAGGGAGAAGAGGAGCTCAGTCTCACATCTTGGAGGAGGTGAGTTTTAAGTAGGGTTTTGAAGAGGGAAAGAGCACCTACACAATTACCCCACATTTTTGAATAATTCTTGTAACCCCCAAAACCTGGCAGGGGCAATTACAAGGGAATTAAGTCTGCCATTATGAGGAGGAGAAAGAAGTAAAAAAAAGGTGGGGGAAAGGAGGGAAGAAGAAAGAGAAAGATAAAGAGGGAACTTGAGACTGCATCTCTTTCTTCTGTTGCACTCTCCCAAGTGCTGCATACAAAAGGCACCCAGTGAATTACTGTAACCTTCTCCTCCAGTCTCCTCTTTCTACCTTGGGAGAACAACTCAGTAAACAACTCAGTAAAAACTCAGTTAAAAATAACAACTTCCCTGTACAAGTTTGTGACATCACATTTTTCTGCCTATTCTGGGGCATGCTTGCAATCACTACTTAAAGAAATAATCTTTTAATTTCCTTCTCGAAAATCAGGAGGAGGGGAAGGAATTATATGTTAGAGGATTAAGACAGAGTAGAGTCTGGTAGGAGAGAGAGAAGACCATTTCAGATATCACTATGAAAAAAGTCTTTCTACCTAGGGGAAAGGAGTACTGCAATGTTTTCACATCCAGAATTGAAGTGCTTTACTTCACAGCTGATACAGTTTTCAAAATTTGGCTATCTGGTGCATAATCTGAAACAAGGTCTAACATTTAAACCTCATTTGGACTGGCTTTATGTGTGGCAAAATTTGTATGTGTCAAGCTGTCTATTCTTCTGTTGTATGAAATGAGTAACTCATAAGAGTAGTAAATATTCCTGTGGAGTCTTGTCAGAAGGAAAAAACAAAGGTTAAGGGGGATGTTTCAGCTCATAGAGACATACTTTTGCCCAAACATCCAACACTTTTTTAAAAGTAAATTTTCACCTTTGTATTTTTATTCTTTGAGGTAACAGAGCAGCCAAATCTCATTTATACAGATTAAAAGGAATGGAGGTAACATAGTTGTAATTCCTTGATAGTCTTAAACTATTTAATTGTCTAATTTTCATCCCTCCAGAAATTTTTCCCAGAGTTTGCTATCTAAACACAAAATGCTTGATTGATTTGAATTTCATTTCTTTGTAATTTCTCTGGAAGAGAAGATAAAAGCAGTAACATCCAAAAGGCAAGAATCCAGAGAAAGAGAAAGAAAGTGGATAACAAATCCTTACATAACTGCCAGTTGACTGACTGGATCTGCTTTATGTTGATGTTGCCCTATTTAGCTATAAAATTCTCAATTTATTGTTCTGCCACCATCATTGAATTGCTTTTTTCCTTAAGGAATAATGATTATTTTTTAATGGTATTTAAGTGTTTATTGTGGTGCTAGGCACTATTCTGAGTGCTGGGGTATATACAAGGTAATCAGGTGTACACAGTCCATGTTCATTCATTCAATAGTATTTATTGAGCGCTTACTATGTGTAGAGCACTGTACTAAGCGCTTGGAATGAACAAGTCAGCAACAGATAGAGACAGTCCCTGCCGTTTGACGGGCTTACAGTCTAATCGGGGGAGACAGACAGACAAGAACAATGCCAATAAATAGAGTCAAGGGGAAGAACATCTCGTAAAAACAATGGCAACTAAATAGAATCAAGGCGATGTACAATTCATTAACAAAATAAATAGGGTAATGAAAATATATACAGTTGAGCGGACGAGTACAGTGCTGAGGGGATGGGAAGGGAGAGGGGGAGAAGCAGAGGGAAATGGGGAGAGAAGAGGGAGAGGTGAAGGGGGGGTGGTAGAGGGAGTAGAGGGAGAAGGGGAGCTCAGTCTGGGAAGGCCTCTTGGAGGAGGTGAGTTTTAAGTAGGGTTTTGAAGAGGGGAAGAGAATCAGTTTGGCGGAGGTGAGGAGGGAGGGCGTTCCAGGACCGCCAGAGGACGTGGCCCAGCGGTCGACGGTGGGATAGGCGAGACCGAGAGACGGTGAGGAGGTGGGCGGCAGAGGAGCGGAGCGTGCGGGGTGGGCGGTAGAAAGAGAGAAGGGAGGAGAGGTAGGAAGGGGCAAGATGATGTAGAGCCTTGAAGCCTAGAGTGAGGAGTTTTTGTTAGGAGTGGAGGTTGATAGGCAACCATTGGAGGTGTTTAAGAAGGGGAGTGACATGTCCAGATCGTTTCTGCAGGAAGATGAGCCGGGCAGCGGAGTGAAGAATAGACTGGAGCGGGGCGAGAAAGGAGGAAGGGAGATCAGAGAGAAGGCTGACACAGTAGTCTAGCCGGGATATAACGAGAGCCCGTAACAGTAAGGTAGCCGTTTGGGTGGAGAGGAAAGGGCGGATCTTGGCGATATTGTAGAGGTGAAACCGGCAGGTCTCGGTAACAGATAGGATGTGTGGGGTGAACGAGAGAGACGAGTCAAGGATGACACCGAGATCGCGGGCCTGAGAGACGGGAAGGATGGTCGTGCCATCAACGGTGATAGAGAAGTCTGGGAGAGGACCGGGTTTGGGAGGGAAGATGAGGAGCTCAGTCTTGCTCATGTTGAGTTTTAGGTGGCGGGCCGACATCCAGGTGGAGACGTCCTGGAGGCAGGAGGAGATGCGAGCCTGAAGGGAGGGGGAGAGGACAGGGGCGGAGATGTAGATCTGCGTGTCATCTGCATAGAGATGGTAGTCAAAGCCGTGAGAGCGAATGAGTTCACCGAGGGAGTGAGTGTAAATGGAGAACAGAAGAGGGCCAAGAACTGACCCTTGAGGAACTCCAACAGTTAAAGGATGGGAGGGGGAGGAGGCGCCAGCGAAGGAGACCGAGAATGACCGGCCAGAGAGGTAAGAGGAGAACCAGGAGAGGACAGAGTCCGTGAAGCCAAGGTGAGATAAGGTATGGAGGAGGAGGGGATGGTCGACAGTGTCAAAGGCAGCAGAGAGGTCAAGGAGGATCAGAACGGAGTAGGAGCCATTGGATTTGGCAAGAAGGAGGTCATGGGTGACCTTAGAGAGAGCAGTCTCGGTAGAGTGGAGGGGACGGAAGCCAGATTGGAGGGGGTCTAGGAGAGAATGGGAGTTAAGGAATTCTAAGCATCGATTGTAGACGACTCGTTCTAGGATTTTGGAAAGGAAGGGTAGTAGGGAGATAGGGCGATAACTGGAGGGGGAAGTGGGGTCAAGAGCGGGTTTTTTTAGGATGGGGGAGACGTGGGCATGTTTGAAGGCAGAGGGGAAGGAGCCCTTGGAGATTGAGTGGTTAAAAATAGAAGTTCCGCCACCCACCCCGGACAACCTCAGGGCCACCCCGCCGCCACAGGGTTATTTGGTCATGAGCTCTGGGACTCTCTCGGCCGCTGGCCGCTTGACTTTGAGTCTGATCGGGTAGGGTCGGCTCGTCCCCCGACCCTGGCCATCGCCTGCTTATTAACACTATTGTAGTGTGCCTTACTGTAGCATGTTGCTATATTTGCGATCTCGCTTTTTATTGTTTATTGTCGTCAGATTTTGAATTTGATCAGGTCACCCCTTAATCGAGTCTACCCCCGACCCTGGTCATCACCCCTTTTATTAACACGACTATATTGTATCATACTGTATCATGTTGCTATATTAGCAGCACTGTATTGTATCATATTGTATCATGTTGCTATATTACCGATTTCGTTTATTACTGTTTATTGTTGTCAGTGCTGCCACCCACCTCTCTGGCCTCTCCATGTCCCTCCTCCCTCCCTCCCCCCTCCCGCCCCTTCCTATCCTCCCCTTCCCCTTCCCCTCTCTCGCTCAGCTCTTTCCCGCTCTCTCCTCTGTCTCCTCCCCCCCCCCGCCCTAGAACCCCACTTTACCAGCCCTAGAACCCCACTTTACCAGCGCTACCCCTCTTCCCCCTCCCCCTACTCTTCCCCCCACCAAACCCCCTCTTCACCCCTCCCCCTTCTCTCTTCCCCACCCATGCCCCATCCCAGTCCTCTTGTCCCACCGCCACCCCTCATCCCCCTCTCCTCGTCCAGGGCCCCGCCACCTCCTTCCCATCCAAACCCTCCCCTCCCCCCGCCCTTCCCCCCCTCCTCCCCTTGCACCCACAGCTACTTTCAAGTGTGGCCTCTGGAACCCCCGCTCTATTACAGGCAAGCTACCTTTCATCCATGACCTTTTCCTCTCCCGCTCTCTCCTCCTCCTCGCCCTTTTGGAAACGTGGCTCTCTCCCGAAGACACGGTCTCCGCCGCCGCTCTCTCCGGCGGAGGCCTCTCCTTCTCCCACTCCCCCAGACTCACCGGTAAGGGAGGAGGCGTCGGCTTCCTCCTCTCGCCCCGATGCCGCTTCCGCACTATCCCTCCTCCCCCCTCCCTCTCCTTCCCCTCCTTCGAAGCCCATATCATTCGCCTCTACCACCCACTCCAGTTACTTGTCGCCGTCATCTACCGCCCTCCCGGTCCCACCTCCGACTTCTTCAACCACCTTGACCCCTTTCTCACCTTCCTCCTCTCCTTCTCTCTGCCCACTCTGATCCTTGGAGACTTCAACATCCATACGGATGTACCCGACGACTCCTCTGCCGCCCGCCTGCTATCCCTCCTCGACTCTGCCGACCTCCTCCTCCACCATACCGCGCCCACTCACCGACTCGGTCACACCCTCGATCTCGTCATCTCCTACCGCTGCACTATCTCCTCACTCACCAACTCTGAAATCCCTCTCTCTGACCATAACCTTCTCACCTGCCTCATCTCTCACACTCCCTCTCCCTGCGAATCTTCGCTACTGCCCCACAGAGACCTCCGCTCTCTCGATCCCATCCGTCTTTCCAATAGCATCTCTCCTCACCTTGCCGCCCTGTCCTCTCTTCCCACTCTCGACGATCAGGTCTCCGCTCTCAACTCCACCCTCTCTACTCATCTCGACTCTCTCGCCCCCCTTTCCCTCCGCCGCTCTCGCTCCACTAACCCACAGCCCTGGATCACCTCCTCCGTCCGCCTCCTACGCTCCTATGCTCGAGCTGCTGAGCGCTGCTGGCGAAAGTCCAAGCACCAAGCCGACCTCACACACTTCAAATTTATCCTTTCCTGCCTTAACTCTGCCCTCTCCTCCGCCAGGCAAAGCTTCTTCTCTTCCCTCATCGACACCCATGCCCGTCACCCCCGCTGATTGTTCCGGACCTTTAACTCTCTCCTCAGGCCCCCTGCTCCTCCCCCTCCCCCATCTCTCACCCCTAATGATCTGGCCACCTATTTCCTCACGAAAATCAACACGATCAGGTCTGAGCTCCCCAAAGTCACCCCTCCGCCTCTCCCCTCCCCCCCACCAACCCCCTCCCCTACTTTCCCATCCTTCCCTGCAGTATCCTCAGAGGAGATCTCCTCCCTCCTCGCAAGTGCCACCCCCTCCACCTGCGCCTCGGACCCCATTCCCTCTCACCTTCTTAAAACCATCGCCCCTGCCCTCCTCCCTTCCTTAACTTCTATTTTTAACCACTCAATCCCCAAGGGCTCCTTCCCCTCTGCCTTCAAACATGCCCACGTCTCCCCCATCCTAAAAAAACCCGCTCTTGACCCCACTTCCCCCTCCAGTTATCGTCCTATCTCCCTACTTCCCTTCCTTTCCAAAATCTTAGAACGAGTCGTCTACAATCGATGCCTAGAATTCCTTAACTTCCATTCTCTCCTAGACCCCCTCCAATCTGGCTTCTGTCCCCTCCACTCTACCGAGACTGCTCTCTCTAAGGTCACCCATGACCTCCTCCTTGCCAAATCCAATGGCTCCTACTCCGTTCTGATCCTCCTTGACCTCTCTGCTGCCTTTGACACTGTCGACCATCCCCTCCTCCTCCATACCTTATCTCACCTTGGCTTCACGGACTCTGTCCTCTCCTGGTTCTCCTCTTACCTCTCTGGCCGGTCATTCTCGGTCTCCTTCGCTGGCGCCTCCTCCCCCTCCCATCCTTTAACTGTTGGAGTTCCTCAAGGGTCAGTTCTTGGCCCTCTTCTGTTCTCCATTTACACTCACTCCCTCGGTGAACTCATTCGCTCTCACGGCTTTGACTACCATCTCTACGCAGATGACACGCAGCTCTACATCTCCGCCCCTGTCCTCTCCCCCTCCCTTCAGGCTCGCATCTCCTCCTGCCTCCAGGACGTCTCCACCTGGATGTCGGCCCGCCACCTAAAACTCAACATGAGCAAGACTGAGCTCCTCATCTTCCCTCCCAAGCCCGGTCCGCTCCCAGACTTCTCCGTCACCGTGGATGGCACGACCATCCTTCCCGTCCCGCAGGCCCGCAATCTCGGTGTCATCCTTGACTCGTCCCTCTCGTTCACCCCACACATCCTATCCGTTACCAAGACCTGCCGGTTTCACCTCTACAATATCGCCAAGATCCGCCCTTTCCTCTCCACCCAAACGGCTACCTTACTATTACGGGCTCTCATTATATCCCGGCTAGACTACTGTGTCAGCCTTCTCTCTGACCTCCCTTCCTCCTCTCTCGCCCCGCTCCAGTCTATTCTTCACTCCGCTGCCCGGCTCATCTTCCTGCAGAAACGATCTGGACATGTCACTCCCCTTCTTAAACACCTCCAATGGTTGCCTATCAACCTCCGCTCCAAACAAAAACTCCTCACCCTAGGCTTCAAGGCTCTCCATCACCTTGCCCCTTCCTACCTCTCCTCCCTTCTCTCTTTCTACCGCCCACCCCTCACGCTCCGCTCCTCTGCCGCTCACCTCCTCGCCGTCCCTCGGTCTCGCCTATCCCGCCGTCGACCCCTGGGTCACGTCCTCCCGCGGTCCTGGAACGCCCTCCCTCCTCACCTCCGCCAAACTGATTCTCTTTCCCTCTTCAAAACCTTACTTAAAAATCACCTCCTCCAAGAGGCCTTCCCAGACTGAGCTCCTCTTCCCCCTCTACTCCCTCTGCCATCCCCCCTTTACCTCTCTGCAGCTAAAGCCTCATTTTCCCCTTTTCCCTCTGCTCCTCCACCTCTCCCTTCCCATCCCCACAGCACTGTACTCGTCCGCTCAACTGTATATATTTTCGTTACCCTATTTATTTTGTTAATGAATTGTACATCGCCTTGATTCTATTTAGTTGCCATTGTTTTTACGAGATGTTCTTCCCCTTGACGCTGTTTAGTGCCATTGTTCTTGTCTGTCCGTCTCCCCCGATTAGACTGTAAGCCCGTCAAACGGCAGGGACTGTCTCTATCTGTTGCCGACTTGTTCATCCCAAGCGCTTAGTACAGTGCTCTGCACATAGTAAGCGCTCAATAAATACTATTGAATGAATGAATGAAAGTTAAGGAAGGTAGGAGGGCAGGGGCGATGGTTTTAATAAGGTGAGAGGGAATGGGGTCCGAGGCGCAGGTGGAGGGGGTGGCACTTGCGAGGAGGGAGGAGATCTCCTCTGAGGATACTGCAGGGAAGGATGGGAAAGTAGGGGAGGGGGTTGGTGGGGGGAAGGGGAGAGGCGGAGGGGTGACTTTGGGGAGTTCAGACCTGATCGTGTTGATTTTCGTGAGGAAATAGGTGGCCAGATCACTGGGGGTGAGAGATGGGGGAGGAACAGGGGGCCTAAGGAGAGAGTTAAAGGTCCGGAACAATCGGCGGGGGTGACGGGCATGGGTGTCGATGAGGGAGGAAAAGAAGCTTTGCCTGGCGGAGGAGAGGGCAGAGTTAAGGCAGGAAAAGATAAATTTGAAGTGTGTGAGGTCGGCTTGGTGCTTGGACTTTCGCCAGCAGCGCTCAGCAGCTCGAGCATAGGACCGTAGGAGGCGGACGGAGGAGGTGATCCAGGGCTGTGGGTTAGTGGAGCGAGAGCGGCAGAGGGAAAGGGGGGCGAGAGAGTCGAGATGAGTAGAGAGGGTGGAGTTGAGAGCGGAGACCTGATCGTCGAGAGTGGGAAGAGAGGACAGGGCGGCAAGGTGAGGAGAGATGCTATTGGAAAGACGGATGGGATCGAGAGAGCGGAGGTCTCTGTGGGGCAGTAGCGAAGATTTGCAGGGGGAGGGAGTGTGAGAGATGAGGCAGGTGAGAAGGTTATGGTCAGAGAGAGGGATTTCAGAGTTGGTGAGTGAGGAGATAGTGCAGCGGTAGGAGATGACGAGATCGAGGGTGTGACCGAGTCGGTGAGTGGGCGCGGTATGGTGGAAGAGGAGGTCGGCAGAGTCGAGGAGGGATAGCAGGCGGGCGGCAGAGGAGTCGTCGGGTACATCCATATGGATGTTGAAGTCTCCAAGGATCAGAGTGGGCAGAGAGAAGGAGAGAAGGAAGGTGAGAAAGGGGTCAAGGTGGTTGAAGAAGTCGGAGGTGGGACCAGAAAATGGGTGGTGTTACTTTGTGATTCATATCTTCTAAACATCTAATGCATCTAAGGAAGCGAGGTACTTTTTGCATCATAATCAGTGATTGGTTCAAAGCTCTGCAGATAGAGGGCTCTCAAAAAGTACTAGCAATTGGGCTTATGGGTATCTTTTCCCAGTTGACACTATATTAATATAGATACTATGAGAAGTGAGAGGATATTACAAGCACCATGAACAGGATGAAAGGCCCTGAGGCAGGAATGACAAGAAACCAAAGCAGGGAATAGGAGACTGAGAAAAATTTCATAAATGAGATGAAAATCTTAAGAAAATGACAGAGGGTGATATGGACCATAATGGAGAATTGAATTTGATCTTGAAGGCAATAGATGCCAGAAGAAAATCCTGAAAAGATAAATTACATAGAATTTAGGTAGTCAGGAGGTAAATTTGAGAATCTGTTGCAGTATTAACCAATTTTTTTTTTTTTATAAACAGGGCAAGGCAGAGCTGGATGGGAAATGGATTTTCTTCCTCACCTCATCCTCCACGCCCTCAACCATTCATTCATTCAATCATATCTACTGAGCACTTACTGTGTACAGAACAATGTATTAAGTGCTTGGGAAAGTACAACAATGAACACACATTTCCTGCCCACAAAAAGCTTACATTCTGAAACAACCCTAAAGCTTTCTCTGTGTTGTTTAGCAGCCCTCCTCTGCTATTTTAAGTACAATTTCAAAAAAAAAAACAACTTGGGAAATTTTGATGGTTTTGGAAGAAATGTTTATTTAAATTATCTGAATTTCTGCATATGTTTAAACTATGTATTATACATTATTTATATTAATGTCTGTCTTTCCCTCTAGACTGTAAGCTCATAGGCAGGGAATGTGTCTGCTAATTCTGTTGTATGGTACTCCAAGTGTTCCAAGCACTTACTATGTGCAGAGCCCTGTTCTAAGTGCTCAATAAATTCTACTGATTCATTGATCAATTATCAAGAACCATAGCTAGAAAGAAATTTTCACGTTTGGGTGGCACTATATTTTTTACCTAATTAAAAAGCCAACAAAGACTAAATTTAAATGTTAACTCTGTCACAAGTGTATTTATCTGGCTTCTTATCCTGGAGATTTGGGTCACTAAACAAAACAATTAGAAAAAGCAATGGGGCTAGGTTACTTTATACTATATGCAAATAGAGTTGTTAATCAGATTATTTCAGACTATGCACATTCTGTAAATGAAGAATGGAAACACCAAAGGGAGAACTCAGAAAAAAGGGGCTAAAGACCAGAAAGATTGTCCCAAAGTGTCTACAAGGAAACATTATAAAATAACCTAAGGGCTTCTCAATCACTTATTAAAAGTGTACATACATGAATTGCCAGTTGGTGTGCCCAGACCTGGCTCAGCTTTGAATTTTACCTCACAGAATCCTGTGTTTTTAGGAGAGATAAACAAGATGAAGCAAAACCAGCAGATCTCCACTTCACAACTGGTAAGTACGTGACATCCTTCAGATGGTAGAGGGAGCTCTCAGAAAGCTAAATAGACTTCATGGGTGCTGAAAGGTGTAACTTTCCCCTAAGAGTTATGTTAGGAAAATTACATACCACTTTTCAGGATACAATTTGGAATTAATTATCTGCATTTTCTGACATACAACTTTCTAATATCTTTAAATGATGGGTCAGACTTGAGCCCCAGTATGATCATTTTGTCTACCTGCATAAACTTAGATTCATCACTTCTCTATCTACTCAAAAGACTTGTTAATGCTCTGCAAGTCTTATGTGGAATTCCAGCATCCCCCCAATCAAACCTTTTTGCCTATTCACTCTTTTTTTTACTGTAGCCCCAGCCCAATTCATGTTAGACCCCTCCACTAGCTCCCCTGGCCCACCACTAAGAGCAAACCTTTATAACCATAAAAGCAGCATGGGCCTAGTGGATAGAACACGGGCCTGGGAGTCAGAAGGATCTGGGTTCTAATCCTGACTCTGCCACTTGCCTGATATGTGACCCTGGGCAAGTCACTTAACTTCTCTGTGCCTCAGTTACCTCCTCTATAAAATGGGGATTCATTCATTCATTCAATTGAATTTATTGAGTGCTTACTGGGTGCAGAGCACTGTACTATGTGCTTGGTCCCGGCTCGGCCACTTGTCAGCTGTGTGACTTTGGGCAAGTCACTTAACTTCTCGGTGCCTCAGTTACCTCATCTGTAAAATGGGGATTAAGACTGTGAGCCCCATGTGGGACAACCTGATTCCCCTGTGTCTACCCCAGCACTTAGAACAGTGCTCGGCACATAGTAAGCGCTTAACAAATACCAACATTATTATTATTATTAGAGTACAATATAACGATAAACAGACACATTCCCTGCCCACAATGATCTTACAGTCTAAAGGAGGAGTCAGACATCAATATAAACAAATCACAGATATATACATAAGTGCTGTGGGGCTGGGAGGGATTAAGACTGTGGGCCCCATGTAGGACAGTGACCATCCAACTTGCTTGTCTTGTACCTACCCCAGCACTTAGTACAGTGCTTGACACATAGTAAGTGTTTAACAAATATCATCGTTATCATAATATTGGCAAGTCGCTTGCCCTCATGACCAGCAACTGCAGTAGCTCTAGAGCTGGTAGTGGTAGCTGTGGCGATTCAGGACGGGGGCTAAGATGCAATCACTACAGACCAGGATCTAGAGGTCCGGTCCTTGAGGTTCTAGGACTTCATCAAGGAACCTTGCACCTCAACCACTGCTCAACCCCATTACCGTTCTTGTTTCACATTGCTGTTCCAAACCTCCTTCTTATAGCATCGCTCGTCAGCTCACTCCCATTAAATCCACCCCAAATCTTCACATCCTGCTCCTCATCCCACAACCCCATCTAAATGCAGCCTG
The DNA here is from genome assembly GCF_004115215.2 of Ornithorhynchus anatinus. Taxonomy (NCBI): domain Eukaryota; kingdom Metazoa; phylum Chordata; class Mammalia; order Monotremata; family Ornithorhynchidae; genus Ornithorhynchus; species Ornithorhynchus anatinus. The sequence continues at coordinate 49,969,001 of NC_041728.1, read as the reverse complement.
AGGAACCCCAGATCCATTGTGGGCAAACTCTCATTCATCTTCAATTGGTTCCTAGTCCAGATATTGCTCTTCCTCTCCATCACTGAGACACAGCTCACTCCAGACAATAGTCGCATCTGCATCTTCATCTCCTGATACCTCACCTCTCATCTCCAACTCACTGGGAAGGGGAAGCTGTCAGCTGTCATTCTTGGCCCCCACTGCCACTTTTGCACCATCCCTCCCCTCCATTCCTCTGTTCCCTTTCTTTTGAAGCCATTGTCATTCAAGTCTGCCAACTACTTCAACTATTAGTTACCTTAAACTACCCTGGTCCCCCCTCCAATTTTCAGTGTGATTGTGATGCCTCTCTCACCTTGCTTTTCTTTTTCCATTCCTACATTGATTCTTGGGGACTTTCTGTGGACATTTTATCTTCCTGATTCCCCTCACTCCTCAACTCACCAACCTACTTCACTCCACCTTAGTCATTATTCAGCTACTGCCCTAACTCCCTCCTCCCATTTCTGCCCAAACCCCTTGAATGAATTATTTATACCTGGTGGTCCCACTTTCTCCCCAATCTGCCTTTCACTCCCCTTATCTCTCTGGCTGTTCATTCTCTGTCTCCTTTGTGGGCTCCTCTTGCCCGACCCATCCCCTATAGGGGTTCCTCAATGGTCAGTTCTTGGTGCTTTCTGTTCTCCATCTATACTCACTCCCTTGGTGAACTCATTCCCTCCCACGGCTTCAACTATCATCTCTATGCAGATGACATCTCCTCCCCTGTTCTCTCTCCTCCCTCCAGGCTCATATCTCCTCCTGCCTTCAGGATATCTCCATCTGGATGTCCACCTGCCACCTAAAACTCAACACATCCAAGGCTGAGCTCCTTATCTTCCCTCCCAAACCTTGTCCTCTCCCTGACTTTCCCATCACTGTGGATGGCACTACCACCTTTCCTGTTTCACAAGCCTGCAACCTTGGTGTCATCCATGACTCTACTCCCTCATTCACCCTATACATCCAATCCATCATCAAAACCTGTCGGTCTCACCTTCACAACATCGCCAAGATCCGCCCTTTCTTCTCCATCCAAACTGCTACCTTGCTGGTACAAACTCTCATAATATCCCGACTGGATTATTGCATCAGCCTCCTCTCTGATCTCCCATCCTCCTGTCTCTCCCTGCTTCAGTCTATTCTTCACTCTGCTGCCCGGATTATCTTTCTACAGAAATGCTCTGTGCATGTCACTCCCCTTCTCAAAAATCTCCAGTGGTTGCCTATCAATCTTCTCATGAAGCAAAAACTTCTCACTCTTGACTTCAAAGTTCTCCATCACCTTGCCCCCTACCTCTCGTCCCTTCTCTCCTTCTACAGTCCACTCTGTACACTCTGCTCTTCTGCCACTAACCTCCTCACTGTGCCTCGTTCCTGTCCTGCCGTTGACCCCTGGCCCATGTCCTACCACTTACCTGAAATGCCCCCCCTCCTCACATCTGCCAAACTAACTCTGTTCCCCTCTTCAAAGACCTACTGGGAGCTCACCTCCTCCAGGAGACCTTCCTAGACTGACACTCCCTTTCCCTCTGCTCCTCCTCCCCTCCCCATTGCCCCCACTCCTTCCCTCTGCTCTACCCCCTTCCCCACCCCACAGCACTTGTGAATATTTGTATATATTATTTATTACTCTATTTTATTAATGATATGTATATATCTATGATTCTATTTATCTATTTTGATGGTTTTGATGCCTACTTGTTTTGTTTTGCTGTCTGTCTCCCCCTTTTAGACTGTGAGCCCGTTGTTGGGCAGGGATTGTCTCTGTTGCTGAATTGTACATTCCAAGCACTTAGTACAGTGCTCTGCATACAGAAAGCACTCAATAAATATGATTGAATGAATGAACTGAGATGACTCTCTCCAAGGTCACCAGTTACCTCCTGGCCAAATCATATGGCTTCTTCTCTATCTTTATTCTCCCTGATCTCTCAGAAGTCTTTGACCCAGTGGACTACCTCCTTCTCCTAGACATATTATCTTTTTTTTTCCAGACCCAATCCCCTCCAGTGTTTCCTTCCTCTCTGTCTTAAGTTTTCCCAAGTTTATTTCCCTGGCATTTCCTCTGCCTTGCACTACCTAACTGTGGGTGTCCCTCAAGGCTCAACTGTGTGTCCTCTTATCTTCCCAACAGCACAGCCTAGAGAAAAAAGTACAAGGCTGGGAGTCAGAGGAGCATGATTCTAATCTGGACTCTACACACAGTAAGCGCTCAATAAATACGATTGAATGAATGAAGACGGCAGAGCTTAGTACAGTGTCTGGCACACAGTAAGCACTTAACAAATACCATTATTATTGTTATTATTACTTGCCTGCTGTGGACCTCGGGCAATTTACTTAACTTCTCTGTGCCTCAGTTTCCTCATCTGTAAAATGGGGATTCAATTCCTGTTCTGCCTCCTACTTAGATTGTAAGTCCAATATGGGGCAGAGACTGTGACTGACCTGATTAACGTGAATCTATTCCGATGTTTAAAAGAGTGCTTGACACACAGTAACTGCTTAAAATACCATCAGAAACTGCATTCAAACAATCATTGTTGTTTAATATCTTTGGAGCACTGTACTAAGCACTTGAGAGTATAATACCATGAAGTTGGTAGGCCTAGGGGAAGCAGCTGAGTATAATGATAATAGTAATATTTGTTAAGTGCTTACTATGTGCCAGGTGCTGTACTAAGTGCTGGGGTAGACACAAGCAAATCGGGTTACTCACAGTGCCTGTCCCATGTGGGCCTCACAGTCTTTATTCCCATTTTATAGATGAAGAAACTGAGTCACAGAGAGGTGAAATGACTTGCCCAAGGTCACACAGCAGACAAGTGGCAGAGCCAGGATTAGAGCCCAGATCCTTCTGACTCCCAGTTCCGTACTGTATCCAATAGGCCATGCTGCTTCTGTACTCACTGCTTTATGTACAGGTACAGCATGTACATAAATACTGTAGGTAAGTGCTGTAGGGGAAGGCATGGAGTGAATATCAAAGTGCTTTGGGGGTACAGACCCAAATGCAACAGGCGATCCAGAAGGGAGGATAGGGTGGGAAATGAGAGGTTCCCTTGGGGAGCTCATCCTTTCTGAAGGTTTCAACTACATCTTCTAGGCAGATGACTCCCAGTGACCCAACCACTCTCTTCCGATGATGATGATGGTATTTGTTAAGCACTTACTATATGCCAAGCACTGTTCTAAGTGCTGGGGTAGATACAAGGTTATCAGGTTGTCCCATATGGGGTTCACAGTCTTTATTCCCATTTTACAGATGAGGTAACTAAGGCACAGAGAAGTTAAGTGACTTGCCCAAAGTCACACAGCTGAAAAGTGGTGGAGTTGGGGTATTCATTCATTCAATAGTATTTATTGAGCACTTACTATGTGCAGAGCACTGTACTAAGTGCTTAGGATGAACAAGTGGGCAACAGATAGAGACAGTCCCTGCTGTTTGACGGGCTTACAGTCTAATCGGGGGAGACGGACAGACGAGAACAATGGCAATAAACAGAGTCAAGGAGAAGAACATCTCGTAAAGACAATGGCAACTAAATAGAATCAAGGCGATGTACAATTCATTAACAAAATAAATAGGGTAACGAAAATATATACAGTTGAGCGGACGAGTACAGTGCTGTGGGGATGGGAAGGGAGAGGTGGAGGAGCAGAGGGAAAAGGGGAAAATGAGGGTTTAGCTGCGGAGAGGTAAAGGGGGGATGGCAGAGGGAGTAGAGGGAGAAGAGGAGCTCAGTCTGGGAAGGCCTCTTGGAGGAGGTGAGTTTTAAGTAGGGTTTTGAAGAGGGAAAGAGAATCAGTTTGGCAGAGGTGAGGAGGGAGGGCGTTCCAGGACCGCGGGAGGACGTGACCCAGGGGTCGACGGCGGGATGGGCGAGACCGAGGGACGGTGAGGAGGTGGGCGGCAGAGGAGCGGAGCGTGCGGGGTGGGTGGTAGAAAGAGAGAAGGGAGGAGAGGTAGGAAGGGGCAAGGTGATGGAGAGCCTTGAAGCCTAGAGTGAGGAGTTTTTGTTTGGAGCGGAGGTTGATAGGCAACCACTGGAGTTGTTTAAGAAGGGGAGCGACATGCCCAGATCGTTTCTGCAGGAAGATGAGCCGGGCGGCGGAGTGAAGAATAGACTGGAGCGGGGCGAGAGAGGAGGAAGGGAGGTCAGAGAGAAGGCTGACACAGTAGTCTAGCCGGGATATAACGAGAGCCTGTAACAGTAAGGTAGCCGATTGGGTGGAGAGGAAAGGGCGGATCTTGGCGATATTGTAGAGGTGAAACCGGCAGGTCTTGGTAACAGATAGGATGTGTGGGGTGAACGAGAGAGAGGAGTCAAGGATGACACCGAGATTGCGGGCCTGAGAGATGGGAAGGATGGTCGTGCCATCAACGGTGATAGAGAAGTCTGGGAGAGGACCGTATTGTATTGTACTCTCGCAAGCACTTAGAACAGTGCTCTGCACACAGTGGGTGCTCAATAAATATGATTGAATGAGTGAATGAATTACATTGAGTTCACCCACATCAGGAAACCTGGAGCAAAAGACAGTTATGATTGAACAGAACTACAGAAGCAGCATGACCTACTGGAAAATGGCCCAGGCCTGGGAGTTAGGGGCCTGGTTCTATTCCTAGCTCTGCCACTTGTCTGCTCTGTGACATTGGGAAAGTCACTTAACTTCTCTGTGCTCCAGTTATCTCATCTGTAAAATGAGGATTAAGACTGTGAGCCCCATGTGGGACATTGACTGTGTCCAACCTAATTAGTTTATATCTATCCCAGCACTTAGTATAGTGCCAGGCACATAGTAAGTGCCTAAAAACTACCATTACAAACAACCAAAAAAAATGGCCTTTTGGAGGAAACAGACTGTGTTCAAACTGATTAACCTTTATCATCCCTGGCGCTAAACATGTTGGAATTTAAAGGAGCCATCTGAGACTAAGAGCAGAATGGCTTAATATAATGGTATTTGTTAAATGCCTAGTGTGTGCCAGGCACTGTACTAAGCGCTGGGTTGGATACAAGCAAATTGGGTTGGACACAGTCCCTGTCCCATGTGGGGCTCAGTCTCAATTCCCCTTTTACAGATGAGGTAACTGAGGCACAGAAAAGTGAAGTGATTTGCCAGAGGTAACACAACAGACAAATGGAGGAGCCGGAATTAGAACCCTGGTCCTTCCGACTCCCAGGCCCCTGCTCTATCTATTAGGCTGCTTCTCAAACTGCTTCTCATGTGGGACATGGACTGGATCCAACCTGATTAGCCTGTATCTACCCCAGCACTTACTATAGTGCCTGACACATAGCGTTTAACAAATACCTTTTTTTAAAAAAAGGTGGCAGAGATGAGATTAGAACTCAGCTCCTCTGACTCCCAGATCCATGCTCTTTCCACTAGGCCATGCTGTGTCCACTAGTGAATCTTCTCTGTAGACAGTCAAAGGTTTGTAATGAGGATCAAAATGCCATGAACCAAAGAGGCTGTTTTAGAGTCTAAAGAATTCTCCAATCATGATGAATTCCCCCCAAGTTTTAGTTGAGAAGGTGAGCATTAAACAAACCATATGAACTGAGCCACAGTTACTCACCTGAGATGGACACCCTGGCTGTTGTAAGCACCTTCTTTCTTCTGCAGCCCCAGATCTGCAGACAATTCCACATAACTACTGATGTGGCTCCAATCACAGGCACGTCTTCCACTGCTCGTCTGCTCCCCTCATGTCCTTCAGACTCCCCTGTCTGCTGCCCTCTCTTCTGGGAAGACAGCAGGGATGTATGGGAGTTGCTTGGAAGCAATTTTATTTTGGCTATCTGCAAATTGTGGCAATCAAAACCTTTACATGCTATACTGTCTGTAAAAATAGCCCAAATCGAAAAGGCTTACTGCTGAGTTGACTGTGGTCTGTTTCTACCCCAGCACTTAGAACAGTGCTTAGCACATACTAAGTGCTTAACATATACCATCATTATTATTATTTCATATCAAAACATTTCCCTTCATTCATTTATTCAAAACATCTGCACTATAAAATTATCCCAATAAAAGCCCAAGTGATTTCCTAGTGATTTTTAAATTCAAGGCTGTTGGCCCAAGTTTATAACTGGGGCCTTTAGTCTAAGTTTCAGCTCAACTTTTGGTGCTAAAAATGTGATACACTATATTACATAACTTTAGTTTACTATGTACAGATCAAAATATTTTTTTAACTTTTAAGACAGTTTTAAAACTAGACTTCTAACTTTAGCAGCTGTAGTAAGTGACCCAGAAGGACCAGGAATTCATCTGAAATACGGACATGTCTTTGGACCACAGGAGCTGACCAACTGACAAACATTATTATCCTCATCATTTAAGCCAAATGAATAATACTTGTTCTGAAGCATAAAAGACTGGCAGGGTCTCCAGTCTTCACTGAGTGTTTATTAACTACCATCAAAGATCCTGAGAATAATCTTCAATGCCTTTTTCAAAGAATTTTGGAGCCTGTTCTTCTTTTTCATGACAATCATCTTCTCCACTGGAGAGCTGAAGGCGTTCAGTAAAGCTTTTATCAAGTTTGCCAAGTTCACTTAGTTCACCTGAAGCATCGATATTTTCAAAGTCACTCTGATTTGAGTTTATTGAGGATATTGGTCCAAAAGTGTGTGAAACATCCTGTTCTTCATCAGAGTCTACTGATGGCTCAAAATCTGTTCCAGCATTTACTCTCCCACTTGTATCTTCTCGGGAAGACTTTTTGCTACAAATGGACAGGAAAGAGTCCATTTCCTCCTGTTCCACAGATAACAAATCCAGAGCTTGTTGGAACTCTTGGCTTTCCGGACGGGGCATTACTCTTTCATCTTCATTTGCTAATTGTTCTGAAGTTGAAAAGTTTTTGAAATCAAACAAATCAAAGTTGTCAAAATTGGCATTTAATCTTTCAGATTTTTCTTCTGTATTACAGCCCAAATCCACCTTTAAGATACGCAGTAGATGGCGCATTTTAGCCTAGGAAGAAAATAAATTTACTCATCATGGACATCGAAACTTGCTAGAATAAATTTATTTCATATTCTAAATTAATTCTTCAACCCTCCTTAGAAAACTCTACTTCAAGAAACTATTGTATTTACATCTGCAATGATGCGAGAGTGCACAACCACTTTTCAAAAGAGAATCTGAATTAATGGCTACAGTCATATTCAAACAGACTTTTATATTAACGGAAAGATTTTTTTTAAGATTTTAGTATTAACATTATAACTATTTTAAAGATACTCCAAAAAGAGACAAACCTCCTCCAAACGATGTCTATTTTGCGATATATGATCCTCAAACAGTCGATCCAAAACTCTGAAAAAGAAAAAAACTTTTACATGAAACCACATATTAAGAACACAAAGAAATCACACATACATGGTAAAATCCATAAGAAGATTGGGCTACTGAAAATGAGAATGTCCCCCATCTACATATTTTTTTTCCCAGAAAGACATGCCATTCTTTTTTTTGTGAGATAGTTCCTCAAACTGGGGAGATTACATGTTGAAACTCAATATTTAGGACAGTGGTAAAATTTGAGTGTCAGTGTGCTTCAAGATTGGGAACCTATTCCATTTCCTCCCAGTAGGAAAGCTATAAAGACTCTCCAGGCTTATTAGTCAATATTGATTGTATTTGGGCTGGAAACTTGTCTACCAATTCTGCTGTATTCTCTCAAGCGCTTAGGATAGTGCTCTGCACACAGTTAGTAATAAATATGATTGATTTAGTCTATTAAATTAATGGTATTCTTTGAGCACTTAAGCAACTATTAAAAAACTTGATTATTTAATACTTAAGCAATCTCTCCTTTTTGTTTGCATTAGTCAAATCTTCACAGTATAAAACACATTGAAGATTTGGCAACTATGTCATGTAGTTGGCCTATGACGTCAGCCAAACTAGATTAATCTAAACAAAAATCTTTTACAGGTCATGAATTGCCCAGTACATTCCCAAGGATGAAACAATAACCTAATATCAGAAAACATCTTATTCTTTCCCATTAGTGAAAGAATTTCAGAAAGTAATATGTGCTTTATGGGTAATGCTTTTATAAATATGGCCCAGTTTAAACCCACATTTGCTTCAATAGGAAATGAAAACATCCAACCTGTTGGAAAATAATCCAAGTTTCAAAATTTCATCTGTTATTTCTTGAATAAAATTCAGATACAGGAGTTCTTCTCTAGAGGGGCAGTAGAAAATCCAGTTTAAAAACCATGTTTATACTTACTTACATATGAGACCTAAACAGCTAAATATAAACATAAAGGAAGTAAAAACATCTATTTTTTAATCTCGTAATGATATTTCTTAATACCCCTTTGCCAGTCCATCAGACTGTCTCTCTATTCTTGACTCTCTCACAAAGTTTACACAGCAAATGGAATAGGTAAACCTCACTTTTCCTATTCATACTTTGCATCTTAATTTCTTAAACAGAAATGTTATTGTGTTTCCCTTTGAAAAATAATCCTTAGAATTAGATAACCTAAATTTAACTGCATTGCTCTCTTTCCTTTTTTCTTTATAAGAGTGGGAAGTGGAGAATAACATCTAGACAAGGTCATAAAACTTTGAATTGCTCTATTTTTCCTAAGTACTTGCACATCGCTTATCTTATTTTGTCCTTAAAACAGCCCTGCAAGGTAGGGAGAGGAAGGTATTATCACCCCATTTTATAAGATAGGAAACTGAGGCACAAGCAGTTGAAATGACTTGCTTGAGATCACAAAGCAAGGCAGTGCAGAGCTGGGACTAGAACCCAGATCCACATATTTTTCAATTAAGCCAAACTGCCTTTCACTGATTTTGGAAAGACAAAGTAAAAATTAGGAGATTCTGAAAATGATTGGCAAGTCAATAGCAGAGGCTTATTCTTCCAAGTTTAAGTTCCGTGATTGAAAATTTTCAGAATTCCTGGTGCTTCTTCCAAATTTAGTATATTTTATGGATTTGATCTGATATAAATCATTGGTTGTATCACTAGAGTTTCAGGCTTTTATAAACTTTGATCATGGAAATTTTCTTTCACTTTTCATTGAGGTAAAATGAAGAAGGGCATACTCAGACTGGATTTTTCTCACTGTAGAAGACTGGGTGTTAGATGGAGATGTTGCCCTAGAAATAAAAGAAATAATGTAAAATCTTTAACTCGTATAGCTTGAAAGAATGCAATTTTCTTACCGCTGATACCTAAGACAATATAACATTCACTGGCTCAACACACAAGCCTGACAGTGGGTATTCTCCAGCACCTTTGTTGGTCTGAGTTGAAGACTCTGAGCTGTTGGAAAGTGAGTCAATTCAGGCTGAATATAAACAGGCAAAATAAACTAGTATTGAACAAGAGCTTGAGAATAAAGGTGATGAGGGCAGCTATTATGGATCATTCATGGTGTAATATATTTATGTGTAGATAGGAATATATATATTTATACACACACATGTATTTTATGATATTTGTTAAGTGCTTATTGTGTGCCAGCCACTGTACTAAGTGGTGGGTAGACACAAGCTAATAAGGTTGGACAAAGTCCAAGTCGCGCACGGGGCTCACAGTCTTAATCCTCATTGTACAGATACGATAACTGAGGCATAGAGAAGTGAGGTGACTAGACCAGATCACAAAGCAGACAAGTGGAGCCAGGATTAGAATCCATGTCCTTCTGACTCCCAAGCCTGTGCTATATCCACTTGGCCATACTGCTTCTCTTTTTTCCCCCTGCCTTTTCAGTACAAGTTTGTTTCCTCTGAAATATTCACCATAGGCCTCAATTCTGGAAGTTCCTTTGCCCAGGCAGACAGTCTCGGGGCTCCAAAGTTAATTTGGCCTTATTATGTATACTATGTTTCTAGAAGCATATTTCTACACACTTCTTAGCAAAACTATTATTTCAAAATTTCACATGCCTTGTTTCTGTCCCTGTCTCAATATGTATGAATACAGTATATGCACACAACACACAGTGCATTTTATTAGAATATACTGGAATTGTAATGGAAAATGTGAATATGCTAGGTTTGAAATATGAAAATAGGTGGCTAGAAAAGATTTTACAGTGAAAAAAAATAATAATAGTTAATTTTCAGGGTCTTCTCTAATGTCAGAGTTGTAGAAATAAAGTTACTGATGTTACTATCCCTATAGATGGGGTACCTTGAAAAGGAGTTCTGAGAAGCATCATCTTTAATTTGGTCCCAGGTTAAGCTGTTCCTTGATGCCTGGGAAGCTCTTTTTTCTATGTTGCCACATGTGGTATAACTGGAAGCCCTAGGCTGCAATATAAATAATATATCTTTATTCTGCTTCAATGCTACATTATGAAACAAGTATTAGAGCAAGTAAGAAAAATAAAGGGGAAATTTCAAATGTTCATAGTTACTGTCAAATTAAGATATAGCCCATATTTTAAATATCATTATATCTATTCAATTGATATAATTTTAACAATTACTTTTCTCAAACTTGTTTAAATGGTACATCAACCTCTCTTCATAATGAGCCTTAATGAAAGGACAAAAACATTTTAAATGACATTACCTGGGAGACCAAACAAGTTTTTAAGATGTAAATATACAACAAAGAATATTAAACCCTCACATCCAGAAAATCAAATTTGGGGATCTGCCAAAAGAATACCAGTAAATCTTCAAAGCTAAAATGGCAGAAAGGGAAAGGCAAGACTTGGAAATCTACTAGATAACTACTACCCAAGGAACCATCTAGGCTGTTAGGAGTAGGGGAAAGTCACAAGAGCCTATTTGTATAGGAAAAGTTTTTTCTATTCTGAAAGACAAAGGCCTGTAGTTCCAATATTTCTCTGTGGGCCTCACAACTGAGAAAGATAAGCTTCAGGGATACAATCAATTAATCAATCAATCAATCACATTTCCTGAGCAAAAAACTGTATTAAGCTCAAAGGAGCGAATAACAGAATTAATTGGGTTGAAGTGGCAGTTAAATTTGAAGTGGAGACAATCAAATTTATCAGGGAAGGTCTTCTGGATGAGATGTAATTTCAGATGGGCTTTGATTATGGAGGAGAGGTGTGGTTTTCAGACATGAAGAGGAAGGTAGTTCCAGGTAGGGGAAAGATTGAGAGGTAGGGAGACATGGGCATAGTTGAAGGTAGAAGGGGAAGGAGCCATCTTCATCAGAGAGTGAGCAGTTGAAGATGGCAGTTGGGGAGGGAAGAGTGGGTGAAAGGGATTTCAGAAGGTGAGAAAAGATAGATCAACAACACAGGCACATTGGGTAGGATCTGAAAACAGGCTTGAGAGTTCTTCAGAGATGACTGACAAGGATGAGAGCATAGATATAAAAGTGGGTGGGAATGATCTGGGGGGGCTCACGCTTGAGGGTTTTAATTTTGCTATCCTTCTGATTTATGTTCCAGTGTTCGAATATTCCAAAATCTTTCTATTACTGCCCTAGAGCCCTATTCAGATTCCAGTCTTCTCATTACCTGAATTGCATTGTCACATGTCACTTTTGTCTGCTTCTTGCTCTGTATAACTTTAGGAATTTTAACCAGACCACCACTCTCTCCACCTGCCAAGCACATCTCCTTCAAGAGGCCTTCCCCGATTTAGACCTTTTTTCCCCAGTTTGCTCTCCATTCTGCATCATCTATGCACTTTAATCTGTGATTTCTGGACATGTGATATTTGCCCTAACCCCAGCCCCACAGCACTTGAGTACATATATTTAAATTATATATTATAAATTATTTATTCATATTAATGTCTGCCTCACTTTTTAGCTCATTGTAGACAGGGAATGTACCTACCAACTCTGATATAGTATACTCTTCCAAGAGTTTAGTACAATGCTCCACACATCATAAGTATGGCCTAGTGGCAAAAGCATGGGCTTGGGAGGCAGAGGACTTGGATTCTAATCCCAGCTTCACCACTTGTCTGCTCTGTGACCTTGGGCACATCTCTTAACTTCTTAGTGCCTCATTTACCTCATCTATAAAATGGAGATTAAAACTGTGAGTCCCATGCGGGATGGGGACTGTGTCCAACCTGATTACCTTGTATCTTATACCTTGTATTACCCAGCACTTAGAGCAGTGCTTGGCCCTAGGTAAGCGCGTAACAAATGTCATAATTGTTATAAGCGCTCAATAAATTTGATTGATTGATTGAATTATCTGGTCCAGGGTTTTACATCCTGGCAGGTGAACAGCTAAACCTTTCAGCATAAGTTCCTGTGGTTGTTTTTTTAAAGATTTATTTACCGTATTATATAACAACCATTGATACTTTGACAACACAGACACTCCAATGAAAATCTATGTGCACAAAAACATCTCTTTTGGTTTATGCACTGATAGAATGGAGGCATGACATAGTTAAGTCTTTCTCCTTATCACTATATCCTAAAGAGGACAAGGGCTCATTAGTAGTGAGGACTTGAGAAGATTACATAAGAAGAGAGGGATTTCGCCTTGTGATTTTTTTAGAGCTGGCAGCCCAGATAGCTAATTGAGATTTCCAACATAGACTGCCTCCAAAATCAATATGTTAAAAGTAAATTAAGATAAATTTCCACTTCTTTGCCTCCTCATCCCACCCTGAACACTTTCCCACCACCACACTGGATGAGCAATGGACTAATTCTAGCCCAACAGTCAAATACTGGGGTTGCTGCTAATGTAGGCCAATCAGACTAGTCAAACTCCTTGAAGGGATTTTAAGGATGACAATAATAATTATGGTATTTGTTAAGTGCTTACTATGTGCCAAGCACTGTTCTAAGCACTGGGATAGTTACAAGGTTATCAGATTGTCCCTTGTGGGGCTCACAGACTTAATCCCCATTTTCAGATGAGGTAACTGAGGCACAGAGAAGTTAAGTGACTTGCCCAAAGTCATATAGCTGACAAGTGACAGAGGCAGGATTAGAACCCATGACCTCTGACTCCCAAGCCCAGGCTCTTGTCACTAAGCCATGCTGCTTCTCAATGAATTCTCAATGACAATGAATCAATCACATTTATTGAGCGCTTACCGGGTTTAGATCACTTACTAAGCACTTAGGAGAGTAAAATATACCAGATTTGGTAGACATATTCCCTGCCCACAATGAGTGACAGACTAGAGGACACTGACCAATCAATTAATGGTATATATTGAGCACTTACTGTGTGCAGAGCACCATATTAAGTGCTTGAAAGTACAACAGAACAGGTAGACATGATCCTTACTTACAAAGAGCTTACACTGATCTCACCCATTAGAAGCTCCAGGACAAAAGATTTGTTGAGCCTAAATGGTGCTCCGTGAATTGCAAGCCCAAAACTGGAGAAAGGGATAGGCTAATGAAAGTCCCAAATGGGTATTGGTGTTAGACTATACTAGGATTTCAGAATTTTAGGCCATTCATTACCACAGTTTCTGAATTGCCTATCCTACCTCACTTAGCACTGAGATAACCAAAATTACTCATGCTGCCACTGAGAAGTGGTCTTAGTTAAAGAAGGCAATTAGTCATTCCCAAGTGAAAGGTACTGAACTCACAACACTAACAGGACAACAGATAAAGCAGTAGAAGGTTGAATGGGAATAGGAAACTCTGGAAACAAAGCAGAAATACTCAGAACAACAATGACAACAAGGTAGAATTCAGCCATGTGTATTATTATTCATGGGCGTTTTTTTTTTTATTTCTTTGCAAACATCACAACCCAATCCTTTGGGCAGGGAATGTGTCTGTTGTTATAAAGTACTCTCCCAAGCGCTCAATACAGTGCTCTGCACAATCGCAAGCACTCAATAAATACGACAGAATGAATCTCTTTTTCTTAAGAGTTCCTGATCAAATTTCAGAGCACAAGTTTCAGATTACTAACAGCAAATCTAGGGTTTTCTCAGGCTCAACAAGATGAGTCACAGGTCTGCTGTGTGTCCTTGGGCAAGCCTCTTAACTTCTCTGGGCCTCAACATTCTCTTCTGTAAAAAAATAAAGAAAAATACCTATTCTTCCTCTATTTTAAACTGTTAGTCCCATGTGGCACAGGAACTGTCCTATTCCTTCCATCTGATTATTCTGTATCTACCATAGCATTTAGCACTGCATTTCGTACATTGTAAGTGCTTGTTGCCCTCTCAGGATCACACCTGGAGGGTTTCCAGTACTCTACCAGTCTCGACTATGGGAGGGAGTGTCAGGCAGAAGAATGCCTATTCCATTCTAGCTTGGGCAGTGGCTAGCAAGTGGAAGGCAATCTGTTATAAGTCAAACCTCATCTGTGCTGGGCAGCAGCGGCATGGGAGAGAGTCGAGGGTGGAGACACAAGTTTACCATGAGGAAGGAGGCAATGGTACACCACTTCCGTATTTTTACCAAGAAAACTCTACGGATACACTACCAGAATGACTGCAGATGGAGAGATGTGCCCACGGAGTCGCTATAGGTTGGAAAAACTCGACCCATAAGAGAAGTGCTTATTAAATATCCTTACTATTTATTACCTGCTTCACTTTTGCCTGTGGGACATTCTCAGGTGTCTCAATCCCAGAATTAAAACTGCAACGTTTAAAAAAGAAATATGTTAGTATGTTAGTGCACTAACCAATATATATACACAAGTTTTGTAATCTAATGCTTAAGTTTCTGGAATTCATTCTTATAAACATATTTTTGGATGTTCAGGTAGTGAAATAAACCACTTTTTTTGAAGCATGGCTTTTTAAAATACAGTAAAAACATAAAAATATTACAGTACTCAGATTCCAAATAATTTCTTTTAATCTTCCCTTCTTCTGTGGAACATTCATCAGGCTCAGTGGGATAGATACAAGTGGCATTGACAGTAACCTGGGTTTTCTGGTGGTTTTGTTTTAGCTGAGGTTTCCTGCTTTCACATCACCAAACACAGAAGGAATCTATGGTTTCCTTCCCCTGCTCCAAACATAAAAGAAAGCATACTGCCATCTAGCCACCACTCCAGTGGGTATAAAACTTAAAGAGGGAAAAGGAGGTACACTTGCTCTCCCACACGTGTTGATGTAGTAATTCTCTATGAGTACAGTCACTTCTCCTATAATGAGGGAGCGTGTTCTTGAAGAATCTCAGGTCAAGGAGAAATCACATTACAATACTTACAGCTTGACCAATACTGCCATCTCCACAGAACTGTTTCTTCAGGCTTTGCATTCAGTCAATCAACTGTATTTATTGAGCACTTACTGTGTGCAGAGCACTGTACTAAGCACTTGGACATTGTGCTGAACCCAAACAGAAGCATATTGTCAGAGAAAACCTTCTCTTATTCCCGAAGTGGGAAGTGAAAGAACATTATGACATAATTGACTGTATATGCAAAAATGTCTGTCTCCCCCTCTAGACTATAAGCTCATTGTAGGCAGGGAATGTGTCTGTTTACTGTTATCCTGTACTCTCCCAAGCACTTAATACCAGTGCTCTGCATATAGTAAGCGTTCAATAAATACAATTGACTGACTGATTTTGATAATAGTGGAAATTGCATAAATTATTCCAGAACAGACTATGCCTATTCATGGACTGCCAAACTTATTTTTCCTCCCTAAAATGAAGATTTAATAGAATATTTAAAATATTTTTGATTAACATAATGTGTTTTTATAATTGTATAAGATATCAGACTTTATATCAGTTAAGTGTGGTAGAATCCATGTGCTCTTCAAGTGAAACTTTGTCCTTTAAGAGGGTACATGGACAGAAAACATAAGTAGACTCTTGGGAAACATACGAATAAAGGGCAACAGAGAAGTAGCAGTTAGAGCAGGAGTAGTCAGAGGATTTAGCTACGAAGAACAAGATATGAACGCTATTTGGGACACAGCCTTGTGGAAAAAGCACAGGTCTGGGAGTCAGAGGACCTGGGTTATAATCCCAATTCTGTCACTTTCTTCTGTGTAAACGAGAGCAAATCACTTAACTTTTCTATGCCTCAGTTTCCTGAGCAAAATGGGGATGAATCCTATTCCCCACTTAGACTATGAGCCCCACAGTGGGCAGGGATTGTGTCCGACCTGATTATCTTATATCTACCCTAGCACTTGGTATTTAGTGCTTGGCACATAGAATGTAGCTAACAAATACCAAAGTTGTTATTATTAAGTACAAAATGAGCCACCAATTATCTGGACACTGCAGTCTAGGCAGAGATAATAAGCTAGAACCTGTAAATTAGAACCTGTAACTATTGTATCAGGGGGCAGAGAATAAAACAGTCAGGCTTTTGGTAAGAGCTAAGGGATTTGGGTCCATCTACCCTTTTTGATCACATCTGGAATTCTTTTATTCTTAAGTGTCCTTAACATACTCTTTCTCAATATACTTCTGGGCATTAAAATGGCAAGGCAGAATATAATATAATATTTCGGGTTTTCTTTGCTTGCAACCCTTTTGGGAGTTCAGATAGGTATAACTGGAGCTACGTAGGTTCTTTTGCTTCATTAGGGTATTATTTATTGAATTCCAGCCAAAATTTTCTAAGTGGTACCCTAAGGGCCTAGTTTATTCTCAGAAAGTGCTGCTGGGAGACTGACTGATAGGCGTACATTAAAAACAGTGATGTAAGTGGATGGCACTTAAGAAGGAGAGAGAAAGACAGAGATGAGAAACCAACCAGAGTACTACAGTATCTAGTCAAATAGTGCTCTAGAGTCACTAAATGTAAATTCTGCATGGTAATATAGACATATCTGTGAAACTATGTAATATCACTTCAAAAGCAGCAATTTTTAAATAAATGAAATCCAATTAAATCCATGATCAGCTTTAGCTAACAGTAGCATCCTTAGACGTCCATTAATGATACGCTGCACTGCTTTTAGGACGGTGTTAATGTTCATATACATATACTGAGTTCACAGCCTATGCCAGTTAAGAAAGCATTATCCAAAGAGCCTTCAACCTGAGTTCCCTTTAAAACATTAATAAAGACAGAAAAAGGAAAGGTACCCGATTTACTCTCCTATAGTCTGCATATTTTAATTCCAGATGCTAGTGCTCAATACCTGCTTAATTCAGTTTGGGTTTCTGCTTCCGCCTGTTGCCCAACTGAGTCCTTCATTTTTCTCCGAGCAGGGGTGTAATAGCGGTACTGGGCCAAGAAAGATTTAGCTTCTGATTTCAAAGTGCGTGGAGTGAATGGCAGTTGTCGCTCAGTAAAATATTCAGAATGTCTATCTAGGAGATCACCACTGTTTGAAGCTGGATCCTGAAAATTGCGAGGACATTTGGTTTTCAGAATACTATCAGCAGAAGGACTATACGAAACTCCACAGTACTTCTTCCTGGGACTCTGAGCCCTGTAACCTACATCTGAGATGGAGGAACTACAGATCTTCCGAGAATGACCTCTGACAACTTTATCAGCATGCGATGGACCCAAGTAAAGTTTCTCGGAAGAAGAGTCTGATCTTGCTGAATATGAAAATTCATTTTCTGCTTGGGGGACCCGCTTATCATTGTCTTGTGATTCCAGTGACGTCTAAAAATACACAAACGGTAACATTTTATTGGCTTGATTATTTTAGTTTCCTAAATAGGATGTGATTAAGCAAACACAAAAGGAACACTACCATCATCTAATTTGAAGTGCCTGGTTATTTAGCTATTCAGATACTTAGCTGTGAATATGCATTCTGCAAACAAGGATTAGCTACAAATCTATCAGATTTACAAAACATAATACCAGTTATAGTTAGTAAATCCAAGTTGAGAGCATCCCAAGATTGCACATCTAAAACTGCTTGTCAAGGCAATTATTTACAAAAAATCAAATTTAGTCTTTTTCCAAAGAAAAAAGCTTTTGTCTTCTAATTTGGAAAAAGACACACAAAAATATTTGTTCAAACACAGTAACGCCATTACAAATGTTGGTTCTGGATACTGTTTTCCTTTTGGAAAAGGTGCAGTGCAGAATCAGCATTGCATTGGCAGCAGTAGTGCTTTTAACCGGAGCCTCCACCTTGGTTGTCCTTCCTACACCTTAATGGAGACCCAGTGGCCACTGCTCTTCATATTAATGTCTGTCTCCCCCACTAGACCTTGAGATCATTGTGAGCAGGGAATATGTCTCCTAATTCTGTTGCACTGTGCTCTCCCAAGAGCTTAGTACAGTGCTCTGCACATATTAAGCACTCAATAAATACCATTGATCGATTGATTCTCTGTCTCTACAGCACCACGGCAGGGAGGTTTTAGGTATCCAGGGTGGAGGAGGAGAGAAGCTGCTCTTTCCAGGAACCAGTGAAAGAAGGATTTCAGGGATAAATCCTGTCAGAGGCCCCACCTGGAATCCCTCCCCCATCTTGCTCTCATTACTGACCTGAGGTACTTTGTATGGAAAAACACTGGGATGCGCAATTCCAGTGTTAAGAAGAAGCATGGCCTAGTGGATAAAGCAAGGGCCTAGGAGTCAGAATGACCTAGGTTCTAATACCGGCTCTGCCACTTGTCTTCTGTGTGAACTTGTGACTTCTCTCTGCCTCAGTTATCGTAACGGTAAAATGGAAATTAAGACTGTGAGTCCCAGGCAGGACATGGACTGTGTCCAAACTGATAAACTTGTATATACCCCAGTGCTTAGTACAGTGCCTGTCACATAGTAAGCGCTTAACAAATTCCATTAGAAAAAAAGTCTGCAATTTTTTCTCATCTCATTCTCATGATTCATTAAGATTAAATAACTCAACAAAGTGCATAAATGTGAACTGTTTTACATATTAATTACTGAATTTTCAGATCAGGGTATCCATTCAACAGTCTACAATTTAGCGACAATTTAAGTAACTCAATAGAATAATCCTGACTATTCAAAACAAGCAACAGAACTTCTGGTATATTTCTGGTTTGGCTTCATGCCTGGCTCCAGGGCAACAGGTGTTCAATAAATCCCTAAACCCCACCAAAAAGCCAATCAAATTAAACCTTTATTATAAGAAAACTTTTAAGGACATTTGAAAAATGGCTCTACATACTGTCGATAAACCCCTAAGCACCCTGAACAAACCAAATTTTATAACTTTTCAGGACTTTTGAAAAAAAAAAAGCTCTAAATATTGCAGGTGACATAAAATAAGAACAAATGAAAACTTCGTTTTGCTTCTGCTTCTCAGTATAAAATTTGATTGGTTTGTTCAGGGTGCTTAGGGGTTTATCGACAGTATGTATAGTATGTATCTATTCCTTCTCTCCTTCTAAAAACACTTTCTCCTACCCTCTTCCCCCTGCCTTAAATGTCTCCCATTTTAAAAAGGTCCTCTTTCTACCCCACAATCCTCTCCGGGTATTATTCCATCTCCCTCTTCCCATTTCTATCCAAACTCCTAGTACAAGTTGTATATGCCCACAACCTTAATTTCCTCTTCACCAACTCTCTTCTTAATGCTTTGCAGACTGGACTTTGATCCCTTCATTACCCTGAAGCTGCTTGCTCCAAGGCCCTAAATGACCTCCTTATAGCACAGGTTCAAAGGACACTGGTCCACCCTGATCCTCCCTGACCTCTCTGCTGCTTCTGACACTATGGATTTCCCCTCCACCTCAAAATACCATCAGACATCAGTTTTGGTGATATAGTACTTTTTTTTAAATGGTATTTGTTAAGCACTTACTATGTGCCAGGCACTATTAAGCCCTAGGGTAGAAACAAGCAAATTGGGTTGTACATAGTTCCCGTCCCATGTGGGACTCACAGTCTCAATCCCCATTGTACAGATGAGGCAACTGAGGCACAGAGAAGTGAAGTGACTTGCCCAAGATCACATAGCAGACAAGTGGAGGAGCTAGGATTAGAATCCGTGACCCTCTGACTTTCAAGCCCATGCTCTGTCCACTATGCCATGTGCCAGGCACTGTACTAAGTGCTGGAGTAGATCCAGGCTAATCAGATCCATGTTCCACATGGGGGCTTACCATCTTAATACCCTTTTTACAGATGAGAAAACTGAGGCACAGAGAAGTTAAGTAACTTGCCCAAAGTAAAAAAGCAGACAAGTGGTGGAGCCAGGATTAGAATCCAGGTCCTCTGACTCCCAGACCCATGCTCTTTCCATTATGCTATGCTGTTTCAAAGGCAAAAAGCAGGCATGAGTATTTGAGGCCTGAATTATTTGGAAAACCACCTATGTCATATAAAAGTACTTGGATTCTATTTTGCTTTGACCATGGAGTCCTGGATTCAGTCTGGTTTCTCTGCACCGACCTGTTTCATTTCAAGCATTAGAATAAACAACTGATTCAGTCTTCAATTTCCTTCCCAGGCTTTCTCATTACATTTTTTTACAGTATTTGTTAAGTACTTACTAAGTGCTGGAGAAGATACAAGCTAATCAGGTTGGACATAGTCCACATCCCATATAGGAGTTATGACTTATATGACCTTAATCCCCATTTTGCAGAGAAGCTAAGTGATCTGCCCAAAGTCACACAGCAGACAAGTGGCAGAGTTGGGATTAGAATCCAGGTTCTTCTGACTCCCAGATCTGTGCTCTATCCACTAGGCCATGCTGCTTCTCAGGTTGCTTCTGTCCCATGGCTTCAGTTACCCCCTCTATTCTGACTAGCCCGACCTCTCATCTGACCTGCAATCCCATATCTTCACATGCCTCCAGTACAACTTCACTTGGATGTCCTGCCAGCAACTCAAACTCAACATGTCAAAGATCAAACTCTTCCTCTTTGTCTCTAAACTCCTGACTTGACTTTCCCACCTCTTCTATCATCCACTCCAGATATTAGTCAGGGTCATCTACCACCCCCCAGGTCCCACTTCCAACTTTTGAACCATTTTGATCCCTTTATCACATTCCTTCTCTTTCTCCATCCCTACATTATCCCTGAGGATCAATATCCCTGAGGATTTCAATAGCCACATGGATGTTCCTGACGACCTTCTCGCTGTCCACTTTCTGTCACTCCTCAACTCCACTGACCTTCTGCCCCACTCAAGCTTGCCCACTCACCAACTTGGAAAAACCCTTGAACTCATCATATCTAGTGACTGTATAAATTCTACCCTCACCAACTGTGAAATTTCTCTTTCTGACCACAACTTCCTCACTGTCATCTCTCCCACACACCTCCTCTTCACAGATCTCTTCTGTTCCCCCAAAGAGAATTCCAATCTTTTGACCCCATCCAATTTTCTCAATCGTATTCCATTTAGCCTCCATACCCAAACAACCTTCCCTTGAGAACCATATGGACACCCTTAACACCACCTTTATTATTGAAATCAACCCACTTGCTCCACTTTCCCTTTGTTGATCTTTCAACTAAGTTACAGCCCTGGATCACCTCCACAGTCTGATTCCTTCACTCCTGTACACAAATGGTACAAATGGTACAAATGGTACAAATAGAGAAGCAGCGTAGCTCAGTGGAAAGAGCACGGGCTTTGGAGTCAGAGGTCATGGGTTCGAATCCCAGCTCGGCCACTTGTCAGCTGTGTGACTGTGGGCAAGTCACTTAACTTCTCTGCGCCTCAGTTACCTCATCTGTAAAATGGGGATTAAGACTGTGAGCCCCACGTGGGACAACGTGATTCCCCTGTGTCTACCCCAGCGCTTAGAACAGTGCTCTGCACATAGTAAGCGCTTAACAAATACCAACATTATTATTATTAAATGGTAAAATGCTGCCACTCCTTCAATTCTCTCCTTGCTTCCCTCCAATCTGGCTTCTGTCCCCTGAACTCCATAGAAATGCCCTTTCAAAGGTCACAAATGATCTCTTTCTTGTCAAATCCAATGCCCTCTACTCCATCCTAATTCTCCTCAACTTCTTAGCTGTCTTTGACACTGTTGGTCACCCTTTTCTCCTGGAAACATTATCCAACCATGGCTTCACTGACAGTATCCTCTCTTGGTTCTCCTCCTATCTCTGTGAACACTCATTCTCAATCTTTTTCACTGGCTCTTCCTCTACTTCCCATCCACTAATTGTGGGAGTTCTTCAAGGTTCAGTTCTGGGTCTCCTACTATCCTTCTACACCTACTCCCTTGGAGAACTCATATGCTCACATAGCTTCAACTACCACCTCTATGTGAATGATTCGCAAAGCTACATCCCCAAGGCCTGATCTCTCTCACTCGCTACAGTCTTGCATTTCTTCCTGCCTTCAAGACATCTCTACTTGGATGTCCTGCTTCCACCTCAAATTTACCATATGCAAAACAGAACTCCTTATCTTCCCACCCAAACCCTCTCCTCTCCCTGATTCTCCCATCACTCTAGACAGCACCACGACCCTTCCTGTCTCACAAGCCCATAATCTTGGTGTTATCCTTAGTGTTATCTCTCTGATTCAACACACACATTCAATCTGTCACTAAATCCTCTCAGTTCAACCTTCACATCATTATTAAAATCTGCCCTTTCCTCTGCATCCAAACTGCTACAATGTTAAACCAAACACATATCCTACACAACCTTGATTACTGATTCAGCCTCCTTGCTGACTTCCCTGCCTCCTGTCTTTCACTACTACAGTCCACACTTCACTCTGTTGCCCCGATCATTTTTCTACAAAAACACTCAGTCCATGTTTCCCCACTCCTTAAGAACCTTCACTGGTTGCCCATCTATCTCACATCAAATAGAAACTCCTTGCAACTGGTTTTAAAGCACTCAATCACCTCGTCCCCCTTACCTCATCTTGCTGCTCTCCTATTACAACCCAGTCTGAATGCCTCTAATGCCAACCTACTCATTGTACCTCAAACTCATCTATCTTTCCACCAGCCTCTTGACAATGTCCTGCCTCTGGCCTGGAATGCCCTACCTTTTCATATCTGACAGAAAATTACTCTCCCCATCTTCAAAGTCTTACTGAAGGTACACCTCCTCCAAGAGGCCTTCCCTTTCCTCTTTTCCCACTCCCTTCTGTGATATCCTTACACTTGGATTTACTCCCTTTATTCACCCCTCCCTCAGCCCCACGGCACTTATGTACATATTCATAATTTAATATCTGTCTCCTGGTCTAGAGAGTAAGCTTTTTGTGGGCAGGGAACATGCCTATCAACTCCCCCAAGGGCTTAATACAGTGCTTTGCACACAGTAAGCACTCAAAAATATGATTGGCTGATTCATTAATTAGCCCCAATCCCCCACCTCTTCTCACTTAACACCTTTTTGCTCCTCCTCTCTAAACCCACTTCAGTTTTAATGAGTTAATTCCCCCCAACTTCTGCTATGTTGTCTTCTCACACTTCTATCTCTCCTCCTGCTCTAGCACACATGACTAGTACTTACTGTGATTTGGGAAATTTTTTTTATCAACACCTCAAATATTGGGGTAGGGCAATTATGTGGTATGGGCAACTGTTTGGGTAAACATGGTAGTTGGCAAAATTTTATCATTCAACTTGATCATTTTCCCCTCAGCGATAAACTTGATCTTAAATGATTTTGCTACAACATGTAGTGGAAATCTTGCCTATGTTATAAATTTAGTCACATCAGTTACTTTCTGCAAAACTGCAGAAAGAAAATCATGGCCTAAGGAACAGAACATGGCACTAGGTTCTAATCCCAGGTCTGCCATTTGGCTGCTGTGTGGCCTGGGGCAAGTCAACTAACTTCTCTGTGTCTCGGTTTTCCCATCTGTAAAATGGGGATTCAATACCTGTTCTTCCCTGAAGTAGACTGTGTCCCACCTGATTATCTTCTATCTTCCCCAGAATTATTACTATTATTATTATAAAGTAATGAAATGAATGAAACTTTTTAAGGAATGCTGTGCATTTACTTGTCTCTATAGCTCTGTTGCAGAATTCTTGCTTTGGAAATTTTCTATTTAATAGTATTTGCTGCCTGGAGGTGGGGCGGGTTTGTAGCACAGAAGCAGCATGGCCTAGTTGAAAGACCATGGGCCTGGAAGTCAAAAGGCCTGGGTTCTAATTTTGACTCCACCACTTGTCTGTGGTGTGACTTTCGGTAAGTCACTTAACTTCTTTGTGCCTCAGTTACCTCATCAGTAAAATTGCAATTAAGACTTTGAGCCCCATGTGGGAAAGGACTGTGTCCAACCTGATTTTCTTGTGTCAAACCCAGCACTTATAACAGTGCCTGGCACATTAAAAAAAGTGCTTAACAAATACCATTTGAAAAAAAAAAGGTTATGTTCAGAAGGGGGAAACAGGCACTGAGTTCACACATTCCTTTTCTGGCCTTTCCTTACTGAAAAATGAAGTAGTTCATAACCAACCAGTACTTCACTTTGCAGGGAAAAGTGATCCATTACTGTTTTGGTGCAAAATATTACTTAAGACATTTCAAATAAGGTTTTTAAAAGACCATTTTACTTCACCTTACGAATTATGGCTGAATGTGTCCTGGAACCACTTCTGGAACTGGGCAGTGAGGAAGATTTAGCACAACGTGAATAAGAACTGAAGTTAGCTAGCTCCTTCTTGAGTTTCTCTCTTCTCTGCTGGTCCACATCTTAGAAAAGATATAACAGATTAAATGGATGGGCTAAAAAGTTTAAAAGCCTATTTTTATTTAAGGATAAGGGACAAAACTTTCTACGTTTGGCCCACTGGGGTCCTCCTATAAAAATACCTCCATCACTTTTACCTGCAAAGGTAACCATTCAAAAGCTAAGGTAAAGCATAAGGATTGAATGCCACACAAAATTTATAGATGATTGCAAATATATAACAATGAATTAACCTAAAGCATGAATTTCATAATCTATAATTTAATTTGTAATTTATACAATGTTTGTCTTACTCCCACCATTACCAAAGAAAATGACAACAAATGCAGTAACATCAGATTTCAGGGATGCAGGGCTGGAAACATAGCTATCAGAAATATTTAACATTTTGGGGGGAGGGGTTACTTCCTATCTAATTGACCTGCAGCAGAATTCAAACTAGCCATCCACATCCTATCCTTGGCAAATGACAGTTTTATCAAATTCTGTAATGTGTTGATATGTAGGCTGAAGTACAGATTGGAGAAATTAATGGACTGGATACCAGTGAAGAGGATGGCAAGGAGTCAAGCTGAGCTATGACTAGCATTTGGATCAAGGTGGTGTATAAAAACAAACACAATTAAGCAACAGAGTAGAGAGGTTGAAAGAGGGTAGGGAATCAGCTATTAGACTTGGAAGCCTTGCTTTTTATGAATGAGGATGGGGCCACGTATCAGGATGAAATTGAACTAGGACTAAAACCACCTTAATGTCCAGAGCAATCAGAGAAATTTGTGGGATAGAATCTCCAGACAGCATCCAAGTGATAACTCTCTAATGGCTTCATGGTCATGGTCAAACCACATTCCTGAACAGAATAACAGTCAAAGTCAAGATTGATTCAATATTATTAAATCAAAAGAACAGCAACAGAGGGTATACAAGGTGAAGTTTACAGAATAATACTCAAAGTCACTTAGGTTTAAATGTATAAATGCAAAACTTGAGGGCCTAATTACCAGAAACCACTCACTAGTGTTGGGCCACATGGCTACCCTAATGTTTTGCTTGGGGAATGTGGACGGAATAGGATTTAGCCTAAAATAACCTCAATTTAGCTCACCCTCGCTTCCTTTTGACCCAAGGTATAGTCAAAGCAGAAAAAGAAAATACCTGGAACTCTTCATCTGGCATGATCTCAACTAGGAGTAGATAATGGCGAGCAAAGCACACCAAAGAAAACTAATGAAAGTTTCTTATCCAAGCCCTGCCTGAAGAAAACTCTACAAAGCCCAACCACCCCCAAAAGAAGTAGTACCACTCTCTCACTCCTGACAGATAAGCCATATACCTCCCAGAATGTCCCAAAAGCTTCTGGAAAGTGCAGGTGAGACCAGTCCCATCACATTAGGGGCTCTTTAGTTGAGCTTCCTTCACTGCCACATTTCGGCCAGGACTGCTGGAAAGGGCTTTGAAAGCAAATTGCTTTGACTGTGACCTGTCTGTCTAACATCCACTTAGAGGTGGTAGCTGAAGCTAAACTCCCCAAGAGAGTAAGTATACAGTGAGAAGTGTGATGGATTCAGAAAAGAGCCTTGAGGACATCTGAAGTTAGGGTATGAGAGGCAGAAGAGGAGCCAGTGAAAGAGACTGAAAAAGACCTGCCAGAGAGGTATGAGGTCAACCAGGAGAGAATGGTTTCACTGAAACCAAGATTAGTTTGTGTTACAGGAGGAATGAGTCATCCAGAGTTGAAATGTGGCTAGGATGTCATGATTCTGATGGAGCAGAGATCCCTGCTCCCCTTCCCCCTGTCAATAGATTTAATGAGGAAGAGGTCATTGGTGACCTTGGAAAATGCTCTCAGTCAATCAATGGTATTTTTTTGAGTGTTTACTATGTGCAGAGCACTGTACTAAGCACTTGGGAGAGTACAATACAAAAGAGTTGGGAAATCTGTTCCCTGCCCAGAACGAGGGCTTAGAGGTCATTGAATCTGGCCAAATATTCTACACTTCCTCACGCCTAATAGAAATGAGATGTTAATGCAGAGATCACTGCTTAACATAAAACTTATCTTAGTTAAACAAGTACTCTCTTTTAAGTATAAAAACCTCCTTGTTTGAGAAATGCTTGGATTCACCATTGCATATCAAAAGCCCACAGCTTTGTCTTCCTATAGTTTTTCCCTCAATAAAAAAATCACAATTCAAATAACATCATAAAAATCAAAAGCTAAAACTGATAACAAGGAAACCTATATAAGAGCTGAGAGCAATAGTACATCAATTAACAGCTGTCTTTCATATGACTCATAAAAAGATTTAGGGTGCATCTTTAGTCACCCTGGAAAAGCATATCAGATTGAAGGTTAATAATGATGCTCTTGAGAATGAAAAAATTGCAGCACTGAATTGACAAAATTATTTAGCAGTGCATAATCTAGCATCTTTTGTGGGATTATAAATTTTATTAAACACAAGATGAGACATGGAATTCTAATGTCCATTTATTATTGAAAATTTACTTTATTAGAAAACTACACAATGCATTTTAAGCATTGAGGTAGTTTGATTATCTATGAATTTTCTCCCTTTTTAGGTTATTTGCTCTGGGATAAATTCAAATGCACTTAGTTGCTTTCCAATTCATCCTGGCCCTTCCAATATCATTTAAATTGTTTTACATTTTCAAATTAAAATGAGGGCTAGAAGTATGTGACAGGATATGGTAAGTGCAGAGTTGTAAATCATATATGAAATGTTATACTGGATATGTGTGAAATAATACATGCCTAGCTCACATTTTAACTATGTTTGTTTCCTTAAACTTTTACCTTGAGTCCATAGCCAGTATTTCTGAATTCTATTTAAAATGAGTGTAAAATTGGAAGTTCAAAAAGAATCCCATGGAGAATCTTGTAACTCATCATTCTACCATATTCAGATCTACCTTATTTAGCAGGGGAAGTGGTTATGTAAGTTTGTGGTGGGCCGGAAATGTGTCTGTTATATGGTTGTGTTGTACTCTCCCAAGTGCTTAGTACAGTGCCCTGCATACAGTAAGTGCTCAATAAATAGGATTGATTTATTATGAAAGCTATGAAGAATTAATTCCTCTTTATTGACTCCCAATTTTCCCAGCAGAATCTCAAGGGGTCTCTCACCTCCTCTAAAAATCTACCCCCCTACAGTGCCCTGCATACAGTAAGTGCTCAATAAATAGGATTGATTTATTATGAAAGCTATGAAGAATTAATTCCTCTTTATTGACTCCCAATTTTCCCAGCAGAATCTCAAGGGGTCTCTCACCTCCTCTAAAAATCTACCCCCCTACCTGGACTTTGGACCCCATCCCTTCATATCTTATTAAAACATTTGCCCACCTCTTCTTCCTCCCTGACTCCTATCTTCAACTTTACTTTCCATTGTTTACTTTCCAATGGCTTCTTCCCCACTGCTTGCAAATATACTCATGTATCCCCTATCCTAAACACTCCACTGACCTCACGACTCCCTCCAGTTATCATCCCATCTCCTTCCTACCACTCTTCTCCAAACTCCTTGAGAGAATTGTCTGCATCTGCTGTATCCACTTACTCTCCTCCAATTCTCTCCTTGATCCTCTTAAATCCAGTTTCTGCCCTCTTCACTCCACATAAACTTCTTCCTTCACTCCATCCTAATCTTTCTTGACCTCTCAGATACCTTTGACATTGTGGACCACCCCCTCCTCCCTGAAACATTCTCCAAACTTGGCTTCACTGACACTGCTCTTTCCTGGTTCCCCTCCCATCTACTGACTGCTTCTTCTCAGGCTCCTCCTTTGCCTGCCACTCTCTGACAGGTGGGGTCCCTCAAGGTTTAGTTTGGGATCTAGTTTTATTCTCCATCAACACCCACTCCCTTGGAGAACACATTCATTTCCATGGTTTCAACTACCCATCTTAATGCAGATGACTCCCAAATTTACTTCTCCAACCCTGAATTCTCTCCTCCTCTTTAGTCTCACATTTCCTCCAAACTTCAAGACATCTCTACTCAGATGTCCCAGCAACACCTCAAACTATGGCCAAAACAGAACTCCTCATTTTCCCACCCAAACCCTATCCTTCCTCTTTCTTTTCTATTACTGTAGACAATACCACTACCCTATCTCCTGAGCCTTAGCATTGGATTCATCTCTCTCAATCAACCCACATATTCAATCTGTCACCAAAACCTGTTGATTCTACCTTTACCTCATTAAAATTTGCCCTTTCCTCTCCATCCAAATTGCTACTAAGATGATCTGATAATTTATCTTAATCTGTCTTGACCACTGCATCTGCCTCCCTGTTGGTCTCCCTGCCTCCTGTCTCCCCCACTCCAGCCCATACTTCACTCTGCTTCACAGAATATTTTTATAAAATCATTCAGTCCACATCTCCCCAATCTTCAAGAATCCCCAATCCTCAGCCTATAGCATTTCTGTACATACCTGAAATTTATTTTATATTAATGTCTGTCTTCCCCTCTACACTGTAAGCTCTTAGTGGGCAGGAAATGTGTCTATCAACTCATTGGATTATACTCTATCAAGTGTTTTAATACAGTCCTAAATACCACTGATTGATTGATTGATTGATCATCTCTTTAATGTTGTCCTGGCTCTCGGGAGGCAGCAGAAAATTATATGTCAATGCCAGGAAAGAGGTTTATTTGCCTTGACTTCAGGCTTTAGCCTCTTACTTGATTTCTTCATCTACTATTCAAATATAAAGAAAGGGCAAGACTGTACAGACAATGTAAATTAGTGCACTAGCACTTTAAGGCCACGGGACTTGGTTGTTTTACAGTATACACCTATTGGACTGTTGACCAAATTGAGATTACAGAGTCCAAAATTTTGAAAAAGACAATTTCCTCTATTGCTAGGGTAGGAATTAGAAACCTAGATGTCAATTTAGAGAAAATGACTGGCTGGCTCATGGACCATTATGAAAGAGAATTTAGATTTCGACCTAAATCAATCAATCATTAATCACAGTTAATGAGAGTTTAGAGAAGCAGCATGGCCTAATAGCAAGAGCAAGGGCTTGGGAGTCAGAGGTCATGGTTCTAATCCCAGCTCTGCCTCTTGTCTGCTGTGTGACCTTGGGCAAGTCATTTAACTTCCTTTGTGCCTCAGTTACCTCATTTATAAAATGGTGATTGATATTGTGAGCCCCACATGGGACAGGGACTTTATCTAACCTGATTGCCTTATATCTGCACCAGTGCTTAGAACAGTGCTTGACACATAGTAAGCACTTAACAAATACCATCACTGTTATTATTATTATTGTTACTGGGAGCAGAGTACACTAAGTGCTTAAATAAGTTGAAATGCCTTAAAAGTTCAAATAAATTGCATTGCTATATTAAATGTTTCTTCTTTAATTCTAATAGTATTTTGTTTCATAAAATTAGCAGTTGTTACATACCATACATTAATTTTGTAAACAGAGAATACTTGCAATCTATCAATCAGTTCTTCCAAAATGCATTTTGGATAAAATGCAAGGAAAGAATGGAATATTCTTCCAACAACAGAAATCTAACTGGATAGAACACGAGATGAAAGAGGGAGAAAAGGTTGTGCACACTCCCCCTTTAAACTGCTAGTTTGCTTTGGGCAGAGAATGTGTCTGTTATATTGTACTCTCCCAAGTGCTTAGTACAGTGCTCTGCACATAGTAAGAGCTCAATATATATGATTGACTGGCTGACTGACTGATATAGCAACAATCAAAGCATAAGTACTATAACCTGCATCTTGCTCATGATAAGAGTTCTTCTGAAACAGAACCCCTGAACTATATGAGAACTGGTTTTATTGTATTTAATCACTTCTGAAACGTCATTTATACTTAAATTACCATCTCTCCCACTCCCTTGACCCCAACCTCACCCCCAAAGTCCTATCCACAGCTTACTGCAATGATGGAGTTACACAGCCAGAAGAAGGGGTTATGCCATTAGTAGGAAAGGTTTCTGACAAATGAACCACCTAGGATACTCCCTATGGTGGGCAGGCTCAAAAGGGATTCTGAAAATAGCTGGCTAAAGTGGGCAGTAAAAACCACAGGGTTTATAATAATAATAACCATAATAATGGTATTTGTTAAGTGCTTACTATATGCTAGGCACTGTACTAAGCACTGGAGTGGATACAAGTGAATCAAATTGGACAGTCTCTGTCCATGTGGGGCTCACAGTCTCAATCCCCACTTTACAGATGAGGCAACTGAGGCACAGAGAAGTGAAGTGACTTGCCCAAGGTTGCACAGCAGACAAGTGGCAGAGCCGGGATTAGATCCTATGGCCTTCTGACTCCCAGGTCCGGGCTCTATTCACCATGCCATGCTGCTTCCCTGCACAGTACTGGCGCTACAGTATGGTCCCTGAACCCAGAATGGCTTTGGTATATAAAATTCTTATACACACCCTGTAATATCTTGCACTTCTGCCTGACTCCTTGCTCACTGTATGCTGTGTGCCAGAAAGAATACATCTGGCAGGGGCAAGAGAGTGCACATGGAGCTAATCATAATAATTGTGGTATTTCTTAAGCATTCACTAGACCTCAAGCATTGGGCTAAGTGCTGAGGTAGAGGCAAGATAATCAGGTCAGATATAGTCCCTGTCCCACTCCCACATGACGATCCCAGTCTAAGACAGTGTGAGAAGCAACATGGCTTAGTGGATAGAGCATGGGCCTGGGAGTCAGAAGGACCTGGGTTCTAATACCAGATCTGCCGCTTGGGGATTAACAATGTAATTATTTTATATTTATCCCAAAGCTTAGAACAGTGCATGGCACATAGTAAGTGCTTAACAAATACCATTATTATTATTAATTTATGTAAAACAGTAGCATTATAATCAATTGCTTCAAGCAGGTTCTCAGACCCAAGTCTTTGTGACTAGAATGAGACTTCCCTGTCATTTATGAAGACACCATCATTGTTCACATTAGTCATGGATACAGCCAAGAGGGAGTTATCCACTCTTATAACATACTTATAACACTTTTTTCAGAAAGAAAACAATTCAGAAAAAATACTTACATTTGATGCTGGTAAGCATACTATTTGGCACTGAGCAGTCTATAGCAGCTGAAAAGGAAAAATATGTGATCTCTTTAATGCTTGGTGTGTTAGTCTCAAGTGCAATTTTTTAGCTAAAACCTAAGTTTGTTCTGCTATATATTTCTAAAATAGGCTATGTATGTACTTACAGTATACTCAGATCAAAAATTCTCTTGAAGATGAATTTCATCCAGCATTTCAGAATCTTTACTAAAATACATATTTCCCTTCTAACTCAGCAAAAATGTCACTGAATGCACATAACTGGTTATGCTGTTGAACCTTTGTAAATATGATTTAATAAAAACTCAGACATATGTTTACCTAGCTTAAAAGTTAATTCTACACAACGATGTGCTGTACAAAATCATGTATGTTCTTGAGATTAGTTATTCAACACCTGAAGACACCTTTCTCAGAGGAAAATCTAAAAATCCAAGTGAAGGATTAAAAACAGAGAACTCTTTTCTCCTTTTTCTCAAATCTTCACGTAGCTGAGTGAAATATGGGGAGTTTCCTTGACTTCAAATGAAAGTTGTGCCTTAAATCACCTCTGATACATTGCTTAGTGAAACTGCTACCCTGAACCTAATATTGCATCTAGATTACCTTATTAATTCAAATAGGAGGCAGTTTGGATGCCTGAGTGGAAAGTGTAAACCTTCTATATGGAATACATTTTTATGAGAGAAAAAGGATTTTTTTCTGCTCTCTGGGGTGATGAGAGCAAGGTGAGACACTAAGAAATTTAAAACGTAAACTCAGCAATGAGCAAAGCCATCACATAAAACCTGAAAATCACAGTGAGGCTCCAGAGTTCAGAACTCCATTCCTCAGTAAGTTCATTCTTTATGAAAACTTCTGCTGAATGATTTAGTACCTATCGTCTTACTCTGCTGTTTATACCTTTTTGTAAATTTGTTTTTATTTCAGAAAAACAGGGTCATTAACTTCTAAACTTTACAGCAAGCTTCTTTTTGGGCCTAATACTCATTCAATTATCATGGTGACCCCTAGGGTTATACTGTATTCATGTAAAAAAAAAAAAAAGACAGATTCCTTCATTTTCTTTTTTTTCTCAAATAAACTACCTCATGGCAGAAGACAGGACATTCTGGAGAAAATATATCCACAGAGTCGCTATGAATCAGAAATGACTAGATGGCACTTAATAATAATAATAATAACGATAAAACTACCTCTTGAGTTGGTAAATCCAAAGAAAATTTGGATAACATCAATTTACAATAAAAAAGTCCAACAAGGTATTATTTGGCAAGCCCATGAAAACAGCTCACCCCAAGATATGTGGAAGTTCTATTAACTGAACTCAGAATTTCATAAAACAAGAACCACATGAAGTGGACTGAAAGCAGTCATTATTCCAAAATAAAATTATTCTCAATGAAAAGGCAAAGAATTTATGCCAGCAGCAATTTATCCATGTGCAATGGAAGTTCACAAAGTCCAAATATGATTAGAGTAGAACCGTTCCACCCTACTCAATTGGGAGAAACTCCTCTTTAAAAAATGAGACAGTCGAATTCTCCCAGGCCCTAAATTTACTCCCAGGAAAAGAGTGAGGTATTCTAGGAGGGACGTTCACTTGTTTGGGCCACAGAGTGACTGCTCCCTGCACTGCTGCCAATTGTGCACATGGCTTGAAGCAGCCCACCCAAAAAGGGAAAATGAGCCTCTTACTCTCAGGAAGTAAACTCACTGTGATCAGTGACAAAAAACACAGAAGAAGGTGGTTAGCACTGAAGAATATTAAAAATTCACTGTTGGGATATTTCAAGTAGCTATCAGTTTGAAACTGCAGAAATGCAAAAGACAGTTATCCCAGACATTAATATTGGCTACTGACTTCATTACAAATTGGTCTCAATTGAACTATTAGTCAGTGACAAGATGTAAATTTTCAGTCCAGTAAGTCCACTACTGAAAATGAGCACTCATTTTACCTTTTCAAAGATTACTGACTAGAACATTTCTCTACTAGCTTTTTCATTTATCTACTCCTCTACTTAACAATCAGAAACAATAAATCAAAGGTATCATATACATCAAATAAATCAAAGATAAATTTTTTTCACTACCAAAGTATTGAAATATTATTTTAACAGTGATAAGCAATGATCAAGTATGGGAATAAGATTAAAACAGTTATTTTAAATAAGTTTATTCTCTTAAACAACAGCCCCCCCGCATCACAAATTTGCTAAATTGGAACAGTAGCAGTTAACCAAACTGCTCTCTTGGGTTCTGAATTAAGCATGAATCTTTCTACAACTCAATTTACCCATTCTTGCTACATTCTAATAAGAACTGGAGAGAAGGGCTAAAATTGTGTGTAGAAGGTTCATATAAGTACATTTTTACCTTTGGCTGAAAGGATTTTATTATAGTGAATAGCCATGTGATTCTTGATCAGGTACAGGGTACTTAGTCTGAGAGAGGAGGAGTCAGTGCAAAAAGCTATAAAATTGAAACACATTTGATCATTACATGTTTTGGTGTAATATAAGAACATCCAACACTTTAGATACGTAAAAAGACAGAAACAAGCAGAGGCCCCAAGACATTCTGAAACACAAAGACACTGATTATTTAATGATGAGAATCTCAGCCTGCAGTACTTTTATCGACAACTTCCAATGAGCTCTCTGCCAATGAGACTCAAACCTCTGCCAGGAAGAAATTTCACAAGTATGAGAGGGAGATGTTAGAGATGTCCTTTCTTTGGGCACATAGTCTTTGCCTCACAGCTCTAAATTTCATTACTGAAACTGAGTTCTTAAATGAATTCATTCATTCAATAGTATTTATTGAGCACTTACTATATGCAGAGCACTGTACTAAACACTTGGAATGTACAATTCGGCAACAGATAGAGACAATCCCTGCCCCATGACGGGCTCACAGCCTAAGGAATGGTAGCATTTTTCAACAGTAACAACTTCTGGGAAAAAAAAACGATATTTGTTAATTGCTTACTATATGCCAAGGTCTGTGCTCAATGCTGGAGTAGACAGAAGATAATCACATTGGACAGAATTTTTGTGCCACTCAGGGTTCACAAACTAAGAAGAGAAGGGAATTTTAACCCCATTTTTCAAATGAGAAAACTGAGGCACAGAGATATTACGTGACTAGCTCAAAACCACATAGAAGGAACCAGGATTATCCCTCAGTCTTCTGAATCTCAGTCCTCTGCTTTTTCCACTATGTCATGCTGAAAACTGAGGTTAAAATCCCAAACAATATCCTACTGTTTGGCAAAATTCTTAAATAACTCTAATCATCAGTGTGGCCTAATGGAAGGAGCATGGGCTTGGAAGTCAGGGGAACCTGGGTTCTAATCCCAGCTCTGCCACTTATCTGCTATACAACCTTGGACAAATTAACTTCTCTGTGCCTCAGTTTCCTCATCTGTAAAATGGCGATTATGACTGTGAGTCCCAAATGAGACAAGGACTGTGTCCAACCTGATTACCCTGTATCTACTCCAGAGTTTAGAACAGTGCCTGGCACATAGTAAGAGCTTAACAAACATCATAAAAAATTTTGGCCCTATAAAACTGTCAAACAATTTGTTTTTCCTTATGAATGAGGAACAAGAATATCTTATTCCTCTGGTAAACAAAAAGGAGGAATTAGCTTTCATTATTCTGCATGAATATATTGATTTCTACGTTGTCACTGATGCTAGAAGGGATAGAAACAAACCTCGACCACTGGATTCATGGCTCTCCTCTGTTTCCTTCCATCTTTTTCTATGGTATTTGCTAGGCTTTTACTGTGTCAAGTACTGTTTTAAGCCCTGGGAATCAATTAAACAATCACTGGTATTTATTGAAAGCTTACTATGTACAGAAGAACTGTACTAAGCACTTGGGAGAGTAGAATACTACAAAATTAGCAGATACGTCCCCTGCCCCTAACAAGCTTACAATCTACAGGGATCTTCAGTCTAGAATTAATCAGGTTGGATGCCACATGGGCTCACAGTCTAAGCATGAGGGAGAACAGGAGTTGAATCCACATTTTACAGATGATGAAATGAAACTGAGGACAGAGAAGTGAAGAGACTTGCCTAATGTCACACAACAGGTAACTGGCCAAACCGGATTGGGATTAGAACCCAAATTCTCTGACTGCCAGGCACGTGCTCTTTCCACTAGGCCATGCTGCTTCTCATCTCCATCTCCAAAAATACAGCTTGCTTTCTTCCCTTCTTCCAAATTAATCTCCTAGCTCCCTTCCTTCCTTCCAACTCTTCTGACCTACTTTGCACACCTCTTCTCCTGGTTGGAACTCTTCATTAAAATCTACCAAAATGTATTTTCCCGCCTTTAGAGGCCTCTTAAAAACACCCCTCCCTGACTACTGCCCATTTCTTTGGTCATGTTTCTTTTAGTGTTTATATCGATATTGCTATATTTATGCCAGTTTATTCAATTTATACTCCTATTTTCTGTCACCAGTTGAATCTGTTTCTTCTTCTATTCCCATAATATATATGGGAATATTATATTATCTGTGTATGTCTACCTTCCCCATTAAGTTGCAAGCTTTTTGAGGGCAGGAGATGTGTCTTTAATTTCCATTGTATGCTCCAAATCACTTAGTACAATGCTCTGTACAGAGTAGACCTTCAATATTTACTGATGTTGATGAAGAACAGAGTTTGGCTTACAGTATATAAAATACATTTACAGAAAAAAGATATATATAAAAACAATAATAGATAATAGTAATTCACAAAATCTACAAGAACTTGAAACTTCATTATTATCCCACAAACTTAAAGAATTTTCATAAAATAGAGGAACCCAATCAAAATAATTTTACCTCATGAAAGAGACATGTCGATAAAAGCATTTTTTGTCCTACATTTCACTTACCATTACTTTTTGTGCTCAAGTGTCCTTTAAATGGGCTTGATGGAACATATTTGTGCTTGGCAGATGTTCTCCCTGTAAAGAAAAATGTAAAAAAAAAAATTGTTACTAATAGGATCAGATGGAATTTATTTTCTTAGAAAAACCTAATTAACCACTGGAATAGTCAATCAGATTATTGGAGTGCTTCTTGTAGTAATTACATCATTGTAAAACAATTTGATATAATGTCTTTGGCTACATTTGTGATGCTTACTTTCACTTTGTATTGCAAAATGACCCTTATGCTTTTTGGTGCAATACTCATTTAGATCAAGCTGTGTTAAATAAACTGTTTTGAGATCCTCGTGTACAAAAAAATGAAATAGAGGAATGGCAAAGTATTGTTTCCAATGAATAACTGATTTTGAAGCTACAATTATGCAATTGCCATCTCTAGGATGCTGACATAAATCTTTACTAATCACTTTACTTCTACTATTTATGGTTTACTAATAATATTAATTAGGTATGAAATACATAAAGACAAATTAGAGAAGCAGCGTGGCCTAGAGAAAAGAGCTTGGGCCACGAAGTCAGAGGGCCTGGGTTCTAATTCTCCACTCTACCACCTGTCTGCTGTGTGACCTTAAGCAAGTCACATAACTTCTCTGTGCTTCAGTTACTTCATTTGTAAAATTGGAATTAAGACTGTATGTCTAATTGTGTGCAACCTGATTAGCTTCTCTCTATCCCAATGTTTAGTAGAGTGCCTGGCATCTAGTAAGCGCTTAAATACCATTAAAAAATTCAGTCTTAAAAATTGCTCTTAAGAGTTTATAGCATCAATCCTTAAAGAATGGAACGATACTGAACACTATACTGACTTAATTAGTAAAAAAAAAAAAAAAGGTAGAAAAATAGAAAATTACAAAAGCATTATTTTAGCATTCAACCTTTGGACATTATTTTACCTACTTACTGGGCAGAGACCATGCTGCCTTCATTCAGAGTGGCTGATTCCATTTAAATACTTGTTAAATAATAATAATAATGGTATTTGTTAAGCGCTTACTATGAGCAAAGCACTGTTCTAAGCACTGGGGGGGATAAGCAGCGTGGCTCAGTGGAAAGAGCACGGGCTTTGGAGTCAGGGCTCATGAGTTCGAATCCCAGCTCTGCCACTTGTTGGCTGTGTGACTGTGGGCAAGTCACTTCACTTCTCTGCGCCTCAGTTCCCTCATCTGTAAAATGGGGATTAAGACTGTGAGCCCCACGTGGGACAACCTGATTCCCCTATGTCTACCCCAGCGCTTAGAACAGTGCTCGGCACATAGTAAGCGCTTAACAAATACCAACATTTTTTTTTTTTTTTTTTACAAGGTGATCAGGTTGTCCCAGTAGGGCTCACAGTCTTAGTCCCTATTTTACAGATGAGGTAACTGAAGCACAGAGAAGTGAAGTGACTTGCCCAAAGTCACACAGCTGACAAGTGGCAGATCTGGGATTAGAACCCAAGACTCCGACTTCCAAGTCTGTGCTCTTTCCACTATATTACATTATCACTCCCCATCAAAGTCAGACTTCACACCTCATTGATGGCTATGTCTCGGGATCTTGATGGGAGCCTCCATTTCAGAAGCACTGGGCATGCCAGTCTTAGACCGTCACCACTTTTTCTTCCTCTTTTCCTCTCCCACCTCATTCCTCTCCTCTCCGTCTGCTATTTTTCTCTTCTCTACGATGCTCAACTCTTCTGATAGTCTATTTCCTTTCTCTTTGTTATTGCTTAAAGGCTTGTTTCTCTTTCTAACCCAGCTCTCCTGTCCTTATAGTCTGTCCCTCTTGGAACAGTAAGTGCTCATTAAATACAATTGAATGAATGATTGAGGATTCCTGTATACCCTCCCAAGCACACAGTATGTGCTCTAAACACAGTAGGAACTCAGTAAATCGCACTGATTGGTTGACTACTTAGTAATTGCCTTGCAAGCCTCTCTCCTACTTCTTGGTGTCTTTTCTACTCCTACTGCATTCTACTCCATGCTCTCTCTGTCACTCTTCTAGTCTTCATCAGTTACTCTAGGCTCCTCTATTTTCACTCTTCTCCCATTCTATGTCTTCTTGTCTCTTTACCCTTTCCCCAGTCCCAGCGCACAGAACTTTGGCTGAAGCGATGGGTCTGGTCATCAGTTTCTCTTTCCCAGGGGGTGGGTCTCAGTGGTAGAAGGGTACAAAGCAAGGCCATCAGACCCTCTTCAGGAGATCAGCATCTCTTCTTTACCAATGTAAGATGAAGGTCTAGAAAAGCACATGCCTTCTACACAATGGTAAGATAAGGAAATCCTGAAATAATGTTACAGATTACACAGTAAGTATGTTTAGCATAAATAAGCAATGAAACATCTTGGCAAAGTGCATCTGCTCACATTAAAGCAGAACCCAGGGGGCTAATCCATCAATCAATTTACTGAGCATCTACTGTGTACAGAAGACTCTACTAAGCGCTTGGGAGAGTATGATAGACAGAATTAGCAGACATTTTCCCTGCCCATAGTGATCTTACAATAGTGCAATGTTCTGCACACGTAAGCACTTAATACCACTGATTAATGAAGACATAATGATAAGAATTTGGTGTTTAAGTGCTTGTCATTTGCCAAGCACTGTACCATGTCCTGGAGTAGATACAAGATAATCAGGTCAGACACACTTCCTCTTCCACATGGAGCTCAATCTGCATAGGATAATCCTCTTTGGGATCAAAACTGAGTGCTGTACTCAATCAATCAATCAAGGTATTTATTGAGCACTTACTATGTGCAGAGCACTGTACTAAGCACAATACAACAGAATTAGCAGACAAAGTCCCTGCCCATAATAAGCTTACACTCGGGGGGGGGGGAGGGGGGGGAGGGGGAGGAGACAGACATTAACATGAATAAGTAATTTATAATATATAATTCAAAGATACGTTACGTATTCAAAGAAAGTGCTTTGGGGTTGGGGGTGGGGAGAGTATCAAGTTTTCACAGGTCACAGACTGAAGTGTACTTTCTCACTATGTGTCCACCTGGACAAGAGTTTGCCAGATTAGGCAGCATGTTCTGAGCAACAGGTCCGAGTGCTGCCATTAAAGATTGTAGCATCCACACCTGCTTCATCTCCCTAGGAACCATCTAGGCAAATGTGGCAGCAGGTGACACAGTGACACTCGGAAACTAAAACTGACCCGGTGTCTGCATCAGGCCAGGACCAGTGACATGTCAAAGCTTCAAGATATGGTGTTTGTGGATCAGTCTGTCAATCGTATTTATTGAGCACTTACTGTGTCCAGAGCATTGTAATAAGCACTTGGGAGAGTACAATATAACAGAGTGGGTAGACACATTCCCTGACCACAACGAGCTTTCAGTATAGAGGGGGAGACAGACATTAATATAGATAATTTAATAATAATAATAATAATGTTGGTATTTGTTAAGTGCTTACTATGTGCCGAGCACTGTTCTAAGCGCTGGGGTAGACACAGGGGAATCAGGTTGTCCCACGTGGGGCTCACCTTCTTAATCCCCATTTTACAGATGAGGTAACCTAAAGATATATAGTCCAACGTTGGCCCCTGGGCAGCATCTTGGGTTGGTCTGCCTCATGCCAGGTCTGCTGCCAAGTCGATTTACTCCATAAGCAGCTCTGAGGCAGAGTACGAGCCTCCTGCTGAGCCGGGGGGGGGGAGCACAGACCCTTGGCTGAAATCCCCACAGCCTGATTCCTTGGTGTGGGCGGGGAGAGGGCGGGGAGAGAGTCACACAGTCTTTCAATCAATCGGTCGAATTTACTGAATGCTTACTGTGTGCAGGCCATTGTAACAATAATGATAATAATAATGGCATTTGTTAAGTGCTTACTATAGGCCAGGCACTGTACTAAGCGTTGGGGTGGATACAAGCAAATCAGGTTGGACACGGTCTCTTTCCCACATGGAGCTCACAGACTCAATCCCCATTTTACAGATGAGGGAACTGAGCCCCAGAGAAGTGGAGTGACTTGCCCAAGGTCACCCTGCTGACATGTGTTGAGCCAGCATTAGAACCCATGACCTTCTGACCTACAGTGCTCTGCACACAATAAGGGCTCAAAAAAGTCCACTGAATAAATAAATGAACTGGGAGAGTATCCATCAATGAATTGCATTTATTGAGCATATACTGTGTGCAGGGCACTGTGCTAAACGCTTGAAGGAGTACAACACACTATAACAGACACATTCCCTGCCCACTATGAGCTTAAAGTCTGGAGGGGGAGACAGACATTAACATGAGAAGCAGCGTGGCTCAGTGGAAAGAGCCCGGGCTTGGGAGCCAGAGGTCATGGGTTCGAATCCCAGCTCTGCCACTTGTCAGCTGTGTGACTTTGGGCAAGTCACTTCACTTCTCTGGGCCTCAGTTCCCTCATCTGTAAAATGGGGATTAAGACTGTGAGCCTCACGTGGGACAACCTGATTACCCTGTATCTACCCCTGCGCTTAGAACAGTGCTCTGCACATAGTAAGTGCTTGAATACCAACATTATTATTATAAATAGATACATTTTGGATATGTACATAAGTGCCGTGGAGCTGCGGTGATGAATTTGGGAGCAAGTCAGGGCACCGCAGAAGGGAGTGGAAGAGGGGGGGGGGGGGGGGAGGCGCCTGGCCTGGGTACAGAGAGGACAATGTAACA
Source organism: Ornithorhynchus anatinus (assembly GCF_004115215.2). NCBI lineage: Eukaryota > Metazoa > Chordata > Mammalia > Monotremata > Ornithorhynchidae > Ornithorhynchus > Ornithorhynchus anatinus. Next base: position 49,927,777 of record NC_041728.1, on the reverse strand, counting down.
GAGTCGGTAGACACCTGCCCTGCCAACAACGAGCTTACAGTCTAAAGAACTGCATCCAATCCAATTTGCCTGCATTATAATAATAACAACTCTGGTATTGGTACCAGGCTCTATACTAAGCGCTGGGATGGATACAAGCAAATCGGGTTGGACATAGTCCCTGTCCCACGTGGGGCTCAAGGTCTCAATCCCCATTTGCCGCGTGGCTCAGTGGAAAGAGCCCGGGCTTGGGAGTCAGAGGTCATGGGTTCTAATTCTGACTCTGCCGCTTGTCAGCCGTGTGACTGTGGGCAAGTCACGTGACTTCTCGGTGACTCAGTTCTCTCCTCTGTAAAATGGGGATTAAGATTGTGAGCCTCATGTGGGACAAACTGATTACCCTGTATCTCCCCCAGCATTAGAACAGTGCTCTGCACAGAGTAAGCGCTTAACAAATACCAACATTATCATCATTACCCCAGCGCTTAGAACAGTGCTCTGCACAGAGTAAGCGCTTAACAAATACCAACATTATTATTATTATTTTACAGATGAGGGAACTGAGGCCCAGGGCAGTGAAGTGACTTACCCAAGGCCACACAACAGACAACTGGCGAAGTGGGCATTAGAACCCATGACCTTCTGACTCCCAAGCCGGTGCGCTAGCTGCTACAGGAGGCTTGCAATAATAATAATAATAATGTTGGAATTTGTTAAGCGCTTCCTCTGTGCAGAGCGCTGTTCTAAGCGCTGGGGTAGACACAGGGTCATCAGGTTGTCCCACGTGAGGCTCACAGTTAATCCCCATTTTACAGATGAGGTCACTGAGGCCCAGTGAAGTAATGCTGGTATTTGTTAAGCGCTTACTAGGTGCAGAGCACTGTTCTAAGCGCTGGGGGAGAGACAGGGGAATGAGGTTGTCCCACGTGGGGCTCCCAGTCTTCATCCCCATTTTACAGATGAGGGAACTGAGGCCCAGAGAAGTGAAGTGACTTGCCCCCAGTCCCCCAGCTGACAAGGGGCAGAGCTGGGATTCGAACCCATGACCTCCGACTCCCAAGCCCGGGCTCTTTTCCACTGAGCCACGCCGCCCGCTTCTCTAACCGCACCTCCACCGTTTAGTAATAATAATAACGTTGGTATTTGTTAAGCGCTTACTCTGTGCCGAGCACTGTTCTAAGCGCTGGGGGAGACACAGGGGAATCAGGTGGTGTCACGTGGGGTTCCCAGTCTTCATCCCCATTTTCCAGATGAGGTCACTGAGGCCCAGAGAAGTGAAGTGCCTGGCCCATCAAGAGCGCTCAACAAAAGCCATTATTATTAACTGCATCTCCCGCAGCGCTTAGAACAGTGCTCGGCACAGAGTAAGCGCTTAATCAATACCAACAGCATTATTAATTATGGAGCTGCAAGCGGGGCGACCCTTCAACCCACCGGCTCCCGGAAAAAAAAACACCCCCAAAGTCCCTTTTACCTCTGCGGTTGCTGTCCATGATCGTCTATGTCCATGCTCTGCCCTTTGCTGCAGCCGCGGAGCTGGATGGACGCCCTCCTCCCCGCCCCCCGCCCCAGGTCTCCTTCCCGAGCCCGACTCGGCTATTCTCGGCCGGACTCGGCTGGGCTCGGCCCGGCTCGGCTATTCCCGGCCGGGCTCGGGCGGGCTCGGCTGGACTCGGCTGGACTCGGCCGGGCTCGGCCGGGCTCGGCTCCCTCCCCCCTCCCCCGGAGGAGGAACGCGTGGCTGCGGCGACGGTCGCCTTGGTGACGGTCTCCAGGCAGGTTGCTAAGACGTCAAGGGCCTGGACTGTGACGTCACGACGCAGAGCGGGAGCTCTGTCGCTGATGCTAATGTCGGTATTTGTTAAGCGCTTACTATGGGCAGAGCGCTGTTGTGGTCTGGAGACACAGGGGAATCAGGTTGTCCCCCGTGAGGCTCACAGTCTTCATCCCCATTTTACAGAGGAGGGAACTGAGGCACAGAAAAGTGAAGGGACTTGCCCACAGTCACACAGCTGACAAGTGGCAGAGCGGGGATTCGAACCCATGACCTCTGACTCCCAAGCCCAGGTTCTTTCCACTGAGCCACGCTGCTTCTCTCCCTCATAGACATAGAAGGGTCTTAGCACATGCCACAGTTATTGTTATGAAGTCTCAGTGCCAAGGCTTAACCGTCATTTCTGTCATATACTCCATCATATATAGTAGTAATTTGTTAAGCATTTATTGTGGGCAGAGGACTTTACACAGTGCTAGAAGAAGATACATAGCTGATAATTACATAATAATAGTAATAATGTTGGTATTTGTTAAGCGCTTACTATGGGCAGAGCACTGTTCTTAGCACAGGGGTAGACACAGGGGTATCAGGTTGTCCCACATGAGGTTCACAGTCTTCATCCCCATTTTACAGAGGAGGTAACTGAGGCACAGAAAAGTGAAGTGACTTGCCCACAGTTACATAGCTGACAAGTGGCAGAGCTGGGTTTCCAACCCATGACCTCTGACTCCCAGGCCCGTGCTCTTTCCACTGAGCCATGCTGCTTCCCTGTGTGCAGAGCACTTTACTAAGTGCTAGAAAAGGATACACAGCTGGTAATTACATAATAATAACAATAATGTTGGTATTTGTTAAGTGCTTACTATGTGCAGAGCACTGTTCTAAGAGCTGGGGGAGATACAGGGTAATCAGGTTGTCCCACGTGAGGCTCACAGTCTTAATCCCATTTTACAGATGAGGGAACTGAGGCACAGAGAGGTTAAGTGACTTGCCCACAGTCACACAGCTGACAAGTATAAGGTCCCATCCCTCAGGGGGTTCAGATGCTAAATACCAAGGATAGACCAACATAGCTTATTGCTTTTTTATGGTATTTGTTAAGCACTTACAATGTGCCAGGCACTGTACTAAGCCCTGGGGTAGATACAAGCTAATCAGGTTGGACACTTGTCCATGTCCCCCATGGGATGGAGAGTCTTAATCCCCATTTTATAGATGAGACAACTGAGACACGGAGAAGTTAAATGGCTTGCCCAAGGTTACAGAACAGACAAGTGGCAGAGTGGGATTAGAACCTAGGTTCTCTGACTGCCAGGACCATGCTTGATCCTCTAGGCCATGCTGGTTCTCAAGAAAGGAGTGTTTTCTTGCTGTCTAGACAAGGGTTTTTCTTTTGGTACAAAAGCCCACCTTGACTGCTTCATTAGCCTCCTCACTGACTTCCATGCCTCATGTCTCTCCCCTCTCCAGTCCGTACTTTTATTGCCATTGTTCTTGTCTGTCCGTCTCCCCCGATTAGACTGTAAGCCCGTCAAACGGCAGGGACTGTCTCTATCTGTTGCCGACTTGTTCATCCCAAGCGCTTAGTACAGTGCTCTGCACATAGTAAGCGCTCAATAAATACTATTGAATGAATGAATGAACTTCATTCTGCTGCCCAAATCTTAAAAAAAAGTTCTTAAAAAAATCAGTCCATGTTCCATACTCCTCAAGGACTATCCATCTCCTCAACTATCCAAGGATAGTGGTTGACTATCCAGCTCCTCAACAAACAGAAACTCCTTATTGTTGGCATTAAAGCATTTAGCTTTCCTCTTCCTATCTTATCCTTCTGATTTCCTGCTGCAACCCAATCCACTAATTTCATTCATTCATTCCAATCTACTCACTGTGCCTCAATCTCATCTATCTCACTGCCAACCCCTTGCTCTCATTCATTCAATAGTATTTATTGAGCACTTACTATGTGCAGAGCACTGTAACCTTCTTCTGGCCTGGAACTCCTTCTCCCTTCTTATATGACAGACCACCACCCTTCCCACCTTCAAAGCCTTATTAAAAATCACAGCTCCTCCAAGAAACTTTTGCTGACTACATTCTGTATCACCCTTGCACTTGGATATATACCATCTAAGCCCTCGATAATCAACCCACCTCAGCCCCACAGTACTTATGAACATATCCATGATTTGTTTTAATATTCACCTCCTCTGTAGACTGTAACTTTTTGGGAAGAATCAAGTCTACCAACTCTACTGTATCGTACTCTCCCAAACATCTAGTATAGTGCTGTGCACACAGTAAGCACTCAAGAAATACCACTGATTGATTAATTGATTAAAAATTTAGAGAGAATGAGGTAAAATCAAATAGAGCTTCCAGTGTTGCATCCTTTTTGTGTTCAATGTGGCCAGGACTGTGGCCTTTTTCCATCAGGAGTGTCTTTGAGTATGAAGAACTAGTGTATATATAGTTTATACACACATATTTGTTCATCTCACCCTCAGTCCCACAGCACTTATGTACATATTTTTAATTTATTTCAATGTCTGTCTTCCCATCTAGACTGTCAGTTCATTATGGGCAGGGTACAGGTCTCCCATCTCTGTTGTTATATTGTCCTCTCCCAAGCACTTAGTACAGTGCTCTGCACACAAGTGCTCAATAAATGTGATTGATTGATTGATTTCTATTTTCTAATCGGTTTCCTATTTTTTAACATGGAAGTTGCATGCCCAGGCATATATGGTGTGCTTTGAAAGTGGCTCGGATTTAGAAAAACAGGAACAGGTTCTTACATGATAAATTACTATTTGGAGTTCCTCTGGGCTGAATCATACATCTTATACAAATATTGCAACTTTTCCCCTCATAGGTTTTTGCCTCAAATTAACAGCTTGTATTTTTTTAGTACTGATGTGTTGATATTATAAAAAATGCTTTACCATGGTACTCTATTCTTCTTTATATTAATACACACACATTTTTATGGTTTCTCAAGCTTGAAGGTCTTTGGTAGCCTTTCAGAGACAGCTAGAGCATATTTAAACATCTCAAATAGAGCAATAAAACAACATCATCTTGCTAATCTAAGGCTCAAGCCAATTAGCTTTCCTTAAAAGAGTGGGTATTCGAGTGAGATTTTTACTTGATATAGCAAGTGCTGCAGTCTCTCTTCTTTTTTTTTAATGTGTGGAGCTATCTTGAGTGACCATCACAAAAAGAAAGAGGCTGCCCACCAAACAGCTTGAAATGGGGAAAAACAGCATCATAATGTTACCTAGCTATACTGTTTCTTAAACTTACATCATGGAGACTGTAATTTTAATTTTACTTTGGAAATATCTCTAATTTGGAACATTAACTGAAAAATTAAAATAGAGCTAAAAGAATGAGAGTTTCCAGCATGAAACTAAAGCCCAACTATAAATAGTTACTTCTTCAAATAACTGCGGTGGCTGCCATAATCACTTAAATTCCTTTATCCTGGAAATCTTTATATATTCCCTATTCAGTACATCTCAAAATTCCACATTATCTTACTCCAACAATTATAATTGGAAAACTGAAAAAAATGCTGAAGTATGGTAGTGTATACCCAGTTCTTCAATAACCCAAAAGTTGTTTTCTTGCAAAACCCACTGTTAAAGAAAACGTCTATTGATCAATCAGTGGTATTTATTGAGAGCTTACTGTGTGCTGAGCTCAATACTAAGTGTCTGGGAGAGTATGAAAGAGTAAGTAGAAACAATCCCTTATCTCAAGAAGCTTACACTCTAACTTGCAAAATGATCCTCATCTATTATGCCACCACCTACATTCACACAAGCCACTTTGGGCATCCTTTATCCAACAGGTTCACATTATGGGACAAAATCAATTAATCAATCAATGGTATTTATCAAGTGCTTATTGTGTGCACAGCACTGAACTAAGCACTTGGGAGAGTACAATACAACAGTTGGTAGACATGTTCCCTGCCCACAGTAAGCATACACTCTAGAGGGGTAGAATGACATTAATAAAAATAAATAATTGATAATTGATACAAAAATTCCACAGTGCCTAACAACATTCTAGCCAAATCCATGAAAATATGCATTTTGGAAAAAACTAATTGCACATTTTCAGGGAGAGTTGGTCCCTATACAACCTTTTTGTTCTTAAGGCCAATTTGCTATATTTCTTTGCTTGACCTTTTTGTTTTAGCCCAAAAATTAAAAACTACTCACACTAGAAGAAAACATGGTGTGGCAGCAGACCTGACTTCTATCTCAAAGGAATTAAAGGAAGTTGCATCTAATCTCCCTGGTAATTCCTCCAGGTGATCAGGCCTGGTTTGGCCCTGTAGCTATGGTGGTCTCAGGGGCTACTGTCAGGGAAGGGGCTGGTCTGGCCATGAACAACAACAACAAAAATTCAAAAGTGGCACTGGGTGACAGAGCAGAGGGAGGTCTGATGGAGGAGGATTCAGTGCACAGATGGAGGTGGGGGTGAACAGGAACTGCAGGGAAACAATTTGAAAAGCCACATTAGGGAGGGGCAAGGGGGAAAACACTTGAAGAGGGGCAAAGAGGGCCATCCAGATCCTGAACTCTCAGTCACAGTATGCACATTATATCAGGCACCCGCGATAAAATAATGGTGTCATACCACAACATTTCGTGGATAGTCCACCCAAGCCTGTCCAAACCCAGTGTGTTTTTTCAGGAGCACCCTGAAGTCCAGAGCCATTGTGTCTGTCTTCTCCTGGACTCTGTTTGCACAGTCACTGCTTCTGAGTCAAGGAACTCAGAGACAGAAGGCCAGGCAGAGGGAGGCTGGATGCTTAAAATCAAAGAAAAAAAACCCAAAGAGTCACAAAGGCATTTAATGCTGTGCCCATACAGCTGAAAACTGGATTTTTGATAAAATGACACATAAAAAGCCATATTAATAGTGGGAGAAGATGGGGAATAGGAAGTAAATGGAGTTACCTGATCACTAGGTGGAGTCGCCAGGTAAGTTAGACCTGAATATCTGACTTCTGCTGAAGAAAATGTCAGCTTCGCTTATCTTAGAACTGATGAAAAAAATGAAAGGTGTTCTTCATCTTCTATCTAGTTTCCTGTCCAAAGGCTTCTAAGAAAACTGCAATAGATAACCCCAGGATTCCAGGGCCCAAAGTATTTCAGTAATATTTTCCCCTCTATCTTTTGAGCCCGGTAAAGAAAGGGCCAGAAATCCAGAGCCCAACTCATCCTAGTTTTAGGCCCTCTTCAGGACCCTTGCCTACCTCATTGGAGCCCAGGGTTGTAGTGTGAAAACTAGGTTAGCATGGGACCCAAAATGACCACTGGCTGAACCAGAAATGAATCAGAACCTCACTACCTGGGGCACTGCCAAACAGTTGTGACTATTTTGCTGGTGCATTTGCGAGCATGCGTCTAGGAGTCAGAAGGTCATGGGTTCTAATTCTGGCTCTGCCACTCGTCTGTTGTGTAACCTTGGGCAAGTCACTTCATTTCTCTGGGCCTCCGTTTCCTCATCTGTAAAATGGGAATTGAGACTGTGAGCTCCACGGGGGACAGGGACTGTGTCCAACCTGATTAATTTGTATCCATCCCAGCGCTTAGTACAGTACCTGGCACAGAACAATACCATAATTATTATTATTATGATTATTACTGTTATATTTTCATACCCAAGGATTGTAAATAGAATAGTCCAAGGAAAAACTCTGAATGTCAGCAACCATCATCCCCACAAGCTCCTATGCTCTAACAGGCATGCTGTGATGTCCCTAGCTCAAAATAGACAGTACTGGAGCATGGTCTAATTGTACTGGGGTGTGCCAGAGCTCAGCCCTGGCACTTAAGGGGAGAGCCCTGTTGACCTGTCCTGGAATCCCGGCATCTTTATGCAGAGCTCTTAAATGTGTTCATTCAATCATATTTATTAAGGGCTTACTGTGTACAGAACACTGTACTAAGTGCTTGAGAGAGTGCAGTATAACAGACACATTCCCTGTCTACAACGAGCTTACATTCTTCAATAACAATAATAACAATAGCTGTGTTATTTGTTAAGCACTTACTATATGCCAGGCTTTGTTCTAAGCTCTGGGGTAGATACAAGATAATTAGGTTGGACTCAGTCCCTGTCCCACATAGGACTCACAGTTTTAATCCCTATTTTACAGATGAGGGAACTAAAGTGTGGAGAAGTGAAGTGACTTGCCCAAGGTCACACAACAGACAAGTGGCGAAGCCAGGATTAGAACCCAGGTCCTCCTGACTCTCAGGCTGGTGCTCTTTCCACTAGGCCACACTACTGGGGTCCTTTTGATTTGTCCCAGATGATCACAACCCTCCTGGACTCCCTACTGGCCCTTCCATCCCTTGGTGATAAATTCCACGCTCTAAATAATCTCATCTCCAAATTCAACTCCCTATTCTCCATGTCCCTCCATCATTTTTGTACCACCAAATCTCAGCCCTGAATCACCCCCACAGTCTGCTTCCTCTACTCCTGCAAGCTGAGTACTACTGGAGAAAATCCAGGCCCCTGAATGATTTCTGCTATGGGAAGCAGCATGGACTAGTGGATAGTGCATGGGCCTGAGTCAGCAGGACCTGGGTTCTAATCCCAACTCCATCACTTGTCAACTGTGTGACCTTGGGCAAGTCAATTCACTTCTCTGTGCTTCAGTTAACTCCCTCTATGCTGTAAGCTTGTTATGGGCAGGGAACGTGTCTGCCAACTCTAATATATGGTACTCTCCTAAGCACTTAGTACAGTGCTCTGCACATAGTAAGCACTCAGTAAATACAATTGATTGTAAAATGGGGATTAATACTGTGAGTCCCATGTGGGACACGGACTGTGTCCAACCTTGTATCTTCCCTAACATTTATTAGAATGCCTGACAGTAAGTGCTTCACAAATACCATAAAAAATACTTTTTAAAAATCCCTTCAAATTCACTCTGATCTGCTATAACTCAGCTCTCTCTCTTGTTTGGCAAATCTCCTGTTACTCTTTCCCAAGCCTGCAGCTCCCACCAACTTTTCCAGATCTTTACCTCCTTCCTGAAGCTGCCACTTCCCCCTCCTTCCCTAATCCTGATGACTTTGACAAATACCACTAATGAGAAAGTTCATGCCGGACCAAACAGTCCCTCCTTTACATTCTCATTACTCTGCACTTAAATGCCCCCTGCTCTTTTTCCTAACAATCTCTCAGTAGATCTACTCTCTTAACCTACCTCCACTGCCTGTGTCTCTGACCTCATTGCCTACACTTCCTTTAATCACTTCTTCCCTCTCTCCTTCTCTCCCTTATCATCTTCAACCATTTAGTTTTTTTGATGGCAGTTGTTAAGTACTTACTATGTGTCTTGCACTGTTCTAAGGGCTGGGATAGGTACAAGTTAATCAGCTTGGACACAGTTCTTGTCCTACTTGGGGCTCACAGTCTAAATAGCAGGGAGAACAGGTAATGAATTCCAGTTTTTCAGTTAAGGCAACGGAGGCACAGAGAAGTTAAGTTACTTGCCCGAGGCCACACAGCTGGCAACTGGAAGAACTGGGATTAAAATGCAGGGCCTGGGAGTCAGGTGGTCATGAGTCAGGTGGTCATGGGTTCTAATCCCAGCTCTGCCACATGTCTGCTGGGTGACCTTGGGCAAGTCAGCTCACTTTTCTGTGCCTCAGTTAGCTCATCTGTAAAAGGGGGATTGAGACTGAGCCCCATGTGGGATAGGGACTGTGTTCAACCCGATTTGCTTGTGTCCAATCTAGCCCTTAGTACGGTGCCTGGCATAGAGTAAGCACTTAATAAATACTATTATATTAGGCCATTCTGCTCTTAGTCTCAGATGGCTCCTTTAACTTCCAACATGTTCAAGACTCACCTATACTTTACTTAATTAATTAATTAATTATGGTATTTGTTAAGCACTTACTATGTGCTAAGCACTTTTCTAAGCGCTGAGGTAGATACAGGGTAATGAGATTGCCCCATGTGGGGCTCACATTTTTTAATCCCCATTTTTACAGATAAGGTAACTGAGGCACAGTGGGGTTAAGTGACTTGCCCAAGGTCACACAGCAGACAAGAGGCAGAGCCGGGATTAGAACCAACATCCTCTAACTCCCAAGCCCGTGCTCTTTCCACTAAGCCATGCTGCTTCTAGAAGCTTGGGAATGGTACCTGAGAGCTAGACCAAAGATATATAGCCCACTAGTCCCCACTGCTGAAGCCTTAACTTTACAGGACTCTATTTCTAAATTGTCAGTACCAAAAAACAATGTGTATCAGGTCTATTTTTTTTTTGCATTTAAACAGTACTAATGCATCGATCAAAAAAGATTTCCAACTATAAATTTCCCAGTGAGCAAGATGCATGAGGACTATTCAGAGAGGATGATATTTATTTCATGAAGCACCACAGCAAATGTAATTGCATAGCATTTATTCAAATAGTGACAACATCACAAATGAGAATGCAGTCATTAAACAAGAATCCCCAGCCTGACAAGGCTGAGGAGTTGCCCTGTTTGAATTTGAACATAAGAAATATCACGCTGGGTCCATCCGACCTAGTACTTTGTCTCTGACAGTAGCACCAGAGGATGCTTATAGGAGTAGTGTGATAGTTGCTCTCTTTGACATTTTTCCTTATGGTTATGGGTATATCACCTCCCACATCTGTTTTCTTTAATAGGCTTTCTTACACCCTTATTCCACCTAAAACATTCTTGAGCTTTCTATTGATAGACAACACCACAAGCACACACACTACAGGATCTTGGGAAAATTTAAGCTGCTTATGGGCAAGTCACATATCAACCAATTTTGTTTGTTTGCTTTTGGTATTTGTTAAGTGCTTACTATGCTCCAGACACTAAGTACTGGAGTAGATAAAAGTTAATCAGTTTGGGCACTGTCCATTTCCCACATGTAGTTCGGGGCTTTAATCCCCATTTTACTGGTGAGGTACCTGCGGCACAGAGAAATTAAGTGACTTGCCCAAGGTCACAGAGCAGACCAGTGGAGGAACTGGGATTAGAACCTAGGTCCTCTGACTCCCAGGCCCGTGATCTTTCCACTAGACCACACTCTTTCTCTGTTATATTGTACTCTCCCAAGTCTTTAGTACAGTGCTCCATATACAATAAGCACTCAAAAAATTATAACTAATTGTTTTATTGATGAATTGAGTACCACAGTGAATAAAGCAATTGCAAAGCTGATTCAAAAAGCACTAGAAAGTTCAAATGGACAAACTCAAAACTGCTGAATTTTCAAGATGTGGATTTGAGAGTTACTGTAACAGATCAAATTTAAAATTCATTTTTTCACTTAAGATCAAACTATCAATAAATACAAGTCATCATTTTAAAACACTTATTATATACCATTTCAAAACCTCCGTGCTCAAGATTACCCTGTTCCCCACTCCTCAAGAACCTCCAGTGGTTGCCCATCCACCTCCACATCAAACACAAACTCCCTACCATTGGCTTTAAAACACTCATTCTCCTTTCCCCCTTCTACCTCACCTCACTGGTCAGGTCTTCTATTACAACCCAACCCACACACTTTGCTCCTCTGATGCCAACCTACTCATTGTACCTTGATCTTTATAATCAAAATAATAATGTTGGTATTTGTTAAGCGCTTACTGTGTGCAGAGCACTGTTCTAAGCACTAGGGTAGATACAGGGCGATCAGGTTGTCCCACGTGGGGCTCACAGTTTTAATCCCCATTTTACATATGAGGTAACTGAGTCACAGAGAATTTAAGTGACTTGCCCACAGTCACACAGCTGACAAGTGGCAGAGCTGAGATTCAAACCCATGACCTCTGACTCCCAAGCCCGCGCTCTTTCCACTGAGCCATGCTGCTTTATCTTGCCACTCACCTCTCACCCATGTTCTGGTTCCAGTCTGGAATGCCCTCCCACTTCATATCCAACAGACGATCCAACTCCTCACCTTCAAAGCCTTATTGAAGGCACAAATCCTCCAAGAGCCCTTCCCCAACATTTCCCCAACACTCCCTTCTATGTCACCCTTGCACTTGGTTTTGCACCCTTTATTCACTTCTCCCTCAGCCACACATCACTGAAGTACATATCCATAATTTCTTTATTTAGATTAATGCCTGTTTCTCCCTCTAAACTGTAAGCTCAATGTGGACAGAGAATATATATATACACTGTCCTCTCCCAAGAGCTCTCCCAAGAGCTCTGCACACAGTAAGCACTCAATAAATACCATTGATTGACTAAGTGAATGAGTGAGCAAGAAAAGGAAGAAGCTCATTCTTCTTCAAAATGTTACCATCGTGGTCCAAGTTTTTGCCATATTGCAGCTAGAATGGTATCAGCCTCCCCACTAGTTTTTCCACCTCCAGCCTCTTGCCCTTACATCCCACAATCTCTAATACTGGATGCTTCACCGATCATCTTCGTGAAGCAACACTTGACACTCATCTCTCAGAATCAGAGGGGCCCTCACTCCCCATCTCGCACCTTCACTTTCAGCTCTTTGTACCTCTGGCCATTAAGGACCATGCCTCATGGTAAGAGAATCATCATTATAGCCGCCTGGGCTCCCAATTTGTGTGTGATTCTGATTCTGATTCTGGTGCCCTATAAGGGGTCCAGCATGAAGTGGAATTCCCAGCTATGCCCTGGAGCCTACTGAAATTTTAGTGGTTCTCAGAACTGTCCTAATTCTACAGGGATCTCCAATCCACTCGTGAGACTGGTAGTCAGAGGACCGGGTTCCTAATCCCAACCTATCTGCTGTGTGAGCTTGGACAAATCAATTAGCTTCTCTGTGCCTCTGTTAGTCAACTAGAAAATGGGGATAAAATGCCTGCTCTCCCTCCCTCTTGGACATGGAGCTTCATAAGGAATAGGGACTGTGTCTGATCTGCTGTTATCCAGCACTTAGTAAGGGGCTTGGCACAGAGTAAGCAGTTAAATACCCACACTATTATTTAGACTATAAATGTAGTCATATTCAAAGAACAGAGCAGCGATATGCCAACACAAAAATACATTTCCAATCCAGAAACAGCTAGACTATATAAGTAAAGTGCAACATTTCCACTAACTTTTCAAGGACTTTATATTTTTTTAGGGTGGCAACTGCCAAAAACAGCATTTGTGAATCTTGCTCAAGGTTGAGTGGCTCCACTTTGTATAGGTTCATGAATCTTATGCTACTTTGGGTAAACTAGATGTGGCAGATATCACAGCTATTAACTGCACTCATCTACAGAGCCATCTCCATCTCTGTTAGTTCCTCAGCTAGCCATTCATTTTAAATCTTTTAAACCCACTTAAAAAAAAATCTCTGTATGAACAGCATGTAGCCATTCTCTGGTTACTAGGTAACCCATCCCTGTAGCTTAAGGAATAGCAATTTCCAGTCTTCTACTGCCAATCAGATGCTGCAATTCATTAGCAATACGGCTGAATAACAAAGCTTGACATCCTACCTAATACAATTTTCATTCCATTTTTGCCACGAAACTCGATGTTTGCTCCGTCTCTTGTACATTTTCTCCTTTTGCCTAGAGATATACAGTCTAGGCTGCTAAAGAATTTCTAGATTTGCAACAGTGTCCTTTGTAAATGAACAATAACTAATACACAAATTGAACCAAAGATAAATAAAAAACACAACTATTCACCAAAATCCCAGTCCTAACAGTCACACTCCAGTTATGTTTATGAAGTATTTCTGACTACAGTTAGTTATTTGGGTATCTATTGTGATTTAGTCTATTGGAAGCTGTCAGTTTTGAAACTACCTGTGCAACCCCTTGATCCTCTTTTTATAAATATTCACAAATAAACCAATACTATCTAGAAAAATCAGCCTACCCCCCATCTCTCAACTCCTCTGCAGTATAAAATATCTTGTCTGATTTTCTTGACTTTTGCTATTTCTTACATTGCCTTTGTATGCTATTTACCTAATGCTAAACTATCACCCATTGTTTAAAGCAAGCCAGGTGACATTCATAGCAGTCCATAATTTAAAAAAATCTATTAATGACAATGATTCCAATGTAAAACTGAATTTATAAAACCAGATGTCAGTAATATCTGACAGTAATCATCTACAAAATTCACTCACAGACTTTAGAACAGAACTAAAAAAGGAAAAAACCCAAATTAAGAAAAATGTAGTAAATACAGAAGTCACAATAAGGAAACTTAAAAGCCAGTGACGGGTGACTTCCTTTCATTATTATTTCCAAAAGTAAGTGAGTCATGAAATGGTCATCTGTTTAATAAAGAAATAAATTATAAATAATTTCAAGTAAGTGGAGTTCGGGACAGTAATGCATCCATAATTTATTATGATGAGTGGACTGATAGCAGGTAAATTTTTCCCTTTGTACATCTTTCCTTCACAAACCCAAAGAGAAAATATGACACACGATAACTGGGCCGGTGGTTGAACATTACATATTCTCTTTTTAGTATATGCCACTAAACAATGCAAAATCAATTAAATATAAATTCATAGATGAATAGGGAAGTTGTCTTTCATTTTTCCAGATAAAGGTTATGTTATCTTCCTTCTTTCTCGTTCCCTCAAATTATTCTCGGAAACTAACCTTCAAAAAAACACTGTAAATTGAGTTACTATTCCATCTTTCATAGCCGATCCAGAGGTAATCTGCTGGGATCTTGCTGGCAATGGAAAATAATGAGATGCTTTGCTAATTGCCACAGACCTTATGAAAGGATTGGCATCCATAAGTAGATCAAGGTTCTAGAAAATGCTTAGTAAATTTGGCTGTGTTGAAACCTTCACTAAGATCAGATACTCCTACATGCAAAATATATTTATGCTGTAATGCAGGCTTTATAATCGGTTATTATGGCTTTGCTGAAGAAAACTGTTGATTGTATCACAAATTTGAATAGAGTTGAGCTTCTCATTCACAGGATAAAATATGGTGTAGATTTGGAGCTCTCATTTACTGCCCTTTTCTAGTGCAAGAGATCCAAACTGCAATGTCAGTTAAAAATAGAAGTTTATATTTAACCCCTTGGCTCCCCCCCCAAAATGTCACTTGCAAATGTAAAGACCACTGTGGTGGTCTTTCCCGAATCACTTATGACAGCTTGAAACCTTAAAATTATTGAGAGGAGTCATTATTATGTTATTGTGTGTGTATCATGACCTCCCACAACTGTCATTGAATTGACAACTTGATAGATATTGTCCAACAAAGTCTCTTTCTTAGGAGTAAAGTCTGCCAGTTAATCCCACTGTGGCTTTGTAGATGGTAAAGGTGTAATGAATTCATCATTATTGAGAACATTTATTTTAGTGATTACTGTATACAGGGTGATGTACAGATTCCAGTCTGTTAAATAGATAATGCTTAACACCATTTGGATTATTTTTCTCCTTGCAAACAAGACATTGTGGACAACCATTCATTCATTCAATAGTATTTATTGAGCGCTTACTATGTGCAAAGCACTGTACTAAATGCTTGGAATATACAATTCGGCAACAGATAAAGACAATCCCTGCCCAATGATGGGCTTACAGTCTAATCGGGGAAGACAGACGGACAAAAACAAGACAACATAATCACGATAAATAGAATCAAAGGGATGTACACCTCATTAACAAAATAAATAGGGTAATAAAAATATATACAAATGAGCACAGTGCTGAGGGGAGGTGGAGAGGGGTAGGAGCAGAGGGAAAGGGGGGAAGGGGCCTTAGTTGAGGGGAGGTGAAGGGGGGAAGGGGTAGGGAGTAGAGGGCAGAGGGGGAGCAGAGAGGGAGCAGAGGGAGCAGAGGGAAAAGGGGAAGCTCAATCTGGGAAGGCCTCTTGGAGGAGGTGAGCTCTCAGTAGGGCTTTGAAGAGGGGAAGAGAGTTAGTTTGGTGGAGGTGAGGAGGGAAGGCATTCCAGGACAGTGGTAGGACGTGGGCCAGAGGTTGATGGCGGGAGAGGCGTAAACAGGGGACGGTGAGGAGGTGAACGGCAGAGGAGCAGAGCGTGCGGGGTGGGCAGTAGAAAGAGAGAAGGGAGGTGAGGCAGGAGGGGTCAAGGTGATGGAGAGCTTCGAAGCCAAGAGTGAGGAGTTTTTGTTTTGTGAGGAGGCTGATGGGCAACCACTGGAGGTTTTTAAGGAGGGGAGTGACATGCCAAGAGCATTTCTGTAGGAAGATGATCTGGGCAGTGGAATGAAGAATAGATTGGAGTGGGGAGAGACAGGAGGAAGAGAGACCAGAGAGAAGGCTGACACAATAATCCAGCCAGGATATTATGAGAGCAACTAGAGAATTGACTCCTAAAAATCATCTCTAATTAGGGCAATTATTCAGAACATAAGAAGCCAAACAACACCATTACCATGTTACACCAGTGGTCCACTTAATCTAGTATTCTGCCTTCAACAGAAGCAACCAGAAGCTTGGTGGAATGGGTTGCCTCATTTGTGTTGTTTAGGGATGGACAAGAATTAGTATCATTATCATTATTATTGTTAACAGTAATAATAATAGTGATATTTGTTAAGAGTTTACTATGTGCCAAACAGTGTATTAAGTACTGCAGTAGATTAAAACATAAACCGGGTTGGACATCATCCCTGTCCAACCTGTCCAATCTGTCCACCAAGTCTTCAGTTTGATCCAGAACCCAATACATACTGTCTCCAGAGTCTGAGAGTCTTCTGAAGGATGTGCTGGGCTTCTTGGTTCTGTAGCCTATTTACCTGGCTATCATTGCATCGTTTGTCAACATGCAGCCTAGGTAGCAAAATTTTATCATGACTTTAAGCTTATCTACAGCTGTGAGACCCGAAGCAGTGTGGCCTAGTGGATAGAGCACGGACCTTGGAATTAGAAGGACCTAAATTCTAATCCTGGCTCTCCCACTTGTCTACTGTGTGATGTTCAGTAAGTCACTTCACTTCTCTGCTTTAGTTACTTCATCTGTAAAATGGGGATTAAGACTGTGAACCCCTTGTAGGACAGGGTTTATGTTGGCCTGATTAGCTTGTATGTACCCAGCCTTTAGCACAGTGCCTAGCACATCATAAGAACTTAAGACATACCATAGAAACAAAACCAAATGAACACTCAGCTTCCTGAGCAGTTCCATTAGTGCACTTACGAGCAATAATTAATATCAAATGGCAGCATAACATCATGAGCAGTGAAGTTCTGAAACCTAGTCAGTCTCCCAGCATCAGAGCTATGCTCACCTTAACACTGCTACTCTGTGTGGAACAGGTGAGGAAACTGAATAACAGCAGGACATCCAAGCATGTATGGAGAGTTAAAATTGGGAAATCCAAAGCAAGAAGGGCAGAACATTTGTTAAGATGCTTAACAAATATCACTATTATTTACTAATAATTTAATTGGAAATTTAAATATGTGCTCTAAATTGTTGTTCTATTTGCATATTATTTTATTTAAATATGTATGGCTTTGGCTTTAACAAATACCATTTAAAAAAATTATTACAGTTTCCCAAGCAATCTCCCTGGGATCTGCAATGAAAGGGAACCATGACATTGTTTGCCGCATTGGATAACTTATAGCCATACCAAGGCTTTCCACTATTATCTTTAATAATATGGATCAACCTATCAACCTGATTTCTATTTGTCTTCTCATCCCAGCACATTAGTTCCACATAGAAAGGACCTTTTGACACCCCTAGGAATGCTATACATTGAACTGAGTCATACTGAGAGATGAGAATCTACCTAGCAGTGACCCAAAAAGTGGGTATTCTTAAATTCCAATAACATGTATAATTTTACAGGTGCAGTGCATGTGCTGGCTATAGGAAATCACCACAGAAGATGATGACTGTTAAATCCATCATCCCTTGTAAAAGAATTCTCCAGAAACACAGGATTGCAAATAAATGCAATTGAAAAGAAAATCAACAAGGGATTTACTTATTCTTGTCTTCACTTACTGGTGCTAATGGCTGGTGTTATAAAACCAATTGTGGCAAAATCTCCCCAAGTTTAAGATTAATGACATCTTTAGATTCTGTATTGAATAGAAAGAAAAATGAATTAATTACTATGAGTCAGGGTATTCTGCAGGCTCTTGTGAAGCCAGTAGCTTCCGTTTCACCAGATGGCTTTCAAATCACCCTACAAAGCTAACTATTTAGAGAGAAATCACATCAACCACTCACCCCTTGTTAAAGCATAGCAACCATTAAACTGTGCAGAACACTCCCATAAAACAGTAAAGGGGATGCGGTATACTCTATTCAATTGAAAAAAAAATAGAAATATGGGGTCAGGGATTCTTTTTTTTTTCTGTTTTTTTTAATGTGAGGGAATATATTATAGTCCTGTTCAGAATATGGCCAGAACTCACATCTGAACTAGCTCCAAATGTACTTTATCGATATTTTTAGGTTGTTTGTCCTTTAAAGACCTAGTACCTATTCATGAAAATGCCCTTTTTTTTTTTACAAATAGTTTGGACATAATTTTCAAAATACAGTTACAAGTAGTTGGTGGGATGATGGGAATAGTGTTATAAAAAGACACTTTCTGCTATCCATACACCTCTATGTCTTATTGCTCATATAGTCTATATTCCATATTCCAAACCAGCGGTATGCATTTTGAACAATGCCTTTAGCAAGGTGAATGTAAATCGCATAATGACTTTTCAGCTCTCACATACCAACTAACTGTGATATGCAATAGACTATCTGCCAGTATTAGGGTTTCAGTTTACAGAGAGGCAAGCCCCTATGTTAGTAAGTTCTGCAAACATTACATATTTTGTGTTTTCATGAGTTATTTTCCATTTCCCTCTCTTTTGTAAAGTCCATTTTGAGGATAAACACATGAGTCCCATGAGGGACAAGGACTTTGTCAGATGTAATTATCTGTATCTGCTTTACTGCTTAAAATATATCAAGTACTTAATAAATACCACAATTATCATTATAATTATCATCATCATCAACAGAGTCATCTATGAAGTTATTTTAAAAAATCATCTGTGTTAAGTGCTTGTTTCGTACCAGGCACTGTACTTAGCACTGGGTACACACAAGATAATTGTATTGGACACAGTCTGTGACCCAAGTAGAGCTCACAGTCTCAATCCCCATTTTACAGATGAGATAACTGAGGGCCAGAGAAGTGAAGTGATTTTCCCAATGCTGCCCAGCAGACAAGTGGTGAAGCTGGAATTAGAACCTAGGTTCTCTCACTTCCAGGCCTGTGCTCTTTCTACTAGGCGACACTGCTTCTCGATTGTTGATGGAAGTTTGTGGAATGGTCCGTTGGCTTATAGTTAGTTGATAGTAAGCAAAGCTTGTGAGGTTGAAATTCTGACTAGAAATGTTTGGGCAGTGCGCAGATGGGAGACATATTTGGGGCTCTCTGTTTGTGTTTCTGTTTTTCTCTCCCAGCAGTGGTACTTCTTTGAGTGGATGGAATAAGTCTATATGATAAGTCCTGAAGATTCAGTGACAGTTTGTAAAAAATATAAGAAAGCCAAACAGAGTGAAAAGCTCCAAAGACATTGCTGATCATCTAGCCCAAGAGTAGTCGATGTGTAACTAGTATGGAAAGGGGAAGCTCTTCTTTGAGAAGCAGCATGGTGTAGTGGATAGCGCTTGGGTCAAGGAAGCAGAAGACCATGGGTTCTAATTCTGGCTCTGCCACTTGTCTGCTGTGTGACTTTTGGCAAGTCATTTTACTTCTCTATTCCTCAGTTATCTCATCTATAAGATGGGGATCAAGACTGTGAGCCTCACTTGGGACAGGGACTGTGTCCAACCTGTTTTGCCTTATTTCTGCTGATTTGCTGATTTCCTTAGCACTTAGAACAGTGCCTGGCACATAGTAAGTGCTTAACAAATATCAAAATTATTATTATTATTAGGTTTAAACACAAAAGCAAAAGAAATGTATGCTTACTTCATGAGTTTTGCTCCATCCCCAAAGAAATCTAATTTCACACACAACTTTATATTTTATGTGCTAATGCTAGCTTTAAATAGAACAGTTAATTAAAATTGTTTAAAGTAATCTGAATTTTAGATAAAAGTGAACCATCAGTCCAAGTTTTAGTTGGTTTTTTTTTGGAGGGTTTAATATTTAAGCAGAATGGGTTCAGTTGCTAATACCAGGGGTCTTATGTGCTATATTGTGTAATTTAAGTGTATATTACCCAAATGTCATCACAGAGTTCTGGCGAAATTGAAAAATGGAATTCAGTACACTGACTCCCTGATGGTCAAAGGGCAAGGAAAGGTAAAGTTAGAATTGGCAATAACCTTAATGATAGAGTTAAAGTTTATGTAAGCATATGTGGATGATAACACCTGTATAAAAAGATGAAATGGACTAAATCTGGGGACTGTATGACCTGGAGACATTTGTGCCAGACATCTTAAATATTCTCAAGAGATTTTGGTGATGCTACCTGAGATAGGTGGAGGATCACCAAGTGATCACAAGGTCCATGCAGACTAAATTATTCTGAACTTTGAGTTAATGAGGTTTTACTCTAGTCAACATTAATGAGAACTGGAGAAACAAAAAGAAAACCAACTATGTTCAAGACAACTACTCTTACATTATACATGGGGATCATACTGTTTTTGCAGGACTGTTAGAATAATAAAGCAAAGATGTCTTCAAAATTCTATTAATAATTTAAATTTTGAATCACATATTAGTTTTGAAAAATGGAAGAGAATGAATAATTTGCATGAAATGAAAATGATCATGGTGACAATCAATATAGATCATGATGTCAAGCTGGATAAACTATATAGCTTGTGAGGCTATGATAATTTGCTAATATTATAAATTATTTGAACCAATATACAGCTTATGGTACACATGATTAAACACCCTTCTAAAATTCAATAATTTATAGGGCACAATCATAATGCTTTTTTTTCTGTGGAATATATGTAACATTTCTTTGGTACTTACCTTTTACCTAATGATACCATTATCAGATTTTACAAAAATATCTTGAAGAAGACTTTTAATTTCCTGGTCCACTCAACAAGGCATAAATCAAAAACAGCATTAGATGACTTATTTTCCCTATGCTGGGGGAGTAGCTTGCCTTAAATACTTATCTATTCCTTACAACAGGTAGGATGATAGACTTCCTACCTTCATGGAGATGAGCAAATGGTGGGATTCCCCAAGGATCAGTGCCAAGGCCAATTTTGCAAATGGATTCATGGGCGATGATAGCCTACAAGTCCAATAAAATGCTGGCATGAGGTTTTAGAAAACAAAGACATTCATCTGGGATTCCTTGTTCTACAAAACCTGCATTTAGAGTGCAGCAGTCACCTCACTTCCAAGTGCTATACTGGAAAACAAAGATGATTTGGGCATACTATTTCTATTTAAATACCTCACATTTGTCAAAAGCAATCTGGAATTTTATATTTTTGTTTGTTTGTTTGGTGTTTCATTACTAGCACCTCAGGGAATTCATTCCAGCACAAGGAATTAGTAAGTTCAAGAAAGGTTTAGGTAAATAATGGTGACTACTGAAAGGGAAAATTTAGGGATGTTGGAGGGGAAAGATGGTACCTCCATTGCCATGAATCAACATACATAGGGGTAATCATTGTCTTGTTTCTACAAGCATCTGTGTTTGTCACTATCGGGGACAGAACCCTGGACATGTGCTGCAGGATCCTCAGTGACTGGGTCTGCATCTTTTCTTTCTACTGTACATCCCTAAGGGTCCAGTGAATACAGTAGGCTCGCTATAAATACGGCTGCTGTTGGACCATAGATCTCTAACTGAATCTCTAGGTTAGAAGTCAACATTTAGTTACCAATTCCTTTTCTCTTCAATCAAAACTACCGGCCATTGACTTTAAGGCACTCCATCACCTTTCTGCCTCCTACCTATTCACTCCTTTCTTCTTCACCCCATTTTTCAAGCTCTGCTTTTTCCCACGATCACCTTCTCACTGTGATTCATTTTTGACTCTTCTGTTTCTCACCTCTTTCCCCAAATAATTTCTCTTCTCCCCAGATCACATCCTCCCAACTGCCATCCCAGCATTTTTACACCACCTCAGCATTTATACACTCATGGTCTCACTGCAATTTTGTACATATCAATTTATATAGTTCTGCTACATAAACGTGACTTCCTCAGATCCATCACTTATACTGTGTGTTTACTTAATTAGATTGTAAGTTCCTCTGAGGGCAAGGATTGTGTCTTCTGGCTTGTACTCTTTCGAGCCAAGCATTTAGTACAAAGCTTTGCACAACAGAGGCACTCAATAAATTCGATTGATTGAAGCTACAGAATTTTAAAATTTCTTCATAGGTAGTGAGACTGAACAGGGCAAAGGCATTGTAAACATAAGCAAATCACCACTATTTTTAGTTGGACACTTTTGTTCCACAAGGCGCGGGTACTTAATCCCACAAACCCTTCAAACAGAGGGAAGATTCAAATATAAGTAAAATTTTATTTTAACTGTCCAAGGTCCTGAAATGCATGATCATTCTATTGACTTTATTGACCTTTAGTTCTTTTTAAGAAATACTTAACTGAGAAACTCTGAGGAAGTTTTAATTAGGTTTGGAATTTTAAACTAGGATTTAGAGTTTACAGGACCAAATAATTTTGCAATTCTTCACTCTTATGAAACCTTAAAATTTTAGTGGTAATTGACTGAAGTATTAGGTCAGTGCTATTTTACTCACAAAATTAAGAATTACCATTTTAAACAATAAACTAAATTTGACTAAACATTATATTAGTAATTATTTTATAACTATCAATCATATTTTCCCAATGTCCTAGATGAAGAAATTAATAATATTCTTCACAAGTTTGCAAATAACACTAAATTGGGTAGAGCTTTTACCACTTTGACAGACCTGGGAAGGAAAAAAAATGTAAATGACCTAGATAAATAAGAAAAAAAAATAGTGCCACATAAATAGAATGATTTTTAGTGTAGGCAAATGCAAGGCAAAACTCTTAAGGAGAAAAACAAATACAAATACAAATACAGGATTGGGAAAGAGTGGTTAGAAGAATTACAGCAGAAAAAAGGGTCCTGAGGAGCCCCAGATCCTGGGATCTGCTGACCTGCTTCAATCTGAGTCAGGCTCTGAAGGTGTGGAACCCTTCCTAGTTTACAGGAAAAAAAAAAAATGTAAACAAAAAAAGGGCGAAAAATTGAATTTTATGAGGATAAATGAATGCTTATCCAGAGTGAACAATGATTTGGCCAGGCATGTGGAAAGACTGCAAATTTCTCATTTTCCTACCTGGGAATGTACTGCGGTAAGGACTGACTGACAAAATAGTTGGGCTGGCAAATATTCAGTATTTATCTGTGAATCTGGGTTAAAGGATTCAGGATTGCTTAATCTGGAAAAGAGTTGACATAGGAATGACTTCTTCAAGAATCTGTATAGTTACTGTAAAGAAAATCATTATAGACAACACTACTAAACCCACAAGTCCATAATCTTGGCATTACCCTTGACTCACCTCTCTCATTCAATCCACATATTCATTCTGTCACTAAATTTTGTTAGTTCTGCTTTCATAACATCACAAAAATGTACCTTTCCTCTCCATCCAAATTGCAACTATGCTGATCCTAGCACTTATCTTATCCCACCTTGACAACTGCTTCAGCTCCTCACTTACCTCATTGCCTCCTGTCTTTCTCTACTTCAGTTTTTACTTTCCTCTGCTCCTCTGATTAATTTTCTAAAAAAGAGTTCAGTCCATATCTCCAAACCCCTCAAGAAACTCCACTGATATCCTATCCACCTTCACATCAATCAGATCACTCAATTGGCTTGCCTCAACCTACCTTACCTCACTGATTTCCTACTTCAACCCAGCCTGCACACTTCGCTTCTCTGATGCCTACTCACTGTACCTCAGTCTTATCTGTCTCACCACCGACCCCTTGCCCCTGTCCTCTCTCTGGTCTGGAACTCTCCTCCTGCCCCTTCAAAAATGTCAGACCACAACTCTCCCCACCTTATTAAAAATCATATCTCCTCCAAGAGACCATCCCCTACTATGCCCCCAAAATCCCCTACTCCCTCTCCCTTCTACATCATATATGTATTTGGATCTGTACTCTTTAAGTATTTGATAGTCCCCCCACCCTCTCCCTCCCAGCACTCATGTACATATCTGTAATTCATTTTAATATTTGTCTCCCCTGCTAGACTGGAAGCTCCTTATGGGCAGGAAAAATACCTACCAACTCTATTATACTGCATCCTCTGAAGTGCTTTATATAGTGCTCTCTGCACACAACACTCAATAAATACCCCTGATGGATGATCCTCTTTTCCATATCTACAGCAAAGAGAACAAGTAGAAATGGTTCAAAACCCTAGGGAGAGAGATTTACAACAGACATAAAATAGATAAAAATTTTTTTAAAAAGGTTATGAGACTTCAGTATAAGAGAGCTTCAAGAAAGAGAGAGCCACTAATGTGTCTTGATAATTTTTGAGACACTCTTTCTTTCAGGCAGGGGGCTGGTTAAATAACTTCTTTCAACCACATGAGTTTATGACATTTTCTGCATGGGCTAATCTAGCTGCAGATTTAATAACCTTACAGATCCCAGAGATTCTACCCATGTGTTCACAGCATGAATTATGCCTGTGTGTAAGCCAGTTAACATTAGCCAGCTGATCTCACCCAGAGCATCAGCAAGGTGGTGGGGACAGGGTCAGTGGAGGAAAAACTCATTTTGCTAACTGGGAATAACTGGGAATTTGATAGAAACCTTGGAGCCCAGGTTCTCAGGGTGTATTTGGAGGTGCATAAATGCTGATGACTTCAAAAACATTAATCTTTTTGCCCAGTGTAATACCCACTTGACTTGATTGGTGTTGGATGATACTTTTGTCCTGTGCAAATTACAGTGTTCTGCACATTGTAAGCCCTCAAATCCCACTGATTGGAAACTATCTTCAATTAATACTTTTGCTCTGGTGAAACGTGGTTTTAGTAAGTTACTTTGTAACACCTTAACATAAAAGCCCAAGTGCAGTTTCCAAAATAGTCATTTATAATGACACTTTCCCAAATAGACATGTTTGTTTAAAAAATCTAGTAGTTTTATGTATCAGGAATTCTTATAAGATTTCATATCTGTCTACTGAACACAGTCATAGCATGATAATTGTCCCCACTGAAATTAATTGGAAGTTTAAGATTTCCCTGTGCAATTTCATAAAATGCTCAAATTGTAGCTCAAACTGTAAATAATCTCACCTAGCCCCTTCCTCTAGGCAGGTGAAAATCTTGAAAACATGAATATTTCCTGCAGTGCTCAATTTCTAGTATATGTTTTCACTACAATCTCCAAATATTTTTTACTGAGAACCAACTTTCACTTTACGAAGAAAGCCAATAGAAAACCACAGTTTCCCTTTCCCATTGCCAAAGGAATTATTGCTATCCTGATTGCAATCCTGATATCCTGAGGAATCAATGTTCCCACAAGAGGTGAACCTTCCTTTAAAAGAGGTAAATAACCAACAAATGATGAAAACACAAAGCTCTATTATGATGTAAAAGCTGAATTTCTGGTGTGAGGAGCTTTTTTCTCCTTCCTATTAGACACTACATAATTATGAATACATAAACCCAATGTCTGTGTGTAAAGTCACTCTCCAACTGCTAAAAAATGAACACAGCTGGCCTTCTGCTAATTTTTCAACCACAAAACTGAACACAACACTATCTCAGTATGTAGTTTAAGTGTCTAGTGCTAGGACATTAGGGACAATGGAGAAGTGACAAATCCTATAGGGAAATTTCATTAGGAGAAGAAAACATTCAAAATATCCTGGGTTCCACATGGACACATGCCTCCATCAGCCATGGACATTGCAAACGATGCCACTGTAAGATAAAACTGAAAGCTATAACACACTTTCTAGAGATGGTATCCAGTCAGAGTGGGATTCCTCTTGTACCCTCTTGTGTGAAGAAATTCAAACAAAGCAGCTTTAATAAGCCTTCCTTTCATAATGATTTTGGCAAGTTCCAGATAAGCTCTAATCAGGTTTGGGTATTCTTTTTTTATTCTATCTGCTGAACTAACATTAAACAGGAACCTTCCCCCCCCCCCCCCCCCATCCCAAACCCTCCTCTTCACTCCCTGGGGTTTGCTTCCTTAGGAAATTCTCCTGCCTCATCACTGCAATCGTGTTAAATTCTGATCTGGCTGTGCAGGCTCATTAGCATTCAGTCCATGTTTCTCCACACAGCAGAGCCCCCTCCTTCTGTACACACACACCAGGGGCTGCAGCTTGGGGGTTGAGCTCAGGAGAAGTGAGCTAACCAACTCCTTGAAAACTTGCCTCTCCAACTGAAACTATTTTGGTAGAGGTTAACATTATTGTGGAGAATTCTGCTCACCAGGCCCTAACCCAATAACAAATAAATGGGATGCTACCAGGACCGATGCACTCTTGCTGCAGTTTAGTGCCTGCTGTACTAGACCTGGGACAATCAGAGTTTCTTTCTGAAGGGAACCGTGTTTGCTTATCAAGGAATTCCTCGAAGAATATGTGAAACAGGGGGGAATCCTCAGGAGTGTGAGAAAACTGCTGTTTGCCGAACCAGGAAGGCTAGAGGATACTTTACTCTACGATGCTTTGTTTTCCTGCCGCATGAACCTCAGGCTCTCTCGCTCTCTTTTCCACAAGTCAACACACTGGCAGCAATAAGCATGGAAGTTACCCAGCAGCTGGAGAGGGAATTGCTCGGCACTGCATCATTTTGGGATGTGATTACTCAGTATCAGAGAAGACTTTCCTCCCACTCGGGGTAAGTGATGTTAAGTTTCCCTAACAAAGGGGGTGGGGGTAGGGGTGAGGATGAAAAAGAAAGGGGTCTCTAACAGTGCAAGTGGTTAAGGTCTTAAGTTGTTCTAGTCGGTAAAGGAGTGGGCACATTTCACCTCATATGCATATTTTGGGATAAGGACTTTGTGGAAGTGATCCAGAGGGACTGAGATCAGTTCGATTCTTTGTTTAGAGTTTTTTAGGATAGACTTGCCTTTGTCCACTTCCTGAAAGAGGGATGGGGCCATGGGGGAGGGGAGGAGATTGGGGCGATGAATGATTTAGCAGAGCAGCTGCCCAAGAACAGCAGAAGAATGATCATCCTAAGGTCCCGGTGTCAGTGTAAGCCCTTAACACAAAACTAGGAGCCCGTAGCTCTCCAATCATATTCTTCTGCAGCCAGTCTCCCCAGTCCATTCCAAACTATGGCATCTTTGAAATAAGTGGTTGCAGTGACTGTACACTGTGGGTGTTTGCAAGGGGGAAAAGGATTTTCTTGCTTTCCATTCTGCTTAGGAACTGATGATGTTTGAGGAATTCCACTGCATCAATTTTGTCAGAAGGATTGCCTTCCATTGTTGTCTGTCTTGACTTAAAACAAGGCCCAGGATACTAACATGGCCCCATGCCTTCCACAGAGTGGGAAGGGACCAAAGAAGTTACCACAGATAAACCATTTGTTGGGATTTTTAAACTTCGGGAGGACCCAGAATCTCTGTACCATCTCTGTCATCTCTAGAGGTGGAACCGAGTTTTCGGGAACAAGGAAACTCTTGGATACCTCAGCCAGTCAATAAGTCAATCATATTTATTGAGCGCTTACTGTGTGCAGAGCACTGTACTAAGCACTTGGGAGAGTACAATATAACAGATCCATTCCCTGCCCTCAACGAGCTTACATTCTAGAGGGGCCATCTGATATGCACCTTGTTTTTTCTATCTGTTTCTCTGTTGTTGCCTTTCACCGATTTGGGGCTAGAACCATGGTGAAAACAAAGGTAGCCATAATTCCAGGGGCTAGTCATATTTACCCAAAGGGATACCTGGGAGGGGAGGCTCTGAGGGTGAGCATCCAATTCCTTTTAGAAGAACCTAGAGGCAGTTCTCTTCATGTCTTGCAATGGGATCTACACAACTGTTGGCATAATGTCCTCCCTTAAAGTAACAATAATTCATAATTCCTGCATTATATTGATCTTTGTTGCCAGAGAATGACATTTAGGGATCTCAGAGGCTCTCAAGGCACTTTATAGAAAACTCTGACATTGCATCATTCTTCACAGTGTCCCACTGAGGGAGAAAGGATCAAGGTTGGGAACTGAGCCACAGGAAGGCTGCGAGAAGCAGCATGGCCTAGTGGAAAGAGAGTGGGCCTGGGAGTCAAAGAACTAGGTTCTAATCACAGCTCTGTAACTGGCTTGCTGTGCGATTCTGGTCAAGTCACTTAACTTCTTAGTCTCACATTGTGCTTATCCATAAAATTGGAGATTGATACCTGTTTTCTCTCCTACTTTGATAGTCAAACTGTGACCCCCATAAGGGGCAGGGACTTCTCCAACCTGGGGTTATGTCCTATCTACCCCAGTGCTTAGTACATTGTTTGGCACATAATTAATGCTTAATACCTCAATTATTATTATTACTACTAGGGAGAGTACCTCTGGGAGGACTCCTAAAAGTACCTGTGGTTCTTGACTCTCAGACCAGTACTCTGATCCCACCATCACTCACTTGAATTTCTTGAATGCTTACTGTATACCTAGCACTGTACTAAGCACTTGGGCGAGGAACCTATACCAGGGTATACAGCCTAGAGAGGACCACCAGACTATCAATAACTTCTCAAAGAGGTGTCTTCTCTGGAATGGATCAGAAATCTGACTGGATTCCAGGAAAGGCTACCTGCTGGAGAATAACCTGGAGTTGAATGACAGAGAACTGAGCTCTTGCAGTTTCTGCTCTTGATGCAAGGCTGGCATAGAGTTCTTCTGGAAAGTCAGATGCCCAAGAGCAGAATGAGCAATAGAGAGACAATAAGCCTTTCTCCTCAGTCCCCACAAATTATCCCATGAAGCGCTTTGGGCAGTAATATTCAGTAAACATGGAGTGCAATCCCTGCAACCTCTACCAATGCATATTTGGTGTCAGTGGAAAGGGTTGGAATGGGAATTGAAAAGTGCTCTCCAACTAAGTCCTGAGGGGATCCAAAGGGAGAGCAGAAAAGGATGGTAACCTGGGACGAAGCAGCCAACTCCACGCAAGAAGCTGCTGTAGCTGCTGGTTGCTGTGGCAGCCGGGGTATGAGATATTCCTCTCTCCTTTTGCTAGAGTTCTCATCTCTTCAGCCATCCCCCCCTTCCCTTAAGGAGCAGCAAGCCCAGCTAGCTAGTCATACCTGGGGAAGGGAGGCCAAGTGGTGCCTGAGGAGAGAGGCTTCCCTAAGCAGGTAGCCAGGCCAGAAATGGGAGTAGCCCCGGCAAACAAAGGTTGATGGACGTGTCTTGGTCTCCTTAGACCATAGATGGAGGCAAGGAAACCTACCCATGGCACGAGCACAAAGCTAGCAGCAAGGGGATCTGGAGGAGAAAAAGAGGGTGCACCCCATGTGGAAAGTGGTCCCCCCAAGGAAGAGCTGGCCAGAAGTACTGCTCCTCCTCTTTCTCCTGCTGCTGCCTGTGCAGCCACAAGGCAGCCAAGCGTGTCTCCGGCTGCAAACTCCACCCAACAACACCGCATCCTCTCCCTCCTCACTCAGAGAGCAAAGCCAGTAAGTATCCTCGATTACCCTTCAGGCAGCACACAATTGTACACACCCTTTTACTCTTCTTGTACTTTTTTTTCAAAATGCAGACGTGACTTCCTCCTTAAGAACATAGTTTCTCTTCCCGCCCCCTTTGCAAGTTACAAAACCTCCCCAGAAACGTTTAGTGAACTCCCACCAAGCAAACGTGTCTCTCCCTCTTTCTCTCTCTCTCCCCCTCCCTCTCTCTCTCAGCTAATAAGCTGCTGGTATTGCTGCGGCTGCATTCAGATAGGACGGTCTCTCCCCCTCCTCCCTTTCCTTCACACAAGCCATGCTGCAACGCATCAGATGACTTTTGGGGGGTGGGGGCTGGTGTAGGTTTAGACTACGATTTTTCTTGCTGGCAGTGGTGAGGCAGATGGATGTGTGTATATGTGTGTGTGTGACTGGGTGTCTGTGTGCCTGAAACCTTCAGTGGATAGCGCTTAGGAGGGCTGGTTTGCTAGGTCTGCATTTGTGCTAGTCTGTATGTCAGACTGGTGTACGCATGTGTGTAAGACACAGAGAGAGAGAGAGAGAGCGTGTGTGCGTGTATGTGCTTGTGTGTGTGCATATTCGACTTAGATGTGTGTAGTAATACTGCAGCGGTTTCCTCACCCTCACTCCCCTCTCAGCACATGGACTGGACAATCAGGCTGCTGAACCTCACACCCGACGGGAACCACGTTTTGGATCTGACTTGCTGCTCTCATGTTGCCTTCCTCCCTATCGAACCATCTCTGCTCTTAGTTTTTATTCCACCCAGGGTGGTGCAACCCTCCCCACATCCCTCTAAAAATACCCTCCTCTGAACCCTTCTTATTGAATATTTTTCTCACTTGGCAACCACTGAGTTTCCTCAGCCAAGCATCCAGTTCCTCCCTTATTTGAAATTAATTTATTGGACTGCAACACTGAGACAGGGAAAGGATTGGGAGTTTATTTAAATTTTTCTTCTCCCCGTGCAACGGAGCAATGAAATTTCCAATTGAGACTCCAAGGAAACAGGTGAACTGGGATCCTCAAGGTTGGTGTTTATTACTTTTAACCTCCCTCCCTCCACCCCCACCCCACAACCGTCTCTAATAGTGCCGGATGACAGCATGTAGCTGGTCTGAATCTGGAGTAATTTTTCCTCCATGTGCGCTACCCATAAGTGGCAGGAATCTCTCTTCTGAAGCTTTGCCAGGGTGTTCTTAAGCTTGGAAATGTTACTGAGATCTGCAGAGCGGGTGGAGCAGCAGCAGGAGGAGGAGGGGGGCGGGGAATGTGTTAGATTCTGAAAACATATATTACCTGTAATTATCATAAGTATTTTTAGCCCCACTGTTTTTCTATTTTTAGGTAAATTAGTCAGAAGTGGATGAGAGTAGTAGAATAAAATGCCTCAAGCAGACAATACTCACTGCTTATTTTAATTTAGGAGTCTGAATGTGTGTGACTTCTTTGTTGCTGGTTATCTTTGTTTCTCTGGAAAATGGGTGGTGTACTTGTGGAGTCAGATGTGGCTGCTTGCTTAGGATGTTCTCACTGGGAAATGTATCCTGGCAGCAAGCTGGGATAAAATCTGCTGCAACATGTCCCTTAGAGGGACCAACACTGAGGGCATGTTAAATAATGAAGCCCAAAGGGCCCTTTTGTATTCTTTATCTTATGAACATTTGAACAACGACTGCTGTGCCTGTACTTCGACTCGCTAGTTGGGGTCTGAGTCTTGGTGGTGGGGAGTGGGCTGGGGGAAGGATGGGTGTGGAACGAAGTGTACGGCAGTGCAGTGGTTTATTGTAAGGCAACGTAAATTCGACGAGCGATAGAAAATATTCTCAGCTCAAGAGGGAGAGGGTAAAAGAAATAAGTGACAGAAATGGTCCTGGCGATTAGCATACAGATGCTTAATCTCCTCCTAAGTGATCGGTAGGGATTGAAACAAGTTGGAGCCTTATGTCCTGCTTTGCAGCAGGAAAGCTGGATCTTGGTCACTCTGTGGCACTTTTCTCAGGAAGTCTGAAGAATGACATGATATAGAGGATTGGTCTGAGTATTGCAGGTCTAATTCTGTTTGTCTGTGGTTTGTGCAGCATCTGTTTTTCTACAGGACTATATTTTCATATTTCTTCAGGATGGAGAAAAAAAAGAATAAGAATTCTTGGACACTGGACACTGCACAAATTCCAGTTAATATGATGAAAATTGGCAGTCTTGCCTTCAGAACCAGAGGCAAATCCATCCTTGACATCTTGATTTTGTCTTTAGGATATTGTAATACGTTGCCCATATCATTTTCTTTCACACTGACAAATCAGCACAAGATAATTCTGACGTTCACTAGGAAATGGACGGTAGGTATCACTCCCTGCTTTTAGACTAGGAGGTCCAAGCAAGGAGGTGTTAAGCAAGGTGCTTAGGGTTATCCACCCAATTTTTTATGCAAATGAGTACATCTCCAAGACTTGATAGGGTCAGATTCCCAAATACCAAGCCAACTGCCATCCTTTCAGGTATTCAATGTATGTAAATTATGTGTTTGGCAGGGTGGGGCAGGATGGCCTTATTTTGGAAAAGTCTTAAAATGTTCATTCTGTTATGACTGGAAAATTGAGTTATTGCCTTGATTATGGCAAAATAAGGCAGCAGCTACCTTAATAGGAGAATTATTCCATAATTATGCTGTTTTGTTTATAGCTCCACTATCTGACAATTTAATAGGATAAAATAAATGCAGTTTACAAACAGATTAGTTTTGATTGCACTTAGGTGAATTAAGTGAAGCATCAGCACATAATTTAAGTGCAAAAATCAAACCTAATTAATTTTTCTTGGAGAGTTAAAAGTCCTTCTTCCATATCCATAAGCATGGCCAATCAATAAAATGAAGTAAGGATCTATGGAGAAAGGAGGTGTTTCTCTCTGCCCATAATAGCAGTGAATATGACAGAAAAGAAAAAGATCGTTTTCCCCATTATATTGTTCTGGCTGAGATTCTAAATTAGTGGCTGCTTTCTAGCTGATGGGGGAAATGACCTGTTGAATTTGGATCTCATAGCCACTTTTAATAAGACTAGCAAGTACTACTCCCAAAGGGAACTAAAAATGGCAAAATACTGAGAAATTCAACGGAATTGGAAAGGGACACTAAACAGGAAAATACCGCCCCCCCCCCCTTTCACGATAGATGATGGCTTAAGTATTCTGTAGCGACCAGATAACATTTTTCAGAGACTGAAATTGACATCTGCTGATTTGACAACAAAATAATTATTGATCCATCAGTCAGTCAGGTTTATTTAGTGCTCACTATGTGCCAAGCACTGTGCTACGTGCTTGGGAAAATAGGTAATAGTAGGTAATAGTTATAGACTAGGTAGACATGTTCCCTGCCCCAAAGGAGCTTACAGTCCAGAGGGGGAGACAGACATTAAAATAAGTTACAGATAGGGAATATGATAGAGTGTAATGATATGTACATAAGTCCTGTGGAATGAATAGCAAGATCTTAAGGGGTACAGATTCAAGTGCCTAAGTGACACAGAAGGGAGGGTGAATAGGAGAAATGAGGGCCTAGTCAGGGAAAGCCTCTTGGAGGAAGTGTGATTTTAGTTGGGCTTTGAGCACCTTATTTGGACATACGGTTCATGTTTTGTGGGCAAGGAATTTTAACATAAAATCCCGAAACTAGTTAGGACCATATTTTGAGGAGGATTTGGCAATTTATTGATAATTTCATTCTGATTAAGAAATATAGGCAAACTGCCCAGAAACATCTGAAATTTTCTGTTTCTCAGAGATACATCTGAGTATGCACCTTATTAGAAAGGTAAAGCAAAACCTGCTTGCAAAACATGGTTCCCCCTTGCTCACAACCAGTCTATTCAGGAACCACTTTAAGTTACGACTAACTAGATTCACAGGATTAGCATGGCCTAGTGGGTAGTGGATAGGCCTGAGAGTCATAAGGACCTTGGTTCTAATCCTGGCTCCTCAACCTGTCTGCTGCGTCACCTTGGGCAAATCACCTCACTTCTCTGTGCCTCAGTTCCCTCATCTGTAAAGTGGGGATTAAGACTGTGAGCCCCTTGTGGGACATGAACCTGTCCATCCTGACTAGCTAGTATCTGCCTCAGTGCGTAGATCTGTGTTTGGCACATAGCTCTTAACTAATATCCCCCCAAAAAGAAAGTAAGCAAATACTGCCTTTTCTCAATGCACCATAATTGTTTCTTTAAATACTTACACTTCATTACCCTTCACTCCCCACCTGGGCTGTAAACTCGTTCAGGGAACTTGTCTATCAACTCTATTGTATTGTACTCTTCCAAGTGCTTAGTACAGTGCTCTTCAAACAGTAAACACTTAATATATATATGACTGATTGATTGATTAGGGAGAACTGTATGTGGAGGAGTGCAGGGAATTAGACATGCCCTTCTATGTTACCAGATGCCTTATTTGTACCCTTGTTAATTTTTGTGGGTAAACTTCAAATCCAAATTTAGAGAAATTATTCTCATTTAGACTAATCATATATCAGAAGGACATTCATAGTGAACTGGAAGATGAGATGAAAATCAATCCAGAAGAGTATTTGGGACTAGAGAAAGACCCATAATCTTTTCTAAATTTCTATTGTAATGTCAAAATCTCATCCCATATTTTAGTCTCTGGTGTTTAGTTTTCACTTTTAGAATTTGATCATTTCAGCCCATTTCTCAAAACAACTCAATTCTATGTTTGAAGGGGGAGTAAAGTTAGTTTTGGAAGACTGTCTGAGACAGATTCACCCTAAGGGACTAGCTGAGGAGTGGTATGAAAACTAAATGTAAATTAACATGTTCTGACTTTAGGACCCCTCTGCTCCCCACAACTCCACAGTTCTGAAAGTTACCCACCTCTTAAAATATAGGAGAATCAAAGGAAGTAATTATACTTAAGAACTGCTCACATTAAACAATTTCTCTTTAAATGATGACACCATTTGGCTCAAGATTCTGTGCAATGGCATGTTACAGATTTTAGCAGTATTATGGATAATTCACCCTAATAGACAATGCCCTGACATTGGTTACAACTGAGAGTTTCTTTCAACCTCAGGGGATCAGATCTCTATGAAAAATTAATTCTAATGGACAGGTATCAGTGGTAAAAAACCGATTCAATTTAACGTTCAATCAGATAATATTTGAACTCCCTGAGTTATGTTGTCCCTTCCAACTACCACTTATCAATCAATCATTTTTATTGAGTGCTTACTGTGTGCAGAGCACTGTACTAAGCAATTGAATTTATTTATACTCTCCTTAGCATTCAGGGACCTATACCACATTTCTTTATAAATTTTTGACCTCTCCAGTTGAAAATATTTTTCTGTTTCCCCTCTTCAAGTGTAAGCTCCTTGAGGGAATGGTGTCCTTTCATTATTTTGTACTTCACAGCTGTCTGCTAATACAGCACAGCACACCTAGTGGGAGCTCAGTAAATGCTACTGTAATTACTACTACTACTACTACTACTACTACTACTACTTATCGAATGCTTCTGTGTGCAGAAAAATGTTCCAATGATTGGATAAATACAACAAAAGCAAAGATGCATTCCCCGCCTTCCAAGTCACGTCAACAGCTCTGCCTTTCCGCTGGGAAAGAGCAGAAGTGTGGAAGTCAGGACACCTGAGTTCTAGTTCCAGTTCTGCCATTTGCCTGCTGTGTGGCCTTGGGCAAGTCTTTTAACTCTCACTGTCTCAGTTTCCTCACCTATAAAATGAAGATTCTCTATCTGTTCTTCCTCTGCTCCCTCTAGACTGTGATCCCAATGCAGGACAGGAACTGAGTCCAATCTGGTTATCTTGTATCTGCCCCAGGACTTAGTAAAGGCCTTGGCACATAGTAAGTTCTTAAAAAATATTATTATTACTATCATCATTATTGTTATTATTATCAACTCACCAACCATCTTTTTCACTAACATAGGTCCAGTTTTTTATGGTATTCGTTAAGCACTTTCTATGTGCAGGGCACTGAACTAAGTGCTGGGGGAGGTACCACATTATCAGGTTAGACACGATTAATTCAATTAATCAATAATGAGTATTGAATGCCTTACTGAGTGCCTTCTAAGCACTAGCGAAGATACAATAGAGGAAGACGACACAATCCCAGTTCTGAAGTGGCTTATGATCTAGCGGAGGAGACAGACATAAAATAATTTACAAATAGGAGGAAGTTGGCAACATTAAGCACAAAATAGCAAAGGGAAGTGGTGAGTGCAATTTCACTCATGTATAGATGCATTTTCAAATGTAAAGCCAATTATTTATTCTGATTTCACTATTTATAAATACATTTATGTTTGTTTCTCCTATTATAGCAAAAGGTCTTTGTGGCAGGGAATGTGTCTTGTGCTTCTATTTATTTTCCCAAGCTCTTATACAGTGCATTGCACTGAGTGGGCATTTTACTAACTACCATTGGTACCTAAAGAGCATACAATCTAAGGAACGGATATCTCTATTAGCTTCTCAGCCACATACCCAAAGAAGCCAGAAATAATCCAGAGGGTTCCAAGCTCATTGCCTACAAATATTCTTCCCCAACTTTTCTAACTGGGTGGTTGCCTGATCAACCTCACTTGGCTATAAATTACTTACAAATCAGCAAAAACCTGGCAAATCTTAAGCTGAGCAGTAAGAGAGAATGCAATTGAAGGTATAGTCTAGCATAATCTTTAGTAAGGAGGTAAACCATACGTCTGTTTTCATTGGTTGTGGTTGCTAAGCTAAACAATGGGAAAGCAACCTGGAGCATAACCTGTTTAGAAACCAGACCATAGCAAAACCACAAGATTCAGATCACAGTTCAAAATGCTAAAGGTCACCAACTGCAGTAATCCTCCTTTAACATTATGCTCCTTAAACCCAATAATCAAAAACTGTTTACCAGGAAGCAGTATGCATTTGATTTTTCTGGAAGATGCAAAATTTCAGATGACATCAATTGTAGCTTAACTATAAGTTCTCTCGAGCTGAACGGAATTGTGTCCAGATCTAAAGATAGTTCATTCAATTTCTTTGAAAAATGGTAAAAACATTGGAGACCAGAATGTGTGACATACTGAGTTCCAATTTTTATGCCCATCTCAATAACTGGTTCTGGTTGACCTTTATTAATTCATCTTTATCTATTGACCTCAGCATTTCTATTTCTAAAATGGGAAAATTAGGAAGAACAATTTTCAGAGGACATTCTTTTTAATTTTAAGCACGGTTGTATATAATGGTATTACACAGCAGTCTAAGTATCAAATAACACTCCCACACTAACAAGCTGTTTAGGTAAGATTTGTTCTCCATAAAAAGATCCATCTTCCCACAATTCAAGGTAATATTTTCTACAAGAAAATGGTCCTTTGTGAGAGGTAGAGTTTAGAGGTCTGTAGACCTGGCTATGAAGTAATAGAGTCAAACTTATTGGACATTTGATTGCAAGCATCTCTTTGGTTGCTGCTATATTATTCTTAAGCCAGACTTGTAGAGAGCTTGACAAAATAGTCATGATTGCAGATATCTTTGCCAAAAAGCAAATATCTCTGATTGTATACAAATCTACTCACATCATAGATATGATGCATCTGGTGGCCATACTCATCAGTAATGTGAACAAATTCAGGTCTTTTGCTTTGGGTCATAGTTAAGAATTTAAGAAAACTGTTCTTTCTCGCTGATCCTACTTTGATGTTATTATGCACAACTGAACCCATCTATCTCAGAAGGAATTTGGAAGCCTTTAACCCTTCCTTTATAAGATTTTAGAGGTATTTTACTAAACACGGAGAACACAAATAAATTACTGTACCAAGCACTCTCTTGGTCTTTTCACTTTGGCTCTAAATAAATATGGGTAGATTCCGGGCATTTCTTTTTCAGCGGGATCATTATATCATTGATATATATGCAAGCATTGTTCTTTTGACCCTACTGGGAGCTCTGCTAATCCATTCTTTATGGCTCTTGCTCAAAAGGCCAAGCTCAAACCTGCAGTAGTGCAGGAAACTGCTTTAGGGTTCTCTTTCTTCCTACAGTCACTGCGGGGGTTCTAACACTTGATGTATGGAGAGTGAATGAAAGACAGACCTCTGAGTTAAATGACTGATTCTTTTTTTTAAATATTTGCTAAGCGCTTACTGTGTCCCAGGCACTGACCTGTCTCTGTTTGTGACAGGTTACTATTCAGAGCAGCAGAGTTGACTTGGACCCAGGGTATTCTGGTGAATATTTAAAACATCATTTCAAATGTTAGATGCTACAAAAGCCCCAGAACTACTTTTGCCATGCTGTTCAAAGATATTCGTTTCTATTAACAGCCTGTGATGATCTTCACTTTCAACATCACCCTTAAGAGTTAGACGTTAGTGTGGATGGAGCATTGAATGATCATTGGTTTAACAATGATCATTGTAACAAAATGGTAACAAAATGGCATTCAGACATCTTAAAAACAAGGAAGTTTCCATTATGGATGGTACCAGTTATGGAAAAGAAAGAGTCTTCAGTGTTTGGGATGGACTCGGGGTGCCAACATCCGAGAAGTTTAATGTCATGGGAAATATCAGTATGTGTGGAGGTAGTGATGCTGAAAAACTTTGGGAGAAATAATTGGACCGCACAGGATTAGAAAGGTAAAGAGCAGTAGTGGAGTTCTTCCCTACAAGTATGCCAAGGAATAGCTTTCAATCTCATATATAACCCCCAAAAGAATAAAAATGACGCTTCACAGCTGCTTCCCAAGATCTCACAGCAGTAACAGTGTTCTCGGGGCTCGGCATTCTGCCGAGTGCTAGGTTTATCATCACTTGATGGATTCACATCTTTTTTTTAAATGTTAGAGATAGCCAATATATCACAAAGTGGCAT
The DNA here is from genome assembly GCF_004115215.2 of Ornithorhynchus anatinus. Classification (NCBI taxonomy): domain Eukaryota; kingdom Metazoa; phylum Chordata; class Mammalia; order Monotremata; family Ornithorhynchidae; genus Ornithorhynchus; species Ornithorhynchus anatinus. Next base: position 49,889,452 of record NC_041728.1, on the reverse strand, counting down.
CCAGTCCCTTGGAACACTTTTCTAACTCCACAGGGAATGATGCTCATCAAAAGTCTTTGAATCCACCATAAACACCAAGCCCATATGATTTTGTTCTGGAAACACAGTCACAGATATGCTGATATGTAAGAAACTACAAATCCCTTTTCACAATCAGCAAGGTCCTGTGGATTAACAATAATTATGCGATTATGGATCAGCCTGTGCCACAGAATATTGAAACAGACTCATAGCCAATTATGCCTGAATAATTTTTTAAAAATATGACAGAGTTAAGAAGACCAGTATGACCTTTGGAAGATTGCTGATAAGAGTGAGTCAGAAGGACCTGAGTTCTATTCCCAGTTCCACCACTTGTCTGCTGTGACTTTGGGCAAGTCACTTTACTTCTCTGTGCCTCAGTCTCCTCATCTGTAAAATGGGTATTAAGACTGTGAGCCCTATGTGGGACAGGTACTGTGTCCAACCCAATTACCTTGTGTCTACCCAGTACTTAGTACAGTGTTTGGCACAGAGTAAGCACTTAACAAATACCATTATTGTTATTATTAATAATAATATGACACCAAACTTCATATTTTAGTGGAGGTCTCCAACAAAGGGACACTTTTCAACTTTTGCCAAAGGGAGCATATTTCATTTAAATTATTTTTTAAATAGACTGCATACAAACTTGCATGCTGCCCCTATGCATTCTAGCCCTTGCTTTGGAGATAAAGTGCTCCTGCCATACTGTGAATCCTGTGAAGTATATTCTTTGGCCTGGCAAGTAATATTAGGTTCCAGAAAGACAGAAACCTTTGGTCCTAACACACCAAAACCTTATCCTTCATCCAGAGCTCTGGTTTGTACACCTTAATCTCTGTTTAGTGTAGAGTGCCATAAGGGAGGAGGGCTTGAACAGCCAGTAGAGAGGGACTAGAAATTCCTGGGCTTCCAGGACCTTGTGTGGCAAGTAGTCACCAGAGAGGTAGTCTCAGTCTGAAAGAGAGGGCTAAAGAGGGTTTTGGGCTACACAGTGCTTCATTGCTTTGGTCGTGCACCATACCACGAAAATATAATGAATGGGCCCAGCTTGTGTTCAGAGTTTAGAGTCCTTTTCTTAAATGAAAAAATCTAGTTCCGCTACAGACATCACCCCTGACTTCTTGAACCAGTCCTTCAGCATCTCCAAAGGGGCAGGTAATGTCAAATGGCAGTGTGGGACCAGAAAGCAAGAGGTCTTGGAACACAGCAGTTTGTGAGCATCAGAGCAATTGATGCTTGTTGCAACACAGCTTCATTAGCTGGGTCCGGTGAAGAGAATGGCTGACAGCAGGATGCCCAAGAAGTCGTTCAAAAATTCTTCAAAAATGAAGAGCTGCTATATATAGGTATTTCCTTCCATATTCGGGCAGTTGTATTCCACAATATGAGTTTTTTGAGTCAGTTATGTACACAGTTTTGAAGCCTATTTTTAAACATTAACATAAGGTTTAAGTTTAGACTAGTTGGCTGTTACACTATTTGTCAGAAAATGATCTCTTTGTCAATTTGGTGTTGAATGATTGCTGATCCTGCTGAAGGTTGTAAAATTCTGTGGACAGTGGAGTTTTGGTCAGTGGACTTCATTCATTCATTCATTCATTCATTCATTCATATTTATTAAGTATTTACTGTATGCAGAGCACTATACTAAGTGCTTGGGAGGATGTAATACAATAATAAGCAGATGAGTTTCCTGCCCACAAAAAGCTTACAGTCTAGGGGTGGGGGATACAGACATTAATAGTTTCAAAGGGAGACAGGTGATGGGCCTAGAAATTGTATTAAGAGCCCTAAAAATATATATATATATAATATATATATTTATATATACGCACACAATATGTTAGCTCAATTTAGTTCTGTTAGGTCTCCAAAGAAAAATGCATCTCTGATGACATGCAGTTCAAAACAATGTTGTTGCTGACTTCTGGGAATGTAGTTTCTGGAAATACAGGTGAAGATTTAATATAAACTTTCAATATCTATTCCATCCATTTGGACTATCATGTTCCTTTAAAGACAGTCAAGTCCTAAATGTCACTTTGTCCTAGGTCATGAAATCAATCAGAAGCACATAAATAGAAGAAATGAGCTCTCTTAGGGTACAGATGTTCCATCAACAGATATGAAGAGGGAAAGGCCATTTTCTCCTCTCATGCCCATTCCTGGCCGCAAGTACCCATTGCCTGAAACACGTTATAAATTGTGCAGTTAGTATAAGGACATTTGGTTCCGCAGTTACCGAAACATTTTAGGAAGGGAAGGACGAGTCACAGATTGGCTTTTTGACTTTGGTGTTCTGCCTAGTTTAGTGCATATATTAGGATACTAACCAACACACGACGGGGTTTCCACTTCAGAAAAGGACACCTTGTAAAATACTGCAGTTCTCATTCACTTTTTATAAATTCTCTCGACGCTTGCAGTATTCTCAAGCAGCGTGGCTCACTGGAAAGAGCACAGGCTTTGGAGTCAGAGGTCATGGGTTCAAACCCCGGCTCTGCCACTTGCCAGCTGTGTGACTTTGGGCAAGTCACTTAACTTATCGGTGCCTCAGTTCCCTCATCTGTAAAATGGGGATTAAGACTGTGAGCCCCACGTGGGACAACCTGATTCCCCTGTGTCTACCCCAGCGCTTAGAACAGTGCTCGGCACATAGTAAGCGCTTAACAAATACCAACATTATTATTATTATTATTACTGTTCTAGGGGAAACGAACAAACTCATTTAATCATTCCATATGACTGACTCCCATATGCAAATGTGTTTTCCATTGTTTCAGTTCCTTAGATGAAATATCTGCTTAAAGACAAATCTAATCCATTAAGTGTTTTATGGACCCCCAGGTCCCCCAAGGGGTGTCATTAAATTGACATGACAACTTGAAATATTGAATTTAAAATCTGGTCTCTGAATTAGCTGAAAGGATGTGAAAGACACATGAATGTAACTGACTTTTCCCCTTCAATTGAAGTCTTCTGTGTGGTTTCCCCTAAAACTTCCAAGATTCCTGTTCTCAAGAAAAGGAACCCAGCGTCATTCGTTTTAACTGCAGAGCAGCACCTTAATTCACACAGTAGCATTTTCCACATCTGCTCGAGGCTTTATTAATTTTCATTTTCCTTTCTGCCCAGTGAAGGATCTCTGAAAGCAGAGGAAAGGATTCAAAAAGTGGAAATCAAGCTACCTGGGTTCTAGTTCTAGCTCTTCCACTGTCCTACTGTGTGAGTTTTGGAAATCATTTTCCCTCTCTGTGCCAGTTTCCTCACTGTAAAATGGATATAAGATACTTGTTCTCTCTTCCTGTTAGACTGAGAGTTCTATGTGGGACATTCACAATATTCAACTTAATCAGAGTAGTAGTAATAATATCTACCGAGTACCCAAACTGTCTATTATATACACAGATAAACTAAATTACCACTCTAGTACTGAGACCAGGACTGAGAGCCTGCATTTAGTGATTGATTATAGTAACAGTGGCTTGTACTGCACTACTTACACTTCTGCAGGGGCACAGAGTGCAACTAGTCAGTTGCTCTATTCATTATTCATTCATTCATTCAGTCATATTTATTGCGCACTTACTGTGTGCAGAGCACTCTACTAAGCACTTGGAAGGTGCAGTTCAGCAATAAAGAGAGACGATCCTTGCCCACACTGGGCTTCCAGTCTAGAGGGGGAAGACAGATATCAAAACAAGTAAACAGGCATCGATATAAATAAAAAGAATTATAGATATATACACACCAAAACAAACATATCAATATAAAAATAGAATTATAGATATATACTATATTCATATATACATAAGTGCTGTGGGGCGGGGAGATGGGGGAAGAGCATAAAGGAGTGAGTCGAGGTGATGCGGAAAGGAGTGGGAGCTGAGGAAAAGGGGAATTAAGTCTGGGAAGGCCTCTTGGAGGAGTTGAGCCTTCAGTAGGGCTTTGAAGGGGAAAAGAGTGATTGTTTGGTGGACTTGAGGAGGGAGGGCATTCCAGGCCAGAGGTAGGATGTGGGCTGGGGTTGGCAGCAGGACAGGCGAGACAGAGGCATAGTGAGAAGGTTAGAACCAGAGAAGCAGAGTGTGTGGGCTGGAATGTAGGAGAGAAGGGAGGTGAGGTAAGAAGGGGCAAGGTAATGGAGAGCTTTGAAGCCAATAGTGAGGAGTTTTTGTTTGATACAGAGGTTGATAGGTAACCACTGGAGATTTCAGAGACTTGGAATTTTGAGCAAATGTAGAGTAAGGAGGGAACAATATATGGAGGCATGAAAGAAAAAGTGCTTTAGAATGAACTTGGAAAAGAAGTGAACCATTTTGAGATGTTGAAATAGAGAGAACAGCATGGCATAGTGTATAGAGAACCAGCTTGGGAGTCAGGAAGACCTGGGTTCTAGTCTCAGCTCTGCCATTTGTTTGCTGGGTGACTTTGGGGAAGTCACTTGACTTCTCTGTGACTCAGTTACCTCATATGTAAAATGGGAATTAAGACTGAGCCCCATGTGGGACAGGGACTTTGTCCAACCTGATTTGCTTGTATCCATTCCAGAGCTTAGTACAGTTCCAGGCACACAGTAAGTGCTTAATCAATACCACAATTATTATTATTATTATTGTTATTCTTAGGAGGGTTGGAAGGGCATGAGAAAAAGCAGAAGATAGACTGACCCTACATGTAGTGATCTTTAATTGACAATTCAGCTTTGCCTCTATCACTAGTCCTAGATTACTTTTCTCATATTTTTTATATTAAAGATATTTGAATGTACAAATCTGTAGTTTTAGTGTTCAGATTTTCTAGCTATCCTTCACTTAAATCATAATCCTTTCTGCATGATATCACAGGCAGTTGTGGTGGAAAAAAAGCATTATTACTTAACGTAAGACTAGATGAAAATTTAACTAGGATATGATCTAGTGCCTGGTATTTCAAAGCAGACTGGAGATATTAATTCATTCTCTGGTCAGGAAGCAGATATCCTGAAGTTCAGTGTGGGCAGGGAACATGTCTACTAACTCTGTTATATTGGACTCTCCCAAGTGCTTAAAACAGTGCTTTGCACACAGTTAGTGCTCAATAAATATCATTGATTGATTGATTGAAAGTTCCTAGAGTCTTTCTAATTTGATCCTTTATTGAAATATTATCCCATCCATTGTTCAATCTTCATTTTTCGCTCTTCAAACCCACTTAAAAAAGTTGGGGTTTGACTAGGCCAGACCCCAAATCTTGCATTTCCGATGGGCTCAGGCTGGGTTTAGAATGGGGAAGGCCTAGGTTGGGTTGGATAGATCCCAAAAGTCTAGTCCACGCAGAGGTCAAATATATATATGTTTTTCACCTGGGGATCTAGATTTCTAATCCCACTGAGTGCACAGGAGCATCTGTAAATGTACAATTTTTTAAGCATGAGTAACAGCTTCACTGTTGCTTGCTTGCCCAGAGCCATCATTAGGGTGACCAGTCTTCTAGGTTTACAGCAGATAGTTGTGGTTTCCTCTGGTCTGTCCCTTGTCTGGTAAGACTCTGACACTCGTGTATTTATTTCAAATGGCCAGACGTCTTCTACTGTGGTTCTTGCTACCTAGTTCTGTGATTCAAAATCTGAGCCCATGTTCAGAGGGACCTGGGTGATGAAAGCAAAGGCTCTGGAGCGAGTAGGGTTGGGGGAGCGGGAGACTGTAAGCACCCTGTGGGCAGGGAACATGTCTGCCAACTCTGTTATATTCTACTCTCCCAAGCGCTTACTACAGTGCTCTACACAAAGTAAGTGCTCAATAAATACAATTGATTGATTGATTGGGAGGGTCTTCCTAGAGAAATGCTCTAAGTTGGAGGGCTCTGGGTGTACGTGTGCAAAATGAAATGTATGATTTTATTATGTTAGGCTAGGGACAAGAAAAACACCTGTGACACCATGTGTGTCTCTTTGTGTGGCATTCATGAGGGGTATGATGTCCATCCTTAGTCTGAGGAGACCCAAACAGATGAGGCATGGCTGCAGGGCAGGTGGAAGGTGTGGCAGAAAGCAAGCATTAATCAGTAGTATTTTTTTAACATCTCCTGCATGCAGAGTACTGCTCTAAGCAAATGGGTGAGTATAATATAATTCATGGACTTGATTCCCTGCCCTCAAGAGCTTATAGTGTAGTGGGAAATGCAAACACAAAATAAATTACAGAAAGAAGAGGAGGAAGGAAAAAGTGATATGCATATAAGTTTGAAATAATAGATGTCAATATGTACAGAAGTGCTTTGAGAGCATAAGGGTGAATATAATTCATGCAGGTGTGCTGACATAGTAGAAGGGAGATATGACCTGGAGAGAAGAAAAATTAATTAGTAGGTTGGGGGAAAGGGTGTTGCTGCTTTTCTTCAAAAAAATAGCTTATTTTTCTTCAATTTCCATTAAAGTTTTCCTTATTTGCCTTTTTTGGGTTTGTTTGGGTATATTTTCCCCTCCCATTTCTGTTTCTTTATATTTTTTTCTTTTGTACTGCTTTTTGCAGGAAATTGGAAAAAATACCTTAGGTTTATTAAAGCCAACCTGAGTATCATACTCAGCAAGTGGCTTCATGAAAAATGGGCAAGGATACAGCAGTTCTGGGGCTCGTGAGGTCTTAGGGAAATTCTGCACCTGTGCCTGATATCCTTGGCAGCTGCCTCTCAGTGTGTGTTGCTGGGTATTGGGGCACAAGGTGAGAAAGTACGGATGGTTCAGTACAAACCGTTATCACTCCTGCAAAAATACCTCAAGCATCTGTCATATATCTTCCCCCCACCCCCAAATCATTTAGTCCTATGAAACACACACAGGTCCATTCTGGTTTCTTGTTGAGAGAAATAACAGTGACATTGGATACTAGGGACGCAGTGCTCATCCTATAGGACAAGGGGCTGGATAATCAATCGATCAATCAATCATATTTATTGAGCATTTACTATGTGCAGAGCACTGTATGAAGCACTTGGGGGAGTACAATGCAAGGGAATTAACAAACACATATTCTGCCCATAACGAGCTTACAGGCTAGAGAGCAATGAACCCTTCTGTATTTTTCCAGTGTATATAATGATGGTATTTGTTAAGTGCATACTGTGTGCTAGGCACTTTACTAAGCACTGAGGTACATACAAGCAAATTGCACTGATAAAACTCCCTTTCCTATGAGGAGCTCCACAGTTTCAATCCCCGTTTTACAGATGAGGTAACTGAGGCACAGAGAAGTGAAGTGACTTGCCCAAGGTCACACAGCAGACAAGGGTGTAGCTGAGATTAGAACCCATGACGTCCTGACTCCCAGGCCCATGCTCTATCCACTGCACCATGCTGCTTATACTATGCCATGCTGATTCTAAATGAGATAACACCTCCACACAAATGCAATTCAGCAGACCAACATCTTAAAATATACTTGGCAGATTACTCCCCACCTTTCTCCTCCCACCACAAAGACTCATATATGTGGTACTGCTGCATGAAAATATAAGGTGGAATGCATCAATTTTATTTGCAATTACTAGGGCACAATGTGGCTTTGAAGCAGTTCAGGGTACGAAGAGGAAGAAGCATTCTTATTGAAATTTCAGAGGATTTATGACTCACTTTCTTCAGCTAAGTCACTGTGTGAAGTAGGGGGAATGAAAGGTGGAAAGAGTTGTTTAAGTTGCAGAAAATTGATGGACAAATACAGTCCATTCAGCTTGATGAGAGAGTGAAGAAGATACTGTTAAGCAGAGTATCCAAGGCTCCAGCAATCCCTTACTGTTCTAATGCACTGTTATAATGGGCCCTAAGGATGCTAGCAGATGTTCCTTAATAGATGTATTAGGTTTTATAGCTCTGAATACAGAACACTATGTCTATTGGAATTTTTTCTTTTAAAGAATAACTTGAGAACTTTATGAAACTTTCAGCCTCTACTGGTATATCTGGGCTTCAGTTTTGCTGATATTGCATCTAGATGTACAAGTTCTAAAGTTTATTTTTAGGGTTCTTTCAAAAAGCAATCTTAGGTAATTTGTGTGGGAGAAAATTATGCAAATCAGCTGTTAGTTTTTTTCAAAGAGCTATCTTTATTTCCTCTATTGATTCAATCAATTGTATTTATTGAGCACTTTTTATTTGCAGAACACTGTACTAAGCACTTGGGAGAGTACAACACTATTGAAGTGTATAAAATCTGTCCATCCAGCCTCTCTCCTGAGTCTTAGTTCCACTATGAATTTATATTTCCAGGTTTAGGAACCTGAATCTCAGGACTCACATGAGAAGCAGCATGGCCTAGAGGAAAGAGCATGGGCCTGGAAGTCAGATGACCTGGGTTACAAATCCAGCTTTGCCAGTTGCTTGCTGTATGACCTTGGGCAAGTCACTTAACATCTCTTTGCCTCAATTATCTCATATCTAAAATGAGGATTAAATTTTCCTCCATCCAGTTTAGACTGTCAGTCCCATATGGGACAGGGACTGTGTCCAACCTGATAAACCTGTATCTTCCTCAGAATTTAGAACAGTGTTTGACATAGAGCAAGCACTTCATTCAATTGTGTTCAGTCGTATTGATTGAATGCTTATTGTGTGCAGAGCACTGTACTTCATGCTTGGGAGAGTACAATACAACAATAAACAGACACATTCCCTGAGTTCCTTAAAAAAAGTTGGGGGGCATTCTCTGGGACTTATACCTAAGACAAGAGGAATTCCAGGGAAAGCTAATGGGGAATACTTCCAGGTAAGTATTAGCAGGAAAGGCAACCTATGGAAAAATTCTCAATTTGGTTATGCTTCTACCTCTCATTTCCTCCTCATGCCATCCTGTTCAGCAGATAACTGCTAGTTAAATACTAAAAGATTCCTGTTGGCTTTACTTTCCACTATAATTTCATTTTGTTATGGCAAAAAGGCAATGAAAGATATCTCTGTTATAATTTCGTGACTCAGTGATTGAGCGTTTCAGTAAGTTGCATGACTCTGAGGATACACAAATGAGCTGGCGAACAGTCCAAATTTAGCAACTAATGAATACTGAAAATTATCTTTCAAATATCTGTGGTTTGGCTGAAAGTACTTTCCTTTCATATTTCTTTATCAGAAATATTTTAAGGGAAACATAATACCTTTCTCATTCACAGACATCAAATCATCTTGGTATTTTTCAAGGACCATTTGATTTCAAAGACACATTTTGCTGAATTTGAATAATCAAAACTCCAAAGCCCTGGGCTTCTAAGGGCCTTATTAGTCAAAACAGAAACATACAATTTATGCAGAATTACAGATGTGGAGTCCCATCTTTTAATTATAGTGGTCTTAAATCCATTGTATTCTCCATTTTAAAGTGAAAAAGAGAGAATTTTTCCTATTTACAATAACCTGAACTGCTTTCCCAAGCTCAATAGGAGCTGGATAAATTCATAGATTAGAGTTCCAAAGCCGGTATTTAGGTAAAGGATATTGGTAGGTCGATTCAATCAGTCTATCAATGGTACTTACTGTGTACGAAGCACTGTACTAAGCACTCGGGACAGTACGATACTATGCCATGTGGCTGGATATTAAGGAGGGCAATCAGCCCAGTGTTCCTTCTTTGACCCTATTACCATTCTCAGAGATAAGGTGTTGGGCTGGCTGATTGATCCAACCCAGTGTGGCATTGCTTATGTTCTTATAATGAATCAATCTACCTTGAAGTACTATATGAAACACTTTCCTAAAAAGCTCATGCCACTGAAATAGCTGCTCTGAAAATGGATTTGAATTCTCTGGATATTCTAAACTTTTGCAGATTATTCCTGTCTGTTTGTGATCTCATCTAAATATTTAGACTGCTTAGAACAGAGTACAGTATCAGAATTTGATCAGAATACAGAATACATTATATCAGAAAATATTATGAGATTACACCTCCCAAAGCCTGGCTTTAAATCATTTCCAAAATGTACAATAACCCATGTCAAGATTTCAGCACCCTGAAGCAAATAAAAAGTATAAAAATTCTAAATATAAGTGATAAGACCATTGAGAAGAAGCCCCAGTTGATTTCTGACCTGAAGGTATTGCCTCATACATACAATTGTCCAGTTTTGTTGTGGGCAGGGAATGTGTCTGTTATTTTGTTATACTGTACTCTTCCCAGCACTTAGTACAGTGCCTGCTTACAGTAAATGCTTAAAAAATAAGATTGACTGATTGATTATTTGCTTGTAAACTGTTCCCAGTGTCCAAGAGAACAGCCATTCACAGGATATGTAAGGAAATCGGTCAGTGGTATTTATTAAGCGCTTACTGTGTGCGGAACACTTACTAAGCACTTGGGAGAGTACAATACAATAGAGTAGGTAGACAAGTTTCCTGTCCTCTAGCTCACAGTCTAGATGGGGAGACAATCACTAAAATTAATAAATGACAAATATGAACATATTCACAACACACCCTGGGTACTGCTACAAACTACTATAAAATCAATCAGCAATTTGACTAACACCAATGCTACTTCTCAGGCAACAAGTTTGGGGTCAGACACAAGTCACTGTTCCTGATTTCTTAACGCTGACGTGAAAGTTACTTACAGGGTTTTAGCTTTTATTAGGGAATTACCATTAGTTTGATGCTTGTTGTTCCCCACCAATGAAGGGATCAGTTTCCAACTCAGAAAATAAGAGCAGCCTTCCCAGCCCTTTAATAAAAATTAAAATATTCCTGGGAACTTTCAGTCCACTAGCAAAGATCTCTTATGAGCAGTTCTCAGTGTGTCAGTCACAGTAGTTTTTTGAGGTTTGAATTCAACCACACTTCAGAGAAGCAAGTCTTTTGACATTAAGCGTGATGTGGGCAGGAAATTTGCCTACCAAATCTGTTTCATTGCTCTCTCCCAAGTGCTTAGTACAGTGCACTGCTCACAGTAAATGCTCAATAAATATGATTGATTATGACATAGTGTTGACTAAAGACGATTAACATCACAGGTATTAAGACAAAGTTCTGTATGCATTCTCTCTCAACTGATGCTGTATGTCCTGCAGAAAAATCTAAGAAATTTTCCTTTTTAGCTCAGGTATGCCTATGTCTAAGGCTGGAGGAATCCAATAAAATCTCTTTATTTTTTTAAACTACATAATTTGCTGTAATTTGGCATAATGGTAAGAAAATGAACTGAGCTGGCAGGGAAGGTGAGCTTTGGAGAAAATCTCTATTTGTTTACCCTTCTACCTCTCATTTCCTCCTCAAGCCGCCCAATTCCACTGGTAGCTGTTAGTTAAATACTAAAAGATTTCGCTTGGCTTTACTTTCCACTATGATTTCATCCTGGTATGGGGAAAAGGCAATGGAAGATATCTCTGTTAAAATTTCATGACTCAGTGACTGAAGGTTTCAGTAAGATGCTTACTCCAGGATACACATACAAGCTGAAGGTAGACTGTAGACTGCTAACCCCTTGTAATAATAAATAATAATAATAATAATAACTATGGTATTTGTTAAGTGCTTACTATGTGCCAAGTACTGTTCTCTAAGCACTGGGATAGATACAAGATAATCAGGTTGTCTCATGTGGGGATCATACTCTTAATCCCCATTGTACAGATGAGGTAACTGAGGCACAGAGAAATTAAGCAGCTTGCCCAAGGTCACACAGCAGACAAGTGGAGGAGCAGGGATTAGCATCCATGGCCTATGACTCCCAAGTCTGTGCTCTTTCCACTGAGCCACACTACCTCTTTTTGTAGGCAGAGATGCCAACTCTGTTGTATTAATCATATTTAGTGAGTGCTTCCTGTGTACAATGCATTGTACTAAGCACTTGATTTGTACTTTGTCAAGTGCTTAATACAGTGCTCTGCACACAGTAAGTGCTCAGTAAATACCATTTATTGATGGATTGACTGACCGAATGGAGTAGAATCATTTGCAGTTTAAAGCCTTAAGATGCATCATATTTGATCTTGACCAACATTTATTCAACTCTAAATTAAAGTTTTACGTTAAAGACTGGGATAGGCTAAACTTAATCCTCAGATTGAGACATACTTGATGATGAGAAAAACCCAACTACAGTTAAATCCCGAGAAAAACTAAAGTTCTTTATTTTTCACTAACTCAAAGGTGGGAAGCTTGACCATTTTTATTGCAGTGCATATATTGGCCAGGGTCATCCTCGGGTAGGACAGATTGACATAATTGTCCTGGACCTTGCCCCTCAGGGTGGGGAGTGGGTGGAGTCCTGCTTCCACTTTGTTCAAGAGGTTGTGCTACTTACAGGGACTATGTCCAACCCAATTTGCTTGTATCTGCCCTAGTTCTTAGTACAGTGCCTGGCACATAATAAGCGCTTAACAAATACCACAGTGATTATTATTAGTAGTAGTCTTGGAGAAACTGATGAGGGAACCAAACTAGTCCACTTGCTAGTTGCTTACAAGATCAGGCTAGGAGATAAAGGTGGCCAGTAAAGAAGCAAAGCTACTGCTCCTTAATGTCCCTTTCTTTATCTGCTGGATGGTCTCTTATCAGATAATTTACCCCAGGTCTCACACTGCCTAGGGACAGCCCTGAATTTTGATCCAATTATGAGAGCTCAGAACTGGGAGGCAGAATACTGTGTTCTTGGCACTGTTGTGGTAATGACTGAGTTTATCTGGGATGAGTTAAATGAGAGACAAGCCTGAAGGTAGAAAAAATGAACAAATTGATCTCCCTTCCTTGAGTATTCAGACTAGGGGCCTCTACTCTGGAATTATCCCAGATGATCAAATCTGCGTCTACTCTCTCTAGCCTCTGATAATCTGAGTTAGTTCTGGGTTGATTCCTCTAGACTTTAAACTTGTCCTCTAGACTGTATGCTTGTTATGGGCAGGGAACGTGTCTGCTGATTCTGTGGTGTTGTATTCTCCCAAGTGCTAAGTACAGTGCCCTGCACATAGTAGGTGCTCAATAAATGCCATTGACTAATGGGCTATTCCAGGTCCCTGTACTGAAAGGGATCACACAGCTCCCTCCTGAGTAGATCAGAGTTCATTCATTCATTCATTCATTCAATAGTATTTAATAATAATAATAATGTTGGTATTTGTTAAGCGCTTACTATGTGCAGAGCACTGTTCTAAGCGCTGGGGGAGATACAGGGTAATCAGGTCGTCCCACGTGAGGCTCACAGTTAATCCCCATTTTACAGATGAGGTAACTGAAGCACAGAGAAGTTAAGTGACTTGCTCACAGTCACACAGCTAACAAGTGGCAGAGCTGGGAGTCGAACCCAGGACCTCTGACTCCGAAGCCCAGGCTTTTTCCACTGAGCCACTCTGCTTCTCTAAGCGTGCTTACTACAGTTCTTGGGGCTTCTCTCACAGGGACCCACTGGACAGAGGCCAGCATACTTGACTGTCTGGGAGTATATCCTGGCTCACAGTGCAGAAATGCCCAGGGGCCTGCCATGAGCCTGGCATGCTCTAGACTGTGAGCTCGCTGTGGGCAGGGATTGTCACTGTATACTGTTGTCACTGTATACTGTTGTTTTGTTCTTTCCCAAGCATTTAGTACAGTGCTCTGCACACAGTAGGCGCTTAATTAATATGATTGAATGAATGCTTACCCAGATATGTAATGCTCTCCCACTCTGGGAGTCATCTCCTTTATGTAGGTTGTCCTGCTTCCCCCAGGTGGGGCAGGATGGGATTTAACCTGACTTTCCCTGACTTTAAGGTAAGCTTACATTTGCAGTTTCTATGAAGAGTACTCACTTGCCCCCAAATGCATTTTGAGGAGGTATTAATAACATTAAAGCATGCATCATTTTTGGTAGGGGAAACAATACAACTTCTATTTAATTACCCATTCAGCTTCTTGGGAATTAACAATATGTTTTCTTCTCCCTTTTACATTACTCTTTACCTCTATACTAGTTTCATTCCTAGCCACTGATACTGCATGTGCAGTAAATCACAACTAGGTTGCTGAGTCAGCAGCATTGGTACTGCATGATAGAATTCACTTTAGAGGAAATTATGTTAGTCTATTCAAAGGGATGCTGGTATTGTGTGGGAGACTATATTGGTACTGTTTTTTTCCAGTAAAACTTCGTATTCCATTTTACTTCTGTTCAATCCCCATATCACAAAGTAGTCACATTTTCACTGAGTACATTTTTGTGCCTACAAAAGGGACTGAATCAGGAAGCATGGAACCCTCAGTTTCTCCACACTTCTCATTCAGCAGAAGCAGCACAGGCACCAAGCTGTTCCGAGACTTCAAATGTTTTCTAGATAAACCTCACTAGGGAAGAGAGAGTTCTTCATTTCTTTGAATGATTCAGTGTAAGTCTTTCCTGGGTTGGTCAGCCAGTCACATATTTGTTGAATATCCATATGGTGAATAGGTGTCTACTAGGTGCTTATAATATGGGGCACAACTGGGGGCTAACAACAAATGTGGAGATTGCATGGGCTATATAGCTTTACCCTTACAATTTGTCCTGCAGCCCACCAATTGGTGTGCTTGCTGAAGGCTGTATTATCTTCTTTCTTGGTGATCTTGAAGAACAAGGGAAGCATCCATCTGTCTAGGATAGTTTAGGTGTGGCCCTCGGTGACAACTACATTAGTTACCTAACTGCCTTCATCTTCTCCTCTGACCGGTCTATTCTTTACTCTGATATTTGAATCATTTTCCTACAATGTTGTTCCGCAAGCCTGTCTATCCATAATAGTAATAATCATAATAATAATAATGATGGTATTTGTTAACCTATTACTATGTGCCAGGCCCTGTATTAAGAGCTGGGGTGGATACAATAAAATCAAGTTGGACACAGTCTTGTCCCACTTGGGGCTCACAGTCTCACTCCCCATTTTACAGATGAGGTAACTGAGGCCTAGAGAAGTTAAGTGACTTGCCCAAGGCCACACAGCAGACAAGTGGTGGAGCTGGAACAGAACCCATGATCTTCTGAATCCCAGGCCTGTGCTTCTTACATCATGCTGCTTCTTGAATAGTTACCTGCTCATCTTTGCATAAAACAGAAACTCCTGCCCCTCGGCTTTAAAGCATACCCTCAGCTCTCATTATCTTAATTATCTGCTCTCTTCTACTACACACCAGCTCCCAAACTCCATGCCCCCAAAGCTCATGTTCTCATTTTACTTCGTTATTGAGTCTCCCAACTTCAACTCCTAATTCATGCCCTTCTCTTTTCCTGGAACTCCTTCTCCCTTCAAATCTTCCAGATGTCAGTGCTCCCCCTTTTCAAAGCCCTTCTCAAATCCCTTCTCCTTTGGGAAACTTTCCCTGATTAACTTTTCTTCTTTCCAGGTTACATCCCCTCATCTGAAATGACAGCACTTTTCCACAATCCCGGAACTTTTGCTCATCACCTCACATTGTACTTTTGTATATATTGATTTGCGTACTCTACCATGTAAGCACTTCTGTGCATCTGAAAATTATTATAACTGTCTCATTCATTAGAGTGAAAGCTCCCCAGGGACAAGGATCAGGTCTTCTCCTCCATTTATTGTGCTCTTCTAAAGATCTTCGTTCTCAAGATCTCTGTACACAATCTACATATAAGACTACTGATAGTTTGAGAGCTGTAGGTCCTTTCTAGACCTGTGATATTCCAGATGCACATACCCTTCTGCACACAGTAAGCACTCAATAGTTATTATTGTGTGCAGAGCACTCAATTATTATTGTGTACAGAGCATTATACTAAGCACTCAATAATTACTATATATATAAATAATACATAAATATGATTGATTATTATTATGGGCTTAAGTGCTTACTGTGTGCCAAGTACTGTACTAAGTGCTAGGGAAGATACAAAATAATCAAGTTGGACACAGTCCCTGTCCCACATGAGGCTCACAGTCTAATTAGAGGGAGTAGGATTTAATCTGCATTTTATAGATGGGGAAACCAAGGCAGAGAAAAGTGAAGTGACTTGCCCAAGGTCACCCAGCTGACAAATGGCAGAGCCAAGATTAGAACCCAGATTCACTGACTCCCAGGTCCACGCTCTTTCCAAAGCAGGCCATACTGCTTTCCAATGGTTGACTGATTTACTATATCTGCAAAATTTACTGTATCACCCTTTAATAATTATTCAGAAAACCATACCTGCGGTTTTGAGGCAAGATAGCTGCAGTTATCTGGGAATTCTGGGCAAGTATAATCTTTTCCCTAATTATCCTGGTAATTGCCTCAGTGCACATCTTTGCCTGGCTGATTTTATGTGCTACTGTGCCCATTTCTCTGATGGCTCCATAATTATTGCCCCAAAAGGAAGCTGAAAACACGTTCAGCCTGAGAAAAAGTTTGAGTGTAAATCAAGAGTGTCTTTTACATAGACTTCTCCTTCTTTTAAGGGGAAATAAGCCATATTTAAAGGAAATAAGATATATGAAAGGGAAATGAAAAGACATTACATATGGATTGTACTAATTGCTGTGTGTTTTCATTTGGAAGCAACCTGTAATCTTTATCATAGAATCTAATTTTTAGGTTAACTTGAGTCAAACCCAGTTCTGCTGCTTATTTTCTGAGCTCTGCTCTCTCTCTCTCATCTGCAGAGCTTCTTATGTCCTCAAACATTTCCTCTTTTAAAGGAGCACAAACCCAACACTAAAATAGAATTGCTAGTAAGAATATCTATCCCAGCTCTTTATACAGTGTCTGGAACATAGTAAGCGCTTAACAAATGCCATAAAAAAAAGAGGTACAATTCTGTTGACTCCTGTTCTGTGATGTCATGGTACAACTTTGGAAAGTGGTTGGACCACTTCTGAAGGGTAATGGGTGTCCTGCCAGAAGCACAAGAAACTTGACATATGTCACCATATCCAAGGATGAAAAATCCAAAGGGAGATGTCTCCAGTTTGCTTTTGTTTGCAGAGCAAACTATCCCGAGGACTATCCTGTCTGTGGACTACCTCTGGAGCAAGAGCAAATTGGTTTCATGTGTATTTCAGGACTCCACCTGTTATCAAGAATTCATCTCCAAAAGAGAGAAGAAGCATGGTAAGTGTGAATGCATCATCAGGTTATAAAAGGCTAAGGCTCTGTCACTAAGGAACTTCCTAATTGAGAAATTTAGATTTATCCAACTGGAATAACAAAATGAGAATGGGGAGTATTAATAATGGAGTCTGTGAAACCTCATGTCATTTAATTGTGTAGTCTTAAACAGATGTGTAAGCAGAATGATTATTATTATTCTCCAACCTCAGAAAGAGAATAAGAACAACAAAAAAGACAGTAATAGCTGTAAAATACAAAGACATGAGGTGGCGATGACAACACGGATTTGGCAGCCATTTCTGATGGCAGGTAGGCTGAGTTCCAGAAAATATCCAGCGGGGTCCCAGACCAATTCTATTTTTCTCTACTCAGGCAGTCAGTCTGTTGAGTGCTTGCTGTGGATAGAACACTGTACTAAGTGCTTAGGAGGTACAGTATAACAATAAAATGGACACATTCCCTGCCCACAATGAGTTTATAGTCCAGAGGTTACAGTATCTACTCTTTCTACCCTGCCAAAATAAGGAGCATTGATGAAAGCTGTATGTAAGAGGGTGGATTAGATATTCTGGTATTGGGACTTTCGTTTTGCATGAAAGGAATAATTTGGGATGGTTTAGGGGAAATCACTGGCGAGTTGAAGTAATAAGAATAAATTGACCCATACATGATGAAATTAGCTTCTGTAAATGATGACCATTCAATTCTCCCACACACTGAGCCAATTCCCCTCTGTTAAGGGAAAAGAAATGGAGGATCAAGGGTTGGGGGGTGCCTCCTAAGGATGAACTAAAATTTGCCAAAACCAACTGGCAGCCATCTGTTTTATTTATATGAACTCAAATTGGGTCAGTTGGAGAGGACTGTTCTTTTTGTCCACTGCCACGATAGTAAATCACCAACGTAAGTTTCATTAACTTATCAGGATAACAGTCATATCACATGGAGCAATGAGGAAAGAGATCTCACCCGTTCTCAGCCAACTGTAAAAAATGTACTTTTTGGCTATTTTTCTTAGCTAGTGGGTGAGCAAATCATGCCATGTTGTTTATATACTATTTGGATTAAAAGAACATTTTCAGATCTTAGCTCTGGCTGGTTGTCTCTGAAGGCTAGAATCATTAACTCCACTGTTCTTCAATGGCCAAAAGAGAAATTTCCTTTCACAAGGCTTGTGAAATATGTATTTTCTGTTGGTTTCATTACAGAACATAAGTAAGAATACCAGACACATCAATCAATCAATCAATAATCATATTTATTGAGTGCTTACTGTGTGCAGAGCAGTCTACTAAGTACTTGGGAGAGTACAATATAACCGAATTGGAAAAATACATTCTCTGCCCACAGCGAGCTTACAGTCTAGAGGGGTAGACAGACATTAATAAAAATAAATTGTGGATATGTGCTGGGAGGCTTTGGCAGGATGAATAAAGGGAGCAAATCAGGGCAACACAGAAGGGAGTGGGAGAAGAGGAAATGAGGGCTTAGTCAGGGAGGGCTTTTTGGAGGAGCTATGCCTTCAAAAAAAGCATTGAAGGCGGGGAGAGTAATTGTCTGTCAGATATGAACAGGGAGAACATTCCAGGCAGGTAGCAGGATGTGGGCGAGAGATGAGCAGTGAGATAAACAAGATCGAAGTACAGTGAGTAGTGGGCATTAGAGGAGCAAAGTGTACAGGCTGAGTTGTAATAGAAGAGCAGTGAGGTGAGGTAGGAGGGGCATGGTGATTGAGTGCTTTAAAGCCTATCAGAAGGAGTTTTCTGTTTGATGCTGAGGTGGATAGGCAGCCACTAGAGGTTCCTGAGGAGTGGGAAAACATGGACTGAACATGTTTGTAAAATAATGATCTGGATAGCAGAGTGAAGTATGGACTGGAGTTAGGAGAGACAGGAGGTTGGGAAGTCAGCAAGGCAGGATAGAGTAAGTGCATGGAGTGCGTGGATTAACGTGGTAGCAGTTTGGATGGAGAGGAAAGGGCAGATTTTAGCAATGCTGTGAATGTTGAACAGACAGGATTTAGTGATAAATTGAAAATATGGGTTGAATGAGAGAGATAAATCAAGGATAATGCCTAGTTTATGGGCTTCTGGGACAGAAAGGATGGTGGTGCTGTCTACAGAGATGGGAAAGCTAAGGGGAGAACAGATTTTGGGCAAGAAGATGAGCTCTGTTTTGGGCATGTTTAAGTTTGAGGTGACTGCAGGACATCCAAGTGGAGATATCTGGAAGGCAGGAGGAAATGTGCCTTTTTCTTTGCCATTCTCTCACTGAAAAGTAAGACTGATGTGGAGAAGCCAAAGGCACCCTCCTTAGTGAAAAATAACTTGCCAAAAATAGTGCATCTGTACTGAGCATCAGCATTGCCTTTTAATAAAGCAACTTATGTCTAGTTCAAGATGTAGCAATCACGCCTGGCATACACTCTGTATTTGAGAAGCAGTTCAGATGACGTAATCTATTGAAACAGAGCAAGAGCACTTTTCACAGAGCCTTCTGTGCTCTGATGCAGCAGGAAACAGCTAGAATGAAATTAGCCATAACCAAAAAACAAACATGGCAGAGCCCTCCAATCAGGAATTCTCTTGTTCCCACCTAATGGGACTTATTTTAAAATTCAGCACAATTAAATCTTTATACATCTTGTAGATGAATAGTAGCCTCAAGTTCCTGACCACTCGTGTCTATTAAAGATCCCTTGGAGGTTTTCGAAAGAGCTGGGGCATTGACCTTTGTACTCTGGCCAGATTCCAGATGGGTAAGTACACTTTGCTGTGCTACATTCCCTCTGCAGTGTTAGTTCTGCTTCTTCATCACTCCAAATTTTCTGGGCAATGCTGGACAATCGGAAGTTGGCTACATTTTTGTATCAATGAAAGATTCCTTATTCATATTTTGGACATTGAATTGTTCACTGAGTGGCATTTTGGGGGCCAGAAATGAATAAAAATATAAATATATTTTATAAGTAAATGACATGTGAAAAAATCATCATATTCACCATGACCATTAAACAGGACTTCCAGGTGAAATACAGAAAAAAACCCTTCATTCAAAGTAATGCTTTAAATGAAATAGGGGAATATATTGGGCTTCATTTTTCCTACTCCACAACCTTGCATCATTTTTGCTATTTTCTACTTCATTTCTAGACATCACAAACTAAATGGACCATTACTTTTAATAGTTTATCAATTATTGATGATTTTCACATGACAATTGTAAGTAATGGGACAGTAGTAGTTGCTAGTGAAATAATTTCCACTTCAGTAAAGTACTGGTCACCAGTGTGGGAAATGTCTCTCTCCCATTTGGGGAATGGGGCCAACTCAATCCATTCATTTGGGAGATGAAGTATCTTTGAAGGAAAAGGACAGTAATAGGCCCTTCTAGACTGTTAACCCATTGTTGGATAGGGATTGTCTCTGTTGCCAAATTGTATTTTCCAAGTGCTTAGTTCAGTGCTCTGCACACAGTAAGTGCTTAATAAATATCTCATAATATCCCGACTGGATTATTGTGTCAGCTTCCTCTCAGATCTCCCTTCCTCCTGTGTCTCCCCACTCCAGTCTATTTTTAATTCTGCTGCTCAGATTATCTTCCTACAGAAACGCTCTGGGCATGTCACTCCCCTCCTCAAAAACCTCCAGTGGCTGCCTGTCAACCTTCCCACGAAACAAAAGCTCCTCACTCTTGGCTTCAAAACTCTCCATCACCTTGTCCCCTCCTACCTCACCTCCCTTCTGTCTTTCCACTGCCCACCCCATACACTCGCTCCTCTGCCGCTCACCTCCTCAATGTCCCCCGTTCATGCCTACCCCGCTATCCACCCCTGGCCCATATCCTACCGCTGTCCTGGAATGCCCTCCTCCTCACATCTGCCAAACTAACTCTCTTCCCCTCTTCAAAGCCCTACTGAGATCTCACCTCCTCCAGGAGGCCTTCCCAGGCTGAGCTCCCCCTTTTTCCTCTGCTCCCCCTTCCTTCCCCTCCCCCCACCCTCTGCTCTTTCCCCTTCCCCTCCCCTCAGCACTGTGCTCATTTGTATATATTATTTATTATCCTATGTATTTTGTTAATGAGGTGTATATCTCCTGGATTCTATCTATCTTGATGATGTTGTCTTGTTTTTGTTTTGTTCTGTTTTGCTTTGCTGTCTCCCCCATTTAGACTGTGAGCCTGTCATTGGGCAGGGATTGTCTTTATCTGTTGCTGAATTGTACATTCCAAGAGCTTAATACAGTGCTCTGCACATAGTAAGCGGTCAATAAATACTATTGATTGAATGAATGAATGAATAAATACGGTTCAATGAATAAATGAATGATAAAGGGGAATCCAGGTCACCTAAAGGTCACTATCCCTCTGCTGGACAGCACAGAGCACAAAAGTTCTCCTAATGGTATTTACTTCTCATTGTGGTATTTACTCAGGGAAGAGACATTTTAATTGAAGTTGGGTTTAGGTCACAACAGAGTTCAACAACATAAACCACAGTTAAAGCTATATTATAATAGTTTTTCACTTTCAGTATGGTAATTTTATCTAAATTAAGCCTTCCAAGTTGCCAGAGAGGTAAATATTTTGGAGCCCTATTCTCCCCAGGGAGGAAAAGAGCTGCATAAAAGTTCTTAAACATGCAGAAGCCATCCTCCAAGGATTTAACTGTGCTCCTGCAGGGAAAGAATTGCTCCCTTTCCCCTCCCCGCCTCCTTCTCACCCCCAGGGGTACACAGCACTGATTGGGGGTGAGGACTCTGGGGGCGATTCTGCCACCTGTGCAGCCCCTTCCTGGGCACATCTTTCCTGAATTTTAAAGTACTCCTGCTGTATGCCCCTTTAGGGGGTCGCTTCTGAAGAGGGACACGCCAGGGCTGTTTTGAGGCTCCTTTGGTGTGGGACAATGGTTGAGAGCAGTGACTGGAACTGCTCCCTAAAATAGAGACCCTTTGGAGATGCTTGCCAAACAGAATCATCCCTTCTTCCCTAGCCAAACTTTCCCTCCTTTCCTCTCTGAAATGTTCCCAAAGATTCAAGGAGACTCCTTGAAAGGGCAGCAGGAGCTCACAACTCAGAACCTGGGGATCCTGGCTTTGGGAATGTTGCCTTCTTAATAATAATAATAATAATAATGGTATTTGTTAAGTGCTTATTCTATGCCAAGCACTATACTAAGCACTGGGATGGTTATGAGCAAATCAGGTGGGACACAGACCAGGTCCTGCATAGTTCATTCATTCAATAACATTTATTGAGCGCTTACTATGTGCAGAACACTGTACTAAGTGCTTGGATTGTACAATTCGGCAACAGATAGAGACAATCCCTGCCCAATGACGGGCTCACAGCCTAAACGGGGGAGACTTACAGCAGAGCAAAACAGAACAAAACAAAAACAAGACATTTTCAAGATAAATATAATAATAGAATCAAGGGGATGTACCCCTCATTAACAAAATAAATAGGGTACTAAATAATATATATAAATGAGCACAGTGCTGAGGGGAGAGGAAGGGGGAATGGGGAGGAGGAGAAGAGGGAAAGGGGGGACTCAGTCTGGGAAGGTCTCCTGGAAGAGGTGAGCTCTCAGTAGGGCTTTGAAGAGGGGAAGAGAGTTAGTTTGGCGGAAGTGAGGAGGGAGGGCATTCCAGGACAGCGGTTGGATGTGGGCCAAGGGTCGACGGTGGGGTAGGCATGATAGTTCTCACAATCTTAATCCAATCCCCATTTTATAGATGAGGTAAAACTGAGGCACAGAGAAGTGAAGTGACTTGCCCAAGGCCACAAAGCAGACTGTGACAGACCTGGGATTAGAACCCATGACCTTCTGTTGCCCAGGACCATGCTTTATGCTACTAAGCCATACTGCTTCAGAATAAGGATATGTACATAAAGCCTGGGACTACTTCCAGCTAAGTAGGAAGCAGCGGGGAAGCATGGGGAAGCAGCGTGGCTCAGTGGAAAGAGCCTGGGCTTCGGAGTCAGAGGTCATGGGTTCGACTCCCGGCTCTGCCACTAGTCAGCTGTGTGACTGTGGGCAAGTCACTTAACTTCTCTGTGGCTTAGTTACCTCATCTGTAAAATGGGGATTAACTGTGAGCCTCACGTGGGACAACCTGATTACTCTGTATTTACCCCAGCACTTAGAACAGTGCTCTGCACATAGTAAGCGCTTAACAAATACCAACATTACATTATTATTATTAATGAATGGGAGAAAAATTGTGGACTCGCCCAGGATTTGTAAGGAAGGCTGAACCAGGAATGAAGGGAGACTGTTGGGCATGAAGGGATCCTGTCTCTTTAAAACAGGATCAATCATTCTCTTTTCAGCTTAAACCAGAGAAACAGATTTTGCTTTCTCATTTTGTGAGGTATGGTTCAGTAAGAGTAGCATAATTTCTGAAATCACTCAACCATTTGTTTTTAGCATTTAACAGGCATTAATCTGTCGTGTCCCATGTCTTCTAGACTGTAAGCTTGTTGTGGGCAGGGAACATGTGTACCAACTCTGTTATATTTTACTCTCCCAAGTGCTTAGTATAGTCCTTTGCACCCAGTAAGTGCTCAATAAATATGACTAATTGATTCTCAGAACAGAAATGTGGGACCTGAATAATAACTGTCATGTCTGCAAAGTCTCATCTTCAGCCTAAACTACACTCTGCAGCCCTGTTCATCTTAAAGTGTCTATCGGCACAAATCTCTTCTATCCTCAGAAGCCTCCAGTTACTGCCAAGTTCCCTCTCCATTAAGGAAAAACCCCTTTACCATTATGTTCAATCTCTTCACCAGAGCTTATATATTGGCTCTTTTCATCTGCCTCACCCTAGCTCGCCCTTCATGTCTCTCCCACTTCCAGTCACTTACTCATGCCCTCTCTTCTGCTTGGAATTTCCCCTCCTTCCAAATCCTCAAGACCACAGCCCTCCCTATCATCAAATTCCTTATAAAATAAATGTCTACTTCCAGCTACCTTAGCGGTCTGAACTTGTACCTATTTTCAACACTTAGGAATATTTCCTTCAAACTATAATGCAACTCTTCCTTATTATTATTATAATTATTTCAATTATATTTAAGCATTTATATTAAGTCAAGCACTGTTCAAAGTACTGGAGTGGATACAAGTTAATCAAGTCGGACACAGGCCTTGTCCCACATGGGGCTCACAGGTCTAAGTTGCGGGCGGGAACTGGCACTGATTTCCCCCATTTTAACGAAGAGAAAACTGAGGCACAGAGATGTTAAATTATTTGACCAAGGTCACACAGCAGGATAGAGGCAGAGTCAGGATTAGAACCCAGGTCTTCTGACTACCAGCCCCAGGCCCTTTCCTCTAGGAATGCAAGGTTCTTCAGAAATATAATCCCCATATTGTACCAATGGTATTGAGATCTCAGATATAACCCGTTTCTACCTGTTTCTTCCTATATATTGAAAGTTTCATGGAGACAATTACTGTGCCTTCTACTTTGATTGTACTCTACCACATCAGATTTACTTAGTGCAGTGCTCTGCACAGAGTAGACACAAAAAAAATTATCACTGTTTTTTTAAGAAAAGACTGTACGGAGTAGGCATTCAAAAAAATTATCATTGATTTTTTTGAGAAACGACAAGGAATAAAGTGTTCTTTTAAAATGCTCTTCACCCCTGAGAAATCATCCATCTTTAAGAATAAATGCAATACTGAACCTCTTTGCCTTTGTATCTATACCATTTAAACATTTTATATTTTCCACCTAATCCTCAGTCCTAAAGCACTTATGCACGTATCCCGTAATTTCTTTTAATGTCCGTCCACCACCCTTGTTTGAAAGCTCCCTCTAGACTGTAAGCATTGTGTGGGCAGGGACTGTGTCTATCAATTCTGTTATATTGTACTCTCCCATTCATTTAGTACAGTGCTCTGTACATAGAGCACTTATGTACACATCCATAATTTACTATTACATCTGTCTTCCCCTCTACACTCTGAGCTCCATGTAGGCAGATATTATGTCTACTAACTCTGTTATATCGTGCTCTCCCAAGTACTTACTAAAATGCTCAATAAATACCATTGATTTATTGATTTGAAAGTCCTGAAAAGTCCATCAACATGTTATTTCAAGCGTATAGTTCCTAGGCAATCCCTGAAAAAGGAACACTCAGATTCAAGCAGAATTCAGAATTCAGACAAATTCAAGCTTATTGGAAAGAACACCTGCCTGAGAGTCAGAGGACTTGGGTTCCAATCTTGGCTCTGCCACTTCTCTGCTGTGTGACCTTGGGCAAGTCACCACTTCTCTGTGCTTCAGTTTCTTCATCTTTAAAATGGAAATTAAATCCTTCTTCCTACCTCGACTGTGAGCCCCCAGCGGGACAGAAACTGACTCCATATGATAACTTTGTATCTACCACTGGTCTAGAAGAGTGCTTGGTACACAGTAAGTGCTTAATAAAAGCCATAATTACTGTTCAAAAGAAGTCCTATAGTACTAAGATTCCTACTGTATCCAGAAATGTCAAATTCTTCTTTAAGAGTATGTGAATGGATTTTACACATTCCTGTGGGCAGGACTGAAACTCACAAATGACTCATGCTCATGCTAGAAAAAGGGCAAAGTTACACTACTGGATCTATGAAATTAAGGAATGTACCTTTCTAAGCTTCTCTTTAAAAAGTATTAGTAGTGCTGACATTTGGGGTTTTGAAAATTAAGAAAATTACTTCATGCAAAGTGCAGCCTAAGATTTAGCCACACAAATCCCACCAGTGTTTAACTGTTTACATCTCTTTCGCTGATTATTTGAAATCTCTTAAATCTGTTCCTTGTTCATGAAATAACTGGGAAGCTCAGTGACATGCATTCTAAGGTATAACAGGGAAAGGAAACTGGAAAAAAATATGTATCACCCACTCTCTTGATAATAGTAAATTTTTGCAGTGCATTAAAAAACTAAATATCATATGGCCATTTAATTTCTGCAACAACAGTCAAGTCTGGGAGATAAATGCTGATTTCCAAATTAATTAAATTACAACTATATGGAATAGTTCTGAAAGATTTCATGAAATCTTAAGGAAATTCCCTTCCAGTGGAATTTTGGGAGGTAAGGAAGAGGGAACTTCAGGGACTAATAAGCTAGAAGGATTTTTCAGCTAGCTAACTCACATTTTCCATCCATCAATCAATCAATCATACTTATTCATTCATTCATTCATTCACTTAGAGGGCTTATTGTGTGCAGAACACTTTACTAAGTGCTTGGGATAGTACAATATAACTGAGTTGGTAGACATGTTCCCTACAGACATGCATTTAGAATCTCCCATATACTGGATCTACTTTTTAGGAAATACAATTTGACTTGGGACATAGTCACCATTCACTTTTTGAATCACTGTGACCTTTACTCCTGAGCACAGAGTAATCTTCAGAAATTCAGATTTTCTTTGCTGTTTGTGAATTTTGGCTGTTTTCTTTTCCAGCTTTTTTATGGATCCTTGTCCTAGGATCCTTCCTATGTGTTATGTCTTTGCATTCCTTTATCTATTCTCTCCTCTTTTAACATTTATCTCTGGATACTATGAAGAAGGCTAGCTGAACAGGTGAATTATTTTTATTCCACATAATTTTTCCCAAGTGTTTTGTACCATTTGTTATGACATTTATTAAGTGCTTACTATGTACTCAGTGCTTACTATATACCAGGCAATGTACTAAGTGCCGGGGGGGGGGGCAGATATGAGATAATCAGGTTGGACACAGTCCATGTCCCATGTGGGACTCACAGTCTTAATCTCCATTTTACAGATGAGGTAACTGAGGTACTGGGAGATCTGGGCTTAAAACCCAGGTCCTCTGACTCCTAGGTCCATGTTCTTTCAACTAGGCTGCACTGCTTCACTGCCTCAGTTGAGTTCAAGAATTCATGCCCTTCAAATGTTACCATACATTTATGTCTCTTACTTTTAGTCAAGAAAGCACAGAAGAAACAAAATATCAAAAAGGGTTTGTGAAAAATAAATCATTTTCAGAATTTACACTGGCTTTATAGAGAAGTGAAGGACTAAGTTCAAGTTTGGTTCCTTTTTCTAGGTTCCAAAAGTTGACAATGGGAGATTCAGTGGGCTATCCCAATAGTATATTGTGATATTAAGATGTCTTGAAGGGTAGGACTGGTTTTACCAATTTCAGGGTTTAGTCCCCCCAGTTTTAATGCTCCTGTTTGGAAACTGGACTGCAAAAGAGCTCTCTTTTAAAACAATAGGATGTTAACATTAAACATTTCTTTTCTTTCCCCAAGTGGCTGTTCCTGCGGCAGTGTCGGCTTGTCAGCCCAAGACTCCAACTAACGGTCACCGTCCGGCTCCGCGTCTCTCCATCACCTCTAGGGCCACGGTGGTTGCCAGGATGGAAAGCACTTCCCAGGGCTTGCAAACAGTCATGAAGTGGAAAACCGTGGTGGCTATCTTTGTGGTCGTGGTGGTCTACCTGGTCACCGGCGGTCTTGTCTTCCGAGCCCTGGAGCAACCTTTTGAGAGCAGCCAGAAAAATACAATCGCCTTAGAGAAGGCAGATTTCCTTCGGGATCATGTCTGTGTGACCCCTCAGGAGCTGGAAACCCTGATTCAGGTGAGCAGGGTTTGGGTCAAGACAGCCTGATCCTTGGGAACCACAGCTGTGGGACAAATCCTAATGGGGGTTTCCTGGAAAACTGCATTTTGTATTTCATCAAGAGCTGAAGGTTGCAGGAGTGTGGGGAGCAGGAAAAGGAAGCATGGAGTTTATACCTCTAGGCTGCTGGTGGTTTCAACCTGAAATTTCCATAATTTTAGATCAGTGGAAAATCCCTCAGTTTTCTATGTTTTAGAAAGGATTTGTGGTAGGAACCCATGCTGGGGTAGATAGAATCCATTATTTAAGACATCATGGCATAATGGATAGAGCATGGGCCTGGCAGTCTGAAAGTCATGGGTTCTAATCCTGGCTCCGCCATTTGTCTGAGGTGTGACCTTGGGCAAGTCACTTCACTTCCTTGTGCCTCAGTTAATTCATCTGTAAAATGGGGACTGAGACTGTGAGCCCCACATGGGACAGGGATGTGTCCATCCCTGTTGATCCATCCAAATGCTAAGTACAGTGCCTGGCACATAGTAAGTGCTTAACAAACACCATTATTTTTAATATTATTACATTAAGGACTTCCTGAGCAGTTTAATTAAGGGCCAACATTCACCCCTTTCTTGGAGCAGGTATGCTTAGAAGCAGAGGACTTAAGATAAGGTCAAGGGTAGAGGAAGTGGGGACAAGAGAAGAGGCCTGTCCTGACAAGTCACTTTTTAATCAATCAACTGAATTTATTGAACACTTACTGTGTGCAGAGTACTTTGCCAGGTGCTTGGAAGTGTACAAGATAATAAATTTGGTGGACATGTTCCCTGTCCACAAGAACATTACATAGGGAGAGAGAGATATTAAAATAAATTACATGTAT
Source organism: Ornithorhynchus anatinus (assembly GCF_004115215.2). Lineage (NCBI taxonomy): Eukaryota > Metazoa > Chordata > Mammalia > Monotremata > Ornithorhynchidae > Ornithorhynchus > Ornithorhynchus anatinus. The sequence continues at coordinate 49,860,918 of NC_041728.1, read as the reverse complement.
GTATGTAAGGGCTGTGGGACTGAGGGTGGAAAGGATGAAGGATACAAATCTAATTGCAAAGGTGGCTCAGAAGGGAGAGGGAATAGGGGAAATGAGGGCTCTTATTTCTTCTTGTATTTATTTATTCTTGTAGACCTCTTGAATGTGCTACAAATCGTCTATGAAGCAGGGGAGAGTTGATCGTCTTTCAGGTCTGAAGAGGGAGGGAGTTCCAGGCCAGAGAGAAGATATGGGTGAGGGGTCACCGGCAAGATAGATAAGGTTGAGGGGGTCATCAACAAGATAGACAAGGTTGAGGTACAATGAGAAAGTTGGTGTTAGAAGAATGAAGTAAGCAGGGTGGGTTATTGTCAGAAATCAGTGAGGTAAGATAGGAGAGGGCGAGGTGAGTAAGTGCTTTATAGCCAATGGTAAGGAGTTTCTGTTTAATGCAGAGATGGATGGGCAACCATTTTGAGGAGTGGGGTAACATCAATAAGTCAATCAATTAATTGAGACTGAATAGTTTTTTTAGAAAAATGATCTGGGCAGCAGAGTGAAGTATGGACTAGAGTTGGGAGAGCCAGGAGAAAGGAAGGTCAGCAAGGAGACTGATGTAGTAGTCCAGGCAGTATAGGATAAGTGCTTGGATCAATGTGGTAGCAGTTTGGATGGAGAAGAAAACATAGATTTTAGTGATATTCTGAAGGTGGGAATGACAGGATTTGGTGACAGATTGAATATGTGGGTTGAATTAGATAGATGAGTCGAGGGTAGTGCCAAGACAGGGAGGATGGTGGGCCGCCTATAGTGATAGGAAACTCAAAGGGAGTACAGTGTTTAAATGGAAATTAAGACTGTGTACTCCATATGGGTCGTGGACTGTGTCCAACCAGATTAGTTTGTATAAACACCCAACAGATAAAGTTGAAAAAAAAGGGGGAGGAGTTCTGTTTTGCTAAGGCTGAGATGTCAACATGACATTCAAGTAGAGATGTCCTGAAGGCAAGAAGAAATACGAGACTGTAGAGAAGGAGGAAAGCTTAGGGCTGGAGAGGTCTATTTGGGAATCATCTGCATGGAGATGTTAGTCGAAGCCAGGGCAAGGAATAAGTTCTCCAAGGGAGTGGATGTAGATGGAAATTAGAAGGGAACTCAGAACTGGGCCGTGAGTGACCACCAATGGACTCTTTCCAAGGTGAGCACTGGGAAATGTATAAGGTGGTCACTAATGACACTCAAGAATACCAAAACACACTGTTACTGACCTGAGAAAGGACAGATCGGCTGAAAATTGGACAACCCAGTATAATAATAATGATGATGATGATGGTATTTGTTAAGCACTTTCTATGTGCTAAGCACTGTTCTAAGATCAGGGGTAAATACAAGGTAATCAGGTTGTCCCTCGAAGGACTCACAGTCTTAATCCCCATTTTACAGATGAGGTAACCAAGACACAGAGAAGTTAAGTAACTTGCCCAAAGTTGCACAGCTGATAAGTGGTGCAGCCAGGATTAGAACCCATGACTTTTGACTCCCATGCCTGAGCTCTTTCCACTTAGCCATGCTGCCTCTTTAAACCAGATGGATGATCTCCCTAGCAACTTCCAATCCCATAACCTAAAGCAGCCCCAGATATATTCAGCATCATGGCTACTATAGATTTTTGCTCATTTCATGCTTCTATTTTAGGTTATACCATAGATTCTAACCATTTTTTAATGCCCAAACAAAATGGGTCTAACAGTTATGGCTATGGCGTGGATATGTTATGCTACAGGAACATATGTGAAGCAGCATGGCTCAGTGGAAAGAGCACGGGCTTTGGAGTCAGAGATCATGGGTTGGAATCCCGGCTCTGCCACTTGTCAGCTATGTGACTTTGGGCAAGTCACTTAACTTCTTCGTGCCTCAGTGACCTCATCTGTAAAATGGGGATTAAGACTGTGAGCCCCACGTGGGACAACCTGATTCCCTTATATCTACCCCAGCGCTTAGAACAGTGCTCTGCACATAGTAAGCACTTAACAAATACCAACATTATTATTATACTGCTGCTCCTGAGCAATAATCACCAGAGAACTTAATTGTTCTGAGGTGATATGAAAATACTTATAATCACCTTGCCTCTTAAATAGTACAAACTGCATTTCTCCATCCCTTTTCCCCATGCACACCAAAAAAATCCCTCAATTCTAATCCACCTTTCCCTGCTTTACACATTCCTATCTAGAATCAGCCCTACACTAAGCCTTAAACAGTCTTTAAAAGCTCATCACATGGGGTGAAAATGATTGATGCACTTTCATATTAGTCTCTGTAATACTACATATGTAAATGAGGTCATGGAAATAATTTTGACAATGTGGTGGAGTACATAATTGCTTTAGGGTGTTCATTGGGATGATTTAACTAAAAAGTCATTTCCAAATCTGGAAAAATGGCTTTTCTCTAAAGCACCAAATTTTGAAGACAGAAAGCACACAGGAATTGCTACAGTCACCTTTTGGGTTTTGACGACCATGAGTACACTGACTTGAAAGCTATGCTTGAGTGCATGCTCACTGTGAATAATCACGTAGTCTATCATGGCTCTGATGGGTCTCTGAATAATTCTCAAAATCCTCAAATGGTTAGCCACCTCCCACGGTGTCAGTCTTATTATTGGCTCCAAGGCTCCCCACCAACATTTCCCACCTGACTTACTGGCTCTCCTCACCTACGACTACTTGATCGACTATTTCATTGAATTTCTTCTTGTTCCAGCTCTTGCAAATACTTCTGTGTTCACCTCCACCTTTAGAATACAAGCCTCAGGAAGGGGGTAGGTAGGGAAGGAGTCTAGTCCATTTGTTGTACTTCCCAAGCATTAGTACACAGAATTACACTCAGGAGGTGCTCAAAAAATACAATTACTACTACTACTACCACCACCACGGGTATCAGTTCAGAGGTCTTTCAGCCCTCACATAAAATCAATTGCTAAATCTTGTCCATTTTTACTCCTTAACATTTCCCAGGACTGCCCTTTCATCTCCACCCAAAAACCTCCAGTATGTCTCAAGGTCCTTTCATAAAATGGCTAGACTATTTTATTAGACTCTTCACTAGTCTCCCCACCTCCAGCCCCACTTCCTTACAGTCCATACTCCCCAATGGATCATTTTCTTGAATTGTCACTTGGCATACATCCCTCCACTTCTCAAATCCACCGATGGCTGCTTTCTTCCTTTAAAACAAGCATGTTGTTTAAGGCATTTCATCAACTTTCTCCAGCTTACTTATAGGCTCTGTTACATGTTACATATAGGTTCACTTAACTCAGAGGCTCACTTCACCTGCTTACATATAAGTGTTCTAATAATAGACATCCAATTCATATGCTCTCTTTACCATATTCTCCTTAGTTCACATTCTTTGCGCCTCCTAAGTGCCCCTCACTCTCAACTCTCCCACCCTCCAATTCATGACTTCTGCTGGTCCTCCTGCCCGGAACTCTTTCTCACTTCCAGTCGGCCAGACCTCAACTTTCCCTATCTTCAAAGCATCACACTTCCTCCAGTAAGCCTTTTTAGATTTATGAAATAAGCCTCACTTGTGCCAATCCAACCCCTGTGCTTACCACTGATATTCTGTACCTAGCCTGAGCACTAGTACATTTTTATTTACGTATTCATTTCTACATGTACTTATTTAGTCAGCTAATGCATACAAATTTATTTGTATTACTTCCTGCCATAACCCTCCATCCACTTTCACTATATGTAATTTGTTTCGCCATCATCTCATTAAATTGAGATCAGGTCCTCTAGATTGGACTGAAGTCAGGGATGGAAAGGCAACTCTGAGTGGAAAGGGTTTATCCCATCATTTCAATCTCCTCCTCCAAACCCTCCCCCCGCCAAAACACCTGCCTGCTGTTTGACTATGGGTTTGGTTTCTGTAGGGAATTTGGACATGAACCCATTTTGAGGAAACATGATGAGAGACACTGTGGTCTGACACATTAAGAAGTTCCTGACTGTAATCTTGTGGGCAGGGAAAGTGTCAACCAACTATATTATACTGTACTCTCCCAAGTGCTTAATACAGTGGTCTGCACACAGTAAGCCCTCAATAAACATGATTGATTGATTGGGTTCAATTCCCAGATTGAGCATCCAATTGTTTCTGTTCCCAGAAGGGAGTCCCTCAAACTCTACCTCAAGATGAGAAGGTATAGGTTTTACCTCTGGAAGCTCATTCTATAAGAGTTCAGAATCTGGTAAGGTCCAAAGAACAGCAAAATATATTTCCTTTAAAGGTTCATCTTAAGAGGAAATGCAATATTAGCTGTTTTGTCCGAATTCAGGTGCTTGGGGAATAACTATATCAGCAGCAGCAGTTTTGGAAAAAAAAATTCAGTTGGAGATTTTTTTTCTCTCAAGTCAGAGAGCAGTTGAGTAGGGGAGGGAGGAGAATTAGGTAGAAGAGCACATGAAGATTGAATAAAGGGACTCTTGCTATGCTATGCTATGCCAGACATGATGGTATTAGGCAATGCCAAAGGCAAGGACACTGGTTTTCTATCTTTTTATTTTTGTCTCCTTGGCTCCTTTGGGCAATTTTTCTCAAGGCCTCAGCAATAGAGAAGAGTGTTCCTGTTGATTCTGGAAGGTTGGCTCATTTAATGGAAAAGTCTATTTGCTAATGGGGCCTCCCTCTATTTTGTCTGTGGTAATTGTTAAGCACTTACTATCTGCCAGGCACTGTACTAAGCATTAGGAAAAATTCAAGATAATTAGGTTGGACAAAGTTCCTGTCCCACATGGGGCTCACAGTCTTAGTCCCCATTTTACTGAAGAGGTAACTGAAGCACAGAGAAGTTTAAGTGACTTGTTCAGGGTCATTCAGCAGACAAGTGGTGAAGTTGGGAGTAGAACCCAGGTTCTCTGACTCCCATGCCTACGCTGAAGCCACCCTGATTCTCTTATTGATCTTAAGCTAGAAAAATAGGTTCTCAATTATGTGCTTGGATTAAACTGCTACTTAAACTTGACATATAAAATAGGTCTACACTACCAAACCACCTGGATAATTAAGACCAGAACGAAGGATCTTTTCTCTTGAAACACCTAGGCAATTGAGGACAAAGTATAATTTTTAATTTGAATTGTCCAGGTAATTTTTTAAGCTCATTGTGGGCAGAGAATGTGCTGATTATATTGTTGTGTTTTACCTCCCAAGCACTTAGTACAGTGCTCTGAACAAAGAAAGTGCTCTATAAGTACAATTCATTGATTAATAGTGTAGATCGTCAAAAACTTCAGAATAAAGTTTAACCTCATTTCAGTAAATACACACACACACACACACACACACACACACATATGCTCTCTGCAAGTTGAATGATTCTTATGCCAGAAAAGACATTTTTGACATTATGGATTATTGTTAGAGGATGTAGTCTCACTGCTGGCAGCATCATCTTTGAAAATAAAAGGCCAGCTCCACTGCGATTATTATTAAAGGATAAAGTGCCACTTGGTCCAAATAAAATTTGACCACCACAGATCAACTTTCAGGCAGTCTTTGAAGGATAATTAAACATTTAAAAAAAAATTTTTGACCTAGTCAGGGATTTTTTAAACGAACAGAATATCATTTAGCATTTAAGCACTAGGATATTGCTTGTCCTTAATCTTCCTGAAAAAACTTTGTCCAAATAATTTTAAATGCAGCAGAATATGGCTGTAATATTCTAAAACACTATTCAAAAACATGAATAACTTTCTGAAATGATAAGCATTTGTGCAGATAGTTTCAGCCATAAATAATTCTACAGGTGATGTACCTTATTCAGGATTGTAAAGAGTTCACTTGTTCATATGAATAGTCTATTATTGCCAATTGGTAGATCTTTGAAAGAAAAATGCAATTTCTCTTTCCCCTGAAGAAAAGTCATTGCTATGTTACAGCTGAACCCATCAAGTGAGAAGTGATCTGCATTATATAAGATGGTGCCTGCAGTGATTGTTTGGTCTCCAATCAGCATTTTTGTTACCGCCACATATTATTCATTTTGTTACTGTGAAATAAATACCTAAACCTATTCCAGACAGAAATTAAAGTGATAATGAAAACAGCCATGTATTTGGAAGATGAAGAAAGAGATGTCTTGAGAGGACCAGAGAAAAATAATATGAGTATCCACATTTGTGCTTGAGAGCAGATGAATGAATACATTTTAGAGTAATTCTCAAAGTAACCCCTCCTAATATAATGATGAATATTGCTTTTGAGTTTAACTTCAAACATATTTGTTAGGGACTATGTTTAACTTCATGGACCCAGGGGAAAGAAAATCTGAACAAAGAGACTAATAATAATTATATATTATTAATATATAATAATATGGTTCTTGTTTAGTACTTACTATGTGCCCAACAGTGTTCTAAGCACTGGGATAGATTCAAGTTAATCAGTTTGGACACAATCCCTGCCCCACACAGGGCTCAGAGTCTTCATCTCCATTTTACAGATGAGGTAACTGAGGCCCAGAGAAGTTAAGTGACTTTCCCAAGTTCACACAGCAGACATGTGGCAGAAGTGGCATTATAATTCATGTCCTGCTGACTCCTAGGCCCATACTCTATAGGTCTGGGGACAGAAACTGGTGAGGAGAAGGGTTGAGAACAGAAGAGCATCTGTGAACTTTGGATGGTCCTGCTTGTTTAGCAATAACTGCTTCATTCCCTTCCCAACTGTTCCCTTTCCAACTGTTCCAAAGTAAGATTCCAGAGAAGACTATGGAATGGAGGCAAAAGGGGAAGACATTCTTTCTCCCAAACTATCTGGGGAAAATTTGGCTCAGTGAGTCTTCCTGAGGCAATGAATCCTCACCTGAAATTCAGAAAGCATGAAACATACTGATAACTTCGGAATTTTACTAAGGTTATTTCACTAGCTTCCATGGAAGGCTTAGCATTTACTTCTTGATTCTGACTGCTTACATCCTAACTCTCTTTCTCTCTCTTCCACACATTCAGAACTCTAGAAAATATTCACTATCAAATATAGAGTGTAGACCACATTTCTGAAAAATTTGAAATCCATAACAAAATGCATAACAAAGCAAGGGTACTTGGCATCAATATACACACAGAAATGCAAATGAAGTTATAACAAACCCCACTGTTGTATCAAAGGGTAAACAGTAGTATCAAAGGAAAACTTGCCCTCAAATACTCAAGATTTCAGTAGTCCAAACTCAGTTTGCAATTTAGATATTCTTTTTAGCTAATCCTATTCTACTGTCATCTTGCATTTGGAAATCATCACTGCTTTAGTAGAGGGTTAGGTATAGAAATAAGGTTTCCAAAATGGCTTTTAAGCTCTCAATAGTTGCTTAGTTCACTCTGAGTAACCTGGAACAATGTGGATTTTTGCATTTAAGTGATTCGTTCTGCCCATCCGTGATGACCCCCTCTAGACTGTTAAGCTCATTATGGCCAGAAAATGTGTCTGCTAATTCTGTTGTATTGCACTCTCCCAAATGCTTAGTACATTATTCTGCACCTAGTGAGCTCTCAAGAAATATGATTGATTGATTGACAATGATGATGATCCTCTAGACTGTAAGCTTGTTGTGAGCAAGGAATGTGTCTGTTTACTGTTGTATTGTACTCTTCCAAGTGCTTAGTACAGTGCTCTGCACACAATAACTGCTCAATAAATATGATTGAATGAATGAATGAATGATGATGATAGCCCCTGTTCCTGTACCCTGTTCTGTTCACCTGTTCTCCTGTTCCTTTGCTGGGCTGTAAGCTTGTTGTGGACAGAGAATGGGTCTATTATTTTGTTGTACTGTACTCTCCACAGTGCTTAGTACAGTAAGCGCTCAGTAAATAAGATTGACTTACTGACTGTTAAGAGCCAGCCATTCTTAAAGAAATCAATTAGAGCCCCAGTGGTTGGGGTAGCCAATCATACTCTCTTGCCCTGCCAAATCATCTTCCAGCAGGGAAATGGAGTGCAGTGAGCAAGTATGCAGGCAGGGGTGCAGTAAACTGTGAAGGGGCCATGAAGATTTTTGGGTTTGCTTTTTTTCAGACCCATCTAGGGCTGAAATGAGTGCAGCATAGTACCAATACTGTGCCAGAGTGTCACACCCAGCAGCAGGCTGTTGTCTTGGTAGCCACTCAGTCTTCACTGCTCACATTAGCCAGCAGTTTTTCTGTTCAGCCTGTCCCCCTTGCAAAATGCCCTAGATGGCTTTTCGGTTGGAAACCTTGGTCTTATGATTCCCAGAGTTATACTTTTTCTACCGGACCAACATGGGGGCTACAGCTATGGAAATAAGCCCTGGCCCACAAGACTGCAGTCTAACAGAATTAGGATGGTGGAGATAATGAAAATCAGGCAGTAAACATAAATGGCATTTCATAAACTCTATCTCTCATTTTTCAGATTAATTTCAGGGGAATCCATGCTTGCAAAGGAATACTGAGTCTCTTTCCTGTAAGCTGTCTGAGCCAGCAACAGGGAGCAGAAGGAGCTGATGAGTGAGAATAGTTAGGGCAATGGGATGGTGTTGGTAAATATGCAAGGGCTGCAGGCCAAACTGAGTTTTTGAAAGCTATTAACAAGGCTGAGTCACAATACTCCAGGCACATCCCATTTTATAAAGTTCATCCAATGGAGGAGTCGGAGGAAACAACCATGAAAGCATTCAGAAACTTGACTTTTTTTTCTCCTACAAACCCCTGCATCTGAAATAAGGATGAGTGGATATGTTCTGAGAACTTGAATGATGGAAACGTGAGTATTGACCGTAACTAGAACCAATCCATAACAAGGAAAAAAAAAAGGAAGAGGAATTTCACAAAGGGGCTGCTAGGGAATGGTTCCTTAGATCTGGTTTTTAATTAAGAAGAAATTATCTGAGAGAAGAAAAAGGGGAAAAAGTACTGCTCAGAATCTTTCACAATCCTCTTTTAGAAAAAAGGAGGCTAGAAGTAGAAACCAAAAATGAGAAGCAGTGTTGCCTAGTGGATAGAGTATGAGACTGGGAGTCAGAAGTACCTGAGTTGTAACCCTGACTCTGCCACTTGTCTGCTGTGTGACATTGGGCAAATCACTTAAGTTCTCTGAGCCTCAGTTACCTCATCTGTAAAATAATAAGCATTTAACAAATATCATTATAAAAAAGGGAGGGAAAGAGTGAATGAAGAAGCAGGTTATTTTTAGAATTAGAAATGAAGAAAGAATCTGATTGGAATTTTGTATTTACAGTCATTCTTTGAATAGTCCTTTAAATAAAACCTCTACAATCACTTTTCGGGTCTGTTTCTAAAGGGCATTTCAGGAGGGCTTTTTAGAATTCAGGTTTAAATGATGCCCTCTACTTCTACTTAATATCTGAGATTGACTGTGTGTTTTGAAAAAAATGCACAGTGAGCTCAGATCTAAAATATGGCCAAGACAAAGGTCTTTTCTTCCTCCTTTTTAAAAAATAAATTTGTTTTATACTATTATGAAGTAGTAAGCAGGAGCAGCAGGAGTTTATACTTGTGTAGGACAATTTTCACAGGTCATTTGGTCGACTTTGGTCTGATTTGGCCTCCTTTGGTCATTTTGTGCTAGCCTCTCTTTGGGTTAATGAGAGCTAATATCTCATGGAAGACTTTCTTGACCTTTCTAGTAACTTGCTACCAAATGAACAATAAAATTTTCCTGTACTGGGAGATGGGGGTGATGGAAGGACCCAGGACCGGCTCTGCTGCAACGTGGCCTGGGCTGGGCACTGCAGCACAAGAGTGGAGGATTCTGGGAATCCAAAACAACTGTAGATGGCAGGGGAGGGGAGGGTCAGAGAAGGGGAGCATGTGGAAGGAAGATACCAAGTCAGATTTTCTCTAGGCCGGTTAATTCACTCAACTTGTTCTGCCTAAGCCTGGCTTGATTTCCCACTCCATTAAATATGTTACAAACCACATATCCCTACCCCAAGCATTCCCTAACTTTTGGATTAGGAATTGCCTTCTGTCAAATTTTAGTTTTTCCTTTTTGCAGCTACCAACTGGGGAAGGGAACAAATGTAAGGGAGGTTGCCAGCACCCAAAGAATGAAGCTAAAATGGTTATTAACCAATAAAATACTCATTAACCTTTTAACCTAAAGTATTCATTAACCAAAAAAGAAGACTAGAGATTTGTTACTCAACAATAACTAATTAAAACACAATAAGCCTCCAATAAACTGAATATATCATTAGTTGGATTGGTCATAGAAGAAGACAATAGAAGCTGAAGTCTGCTTTGCATTATCCATTTCAAGAAAAGGGTAATTGACATTTTAGCAATTTCTGCTCTAAAGGGGAATGACTTCATTGTTAGCTTCAGCGGAAATATTTATTACTTTAAGCTCAGATCTTCCTCATCCTGAAGATCACAGTACTCCCACTTTCATTAATGTTTATTTCAATCTGAAGTAATGTTGACTCATAAGCAAGGGTAATGAAATGATATACGCGGAAAAGAAATGAACAAAGTCCTGTACTGCTTAAGCTATTGCTGCTGATAATTTGTCTCATGCCCCTTTATTCTAGGTTCAATACTTGAGGGTAGAAAGATGAAAGGAAATCAGCAGATTCTGGTTAACCTATGTGGGCTTTCAAACCCTAATGGCATTTCAGAGTTGTGGTGAGCCCATCTCACCAACTGTTATTAACGACCTCACATATTTTATTGTTAACCTTTTTTCCTCTAAGGATATCCTAAAGGAGGAAAGAGGATTCTCATTTTTAGCACATTTATGAAACCACAAGTTAAAAATAAATCCTAAATAATAAATCACATTCCCAAGAGTGCCCTATTGTGGACAGAGAACACTGTGGACATAGAACAATCACTTGATTGTTAAAATTTAATTCTTTATGTTTGTCCCAGTGGTACATACTAGCAGTGCACTTGGTTGGGAGTGAAAGACTCAGATTGTTCAGTTAGCATGATGTAAAATGAGCTAAGCTGATCTGCCATTTCTTAAACATTCAGAATCAGATAATTAAATAACCACAAAATATATACTGATTATATATGAAAAGATTCAGACATTCCCAAGTGAATCACAATTCACTACCAAGTAGCAGTAACATTATTCATATCATCTTGGACCATGCCATATACCGCTTATACATACTGCCTCGGGGGAAGTGGCAGCTTTAAACCTGATAATTTTCCCACATATAATTCACTTTCTTGGGATTAATCATAGAAGCCCCTAATCCTATTTGGATAGAGAATTTCTCTTGATATCTTTTATAGTAAACTTCTTGTGATCAGGGAACATGTCTACCAACCCTGTTACAGTGTACTTGCCTAAATGCCTAATATAGTGCTCTGCACACAGTAAGCATTCAATAAAATGATTGATTGATTGATCAAATAGTGAAACAGTGACCTATGAGCAGGGCTGGCTCTATGGCAGGCAGATCTCTGAGGAAGGTTAGGATAGGGTCATATCCTGGAGGGGTTAGGGAAGGAATACATGAACACACATGAACACATACATACCCACGTACATGAGAAAGTGCTCAATCTGGGGTGTAACGACAGGTGGAGATGTGGTTGAAGAGCAATGACAGAGAGAGGTCCCATATTTTGGGCAGGGCTGAGTGACCCATGCTGTGTTCATTTTTTTTTAATGGAACTCGTTAAGCATTTAGTATGTGCCAGGCACTGAATTAATAATAATAATGTTGGTATTTGTTAAGCACTATGTGCAGAGCACTGTTCTAAGTGCTGGGGGAGATACAGGGTAATCAGGTTGTCCTACATGAGGCTCACAGTTAATCCCCATTTTACAGATGAGGTAACTGAGGCACAGAGAAGTGAAGTGACTTGCCCACAGTCACACAGCTGACAAGTGGCAGATCTGGGATTCAAACCCATGACCTCTGACTCCCAAGCCCAGGCTCTTTCCACTGAGCCACAGCACTGGGGAAGACACAAGATAACCAGGTTGGACATAGACCCTGTCTCACTTGGGGTTCACAGTCTTAATCCCCATTTTACAGATGAAGAAATGGAGGCACAGAAAAATTAAGTGACTTTCCCAAGGTCACACAGGAAAGAGATGGATCCAGAATTAGAAGCCAGGTCCTTCTGACTCCCAGCGCCATTCTCTTGCCTGCCACACTGCTTCACTATATCTGTGAATTCTCCCATTCCAAGCCTGTTAAAAGCAACAAAGGGTATAGAGCATGGCAAGGGAGCCAATGGAATGTCACCAGTGAGAGAGGCAGCCCAGAATCAATGGCCATAATAGTAAGGTGCAGATTGTATTAAAATAGAAGCCCCTGAGAATGTATCCCACTTCCCTTCTTCCTCCCCTGAATCCTTATGTAAAGAAGCCCAAATTCCTAAGGTGTGCTGGGCACATTTTTGGACTTCTTACAGTTCAGCCAGATGGATTTATTCCCCTGTATTATATCATTTGTGCTTGTCTGATTTTTAAATTAATGACCTTAATTCTCTTCCCTTCAGGTTGGGAACACAGCATGCCCTAGTGGAAAAATCATGGTCGTTGGAGTCAAAGGACCTGTGTTCTAATTCCAGCTCTGCCACTTGCCTGCTGTAACCATGGGCAAGTCATTTAACTTCTTTGTGCCTCAGCTTCCCCATCTGTCAAATGGGAATTAAGTACCCATTCTTCCTACCTCTTCAAATGAGAGAAAGGGATTGTAGATTGTAGCTGTGTCCAACCTCCTGGGATTTGCATTTGGTATGCACTCAACACATAGACTGTTTTAAGCACTATAAGAGTGATAGCAATTACTGTTCACCCTATTTAACCTTTAAGCCATTTCCACTAATGTATCAAGTGATGGATTAGAAGTCAAGAGAAGTCATGAGAATGAGGAGTCATAAAAATTCAAAGCCCTCCTGAAATCCCATATCCCTCGGAGGTTTTCCCCAATTAATTTCCTCTCCCCAGGTCATACCCTCAGTGCTTGGCACATAGTAAGGGCTTAATAAGCACCACAATTATTATTTTGATTATTAGTTGTAGTGGGATTCTTCCTAATGGATTTTCAGAGTCAGCTGAGCATATGACAATACAGTCATACCCCTAGCTGCATTGTGGCCAAGAAAAAACATTTCTCTGCCACCAAAAACCCTTGGGTTTTGCCTTGAAAGCAGTTTGCTAAGGAAATGAGAAGACCAAATAGTCAAAACTTAGTGTGTTAGTTAATGGTATTTAATAATAATAATAATAATAATGTTGGTATTTGTTAAGTGATTACTATGTGCAGAGCACTGTTCTAAGCGCTGGGGTAAATACAGGGTAATCAGGTTGTCCCATGTGAGGCTCACAGTCTTTACTCCACATTTTACAGATGAGGTAACTGAGGCACGAGAAGTTAAGTGACTTTCCCACAGTCACACAGCTGACAAGGGCAGAGCCAGGATTTGAACCCCTGACCTCTCAGTCCCAAACCCGTGCTCTTTCCACTGAGCCATGCTGCTATTTATTAAGGGCTTCCTATGTTCCAAGCACTGTGCTAAGAGCTAGGATAATAAAAATAATAATTATTATCATGGTATTTGTTAAGCGCTTACTATGTGCCAGGCACTGTATTAAGTGCTGGGGTGGATACAAACAAATCGAGTTGGACACAATCCCTTGTTCCACATGGGGCTCACAGTCTCAATCCCCATTTTACAGGTGAGGTAACAGAGGCACAGAGAAGTGAAGTGACTTGCCCAAGGTCTTACAGCAGAGAAGTGGTGGAGCTGAGATTAAAACCCATGATCTTCTGACTCTCAGGCCTGTGCTCCACTGCGCCATGCTCCTTCATAGTAATAATGGTATTTGTTACATACTTACTATGTGCCAGGCACTGGACTATGCTGGAGTGAATACAAGCAAATTAGGTTGGACACAGTCCCTGTCGCTTGTGGGGCTCACAGTCTCAATCCCCATTTTCCAGATGAGATAACTGAGGCACAGAGAAGTAAAGTGACTTGCCCAAGGTCACACAGCAGACAGGTGGAGAAGCTGGGATTAGAACCCATGACCTCTGGCTCCCAGGCCCATGCTCTGCCCAACTGTGCCATTAATAGATCCCAGTCTCTGTCCAAAATGGGGCTGACAATTTAAGGTGGGGATAATTAAAGAAAACACTAACAATAAACTGCAGACATCAAACAACCTTATCAACAAGTTAAAATGACAGTGCTAAGACAAGTAAAATAATGGATCTTGGAGGTGGAAGCCCTCAGTTTCCCACTGCTCCAGGTAAACCGTCCTTAGTTACAAACCACAAGCAGCATCCCCAGGATTTTGAAGGATATTAAAATAGTTTTTCAGAGTATGTCTTGCTGAGCTGGGGAGGATGGTCTATGTGGTTGGATGATAGCTAACCTGCCAGCTGGCTAAAGGAGGGGGAGCAGTTGGAGAATCAAGTCTGATTTTAAACAGGGCCTTTCTTTCAGGAGGCTAACCTCTGTTATCACACATCGTCTTGTTCATCGTGTCTACCAACTCCGTTGTATTGCATTCTCCCAAGCACTTAGCACAATGCTCTGCACACAGTTAAGTGTTCAAACAATACCACTGATAGATTGTTTCATCCTCAAAACATTCTTTTGAGGGTGGAAGGATCAAGCATTATTACCATTTTACAGGTGGATAATCCAAGGTCTAGAGAGGTTAAGTCATTTTTCCAAGATAGTTACTGGTAGCACTAGCCTTTGGCCTCCTTTTGATTTTTTTGATTTTTGATTTTTATAAAGATTTTAAGAGATTCAAGAGCCATATCAATCAATTTTATTTATTGAGCATTTACTGTGTACAGAGCACTGCACTAAGCACTTGGGAAAATCCAATCCAACAGAGTTGATAGACAGGTTCTCAAGTTGATAGGTTCTCCACCCACATTAAGCTTACAGTCTAGAGAGGGTGACATATTAATATAACTAAGTAAATTATGGATATCTACATAAGTGCTGTGGGGTTGAGAGGGGGTGAATAAAGGGTACAAATCTAAGCGCATGGGTGGCACAGAAGGCAGTGGGAGAAGAGAAAATGAGAGCTTAGTCAGGGAAGGCCCCTTGGAGGAGAAGTGCCTTCAAAAAGCTTTGAAGATGAGAATATGAACGGAATGATCTTTTTTAGGAATTTGCAAATGTCACATATAAAGGAGGGAACAAAGTGACAAGTCTAGCTATGCTCCTAACCATCACCTCAAGTGCTGCTTTGGTTTCAGGTGAACTATGAGGGGAGATTGGCTTGTTTTGTCTTATGTTGTTGAGTCATCTCTGAGCCAGAGTGTCTACATGGACACATCTCTCCCAGAACACTTTCATTCATTCAATAGTATTTATTGAGCACTTACTATGTGCAGAGCACTGTACTAAGCGCTTGGAATGAACAAGTCGGCAACAGATAGAGACAGTCCCTGCCGTTTGACGGGCTTACAGTCTAATCGGGGGAGACGGACAGACAAGAACAATGGCAATAAATAGAGTCAAGGGGAAGAACATCTCGTAAAAACAACGGCAACTAAATAGAATCAAGGCGATGTACATTTCATTAACAAAATAAATAGGATAATGGAAATATATACAGTTGAGCGGACGAGTACAGTGCTGAGGGGATGGGAAGGGAGAGGGGGAGGAGCAGAGGGAAAGGGGGAAAAGAGGGTTTAGCTGCAGAGAGGTGAAGGGGGTATGGCAGAGGGAGTAGAGGGGGAAGAGGAGCTCAGTCTGGGAACGCCTCTTGGAGGAGGTGAGTTTTAAGTAGGGTTTTGAAGAGGGGAAGGGAATCAGTTTGGCGGAAGTGAGGAGGGAGGGCATTCCAGGACCGCGGGAGGACGTGGCCCAGGGGTCGACGGCGGGATAGGCGAGACCGAGGGACGGTGAGGAGGTGGGCGGCAGAGGAGCGGAGCGTGCGGGGTGGGCAGTAGAAAGAGAGAAGGGAGGAGAGGTAGGAAGGGGCAAGGTGATGTAGAGCCTTGAAGCCTAGAGTGAGGAGTTTTTGTTTGGAGCGGAGGACCCCACTCTCCATCTGCAATCATACTGGTAGTTAATAATGTTGGTATTTATTAAGTGCTTACTATGTGCAGAACACTCGTCTAAGCGCTGGGAGAGATACAGGGTAATCAGGTTGTCCTACATGAGGCTCACAGTTAATCCCCATTTTACAGATGAGGTAACTGAGGCACAGAGAAGTTAAGTGACTTGCCCACAGTCACACAGCTGACAAGTGGCAGAGCTGGGAGTTGAACCCATGACCTCTGACTCCGAAGCCCAGGCTCTTTCCACTGAGCCACGCTGCTTCCCCAACCATAGCGTTTTTTGTAAAAATACGGAAGTGGTTTACCATGCCTTCTTCCACAGAGTAAACTAAAGTCTTCATCCTCGACTCTCTCCCATGTTGTTGCTGCCTAGCACAGGTAAGTTTTGAGTTATAGAAGATTGCCTTCCACTCACTAGTCACTGCCCAAGCTAAGAATGGAATGGGTATACCTCTGCTTGACTCTCACTCCTGTAACCAAGACTGGTGGAGCCCTGGAAACTCTCCAGGTGCGATTCTGAGATTAGGCAATTAGATATTGAAATATACTAGGAATGGTGTAGTGTGAAATTGAATCTGAAGGCTCTCGGTCCAAACTGAATAAAATAGGACTTTTCTAGCAAAAAGGACACACCATCTGTTTCTTCTTCAACAACAGCATAAGGGGCATATATGAATAAATGATCTGTGTCAAATCACTGATTTATTCTGTGTTTCATAAATAGATTAGCCTAACAGCTCAGACATCTTGTAGACCGAACAACCAAATTGCAGCCTTATGTAATTTAAAATAAGGCTATGAATTCCTGGAAATCAGAGTTTATATTGTAAAGAGTGGCAGTCAAGATACAGTGGCAATATTTCACATTCTTAAAAGCAGGAAGAAATTGAAGAATTGCTTTAAAATGAGTGCATTTTCTTTCATGACTTGCATAAACCTGGTAGCCTTGTAGATAAGAGGTAGGTCAGTCTTCCAGGACAGTCAATCTTGCCCATCTATTATTGTATCAAGATCATATGTGGTAATTGCTGAGTGATGGTGCTATTTTGTGCAGATCATTTCAGAAATCTTAAATATATTATGGACCTACTTGCATGTTGTTTTGCTTCCTGACTTTTTAATTTTAAAGATTAGCTTTAAACCAGAGGTAGAAAGTCTGCGAGCTCATTAGCTCCTCCTCCAGCCTGTAGGCTCCTTGGGGGTAGGGAACATTTCTACCAACTCTGTTACACTGCACTCTCCCAAGTGCTAAGAGAAGTGCACTGCAAACAGTAAGTCCTCAATAAATATCATTGATTCATTTTACATTTTCTACTGCAATCTGTAAAGCATCAACATCCTGGAAGTCCAAGGTGTTGTCAGTAGTTACCAGTTTTTCAAATTGGAACTCTTCATTGACTCTCCAATTTCCCTCAGGGAATAATGCATTACTCCTTCTTTTAGCTTTTCTTAAGCTTCTTTTCCCTTCACAGTAGATACTCTGTCCTTTCATTCCATCTCACCACTTCCTCTCCTATAGCCATCTTGATTGTCTGCCAGTGCAACTTCCTTTCTAATTAACTCCACTTCCTACTCATGTCAGCCTCAGGAATCATTTACCCATTGCTTTATTTTGTTTTCCACCATTTGCAGGAGATATGCACAAAACTGCTATTTTACAGTGTTAGGATTTTTATGCAAAGCAAAATCCAGCGAAAGCTCACGGCTTTCTTTCTGTATTTGCAGCACGCTCTTGATGCTGACAATGCTGGCGTGAGCCCAGTAGGAAATTCTTCTAACAACAGCAGTCACTGGGACCTTGGAAGTGCCTTTTTCTTTGCTGGAACAGTCATCACAACCATAGGTAACCCACTTGTTTGGTAACATTTTCTCCCCAGCACCAGAACCCAGTGAGAAATTCAACACCCTCACCAGCTTGACCCTGGGCTCACTTCATAATTGTAAAAGGAGTTAGCCCCAGGACATGCAGGTATAATGCATGTGTAGGATGCCCAGGGGGAATTGTAGATTTATTATTGATCATGGTGCTTTCACTACAAGGAAAAAGGGGATGCAGAATTCAGTTTTCGGATGAAGGGCCTGGGAACAGCTAGGTTGAAAGAAGCCAGTGACAAAAATGAGATCAGTTAAGCTCAGAGGATTCAGCTGACCTCTACACCTTTAGCGAATTCTAAATGCTGCCTTCAGTTGAGCATCAAAGATGGGGGATGAAGAGGGCAAGAGATCTTGGGTACTGTGGTGGGCATTAGTGACTGTTTTGTCAAAGAAAACTGTTAATAATGCAATTTGCCAGAGGCTGGAAGGTGCTATAAAATGAGTTTCACAGCTCTAGGCATCACTTTCATGACACTGCTGTGGCTCCAGTTTGCAGAAGACACATGTCTTGGCTTCTACAGCCATATTAACTGTCTCACTAACACAAAGACAAAACTTAAAATAATGCAGGGTAACAAGGGGCTAATCTCATTGAGCTTACTGGGGAGAGCTGATTCAGATTGTTTCTAAGTAGGTCACCAAATCACATGACAACCCAGTCACTTTATGGAAACTCCTTAATCACAGTAGAAACCTCTATCTAGTTAAGTTTTCCATGGGTTCTGGCAACCCAGGGGTCACAGATGTGCAAGACTGCAGGTAAGATATTTATTTATTCGTAATGGTATTTGTTAAGTGCTTACTATGTACCAGGCACTGTACTAAGCACTGGGATAGATACAAGCTAATCACGTTCGACACAGTCTATGTCCCACATGGGGCTAACAGTCTTAATCCCCGTTTTACAGATGAGGTCACTGAGGCCCAGAGAAGATAATCAATCATATCTATTGAGCACTTACTCTGCTCAGAACATTATACTAAGCACTTAGGAGAATATAATACAGCAGAATTAGCAGACACGTTCCCTACCCATAATGACTTTACATTCTAGAGGGTGAGCAGACATTAATATGAATAAATAATTTATAATATGTAATTTAAAGATATGTATGTAAGTGCTGTGATTAGGGGATGGGGCAAATATCTAATGTCCAAAGGTCACAGATTGAAGTGCGTAGATGATGCAGAAGGGAGAGCGAGCATGAAAAGAAGGCTTAATTGGAGAAGGCCTCTTGGAGGAGTTGTGACCTTAGTAATGCTTTGAAGGTGGAAAGAGTGATGGTCTGGCGTATATAGAAGGGGAGGGAGTTCCAAACTAGGGGAAGGATGTGGGAAAGGGGTCAGCAGTGAGATAGACAAGATCAGGGCACAGTGAGTAAGCAGGCTATAGAGGAGCGGAGCAAGTGGGCTGGACTATAGTAGGAGAATAATGAGGTGAGGAAGGATGGGGAAAGCTGTTAACTGCTTTAAAGCCAGTGGTAATGAGTTTTTTGTTTGATGAAGAGATGGATGGACTGCCGTTGGAAGTTCTTGAGTCGGGAGACGTGAACTCAACCTTTACGTTGAAAAATGATTTGTGCAGCAGAGTGAAGTACAGATTGGAGTGGGGAGAGACAAGAGGATGGGAGGTCAGTGATTAGGCAGATACAGTGGTCAAGGCGGGTTAGGATAAGTACTTGGATCCTGGTAGCAGTTTGGATGGAGATGAAAGGGCAGATTTTAACAATGCTGTGAAGGTAAAACTGATGGAGTTTGGTGACATATTGAATATGTGGGTGGAATGAGAGATGAGTCGAAGACAACACCAAGGTTATGGGCTTATGAGGTAGAAAGGATAGTGGTGGGCAAGTTAAAGGACTTGCCCAAGGTCACACAGCAGATGAATGGCAAGCCAGATCTTTTCAGGTAATCAACAATTGCCTAATGAAGATAAGACTAAAGTTTCAGGAGTGTCATGCCACCAGCCCATCCTCTGTATTCTGGCATCTCTACATCTGCCTGCTAGGCAGACGGCAGTTTAGGCCAGCCCCAAGCCTGGCCTTACAATATGTTGAGGGCCCAGGGGAGCTAACTTTACCATTGTCTCCAAAGTTCAGGCAAATTTCTCCATCCCCTAATGTCACTTCAGCATTTCTTTGACACCTACACACTTGGATACTCACTCCCTAAGCACTATATCCATATTGCTAAACTCTATCACTTCTCCTTATGTGGAATTTACTTTAGTGACTATCTACACTGATAGATGGTTAGATCTATAAGGGCAGCAATGGTGTCCCTATTGTACTCTTACAAGTGGTTAGTAGAGTGCCCTGCCCAGGGTAAGTGCTCAATAAATACTATTGTTCAGTGAGTAATCCTTTTTAAAAACATCTGTACAAAATGCTCCCCCACCAAAAAAACCAAAAAACTCATAATTTTTTTTTTGGTATTTGTTAAATGCCTATTATGTTTCAAGCACTATTCTAAGCTCTTGGGTAGGTACGTGTTTGTCAGGTTGAACACAGTCCCTGTCCCACATGGGGTTCACAGTCTAAGTAGGTGGGAGGAGGAATGAATCCACATTTTACAAATGAGGTAACTGAGGTACAAACAAGTTAGGTGACTTGCCCAAGGTTCACACAGAAAGCAAGTGGTAGAGCTGGGATTAGAAGCAAGGTCCTCTGACTCCCAGGCCCATATTCTTTCCACTAGGCCCTGCTACTTCTTTATAACAAATAACAAAAGTCCTCCAGAATTGGTCCCTGAGTTTCATTTCCCCTTCCCGTTCACCACCATTGAGAAGAAGCCCTTATCTTCTGGGATCAGCAGAGGCAGAAACTGCCCTGCCCTATGACCCTGAGCTCCTGCCATCAGAAGGGCTCCTAGAACCTGTAGCACCTTTCCTCTCCCTTCCTGCCCATCAATGCTGAGGGGAGGCCCTTATCAAACCATTCAAGGGGTGAGAAAGTTCAGCTTGATTCTGAATTAGACTGAAAGCTCTTTGAGGGCATGAAATGAATCTCTTTCTACTACTGTTCTCACCATAGAGCTTAGATACAGATGGTACTCAATAATAAATACCAATGATTGGCAAATTCATGGTATTACTAAGCACATCAATAATCAATGGTATTTATTTAGTCCTTACTATGTGCAGAGCACTGTACTAAAAGCTTGGGAGAATACAATATAAGAGTTGATAGACACATTCCCTGCCCAGTCAATCGTATTTATTAACTACTGTATACATAGCACCATACTAAGCACTTGGGAGTGTACAATATAACAATGTAACAGACACATTCCCTGCCCACAATGAGCTTACAGTCTAGAGGGGAAAGCAGACATTTAGTCCTGATTGGAGTGGTGACAAGCCTAAGGACCATTCCCTCCCTACCATTTCCTCCCCACAGTACTGGACAACAACTGATTATTTTTTTACTTAATTTTACTTGTGTGAGTAGCATAGCACAGTGCATAGAGTATGGGCCTGGGAGTCAGAAAGTCCAAGTCATGGGTTCTAATCAAGGCTCCACCACTTGTCTCCTATGTGACCTTGGGCAGTCACTTCACTTCTCTAGGCTTCAGTTACCTCATCTGTAAAATGGGGATTGAGACGGTCAGCCCAACATGGGACAGGGACTATGTCCAACTCAATTTGCTTGAAACCACCCCAGCACTTATAACAGTGCCTGGCACATAGTAAGTGCTTAACAAACACCATTATTATTATTTTATTATTATTAATGATTTGCCCAGTTATTTTTTTCCAGGATTTCAATCTCCTCTCCCTCTCACCTAACCCATATACCCCCTCCCCAGCCATGTTTAAGACTATATGTTCTGTGTGGGCCATTGACCATGTCTGAATGATCATTCATGTGTCTATGTGTATGCAGGTGTATACATGAAGTTCACGGAGAAGCAGCGTGGCTCAGTGGAAAGAGCCTGGGCTTGGGAGTCAGAGGTCGTGGGTTCTAATCCCAGCTCTGCCACTTATCAACTGTGTGACTTTGGGCAAGTCACTTAATTTCTCTGTGCCTCAGTCACTCCATCTGTAAAATGGGGATGAAGGCTGTGAGCCCCACGAGGGACAACCTAATGACCTTGTATCTACCCAGTGCTTAGAACAGTGCTTGGCACATAGTAAGCGCTTAACAAATACCAACATTATTATTATTACCTTTAAGTTTAGTTCAGTACTTGTCATAAAGTAAGCATTTAGAAAGTACAATAAATGATTATTATCATGAAGGGTTCTACTGCACTGGACATCATTTCTTTAAATGGTATATTATAAGTTACTCATTTACTCTGTCTCCCCTTCTAGACTGTAAGCTTTTTATGGGCAGGGTACATATCTGCTAATTCTATTGTATTGTAGTCTTCCAAATGCTTAGTACAGTGTTCTGGACAAAGTAAGTGTTTAATAAATATCACTGATTGCTTGATTAATCATTCTTTATGCTACAGTGCTTTCAACACAGGAATCATGAATTATTTTTTTCTTGTTTAAATTGATTATACTTCTAGAAAGCACCTTGCTTCTGGAATGCCAGGTCAGCTTTGCTCTGGAATGCTCTCTGTTAGGATCTGACAGTTCAGAGAAGATTGGATGCTATACATAGTAAAACACAGCCTGCAGCTAAAAAGCAAACTGCAGAGCTCCCGAACTGCCAGGAAACGGATTCAAACCTTCCTCCCTGGGGAGATGAGAGGGAAAATACACTTAGTGAGTCCCTGCAATTCACACTGCAGGGATGCAGCTAGCAGCATTGCAAAAAACTTTGCTCCAAGTGCTATGCTTATCATTCTGTTCAAACTGCAAAAACCTCTCTAATATGGACTAATGGGAGGGACATGGAAAATCATCATAATTAGTAAAAAGGCAGAATTTTAGACTTCATGTTTTAAAATGCAATTTTGCGACTCTAAGTCTCTCGGCTACTCAGACTTTCATTTCATGAGATGAGAAAGAGAAGGGGCATTCCTGGAAGGGAAACTGATCAACCTGGGCAACAGTGAACTCGGAGGGGAAGAGTGATTAACTTTGATTTTTCCATCATCTTTCTTTTTCTCTCTCTGTCTCACACCCTTCCCTCTTCTTCTATGCCCTACAAGGATAAAGATTTTTGAAAACTTAAAACTAATTTTCTTTTTCCTTTCTCCCCGACTTAATATTCATTCATTCATTAAATCAATCGTATTTATCAAGCACTTACTGTGTACAGAGCACTGTACTAAGCACTTGGAAAGTACAGTTCAGCAGCAAATAGAGACAATCCCTACCCAGCAACGGGCTCACAGTCTAGAAGACAACAGTGTACACCCTAATTGCATAAGGAGTCAATCAGTTGCTCTGCTCTGATTTTCTTCTTTACTCCCCTCAGTTTTGCTTAATCGATTGTCTCTCTTCCCGCCTGTGATTCCATCATTTTTCTAACTTGTCAACCCTTCCCTACTCTCTTCTGGGATAGTACCTTCCTGCTTCCCATGGAGGCATGGGCAGGATGAGGTAGTCCCTTCCCAGACTAATGTTCCAGGCTTCCCGCTACATCCCACCCCATCCATCATGGCTCTGCCACTTGTCTGCTGTGTGATCTTGAGCAAGTCACTTCACTTCTCTGTGACTCAGTTACATCATCTGGAAAGTGTGGATTTAGACTGTGAGCCTCATATGCCCTACTGAGCGCTCACCTCCTCCAAGAGGCCTCCCCAGATTGAGCTCTCCCCTTTTCCCTCTGCTCCCCCTCCAGCCTTTGCTCTTCCCCCTTCCCTCTTCCTCTCCCCTCAGCACTGTGCTCATTTGTATATATTTTTTATTACCCTATTTATTTTGTTAATGAGGTGTACCTTCCCTTGATTCTATTTATCATGATAATGTTGTCTTATTTTTGTTTCATTCTGTTTTGCTCTGCTGTCTGTCTCCCCTGATTAGACTGTGAGCCTGTCACTGGGCAGGGATTGTCTCTATCTGTTGCAGAATTGTATATTCCAAGCGCTTAGTACAGTGCTCTGCACATAGTAAAAGCTCAATAAATACTATTCAATAAATACTATTGAATCAGTGTGGGACAGGAACAGTGTCTGCCCCTATTTGTTTGTATTGACCCCAGCACTTAGTACAGTGCTTGGCACATACTAAGTGCTTAACAAATACCATTTTTCCGGCACTTAGTACAGTGCCTGGCATATAGTAAGCACTTAACAAATGCCATTATTATTATTGTTATTGTTATTCCCATTCTTGACCCCATGGTTTTGGCAGAAGCAGGTAGATAGGACTGTAAACCAGGGAAAGGGAAGGAGGTGCTACAGTGGTGCACGTAATAAGCACGCAATAAATACCATCGATTAATTGATTGGCTGTTGTTACTAAGGTAACAAATCATGGCTCAATGGATAGAGCATGGGCCTGGGAGTCAGAAGGTCGTGGGTTCTAATCCTGGGTCCACCATTTGTCTGCTGTGTGACCTTGGGCAAGACACTTCACTTCTCTGGACCTCAGTTACCTCATCTGTAAAATGGGGGTTGAAACTGTAAGCCCCACGTAGGATAAGGACCGTGTCCAACCCTATTTGCTTGTATCCACTCCAGAGCTTAGTACAGTGACTGGTGCTGAGTAAGTTCTTAACCAATACCACAATTACTAATATTATTATTATTATGTAGTATGCAGTACAGGACTACTATGTTATGGAATTTCTTGAGTGCCTACTGAGTGTAATGCACTGTAGTAAGCACTTGGGAAGCACAACACATAAGACACAGTCTATCTCCAAGAAACCTACATTCATTTTACAGTAGAGGTCAAAGTGAACCCTGGGAAATAAGGGGAAGTAAGGAAATGAGTTCAGGTTGTGGGGAGAAGCAAGAACGCCTTCCGGAACAGGGGAAGTTTGATGATAAAAATAACAATAATGGTATTTGTTAAATGCTTACAACGTTCCAAGCCCCATAAAAAGTGGTAGGACAGGTACATATATATGCAAATTAGACACAACCGCTGTCCCACATGGAGCTCACAGTTTGAGGGAGAGTTAGAAGAGGACTTTTACCCCTGTTTTACAGATGAGGAAGCTGAGGTGCACTGAAGTTAACTGAATGTCCCAAGATCACACAGAGCCAAGATTATTCATTCATTCATTCAAATGTATTTATTGAGCACTTACTGTGTGCAGAGCTCTGTACTAAATGCTTGAAATGTACAATTCAGCAACAGATAGAGACAATCCCTGCTCAACAATGAGCTCACAGTCTAAAAGGGGGAGACAGACAACAAAACAAAACAAGTAGACAGGCACCCCTCTTTCCACTAGACCACACTGCTTTTCCATTGACTACCTATGATGATAGGAGGGAACATTGGACCAGAGGTACACATGCTCCCTTATGCTTTGTGGGGGTGGCCCAACTCGTGGGATGTCAGAGTTTGAAATGAAAGATGCTGCTACCTTTACAACCTGGGCTTTCATATGCTTGAATCTTAGATTTACTAAGTTATTTTATCTCAAGTTCAGAAGGGGATTCATTGTTTGCATCTGGAATTCATTTAAGTTATGAGTGCCTTGCAGTAAGCATTAATTTTTTATTTTGCAGCTAAAAATTAACCAAAAAGTGAAGGGGAACTTTCATTTGGGGAGTTTCTTTCATCTTGGGGACTTTCAATGGGGAGAAGCAGTGTATCATAGCAGAAAGAGCCCAGGCTTGGGAGTTGGATGTCATGGGTTCTATTGCCCACTCCGCCGCCTGACGGCTGTGTGACCTTGAACAAGTCACTTAACTTGTCTGTGCCTCATGTCCCTCATCTGTCAAATGGGGATGAAGACTGTGAGCCATATGTGGGACAACCTGATGACCTTATATCTCCCCCAGCACTTAGAACAGTGCTTGGCACATAGTAATCGCTTAACAAATGCCATCATTATTATTATTATTATCTTGGGCCCCCTTTTGTCTAGTGATTGAGAGTCACTTTTCAATCTGAGAATCTCAAAGCATTTACAAGTCCTTTTCTGACCAATAAAAGTTATCCGCTTCTTTTTACATATGGAGAAACAGGGGAAAAAGGAGGTTAATTTTCTTCCAGGTAATTTCCGTGCTAGGGGGCATTCCAGGAGGAATGTCCCATTTCCTTAAGCTCGAGGCCCAGGTTACTTCTCTGAAAATCTGCCCAAATTCCATTCTCATAATGAGTTCCAATATCCATAGGAGAACAAATCAAGAAATTCACATTTACTGACTTCATCTTTGCACTACCAGTAGTTAGTTCATAGTTTGTGTACCCATGATGAAGTCAAATATTTTCCATTGAAAAGCATAATAGTAAACTCTTGAATAAATAGCCAGAATAAGTAGCTTGGATGGTATAAAATATAATTTAGATTTACCCTAAAAAGCTTTCAGATTATTCTATTAAACTGTTACTAAACCAAGCATCAGTTAAAGGACCTATTGCTTTCAAAGGGATTTATTTAATTATAGTAATATTAAGAGAGTTACTAAATGGAAAAAGATAACCCTAAGTGTTTCCAGGCTTGATTTATGTTAAAAGAGTTATGAAAGTTGTAGCAAAGTTGTCTGAGTACTTCAAACTCCAACTCTTCTCTCAAGCAGCACTAATCATGATAATAATAATAATAACAATAATAGTGGTATTTATAGGCCCTTTCTTTGTGCCAGGCACGTACTAAGCTCTGGAGTAGATACAACCAAATTGCAAATGATCAGAAAAAGACTTGTAAATACTTTGAGATTCTCAGAGAATTCCTGTGATCACTAGACAAAAGGTGGCCTAAAATTAAAGTCCCCTTTCAATTTTTGGTTAATTTTTAGCTGCAAAGTAATAAATTAATGCTTACTACAAGGCACTTACAACTTAAATGAATTCCAGTCCCTGTCCCACAGAGGGCTAAGCAGTCTCAATCCCCATTTTACAGATGAGGTAATTGAGGCCTAGAGAAGTGACTTGCCCAAGGTCGCACTGCAGACAAGTGGCAGAGTCAGGATTAGAACACAGGCCCATGCTCTTTCCATTATGCCATACTGCTTCACTGCTGCTTCACTCATCATTATTATTACTGTCCTCATCCAGTATTTATTGAGCATTTTCTATATGAAGGTGGGTTTTCATCTTTGTGTTAACAATGTAGATCCCTGAATGGGTGCAGAGATTTTCCTAGCAGATAGCCATGGGCCCTTGGGCTTTAAGCTCTCTGCTTATTCTAAGAAGTGGCTCATAATCACGTGCATGTCTTCATGTGTGTGTACTTAATAATCCATCAATTGTATTTATTGAGTGCTTATTGTGTGCAGAGCACTATTAAGAATTTGGGGGACTACAGTATAACAGAGTTGATAGACATGTTCCCTACCCACAATGAGTTTACAGTCTAGAGGAATAATTGTGGTATTTGTTAAACACTTACTAAATGGAAAAAGATAACTGTAAGTGCTTCCAGGCTTGATTTATGTTAGAAGGATTATGAAAGTTGTAGCAAAATGGCTGAGTACTTCAAACTCCAAATCTCTTCTCTACAAGCAGTGAACAAAGTAGTGGGGTAGATAGAGATCTTCAGGTCCACATGGAGCTCACAGTCAAAGTAGAAAGAGAACAGATATTGAGCCCCCATTTTACAGATTAGGGAATTGAGGCCCTCAAAGCAGTTGTCAGTGAATAGAAGCTCCAGTATGTTTCAATGATGCCCTTATCTTATAGTGAAAGAATTTTCCAGCAATCAGATTGGGTTCCACCACTTGTCTGCTGGGTGACCTAGGGCATGTCACTTAACTTCTCTCTGCCTCAGTTACCTCGGCTCTAAAATGGGGATTGAGACTGTGAGCCCTATGTGGGACAGGGACTGTGTCCAACCCAATTTGCTTGTATCCACCCCAGTGCTTAGTACAGAACCTGGCACATAGTAAGCGCTTAACAAATACCATAATTATCAATTATTGTTATTATTGTTGTGATACCAAATACCATGTTGTATCGTCAAGCACAGCTGTGGAGAATAGGTTGAAGATTGTACTACATACATATACACTTGCATTACTACTTTAGATAACACTAGGAAAAGAAGCAGAGAAACTCTAATTCCAATGTAGTTGACCCTATAATATTAATTATAATAACAATAATGATAATTGTGGTTTTTGCAAGTGCTTATTATGTGCCAAGTACTGTACTAAGTGCTGAGGTAGATACAGGATAATCAGGTTAGGCACAATCCCTGTCCCAGTGGAGCTCAGTCTAAATGGAAGTGAGAACAGGGATTTTATCTGCATTTTACAGATGAGGAATCTGAGGCACAGAGAAGTTAAATGGCTTTCTCAAGGTCACACAGCAGGCAAATGGTAGAGCCCATTTTAGAACCCAGGCCATCTGAGAAGCAGCATGGCTCAGTGGAAAGAGCCTGGGCTTGGAAGTCAGAGGTCATGGGTTCAAATCCTAACTCTGCCACTTGTCCGCTCTGTGGCTGTGGGCAAGTCACTTAACTTCTCTGTGCTTCAGTTACCTGATCTGTAAAATGGGGATTAAGACTGTGAGCCTCATGTGAGACAACCTGATTATTATGCAAGTACATTATACGTATATAGTACATTATATGTATATAGTACATTAATTGCATGTCCACATGACTATTAAGAAGAATTAATATTCATTGTTTATCTACCTGTATCTACCCCAGCACTTAGAACAGTGCTCTGCGCATAGTAAGTGCTTAACAAATACCAAAGTTATTATTATTATTATTATTATCTGATTCCCAGGCCTATCAATCCACTATCAATGAATCTTATTCATTTCCATGCTGGGGAAGAAGCGTGGCTCAGTGGAAAGAGCCTGGGCTTCGGAGTCAGAGGTCATGAGTTCGACTCCCGGCTCTGCCAGTTGTCAGCTGTGTGACTGTGGGCGAGTCACTTAACTTCTCTGTGCCTCAGTTACCTCATCTGTAAAATGGGGATTAAGACTGTGAGCCCCACGTGGGACAACCTGATTCCCCTGTGTCTACCCCAGCGCTTAGAACAATGCTTGGCACAAAGTAAGCGCTTAACAAATACCAACATTATTATTATTATTATTATTATTTATTGAACATTTACAGTGTTCAGGGCACTGTCCTAAGCACTTGAGAGCGTACAACATAATACTATAACAGACACATTCTCTGCCTGCAATGAGCTAACAGTCTAGATGGGGAGACAGGTATTAATACACATAAATCAATTATGGATATGTACATAAGTGCTGTGTGGCAGGGGGAGGGGCAGTGAATAAAGGGAGCAAGTCAGGCAGACAAAGAAGGGAATAGGAGAAGAGGAAATACTTGTTTCCATATCATTATGAAGCCATCTTGGGCTCTTGATAAATTCTTTAGAAGTTGCCAGAGCCCAGGTTTGGTGGGGTGAAATTATGTAAGGGGCATGAACACCAGAGAGATGGGTGGTCTCTGAGGTACCACTTAAAATATGTAGCTCCCCAATTTAGTCTTTTCTGCCCATAGCAATCAGTAAGGCCATTGCTAAGAGAGACAAATAGGCTGCTTAGGTTAGCAGTCTTTCTTTAACAATGGGAAGCAGCATGGCCTAGTGGAAAGAGCTCATACAATCCTGCTTTAATGTAAGCCTAGTGCTTAAAGTCCACAGATTCAAAATAGAAAAGAAAATTTTCTGCAAAGAAATTCTTTCCAAAAATACTCCTTGCATTATGCAAACCAAGCTAAGAAGATGCCTATTCAAGGAATTTGGGGGCTTGAAACGAGTGGCCTAGATCTGCAATCTGTCCTCGCAAAGACACTCAAACAGAAAGGAAAGCTTTAACTAGCTGACAATAATAAGACAATTATGTGACAGTGGGAATGGGGGAAATATTTTCCAAAGTTATCTGGAGGAGACCATGAGTTCCCCTAATTTCTGGGCAAACAAAGGCGTGTAGGTGTCTTCTTCCAGTTTAATGGAGCTATTTAAATGTAAATAAGATCCTTCCAGAAAGAAGGCTGAAACATGCTTTTTTGTGAAAGTCTACAAAAAAGAATGTTAAATGCTGCCAAAAAATGAAATGGGGGCTTTTGCTATTAAACTGAAAATATGGGAAAGAAAGGAGTGCTGTCAGAGTGTCTCCTAAACATTGCTTTAAGAAACAGAAACTGTAATCCAGATCATTTGTGATAAGAAACTTGAAAAAATTTGAACAGAAATTTGAAAAGGAAAATGGATAGGTGAGTCACTCTTGCAGGCAAGAAATAATTCGTAAAGTACTAGCATAGTGGTGGAATCGAACACTTCACTTCACTTCTCTGTGCCTTACTTACCTCATCTGTAAAATGGGGGTTAAGACTGTGAGCCTCATATAGGGCAGGGATTGTGTCCCACCTGAATTGCTTGTATCCACTCCAGTGCTTAGTACAGTGCCTGGTACATAGGAAAAGTTTAAGAAATACCATTATTATTATTATTACTTTAAGCAGGTTTATGAAATCAGGAACCCCATTGTTGTGACAGATAGGGAGGACAAATTTGAGCTTCTTAATTTCTCTGACATATAATAAACCTCTTGATTCTTGATCTTTCCTAACAGGGTATGGAAATATTGCTCCAAGCACTGAAGGTGGCAAAATTTTCTGTATTTTGTATGCCATATTTGGGATTCCACTCTTTGGCTTCCTATTAGCCGGAATTGGAGATCAGCTTGGGACTATCTTTGGAAAAAGCATCGCAAGAGTGGAAAAGGTCTTTCGAGTAAGTACTCTTCTCAAATCCTAACTACTGTGGTCTAATGGTTATATTTTGACATCTGGACACCTTACCCACCATCCAGGAATGTTTATCTGTGGCACAATGAATCTGATTCTCCTAGAAGTGGAGGCTAGGGAGTGGGAGGTATACAATCTCTTTCAGGCTATTACAATACTAGCCTGTAAGCTTGTTGTGGGCAGGGACTGTGTCGGTTATATTGTCATGATTGTACTCTTGCCAGCAGTTAGTACAGTGCTCTGCAGACAGTAAGCACTCAATAATTACAACTGACTGACTATGACTGCCCTACTGTGCTTCTCAGAGGTTCTAATCTAAAGATGGAGAGCCATAAAACTAGAATGGATTTCATGAAGCTCTCTATTCCAGTCCCCTGCCTGCAGGCAGAGCCTCCACACCTAGGATTTCCAGACAGTTTCCTTTCAGTGTAGGCAGGGAATGTGTCTGTTTATTGTTATATTGTACTCTCCCACGCGCTTAGTACAGTGCTGTGCACATAATAAGTGCTCAATAAAAACAGTTGAGTGAATGAATGAATACTAGCTGGATCCTGGTCTGTTTGCTTTGGAAATCCAGCAAGATCTATCAGTGGTATTCACGTGCTTACCTTGTGCAAAGTGCCAAACTAAGCACTTGGAAGAGTAGAGTACAACAGAGTTATTAGACACGTTCCCTGCCCACAGTGAAGCAGTGTGACCTAGTGTATAGAGCATGGGTCTGGGGCCAGAAGGACCTAGGTTCTAATTCTGGCTCAGCCACTTTTCTGTCACTGGGGATTAACGGGGATTAATACTATGAGTCTCATGTGGGACAAGGACTGTGTGCATCCTGATTAGCTTGTATCTTCCCCAGCACTTAGTATAGTATGTGGTACGAAGTAAGCGCCTAACAAATACCATAAAAAATGAACTTACAGTCAAGAGATAATAATAATAATGTTCATATTTGTTAAGTGCTTACTATGTGCAGAGCACTGTTCAAAGCACTGGGGTAGATACAGGGTAATCAGGTTGTCCCACGTGAGGCTCACAGTTAATCCCCATTTTACAGATGAGGTAACTGAGGCACAGAGAAGTTAAGTGACTTGCCCACAGTCACACAGCTGACAAGTGGCAGAACCTGGATTCGAACCCATGACCTATGAATCCCAAGCCCGGGCTCTTTCCACTGAGCCACACTGCTTCTCTGAGTAGTGCACATGTCTTCCTGGTGATCAGAGAGAGTTTTCAGCAGACTTCTTGAAACCAAGAATAAACCTATCTATCCAGCTTATTCTCCAGGGATAGGGCAAAGGTGTTGATTTGTCTTTTGAGCCAAAGGACTGGGAATGACTGGCTAATAATACATCCATCTAGACATATTAGTGCTATATTTAGTTGGGGCTTGAGAAACTGCCAGATCCTTAAGACACTGTGATGACAACATCAATCTGTTTCTAATAGCCAAATAGTATTTTAATCAATCTGTCTTACGTGAAGTTGTACTTATGTGATGCAGAAAGTATACTGCAAACTATTAGCACTATGATCATTTCCTTCATGCAGCTTTTGGGTTCCAGAGTCTCTGTGGAGGGATTGAGGCTTGTCCACCATTTATAATAATAATAATAATAATGTTGGTATTTGTTAAGTGCTTACTATGTGCAGAGCACTGTTCTAAGCGCTGGGGTAGATACAGGGTAATCAGGTTGTCCCACATGAGGCTCACAGTCTTCATCCCCATTTTACAGATGAGGGAAAGTGAGGCACAGAGAAGTGAAGTGACTTGCCCACAGTCACACAGCTGACAAGTGGCAGAGCCGTGATTCGAACCCATGATCTCTGACTCCCAAGCCCAGGCTCTTTCCACTGAGCCACGCTGCTTCAATGGGAGACTCTGTCACCCGCAAGTTTTCAAGCAGCTAGGGTAATGTTCTCTACTAATCAATAGTCAATCAATCAATCAGTGGTATTTATTAAGCACTTACTGTTGTACTAAGTGCTTGGGAGAGTACAATACTAGAGATGGTAGACACATTCCCTGCCCACAGTTAGCTTACCACCTAGAGAGAGCTTACAGTCTAGAGTCAATGCAAGATAATGGTAGTGATGATTAAGAGAAAAGCATATTTGTCCATAGCTGGCCAGGCCTCATAAAAGAAAAGAAGATATTTTTCTTTATCTCCTTATTCACACTGTTCCCCCAGCTTGGAACTCCCTCTCTTCCAAAATCAACTGGACCACGGCCCAGCCATATTTAAAATTCTCCTGAAATTCCATCTCCTACAATTAAGCCTTCCCTGATTAATTCTCAGCACTCCAAGTGTTATAAACCCATCAGCTATCTCTCACATTTATGTACTTATTTATATCCACCCGCAGCACCTATGCATATACAATTGTATATTCAGCTTTTAATTTTCTTTATTCCCTTTGTACAGGTTTTTCTGTCTGTCTTCCCATTAGAGTGTAAGCTCCTGTTGAGCAGGGAAGGTCACTTCTTTGGTTTGTACTTTGAATGCACTTTGCATAAGTGCATTGCTCATTAAATACTATTACTAACCATATAAGAAGTGGAGAATGGAGGAGGGCTCCTTCTGAAAATATATTGAAAAGACTCAGATGAGTCAATACCAATCCTCCATCTGCTTCTTACATTTGGGTATGGCCAACTCGGTTTGGGTAATGGGGTAGGCTGGGGCTGCCTTTTGCTCTGGCCCTGACTGCCTCCTCTTGGTCAGGGGTTTTTCTGCTCTCCGAGCTGCAAGAGTTAGAGTAGTCTTCGTGTCAGGATGGCCTAGACAAACTGCCCATTTTGCTCAGTGGAAAAAGTGGCCCTTCTTAGAGGTGTCATTTCAAGACTGATGCCCTCTGAAGCCATCCTCAGACAAGAGGTTAAGTATCCAGTGCTTAGTACAATTCCTGGCACATAGCGCTTAACAAATACCATAATAATAATAATAATTATTATTAATAATAAATAATGGGTTACTGCTTCACTGGCATGAAATCCCCATTTTGGAAACCAGGTGTTATTTTGGGATCTGTATGCCTGGTCCCATTAGAAACAAAAATAGACCTGAGGGATCAGCTCAGACAATCAACCTTGCACGCAAACAGGAAACCACCATGAAACCTGGGGGAGGAATTTTTAGACCACGCTCTTCCTTGGCAGAGGAAACAACCCAGAGATGCAGTCCAACTGCAGTAGAGAGGGGATGTGGGGATGAATGGGGCAATCTAAGTAAAAAATCACTTTATAATAACATTCTTCCAGATGACTAAGAATCATATGAATAGAACTCAGCAATTTAATTTGTGCTGATGATCAGCAAAGATAATAAGCCTACTTCTCCAGTGCCCAAATGTCCTCTCTGGTAGTAAATTGGATGTCTGGGGAAGAGGATTAACTCTTTTAGA
Source organism: Ornithorhynchus anatinus (assembly GCF_004115215.2). Lineage (NCBI taxonomy): Eukaryota > Metazoa > Chordata > Mammalia > Monotremata > Ornithorhynchidae > Ornithorhynchus > Ornithorhynchus anatinus. The sequence goes on along the minus strand of NC_041728.1, from coordinate 49,826,859 downwards.
TCCCTAGATCTAAGGGCACTGCTGCACATATGATGCAATGCTGTTACAGTGCCCTGAATGGTTCCCTAAAGCTCAGCATGAGTAATGCCCCTTCCAAAGTGTCTAACTTGGTAACAGGGAGGAATCTTAGGCATTAGGAGAATTGGTCTCTTTAATTTTAATTTAGATAGTAACCTCATGGTACTAAAAACCACCAATTTTAAAAATGAAAATAAGGTCGATAACCTTCATGTGAAATTCAGAGAAGCTTTTCCCTTGCGGGAACAAATTTGGGGCTGCTTGGATGTATGAGCTAAAATTGCTGACCACTCTAGGTTTGGCCCTACCCACATGCCAAATATGGGACTAAGAACCTCCTCCAGGACCAAGTGGATAGTGCCATGTATGCCCTGGCTACCATGATTGAACCAAATGCCCTAATCTTGCAAGATCAAAATCAGGCTGTAATCTGGGAAACAGTCTCAACAGGGAATACTAAGGAAGAGGTTTGCAAGGGAGTATTTACAACTTCTCAAGGTTTAATAATAATGATGTTGATCATTGTGTTTTTTTTAAATTCTTACTATGTGTGAAGCACTGTACTAAGTGCTGGGGTAGTTACAGGTTAATCAGATCAGACAGTCCCTGTCCCACTTGGGGCTCAATAGTCTAAGTGAAAGAGGAAACAGGTACTTATTCCTCATTTGAGAGATGAGGAAACTGAGGCACAGGGAAGTTAAGTACCTTGTCTAAGATCATATACCAAACAAATGGCAAAGCCTGGATTAGAACCCAGATCCTTTGTCTTCCAGGCTAGTGCTCTTTCCACTAGGCTGTGTTGCTTCTTTAAGGTTGCACCAAGATAAAAATTCATCAGCGAAGTTGGAGGTCTGATTCCCAGGTCATGTAGTTTATGCCAAGTGCTGTCTGAATACCCTACTAGGCGACATAATGAGAAATAGGCTTTAGACTAAAATCATCCATAGATTAAGCTCATAAACAAATTAACCCAAACTAACCTCCTTTTTACCCTAGGAATAGCTTGGTTGGAAATAAATATACTAGGACATATGGATCTTTCTGGCTGGATCTCCAAGGCAGAGAAACACCACCTGCTATTAGTAACAGCTTCAAAACTGAAAAACTTCCCTCACTTAATGCAAGGGAAGCAGCGTGGACCCGTGGAAAGAGCACAGGCCTGGGAGTCAGAGGACTTGAGATCTCATCCTGACTCTGCCACTTGTTTGCTTTGTGACCTTGGGCAAGTCACTTAACTTCTCTGTGCTTCAGTCACCTCATCCGTAAAATGGGAATTAAGACTGTGAGACCCACGTGGGACATGGACTTGGTCCAGCTTGATTAGCTTGTATCTATCCCAGCGCTTAGTACAGTGCCTGGCACAATGCAAGCATTTAACAAATACCATAAAAATGCCTAAGAGAGCTCAACTCTAACCTCACTGAGGATGGGGTGAAGCTCTTCACTCTATTGGTCAAAAACAAGTCCCCTCTTAGAATATTCCCTTTAACCCTGGGAGCAGATTCTGACCTAAGACAAACTGTGACCTTGCTTTCTAACAATTTGTAATATTCATTTACCAGATTCATTTCTAGTTGTTCTAGTCATGTTATGGAACACAAATGGGATTTAAGGTAACAGGGTGGTGGATTCTTGATCCAAATTCTCCCAACTCTCCAAACATCATTTCCCCAAAGATTACACTCTATTTTCTATCCCAAATACCTTCATTTTACATCTTCCCTAAATAAAAATGTTCAGGACTGAGATCTATTTCCTTTATTTGGAGAAATCTACAGAGACTTCAAATTTCCCTCAACTATTCTTCCTAAGAACATCTGAAAACAACTATCCCACCTTGAACCCTTGAACAGGAAAATGATCTAAGCCCAACTTGAATACATTGCAAAGGAGCGATTTAATTCTGTTCCCTCTTTAAAACTTTATCTTCAGTGAATGGCCAGTGTCCCTTTGGTATATCCTTCTGCAGTCAACTCTAATTTCATGAGGCATTAATGGTCTTTGAAAGGAAATTCTGCCACCCTTCTATTAATCTTCAATTAACAGGTCTAAAATAGAAAGGTTAAAGAGTCTTGCCAACACTTCTGCCTGAAGAGTTGGCTTCGTGGAACAACATTTCCACTGACCTCTACAGACTCCTTATCTTAGTTAATAGAAGCTGTCTCAGATTGCTCCCTGGACCACTTATTGTTAATTGCCTGTTCAATCAGACTCTAGGGTCCAGAAATATAAGATATTGGCAATTGTGTCTGAAGCTAACCAGGAAAGATCAGTTGGAAAATGTTGGAAACAGAATATTGCATCCATTTTAAAGATACTCTATGCTGTCTCCATTATTGTGGAAAAAGTAGAGATATCATGGAAACTCAAACTTCAACCAGCTCTCCTAGATGAAGCAAATTACACTTGGGTCAGCCATGCTCCACAGAAATTGTCAGAGGGGCCACTACCTAGCTCAGCGACCCAGAAGTCCGAAAAGCAGGCATTGAGCTTGGAGTAGACATTGAGCTATCCCTGTCTCCCGCCATGTTTTCTAATGCACAGAGTGAGAAGGGGCAGGGCTTTTGACCGTGGTAGGGCCAGTGGCCTTAGATCAGGGGTGAGAAAAGGACAGAAATACAAAACAGAAAGACATAGGCAGGCAGAGAATGATGCTGAGGAAGGAAGAAATGCTGAGTGGCTGAGGGGCAGAGAGAGACGGAGAGAGAGAAAAAAACAAGTGTATAGATTTTATGTTCCAAAATGCAATATTTGTATTCTCTTCTGATGATTTCTTACCATTTTTGTGAGAAATTGATTCCACTTTTCTCTTCAAGGACCTGCAAATAAACCTTTGATTTTGGGGTCTTTAGTAGCCTATGCCTTAAAATCTCACTAATATGGATTAAATGAAAGTCTGGGGAGAGTAATATGAATTGGTGAATTCATTGGTATTGGTATTTGTTAAGCGTTTACTATGTGCCAAACACTGTTCTAAGCCCTGGGGAGGATACAAGATGATCAGGTTGTCCCATGTGGAGCTCACAGTCTTCACCCCCATTTTACAGATGAGGTAACTGAGGCCCAGGGAAGTGAAGTGACTTGCCCGAAGTCACACAGCTGACAGGTGGTGGAGCTGGGATTAGAACCCAGGACCTCTGACTCCTATACCTGGGCTCTTTCTACTGAGCCACACTGCTTCTAGAACTCTTGTTTTAATGCAGCTCAACAGGAATTCCTGGTGACTCAGTTGGCCTGATTTTCTCTTTAAAGATACTTAGGACAATTGGAGAGTCAGCAAATATCTTTTCCTCCCTTTTATTTCCACTACACTTCTTCCCTGATATGCACCCTGTTCCCTCCTTGTTGCTTCTGCATATCACCTTCCATTTGCAGTTTAATTGATGTTTTGTTAACCATATTAAAGGCCAAACACTGTAGAGAAAGCAAAGGGAAGAAGGGAGCTTAATTCCATATTAATGGAGTAAATATTAATGAGGTTTTCCAATTTTTATCTTCCCGCCACTGTTGATTCACTATGAGATCTGTTTGAGCAGCCACCCATCTCTGTCTCTGCCATCTGGTTTTGGCCTGAATGGACTGAAAATCAAATAAATCACTGTGGGGGTGGGAGAGGGCAGTGAACTGTATTTCATTATTTTGTATAAGTTTTGCCATCATTTCTGGCTTGGTTGGTTCAAGGTTCACAGGCAAGGTAGGTGGCAACTTTAGAAGACCAATGCAGAGTGCCCATTCTAACAAGAACGGAGCATTATATATAGCAAATGAAGAACCTAGAAAAGAGCAGCATTCCTGTGTAGTTCAATGCTCAACTGTCTCATAGCTGATTCTGTGTGGGAAGAGAACCCTCCTTTTTTCTTGCAACAGTGCAAGCAAAAAATATCCATAGCAAGATAGAAATTCAATTTCAAATCCATGACTTCCTCTTATTTTAAATGGGTTTAAAGACTGCATGCAGGTTCACATACTTAGACCCAGGATTTTTTAAAGAATGAGTTCCTTTGCACAAAACATAGGAACCCAGAAATGCACTGGGAAATAAAGGTTCTAGTCCCCTTGTCTTCTGTGAGTTGTTCTGTTTAGATTTTTTTGGTTTTAAACATCAGGAAAGACTTGGAACCTGTTAATATCATTCAGTTATTACATCTATTAAGAAGCAGATGAGAGTGTAGGTTAAATACTACTGAGGAAATCTGAGTGTGACATTTGAAACAAATTCAACAGGCCCTGTGGTCATTAAGGAGGCAAAGGAAGAGAGAAATGGTTTTTCCATAAACCATACGGAGGTGTCTCTCCTGTGAGTGAGAGATCCTCCTTCAAGATTATTCTTCACCATATTGTGTTTTCATGGCAGCTATTAGTCCAAGCATACGCAGACAATTCAGGCAAAAAACAAACATCCGGCTTTGCCTAAATTAGTTGAATAATCAAGGTGAAAGCAGGGTTTTATTTTAGTCTGAATTATTCAGATGATTGCACAACCCTTTATTTCACTTCAAGGGCATTTCTGCCTAAAGGCAGATATATTCAGGAAGATAATTCTTCAGTATAAAAATCCATCTTGGATGCACTGGGGCAAGCCAAATTTTAAGTGCAAATCTCACCTTAATGACATTACCTCATGCAGATAATGATGATTTTGGAGCCAAATCCAAAAGTGCCTAAGAAATCATGACAAACTTGTCTGCGTGACAGAGCCCTTCAACCCCCAGCCGGCTACCAGTCTGGTACCCTTGGGGAAGTCCCCAGCATCCACACTAGCTGGCAAAGAGGGAGGGCAGAGCTGTCAGCTCTGTCAGCTTGGAAGTCTCCCTGGGCAATGAGAAAGTATGCTTGAATATGAAATCAGATGGAAAAATATCCAATCTCCACTAGCTCAACTTAATTTTTTTCTGCCCTACCATGTTGAATTGTAAGAAAAATTATTAGGAGTAAATCCCCTCCACAGGTTAGCAGTCCCGTGAGTCAGAGATCATGAGAGCCATGGAGACACAGGCAGATTCTAGGAATTTTTTTCAGTCAACTCCTAGGCTTGTACTGTTTTTCAGGTGACTTCTAGGCTTGTACTTGCGGGACTACCCTACATGTAGCTTAGGTCAAAAAGAGATTTGTTTAGTGGACTCTTCCTAAACTCTGAATGAGAGAGTGCAGTCATTTTTGCAGAGGAAACTATCTGCAAAGTTCTTCTCACTAAATTTTTTTTTTTTTGCAAAACTCCTCCAGTTGAAAGGGCTTTCTCTCTCCCTGAAACCTAAATGTGGTACATGTTAATTTTAATAGAGGAAAAAATAGAGGTCTTAAAGAGTGCTGCCCGTCAATATTGAATTATTATTCTATGCAAGCAGTTTATTTGTATTTATCCATTTTAGTAATATCACACAATCTCATTTGATAGCTGAAGTACTGTCCTCACTTTTTTATAGGTTAGGTTTTTTGCAGAAAAATATGTCTTGATTTAATGGAATATATAAAACAGTAACACTTAAATGTTCTGAATAAGTCTTTATTAGAATCATAGAACTATTACTAATTGTGAAATAAACTGCAATTCTCTTTTTTAGACCGGGTAAATAATTATACATCTCTTTTAAATGTTAATAAATTATGTCATTGAGGAACAAGGGACTTGTTCAGATCACAAAAGGCCAGAGTCAAGATTCTGTATAAAAATCCATACTTTTCACTGTTCGTTGCACTGTGATTTATTTATGTGGTAATACTTTGTCAGGGTAGTCAGTTATAAGGATTCATTATGTTTGAGTATATTGAGGCTTTGGTGGATAATTTATTTCTAATGGGTCATTGTCTAGAGGGGCCACGAAGTATTCTTAGCAGAATCCAGGTAATTTGCTTGATAGAAATGAAATGCCAAGATATGAAATTCACGATAGACTTAGTATAAGAGAACTGAGTTCTGAATTGCCTGTCAAGGACAAATACTTTCCCTGAATCAAATAAGCCAAAATTCATTTAAATAGGGGACAAGTAAAATTTATTGTAGGGAAAAATTACACAATGACCTTTGACCTTTGGTACATTTGTAATAGTAATGATAATAATAATGATATTTGTTAAGTGCTTACTGTGTGTCAAGCACTGTTCTAAGCACTGGAGAAAATACAAGATAATCAAATCAGAGACAGTCCCTGTCCCACACAGGTGTCCCAGCCAAGTAGGAAGGAGAACAGGTATTTAAACTTCACTTTATAGATGAGGAAATTGAGGCACAAAGATAAGTGACTTGCCTACTGTCACCAGGAAGGAATTGGTGGAGCTAGGATTAGAATCAGGGCCTCTGATTCCCGACAGATGTGCTCTTTACACAAGGCCAGTCTGCTTCTCATGTCTACTCCAAATTTCTTCTTTGAAGGGTCAATCAATAAATTAATCAACGGTATTCACTAAGCACTTACTGAGTGCAGAGGTCAATACCAATTGCAGGGGAGAATGCAATATAACATAGTTTGTATGCTTGTTCCCTGCCTACTAGGAGCTTACACTTGCTTCCCGCTCAGCTCTGGTTAAGAGTAATTAACTTTTAAAACTGTGCTGATGTTATTTGGCCCATGATCTCTCTGGCACCTAAAGGGGCCTTCTTTCCGGTCAAATGAAAAGTGCTAAGTTATGATCCCTGATCACTTATCATGCTTGAGCCTGATTCAGACCTTTGTGAAACTTACTTCTTGGGTGTTAGTTAAGATAAGCCTACTGGGGAAATGCAGTTAACTATTGCAGGTGGGAAAGGAAACTATGTTTTGGTTTCAGGCTGAGGAGAAGCCCCCAGAGTCACCTTTCTTCCACCAGGAATCACCTACTTGCCTAATAGGTTCCAACATATTTTTTGCCCTCAAATCCATATAAACTGCAATCAGAGAAAGGACTGAGAGACTTTTTTAACCTTTTTTAAGCTTGATATCTGACTTCAATTAGTTCCACTCTTTTTTATACATCCAGGGCACATGGCTACACTAAGGTGTCACTAGACAATTATTTTCAGACTTCAGGGAACTTTCTCATTAGTCCACCCCATAGTTCTACCTGATTCTAGGGTGGCTGCTGATGGCATGCATAAACAGCAGACACCCCTTTGCCACTCTGAATTTAAGAGATGAAGAATTCATCACATGCACTCCGCAGGGTATACAACATTATGAAATGATGCCACACTGAACTAATTGGCCAGGGCAATCCTTAACCACCTTCCCTTGGTCCAGAGACATTGAGCTCCTTTCCCAAGTCTTGGTGAGTGTTGTCTTCACTTCCCAAATGAAGGACAAGGTAGCAGGAACAAAGGCAAAGGGAAGTAGAGCGTTTTTAAAATATAAATACCAGGCAAATACTCTTTCCTTCTTGTTTAAGTAGCACCTCATTTTTTTTTTTGCTAAATGATTTCAACAGAGCATACTCTAACAGCTCAACTGTAACTAATTTACTATTTCTAAGGTATTAATATGCAAGGACTTCACATCCCACGCTTTTTTTTTTGTGACTGAAGAGAGTGAAAGCTTTGGCCCCTGAAGCATTTGGGTTAACAGACTCAAATAATTTCTGACATCCACCCATTTGCATCTTTCCTAATTATCTTTTCCTCTCAAGCTTCCTCATTTTTTTAAGCACAACCCATTTTAGAGATGTCAAACAAATATCAGCCTGTGTCCTCCAACGCTGACATTAGTGAGGCAGTAACCAAATGCAAAGATGTCTTGAGAGGATTCCATAGAAAAGAATACATTGGGTTTTAGCTCCACCTCCATCACTTGATCTGTCATTTTTTTTTTTTGTACAAATTGCTTGAATTCTCTGGGCCTCAGTGTCCTTATTTGTGAAATGGGGATTAAATACCTGTTCTCCCCAACTCCCTTAGACTGTGTCTCTGTGGGCAGGGATTGTATCGGATGTGATTATCTTGTATCTACCCCAATGCTTAGTGTAATGTTTGGCACAGAGTAAGCACTTAACAATTCTATTATTATTATTATTATTATTCTTGGGACCAGGATCAGTATTTTTCTTAGTTCTGACTGGGTGAACTTTAGGGATGACTTAATGGTGAAAAAGGGGATTAAGGGAATAATTTTTTTGAAAAATCAATTCAATAATGGGAGGCAGCATGCTTCCAAATTAGTTCTTTAAATATATATTTTGTCAAGAGTACACCTTAGGTGCCAAGAAAGCAAAGATTAACGTTTTAATATCACTGAAAAACATAACTGCTGTGTGGTACTACTACAGTATTATTGCAGTTCTCTTTTGGCACTTACATTTTCTTGTTACATTTTCTGTCTAGGTCCTGGAGTTCTGATTTTAAAACCTCAGCCTAATTTAGCACTTTGATCTTTGCATTAGAATTGGTTATTTTTCTTTCCTCTCATTCTATCCTTCTGAAGCCTGTCAACTATTTCCCAAAAGAAGATGAAAAATAATGACCTGTCCAGATGGCATTATAAATGTGACAACCTCTTCTGAGACCTGCTCTGTTGATCTGAAGATTTATCAGGCCGGAAATAATCCTGCAGAAAATGATCAAACTGAATTCCAACCTTTCCCCATTATTTTAAAGCATCAAACCCAAAGGTCTTCAATGATGACTTCCCTGGAAACGTATTACAATTACATTTTCCCATTCTCATTGCATTACAGATGCTAAAAATAAACCCCATTTCCAAAATTTAATGAAAACTGCATTTAAATCAAACCATTTAAATTTATCACAGTTAATATACTTCACTGGACTATGTCTACTGATTATTTTTCCTTTCATTTGCTATAAAATTGCTTATAGATTCCTAAGCCACGGGCTCCTCTAATAAACTTTTCTTAAGACAGTCCATGTCCTTTAGTGTACATTTCTAATGAATGGTTAGAAGGGAATCTAATGAAAGAAGATGCTGTCATAGGCTTCCAGATTATGTGGCCATCTTTTAATTTTTTAAAAAAGGAAAATGTTTATAAAGCTTCCATTCTTTTAAAGATTCTGAAATCATTGCCTGCACGAACCACATTCATCCCTAGGGGATGCTTCAGCAACGGCTTGCTAACAAATAGCCGTGTTACCCAAGAGCTTATGGTGAGAAGGAAAGGAGAATGGTGCATTTCATTGAAACTCCAGGAGGGATCAGAGGAAGCAGGATGTAATTATCCATGCTGGAATCTGACCAGGACACAACAGCCAACATCAAACATGCCTGGGCTTCTGAAAGTGTGTGCAAAAGCAGTTCTTCCACTGGGAAATACCCATTCAGAATCAATATTTTGAAGAAGCAGCATGCCTAGTGGATAGAGCATGGGCCTGAGAGTCAGAAGGACCTGGGTTCTAATCCTGGCTCCACCACTTGCCTGCTGTGTGAATTTGGGAAAGCCACTTAACTTCTCTGTTCTTCAGTTACCTCATCTGTAAAATAGGGATAAGACTGAGCCCCATGTGGGACATGGACTGGGTCCAACCTGATTAGCTTATATCTTACCCGGCGCTTAGTACAGTACCTGGCACATAGCACTTAACAAATACCATAAAAAAATTGCAGGAGAAGATGGCACCTGATGTTTCTTCAGCCTTCCTTCAAAGAAACTTACAGAATTTTGCACATCTCTTCAATGGGCCCAGCTTCCCTGTCTCATCCCACTTTAGGGATAGTAGAAAGCAATTTTCCAGGAAAGATTCTGCAGCATTCTGCACTTGAGGAGAAGCTTTCAAAACAGGATGGGAAGGCAACCATGCTGCCAATTACTACCAAAGATTTGAATGGGAGGGGGAAAATAATTCAAGGATGAAGTATGATCAAAGGAACATACCTATTGGCCTTCCTTCTTGTCTTTTTCTCTTTTTATATTTGTTAAGCATTCTAGGAAAATTCTCAGAAATAAAACACACACTTCTGGTGTTTCTGAAGCATGTCTGTTTGCCTCAGGGTAAAGGTGTGGTATTTATGGTATTTATTATTTGTTAAGCACTCACTATGTGTCAGGCATTGTACTACGCACTGGAATAGATACAAACTAATCAAGTTGTAATAATGTTGGTATTTGTTAAGCGCTTACTATGTGCCGAGCACTGTTCTAAGTGCTGGGGTAGACACAGGGGAATCAGGTTGTCCCACGTGGGCCTCACAGTCTTAATCCCCATTTTACAGATGAGGGAACTGAGACATCGAGAAGTGAAGTGACTTGCCCACAGTCACACAGCTGACAAGTGGCCGAGCTGGGATTCGAACCCATGACCTCCGACTCCAAAGCCCAGGCTCTTGCCACTGAGCCACGCTGCTTCTCTACACAGTCTGTGTCCCACATGGGGCTCACAGTATTAATCCCCATTTTACAGATGAGGTAATTGAGGCCGAGAGACGTTAAGTGATTTGCCCAAGATCACACAATAGACAAATGGTGGAACCAAGATTAGAACCCATCTCCATCTCCTCCTCCTCCTGTTTTTCTTCCACTTTTTATTCCTTCCTCATCCCCTCCTTCCTTTTTCTTTTTACTTCAGACAACTTCAGATATAGAATCTCTTTCCTATCCCTATTTCCTTCCTCTGGAGGAGGGTTGGCTTTTTACTCCAGGTACAGAGACAGATCCTACTGTTGTAAGAGGGAACAGTGTTTTAAAGAAGAAAAAGATCACTGTGTTTGAATATGGGCAGCAGTTTCTTAACAGGGAAAAGGTTCCTCCTGGAGACAGTGGAGCCTGGAATTGTACTATTTGGAACATCACTGAGGGATGTTTGATCTCCTGCAGACAATGGTTATTTCTAATTCACTAACCAGTTTAACATGAGAGTTGACACTATGACCATCTGTCCCAGTTTAGCAGACAAAGACTAAAAGGAGGATACTTTGGGTATATTCTTTAACTTGTCTCTGCCGAATTGACAGCTACTTTCAAGGGATCAAGTGGATTTACTTCTCCTTCTCTCAGTCCCCAGTAGCCTGTCTAGATTCCATGGAATGCCCTGAAACGTCCAGTGTAGAGGCAAAAGGATGGAGTGCAGGACTGAGGTGGAAAAGCCCCCTCTTATTTGGGCTGTCAATATTCATTCATTCATTCCATAGTATTTATTGAGTGCTTACTATGTGCAGAGCACTGTACTAAGCGCTTGGAATGTACAATTCGGGAACAGACAATCCCTGCCCAATGACGGGCCTACAGTAAATAGTGGGCATCCATATGTCTAACCAGTGACAAATGATTCTTTAGTTCGTTTCTCAAAGTAAAAAAGTTTGGACACCCATGAGCTAGGCCTTCCTTATGTTTTAATGATAATAATAATAATTATAGTATTTGTTAAACACTTACTATATGCCAGACACTGTATTTAATGCTGGGGTGGATACAGGCAAATCTAGTGGGACATAGTCCCGCTCTCAGAGCTCAGAGTCTTCATCCCCATTTTATAGATGAGGTAACTGAGGCACAGAGAAGTGAAGTGGCTTGCCCAAGGCTACACAGCAGACAAGTGGTGGAGCCAGGATTAGAACCCGTGACCTTCTGACTCTCAGGCCCATGCTCTAATAATAATGGTATTTGTTAAGCACTTACTATGTGCCAGGCACTGTACTAAGTGCTAGGGTGGATACAAGCAAATCGAGTTGGACACTGGTCCTGCAGTCTACAGGGATGGGGAGGACAGGGTTTGTGTGGGGAGATAAGAAGTTCTGTTTTGGACATGTTAAACTTGAGGTGGTGGGAGGACATCCAAGTAGTGATGTCTTGAAGGCAAGAGGAAATACAAGACTACAGACAGGAGAGAGATCAGGGCTAGATGATGTGGGTATCATCTGCATTAAGATGGTAGTTGAAGCCACAGAAACAAATGAGTTGTCCAAGGGAGTGGGTGTAGATGGAGAACAGAAAGTGACCCAGAACTGAACCTTGAGGAACCCCCACAGTTAGGGGGTGGGAGGCAGAGGAGGAGCCTGCAAAGGAGACTGAGAATGAAGGTCCAGGGAGATAAGAGGAGAACCAGGAGAGGACAGTGTCAGTGAAGCCAAGGTTGGATAATGTTTCCAGGATAATGGGGTGGTCCACAGTGTTAAGGCAGCTGAGAAGTCGAGGAGGATTAAGATTGAGTAGAGGCCATTTGATTTGGCCATTTAAGAGGGCAGTTTCTGTGGAGTGAAGGGGATGGAAACCAGATTGGAGGGGGTCAAGGAGAGAATTGGATAAGAGGAACTTGAAACAGCGGGTGTAGACAACTCACTCAAGGGTTTGGAGAAAAATGGTAGGAGGAAGATAGGGCAGTAACTGGAGAGAGCAGTTGGGTCAAAGGAGGTTTTTTTAGAATAGGGGAGGCATGGGCATGTTTGAAAGCTGTGGAGAAGAAGCCATTGGAGAGCTTCAAACAACTTGTTTGGGAGGGAAGATTGTTGTTAGGGAGGGAAAAAGGGAGGGGGCAAGAGTTATGTTGGTATTTGTTAAGTGCTTACTATGTGCCGAGCACTGTTCTAAGCACTGGGGTAGATACAGGATAATCAGGTCGTCCCACGTGAGACTCACAGTTAATCCCCATTTTACAGATGAGGTAACTGAGGCACAGAGAAGTTAAGTGACTTGCCCATTGTCACACAGCTGACAAGTGGCAGAGCCAGGAGTCGAACTCATGACCTCTGACTCCAAAGCCCAGGCTCTTTACACTGAGCCACGCTGCTTCCCAAAGCGTTTTGATAAGATGTAATAATGTTGGTATTTGTTAAGTGCTTACTATGTGCAGAGCACTGTTCTAAGTGCTGGGGTAGATACAGGGTAGATACAGGGTAGTCAGGTTGTCCCATTTGAGGCTCACAGTCTTAATCCCCATTTGCCAGATGAGGTAACGGAGGCACAGAGAAGTTAAGTGACTTGCCCACAGTCACACAGCTGACAAGTGACAAGTGGCGGAGCCGGGATTCGAACCCATGACCTCTGACTCCCAAGCCTGGCCTCTTTCCACTGAGCCAAAGGAAGCGGGGGTCAGATGCACAGGTGGAGGGGGGTGGATTTTGAGAGGAGGCAGGATTTTTCCTCTAGAGATACTGCTGGGAAAGATGGGAGAGTTGAAGAGGGGACCAGAAGGGGAGGGGCTGAATAGGGGCAGGGGTGATTTTAGGGAAATCATGCCTGATATTGTCAGTTTTCTTAATAAAGTAGTTGGCCAGGTCATTGGGAGCAAGAGATAGGGAAGACGGGGTTCAGGGGACCTGAGGAGAGAGTTAAATGTCTGGAACAACTGGCGAGGGTGATGGACATGGATGTCAATAAGGGTGGAGAAATAAATTTGCCAGGCAGAGTTAAAGCATGCAAGTATAAACTTGAAGAGGGCAATGTTGGTCATATATTTAGATTTCCACCAGCAACACTCTGCAACTGTGCACAAGAACGGCAGAGGCGGACTGCACAGATGACCCAGGGCTGTTGGTTAGTGGTACATAGTAAGCAATAAACAAATACCATTATAAAAAATTAGAATTGTCTTCCCAACATGTTTTCTATGGCCAGATGTCTTTCATAATACTAAGAAACATCAACGTGTGTGACTGGTAAAAGAATCACTAAAGAGACACAATACCTAAAGAAAAGATTTAGAAATACCTACAACGAATGAAATCAAGTGAAGATGTAATCGTCACACAGTCACAGAAGTGTTTCCACAACTTTCAGTTGGACCTTTATAGAAATGAAAGTTTAACGAAGTGAATAATATAAGAAATGTCATATTGGGTCTAAACCAGGGACCAATTAACCCAGGGTTTTGTGTCTAAAGGTGATCCCAAAGGATGATTTAGAAGTGGTAGGAGTAAAGTAGTGTATCCAAAACTGATTTTAATCAACTAAAAGCTTCATTGCTATTGACACCACAGTGACCATAGAAGCCATTTGATCTTCATACAATTTAGTTTTCTCTTCCAGGGAAAGTTTCCTGGAATTTCAATCTCAGAGCATGTTAATTGTGAGCCTGAAATAGTCTTTAACTTGCATATCGTCTTGATGGCAAATTTGCCCAAGCTTTTAGGATTTTCCAGTAATATTCAGTTGAAGATGTTCAGCTCAAGGTTTGCCTTGTTTAGCCATTGTCTGGTTTTACACTAAACTTCTGAAAAGAAAATTTTCAGAAGGATCCATGGGGATTTAACTGCCTGACTCCCATAATGTTAGTTCAGAGCAAGTATCTCTACCATAGAGACAGTAGACAAACAGGTTTAAAAGTACTATTAATAGTTTGAGGAACTGCAGGTTCTACTTGGCCATTCTCTGTGATGTTGAGAAAATGAAACAGTAAATAATAGTGTAGGGAAAAACTAGTCTTTCTGTAAGGCAGTTTCTATGATCATTTCTTCTTAAAAAACCTTTTATTATGATGATATATTTATTACTATGAGTAATAATAATAATATTTATTAAGCTCTTATTAGATGTCATGCTATGGTAGATTCAAAATCACATTACTTTGGTGGCCTGTTTGCATTCAAACCCCATAAAATTGGACTCTGACTTGCCAGCTAATTTCCCTGAGATTTTTCTAAGAAATCCATCAATTCTCTAAGGGGAAGGAAAAATGAAATAATTCCTTATCAAGAATCAACAATTTAGGGTGTTAATTTGTTAGACGAAACAACATGAAAACTAAGGAAAGAGAATCAAGCTAATCAATCGAACAGATAGTTTTTGCATTATTAAACAAATAGTAAATGAGTAAATGATCAGTCCAAGTAAAATTTTTTCTTTCACAAAACAGAAAGTTTCAGAATCACAGTAAAATCAGGTAAGTATATAATCTCTAATGAAACTGGTACTTGCAGCCCTAGTTTTTTTTTTTTAAATTTTTTGTTTAGATGGTATTTAAGTGCTTACTAATGTGCCAGGCACAGTTCTTGAAGTCCAGTGAAAAATCATGTAAGCATTCTAGCAAGATTCTCAGGGTAAAATCCTTGCTTCTGGTGTTTCTGAAGTATGTCTGTTTGACTCAGGGTAAAGTTATGGTATTTATGGTATTTTATGGTATTTTAAAAATTTGTTAAATGCTATGTGCCAGTCTCTGTACTAAGTGCTATGATAGATGATGCTGATGCTGATGATGGTATTTGTTAAGCGCTTTCTATGTGCCAAGCACTGTTCCAAGCACTGCCAAGTGCCGGGATGGATACAGGATTATCAGGTTGTCCCACATGGGACTCATAGTCTTAATCCCCATTTTACAGATGAGGTAACTGACTCTCAGGTTAATTCTCTATCCATTAGGCGACCCTGGTTTCAGATGAACTAAATACATTAATGTGCATTTGTATGTTCAACACACATTCAAAGCATTGTCCTGCATCTTCAAGGATTACACCACTGATAATGAAGTTTGTGTTTGGGTGAGTGTTGGTAAAAAAAAAGCCTGAGGTGGGCATGACCATCTGACCAGTAGATATACAACAAAAGTAGTCTTCTGCTGTGCAGATATGTTTGCTGTCTGCAGTGCCTGACATTATTAAAGTTTTGTATGAAAATATAATTTTTAAGTTAAATCAGATCTACAATAATGCATACTTACTGAAATTCATACATTTTCTCCCAAAACACTGTAAAATAATTGCTTACAAAATCTTAGTTCAGGAGATGGAATTTTAAAAAAATGTATGATGAACAGCAGAAAAACAACCAAAGAGTCTCATATGTATCATAAAAAGGCTGAAGTCAAATATCGGGGGTAAGCCAACAATTTATGCACAAAATTTACCCCCTGAAGCCTTTTTACAGATAGATTTCTATTTTGTTATTTCAAAGAAGGGTAAGCGCAGCCAGGTCAGTGTTCTCAAGCTGCTTGCTTGGCTCACTATTCCTGCAGCTAGTAAATAAACCAAAGCAAATTTGCCTAGCAACAACCTCAGGGAAAACCGGTTTGGTTCTGCTATGTGGAGAGAAGAGTCATGTGAACAACTCTGATCCTATGCAGCAATATCTAGAATACTGCCATTCCCTGTAGTAGCACGATGATGAAAAGATACGAGAAAATTTATAGGAAAGCAAAGTCTTCAAAGATTGTGAACAGAAACTGAGAAGAGGATCAGTTGAATCATAGCCTAGGAGAAGAATCAAAAAGATTGGCAGGGGGATGACAAGGCAGTGTTTCTTGCCAAAGAAACGACATAATTAAGAGTGAAAATATAACTAGTCAAAAGGAGGAAGGACTAACCCAAAATTAAATGAGGAAACTTTTAGCCTAGAAATCAGAAAATGTTTCTCAAAAGGAGAGCTTTCTCAGCATGTATCTGAAAATAGTAATAATTGTGGTGTTAAGCGTTCATGACATTTGTTAAGTAGTATATGCCAGCACTCTTCAAGCACTGGGGTAGACACAAAAAGTTCATACTGACAAGTCCACATTTTTGTCCAGATAATTTTCCTTGGTTTTGGTTTGAATTTGCAGGAGGCCATCCTAACATTAACCCTAATTGAAACATAATACTTGCTTGGCATTCTGCCATCTTGGCAGAAACAATCAGAATTCATGGAATCCCAGCTCTGAGCCCACATCAGAAACTCAGATGATTTACTATTTGCTTTTCAGTTTTTCCCACTACCCATCTGGACCTTGGCTTCACTGACTCTGTCCTCTCCTGGTTCTCCTCTTATCTCTCCACCTGTTCATTCTCAGTCTTCTTCATGGGTTCCTCCTCCCCCTCCCATCCCCTAACTATAGGGGTCTCTCAAGGATCAGTTCTTGGTCACCTTCTGTTTTTCATCTTCACTCACTCCTTTGGAAAACTCAGTCACTTCCACAGCTTCACCTATCATCTCTATGTGGATGTCACCAAATCTATATCTCCTCCCCTGTTCTCTTTCCCTCCCTCCAGGCTTGCATCTCCTCTTGACTTCAGGACATCTTTGCTTGGATGTCCTTCTGCCACCTAAAACTCAATATGTACAAGACAGAGCTCCTTATCTTCCTTCCCAAACCCTGTCTTCTCCCCCCGTCTTCTCCCTGATTTTTCTGTCACTGTGGACGACAGCCATCCTTCCCGTCTCACAAGAATGCAACTTTGGTCTCATCCTTGACTTCAGTCTCATTCACCCCACATATCCAATCAGTCACCAAAACTTGCCCCTCTCATCTTCATGACATTGCCAAGATCCACCCTTTCCTCTCCATCCAAACTGCTACTACGTTGGTACAATCACTCCTCCTATCCCGACTAGATTACTGCATCAGGCTCCTTTCTGGCCTCCCAACCTCCTGTCTCTCCCCACTTCAGTCCATACTTCACTCCACTGCCCAGATTATCTTTCTACAGAAACATTCTGGGCATGCTGCTTCAGTAATTATTGCAGTTAATCAACAAAAGACAATAATCTCTCCTGAAGTTAAGAATTTTATTTCCACCAGTAAATGCAGACAAGTTTATCTAAAGTCTTCCTAGTGTTTTCATATGGTAAAAAAAAAATGTTATAATCTGGAGGAATTCTCCCTTGATTTTCTTGCTATTTAAATTTGGTTATATTATTTGTAAAAAAACATTGCTCTATCAAGAAACTTCTAAATTTCTGTTATAGGGAATGGTCTTTTTATTGTAGGGTGTATAACACATAACACTATATATGTCATGAATTGTTTTTTCTAGCCCCATGATAAATGTTATGAATTCTGTTTAGTATGGTATCATATCTTTCAATAAAGGAACATGTTTGCTTTCTCCTTCTTTTAGTGTCATTCATGGAGTGTGCCAATCAGGGAATTGAGGTACTAACAATGCTGATCTAGGTTTGAGCAAAGAAGTATTCCTCTTTCACCTCAGGCATTCATTAAAACATTCCTCTTATTACCATCTTGAGCCTATCTAGAAAGTTATCATTCTTATTGGAGAGGATTGATTGGTAATTTTGTGAGGTGGATATTTAGGGAACTGTTCCTTCTGAAAAGGCACTTCTTTCTTTTCATTGAAACCACATCCCTGAGAGCCTCTCCTATGATTAAAGAAGAGAAGAGAGGAAGGAAAAAAGGAGGAAGAGGATCTAATCACCTCTCATTTCTAATCTAGGAAAAGATGAGTGAATAATCTGAAAAAATTATCTATTTTATTCATGTTTTCCTAGACTAGAGGTTTGCTCTTCTATGCTTTTTAGTGATTGATGACAAATATTGAGCCCCCATGATGTGATTTTCACCTCTCCTATTTACAGAGGGCCTGCC
Organism: Ornithorhynchus anatinus; assembly: GCF_004115215.2. NCBI lineage: Eukaryota > Metazoa > Chordata > Mammalia > Monotremata > Ornithorhynchidae > Ornithorhynchus > Ornithorhynchus anatinus. Next base: position 49,808,699 of record NC_041728.1, on the reverse strand, counting down.
CCTATAGCCTACAGAAAGACAGAAAGCCTTGTGTTTCCGAGTGGGGCATTATTTCCAACCCTGCCATTAATCCCACAGAATGGGGATCTGGGATCTGCTCCAGGATCAGGAGACCTTGACTCTAGCCTCATTTTGCTGTTAGTAGCTGACATGGGTGAAGCCCACACAGGCACTTTGCAATAAGCTTCACTTTGCAAGGGCCTGCTTACTTTCTCGTTGCACTCCATGTCCCTGGTGGGAATGTGGTGGCTAGTAGGGATGAGACAGTGCAAGTGGGGCTGTGCTAGCCATCAGGATTACAATCAGTTCCTCAGTGGAGGTTCACTGTCTTAAATTCTCAAGACTGAAACTTATCCATCATTTCTGATGGGAGACTCCATCATCCTTATTTGAGAATGCATCACAGTGTTCATTAATGTTACTGGAAAGCAAAAATAGGCAAATGGATCCATCATCTTGTTTTCTCATTTCCAATTTTGCCAATGTGATAGGATCTGAGAAGGAATATCTTTCATTGGTTTTGCAAATAATTTCCCATGCCAGTGATAAGAGCACAACAAGCTGAAAAGATTTTACAAACAAAATATCTTGCTTTCACTGTAGCACTGGTCTATTAAAAAATACACTCTTACCTCAAAAATCTAGGTGCTGAATGCCAATCAAACAGTTGTATTTATTGAGTACTTATTATTTGCAGAGCACTGTACTAAGCACTTGGGAGAATACAATACAACAGAGTTAGCAGATGTGGTCACCGCCCACATTGAGTTTACAGTCTAGAGGGAGCAAAGCCAAAGTGTATTGTTTGACCTGATTTATCCTGAAATGTGAAAATATAAATCTGGCATTAGAAGAGTCAAATACACATCCAGTTGAAGCAGCAGTAGGCCATTTATATTCATCATCTTACAACAAAGACTGGAAAATGATCTAACAAATGGAAAGTTCAGGGGGGAGACTCGGCAGGGAATTGGGTCACATAATTCACTCAATTCTTAAAGCATTTGAAATATGGATTTCTTCTATGGGAAATGGTAAGAAATCTTCTTTGAAATATTTAAAGCTACCTAGGCATAGGGGCCAGAAAATCTGGATGAGGATATCAGTTGGGAAAGTGACTCGAGGGACTTCCAAAAAGTGATCTAATGGCTTTACTCCATTTCAAACTTCTAATTCCAGGATGTTAAAATTGATTTATCTTCTTCTTTCCTATTTTTCTTCCTAGAAAAAGCAAGTGAGTCAGACAAAGATCCGAGTGATCTCCACCATCCTGTTCATCTTGGCAGGCTGCATTGTATTTGTAACGATCCCTGCAGTCGTTTTTAAATACATTGAAGGTTGGACGGCTTTGGAATCCATTTACTTTGTAGTTATCACCCTAACCACTGTTGGCTTTGGTGATTTTGTGGCAGGTAAGAAACCAATCTGTTTAGAGGGAATCCACCTTCTGAAATGAAGAGCTATAATCCTGGAATGCTTTTCTCAACAGAATGCTAAAATGTGTTGTGTTATAATGAAATGAGCTATGAGAAGCAACATGGTATAGTGGATAGAGCATTGCCCTGGCAGTCAGAAGGTCATGAGTTCCAATCCCGGATCAACCACTTGTCTGCTGTCTGACCTTGGGCAAGTCACTTCACTTCTCTGTGCCTCACTTACCTCATCTATAAAATGGGGATTAAGAGTGAGAGGACAGTGTAGAACAGAGATTGGGTCCAGCCTGATTAACTTGTATCTGTCCCCGCTCTTAAAGCAATGCCTTACACACAGTAAGTGCTTAGCATGTACCATAATTATTATTATCATTATTACTGAAAGTCAGGGCTTCTATGCTTTTGGCAGTAAAATTACCACAAATAAGAACAAGTTCATTTGAAATTCAGGAATTTACAAGATCCAAAGGAAGTCCTTATATGAGAAAAAAGTGAGTGTTTTTTTAGCTCTTGGTCATATTATGAACTACATGAGGAAAATGAGTTTCATGTGTAATTCTGGACTTTGAAACTACATTGGTATTAAATTAGAATTGAATTAATTGATAAGGGTCACAATAAACTATACACATAGGCACTACTATGTGCTGCACAGATCTTCTCAGAGGATGATGTCAGTGGACTGCTGGTTATGTTTGTCATCTTGACAGACTGACCTCGTAGCAAATGTCTCTAAGGCACAGGACTGGGGAGGTTCCATCATTCATTCATTCATTCATTCATTCATTCAATCATATTTATTGAGTACTTACTGCATCATCTTTCTCCAGGGAGTACCAGGAATTTACGCACAGGATTATTTGGTTGCCTCTGTCATAATTACCATAAAATTCGCAAGGATGGTTATAATACCACTGCTCATTTTATGAGACTTACCAACAGGGAGTATGATAGGCTAGGAATGGCAAGACTACCATTGTATTCAACTGATGGAAAAAAGGGAGCTTGGATATACAATGGATAAATCTAGACAATGCACCTTCCCACTGTTATAAGACCAAAGTACGTGGATGACTCAACCACCCTATTCTTGTCTTCTCTCCAGTTACACCCAGTAGGAGTAATTCCCAGGGAGTGAGATTATAGACTGCTGCTTTAGGAGTCCTTTCAATTGACAGAGACTCCTGGTGGGTGGAGGAGCATGGCATGATAGGCAGGCAATTGGAGAGAGCTGAGGTTCAGGACTGGGGATAGGACAGTTGGGCCAGCCTCTTCCCACCTCCCTGCTATTCCTCCTCAGAGTTTCTCTCTAAGCCATCTCTCTTTCCCATCCTTCTCATCCTGAAAGGAATTTAAAACAGAAGTTCATTTTTCAGAACCTCCCATTACTGGCACCCATATCCTTGTTGCGTGGACATGGCAGATTTTTTTTTTAATTTGGGAAAGGAAAACATCTGGTCAAATGTTTCTTTAGACATGTCGGGCTTTCCTCCTCTGTCCTTGTTGGGTTTGGGCATCAAGGATCTGTGCAGTGTATAATTTGTGCCAGGGTGTTTGGCGGCAACCAGAATCCGTGAGCAGAGATTCAGAATCACTTTGAGAGCCCTGGCACCATTTTGGAATGTTGGGTAACGGAAAGGATGCTGACCAGGTTTGTGATAAACTTATACTCCAGGGAGTCCAGAGAGAAGGGAAACAGTTGAAACAAGAGAACTTTCATTTTTCATATTCCTTAGCCTCACCCCCCACAACGTCATCTTCAATTCTGGAGTTGGAAAGAGACATTTCAGTTACCAGGAAAAGTACCCATTTGCAGATCTTTGGAAAATCTCCTAATACAAATGTCATATTGGAGATTTAGTTCTACATAAATCTTGCCAATTCTTAGCTTGCTATGTGATTCCAGGTGATTCATTTCACTTACGGTGCCTCAGTTTTGTCCTTTGTTAAATTTGGGGATGGAGGAGGAGATGCCTTTTGGCCTAATTGTTCAATGATCAGTGATGGATTCCAGGTAAGGACTTAGGGAAAAACGGGTGGTCTATTGGAAAGAGCACAGGCCTGCGAGCCAGAGGAGCTGGGTTCTAATTCTGGCTCTGTCAGTTGTCTGCAGTGTGTCCATGGGCAAGTCAATTAACTTGTCTGTGCCTTAGTTCCCTCATCTGCAAAATGGGGATTCAATACCTGTTCTCCCTCCTACTTAGACTGTGGGACCAGTACTTAGTGCAGTGATTATTAAGAATGTTCAGAGGGGGATCATGGTAGAAATTCAAGAGCCTGGGATCAATCAATCAATCATATTTATTGAGAGCTTACTAAAATCCGGGGTAGATACAAACCCAGTCCATGTCACACATGGGGCTCACAGTCTTAATCCCAAATTTACAGATGAGGTAACTGAGGTACAGAGAAGTCGAGTGACTTGTTCAAGGTCACACAGCAGACAAGGGACAGAGCCAGGATTAGAACCCAAGTCCTTCTAACTCCAGAGTCTTGCTCTATCCACTAGGATGCCCTGAGTAGCTTGCCAGAAAATGTGTTTGGTTGCTCACACTGTGACAGTGAGGCTGAATAATCTAGACATCCCATAGAAGCAGAAGCTTTGGCTAGGAATTAAAAAGCCAAAGAGATAGAGCCAAATCTGGGAACATAATAACAATAGTAATAATAATGATGATATTTGTTAAGTGCTTATTATGTGTCAAGCACTGTTCTAAGCACTGGGGTAGATACAAGGTAATCAGGTTGTCCAGTGTGGGGCTCACAGTCATAATCACCATTTTATAGATGAGGTAACTGAAGTACAGAGAACTTAAGTAGCCTGCCCAAGGTCACACAGCAGACTAGTGTGGATCTGGGATTAGAACCCACATCCTCTGACTCCTAAGCCACACAGATATTAACACAAAACTGATATATAGATATACATCAACGTTTGATCAGTGAGGATGCAAGGGAATTTATGGTTTCATTGCTATGGTTTCAATCTGGATGAATGAGATTTTCTATAAGCTACAGAGGTTGTGAACACAGACAGTCAATTGGTACTAGAAAAACAGTCAGTAGACTGAAAATGGTCTGGTCTGTGCTTGTAATCATACATATACAGCTCTCATGAATAGCAGTGTGACAAAATATAAATTATGTAACCTATGAAATGTAAACTGCAGAAATGTGATACTTTAAAATGAGAATTGTACATTACACTTGCTGAAATAGTAAAAAAATAGAAATTATTTTGGACTAACCTGCACAGAATAATGTTCTATATAACCACTTGGAAATGTTTTTTCCTTCTGTATATTGCTAAGGAGTTATAGCCAATACTGAAAATGTTAATTAATACCCTGAAAAGCTGGCAGGGCCTTAACATAAACCTGCACTTATAGAATGCTATGTTTTTCTAAAAAACAAGAACAAAACATTTCTGATGTAGTTGCTGCTTATGATTCACTCAAAACAATCATCTTGGCTTTGGTTACTTCCTTGTGTAGTTGCTATCTCAAAGCAAAGATGTATTCTAGGTGGTAAGCCTAGAAAAATCCCAATAAACTATAAACTCCCTCTAATCCTATCTGGCTTCCTTGTTATGGCTCTCAAAATGGAAGTCAGTGCTCTGGATCTAATAATAATAATGATGATGATTGATAATGATAATGATAATTATTAAACACTGTTCTGAACTCTGGGGTAGTTACAAGTTAATCCGAGCAGACACAGTCCCTGTCCCATATGGGGCAGGAGGGAGAGAACAGGTATTGAATCCCCATTTTATATATGGGGAAACTGAGGCACAGAGAAGTTAAGTGACTTGCCCAAGGTCATACAGCAGACAATGTCAGGATTAGAATTCTGGTCCTCTGACTCCCAAGCCCGTGCTCTTTCCACTAGGCCATGCTACTTCCAGATAGGAGCTTAATCAGTAGAGATGGTAATGATGTTAATGATGATACTGATGATAGGGATGCTCCTGTTTCCCAGGGTACTTGAGCAACTCTTTCCACTTACTAATTGGTCCTTCTCATGTTGGGATTCAACTGCCTTCCATATTCCTTCTGTTTGTCTAGGGGCCAAAATGTTTCAAGCCAAATCCGGTCCCTGGGAAGTATATATAACATGGGCAGTGCACTTTGGAATTGTGGTTTCTGGCTCCAGTTCACATACTCACTGAGCCCCAGAGAGGAAGATATGTTTCTCTCTCTTCCTTCTGTTCTTTCCCCACCCCCTCCTTGATTCTCTATGGCAGCCAGACTTAAGTAGGCTTGACAAGAAGATTTCATGGGTTTCAGAAGTGTGGCTTTGGCTAGTTGCCCTGCCTCCAGCTCTTCCCTACCCCAGCCTGACTGCACAGCCTAAGCAACTACATAGATAATGGTCTCAGCCATAGACTGAGACAACCCCAGGTATCTTTATGAGCCTTCGATTTATCCTCATAAAAGAACCCTTGAGATGTACATTGCTGAATATGGCAGTAGAAACATCAGTTGGTCTAATAAAATCTGGATTACACTTTTTGAAAATAATTCCTTTTATCATTAGACAAGGAAATGCATCTCTTTAGAACTCCTTTTTGAAGGTGCTGCCTGAAAAATAAAGGCTGGATGGTATATTGTGGATTGTGTGTTTATTAGAATTGTTCATGCATTAGAAAGCCTTGCTGCTACTTATAACTTTAATTTATAGCTTCATTGGTTTTGCATTGTATTGTTTGTCTTAGGGTCTGTAATAGTCAGGATCCATCAGACTGCCCATTTGAAAAATAGCTTGCATTGACAGTGGTGACAGAATAAAATTTAGGTCCTTATTTTTCTTTTCTAAGGCCTTACTTTATGTCCAAGTTAGCACACTGTACTACTTGGTACCACCACTTCAGAGGCATGATTCATTCATTCAGTTGAATTTATTGAGCACTTACCATGTGCAAAGTACTGTACTAAGCGCTTGGGAGAGGTTGCTAACTGGCTGTAAGTTCACAGACTGTATGTTAATTTGCTAAAAATGGCTGTGACCATAAAAAATGTTGATGTCTATAAAAACATGGTGGGGGGAGGGCAAGGGGAACCCAGGAGTCTATCCCCTCTGCCACAGTGCTTCCACCATTCATCCCAGCTGCCTCGTTGGAAGCAGTGGATGCCTGGAGTTGGAATTTGTTAGGAGACTTGACCGGCTGCTCTCTGATGAATCAGTCATACTGATTGAATATTTACTGTGTGCAGAGCACTGTATTAAGCCCTTGGGAGAGTACAGTACAATGGAGTTGATAGACACATTCCCTTTCCCACGAAGCACTCAAAATCTAAAACAACGCTAACCCTACCATCCCCTTGGAAAGCTGCTCTCCGCCACTTGTGATCTGTCATTGTAGACTTTTGAAAGTTGGCAGTTTTTATTTACTGCCTGTATAAATGATTCTCAGTAGTTCGTAACTCTGCCTGAGGCTCCATGGAAATCTGGGGACAAATCCAGAACAAGAGAGGTTAAGGAGGGAGCTAACCCTACAGTTATTCTCTGTAACACCCTCTAGTGACAGTTTTGCTGTGATAACGACATTGACCTTTCCACTGGTTTAACACTCACACACAAAAAGCCTCAGCAGTAGGTTTTTGGCTTAATTGTTGGTATTTATTGAGCACTTACTTTGAAAAGAGAACAGTACTAAATGCTTAGGATAGTATAATACAGTTAGTAGATGTGCTTCCTATGAGGACTTTACATCAAGCTTGCTCTGGAGTATTAATAAGCTTGAAAAATAAAGCCATTCACAAGTGGCATCCCTAAGATATTATATTCCAAGGGACCTTAAAGGTAAACTCAAAAAACAGATCTTTAAACTTACCCAGAATGTTAGTGCATTTACTTTCACCGAGTTACTACAGTCAATGAACAGAAGTAGCATGCTTTGGGAAGCTTTATTCAGAGCCCCAACTTGAGAAGATTTTTATGACCAACCTACTTCTGAGGGCCTTGTTCCCAGGACTGAAATCAAGAGTTTTTATTGCAAATAAACTTTGGCATGCTAAATTTGGGATAGAACCTCAACTTTTGGGATTTGTCATAGAAATCTATTATTCAATACTCATCATTTTCTCCATTGCAGTTAGTACAATCTTGCAAATAGTCATTTGCCCTTTCTGTTACGATCTGTTCCAAATGAATAATAAAGGATGTAATTTCAATTATTTTATCAATCATATTTATTGAGTGCTAACTTTGTGCTGAGCACTGTACTAAGTGCTTGGGAGAGTACAATACATCAGAGTTGGTAGACACGTCCCTTGTCCAAAGCAAGCTTACAGTCTAGAGGGGGATCTAGACATTAATATACCTAAATAAATTGTGGATGTGTATATAAGTGCTATGGGGCTGAGGGATGGATGAATAAAGGGTGCAAAACCAAGTGCAGGGATGACACAGAAGGGAGTGGGAGAAGAGAACATGAGGGCTCAGGTGGGGCAGGCCTCTTGAAGGGAATGTGTTTTTAGTAAGGCTTTGAAAGTAAGGAGAGTTATCACCTGTCGGATATGAAGAGGGAGGGCATTCAAAGGCCTGAGGCAGGATGTGGGAAAGGGATCGGCAGTGAGATAAACAGGGTACAGTGAGTAGGATGGCATTAGAGGAGGGAAGTGTGTGGGCTGGAATTGTAGTAGGAAATCAAGGAAGTAAAGCAAGAGGGGGCAAGGTGATTGGGGTGCTTTTCATTCATTCATTCAGTAGTATTTATTGAGTGCCTACTATGTGCAGAACACTGTACTAAGCACTTGGAATGTACAGTTCGGCAAGAGATAGAGACAATCCCTACCCAATAACGGGCTCACAGTCCAGGCCGATGGTAAGGAGTTGTCCAGCCTGAGTGGCTCAGTGGTAAGAGCCCAGGCTTGGGAGTCAGAGGTCATGGGTTCGAATCCAGGCTCTGCCGCTCACCCGCTGTGTGACTTTGGGCAAGTCACTTAACTTCTCTGTGCCTCAGATACCCCTTCTGTAAAATGGAGATTAAAACTGTGAGCCCCATGTGAGACAATCCGATCACCCGGTATGTCCCCCCAGCGCTTAAAACAGTGCTTTGCACATAGTAAGCGCTTAACAAATACCACCATTATTATGACAAGCAGCGTGGCACAGTGGAAAGAGCACGGGCTTTGGAGTCAGGGCTCATGAGTTCGAATCCCAGCTCTGCCACTTGTCAGCTGTGTGACTGTGGGCAAGTCACTTAACTTCTCTGTGCCTCAGTTCCCTCATCTGTAAAATGGGGATTAAGACTGTGAGCCCCACGTGGGACAACCTGATTCCCCTGTGTCTACCCCAGCGCTTAGAACAGTGCTCTGCACATAGTAAGCGCTTAACAAATACCAACATTATTATTATTATTATTGTTTTATGTGGTTGTGAATGGGTAACCATGGAGGTTCTTGAAGAATGGAGAAACAAGGATCGAATGGTTTTATAGAAAAATGATCCAGGCAGCAGAGTAAAATATGAACTGGAGTGGGGAAGAGACAGGGGTCAGGGAGATCCACAGGGAAGCTGATGCAGTAAGCAAGACAGGATAGGATAAGTGCTTGGATTAATGTGATAGCAGTTTGGTTGGAGAGGAAAGAGTGTATTTTAGAGACATTGTGAAGGCTGAACCAAGAGGATTTGGTGACAGACTGAATATGTGAGATTAATGAAAGAGATGAGTCAAGGATAAAACCAAGGTTATGGGCTTGTGAGACAGGGAAGATGATGGTGTTGTGTATAGTGATGGGAAAGTCAGGGTTTGGGTGGGAATATGAGGAATTCTGTTTTGGACATATTTAGACTGTAAACTCACTGTTATATTGTACTCTCCCAAGTGCTCACCTTGGCTTCACGGACTCCATTCTCTCCTGGTTCTCCTCTTATCTTTCTGGCCGTTCATTCTCGGTTTCCTTCGCAGGCTCCTCCTCCCCCTCCCATCCTCTAACTGTTGGGGTTCCTCAAGGGTTGTTCTTGGCCCCCTTCTGTTCTCCATCTACACTCACTCCCTTGGTGAACTCATTTGCTCTCACGGTTTCAACTATCATCTCTATGCAAATGACACACAAATCTACATCTCTGCCCCTGTCCTCTCCCCCTCCCTTCAGGCTCATATCTCCTCCTGCCTCCAGGACGTCTCTACCTGGATGTCTGCCCGCCACCTAAAACTCAACATGTCCAAAACTGAGCTCCTTATCTTCCCTCCCAAGCCCTGTCCTCTTCCTGACTTCCCTATCACTGTGGATGGTACGACCATCCTTCCCATCTCAAAGGCCTGCAACCTTGGTGTCATCTTTGATTCGGCTCTCTCATTCACCCCACACATCCAATCCGTCACCAAGATCTGCCAGTCTCACCTTTATAATATCGCCAAGATCCACCCTTTCCTCTCCACCCAAATGACTATCTTACTGGTACAGGCTCTCATAATATCCCGGCTGGATTATTGTGTCAACCTTCTCTCTGATCTCTCTTCCTCCTGTCTCTCCCCACTCCAGTCTATTCTTCATTCCACTGCCCAGCTTATCTTCCTGCAGAAACGCTCTGGGCATGTCACTCCCCTTCTTAAAAACATCCAGTGGTTGCCTATCAACCTCTGCACGAAACAAAAACTTCTCACTCTAGGCTACAAGGCTCTCCATCACCTTGCCCCCTCCTACCACTCCTCCCTTCTCTCTTTCTACTGCCCACCCTGTAGGCTCCACTTCTCTGCCACCCACCTCCTCACCGTCCCCCGTTCTTGCCTATCCCGCCGTCGACCCCTGGGCCACGTCCTCCCTCCCTCCTCACCTCCGCCAAACTAATTCTCTTCCCCTCTTCAAAGTCCTACTGAGAGCTCACCTCCTCCAAGAGGCCTTCCCAGACTGAGCTGCCCCTTTTCCCTCTGCTCCCTCTGCTGCCTCTCTATCCCCCCCTTCACCTCCCCTCAGCTAAGCCCCCTTTACCCCTTTTCCCTCTGCTCCTCCCCCTCTCCCTTCCCCTCCCCTCAGCACTGTGCTCGTCTGCTCATTTGTATATAATTTTATTACCCTATTTATTTTGTTAATGAGATGTACATCCCCTTGATTCTATTTATTGCTATTGTTTTAATGAGATGTACATCCCCTTGATTCTGTTTATTGCTATTGTTTTTGTCTGTCTCCCCCGATTAGACTGTAAGCCCATCAGTGGGCAGGGACTGTCTCTATCTGTTGCCGATTTGTACATTCCAAGTGCTTAGTACAGTGCTCTGCACATAGTAAGCGCTCAATAAATACTATTGAATGAATGAATGAATGCTCTCCACACAGTAAGTACTCAATAAATACAATTGATTGATTTAGTTTGTGGTGCCAGCAGGAAATCCTTGTAGAGATGCCCTGAAGGCAGGAGGAAATATAAGACTACAGAGAAGGAGAGAGATCAGGGATGGAGATGTATATTTGGGAATCATCTCTGTAGAGACAGTAGTTAAAGCCATGGGAATGAATGATTCCCCAAGGGAATGGGTGTAGATGGAGGATAGAAGGGGACTCGATATTACCTGGAGAGAAAGTGGGCTGGATAAAAATCATAAACTGGGGAATGTTTTGTCTTTATTTGAAAGATTGCTTGATTTAAGGAACATGGTCTAGTGGAGAGTGCACCAGACAGAGTCAGAAGACCTGGGTTCTAATCCTAGTTCCACCACTTGCCTGCTGTGTGCCCTTGAGCAAGTCATTTAACTTCTCTGTGCCTCAATTCCCTCATCTGCAAAATGGGGATTAAATAGCTGTTCTCTCTCCCACTTATGTGAACCCCGTATGGGACAAGGACTGAGTCTGATCTGATTGTATCTGCCCCAACACTTGTAGTACCTTGCTGGGTATGTAGTATTTAACAAATGCCACTTTTATTATTAGTATTATCATTAATATTGATGAGCACTTAATATAGTGGCACATGAATAGAAGGGCTGTCCATTCTCTATCCTACCTTCAGTCATTCACCTGCTCCTAGGGAACTATGTTTGAGTATCTGAATGAGCAGCATGGTACAGTGGATAGAGCCCGGGCCTTGGAGTCAGAAGGTCACGGGTTCTAATTCTGACTCTGCCACATGTCTGCGGTGTGGCCTTGGACAAGTCACTTCAATTCTCTCTGCCTCAGTTCCCTTATCTGTAAAATGGGGATTAAGACTGTGAGCCCCATGAAGGACAGGGACTGTGTCCACACTGATTTGTATGTATCCACCCCAGTACTTAGTACAGTAGAGTGCCTAGTACATAGTAAGTGCTTAACAAATGCCACAGTTTTATAATTAAATAGAAGGGTATTGTCCGGGCTGGCTTCAGACAGTGCATGAGTGAGACAAGTGACTCAGTACAGTGCTTTGCATAGAGTAATCACTCAGTAAATATGATTGAAACAATGAATGAATGCAGTGACTCTAGAATTCGGTTGGGGTCAGGTGTTCCTCTCAACCTTACAGAAATGCTCTACATTGGGTGGTCCACATGGACTTCCATTGGACGTCATATGGAATGACATCAAGCAGAAGACTATGTGCATACACAGAATAACTTAATGATGTTGCAGGTGGGGGGTGGCTGTCTGAAGCTGCTCCTGGGATGTGATCTCATATTAACAGAGGAAGGATGGAGTTCCCTCTTGATCAACCTACAGTCAGGGTCTATCTGGGGAAGACCTAGTTCAAGTGAGTACTGGAGTCAAAGCTCAAAGATGTGTTATTCTCTTAGGTTCATCAGCTAACAGGGATCCTAAAGTCACAAGGAGATTAGCTACATGTATCTGACTTGCAAAGTTGTCTTCAAAGGCCTGGAACACAGGTTTTAATTTTTTTCTTCCTATATGAACCTTTATATGATTAGCTGATTATGCTGGCACTGGCCAAGAAATGAACCCTTTGCTACCTTAATGAAAATGTGTTTTCTCTCTGTAAAAGCAACTAAAGTGAAGCAATGTTTTGTTATTCCAGGGGGTAATGCTAACATCAATTATCGGGAATGGTACAAGCCATTGGTGTGGTTTTGGATCCTGGTGGGCCTTGCCTACTTTGCTGCTGTCCTCAGTATGATCGGAGACTGGCTACGGGTTCTGTCCAAAAAGACAAAAGAAGAGGTAGGATTCCTTTAAAACTGAGGGCCATGGCAGTGGTGAATATCACTTTACTTTCTAGCAGCATTCAGTAGTTTCTCTGACTGAACTTTTCTTGAAACTTTCAACAACTAGTCTTTTGTTATGGGAAGGTAATATGCCTTTTATTTTGTACATTCCCAAGTGCTTAGTAGAGTGCTCTTCACACAGTAAGTGCTCAATAAATACTGTTGACTATGAGTCCTTTCAAAGAAAAAACCAAACATGAATTGCTAACCCCTTAGTGGAGAGTACCATGAGAAACACAATTGAAAAAGATCAGTGCTTGTTTCAAAGGCCTATTATGCCTCCTCCAAACCCAAAGGAGAAAGATCCAAACTCTGCAGAGAAAGTATGACAGCATCACCCAGCTGAGTCAAACAATAGGTCACCTTCATTGGTGGGAAATCTAGAAAATGAAAAGAAGCAAGGATATCTCTCCTCTCTGATTTCTTTTACAAGCATATGGACATATCCAGTTTTCAAAAATCTTGGGACCTCAAAAAGTTTCCACCAACTCCCCCAAAATCATATCTGCTTCAACTACATTTAATAATAATGCTGCTCCCCGTTTGCCTCCACCCCTTCCTTCAGCTCCTCATATCTTTGGGAGCGTATGTGTTTCTGCATCTAAATGACTCAGTCAAAGATATCTGAGTGCTTCCTCTGAGCAGAGCAATCAATTAATGGTATTTATTGAGGACTTACTATGTGCAGAGAACTGTACAAAGTTCTTGGGACCATGCAATAGAGCTAGTAGACATGACCCCTGTCCTTAAAGGAGCTTACAATCTAACAGGGGAGACAGACATTAATACAGATTATCTGTAAATTTTTATCTTAGGAAAACCTAACCATAAAGTACTAAAAAGGCACACTCGGGAAGATCAAGGTAGATGGGATGATTACAAAATATGCCTGGAATTGCCATTCTTCAATTCTTCAGAGAGAGAGAGAGAAAGAGCAAGAAAGGGATAGAGTTAAAAAAAAAAGTGGGGGAGAAAGGGCAAGGAAGGAGGACAGCGAATAGTCAAGTATAAGAAGGAAAATCCCAGCACTTTTCAAAATCATTTTTGTTTGTGTTAAGACCTTGGGGAATTTAGGGTAGTTATCACAGTTGTTAAAAATATTAGTGTAAATAAATGCCAGTTCAAACCCAAACCCCTACATATTTATTAGGTCTCTCGGGAAACTGTTTTAAGGAAAGAGCACCTTGCAATATTATTAGATTTTCTGTAGGTAAACATTTGAGGTATTTTTTGGCTTATTGAAGGATGCTGTCAATTTGACAATTAATAGCCAGGAAATTGTTTATTCAAGGCAGCATTTTATTAGCATGCTTACTAATGCTTTCTAAACATTTCTTCATTCCTCCTTTTTGTGGGGGACAAATGTGAAAATGTCATTATTTCAACTAAAATGCCTTGGTCCATCACAACTGAACCATCGCAGAGATGCAGCCTAGGAAATGAAGTGTATTAGAAGAAATCAGAGGCCCAGGGTTTAATTCCCGTTCTACCATTGAGCTGCTGCGGTTTGGGGGCAAGGCCCTTCCTTCTCCTCTCCGAATCTCATTTCCTCATTTGTGCGATATAGGTAATATGTTACCGTAGCCTATTTCAGAGAGAGCTGATAAAGTTATACTGTATAGTTGTACATCATATAATAATAGTAATAAGTCAAAGATCAGATGTTGAGAATAAATGTTGGGAATAAACAGGGCAAAATGACTTTAATGTTGGGCTTTCTGGCGTTCTCAGCATCCTGTCTTTTTTCTCTTTTGGAAAGGTTGGTGAAATAAAAGCCCATGCAGCAGAGTGGAAAGCCAATGTGACAGCAGAATTTAGAGAGACACGGAGGCGCTTGAGTGTCGAGATTCACGATAAACTGCAGAGGGCGGCGACTATTCGGAGCATGGAGCGCCGGCGCTTGGGGCTGGACCAGAGGGCCCACTCACTAGACATGCTCTCTCCAGAGAAGCGCTCTGTCTTTGCAGCGCTGGAAACTGGGAGGTTCAAAGCCTCATCTCAGGAAAGCATCAACAACAGACCTAACAACCTGCGCCTTAAAGGGACAGACCATCTGAATAAACACGGGCAGGGCGCGTCTGAGGATAACATCATCAACAAGTTTGGGTCCTCTTCCAAGTTAACTAAGAGGAAAAACAAAGACCCCAGAAAGAGCCTCCCTGAAGACGTTCAGAAGATTTACAAGACTTTCCGAAATTACTCTTTGGAGGAAGAGAAAAAGGAAGAGGAGACTGAGAAGATGTGTAACTCGGATAACTCAAGCACAGCAATGCTGACCAATTGCATCCAGCAGCATTCTGAAATGGAGAATGGACTGGTACCCACTGAAACCAAAGAAAGGGAACATGAAAACAAAGCATTACTTGAAGACAGAAATTAAATGTAAAAGATGTTGGACATTGATTTAATAACGCTAATTTTTTTATAGAGACATATTGAGACATGTGCCTTATACAGACTTATTAGTCCGAATTACATAGCATTGAAGATTGTTTCACTGTGCCATAAATGACTGAAGGCTTGCTCTGCCAAAATGAATCAAAGTACTGCATTTTAAATGGTGACAGTGGACAACACATCACAAATTTCAGCATGTATGAGGTTACCATGGTGAAATGTTAAGGGAGAGAGTTGCCATGGCAATACAGTTGGAGGGTTCCTACTTTGGTATAATTGTCGAAGGGCAGATATTCTTTAGAAAGAAAAGACTGAGAACCGTGAATCTTTTCAAAAGATTACAGCATCCTGAACTCCATGTTATTGCTATATCTATATGAATGCATACACACACACATATCTAAGTGGAAAGGAGTAAGGTAAGATCAGTGGATGGCATTCACTGAGCGCTAATTGTGTGCAGAGCCCTGTACTAATTGCTCATGAGAGTACAATACAACAGAGTTGGTAGACACATTTCCTGCCAAAGGGAGCTTACATGGTGGCTTACTAGAGATTAAGTTTACATTTTGGCACATACTTTAAGCTTAAAGTTTTACCCCCAAACTCCAGATTCATAGTTTTTCTAAACTCCAAAAAAATTTCTATGGAAACCAACACTGGCAGGCAGAAGATAAGAGCAGATGTACTTAAAAGGTGTGATTGCTTTTCTCATAAATAAGGAAAAACAAAAACATCACACTGTAGATATTACCTGAAAGTGACAAAACCGTGACTGAATTTTTCTTCTTTTTGAGAGGGACCCAACAATTGCACATGTTGACAGAACCCTGACATCAACTACTCTATGGTTTAAAATTTCATCTCATTTTATCTCAGTTTTAAAAAAGTGGGCAAGCTGGTGTTAAATCTATCTGCCCTCCCTCATGGTAGAACTTAGGTTTTAAAGTGGTCATAATATGAAAAAATGAAAGCTTCTGCCGTGCAGGTTATCCGTGACTTGTTGTTCTGTGTAGCTAAAGTTGAATTTTACAGAAATATACACCATTCACTTTTGATATTGAGAGGTCAACCTTGACATTATTGGAGTCTGACACTTTTCTGACCTTTTGGTGAATTAGGACTCAGCTATAAGCTCCAGACACCTTACCCCAAAGGGAAAGAGAAGCATACCTATCCATCAGGTTCAAAATATTATAAGTACTTACAGCTTAAATGCCATTCATAACATCACATTTCATAACTCTTTAAACAAGTATTTTGAATACTCTGATTTTAGGTTTGGGCTTCCTTCCCTTGATCTCCACTTTCATGATCCTTTCCTCCTCAGAATCTTAACCCCAATTGTGACTATTGTTTCAAGGCAAACAATAAAAAGTAACCAAAATGCCATGTCTCTGAATGTTTCACAATGTCCTAGAAGGGCAAGGAGACACAGATAGTCCTAGTGGAAGTGAGCAGGGGCTGGGAGGGATGTGGTCATAAACAAGGAAGAAGTGAAAAAAGGTCAAGAGCCCAGGACCACTTGAATGTGGTCCAGGCTTTACCATCCCTAGTCCACAATTTAACAGAAGTAGACTAAGACATCTCACTGTAAACTGACCCTCTTTCCTACCCACTGAATACCAAGATTCCTCCAAAGAATCCGGGTGGTGACTTTTGGAACCACAGCCAGATAAGAAGGAAGAAAGCTTTGAGAAGTAACACGGCCTAGTGGAGCAAACAGGGACCTGGCAATCAGAGGACCTGGGTTTTAATCCCAGCTCTGCCACTTGATTGCTGTGTGACCTTGGGCAAGTCACTTAACTTCTCAATGCCTCAATTTCCTCATCTGTAAAATGGGGATAAGATAACTGTTCTCCCTCCCCCATAGACTGTGAGCCTCATGTGGGATGGAGAGTGTGTCCATTTTGCTGATATTGGATCTACCCCAGAACTTATTACAGTGCTTGACTTATAGGAAGCATGTAAGAAATACTACTTTTATCATTAAGACTTTTCATAGATTGTACAGGTTCATAAGTCTAGAAAGGAGTACAGTCACCTAACTCAACCCCCACTTCTAAGGGAAACTGCACAGAGATCCTTCTGTACCTGTTCAGTTTTTAAAAATCATCAGGGATCATTTCTCTTGCATCCACAAACTACTCTACCCTGTAACCTGTAAATCCCCTTGCTCAGACAGTGGACAATACAGCCAATGGAGTTTATGTTCTTCAGGCCTCCTCTAGACTGTAAACTCATTGAGGGCAGATAATGTGTCTGTTTACTGTTATATTGTACTCTCCCAAGCGCTTAGTACAGTGCTCTGCACACAGAAAGTGCTAAGTAAATATGATTGACCGACTGATTACCAGCTTTTTATTCTGGCATTCCTGTCTAGATTGAGTCAAGATTTATCTCATTTAGACTGGCCTGTACTCAATCTATTTCATTAATGGGAGGGCCTAAACTCACTAGATCTTCATGAAAACCTGTCTTGTATAATTGATCATTTGAGAATGTTTTATGTTAATGTGTTCTGTGCCTGAAGCACTCTCTGGAAACACAGTAGTGACCATGCATAACAAATGATAGAACTCAAATTGTAAAGCTGTATACTGAATGGAGCATCTTTAACAAAACCAGAAGTGTATTCTTCTCAATGTTACAAAAAAGAAAAAACAGATTTTTAAATAGCCCCTATCCCAACCAGTCAACTGCAGTACAAAGAAAAAAATCAATTTTAAAAAAAATATTTGTTAAGCACTTACTATGTGCCAGGTACTGTATTAATTGCTGGGGTAAATACAAGTTAATCAGGTTGGATATAGTCCATGTCCAACTTGGGGCACAGAGTCATCAACCTATTTTTCAGGTGAGGTAAACTGAGGTACAGATAAGTTACTTGTCTGAGATCACACAGCAGATGAGGGGCAGAGCCAGGATTAGAACCCAGATACTCTGGCTCCAGGCCCGTGCTAGTCAAAAATTGAAAGTTAAACACTGACCACATTGTGAGAGAGTAAAAAACTACTAGACTGTAAACTCATTATGGGCAGGGAATATGTCTGTTTATTCTCTTGAATTGTACTCTACCGTGCTTAGAACAGTGGTCTGCACATAATAAGTGCTCAATAAATACCACTGTTTGATTGATACTAAGAGTAGTGAAGCTTTCCCTCAGTTGTCTGGAAAACCAGCACTTGGCATAAGAATTTGGTAAATTATCTCATTGGAGGATGTAAATTTCCCAAGTTCCTTTCTCTCAGAGCTGGTGCAATGATCAGTGGTAGAAGAAAAGTGGATGCAGAAACTCTCCCATAATGCGAGGCCTGAATCTAAAGAATTGGAAACTGCCAGTGGTGACTTAGGATATAGTCACTCAGAACTTTTGAAGTGGCTGACACGAGTAATTTAAATTAAATTATTGAAGAAATCTCCCCCTTTCTACCATTGTATTCAACTTGCTGAGAAAGTCACTGCTTTCATCTTTGAATATAGTCTAGTGGTTTTGATTCCTTTCAATGCAAGGGCCTATTAATTAAATTCCTTCACCTTCATTATTCCTTTTATGAAAGATAGATGGAGACCAAAACTACCCGGGGGGCCAGAATTCAAATGATTTTGACATTTTCCAACAGAACCACATTCACTTTTCATCAACTCTTGTTAATAGAAGGCAGTCAGAATACTCCAAGCTACACTGACAGCCTTTGCATCATGTTTGACCCCAGTTCTGTTATATACCCATTACGGGCAAGATTCCCTTTAACATGTCAGTGATTTATTATAAGCACACAAAAATGAATGACTTCACTGAGTCCCATGGAAATATTTCCATTTCTGGAGTCCAAGGGATAAGAAGAACATCTGGTTAACACCTATAGCACACCTTGAAAACAGGATTTCCTGTTATCAACCCAGGTTACCAATTGTCTGGGTCCTTTCTTACATGTATTTGTAAAACAGCAAGATGTAACACTTCAAGTTCTTTCCCAGTACTTGACGTGAAAGTTTAGGCACCCCAGGCTTTAAGCATATGGGGGACATCCCCATACGTAGAATAATGATGCTTAAAAAGCATGCTATGGCTTTGTCAAAATAATAATAATAATAAAAATCAATGAAAGGAGTGATCTGTGTTCTGACGCTCCCTGCACGTGGCTGGGATTTCTAGTTGGCTGGTCAACCTCTCACTATTATGTTGCAACAGTCTGAAATGACTGACAACTGTTGCATGATTTGAGTGAAGTTGCTCTAGATGCAGTGCAAAAACCTAATCGGTAATCGCCTTAAAACTAGAGAATTGCTGAATCTGACAAGATTATTTACATAGATACTGTTAACTCTGCTTGTGGGAACTGGAGAATAGCATGCACTTAATATGATTGTAAATAAAATCCACATATTTCATTTTGGAACATGTATTCAATGCTTGCAAGGTAAAATTATGGTGTTGCCCTTTTACCCAGTCAATATGTTCTCAAAGGAAATCTCAATCCTCCTCCCACGTTGGTATGTAAGTCCCAGTTTCAGTGTAGTTGTCTTGAGAAATGCTAAATATTTATTATTTTCTGAAAATGAGTACCATTTTTTCACAGGTGCCTAAGAGATTCACAATTTCCTTTCTGTACTGGGTTCTTAAATGAGAAGCCTGAAACAGGTCTCCATGTATTTTTTTCTTTTCTTTTTTTAAAAGAGAGAATCATACTCCCTGCCTTTGCTGCAGAGGTTAGATGCAAAACTTCTCCTTCACCATTACAGCTGTGTTGGAAGGAAAAAAAAAACTGCTGTGGTGCCTAACAGTGATATGCAAACCAAACAAACCAGCCTTCAACCCTTTACTTGTTGGGTTCACTTGTCCCAGAGTCACCTACAAGATGATTAAACAATTACTGATGAAGACAATGCCATGTGCGGAGAGGTATTACTTATTTACCTCTCTTTAAGATTTCATGGTGCTTTAAAAAGGCATTTACAGAAAAGGGAGGATTTCAATGTTACTAGAAAGAGTAAAAGCAAAATTGCTTGTAACATTTCAATAAGCTGTGCTGCTATTGTCTTTACTGGGTGATGTAATTTTTTCAGTGATGGAAACAAAAATGCAACAAAGACCTTGGAGGATACAAACGACCTTTTCTGTTGTCCTTTTTGCTCTATTACCCAGGTGGCTATGGTGGCTGTGGTGGGGTGCCTCAGTTTCTTACTAAATCAGGGTCAGAAGATGGAGAATGTGTAATTGAAAGTTCCACATTCCCCACTTGGCACTCTCTTCTTTATCCTAATCTTTGCAATCAGCGAGAAATAACAGTAAAAACTCCCATGAACCTATTAGACCAGTGTGCTGGCAGACTCTTCAAAAAGAGAACAATCCCAACCTTCCATAACAATGTACAAGAACTATCACAAGATCAGAAATCCCTAGCTCTGAAAACATCTACTTTTCAATTTCTATCTACTCTTATTTCTACATGGCTTGGGGTTTGACACAAACTTGAAGGCTTTTGATGGAAACTGTTACTGAGTGTCAGATCATAAGAAAGTCCTTCATTGATGAATCTGTCAGATTCAGATGAAAGACTAATTCATTCAAATTTAAAATATATTCTATTTTCTGAGGGAAATGTTTTATTCAAAAGTCAGCCTTTTATGTGATTGTTCTGGTGTTATAATCTTTTCACAGATATCGCAATCCCATCGCAAATACAGTCATCTCTCAAGTATCTGTGGTCATGGGGAAAGAATGACAAGGATAATTTTAAAAAATTAAATTCAGCTTTAAAAAAATGCATTTTCCAAGAAAGAGCTTTGACTCTCCTTTTCATATTTAGAATGTTTCTGTTAAGTCTATTGATAGGTAAATTGAACACAAAGAAAGCAACATTTTTGTCCATTTGGTTAAGTAATATGCAACTAAACTTAGTAGAATGGCAGAGAGAAATATACAACTTTGTATTCCCTTTCATAATTCTAGGAAACATTAGTCAAGACAAAGCCTACTAGAAAAAACCTAATTTACTTATATTAATCTTCATTTCCTTTGCACTTTCTTTAGGAAGGTTAACAGTCACTTGAGGCACTAAGGAAATGATCTATTTTTCCTTGAAATGTAACATGAGCTTTTTACGCTGAAAATCCCTACTAGTAGTTCTCTCTTGTTTTTGATTTACATGAATAATGATACAAAATTATTGAATAATGAGTGTGATGTAAACTGTGAGCACCTCTAGTACAGAGTTCTAAAGACCCTGTCTTTCACTAGATTCCAGATGAGTCACTGAAGCGTGGAACTATCTCCAAGAGTGTCCAAAAGCCCTTTGTGAAGAAAATTTACAGGATCTGACCTCTATGGAGAAGGAAACTAAAATTTAAATGGCATGAGGAGAGAAATCCTATAAACAACCCAAGGGAAAAAAAACAACCAAACGTTCTAACTCTAATATTATTCACATTCTATGAGTAATTCATGTTTTTAACTCTGAGTGCCGAAATCCCAGAACTAAAATCATTCTCTTCACACTATGATGTTTTTGGGAAAAAAATTATATCTCTAGTCATAGCCTCTTTGATAAAAACAAACTTGTAACAGCAAACCTTAATGAACATTCTAATGAGTTCAGAGGGCTCAATTAATTTATCCTGCACTTTTTTGTCTTGGAAAAAGTTCGCCTGGCAGGGGAGAGATGGGGGAGAAGAGAGAAAGATAGAGAGACAGGTCCCACTTTTTGGTTCATTCTTCACCTCTGACTTGCTATATTTGATTTAACTATTTTCGGTTTTAAGAATATTTAAGCACTTACCATATGCCAGACACTGAACTATCGGTCGGGGTAGGTACATGAAATCATGTTGGACACAGTACCTGTCCCACATGGGGCTCACAGTCTAAATTGAAAGGAGATGGATTTAATCCCCATTTTACAGGTAAGGTAATTAAGGCACAGAGAAGTTTAGTGACTTGACCAAGGTCACAAATCAGACAAGTAGCAAAACCAGGATTAGAATAAAAGCCCTCTGACTTCCGGTCATGTGCTTTTTCCACTGTTTATTTTCACATCTCTTCACATTTGGGTCTACACTGAGGAATTTCTAGACTGATGAGATTCCTTTTACTCTCACTCCATACTTTGACCATCCCATTGCATATTTGCCAATATAGAATTGACACATTGGTATCACACATGGATTTGCCTCTGTTGATTTTCCTACATTATTAGCAAAAGCAGCTACTAATAGAATTAGAATTGTAGGTCTCCTAGCAAGGAGGCATCTGAGTTGTTTTTGTCCTGGAATAATTTTACTTAACATCCTTGAAGGTCAGCTTTCCCATCAGTATTCTGACAACATTCAGATTGCCATTGACAACACAAATTCAGAATTGACTTCTGGAGGCAAATAATTGTGCCTGGGGAAGCCTGTTTGAGGTATGATCAGGGCTGAGTGTGTGGGAGAGATCCAGGATAGAACCTGGTTGACCTGTGCTCCTGTGGGCTGCATTGGCTTGGCTTTGCTTTTGTGTCTCCCATCAGACTGTGAGTGAAATAGCCACTGGGAGCTGGACCTGAGGGTAGTGTGGTGTGTCAGAAGCAAGGACACGTACACTCTTCAAATTCCTCCACATTTATTAATTTATTCACTTGCAAAAAGAGCACGAGCTGTGTGCAGAGCACTGTATTAGGTGCTTGGGAGAGTACAAAATAACAATAAGCAAACACAGTCCTTGCCCACTAAGAGCCTACGGTCTAGGGGGGAGACTAATGTTTTCATCAGGATAAGCCAGTGGTAAGAACTTTGGGGCCAGTCTTTTTCCTCAGCTTTACGCTATAATTTGTGGATAAGCTGCAAGACCCTGCTTTAGCCATATCTTCAGAGAACTAGCCTATCACCCAGCAGGAGGAAATAAATTTACATGGAATTTGCTTCATTCTCAGCTCTAGTTCCCTCTATATTCAGAAAGTTTCAGATGAGGTTCCTGTTACACCTTGCTATAAGACTTGGGAGGAAAATGAAATTTTCTGTTGAGCCTCCTGGTGGAAACCCTGTCCCAAACAAACTCCCTGAAATTTCTTTGTATTTGACGAAGCCTCACCATGTCTTCCTTTCAATATAAAAATATGGCTAACCCAAGTCCAGGACTGGTTTCAGGCCTTTGGTCTCCCTAAGGCTGGAAAGAAAAAATAGCACTCCCCCCACTTTTCTGAAGACCCTCCAGGATGGTCACCCCTTCCCTAGGTTGGGGACACTTAGACACATGTTGCACTATAGTGAGTTCACAGCATAACACAGCAATATCACACCAAATCCTGGCCTCATCCATGCAGACCTAATGCATTTCTTTGGGGAAGTTCCTGGTGCTTCTCTTGCTTGCGAGCAATTGGGTTCTCCTCCCAGGTCCCTGCTGACACAGGCACTGCTTCTAAGCCCCAGGACTTGGAAGGAGGAACTGAGATAGAGGGAGGCTTGGTATCTTCTAATTTGTTCTGCCATAAGGAAGCTACCTCTTTCTGTATAGTATCTGCAGGTGGCCCTGGTTGGGCCTTCCCACAAGCTTGGTGTAAATTAAACATGACCCTTACTTATATGGAAAAAAGGCAGATTATTATTTTAGAAATTTTGAACTTAGAGATGTGGTGGAGAGAGGTCACTTCTACCGACTACACTGTCACTACTCGAAAAAATTGAGTAATTCGTGACAGAGTAGAGTCTTTTATGGCACAACACACTTTATTCCCTAAATTGGTTTCCAATTAAACCTTCCTTAAAGACTTTGCTAAAGTATGAAAATTATCTTGCACCCCACGAAGATAACTTTTTTCCTGTCTCTGAAACTCAATCTAAGAATCTTGCACATTGAATTTATTTGGAAGGAAATTTTGCACATTCAGTTGAAATTGATGCACTAGCATTAGTTTTCACTTTTTTAAAAAAAGATGATTGTCTAATAAATCCAAATGATGGAATATATCATATAGCTATGCATGCCTAATTATCCAATTAACTCTCTTGGCTCCTCCAAAGCCAACCTCTCTTCCCACTTCAATCTATACTTGACTCAGCTGCCTGGATTATCTTTCTACAGAAATGTTCTGGGCATGTCACCCCCCTCCTCAAAAATTTCCACTGGTTGCCTATCAACCTTTGCATGAAGCAAAAACTCCTCACTTCAAAGCTCTCCATCACCTTGTCCCCTCCTACCTCAGCTTCCTTCTTTCCTTCTACATTCCAGCCTGCATACTTTGCTCCTCTGGTGCTAACCTTCTCACTGTGCCTCGTTCTGGCCTGTTACGCCATCAACCCCTAGCCCACCTCTTACCTCTGGCCTGGAATGCCCTTCCTCATCAAATCCGCCAATCACAGTTGCCCCCTTCAAAGCCCTATGAAGGCTCACCTCCTCCAGGGGGCCTTCCAGACTAAGCCCCCTTTTTCCTCAGCTCCCCCTGCGCTTCGTGTCACCCCAACTCGCTCCCTTTGCTCTACCACCTCCTCACCTCACAGCACTTGTTTACATATGTACATATTTATTATTCTATTTATATGTTAATGATGTGCATATATCTATAACTCAATTTATTTACATTGATGGTATTGATGCCTGTTTACTTGTTTTGATGTCTGTCTCCCCACTTCTAGAATGTTAGCCCCTTTTGGGCAGGGATTGTCTTTGTTGCTGAATTGTACTTTCCGAGCACTTAGTACAGTGCTCTGCACACAGTAAGCACTCAATAAATACGATAAACATGAATTGAACCTCGGGACCATATCTCCCTCTTGTCTTGTTGATTCATTTAATCATATTTGTTGAGTGCTTACTGTGTGCAGAGCACTGTACTAAGCGCTTAGAATGTACAATTCGGTAACAGATAGACACTATCCCTGCCCAACAACAGGCTCACACCTCCAATGTTTGTTCTCTTTGTCTCCATTATCTGCCAAACCTCAACTCTAGCCACTTTCAAAGCTCTCCTAAAACCCCAATTCCTTCAAGAAGTCTTGCCCAATTTACCTCTAGGTTATCAATCCTTTAGGTATTTATTCTCTATTAATTCATTTCCATCTTGCCTGTCCTGCCATCGACCCCTCGTCCACGTCTACCTCTGTCCTGGAATACCCTCTCTCCTCAAATCCACCAATCACATTTCCCCCCTTCAAAGTCCTACTGAAGGCTCACCTCCTCCAAGAGGCCTTCCCAGACTAAACCCCCCTTTTCCTCAGTTCCCCCTCCCCCATTATTCCTACTCGCTCCCTTTGCTCTACCCCCCCTGCCCCACAGCACTTGTGTATATATGTACATAACTATAATTCTATTTATTTATATGAATGCCTGTTTGTTGATGTGTATATATCTGTAATTCTATTTATTTATTCTCATGCTCTTGCTGCTTGTTTACTTATATTGATGTCTGTCTCCCTCCTTCTAGACTGTAAACCCATCGTGGTCAAGGATCGTCTTTCTTTATTGCTGAACTGTACCTTCTAAGAGCTTAGTACAGTGCTCTGCACCCAGTAAGCACTCAAAAAATGCAATTGAATGAATGAATTAATTAATGTAAATACTCATAAATGACTAAACATTCAAATTTTATGTATTCTGATTCCATTATTTGCAACTCTTTCTGGGTTAATCTCCCCGCTTAGAGTGTAAGCTCCTTATGGGCAGGGGAAATGCCTACTACTCCTGTTTTATATCCCAAGAACTTAGTCTAGTGCACTGTATGTAGTAAATACACAGTAGATATATCTCAACTTCTCCTAAGGTGATGTCAACTTTCTCAGAAAACTCCCTTAAGATTCGTATTATCAAAAGATTTGGTTGTTTTCCCATTTAATCAAAGAGGTAGATGATGATACATGTTAGCATATGTTTGATTAGACAAACAAGGTTTGGGTATTCATTTTTAGAAATTATTTAAAGTGTTCATTCTTATGCAACAAAAATGAAGTAGGGCTCTTGAAGTCAAGAATTACAGCAAGGTTTAGAGCTAGTAGAATTAAAATTTGTCCACTTAACCTGTTAAAATAGTAATTGTAAATTCATCACTTTGAATGATCTGGTGGAATAAAGACTTTTCTCCATCAAACTAATTAAGAGACAGATTTATCTCCATTTTGAAGGGCAAGAATGTTCATCTCTGCAAGTTGATATGAGGTAAATTTTCATAGACACAAGCAAATCACATCTCCAATCTTAAGACATTTAGTCCTGTACAATTCCTATAGAGCTGAATTCTATGTTCTTTATTCTACAAATTGACCATATTTCACAGAGAAGAAAGAACTGAAAGAAAATAGCATATTTTTGTCAAGTTGTCCTCACCAGTGTCTAATGGCAGACTCATTTTGCATCAGAGACTCTTCTGAATGATTTGTAGGGGTCTGAGGGAAAAAAAAATCCTCTCAAGAGCCTTAGTCTGAGTAAAGAGATTTTAAAAGAAGATAGGAGAATTATAATTCTTGGAATTGATATAATTAACTATCAGTACTTATAGCATTAATATGGTAGACTATCATGTGAACCTCCATTTACACATTTAAACATTCACTTATAGTTAATGTATGTCTAAAAATCATAATATTCCTTTAGCTATTTGATTCCCCAGAAAGATGAAAAGATAAGTAATTTTGTTTTCACAATGACTGGCTTCAAATCACTGATGTAAATGAGACTGTGTGTTTATCCAGGGGAAGAATATAACTGATCAACAATCTTAGTCTCTTATGTGTGTTTGGTGTTCAGGAACACAAACTGTGAAGCTATTTCTGGGTTTTTGTTGAGACCAATTTGTTTATCAAGAGTCAAAAAGGATTAGTTAGTTCCTTCTACTGTGATAAATTCATTCACATTCCCATGAGAAACTGTGTACTTACTGCACCCAAGAAGTCCAGTAAAAAAGGAAGGAACATGACTGCACTGAGTCATCATTAGTGAACCTATCTGCCACTGCTGTGTCCTAAGAACTCAATTTAGGAAGATAAGTACACTGTTTTATTTTGTATGCCAAGTTCTCAGGTGAAAAGCAGTGATGAAAGTTGTTGAATGCAACCCCTAAAAGTAGTTCTGTCAAGGGCGTCTAAAGCCCTTAGAAGTTTAAGATAGTTCTAATCTATCACCCACGCC
This sequence comes from Ornithorhynchus anatinus, assembly GCF_004115215.2. Lineage (NCBI taxonomy): Eukaryota > Metazoa > Chordata > Mammalia > Monotremata > Ornithorhynchidae > Ornithorhynchus > Ornithorhynchus anatinus. The sequence continues at coordinate 49,781,635 of NC_041728.1, read as the reverse complement.
ACTTGAACTCTGAGTGGAGCCACTGTTGGGAGCAGTGGGAGAAGAACTGGGAGAGGTGCTCAAGAAACTAAACTGGTGTGAGCCCCATTGGGTGTAGAGGGATCGTTTGAAGGGCAGAAGTTGCAATTCTCTCTCCTCTCACCCCCCTGCAGATGGGTAATGTGTAACAGGGCGACTTGCAGCCAATCATGCCTTGTCTCACCAACATCTTCTGCTTGGCAGCTCCCTAGCATTATTATTTGGCAGAAATGAATTATAATAATTTAAGTGCTTATTGTGTGCCAAGCACTGTTCTAAGTGCTGGGGGAAATACAATGTAACCAGGTTGTCCCACATAGGGCTCACAGTCTTAATCCCCATTTTACAGATGAGGTAACTGAGGCTCAGAGAAGTTAAGTGGCTTGCCCAAAGTCACACATCTGACAATTGGCATAGCTGGAATTAGAACCCATGACCTCTGACTCCCAAACCCATGCTTTTGTCACTGAGCCATGCTGCTATAATCTGGTTAAACATCAATTGTCTGCTGTGATCAGTTGTCTCATCCTCTTGGAGGTGTAATGCTGCCATATGACCAGGGCTACCCAGCTATTTTTGTTTTAAGATCACTTCCTGTTGTTGCTGCATGTGCATTTCATGCCACCTTTTCCCCTCACACTGGAAGATGGCTGAAAATGGTTTCCTGCACCCACAGTCTTTATGTGCTCCTGTTAACAGAGGCCTGGAGGGGAATGCAATGACTCTGGAGCAATAAGGATAGGGCTGGGGTTCATCATCATTAATGGTATTTATTGAGCACTTATTGTGTGCAGAATGTTGTACTAAGTGCTTGGGAGAGTAAAATACAACTGAGTTGGTGCAATACAATTGAGTTAGTACAATGCAACTGAGTTCTCTCCCAGATTTTTAAAAAAGGAAAATCAAGCAAAAATATTCTAAGATCAAGTTCAAATAGAATTCTGCATGATATCATTATGTTACACACACACACACACAGAGTACAGGCTAGGAATCCTTTGAAAAGCTAATTTTGGTATTTGATAAGTGTTCATTATGTGACAAGTGCTACTCTAAGCACTGTTTAGTAGGTAAACTTGCAGTAATACTGGTGACATTGTTAAGTGCTTACTATATCCTTTCCTGCCTTAACTCTGCCCTTTCCTCCGCCAGGGAAAACTTCTTCTCTTCCCTCATCGACACCCATGCCCGTCACCCCTGCCAATTGTTCCGGACCTTTAACTCTCTCCTTAGGCCCCCTGCTTCTCCCCCTCCCCTATCCCTCATCCCCAACGATCTGGCCACCTACTTCATCACAAAAATCAACACAATCAGGTCTGAGCTTCCCAAAGTCACCCCTCCCCCTCTCTTTTTCCCCCTCCCACCACTCTCCCCTATTTTCCCATCCTTACCTGCAGTATCCTCAGAGGAGATCTCCTCCCTCCTCGCAAGTACCACCCCCTCCACCTGCGCCTCGGACCCCATTCCCGCTCACCTTATAGAAACCATCGCCCCTGCCCTCCTCCCTTCCTTTACTTCTATTTTTAACCACTCAAATCTCGAATGGCTCCTTCCCTTCTGCCTTCAAACATGCCCAAGTCTCCCCCATCCTAAAAAAACCCCTCTCTCGACCCCACTTCCCCTTCCAGTTATCGCCCTATCTCCCTACTACCCTTCCTTTCCAAAATCCTAGAACAAGTCGTCTACACTCACTGCTTAGAATTCTTTAACTTCCATTCTCTCCTGGACCCCCTCCAATCTGGCTTCCATCCCCTCCACTCTACCGAGATTGCTCTCTCTTAGGTCACCCATGACCTCCTTATTGCCAAATGCAATGGCTCCTACTCCATGCTAATCCTCCATGACCTCTCAGCTGCCTTTGACACTGTCGACCATCCCCTCCTCCTCCACACCTTATCTCACCTTGGCTTCACGGACTCCGTCCTCTCCTGGTTCTCCTCTTATCTCTCTGGCCGGTCATTCTCGGTCTCCTTCGCAGGCGCCTCCTCCCCCTCCCATCCTTTAACTGTTGGAGTTCCTCAAGGGTCAGTTCTTGGCCCTCTTCTGTTCTCCATTTACACTCACTCCCTTGGTGAACTCATTCGCTCTCACGGCTTTGACTACCATCTCTATGCAGATAACACGCAGATCTACATCTCTGCCCCTGTCCTCTCCCCCTCCCTTCAGGCTCGCATCTCCTCCTGCCTCCGGGACGTCTCCACCTGGATGTCTGCCTGCCACCTAAAACTCAACATGAGCAAGACTGAGCTTCTCATCTTCCCTCCCAAGCCTGGTCCTCTCCCAGACTTCCCTATCACCGTGGATGGTACGACCATCCTTCCTGTCTCTCAAGCCCGCAACCTCGGTGTCATCTTTGACTCGTCTCTCTCCTTCACCCCACACATCCTATCCATTACCAAGACCTGCCGGTCTCACCTTTACAACATCGCCAAGATCCACCCTTTCCTCTCCACCCAAATGGCTACCTTACTGCTACAGGCTCTTGTTATATCCCGGCTAGACTACTGTGTCAGCCTTCTCTCTAATCTCCCTTCCTCCTCTCTCGCCCCGCTCCAGTCTATTCTTCACTCCGCTGCCTAGCTCATCTTCCCGCAGAAACGTTCTGGGCATGTCACTCCCCTTCTTAAACACCTCCAGTGGTGCCTATCAACCTCCGCTCCAAACAAAAACTCCTCACTCTAGGCTTCAAGGCTCTCCATCACCTTGCCCCTTCCTACCTCTCCTCCCTTTTCTCTTTCTAGTGCCCACCCTGCCCGCTCCGCTCCTCTGCCGCCCACCTCCTCACCGTCCCTCGGTCTTGCCTATCCCGCCATCGACCCCTGGGCCATGTCCTCCCGCAGTCCTGGAATGCCCTCCCTCCTCACCTCCAACAATCTAATTCTCTTCCCTTCTTCAAATCCCTACTTAGAGCTCCCTTCCTCCAAGAGGCCTTCCGAGACTGAGCTCCCCCCTTTTCCCTCTGCTCCCTCTACCCCCCCTTCACCTCTCTGCTGCTAAACCCTCTTCTCCCCCCTTTCCCTCTACTCCTCCCCCTCTCCCATCCCACACCCTCAGCACTGTACTCGTCCGCTCAACTGTATATATCTTCATCACCCTATTTATTTTGTTTAATGAGATGTACATCACCCTGATTCTATTTATTTGCCATTGTTTTAATGAGATGTTCTTCCCCTTGACTCTATTTATTGCCATTGTTCTTGTCTGCCTGTCTCCCCCAATTAGACCGTAAGCCCATCAAAGGGCAGGGTCTGTCTCTATCTATTGCCGATTTGTACATTCCAAGCGCTTAGTACAGTGCTTTGCACATAGTAAGCGCTCAATAAATATTATTGAATGAAATGAATGAATATGCCAGGCAGTGTACTAAATGCTGGGGTGTATACCAGCAAATCAGGTTGGACACAGTCCTGTCCCACAGGGGACTCACAGCCTTAATCCCCATTTTGTAGTTGAGGTAACAGGCATAGAGAAGTGAAGTGACTTGACCTAGGTCACACAGCAGACTGGCAGAGCCAAAATTAAAATCCAGGTCATTCTCACTCTCAACCCTATGCTCTATCCTCTATGAAATCAGAACACATTCAGTTTCTGTCCCACATGGGGCTCACAGTTTAAAGGGAGGGAGGGGAGGAAGAACAGATACTAGATCATCATTTTATAGATTGGAAATTGACAGAGAAGCTAAATGATTTGCCCAAGATCACACAACAGGTAAATAATGGAAGCTTAATAATTTTTAAATTCATTTATTTCCCTTCAAAGAGAGGAAAAAAAACCCTCCAGAAAGTTAATGATTACTCCAAACACATGATCAAAAGTAAGACTTCTTCTCTGAGAAAAAGCTGGACAGAACTCTCTCCACCAGGCAACTGGTGCCTGGTGCCCCTCACCCTCCATTTCCTTATTAGCTTCTGAGAACTACACTAGGAGTTAGCAGGTGTTTCTCAACTTTAAATACCTTGGTTCCTGGCCCCTCAGAAATCACCTTCACAGAATATCAGAACAGAAACCCCCAGATAATTGTTCTAAGTTTGGGTTTCCAAAGGACTTCCATAGGACATCATCATGTTACATTGTGTGAGAGCAGTTTAGTGAAAAGACGTTGTGTGGGAGAGGTGGCAAATTTTTCCCTCAAAGGAAGTGAAATGGCTGAAGCCCCATCTGCTTTTGGGGACTGGAGAATTCTATTTTTCCTGAGACTTCTGTAGCATCCTTGTCTGCTTTGATTGTCTAAAGGGACATTTGATAATTAATATTTCACAGTAAATGTGGCCAATTACTGCAACTCTGATGTGTTTTAATAAGTGTTTTATATTTGGAACTTGGATCCTGAGGAGTTTTTATCAAAGAAGTAGCAATGCATGGATTTACTTCAAAATAGAGTTGTTCATTACAATATTAGGAAGTTTGGCTTTCACAAGTGTTTTCTTCTATATGTAAAAACTCTAAACAGCAGAGTAGATTTCCCCGTGACATACTTCACTGTGGATTCTGCACCCCTATTTCAATAAAAAAATTATCTCAATAGAGATATAAATGGAACATCTGAGTTCCTAAACAAGTAAAAATCCTTGCCACACTATAAATCTCAGTGTGAATTTTAGGTAAATTAATTGCTTTCATGGTTACGCTTGCATATCTGCACTCTCTTAAAATCGATTAGATTTCCATTAAGAGTGTAGTAGTCCATTTGAGCAACCTTACTGCATTTAGGAGACAAGCAGGTGCATCTATGAGAATGTATCTGGGTGATTGAGGAGCACAACAAATGCATTCTCTCTGGGAGTACTTAATTCATTGATGATCTGTAATCACCAAATGGAAATGCAAAGTGAAAAAGACTTATTGCTATAACTAATTCAATCCATCTGCAGCAGCTCTGAATTGCTCCCCGCAATTGCATTTTATGATGTATGCCATTCATCTTTAAACAGCCCTACCTGACCCAGCCTTTCCGAATATAAAGGCCCAACATAAATCAGTTGTAGAACCAAGAATAACATCCACAAAGTTCACTTTTTCTCCCCCACCTTAAAAAAAAAACAGACAGAAATGGAGAAGAACTAGTCCAGGTAGAGTTGGTATCTAAGGTAAGCCACTGCTTCAGGACATATCATCAGAGGGGGTGCAGGTGGTTAATGTAAAGACACTCAGTCTGATTTGGAAGCAGCATCTGCATTAACAGAGTTCTTGAGTATCATCTATGTTCAGGTCTCAAATGGGCTTCCGTATGAGATCATCCTGTTAAACTGTATTTCTGCCAGGAGTAATGTGATTTGGCATGGTTGAGAGGTGCAAGTAGATCTTAACTCTTACCAGTTTGGTAAGACCGTAAGTTCGTTTAGATAGCGAACATGTCTGCCATCTCTGTTGTATTGTACTCTCCCCAGAGCTTAGTACAGTGCTCAATAGATAGCACTGATTGATTGGGTACCATTGTTGATCCTGCTCACCTTACAAAAAGAACTGTAACAGGATAGCCCAACTTTCAATAACTGGAGGAACTAGTCCAGTGGTAAATTTCACACAACTACCTTAAAACATTGCCCAAGTGGAGACTAAGACAGCAGTGACCCATGGATCAAAATGCAAAGAGAAACTCATAACCACTTAAAAAATATATATATCTAGGACAACATACAACATCTTAACGATACAGTACACCTGGCATTTCTGCTTTCTTACATCTTGCTACTCCACCTGTACATCCAGACCAGACCCCGAAACTCCAGGGTACTGAAGGCCCTGGGAGGAAGTAGCTCCAAAGTTCCACCCTTGGGCAGTTTAGTCCTCTTTTTTGGTTCACTGCATAGGCCCATGAAATAATCAGCCAAACAGTGGTAAAGTTGTAGAAACAGAGCCAACCCAATCGCCCCAGGGACAAGGATGACTCCTGCTTTCACTAGACTTACACGTCTCGGTACCGCTCTCTCAACACCAAGTATGGATGGGGGTGGTTTAGACTGTTCTCAACATAAACCAGTTGGCCGGAAATTGATCTTTTCTTAGTTCACTGACAGAAGTATTCTCTAAAAGAACAATGAAAAATCATAAACACATTATAGTTCCCAACATTTCAATAAATCAAATTCACATCATTAATGAATGATAAAAACATAAAACCCTTCTCTTGATTAGGTTGGGGACCATTTGTCTAGTTTTACGCAAAGTCTAGTTTTCAGGTGGTCTGTCCCCTGTCCAGTACCTTAACGTTTGGCATTTTTATTTTAAGCATCGAGCCTTCCTCCATCTCACTTTTTGCATCTCACATCAGGGGTTCCTTCAATGACATGCCATAGGTTTTCTGTAAAAGGCTCTATTATGTCAGTCAATTGTACTTATTGAGCACTTACTGTGAGCAGAGCACTTTACTAAACACTTGGGAGAGTGCAATAGAACAATATAACAAACACATTCCCTGCCCATAGATACAACCGGTTACTGAGCTATCAGTGTCATGACTTCTCCATGACAGCCTCACAGTGTGTAGGGTGTCAGGGGGTAACGATATTAGGTAGGTGCATGGTGGCAGTGGTCCTGGCCTTGGGGGCCTCACAATATCAGACAGGCCCAAGGATGCGGTAGCCTTGCCCTCGGGGGGGCTCACAGTATCAGGTAGCTGAATGGTCACTGTTTTCTTGCCCATAGTGGGCTCACTGCGATTGGCCAGGCCCCCTGGACTGACCTCTGTCCTATCATTTACTATGCAGAGCAGAGGAGTGAGCATAATTTCACATTAAGGGGGTGGCTAGATGGTATTTTATCTGTCCAAACTGTTATCACGCTAATATAATCACTCATCCTATCCCACCTAAATTACTCCATCATACTTCTTGCTGACCTTCCAGCCTCCTGTCTCTCTCCACTCCAGTCCACAGTTCACTCTGCTGTCTGGATCATTTTTTTTTTTTTTTTTTTTTTACAAAAACGTTCAGAACATGTTTCCCCATTCCTCAAAAAACCCCTGTGGTTGTCCATCCACCTGTGCATCAGATGAAAACACCTCACCATTGGCTTTAAAGCACACAGTCACCTTGCCCCCTACTGCCTCACCTCACTACTGTCCTACTACAATCCAGCCCACACACTTCATTTTTCTAATACTAACCTTCTCACTGTGGCTCGAACTCATCTATTTCACCACTGGCCCCTCACCCAAGTCCTGCCTCTGATATGGAGCACCCTCCCTCCTCAAATCCTACAGACAATTACTCTTCCCTCCTTCAAAGCCTTATTGAAAGCACATCTCTTCCAAGAGGCCTTCCCTGGCTAAGCCTCCCTTTTTTCTTCTCCCACTGCTTTTGCATTGCCCTGACTTGCTTCCTTTGTTCTTCCCAACTCCCAGTCCCACAACATTTATATACATATCTCTAATTTATTTACATTACTGTTTCTCTCCACCCCTCCCACTCCCCACCCCAGCTAGACCATAAGCTCATTGTGGGTAGAGAATGTGTAATGTGCCTGTTTATTGTTTTATTGTACTTTTCCCAGTACAGTGCTCTGCACACAGTAGGTGCTCAATAAATGTAATTACATAAATGATTGAATGTACACCTTGCATGACCCAAGCATCATCAGTAAGGTGTCATCTGTCCCTGCCCTTCAGGACCCTCAACCCCAGGTCCAGCAGTCACCCCTGACCAAACCTGGCCTTCCCCAAGACTAAAGACATCTGATCTCAAAGCCTCCCTCCAACCCCTCGCCACCTGTTTATGCCTTCCACCTCTAGTCTGAACAAGCAAGGGCAGCTCTCAACCTCCACCCTCTCCTTCCTCAGACCCTCCCGCCCAGCTCCAGCCCAGCAGCAATATAGAAACACAATCCAAACCCCCAGTGCAATCACACCCCAACCCCTCTCCACTTTTCTGGTACCCTCTAACTAGTCAATGCACAATTTATACACATCATTATCAGTGTCACAAACCAGTATCAAACACCCTAGCATCCCTCCACCTGCCCCAGTGACCACAGTTCAACAACAAGTACACCTAAGTCATTTCAGAAACCCTATAATCAATACCTCCTCCAATCCCCCTCCACCCACTAGCCTAACACTGATAACCCTGATTTCCCCACCTTCACATCATCACCACCACCACCACCACCACCACCAATACAATAGGCATCGACAATCCCAGCAGACCCAGGCCCCCAAAAAAGGCAAGGTGTGGGGGGAGGTAGCTGAAGCAGCCAGAGCCCCATACTCAACAAAGTCCTGGATGGGCTATGCTCTGTCTCCTTTCCACTTGCAAACTAAGGCAGGCCTGGCTCAAGTACTTTATATAGGGCAAGGAAGGGCCCAGCAGACTCTGGGGCCTTAAAGGACCAGTGCTTCCTAGCCCCACTTAGAGACACCTTTTTGCTTAATAGTTGAAGTTTGCATGTTTTCTGTCACTGCTGTGCCACTGACACACTCAAGAGATATTATTCTATTCAATTAGGTAATGGGCATCAGTCAGTGATATTTGAGTGCTCACTGTGTTCAGAACACTGTATTTAAGTACTTGGTGCAGTGTAATACAATAGAGTTTATAGACAAAGTCCCTGCCTTCAAGAAGTTTACAGTCTAAAAGGAGAAAGACAGACATTAAAATAAATGACTACACTTAACATAATGTTCGTATATTACCTCCAGGTTGAAAGTCTTATCCAATGTCTGCAAGGGCTGTCATTGGACACCTTAATAATAATAATAATAATTACACTGTTATTACAGTATTTGTTAAGCTCTTACTATGCGCCAGGCACTGTACTAAGCTCTGGGGTGGATATGACCAAATCACTTTGGACACAATCCCTGTCACATGAAGGGTTTACAGTTTCAATCCCCATTTTGCAGATGAAGTAACCGAGGCCCAGAGAAGTGACATGGCTTGCCCAAGGTCACATAGACAGTGGCAGAGCCAGGATTATAACCCATGTCTTTTGACTCCCAAGCTCGTAGTCTATTCATTAAGCCGTGCTGCTTCTCTAAGTCAAGTATAGTCTGATAAAGCCTGTCCAGAAGGCGTGCCAATTGCTAAGCCTTTAGGAAAAAAAGTACTCCATTAGATGAAAAGTGCCACTGGAGGAGACTAGTCTAGTCCAGTTGTCAATTGTGGTCTAATCTGGTGCCTTGACATCCATTTTCATCAGCTGCTAGCCACTTGGGTTGTTGAGGGCTTAACACTTATCAGGAGGATGTGTTGAAACCTCCTGGATTTGTCTTCCTTTGTTCTTTATGGAGCCAAAAAGCTTATCATAAGATTTACAGCTTCCATTTTGCTGTAGTCTAACCTTCCTTCCCACCTTCTCTGGAGGCAGTGAAACGGTAGCTTGAATACACCTAATCTACAGGCTCTTTTAGAGTTGCTCCTCAGATAGAAAACAAAGCTGCCGAAGACAAAAGTGCATTCCTGAGATGAGTGTGGCACACAAAACATCTCTTGCACACTATGCCCATAAAAGTAGAGTAGTGTACCTTTGGTGACCTTTTGTCATTCGGGTGAGCGTGGCTCAAACACCATTAGTTAAGATGGGAAAGGTACATCTACATCCTACCACCAGCATGACAACATGGGTATGGGTTGTTTTTTTGTGGTAGTGGTGATGGTTTGGCTGAACTATTCATAGTGTCTTCCCCAGAACCCACTATGCCCAGAAGCACACTCTGAGAAAGGGCTGAAAGGGAGAACAGATGCAGCCTGCAGTCACAGAACCAAATATCTTTGAGATTTCAAAAGGAGCAGACGCGGTGTGCTTTCACCCAATTCACATGCCAGCTTAATACTCAGAGTGGCTTAAACAATGAATTGCTGTTTCTTTTATGATGTGATGATGATGATGATGGTACTTGCTAAGCGCTTACTATGTGTCAAGCATTGTTCTAAGTGCTGGGGTAGATACAAGATAATCAAATTGGACACAGTCCAATTGGTCACAATCTTAATCCCCATTTTACAGATGAGGTGACTGAGGCACAGAGAAGTGAAGTGACTTGACTAAGGTCACACAGCAGACAAGTGGCGGAGCCAGATTAGAACTCAGGTCCTTCTGACATCCAGGCCCATGCTCTATCCACTAGGCCATGCTGCTTCCCAGGCCATGATGTGCTGAGAGGAGTGGAATTGTGGAGACCAGCAAGACAAATCATAAGGTGGGAGAAATTGTCACTCAATAACAGTATCAAAATAATGATTATTTTTATGCCAATATTTGTATCCAATCATATATGGATAGTAGCGTCTAACTCCTTAAGCACAACTTAGAAACTTTCTTTTTATGTTTTCTGCTTGTGGTTCCAGATGTGAATATAGGAGTTGGAGATGAAAATAGCCATTTTTTATATGTTATTTTCATTCATTTTGCAGTATAGAAGGTGAGAGAGGAGGGGAGTGGGGGCACAATTTTAAAGGTTACCCACAGCTGGACAAGCAGTGCAAAGGCTTCCCTCTGCCAGAAAGGAAAAGTGAGGTGGGAGGAAGCTTTTAGATTTGGAAGAGAGGTCACCATTTATCAAGAAATGGGGACTTTAAAGGGCCGATTTGGGGAAGAAAGAAAAGATATTTTATGCAGAAAAATTTTGAACAAAGTAGCAGTGTTGGGTTCAGTAGGAACAACATTCACAATAGAAGATGAAACAAACCATCCACAGTATGAACAAGTTGAATCCAAGCAGAACAGAGAAAGATGAGATTTGGCTGGTGACACATTAAACTAAGAGTTGAGAATTAATATCAACATCTGAGGGAACCCAGGTCTTAGCTGAGGAGGAACTGCAGCAAGCACTTTTTTCAGTGACAAAACACTTCTGGGGGCCTTGGGTTAAGAAGTTGTGTATTTTAACAAAATATTTCTCCATTAACCATTAGTTTTACTGAGCACTTGCTGCACTCTGAGCACTGTATTAAGTGTTATAACTGAGTCAATAGTACATTCCCTGCCCACAAAGAGCTCACGGTCTACCCTTATTGACTCCTATGCCCATTGCCTGCACCAGTTGTTACATACTTTTAACTCCCTCTTCAAACCCTCTGACCTCCCTGACCCTCATCTCTTGCCCTTAGTGACCTTCCCACATGCTTAATTGATAAAATTAAAGCCATCAGCTGTGATTTCCCTAAAATAATACCTGCACTCCCATCAACTCTAATATTCATTCATTTGAATGTATTTATTGAGCTCTTACTATGTACAGAGCACTGTACTAAGTGCTTGGAATGTACAATTCAGCAACAGATAGAGACAATTCCTGCCCAACAATGGGCTCACAGTCTAAACGGGGGAGACTGACAACAAAACAAGTAGTCTGTCATCAATATCATCAAGACAAATAGAATCATAGATATATACACATCATTAAAATAAATGGAGAAATAAATAGTATATACAAATATGCACAAGTGCTGTGGGGAGGGGAAGGGGTAAGAGCAGAGGGCAGGAGAAGGGGGAATGGGGAGGGGAGGGGGAGCAGAGAGAAAGGGAGGACTCAGTACACTTCCCAGCAGTATTTCAAAAGGCGATCTCTCACCTCTCGAAATCTACTCCCTGCACCTCCAAACTCATCCTTTTGCACATCATCAAAACACTTCCATCTTCCCTTATTCCTCCCTGAGATCAATCTTCAGCTATTCATTTTCCACTGTGTCCTTCTCCGTTGCTTTCAAACATGCTCATGTCTCCGCTTTCCTAAAAAATCCCTCCCTTGACCCCACGGCTCATTCCAGTTATGGCCCCATCACCCTTCTACCATTCCTCTCCAAACTCTTTGAATAAGTTGTCTATACCTGCTTCTTCCACTTCTCTCACTGACCCCCCTCAAAACTGGCTTCCACCCACTTAACTCCATGGAAACAGCCCTAAGGTCACCAATGATCTCTTTCTTACCAAATTCAATGGCCCCTATTCCATCCTAATCCTCCTTGACCTCTCAGTAGTCTTCATACTGTGGACCACCCACTTCATTTGAAAACACTATCTAACCTTGGCTTCACTGATACTGCCCTCTCCTGGTTCTCTTTCTATTTCCTCAGTTTCTTTTGTGGGCTCCTCTTCTGTCTCTCACCTCTGTGTGTGTGTGTGGGGGGGGGGGGGGGGGGGGGGGGAGGGCGCTTCCCTCAGAGCTCAGTTTTGGATTTCCTTCTAGTTTTCATTTAATAATGATAATAATGAAGATATTTGTTAAGTGCTATGTGCCAAGAACTCCCTTGGAAAACTTCTTTGTGCCCATCACTTCAGCTGCCATCTCTACATAGATGATTCCCAAATCTAACTCTCCAGCCCTGACTTGTTTCCTTCTCTGAAGTCTTGCATTTCCTCCTGTATTCAGAGCATCTCTACATGGATGTCCCACCGACATTCCAGAAGCAGCATGGCTTAGTGAAAGAGCACGGGCCTGGAAGTCAGAGGACCTGAGTTCTAGTTACTGTTCTGCCAATTGCTTGCTGTGTGATCTTAGTCAAATCACTTAACTTTTCTGTGCTTCAATTCCCTCAACTGTAAAATGGGTTTAAATACCTGTAAAACTGTAAGCCTGATGTGGTGTAGGAATTGTGTCTAGCCTAATATGTACCTATACCAGCATTTTAGAACAGTGTTTTACACATAGTAAACACTTAAATACCATATTTTTTTTTAAAAAAAGCTTATGTTCAAAAAAGAACTCATCTTCCTGCACAAACCCTGTCCTCCCCATTATGATAGATAACCCCACCATCTGCCCCATCTTAAACCCATAATCTTGGCATTAGCCTCAAATCATCTTGTCACCAAATCCTGTCATTCTACCTTTGCAACATCTCTATTACCTGCCCTTCACTTTCCATTCAAACTGCTACCATGCTGATCTAAGCATTTATATCCCACTTTAACTACCTCCTTTCTCTCCCTAAACCAGTCCACATGCCACTCTGCTACCCAGATACTTTTTCTAAAAAAAAATCAGTATATGTCTTTCCACGCCTAAAGAACCCTTAGTGGTTGCCCATCTACCTCACCATAAACAGAAACTTATCACTGGTTTTAGGCTTCCAAACATCTCTTCCCTTCCTACCTTAACTCACTGGTTTCCTACTACAACCCAGTCTGCACACTTTGCTCCTTTAATCCCAATCTACTCTCTGTACCTTGATCTCATCTATCTCACCATCACTGACAATGCTCTCCCCTTGACTGTGGCACTCCCTCTGACTTCAGATCTGACAGGCTACCACTTTCCTCACCTTCAAAACCCTACTAAAACTTATATTTCCAATACGTCTCATTTTCTTCATGAGCATCAGCCCTCATTTCCCCTATAAGCCTTCTCTTCTACATTGTTTATGCCTTTGGATCTGTATTCCCTAAGCACTGGATATTTACTCCAGCCCCACAGCACTTATGTATATATTCTTATACTCTCCCATTTCCCCTATCTATATTGGATTTGAGTGTTAGTTTTCCCATTCAAGATTGTAAACTCTTTGTGGGTAGGGATTATATCTACCAACTCAACTATATGTACTCTCCCAAGTACAGTACCTGGCACAGAATAAGCACTCAATAAATGACATTGATTGATAGAAAGAATATGTGATGCTTTTAAAAAAGCAGTGTGGCCTATTGAAAAGAATAAAGTCTGGGAGTCAGAGGACCTGGGTTCCAGTTCTGACTCTGCCACTTGTGTGGTGTGTGATCTTGGGCTAGTCACTTAACTTCTTTGTGGCTCAGTTTCCTCAACTATAAAATAAATCAATAATATATTTGGGTGGCATTTGGCATGGCCTCATGGATAGAGCACGGGCATCAGAGTAAGAAGGTCATGGATTCTATTTCCGGTTCCGCCATTTGTCTGCTTTGTGACTTTGGGCAAATTACGTCATTTCTCTGGGCCTCAGTTACTGAATTCATATTATCGGAATTAAGACTGGGGGTTCTACTTGAGACAGGTGCTGGGCCCAGCCCAATTTGCCTGTGGGAAGAAAACATGCCTAGCAACTTTAATATCCTGTACTCTCCCAAGTGCTAAGGTACAGTGCTCTGCACACAGTAAGAGCTCAAATATGATCGACTGATTAATGCCACCAAGACTATTTGATGACTATTCATATCAATAACTATTTGCAACTAAACAAGCAATTGGATAACACTTAATAGTCCCAAGTGACTCTGACAAAAGTCTTTCAGAAACCTTTATGGGGACATGAAAACCACATTAAGGAACATATGAAAGAAGTGGTGGAGTGCCAAAGCAGAAGAGATCCAAAGCTACTTAGTTAAGGACTGGCTGGGGTGAGAATAGCCCATCTTGACATATCCTGTTACCATGAATGGATTATCTACCTGAAAAACAAATTTCTTTAGTTCATTAAGTAAACTATTTTAGATTGCTATGTGTAAGTCCATAAAAACAGTTGGTATAAAATGGAGGGTAGAATGAAGTTTGTTTGAATGGAGACTGTCTTTGCTCTCCTTCTAGAAGATGGGTATGCCAAATATGTCAGGTGCCAAAAAGGTATTTTTCATTCAATTTTACTGGATCAGATCACTTGATGCAAGTAGGTTACATATTTGGGCAAGCAAAGCAAAAAGTAATTCATCACCTAAATTAAAACTGATTCTCCTTTCAGCAATAAAAACTGTAGATCAATGTTTGAAGAATATGGGACGATCTAAAACTTTCAATTAAATCCTATAATTTTTTACTGTTTGGCTTCTTTTAAAATTTCCTTTATTTCATACTCAGACATCCATAACATAGTCAAGTTTGGAAATAAAGTGGAATGGAATTAACAGAATTCCTCCTTTAACTCCAACGTACTTGATGTGTCTCGACCAAAACCCTCTTGACAGACTCCTCCCCCTCACAGCCCTACACACACACACACACACACACACACACACACCTGTCCCTTCTACCTGAGTTGCCCTCCTCTTTAAATCCAACAGACCACTATTCTCCCCATCTTCAAAGCCTTAGTAAAATCACATCTCCTTCAGTTGATTATCCTCTAAACTCCCTCCCATCTGTGTCACCTATGTACTTGGGTCCGTACCCCTAAGCACTGTAATACTCAATCTCACAGGATTTATTTAAATATAATATGCTGAGTGCCCTGTATTTTAACTAGTTTCTCCCAATGGACTTTCAGCTTCTTGAAGGCAGGGATCATGTCTGTTTATACTATTTGTCTTTCCTCAGTACTTACTGCAGTGCTCTGCATCCAATAAGAATTCAATTAATGTGGCCTAGTGGAGAGAGCATGTGCCTGGGAGTCAGAAGGACCTGGGTTCTAATCCCAGTTCCGCCACTTATCTGCTGTGTAACCTTGGGCAAGTCACTTAAATTATCTGTGCCTCAGTTACCTCACTGGTAAAATGGGATTAAGACTACTAGCCCCTGGTGGGACAGGGACTGTTTCCCACCTGATCAGCTTGTATCTATCCCAGCATTTAGAACAGTACATGACACATAGTAAATGCTTAACAAATACCATTATTAATACCACTGATTGGAATAGTACTTTGCATGTAGCAGGCACAGGGTGTTGCAGAAATTGGACAGAATTGGTGATATGGGCCTTCCTTTATTTCTGAAAAGGTGGTGTTGCTCAGAGAAGCAGCGTGGCTTATTGGCAAGACCACAGGCTTGGGAGTCAGAGGTTGGGGGTTCTAATCCTGGCTCCACCACTTGTCAGCTGTGTGACTTTGGGCAAGTCACTTCACTTCTCTTGGCCCCAGTTACCTTATCTGTAAAATGGAGATCAAGACTGTGAGCCCCAAGTGGGACAACCTGATATCCTTGTATCTATCCCAGTGCTTAGAACAGTGCTTTGCACATAGTGTTTAACAAGTACCATCATTATTATTAATATAGAATGGGTTGGAAGCAGGGGGTTGGTAGCTGTACTCAGTCTATCAGTGGTATTTGAGCACTTGCTGAGTACAGAGCAATATACTGAACACTCATGGCTAGGTAGGGAGAATGGACTGGGAGCAGATTGTGGATAAACATAACATGGGAAAATGAGAGGGATCACAGGATCTGCCCATTGACAAGTCATCTTATAGTGGCAATTTAACAATTTGGTCACTGAAGCTACCAAAGTCCTGTCCAGGTCCCTTTAGGAAACTCTCGGGCTTTATGGCAGTTGGATTGTTCTTTACTTGTGGCCACAAATATGAATCTGCACTTACTTGTGGGGCATATGGCTTTGCAAGAGTGAATGATCACCTCATTCTTCTGGGCTTTTCCTTCTTCAGATACTGTAGCAAAATTTAAATTTGTCTCTCGAACCTGCTGCTCTGTAGTTAGATTTGTATTAACCTGGTGGTCTACACCAGCCTCTACAGACCATATTTCACAGGTCCATTTCTGAAACAATGGAGACAGAATATCAAATATTTTCTGGATTTGTCATGTAGATACCATCCAACTTATCCAGATGTGCACCCACACATGAAAAAGGGGACAATTGAAGAGATGGACAGGAAGACTCAGGGTGATATTTCTCATAGATCTACCAGCAATGTGGACCATAGGGAAGTGACTTGGAGATATGCACAGTTCTCATAGACAAAAATCTCATGTTAACAAAAACTCCTGCTGGAAGCTCACACAAGCTCATTTTGGAAGAAAGTCCTATAACAGCCCAACAACATTCTTGCCAAAGCTATAGTGAAAACTCACATTTTGGCAGAATTGGGTGTACTCACTTGCTTTGATGCATTCATTCTGAGACTGTGAAGATCACACAGGAGAATAATTTCCACTTCATATGAGTTCTCCTAAGAGTGAATTTTTTTTTGACTGTTTGCATGGTCCAGTGACATGACCAAAGGTGATCCAGACATATTTCTCTATGCCTGATTACAAATTATATTAACATCTAAGTCCTGATTTTTACAATCCTTGTTTCTTTTCCACTTTTTAGCTATCTTTTTATTTCTCCTTCAATAATTTAAAGCCCTACTGCTCCAAAGTTCCACACCACTTGCTTAATGATTTTCATAACATTTAGTACTTTGATTAATTTCTTCTATCTCCAGGAGAGGAAAAAGATAAGGTTTTGCCTGAAGCCACCAAAACCATCACTGTAGGGCAAAATTTAGTCAGAGACCCCTGTTTATATCAGAGATAAATGGAATCCCACATGCTATTGAAAGTTCAACTTCTGATTCCTTGACAGAAGACTTGAGTTTGTCAAAAAAGATTACTAAGTGTTCTTAAATGGTGAAGGCATCTCTAATGGATATTGAGGACCCGACCAATGTTTGAGGAAGATGTTTTGTATCACACTGTTGTATGGCAGATCAGATTACCAAACTATTGGTAAATTTACTGTCTATAAAAAGCTAGAGTTCTTCCTTGTTTGGCCTTGCTCTTGGCATGTAGTTTGTGACCTTGGAGCCAGATTGAGAGTTCAGAGACAGTATATATAAAGTGGCATACTTAACCCTGCCCCATCCCCTAGTACCCAGGTTTACCTCCTCGCTCACACACCTCATCCCTCCCTGCCACCTTCTGCACTCAACTCCAGCACAGATCCAGCTCCCTTTACCCAGGTTTTTCTCCAACAGGAATCCAACTTTTTTTTGTGGTACTACTTAAGCTCTTACTATGGTCGAAGCACTGTACTTAGCATGGGGTAGGTACAAGCTAATCAGGTTGGACTTGGACACAGTCCAGGACACGCATGGGGCTCACAGTTTTAATCCCCATTTTACAGATGAGGTAATTTGAGGCACAGAAGTGACTTGACCAAGGTCACACAGTAGATAAGTGACAGAGCTGAGATTAGAACTTGGGACCTTCTGACTCCCAGGCCCATGCTGTATCCACTAGGCAATACTACTTCTCTTGCTCTATTGTCCATCTCTGCAGATCATAGTGAGCATCAACTAAATTTTTAATAAAGCAAGCATATTTATTAAGATCTAACTGTGAACAGAACACTTAACTGCTTGGGAACAAACAGATGTGAGAGACAGGTCCTGCCATCTAATAGCTCATAAATTTATCTTTTCTTATCTTTGTTATCCTCTATGTTGTATGGAATCCAAGTTAAGGAATCTTCCAGTCATTAGAACCTTCCAAATACCATTGGACCAGGGCAAGATTGGTACTCACTGATGTGCAGATCAAGGCCTAGGGATCGCTCTGGTGATTACAGAGAAGGCAGACATAGATCTCTACAGGCTATCTTGCCCCCTGACAAGGTCTGAGACCTGACTGTTCTTCTGTATTTAATACATTGATTACAATGCAGAGCACGCAGGTCTCTAGTCATCATTAGGATGATAAACTACATAGGGAAGCAGGAAGGTTAGCTGAACTACAGGGAAACTGGGAGGTGAACTGAACAATAGCTGAGCGAGATGCTGATGAGAGAATGTAAAAACTGAGCCTGGGGGTGAAAGAGTAGAATGGGCTCTTTCTTGTTGATGAGAAGCAAAAAATTTACTGTGATTTAAGCTGGGTGATCTCCTTCTTTCCCCTAGGGAAACTAGGAAGGGTCTCCATCAGCCTGAGGCAGTGGTCCCAAAAGGGAGGAAGTAGAGATGCCAATCAGTGGTATTTATTGAGCACTGATTATGTGCAGAGCAATGTACTAAGCACTAATCCTAGAGGAAGACTGAGGGTCAGTTGTCTGTAAGTTCATGGACAGTCTATAAAAATACTTTGACATATGGAAATACTGCTAAAGCTATAGCTTCTGCGAGTTTCTGTTCCAGGACTTTCTCTGGCCACTATGGTGGGCCCAGGAACTGTAGAATATGTGGAATATTTACTATCATGAACCAAGGGCCACCTTAATAAATTGTCACCTTGTGAAATGTCATTTCCTATCTATATTTAGACAATTTAGCAATACAAACTTAGGGGAGATCCAGGGATTGACTATGCAATGCAAGTTTCTGTGGATGGCTTCTAAAAGTAAATATATTCTACCCAGGAGGAAGCCTTTGATGGAGGTTTTAATAAATAAAAACGTTTCTTTGCCTCAAAAAATAAAAATGGTTCACTGCTTCAGACAACATTAGCAGGGCTGCAGAGAGGCTGAAAGTCAAATAAGATATGAGCATTGTGTTCATTTTTACCACGGAGGAAATGGTACTGGAAGGAGAAATATTTTATTTTATTACGATTTTTTTTTCCAAAAAATATATCCTTTGACCATTTACTTCTGGGATTTCTTTTTTCTATGCATAGAGGAAAGGTTTCACAGGGATAAATAGCATCAATTTTTCTTAAATGAAGGGCACTGAATAGTAAATCAATAGAAAGGGAAACACATCTGGTCTTCCTTTGTTATTAACTGTGATTATAGAATCACCGAAAAAGTGAAAGAAAAATATTTCCTTAGTTGAGACTAAGGCAATGGTGTAAGTGGCACAGTCTTGATAATTGGAGAAAGCAGAAAACCACCAGAAACCTGAATCCAGAGGTCCCAAGGATTAGAGTTGAGGAGGAATATACCACTATTTAAAATCAGGAGAGCTGGGGAAGATGAAATTTGACTAACACAAGAATGGATATCTTGTATATAGTTTTCCTGAACCCTAGAAGACAATGTCAACAGTGCTGATACTTACTCATAGGGGGAATGTGTGACAAAGTGCTGGGGGCAAAATTGCCATCCCCTTATGCATTTGCTTAGTTTGTGCTTGCCACTCTCATGACAAAATCCAAGTCACACCTCACCATGTTCTGTGTGGGGGCTGAAAGTCAGAAATAGGGGAAAACCTGCTGCAGTGATATCATTAGTGATGAAGGTTTCGGACAGACTACCTAGGTTGTCGCGAGAGATGGACAGGTTCAGTCAGAATCCTGAAAGTAGCTGACTAATGTGGGCAGAGAATACTGAAGCAGCTCTAAATCAATGGAAATGAGTGCTTACTTTGTACAGAACACAGTACTAAGCACTTGGGAGACTACATTACAACAGAGTTGGGGGAAATTGAATGGAAGTTTGAAAACAAACACTGGTTAATTCATCAGACACTACAATTTTCAGCAGTCTCATTTTCAGCACAACTAAAGGGATCTTAGCAACTAATATTTTTCATGAACATTCAACTTGGAGAAGCTGAAAAAAATGTTGAAAAAGCACTGATAGATTCCATTGATTTTCCTAGTTACTATTAGGGTTGCCTGTGGGCAGGGAATGTTTTTGTTTGTTGTTGTATTGTACTCTACCAAGTGCTTAGTATAGTGCTTTGCAGGCAGTAAACTAATAAATATGATTGAAGGAATGGTCACTAAGACACTCCAATACCACTGTCACTTGCTTTTAGAAAGTAGGAGAGTTCCTCTAATATTGTTGCCGTCTAACATTTGACTTCCAGTTTTCAGTATGATTCCCTTAAATGATTGTAATTTCACCCCTCTGTCTTTCAGCCCTCCACACTTCTTTCAGCTCTACTTCTTTCTTGGATTCTTTTTACCTACCACTGTCCCACATTCATTCAATCTTATTTAACACTTACTGGGTACAGAGCACTGTACTAAGCACTTGGAAAGTACAATTCAGCAATAAAGAGAGACAATCCCTGCCCACAGTGGGATTAAGTGCTTGGAAGAGTAGAATATAACACTTTGTAGACAAGTTTCGTATACACAAGGAGTTTAGAATCTAGAAGGTGATACAGACATTAGTGTAAATTACTGATATGTACATGAGTGCTGTAGGGCTCAGATGAATAAAGGGTGCAAATACAAGTGCAAGGGTGCAGAAGGAATGGTTATGGAGCTCTACAAGTTTAGAAGGAAGTGGGAGAAGAGGAAGTGAAGACAGTTGAGGAAGGCCTCTTGGAGATGCACTTTTAATAAGGTTTTTAAGGTGGGGAGAGTGATCGTCTGTCAGATATAAAGGGGGAGAGAGTTCCAGGCCAGAGGCAGAACATAGCTAAGGAGCTCATAGTGAGATAGTCAATCAGTTGTATTCATTGAGGGCTTGCTGTGTGTTGAGCACTGTACTAAATGCTTGGGAGAGTACAATATAACAATATAACAAACACACTCCCTGCCCACAACAAGCTTACAGTCTAGAGAGGGATGAAAGACATTAATATAAATAAATAAAATTACAGATATGTCCATAAATGCAGTGGGTCTGTGAATGGAGATAAAGGGAGCAAGTCAGGATGACACAAAAGGGAGTGGAAGGAAAGGAAAAGAGGGCTTTTCAGGGAAGGCCTTCTGGAGGAGGACTTGGAAAGGGTAAGAGTAGTGTCTGTCAGATATGAAGATGGAGGGCATTTCAGGCCAGAGGCAGGATGTGGGTGAGAGGTCAGAGACGAGATAGATGAGAGACAGGTTCAATGAGTAGGTTGGCAATAAGGGAGTGAAGTGTGTGGGCTGGGTTGTAGTCAGATAGCAGCAAGGTGAGGTAGGAGGGGGCAAGATGATGGTGTGCTTTAAAGCCAATGGAAAGGAATTTGTTTGATGCAGAGGTGGATGGGCAACCACTGGAGGTTCTTGAGGAATGGTGAAATAGCTAGACTCGCCCAGAAGTCTGTAAATGATCACAAACCTAATGAAAATATATTGACACTGACCTATGTATTGACAACAAGGCTTTAAAATAAAGGGTTGCCACAATTACATTTTCATTACACAGAATACTTGATAACAGAGGTTGCCCAGAGAGAAGGAATGAGGGATAGAGTTCCACTGTACTGTGGCAAATGTGTGATTCAAAATACCATAATTAATACTGAAACTAGAGACACTTCCAAGTCACATGGTTAATATCACATATGGTAGTGGTATAATATTGATCTACTGAAAAATCTAAATGTTTCCCAAACTAGGAGAAAAATGTATGTATGTATTGACCTTGCCAGTTGATCATAGTTTAAACAAAGTCCTGGTTTCAAGGTCTTGTGCTAAGCAGCATTAATAGCCAAGGCTCTATATGTTTCCTGGCATCTGTAGTTCATCCTGTCCAAAGCTGAACACCTCACTTTTCCTCCCAAATTCTCTCACCACCTAGATTTCCCATTAAAATTGACAGCACCATTATCCGCCCTATCTCTGTAGCAAGGCTAGTTTCAGATAGTTGACTGCTCTGAGGTGAGGAAAATGTTCTGCTTCCTCATGTTTCACATGACATCAACAGGTGATGGCACATCAGGCCTGCAGCACATGTCAAATGGAATTCTGCTCCCATCCCTGAGCCTAGAGCTTCCCCAGAGATGGCCCTGAGCTCCATGGCCACTGCATTATTCTCCCACAGGCAATGCTGTTAACACAAAGGCCAATTCTGAATTGGGCAGAGGGGTGGATGGAGGCTTTCAAGTCTTCAACCATGGCAGCCCCCCAAATTCCACAACCTTCTGTCCTCCTGTTCTGCCTCCATCTTGCTTTTGTGCCCAACTCTGAAGGGCTAAGCCAAACTGAGAGTAACGCCTGCAAGGTCGGAAGCCTCCTCTGGCTGAGGCCGAGGATAAAACAGCTGAAGGACGGAGGGTGAGAGAGTGAGAAATGCAGAGAGACACACACAGTTTTCCTGGCACCTGAGCTGGGTATTCAGTTCAGATTTGGCTGGGCAACACCAACCCCAAACTGGTGTCACAGCCCATGCTAAGGGCTCTGGGACCATCACTTCTGGTCTGCTCTTTTCCCTTCTCCATTGCCTCTCTCCCCTGCTGGACAACTTCACTGCAACCTGCAGTCTGCCCCTTCTTTCTCCTTCTCTCTTCTCCCTGATGGGTACTGGCTCCTTTCCCATCCTTCTCTTCCCCTCGCTTTCAAGCCAGGATCCAAAGCTGGAGTCTGGCAACCTGTCAGTGGACTCTAGGCTCAAATCCAAGAGGCTGACTTTTCCAGCTCCCACCAATCATGGGAAACCTTGTGAAGAGCTGGAGAAGTGGGCTTTCCATCCCCTCTGCCCTGTGGGTGGCCTCACTCATTACCTGGCTTCACTCTCAGTCCAGGAAAGGGATCAAACTCCTGAGTAGAGCCAAGCCAGCAAGGGCTGACCACTGAGAAATCCACAAACTAGCTCCCACAAAGAACAGGAGGAATCAAGGCTCTAGGGAGCCGGTTAAGTCTGGAATTCTCAGAGGCCTGGCCTTGCTCTCCCTGGCTCGAGTAGGAACAAAAACAAATGTCAAAGCTTTTCAGAAGAGTCTGTTGCTTTGGTGGGCAGCTTGAGGAGATGTTTTTGGGGAGGATGGAGAAAACAGAGGATTTCTGGGAAAAAAAGAAACAAAGATGGCTGCTGCACATGCAACAAAAACAGTGGTCATCTTGATAAGGTCTACTCTGTGGTCATCAGTGGATAGAGCACAGGTCCGGGACTCAGAAGGTCACAGGTTCTAATCTCTGCTCCACCACTTGTCACCACTATGTGACATTGGGCAAATCACTTCACTTCTCTGTGCCTCAGTTACCTCACCTGTAAAATGTGAATTGAAATTGTGAGCCCCACATGGGACAGGGGCTGTGTCCGAACTCCATTTGCTTGTATTCACCTCAGTGCTTAGTCAGTGGCTGACACATAGTAAGCGCTTAACAAATCACAATTATTAATATTATTGAACACCCCAAGGAACATGATCTAGGATCAGGAGACACAGGCTGATGCTGCCACGACTCCTGATCTCACTTCACATCTGAAGCCAACTCTGCTCTGAAGCCTGAAACTTTTGCATTATACATCACTCCTCTAGCTCAATTTTCACATTCAAATCTGTTGCTAAATTCAGTCATTTTTTCTTCCACAATAATTCCCATATGCACCCATTCCTCTTCTTCCAGACAGCCACTACCCTGATTTTGGAACTTGTTATATCCCAACTGGCTTACAGTATCAGCTCCTCACTACTCTCACTGCCTCCAGTTTTAACCCTCCCCAATCCATTCTTTCCATTGCTGTCCACACCACTGTCCTAAAATGTCAGTGTCAACGTCTCTACATTTTTTTTTTAAAGAGACATTTGAATAGTTACCCATTACTTTCTGCATCAAGGAACCTCCTGAGCCCTGGCTTCAAGGTATTTCATCAGCTCTCTTTTCCCACTACATCCTAGCTCACATATTTCATTACTCTCAAGTTTACCTACTCATTCTACCTCGTTCTTTTTCTCCTGCTTCTGATCCTTTGCTCTTGCCCTTCCTCCTACCTGGAGTTCATTCTTGCTTCAAATATGACATGATGGTTCCCCCTCTTCAAGTACCTTCTAAAATAACACCTCATCTAGGAAGCCTGCCTGAGTTTATCCTGATACATTTATTCTGGTTCTTGCTCCAATATTGTTCTTCCTTCTGCTCCCACTACTTGTAATCTGTCTT
Organism: Ornithorhynchus anatinus; assembly: GCF_004115215.2. NCBI lineage: Eukaryota > Metazoa > Chordata > Mammalia > Monotremata > Ornithorhynchidae > Ornithorhynchus > Ornithorhynchus anatinus. The sequence goes on along the minus strand of NC_041728.1, from coordinate 49,757,358 downwards.
TCCTAATAGACTGTATCGCCACATCAATCAGAAACTCCTTACAACTGGCTTTAAAGCATGCAGCTTGCGCCTCCTCCTTTATTTCAATGATATCCTACTACAACCCAGGCTACACACTTTGCTCCTCTAGCACTGGCTTACTCACTGTTCCTCCATCTTGTCTATCTTGTTGCTGACCCCTTTCTCTCATCCTCCCTCTAGTTTGTAACTCCCTCCCCTTCCATATATGCCAGACCACCACTCTTTCCTACCTTCAAAACATTATTAAGGTCATAGTTCCTCCAAAACGTCTTCCCCCATTAAGTCCTCTTTTCACCGGCTCCCTCTCCCTACTGTGTTGTCTATGCACTTGGATTTGTGACTTTTTGGCATGTAATGTTCACCACATAGCACCTATGAAGATATCTATTACATATTATAAGTTATTTATTGATATTGTCTGTCTACCCCTAAACATTGCAAGTTCATTGTGGGCAGGTAACAGGAACTAATTCTGCTGTATTGTACTTTCCCAAATATTTAGTACAGTGGTCAGCATACAGTAAGCATTCAATAAATACCATTGTGGATGAAGAAAATTTATGATGGTAAGCAGGGATAATGCTTTTAAACTAATGCACTCTCCTAATTGCTTAATGCAGTGCTCTGCACACAACAGGTGTTCAACACACACTGTTGATTTACTTATATCCTGTCTCACCTTCAGGAGCATCACTAAGGATTTCTATTGATCTTGGCCACATCAATGATATTTGAATGCTAAGCAAGGTAACAGAGTGCTTGGAAAACTTCATCAAAGCTGGAAGTTAAGAATCTCAGTGAGGTGGGAAATCCAATTAAAACTGATTTAACAAGGTTTGAGCAGGGTGAAGAACACTAAACAATAGGAAGTAAAATAAACTATGATTAAATGGCATTTACAAATAATGTGACCAAACAAAAATCTACATATGTATATAAGTGCTGAGACTAGGAATAGAACATCTAAGTGCTGAAGTAAATGTTAGGTTAATGGGCCTGGATTGTTGTGAATTAATTGGAGAACACTTCCTGGAGAAGATGTGATTTTAAGAGCAATTTGAATTTCAAAGAAGTTCCCTAGCAAATGAATTTGCTAGGCATTGTATCTTATAGCTTTATCTGTTCATCCTTTACACCAAATACCTAATGAGAGAAGCCGGAGTGGATGAAGATGATGGGGCAGTAAAGATTTGAGAAAGGAATATAAACAACCTTCATTATGTTGATGATATAACTCTACTAGCAGAAAGTGAAGAAGATTTGAAGGGCTTATTATTAAAAATTAAGGAACAGAGCAAAAAGACAGGCCTACATTTGAATGTAAAGAAAACAAAGATCATGACCACTGGAAGTTTTAACACATTTGTAGTGGATGGAGATAAGATTGAAATAGTGGACAATTTCTCTCGCTTGGGATTGATAAATCAATAATAAAGGAACTAGTAGCCAAGAAATATGCCGAAGATTAATATCAGGAAGTCTTGCTATGAAGAGCCTGGAAAAGTCATGAAATGTGCTGATGTAACAATTGCCACAAAAATACAAATTGTCAACTCCATAATATTTCCAGTGATTAAGTATGGATCCAAAAGCTGGACAATGAAAAAACAGGATAGAAAGAACATTCTTTTGAAATGTGGTGTTTGAGACAGCTTTTGTGAATACAGTGGACTGCCCGAAAGACAAACAAATGGATTTTAAACCAAAGTGGTTTTTGGAAGGCCAAATAATTCGACTTAGATTAGCATATTTTAGACGCTTAATCAGGAAGACATTCTCTGGAGAAGACACTAATGCTAGGAAAAGCCCAGGGAAAACGAGGCAGAGGCAGCAGCTAGATGGATAGAGACCATAACAGTGTTAATGGAAGAACCATTAGAAAGGTCGTGGATTATGGCAGAGGACAGGACGTTCTGGTGAAAGTATATCCACAGAGCTACTAGGGTTTGGAAACAACTCGATGGCACTTAATAATAATAAAAAAAGACACTGGGAAGATCACTAATTTGGGAATCAGAATATTTGGGTTTTGCCTTACTTTGATTCACAGCTTCTCTTCCCCTCCATTTTCTCCTGTGTAAACAGAGTAATCACACCAAACAGGGATAGAAGGACATGAGGCAACATCTGAAGGATTGTGAGCCCTTGAGAAGGAAAACATGACAAAGATTCAAGCTATTGGTTTTATTGGGCTCAACTCTCTCTAGCTTTAAGAAAGATGCTTAGAATTCCTTAACGCCCATTCTCTCCTAGACCCCCTCCAATCTGGCTTCCGTCCCCTCCACTCTACCGAGACTGCTCTCTCTAAGGTCACCCATGACCTCCTTATTGCCAAATCCAATGGCTCCTACTCCATTCTGATCCTCCTTGACCTCTCTGCTGCCTTTGACACTGTCGACCATCCCCTCCTCCTCCATACCTTATCTCACCTTGGGGGACGTCTCCACCTGGATGTCGGCCCGCCACCTAAAACTCAACATGAGCAAGACTGAGCTCCTCATCTTCCCTCCCAAACCCGGTCCTCTCCCAGACTTCTCTATCACCGTGGATGGCACGACCATCCTTCCCGTCTCTCAGGCCCACAATCTTGGTGTCATCCTTGACTCGTCTCTCTCGTTCACCCCACACATCCTATCCATTACCAAGACCTGCCGGTTTCACCTTTACAATATCGCCAAGATCCGCCCTTTCCTCTCCACCCAAATGGCTACCTTACTGCTACAGGCTCTCGTTATATCCCGGCTAGACTACGGTGTCAGCCTTCTCTCTGACCTCCCTTCCTCCTCTCTCGCTCCGCTCCAGTCTATTCTTCACTCCGCTGCCCGGCTCATCTTCCTGCAGAAACGATCTGGGCATGTCACTCCCCTTCTTAAACAACTCCAGTGGTTGCCTATCAACCCCCGCTCCCAACAAAAACTCCTCACTCTAGGCTTCAAGGCTCTCCATCACCTTGCCCCTTCCTACCTCTCCTCCCTTCTCTCTTTCTACCACCCACCCCGCACGCTCCACTCCTCTGCCGCCCACCTCCTCACCGTCCCTCGATCTCGCCTATCTCGCCATCGACCCCTGGGCCACGTCCTCCCGCGGTCCTGGAACGCCCTACCTCCTCACCTCCGCCAAACTGATTCTCTTCCCCTCTTCAAAACCCTACTTAAAACTCACCTCCTCCAAGAGGCCTTCCCAGACTGAGCTCCTCTTCTCCCTCTACTCCCTCTACCACCCCCCCTTTACCTCTCCCAGCTAAAGCCTCATTTTCCCCTTTTCCCTCTGCTCCTCCACCTCTCCCTTCCCATCCCCACAGCACTGTACTCGTCTGCTCAACTGTATATATTTTCGTTACCCTATTTATTTTGTTAATGAATTGTACATCGCCTTGATTCTATTTAGTTGCCATTGTTTTTACGAGATCTTCTTCCCCTTGACTCTATTTATTGCCATTGTTCTTGTCTGTCCGTCTCCCCCGATTAGACTGTAAGCCCGTCAAACGGCAGGGACTGTATCTGTTGCCGACTTGTTCATCCCAAGCGCTTAGTACAGTGCTCTGCACATAGTAAGCGCTCAATAAATACTATTGAATGAATGAATACCTGGGGCTACTCTGGCTCATTCATTCACTCATTCAATCATATTTATTGAGCACTTACCGTGTGCAGAGCACTGTAATAAGTACTTGGAAAGTACGATTCGGCAACAAATAGAGACAATCCCTACCCAACAACATGCTCACAGTCTAGAAGGGAGGAGACAGACAACAAAACAAAACAAGTTGACAGGCTCCTGGACTGAGTGGCAATGACCTTGAGGGAGATCCAGCTCAACCAGAGTTGGTGCCCATTTTGAGACCCTCTAGGTGATGGTTGGAGGGATACACTGAAACTGTACTAGCCCACAAACTGTTGCCAAAATGAGAACTTAGTTAGTTTGGGCAGTATTCCACCCCTCACCCCAAGAGGGGTAATCCAAAGTATTGGAAACACTCTAAGTCACCCAGGATGAAGGACCCTGACCCCTACACATTCTCAAAGAAGAGCCCTGTAAATAGCATCCAACTGGGGTGCTACTTGGTTATTTTGCCCTGATGGCTAAATTGCATCAGAAAGCCACAGAAAAAAGTCACTCTAAAGTGTCCCAGCAAGTCCCAAACAGTGGGGAGGAACAAGGAGTGGGTCCTTTTCTGGAATTGCACCCAAGGTCCTCATGTGAGATAGGAGAGGCAGGTGAAGCTGACAGATGGGGCATCATTATCAATGATATTTATTGAGTGCTCACTGTATACTAAGTGCTTGGGAGAGTACAATACAATAAAGTTGGTAAACACACTCCCTGCCCACAGTGAGCTCTCAGGATAGAGTGAGACAGACATTCCGGGGGAATGATTCTCCCCACCCATATCCATTGCCTAGAAGGGACTGGAGCCAGGACACCTTGGTTCTTGACCCGGCTCCATCTCTTAACTTCTGGGTGATTTTAGGCAAGTTACATCATGTCCCCAGCTGTAAAATACAAAAAGAATGCCTGTTCACCCTCCCTCCTTGATAGTAAGAATAATTATAATAATAGTGGTATTTCTTAAGTGTTTGTTATGTGCCAAACACTGCACTAATCACTGGGGTAGATAAAAGGTAATTAGGTTGGACACAGTCCCACATAGGGTTCCCAGTCTCAATCCCCATTTTACAGATGAGGTATCTGGGGCTCAGAGAAGTTAAGTGAGTTGCCCAAGGTCATATTGCAGACAAGTGATGGAGCCAGGATTGGAACCCGGGTTCCTCTGACTCCCATAGACTGTGCCCACCAGTTATCCTGCATCTGCCTCAGCACTTAGCACATAGTAAGCACTTAACAAATATCATTATTATGTGGTCCCACAGAGGACATCCAATGTGAGGTAATGTGTCCTATTCCCCACTGCATCCTTTAAGGGTGGAGTGGGGGCTAAGCATCTTAATAGATATTTCTAAAAGCTAATTACTATTATCAACCCATTAGTCTGTCAAATCCAGGCTCATGCCTCCAGCAGTGTCTGGTATTTGATGCTTCACAGGGAGGAGAGGCAGACCAGAACATACCCAATTAAATACATAGCTCTGTAAGTGGGTGGTAGAAAGAGGAAAAGTAGCTGATGGACTGTGTAATATTTTCAAGAACATGGCATGCCTCAATCCATCTTGCAACATTCTCTCCTGACATGAAGTTGTGGCATATGAAGTATTGTTGTCTAATTGTTTCTAGTTGTTTTGCTAAAGCCACACAATAAATGTGAGCTCGTTGGGAGCAGGAAACCACACTTCCCTATTTCTCTGGTGCACAAAAGGTGGGTGACATGATTGCTTGTATCTAAACATGTTAAACCACCTCAAGAAATGAAAAGGAAGCTGTCAGTTGGAATAATTTGCTTATAAAATTTCCTCAGAAGGTCCAATCAAACCTTTAAAATCAAGCAAATTAGATTGGGACTATCTCCCACTTCCTTATTAATAATGGTATTAATTGAGCACTTACTAAGCAGAGCACTGTACTAAGTGTTAGGGAAAGTACAATGCAACAGAGTTGGTAGATGCAATCCCTGCCCAAAAGGAACTTTCAGTCTAGCTGGGAGTTAATTGCCATGCTCCCTAGATTGCAAACCCCCCACATGGAGTCGCTTTGTTAATTCTTTATCATTTGATACTTCTTGGGCCGGGGGGGGGGCGGGGGGGGGGGGCGGGGGTAGGGGTGCAGCATTTTGGTGAACAGATAATAAACAAGGTGAAGAAAGAGTTTCCACCCCGCTCAACAGGAAACCTAGAGAAGCAACATGGTCTAGTAGATAAACGATCTGGGCATGTCACTCCCCTTCTTAAACAACTCCAGTGGTTGCCTGTCAACCTCCGCTCCAAACAAAAACTCCTCACTCTAGGCTTCAAGGCTCTCCATCACCTTGCCCCTTCCTACCTCTCCTCCCTTCTCTCTTGCTACCGCCCACCCCGCACGCTCCGCTCCTCTGCCGCCCACCTCCTCACCATCCCTCGGTCTCGCCTATCCCGCTGTCGACCCCTGGGTCACGTCCTCCCGCGGTCCTGGAACGCCCTCCTTCCTCACCTCCGCCAAACTGATTCTCTTCCCCTCTTCAAAACCCTACTTAAAACTCACTTCCTCCAAGAGGCCTTCCCAGACTGAGCTCCTCTTCTCCCTCTACTCCCTCTGCCATCCCCCCTTTACCTCTCCGCAGCTTAACCCTCTTTTTCCCCTTTTCCCTCTGCTCCTCCACCTCTCCCTTCCCATCCCCACAGCACTGTACTCGTCCGCTCAACTGTATATATTTTCGTTACCCTATTTATTTTGTTAATGAATTGTACATCGCCTTGATTCTATTTAGTTGCCACTGTTTTTATGAGATCTTCTTCCCCTTGACTCTATTTATTGCCATTGTTCTTGTCTGTCCGTCTCCCCCGATTAGACTGTAAGCCCGTCAAATGGCAGGGACTGTATCTGTTGCCGACTTGTTCATCCCAAGCGCTTAGTACAGTGCTCTGCACATAGTAAGCGCTCAATAAATACTATTGAATAAATAAAATACTATTGAATGAAAGCGTGGGCCTGGGAGTCAGAGGTTCTATTACTGGCTCCGCCACATGTCTGCTGTGTGACCTTGGGTAAATCACTTAATTTCTCCGTGCCTCAATGACCTCATCTGTAAAATGGGAATTAAATCCTCTCACTCCTGCTTAGATTCTGAGCTCAATATGGGGCAGGGACTGTTTCCAATCTGATTATCTTGTATCTCCCTCAGTGCTTAGAATAGTGCTTGGTACATAATAAGCACTAAACAGCTACCTTAATGGAAAACAAGTCCCCAGCATTATCCACCTGTGATATTCCAGAGGGAGGGGGAAGGTTGAGGAAGATGCTTCTAGACTGTAAGTTCCTTGTTGGCAGGGAACATGTCTATCAACTCTGTTCTATTGTACTCTCTCAAGTACTTAGTACAGTATTCTGCATACAGTAAGTGCTCAATAAGTACTACTGATTGGTATGTGAGAACTGGTCTTGGGGAAGTGAGTAGCTTAGCCCAGCTCTTACTAGGTAATTATTAAAGTATTAATTGATCCATGAAAGACGTGTCAGCAAAGGAAAATTCTAAGGAAGATTTAATAGAACCTACCCACCACCTACAGAACATTTTGCACAGAGGAACATTATCACCAGCATGCCAGTTAGTAGTTATTTCAATCTATGTAGATTTCAAACAAGTTCAAATTGAAATGAAATTGCTCCTAACAACCACAGGATTTATCCCAGCTCTAATACCTCATAGGTCACCAGATCCATCTCTTTAGATGATAGAAATGAAATGGAGTTGTCAGTTAAGGTGCATCTGATTCTGTGAGGATTATACTCTTGGTTAATTAACCCACTTGCCTTAAACCTCTAGTTTGATTGCTTGCTTTGAGCTACAAAAGGCTCCAAGCAGTTCACATAATGTCTAATGATCTCATCAGGTCACACAACCTTTTACGTGGCCATTTCACTCATTAGTCTATGCCCCAAATTGTTATCAAGCTATGGGTCCTCTTTTGATATCTGGCTGTTCAGGCAATCGTAAATTCATGTTAACTATATTCATGGACTCTAAGATAAACAGCAAAGTACAACCAGATAAAGTGATGGAAAAAGCAGATGAGTTAAAGCAATGAGAATGTGAAAGATAATTTAGTTTACTTTTCTAGTTAGAAGTTTGTGCTTTTTCTATAACATCTTTTTTTTCCCTCACTAGGTCTTTGAATTAGTTTATGAGAATCCCTGCATTAGAGAAGAGGCATGCTCAGCTGGAAAGAACATGGAACTGGGACTCAGAGGACTGGGTTCTAATCTCATTCCATCACTTCCTTGCTGTGTGACCTTGGGCAAGTCACTTAACTTCTCATTGCCTCTGGAAAATGGGGATTAATTACATCCTCTCCTTCCCTTTTAGACTTTGAGCCCTGTGTGCAGCAAGGACTATGTCTGATATGATTACCTCATATGTACCCCAGGACTTAGTACACTGCTTGGCACATAACTGTACTTTTAAGCACTTATTTCACACAGAGATTAAAGACTAATAGATTTTTATGTGAAATCCTGATGGCTGTGTTCTCTGGCAATTCTCCATGAATATCCTTACTCTTTCAAGTGCTTGATGTTCTGCTATTTGTCACTGCTACCTGATATTATTAGACCCTAGAAAGGATTATAAGAAATTCCCGATACATAAGTCATACTGAATGTATATTTTGGTTGTAAGAATGACTTAACAAGGAGGACGTTTCCTGAGAATATGTTGCCAGCGGGGTTAGTGATACTTTGAATCACCTGTACCTCTGAGTTGGCCCTCATCTCCAGTACCTAACCCCTGTCTGTCTTGGCTACTTGAGTACCCAGTCTTATTCAATTTACATAGAACATACATTTGGCAGTCTTTCTTTATAAATTGCTTCCTTTAAATATATTTTTTTCCTGATGCCTTCCAGTCCCTGAAAGAGCATGACATGATTTTCCCTGATTTGAAGCTGGAATGATCAAGGAAAAGGAAGAAAAGGACCTGTGTGAGGTGAAGATAATGATGAAGAAAGGTGTTGATCCAGTCAATGCATTAATGCCAGAAAGAACTGAGCACAAAAATGGTGTGTGTGTGTGTTTATATGTCTACATATATATATATATATACACCATCAGGGCCATCTTTTTGGTGCTTACTGATAACAGGGGCTAGAACAATATCATCTAAGTTTTTGCATCTTTAGTACTAAAAGAATGGCTAAGAAAAAATTATTGAATTATGAAATATACAGGTTCACTTTATGGTAAATTCCAGAATTATTTAGAAATAAAATACTCTCCCAAGCAAGCTTTCTTCTAAGCCAACTACATGACTTCTTTTCCTCTGCCAAGAAAGGTCTCTTCATTACTGGAAACCACTGTTTCAAGATTTAAGTACAGATGATTTTGCTTCATTGAAATCACTGGTTATTAGATGCAGCTACTTGTTTAAATCAATTTGGGGACACCAAAACTGTTGGTGCCTTGGTTCATGCACGTCTTCACTACCAGAATTGGGACTTTGTGTATGGTAGGCTGGAAAGGGTAGATGGCAGATGGGAGCTAGCTGACAAAAAGAGCTTCTGTCAGACTGCCAAACACTGGACTCAACTCTCTTAACTTCTATTCTGCTTCTCACCCTAGTCTACCTACTAAGGTCAAAAATTAAAGATGCCATATATGGTATTTACCCCTTCCTTCTACAGTACTTCCCTGGAGAGTCAATCATATTTGAGCACTTGCTGTGTGCAGAACATTATACTAAGTGCTTAGGAGAGTATAATACATTCTCTGTCCACAACAAGTTTAGAGGGGTAACATATGTGGTTTTTTTTGAATAAAAGAATCAATCCATTATATTTGAGTTATGTGTGCGGAGCACTGTGATAAGTGCTTATGAAAGTACAATAAAACAGAGTTGGTCAACATGTTCCCTGCCCACAATGAGTTTACAGTGTAGAGAGGGATTTAGATATTAGTAAAATTTTACAGATATGTACATAAGTGCTGTGGGGCTAAGAGTGGGGTGAATAAAGTGTGCAAATCCAAGTGCAAGGGGTGTAAATAGAAGCCGAAGAAGAGGAGGAAGTAAAGGTTTAGTTGGGGAAGGCCTGGAGGAGCTCTGCTTTTAATAAGGCTTTGAAGGTGGGGAGAGTGATCTTCTGCCAGAGATGTAGGGGAAGGGAGTTCCTGGAGGATGCGGATGTTCCAGGTGTTCCCGCTTAGCTGGAGGGTGGAATCACATTTCCCTTGAGACCTGGATCAAGTCTAGGTTATAAGGTGGGGCAAGTGGGGAGAAATCTCTACAGGGTAAACAGACATTAAAATGGATAAGGTGTAGGGGAAATAAAATATAAGAAAATTTGCATAAGTATTGTGGGGTGGGGGTTTTTTTTTGGTATTTGCTAAGCACTTACTATGTGCCAGGCACTGTATTAAGAACTACGCTAGATACAAGGTGATAGGATTGGACTCAGTCCATGTCCCACATGGGGCTCACATACTTAATCCTCATTTTACAGATGAGGAAACTGAGGCACAGAGAAGTTGAGCAATTGCCCAAGGTCACACAGGGGCAGAGTCTGTATTAGAACTCTGTTCCTTCTGACTCCCAAGCCTATGCTCTGTATACTAGGTCACCCTATTTCCTCTACATATCAAAGAGATGTGATTTTAATAAGATTTTGAAGGTGGGGAGTGAGGTAGTCTGTCAGGTATGAAGGGGGAGAAAGTTCCAGGCCAGAAGAAGGACATATGCAAAGGGTTGACGGCAGGATAGGTGAAATTGACGACAGTAGGACAGAGAGGAGCAAAGTGCGGAGATAAGGTTGTAGTGGGAAAGCAGCAAAGCAGACAGGAGAGAGAGATGAGCTCCATTTGAGAGAAGAACTGTGTTTGACCTGACTTTCTTGTACCTACTGCAATGCTAATACAGTTCTTGGCATGTAGAAAGTACGTAGTATTTTTGAGGTAGAAATCACTGTCTAAATCAGTGCACAACCTTGGGTGACAAAGAGTAAGGTTTACTTTAGATAAAAAGAATTTCCTGGAATAAAAAGCAGTCAAGAAGAGCAGCCTCAAACACTAAATTAACCCACCATCTGTAGAAAAATATCCCAGCTAGCTCTGGAACAGGGAATTCCTCCCTGTTTCCTGTAAGCTACCTCTTAGTGTAGTTCACTGGTGCCACCCTATGGGAATGAGGTGGAAGGGGCCTGGCTAAAGCATAGCCTGTCTGTAAGAAAAGATTTGCAATCAGGGGTCAGGGGAGAGTCTGAGATGGAATGAGGTGTGGCAATCATTCATTCAATATTATTTATTGAGCACTTACTGTGTGCAGAGTATTGTACTAAGTACTTGGAGAGTACAATTCGGCAACAAATAGAGACAATTCCTACCCAACAGTGGGCTTACAGTCTAGAAGTGGGGAGACAAAACAAGTAGACAGGCATCACTATAAGTAGAATTATAGACATATACACATTTTTGTTAATGAGGTGTACATCCCCATGATTCTATTTATTGCTATTAAGTTGTCTTGTTTATGTCTGTCTCCCCCAGTTAGACTGAAAGCCCACCAGTGGGCAGGGATTGTCTCTGTTGCCGAATTGTACATTCCAAGAGCTTAATACAGTGCTCTGCACATAGTAAGCACTCAAATACTATTGAATGAATGATCATTAATAAAATAGAATAATAAATATATAATATATACACACACAAGTGCTGTGGGACAGGGAAGGGGGTAGAGCAGAGAAAGGGAGTCGGAGCTTTAGGGAGGGGAGGAGGAGCAGAGGAAAAGTGGAGCTCAATCTGTGAAGGCCTCCTGGAGGAGGTGAGCTTTCAGTAGGGCTAATATTAATGATCACCCCTACATCTCAATCTGTCTCAGACTCTCCTTAACCTTGGGTGCTCAGCAGCTGGAAATGCAGTGAGCCCTTCAGGCCACAAATGCTCGTTTGCAGACCCAGTGAGGAAAGACCGTCATAACCACTCTGGTCCCAACCAGCCATCCCTTCAAGCAGCATCACTTAGGGACCAATGGGTCAACCTCCCCAGAACTATCCTAGGGAAGCAGAACTTGGGCCACACACACTGGAGAAACATGGAAACTGGCTGTGGAGGTACACAAAGCCTCCACCTGCATTTAGAGACAGCAATCAATTGTATTTATTATAATACTAACAATACTAATCCTGGTATTTAAGCATTTACTATGTTCCAGGCTCTGTACTAAGGACTGAGGTAGATAAACTAATTAGATTGGATATAGCCCCTGTTCTACATGGGGCTCACAGTCTTAATCCCCATTTCACAAGTAACTGAGAAAATTGAGGCCTAGAGAAGTGAAGTGACATGCTCAAGGTCCCACAGCAGACAAGTCGGAGAGCTGGAATTAGAACCCAGGTCTTTCTGCCTCCCAGGCTTGTGCTCTGTCTATTATGCCATGCTGCCTCTTACTGAGCTCAGAGCACTGTACAAAGTGCTTGGGAGAGTACAGTACAGAGTTGATAGATACATTCCCTCCTCACACTTTAGAAGGGGAGACAGTTATTAATATAAATATATTACAGACACATGCATAAGTGTTGTGGGGCTGAGGGAGAGGTGAATAAAGGGTGAAAATCCAAGGAAAAACTGGACAAGGAGGGACTGGTGGAAATACTTTCCTTGTGTCCTTAACCTTGCAAAGATGGGGGGTGGGGGGGGGGGAGAGAAGAGAGAGAGAGAAAGAGGGAGAAAGACTGCAAGAGAAAAAGAAAGAATGCACACAAATTAGGAAGCACAAGGAAGAGGGAATCAAAATACTGACTGATTTCATCCTCTTCTTGTGCGGCCGCCACCAGCACTGTTTAACTCAGTTGCCCCCAGATCTATCATGCATGCCACTAGACAAAGGGGCTACACTCTGCTTAAGAGAGATGAAAAATCCCCATTTAATCATCCACTGATCATCTCTTCCTCCATTTTCAAGCAGATAGAAAAATTTTTCTAAGTTCAGTTCACCCAAAAAAGTAGTTTTGCCCTTTATCAGGTTCAGATGAGTTATTTGTGCAGACTTTTTCCTCAACAATGCTATATTCATCAACTCATCTGGCTCCTTTTCACATCCTTCTCTCTATTGCTGTTGTGAACTTTGTTAGGAGGCCTGCTGCTCTATAATCACTTTCTAGGGAGACTATTCTCCAATTTAATGATACACTACAGGCTTGTCAGAGGATTTCCTCTAGTTGCTATTTGAGGAAGGCCTGCATTTGTAAGAACATAGGCTCAGAACCCTATGGCTATAATTCCATTCTTCAAGATCAGTAGTAAGGGTATGGAGTAGAAGGATTGCATCCTGAGCTACATTCCTGTTTCCATCGAGTGTGCCTGAAATCTTGAGCTTTAGGCCAAGGTAAAAATGGTCGATTTTAACATAGGAAGCAAGTCTATGCCTAGAAGTTACACATGCTTTGACTTCTCAATATAAATGTAACCACTGGCTGATTCTCCTTAGCTCACAAGCTGTTTAAAATTGTCCAGCTGGATGCCAAACTTGGCCCTTGACTGCTGGCTCCTGCAGTAGGACTGTTTGAAGCTTCATTTGGAAGCCATCCTGCAGCTTTCCAGATTCAGTGGTTTTTTTTTCTTTTTTGGAACTTCCAGCGGTTGTTATAGGCCTGAACAGGCATAGTCAACTTAGTGGTCCAGTGGGCCTACTACACAGGAAAGAGGTACTCTGGGATTCTCTAGATCAGGATTGGCTCCCTCTTACTATCTCTGAAGCAGATATGTCCCTTCTTCAGGGTGCACTTTGTTCAATTGTATTTGAGTACTTACTGCCTACAGGTAGTTTATAGTCTAGAGGGTGGGACAAATGTGGTATTTGTTATGCACCTACTATGTGCCAAGCACTCTGACACCACTGAAATTACTTTTAAGCTAGGAGCAGCTCCAGCTAAAGTCAAACTGAGGAGAGAAAGGCACTGAAAAGCCATATGAAGGAATTCTGGTGACTTTTGGGAGTGGGGTGGGGGGGTGGGGGGTCTTCTCCCTTAAAGTGGGCATAAGCACAGCGATGCCCTGGCCTTCTAGTGGCCCAGGGAGTCTGGTACCATTTCTTTTAACCATTAAAAAAAGCATGGCAGGTGTCCCATTAGGCAAAGCTATATATATTGCTATAAGCATTGCCTAAGTGCTGATGAACTGGATGCGTGTGAAAGCAGCAGCATGGCCTAGTGGAAGGAGAATAAGCTGGGAGTCAGAAGACCTGGGTTCTAATCCTAGCTCATCAACTTGCCTGCTGTGTGACCTCAGGCAAGTTATTTAACTTTTCTGTGCCTCTGTTCCCTTATCTGGAAAAAAAACAGATGGAGACTCAATACCTGTTCTCCCTCCACACCTTCTAGATTGCAACCCCATGAAGGACAGGGACTGTGCCAATCATGAGTATTTTGGAGCAATCCCAGTGCTTAGCTCATAGAAAGCACTTAAATACCACTATTATATCAGAACCTCATTACTGATGCTGTTTTGCCATTTAATTTTGAGTATAGTATTGGTTGAGAATAAGGAAACTTCTTAAGAAGCACCAAGTACCTTTTTGTGACACATTAAGTACTTACTATGGATCGGATACCATTCTAAACACGTTAATTAGGTTGGAAACAGTCCCTGTCCCACATTGGTCTCAGTCTATGTAGAATGGAGAGCAGGAATCTAATAACCATTTTACAATGAAGAGAATTTAGGCACAGAGAAGTTAAGTGACTTATCCAAGGTCACACAGAAAGCGATTTGGCAAACCTGGGATTAGGACTCAGGTACTCAGTCCCAGGCCCCTGCTCTTTCTATCAGGCCATGCTGCTACCATCTAAGGATTTGAGGGCTGTACACATCTACAGACTTCACTGTGCACAAGATGTGCATAGTTAATTGCTAAAGGGAATATTAGGGTTTTTGAGGGAAAAAAATTGGGATGTAAGGGAAAGTGCCTATTTTTAATGGTAAGAACTGAATCTAACTAAGAAAACACTTCAGTCTTCTTGGGCAGTTTCTTCAGCATCAACTGTAAGTCATATTAAAATGTCAAGATGGGATCACCAGCAATGAGTTCTGAGAACATGGGCAGTTCCCAGCTCTGCCACTTGTCAGCTCTGTGACTGTGGGCAAGTCACTTCACTTCTCTGGGCCTCAGTTACCTCATCTGTCAAATGGGGATTAACTGTGAGCCTCACGTGGGACAACCTGATTACCCTGTACCTACCCCAGCACTTAGAACAGTGCTCTGCACATAGTAAGCACTTAACAAATAACATTATTATTATTATTATTATTAAGAAGCAGCATGGCCTAATGGAAAGAGAATGGACCTAAGAGTCAGAGGACCTGGGTTCTAACTCCAGTTCTGTCACTTGTCTAATTCACTTCACTTGACTGTGACTCAGTTCCCTCATCAGCAAAAAGAAAGTTTAAATACCTGTTCCCCTTCCTACTTACTCTGAGTCCCATGTGAGACCTAATTATCTTATATCTATCCCTAGCATTTAGTACAGTGCTTGGAACATAAGGGTTTGTTAGCATTGAGATCCCTCTCTTTGCATCACAGTTTCATTGAGGGTATATGTGAAATGGATGATAGCAGGATGAGCTAAATGAAGACTCTACAAACCGGAAGGGCAACAGATTCACCCCAGAGGCATAATGAAGCAGTTTCATTCATAGTAGACTAGTGGAAAATGACTGAAGAAGAAAGACTGGCTTACCTTAGAGCCATTAGGAAAAGGCTCATTTTCCTTGATCTGAGGTTTCAAGAAAGTTAGAATCTTAAGTCAGACTTCAAAACAGTTCTAAGCAGCTGTAAGTGGCAATAATAGCAATGTATATTTATAGGCACACAATGTGGCATGAAGAGTTAGGAGGTCACAGGACTTTTCACACCTACAGTTGGCATCTCACTGTCAATAGCACTATCTTTGAATACTTTGGGAGGAAGTATGTGTGTATACACTTAGTTTTTTTTTGCATTTGACAGCAAAATGCTAGTCTTCATTAATTCTCCCAATTATTTTCCTTGGTATTTGGGGGTGGCAGGCTTCATAATCTTCAGAACAGAAAATTTCCATCACTATCAAAACAATCTATCAAGCATCACTTGCTAGGTTCTTTCAATGAATGTTATTTTAATAATTCTGTTTCCATCTCAAGCATTCACTCTTCTCTAGTAGCACATGTGTTTTAGAAATGACTTCTATGTTAATCAAATTAGAACAGTCATGCAACAAAGACAGCAATTATTGCTGTAGAAGCACTAATTCTAAGGGTAATTTAGGTGGAAGGTAGAAGTGAAAGACCTACCCACTGTGAAGCAGCGTGGCTCAGTGGAAAGAGCCTGGGCTTGGGAGTCAGAGGTCATGGGTTTGAATCCTGGCTCAGCCACTTGTCAGCTGTGTGTCTGTGGGCAAATCACTTAACTTTTCTGTGCCTCAGTTACCTCATCTGTAAAATGGGGATTAACTGTGAGCCTCACGTGGGACAACCTGCTTACCCTGTATCTACCCCAGCACTTAGAACAGTGCTCTGCACATAGTAAGCGCTTAAATACCAACATTACTTTCTTTTTCACTACAGTTGCAGCAAACATTCTAGGAATTCACCATTTCCAATTTTCAGGCAAGATCAGAGGCAGGTCATTTACTTTAAGGCTTCTCTACCTTGGGGCATTTGAGCTGGCAACTTTAAGGGTGTTATCCGGAATTTGACTTATCTTTACAGATTTGACAGCCAGAAGTTGGAGCTCAGCTCATATTTTAAAAGAAACTGATAAATTGAAATGTTGCAAACTGTCATAAATATTGACTCCTGAAAAAGAACTATGTGAAATGCCTAACTTTTAATTTTGTATTTCCCCAAGAAAATATTCTATCCATATTTTATGAAGGATAACTTGGTGAGCTCAGAAAAATTCAAAGATATATCTAAGCTCCAAAAGATCTCTTAAACATTTAAGTATTTTAATTATAATGCACTATGAATGATTAGCATTTAATGTTTAAGCTAGAAAGATGGAGAAGTTTAAATTCAAGGCCCCATCTCTCCATATTGATTTGTGTTTCTTTAAAAAAAAAAGTTGCATAAAACCTTTCCTTGGCATGAGACAACAGGAGATACCTTCTTACTGGGGATTCTTACTTTATGCTTCTTTAGGGAGATACAGAATGCATCTGTGGGTAAAAAATTTTGCCTATTGAGTTAGGCTGCAGGATCAAGAGTGAAATCTCCAGAGTATTGTTAGATGCTAGCTACGTATCTCCAAGTTACAAGTGGGGAACCCACTTTATAACATTTTGCTGATTTCATAGACAGAAGAGCTTTAGTAACTACCCACTAACTTTTTTAGTTAGCACTCCTTTGATCAGAATTTTTTTTTGCTATCTTAGTAAGGTTGTTGTCCTTTGCTCTCAGTACTTGTCTTTTCCCCCCAAATAGCCAATCCATAATTAGCAATCAGTAATCCAAATTAGCAGTCTCTTTGCAAGAGAAAGGTATCCTACTTAAAAAATGAGGGAATCAGGGGAGTAAGCTACATTAGGGAGAAATGAAAAAAATGAAACCTACTGCTGAAGCTTTGCTGAAGCTAGCTTTTCACTACAGTCTGTGAAAAGGTAAGGGATGCTACTGTCTGATTTTATTCCCACCACTAACAGAAGAAGAAAAAAATTCAGAACCATCATTACCATTATTTCGCTTCACTGACTTTTTAAGCAGACTGTTTTGGTGCCAGTTTAAAGATAATAGAGCAAGTCATCTCATTAAAGTATTAGGCAACAGATAATCAGGGTAACGTTTCTCAACAGTGACTGGTGATAAAGATTATCCTTTTCCTCTCTTTCCCCTTGCACAGAAGACACTTAGGATATCATGCTTCCTCAAAACTGTTTACCTCTTTTCCATTTTGAATAATTTTCCTAACAATTTTTATTTTAGTACTAATGTCACCATCCTTCCAAGCCTCTCCAATGCTTCTATGGCTTGCCAGCCTATTACATATGGGCTAGCAATAATGGATTACTTGGTATTCTTTCTAAACCAGCGACTTTACATTTGCAATTAGTATCTGAGAGAGCTCTAACCTATCAGCACCAAGGTTATTTATTGTTTTCATTTCACAGCTTTATGCTTTCTGGGAAATGGGGAGACTTTATAAATTCAACCATTTTTTTCCCATGGTTATTTTGACTGACAATCACCTTGGCAGAAGTCATTATTAGACTAAGCTAACTTGTTCCATTTTCCCCTGAGATGGCCATCACAGGTGCCGTAGTATTTTCTTATGAAGTAGTCATTCAAGTTGAATCAAAGGCCTCTTGTTTTCCTGGATCATCAATGACAAGCCCAGATACTCTTAAATGAGGGCTCCATCTAGAGGCATTTCTTCTCAAACTACAATCTGGTGGCACCCAGCAAACACAAAAAACAAAGCAAAAAAAACCACATACACCCTCCTTTTCAGAGTCAGCAAAGCACGAGGAAATAAGAATTCATCTGAACAGCAAGATTTTTTTTAAAACTGTAAAATGCAGTAAGAGGCTTTTTTTGTTTCTTTTTGTTTTTAAAGCCAAACTCCTCAGAATCCAAGAGGTCCATTCTCCAGGAACTGGAATTCCAGCTCAAGTCAATTTCTAGTACCATGCCTGACTGCTCTGCTTCTCCCAACCCCCACCTCCACTGACTTGATCAGATGAGGCTCTGCTTCTCAGAGATGAATTGAATGGACACAGGTGCACCCCTCAGTGCTACTCCTGGCCCTAGACCCCCAGAAGCCACCACTCTCAGAATGGTCCCTTTGGCAACTTATGAGGTACAGGTACACTCTGAAGACAGGACTATGGGTACAGGGAAGCTTTACTCATTCATAGAATTAAGGGACTTGGGTCTTCTCAGTCCCACACTCAAGTCAAACAGAAACAGTTTCCTGCACAGAGCCTCAGCTTCCAGCACCAGTCTCTATATCAAGAGTGACATCCCCCTCCTCACTATCCTTCCCCAAAAGCTAACCCCATATCATCCAAGTACACACACATGTACACCCTTCCCCCTTCCTTTTTTGGTAGTAACATGGCTCACAGCTCCATTTCTCAGTGGTGGGGCAAATCCAAGAGTTGATTTGACTGAACTCATATAATAAGGGGATTTATTCAGTTCATTTAATCACATTTGTTCTCAAGGCCAGTGTAATGTGTTGAACAGCATATTTGGACAGTAATAGCCACCTAGATCCTCTACCCCTCAAGTCACCCTATGCTGAGGTATACACACACACACACACTTTGTTTTCCTTTCAGCTCATCCATTCACAGAGAGAAACAGGAGAAAAAAATAAATTGAAGCCTTCTGAAATGGAGTGTTACACCCTTCACTCCACTACCCACCCCGAATGGTGAATTGCTGAAAGATGATATGCCCACCAAAACAGTCCTGCAGGGAGGTCCTTGAGAAAACTACCTGGTCTAGCAGAACACCCAGATAACAAGCCAGTAAGCAGATTCAAGCCTTCCCCAACCCCCTTCTTTTCCCAAACTCACCCACTCAAAACAATAACCAGTCTTCAAACAACTTGAGGCCCTTGAGGCTTATATAGGGCAAGGAGGGGGCAGGACCAGGAAGTAAATACTCTCCCTGAAGGA
Organism: Ornithorhynchus anatinus; assembly: GCF_004115215.2. Classification (NCBI taxonomy): domain Eukaryota; kingdom Metazoa; phylum Chordata; class Mammalia; order Monotremata; family Ornithorhynchidae; genus Ornithorhynchus; species Ornithorhynchus anatinus. The sequence continues at coordinate 49,738,108 of NC_041728.1, read as the reverse complement.
AGCACCTGGGATAGTAACCAGGTGCCCTTAGAGGAAGACCCAGCCAAATTATTGGATGAGGGGATGGCTGTGGGAAGAATAGGGTAAGATAGGATAGTATCTCTAGCACAAAAGGGTTTTTTCCAGAGAAACAAACATTCCAAACAGCTCTCCAGCAGGTCTTACCTCTGACCTGCCCTCTACCCTCCATCCTCTCTCAGTTCTCTCCTCACAACCCCCACATCCAGGCTGCTGAAACTGAGCCCAAGGAATGGCCAGAGCAGTCTGGCCCTTCAAATTGAACAGACTACACTCTCCCCACCTTCAAAGCCCTCCTAAAGTTATATCTTCTCCAAGAGGTCTTCCACAACTAACCCCTCATTTCCTCTATTTGCTCTCCCTTCTCCATGGTTTATGCACTTGTACGATTCCCCTCTAATCACCTGCTGGTCACATATGGCCATTTCTTCTCTCTCTAATTCATTTCAATGTCTGTCTTCTCCTGAAGACTGTAAGCTCCTTAAGAGCAGTGATTATGCCTACCAACTCTATTGCATTGTACTTTCCCAAGCACTCAATACAATTAATAATGTTGGTATTTGTTAAGCGCTTACTATGGGCTGAGCACTGTTCTAAGCGCTGGGGTAGACACAGGGTAATCAGTTCCCATGTGGGGCTCATAGTCTTAATCCCCATTTTCCAGATGAGGTAACTGAGGCACAGAGAAGTTGAGTGACTTGCCCAAAGTCACACAGCTGACAATTCTCTGCACACAGTAAATACTCAGTAAATATGATTAATTGATGACATTGATTGACACTGATTGATCTGGGGGCTGATTGTGACCACAAACCCATCATGCTGGCCACTCTGCCCCATCCCCATAATCTGGGGCAGCCCCTCCCCTCTCCCGGATCCAGACAGCCACAGGTCTGCAAGTTTGGGTTTGTATGGACTTTGTCTCCAGTACATTTTGGATGTGGGGAGAGTGAGGGTGCTGTCTAGACCCAATACCCTGGTCCTCCTATCTCCTCCCTCTACTGCCCGCGCCTCCCCCCCTCCCCCCAACACACAACAGCCTAACCCAGCCCAGGAGCTCTCTGGCCTTGGATTGCTGCTGGGTCACTGGGGTTTTCAGCTGCTTTGGGCCAGAATCTGGGCTCAGACAAGGCTCAGTGAGCAGGGCCCTTCTGGGGGAGGGTGGACCAAGGGGTCATTCCAGTGGGGATCTCAGGGGTCACATTCTGGCAGAGATCTCAGGGTCACAGTCTGGCAGGATTCATACTGGCAGGGATATTAAAGGTCACATTTGGCAAGTGTCTCTCTGGCAAGGATCTCAGGGGTGACGATTTGGCAGGATTTCAGGGGTCACAGTCTGGCAGGATTTCTGGGGCCACTCCAGTGGGGATCTCAGGGGTCACAGTCCAGCAGGGTCTCAGGGGTCATCATAGTAATAGTAATTAATTATGGTACTTCTTAAGTGTTCATTATAATAATGTTGGTATTTGTTAAGCGCTTACTATGTGCCGAGCACTGTTCTAAGCACTGTAGCATTATGCTAGTCAGGTTGGATGCAATCCCTGTCCAACATGGGGCTCATACTCTTAATCCCCATTTTTACAGATGAGGTAACTGAGGCTCAGAGAAGTTAAATCACTTGCCCATGGTCACACAGCAGATATATGGCAGAGCTGGGTTTAGAACCCAGGTCCTTCTGACTTCCAAGCCTGGGCTCTATCCAATAAGCCATGCTGCTTCAACTCCATACTCCAGCATGGTCTCAAAGTCCATGCTCTGGTAGGGAGGGGTCACTCTGACAGGGGCTTCAGGGTTCAGGCTCCAGCAGGGTCTTAGGGGATCATGCTCTGGTGGTACTCCAGGGCAATCTAGCAGGGGTCTTGGGACTCACTCTCCGGTGGGGTCTCAGAGGTCATGCCAACGTGGGTCTCAAGGGACAGGATCCTATGGAGTCCTGAGGGATCATGCTCTGGTGGGATTCTAGGGGTCACTGTAGCAGAAGCCTTGGAGATCAATCTCCAGTGAGGTTTTGGGGATCAGACTCTTGGAAGTCTTGAGGGTAACTCTGGAGATCTGGGGGTCAGGCTCCCAAAGAGCCCCAGGAGGGTCACTCTGGGGGAGGGGGGATGGGGTTTCACAAACCAAGCTCCAGGAGGGTATTGGGGGTCACTCCATGGGTCTTGGGAGTCACAGAGATCAACCTGGGTGTCTCAGGGGTCAAATTCTGTTGGAGTCTTTGGAGAAACTCCAGGGATCTTGAGGGTCACTCAGAGTGTCTCAGGGATCACTCAGGGGGTTTTAAGGATCACTCTAAGAATCTCAGGGGTCACTCGAGTTTTTAGGAGTCATGAGGTCTCTGGGGCAAAGTCCAGAAGGTCTTAGGGGGGGTCACTCAGGGGGTCTCGGGGGCCAGGCTCCTGTGAGGAGTTGGTGTGGGGGGGGTCATACTCCAGCGAGAGTCACAACTTGGTCAGCACTCTCAGGCTGCCACCTCTCCTCAGATCTTCCTCTCCTCCATCTGTCCCCAGCTGGGCCTTTGATTGGGGCCTGGTTCTGGTCACTGACCTCCAAGAGTGGGAGACTGCGCTTTCTCCCCGGGGAGTCCATGCCCCCAGCCCACTTCCTCTTGCTCTCTCTCTGGCTACGGTTTCAGGCCCCTTTCTTTCACTTTGTGGTTGATGGAGAATTCAACAATAAGCAGCAGCCCCAGTTGGGAGCTGAAGCCATAGTAGGAACAAATCTCTCCATGTGTGGGAAAACTGGGAATGGGACCGAGGCTCAGCCATTCATGGTCCTGGCTGGAAATTAGCTGTCAGAGGGGATGTTGAAGCAAAGGGCTGAGGGGTGGAAGCCAGAGAGGGCTAGGCCTAGGACAAGGATGAGGAGGAGCACAGAGGAAGAAAGGCCTCAGTTCAGAGCCAACAGGAATGGAAGGGAAAACCAGGGGGCAAACAAGGCTGCATTCCCCCTTTCTCCCTGCCTTCCCCCCATACCCCCCGGTCTCCCCCCACACTGACTAGGCCTTTCCCACTCAGAGCACAGGGTCAGATGTCTCTGGGTTGAAGAGGCAAATTTTCTTCAACACTTATCAAAGAGCAAATTGCTTTATTAGAAAATGCTCCCCTTCATTCAGCTCTTTGCTGTCTAATCCATTGGACGCTGCCCTTCTCAGGTCACTGTAGCCAGGCCTTAAGCTTCAAGAGGCTAAGAGAACAAGACTGTTCACTCCCTGGTTCAGGAAGAAGACGAGCTCTCTGGCCTCAACCCCACCCCAGTTCAGGCTCATGCATGGTCCATTCCAGGCCAGGCCTCCACCAGGACCCTGGGGGACTCTCACACTGCCCGATGCTCCAAAGACCTCACCATCCTGACACAGGGTGGGCAGCAGGGTACCCAACTTCTAGCCCAGAGCCCCAGACCTCCTGGAAAGGTTCCTGCCCCCCAAGCTCTCCTCCACCCAATGGCCACTGGTCCTGGCTACATCTGGAGAAGTGAGGCTACCCTAGCCAGAACCCATCTGGATGCAACTTCTTTCGTTTTAAGGTAGGTGGGACCACGCTGGTGGGTTCTGTAGATGGGACAGGGGTATACTCCCCGAAAGTCCTGCCTGCTTGTCCCCTGGTACGGCTTTGATGAAAATCACGGGCATGGGCGGTGTCAAGTCCTTTAGCCTGGCCTCGGAGATGACCCCCAGGAGGTCTGCATGAAGGCTGCACCCAAAGCATGGAGGGAGGCCGAGGAGCTGGGAGAATGACCGGCCCCGCCATTCTCCGGGGTCCAGTTTGGATCCTGGCCCCTCCTGGGCCCTATTCTCCCGGGACGCTCTCCCAAATTTGCTCTCCCTTCACACACCCGTGTGTACCTTCATAATAATAATCATGGTATTTGCTAAGCACTTACTATGGGCCAAGCACTGTTCTAAGCACTGGAGCACTGTTCTAAGTGCTGAGCTCTGTTCTTAGCGCTGGTCTTGTGTGCCTGCAGGCCCGTGGCACTGCTGAACACTGGGCAAAGACCGTCCGACTTGGGGGGCGATTCTTCCTGCAGGAGGATCCGGTTCCCTGGCCACAGGCCATGGGGTATCTTCACCTCCCGCCCCTCCGGGAGGGCAGGGACCGGGCCTTGCCGGTGCTCAGGATCGTCGAGCGAGAACCTGCCGTTTCATCGCCAGATGGCAGCATTCGCATGGCTAGAGCCGAACTGGAACAGAGATGGGCTCTCAGGCTCTCACGGTGCAGCAGCAGCAGGAGAAACAGCATCAGCTGCAACAGCAGCGGCAACCACAGCAGCAGGAGCCACAGCAGCAGTAGCAGGAGTCACAGCAGCAGCAGCAGCTACAGCAGCATCAACAGCAACTGGAGCCACAGCAGTAGCAGCAGCAACAGCAGCAGCAGGAGCCACAGCAGCAGGAGTCATAGCAGCAGCAGCAGCCACAGCAGCATCAACAGCAGCTGGAGCCACAGCAGCAGCAGCAACAGCAACAGCAGCAGCAGCCACAGCAGCAGGAGTCACAGCAGCAGCAGCCACAGCAGCAGCAACAGCAACTGGAGCCACAGCAGGAGCAGCGGCAGCAGTCACAGCAACGATAGCAGCAACCATAGCAGCAGCAGCTGCCCTGAGCCATTGCATGCGGCAGTCCGGGACACTCTTTGCCACCGAGACCTCGAGGGCCCTGGACCCCAATGGCCCCCAGAAAGTGGTCAAAGCTTGGTCATCTGGCTTGCTAAAATGCTCCCAAATTCCTACCTGCCAGGGTCCTAGCTATCCTGGGCAAAGGGCCGAAATAGAGCTCTGCAGAAGGTAGATAATAATAATAATAATGATGGTATTTGTTAAGCGCTTACTATGTGCAAAGCACTGTTCTAAGCGCTGGGGGGGGGAGGGGAGGGATACTAGGTGATCAGGTTGTCCCAAGTGGGACTCACAGTCTTAATCCCCAGTTTACAGATGAGGGAACTGAGGCACAGAGAAGTTAAGTGACTTGCTCAAAGTCACACAGCTGAAAAGTGGTGAGTCTGGGATTAGACCCATGATCTCTGACTCCCAGCCCGGGGTTTTGCCACTGAGCGACCTGGGAGCTGGGAGGCCCAGCCTCGAGTCCCAGCCCTGACCCTGGCCTGCTATAATAATAATGATGATGATGATGATAGTATTTGTTATGCACTTACTATGTGCCAAGAACTGTTCTAAGCACTGGGGTAGACACAAGGTAATCAGGTTGTCCCAAGTGGGGCTCACAGTCTTAATCCGCATTTTCAAGATGAGATAACTGAGGAACAGAGAAGTTAAGAGACTTGCCCAGGATCACACAGCAGACAAGTGGCAGAGACAGGATTAGAACCCACATCCTCTGACTCTCAAGCCCGTGTTGTTGCCACTAAGCCACACTGCTTCTCTGCGACCTTGACCAAGCCCAGCCTCTCTGGCCTTCAGTTACCCTATTTGTACAGTGGGGTTAAAATCCCTGCTCTCCCTCCCTCCTAGACTGTGAGCCCCATGGAGGACATTTGTACAATGGAGATATGATCCCTGCTGTCTCTCCCTCCTAGACAGTGAGCCCCGTGGAAGACAGGGACAAAACAGGTTGGACACAGTCCCTGTCCCACATGAGGTTCACAGTGTAAGTACTACACAGATCCCCATTTTACAGTTGAGGAAACTGAGGACAAAGAAGTTGTGTGATGTGTCCAAGGCCACACAGCAAGTAATTGACAGAGTGGGGATTAGAACCCAGGACCTCTGACTCCCAGCCCCATGCTCTATCCACTTCGTCACACTGCTGATTGATTACCTTAAAGTAGACAGTGAGGCATTTCTGTTCAGAGATGGAGGGCAACCGTTGGAGGTTTCTGAGGAGTGGGGAAATGTGGGCAGAAAAAATGATCCAGGCAGCAGAGTGAAGGATGGGCTGGAAAAGTGCCAGCAAGGAGGCTGAAGCAATAATCCAGTCTAGTTAGTTCCTCGAAAAGGAGGAAGTTATGTCCTTTGAGTATCAAAAGTTTCTGCCCTGATGGCTGACTCATCCTAGTTCTCTAGAGGGTTGGCCACATTATAGTTCATGGCTCACAATGCAGCACTTCTCCAGTGGCCGCATGATTCGTACACTTAGGCTTTATGCTTTATTCTACTGCCACAGTGGGAGGCTGTATCTACTAGCTAGTCAATTTAGCCTAGCTACTCAGTTTCGACCCACTCCATATCCTCTTAGGGCTCACAGTCTGAACACTCATTTTACCAATTAGGTAACTGAAGCACAGAGAAATGAAGTGACTTCCCCAAGGTTACACAGCAGACAAGTGACAGACAGGATTAGAACCCAGGTCCTTTTGAATCCCTGGCCCCTTCTTTATCCACTAGATCATGCTTCTTGTGCGAAGAAGAATGATTAATTGGTTGTTGATCCCCAGTTGGATTCCAGTGGACTACAGGCCTAACATTTTCAGGGGTTTGTCAGTCAATCTACCAATAGTATTTATTGAGAACTTATCTTTTGCCATGTCTCGTCAGCTCCCTGAAGGCAGGAATTGGGTGAATGTCTCCATCTCTCCCAAGCGCTGAGTTCATCATGCCTCACAAAGTAAGCACGTAATAGGTATTGATCAGTTGGTTACAACAGGGTCAGTAGACAGAATCCCTGCCCTCAAAAGAGAATACAATCTAGTGTCACCTCTAAATTATTTTCCTTCATACTTACTGATCCCAGCATTCTGGGGGTTAGTCTAAGGTGTACATCTTCAACTTGGCATGTGGCGTGCATTTTGGCTGGTCATTAATGCTGCAGTGATTTCCTGTAATTGCTCCCAGAGGACTCTGAGATAGAGGCAATTGAATATGTTGACAGATAAGGCAATTTTACAGAAATAAATTCAGCTCTTCCACATAGCGAATAGCTGCTATAAATTTTCAACCCTCTGAAGATGAGACGGACTTTCCCTTCCCTTTTTCAACTTTTATTTTGAATGTAGGAAATAATGATAATGACCCTCATAACAGTGATTAAAGGAATAAATAATATTGTGCAGTAGTGCGTAAGAGTGAAGAATGCACGTTATAAACAACAGTGGTTATTTATGAAATACCAACTCTGCCATCTCTTCTAAGCCTCCCAGCAGGAGGCTTAGAGCTCAGCCCTGATTATTAAAATACATAAAGACTCATCACATAAAGGACATTTCCCAAATGTAACTTTTAAAATAAAACAGCAAACTCATTAAGATAGGGAAAATAATTAGGGAAAGGAAGAAAGATGCATCGTATTTAGATTCTACATAAACTTGGTGGTTTTGAAATTTCAAGCCAAATTTGGACTTCTAGGGGATTCGAACTAATTTACTCTGAGCAAAAATTGATTTATTCGCAGGGAGAAAAATTTAACCTTGAAGTTATCACCACGATAACACTTTTCTTCCAGCTACCTCGAAGTGAAGTGCAACACGAGTTCTCTCTTTGTTGGAGAGACTGAGGCAGGGGAAACAGAAGCAACAAAACTAGGTGGGAAGAACATGGGAGTGGGAGTCAGAGACTCTGGGTTCTAATCCTGACTCTGCCATTTACCTGTTGTGAGATCTTAGATAGGTCACTTAACTCCTCTATGTCTCAGTTCTCTGATCTGTAAAATGGGGATTCAATATCTATTCATCCTCCTACTTACTTTGTGAGCCCCATGTGGGACCTGATTATCCTGTATCTACCCCAGTGCTTAATACAAAGCTTAGCCATAGTAAGTGCTTAAAAGATAACACAGTTATTATATAAAGACACAAAGTGATTCATCTAAAGTCACCAAAGAGCAGCAGAACTGAACATGGAAATATTTCACAATAAACTCAGATCTGTAATAACATGTTTTCAGGAGGTATTTTGAGCTAGAATGTTAGGGACTTGGTGAATATTCAGCTATACCTATCTTAATGATTGTTTCTCCCATCAGAGCGTAAGCTCTTTGTGGGCTGGGAGGAGGTTACTCTTTTATTCTGTTCTTTTTTAGTGTCTATTACAAGTGCATTGCACCTAGTAGCTTTTTAAAATTGTATTAAGTACTTTCTGTATAATAATAATAATGATGATGGTATTTGTTAAGCGCTTACTATGTGAGAAGCACTGTTCTAATAAGGCACTTTGCTAAGTGATGGGAGAGATACAAGTTAATCAGGTTGAATGCAGTCTATGTCCCACCTGGGGCTCACAGTCATATAGATGAGGTAACTGGGGCACAGAGAAGTTAAGTGACTTGCCCAAGGTCACACAGCAGTCAAGTGACAGATTTGGGATAAGAACCCAGGTCCTTCTGACTTTCAGGCCTTTGTTCTACTCATTAGACCACGCTGCTTCTCATGGGTACTCAATAAATACTATCGTTACTATTATTACTAACACCAGCGACCCCGGCACTCAAAAAGAGAATGTTTTTATTGAGCAGAATTTTGCAAGGTTCATGAGACAAGGAAGCACGGAGGCAAAAACAGAGCCCGATGCTAGAAACCACATACATGACAACAAAATATGGGGACATCTATGTTGTGCACAGTGTGGTCGGGACTGTCTGTCCTGCAATGACCCTTATAGTTGTGTACATACATCCATAAGAGAATTTCACCACTAGTGAGGTAGACTTCTAGTACAAAGGACAACTCTATGTGTTTATTATTCTATGAACCAACTTTTAAATTTATACAGTGTAAAACCTCACCTACTTTTCAGCAAAGAAATTGATCAGACAGCAGACCCATGACTGAAGCAGCTTGGCCTAGTGAATAGAGAAAAGAACTGGGAGTCAGCAGGACCTGAATTCTAATCTTAACTCTGCCACTTCTCTGCTGTGTGACCTTGGGCAAGTCACTACACTTTACTGTGTCTCAGTTACCTCATCTATAAAATGGGAATTAAGATTGTGAGCTCTATGCAGGACATGGACTGTGTCCAAGCTGATTACCTTATATCTACCTCAGTGCTTCTCCTCTCAGGGTCACACCTAGAGAGTTTCCAGTATACTACCAGTCTCGACTATGGGAGGGAGAGTCAAGCAGAGGCATTCCCATTCCATTCCTAGTTTGGGCAGGAGCTAGCGAGTGGTAGGCAATCTGCTACAAGTCAAACCTTACCTGTGCTAGGCAGCAGCGGCATGGGAGAGAGTCAGGGGCAGAGACCATCCTTCTCCCTCTCTGATTGTAAGGTTTTTGTGGGCAGAGAATTTGTCTATGGTCTCTGCTATACTGTACTCTCCCAAGTGCTTAGTTCAGTGTTCTGCTCACAGTAAGCACTCAATATGCTGAGTGATTGATTAATTCTAGAGCAATATTTGGACTGTATGACTTTAATATTATTTATGCCAGTCTTCCATTTTTTTAAATGGTATTTGTTAAGTACTTATTATATGCCAGTCAATTAGGTAGGTCACAGCCGTGTCCTACATGCGGCATACAGCCTTAACTCCCATTTTACAGATGAGGTAACTGAGGCACTGAGAAGTGAAGTGACTTGTATAAGATCACACAACAGACATGTGGTAGAGCCAGGATTAGTACCCAGGTCCTTCTGCCTCCCAGGTCCTTTACCTATCCAATAGATCAGACTGCTTCTCTTTCATGACCCTGATTGCCTGCCCTGTCCTGCACTGACCCCAAACAGTGATATCCTCCTGCAATAATACTTCTGTCCTCTCCTTCCATCAATCAAATGAGCATTCATTCTCTGAAGAGCACTGTATTAAGCACTTGGGAGAGTTCTATAGAGTTGATAGACCTGATTGCTGCTGTTGAGAAGCTTGCCATCTATCAGGAGAGACAGAAATTAAGATAAATAACAGATAGCGGAAGCAATTGAGAATAAGTACATGTTCCTAAGTGCTGTGGGGTGGGGGGGAGTGAGTACCAAAATTTTTTTTTTTATGGTATTTGCAAACCACTTAGTATGTGTAAATGCGGGAGTAGATACAGTTCATCAGGTTGAACTCAGTCCCTGTCCCCCATGGGGCTCCTTCTAGACTTTGAGCTCCTTATGGGCAGGGAACTTGTCTACCAACTTTGTTGTATTGTACTCTCCCAAGCTCTTAGTACATCTCTCTGCACACAGTTAGCACTCAATAAATACAGTTGATTGTAAGTAGGAGGGAGTCGGATTTAATCCCCATTTTTACAGTTGAGGAAACTGAAGCCCAGAGACATTAAGTGACTTTCCCTAGGTCATATAGCAATCAATTGGCAGAGCCAGGATTAGAACACTGATTCTCTGAATCCCATGCCCATGCTCTTTCCAATAGGCCACACTGCTTCTGTCTGGGGAAAGCCTTCATGACTTGACATGTACTCACCTGATCGCTCCTGCAGAATGTCCCTGTTCAGGAGAATGAGAACCTCCTGAGCCCTTCCCACTCACTTCTTGACCCACATCAGCCTCCAGGCTCCTCCGGTCCCTCTCTCTGGTCTTTTTCAGTCTCAGCTGGGACGATTTGGGAAATAGGTGAGGGGAAATATGCTCTTGGATCTTTAGCTCAGGTGATTCTGAGATGGGAAAGATAGGGGATAATGTGGGGGAAGTGAAGCTGAGTGGGTTGTGTCTGAGAAGAGGAGGGAGTGCAGAGAGAAGGAAGGAGACTATGAGGGAAGAGCTGTGGAGCTGTAGATACTTCTTACCATTGGTTTTAAAATATGCAGTCATCTTGCCCCCAGCTATCTTGCCTCACTGATTTCCTACTACAACACAGCATGCACACTTCACTCTACTAATGCTAACCTATTCAGTTTACCTCAATTTTATTGATTTTATCTACCTTGCCACTGACCCCTCACCCCTGTTTTGCCTCTGGCCTGGAACTCCCTCCCTCTTCCTATCTGACAATCTCTCTCCCCATCTTCAAAGCCATATTGAAGGCACATCTCTTCCAAGAAGCCTTCCCTGACTAAGCTCTCATTTCCTCTTCTCCAACTCCCTTTTGCATTGCCACTGTTCTTGGATTTGGTGGTTCTTTACTCACCCCCTCCCTCAGCCCCACAACACATATGTACATATCTGTAACTTATTTATATCAATATCTGTCTCTTCCTCTAGACTATAAGCTTGTGGGCAGGAATCATGTCTACCAACTCTTTTATATTGTATTCTTCCAAGCAATTAGTATAATGCTCTGCACATAGTAAGTGTTCAATAAATACGATTGGTTGGTTGATTGGAAGTTAGTGATGCAGTTGGCAGGCCTGTGGGAGGAACTGTATGGGCTTTTAGACCTGGACTCTATTTTATCTGGTCAAGCCACGATGTACTGGAAGAGGACACATCACAAATGCTCCTCTCTCTTTTGTTTCATTTTGTCTGTCTTAACAGGAAATTTGGTTTCTTGAGTTCTTGAGACAGGATGAAGCCAGGTCAGGATTCCTAACCTGCTTCTCAGTAGTGTTTTCCCATCAGATCCTTATAATGGAGAGAACTTGGCAGGGCCTAATAATTACTCTAAGTAGAATTTACTGCTGTTCATATTAAGGTATATGCAATGTATTGCGGTCTTAGCTCATGTGTGAAGCTGAACTAGCTGTATATAAAGAAACTCTATATTGCTTGAAGTTGAGCTGGCCTTGACCAGTAGAGGAAACTCTGCCCATCAACCACCACTCCCTACTAGTGCTAGTAATAATGATGGTATTTAAGTACTTTCTGTGTGTCAAGCTCTGTTCCAAGCTTTGGGGCAGATACAAGTTAATAGGGATGGATGCAGTCACTATACCACACTGGGCTCACAGTCTCAATCCCCATTTTACAGATGGGGTACCGGAGGCACAGAGAAATTAAGTGACTTGCCCAAGGTCACACAGCAGACACGTGGTGGAGCAAGGATTAGAGCCCAGGTCCTTCTGACTCCTAGGCCCATACTCTAACTACTAGGCCATGCTTCTTCATCACAATAAACTTGTATCTCATATAGTAATAAACTTGTCTCTGACATATCCATTTGAACACAATGCAGAGTTGGTGAAGTTTTCTTTGACAATATTATGTTTGCTAGTTTTTTGATTACCTCCCCTGCTCCTACTCCCCAATTCTCTTCAAGAAGCTGCATGGCCTAATGGATAGAACACATGCCTGAGAGTCAGAAGGACCAGGGTTTTAATCCTGGCTTTTCCACTTCTCTGCTGTTTAACTTGAGGCAAGTCACTTAACTTCTCTCTTCCACAGTTAACCTCATCTGTAAAATGGGGATTAAGACAGTGATTGTGTCCAATCTGAAAAATAATAATAATAATAATGGTGGTATTTGTTAAGCACTTACTATGTGCCAGGCACTGTACTAAGCACTGGGGTGGATACAAACAAATTGGGTTGGACACAGTCCCTGTTCCATGTGGGGCTCACAGTCTCAATCCCCATTTTACAGATGAGGTAACTGAGGCACTGAGAAGTGAAGTGACATGCCCAAGCCACACAGCAGAAAGGTGACAGAGCTGGGATGAGAACCCGTGACCTTCTGACTCCCAGGCCCTTGCTCTATCCACTAGGTCATACTGCTTCTCACTGCTGCTGATTAGCTTGTATCCACCCCAGCACTTAGTACAGTGTCTGGCATGTAGTAAGTGCTTAACAAATACCATAAAAATGGCATTGGAAGGTCTCTAGACTCCTTCTCAATCTTTGGGTTTAGCTTAAAGCCAGTTCTCACTTTATGATCCAATTTACCAGCATTCCTCAGAGTTTCCTTTGTAGGTATCGGCTACAAGTGGCTAATTAAGGAGCAACCCAGGAAAATATTAATCTCATATGAGCATCTCACAAAGGACCTAATTACATTTGTTTTGCTTTCAAAGTATCTGCTCTAGATAAGTAACTTCAGGGTGGTTACCACAAGGAATGCCACTATAATAAGGTTCCCTCCTATTTCTTTAGCTCAACCACCTCTCTCTCTAATAAAATGGGGAGACGGGGCATAAAAATGAATAAGCAAATTAACTTTTGCTTTGAGGAGTCTATATGTTTATGATATTAATAAGTAAAGTTTAAGAGGTTTGAGGAGGTTTGGTTTTCATCAACCACCTTTAATTATCGGCGTGAACGTGTTTATTGAGTGAGCACCTGTTATGTATGATCACTATATTAAGCTTTTGAGAGTCTACCAGAACTAAAAACCATAGCTTCTGCCCTTTAAAGCTTTACAGTGTAACAAACCAAGGAATCATGTTAGGGGTTTATTAAATACACTCATCTCAAAAGGTACATGAGAAGTCTGTGCCCATTAAAGTGTGACCAACCAAGAAATGATTGGTTCCCTGGACACCTTCTTGGATTGTAATAATAATGTTGGTATTTGTTAAGCGCTTACTATGTGCAGAGCACTGTTCTAAGCGCTGGGGTAAACACAGGGGAATCAGGTTGTCCCACGTGGGGCTCACAGTTTTAATCCCCATTTTACAGATGAGGGAACTGAGGCACAGAGAAGTTAAGTGACTTGCCCACAGTCACACAGCTGACAAGTGGCAGAGCTGGGATTCGAACTCATGATCCCTGACTCCAAAGCCCATGCTCTTTCCACTGCGCCACACTGCTTCTCTATATTCTGTATTCTGCTGTATGCTGCTACTGTATTCCACCAGTTGGAAGGATTGCTTCATGGACCACATCTTATAGTGTGAGCTGGGTTTGTGTCTACTATCTCTCTTGTATTGTACTCTCCCAAGTGCTTAGTATAGTGTCCTAGACACAATTATCACCTAATAAATACCATTAATTGTTTGATTTGTTCATGCCCACAAACAGGTTCATTCATTCATTCAAAAGTATTTATTGAGCGCTTACTATGTGCAGAGCACTCTACTAAGCGCTTGGAATGAACAAGTTGGCAACAGATAGAGACAGTCCCTACCGTTTGACGGGCTTACAGTCTAATCGGGGGAGACAGACAGACAAGAACTGGTGGTCACAAATTTTTAGCCAGTGTTTTCAGTCCATTTTTGCTGAATCTTTATTAGAATCCACATAAAAAGTTGAAAGAACGCAGGACTTCTCTTTTAAAAATAGATTTTTCAGGTAATAGAGGCATCAGAGGGACACAAACTAGGAGAAACCGAATAAGGTCTCTGAAAATCACAGTCAGTAACCTTCCCCATCTCCTGGCCACAACTTGTGTTGTCCTGGCAGGGCATGGAGGAGAGACCTGAGCCTGCTCCAGCCATCAGGCTTGCCACCCCCTTAACTGGCTCCAACTTTGCCCCAATTGGCATCTTTAATAGTGATTGTTGTTAGCTCCCACCCTGCAGACTGATTCATAAAACATAAGCCCTACCACCACCGCACCAGGATGGTTCTAGACTAGTGGCTTCGTGGGAGCGGTGGCAGCAGTGAGGTCTGAGGGCCGGATGGCAGGGGAGGTCAACAGAAGGCCAGCCCTAACCTCTTCACCTACCTTTGTCCCACTGGGTAACTAACACCAACCAGATCACAGCAGTGCTAGAAAAGTGCTGGGCCAGTAAAACAATGTGTAATGTAGTTCAATTATCTTGGAGGAATTTGCCGAACAGCAGGATTGCTGTCCCTTAAAGACACACTTCATTTTTTTTAATTGTATTTGTTAAGCGCTTACTGGGTATCAAGTATTGTTCCGAGTACTGGGGTGGATTAAATTAATCAGGTTGGACACAGCTCCTCTCCAGCATGGGGCTCATAGTCTAATTAAAAGAGAGAACAGATTTTGAATCCTCATTTTACAATTGAGGAAACTGAGGAACAGAGAAGTTAAGTGACTTGCCCAAAGTCACACAGCAAGCCATTGGCAGAGCTAGGATTAGGACCCAGGTCCTTCAACTCCCAAGCCTGTGCTCTTTTTTCCACTAGGCCTTGGGTAAGTCACTTAACTTCTATGTGCCTCAGTTCCTTCTTCTGAAAAATGGAGGTGCAATACCTGTTCTCCCTGATGCAATACCTGTTCTCCCTGATACCCAGACTGTGGGTCCTACATGGGATCTGGTTATCTGATTATCTCGTATCTGATTATCTGCTACTGGGGTAGCCCAGTGCTTAAACAGTGCTTAGCACAGAGTAAGTGCTTAAGAAATACCAGAGTTATAATTGTTATCATTATTATTATTCCATATTGCTTCCTTCAGGGAATGTTCCCATTAAAAAAAAGACAAATCTCCAGATTGATGGACAATGATTAGAAATGGAGCAAATGCAAGATCAAAGAAAAGGGAAGAACTGTGTTCATCATGACTGTGAACTCTTTGGGGCAGGATCTCTTATACTCTTCCGAGGACTTGGGACAGAGACTCAATCAATCAATGGTACTAATTGAGTACTTACTATCTGCAGAGCACTGTACTAAATGCTCAGGAGAGTACAATACAACAAAATTAGCAGGCATGTTCTCTACCCATAAGAAGCTTACAATCTAGAGGAGATGCCTAATCAACACTGTTTACTGAGAGAAGAAATTTATATTCACAGTCTATGTGGCTATCACAGCTAATCAGCTGTTCAGAGCCTCTTAGAGGGTTTTGATAAACTCTTTTTATTAATATAAATAAATAAATTACAGATAGGTATATAAGTGCTGTGGGGCTGGGAAGGGGGATGAATAAAGAGAGCAAGTCAGGGTGATGCAGAAGTATATTTATTTATTTAATGGTATTTATTTAATAATAATAATAATGTTGGTATTTGTTAAGCGCTTACTATGTGCAGAGCACTGTTCTAAGCACTGGGGTAGACACAGGGGAATCAGGTTGTCCCACGTGGGGCTCACAGTCTTAATCCCCATTTTACAGATGAGGGAACTGAGGCACAGAGAAGTTAAGTGACTTGCCCACAGTCACACAGCTGACAAGTGGCAGAGCTGGGATTCAAACTCATGAGCCCTGACTCCAAAGCCCGTGCTCTTTCCACTGAGCCATGCTGCTTCCCATGGTATGTGCCAGGCACTGTACTAAGCCCCATGGTAGATGGACACAGTCAGTGGCCATGTCCATGTCCCGCATGGGGCTCACTGTCTTAATCCCCATTTTACAGATAAGGTAACTGAGGCACAGAGAAGTACAGTGACTTGCCCAAGGTCACACAGCAGAGAGGAGTTACAGCTAGGATTAGAACAGAGGTTCTTCTGACTCGCAGGTTTGTGCTCTATCCACTAGGCCATTATGCTTCTTCCCAGCATTTAGAGTGCTTTGTACACAGTAAGCTCTCAGTAAAAAATGATTGATCCGGGAACTGAGGTAGGAGAAGAATAAGAACTTGAAAAGGTTATTTGGTGTTTTGCACAATATATGTTTTGAATAATAAACAGTATTTATGTGCTTACTATGTGCCCAGCACTGGGGTACATACAAGTAATTAGATTTGACACAGTCCCTGGCCCACAAGGGGCTCAAAGTCTAAAGGGTAGGAGACCAGGTATTCAATCTCTATTTTATAGGTGGGGAAATTGAGACCCAGAGAAGATAAGTGACTTGCCCAAGGTCACACAGAAGGCAAATGGTGGAGCTAGGATTAGAACCTATTAGTATTAAAGGGATGAATTCTGGTGGGGTATAGGTCTTATTCCCTATACCTTATGACAGGTTGCCAGTTGGCTGGTGTCCTCTGTGAGGTGGAGGAGTAGAGCAATTATCAGTGTAATTCAGGGAAAAAAAATGGCCTGAATTGCATAAATAATTCAGGTGAAATTTTGTCTTGAGAATTGATTCAATTTTCCTGTTCATTCTGTCTTCAGAAATCCTTCCCACTGAATGTTCCAGCTAGAATTGAGAAGAGAAGAAGAGGTAACCTCACAGTAATTGGGGATCAAGGTCAATCCAACGGTCTATAAAAAATAACTTTGGTTATGCTCATTTCTAGAAACCCATCCGTAATGGGGCCAAGAGGGACTTTTTTTTCCCAAATGTGTATACCCTGAGTCTGCAGTCAGTTAAAATTTCTTCCAGCTGATAGTTCCAATTAATTTTGTATACCCTCTTGTATGTGTGCTTGATAAATTTATTGCTGCCTCGCAATTTATCTGCGCACCAGCCATAAAATTCCCATTACTTTTCTTAATGAATTTTGCATTTTATTCTGAAAGCTTTTATAAAGATGCGTATTTGTTTTTCAGGACTCTTTTCTCCTTCTTTTAAATAATCTGTGTCAAATAAGAACTTCACTGACAAAGACACAATTGGGTATTTTCAGAGTGAATTTCACATATAAGTTGGGAAATCCAAAGGCAGTTTAGTTGAAGTTTTAAATGAGAAGCCAAGAAAGCATTGCCTTTACCAACATTTCAAAATTGTCTGGAGGAAACTGAATGTTAGTGGTTGCAGGCATTCATTATGTAGGGAAATTTACAATGTTGCCAGGGGAAATCTGCCCACATGCTGATATAAGTAAAGAGTTTTTTTCTTAATTGGTATATTTATTTATATATTCAAATATTAATAATAATAATCATGATGGTATTTGTTAAGCACTTACTATGTGCAAAGCACTGTTCTAAGCTCTGGGGGGATACAAGGTGATCAGGTTGTCCCACTTGGGGCTCATAGTCTTAATCCCCATTTTACAGATGAGGAAACTGAGGCACAGAGAAGTTAAGTGACCTGCCCAAAATCACACAGCTGACAAGCGGCAGGGCTGGGATTAGAACCCATGACCTCTGACTCCCAAGCCTGTACTCCTTCTGCTGAGCCATGCTGCTTCTTGATATAGTCTACTTCCCACTATAACCTTTATCTGTCTTTCTGCATCCACTATTTGTAAAATGTTTTAGTCTGTTTTTTTCCCATGAGATTGTAAGGTCCACGAGGACCAGAAATGTGTGTCGTGCCACTGTTGCATTCTCCCAAGGATGTAGTATAGAGTTCAGCACTCAGTAAGTATCCTATGTATCAATTATGGAAGTCCTCCTCTGCTCCCTCCTTTGGCCATCATTTATCTTCAGAGGATTTTGGAAAAAAAAAATAGGGAATCTACTAAAACTTAATTTTTTCTATCTGAAAGCTAAAACTTTGATCATATGGAAGCATTTTTATTGAGAATGAAATTACACTGCCATACTTGAATTAAGATACTTTGATCAGGGTAATTTTTAATATTCATTTCCCTTTGAGGATGCTTTCTGTACATGAGAAGCAGCATGGCCTAGTGGAAAGAGCCTGGGAGTGAGAGAATCTGGGTTCTAATCCCTGCTCTAATGTCTGCTGTGTGATCTTGGGTAAGTCACTTAAATTCTCTGTGCCTCAGTTACCTCATCTTTAAAATAGGGATTTAAATCCTACTACCTCATACTTAAACTGTGAGCTCCATGTAGGACAGAGACTGTGTCCAACATGATTAACTTGTATCTACACTAGTTCTCAGTAGAGTGCTTGTCACATAAGTAAGCGATTAAACATTTATGAGAATAATAACAATAATAATTATTATTATCATAATTCTTAGACTTCTGCCCTGACATTTTTTTTTGAGTCTATTGCTCATGAAATTGTTTTGGGTTCCCATGACAAAAATGATAAGATTGTTGACTCCTAATGGCAACTATTCCAGAAAAGTGAATTTTGCCAGAAACTGGGGTCTCCTATAACTCATTCATTCATTCATTCTCAATGAGCGCTTACTATGTGCAGAGTATTGTACTGTTTGGGAGAGTGCAGTACAACCATAAACAGTCACATTCCCTGCCCACAACGATTTTATAGCTGCTAAAAATATATATAGGAACACATATATATGTACATATGCCTTAACTCCAGACTGGTATATGTGAGAACATAGCAGCATTCGGGAAGGTTAAACTATAGTTATGGTTTTAAGGTCTTCCTTTAGGAAGGAGCTTCTTTTCTGGGTTTGCTTAGAGACCCTGGTTTATTATTTGTGTACAATTTGATTATTTTGTATCTAACCCAGACTCAGAACTTGGTTCAGTGCCTGGACCTGAGTCCGTTGTTGGGCAGGGATTGTTGCCGAATTGTACATTCCAAGCGCTTAGTACAGTGCTCTTCACACGGTAAGTGCTCAATAAATACGATTGAATGAATGAATGGAGCATAATGAAGCAGTTAACAAAAAACATTGTTATTTGCTTTTTAGAGGAAGCATTCTTTCCAAAATTTAATGAAGAAGGGGGATTATTATAACTAGTTTGTAAGTTCTATAAGGGCAGGCATCATGTCTATCTACTCTATTATACTCTTCCAAACAGAGAAACAGCATGGCATCATGCAGAGAGCACAGGTCTGGGAGTCAGGGAACCTGGGTTCTAATCCTGATTCTGCCAGTTGCCTGCTATGAGACCTTGGACAAGTCACTTAACTTCTCTGTACCTCAGTTTCCCCATCTGTAAAATGGGGATCAATTATCTGTTCTCTCTCTATCTGAGACCATGTGTCTTGAATGGGACAAGGATTGGATAATAATAATAATAATCATATTTGTTAAGAGTTTACCAAGTGTCAGGCACTGTACTAAGCACTGGGGTGGATAAAAGCAAATTGGGTTGGACACAGTCCCTGTCCCACGTGGGGCTCACAGTCTTGATCCCCATTTTACAGATGAGGTAACTAGGGCACAGAGAAGTGAAGTGACTCATCCAAGGTCACACAACAGACAAGTGGCAGAGGCAGGATTAGAACCCATGACCCTATGACTCCCAGGCCCGTGATCTATCCACTCTGCCATGCTGCTTCTCTTTTGATTTGATCAGATTTGATTATGCCGCATCTAGCCCAGTACTTATTACATTGCTTGGTGCATCTTAACCTATACCATGGATGATGATGATGATGATGATGATTATTATACCCAAGGGCTTTGTGCAGTGCCCTGCACACCGTAATCACTCAATAAATTCCATTCATTTCCAAGTATCTTCCTTGGGAACTTTCGGATCATATTTAAATCTCTTCTGCAGTAACAGTGGACATATGGCAGTTGCCGTTTCCTCCTTATTATAAAGAGCATTGAATTTTGACTTTTATAAAGGGAAAAAAAATCATTCAAAGCCAAACCTACAATCAGCACACCAAACAATTCTATAGTGCCCGACATGCTAGTTCAGTCAAAGATTAAGAAAACTTGATTCAAAGAAAATAAGTAAAGCAACACACACACACACACACACACACACACATACACACACACACTCTGCTCCAAACGTTTACTGAAGTGGAAAAGAATCTTAATGTTCGCTTCAGGGGAGAGTGAGCATCATGACAGGAACATTCCCTGTAAACACAGCACCTCAGTGGCCAGGTCATGATAATAATAATGTTGGTATTTGTTAAGCGCTTACTATGTGCAGAGCACTGTTCTAAGCGCTGGGGTAGCCACAGGGGAATCAGGTTGTCCCACGTGGGGCTCACAGTCTTAATCCCCATTTTACAGATGAGGGAACTGAGGCACCGAGAAGTTAAGTGACTTGCCCACAGTCACACAGCGTACAAGTGGCAGAGCTGGGATTCGAACTCATGAGCCCTGACTCCAAAGCCCGTGCTCTTTCCACTGTGCCACGCTGAGCTGTAGTGTGCCGGACTTGATCTGTTGGTGTGTTAGTTACCATCTCTTGGGAAGTCCCCAGTGTGCCTGTAGAAGGTTGAGCCAGGGCCTGGTCTCTGCTGAGGATTAGATGAGGATTTTAGGAATAGCGATGAAGGGTATTTTTTTTCCTTTAATGATATTTGTTAAGCACTTACTTTGAGCCTGGCAGTGTACTAAGCACTGGGGTATATTCAAGGTAATCAGATTGGACTCAGGTGATTTCCCACATAGGGCTTACAGTGTTAATCCCCATTTTACAGATGAGGAAACTGAGAAGCAGCAGCATTGAAAGAGTACGGGCTTGGGAGTCAGAGGTTGTGGGTTCTAATGCTGGCTCCACCACTTAGCTGTGTGACCTTGGGCAAGTCACTTAATTTCTCTGTGCCTCAGTTACCTCATCTGTAAAATGGGGATTAAGACTGTGAGCCCCACATGGAACAACCTGATTACCTTGCATCTACCCCAGGACTTAGAGCAGTGCTTGATTCATAGTAAGTGCTTAACAAATACCATTATTATTATTATCGTTATTATTATTATCTTGCCTAACTCGCTTCTGACCCCTAGCTCAGGATCTGGAATGCCCTCCCTCCTCAAATTTTACAGATAATTAGTCTCCCCCCATTCAAAGCCTTTCTGAAGGCACATCTTCTTCAAGAGGCCTTCTCAGGCTAAGCCCCATCTTCACTCATCTCCCACTCCCTTCTGTGTCACCCTGACTTGTTCCCTTTGCTCTTTCCCTCTTTCAGCACCACAGCACTTAAGTATATATCTGTAATTCTATTAATTTGCACTGATGTCTGTTTCCCCCACTCTAGAATGAAAGCTCATTGTGGGCAGGGAATGTGTGTGCTTGTTGTTGTATTGTACTCTCCCAAGTGCTTAGTACAGTGCTCTGCACATAGTAAACAATAAATATGATTGAATGAATGAAATAACTTGCCCAAGGTCACAGAGCAGACATGTGGTGGAGTTGGGATTAGAACCCCAGGATCTCCTGACTTCTAGGCCAGTGCTCTGTCCACTAGACCACACTGTTTCTTGGTGTCTTGGAGGTCATTATCATTCAGGGGAATCTGTAGGGATCTAGGATTACTGGCATAACTTGAGTATGGGCTTGGAAATCAACAGTTGGTTCCTCAGAGAACAGCCCCTACTAATGAACGCTTGCTGTGGGTAATCAAGGAAGAGTATTTTGAGTACCCTAACACTGAAGCATAGGTAGGAATTAGCAGTGTGTGCATTCACCTTCTGACCTGTCCATGAAGTCATCAAAAGATACATTTACCAAACTGGAGCTTGATCTGACCCTTAGAGAAGATGACTGATAATTAGGGACGTTTACTTGAGGGTTATCAGGCAAAAGAATGAAAACTGAAAGCACCATCTGGGATTTCAGCTGTGTTCAAGGCTGGTATTAATTAGGGGAATCCGAAGATGGTCCCGACTTGAGAGGTGACAGTAGTCACATCCATTCCTCCTTGTCTAGAAGTACAGAACTTTGGACCCAGGGCCTTAAGAATACACTGGGTTCTATCCAGTGATGTTCTGGGCTCTGCCTGAAAAGGATCAGACACTTCTGTGCAGACCTATCATCCCTCCCTGGGGATTGACAGGGCTGACTAATAAGGCCTTTAGGCCTACACAGTGCACGACGGCAAAGCGCTATCAAACACAGGAGTTGGGGAAAGCTGCACTGGAGTTGGGGAAAGTTGCCTTTCTCTGGTCTGAGCGATGAAGTTTTTTCAGGCGACAATTCCACACAGTGTGTCTTTCTCTTCACCTTTTCATTTCCAACACCAAGCATCCAATCTTTCGATTCAGAGCTCAGTGCATGACCGTCTTCCCAGTAGTTTCTGACCACTCCGCAATTAAACCTGCTAAAGCATCCTCGGTGGGAAGTAGAGCATGAGGCAGAAGCATCGCCTGGGGGACTGCTTGGGGTCCGGCACTTTGAAGGGCCGGGATAAGATAATGCTGGCACTGATCTGCTGCTTGCTTTTTAATTTTTTTTAATGGTATTTGTTAAGCACTTACTATGTGCCAGTCACTGTACTAAGTGATGAGGTAGATACAAGCAAGTCAGGTTGGACACGGTTCATGTCCCATGTCAGTCTTAATCCCCATTTTACAGCTGAGGGAACTGAGGTACAGGGAAGTAATGGAACTTGCCCAAGGTCACACCTCAGATAAGTGGCGGAGCCAGGATTACAATTTAGGTTCTTCTGACTCCCAAGCCCTTGCTCTATCCACTAGGCTACACTGTTTCATTGCTTGGTCTCAGTCTTAATCTTAGATGGCCCCTGCGTAAGGACCACCCCACTAACACAGAGATGAGGAGGTGGCAGCTTGTGGATCATCAAACATGCCATTGTCTGAGTGGAAGTGGTGTCAAATTTGAAAGTGGGGGGAAAAGGGGGAGGGGTGAAGATATCCTGATCATTGAAAGTGCTTGGCTACTGATTCTTGCTACAGACGTACAGGATGGGAGGTGGCTGGGGAGCCTGGCTACGTATTGTGTGTATCTAGGATACCTCATTTTCCCTCTTTCTCTTAAACTGTCAGGGACTTCTGGGGCCATGATGGCTGCAGGGTGTGAGCTGGCATCTACTGGCATGCCAATGTGAGCTGGTATGGACTCTGACCAAAGCAATCAGAGAGAACTGCTCTTCAAGAGGTTGGCATCTCTGAAAGAATGATAAATAAGATAAAATAGCTTTTCAAAAATTGATCAATCAGTCAATTGAAGGTGTTTAATGAACACTTACTTTATCCAGAGCACTGTACTAGGCACTTGGGAGAGTATAATATAACAGTTGGTAGACACATTCCCTGCCTAGAATGAGCTTACAGTCTAGTGGGATGATTGGATTCCAACCCACAGATGCCAATCTGCTTCTCTGTCCAAATCAGCATCTCAACTCCAGAGGTCAGAAGTTCCTTAAAGGCTGAATTCTCAAATCCTCATTGACTTCCAAATCTACATCTCCAGCCCTTTCCTCTCTCTTTCCCTGCAATCTCTCATTTCCTTATGCCTTCAAGACATATGTAATTGGATGTCCTGCTGATGCTTCAAATTAAATATGCCCTCAACTGAACTCCTTATCTTCCCAAGCAAATCTGCCTTTACCCATGTCTTTCCCATCAATGTAAACAACACCACTATCCTTCCTATCTCATGAGGCTGTAACCTTAGTGTTTTTCTCTACTCATCTCTGTCATTCTACCTACGTATTCAATATGTTACCAAATCCTGCCAGCTCAACCTTCACAGCATTGCTAAAAAGTGCCCTTTCCTCTCCATCCTAACTGCTATCTTGCTGATCTAAGCACTTATCTTATCCTGCCTTGATTACTGCATCTCCCTCCCTTCTGACCTTCTGGCCTCCTGTCTCTTCCCACTCCAATCCACACTTCACTCTGCTGCAGGAATCATTTATTAATAAAAATGTTCAGTTCATGCCTCCCCATTCCTCAAGAACCTCCAATAGTTGCCAATCCACCTCCACATTAAGCAGAAACTCCTTACCAGTGGCTTTAAAGCATTCAATCAGCTCGCCCCATCCTACCTCACCTCACTAATCTCCTACTACTACAGCCTAGCCCTCATACTCAGCTCCTCCAGTGCCTTGATCCCGTCTATCTCTAGGGAAGCCCAGGGTCCAGTGGATAAAATATGGGCCTGGGAATCAGAAGGACTTGGGTCATAATCCTGGCTCTGCCACTTGTCTGTTGTGTGACCTTGGGCAAGTTACTTAATTTCTCTGGGTCTCAGTTACCTCAACTGTAAAATGGGGATTACAGTCTGCACTGTAAACTCATTATGTCAAGGAAAGTTTCTGCTAATCCTGTTGTCATGTACTCTCCCAAGTGCTTAGTACACTGTTCTGCACATAGTAAGCCCTCAGTAAATACCATCAATTGATTGACTGGGCATTTCTAGATTCAGAACACTGAAGTGTTAGCCCTTTCTCAGTCCTGCTCACTGAAACCTCACTAGTGTTTGGGAAAAGGGTTAAGAGTGTTATTTACTGGGGACAGAGAAGGCAAAAATTAAACAAGCTGTCCTTCTCAAGTTAGCTGGGTAGACACCCATGATTTTTCCTTTACAACTCATCATCCTAGAAGGAAGTTGACTTCTTGTTACCAGTAAATTCGAGTATTACAGATGTTATTACTAATTACTAATTACTAATTCTTTAAATTCTCTCTACGTATAGAGCGAGCGATTAAATGCCAAGATGTTTAAAGTAAAGCAACCTGGATTAAGGGATTCATCAATGTCAGTTTTGTTAATAAAAGTTTTCAGGAAAGAGAAATCTTAGTGTAGTGTGGCCTTAGTGGAAAGACTACTGGACTTGGAGTCAGGAGGCCTGAATTCTAATACCATCACCACAGCTTGCCTGCTGAGAGACCCTGGGGCAGTCATTTAGTTTCTTTGTACTTCAGCTTCCTCATTTGTAATATGGGGATTCAATATCTTCTCTCCCTCGCCACATAGACTCAGAAAAAGGGAGTTTTTCCAGTCTGATTATCTTGTATCTACTCCAGGGTTAAGCACATTGTTTGGCACACAGTAAGCAATTGACAAATAATAATAATAAAATAATAAAAGATTTTGGATAATGGATATTACTGTTTTCATAGCAAATACAGGTTACTAATTCTTTTAAAAGAATATTCTCAGGGTGTTTGGCTGTTTCCTCTGTCTCATCTTACTGTGTTCCTCTTCATTTAGTGTCTTTCTGTTCTCAGCAAATAGTGAGTCAAAACTGCCCACCAATCACTTTTTCTTGTCTTCGGGGTTAGGATCTGTCCTTCTGTCTTTGAGTGTTGCATGTGTAACTGCTGGTAGATTTCCACTCAGTGTAAATTGCCATGCCCCATTTCATTCCTTTCAATTCATTTTAGCTGAAATGAGAAAGTGCCTCGGTACAGCTATTCTGAAATTTACAAGATACTCTTAGTCCTCCATGGCAGCGGAAAAGATCTGGCATATTGAGAAGTAATCAAATTGTCTTTTCGTTCAGGCTATAGGAAACCAAAAGAAGTCTTTCTCTCAGAAGGAGGGAGGAGACCCCCTACTCTGGAAATAGACTTTATAAAAGGTGTTTCCTTTCAAATCCTGCTAAAACATCTACCTCGGACTTTGCTTCAAAACATTAACTAAATGGTGGGGTGGACATTCAATCCCTTCTGTCTAATAATTCCATGTCTACAGACATTAAACTTAATTGTATATGTTCCCATATGCATCACAGGGAAATAGAATTTAATGTGTCCTGCTGAGACTTAGATACAATTCTCACATTTATAGTCAGAATAGTAAGAAAAAAAAAAGCTATGGCCTGACTTTGGGACTCTGGTGACATACCACACAGATTCGTGAAGGCAGAGAATGAATGTTACCATACAGCCTCTTCATAAGCCTAATTTTTTTTATCTTTCCCTCTAGGAAGGTTAAAATCATTTGGGACTTTTCTAGCACCTTTAGTCTGAAACTTTCCAAGCACTTTAGACTTATTATCTCTAATGAAAAAGCAGAGTAGCAGCGTGGCTCAGTGGAAAGAGCATGGACTTGGGAGTCAGAGGTCATGGGTTCGAATGGTGACCCTGCCACTTGTCAGCTGTGTGGCTGTGGGCAGGTCACTTAACATCTCTGTGCCTCAGTTCCCTCATCTGTGAAATGGGGATTAAGACTGTGAGCCTCATGTGGAACAACCTGTTTACCCTGAATCTACCCCAATGCTTAGAACAGTGCTCTGCACATAGTAAGTGCTTAACAAATACCAACGTTATTAATATTATTATCTAATTAAGACTCTTGCACACCTCTAAGAATGAAGCCTCAACAGCATCCACAATATTTTGATGAGGGCCAGAGATCTTCAGGGCCTTTGAGAAGCAGTGTGACCTAGTGGATAGAGCATGGATTTAGGAGTCAGAAAGATCTGGATTTTAATCCTCACAATATCATTTTTCTGCTGTGTGACCTTGGGCAAGTCTCTTTACTCGTTTGTGCCTCAGTTACCTCATCTGCAAAATAGCAATTAAGACTGTGAACCCCATGTGGGACAGGCATTGTAACCAACCTGATTAGCTTATATCTACCCCAGTGCTTAGTTTAGTGCCCAGCACATCGTAAGTGCCTAACAAATATGATAACAACAACAACAACAAAAGGCCTGAAGAAGCCGTGGAGGCCCTGAGGATTGTCAACCAGAGGAGAGTAACAGAACTGTGGGGGGTTCTGGGTGATGAATCCCTCCTATGAATCAACATTTTATCATGGCAGGAGAGTTTGTGTATGCCAACGAAGTTTAGAACTATGCACACTGAGAGATATTCCCTTGCCAGGGTTACCCATAATGGAATGGTTTACGCCAAAACATCTGACAGTTGATTCACCTATGGTGGGTAATGGCAACATGGGAAAGAGTCAAAGGCAGATGATCAAGTTATCAAAATGTTGATCAAAGACAATGTCACAGACTTAAGTTTTTACTGCTCAGAAGAAGGCAATAGTAAACCACTTCTGTATTTTTTTTATCAAGAAAAGTCTATGGGTATAATTAACAGAATGACTACAGAAGAGTGAAGATAGGACATTCTGAAGAAAATATGTCCATAGAGTCGCTGTGGATTGGAAATGACTCAGCGGCACTTGATGAAGATGATGATGATTGGGCATTTACCGATAAGCAGTGACATCTAGTGGAAAGAGCGCAGGCTGAGGACCTGGGTTCTCCTCCAGACTCCTCCATTTGTGATCTTGAGCTAGTCACTTAACTTTTGTGTGACTCAGTTCTCTCATCTGCAAAATAGGGATTCAATACCTGTTATCCCTCCTACTTACACTGCAAACCTCACGTGGGACCTGATTATCTTATATCTACCCCAGTGCTTAGTACAATGCTTGGCACATAATAAGTGCTTAACAAACACCACAATTATTAAATGCCACTGATTGACTGAAGTAGTAGAGATGAATTGGAATTCCTGGCAGCTAGTCAGGTCTTCATATATATGGCATTTTTGAGACATGGTGTCAAATAAACTAGTAAGATACAATGATGATGGGCCATACACTCAATAGGCAAGGACAGGGGAAGGCTGGAAAGTGAGAATAAGGTTCTTTAATGGAGGGCTACTTGGCTTCTTACTTACTTACACATCTTACTGGATTCCCTGTGGAATACTTAGCAACAGGAATGTGACAATAGGGTTTTATTATATGCCACTTGACCAGGATGAGGAGAAAATACTGAGAGGTACATGATTAGGTCAGTGGTACTAATGAAAGATATCACTCATTCTCTCAAGACATGGTCTGAATAACTCATTAGGATGGAGAAGTGGGATATGAGAAATGATAGCTTTCTAGAAAAATGAGGAACAGAATGAACATGGGCCTGGATTTTGAATGACCTGGGTTCTAATTCCGGCTCTAGTATTCATTCATTCAATTCATTCAATAGTATTTATTGAGCGCTTACTATGTGCAGAGCACTGTACTAAGCGCTTGGGATGAACAAGTCGGCAACAGATAGAGACAGTCCCTGCCGTTTGACGGGCTTACAGTCTAATCGGGGGAGACGGACAGACAAGAACAATGGCACTAAACAGCGTCAAGGGGAAGAACATCTCGTAAAAACAATGGCAACTAAATAGAATCAAGGCGATGTACAATTCATTAACAAAATAAATAGGGTAACGAAAATATATACAGTTGAGCGGACGAGTACAGTGCTGTGGGGATGGGGAAGGGAGAGGTGGAGGAGCAGAGGGAAAAGGGGAAAATGAGGCTTTAGCTGCGGAGAGGTAAAGGGGGGATGGCAGAGGGAGTAGAGGGGGAAGAGGAGCTCAGTCTGGGAAGGCCTCTTGGAGGAGGTGATTTTTAAGTAAGGTTTTGAAGAGGGAAAGAGAATCAGTTTGGCGGAGGTGAGGAGGGAGGGCGTTCCAGGACCGTGGGAGGACGTGACCCAGGGGTCGATGGCGGGATAGGCGAGACCGAGGCACGGCGAGGAGGTGGGCGGCAGAGGAGCGGAGTGTGCGGGGTGGGCGGTAGAAAGAGAGAAGGGAGGAGAGGTAGGAAGGGGCAAGGTGATGGAGAGCCTTGAAGCCTAGAGTGAGGAGTTTTTGTTTGGAGCGGAGGTCGATAGGCAACCATTGGAGTTGTTTAAGAAGGGGAGTGACATGCCCAGATCGTTTCTGCAGGAAGATGAGCCGGGCAGCGGAGTGAAGAATAGACCGGAGCGGGGCGAGAGAGGAGGAAGGGAGGTCAGAGAGAAGGCTGACACAGTAGTCTAGCCGGGATATAACGAGAGCCCGTAATAGTAAGGTAGCCATTTGGGTGGAGAGGAAAGGGCGGATCTTGGCGATATTGTAGAGGTGAAACCGGCAGGTCTTGGTAACGGATAGGATGTGTGGGGTGAACGAGAGGGACGAGTCAAGGATGACACCGAGATTGCGGGCCTGCGGGACGGGAAGGATGGTCGTGCCATCCACGGTGATGGAGAAGTCTGGGAGTGGACCGGGCTTGGGAGGGAAGATGATTGTGATCTTGGGCAAGTCAGTCAACTTCTCTGTGCCTCAGTTACCTCATTTGTAAAATGAGGTAACAAATGCCATTAAAAAAAACAAACAAAAGAACAAGTGGACCTAGAACCAATAAGAATTGAACTCCAAGCTGGGAACAGATCCTGGAACAGGAGATATATACAAGAAAAGAGGGTTCTGTTTTTTTTAAATAGTATTTGTTAAACACTTACTATTTGCCAGGTACTGTACTAAGTGCTGGGCTAGATACAAGCTAATCAGGTTGGACACAGTCCATGTCCCTCATGGGGCTCACAGTCTTAATCCCCATTTTACAGATGTGGTAACTGCAGTACAGAGAAGTTAAGTGACTTGCCTAAGATCACACAGCAGACAGCTACTACTATTCAACCAAGATCCTTCTGACTCCCAGGCTCTAGCTCTATCCACTAGACCATGCTGCTTCTCAAAGGGAATCACAGCATTATTAAATATATGCTCAGCTGACTAAAACATAGTAAATGAAGGATAGGGAAAGGTAAGCATTCTTCTGGATGGGGAATTGTAACTAGATCCCCTAGATCAGGTTTAATTTATCACCTTGAATGATTGGAAGAGGAAACATGCAGTGAAATTTCCAGATATGCAGGTGATCCTAAGCAATTTTGGATAAACTGAAGGATGGCCTTATAAATCTGAGAAAGCATGCAGAAAAATGGTAGCGATATTTGGTTGCAAGATAAAAAGTGAATCAAGAAGGAAAAGGTAATTTCAGTTATAGTAGTATTTGAAAGTTAGACTCATTTGGGGCTCTACCTGCAAGTTGTTAGTCAAGTACCCCCACACCAGGAATAGTGAGTACAATTTTCATTAAGACAATGAGGATGGGAGTGAGACGAATATCAAATATCCAAAGGTCAAATATTGAAGCTCATAAATGATGTAGAAAGCAATGATTTTAAATTATTCAATTACTTTGTTCCCTCCTACCTCACCTCACTATTCTCCTACTACAATACAGCCCACACAAAGCTGGGTTGTTCAATTAGAGTCTCTAATGCTAACTGTCTCACTATGCCTCAATCTCATCTATCTCCCTGCGGAACTCACGCTCACAACCTACTCTGATCTGGAATGCCTTCCCTTCTAATATCTACCAGACAATCACTCTCATCCCCTTCTAAGCCTTGATAAAAGCACATCTCTTCCAAGAGGCCTTCCCTGACTAAACCCTTCCTTCCACTTCTCCCACTCCCTTCTGTGTCAAGCCCAGTTACTCCCTTTATTCTTTTTCCTCCCAGCCCCACAGTACTCATGTACATATCTGTAATTTATTTATTTATATTTATGTCTGTCCACTCCCCGACCCTAGACTGTAAGGTCACTTTGGGCATAGAATGTGTCTGTTTATAGTTGTATTGTACTTTCCCAAGTGTTTAGTACAGTGCTCTGTATACTGTTAGCACTCAATAAATACAATTGACTCTGTAGACTCTAAGTTCATTGTGGGCAGGGAATGTGTCTTCCAACTCTGTTGTACTCTCAAGTGCTTAGTCCAGTGCTCTGCACACAGTAAATGTTAAATAAATACCACAGATGATCATAAATGTGGGTTCATATCTCAAATGCTATGATTGTCAGTCCATTAATTGGTTGGTTGATTTCTAAGTGCTGCTCTCAGAGTAGAAATCGAGAAGCTGAATCAAGAAGAACAGAGGGCACATTTTTGGACACAGTAAAACAAAGACTCAGACAATGCTTTATCCCATTTGAAAACTGGGAGTTGATTGCTGCATACACACCAGCATGGTACACTGTAATCGAGAAAGGAGTAGCTCTTTTTGAGCAGAAACTTTGCAATGAAATCGGGACAGAAAGGCCAAAGTAGTGCCAGGTGATGCAAACACTAAAATATCAGCCCAGGAGGTCAGCTGGTCAGCATGTTGGATCCCACATTGTCTTTTCCTTGTCTGTCTCCCCCTCTAGGTAGCAAGTTCATTATGGGTAGGGAATATATGTTATATTGTTATTCTGTACTCTCCCAAGTGCTTAGTACAGTGTTCTGCACACAGTAAGTGCTAAATAAATACGATTGACTGCCTGACTGACTTTTCCAGATTATCACCACATCCACCAGTCTATTTTACTGTCAGCAGCATTTCATTATCAGCATCAACTACATACCCCAGGAATTTGGGCTGGCAGAAAATCCTCACAAGACTCTAAGTTCCAGGAAGGGAGAAATAGCGCCTTCTATGTTGTACTCCCTCAGCTGCTTAGTACCATGCTTTGCATGCAGTAGGCACTCCATAATTACTGTTGACTGATTGATGACCATAGCTTGGACAATAGGTTCATAGGATATTCGATTATAATCTCAATAGGTTATTAGATTGAAAATGCTGCAAGATGAATCAAGGAGGGCAGTCACTCTCTCATTGTGACCCTGCAGACGTTGTCCAGTGGCACCACTGGAGACAGATAATCGAGATGGTTGTCCCTGTTGAACATGTTTTTGTAGGTCTCTCCTCTTCTTTCCACTCAAATCCTGCCCTCTCCAGACTTTCCCATCACTGTGGACTCCCCCATCCTGCTTGTATCACAAATCCATAACCTTGGCATTATTATTGACTCACCTGTCTCATTTTATATCACCAAATACTGTCAGTTCTTCCTTTAGAGCACTTCTAAAATCCACCCTTCCTCTATGCTCAAACTGCTACCTTGCAAGTCCAAGCTCTTCTCGTATCCTGCCTTGACAATTAGCCTTCTTCCTCACTGACCTTCCTAACTCCTTTCTGTCCCCTCTCCATTTCATACTTCATTGTGCTGTCTGAAAAAAAAGTTCAGTCCGTACCTCCTCATTAATCAAAAGTTTCCAATGGGTGTTCATCAAATAATCAAATTGCTTACCTTTGGTTTAAAGTCACACAATCAGGAATCCCCTTCCTACTTTATCTCACTGGTCTCCTATAACCCAACCCTCACACTTTTATCCTCGAATGCCAATCTACTCTCTCTACCTTGATCTTGCCTGTCTCACTACTGACCCCTTGTCCAGTTCCCTGTCTGCATCCTCCTTCTGGCCTGGAACTCCCTCCTCCCCCCATCCAACAGAACACCAAACTCCCCAACTTCAAAGCCATCACAAAATGGACTTAAATCATAACTCCAAGAAGTCTTCCCTGACTAAGCCTTAATTTCCCCTATTCACACCCCTCTCTGTATTGACTAGGCACTTCTCTTTGTACCCCTAAAGAAATTGATATTCACCCCTTCCCAGCCCAACAGCACTTATTTACATCTCTTT
Organism: Ornithorhynchus anatinus; assembly: GCF_004115215.2. Lineage (NCBI taxonomy): Eukaryota > Metazoa > Chordata > Mammalia > Monotremata > Ornithorhynchidae > Ornithorhynchus > Ornithorhynchus anatinus. The sequence goes on along the minus strand of NC_041728.1, from coordinate 49,705,782 downwards.
CAACTCTCATGTTTCCCTTTTCTGTAACTTATTCGAATATATGTTTTCCCCTCTAGACTGTAAGCTCCTTATGGGCAGGGATCATATCTACCAACTCTATTGCCATTCTCCCAGACAGTGTGGCCAGAGGAAAGAACACAGGCTTGTAAGTCGGAGGACCCGGGTTCTAATTCTGACTCTGTCACTTATCCGCTTTGTGATCTTGAGCAAGTAACTTCACTTCTCTTTGCCTTAGTTACTTCATCTGTAAAATGAGAATTAAACCCTCTTCTCTCTGGCTTAGACTTGGGACAGGGACTGTGTCCAACCTGGCTATGTTGTATAATAAAAGATAACAGATGAGGTAACTGAGGCCCAGAGAAGTTACATGGACACACAGCAGACAAGTGGTGAAGCCAGGATTAGAACCTAGGTCTTTCTGGCTCACAGGTCTGTGCTCTATTCACTAAGCCACGCTGCTTCCCCAAGATTAGATTAGACTAGATTAGTTTGTATCTATCCAAGTGCTTGGAAGAGTGCTTGACACATAGTAAGCACTTAAGTAATACCATAAAAAAGATACTTAGTAAGGTGCTCTGCACACAGAAAGCACTCAGTAAGTACCACTGATTAACTGTTAATTATCCACTTTTCCCTGGGCTTCAATATCTACAGCTGGGACCTAAAGTATTTCTATAGCTCTCAAATTTAACTCCAAAATCTCAACCAGAATGTTGGCTTCAGTTTTCCCAGTGAGATCTAGATAAAAATTATTGCCTTTGTCAGAGTTTCACCTTTAATAAAATAATAATCATATTTATCTAGCTACTTCTTTGGAGCACTGAAGGGCTTAACTCATATTTTCAAAATGATACAATATCTGCTGCAGGTAACTGATATCTATATTTTTATCCAAACTCATTCTTTTGTAAAAGGAGTGTATTGTCCTACTTCATTATTGTGCACAGATGAAAGGCTGCCATTCACTTGGGAAAGCTGAATTTTATTGAAAGTCTTCTCTCCCTGTCAAATTAAGGGATTTCTACATACAGTTTTGTAGAGGAAAACTGTATATCTTTTTTGGAGCTGACAGAAGCAATTGCAAATTTCAGTTCTTGATACAATTTCTAGTTGTTACTGTAAAATTATTTACTTGTATTTAGGGCACCCATACTGAGTTAATCAGTGTGTTGGGAGAATCTGTGAGTTCACTTTGCTATCTATAGTATTATAGGATAGTATAGTATAGTATGCTTGTCTGTTGGTTCAAAGATGGTACTGTTGCTGCTGATGAGCTACATCGAATGACATCCAGTGTCAAAGTTACTTTGACAGAGAATCTTTTGAAAACTTTCTCTACAAAAATATAAATTACCCTCTGCTATTTGGGGAGCTATGATGCTCTGACACTTAGATCCTGAACCCCATGTGGGATAGGGACTGTCTCTGACCTAACTTGCACCTACCACAGCACTTAGAACAAGATTTGTGAAAGCGCTTACCTAAGACTAGAGGAAAGAAAGACACCAATGGTTAAGAGGGGAAAGGCATATTCTTACCACCAACAGGGAAGAAGAGTAGCTTAGTGGAAAAAAGCCTGGGCCTGGGAGTCAGAGGACCTGGGTTCTAAACCTGGCTCTGTCCCCTGTCTGCTGGGTGACCTTGGGAAAATCACTTTAGTTTCTCTGTGCCTCATCTGTAAAATGGAGCTTAAATCCACCTTCCTGTGACTTAGACTATAAGCCCAATGTAGAACAAGGACTGGATCCAACCTGGTTTATCTGGACTCTACCCCAGAGCTTGGCACAGAGTAAGCACTTAACAAATACCACAGTCATTATTATTTTTAACAGGGCATGCACTTGAACTATTTTACAATAGGGGTGGGGATTGGCACTGAGTCACTCACACTTTCTCCCCCCTCCTCACTACCCGTCCTCTTTACTTAAGGACAGATGGCTGCTAGGAAGGATGGAGGAAATCTTGGTAACAGAACAGAATAGCTCTTAGATGATAGCATCAGCAACTACCTTTGGGTCTCACACTATTCATGAGCCATTGGTCAGAACTGCTCTGCACACACTAAGCACTCAATAAATACAACTGATTTATTGATTATATTCAGATTGACATGGTAAATGTTGAGGAGGCCTCTTCCATTTCATTGCAAAACAAAGGAAAATGCAAAGAACCAAATATAAAATCTCATAAGGAATGAAAACAGCAATAACCACCAAAAAATAGGTTGTCTTCTTCTGCAGAAATTAGCAGATTGGAGCAGGAAAACAGTGGGAGTATCAGAGTGGGGCATGAGGATTGTAAATTCGTTATGGGCTGCTAATTTAATTGTATTGCTTAGTAGAGTGCTCTGCACATAGTAAGGTCTCAGTAAGTATGGTTGATTGATTGACTCATTGGGGTGGTTGTTTCAGATGACAATGCACCTTCAGCAGACTTCTGCTTGGAAGATGTAAAGGCCTGATTCCTGCAACGATCCAATTGAGAAATCACCTCTTGCCAGCTGTCACCTGAGGGAGAGAAGATATCTACGAGGTCAGCTGCAACCAGATGTAGTCTCCACAAACCAGCCTTCAGCAGATCATGGAGCCTTGCCTGGGGTGGTGGTATCGACTGCAACCCTAGCCAGTCCATAAACTGTAAGTGACACCATGCATTTTTAAAGTATTTAAGTGCTTATTCTGTGTTGGGGACTGTATTAAGCACTGGGTTAGATACAAGTTAATTAGGTTGGACACAGTCCATGTTCCACATGGGGCTCACATTCTTAATACCCATTTTACAGATGAGGTAACTGAGGCCCAAAGGAGTTAATAAACTTGCCCAAGATCATGTAGCAAGTGAGTAGCAGAGCTGGTATTAGAACTCAGGTCCTCTGACTTTCAGGTCTGTACTTTTTCCACTACCTAGGCCATGCTGCTTCTCAAGCTTCTTTCGGTACACCTTCCCCAAATCACTAAAATTCACCCTCTCCTTTCCATCCAAACTGTTACATATTGATCCAATCACTTATCCTATACCTCCTTGATTACTGCATCAGAACCAACAGGATTTGGTGACAGATTGAACATGTAGGTTTAATGAGAGAGATGAGTCAAGGATAACACCAAGATTACAGGCTAGTGGGTCAGAGAGTATGGTGGTACTGTCTACAGTGATGGGAAAGTCAAGGGGAGGACAGGTTTTGGTGGGACAATGAGGAGTTCTGTTTTGGACATGCTAAATTTGAGGTGTTGGCAGGACATCTAAATAGAGATGTCCTGAAGGAAGGAGGAAATGCAAGATCATAAAGAAGAAGAGAAATCAGGGCTGGAGATAGACTTTTGGAATCATTTGCATAGAGATGGTAGTTGAAGACATGGGAGTGAATGAGTTCTCCAAGGAAGTGGATAAGGATGGAGAATAGAAGGAGATCCAGAACTGATCCTTGAGGACCCCCCACAAGGAGGATGGGAGGCAGAAGCATGGCTTAGTGGAAAGAGCACAGGCTTGGGAGTGAGAGGTCATGGGTTCTAATCCTGACTCTGCCGCTTATAATAAAATTAATAATGTTGGTATTAAGTACTTACTATGTGCAGAGCACTGTTCTAAGGGCTGGGGTAGTTACAGGGTAATCAGGTTGTCCCACATGAGGCTCACAGTCTTTATCCCCATTTTACAGATGAGGTCACTGAGGCACAGAGAAGTGAAGTGACTTGCCCACAGTCACACAGCTAACAAGTGGCAGAGATGGGATTCAAACGCATGACTTCTGACTCCCAAGCCCGTGCTCTTTCCACTGAGCCACACTGCTGTGTGACCTTGAGAAAGTCACTTCACTTTTCTGTGTCTCAGTTACCTCATCTGTAAAATGGGGTTGAAGAATGTGAGCCCCATGTGGGACAATCTGATTACCTTGTATCTACTCCAGCGCTTAGAACAGTGCTTGTCACAAAGTAAGTGCTTAACAAATACCAACATTATTAGAAGGGGAGCTTGTAAAAGAGACTGAGAATGAGCTGCCAGAGAGCTAGGAAGAAAACCAGGAGAGGATGATGCCAATGAAGCCAAGGTTGGACAATGCTTCCAGGAGAAGGGGATGTTTGAAGGAGGGGATGTTTGACAGTGTCAAAGGCAGCTGGTAGGTCAAGGATTAGGATAGACTAGAGGCTGTTGGCTTCAGCAAGAAGGAGATCACTAGTGACCTTTGAAAGGGTAGTTTCTGTGGCGTGAAGAGATCTTTAGCCAGTTTGGAGGGAGTCAAGGAGTCAAGTCAGGGGAATCAAGGACAATTAGAGGAGAGGAAGTGGAGACATCAGATGTAGAAAACTCACTCAAGGAGCTTGGAGAGGAATGGTAGGAAGTAGATGGGGTGATAACTGGAGAAAACTATATGGGTTAAGGGAGGTTTTTTTTTTTTTTTTTTTTTTTTAAGGAGAGAGGAAACAAGACTGTTTAGACTGTGAGCCTGTTGTTGGGCAGGGATTGTCTTTGTTGCCAAATTGTACATTCCAAGTGCTTAGTACAGTGCTCTGCACCTAGTAAGCACTCAGTAAATACAATTGAAAGAATGAAAGAGCATGTTTGAAAGCAATGAGGAAGAAGCCATTGTAAAGTGAACAATTGAATATGGCAGTCAGGGAAGGAAGAAGGGAGGGGGCAAGCCCTTTAATAAGGTGAGAAGGGATGGAGTAGGAGGTGCAGGTGGAGAGGAGGATTTTGAGAAGAGGCAGGAGATTTCCTTCTGAGATACTTCTGGGAAAGATGGGAGATTTGAAGTAGGGCAGAAGGAGGGAGGGAATGAGAAGAGTAGGGGAGCTATTTATCTGATGGTTACCGAAGGGCTGTTTCTTCAGATGAGTTTCCACTGATATGAAATGGAAATGGTGACACTTTCCCCTACTAGGCTGTACTGGAGTGAGACTGAAATAAACAATTCCTATTATTGTGAGGCAGCATGGCTTAGTGGATAGAGGACAGGCCTGAGAGTCAGAAGGTTATGGGTGCTAATCCTGCCTCCATCACTTGTCTGCTGTGTAACCTTGAACAAGTAACTTTACTTCTCTGTGCCTCAGTTACCTCATCTGTAAAAATGGGGTTTGAGACTGGGAGCCCCATTTGGGAAAGGGACAGTGTCCAACCCCATTTTCTTGTATCTAGTCCAGCCTTAGTAAAGTGCAAGGCACACAGTAAGCACTTAAATACCACAGTTATTATTATCATTATTAATATATATTTGTGTGCTGTTGCTGGACAAATTCATTTTAATAACATTACCATTACCTGTGTTCTCTAACCCAGATATGCATCACTGCTTTAGAATTCTTCTACCAAAAGCGGGGAAGAGATGCAAATGAAAAGAAGATGAGACTTCCTTATTTATAGCAAAGATTTTATGTTTACAGAGGCATAAGCAGCTTCTTCGGCAACACAATTGTATTGAGAACTTAAAGGAAATCCACAGTTCTCAATCCATCAGTAGTATTTTTCAGTACACTGTACCAAGCACTTGGAAGGGTAAAATAGCTAGTACACCGGATCCCTTCCCTTAAGGAGTTTATGGACAACAGCGTGTCCTGGGAGCAAGAGGACTTGGGTTCTAATCCTGGTCCTCCCAGTTGCTTGCTGTATGACCTTGGGCAAGATAAATGACTTTACCGTGAACCTCATTTTCTTTAACTGTAAAATAGGGGTTCAAAACCTGTTCCCCCGCCGACTTAGACTGTGAGCCTGGTTTGGGACAGGGACTATGTCCAAACATAAGCTTATTATGGACAGGGAATGTTGTATCGTATTGTTTTATTCTTCCAAGTACTTAGCACAGTGCTCTGCACATAATAAACACTCATTAAACACCTTTGATTGATTAGCTTGTATCTACCTCAGAAACTGATTCTCTTCCCCTCTTCAAAACCCTACTTAAAACTCACCTCCTCCAAGAGGCCTTCCCAGACTGAGCTCCTCTTCTCCCTCTACTCCCTCTGCCACCCCCCCTTTACCTCTCTGCAGCTAAACCCTCTTTTCCCCCTTTCCCTCTGCTCCTCCACCTCTCCCTTCCCATCCCCACAGCACTGTACTCGTCCGCTCAACTGTATATATTTCTATTACCCTATTTATTTTGTTAATGAATTGTACATCGCCTTGATTCTATTTAGTTGCCAATGTTTTTACGAGATGTTCTTCCCCTTGACTCTATTTATTGCCATTGTTCTTGTCTGTCCATCTCCCCCGATTAGACTGTAAGCCCGTCAAACGGCAGGGACTGTCTCTATCTGTTGCCGACTTGTTCATTCCAAGTGCTTAGTACAGTGCTCGGCACATAGTAAGCGCTCAATAAATACTATTGAATGAATGAATGAATGAACTTAGAACAGTGCTTGACACAGAGTAATTGCTTAACAAATACTGTAACAACAGCAACGATAATAATACTAGTGTCAGTAGGCAGTCTGACAGAGTACAGAAGAAAATCATAAAATGGGGTGGATCAAGTTCTCTTGCACCTCTATGTCCAGGAAGTTGATTTAGAGAGTTGATTTAGTAGAGGAGTGTGGCTCAGTGGAAAGAGCATGGGCTTTGGAGTCAGAGGTCATGGGTTTGAATCCCCGCTCAGCCACTTGTCAGCTGTGTGACTTTGGGCAAGTCACTTAACTTCTCGGTGCCTCAGTTACCTCATCTGTAAAATGGGGATTAAGACTGTGAGCCCCACGTGGGACAACCTGATTCCCCCTGTGTCTACCCCAGCACTTAGAACAGTGCTCGGCACATTGTAAGCGCTTAACAAATACCAACATTATTATTATTATTATTATTATTATTGATATTATCCTGGACTGAAGGGAAGGCAGAATAAAATAACTACTTGGTCACAGCAGTGGCATGAGAAATGTGCTCTAGGAGAAAAGGGTTAACATCTCTCTTAGTACCAAAGTTAAAAAATGAGCATCACCAATGAGTCTGTGACACCAAATTTTGCTTAAGATCCAAGGGAAGTGTCTCCTCCAAGAGAAATCCCCTTAATGCTTTGCACTGAAAGGGAGAAACAAGATTCCAACCATCACACATGCCAAAAAGAAGGTGACTGACAAGGAAGAAATTAATCACCTTTCAGTTATCGCAGCTGTTGCAGAAGATGGAGATCAGTCCTCAGGTGTTATCTGGAGTTCCAGGAATGAGGGACCCCTCATGCTGGAGGTTGTGGGGGGTGGAAGTGGGTGGTATGGATCCATATTTCAGCAGCTGTGACAGAGTTCTGCAAGACAGAATAGAGAAGATTAATGATATTGTCTGAGGCTTTCACATTCTCAAGTGTCATGCTATGCAATCCCAGTTGCTCTCATAACTGGGCAGCTTATACAGCGTCATGGTAAGATGTTTATAGGAAGTCTCTTTCTTCCTTTCTTGTTCTTCTTTGCTGCCTGAATGTAATATCAGTCAATCCATATTTACTGAGTGCTTATTCTGTGCAGAACACTGTATTAAACTCTTCGTAGATAACAATACAGCAGCATTAGTAGACAAGGTTCCTGCCCACAAATCAAACAGTCAGTGGTATTTATTAAGCACTTACTGTCTGCAGAGCATTGCATTAAGCTCTTTGGAGAGTAATAATCATATTAATAATAATTAATGAACTTGTTAAATGCTTATGTGCCAAGCACTGTTCTAAGCTCTGGGATAGATACAGGTTAATCAGGTTGGATATAGTCCCTTGTCCCACATGGGGGTCACACTCTTAATCCCCACTTTACAGATGAGGTAATTGAGGCCCAGAGAAGTTAAGTGACTTGCACAAAGTCATACAGCAGACACGTAGCAGAGTCGGGATTAGAACCCCAGGGCTTCTGACTCCCAAGCCCAGGCCCTATCCACTAAGCCACTCTGCTTCTCAATACAGTACCATATAGCAGAGTTTGTAGACAAATTCCCAGCCCACAAATCGATCAGTCAATCATATTTATTGAGCACTTAACTGTTTGCAGAGCACCGTACTAAGCTCTTAGAGCTACCAACAGAGTTGGTAGACAAGTTCACTGCTCATAAGGAGCTTACAACCTTGAGGGGGAGACAGACATTAATATAAATGAATAAATTATGGGTATGTACCTAAGTGCTGTGGGGCTGAGAGTGCAAATCCAAATGCAAGGGTGACCCAGAAGGGATTGGGAGCAGAGAAAATGAGGGCTTTGTTGGGAAAGGCCTCTTGAAGGAGATATGCTTTTAATAACGCTTTGCTTGGTGGATGCATAACTAGTATTTTGGGTGGTCATGGGCTTCAGAAACAATGATAGTGTAAAACAGGGGGAAGATATATCAGCGAGAGGGAGGGGTTTGGCTTTCATGCTGGTGTGATGGGCAAGATCGTTAGAGCAAATTCCCTTAACAACCCTGTGCTTAGTTCCCCCATATGGGAAACCATTTATTCATTCAATTGTATTTACTGAATGTTTACTGTGTGCAGAGCAGTGTACTAAGTGCTTGGGAGAGTACAATGCAACAATAAACAGACAAATTCTCTGCCCACAACAAGCTTACAGTCTAGAGGGAAACAATGGATGATCCACAACACAGAGACCTTGGGAACCTTCCACCCCAGTCAAAGAACCAATCAAAAGTATTTATTGATCATTTACTTGAGCAGAGCATTAATGTACTAAGCACTTGGGAGACTACAATAAGGTTAGTAGATGTGATCCCTGCCCTCAAATAGGTTACAATTTAGTGGGGAAGACAAAGCACCCAAATTTAATGATGTGAACATAAGTACTAAAAGGGAGTAGAGGAGTGGGGGGTAAACACCTTAGTGTTTAGAGGGTGAAGACTAGGGTGATTAGACACCACTTTTATCAAGTTATCAACAGTTTGGGTGAACTTGCAAAGGAAAGTAATAATTTTACAGGATAATAATTCATCACTGGACATAGTCTTTTGAGATCCTCCATTCCTGTGAGAGGAAAATTCCAACCAAACCCTTTTCATGTGATACTGGTCTTTCCTTTGTTCACAGCCCTCAACAACACTCTCTCTCCCCTGATGGAACTTTGAGAATTGAGGGAGAAAGGGGAGGAGGAGAAGGGTGGGGCTCTGCCTCCAAAGTCTTCACAGGAGGGTTACTGATCTTTTCATGCCCACCAAGGCGGAAGAAAGAGGCAGTCCACAGCTGCCAGGACTAGGAAAAAGATTTACTGAGAGAGTTAAAATGACCTAATACTGTTTATGTTCAGTCATAAAAAGACCATCTGCTATCTCTAGCATCTTAAAGTATTACAAAGGTGACACACATTAACACTGTGCTGATAGGTGAAGTAATGGAAACTGCTCTATGCTTTGTGTCTTCTCACAAACCACCTGGCCAACCAAGGCCGTCTGTATAGTTTATCCCTAAACATTCCCAGCTTGTTCAATATTTAACATTTTACTTTTACCCTTAAATGTTTAAGGTACATTTTTTATGGCTCTAGTTACTGTGGACATTAAACAGGACCAGCATGATAGATCTGCCTCTCTCCACATTCATTCATTCATTCATTCATTCATTCATTCAATTGTATTTATTGAGCGCTTACTGTGGGCAAAGCACTGCACTAAGTGCTTGGTAGAGTACAGTATAGCAACAAATGGACACATTCCTGCCCAAGACGAGCTCACAGTCTAGAGGGGAAGCTATAAATCAATCATTGATATGTACTGAGAGCCTACTGTGTGCAGAGCACTGTACTAAGCACTTGGGAGAGTTCAACAGAGTTTGTAAACACGTTCCCTACTCGCACCAAGCTTAGTGAGGGTACTACTGGGGGGTGAGTGCATGTTTTGCACCAACTAAGTAGAGAAGCAGCGTGGCTCAGTGGAAAGAGCACGGGCTTTGGAGTCAGGGCTCATGAGTTCGAATCCCACTCTGCCACTTGGCTGTGTGACTGTGGGCGAGTCACTTAACTTCTCTGTGCCTCAGTTCCCTCATCTGTAAAATGGGGATTAAGACTGTGAGCCCCACGTGGGACAACCTGATTCCCCTATGTCTACCCCAGAGCTTAGAACAGTGCTCGGCACATAGTAAGCGCTTAACAAATACCAACATTATTATTATTATTATATTTAAGTCCAATTTTTCATGATAAAACAGAGGAAATTGGGGATGCCATCACTAAACTAAAGACCCCACTAGACTGTAAGCTCCTTGAGGGTCAGGCATCATCTCTACTAATTTCTCTAAACTCTCCCAGGCATAGTATAGTGCTCTTCACAGAGTAAGTGCCCAATTGATGATGATGATAATATAATAATAATAAAGGTATTTGTTAAGTGCTCTCTCTGACTCCCAGGGCTGGGCTATTTCCACTAGGTCACACCGCTTCTCATTCTACTAATAGGTGTACTTCTAATATTATTGATGGGAGGATTAAGTGAAAGGTTACTGGCTCCAGACTATAAGCTACCTTCTGGACTGGAAGCTCCTTGTGGGCAGGGAACAGAGAGAAGCAGCTTGGGCTAGTGGGTAGAGCATGGTCTTGGGAGTCAGACTTGAGTTCTAATGTCGACTCTGCCATTTGTCTGCTGTGTAACCTTGGGCAAGCCACTTCATTTCTCTGTGCCTCAGTTACCTCATCTGTAAAATGGAGACTAATACTGAGAGTCTCATGTGGGAACAGTTACTGTGTCCAAGCTGATTAGCTTGTATCTACCCCAGCACTGAGTACAGTGCCTGCTACATAGTAAGCACTTAACAAATACCATAAAAAAAGCAAAAACATGTCTACATGTCTACCAGCACTGACATACTGTACTCTCCCAAGGATGTAGTACAGTGCTTTGCACTCAGTAACTCCTCAATAATTACCACTGATTGTTTCTGAGTTAATCCACCAAGACTGGAATGGTTAGCGGTAAGTGCTACCTAGAGCTTCATGGCATTGGGGAATGAAATTCCTCTCTACCCCTTCCTCACAACTCTGCCCCTTAGTGAAACAGGGTGAGCCATGACTCCATAATCCTGAAACAGTTAGCCTTGTTCACATCATTTAAGAAGGGAAATACGAGTTTCAGACACCTGCCATCATAACATTCATTCATTCAATCGTATTTATTGAGCGCTTACTGTGTGCAGAACACTTTACCAAGCGATTGGAAAGTACAGTTTGTCAACAGATAGAGACAATCCCTACATAGCAATGGGCTCACAGCCTAGAAGGGGGAGACAGACAAAAAAAACAGACAAGTAGACAGACATCACTACCATCAAAATAGACAAACAGAACCATAGATAAATACACAAGTAATAGCCTGTAGCTATATGGTATCTTTCCTCAGAAATTCATAGTAGTTCACTGTATTTTGAAGAACATTTTATTCATCTTCACAGTAACCCTGGTTGCTAGGTTTTGATGGGAAATGATTGATTAAGCTAAAACTCAAAGAGCACTGTCAATGAAACTTGGACAGTTGATCCCTTTCCCAATTTCCTCCTCAAGCCTTTGAGATCACCAGTCACAGAGAGAGTAAATTCATTCATTCAGTCGTATTTATTGAGCACTTACTATGTGCAGAGCACTGTACCAAGTGCTTGGAATGTACAATTCGGCAACAGATAGAGACAATCCCTGACCAACAATGGGCTCACAGTCTAAACAAGGGAGACAGACAACTAAACAGAACAAGTAGTCTGGCATCAATATCATCAAGATAAATAGAATCGTAGATATATACACATCATATAAAAAAATAGAGTAATTAATATATACAAATATGCACAAGTGCTGAGGGGAGGGGAAGGGGGACGAACAGAGAGAGGGAGAAGGGGGAATGAGGAGGGGAGGAGGGGAGGAGGAGCAGAGGGAATGGGAGGGCTCAGTCTGGGAAGGTCTCCTGGAGGAGGTGAGCTCTCAGAAGGGCTTTGAAGAAGGGAAGAGAGTTAGTTTGGCAGATGTGAGGAGGAAGGGCATTCCAGGTCAGTGGTAGGATGTGGGCCAGGGGTTGATGATGGGACAGGCATGAATGAAGGACCGTGAGGAGGTTAGCAGCAGAGGAGCAGAGTGTACGGGATGGGCTGAAGAAGGAGAGAAGGGAGGTGAGGTTGGAGGGGGCAAGGTGATGGAAAGCTTTGAAGCCAAGAGTGAGGAGTTTTTGTTTCATGCTAAGGTTGATAGGCAACCACTGGAGGTTTTTGAGGAGGGGAGTGATATTTCCAGAGCATTTCTGTAGGAAGATGATCCAGGTAGTGGAATGAAGAATAGACAAGCAGGGAGAGACAGGAGGATGGAGATCAGAGAGGAAGCTGACGCAATAATCCTGTATTGCGTAAATGATTGGCCCAAGACAGCCAGAACTAAGGGAGCAGCTCAGTTCAGTGCAAAGGGTACAGGTCTGGGAGTTAGGAGACATGGGTTCTAGTAGCCATACCACTTACCTCCTGTGAGACCTTGTGCAGGTCACTTGATTTTTCTGTGCTTCAGTTACCTCATCTGTAAAATGGAGATTCAATACCTGTTCTCCCTCCCACTTCAACTGTGGGACAGGGACTTTTATCCAATTTGATTGTTTTGAACCTTCCCCAGCACTTAGGTCAGTGGTTGGCATATGAAAGAAATGCTATAATTATTATTACTAAGTGCTCACAGTTTGCAAGACACTGTACAAAATACTGGGAAAAATACAAAAAAATCAATTCAGACACACTGTAGGTCTGCAATATAAGAGGGGAAGACAGACAGAATAATAAGAATAGAATTCAAGTCATTTAAAATACAAAAAAGGATCACTAGTAAAATAAGTAAGTGAGAAAGTCTGGAGATTCCTCGACATTCCAGGAAATAAACTCTCACAACTTTCCCAATATTCTAAAACCTGGCTGATCTTACCATATTGAATCTACCTCGGTGCTTAGTATAGTCCTTGACAAAGAGTAAGCACTTAACAAACACTCTAGTCTGTAAACTCATGAGGGGCAGGGAATGTATCTGCTAATTCTGTTGTACTGTATTCTCCCAAGGTCTTACTATAGTGCTGTGCACATAGTAAGCACTCAAATACCACTGATTGAAACAAACACTACAATTATTATTAACCAGGAATCAGAACTGCTCTTCTTTCATCACATGGACACGCTGTACCTCCCTTTAGGGACTTTGTGATCTCTGCCAGAAAGGGTGTTACATTTTGGTGGTGGCTGTCAGTTCTTCTTTCCTGGAACAGAGATAAGAGATGACTAATGAGCTGGTAGCTACGACTGTTTTCTCACATGAGGTTGCCTCCACCTGCCTTGCAGGCCCAGTTTGCCATGGGAATGTGGACAAGAAGACATTGCTTGCTTTAATAATTTAACAATAAACGCAATTCCTTTGGAGCCTACCACTGTGTGTAAAAGCAGCTTCCTCGTAGCCTTCGGTCTGCGGGGACCCGTTCCTCCGATTCACCTAATCCATTAAAAACAAAACGTGTTTTTAATCTCAATTTCTTAATGGTCTCGGTCTATGTTACCCAGCAACCACCTGCCACCTCATTAACTGGTGAGCTCCTTCGACCTTAGTTAATGATTTTTTCCAAGCTCCGATTAATGTTTTGGAGACATTTAAAGTAGCAGTGTCTAAATTAGCTCTGAAACTAAGCCCCAGAGGAACACTCTGCTCCTCAATTTTCTGCTCTGTCTAATGGGCATATTCTTTCTTGGGTCCTAGAAATGTCTCACAAGTGTTTAACTTCACCTGTGGTGGAGTAGTAGTAGTAGCATTTATTAAGCATTTATTATGTGCAGATCACTTTACTAAGTGCTGGGAAAGAGTATACAAGTGGGAATTAGACATACATCCTGTGCTGTAAGGAGTTCACAATCTATGAGAGGAAAATGGCAGAGTTTAAGAATTTGTTCTGAAGTGCTGGGGCCCAAGGGGAGGGTGAGTATCAAAGTCTTTAAGGGTGATGGGGGTGTGGAAAGAATCAAAGTGCCTACAGGATTCAGATCTATCTCCAGAAGTAGACTGTAGACTGTAATACCACCTTGTGGGCAGGGATCAAGTCTACCAACTCCATTGCTACAGTTGAATCAGTTGCACTGTATTTTCCTAAGCGTTCAGTACAGTGAGCTGCACACAGTAAGTGCTCAGTGAATACCACTGATTAATTAGTAGGTAAGGGATCCAGTTCATGGAAGAAACTGAAGTTCCCAAGAAAGAGTTAAGAAAATGAATTATTAATTTTATATACTCTTCCTAGTCATTTGCCACAGTGGCATTGGGTAGAAGGCCTCTGACACAGTTCTAAGACATCATAAAATCCAAGATGTAAAAGAAGACCAAAATCTTAGCTTTGGGAGTTTGACCATCATCAGCATTGAGGTTGTCAAAAGAATAGCAGGAAGAAATTTCATAGGGAAATAGCTTTGGAGGACTCCTTAGCTTCCCACCCAAATTCTGTCCTCCCCCTGCCTTTCCTGTCACTGAAGATAGCACCACCATCCTTCCTGCTGGGACTCTGGGTGGTATATAAATCATTTTTGTCTTTGGGTGGTGTTCGAGTCATTTTTGACTTTGTATTCTGATGTTTGAGCTTTCTCCACACTTGCTTTGTGTAAAGAAAAGAGATGAGAAAAGTAAGCAACCCCTCAGAGAAGAGGGAAAAAAAAGCTTACACCTACCTTGGCAGTAACCAAGAAGGGAAGTAGCAGGGAGTGAGAGGAAGGTCTTTATAAGCACTTATAGTGTTCTAAATACTAAGAAATAATCAGGTCAGGCACAGTCCATGTCCTACACAGAGCCCACAGCCCAAGATTTGGGAGAACAGCTAACATATTCCCATTTACCACTGAGGAAACAAAGGTACAATGGGGTTAATGGACTTGCCCAATATCACATAGCAGGCCAGCGGCGGGACTGGGATTAGAACTCGGGTTATGCAATTCCCAGGCCCAAATCTGAGTTTTAGGATCAATCAATAAAACAATCAATAGTATTTATTGAGCACCTACTACGTGTAGAGTTAACTATACTGAATGCTTACGAGGTTACAAGAGAGTTAGTAGATGAGACTCCTGCCCTCCGGGGGTTGACTATCTAATAAGGAAGACAGCTCCACAGCACTTATGTACATCTCTGTAATTAATGTATTTATATTAATGTCTGTCTCCCCTCTAGACTGTGTGCTTCTTGTGGGCTGGGAATGTGTCTACCAACTCTGTTGTATTCTTATATTGTACTCTCCCAAGTGCTTAGTACAGTGCCCTGCACACAGTAAGTGTTCAATAAATGTGAGTGATTGGATGCATACATTAGTTTGTGTTGAAGTAATAGCATGAATAAGACAGGTATGTAGCTGTTATGGGAGGTTGTGAATATTAAGTGCTCATGTGGTGCTGCTCTCCAAAACAGTACAGTGCTCTGCACACAGTAAGCCCTCAATATACACAATTGATAATGATGATAATGATCATGATAAATGATAATTGCAAGGTCATTGGGTTCAGAGAGAGGGAGATGGTGATGCTATCATTCATTAATTCATTCAATCATACTTATTGAGTGTTTACTGTGTGCAGAGCACTGTATTAAGTGCTTAGGAGAGTACAAAATAACAATAAACAGACACATTCCCTGTCCACAATGAGCTTCAAGTCTGCTGGGTAAGTTAGATCGAGGAGAGGACTTGGAAAGGAAGGTGAAGTAGCAGGGCCTACTCAAAAGAACCAGGACCTGGGTTCTACTCCCAACTCTTCCACTTGCTTTCTGGGTGGCCTTGGGCAAATCACTTAACTTCTCTATGCCACTGTTTCCTTCTCTGGAAAATGGGGATTAAAAATCTGTTTTCTTTTCTTCTTAGACTGTGAAACAGGGACTGTGTACTTAGTACAGTGCTTAGTCCTACACTTAGTACGTGGCTCTGCACACAATAAGCACTCAATAAATATAAATACAACTGATCGATTGATTAACAAATACCAACATTATTATTATTATTATTACCTTGTATTTAACAAATGCCACAACTACTATGAGGACTTGAAGTGCCCATGGGACATTCTAGAGAGATGTCCTGGGGACAGGAAGAATTGTCAGATTGTAGAGAAGGAGAGAGTTCATGGTAACTTTGGAAGCCATCTTTGTGCAGTTGGTAGGAGAAGGAGAAACTCCCCAATCATAGGAGAAGATGAGCTCCCCAAGGCAGTGAATGTAAAGTCAGAAAGTAAGGGGTACCTAGAAAAGAGGGACACCCACACTTAAGGGGGAGCACACCATGCTTCCTAAATATAAACTATTCTGTCTTCTCATCATCCTTTTTACATAATTCTAGACTCCTACTCTGTCTCTGTTACCTCTACTGTTTATATAAACAGCAATAATTGATGTGGTTCTAGTTCAAAGACCTTTAAAACAAACCACTAGAGAAGGCTCCTGCCTAATGATTGCTATCATTAACTTTAAATTATCATAGGTTTTCTTGAGGAAGGCAAGTGTAGGGCTAGAAAAAAAAAAAGAAGTTGGGAGAAGGTTGGTAAGCTATCCCTAGGTAAGCTAAAAAGGGATGGAACCAAGGTTGCACCTTCTTTTTGAGTGTATTTGTGAGAAGGAGAGGGGAATAGTGATAGACATTTAGTTATTTAAATTAAACATGTAGCCTCCTCTGAGCTGTGCCTTTGCTGGATTTCTTGCATGTGAACTGTCATTTAGGGCAGGTGAGAGATTAAATATGTCAGCAGCAGGTTTGGAAATAATTGGAGCAGTAATTGGCAGATATATGGGAACCTGATTTCTGGTGCCATTTTCTTCTTTGCTTCTTTGATTTAAATTTTCATAAGCATGATGATGGCACTACCCAAGACAGGTGTAATTTATTAACATAAAAACACTGACAATAATACCCTGTATTTAGATAGCACTTCTCAGCCAGAGGGATTCTGAATTGCTTTACAAATTGAATCTCTGTTACCTTATCTCCTTGATTTGGGGGAATTATTCTATGTTTGCTTGAGCAATGAGTTGCACCTGGGGCAGTATTCCATCCTATCAAGGGATGCACCCTCGGATACAGCTATTTTCCACAATGACTAGATTGACTCTTGATGAAACACTTTTTAAACTACACATAATATACCTTCCTACCTCTGCCAACATCTTCACTCTCATTGTGTGGACAGAAGAAATGGTAGTGACAAAAAAGGCAATATCCTTTTGTTTCTGCTCTTAGTTCTGGAGGCAGTAGAGAGAGGGATAGGTTGGAGCACAGAGACATTAAATGACTTGCATAGGGTCACACAGCAGGCAAGTGACAGAGCGAAGGTTAAAATGCAGGTCCTCTGACAGCTGAGCCCATACTTTACCTTGTAGGCCATACTACTTCTCACTTAGACAGATGAGTGGAGCCGGAGGAAAGAGGCACAAAGAACTCTGTTGGGTAACAGCCCCACTCAATCTGCTTATCCAGAGTTAAAATTTATCTCTTCCCACTCCCAAACCTTCCAGCCCTGAGGAGTAAATTAATATACCAGCAGAGGTGGAATCCTCAGTCACCACTTTTGAAAGTTGGATAAGAGCATCACTTGAGCATTCTTAACTCAATCAGTGATATTTATTGAGCACTCTTTGTGTACTTAGCATTCTACTAAGCACTTGGGAGAGTATAATATAACAAGAGTTGGTAGACACGTTCCCTGACCACTTTGAGCTAACAGTCTAGAGAGGAGACAGTTATATAAATAAATAAATTACAGATAGGTACATAAGTTTTATGGGGATGAGGAAGGGGTGAGTAAAGGGTATAATTCCAAATGCAAGGGTGACACAGAAGGGAGTGGGAGAAGAAGAAATGAGACCTTAGTCAGGGAAGGTTTCTTGGAGAAGTGCTTTAAATAAGGCAGTGAAGAAGGGGAAAGTGATCCTCTGTCAGATATGAAGAAGGAGGGCGTTCCAGGGCCAAAGGCAGAATGTGGGTGAGAGGTCAGTGGTGAGAAGAACAAGATCGAGGAACAGTGAGTAGGTTGGCATCCGAGGAGTGAAGTGTGCGGGCCAGGTTGTAGTAGGAAATCAGGGAGGTGAATTAGGAGCGGGCAACGTGATTGAGTGCTTTAAAGCCAATTTATTCTTTCAGTTGTATTTATTGAGTGCTTTCTATGTGCAGAGCACCATACTAAGCCCTTGGAAGAGTACAATAAAAGAATAAACAGTCACATTCCCTGCCCACATTGAGCTTACAATCTAGAAGAGGGGAGATAGACATCAATACAAATAAATAAAATCACAGATATGTAATAATAATAATAATAATGTTGGTATTTGTTAAGCGCTTACTATGTGCCGAGCACTGTTCTAAGCGCTGGGGTAGACACAGGGGAATCAGGTTGTCCCACGTGGGGCTCACAGTCTTCATCCCCATTTTACAGATGAGGTAACTGAGGCACCGAGAAGTTAAGTGACTTGCCCACAGTCACACAGCTGACAAGTGGCCGAGCCAGGATTCGAACCCATGACCTCTGACTCCAAAGCCCGTGCTCTTATGTACATAAGTGCTATGGGGTTGGGGCAGGAGAAATGCAAAGGGAGCGAATCAGGGTGATGCAGAAGAGAGTGGGAGATGAGTAAAAGTGGGACTTAGTCTGGTAAGGCCTCTTAGAGGAGATGTGCCTTCAAAAAGGCTTTGAATCTGGGGAGAGTAGTTATCTGTAGGATTTGAGGAGGGAGGGTGTTCCAGGCCAGTGGCAGGATAGCTAGGGGTTGGTGACAAGACAGGTGAGATTGAGACACAGTAAGAAGGTTAGTTACTAGATGAGCAGAGTGTGAGGGCTGGGCTGTAAATGGAGAGAAGTGAGGTGAGATAGAAGGGGGATAGGTGGTGGAGTGCTTTAAAGCCAGTGGTGAGGAGTTTTTGTTTGGTGTGGAGATGGTTGGGCAACCATTGGAGCTTTTTTGAGGAGTGGAGTGACATGTCCTGAATGTTTGTGTAGAAAAATGATCTGGACAGCTGAGTGAAGAATGGACTGGAGTGGGGAGAGATGGGGGCTGGGAGGTTAGTAAGGAGGCTGATGCAGTAATCCAGGCGGGATAGGAAGAGTGATTGTATTAACGTGGGAGCAGTTGGGATGGAGAGGAAAGAGAGGATTTTAGCGATGTTGTGAAGATGGGACTGACAGGATATAGTGATGGATTGAATATGTGGGGTTGAGTAAGAGAAAAGAGTTAAGGATAATGCCAAGGTTACAGGTTGGTGAAACAAGAAGGATGGTGGTGCCATCTACAGTGATGGGAAAGTCAGTGGGAGGACAGGGTTGGTGTGGGAATATAAGGAGCTCTGATTTGGACATGTTAAGTTTGAGGTGTTGGGAGTATATCCAAGTAGAGATATCTTGAATTCAGGAGGAGATACCTGGAGAGAGGGAGAGAGATCAGGACTGGAGATGAAGATTTGGGTGTCATCTGCATAGAAGTGGTAGTTGAAGCTATGGGAATGAATAAATTCTCCAAGGGAGTGGGAGTAGATGGAGAATAGAAAGGGACCCAGAACTGAACCTTGAGGGACCCCCACATTTACGGGGAGGGAGGCAGAAGAGGAGCCCATGAAGGAGACTGAGAAGAATGGCCAGAGAGATAAGAGGAGAACCAGGAGAGGATAGAGTCAGTGAGGCCAAGGTTAGATAACATTTTCAGGAGAAGGGGGTGGTCCTCGGTGTCAAAGGCAGCTGAGAGGTCGAGGAGGATTAGGATGGAGTAGAGCTGTTGGATGGTAAGGAGTTTCTGTTTGATGAGGAGGTGATTGGGGAACCACTGGAGGTTCTCGAAGAGGGGAAACATGGACTTAACGATTTTGTAGAATGATCTGGACAGCAGAATGAAGCATGGACTGGAGTGAAGAGTGATGGGAGGCAAGGAGGTCAGCAAAGAGGCTTATACAGTAATCAAGATGGAATAGGATAAGTGTTTGGATTAAATAGGTAGCAGTTTGGAAAAGAAGGGAGGATTTTAGTGATATTATCAAAGTTGAACCAACAGGATTTGGTGACAGATTGAATATGTGGGTTGAAAGAGAGATGAATAGAAGAAAATGCCAAGGTTATCGGTTTGTGAGAGGGGGAGGATGGTTGTGCATTCTAGTGATGAGAAAGTCAGAGGGAGGAGAAGGTCTGAGTGGGAAGATGAGGAAAATTTGAAGAATTTAAAATGGGCCTGGGTTTTAATCCGTGTTCCACCAATTGCCAGCTATGTGACCTTATGCAAATCATTTAATTTCTTTGTGCCTCAATTTCCTTTTTTGTAAAATGGGAATTAAGACCGTCTGCTCCATGTGGGACATGCAATATGTTCAACCTCTTTTGCTTGTATCTCTCCCCCCCGCCCCCGCGCCACTTAGCACAATGCTTGACACTGCTTAACAAATACAATAAAAGTCTTTTATGAGCTTTCTCACTTTCCCTGGTGTGCCAAGGTGGACCTGGGCACCGGCTACCCCAAGGTCAAAATGCCACCGGCGACTTAACCTCTCTGGCCAGAGGGGCGGAGCGGTAAGATAGGTGCCCCTCACCTCCGTGCAGACCCAATAAGGTATGGAAGGGGAGGGAGCGGAAGGGGCGGAGATTGAACAGGACGGAAGATGGGACCCCAGGTAATAAATACCTGTCGCCTCTGGTGCTCTGGTCTCTTAGAGGATCACAGCATTAGC
Organism: Ornithorhynchus anatinus; assembly: GCF_004115215.2. Lineage (NCBI taxonomy): Eukaryota > Metazoa > Chordata > Mammalia > Monotremata > Ornithorhynchidae > Ornithorhynchus > Ornithorhynchus anatinus. Next base: position 49,685,178 of record NC_041728.1, on the reverse strand, counting down.
AACAGCCCCCCACATGTCTTTCCCTGCCCAGGGCGCCAGACGCCCATTCTGCCACCAGGACCAACGCACAGAGACAGGGGTCGCGGGACGGGTGAGTGTAACGCATAGGTGGGTTCGGTCCATAAGTAGGTGACGTATAGGTGAGTGTAATGCATATGTGAGTTTAGTGCATAAGTGGGTAGCGTATAAGCGAGTGTAACGCACAAGTGAGTTTAACGCATACGTGAGTGCAACGCATAAGTAAGTCTAAGGCTTAAGTGGGTTCAGCGCATAGGCTCTCCATCACCTTGCCCCTTCCTACCTTTCCTCCCTTCTCTCTTTCTACCGCCCACCCCGCACGCTCCGCTCCTCCGCTGCCCACCTCCTCACCGTCCCTCGGTCTCGCCTATCCCGCCGTCGACCCCTGGGTCACGTCCTCCCGCGGTTCTGGAACGCCCTCCCTCCTCACCTCCGCCAAACTGATTCTCTTCCCCTCTTCAAAACCCTACTTAAAGCTCACCTCCTCCAAGAGGCCTTCCCAGACTGAACTCCCCTTTTCCCTCTGCTCCCTCTACCCCCTACTTCACCTCTCCGCAGCGTGGCTCAGTGGAAAGAGCCCGGACTTGGAAGTCAGAGGTCATGGGTTCTAATCCCGACTCTGCCACTTGTCAGCTGGGTGACTGTGGGCAAGTCACTTCACTTCTCTGTGCCTCAGTTCCCTCATCTGTAAAATGGGGATGAAGACTGTGAGCCTCATGTGGGACAACCTGATTACCCTGTATCTACCCCAGTGCTTAGAACAGTGCTCTGCACATAGTAAGCGCTTAACAAATACCAACATTCTCCCCCCTTTCCCTCTACTCCTCTCCCTTCCATCCCCTCAGCACTGTACTCGTCTGCTCAACTGTATATATTTTTATCACCCTATTTATTTTGTTAATGAGATGTACATCACCTTGATTCTATTTATTTGCTATTGTCTTAATGAGATGTTCATCCCCTTGAGTCTATTTATTGCTATTGTTCTTGTCTGTCTCCCCCGATTAGACTGTAAGCCCGTCATAGGGCAGGGACTGTCTCTGTTACCGATTTGTCCATTCCAAGCGCTTAGTACAGTGCTCTGCACATAGGAAGCGCTCAATAAACACTATTGAATGAATGAATAGATTGAACGTCTAAGTGGATTCCTCCCGAGTCGGTGCGCACGTGGTGAGAGCTAGCAGCCTCACCACGTTGTGAGTAAACCATAAACGAGCTCTGCCTGGGATGGCCCTGGTGTCCGCCCACACGCGAGTAACATAGTGTATTCGACCCGTTAGGGAAGCTCTGACACCATATTTCTCCCAAAGGGGAAGCTTTCACACCATATTTCTCACAAAAGGGAAGGCCGATTGTCACGTCTAAATAATTAATTCAATTCGCCCCACGGAATAAATTCTATACAAAACTCAGGTTTTCCATCCCCGGCCTCTCTCTCTCTTTCGCCGCGCCTATTCCACCTGTCCCCGGCGACGGGTGACACCTGGTTGTAGCCTATAAGCTGTATAGTTTTTCTCCGTGAAGCAAACTGTAAGTACATCCAAGAGCAAAACTGTGGGTTTCCTTAATTCTTAAGGTTCATGTAATTAGGGAAGAAGTTTGACCTAACTTTGTCTCTTTTTTCTTTTGCGATAAAATGGAATTATTATGACGGTATTCTCCCAAGCACTTACTATAGTGTTCTGCACATAGTAAACACTTAAGAAATGCTATTAATGGGACTTACTGTCAAGGTTTGAAAAGATAACTCGTTTGAAACGATCTAAACAGGATAAAGATTCTGACACTGGCCACTTAGAATGACTGCACTGAAAACTGTAGTGGAGCCCTTTTAAATTTTGCTGCTGTGCACATGGATTGCCCCAGGTGACAAAACTCTTCTTTATCAAACGAGCTGCAGCAAACTTAGTATAGGAAGCAAGTGAACCTAAGAAGAGTTGAGATAACCCAAAATGACAAGAAATAAAATCCTCCATGATTCACAGTTGAGTGTAATGTTAAGTAACAAAGGGAAAGGCTGTGGCTGAGAGTGATGGGGAAGAGGGAAGAGAGTAAAAATGGAGAGCAATGCTTAATATTTCATCCATAAGGCAGACATAGCTCACTCTGGGAAATTCTTGTGAGGGGAAAACTACTCAATATGCTTGGTTATCCAAGGAAAATAGATTTATTTTAGGGTTTCTTTTACTGATGATGTTAATCACAAGGATCAATTTTAGCCTAATTGACCTGCCATTTACAAAGTATAACAGAATACAGACATCACAATGATTATTCAACAATTTAGTGGTTACTAGTATTTAAGCTAGCAAAAAATAATTTAAAAAATGCTTCAATTTAACTCCTAATTGCTTCACACCCCAAGACTGCTCTAAGTCGTGGCACTGGGGATGAGGAGGTGGTTTGGCAATACATCACACAGTGTAGGAGAGCTTCATCTTGATATCAGTGTAGGAATTTAGTTGAACAGCAACGAGTTTTTTTCCAAGAAATGTAGAACGGCAGCACATTTGGAGTCCCCAAAGAAAGGGCCGACTCATTTTGGGACTCTGATTTCTCGCTAGATGGCGCTATTGCACTAACATTAACACGTTCCAGGAGCACTGGCAGCAACATGAACAAATCCGCTCTGGCTTTCGAAGTCTGGAAACCTACTCCAACTACAGGCCCATCAGCTGTGTCCTGAGAGTGTAGTGAAAGAAAGGGAGTTTACTAGACTTGGTACAATGCTGGAGAAAGGTGGGGGAAAGCAACATCCTTCCACTATTGCATCGGAGAATACAAGGATGAGAAATTAGCATCCTTCTATTCTTCAACACACTGCGTCTTTTTGGGTCTGAACTTTACAGACCTGAGAGCACTAATGTGGCAAAGAAACTAAAGGTGCAATACTAGAGGAGCAGTGTGGCCCAGTGTCAAGAACATGGGCCTGGGAGTTGGAGTCTGGGGGCCAGACTCTGCTGTGTGACCTTGGGGAAGTCACTTCTTACTGCCTGTTTCCTCACCTGTAAAATGAGGATTAAATACCTGTTCTCCCTCCTATGTAGACTGTGATTCCCAAGAACTATGTCCAACCTGATTTTCTTGTATCTACCCAGAACTAAGTATCATGCTTGGCTCATGCCATTTTGATAATCATGACTGGAGAGTGCTTCTGCTAGGGTCAAAACTGATTGTGGGTTGAAAAACATCTGCAGAAAATTCCTATTTCTAAGTGATGCAATGTGATTAGACTTAGTGAAAGAAAGGTTTGCATCTACTAGGACTTAATCAAACTACAGCATAGTATTTATGTCAATATCTGTCTCTCCCTCTATATTGTGAGCTTGTTGTGGGCAGTGAAAATGTCTACCAACTCACTTGTACTCATCCAAGGGCTTAGTATAGTGCTGTGCACACAGTAAGTGCTCAATAAATACCATTGATAATAATGATAGGGGCCCCCTCAGAAAGGGTAGATTTGAAGAAAGATAGGCTTTCTTTGATTAAGCACTCATTTTCCCAATTTGCTCTCCCTTCTGCATTGTCTATGAGCTAGAATCTGTACCCCTTACGCAATTGACATTAGCTCCATTCCAGAATTTATGTGTATATCTTTATATTCTGTAAGTGCTCAATAAATAAATGAGTGAATGAGTACTAAGCACTTAAGAGAGTACAATACAACAGAGTTAGTTGACATGTTCCCTGCCCACAACGATCTCATAGTCTAGAGAGGACGACAAACATTCATATAAATAATTTATATGACATACTTTATACATATGTACTCCATTTAGCTACCACCTCAAGACTCTATTTGCCTAAATCGATCAAACGGGTATGTTTTGTTCGGTTGGCAGGCAGAGGCTCTGGGCTTTCTCTTGAAGTGACAGCCTATAAATTCCGGAGGGGAGGAGGGGATTATCAAAGCCCCTTAGGGTACGCTTCGTTTGCTGGGAATGGTAATAATTCTATATGTTAAGCATTTACTATGTGCCAAGCACTGTAATAATAATAATAGTTGCATTTTTAAAGTTCTATATGCCAAGGACTATATGAAGTGCTGGGATGAATACAAGATAATTGGGTTCCACATGGGATTCACAGTTAAAGTAGAAGGGAGAACAGGTATTGAATCTCTACTTTTGCAGATGACGGAATTGAGGCACAGAGAAATTAAGTGACTAGCCAAAGGTCATACAGCAGATGAGTGGCAGAGTTGGAATGAATAAATAATAATTTGGTAAATGGTAAGCATTTACTATGTGCCAGGCACTGTTCTAAATGCAGGGGCAGATACAAGCAAATTGGGTTGGACAAGGTCCCTGTCCTGCATAGGGCTCACAGTCTTAATCCCTGTTTTAGAAATGAGGTAACTGAAGCCCAAGGAAGTAAAGCGATTTGCCTAAGGCCACATAGCAGACAAGTGATGGAGCAGGAATTAGAATCCATGACCTTTTTTAGAACCCAGGTACTCTGACTCCCAGGCCTGTGCTCTTTCTACTAGGCCATGCTCCTTCTACATATTATATAAATGCTAATTGTACAGCTGAAAAGTCAATCCAGCACAGTTTAAAAGGAGGAAAAAAAAATCTCAGGTTTTGTCTAACAGATAAGAAGCAGGCCCTTCAGCAGGAAATCTCAACAGTAGCATTGTTTCTTGGTAGGACTGGAATGGAGTTCCCATAAAGGTTTGAATACTTATGACATGTCACTTGTGACTTTTTTTTCTTGCATTTTCCTTCCTAGCTTCACCCCCGCTGTTTATTATGTTTTCCCTACCCAAGAAGGAAGTCGCTTTAAGTTGATTTCTTAGTTAATTAGACCAGAGGCCCCAGTTTATTTGTTTGCACCAGGCTCTTAATTCAGCCCCTTGTCTGTTTATGGGAAGCAAGTGGCCTGTTGACAACATGACAGACCTAATGCCATTTTCTGCAACTGAACAGGGATCTTTTAAGTTGGAGGCAAAATCCCAAATCTCAGGCACAGAGAAGAAATTGCCTGTTAGCTGTGTGTGCGAGTTTGTTGATGGAGAAATAAATTGCATCTCTCACTTTGTGGAATTTACTATTGCCTATTGGAAGCTATATTAACAACTTGAGGATGATTGCAGTCCCGAGTTTCTCCCCGGCGGCGACCTCTCTGTGTCATCTCTTCTCCCAAAGGGCTATCTAATCATTCTCCGGGCTTGTGATTTGCCCATTGAGCTGCAGCCGGAAAGAAAATTGTTAGGTTTAGTTTCATACAGTACCTGGCAAGTTGAGAAATATTTTCAACTTGTCCCTAAGGCCTGGAGTTGGTGGGGCTCTGAAGAGCTGCTTGCTGGGTTGGGGATAGGTAGTTTTCTATAAAAATTTCCTCTTGATCTTTTCTTCACCTAGGTGTTTGATGAAAAATTACCAATTTTTCATGTGGAGGTCAAAAATAGTACAGACTCAATACCTGTATTCAGTAGGAGAAAAGTTAATACTTGTGGGGGTTTAAGCACTTACTAAGAGCAGGGGAGCCCCACTTTGGAATCAAGGAGTTGAAAGAGACTTCGAGTCTGCATCCGGGCAGGTAAAAAAGAAACCAAAACTATCCATGACAGGGTGGGTATTCTTGTATAACTGTCTCCAAGGAGCAGGACTCCACAGTCTTCCTGAATAGCATATTCTGGTGTTTTATTGCACTCCTGAGGTGAGAATGTTTTCTTTATGAACAATTAAACTATCTCCTGCTTTAATTTGCATCCATTTCCTCTTATGGGGTCTTCAGTAGATTTAGGGGCATGCTAGTTAGTACACTTCCCTGTAAAAAACAAACGAAAAATAACTCATATGCTTGAAGTTCCTTGTTACCTCTTTTCTTTATTTGATTGCCACCTCATAATGCTCACAACGTGCCAAGCAAAGGTATGGTCAGGTAGGACACAGTCCCTGACCCAGTGGGGCTCAGTCTAAATAGTGGAGAGACAGACATCGAATCCCCATCTTACAGATGAGGAAATTGGAGCTCTGAAGCTGTGACTTGCATAAGTCACATAAGACAATTTTTTTTAAATGCATGAATGTCTTGAGTCTCTTCTTTGGATCTTTCCATTTTATCTTCATTTTTAATAAACTGTGGTAGTTAAACATAGTATAGTGTCCTAATCACATTGAAATGGTGCAGAACTGAGTGGAAAGCTTACTTATTAATAACTTTGGTATTTGTTAAGTGCTATGTGCCAAGTGCTGTTCTAAGCACTGCGGTAGGATCCAGGTAATCAGGTTGGACACGGTCTCTGTCTCACATGGGCCCTCACTGTCTTAATCTCCATTGTATAGATGAGGTAACTGAGGCACAGACAAGTGAAGTGATTTACCCAAGTTCACACAGCAGACAAGTGGCAGAGCTGAGATTAGAACCCAGTCTCTGACTCCCAAGACCCTGCTCTTGCCACTAGGCCATTGTTGATTTGCATGTCATACTGCTTTGTCACATTAGGACACCACCAGTTTAGTTGGCTTTTAGCTGAGTTGTTTTCAGGTTTGCATCATCAACCCAGTGTTTTTTGGTACTGCCTTTTGTTTGGCCAGTTTTTCCCACAGTGGTCTTTGCTATTTGCCTGTATTGGGTCACCCTGAATTTGACCCTGTTGAATTTCATCCTATTTTTGCAGGACCGCTCTTTCAAATTTAAGACGCTGAATCACAGGATTGCCAACTCTGGGATGGGGGTAGAGGGAGAGAAAACAAGTTAAGACCAGTGACCACCAACAAAGTTGATACTGTAGGGACAAAGCCATTGGCTCCAAGCTTTACAACTTGTAATTGTCTGCTCCAAACCTCTCATTATACCATCCCATTATAACGCTCTTCTTTTAGGACACTTTCTGAGAGCATATTGGATTTTAATGCCAGAATTACCCATGGCACCCACTTGGAGATAAAGCTGCCAAGTTTACTTTGGCCTAAATGCTTCTTCCTTTCTCTTCTCAACTTTTTAAGTGTCTTGATTGACTTGAGTACCATAGAGTGATTAGAGCCCAATAAGCCCCTTATGGGCAGGGAATTTGCCTGCTAATTCTGTGGTATCTCTCCCAAGTGCTTAGTACAGTACTTTGTGCCAAATAAAGAGCTCAAAAAATAACACCTATTCAAAGAGAAGCAGAATGGCCTGTTGGTTAGAACACTGGCCTGGAAGTCAGAAGGACCTGGGTTCTGCTGGGTTCTTCTCTGCTGTGACCTTGGCAAGTCACTTCACTTCTCTGTGCCTCAGTTACCTCATCTTTAAATGGAGTTTAAGACTGTGAGCCCCATGTGGGACAAGGACTGTGTCCAACCTGTTTAACTTGTATCTATCCCAGTGCCTGGAACATAGTAAGCACTTAAAAATACCATTGATTAGATAATGGTTGGATCTAATTAACACCTTCTCTGCCTGGAGCAAAAACTGTGCCTGTGTGGTCTCTTTTCTCCAGAAAATGCCTAGCTACTTGGTTTTACATTATTTCATTTTTATTGTTTGGTTTTTGGACTTTGTAATTAGATGTTTGTCTCCCACTGAGATTGGTTTGTTGACACACTATTAGACTGTGACCTTGGCTATATTATTTCCTATTCCTCAGCTGTCTCCCATTACTAGCCCTAGTGGGGAAGGGGATACTTTGAGCTCCCCTGGCCTCAGTGGCAGGGTTGTCAACTGTCGGTAAATTTATGCACAGTTGGTAAAAGTGAGCTAAAATCAGTATCATCTGGAGAGCCCCTAAAATATTTTGATGTTTGTAAATACCAGCGGCCTCCACCCCATATCACCCCCATTGGTCATCATAGTAACAACCATCCTGACACTTCTGTCCTAAGTCCTTAGTATGAAACACTTAGTACAGAGCTCTGCACACAGTAAGTGCTCAGTAAATACTATTGATTTATTCTTTCCCCATGTATATGTCCATTTCCCTGTCTATTTGTGCCAGTGCTTCTCGGTTTTTCCCCACCCCCACCAGAAATGACACATACTTAAAATGCAGTGACCTCACCCCTGCTTTGAATTCCATTCCTATTGGCAAAATACTAACAGCTCCAGTATTGTCTGCAGACTTGTTAAGGATGCCCTTGACTCCTCCATCCCCATCCTCTCTAAGAGATAATGAATAAAGTAGTCCCAGAATGAATCCCTGTGTAACTCCATTCCACCTGACACCCACTTATTGATTATCATTCTTGGAAGTAGTGGCTTTTGAATCAGCTAGCATCTACCATACTTTCCTAATAATAATGGATTTCTAAGTGTTTACTATGTGCCAAGCACAGTGCTAAAGCACTGGGATAAATATCTTCTTGTGGGCAGGGAAAATGTCTACCAACTCGGTTATATTGTATTCTTCCTAGAGCTCTGCACACAGCAAATGCTCAATAAATATCACTGATTGACTAAAACCTAGGAATCAGAGCAGACTCACTCCCCAACCTATTCAGGGCTCACAGTGTAAGAGGGAGGGAAAACAGGCATTTTACCTCCATTGGCAAATGAGGAAACTGAGGCAGAAAAGTAAAGTGTCTTGTTCAAGGTCACACAGCAGGTAACGGTAGATCAGGGACTAGAACCCAAGAATCCTGACTCCCAGTCCCTTTTTCCTTTGCTCTACACCTTGCTGCCTCTGCCTAACAATGGATGTGAGATTAGTGGTCAAAAGCAAGATGTTTCCAAGTTACTAACATGTCTTTAATAAGCTCTGTTAAATTGCCACCACACTTAAAAGTATTGTTTTGGAAAAATAGCTCAAATCTGAATTTGAAGTTAAACATTTGCCTTGAGGGTTAGCCTTTGCTCTTGGGTGAATGCCACAGACAATTATAAGGCTGCTTTCTCGAGGCGATATTGATTTCTATAAAGAAGGATTGTGCTAAGCTTCATTTCTGTTCTAATGAGTATCGCTCTCCTGAGGGCAGAGAGATGGATGTTCAGAGGAAAAAGACCTAAATAATAAGCCATAATAATACTTGGTGAGTGAGGGGAGGAGTTTTTGGTAAATAATGACCAGGTAGAGGACTTGATGACCTTTAACCTACCTTGTCATTAATTTCCAGAGAGACTACCAACCTGGGAAATAAGTTCCATTCACACACAAAATAAAGGCCAATTAAAACAACTGGCCCTTAATGTTGAGCAGCTTGTTGGAGAAACTGAGTTTTACTTCTAGTCTTTTCCTGCCTCTGGAAGATCATCCATACTTTATTCCTCTAACCTGCCAGTATGGCTATAATTATTTGAAATAAAAAAAGACCTTATACCTTAGGACTGGATTCTCATATATTTAAAGACTGTGTTGTGTTTGGAATAATAGCCACAGATGCTGGAGACAAATTGAGAAGCAGCATTGCCTAGTGGATAGAGCAAAGGCCTGGGAGTCATAACTACCTGGGTACTAATCTCAGCTTTGCCACTTGACTGCTGTGTGACCTTGGGAAAGTCACTTCACTTCTCAGTGCCTCAGTTCTCTCATCCGTTAAATGGGGATTAAGACTATGAGCCCCACGTGGATCAGGGACTATGTCCAACCCGATTTGCTTGTATTCACCCCAGCACTTAGTATGTTGCCTGGCACATAGTAAACACTTAGCAAATACCACATTACTGTTACTAAGTTACAAATGCAACAGCTGAGCTAAGTATTATTGAAGTGCTGAGATCAACCAAATTACAAGGAAAAGACCGAAGCTGATGGGACAAACTGGTTTGGGGATCCAGAGGTATCCATGGACTTCCTCTCTGAAACAGAAAAAAGCAAACTTCACTTTGCCAAATGAACACATGAAAAAGACCTTTGCACATTTCAAATACTATCTCTTGGCTAATTCCTCAAGGTGTGGGAACCCTGCTTCTAGGAATATGACCGCATTTTGGGGTTCTTGCATTTGGTGCACATCACCTATTGCTTGGTAACTCATCCTCATTGGATAGGGTGGTCTGGGTATATTATTCACTCGTAACTTTGGGAAAGAAGGCAAGGTTTTGGACCAAATATCTACATCTAGCTCCTAGGTTAGGGTGACCCTTAGTTTTCTGGAAAAAAAGCCATTTTTTATAGGACTGTCATTAAATGTGGAAATAGATAATTAACAAGGGGGATGGGGTGGGGGGTCATTATTTGCTTCAAGATTTGATTTAAATCGTGGTTTAAAGGGTCTAATTTTTTATGGGCTGTTTAGTTCAGGCCTCACTAATTTAAATGAAGCACACTTCTGTTTTCCAGTTATTTCCTCTGACACTGTAATTACAGCACTGTAAATTGCAGTATTTTGAACCACGACCATAAAATACATTAGTGCTTTTGTAGTTTTTCAGAGGGCTTCTCTCTACACAGCTTATAGCCGGCTAGGCTCTTGTTTAAATTAAGCTAGTTTATCAGTTAGGATAGTGGATGTTCTTTTAAGTGCAGTTAAGAAAGCACCAGTAACTGTGGTGTTAGTTGAGTGCTCACCTTGGCCCAGGCCTTAAGTGCTGGGATAGATACATGATAAGCAGATCTTGCACAGTCTCTGTCCCATATGGGGCTCACCATCTGATGGTGAGGGAGAGCATGTATTTCACCCTCATTTTACAGATGAGGAAACTGAGTAACAGAAAAGTTAAGTGACTTGCTCAAGGTCACACATCAGCCAAATGGTGGGGCCAGGATTAGAACCCAGGTCTCCTGTTTCCTAGGCCTGTGCTTTCTCCACTGCTCCACAGCGTCGTGAATAGAGCATGGACCTGGGAGTCAGAAAGAAGATGATGGGTTCTAATCCCAGCTCTGCCACTTGTCTGCTGTGTGGCCATGGGCAAGTCAGTTCACTTCTCTGTGCTTCAGTTACCTCATCTGTAAAATGGAGATTGCATCTGTGAGCCCCACCAAGGACAGGGACTGTGTCCAACTCAATTTGCCTGTATCCGCCTCAGTGCTTAGTACTGTGCCTGACACATAGTAAGTGTTTAACAAATACCATCACTATTATTATTATTACTCCAGAAAGATAAATTAAGTCCATCATCAGAGGGCACAAAGCAGAGCAAGGTGGTACAGGAAGCAGGAAACTGACTCAGTAGCAAATAGTTAAGGCTTGTAAGCAAGTTTTTTGTTTAGTAAAGGATTATTTCTCGGAGGAGACTCACACTATATAAAGTTCAGCAGAACTTCCTATTTGAAGGTGACACCATTGATACTATATCAGTGCCTGAATTCCTACCCTCTTCTTAGTTGTTTTCTTTGCCAGACACAGATGTAAGAGATACTTCGCAAACCACAAGCCATGTCATCATATGCTTGTTTCTACGAAGAAATTGTTTTGCCCACATCTCTTCTCTCCTCAAAAACCTTCTATAATTACCTGCTCTTCTGCATCAAACAGAATCAATCTATGGGTAACCATTGGCTTTAAGGCCCTCTAACAACTATCTCCTTTCAAGTCAGTCAGTCGTATTTACTGAATTCTTACTGTGTGCAGAGTACTGAACTAAGTGCTTGAGAGAGTACAGTATAACATTGTAAGACACATTCCCTGATTGCACTTTCTACTCTTCCCCAGGTAATGAATTTATTTTGCCTAAATGTCCAATTGCCTGCAGCTGATCCCTTTCCCTGACCCTTCTCACTGCCTCTCTCCTCATGCATACTCATCTGAACACTGATCACCCCATTTTCAAAATCTTCTTGAAATCACAACTCCTCCAAAAGACCTGTTTATTCTACTCAGGTCAAATCCCCCAAACTGGAAGTTCAGCATCTCTCACCCCCTGTGCACTTGAGAACTCAGAATGTTGCATAGCAAATATTTTACTTATCCTATTAACTAAGCAGTAACTCATGTACATATCTCCATTTTCTCATTCTGCCTATCTTCTGTAAATTCTCAGTGTCCAACTCCACCAAGGTCTTTGAGAAGCAGCATGGCTCAGTGGAAAGAGCACAGGCTTGGGAGTCAGAGGTCATGAGTTCTAATCCTGACTCTGCTACTTGTCAGCTGTGTGACCTTGGGCAAGTCACTTAACTACTCTGTGCCTCAGGTACCTCATCTGGAAAATGGGGGTTAAGACTGTGAGTCCCATGTGGGACAACCTGATTACCTTATATGCCCCACAGCGCTTAGAACAGTGCTTGGCATATAGTAAGTGCTTAACAAATGCCATTATTATTATTATTCGAAGACAGGCCACACCCACTAACTTTTGAAGTCTCCCAAATGATTTTAATGTAGTTCTCTGCTCCAGATTGTGGCAGGGATCATGTCTACAAACTCTGTACTGTACTCTACCAAGCACTTAGTATAGTGTGCTGCATACAGTAAACATTCAATAAGTTTGAATAATACCACTGATTGTATTGGTTAATTGATTCTAATTTGCAAATTTCTACTTTAGATGCAATTTTGAGGAATAAGTGATTCTCGTTACTTGTATTCGACAAGTGAATGATGAAATGTTTAAAGGTTACTCAATCACATGCTTTAGACCGCAAAGTGTAAAGGTTTTGTTCAAACCCACTCAGATGAGCACAGAGTCTCTTTCTTTGAGCTGCTCCATTGGCTTCAGTTCCACAGCTCCCAAGCAGAAGTTTTCCCTGACTAACTTTTCTTTTCCCCAGGCTACTCACTCTCCCTTCTGTGTTACCTATACACTTGGGGCTATATACCTGAAGCATTTTGATACTAGTCCCAGTGCTTTTGTCCATATCCCTCTACTCTGCCCTTATCTCTATCTGCAATGTTTTAAGGTTTATCTCCCCAACTAGATGGTAAACTACTTGAGGGCAGGGATCATTCTACCAACTCTATTGTATTGTGCTCTCCCAGGAGTTTAATACAGTCCTCTGCCCTCAGTAAATGCTCAATAAATACCATTTGAATTTGCAATCTTCCCTCTGATTGCCCTGAGAAAAAAGATGAATTACCTGAATGTATATATTCTGAGTGCAGACTACAAAAAAATTCCTTCATTTTTAGAGTTTTTGGTAGAGTGGTTTAAAAGTTGATCTAACCATGTGACTTTTTCAGGTTAAAAAAAATCAAATAGGAAAATTGGACTTAGAGGAGGAAAACAATTGATTAAGAGCCTAGGTTGGATGATGGCATTTGTACTTTGGATTTTTCAGGCTGGGCCAGAAGCTGAATGTGTATCTGTAGACCCTATATTGAGCACTGCTTCAAAATTAAATCTGTTCTTGATTTTTATACCTTTGATGTGGTTTATGATTAAACTGTCTCAACCTAGGACACTGACATATTTCTGACCCTTCACTTGCCACTACAGAACAGTGAAATATATTAAAATGACTTTTGTTCTTTGGAACTCCTGAAAGCAATAATCAATAAATGGCATTTATTGAGTGCTTAATGTGTGCAGTTCATTGTACTAAATTCTTGGGACAGTACACTACAACACAGCTGGTAGACAAGTTCCCTGCCCACAAGAAACTTATATTCCACAGGGCGACACAGACATTAAAATAAATTATGGATGTGGGAAGCATCAAAGTGTAAGGGAGAGGAATTGGAGAAAATTAGAGCTTAGTCAGGGTAGATGTCTTGAAGGAGATGTGGTTTTAATAAGGATTTGAAGGTGGGGAGAGTGGTGGTCTAGTATGTTTGAGTAGGAAAGGAGTTTCAAGCCAGAGGGAGTTCAGGAGCAACCATTGGCACGATAGACAAAATCAAAGTACAGTGAGTAGGTTAGCAACAGAGGAGGAAAGTGTGAGGGCTGGTTTGTAGTGGGAATCAGTGAGGTAAAGTAGGAGGGGTTGAGCCTATCCAAGAGTTTACTATAGTGCCCTGCACAGAGTAAGCACTAGGTAACTACAGTTGACTGACTGCTTTAAAGCTGATGGTAAGGAGTTTCTCTTTGATTCAGAGGTGGCTGGGTGTAGTAAGTCTTTCCTTCCTTTTCCTTCCCTCCCCTACACCAGTTTGCTTTAGGTATTTAACAGTGATAACCTTAAAAATAATAATAAAAATGTTGGTGGTATTTATTAAGAACTTAGAAAGAGTTGAGCATTATATTAAGTCTTGTCTTACATGGGTCTTACAGTCTAAGGGGGAGGGAACATTGGTGTTTAATCCCCATTTTATAAATGAGAAAACCAAGGCACTGAGAAGTTAAGTGACTCTCTCAAGGTCCTAAAGCAGGCACAGATTAGAACCCAGGTCTCCCGACTCACTGTCCTGTGCTAATTCCACTTCCAGACATATAGGGATACTTGGGTCATCCTTTTTCCTTCAAATTTTCCCCCTCCTATTTCCTTTCCTCCCGCTATTTTAAGATTAAAACGCTTATTGATCAAAAGTCATTTGCAGAGTTGGAAAGATTTAGTTCAGGGTGTTCATTAAGTGATTACTATATGCCAGGCACTGAACAAAGTGCTAGGGTAGATACAAAATAATCTGGTTGGACACAATCCCTATCCTACTTGGGGCTCAGTCACAGTCTTAATCCCCATTTTACAGTTGAGGCAACTGAGGCACAGAGAAGTTAAGTGACTTGTCCAAGGTAACACAGCAGATAAGTGGTAAAAACCCAGGTCCTTCTTACTCGCAGGCTGTCTCTCCACTAGGCCACACTGCTTCTCAGAAAAAGGTGCCATACACCTTTTTCTTGGTATACTCTCCCAATCGCTTAGTACACTGCTCTGAACACATTAAATGCTCAGTAATCACTATAGATTGGTTGAAATGAGGTTTGACTTGATTTTGCTTACCATATGCCCCCTGCTGATTTTATTCCCTGTATTTTTCATTTAACTGCACCACTTTCACATCTGGAGGGAGAGCGTTTTTTTTAAATTTAATGACATTTCTTGAATGCTTACTATGTTCTAGGCACTGTACTAATCGCTGGGGCATATACAAGATATTCAGGATGGATTTAGTCCATGTCCTCTTAGGGCTCATAGTCTTAATCCCTATTTTACAAATGTGGTAACTAAGGCACAGAAAAGTGAAATTACTTGCCCAAAGTCACACAGTAGACAAGTGGCAGAGCTGGGATAGGAACCCAGTTCTTTCTGACTCCCATGCCTGTGTTCTATCCACTAGGCCATGCTACTGTCAGAAGGGAAAAGTCAAGTACCAGGACTCTCCTTGTCAATCAAAATTTAATTTGACATAAAATGATTATAAGGTCAGAAGTGAGAAGTCTATCAGAAAGATGATCCCTGAAGTTGTGAACAGACCAGTGAACCATGGACCCAGTCTTCTTTAAGACTTCGTCCTGAGACTCCAAAGGCCCACAGACCTAGATCTATCATCAAGTTCAGTTGTCTTTTGCCGCCTTACAAATCCAAATCATTTCAGTTTTTACAGAGATGAGTTTGCTTTTTAAGTGCAGGATTCAGATTTTCTATGTTGGCTGCTTGCTTCTCCTAACCTCAGCACCTGCTACCCAATATTCTGCTTTTAAATGTCGTCTGTTTGGGCATAAACCTTAAAGACCTCTCCCAGCACCTCTTTTGAACTGGACAGAAACATTCCTTTAATTTGAAGTATCCCACTGACAAAGGGGAAAAGACATGAAATACATATATAAAAATGAGGGGAGAAAAGGGAAGAGAGAAAGAGTTGTTGGCTCTACAGGGTACCAGATTATCCCAAATTTTTGCTGGGTTCAGTTCTGTGCTGTAATTTTGTTCTGTGCTCTGGATTTTTTTTTCTACCTATCTTTCCTTTGTAGGGCCAATGCCAGGGGTTTGATGGCTCCAGCAAGCCTCTTGGCTGGCAGGGAAGAGAGGGTGTGAAGATTGGAATTCTTTTCCTCTGCAACTAATGAGAATTTAAAGACCTATTCTTCCCCTGCTTAGACTGTGAGCCTAATGTAAAGCAGGGACTGTGTCTCATCTAATTGTATATGCTCCAACACTTGGCATATAGTAAGCAGAATAAATTCCACAATCATTACTTTCATTATTAATAATTCCACTCCTATAACGTTGCCTCCTTGGATTGAACCCAGACAGCTTTGGTACTGTAGTCTCATTTTGGGGGTCTTAAGTGTCCTGGGAAGTATAAAATCCAGTTTAAAATAGTCACTAAATCTTATCAGTTCCACCTTCACAACATCCCTACAATCCTCCTTTTCTCTCCATCCTAACTGCTATCATGTTAATCCAAACACTTATCAATCACTTATGCTATCCTGCCGTGATTACTGGATCAGCCTCCTTGCTCATATCCCTGCCTCCTATCTCAACACACTCCAGTCCATACTTCACTCTGCTGCCCAAATTATTTTTCTACAAAATCATTCAGTCTATGTTGCCCTAGTCTTCAAGAACCTTCAGAAGTTGCCCATCCATCTCCACATCAGAAACTCCTTACCATCGGCTTTAAAGCACTCAAGCAGCATATCCCCTCCTACCTCACCTCACTGCTTTCCTAATTCAGCCCAGCCCACACACTTCACTCCACTAATGCCAACCTACTCAATCTGTCTCGATCTCATCTATCTTGCCATTGACCTCTCACCCACCTCTTGCCTCTGGCCTGGAATGCCCTCCCTCTTGATATCCAACAATTACTCTCCCCACCTTCGAAACCTTATTGAAAGCATATCTCCTGCAAGAGGACTTCCCTACTTTATTTCCTCTTCTCCCACTCCCTTCTGTGTCACCCTGATTTGCTTCCTTTATTCACCCCTCCGTCAGCCCCACAGCACTTATGTACATATCTGTAATTTATTTATACTAATGTCTGTCTTCTCCACTAGACAGTAAGCTCATTGTGGGCAAGGAATGTGACCTACTCTTGTTATATTGTATTCCCCAAGCACTTAATACAGTATTCTGCACACAGTAAGCACTCAATAAATATGATTGATTGATCCAGTCGGTAGTATTTACTGAGCGCCTACTTGTGTGAAATGCATCAATTAATCGTATTCACTGAGCGATTACTGTGTACTAAAGCACTTGGGAGAGTACAATACGATAGAGTTGGTAGACACCATCCCTACCTTGAAGGAATTCACAATCTAAAGGGGGAGACTGATACTAAAATAAATTACAGCAAAGGGAAGCAGCCAAGTATAAGGAGTGTTGTCCCTCTTACTTAAGACTGTGAGCCCCTTGAGGGACGGAGACTGTTTCTAACCTAATTAACTTGTACCTACCCCAGCACTTACAACAGTGTTTGATACATAGTAAGTACATACACAATACCACAAAAGGAAATATACAGAGGGGCAGTGGAACTGGGGTAAGTATCAAAGTGTGTAACCTACAGGCCAAAAGTGAAGTACAAAAGCGATGCAGAAGGGAGAGTGAGAAAACTGAGGAAACAAGAGGTTAGTTGTTTAGCTCTCAGGAGAGTAGGATGCAAAATCCCAGCCCTCAAGAAGCTTAAATTTAATAGAGCAGAACTTCTCTAAAGCATTCCTCTTACCCAACCCGCCACCTGAACCCAAAGCTGTCAAACACATCTATCAGTGAGGGGGCCAGGTAAGTGGGGAGAAGCGGAGAACACCTCAGGGCTCCCACTTTTGTGGCTCTGCGTCTTACAGAGGGAGAGTCCTGGGCCTGCTAACTGATGGCTCTGTACCACAATCTGATTCACCTGCTCCTAGAATTGGTGCTGCCTCACTGTAAGTTGAGGTTCCAGAAATTCCTCCTCTGCCAAGCTAATTCTTTGCATTCCTATATTTTCCTATGACTCCCCCAGCTTTACTCTGCCCTGGTTTGACTCTCAATTATTGCGCTGTAGCTTGCAGTCGCCCAAGTCAGGAGTTCAAATTGCACCAGGGCTGTGTTTGTTGTGCTTTTTATATCTTAGGTTGCAGCAGCCCATCTGCTACTGCTTGGCACAGTGGAAAGAGCACGGGCTTTGGAGTCAGGGCTCATGAGTTCGAATCCCAGCTCTGCCACTTGTCAGCTGTGTGACTGTGGGCAAGTCACTTAACTTCTCTGTGCCTCAGTTCCCTCATCTGTAAAATGGGGATTAAGACTGTGAGCCCCACGTGGGACAACCTGATTCCCCTGTGTTTACCCCAGCGCTTAGAACAGTGCTCTGCACATAGTAAGCGCTTAACAAATACCAACATTATTATTATTACTGCTATAAAATAATAATGTTGGTATTTGTTAAGCACTTACTATGTGCAGAGCACTGTTCTAAGCACTGGGGTAGATACAGGGTAATCAGGTTGTCCCACGTGAGGCTCACAGTTAATCCCCATTTTACAGATGAGGGAACTGAGGCACAGAGAAGCTAAGTGACTTGCCCACAGTCACACAGCTGACAAGTGGCAGAGCTGGGATTCGAACCCATGACCTCTGACTCTGAAGCCCAGGCTCTTTCCACTGAGCCACGCTGCTAATAATGGTACTTGCTAAACACTTACTATGTGCCAAGCACTGTTCTAAGCATTGTTCCAAACAGTTACTAGCACTGTTCTGAGGTAGATACAAGTTAATCGGGTTGAACACAGGTCCTGTCCCATATGGGGCTCAAACTCTTAATCTCCATTTTACAGATGAGGGACTTGAGGC
Source organism: Ornithorhynchus anatinus (assembly GCF_004115215.2). Taxonomy (NCBI): domain Eukaryota; kingdom Metazoa; phylum Chordata; class Mammalia; order Monotremata; family Ornithorhynchidae; genus Ornithorhynchus; species Ornithorhynchus anatinus. The sequence goes on along the minus strand of NC_041728.1, from coordinate 49,666,706 downwards.
CCAGAGAAGTGAAGTGACTTTCCCAAGGTCACCCAGCAGACAAGTGTCAGATCTGGGTTTAGAACTCAGCTTCTTCTGACTCCCAGGCCCATGCTCTATCCACTATGCCATACTGCTTCTCTTATAAACCCCTGCCCACCCAGAGCACCAGTTTGCCTTTGTCTTCTGCACTCAGCAGGGGTTGCTATGGAGGGGGGGTGGGGGTGGGGAGGGGCTGTCAGGGCAGGACAGGGAATCTGACCCAGAGCAGCAGGGAGGTGTATGAGTGGAGCCTGTCAAGTTGGTCTCTCCCAGGTGGAAGGAAGGGGTTGGGCAGAGCAGGCCAGTTCACCTTGCTGTGGCAAACTGCAAGACCAGAACAGGGACTGAGCTGACTGGAGGGAGGTGGGGCTAATTAACCATTATTACTTGGCTTTAAGTGCTGGAGTAAATACAAGGTTAACAGATCAGACACAATCCCATTTCTATACTTATCCTCTTTCATCGTAACAGATGAGGAAACTGAGGGCTAGGGATGAAAAGTGTCTTGTTGCCCAAAGTCACACAACAATGCAGAGACTCCTCACTTGTGATTTGTGCTTTTTCCACAAGGCCACATTCCCTCCCCACTTCTAATTTTTATACCAGGAATAGCTGCTGATCTAATCTTGGCTAAGTGCCTTATCCTGCATGGTGGAGATTGAGGGAGAGGAGCTATTTTACAAAGGTCTTAATCAATCAATGGTATTTATTGAGCACTTACTGTGAGCAGATCACTGTACTAAGCTTTTGACAGAGTACAACAGATTTAGCAGACACAGTCCCCCTCCTATAACAAGTTTGCAGTCTAGAGGGGGACATAGACATTAATATGAACAAATACGTAGTTTTTATAATATGTACTTTAAAGAGATGTACATGTCAGCCACATGACTCCTTACAGATTGAATTTATGCTTAAAACCTAACAGCTTGTATTTACGAGATGCTAGTAATGAGCCTCTCTCCTTTGTGGCCAAACAGGACACTAGGAAGCCATACCCCTGCAGGAAGAAAGAGCACAGGGAGAAATTGGTTATCAGAAATGAGAAATCTCCCCTCGGTGAGATCCCTGTCACTCTGGCTCCTGGTTTGAGCAGGGGCCTGCAATTTGGGGTCCTTCCTACCCTCCCTCCACCCCCCTCTCTCTCCCTCCACATCCTCCAGCAGCATGATGTAGTGGATAGAGCACAGGTCTGGGAGTCAGAATATCATGAGTTCTAATTCTGGCTCTGTCACTTCTCCACTGTGTGACTAGGGGCCAGTCATTTGACTTCTTTGTGCTTCAGTTACCTCATCTGTAAACTGGGGATTGAGACTGTGAGCCCCACATGGGACAGGGACTGTGTCCAACTAGATTTGCTTGTATCCACCCCAGCACTTAGTACAGTGCCTGGCACAATGTAAGTGCTTAACAAATTCCATCATTATTATTATTATTATTGTTATCCTCAGTACCACCATGCAATAGCGTCTAGGGAGGGATAAAGATGAGTGAGGAGGAGTCAGAGAAAAATGATGGAAATTTTTTTTTATCTTTCCCATCTAAAATTTACTGAGCGAACTACAGAACTCACTAGTGTCTCCTTTTATGCTTCGTTGAAAAATAGAAGTCTCTTTGTTATTCTTTCCTGATCCTAGCCCTGCACTTTTTTGTTCAAGTGCTGGTCTTTTAATAGACAAGTTTCATGTCGACGGGTATTGGATTGACAGCTCCAGTAGCCAAGTCTTCTATTCATCCCCAGGAGGAGGAATAGCATGTAGACTGGAGGATTGATTTAATTTTTCCCTCTCTGAATGTTGGTGTCCCAACTGCGTACAGATCAGCTTTGAAAGAGACGTAAGGGCAGCCTGGAAAAACCTTCCATTTAGAAAGACGCTCTGTTTTTATCAGTGGTGTCCTCGCCTCTTTAGCTCAGTCAGTCAGTCCTATTATTGAGTGCTTACTGAGTGCAGAGCACTGTTCTAACCACTTGGGAGAATACAATAGGATAATATGAGACTGCCCACAATGAACTTACAGTCTAGAGAGTAGCGCAAAAGGGAGCAGCATGGCCTAGTGGGAAGAGCACAGACCTGGGAGTCAGGACCTGGGTTCTAATTCTGGGTCTGCCACTTGTCTGCTGTGGAACGTTGGGCAAGTCACTTAACTTCTCTGGACCTCAGTTAACTTATTAACTTATCTTTAAAATGGGGATTAAGTCTGTGAATCTTATTTGGGATATGGACTGTGTCATACCTGATTATCTTATGTCTACCACAGAGCTTAGTACAGTGCCTGGCATGTAGTGAATGCTTAAGAAATGCCATTAAAAGAAAAAAAGGGAAATTACTTGCAAACAGGATACAGAAAAGTGGTTTCTTTGAGAGAGTCCCTCTACCCTTGCTGCTGCCACAGCCGGACTGCCTCTGCCAAAATGGTAGCACCGCGTTCCACCACCCCATAACAGGAAGAACAGTCAGCTACCTCCTCCGACCCCAGTGTGGACTCTTGTGTTAGCCCTGAGGGCTTGTTACAATGAACTATTATGGTCCATTTTGACTTTTTTTTAAAATGGTATTTAAGCCCTTACTATGTGCCAGATGCTGTATTAAGCACAGCAGTAAATGCAAGCTAATCAGGTTGGACCTAATCTATGTCCCACATTCATTCATTCAATAGTATTTATTGAGCGCTTACTATGTGCAGAGCACTGTACTAAGTGCTTGGGATGTACAAATCTGCAACAGATAGAGACAGTCCCTGCCCTTTGACGGGCTTACCGTCTAATTGGGGGAGACAGGCAGACAAGAACAATGGCAATAAATAGAGTCAAGGGGAAGAACATCTCATGAAAACAATGGCAAATAAATAGAATCAGGGTGATGTACATCTCATTAAACAAAATAAATAGGGTGATGACAAAATAAATAGGGTGATGATAAATAGGGTGATGGCATGATCCCACATGAGGCTCACAGTCTGAATCTCCATTTTTCAGATGATGTAACTGAGGCAAAGAGAAGTGAAGTGACCTGACAAAGTGGCAAAGCTGGGATAAGAACTTTGGTCCTTCTGACTCCCAGGCCTGTGCTCTGGGACATGCTGCTGTTATATTATGCTGACACAGATCCCAAGATGAGACCTTTTAAGTGCATTTTCATTAGCAAGTTAAGACCAAATTCCAGAGCTGGGCCTTATGGTGCTGTTGCTAGCCTTGCCATGGGCTGATGCTAGTGCCACAGCACCGCCACACTCTCATTGGTTCCCTTCAAGAAACAGCAAATGTTCTGCCAGCAAATGAACCACCCATCCTGAGATGAGCCCAGCCAAATGAAATCAATCAATCAAATCAATCATTTTTATTGAGCACTTAGAGTAGAGCTCTTGGGATGAAACAATTCACAAGATCTAGATCTATTCAATCAATGTTTCCTCCCCACTTAGGGTGCTCCTGAAAGATATTCATATTTGTGTTCAAAATCTTGCTTTGTTGCAGGCATCGCTCCATTATTCAGGGACCAATTAGATAATCCAGCCAGGTGATTGTGCAACTTCCTTGTTTGCCTCTTTCTTCTCCTGCTGCCAGCTTTGTGGCCATTTTGCTGCTCATTAGTGCCTATGCCAGAGGGTGTGTAAGGGGAAGTGGAGTGAGATGAAACTCACATCCCTGAACAGCAGGAAGCTGAACATCTGTTATCCAAACAGATCAGCTATCTGAACTAGTGGTTAGATCGTGGGGTTTTGTTTTTTTTTGACTGAGCAGAATTGGCAGGCTAACCGAGCCTGTTCAGTTGGGTTATTCAAACTTTTGATGATCTGAACTGGTCTCGGCCCCAGTGACTTCAGTGAATCGGTTTTATCACTCTTCTGTGCTCTCTGTATGCAGTTATAGGGCAAGGTTTGGAGACGGGAGGAGGTTAAAGGTTTGGGATAATAATATATTTTTTCCCCTCTAGTCATATCTCTTATTCATTCCACCCTTGTCTCCTACTAACCCTTCACCCCTTTGGTAAGTGAGAGTTGAAGAATAAAACTAAACCCATGTAGAAAGTACTCAAAGCAAAGTACAAACATAATTCTTTCTATAATAATGATTGTGGTGTAAAATGAAATGACTGCACATTTTTGTAGAAAAATGATCAAAGCAGCAGAGTGGACTAGAGTGGGAAGAGACAGGAGGCAGGGAGATCAGCAGTAAAAATCAAGAGAATCCCTTCTAATCAGGCAAGACTAATATTGAAGAAAAAGTAAACAGTCTGCTGATGGGTTTTTTTTTTTGGTATCTATTAAGCACTCACTTTGTTCCAGGCACTGCACAAAGTGCTGGGGTAGATTCAAATTAATCAGGTTGGATACAGGCCATGTCTCACCTGGTGCTCATGGTCTTAATGTTCCTTCATGGTCATGCACTGGGAGTTGTGAACAGAGAGAAAGACATGTAAAAGGATCTTGAGGGAATTAGAAACAGGCAAATAGAAAACTAAATGTATGCAGAAATACAGATGAGAGAGAAAACTACAGGATGCTAGAACTCTATACTTAAAGCAAAATGCTGATGTGATTTGAACCTGTGTGGCCAAGTTGGTTGATTCTGGTTGGTTTTGGATTAGCTGGGCTCAAACCAAATACGATCCTTGGGACCTAACAAAATTTTTCACTCCATTTTATCTCAAATGTCTGTTGTCCAACTAGACTGTAAATTCTTTGAGCACAGTGATAATGTCTAGAAACTCAATTGTGTTTGTGCTCTTCTAAGCATTTAGTACAGTGCTTTGCACATAGTACTTGCTTGATAAATGACAGTGATTGATTAATGAATTAGGTTTTTTTTCCTGTTGTTTAGTTGACTAAACCTACCTCTCCTTTTAACTTTTCAACTTTGTCTGTCTCCACCCCTCTAGGCTCTGAGTTCACTGTGGGCAGTGAATGTGTCTGTTCACTGTTGTACTGTACTTTCCCTGGCACTTAATACAGTGCTGTGCACACAGTAAGTGCTCAATGAATATGACTGAATGACTGAAAGAACTTTGATTAGATTTCATACTATTCAGAATACTGATCTCTCCAGAACATTATTAGTTTTTGTGGTTTTTTTGTTAAGAGTTTACTATGTCAAACACAATTCTGTACAATGGGGTACAAGTTGATTAGGTTAGACACAGTCCCTCTGCCCCATTGGACTCACAATGTAAGTAGGAGGTGGAACTGGTATTTAATCCCCATTTTACAGTTGAGGAAACTGAGATCTGGGGAAGTTAAGTGATTTGCCTGAGACTACACAGAAAGCAATTGTCAAAGCAGGCATTATAATACATTCCTTTTGGCTCCCAGGCCCATACTCTTTCCACTAGGCCACCTGCTTTCATCTTGACAGTGCCATCAAAGGATGCTTGGAAGGATAGTATCATGGTAGTTTCCTTCATCCACCCTCATGATTACAGTTGAACCAATTCACATCCCTACCTCTCATAATTGGTCAGTTTAAATGACTCCATTCATTAGTAAGAAGCTCAGCCAGGAGGATAAAATAACTAACTCGAGGTCCGGTAGTAAATCAAAAGCACAACAGTTCAGGGAATGGACATTTTGCTGCAAAAGCTATTGAAGATGCTATAACTTCTCCTTTAAAATATTCAGTAGAAATTCATCTGAAAGAATGGGTTTGATATTATCCGGGCTTCTCAGCCCTACATGCTGGCAGAAGGGCCCCTAGAGTCACTTTAGGAGATCCTTTTCAGGATCTTAAGACTCCGCAGTTATTTTATTCCTCTAACACAAATTTAAGGACCTTTTCTGCCCATAAGAAACAGCATGGCTTAGTGGATAGAGCATGGGCCTTGGAGTCAAAGTACCTGTATTCTTATCCCAGCTCTGCCACTTATCTGCTGTGTAACCATGGGCAGGTCACTTAACATCTCTGGGCCTCAGTTTCTTCCTCTGTAAAATGGTAATTCAATGTCTGTTCTCTCTTCTACTTAGACTGTGAGCCACCACGTTAGACAGGTACTGTGTCCAACTTGATTAACTTGTATCTACCCCAGTGCTTAGAATAATGCTTGACACTTAGAAAGTGTTTAACAAATATAATTACAATAACAATAATGATGATGATGATAATAATAGTATCCCTTGCATTTCAGGTAAAGCACAGTAAAATAAGGAAACAGAAACATTTTGGGAACACAGAGATGTTTTGTATATATCTTTAACAAAGGCCTGATTGTCTAGTAAAATTTGAGAGTAGATAGATAGGATTCTGGTAGTAGAAGAAAGGAACAGAGAATGAGAATATTGGGAAATAAGGGGAAAAAGAAAGACAATGAGGAGAACAGCTAAGAGGGAACAAAATATGGAGACTCAGATGTTATAACATATTCTGCTCTTTTGAACTTGCATTGTTAATGCAACATTTCTTGAAACTGAGCTCCCAGTACATCAGAGAGTGTCCTTGTGCACAAAATTAAATACAGTATTTGGACCATGTGCCATTGGCTATCTCTATTCAGCTTCTATTAAGGTTCCTGGAATACTTTTCTATGACAAAAATGAGAATGTTACTGTCTATTTACTCTTTACATTGGTTCTCTCCCTACTGACTTTCTGCTTCTTTTTAACCATCACTCAATTCATGTGGCTATACATTTTCAGTTTCATTAAGGATGCCAATTTTGAGTTTCCTCCCACCCTTAATGGATAGAGCAAAGAAATGATTTTCTTACCTGCTGTCTTTTTTTTCCTTTTCTGAAGTAATCCCAGTCGTTCCAGGAGCTTATTAAGTTTTTTTGCCTCTTGCTGATAAGGCCATTCCCTGGGACAATCAGGATTGCGAGTGTTGGACAGAATATCAAGTTAAACCACAATTCTAAGGTTTAGTTTATTACATTTATACCATACTGAAATTTTTTTTTAAAACTATCCAAGTTCTACTGCTTTTTCTGGCAATCTGGAATGTCTGTGGGTCTGAACAGACTGGTCCTGTCTTCCTCTAAGTGACTGAGCTTTTTTAAAGACAGCAAGATGTAGTAGTGTGGTTTAATGATAAAAGCAAGGGACTGGGAATAAGAGACCCTGTTCTAATCCCCACACGGACATTTTTCTGCTGTAAGATCTTGGGCAAATCACTTAGCTTCTCTGAGCCTTGATTACCTCATCTGTAAAACGGGGAGTAATACCGTGAACACCAAATGGGACATGGACTATGTCAATCAAACATTTATTGAGTGCTTATTGTGTGCAGAACACTGTACTAAGTGCTTGGAAGAGTACAATATACAATATAACACATTGGTAGACACATTCCCTGCCCACAATAAACATGATTGGCCTGTATCTACCCCAGGCCTTAGTATAGTGCCTGGGTCATAGTAACTTAACTGATACCATTTTTTAAAAAGAGTTTTAGTTGGTTTTTATTTTTCAGAGACACAAAAAGTCTGAATACAGGTATGATTTGTGGAATTTGGTTTATTTAGGTGGATGGACCCATTTGAGCATTTGAGCTGTTAATATCTGGAATTATGTGCCTTTAGGTATCCCATCTCCTGAGTCCTACCCCATGCTCCTCGCCTCACTCCACAGTGCTCTTTGAGGAATAGATTTCTTCGATTATTGACTGGGGAGGCGTGACTTGGATGGAAAGCCACCTTCCTTCTTCCACGAATATATGTGGTCAGGGGAAAAGGAATTCTGTCAGTTATTTAATTTGGGGAACAGGTCCTTCAGCACACCCTTGTCTCTTTCTTCCCTGACACCAACCCCTCACTGGGTGGAGGTGTAGGGGGGCCAGGAAGAGTAGGCTATCCCCACTAGAAATGATTAGTGGTGATGGATAAAATCCTAGCCATTTAGAGATTAGTATGCTATCTGTCTTAGCCTGAGCAGAATTTCTGGTTCATTTTCCTTAGTCCTTTCTGCTATCAGTCCATTTCTCCCCTTTCCATTATGCTGGAAAAAGAAAAAGAAAATGATTAAGTCTCCAAAGAGGTGCAATGGATAAAAATGACCTGAGGCTACAAAAGGAAAAGTTTAGGATGGACACTAGGAAAGATTAACAGTAATAAAGATTAGGCTGCAGCATAGAGGATGCCTTCACTGCAGAGACACCGGGAAAGGTTAGATAAGATATTAACATTAATGAGGATGAGAAAATCCCCTTAAAATAGAAGAGCTGAAATGGGGACAGAGGGAGGAAATCAGAGTGAGTGACCTACAGGGATCTTTTCTGTTCTTGCTCTATAGGTATTAAGGAATAACATTTCTCTGTGGCAGAGGAGTTCAGTGTCTTAGAGCCTGGACCTGTGCATTTGACTGCTTCTTCTGTACCTCCACTGCCCCTTTTTTTCTACAAATCTAAGCATCTTCTCAAACTCACTCTTTATTCCTCTGTTGCTTTAATCTTTCAATTATTTCTTTGGGGAACTCATCTAGATTGTATGTTTCATGTTACATCATCTCCCTGACCGCCACACCCTCCCAGATGACTTCTAAATTTGATTTTCCACCCGTGACCTCTCATCTCATTATTATTATTATTATTATCCATATTTCCACTTTTTTAATGGTATTTACTAAGCACATACTATGTGCAGGCACTATACTAAGATCTGGGATATATATAGGAGAATCAGGTTGGACACAGCCCATAGCTCACAGTCTTAACCCCATTTTACAGATGAGGTAACAAGTCCAGAGAAGTGAAGTGACTTTCCCAAGCTCACACAGTAGGCATATGGTGGATCTGGGATTAGAACACAGATCCTCTGACTCCCAGGCCTGTGCTCTTTCCACGAGGACATGCTGCTTCTCCTGACTTCCCCCTCCCTAACAATGGAGCCATATTATTTCTCTCCCTCAGGTGTGCAACTTTGGAATCTTATTTGACTCTTTCTCTTTTACTCCCCCAAACCAATCTACCATGAGTAATGTCATGAATCTGCCTGTTTATTTCCAATCTCATAACCATTTTGCTGGCACAATTCTTTGCTCTATTGTATCTGAATTTATGAAATAGCTTCCTTACAAGTCTCTTTGCCTTCAGTCTATCCCTGTTCCATCTGTTACACATCAGAAATAAGTCTTTCTTGAATATCAGTCTGATTAGTATCAGTACCCCTATTCCTTGAATCAAGCTTCATTCATTCAATTGTATTTATTAAGTGCTTACTGTATGCAGAGCACCATACTAAGCACTTGAGTACACTAAAAGAATAAACAGGCACATTCCCCTCCCACAATGAGCTTATAGTCTAGAGAGGAAGACAGACATTAATATAAGTAAAATTCAACTGGTACACCCCACATAGCTGGCTTCATGTCCCCTATATTCAAGTTTGGATTTCCCCCAAAGATAGTTAACTCCATGAGAAAAGGAGATAAAAGTTCTTTAAAAATTTTTTTTAAATTTCCCAAATTAATCAGTGGAGTTTATTGAGTGTTTACTGGGTGCAAAGTATGGAAGTAAGTGCTTGTGAAAGTACAAATCAATGAGTTGGTAGACATGAACCCTACCACTAAGGAGGAGCAGTGTGGCCTAATGGATAGAGCACTGGCCTGGGAGTCAAGGATCCTTTGTTCTAATCTTGGCTCAAATTTGCCTCAAATACCTCATCTGTATAATGGAATTAAAATTGTGAGCCCCAGTGTGGGACCTAGACTGTGTCCAACATGATTAGCTTGTATCTACCCCAGCACTAAGTTACATTACCTGGCACATAGTAAGCACTTAAATACCAATTTTTAAAAAAAGGAGCATGCAGTCTTAAAGGAGAGATAGACATTAAAATAAGTTACAGGTAGGGGAAATTGCCAAGAATAAGATTATGTACATAAGTGCTATGGGGCTGGGTGTGTATCTAAGTGCTTAAGGGTTACATACACAAGTGCAGAGGTGAGGCAGAGGGGGCAGGTGAATAGGGCAGGGTTAATAGGGAAAGCCTTTTGGAACTTTGAAAATGGGAAAAGTGGTGGTCCATTGGATATGAATGGGGAGAGAGTTCCAGGCCCGAGGGAAGATGTGGGTCAGTGATGAAACAGATGAAATTGAAGCACAGGGAGTAGGTTGCTGGTAGAGGAGTGAAGTGTACAGGCTGGGTTGCAATAAATAAGGTAAGAGGGGAGAGTTAAGTCCCTTCAAGCCCATGGTAAGGACTTTCTATTTGATTCAGAGGTGGATGGGCAACCACTGGAGATTTGTGAGGAGTGGGGAAATGTGAACTGAATGGTTTTTTATTCATTCAATCATATTTATTGAGTGCATACTATGTGCAGAGCACTGTACTAAGTACTTGAAAAGTACAATTCGGCAACAGATAGAGATAATGCCTACCCAACAATGGGCTCACAGTCTGATATGGGCAGCAGAGGTAATAATGGACTAGACTGTGAGCTCCCGTTTAGACCGTGAGCCCTTTGTTGAGCAGGGATTGTCTCTATCTGTTGCTGAATTGTACTTTCCAAGCACTTAATACAGTGCTCTGCACATAGTAAGTGCTCAATAAATACAATTGAGTGAATGAATGAGAAGGTAGAAACAGGAGGCAGGGAGGTCACGAGGAGGCTGATGCAGTAATCAAGGTGAAATATAAGTGTTTGGATCAGCATAGTAGTAGTTTGGATGGAGAGGAAGTAGTCTTTTGAAGATGGAACCAATTGGATTTGGAGACAGACTGAATATGTGGTTTGAATGAGAGATGAGCTGAGGATAACGTCATATCCTCAGTCTTCCAGACCCAGTGGATGCTTAATAACACAATAATTGAAAGTTGATGAAATAGGGGATTCTAGAATAAGGATTCTAGCATAATTTCCTTGTGATTTCAGACAAATTAATCATTTTTTTTCTGGACTCAAAATCAAACAATCCTCATGAGCCATTGTGAAGTTCAGAGGGAGAAGATTCGAGTAAAGTGGCCTGGGCTTCTTACCCAAAAGTGCCATAAGGTTTTATCATCTTAAATACCAGCTGCTGGGTTATAACTTTTTTTGTAAGAAGGAATACTGTCCCTTCTATTGTTTTGCAGGTGGACAAAATCATGGTAGCTTTCCAAAGTTCATGGTTGGGCTTTCATTTGAAATTCATGAAAGTTACCACCTAACTTCCAACAATTGTTTACTAAAAAGCAATTAACCAGCCAAAACTATAATGACTTTAATGTCAAAATATGCCAGAGACATCTGCTAAGCGGGCCATGCCTGCCTCCAGAGCATATGCTACGAGCCCCTGGCATAACACAGCCAAGGCACAACAGCACATAGCATATTGGGAGTAATAAACTGGACCAGACTCAGCCAACCTCCACCCTCCTCAGCCACTTCCCCCAGCCAAAATCAGAGGTGCCAACTGTGAGGCTCCTCTTGAAAAAGTGCCAGTCAAATATTACCAACTAATTTATTAGGCATTGATCTTACTGGGTAGGATCTGCTGAGAGCTTCAGTTCCTGAGCTGATTTTGGAACATATCCATGCAAATCTTATTGTGAATTTGACAAGAGATTACAAAATAACCCCCAATCCAACAACAACATAAAATAGGATCCAGACTAGCTGTTTCTGGGCATTCTATTTGTTATTTCAATGTGAATGAATATTCATTCACATTATAAAAAGCTCCTCAGTTCTCCTTTTTCTTGTTTCTTTGGGCCAGACTGTCTGTTCATAGTAGATATCCAGGAGAAGAAATGTGCTTGCTGCTTGATCTCTGTTGAAGACTTCAAAAGGGGCCTTAAGTGCCTTAGATAAACAAAAGCAGAGCTGGGCTGCTCTGAGTTAACTGGGAAATCCTGGTGGACCTAAAGGCAGGCAAGAGGGAGTTTCAGTGAAATGATCAATGGTATTTATTGAGCACTTACTGTGTGCAGACCACTACACTAAGCACTTGGGAGAATATAATACAAAAGAGTTGGTTGACATGGATTGCTTCCCACAGAGAGTTTACAGAATGGTCAGGGAGATAGACACTGTACTCGTCCGCTGGACTGTATATATCTTTACCACTCTATTTATTTTTATTTTATTTAATGAGATGTACATCACCCTGATTCTATTTAGTTGCCACTGTTTTTAGGAGATGTTCTTCCCCTTGACTCTATTTATTGCCATTGTTCTTGTCTGCCTGTCTCCCCCATTAGACTGTAAGCCCGTCAAACGGCAGGGACTGTCTCTATCTGTTGCAGACTTGTTCATCCCAAGTGCTTAGTACAGTACTCTGCACATAGTAAGCGCTCAATAAATACTATTGAGTGAATGAATGAACATTAAAATGAATTACAGACAGATGTGTACTTAAGTGCTGTGGAGCTGGAGAAGGGGTGAATATCCAAGTGCTAAAAGGAACAAGCCAAAGGGTACAGGAGATGTAGAAGGGAGAACTTAGACCAGGAAATGAAGATTTAGGGGGAGAAGAAGACCTCTTTAAGGAGATGTGATTTAAGATGGCTTTGAAGATGGGGAGAGTGGTGGTCCATCAGATACAAATGGGGAGGGAGTTTCAGGCTGGAGGCAAAAGATTGGCAGTGAGACAGACAAGATCTAAGTGGGGTCAGTAGGATGGCTTTAGAGGAGGAACTATATAGCTGTGTAAATAGAAAGAGAGGCCCTATCTTGTTCATTTGTTCTGCGGTGTTTGTTAAGGGCTTATGGTGTATCAAGCATTGTTCTAAGCGCTGGGGTAGATGCAAGTTTAACAGGTAGGTACACAATCCCTGTACCACATGGGGCTCACAGTCCAAGTAGGAGAGAGTTGGAGAAGCAGCATGGAGTAATGGAAAGAGCACGGGTCTAGGAGTCAGAAAGTCATGGGTTCTAATCCCAGCTCTGCCACTTCTCTGCTGTGTGACCTTGGGCAAGACACTTAACTTCTCTGTGCCTCAGTTACCTCATCTGCAAAATGGGGATCGAGACAGTGAGCTCCACATGGGACAGAGACTGTGTCCAACCCAATTTGCTAGTATCCACCCCAGCACTTAGTATAGTTCCTGGCACATATTCATTCATTCAATAGTATTTATTGAGTGCTTACTATGTGCAGAGCACTGTACTAAGTGCTTGGAACGTACAATTTGGCAACAGATAGACAATCCCTCCCCATTGATGGGTTTACAGTCTAATGGGGGAGATAGACAAAAACAGTAGCAATAAATAGAATCAAGGGGATGTACACCTTTATTAACAAAATAAATAGGGTAATAAAAATATATACAAATGAGCAAATAGTACGAGCAAATGCACAAATGAGCAAGTGCACATAGTAAGCGCATAATAAATACCATAATAATAATTATTATCTAATCCTCATTTTTCAGCTGAGGAAACTGAGGGACAGGCAAGTTAAATGATTTGCCCCAAATCACACAACAACCTATTGGCAGAGCTGAGGTAAGAACCCAGGTGCTCTGAGCATGTGAATTTTCAGAGAATGTTAGGAGGCATTGAAATTGAACACCAAATTATTTCTTTAAAAGCATCTTGCACTTCATGATATCTTTGTGCTAGCAAAGTGGCTCAAACAATTTCACCCTGAACAATCCCTTCCTCATCCACCTGCACTTGGGATCTGCTCAATTTTCAGGTACCCTGGAAGATCACTGTTACTGGGCTTTGTCCTATGCTGCTACCACTGGACTAATGATTTAGAGGATAGCCAAGGATGACTATGAGATCTCTCTTTCACAGAACATAACATTTAGCACTAAACTCTTCATTGCCTCATTGTAATTGGGATTCTTTTTCCCTAGGTGCATTATTTGGCACTTGTTTACCCTGAAACAATTCTAACATTTTTCTGCCCCTCAGCTTTGAGGTCTTCCCACAACTACTCACCATTTGTATGGGAAATACACAGTTCAGAGAATCGTGATGACACCTAAAAATGTCCACTGCATCTTCAAGATCATTTATGAAGATTTTAAAATACGTACTAGCACTGATCTCTGGGGTAAGCACACTATACAGTTTTCCATCCTTAGCTGACCACTTAACTGATTACTTAACTTTAACCTTCGTTTCCTGCTTATAGCCAATCCCTGTATATAACAGAACATCCACTCCAATCCCATGATTACTTGTTTTTTCTTAAAAAACAACAACAATGACAACAAAATATTTGGGGTGGGATCTTGTCATGTCTTTATAAGTGCCACAAGCATATCATGTACTCATCCTGTCAACTCTCAATTACTGTGGCAATGGGAACCAAACAATAAATAGTATTTGGGCAGATACTCTGTGCAGATTACTGTACTAAATGTTTAGGAGAATATAATAAAGTTTGTAAACATGATCCTTCCCCTCAAGGAGTTTATAATCTAACACAGGAGTTAAACCCTAAAATAATTGACTCTTGGAGATTAGCAAGAGAGCTTTAAGACCAAAGACATTGACTGAACTCATACTGTGTGTGGAGTACTGTACTAAATGTTTGGGAACATACAATAGAGTAGAGTTGGTAGACAAGTGCATTTCTCACAAGTAGTTTACAATCTGGAGGATTAGAAGCCAGTAAAATAAATAATGGAAAGGAGAAAAGGCAAGGCATAAGGACATGTACATAAGCACTATGGGGAAGATGATGGAGTAGATATAAAATGCTTAAAGGATTTAAAAGAAGCAGTGTGGACTAGTGGAAAGAGCCCAGGCTTGAGAGTCAGGGGACCTGGGTTCTAATCCTGCCTTAGCCATGCATCTGCTGTGTGATCTTGGGCAAGTCACTAAAATTCCCTGTGCCTCAGTCACCCCATCTATAAAATGGGGATTAAATACCACTCTCTCCTATTTGGACTGTTAACTGCATTTGGGACAGGGGCTGTGTCCAACTTGATTAACTTGTATCTATTCTAGCACTTAGGACAGTGCTTGGCATATAGTAAGAGCTTAACAAGTACCATTATTGCAATTCGTTAATTAAATTAAAAGTGACAGATCCAGTTACATAGGTGACACAGAAGGGAGGGAAAATAGGAGAAATGAGGGGCTAGACAGGGAAGCCTTCTTGAGTTTTCAGAGGACTTTGAAGAGTGGTGTATTGTTGAATATAATAATAATAATGGGCCAGACACTGCACTAAGTGCTGGGATGGATACAAGCAAATCTAGTTGGACACAGTCATGTCCCATGTGGGGCTCACAGTCTCAATCCCCATTTTACAGATGAGTTAACTGAGGCACAGAGAAGTAAAGTGACTTGCGCAAGGTCACACAGTAGATTAGTGGTGGAACTGGAATTAGAATGCATGACCTTCTGACTCCCAGGCTCATGCTCTATCCTTTGCACCATGCTGCTTCTCCCATACATAGTGTTTTTTTGGGAAAGAATATACATCAGGATGGTGTGGTGGTAGAGGTTATTAGAACCTTCCTCAGACTCGGCTTAGGTGTTGGGGTTGATGGCTCAGTGCATAGTTGATGTGGAAGTGTCGAAGTGGCACCTGGGGTGGAAATAGTGTAGAGAGGAGAGATGTTTATCAGGGAAAGCTTAGTGGTGATGTGATTTTAATATGGAAGGGAGTGGTGTTCTTGCTGACGATATGAACAAGGGGTAATGGAAAGAGAAACAAGATGGAGGTATAGTGAGTAGGTTAGCGTTAATGGGCTGGGCTGTACTGAGAGAAGAACAAGAATAGGGAGTGGGAAGATTGCTTATTGGGTACCTGAAAACCAGTGATCAAGACTTTCTGCTTGACATCCAGTGGAATGGGCAGAATGATCACAAATCCCTAGCCAATTGAAAAATTAAATTTTAGTGAGAAGTTTCAATCTCCCATTGACCAGAACACCTTAGGAGCAACTACAACAGGTTTAAATTTCCCCTCTTGTCCCTCTGCGGCCCATCACTGAATGTACTGCTCATAACAAGCACTTAGTACAGTGCTAAGCGCTTAGTACAGTGCTCTGCACATAGTAAGTGCTCAATAAATACTATTGAATGAATGAAAGACTATTGAATGAATAAATACTATTGAATAAAAAGTGAAATGGCCAAAAACTGTAGGTGACAGGCAGGAGAGAAGAGCAAGGGCTTACAGCCTCTCCATAATGGATAATTAGGCCCTGAAGGGTCAACAGATGATTGACTTTAGAGGATATGGAATCTCTATTTTACCAGCAGAGAGGTGAAATGGTTTGTCAAAGATTATACAGATTAGTGTTGGAGCCAAGAATAAAATCCAGATTTCTTAACAAAATCCTGGTTATAGCCACCAGACCATGCTATCTTTTTGATAAAATGGAAAACCCCTGCAGAAAAGAGATCTTTTGCCCTGATCTACTTTAGACTCCATTTAATTTACGATGATATCTGTTCCCTTCTTAAATTAGGAAAAGTTTCACAGAATCATTCAGGGTTACCAAGAGTAGAATATACATACTTTTGTACCATATCTCATGTGAAAATGATTCTCACATATCTCACTGTTGATCCTGTATATTAATTGGAGGAGGCAGTGATTTCCTTGAGGCTTTCCCTCAGACTAGAACTAAACCAAATTAAACGTTTCAAAGACAATAACATTTCCAATGGTCTATACCACCTTTCACCTAAAGAACTGGGCATTTCATAAATATTATCCCATCATTCTCATAGCATCTTTATAATGAGGCAAGTGCTACCTGTAGTTTGCAGGAGTAAGGAAAATGAGGGTGCAGAGAAGGACAATAAAAAAACTGCTAGTATTTGAGTGCTTCCTCTTTGCTGAACACCATACTGAACACTCAGGAGAATACAATAGAATAAGTCATGATTCCTGCCCCTGTAGAGCTAGTGATCTATCAGGAGATACAGACATTAAATACAGTAAATAAATAGGTTGGAGGGTACAGCCTTGTGGGGAGTAAATACTCAAGTGCTTAGGAGTTGTGGGAATTTTGATGTGATGGTAGAAGGTGAGGAGATAAGGGAAGGCCTCCAGGAGATGATTTAATTTGAGAAGGACTTTGAAGATGGGGAGGAAGGTAATCTGCTAGATATCACAGGGAAGGGAGGGCCTGAGCAAGAGATGGGTGGTGAATGAGATGAGTACAAAGCCCAGTATTTGAAGAAACTGTCTAAAAAGCAGGCAAGATTATTATTATTATTGTTAATAATAACAAGATTTAAGTGTTTACTATGTGCCAAGCACTCTTCTAAGCTCTGGAATAGATACAAGATAATTGGGTTGAACACAGTCCCTGTCCCACATGGGGCTCACAGTCTTTAATCTCCATTTTATAGGTAAGGTAATCGAGGCACAGAGAAATGAATTGATTTGCCCAAGGTGACACAGCAGACTTGTGGCAAAGCTGGGATTAGAAACCACATCCTCTGACTTCCAGGCCAGTATTTTTTCCAATAGGCCTTGCTGCTATAAAGATATACTTCCCCATGGGTAGGTTCAGGCCCCTGCCATTTTCTCCCATTTATTTCTCCCCCTTGCATTTCATTGACTCCTTTTCTGTCTTAGCAGGATTCAGAGTTTCATTTACATCTCTATTCTAAATATAGTGTCATTATATTATTAGGTGCCAGCCAAATTATCAGACAAACTCTTTAGACAAATTCTCCATGACATCTGAGAACATGTCTACCAACTCTGTTGTATTATACTCTCCCAAGCACTTATTAGAGTGCCCCGCACACAGTAAGCACTCGATAAATACCATTGAAAACAATTTAAATCCTTGTCTTTCTGTG
The DNA here is from genome assembly GCF_004115215.2 of Ornithorhynchus anatinus. Taxonomy (NCBI): domain Eukaryota; kingdom Metazoa; phylum Chordata; class Mammalia; order Monotremata; family Ornithorhynchidae; genus Ornithorhynchus; species Ornithorhynchus anatinus. The sequence continues at coordinate 49,649,048 of NC_041728.1, read as the reverse complement.
GCATGACAGCCCCTTAGCTTGATGGAATATTCAATTCCATGGATTTTTATCAAGAAGGAAAGACATCATGTTAATAATATGGCGGTAATATGACGTGGATCAAAATGAGGGGCTGGGGACCAGGGGAACTCCAGGTACCAGTAGTGTGCTTCATGGGAAGAGCTTGGGCTTGGGAATCAGAGGTCATGGGTTCTAATTCTGGCTTCGCCACTTAACAGCTGTGTGACTTTGGGCAAGTCACTTAACTTCTCTGTGCCTCATCTGTAAAATGGGGATTAAGATTGTGAGCCCCACATGGGACAACCTGATTACCTTGTATCTACTCCAGAGCTTAGAACAGTGCCTGGCACATAGTAAGCTCTTAAATACCATTATTATTATTATTATTATTATTATTAATTTGGAAGGCAGGCCATGAAGGATATAAAGTGAAAAATGGTACACGTATGCAGGATGTAAGGCAGAAGGTCAGATGCAGAGTCAGGAGTGCAAATAAGACATTGGCGTGGCCTAGTGGAAAGAGCAAAAATTTGGGAGTCAAAAGGACTTGGGTTCTAATCCTGGCTCCACCACTTGTCTGCTGTGTGACCTTGGACAAGTCACTTCACTCTTCTGTGCTTGAGTTACCTCATCTATAAAATGGGGATTAAGACTGGATGGCCTATTGAGACATAGACTGTGTCCAATCTGATTAGCTTGTATCTACCCCAAAGCTTAGTACTATGCCAGGCACATAGTAACCACTTAATAAATACCAGAAAAAAAAAAAAGTAAAGTCTGGGTGTAAGAGGACAAGTAAGGTTTGCAAAATGGTCAGGAGACCAGCTGCTGCAGATGAGATAACGATAACCCAAAGAAGAGAAATTTCTGAGTTAGGAGATGTAGAAGAACACTGTCACAAACCTCTAGATGAAACTAGTTGCAGGTTGTGGAAGTCCTGTGAGGAGGACAAAGGATAATGAGAAGAGACTTCCTGATCAGCTCTTAGGAGTATTGATCTAGACTGCAGTCCCAGCTTTGCCATTTGTCTGCTGTGTAACCTTGGACAAATCACTAAACTGCTCTGTGCCTCACTTCCATCATTTGTGATATGAAGATTAAGACTGTGAGCCCCATATGGAACAGGGACTGTGTCTAACCTGATAAGCTTGTATCTTCCCCAGCGCTTAGTACATTGTGTGGCATATTGGAAGTGCTTAACAGAAACCATTAAAAAAAACGCACACCGAAAAAAAAGGAGAAATGATTTGGAGAGAAAGCAAGGCTTAACCAAGACAGTAATTAAGCCAGTGTGCTGGGTTACACAGTGGTTTGACCTAGCAAAGTAGTCTCTGTCAACTTTTCCTGTTTAGCATTCTGAGTTGGGATTGAGCATCTTTACATTTTCCATCTTGGGAACCCACCATCCAGTTAAAATCATAGAGCACAGTGCATCACAAGCTTTAACCAAGCTCGATATCTGTAACAGGTTTGTTTACTTCAACCCCTCCTACTTTAATGAAGTGGGAAAGGATCAGCCCTTCTCTAACAGTTGAAATAAAATGCAACTGTGTGTTTCTTAAAGGGAAATGGTTTGTCACCATATGACTCTCTTATTTGAAAAGCTTTTTCCACTTTGTAACAGATACTTCTTTAAGCTGAAATTGAATAAAAAGTTTCAGCAAATGCTGAAAGAAAAATCCACTCCATTACAGATTTTTGAAGTGGAGCATATGAAAGCAAATCCGAAAGACAGCAAGAGATAAAAAGGCAGAAGTTTTGCTTCTTCCTTACAATCCCCTCATCCTAGGCCTGCTTCAATTGGAAGAATGAGCTGGAAACTGGACTCCTTGTAGGGAGACAAATGAGTGGACTTCTCCCTCATAATAAAAGGATATGAGGACCTTTGAAATTAATCTGACAAGCCGACCAGCCAATCTTGAGAGTGCAGTCTGTAGTCAGAGGCAGTGGCAACAGCAGTGGAGCCCCCAGTTGAGCTTGAAATATGATCCCTGCAGGTTTCATCCTTAACAGCAAAAAAAAAAAAAATTCTTGCTTTAGAATTTCTCCCCCACATAGCAACGGGGAGTTATGACAACTTTGTTTTCCAGGTTACTGGGATTTAAAGAAAATCAAAATGCTACAATATTTTGCAATGTAGGTAGAAATGTTAAAACCCTTTTTGTTTGTCAAGAAGAAATTGCAGGCCTTACCTGTTTCAGACTTTGGTCAGAGCAGATGCTACTGCAGCTGTAGGAACTGAAACAGTATTACATTTATTTTATTCCTCACAAATGGGGTTACATAAAATGATTGGGAAAAGAACCATCTTTTGCCCTGTATAACATTGGAAGAGTAAATGGACTTTTTGCTGCAGTGGGTAGTTCTCTTCAGGAAAATCTAAAGTTCTGAAGGTTAGGTCTGTCTGCCCCAGGCTACCTTTAGAACTTAAACTATTAACAGGAGGGACAAAAAGAGTCAGTTTCTTCAATCTCTGTTTAGGTGAATCAATCAGTCATCAGTATTTATTGAGTGCTTAGTGTGTGCAGAGCACTGTAGTAAGCATTTTGGAGAGTATAATATAAGAGAGTTGATAGAAATATTCCCTGCCCACAATGAGCTTACAGTCTAGAGGGGGAGTTAGATATTAAGATTCTATTTTTTGCTATTGTTCTTGTCTGTCTCCCCTGATTAGACTGTAAGCCTGTCAAAGGGCAGGGACTGTCTCTATCTGTTACCTATTTGTACATTCCAAGTGCTTAGTACAGTGCTCTGCACATAGTAAGTGCTCAATAAATACTATTGAATGAATGAATGAATATCCATAAATAAACTTTGGATGTGTACATAAGTGCTGTGGGCTGAGGGAGAGGTGAATAAAGGGTGCAAATCCAAGTTTCGAGGGTGATGCAGAAGGGAATGAGAGAAGAGGAAATGAGGGCCTAGGTGGAGAAGGTCTCTTGGTAGAGATATGCCATCAGTAATGCTTTGAAGGCGAGGACAGTGATCATCTGTCAGATATGAAGAGGGAAAGCACTCCAGGCCAGAGGCAGGACATGGGTGAAAGGTTGGCGATGACATAGATGATAGGTTCAAGGGTGATTGAGTTTTTCTCTCAGTTTCAGATGGTCATTCATGGGAAGTGAATTCCTTCATTCCGGTTCCTTGGAAAGGTAGATTTGGGAATTATTCGCATAGAGATGATAGTTGAAACCATGGGAGTGAAAGAGTCTGTGAAGGGAGTGGGTGTAGATGGAGAATAGAAGGATAAAATTAAGACTGAGGGGATCCCACAGTTAGGGGATGGTAGGCAGAGGAGAAGCCTGAGAATGAGACTGAGAAGCAGTGGCCAGAGAGAAAGAAGAGCCACGAGGGGACAGTGTCAGTGATTCCAGGGATAGTGTTTCCAGGAGAAGGGGACGGTCCTCAGGGTTGAAAGTAGCTGAGAGATTGAGAAGGATTAGGATGGAGTAATGGCCATTCAATTTGTTAAGAAGGAGGTCTTTGGTGTCTTTAGAGAGGGTAGTTTCCATGGAGTGCTGAGGGGAGAAACCAGCTTGCTAAGGGTCAAGGAGAGAAGTGGACCAAGGAAGTAGAGGCAGTGGGTACAAACAACTCTCTCAAGGAGTTTGGAGAGGAATGGTAGGAGAAAGATGAGGTGACAACTGGAGGTTGCTGTGGGCAAGTGAAAATTTTTTTAGCATAAGGGATCCATGGACATGCTTGAAAGGAATGGGGAAACAGGAAAGGAAAATTGGAGAGAGAATGGTTGAAAATGATGGTTAGGTTGGGAAGAAGAGCTGAGGCAAGTGTTCTAATGAGGTGTGAGGGGTTGCTGTTGGAGTCACTGGTGGAGGGGGTAGATTTTGAGAAGAGGTGGGAAATCTCCTTTTAAGATCCTGCTGGGAAGATTGAGAGAGTCAAAGAGGAGATAGGCAGAAGGTGGGACTGGAGAGGTGCAGGGGAGATCACACCTTTCAAGTATTTCTGTGAAATAGATGGCAAGGTCAGATCAACATGGCAGTAGTTCAGATGAAAAGGAAGGGGCACATTCTAAAGAGATGTACTTAAGTGCTACTGGGAGTAGCATCCCCACATTCTTTAGGGCTAAATTTCCCTTATAATTTGTTGCCCACCCTCTTAGTACCTTTGCCTACCCTCCCTCCCCCTTCTCTCCTCATAGACACAGTAAAACAAAACCTTAGCCATTGCTTCATCCTAACTGAAAACTGGGAGTCAATTACTGAGGACTGACCAGTGGGGCACACTGCCATTGAGAAAGGAGTAGTTCTTTTTGCGATGAAGCTTTATAAAGAATGAGATACAAGGAGGCAGAAGAGGAAACAGAACTAGGCATTTCAGCTGTTAAACATAATACAACAAGGAACAACTAGAAGCTCCTTGGCCTAATGGATAGAGTAAAGGGCTAGGAGTCAGATCGATCTGGGTGCTAATCCCTGGTCTGTCACTTGTCTGCTGTTTGACCTTGGGCAAGTCATTTAGAGAAACAGCGTGGCTAGAAAAGCAGCGTGGCTCAGTGGAAAGAGCACAGGCTTTGGAGTCAGAGGTCATGAGCTCAAATCCCAGCTCTGCCACTTGTCAGCTGTGTGACTGTGGGCAAGTCACTTCACTTCTCTGTGCCTGTTACCTCATCTGTAAAATGGGGATTAAGACTGTGAGCCCCACGTGGGACAACCTGATTCCCCTGTGTCTACCCCAGCGCTTTGAACAGTGCTCTGCACATAGTAAGCGCTTAACAAATACCAACATTATTATTATTTAACTTCTCTCTGCCTCCATTACCTCATGTGTAAAGTGGGATTATGACTGTGAGCCCCATGTGGGACACTGACTGTGTCCAACCTGATTAGCCTGTATCTACCCCAGCACTTAGTACAATGCCTGGCACATAGTAAGTGCTTAATAAATACCTTGAAAAACAAACGAAAAATAAAATCAACAAAAAAACCTCTTCGGAAGCACAATTCATCTGGGACCATGTATATTTTTTCCCAGACTATCTTATAGAAGCCACCTTTTGCTCAGAGATAACTATGTTAAACTATGAAGGAAATAGGCCCTAGAATATTTCCTTTCATTTCAAAGGCTCCTACAGTGCCATTCAACAAGTTAGAATCAGTAGACATTTATTGAGAGCTCTGCAGGACAAAGGGAAGTGAAATTCTGATATGATGGACTTTGAAGTGGCTTTGCCCACCTCTGGGGTGAGAAGCAATTTGTGAAAGTGAGATGGAAACACTAAAATTATATTAAGTAACCTATTAAAGATTTTTTGGATTTGGTGCTTGTTTCTTTCATGTATTTTCCTCCGTACCCTTGTTGAGAGTTTAGTGAGGCTACTTGCAGTGTTTTCCACTTTTCTTACTCTGAAAAATCTTTCTCTTTAACATCCTTTAGCTCCAGCTTGCGATAGTCCTCCATTTCCAATTACTCAAACCCTTCAGGAAATGAAGATGTGTTCAATTCTTGGCCTAATAGAGATGGCTTAGGCCTAAGGCAGTTAACAGGTCTTTATTTTTATCTTCTATAACTGTGGTCCATTTTCATGATTCCACAGTCCTAGGTCAACATTATTTGCTTTTTCTAAAGGTACACTTTAATTCAGTACATCTGTGGAGATTAAAATGGTTCAGTGAGGGTGTTATGCTTATAAAATGTTAACTGCACATGTTCCCCTTTAAGAGGGTTTTAAATAAATGGATGAAATTCATTGGGGCAGAGGCTTCCCCTGGTTGATCTTGAAGCGAAGGACTGCAGAAATCTACTAACTCAAGGTGCCATGTGCAAATGTTCCGTTCCCAAAGATGTTCATGAATTTTAATGAGTTGTATAACATCCCTGCACGAGAACCCTGGGTGTCTTAGGGCTCAAATCAATCAAATACAGAAAAATTATATTTCCTTAATCTCTTTCCCTTGATTCCCCTTGGTGTAGTACATTTTGGGAGACAAGAGAGGGTGCCAAGTAAGAAGCCCATGTAAGTACAGGTTTGAGATGAGCTAATGGAGAAATTATTGCTGGCTCTTCTGCTCTAGCTGTCGACAAAATCTTCCCTCCATGCTGCTTATAAGGTACCTTGAGGGCAGGGACCTTGTTAGTCAATCAACCATATTTATTGAGTACTTACTCTGTGCAGAGCACTGCACTAAGCACTTGGGAGAGCACAGGAAACAATATGACAAATAAATTCCTTGATCTCAACAAACTTACACTCTAGAGGGGGAGACGGACATTAATATAAAGAAATAAAATTACAGATATGTACATTAATGCTCTGGGGGTGGGAGAGGGGATGAATAAAGGGAGCAAGTGAAGGTGACCCCGAAAGGAGCAGGAGAAGAGGAAAAGAGGACTTAGGGAAGAACGCTGGGAGGAGGAGAAGAGAAAAAGAGGGCAATCAGGGAAGGCCTCTGGGAGGAGATTTGCCTTAAATAAGGCTATGAAGGAGGGGAGAGTAATTGTTTGTCACATATGAAGAGGGAGGGCATTCCAGGCCAGAGGCAGGATGTGGGTAAGAGGTCGGCAATGAGATAGATGATATCAAGGTACAGTGAGAAGTTTAATACTAGAGGAGCAAAATGTGAGGGCTGGATTGTAGAACTAGATTAGCGAGGTAAGGTAGAGGGGGCAAGGTGATTGAGGGCTTAAAAGCAAGTGGTGAGGAGTTTTTGTTTGAAATGGAATTGGATGGGCAACCAACGGAGTTTCTTGAGGAGTGGGGAAATATGTCCTGAATGTTTTTGTAGAAAAATGATCTGGGCAGCAGAGTGAAGTATGGAATGGCATGGGGAGAGAGAGGAGGCTGGGAGATCAGAAAGGCTGATACAATAATCAAGATGGAATAGGATAAGTGATTGTATTAAAATGGTAGCAATTTGGATGGAGAGGGAGGGACAGATTTTAGTGATATGGGTGAAGTTGGAACTGACAGGATTTAGTGATGGATTGAATATTTAGGCTAAATGAGAGAAAGGAGTCAAGTATCATGCCAGATTTAAGGGCTTGTGAGACAGGAATGATAGTGGTGCCTTCTGCAGTGAGGGGAAAATGAAGGGGCAGACAAGGTTTGGTTGGGAAGATAAGGAGCTCTGTTCTGTCCCACGAAAGAGACTGAGACTGAGTGGATAAGAGATAGGAGGAGAACCAGGAGAAGACAGTAACAGTGAACTCAAGGTTGCTATAAGGTTTTCAGGAGAAGGGGTGGTTGAAATTGTTGAAGGAAGCTCAGAGTTCAAGGAGGATTTGGATGGAGTAGAGGACATTGGATTTGGCAAGAAAGAGATTTCTGGTGAAATTTGAGAGGACAATTTTGGTAAAATGAAGGGGGCAGAAGCCAGATTGGAGGAAGTCAAGGAGAGGATTGGAGGAGAGAAACTTTAGATAGCAGGTATTGACAACTTGCTCAACGAGTTTGGAGAGGAACTATAGGAAGGAGATGGGGTGATTACTGGAAGGAACTCTGGGTCAAAGGAAGGATTTTTTAGGATAGGGGAGACATGGCCATGTTTGAAAGCAGTGGCGAAGAAGCCATTGAAGAATGAATGGTTGAAGATGGTCAGGGAGGGAAGAAAGGAGGGGTCAAGTATTGTGTTATGGTCCAAAGGGATTGGAGCTAAGGTAGAAGGATGGTGAATACTGAACATAAAAGTTCCGGATATACAAGTGCCAGATGCCATATCTGTACCAGACAGGGACAAACCATCTGAAAAAGGGACAGTCTGGAATGAAACCGGATAACTGGCAAACCTAACTCTGGGGCCGGTCTGGAGACCTTTTTTGCTGTAACCTTGTTGTGGGCAGGGAATATGTCTATTAAATTGTTATATTGTACTCTCCCACGTGCTTAGTACAGTGCTCTGCACACAGTAAGTGCTCAATAAATATGACTGAATGTCTTGCTCCCTCCCTTGGAGCCCAGTGGGGCAGAGACCTGTTTCCTGCCAGGCCATGTGAGACAGCCTGGTAGGAGACTGGAAGGTGATGTGAATGTTCTGGACTGGAAACTGCAGCAGGTTTTTTCCCAGGGGCATTTGTTAAGTGCTTCGTATGCACCAGGCACTGTATTCAGCGTCAGGTAGATACAAGTTAATAATGTGATGGACACAGTCCTTGCCTCACGTTGGGATCATAGTCTTAATCTCCACTTTACAGATGAGGGAACTGAGGACAGAGTAGTTTAGTGACTTGCCCAAGGTCACACAGCAGACAAGTGGCAGAGTTGGGAGGAGAACCCAGATCCTTCTGATTTCCAGGCCCAGACTGTATCCACAGGCCACATTGCTCCTCTTTTTGCCCAGAGTTTGGTGATTTTTATTAAAAAAGATGATAGAGAAATAACTACAGTAGGGAAACAGCATGGCCTAATCCTGACTCTGCCACTTGTTTCCTGTGTGAACTTAGCCAAGTCACTTCTTCTCTTTGCCTTAGTTGCCTCATCTGCAAAATGGGGATTAAGACTAGGAGTCCCATGTGGGACAGGGATTGTGTCCTACCTGATTAACTTGTATCTACCCTAGTGCTAAAATACAGTCCCTGACACATAGTGAACACTTAAATAACAGTAAACATAAAAAAAAAAACATAAAAAAATCCAATTAATATATATATTATAAAATACACATGACCTTCCAGGATATGACAAATAAAGAAAATATAGATCATCTTATAAGAGAGGTTGCTAACCCTACTCTATGGAGAAAAGGGCTAGCACAAGTGCAGGGGTGTGCAGGCCACTGTAAAAGATAGAGGCTAAATCAATCAGTAATATTCTTTCCTTATGTTTCCATCATTAACCTCTTTGCTCCCTGCTCCCCTTGATCCCACTAGTCCGTTCAGAGACAGGGACCATTGCTATTTCTTTCTTGTCTGCTCTTTCCCACGATTAATCACTCAATCAGTGGTAGGTATTTGGTGCTTACAGTGTGCAGAGCACTGTACTAAGTGTTTGGGAGAGTGTGATACAACTTGCCCACAAGGAGCTCACAGTCTATTAATGATGGCATTTGTTAAGCACTTACTATGTGCCAAGCACTGTTCTAGAGGGGGAGGCAGACACTAGTAATGTAAATCAAGAAATTACAGATATATACATAGTGCTGTGAGGCTGAGGGTGAGGTGAATATCAAGTGCTAAAAGGGTACAGATCCAGTCACTTAAGGAACATAGAAGAGAGAAGGGAGTAGGGGAAAAGAGGGTAAAATCACAAAAGATGCTGTGACTTTTACAAGCCTTAGAAAGTTGGGAGAATGCTGGTCTGACATATACGGAGAGGGAAGGAATTCTGGATAAAAGGGAGGATGTGGACAAGGGGTCAGCAGCAAGATAAATGAGATTGACACAGAGTGAGCAAGTTAGTGCTAGAGGAGTAACATTTCTCAACTTGGTTGAGGTAGGAGACCAGTGAAGTAAGGTAGGGGAGGGAAAGCTGATGGAGTGCTTTAAAATTTATGGCAAGGAGTTCCTATTTGATGTGGAAGTTTTTGGCACAAGATTTTAATACACACTTAACAAAAGCCATTTTAAAAAAGGTTTGATGGGCAACCATTGGAGGCTTTTGAGGGAAGATGTGGACTGTAATTTTTTTAGAAACTATATTCTGCACACAGTAAGCCCTTAAATATTGTCATTACTACTATTTGTTGAGCACCTACTATTTTCAGAACACTCTACTAGGGGCTTGGAAGTGTATAATAGAGAAAAAGGACACGTTTCTTACCCTCAAAGAGATTACTCTCGGCAGGTCAGGTCAGTACTGCTGAGGAATGACTGTAAACTCACTGTGGGCTGGGAATGTATCTATTATATTGTACTGTCCCAAGTGCTTACTACAGTGTACTTAACGTGGTAAGCACTCAATAAATATGATTGAATGCATGAGTGTGGAAAATGAGGGTGGGGTTCGAAGAGGGGAGACTTAGGTGGAAAATTGCTAAGAGTTGGTATGGTGTGCAAATGAGAGGGATGTGGAACAAGGAGATAACACTTTAAGGAGGGAGTGTTTTTGTGAGTAAATAAAGTTTAGGTGTCCGTGGCTAACATTTGGTCCTATTGTTGAAATTTCCCATACATTTTTCAGCTTCCAGCACTGGCAGTGTTGTGCCATTAACACAAAAAGCACATGATTTTGACACGGCTTGGCTATCTATCTTCAAACAGCTCATAAGGAAATGAATGGAGGAAACCTCCTGTTTCCTTACATGTTAGGGTGCTTAAATATCTGGGGCTTTTTCTCATACCCTTGACCTCTTTCTCAACCACAGATGCCCAGGGAGTCAAGAGACAAAATAAGTCATCTAGATTGATGGGCGACATGAAAAGAAAGTGCTTCCGATTTCTATGGAGAACATTTCTACTTGGAAATAAGTCCCCTGGTAGGTAGAAGGAAGATCAGTAAATCTGAAATTTCTTACAACAGGAATTGGGGCATGGTGAATAGCCCAAGGGGAGGATATAAGAGGAGATCAGATTTATAGTGGGCAACGAGCAGAAAGAAAAAGCTCTCCTTTCCTTACAGTCACTGGTCAGTGATAGACATTAAAGAACCAAAATGGCAAATGTGCCCTCTCTTCAGTGCTTTATATTTAGGGTGGAATGCTGTTTGCTACACAAGAAGCACAAAATAGATAGTCATTTCAATTCCACCCAAGTATGCAGCTAAGTCCATAGTGAGTTTATGGATGAAATGTCAGTCCACTTTAACTTGATTAGTTGTTCTGTTGTTATTGAGATTTGGGCAAGCAAATATTTTCCAGGCACTTTGGTAAAAGACTATATCCAGTAGAAAATCCACTGTTGTCTCCCTCTTCAACATAAATATTATCCCTAAAAGACAGACTCATCAATCAGTCAGTGGTCTTTCTTGAGCACTTATTTATGCAAGCCAGTGGATTAAGTGCTTGGGTGAGGATTTTTAGTGGTATATTTTTAGCACTTACTATGTGGTAGACACTACACAAACTATTCAGGATGGACACAGTCCCTGTCCCACATGGGGCTCATAGGTCTTAATCCCTATTTTACAGATGAGGTAACTGAGGCCCAGGGAAGTTAAGTGACTTGTCCAAGGTCTCACAGCAGACAAGTGGCAGATCTGGGATTAGAACCCAGATCCTCTGACTCCTAGTCCCATGCTCCATCCACTAGGGCATACTACTTCTTCAGTACAATAGAGTTTGTAGCTAAGATCACTGCCCTCAAGGATCTTAGAGTCTCTGCCCTCAAGGATCTTAGAGTCTAGTGGAGGAGTCTAGTAAACTGTATCTAACTGAGCCAGTACTTCCAAACTCATGCTGCCCCTATTCATCACTGTAAAACTTAGCAGGTTGAGTATTAGTAATGAACTAGCTTTGAGTTGCAGCAAGAGTGACTAGGAGGGAGGGATCATTTCTAGTCAAGAATCAGAGGGCCTGGATTCTAATCTTAGCTCTGCTGCTTGTATGTCCTTGGGAAAGTTACTTAACTTCCCACACCTCCCTCAGCTTCTTCATCTGTAAAATGGGATTTCAATGCCTATTTTCTCTCCTACTTGGACTGTGAGCCCAATGCAGGATAGGGACTATGTCTGGCCTGAAGATTTTATCTACCCAAGTGGTTAGTTAAGTGCTTGGCACATAGTAAGTACATAACAATCACTAATATTATAATTGGGAAGATTAGATGTTACTTGGGAAAGGCCCCCTGCAGGAATTTTGATTTCAGAAAGGTTTTGAAGATGGAGAGAGATGAGATGTGGGAGGGAGTTCCAGGCTAGGGATAGGAAATTAACAAGAGGCGGGCTGTAGGAGAAACTCTCATTTTTTGGCCTTGTTCTCATGAGACACACCGAGTAGATTGTCTTGACAGTAATCAGGAATGTATACTATGGTGTAGTGGGAGAAGACAGTGGATAAATAGGAAGGAGGGAGCTGAGCAAGTTTTTTAAAGGTAATAGAGAGAAGTTTCTTCTTGATGGGGAGAGGAATGGGCAGCAATCTCCCATCTCTGATGCTGTGACCAACGCCCCCCACCCCCCAATTAGTATTTGTTAAACATATCCTTTGTGTCAAACTCTATTATAAGCACTGGGGTCATTACAAGTTAATCAGGTCATATTCTGTACCTGTCCCAAATGGGATTCACAGTTTAATATTGGATCCCCACAGTTATTGGATCTCCATTTTTCAGGTGAGGAAACTGAGGCACTGAGAAGTGAAGAGACTTGCCTAAGATCATACAGGAGGTAAGTGACTGAGCCTGTATTAGAACACATGTCCTCTGACTCCCGGGTCTGTGCACCTTCCTCTAGGCCACACTATTCCTTTCCCAGAACTCCTTCTCCTTCCTATCTGGCAAATTTCTGCTCCCCCCAACTTCAAATCTCTTCTGAAATCAAATCTCCATTAGGAAGCTTTCCCCAGTGATTTCTTTGTCTTCCCAGCCCAGGTCATACACATCCCCTTTACACCTCTGTGCCAACTAGTAATTGTTTTGGTATTCTTGGGGGACTTAAATTAGATGAGATGGAACCTGAGACTCTCTAACTGAAGAAGACAGAATAATATTCATCATCCATAATTGTTTACCCCAAAAGAGAAAAGACTGAGAGGTGAATTGATAACAGTTGTCAAATAGAAGGAGAATTATCAGCTGAGAGTCTCCACTTCCCCTCATGATGGGTTCAGAGGGAACCAGCTGAAGAAAAGGTTGATAGAAGGATGGGCTTCTCAGTAATGAGAATTCCTAAGAGTGAGTGGCTAGGACAGCCTGAGGAATTCTAGTGTATAAAATATTTACGTAATAACTTTGGGGATGGGGTATCAAAGTATCACTCTCTGGCATCTCAATTTTGCAAGTTGGTGGAGCAGGCTCTCTTTAAAGAACCATTCATTAACTTTCAGGAAACCTCACATTTCTAAATTGATTTGGTTATGTAATTGCTTCTCCTCAGCAACAAGGAGATTCCTGCTGTAATCGAAGGGTGAGTCTTGGTGCTGTCACTGCTATTTGTTAAGAATTTACTATAGGCTAGTATTGTATTAAATGCCAGAGTCGATACAAGATATGCAAATTGGACATAGTCCCTGTCCTACCTGGTACCCAGCCATAAAGATTTGGGAACCAAGAACTGGCATAAAAGAATAATTGTAGTGTTAGTACACTTATATGTATATTTAGTAAACCCTGCCAGTCATATTCCCACTTGAAAAGTGGGTGCAGTAAGCAAGAAGGAAGGGAGGAATTTAGCACATTATTAAGTACAAGTGAGTGTTTTTTAAATGGCATTTGTTAAGAGCTAACTATGTGCAAGGCACTATACTAGGCACTGGGGTAGATATGAGATAATCAGGTTGGATGTAGTAGCTGTCCCATATTGGGCTCACCATCTTATTCCCCATTTTACAGATGAGGTAACTGAGTCCCAGAGTAGTTAAGTGACTTGTCCAGGATGGAGAAGCCAGGATTAGAACTCTGGTCTTCTTACTTCCAGGACTGTGCTCTTTTCACCAGGTCACGTACAAAACCCATTTCTGGCCACAGAATAGTTCCAATGCTGGGCCATGGGACCATAGACTAGTGGAGTTTGCCAGGTTAGCTGCCTTAATAGCCCCTGCAGTTGTTGCTGCCCTCATTAGCCAGCTATTCTCAGGATTTTTGCTAAACCTGTTTGCCATGACAGATGTCTGTTGGGTTTTTTGGGTCCAAAACCTCTATCACTGATAGCAAAGCCCCAGCAGACTTTCCCCTACTTTTGGCTGTTTCTCCATAGTGTGGTTTAAGTCACATTTTGGGGAATAACTAGAAATAACTCTATGGCCATTTTCCCATACCTCTGGTCATTTTCCTGTCCCTTTGGCCACTCTCCCATCACTCCATCCTCCTCTGTCTTGTTCTTCATTCATTCATTCATTCAATCATATTTACTGAGCACTTACTGTGTGCAGAGCACTGTACTAAGGTCTTGGGAAGTACAATTCAGCAACAGGTAGAGACAATCCCTACCCAACAGTGAGCTCACAGTCTAGAAGGGGGAGACAGACAACAAAACAAAACAAATAGCCAGGCATCATTTCCATCAAAACAAATAAATATAACCATAGCACATCATTAATAAAATAAATAGAGCAGTAAATATGTACAAATATATACAAGTGCGGTGGGGAGGGTTAGTGGGTAGAGCAGAGGGAGGGAGTAGGGGCAATGGGGAGGGGAGGAGGAGCAAAGGGAAAGGGAGGGTTCAGTCTGGGAAGGTCTGCTCAGTCTTCTGACCATTCTCCTATTCCTTTCTCCCCTCTTCCATTTTCCCATTCTTCCTTGTCTATTGTCTAGTCATTGCCCTGTGGTCCCTACACCAGCATATTCGACTTTTCCTTCCGCCACTGTTCTGATCCCCCCCACCATTAACCCATTTCCCCCCTCCCTCCAGTCATTGTCCTATACATCTACCAGTCGCTATTCATGTTCCAGAAAAAAAAAAGGTTTTAGGAGGTTCCAGTTGTTCTAAGTGAGGTAGTTCAGAGTCTTTATTCTGTCACCATAATTTCAGTATAAACTTGCATGAAATTTGCAGTTTCAGGTTTTCTCTTTACTGGCCTTACTATTAGTCTATTCTCTCAATAAGTTATTGTTGTACTCACAACTGTAAGAGTTCCCCAAATGAAGCTTGTGTACTGATTATTATCTGGCTCAGCAAGTACAATGTTATACTCATTTTGAAACCTACTTGGGAATCATTCCATAAGTTGCTGTAGAAGAGAAAACAGTTAAGCTCTTAATGTAAATTACGGTGGTTATTCTTTACTACATAATGGACTATCCAGCTACTATATTTCAAGAAAGATATCAAATAGAAATAAAAGCATTTGTCTCTTCATAAACTAGACTGGGAAGAATTTTTGCTCTTGGAGAGACAGTGAAGTTGGCAGTTCCTTGAAGAGACACTCTGCCAGGGCATATGCACAATTATGGAAACCTGTTGCTACTTACAACTTCCAATTGCCAATAAACTGCTCCCTTCTTCAGGAACTTTTAGATTCCATTCTTCCCCCAGTGCTGACAGGCAGTCAACAGCTTGTCCTAAATGTTTTCATTTCATGCCTGGGAGTTAATAGGGGTTTGGTTTTTAACACAAAAAGCACATTTGGATTCATAAAATATGAATAGGACCACCTTGTGGAGACTCTTTCTATTAATCTGAATCTCAGGCTCATTCCTGCCTCACTTATTCAAGGTCAGGAAAGATTTTCATTTGCTAAATATAACAAGCAGAACAATTTCGGTGTTAAAAAATTTAAAATGACCTCAATATATTCTGGTCTGTTTTCAATTAGTGTGCATTTAAATGTTGGAGAATGTAAAGCCCAGCTATGCATTTTATTCATCAGCATCTCATTCAGTTCCACTGTCAGGAACAGTAGAGCAATAGGGATATCATTACAGAGTCATCATAATACTAAACAATAAGCCAGTAACTCGGTGTGACATATTACCTCTTCCAAAGAGGTTTTATAGCATGATCTCCTTTATTGTGAGGTAGGGAGTGGAAGTCATTAGCATTCATTAAATGGTATATGTTAAGAGCTTACTATATGCCAAACCCTGCACTAAACTCTGAACATTCTTGTTTTACAAATGGAGAAACTGAAGTATAAAAGATTTAAGAGATTAGCTAAACTGCAGGGCAAGTTAATATTGGACTTCTACTGCATTTTACAGTAATTGGTACAATGCTTTGCACCCAGTAGGTGCTTAATACCATTGATCAATTGATCTGAATCAGTCTCCTTTCTCCTGCGAGAGGCCATGGGAATGAAGCTCCTACTTCCCCTTTCTACTCTCCTTGCATCTTCCCTCATACCTTCTCCACAGGAGTGACAGGATGAGAATAAGCCAATTTTTAGACTGTGAGGACGGTTCTGATGATTTATTTTCTGGAATCGTGAGATACCTGAGGACGCAACTCTCCAGATTGTTTAATCTGATTATTTCACCAGTGATATTTTTGTAAAATGCACTTTAACTGTTTTGGATTCTATTTAGATCGTGAACCCACTGTGGCCCTGGGACTCTGTCTGAATTGATTTTCCCTGTCGTTTAGTAAGCCATCTTTGAACACTGTAATGCGCTTACTAAATCTTGAAGCTAATAATCACAATAATCAGGATTAGAACTCAGATCTTGTGGCTCCTGAAGACTTACCTTAATAATTTCAAATGGAACCCAAATCATGTTCTGCCCACAAAGGCTTAGGAGGTAGGATTTAGATATGGAGTTGTATATAGAAGAATTTGATTCAAAGTGATAAAAAAAAAGTTTTGACCTACTTTGGAGACTCAACGGTCTCATTTAGTGGATGTCAGGAATTGTTATGCCACTCCATTCTTCCTTTGCCATCTTTAGCAATATTTGGTAACTGCCTCAGGGAATACTGCCAGACTGAGGAAAGCTCATGTTTACAAAGAGTTTTAAGCTCCCTAGACGAACAGAACAGTATATGTAGTGTTCTTGTAAAATCACTTCAGTAAATGGAATTGCATTAACCAAACACTAAAGTTTTATCCCTTGAATAGAGGCCATTAAAACCTAAGCAACATGAAAACCTGAATTTGCGCTTTGAGTTTGTGGAGGTGATGCAGCCTGAACAGCACTTAGGGGTCAGGGATCTGAACTTTGGGCCCATCCTTCTCCACTCAGGTGAGAAAATTGGGACAATAATCAAGTAACTCCACTTTCTTCTCCATAACTTTCAAATTAAAACATTCCTGAGTTATAATGGAAAATCAGGCTGAATGGATTGACAACCTAAATATTTTCAATTGGACTAGCAGCACTGTGGGATCTGAATCAGCCTCTTTTCTCCCATTTAAATCATGTTTAAATCATTTTAAAAAATGATTTCTCTATCTGTATATACATATACACACATGTGCTGATACATGTACACATACAAACACACATATGTATACACACATATGCTTGTATATATGTACATGTCATGCATGTGTGTGTGTACATATGGTAATGTTTAAAGAAGATGTCACTGACTGTGAAATTTGGTCGTGGGCGTATATGGGAGTGGAAATGGCCAATATACCACACTGGGCAAACACATGCTTGTTGTTAGCATTGCCTGGCTCTGCTTTCACTTCTTGTCTCATGATCCTTACAAAACTTTTGCTCAAATGAATGTTGAGTGCTTACTCTATACAGGGCACTGAACTAAGATCTTGGGAGGCTACAGTAGAGCTGGTAGCCACAATTTCTGCTCTCAAAGAAGTCTGGGCCTTTTTGATTGCATTGTGCCATGCTAGTCTATGCGCTGATGATACACTCCCACTTTTTCATCAAAATGCAGCAGTGATCAATGGTATTTATTGAGTGCTTTCTATGTGCAGAGCACTATGTGAAGTGCTTGGGAGCGTATGGTACAACAGAATCAGCAGACACGTTCCCAGGCTATAATGAGCTTACAGTCTAGAGTTTACAGGGCCTGGCATGGCCCTCAGAACCTGGGTCAAGCCTGGTACAACAGATTGTTCCATCTTCTTACTAAAGACTTTGGCTCCCTCCCGTTCCTCCCCATCCTTCTGTCTGCCCTCTCCTCCACCACCCTCCTCCCTCCCTCCCACATACATATAATCAACCATATTTACTGAGTGATAACTGTGTGCAGTATACTGTTCTAAGCACTTAGGAGAGTACGGTACATCAAAATTACAGAACCATTCCCTCACCACAATAAACTTACAGTCTAGATGGGGAGACGGGGTAGGGGGAGACACACACACACACACACACATAACAACCCCCAGCCCAGCCTCTGCAGCTTCTCCCCCTTCCCCCTCCTACCCCTTTGCCCTTCTGCCTCCAGCCATGCCCAGTGCCTCCCTTCCCCTTACAGTTACTTACTGTAACTGAGGGTTTCTTTTATGTTCTGCTTAAAACATTTCCTTTATCCTCCTTGCCCTGTTTTCCAATTCCAACTCACCACACAGTAGCTGTTTGTTTCTCCTACTGTTTC
Source organism: Ornithorhynchus anatinus (assembly GCF_004115215.2). Taxonomy (NCBI): domain Eukaryota; kingdom Metazoa; phylum Chordata; class Mammalia; order Monotremata; family Ornithorhynchidae; genus Ornithorhynchus; species Ornithorhynchus anatinus. The sequence continues at coordinate 49,631,053 of NC_041728.1, read as the reverse complement.
CCATTCTTCCCATATCTGTCACCTAACATAGGTATGTTGAGGTGAATATGAGTAGGAGACACTTAATTCTCAGACTTCATTATTCATGATGCTGTCTGCCACCTGATAATATGACCCATAAGTATTGCTGATGGTACTGCTAAAGGAGCCAGGTATGACATTGGACAAACAAAGCCCGCCAGCTGTTCTACAGCAGAGTGGTTTAGTGGATAGAGCACTGGCCTGGAAGTCAGTAGGACTTGGGTTCTAAACCCTCCTCCACCACATGTCTGCCTTGTGACCTTGGTTAAGCCACTTAACTTCTCTAGGCCTCATTGACCTCATCTGTAAAATGGGGATTAAGAGTGTGAGCCCCATGTGGGACGGGGACTGTGTGCAGCCTGCTTAGCTTGTAAGTACCCCAGTGTTTAAAACAGTGCTTGGCATATAATAAGCCCTTAAGTATCATAATTATTACTAAAGTATTACAGATCTAAGACCTGGAGACCTTCACTTGGCTCTGTAACCTAATAGCACATTGCTGCTACACTCTGACAGACTGCCAAAAATGTGTTGATCTTCTTAATTCAATTTCTACTTTCTGGTCTACTGTTGCGTCACTGGTCAGTGTGCTGCCTAAGTAACAGAATTCTGTGCTGTGTGGCCAACCCATATTTTTGTTGTTGTGGTTGTTGTTTGTATGGCCTCTTTAGTTCAGGTAAGTGCCTAACCTCAGTTTTCTTTAGACTTATCATTCCATACAGCTTGTATGATTTAGTGAAATGGTTCATGAGTTCTGCATGTTTTCTTGGGTATATGTCTCTAGGGCACAGTCATCTGTATATTGTAATTTTTGAGTGGCTGTCTATATAACTTTGGATGATACACAAGGTCTGTTAAGTTGGAAGAGTTTCCCAGAGGAATGGAAGCATACACTAGCACTTGCATCCAGATTTCTTGTTGCAACAAGCATCAGCAACAAGAACAAAAAGATTGTGAGTGTGTGTGTGTGTGGATACATACATATTAACCCATAATCAGTTCTGCCTTTATATATGTTCTTGCTGCACATTTTAGATAGTTGATAAGGTGTCTGAGAATGTTTGTCGGACAGTGCAAACCTGTTTGGATAAAGCAGGTTGGAAGAAACGGGTTGTAGGCCTACTCATGGCATCTGAATGAATGAGTACTATAATGTCAGTTGGCCTTAATGCATCATTTTGCAAGACTGCACTGCCAATGTTATAGGAGAACTATATATATGTGTGAATATATACATATATATTTAACTATATATGTTTATTATACAGAGGAGCATTTTGCCCTAGGGGAAAGAGCATAGACCTGGGAGTCAGAGTATATGGGTTTTAATAGTTCTAGCTCTACCACATGTCTGCTGTGTGACCTTGGGTAAATCACTTTTCTGTGCCTCAGTTACCTCTTCTGTTAAAAGGGGATTCATTACTGTTTTCCCCCTTCCTTAGACTGTGAGCCCTGTGTGGGAACTGATTATTATGTATCTCCCCCAGTGCTTAGAACAGTACCTGACCCAAAGTAACACTTTAAATAACCACACTTATTATATAGTATATGTATAAAAGCCCTTTAGTTTGAAGTTGAGGTGAACCTCAACTGTTGGTGAGATTTCCATTCAAGCTACTCTTCATATTTTTACCTTCTCCTTCAATTCTCAGATCTCTTGTCTTTGCTCCCATTGAAGTCCTTCTCCTCACCAGTCTCAGAAGTCCTAGTTGATCCACACAATATAATCACTTTAGAATTGAAAAAAGAAGTATTGTATATTCAGTTCCTTTTATATGCACTTCCTATCATTAGGTCTGCTGTGGTTTCTGGGATGTCTTGGGGTCACAGACAAGTAATGATAATATAATAATAATACATTTTTAAAATGTCTGTATTAAGTGTTTACTATGTGCCATGTGCTGGCATCGTTACAATGCAATCAGTAGAGTTGCAGTATCCCAAGTGGGAATTGCAATCTAAGGTAAAAGAACAGATAATTGATCTGCATTTCAGAGCTGAGGAAACTGAGGCAGAAAAAAGTCCAGTGAATTTCCCAAGGTCACCAAGCAAGTGGCAGAGGCGGAATTGGAACCCAGATCCTCTGACTTCCAAACCTATATTACACAAGATATCTTCATAGGACACGTGCTGTTCTTCCTCTGAGCATTAATTTGATGAAAAGATGGCAGGATTTTCAGCTGAATGATCTCCCACTGACTTTGGGACCTGTAAGCTTTGAGAAGATTTTTTTGAGGTTATAGACATTGACTATGAGACAATACAGCATTCATTTGCATAATGTCCTTCATAGACACTGCATCGGCAAAATACTCCAGAACTAAATGGGGATGCAATTGAGAATAAATTAAAGAATCCTCCCATATATAGACAGCCATAAAGACCCGTTGCGGAAGAGAATAATTAAGGGGAGTCTGCAAGGGAGGAAAGATGAGTAGGGAAAGGGATAATTGTTGACAGAGCAGCAGTATTTGTTCATAGAGTGTGGGGGCTGAGAAAGGTGACCGTTCAGGGTGCTGGCCAGATGGATGGAGCTCTGAAGTATGGAGCAGAAGGAAAGCCTCTGGCCACAGCTTCCCAGATCCACATCACAGGCTTTGCAAGAAGGCAGTGCCACAAACTCCAGAGTCAAAGAAAGGTTACTATTGACTTGGCACACACCCTCTAAATGCCAGACTTGAATACACTTTAGCTGAGCTTGGTTTTCTTGGTGGAAAAGGAAGGAAGGAAGGAACACAGAGGAAGGGAGAGAAAGGAAGAGATAAGGAGGACCCCCTGCCCCCACCTTAACCTGTCCTGTGTTTCAGCGCTGTTCCTTGCGGTACCTCAATAATGCCATCTCTTAAGGGTTTCTTAAATGCCTCTCTGAATAGTAAGCCTGAATGGCAGGATTAATTCTCTTGTGTCAGGGCTATATGTTTTTTGGGGCCTCTATAAACAGGTCCTTTCCCTAATTTAAAGCAAAAATGACACAATTTTGGCACTGGGGTTTTTTTTTTTTTTGGATATTTGTTAATTGGTATTTGTTAAGCACTTACTATGTGCCAGGCACTGTACTGAGCACTGGGGTAGATGAAAGGCTGTCAAGTTGGGGACAGCCTGTGTTCCACATGGGGCTCACCATCTAACCCCAAAGTCACACAGCAGACAAATGGCAAAGTCAGGATTAGAACCCAGAGCCTTTCAACACCACACTAAAATTACCTTTAATGTAAGGCTGTTTTGTGGCTCTGTTTTACAATGTATTTTAAATTCAAGATTACTTATTTGTTATCTTATAAAGTTGTTATGTAGACCTCTAACCACAGAACCTACTCTATATGTGGAAAGATCCCAGGCTTGGGAGTCAGGTCATGGGTTCAAATCCCGGCTCTGCCACTTGTCAGCTGTGTGACTGTGGGCAAGTCACTTAACTTCTCTGTGCCTCAGTTACCTCATCTGTAAAATGGGGATTAACTGTGAGCTTCACGTGGGACAACCTGATTACTCTGTATCTACCCCAGAGCTTAGAATAGTGCCTGGCACATAGTAAGTGCTTAACAAGTACCAACATTATTATTATTATTATATATAAATGGATTTTTTTAAAATATAGAGATTTAGGGATTAATTTTTAATGGGGAACCCCATCTAGGATCAATACCAGATCTGTCACTCTCCTCCTTTCCCCCAAGAAGAACATTTTTGAAGGGGGAAACTTTGCATAAATAGTGAGAAACCTCTTTCACAAAAGTACAAGAAGAAGGGGCTAGATATAGCAAGTGTGAGATTCATGTAATCTGTTTTATCAGAATCTCCATCTTGGATGCTACAGTTTCTCTCTTAAATAAGCAATTCCTAAGTTTAGTGGCACCTCTCATCTCTTTTGAAGATGTGCCACAGTGGTAAATGCACATTTACCCATCACTCCCTTAGGTGTCACTCTTGGAGCAGGGGATGCCTTTAGAGCTATACAGAGTCCCCTTTATCTCCCTTGATTGCATTTAATAGTTTTAAAGACTTTGAAATAATATAGCTGTGCTAAGAAATGCCCATTTTCCCCTCTGTCCAAGGTTTTGAGCAAAGAAAGCTATAAATAGGTGATGATAAAAGAAAATTGTGGCTGAGATGTGCAGAGTAAGAAAAGGAAATACAAAGAAACTGCCCTGAGAGGTTTCCATATAAAATTATGATGGATGTTTTGGCTCTGATCTGCTTTTCTAGATGTTCAGATGGAGACCCAGTGCTTTCATTCCACATGACTCAGATCGCTTCCCAGAATGCAATATTTGACATTTTCAAGTGAACCATGAGTCCTCATAAAATAGTGTGTAGGCAAGTTTACTATTTATGAAGCTAAGTACTGTCTCCAAGCACTACTTTGAGAGGAAACTCCAACTCCATTGCATTTTACTCTCCCAAGCACTTAGTACAGTTCTCTGTGCATAGTAAGTGCTCGATACCACTGATGATGATAGGGATGAGAGCATTAAACTTTACCAACAAAGTAAAACAAATTTCTAGGAGGAAGATGATCACTGAGTAGAATCCATCAACCAATGGTATTTACTGAGCACTTACTTTATGCAGAGCACATACTAAGCAACTGAGAGAGTACAATACAGTTGGTAGACACAGTCTCTTCCCTCAAGGAGCCTACAGGGTATCAGGGGATAGACAGACATTAAAATGAATTATAGGTAAGGCAAGCAACTGAGTACGAGGTTACATTAATAGGTACTGTTGGATTGGGATTAAATACATGGGTGAAGCAGTAGGTAAGGTAAATAGGGTGGGGAATGAGAGCTTGGTCAGTGAAGGCTTCCTGGAGAAAATGAGATTTCAATAGGGCTTTGAAGATGCAGAGAGAGTTGTGGTCTGTTGAATATATGGGGGAAAGAGTTCAGGATAGGAGGGAGGACATGGGCAAAGGGTCAAAGGTGGATGAGATGGGAAGGTCAGCATGTAGACTGGTGTTAGAGGAGCAGAGGGTGCAGGTTGAGCTGCAGTGGGAGTGGAATTAGGTAGGCATTGTTCGCATGGGGCCTCGCTCTCACCCCTGTTACTGAAGGCAACATGACCTTGGTGAAACTGGGGGCGATGGTGTTTAGGTTCAAAGAGGGAACACTCTGCATGACCTCAGTAGGGATTTAGAATTTCTGATGGAAGGTCAGGTTATAAAGAAGGGGTCAGATGACAGACCAGCTGTATGAAGTGGGCGAAGGACAGACTGTTGCAGAAAAAGTACTGACCACATGCTGAGTTAGAAGGGATGGAAGAAACAATGCCCCCAAAGCTTCCCCCTCTAGATGGTAAGCTTGTTGTGGGCAGGGAATTATCCTTGGCCAACTATGGAGCTCAGATTCTTTGCTATTAAGGGGAAATTAGAGGAGCTCTTGGCCACCAGAGATAGGTTATTTTTTATGGTATTTGTTAAGTGCTTAATATGTGCCAGGCACTGTTCTAAATGCAGGGGTAGATAAAAGGTAATCAGGTTGGATCCAGTTCCTCTCCCACAGAGAACTCACGGTCTTAATCCCCATTTTATAGGTGAGGTAACTGAGGCACAGAGATGTGAAGTGATTTGTCCAAGGTTACACAGCAGATAAGTGGTGGAGCTGGGACTAGAACCCAGGTCCTTTTGACTCCTAGGCTCGTGCTCTATCCACAAGGCCTTGCTGCTTCCACTAAGGCCACGTTGCTTCCATTTTCCTGTAACAATTCCCAGTCAATGGCCTTGGTGAGTAGGGAGGATCTAGGCTGGTCAACCCCAGGGTGAAAGGGGTAGGGAGGCCTGGAGCAGTCCTGGGTGAACCAAGATTGTCCTGGGAAATTTAAGATCCACTCTAGGAATTTGGAGTTCCATTAGGGTGGGAATGACTATAGTTCAGAGCTCCTTAGACTTCATAGCTAAGATTGGGTCAAACCTTCATAAATTTTTCCTTGTTTCATCATAATCCTCATTGGTCCATGTATTTAGTTGTAAATTTCTCAGCTGGGTTCACTGGGAGTCCCACTTTCTAGAGAGAGATTCATCTCCTGCCTGGATGAAATTTATTTATGATCAATCACCTGTGCTCCTGCTCCCTATTTCCAGCCCAGTCTTGGGTGTTAGGTTGTTTCAGTACTGTTGGAATATTGCTAAGCAAATGCTAAGCACTGTACTAAGTTATTGGGAGAGTACAGTGCAACATAATAAACAGACTTGTTCCTTGCCCATAACAAACTTACTGTCTAGATTGGATGAAAGATATCAATATGAATAAATAAGCAACTTATAATTTTTAAATTTACAGATATAGACATAATAATAATGTTGGTATTTAAGCACTTACTATGTGCAGAGCACTGTTCTAAGCACTGGGGTAGATACAGGATAATCAGGTTGTCCCATGTGAGGGCTCACAGTTAATCCCCATTTTACAGATGAGGTAACTGAGGCACAGAGAAGTTAAGTGACTTTTCCACAGTCACACAGCTGACAAGTGGCAGAGCCGGGATTCGAACCCATGACTTATGACTCCCAAGCCCAGGCTCTTTTCACTGAGCCATGCTGCTTCTGTGGCTCAGTCGTGGGGTTGAGAGTGGGGCAAATATCAAATGTCCAAAGACCACAGATCCGAGTGAATAGATGATGCAGATTGGAAAGCAAGCCGGGGAAAAGAGGGATTAATCAGGGAAGATCTTTTGGAGGACACGTGAACTTAATAATACTTTGAAGTTGGGGAAAGTGGTGGCCTGGCATATATGGAGGGGAAGGGAGTTCCAGGCTAGGGGTTGGATGTGGAAATGGGGTCGGCAATGAGATAGATGAGATCGGGTCACAGTGAGTAAGGTGAAGCTAGAGGAGTGGAGTGTGTGGGCTGGCTGTAGCAGGAGTTGAGTGAAGTGAGGTGTACACACACACACACACCCTTCCCCTTCCCCACCTCCCCCCAGTGATGAAATATTGCCTGGCTGACATGTTTACATTCATGGGAGGCTCAGGGTGGCAATTAGTCTTTCTCCCCTGAAAGACTTAGGCCAGTCAACTCTGGAATTATCCTCAATTGCAATAACGTTTATACCAATCTACGGTGGAGAATGGAATTTCTCCACAAGTGCTTCTATTCACTTTTTCTATTCTCCCATGATTTAATAAGATGTTTTAATACAAAGGAATCCCACATCACTAAAATCACTTCCTCTCCCTTGGAAATGCAGAGTTTTGCTGGAAATAATACTGCAACAATTAAGCAGCATTTTTGAATAGCACAGTGTCTAGAATGTATTATTTTGCTGGCTTTATGTGGAAGTTTAAGGCAAACTTTCTTAAAAATAGAATGTCAGGGAATCTATAATCCCAGGGGCTAAACAAGAGGCAAATTGTTTCAGTGTTTCAGAAACCAATTGGTTTGCTTATAAACTTGGATTTTTTTTTTTAACCTAATCGCATTTATCTTTGGTATTTGGAATCTCCCAGGTGTCTGGTTAGACCACAGGGACAGATCTAGGACTTAAAAAATTAAATGACTACTGTTGAATGTTTTCATGGCGTGTTCCATCAATGTCAGAATGATAGAAAGAACGTGTTCTTTCGATCAAAGTCAAGCTTGATAGCTTGACATGGAGAAAGTAAAATACAAAAGTTAAAAACCAGAGAGAATAAAGGCAGAGAGACCTTGCTCTGGGGCATTATAGCCACAACCCTTGTGATATTAACATTTCATTAAACTCAGATGAAGTAAATGGCTTTTCAATGACCTCTGAGGTCATTAATCCTGAGTGCAAGTGCATCCTGCAAAGAGAGAGTGAAAACATTAACTGCTGCAAAATGATGTCAGTGAGGCCTGGTGGAAGGAGGACAGATTTGAGAGTCAATGGGTATGAGTTCAAATCCGAGCTCTGTCACTTGTCTGTTTGTGATCTTGAGCAAGTCACTTAACTTTCCTGTGCCTCAGTTTCCTCAATGGTAAAATGGGATTTCAATACCTGCTTTCCTTCCTACTTAGCTGAGAAACCGATGAGGGACAAGGATTTTTGCATCCTGGTTATCTTATTGTTACCACAACAATTATTAAATGGCAAGTGCTTAGCAAATGATACCATTATTACTTTTTATTATTATTACTAAGCCCTAGGCCTGGTGAAATGGGTAGATCACTGGCCTGGGAGTCAGAAGTATGGGTTCTAAGCCCAGTTTCACCACTTTTCTGCTGTATGACATTGGACAAATCACTTCAATTCTGTGCCTCAATTACCTCGTCTATAAAATGGGGAATGAGATTGTGAGCCTCATCCGGGACAAGAACTGTATTCAACCTGATTTTCTTGTACCACCCCAGTACTTAGTACAGTGCCTGGCACACAGTAAACACTTAACGGATACCACAATCATTGTCGTTATAAATAGTACTAGGGCAATCATAAAGACATAATTCCTGCCCCACAGGGAACTTATAGTCTCAAAAGTGGAGGGGGAAAATGTAGTTAGGGGAAACAGTCCTCAGGTTTCTGAGAAACACCGTGGTTTTGATTGAGTGCTTACTGTGTAGAGAGAACTGTACTAAGCGCTTGGGAGAGTACAATATAACTTTTTAATAGACATATTAAGTCTGGCTCAAAGGCAGGTGCAGTACTTGACATGCCTGGAGTTGGGTAGGATCAGGATGCCTTAGATGGTGTCTAGAGCTTTTGTCTCAGTTTCCCATAGAGCATCTAGTGCCAGGATTTCTCAGACCTGTGGCTGCCATTCTGAAAGCTCAGGCTGAGCCAGTTCCCACTGCTCCTTGATACAGCCTGGGGTTTCAGGAGTTTTGGCCCTTGTCTGACAAAGAATGCTGGACCATGTCACTGGAAAATTTTGATGCTCTGGAAATGAAAACCTGGCCTAAGAAGTCAGGAAGCTAAGACAGTCAAATGTGGCCTAGATTAGCATTTCTCCTGTTGTCCCCTTTTCATGGGTGCTTACACTTGGTTGTTGTGAAAGAGCCGATGAACTAGAAATAAAAAATGATCCTTTGGTGCCTGCAGCCCCATCTCCTCCCCAGCATACCCTCCTTCACCTTCCTTCGAGATTAATGCACTTGCCAGTGGCTTATGCATTGCTTTGGCTATACAGAAATGAAACATCATGAGCTGCAATTTACTCAGTGCCGGTCATTTTTCCTCTGCCTTAACAGAAGACATTTTAAATTCTGCTCAGTTATTAAATATCCAATATCTTGGGATCACACCAGCAGATATAAGTTTAGAATTTTTATTAATGTTTTATCAGAGCTATATTTCTGCAAATGAAATGTAACAGTAATCTTCCATCGTAGCATTTGATAAGCCCAGAGAGAAGGCAGAGTGTTTCCGGGACGATGGCTCCAGCAAATATCAGGAAAGGACAAGGATGTTACACTCCAAAGGATTGCTAGGAATGTCTGATCTCTTTTGCAGGGCCCCAAATGCCAAACTAGTGAAGTATGCAGCTTGCCAATCCCAGGAACCTCAAAGCAGTGTGGCCTAGTGGAAAGAGCATAGGCTCGGGAATCAGAAGGACCTGGGTTCTAATTCTGGCTCTGCCACATATCTGCTGTGTGCCCTTGGGCAAGTCACTTCATTTCCCTGTGGCTCAGTTATCCCATTAGTATAATGGGGATTAAGACTGTGAGCCTATGTGGGTTTAGAACAATGCTTAGTACATAGTAAAAGCTTAACAATTACCACAATTACAGTTATAACCTTTCCACAGGGCACAGACACTGTGAGCTGCTTACTACTGTGACTTGGTTTTTCATGAGAGGCATCTCACTAAAGACATGGAGAGTTGCAGGTTGGGATTCTATTTCTTTTTTTTTAAGATGTTTGCTAAGCGCTTCCTATGTTTCAGTAACTATACTAGGCACTGGGGTAGATACAAGATAATCAGGTTGAACTTAGTCCCTTTCCACAGGGGCTCACCTCTTAATCCCCATTTGACAGATGAGGTAACTGAGGCACAGAGATTTTAAGTGGCCGGCTAAAGTCAAACAGCAGACAAATGGTGGCAGAATTAGAACCCAGGCCCTTCCAACTACCAGGCCCATATGATATTTATTAGGCCGAGTTGCTTCTTACTATGCCACCCAGTTACCTGCACTTTAGTAATGTTCTCCTGGGCCAGATGAAATAAAAGCTCCACTTTGTCTGGCCATCTTAAGTAATTTTCTCATGTTCGCCCATTAATGCCTTGGATAGGTAGAGTAATAGTGGCAGTAAGCAAAAGCGCACACTCAGTAGAGTGTGCTCTGTACACAGGAGCTTCAGTACCTGTTCACCCTCCTACTTAGATTAAGAATCTGATGAGGGACAGGGACTGTATCTGACCTAATTATCTTGTACCTACCCCAGCACTTAATACAGTGCTTGACATGCGGTAAGCACTTAATAAATACCAAAATTATTATTATTATTATTATTATTTCCTTCCAAATATATACAAGCCTAGAGTGTTTCTCTGTGGGCACCCTGATTCCCATGCTTGCTCCATCGCTTTTGTGCTTGCTTTCTAGATCTCTATGAATATGGGTGTTACTTCTGATTGATGGGACCTGGGAGTAGATACTGAGGCAGAGTGAGACAGCACATTCAAAATAAAATGACCAGACTTAAAAAGTGCCTGGTGCCTTTTATGACTAGACAATGGATAGACCATCTGAAAACCAGACTGTATGGTATAAAACTGTTTTAAATGGATCCCTACTACTGGGAAAATATTTAGTCTTCTGACTTGCCAAAGGCCAGCCTGGAGCTCTGACTAATCTTGGGGCCTCCAGCAAGCCAGTGAGTAGCCATTGGTTGACCATCAGTCCTGGTTTAAGGAAGACTCTCACCTTTGTGTCTGATTTGTTGTTAGAGGTGGAGGTTCACTGATCAAATCCTCCCTCAATTTGAACCACCTGGGATGAAGCAAAATCATTACATCTTCACAGAGAAGGAAGGAGGAAGAGAATGTGGCCTAGTGTATTAAAACTGGGCCTAGGAGTTAGAAGGACCTGGGTTCTATCTACAGCTCTGCCACTTGTCTGCTGTGTGGCCTTAGGCAACTCACTTAATTTCCCTGTGCCTCAGTTGCCTTATCTGTGAAATGGGGATTAACACTGTGGGCTCCATGTGGGACATAAACTGTGTCTAACTTGATTAGTTTATATCTACCCCAGTGCTCAGTGTATACCTCTTGCCTGCTCCTGCCCACCCCAAAAATGAAAAAAAAAGCAGCTTAGAGGGATCTGAAATGCCAGAGGAAAATATAAACTTCATTTGGATAAGCTCTCTTGAAGGAAATGCTACTCTATGTCATAAAATATGGAATCGTTAGTTGTCACCAATATCAGATTATCCAAATATTTGAGACCACTCTTGACCAGGAGTTCCAGTAGACCAGAAACCTAACTAATACCTAAGGCCCAAAGGCATGGGCTTCATTCTCCTAACATTGCCTCATTTCGAATTCATATAAAGTGTATTTGTCATGTGATATTTTTGATGACCATGTTTCGACAGCAACTGAAAGTGAATCAGTTGAGCTGGTGATGGATGATGTGAGTATTTTGCCAAGTAATTGTGTGTGTGTTTGAGGCTCCTGTTTGTTCAGGAGTCTTCTAATTTAAAGTAGATGCCTGGGGCCATTGGAACCTCTGTCCTGGTGTTGTCATCCTACTTCCAGGCTGCCTGGACTCTGAGAACTCTGGGAACCCCAGAAAGAAGTGGGTCAGGGAGTCAGGGTTGGGCTTCCTCTGTTTAGAACCCCATTGTCCATTTGAATGTCGAGATGATGGGGCTGAGGAATAGAAAGTCCTAAAGTGTTCTGTGGCCATCAGCTGGGTATACTGACAACAGAGTTCTCAATTGGACCTGGAAAGGACTAGGAGAAGAAGACTCTAGAACCTTTAGTCCTAATGGTTGTATGACCAGTGACTGAAAATAAAGCACCTATAGTTGAAAAAAGAAAAATTAGACTTTCCTCAGTCCTTCAGGAGTTTTCGATGTGGAGTAGCTTGTTAGGCTGCTTTTGATTTCTGAAATCATCAAACATGTTGGATTTTAGATGATTGGTGTTTGGGTGATTTATTATCAGATTGCCCCTGCCTGAAAAACACAAATTTCCTTTATCACTCTCAGCCTGGTGTTTCTCATCAGGCTGTTCCAGTGGAGATTGGGGTCCCAAAACAAATTTTCTGCAGTAAATTTTTTAAAAAATCTTTCCTCATGCAAGCATCAATGAACACCAGCATTTACAACTGAGAGAACACATTTAGCTCAGAAAGAGACAGAAGAGGGAGAAGATTTTTATTTCAAGTGTCCCTGCTCCCATTAGCACCACCAAATATACTTGCGTCCTATGGGAGACATGGACTGTGTTCCATCTGCTTGTACTGTATTGTATTGTATCCTTGTGTTGAATACAGTGCTTGGCACATAGCATGGGTTTTGGAGTCAGAGGACCTGTGTTCTAATCTTGGGTCTGTCATTTTCCTGCTGTGTGATCTGGGACAAGTCAGTTAAGTTCTCTGTGCCTCAGTTCCCTTATCTGCAAAATAGAAATTCTATTCTGCTCTCCCTTCCACTTAGACTGTGAGCCCCATGTGAGACCTGATTTTCATGTATCTGCCCCAGTGCTTAGTATAGTGCTTGACACATAGTTAGCATTTAACAAATAACACTATTGTTATTACTATCATTCTTATAGTAAGTACTTAAATACTCCAGTTACTATTATTATTAATCACATGGGACTCCAGGACCAATATTGCTGTGGAATCCTACCCCACAGCTCTCCTGTCCCATCCACTCAGTTTTCACAGATAGGTGCAGACCTGGAAATTGATAGGTTTTGGACCTTTTTTGATTCAATCCTACAGCAACAATTTTTGAGCAACCATTCAGTGTGAAACACTCTGATAAAAAAACAGTGCAACAGAAGTAAGACACATGCTACCTCAAGGAGCCTTCAATCAAATGCTAATGTAGACCTGATCTTAGTTTTTTTCAAGTCAGAATGCATTAATGTAGGTCGCTGCAATGAAGACTGCATATCACAAATAGTATGGACCTATGGTGCTCCTGCATCTGAGGGGTTACTTTAATTGCCAGCAGATATTTCAGCATCTTTGCTTTTAGCACTGGCTGAAATCAGACCCTCAGCCAAGCAAAAATTAAGAAGAAAAATGTTTTCCTGCTGTCATATAAAAAAAGTTTGGCTTGGGTTCACTCCAGCTTTCCCCTTATTCAAGCTTATTTATGTGTTTGTGGTGAGGATCTCATGGTATTTATCAAGGACTGAGGATTCTTGGAAGGTCACAGTTCAAATCCTGTTCCGATAAACACCTAGAAGCTTAGGTGTTTATCTGAACCTTGTCAAAACTTCTTATGTCTGGCTTGGTTGTTTCAGCCACTATAAAAAAGGCTCTTATGCTTTTTGGTGCTTATGTCTAGAATTAAAAAGATCTAAAGGCAGGCAGAAATTTAGTTTTTAAACAAAATATGACCTCCCTTTTCAAGCTTATAGGATTTAGGGTTCAGAATGGATTTCATCAGAATGTTCACGATGTTTCTTATTTTATATGTAATTACCGGGTCATCTTTGAATATTCTACTTGAATGTAACCCTTGGGGCCTTCTTACTCTATGGCTTAGTATCTGTAGGAATCACCCCACAGAATCTTATATGAAAGCTTTTGGAAAAACCAAACTAGGCCCTCATACACTGCTAATTTGTATCTGGTTTTTGTTTCTGCAGAGCAACTAGTAATGTTTTTTGGGGTGAACATATTTTAGTGCCTTGGAAGCCCCCACAGAGAAAGGGTAGCTTCTGCCAAAGAGACATCTGGTAAAGATCAATCATTGGTCACTGATTCTAAAAAGTATCTCCAAATGCTCTATGAGATGACAGAGCTTGGGTGAAATACAGTTTGCTGACACATCTGGAGCCCCATCAATCCTGATAGTAAGTCAACATCTGGAAAAATAACTGCTGGGGTTGACAAAACAGGTGATTAAGCTTGATGGAAGTTCACTAAATATAGAATAGTACAAAAGTAACTGATGACGGATTATAAGAATATAAATGCATTTTGTGTGCCATAATGAGCCATTAGTGCACAGCTTGAGTGGGCTGGGAAGTCATCAAAATGCTGAGAGATGTTTATAGATGTTTTCCAAATTTCTCCAATTTATTTTTTCCTGTGCCACCCAAGAAATTGAACTATAAATTAAAAAGACTGAGAAAGGTCAAATTTATTCCGCTTCCTTTCATCGCTATCCTCCCTAGCTCAAGCTTGTTGCTTTCATTTTTTCCATCTTGATCTGTTTTCTGTTCATTCTGGGGCCATTTTCTTCCTTGATGAAGTGTCAAACACCAAAATTCATATGAAGTAGTTGCTGCTTCCCACAGAAACATTTCAACCTGCCCCCGCCCACAGCAGGCTTTTCCCCTCATCCTGTCCATTAGTCAGGGCCAATATTTCATCCCACTTGATATCTTGAGAGTAAATAAAACTCTTTCCTTTAGAATAGCTTTTGAAATAAAATAGCTGTAGGTAAGAACAAAGAAAGAAAAACAAAGAATAAAGAAAAACAACTTAGTCCCCTAGGGGATAGGCAAGTCCTTGCACTCTCCTTCTGTCTGTTCCACCAGGTTCCCTGTTTGGGATTTTGTGTGTTGATCTCATCAGTTTAGATCCAGTTCTAAACCACTTGAAGTGTGCTGTTCTGAACACCCTCTTCTTTCTCCTCCAACTCCCTCTCCAAGTACATGCATATGCAAATCTGTGGTTTGTGGCTGGCTGAGAAGGGGCTTTTGTTATCTAGGCAGAATTTATGAAAGAGCAAACATCAATTTGTCATCCTCATTTCAGATAAGAGGAGGCATGGATATGCCAGGTGCTGTCCCTCTAGTGACACCAAGAAAGTCAGCTTTAATAAAGATCAAATCTACACAAGCAAATAATAATGTACTTAGCGTCAATACTACTTTCTGGGGCTGAAAGGGTCTTAAACTCTAGCTGCTCCTCTGGTATCTGACATTGGTCCAACATAGCAATCTTTGTAGAGTTCCCCCGAGCTAATTTTTAGGGGACCCACCTACCTTTCTGACCCAAGGCCTGCTTAAGCCCAATATGAAGTGAAAAATTATGCATCTGGGCTAGCCACAGTAAAACATTTTGTAACACCAAACACGTAGGACATTTTTTACTGTGGCTAACCCAGAGCCAAAAATCTAGCCCAAGAACTCTACGAGCCATGCTTAATTAGCCAATAAAGGAGGCCTGGTCTCTTTAATCTATCTAAGATGCTGTAGTTAGCAGTATAAACCAACTTCACTTAGACTAAGCCTGAACACTTAGATGGAATGTAAGTAGTTTGTGTATGGTTTGAGGGAGATAAAGTTAAATGGAGAAAGAAGACGTAAATCATCTATAGCCCCCTTTCTCTCCTCCTCATTACTAGGAAGAGGAGACAGTGCTCCAGTTCATGGCCTGGAGGTATCCTAATTGGATCTCTAGCATACTTATTCTTTTTTTAATGGTATTTATTAAGTGCTTACTGTATGCCAGGCACTATATTAATTCAATCATTCAATAGTATTTATTGAGCACTTACTATGTGCAGAGCACTGTACTAAGCACTTGGAATGTACAATTCGGCAACAGATAGAGACCATCCCTGCCCAATGACGGGCTCACAATCTAATCGGGGGAGACATGGCAGAGCAAAACAGAACGAAACAAAAACAAGACATTATCACAATAAGTAGAATCAAGGGGATGTACACCTCATTAACAAAATAAATAGGGTAATAAAAATATATATACAAATGAGCACAGTGCTGAGGGGAGGGGAAGGAAGAGGGGGAGGAGCAGAGGGAAAGGGGGCTTACCTGAGGGGAGGGGAAGGGGGAGGAGCAGAGGGCAGAAGAGGAGCAGAGGGAAAAGGGGTAGTTCAGTCTGGGAAGGCTTCTTGGAGGAGGAGAGCTCTCAGTAGGGCTTTGAAGAGAAGAAGAGAGTTAGTTTGGCAGAGATGAGGAGGGAGGGCATACGTGGGCCAGAGGTCGACGGCGGGGCAGGCGTGAATGGGGGAACAGTGAGGAGGTGAGCAGCAGAGGAGTGGAGTGTACGGGATGGGCAGTAGAAAGAGAGAATGGAGGTGAGGTAGGAGGGGACAAGGTGATGGAAAGCTTTGAAGCCAAGAGTGAGGAGTTTTTGTTTCGTGCGGAAGTGGATGGCAACCACTGGAGGTTTTTGAGGAGGAGAGTGGCATGCCCAGAGCGTTTCAGTTGGAAGATGATCTGGGCAGCGGAAGGAAGTATAGACCGGAGTGGGGAGAGACAGGAGGAAGGAAGATCAGAGAGAAGGCTGACACAATAATCCAGCCGGGATATTATGAGAGCTTGTACCAGCACGATAGCCATTTGGATGGAGAGGAAAGAGTGGGTCTTGGTGATATTGTAAAGGTGAGACCGGCAGGCATTGCTGACAGATTGGATGTGTGGGGTGAATGACAGAGTTGAGTCAATGATGACACCAAGGTTGCGGGGCTTGTGAGATGGGAAGAATGGTCATGCCATCCACAGTGACTGGGAAGTCAGGAAGAAGACAGGGTTGGGGAGGGAAGATAAGGAGCTCAGTTTTGGACATGTTGAGTTTTAGGTGGCGGTCACCAATGCCTGCCGGTCTCACCTTTTCAGTATCGCCAAGATCCGCCCTTTCCTCTCCATCCAAACGGCTATCTTACTGGTACAGGCTCTCATAATATCCTGGCTGGATTATTGTGTCAGTCTTCTCTCTGATCTCCCCTCCTCCTGTCTCTCCCCACTCCAGTTTATTCTTCATTCCGCTGCCCGGATCATCTTCCTGCAGAAAGGCTCTGGGCTTGTCACTCCCCTCCTTAAAATCTCCAGTGGTTACCTATCAACCTCTGCATGAAAGAAAAACTTCTCACTCTGGGCTTCAAGGCTCTCCGTGACCTTGCCCCCTCCTACGTCTCCTCCCTTCTCTCTTTCTACTGCTCACCCCGCATGCTCCACTCCTCTGCTGCTCACCTTCTCACTGTTCCCTGTTCACGCCTGTCCCATTGTCAATCCCTGGGCCACGTCCTCCCACTGTCCTGGAATGCCCTCCCTCCTCACCTCCGCCAAACTGATTCTCTTCCTCTCTTCAAAGCCCTACTGAGAGCTCACCTCCTCCAAGAGGCCTTCCCAGACTGAGCTTCCCCTTTTCCCTCTGTTCCCTTTGCTCCCTCTCTGCCCCCCCTTCACCTCCTCAGCTAAGCCACCTTTCCCCCCTTTCCCTCTGCTCCTCCTTGTCTCCCTTCCCCTCCCCTCAGCACTGTGCTCATTTGTATATATTTTCATTACCCTATTTATTTTGTTAATGAGGTGTACATCCCCTTGATTCTATTTATTGCGATTAAGTTGTCTTGTTTTTGTCCATCTGTCTCCCCTGATTAGACTGTAAGCCCGTCAATGGGCAAGGATTGTCTCTATCTGTTGCTGAATTGTACATTCAAACCGCTTAGTATAGTGCTCTGCACATAGTAAGCGCTCAATAAATACTATTGAATGAATTAATTAAAGTGAGGTATTTTTTAGAGAAGCACACCACTTTGCATGCAGTAGTTTCTTAAAAAATACCCTTGAGGATGGAAGCATAAGTGATTCGTTTTTATTGCCACACAAGAAGGCAAATACATGCACTTTCTGCACCCCAGAATTGAAGGGAAAAATCAGGCACATGGAGGAAAAGAGTTACTTTATTTCTTCAAATACCTTTAGGTCCTACTGTCAGACAGAATTCCAGCTTGGACAAATTACCACACTGATCGAAGGTATCATTTCCCAAGTTCTTTAAGGAAAGATAGCCAGGATTAGAATCCAGGTCCTTCTGACTCCCAGGCCCATGGTCTATCACTAGGCCATGGCGCTTCTCCAAATTTCCCACTGCTTGACCCTCTAAGATGATAAGTAGTCAATCAATTGATCAATCAGTGGTATTTATTGAGCCTTTTTTGTGTGTAGAGCACTGCGCTAAGTGCTGGGGAGAGTACAATACAAAAGAGTTGGTAGAAATGATCCTTCCTTCAAGGATCTTACAGTCTAGAGGGTGAGACAGACATGAAAATGAATTAAATTAAATATAGGGCAAATATTAGGAGTGTGAGGATTGGACCTAAGTGCTGTGGTTGGGGGAAGAGTGAATATACAAGGGCTTATGGGAGACAGATAGGAGTGTGTAGGCGGTGAAGTAAGCAGGGCAAGTATGGGAGATGAGGGCTTTGTCAGGGAAGTTCCCTTGGAAGAGGTGAGATTTAAAAGGCAGAAAATGGATAAGTTCAGCCTCGTCCACAGGCCCGGCTGCCACCCTGAATCTTCCCCCTCCAACCAAAACTACCTTCTTGGAGTTTGACTGTCCATTTTTGGCACTCAGCCCAGAGAGTTGAGTAAGCTGCATGTGCTTTCCAAGTCAAGGGATTACTGCAACATGAATACTTTGATAGATTGACAGGATTTAGCCTTTGCTGAGTTTTCATTTGGGTGAGATGTAAAGGTTGCCATAGCCTTGAAATAGGGGATCTTAGCCAATTTAAGCAGTTTGCATGTCTGGCAACTCTGAAAAAAGACAAATCTTCATGTCGACACTCTCTTCCATTGTCACTTCCACCAGTGAAGAGCCTGCAGTCAATTAGGTGATGTGGTATGATAGACAGTCTATATGTGTATGTAAGTCTATCATAATAGATTGGCTACTAACAAGCTAAAGCCATCATGTAGAAAACTCACTGCCTGCCAAAAAGAGACTTCTGCCAAGCCATATGATCAGTGTTAGGATTTGGGGGCCACTTTACTTGGAAAAATGACTAAAAAAACCCAGCAGCTTTTACCACATTTGCTCTCTCTTTCTCTAAGCCACATCTACTGATTTCATGGTTTAAGAAGTTCTTCAGTCTTATTTGCATTGTCAAGCAAATTGGAATCTCTTCTGCTTTCCTGATTTTCCCACAATATGGGCTAAATTTTGATCAGAACCTTCGCTCAGAGACAGGAAAGACAAAATGATTGTCCCCTTCCTGTTCACTTTTCCCAGACACCAGAGAATACATATTTTTACTTCTAAGCCTAGTATACTTGACTTGGAAGTCACTGAAGTAGAACAAATATGAAACCTCATGACATTTGTTCTGACTCTAGACTTATTTTCAACTACGTAAATAATGTACAAATGCCAATTGACCCCAGTTTGATAAAATTCCCCCTAGAAAAAAACCCAGATTTTTTTTTCACTGTTACTCCCAAGAAATATTCCACTTTCTTTCTCTCCAATATTTACTTACATTTTTAAATTATTTTCTTCTTTTCCTAGAAGGCTGTGCAACTTTATCACCTTCAATTTTCAAAATCTGCACCTCTCCTAAAGCTTTGACATCGATTGCTTGACCAACCTCCTGGATTTGAAAGGGTTAAAATGCATCAAAAGTTGAGGTAGAAAGTATGAAGAAAAACCTCAACTGTAGCTGCTATCTTAACTGACTTGATTTCTAAAACAAACTTTTGTTTTGACTAGGCCAGGAGGAAATAATTCCATTCAGAATGGCCACGGTTATTATGGGGACTCCATTTTGATACCCTTCAAAAGTTGCCGATGATTTATAATTGCCAACCACATAAGCATGCTTTCCAAACTTCAGTAGTAAAGGTCCAAGTGCTGTAATATTACTACATGACTCTAGGAAATCTGAAATTTGTGGTAGCCTGATGTAGTTTGTTGTTGTTCTTGGGTAAATGAAGGAAATGGTCACTGATACTCACTATATGTATAGTGGAAGGGAAATGTGGAAGGGAATTATATATATATGTATATATGTTAATATATATGATATGATACAAAATAATATTTTGCAAAGGCTTTTAGGGTCTCTGATAGCTCTTCCCTTTCCTTCCACCTTTCCCCTCTGGCCCATCTCACCAGCTGGCATTCTCTTGTACCACTGTCAATCCATGGATTATCTAAATTATGTGGTAAGGGGACCCCAAAGACATTCTATGGAGATGGATTTTGTGATTCCACTTTTCCACATGTTTTCTGGGACAGTACTGATTCACAGTTCTGCAGTGATGGAGTCATTTTCTTCTTTTTTGGAAAATACCTGAGTTATGGCATGGCCTAATGGAGCAAGAGCTGGGGTGTCAGAATGACCTGGGTCCTAATCCCAGCTTGGTCACCTGTCTCCTGTGTGACCTTGGACAAATCACTTAACTTCTCTGTGTTTCAGTTACCTCATCTGTAAAATAAGGATTAAGACTGTGAGCCCTATGTGGGAACAGGGACTCTATCTGACCCAAATAGCTTGAATCTACCCCAGAGCTTAGCACAGTGACTGGCACATAGTAAATGCTTAACGTATATCACAATAGGCTTTTCCCCTTACTCACCGGGCGACATGAGTGTGGACAGCAGTGCCTGGCCCTTAATTCATCCAACTGATGCATATTCATAGATTCCTTTTTGGCTTTAGTGCCCATCTATGAGAACAACCCGGTGTCTACTTATGCGATAAGCTGGACACTTGCTCTGGGGCACAGGGTAAAAGATGACACTAATTAAAAATTGGCAGCCCAGAAAACAATGTAGGAATCATCTCTTGAGTGAAGTTAACCCCTATCTTGTGCCAGGACTGAATTCAAGTGACAAGGACCTCTGTGTATCTACTTACACCTGTTCCTATTCTGGTGCCAAAAACAAGAGGTCAGGGAAATAATAGACTAGCAGAGGTTTTTGAGCTGAGCAAATAGCAGATTCCACTGAAAACTTACTGGGGCTTTGAGAGAGACTAAGTTATGGTGACTCCCAAAGATATCTGTGGCTATGGTCAAGTCAGAGGAATTTCACACACACAGACACAGTTATCTTACTGACTTTTCCCATATTATATCTATATTATCTATCTTTCTAATGGAATTTCCCACATGACGAATATTTGTTCATTTGTTTATTCAATCGCATTTACTGAGCACTTACTGTGCACAGAGCACTTTACTAAGCACTTAGAAAATACAATTCAGCAACAAGTAGAGACAACCCCTGCCCCAAAATGGGTTCATACCAACCTTGGGTGACCCAAAGCTTTGGTGGACCATTCTTATCCAAGACAAGATGGAAGTCTTCTTTTGCCCTATTATTCTGTCTCTACAGGCTCTTGCATCCTCTCCCCTATCCTTGTCCACCTTTGGAGTTCCTAACCCTCAAATGTCATGTGGTAGCAACAGAGTAGGAGATTAAGAAACTTCCCTATTGTGCGGCATTGACAAGGTTGTGGGGAGGGTGCGTGTGCCCATTGGAATAGTGAACGTATGCATGGGCAGTAGGTGGCAGTGACTTTGGGAGCACGACCAGTAAATCATATGCTGTATAAGAAGAGCAGCATTTGCAGGTCAGAGTCTTTTGACTTTGCATTAAGCTCCAAGGACTTGTAGTTGGGATTCAAATGAGCATCTGAGGCACCATCATCAATACTCCCAATTCCTGCCAGCCGCTGACATCAAAGCAATACTAAAAGCCGTTGTCCTTGATGCTAGTGATTTTTCACATTGATGCTTAACTGTGCTGGCATCGTAGTAACATTCCCAGCAAAATTTCCTACCTAGATTAAAAAACAAACAAACGAACAAAAAAAAACCCCTCCAAGCTCCTCTGACTGTATTTAATTGATTAATCATTACTATTGCATTTACCCTCTCAAGAAACCTGATTCTCACCATTCTGTTTGGAGATTGGGGTGGAACCAGTTTACTGCTTTGCCTAATTGAAATCTACCTGGACTAACCATACATAGTTAGCAGTCTCCCTCCTTGATCCTGCTTTTTATGACTAATGACCAGTCATCACCTTACAAAATGCAGGTGCCCCTTTATACCTGTTTGCATGAAGACATGCAAACAGCTCTCTCCCCTACTGATCTTCGCTCCTCTCCTGCTACACCCCAGTTTACATGTTTCGTTCCTCTCAAGCCAACCTACTTCTCTGCCTTATGCATGGCTCTCTGGCCTCTATCCTCTTGTTTATATTCACCCTTCTGCTATAGGTTTCTTTCCACTTCATATCTGGCAGACCACAGCACTTCCCATTTTCAAAGACTTCATAAAATCCTATTTCTTCCAGGAGGTTTTTCCTGATTAATCTCTCATCGCCTCACCCTTTTTGCTCCCTATGGTCATTTCAGCATTCAGTGTTACCTAAAGACTTGGGTACACACCCTCCCCATTTCCAGAGCATTTAATCTCAGTTGCTTTCTCCTCCCTCTAATTAATTTTAGTTCCGGTCTCCTCCACTAGATTGTAAAATCTTTGAGGGCAAAGATTGTGCCTGTTAATTCTATTGCACTCCTAAGCATACTAAAGTGCTCAGTACAGTGTGCTCAGTGAATACTACTGATTGATTAGGAATTTAGGTGTTAACTCAGCATTCAGGGTGTCTGTTGTATATCTTGCTGTCCGATGCTGTTTGCCCAGAGTTGCTAGCTCTTAGGTTTCAGGGAGTGCTTTGTTCAGCTGGTTTAAAACAACCATGATCCCTGTCCCTAATTTGGATTCAGATGATCTTTTTAAAAATGTGAAAAAAACCCGCCTAGCCCTAAATGTGTTACAATTTAAAATGTAACACATTTAGGGCTGGGTGGGTTTTTTTAAAATCACACCCCAACCTCCTATATAGTGAGGCTGATGTTCCCAGCAGAAACTCTTGTTAATCAGAACCCTGCTTGGAGACAAAATAATGGAACAGTTTGAGATTGTCTGATTGGACATCTTTTGAGAGATTCTTTAGTCTATGACTTTGCCCAGAGGATATCTCCAGCTTGGCCAGAAAGCTAGACTTCTGCATTCAGTTTTCTTCATTGTTGCTATCAATGGAATCAGTCAATCAATCAATCAATCATATTTATTGAGAGCTGATGGTGTGCACAGCACTGTACTAAGTTTTTGGGAGAGTATAGTATAACAAAGTTGGTAGGCACATTCTATGCCCTTAAAGAACTTAGAGGGAATCACCTCCCTTTTCCCCACTTCACCCTTTCCCACCACCATTTGCCTCTCTCAAGTGATGCTCAGCAACCTGCCTTTCTTGCACAAAGTGGGAGGCCAGTTTGAAGAAGAGTCATGAGGTTCTCTTGGCAAGCAATGTGTCCTGTGCTTCTGTTGTATTTTGCAAGGACTTAGTAAGTGTACTGCACTCGGTGGACACTTAATAAATACTACTGCTGCTACCACTATTACTACGATTTCTACAAGCTCTAAAAATAATTTACTGGGAAACTCTATCCCAGCACCTCAGAGAGGTTAATATCCAGATAAAACGCTTCCTTGTAGGCTGTGCCCAGAAGATTGTAGGATTCTTGCCCAATCCCCAATATAATTCTAAGGCAAAGCCATCCACAAGAGCAATTTACTTCCATTTTTCTTTTCATATCTAAGGCTGTCATGGCTCTCCTGAATGCCTGAATGGAGTGCTGAGGATTGAACAGGCTGAGTAATGTACTTGATCTCCATGGATTACATGGTCCCTTTTAGGCAAGATGAACTGCTCAAGGATATTGATAGAAAGTAATTCATCTATCATCTGCAGCAACTCCTCATTCTGAGGCAGGGGAGGGGACCCTTGCATAAATCCCTGGGGTTTGAGCCAGGTTCAGTATGTGAGCTGCTCTCCTTTGAAATGGAAAGGCAAAGACTTGTTATATTTCTTCCAGAGAGATAGTGAGCAAGTTAGAACTGGAAGTGAAGAATTATGAAACCAGCACCTGAGAGGCTTAAGTTCCACATGACCTCTCGCGTTTCGTTTGATTCTGGATACCTAATGCAACACTCTATCTTTGTTTTATCGGCTATTGTTTCACAGTCACTGTAGGGACATGCATTGTGTGAAGGCAGTCTGGAGAAGCAATGCCACCTCTCCCACACTGCTGGAGAAAAGAACAGAGTCTTTTTAATTTTCCAGAGTTCACAGCAAAAAAGACAATACCCACCCTCTAAACCCTCCCCTCCAAAAAAAAACCCCTGTGAATTCCAAAGAAGTAAAAAGTAGAACAAATTTTTCTACCGCCCTGAACCAAACACATTGCTCTAGGATTTTTTTAATGAGGTATGTCTAAAACATCTACTATCTATTAAAGGCTATACTAAGTGGTGGGGTAGAAATAAGATAAACAGGTTAAATATAGTTTCTTTTCCTCATGGGGCTCCAAGTCTCTCTGGGAGGAACAAATTTAACCCCTATCTTACAGATGAGCAAATGGAGGCATAGAAGTTTTCACTTTCCTAGGATCACACCAGGTGAATGGCAGAGCTGGTATTAGAACCCAGGTCTTCTGATTTCCAGGCCCATGCTCCTTCCATTAGGGCACACTGCCTCTAATGTAGCAAAAGTAAATGATACCTATTCATACTCAGCATTCTGCTTCACCCCTTATTCTTAGGAGTTAAATGTGTTTTCCAGAATTAGATCTGATTGATTAACTCAGCATTCCCATTAGGTCAGTGGGGCAGCTCATACAGAAAGGATAACAGTGAGAACATAAATGCCTTGTGCTCAAGATAACTATAGATCCAGGAGTCAGATCTAGATGTTCTGATCCCTACAAACCTCTGACTCGATATAAGGCTGCCATTTTTTTCTCCTGGAACTCAAAATGACAGAAGCAATGTGATTTCAGGGGGCAGGTCTTATATAGAGGTGGGGATCCCAAGGCAAGAGAGCAATATGGACAAGAGCTTAGGGCCGGGGCCTGGGAGTCAGAAGCACCTGGATTCTAGTTCCCACTCTGCTACTCTTGGCTGTGTGAGCTTAGGCAAACACCTAACTTCCCTGGGCCTCAGTTATCTCATCTTTAAAGTGGGGATTAAGATTGTGAGCCCCAGTGGGACATGGACTGTGTTCAACCAGATTATCTTGTATCCTCCCCAGTTCTTAGAGCAACACCTGGCACATAGTAAGAACTTAAATATTATAACAAAGGAGCCAACAGTTCAAAAATGGGAGATGGAGATAGAATAATAAATCAATGGACACAGCTATTAGAGCCAGGGAGAGCCCATCTGTACCCCAAAATGCCCCCCCCACACACATACAGGAATGCTCATCTAGAGGAAAGCTTCTGAGTTGGTAGTGACCAGTGAGAGCCTCAATTAAGTGAAGACAATATTGGCTCTCCCAGTCACTGCAGTGGACTTCCTCCAAGACTGTCACAGTTGCAGATTGACTCTTAGAGGTTTTCACCACAGCCCACCTCCCTGCAGCAGAAACCTCTGGGAAACATCTGGTGGTGGTGGCAGTCATGAGAGCAGGCACAGGCAGTGGTGATAACTGGTTATGGTCTCAATCAATCAATCATACTTTTTGAGAGCTATGGTTTTCAGAGCACTGTACTAAGAGTTTAGGAGAGTATAACAATAAAGCAGAGTTGGTAGACACATTACTTCTTCACAGTGATCTTATACTCTAGAGGGGGGAACAGACTTTAAATAAATAAAGTACGGATATGTACATAAGTGCAGTAGGGCTGAGGGAGGGGTTGAATAAAGGGAGCAAACCAGGGTGACACAGAAGGGAGTGGGAGAAGAGAAAATGGGAGGTGTCCACCTTTTTTCTGCATTTAGCTGTTGCCACCAATATGGTGGTCCCCAACACCTGAGCCCCAGTAGAACCTTTGGGGGTACCATCAGTCACTGGGTGAAGGTTTAAACAGGTGACAAAAATCTATTAAAATCCCACCTAAGGAGGGACTCCTGGTCACCATTTCTTCAAAGGTAATAAAAACACTGTGTTAAGTGAAATTTCTCTCAGGGGACCTCAGGGCACCTCACCACTATTAACTTCTACCCTCCTCACTCTATTTACTGGTATTTCTGTTTTACAGTTTAAAAACTGAGGCAACAAGATGAATCAAGAGACCTTGAACTGTGGGCATCACTGGTTAATTGTACTGCTTCTTCCACATGTGGAAAACAGTCAGAAGACCATTCCCTTCTAATATTTAAAATCCCATAGATAGAAGTAATATACATGTTGGTATCTTGCCTACTGGCAAAATTTTAGGATGACTCTTGAATCCATCTACTATAAACCCCTTGGCTTTTCCACGAGAATGCATGTCTTGCTCTGGAGTGCTGCAATTAAAGCATAGCTCTCTGCAAGTTTCTGGGGTACTTCCATTACAGGGTAAAGAACTTAGCATTATCCACAAATTTTCCATAAATGTTACTAAGGCTTTCAAAAGACAGAAAGTCCTATAAAAATATTTTTTATTCTCCAAAGATATGTGTTACTTTGAAACATGACTTCAAATCAAAAGCTTCCCAGGCAACTGCCATAACTGGATATTTTTCAGACTCTTTAGGGCCTGAAAAAAGATAAGACTCAGGCCTGATTGAAATTCTCCACCTTCTTCAGTCATCAGAACTAAGTGCTTTCTGAGATGCAGCTTCATTGTCCCCAAGGTAACAAGCCTTCATGATCACTGTGACATTACAGTCATCCTCACCCCAAAACACCTGAGAATTTCAATTGTACTTTTAAAGACATTATAAATACAGTTGTATATGTCTATAATTATAAGTGAAGGCATAAGTTTGCTTAACATAGGTAAAATAGCTGCTATTTTAGTTCCATTTGTCATTGTATATTTCAGATTTTGCTGTTAATCTTTGACAAAACTGAGCTGATATGTATACAAAAAATGTTTTTTTAGATGTTAAATTTCCTGGGTAAAGAACTGCCACTTTACCCTACTCTACTCTCAGACCAATATAAAGAAATCCTCATCCTTTTCCATATTTCTCTTTCAACTAACATCTTTTGGGAAAAGTTAATGCTTAGTAAATACAGATCACACTTCCAGAAATGTGTGGAACACTTCCATATTGACTCCCTGAAAAATAGACCTGCCCCCTGCAGAACCTTGGCTCTCCATTAGGGCTCTGATCAGGGTCTGAAGTACAGCAACTCCAGGGTGAGAGTGCTGAGCTGAAGAATGGGAACGTGTGTATGTGATGGAAAGTCCCTTCATGTTTCCTTAAGCCTCTTGGTTTAGTAGGGAAAGTAGGCAACCAAGACTCACACAACTGGCTTTCATTTCCTTGATTTTCTGGTGCTGCCAAAGCCTTGCTTATGGATCTTTGTTCAGGGGGATGCTTCATTTCTGGTAAACCTAGAGTGCGATAGGGAGGAAATATCCTAGACCCAACCTAATGGCTAAATAGATGATCCTGTGAGAGTCCCAATTCCTGATCCCAGAGTGATACATCCTGACTCATTCAATGGGAGGCAAGTCAGGGACATATTTGGTGGTTGTGTTTCTTCAGGATCACAGAGACACACTGAGAAAAAATTGCTCTGTGTTTGCCTTAAGTTTCTTTGAAAAGCATTCCAAGGAATATGGGTGTCAACCCCTCTCAGAGTCCATGTTCACATAGCCAAAATAAAACACTTAGGTGCCCAATAGTCTTGAAAATTTGGAACTCTTCCTTCCAACAATCCAGAAACTCTCCTAAAATAGATTCCCAGATTATAGTGCATGCTCACTGTGGACAGGTCACTGTATCTTCCTTTTGATGTACTTTCCCAAGTGTTTAGTAAGGGGCATTTCATCCAGTATGGTCTTAGCAAATACCATTGTGTCTCCTGATACAGTGGGTCTAATTAGAGGGAGTAGGGAGCTCCAGTCAATCAATCAATCAATGGCATTTCTTGAGCGCTTTACTGTGTGCTAAGTGCTTATTGTGTTCTAAGCACTTGGGTGAGTACAAAACAACTAAGTGGGTAGACACATTCCCTGTGCACAAGGTACTTATAGCCCTAACCATACTCCTGAAGGAGGGCTACTTTGGATTTGAGGGCCAAGCCTCCATTACCCTATTGAATGGAGATTGATGTAGTCTACAGAGATACTGAACTTTTCTGGGAAGAGTCAACCCCTGATACAAAAACAGGAGTGCTTTCAGGCTACCCCAAAAAATGAAAAGGAAAATGGTTAGGTGGCTAATTGGGGAATGATTCTAGTCAATGTTTTAATACAAGTTTTTCTCCTGAGGTTTTTCAAGAAGACAGACTATCCTTCTCCTAAAGACGAGGATTTATTGGGCTCAGATTTAGATTTTTCACTGCAGAGATCGGAAACTCGAAAGATTGTGGTGGATTAATTCTGAAAACACCAGAGAAAAATGACAAGTGAAAGGCAAGTCATGAAGTTTGTAACCTCATAAATTCCCCGGACTTGTAAGGAACCGGGGGATCGGGGGGGAAGTGGGGGAGAGTACAAATTTCACAGACCACTTAATGGAAAGACAAGGAATACTGCATAGAATGTTTTACAGTAACAAGTATGCTAAAAGTGTCTCATGCCTGTTAGAGACACTGGAAAGCTTGTATAAGCCAAGGTGACTTTTCTAGGCATCACCTTTGAAGGTTCTTTTAGATCTTAGAGCTTTTTCTCTCCTAAACATAAGAGACACAAGGCTAGAAGATTTTAGCCTTGATCATGACATTGATCAGTATCGAGAACTCTTAAATGATAGTAGCTGTTCCATACATCTTTCTTTTTTATCATCTTTCAGTTTGGTTACAGAAGCAAAGAAAGAATTCAGGTTATATTATTTTAAAATTCAAATTTCTCATTTCAAACAGTCTTCAGCAGGATTTTTTAAATGGTCTTGCTAACCCCAGCACATTTGCAAGTGATTTCCATACATGTATATATATATATATGTATATATATATGTTTAATGTCTGCATTCTTATCTATTCTGACACAATTTTTGATCTTCCATTTTCCACTTCTCATACAATTTTTTTCTTGCTAGTATTAGGATTGTCACAGTCTGGTTTTCCATTCTTTTATTTTTTCTCATCCATCTACTATCCCTGACCTAGATCCTTGAAACCCTAAATTCAGAGACAACAAGATTGGTTAAAGTGTGTTGGTCAGAGCGAACAAAAGTTCTTTAAATAGACCATCAAATTGTTTTTAGGTCAGCGTTTACCAAGTACTTTATCATATAAATGTACCATATAGGAAGAAGGACTTATTAATCTTTCTTGTTCCTCTCCTTTGAACTGATATTGTCAGCCAATCAAGAGTTCAGCAATATTTACTGGTTTCGCACTATCTATAGAGCACTGTATTTGATACTGTTCAAGCTTTTATTCAGAGGCTTGAAAGCCGTTCAATTCATTGCATTGGACAGATCTACAATGGTCAAGTGATGTAGAGAATCACAAATAGTGGCTAAATAAATCAGTGGTATTTACTGAGCACTTCCTTTGTACAGAGCACTATGCTAAGCACCTGGGAGGGTACAATATAATACAGTTGGTAGACATGATACCTGCCAACAAGGAGTAGACCCCAGACCCATTTCCAGACAATTCTGAATCTGGGTCCTAATGAATCGACTAGTTATCTGAATTTCCATTTTTTTAAACTTTTAATTGGTTAGACCATACCATAAGTAACAACAGAATTTGGTGCATTTTTTAGTTGGACCAGATCCTGCATATCTAGATTATTATCAGTTTTGTGGGCTTTGGGAATTTTGACTGACAGATTCTATACAGTTATCCGTCATCTGTGTAGTGGGTCCTGACAGGTTGCAATAAGCTAGTGGGTCCTGACAGGTTGGAATAAGCCTGTTTTAGGACTTAGACCAAACCCACTAGGCTGTCATTCAATCTGTTCCCACCCCCTCAAATGACAAATAACACTCTCTAATCGTACCACCTTGAACATAGCTTTCTATTCAGAGATTTCAAAGCATACTAGCCCTCTGAAGTTTATAGTGTTTCCCATAGTTTAGTATGAAGCATTTGGAGAAGCAGTGTGACCTAGTGGATAAAGCATGGGCTTTGGAGTCAAAAAGACCTGGGTCCTAATCCTGGCTCTGCTATTTGTCTGCTGGGTGACCTCGGGCAAGACATTTAGCTTCTCTGTGCCTCAGTTACCTCACCTATTAAAAGGGGATTAAGATGGTGAGCCCCTTGTGGCACAGGGACTGTTTCAAAGCCCATTCAATCATTCAGTAGTGTTTATTGAGCACTTACTATGTGCAGAGCACTGTACTAAGCGCTTGGAATGTACAATTGGGCCACAGATAGAGACCATCCCAGCCCAGTGATGGGCTCACATTCTAACTGGGGGAGACGGATGGCAGAGCAAAATAGAATGAAACAAGAACAACATCATCACAATAAATAGAATCAAGGGGATGTACACCTCATTAACAAAATAAATAGGATAATAAATAATATATACAAATGAAGACAGTGCTGAGGGGAGGGGAAGGAGGGAGGGGGAGCAGAGGGAAAAGGGGGGAGCTCAATCTGGGAAGGCCTCTTGGAGGAGGTGAGCTCTCATTTTACAGATGAGAGGACTGAAGCCCAGAGAAGGGAAGTGACTTGCCCAAGGTCTCAGAGCAGATTACATGGCAGAGGTGGGATTAAAACCCAAGTCCCTTTACTCCCAGGACCACGTTCGACCTACCATGCTTGCGGTGTCTCAAAAATCATTGAAATCAATCCATTAATTCAGAGCCAGGGCAAGTGGTTCTCTGCCCTCACACCCCACTTTTAAAAACCTTGAAGTGTCATATGACTTCTTCTTTTCCCTCTTCCCTCACTAGAAAAAAGCCCCTCTGCATTTTTACAATGACTCGGCAAAAATCTAGGGATATTCAAGGTCTCAAAAAGTGGCTTGGAAAGATATTTTTCATGTTTTAAACTGATCCTGACTATAGTGGTCACACTTAAATGCTACTCCAGACTGTGCTGGTAGAGACCTGGAATTAGAGACCTGGAATAAACTCATAGTGGCCTTCTCTACTTTCCTCTCCCTGGATCCCATATAATACCAGTGGCATTTGTTAAAGGCTTGCTGTGCATCAAGCATTGTTCTAAACAATGGGGAAGGTACGAGACAATCGGGTAAGACAGGGTACCCCATCTAAGTAGGATGGAGAACTGGAAATGGAGCCCCATTTTACAGATGAGTTAACTGAGGCACAGAGAAGTGAAGCGACTTGCCCAAAGTCACACAGCAGGCAGGTGGTGGAGTCAGGATTAGAACCCAGGTCCTCTGATTAGAACCCATGCTCTTTCCATTAGGCCACACTGCTTCCCATGATCTACTTGTATCCACCACAGTGCTTAGAACAATGCCTGGCACATGGTAAGCACTTAATGAATGCCACAGTTATAATTTACCTCCTAAGCCCCCCTCTCAGGATTGCACCTGGAGGGTTTCCAGTACTCTACCAGTCTCAGCTATGGAAGGGGGAGTCAAGCAGAGGCATACCTTTCCAAGTGCTTAGTACAGTGCACTGCACATATAAGTGCTCAATAAATATGATTGATTGAATGAATGAATACCTACTCCATTCCTAGCTTGGGCAATAGTTTGTGAGTGGAAGGCAATATGCTACAAGTCAAAACTCACCTGTGCTGGGCAGCAGTGGCACAGGAGACAGTCAAGGGCAGAGACTCAAGTTGACTGAATGAAAGAAGTAAATGGTAAACCACTTCTGTATTTTTACCAAGAAAACCAGAATGATTGCAGATGAAAGTGGGGCATTCTGGGAGAGATGTGACTATGGAGTTGCTATGGATCAAAAATGACTTGACAGCATAAGACAAGAAAAAATTATTATTTGTCCTGTTTCAGGATGCCAGCATTTAAACTATTACATGCCTGTTAAATCACATAAGCACGTAGTACAGTGCTTTGCATAGAGTAAGCAATAAATATGATTGAATGAATGAATAAAGTAAGCATTGTTACATACTAGGGAAAGTCAAATGGTTCTAAAAGTTTTGTCTCATGAAGGACTTTATGATTTAGAAATGAAATGGAATGAAAAAGGCCTCAAGAATCTCTTCCTTCTTTATTCATCCCTACCTTCTGTTCACTTTCACCACTAGACTAGGAAGGAATCTGCCTGGAAACACCTTCCGTGGTCTGGAAGTCAGTCTCAGCAGAGTGACCTCAAACCTCATGGAGAGAGAGAATGGGCCTTGGAGTCAGAGGACCTGGGTTCTAATCACTACTCTGCCATTCATATGTTTTGTGACTTAACTTCATGTGATTCAATTTCCTCTTCTGAAAAATGGGGAGTCAATATTTGTTCACCCTCCTGTTTAGACTGAGTCTCACGAGGGTTAGGGACTCTCTCTGAACTGATTAAGCACTGATCAAAAAGTGCTTGACACAAAATAATTGCTTAACAAGAAGAATAATAATCATAATGATAAGCATCATGATAATCATAATAATCATAGTAATATTAAAAAGACCAGGATTCTAATCCCAGCTCTACCCATTGCCTCCTGTATGATTTTAGATAAGAACTATGAATTTCTTTCCACATCTGTAAAATGGGGATTCGATACCTGCTCTCCCTCCTCTTTAGACTGTGAGAAATGTGTGGAACAGGGATTGTATTTCATCTGGTTATCTTGAATTTACTCCAGCATTTAGTACAGTGCTTGACACAAAGTGTTTAACAAATGCTGCAATTATTATTAGTAATAATAATAATAATAAGATCCTTCAGATGATCAAAAGTAGGGTGGCCTAGTGGAGAGAGCTTGGGCCTGGGAGTCAGAGTACCTGATTCTAATCCTGGATCTGCCACTTGCCTGATGTGTGCAAGTTACTTTTCTGTTTTTTCTGCATTTTTTTAAAAAATGTTATTTGTTAAGCATTTACTATGTGCCATGCTGGGGTAGATTCAAACTAATTAGATTGGACATAGTACATGTCCCACATGGGACTCAGAGTTTTAATCCCCATTTTACAGATGAGGTAACTGAGACACAGACAAATTAAGTGACCTGACCAAAATCATACAGCAGATAAATGGCAGAGCTGGATTAGAAACCAGATCCTTCTGACTCTCAGGCCTCATGTCTATCCACTAGGCTATGTGGCTTCTGACTATGCCTTGGTTTTCTCATATGTACAATGGGAAATCAGTACTGTTTTCCCTTCACCTTAGATTGTTAATTCCACCTGAGTCAAGGACTTTTGTCTTATCCAATTCTCTTGTACCTACCCCAGAATTTAGCACATTGCTTGGCACACAATATGTGGCCTACCAAATACCATTATTGTTATTATTATTACCGTCAGGGTTATAATAATAATAATAATGTTGGTATTTGTTAAGCGCTTACTATGTGCCGAGCACTGTTCTAAGCGCTGGGGTAGACACAGGGGAATCAGGTTGTCCCACGTGGGGCTCATAGTCTTAATCCTCATTTTACAGATGAGGTAACTGAGGCACCGAGAAGTGAAGTGACTTGCCCAAAGTCACACAGCTGACAAGCGGACGAGCCGGCATTTGAACCCATGACCTCTGACTCCAAAGCCCGTGCTCTTTCCACTGAGCCACACTATTCTTCATTCCACTGCCCGGATCATCTTCCTGCAGAAACACTCTGGGGATGTCACTCCCCTCCTTAAAATCCTCCAGTGGTTGACTAACAACCTCCGCACGAAAAATACTTCTTACTCTGGGCTTCAAGTCTCTCCATCACCTTGCCCCCTCCTACCTCTCCTCCCTTCTCTCTTTCTACTGCCCACCCCGTATGCTCCGCTCCTCTGCCGCTCACCTCACCGTCCCTCGTTCACGCCTATCCCGCCATCAACCCCTGGCCCACGTCCTCCTGCTGTCCTGGAATGCCCTCCCTCCTCACCTCCGCCAAACTAACTCTTTTCCCCTCTTCAAAGCCCTACTGAGAGCTCACCTCCAAGAGGCCTTCCCAGACTGAGCTTCCCCTTTTCCCTCTGCTCCCTCTCTGTCCCCCCTTCACCTCCCCTCACCTAAGCCCCCTTCCCCCCCTTTCCCTCTGGTCCTCCCCCTCTCCATTCCCCTCCCCTCAGCACTGTGCTCATTTGTATATATTTTATTACCCTATTTATTTTGTTAATGAGGTGTCCCCTTGATTCTATTTATTGCGATTAAGTTGTCTTGTTTTTGTCTGTTTCCCCCAGTTAGACTGTCAGCCCGCTGATGGGGAGGGATTGTCTCTATCTGTTGCCGAATTGTACATTCCAAGCACTTAATACAGTGCTCTGCACATACTAAGCGCTCAATAAATACTATTGAATGAATGAATGAATAACCATTAAGAAACAGAGAACTTGATCATCAGCAGAATTTACCCAAACCTGGACAGACACACATTTCCTCAGGATGCTGTCACTTCAATAGATGAACACAAATGAAATCCAGCAGGTAAGTGTTCCCTTCCTCAACAGGTGAGGGGAGTGGATTGGAACCCTTCATTCAATCAGTCATATTTACTGAGTGCTTACTGAATGCAGAGCACTGTAACAGTCATCCAGACCGGTTATCTTTAGGCTATACCAGGAGCTCTATCCCTACCTCTCCCACTCACAACTATTTCTTCCAGCCTCTCTCATAATTGATGAAGATAGAGACTATAATCTAGGCTCAATGTTTCCAGTCTATCAATCCATCAATAATATTTATTGAGGGCTATGTGCCGAACATTGTATTAAGCTTTTGGGAGAGTGCAATATAACAGAATTAGCAGAAAAGTTCCCTGCCCATAATGACCTACCATATAGAGGGGGAGATAGGATATTAATATGAATAAGTAATTCATAATATATAAATTAAAGATATGTTTTTATGTACTGTAGGGTTGTGGGCTGGGGTGAATATCTAATCTTTAGCCCATTTTCCACAGTTGAGGAGCTGAATCCTAGACCTGCGCCTTTGAAGAGCAATTATCATCAGTGCAGCTGGGCTATTTTGAACAGTGTTAAAGAAAAAAGCCAACTTTCCCTTGGACCCATTTGGGGAACTCCACAGAGCCCAGCAGTTTATAGCTTTTCTGATTAAGGATTGGTCCAGCAGCACCTCCATAAATAACAAGGTAAATATGGTCCAGTTACCATAAATAACAAGGTAAATAAACAAATAAATATGTCAAAACATCCATGTCAAATCAAAGGAGAGCAGGGTACTCAGCGTCTGGCTTACTTAGCATGATGCCATCTGCCTGGTTCACGCTGAAAACAAAATTGCTCGTATGAAGTACCCATTTACGATGAAGGAAAGGGGGAAAAAAATTCAATCTCCAGCTTAAAAAAATCTAATTCTCTCCAAGTATATTGAAGTCAGAAAAGCAGATATCTTTCTGAGTGGCCAGATCCAACCTGGAAATGTATCTCCTAATAGCCTGGGTGAGATAAAATGAAGTTTCCCTGACTGTGGCGGTCACATACAGGCTATATTTGTGACACCCGTGGCCTCTCCCACTGGTCAATGGACTTCTGCTCCCTAGGTCCCCTCCACCTCCCCTCAGACAGGTCTGAGCTTCCCATCAGAGGATGGAGAAATGAGGGGCCTGACGGCTTTGAAGGATAAGTTTAATAGAAATTGATGGAGGTTGTCCAAGAAGGCTGGTATTCTATTATTCTTGCCAGGAGAAAGGTTATTAAGCCTTGATGGAGTCACGCTCCCTGGCTGAAGTATTTTGCGACTGAAGAGACTTGGTGTTTGCCGGGCTTGCAAGGGAATTGGGGGAGAAGTTGAAAGGGAAATTAATTTGAACTGTAATTGATGGAAGGTCAGGAGGAACCAGCGGATGAAAATCGCACTGGAAAAGAGCAGAAAATTTGGAGGTGAGAATCACTCCCCATGTCAAGCAGGCCCCTGATCATTTTCCTTTCGGCAGTATGAGTTTAATTTGGGAGTGAATGGTCAACTGGCAGATCTGGTTTGATTGTAAATGATGCCTCTGTCCTTCAGAGTGAAATCTAATGGTGAAAATCAACCCCCCCTCCTCCCATGCCACCCCTTGATCATTAACATCTGCTATTCACATGGAATAAGACACAAGTTATTCAGGATCTATTTACATGTAAAGCATTTTAATGGCTGTCTGAGGTGAACTGTGACTTTGATTTCCATTCTGAATTTTCTAAATGTTTACTTTTTTTTATAATTTTCATTTTGGATTCCTCAGCTCTGCCCTCCTCCTCCTTGGCCTTCTCATCCTCCTCCTCATCCTTCTCCTTCTCTTCCTCCTCCTCCTCCTCCTCCTTCTCCTTCGCCATCTCTTCCTCCTCCTCCTTCACACAGGACCCACAGCCTCTCACCCAGTGCAGCAAGAACTAGCTGCTCTGTGGGTACACGGGGTGTTTGTTTGCACCTCCGAATCTGGCTCAAATATTGCTAGGAGGGAGTGCTGTCTCAATCAATCAGTGGTATTTGTTGAGTGCTTACTTTGTGCAGAGCACTGTATGAAGCACTTAAGAGGATGCAATACAAGAGATGGTAGACTGAGAAGCAGCATAGCTTAGTGGAAAGAGCCCAGGCTTGGGAGTCAGAGATCATGGGTTCTAATCCCAGCTCTGCCACTTGTGTGACTTTGGGCAAGTCACTTAACTTCTCTGTGCCTCAGTTGCCTCATCTGTAAAATGGGGATTAAGACTGAGCCCCATGTGGGACAACCTGATTACCTTGTATCTATCGCAGTGCTCAGAACAGTGCTTGGCACATAGTAAGCGCTTAACAAATACCACCATCATCATTATTATTACTATTATTAGATAAAATGCATGTCCTCAAGGGTCCTAGGCATTGACAGTTGTATTCAGTGATTAGCATTTAGTACTGTGTTCAATAAATAACACTGACTGATTGTTTGACCTAGTAAGCAGCTGTTGCCGGGGGGTAGCAAGAAAGTTTTTTTTTTCTTCATGATACTTGTTAAGTGTTTAGGATGTGTCAAATACCATTCTAAACGTTGGGGTAGGTACAAGTAAATTAGGTCAGACACAGTTCCTGTCTGGCATGGGTCTCAAAGTCTAAGTAGGAGGGAGAACAGGTATTGAATCCCCATTTTATGGTTAAGGAAACTGAGGCACAGAGAAGTAAAGTGATTTGCCCAGGGTTACACATCAAACAATTGTCAGAGGCTGGATTAGAACACAGTTCCTCTGACTTCCGGGCCAGTACTCTTTCCATTAGGCTACGCGGCTTCCTAACTAGAAGCAGTGTGTCCTAGTGGAAAGAGCACAGTCCTGGGAGTTAGGAGACCTGAGTTCGATTACTGACTACATCACTTACCTGCTGTCTGACTTTGGGCAAATCATTTTACTTCTTGTGCCTCAGTTTCCTCACCTGTAGAAATGGGCATAAGACAACTGTTCTCCTTCCCCTTGCACTGTGAGCCCCAGGTGCTATGGGGACCGGCACAGTACTTGGTGCAGAGTAAGTGATATTCACCCCTCCCTCAATCCCACAGCACTTCAAATTAAATTACAAATGATATACTATAAATTATTTATATTAATGCCTGTCTCCCCCTCTAGAATGTAAGCTCCTTGTGGGCTGGGAACACATCTGCCAAGTCTGTTTTACTGCACTTTATTGCACTCTTTTGCGAAAGGGAATTTTGCTTGTTTCATTAACAAGTCAGTAGTGTTCCAGGAAGCTGTAGTTTTCACAGAAAGGTGGTGCCAATCCCACCATTCCCTCCACATCTCCCCGAATACTCCCATTCAGTAGCCTTGTTGATGGCTAATAGAGTTGAAGAGGAAAACCAATCCCCATTTGAAGTGAATGTCAGTTTTGCCTAGCTGCAGCTTCTCAATGATCACAACTCTTCCTTGCTGGATTAAACATCTGAACAACCAAAGGCTCTAAGTGATAACTTTTCAAGGACTAACTTCAAGGAGAAATTGAGGGCATTTATCTGACCTCTGAATCCACAAGGATTGCTGGCTAGTGTTTCCCACCAGCGAAGGGAAGAGTGAGCTATAGTATTGATCCATATTATGACTCTGGTGAAGCAACATGGATAGAGCATCGGCCTGGGAGTCAGAATGATCTGTGTTCTAATCGTTACTTGGTCACTGTCTACTATGTGACCTTGGGCAAGTCACTTCACTTCTCTGTGTGTCAGTTACCTGATCTGTAAAATGGGAATTAAGACTGTGAGCCCCATGTAGGACATATTTAATCTGTCACTAAATCCTTTTGGTTGAACCTTCATAAGATTGCCAAAACCAAACTTTCCTCTCCATTCAGACTGCTACCACGTTAATCCAAGCACTTATTCTATCATGCCTTGATTACTGAATCAGCTTCCTTTCTGACCTCCCTGCTTCCTGTCTCTCACCACCCCAATCCATACTCTGCTGACTGGATCATTTTTCTACTAAATCATTCAGTCCATGTTTCCCCACTTCTCAAGAATGTCCAGTGATTGCCCATCCAATCCAATCACTCATTACCATAGACTTTAAAGCACTCGATCTCCTTGCCCCCTCCTACCTTACCTCTCTGATTTCCTGCAACCCAGCCCACCTATTTTGCTCCTCTAACGCCAACCTACTCAGTGTAACTCAGTCTCACTTATCTCACTGCTTACCACTCACCCAGGTCCTGCTTCTGTCTTGGAACACTTTTCCTCTTCATATCCAACAGAGGATCCCTCTTCCCTGACCTTCAAAGCCTTACTGAAAGCACATCTCCTCCAAGAGGCCTTCCCCGACTAAATCCTCTCTTCCTCTTCTATTTCTTTCTGTGTTTCCCTTGCTCTTGGATATGCACTTTTTATTGATCCCTCCTTCTGCCCCACAGTATTTAGGTACGTATCCATAATTCATCAATTTATATTAATATCTGTCTCCCCCTCTAGACTGTAAGCTTACTGAGAGCAGGGAATGGGTCTATCACCTCTGTTATGTTGTACTCTCCCAAGTGCATTGTACAGTGCTGTGCACATGGTAAGCGCTCAATAAATATAATTGATCGCATGATTATGCAAAGCACTGTGTGCAGAACACTGTACTTAGCACTCTGAGTATAGAAGTGTGAATTAAACATAGCCTCTGTTCCTCATGGGTTTAATTGCATAAATATGTTAGCATAAAGGAAAAATGTTTCCATTAAAATATTAGGGAAAGACACAAGCAAAAACTACTTATATTAATTTTCAGATATATCGTAATTAGTTCCATTCATTCATTCAATAGTATTTATTGAGCACTTACTATGTGCAGAGCACTGTACTAAGCGCTTGGAATGAACAAGTCGACAACAGATAGAGA
Source organism: Ornithorhynchus anatinus (assembly GCF_004115215.2). Taxonomy (NCBI): domain Eukaryota; kingdom Metazoa; phylum Chordata; class Mammalia; order Monotremata; family Ornithorhynchidae; genus Ornithorhynchus; species Ornithorhynchus anatinus. The sequence continues at coordinate 49,591,921 of NC_041728.1, read as the reverse complement.
CAGTCCAGCTAAAAAGATTCCTGCCAGATGAGCATTTTTTTGTTTTTGTTTGTTTCTTATGCTGCTAATCTTTTCTCTTTGTCTTCTTATGGTTCTCTAATATGGCCTTGTTGTTGTCAGTTAATACTGTGAAAGCAGGGAATGTTTCCCCACTCCAGCTGCTGAAACATTAGTACATGGCTTTATGAGCTCCAATTTCAATGAATATAATTGTCCTTGAGGGGATCTTCCTGTGTGTTTCACCTCATAGTTCAGTCAAATTGTGGTAGCCTGCTTAACTTTTCCTGTCAGTTGTTCTCATGTTTCTCCATTGCTTCTAGAAAAGTCCCTGTTGTCTATTAGACTAAGGATTAGCTTTAAGCGGCTAGTGCTGTATTTAATATTCATCAATCAGTAGCTTTTCCGCTTTTCCATCTCTAACTTTTCATGGTAGCACGATGTTTTCACATTGTTTACAACCTCTAACTAGAGATGGTGTAAAATCTGATGTTGATTGGTGGTACTTCTTGAGCACTTACCGTGTGCAGAGTGCTTTCCCTAAACACTTGGGAGAATCCAATAGAGTTGGTAGACACAATTGCTGCTAACAGTCTAGTCAGGGAGGCAGAAATTAAAGTAATAATAATAAGGGTAGTTGTTATGTGCTTACTATGTGTCAAGCAATGTTCTAAGTGCTAGAGTAGATAGAAGTTAATCAGATTGGGCACAGATCCTGTCCCACATTGGGCTCACACTTTTAATCCCCATTTTTTACAGATGAGGTAACTGAAGCACATAGAAAGTTAAGTGACTTGCCTAAGGTCACCCAGCAGACAAGTGGTAGAGCCCGGATTAGAACCCATGACCTTCTGACTCCCAAGTATGCTTTATCCACTATGCCATGTTTACAGGTAGGTTAACAACAGAATATAAGGCCTCTGTACATAAGTGTTGAGGAGCTAGGGAGTGGGTGAGAAAGAAACCAATAAGAAGCCATCAATCCCCTGGCTGCCAGCATCTCTAAATTATCAGCTGTAACCTCAGTAAACCTTCCTCTGTTCTCAGTCAGTCAATCATATTTATTGAGGGCTTACTGGGTGCAGAGCACCGTACTAAGCACTTGGGAGAGTACAATATAACAATATAATAGACACCTTCCCTGCCCACAACAAGCTTCTCCCCACCCTGTCACCTGCATCCTATTCATCCAAATCTAGGATATTGTCCCAAATGCTTAGTACAGTGCTCAGTGCACAGTAAGCACTCAAAAAATACCATTGATAGTAACAGTGATGACGATACTAGGTTTGAAGATGCTAAAGATGATCCAGGTAATTTTAGGAATTTTTTAAATGGCATTTGTCAAGTGCTTACTATGTGCCAGGCACTGTACAAAGTTCTGGGGTAGATAAAAGATAATCCAGGTTGAACGCAGGTCCTGTCCTACACAGAGCTCACAATATCAATCCCCACTTTACAAATGAGGTAACTTAGGGACAAAGAAGGTAAATAATTTGCCCAAGGTCACACAGTAAACAAGTGGAAGAGCAGGAATTAGAACTCAGTTTCCCTGACTTCAAGGCCTGTGGCCTCTCTACACTAGGCCTCACTACTTCTCATGGTCTAGTGGGATTTCTTATGAATGGATTTGTTGCCTGTGTGCTCTTCCTTAAGTTCTGATAGAGAAAAATTCCAGATGTACTTGGAGAAGGTATTTCCAACCAGGATGACTTAAGGAAGGGCCCAAAGCAGAGGAAATGAAATGACATGTCCATGGTCATTACAGTGTTGTGCATGCAGTGGGGAGGTGCTCAAGGAGTATTTCTGACTGACTTCCATGGCCCTTGGTCTAGTGGAAAGTGCATGGGACTTGGACTCAGAGGACCTGGCCTGCTGTGTGATCTTGGGCAAGTTATTTCACTTCTTTGTGCTTCACTTTCTTACAGTCATCTAGACTGTAAGTTCACTATGGGCAGGGAATTTGTCTACTATATTGTTATACTGTACTCTCCCATGCATGTAGTACAGTGCCCTGACACAGAAAAGTGCTCAATAAATATGACTGACTTGAGTGCTCACTTTTCTCATCTGTAAAATGGGTATTATATAGCTTTCTCTGTCCTTCTTAGACTGTGAGCCCCATTTGGATAGGAAATTAATCCAACTTAATTATCTTGTATGTACAGCTCTTAGTACAGTTCCTGGCACATAACACGTGCTTAATGAATATCATAAATGTTATTACTATTAGATCCAGCAATAGATCCATGCCGTTAGATTGACAGTCCAGTGGAATATACCCCCCATCTCCATACTATTTTCCCTCCTATTCTCACAGCTCTCTTTTAATGCTGAAAGACATATATATGCAGTAGGACTGAATCCCAACATTAGGCCATTCTCAGTTGGGAAAAAAAATTGTCACCTCTTCCTCAGGTGGTCACTCCACCTCAAGGTCATGGATACCCAACAATCAGACACACCAAGGAGGCATGCATTATGTCTGGTGGGCAGGGTAATGTGATGCTGCTTAAGCTCCTTGTAGGCAGGCAATGTGTTTACTGACTCTGTTACATTATACTCTCCCAAGAGCTTACTGAAGTGCTCTGCATGCAGTAAGCATTCAATAAAGACCACTGATTCTCCAAGGGGGAATCCTTGATCTCCCTCCCTGTGAAATCAATCAATCAGTCAATCATATCTATTGAGTACTTACTGTGTGCAGGACACTATAGTAAATGCTTGGGAGAGCACTACACAATAACAGACACATTCCCTGCCCACAGTGAGCTTACAGTCTAGAGGAGACAGCCATTGCATTCCCCTTTCAGATTCCTATTAATGCAGGTGCTGCTCCTGACCCACAAGGTTCCAGAATTGCAAATATTTCATATTTTCAGTCAGCCTGTTGTCCCAATGACAGGCCACTCTGTTGCTTACTGTCTGAAGCCAGCCCTTCCTCAGGGTCCAGGAACCTTGGCTAGAGGTTCCCTTGATTTTATTTATTTCTCATGGGTAGGGGGAACGTCTATCAATTCTGTTATATTGTACTCCTAAGTGTTTAATACAGTGCTCTGCACACAGTAAGCACTTAATAAATGCAATTGATGGATTGATTTCTCTCAGGGAGAGTGTAGGTTGAGAATCCTTGAGGAAAGAGACACTAAATTGGATTTTGGCATATTTGGGAAGGTGAATCTTTGATATTTTCAAGACTGCTTTAAATTCACAGTATTCTTCCATTTGGGAGGTATCTAAGGGAATGTTTAATTCTTTCAATTTGATCGAGTGAGTCAGTTGATGTTTTTCAGGTTAAAGTGAAAATATGAATGTTCTAATATTAGTGATGTATGTGATTTATTGTTGTTTGGGGATATTAGGCCCATCATCTGGTATTGTTAAGGTTGCCATTTCCATCAATCTGAAGAAAATCTGTACTTTCTTCACCCTCTCCTCTCTCTCTATTCTGCAAAATCCATCCAACCCTGGCTATTATTAACCTTTTATTTCTCTTGGTTTATCTTTGCCTCATCTCCCTGCTCTTATTGCAGTATTTTATCCCTGTTGCTGATTTGTCCCAGGAGATAGCTGCATGTTAGAAACTTTAGGAAATTAAATGATATCTGATGTAACCTCCCTTGGGGAAAAGAGAATTATGAATATAAGGTTGCCCAGGTTATGCAATTAAAAAAAAATGTGAAACATTGCCAAGACCAACAACAGACAGCACACACACATGCACGCGCGCGCACACACACACACACACACATTCTCTCTCTCTGGTGTCTCTTTCTCTGTGTGTCTCTCTCCTTGTGCTCAGATTCCAGAATATTCACGGGAAACCCAATTGAAGGACTGATATACTATCACTATGCTAATCCAGTGTTGTTCTGTTCAAATTCTTTGGGTCCACATCATTTCTTGATTGCTTCATGGTTCATGGAGCTCATCGGTGAGCTCCGCCTGGGTTCCAGGAACCTGGCTTGGTTCAGACCATTCTAAGCGCTTATTATGGGGTAAATGCTCATTAGATACTCTTGATGGCTTAATTGATCCCAATCTGCCTCTCTCCAGTCCCTTGGACTCTCATAAACACTCTGCTCTCCTGGAAAGTCTCCAGGTTGGGGGTTTCCACTCCCTTCCAGATCCCTGGGCTCAGTTGCCTGAGAGGACTGACTTCCCAAAGGAGCATCAGGCCTGGTTCTGACCGGAATCTTGTAAGTTTGGATGAAGTGGCTATTCTCCACACTCTGGGAAGGAAATAGCAGACAAACTTTCATGCTTGGTTGTCTACTTTCATTGTTAGTTTCTTAAGCTTTATTAGATATGCTGAGGAAAAACTTCCCTGGGACTAGGGTGGAAATGATGGCCTCATGCTTGTTGCTAGATTAATCAGTCGATGGTATTTTTTGAGTGGTTATTGAATACAGAACACTGTATTAAGTGTTTGGGAGAGTACAATCCCATAAAGTTGGTAAAACATTCCCTCCCCTGAGTTTACAGTCTAGATATACCTGTGATCCTGCAAAGTAAGGGCAATCCCCCCCCGATGGGGTTGAGAAAGGGGGGAAATTAAAGAGAGGCATTTTTCATAACAGGGATCAAAGCTTAGACTGTAAGGTCACTGTGGACAGGGAATGTATCTATTGTTATATTGTATTAACCTGAGAGCTTAGTACAGTGCTCTGCACACAGTAAATACTCAATAAATACGAGTGACTAAATGAATAAGTGTTTGGGTCTGAATCCAAATAGACTGATATGTACTTTTTTTCCCATTGGGAATGTCTTGAAAAATTCCTGTTTTTCCTGAAAAAATCCCTGTCGCACACAGAGACTTAAGGTAATGGCTACAGGCAAGCATTTCTCATCTAAGAATCCTCAAACCTGTCAGTCTGAACACCACTATATCAGGGCTGGTGAATCTTCTCCGGGCAGGGAACAGGCCTGATTGGGCCAGTTTCCAAGCCTGAAAGCACTATTTTCAGGATGAATTGTGGCAGCAACAGCCCCACTTAGAGCCAACATCCTAGAGGATGGAACTAGAGGGAAGGGCTGGGTGCCAGCCTGACCACACTGGAAGGCCATTGCTAAGAGGCAGAGTGTCCTGGTGCAAAAAGTGCATGCCTGGAAGTCAGGAGACCTGAGTTCTAATTACAGCTCCACCACCTACCTGCTGGGTAGGTCATTTACTGTCAAGTCTTTTAATGTCTCTGTGCCTCAGTTTTCTCATCTGTTAAGTGAAAATTAACTACCTCTAGTCCCTCTTCCTTTGACTGTACTTAGACTGTGATCTGCTTAAATTATATCTACCCCAGCACTTAGTACAGTGCCTGGCACATAGTATACACTAAACACATATCGTAGATGCAGAATGATGTAGTGGATAGAGCATGGGCCTGGGAGTCAGAAGGTCATGGGTTCTTATCATTGAATAGTATTGATTGAGTGCTTACTATGTGCAGAGCACTGTACTAAGCACTTAAGGTAATCATGTTGTCCCATAAGGAGCTCACAGTCTTAATCCCCATTTTACAGATGAGGTAACTGAGGCACAGAGTAAAATAGAGTTTGAGGCTGTGACCTCTACATGTTACTGTGTCCAACCCAATTTGTTTGTATCCACCCCATTGCGTAAGACAGTGCCTGGTACCCAGTAAGCATTTAACAAATACCATAATTATATCACACAAAAAAATTGCTGAGGAAGCAGAGTGGCAGAGAGCATAGAGTTGGGAATCAGAAGGACCTGGGTTCTAATCCTGGCTCCACCACTTGTCTGCTCTGTGATCTTGGGCAAGTTACTTCACTTCTCTTTGCCTTATTTACCTCGTCTGTAAAATGGGGATTAAGACTGTGAGCCCCTTGTGGGACAGGGACTGTGTCCAACTTGATTACCTTGAGTCTACCCCAGTGCTAGTACAGTGCCTGGCACACAATAAGCACTTAACAAAAACTATTAAAAAAACCATTGTTGTTGGGACTTTGCAGACAGAAGTGAAGGGAAAAGTTGAATATTTTACCCAGATCATTCAAGTCAAAATATGTGCCAGTGTAGAACAGTGATGATTGAAATCCCCTGATCATGCTGACCAAATAAACTCATTAACTACTAGTTCTCTATATGATTTTGTTCTACTCTGTCTTCAAGAGTCTCTTCATAGCAAGTGTTTCCGTCCTTTGAAGGTAAGTTAGCCCAAACTACTCCTCCAAGGATAGCTTTTGGCTAATTTTTTTGGCTTTTTATAAAACAACTCTCATTAAAGAAAGGAAACACATCACTGAAATGGCTGACATTCCTTTGCATAAATAAATAGGTATTTGTGGAACTTTTGAAAAGAGACAGTATAAATATATATTCTAGTAATGTTTATCATATATACTGATATATGACAGGAGTTTTGCAAACAGTCACTATGTTTTCAAAATAATAAGACAAAGTGGTTAAGTTTGAGAGGTGGTAGTAATTAAGCTTTTTTCCTCTTTTTCAGTTGCTGATCAAGATCACTTCCCTTTTTCTTTAAAGCCACCTTTTTAAATAAAAGATTTTCAAAAAAAAACCATTTGCAAAGTGGAAGGATATAGGAATGAACTGTTGAGTGCATTTTTTAAGACTTAACTGCTTTAAAAGCAAAAATTTCAATCTGGCAAAAGTTTTGGAGGTCCACAAAATGTGAAGAATTACATGCAACCCTTGTTAGTGAGAGGGATGTGTGGATGATGTGCTTCCTGACACTGTGATGGACACTGAAAAGTAATGCCTTCATGGGCTCTTTTAACTGGATAATTCCCGTAAGTACAATTCATTGGCTTAATTTTTCTCCCAGTTATCTGCACCCTAATTTTTGTTCTGAGGCTTATTTTAACCCTAGGCAGGTTGACTTATTTTAATGGCTGATTTAGATTTGTTTTTCTTCCAAAGGCTGACTAGATTTTTAAGAAGTGTAGTGACCCAGTAGAGGGTAAATAATTTCTTGTGTGTATGTATGTGTGTGCATGCACGTGTATGTGCGTGTGTGTGTGTGTGATGTGAAGGTTGTGGGGGTGTAGGGGTGGGAAGAGGGAGAATGAAGAGAAGAAGCAGAGAATTTGACATAACCATTAATTCCTAAGAGAAAAGGAGGGAAAGAAACCTCAGAGGTGCAACCCAAAATGTTCTTTGTTCTGCAAAAGGAAAGAGACAAATTACTGGTGTAGACTATTCCAAGTGCAAGTGATCTTTTGGACTACTAATCCTCATTAGTTTTGGAAGAACCACCTGAACTAGATATATTGAAAGCATGGAATGAACCCTGGCCAAAGGCACTTCTTGGATAAGATGATGGTCCACCAGCAGGGAATTCTCCAAGACCTTGCCTTCTGCAGTTCACTACTATAGACAAAGCATATCTATAGAGAAGCAGCATAGCCTAGAGGAAAGAGTATGGGCCTAGGAGTTGGAGGATCTGGGTTCTAATTTCTATTTCACCACCTGCCTTCTGTGTCACCTTGGGCTAATCACTTAACTTCTCTGAGCCTCAGTTACCTCATATGTAAAATAAGTATTAAACACCTGTTTTCCCTCTCCCTTAGTCTGTGAACTCCATGTGGAACAGGGATTGTGTCCAACCTGATCCCTTTGTATCTCTCTGAGAGCTTAGTACAATACTTGGTTCATTGTAAGTGCTTTACAAATACAATTAGGAAAGAAAGAAAGGACCTCACATTCTAGGCTAGAATAAGATAGTGACAATATAAAAATCCAGTCCAATCCAGTATAAAAATGGGCCATACACTTGGTGTACATTCATCTCATTTTATTCAGGATTGCCCTATTTTTGGCTTCTGCCCCATTACTGTTATAGCACCAGATGCTTGTCTGTCCAGTATTTTTTATTTTAAATGCCCAAATTTATTTTGCCTTGCCTCCTGCTGCCAAGTTCAAGACTTAGAAGTGGAGTCCATGCTTGTTAAGGGTTTGGAAGGAGTATGGCTTGGCGGATAGAGCATGGGTCTGGGAGTCAGAAGGATCTGCATTCTAATTCCAACTCTGCCCCTTTTCTGCTGCATAACCTTGGGCAAATCACTTCACTTCTCTGTGCCTCAGTTACCTCCTCTGTAAAATGGAGCTTGAGACTGGGAGCCCTATGTGGAATATGGACTGTACCCAACCTGATTACCTGATTATACAGAAGACCAGTATGTTATGGGAGGCAATTTTACCTTAGTACTGACTAAGGAAAAGTATCCAAGAAAATATAGTTCTAGCAGGAGAAGGTCTGGCTTGGGGAAACATCCTTGACCATGACCATCACAGGGCTTTTCTGCACTGTGTCTCTCTGTCTTCTAATTTTGGGGAGAGTTAAGAAGTGATGTCGGTGACAATTGGTTTATGGAGTGAAAAAACAACAGGAAAAAGCATTGCCTAAAAGTAAATCATTCCCAAGAGGAGGAGGAGTTATTTTTTTTGACCAAGGAGAAAGCGGTTTGAATGAAAAACAAAGTCACAGTTTCCTGGAGACTAGCGTGCTCTTACTTGGCTGAAAGATGTTGTAAGATTGGAGCCTTGTTAAGTCTAAGTCTGAAGGAAAAATAAAGTTTTCTCTTTTCCTCTTACAAAAGTCTCCCACAGTAGGCCAGACTCTTTAGAAGCCAAACCCATATGCATTTTTGCTCAGCCACTTCTGGGAGACCTTAGGAAAAACAAGACATCTGTTAGTGGTCACTGTAGCCCACAGCTCATAAATTTGGTGAGCTCAGGGGTAACCAGCTGCAAGTTTGGGTAGGACGAGAAGCCTTATAATATGAGAATGAAAGATTTAATATAAACCTCACATTGCTCATGAAGAGCTTTCTGATCCAATTAATATTCCCTCACAAAAATACCATACCTTTGGGCAGGATGATATTACATAAAAATAAATTGGTGTCTTAAAACATTCTTCAGGAAAATGCATTCTATTGGAAACTGAGGTCCAATATTTATAACAATTTTAACAAGCGTTTACTGTTTAATAAGTTTTGGGGTTGGTACAAGGCTATTAGATGAGACAGAGTCCCTATCCACACTGGGCTTGAAATCTCCCTTTTCACCATTTTACTGATAAGGAAACTGGGGCACAGAGAGATTAGGAGACTTGGCCAAGGTTATACAGCGGGCCAATGATGGAACGGAGAATAAAACCCACGTCTCCTGATTCAAAGTGCCATGCTCTTTCTACTAGGCAATATTGCTTGCTTAGCCTATAGGCCAGAAAGTATATACAAAATGCAACATGGCCTGGTAGGAAGCAGTGAAGCCTAATCAAAGAGCATGGGCTTTGGGGTCAGATGACCAGGGTTCTAATCTTGCCTCTTCCACAAACCAGGCTGTGTGACCTTCAGCAAGTCACTTAAATTCTCTGGGCCTCTGTTCACTCATCACTAAAATGGTGATTCAGTATTTGTTCTCCCTCTCCTTTAGACTGTAAACCCAATGTGGGAAATCAGTAAAGTTAAGTAGAAGTGGGTGACTGCTGCTGGTAAGGAGTTTCTGTTCACTGTGGAGGTGGATGGGCAACTACTGGAGGTTCTTGAGGACAGGGGAAATGTGGACTGAACATTTTAATAGAAAAATGATCCGGGGAACAGAGTTAAGTATGGGTTGGGGAAGGGAGAGCCAGAATGCAGGAAGGTTAGTAAGAAGACTGATGAAGTAATCAAGGAGGGAAAGCATAAGTGATTGGATTAATATGGAAGTAGTTTGGATGGAGAGTAAAGGGCAGATTTTAGCTATTTTGTGAAGGTAGAACTGACAGGATTTGGTGACAGATTGATACGTGGGTTGAATGAGAGATGAGTTGAGGATATTACCGAGGTATGGTCTTGTAAGACAGCAAGGATTGTGGTGCTGTTTACAGTGATCGGAAAGTCACAGGAAGGTCAGGATTTGGGTAGGAAAGTGAGGAGTTCTGTTTCGGACATGTTAAGTTTGAGGTGTTGGTGGGATATCTTTTAGAGATATCCTAAAGGCAGAAGGAAAACGAGTCTGTAGAAAGAGATAGAGGTCAGGAATGAAGATGAAGATTTGGGAATCATCTGCATAGAAATTATCTTGATTCTTGATTCTATTTAGTTGCCATTGTTTAGTTGCCATTGTTTTTACGAGATGTTCTTCCCCTTGACGCTGTTTAGTGCCATTGTTCTTGTCTGTCCGTCTCCCCCGATTAGACTGTAAGCCCGTCAAACGGCAGGGACTGTCTCTATCTGTTGCCGACTTGTTCATCCCAAGCGCTTAGTACAGTGCTCTGCACATAGTAAGCGCTCAATAAATACTATTGAATGAATGAATCTTATCATTTTCTTTAGAGAAAGACATTTCACAAATTTTATGAGAGGGCAAAGGCTATTCCTGAAGATTGGGATTGTTTTTGCAGAGTGAATTCCACAATGCAAGGACCTTTGATGTACTTAATGAATAGTCTCCTAAAAATAAATACTCCCAGTGAAGAACCATTAGAGTCCAGGCATTGGTCTCTTCATGATCCTTCAGGATATGCTGTAGCCATGAAGGCAGGAGGATATGTGAAACTGGAGAGAAAGAGAAAAGTCAGGAATGTGGAGGTAGATTTGGGAGTCATCTGCTTAGAAATGGTCGTTGAAGCCATAGGAGCCAATGAGTTCTATACCCGAGGAAGTAGGTATAGATGGAGAATAAACGGGGACCCAGAATTGAGCCTGATGGGACTCCCACAGTTAAGGGGTGGGAGGTAGAGGAGGAGCCTGTAAAAGAGACTGAGGTAGCTGCCAGCAAGACAGGAGGAGAACCAGGAGAGGACAGAGTCAGTGAAGACAAGTTTATATAATGTTCCTAGGAAAAGGGGTTGGTTGACAGTGTGGAAGGCAGCTGTCAGGTCTAGGAGGATTAGAGTGGAATAAAGACTATTAGATTTGAAAAGGAGGAGGTAAGTGGTGACCTGAGAGGTCAGTTTCTGTGAAGTAAAGGGGGTAGAAGCCATACTGGAGGGGGTTGAGGAGATGAAGTGAAAGCTGTGGGTATTGACTGTTCACTAAAGAAGTCCAGAGAGGAAAAGTAGGAGGAAGTAGGAGAGGAAACTGGAGAGAAGCATGGGGTCAAGGGAGGGTTTTGATACTTGGGGAAAGCCTTGGAAAATAAGGGAAATAATTTTGGGAAATTAACCTTAGGGAAATAATTTTGAAGTAGAAATGGTGAGACTCTCATGATTAGAGGGCCTTGGTGAGATCAAGTCATCCAATCCTCTGCTTCCAGGCAGGACTTTGCCTTTTGATTCCAGAAAGGTATCCTGCCTGGCCTCCAATCTCTATAAGAGGAGATTTTACACTCCTCTTGTTAACATGAAGTAAACAAGAGAACAGGAAAGTACAGAAGGACACATTCAATAGGGGTTCATTCAGCTAACCCAGAAGGCTTACACAGTCAACATCTTAAGGCTAAATGGTGCCTACCTATCACATGGATTGCTGCCTGCCTAAAATGTCATATTTCATGGGGAGTTCAGAAGGGCAATTTATCACAGTTGACCCCATTAGAAAAGGACCAGTGATCCTTAGTAGACCACAGGTTACAAAATGCCATCACATTTGACCATAAAATTCATCATTTCAGGAGACCTACAGTTAACATCACCTTCCATGAAATATGGCCCTAAGTCCAGGATATTTATCTTTTTTGGAATTGACAGACTGCCCTTGTAGTTTCAACTTAGTCCATGCTGATCTCTAAACATCATTTATTATGGCCTATCAAGACAGCCTTCTCTGAAACATGACTCATAGCCACAGTAGTTGAGGGAATTGAACAGGCATTATCCAGGCCTTTGAGTAGAGTTCCATGAATGGAAGTAGTAGGAACTTTGCATTTTTTTAAAAAAATATTTGTTAAGTACTTAGGATGTGCCGGTCACTGTACTAAGTGCTGGGGGTACATACGAGATCATCAGGTTGGACATAGTCCATGTTTGACATGATCATTACAGTGTTAAACCCCATTTTACAGATGAGGTAATTGAGGCACAGAGAAGTGAAATGACTTCCCCAAGGTCACACAGCAGGTAAATGGAGGAGTCGGAATTAGAACCCAGGTCCTCTGACTTCCAGACTCATGAATTCTGGAAAATGTGGACAACAACAGAACTTGGTCAGGCACTTCACCTGCTCTGGAGAGTCTGCTACCTGTTCAATCTGTTTTCCGCCAGTGTTGCCTACCTCATTTTTAAACACTTATGGAAATGATTTTTTTATTTTATGATATATGATAAATGCTTACTATTAATTAAATATGGTATTTGTTAAGCTCTTACTATGTGCCAAGCACTGTTCTAAGTGCTGCGATAGATACAGGGTAGTCAAGTTGTCCCACTTGGGGCTCACAGCCTTAATTCCCATTTTACAGATGTATCAGACACTATACAAACCCTGGGGTAGATCCAAGCTAAGCAGGGTGGACACAGTCCAAGTCCTACATGGAGCTCACAGTTTTAATCCCCATTTAATAGATGAGGTAACTGAAGGATAGAGAAGTGAACTGACTTGCCCAAGGTAAGACAGTAGAGAAATTCCATAGTTGGGATTAGAACCCAGGTCCTTCTGACTCCTAGGCCCTTGCTATATCCACTAGATCATGCTGCTTCTCTGCATTTGGAGTGAGATGGTGGTGTGGCATGTCGTTGATCTTTGTCAGGCTACTTGGCTCAGTGCTTCATCCAAGTTTCACCAAATACACCCCCACTGAAAGCAACGCAGCAAAGAGCAATCAACATATATATCAGTCACCAAAAATATGGACCCTTGCCCAAGATCACACAGCAAGCATTTGGCAGAGCTGGAATTAAAACCCAGGTCTTCTGATTCCCAGGAGTGTACTCTTTTCAGTAGGCAATGCTGCTTTGTATCTATCCCAGCCCTTAGTGTAATACTTGGCATATAGTAAGCGCTTAAAAAAATACCACAATTATTACTATCATCACAAAGTGCATGTATATAATCTTTATTCATGATAGCCAACTAGTGGCAGAACTGGGATTAGAACCCAGGTTTCCTCTTTCCCAGAGCACTGTTTTATCTGGCTGGGGCAACGTCCGAGCTAACATGGTCCAATACAAATAAATTTATAAGCAGAGATCTTGTCGAAATGCTCAGTAGCTGTACTACTGCTCAGTTCTGCTCGTTTCGTTTCTGCTCGTATCTTTCCTGGCTGGACATTTAAGCAATTTTTCAAGTTACTGAGTGGATTTCATGCTGCTGCCAAATTGACAGCACTGGAGCTGGACATCTTCCTCGTCCCCTGGGCTGTAAAAGAGGAAGATGAACAGCCTCTTTTCCAGCTCTTCCTCACCCAACTACTGCAGCTCTGCTCTCCTCCCTGCCTTGGTTCCCGTTCAAAGCCCAATCCCAACACAGAATGAGAGAGGCCCACCTGACTTGACCATGGTCTGGTTTTTGCTGAAAGGGGAGAAAAACTTGGCTGAAGGGGTGGAATAAAGCGGGTGCAGTTCACTCCCTCTGATGACAGGCTTTTACCCATCCAACTGATGAGACCAAGTCTGGGGCATCGTTATTGCCAATGTCTTCCATGTTTCTGAGATGACAAATTCTGCATCTCATTTTTTAATCCAAATGGCCCACTCAAAAGTGTTGAAGAATATTGGTCATGGTAGGATGTGATCAGAATAGAAAGTATGCATTTTATTTCCTTGATTTGCATCTCCTACCTCTAAAATAACATCTGGACAGGGTTAATGGACCAGTTACACGAAAGCTCATAGTTTAATGAGACAGACGCTTAAGAACTTCCCAATGGGGAACAACAGGAATTTTAAATACCAATTGACACCTCTTGAAAATGTTGAACTTCTTGTATTGAGAAATTATTCTACCTATGTGTCATTGCTTTGTTTCCTTTCCTTTTCATACATGAAAGAATTTTTATACAACCACAGTTTCAGTTGCTCTCATAGTTTCACCTTCTTTTAGTCCTTACAAAGACAGCCTCTAAAAGCTTTTCTCTTTTGGATGGTAGGAAATGTAGTAAACCCTAATGCAATCAAAAGGAAGGGTAACCTAGGTCCAAGAAAATGCTCTCACTGAGCAAAGAATCTAAAAGGAGAAATGCTCTATTGCTGATTTGGTAATGTGTGTGAGTGTGCATGTGTATTTACTTTATATTTTTTAAAATTAAACTTCTGGTAGTAGGTCTGTACTAAATCAGAGAGTTTGACACTGATGAGTTTGGCGGTACTGTCTTCACTACCAGTGTTCATTTAAAGGTTAGATTAGTATATTTGGGACATTTGAATTTAGTTCAATCTGGTGGGCTAGTTCTGTTCTCAGTGAAGGTTGAAAAACAAACCTGATCATATTTCTGAATAACTTCTGACTTTGTGATCACCTAATCAGACCTAGAACCAACACCAAAAATTCAGCCTCATTTTTAAGCAATGGAAGTCAAAATCATGCTTTGTAAACTGAATTTTTGCAGGTAGACTCCTTGAAATGAGCATCAGAACCCTTTCTAGATCACTAGAGTGGAGAGTCGAACAGTTATCTGCTGAATGTGAGCTGTGTTGACATATCAGTTGCCATTTACTTGCTCTGGGGCCTTGGGAAAAAGCCACTTAACTTCTCTGTGCATCAGATCCACATCTGTGAAATGGGGATTCAATACCTGTTCTTTCTCTTTCTTGGACTGTGAGCTCTATGTGCTATGGAGATTGTCTGACCTGATAAACTTCTATCAACCGAAGTGATTAGTACAGTGTTTGGCATGTAGTAAGAGCTTAACAAATACCTTTTAAAAAAAATACCATACCAGAATTATAATTATCTTTGATACTTTGAACCCCTTCTTCCTACTTGAAACACTATCAGTCCTCTTGTGGACATGGCTATTAACCTGGTTCTTCTTCTACCTCTCCCGATACCTCTTTCTCAGTTTCTTTTGATTCCTCCTTTAAGCCTGATATTTATTAAGCGTTTACTATATATCAGGCACTGTTCTAATCTCTGTCCCACTATGTGTCATGTGTTCCCTATTCTTTTCACTCTAAATGCATTTTCTTGGGGAGCTACCACAAACTCCAGCTACTGCCATAATGTGGATGACTCTCATAATCCTGTCTAAACCCTCATTTTCCCTACCTGGCCTTCCCTCTCCATCAAATGTGTCCTTGGCTGTGTACTCTTTATGACTGTGGGCAAGTCACTTAACTTCTCTGTGCCTCAGTTCCCTCATCTGTAAAATGGGGATGAAGACTGTGAGCCCCATGTGGGACAACCTGCTTCCCCTGTGTTTACCCCAGCGCTTAGAACAGTGCTCTGCACATAGTAAGCGCTTAACAAATACCAACATTATTATTATTATTATTTTGATACTCACCCCATCCTCCCAGAACTTATGTACATATCCTTATACTCTGCCATGTTCCCTATCTAGAATTTATTTTGTCTGTCTCTCTCTATTGAATGTAAGTGCCTTGTGGGCAACGGTCACATATTGTTCCCTCCCATATGCTTAATATTAATCAGTTAATCCATAAATTTTATTTATTGAGTACTTACTATGTGAAGAGGGACTGTACTAAGCATTTAGGAGAGCACAGTACAACACAGTTGGTAGCCATGACAGTTCTTTGCACACAATAAGCCCTCAGTAAATACCACTGGTTGATTTAGACTCACCATCTCCTCTTGCTTCTAGGCAACACTTCCAAATTCGTAAGTAAAAAATGGAACTATTCATCTTTCCTCCTAAACTCACTCCTCCCCTTCTATGTCAATGACACCAGCAACCTCCCTGTCCCAGAATTTGCCATCTTGGTTCCCACTTGACTCCTCACTGTTTTTCAACTCCTACTTTCACTCTAAGGCTAAATTCTGCCTCTTCTTTCTAGGCAACATCTAATGCATCCATTGATTCCTTTTCATCCAAATTGCTACCACATTGGTTCAAGCTCATGGGGTATTGCGACTAAACTATTGTATCATCCTCCACACTTATCTCTCTGTCGCTAACCTTTCCCCTGATAATATCTACTTTACACGCTGAGTGGATCATCGTCTTGAAGCATTTCCTATAACACATTTCCTTAAACATAATAACAATTGTGGTATTTGTTAAGCTCTATATGCCAAGCACACTGTACTAGGCACTAGGGTAGAGACAAGATAATCAGATCAGGCACAGTCCCTGACCTGTCCACAAGGTAATAATAATAATAATGATTGTGGTATTTGTAAAGTGCTTACTATGTGCCAGGCACTGTACTAAGTGCTAGGGTAGATAAAAGAGAGTCAGGTTGGACAAAATTCCTGTCCCACACGGGGCTTATTGTCTCAATCCCCATTTTACAGATGGGGTAACTGTGGCCCAAAGAAGTAGAGTGACTTACCCAAGGTTGTACAGCAGACAAGTGACAGAGCCAGAATTAGAACCCATTAACCCACCTCCTAGAACCCATTAAAACTCACCTCCTCCAAGAGGCCTTCCCAGACTGAGCTCCTCTTCTCCCTCTACTCCCTCTGCCACCCCCGCTTTACCTCTCCGCAGCTAAACCCTCTTTTTCCCCTTTTCCCTCTGCTCCTCCACCTCTCCCTTCCCTTCCCCACAGCACTGTACTCGTCCGCTCAACTGTATATATTTCCATTGCCCTATTTATTTTGTTAATGAATTGTACATCGCCTTGATTCTATTTAGTTGCCATTGTTTTTACGAGATGTTCTTCCCCTTGACTCTATTTATTGCCATTGTTCTTGTCTGTCCATCTCCCCCGATTAGACTGTAAGCCCATCAAACGGCAGGGACTGTCTCTATCTGTTGCCAACTTGTTCATCCCAAGCGCTTAGTACAGTGCTCTGCACATAGTAAGCGCTCAATAAATACTATTGAATGAATGAATGAACCCATGACCTTCTGACTCCCTGGTCCGTGCTCTATCCACAATGCCATGCTAAGTAGGAAGGAGAACAGATCCTCTGTCTCTCAGGCCCCTGCTATCATCCTCATAAAGAAATATTTAGTGTTATAGATGGCTGATCAGTTGCTGTGATTTGGGATATTGGAACTTCATCAGGGAAGCCCTTTTGGAGGAGGTAAGATTTTAGAAGGGCTTTGAATGTGAGAAGAGCTAGAGTCTGTTGCGGGGGGAGTTTCAGACTGGGAGAATAATGTAAGCAGAGAGGCACAGATTTGAGGTAGTGGAGAGTGAAACAGAGACAGAAGGTTGAAAACAAGAGTGAACTGTGGAATAGCCAGTGATGAGGATTAATCTGCAAGATGGGCAGAGTTAGTGGAGAGTCTTAAAACCAATCACTGGAAATTAAGGCTTGATTCAGATGAAAATGAGAAGGCTTTGAATGTTTTGAAAAAAAGCAGCATGATGGATTAGTGGAAAGAGCATGGGTCTGGGAATCGTGTCCTTGATTCTAATTTCAGCATTGCCACTTCCCTGCTGTGTGACCTTGGACAAAGTTACTTGACTTCTCTCTCCCCCATTTTTCTCATCTGTAAAATGGGGATTCAATTTTTGTCATCCCTCCAGGTAGACTGTGAGTCCCATGTGAGTCAGGGACTGTGTCTGACCTGATTATCTTGTATCTATTGCAGCATTTAGTATAGTACTTGTCACATTGTAAATGCTTAACCAATGCTACAATCATTATTATTACTCATAATAATAATAATAATGTTTTAAGCACTCATATTATGCCAGGCACTCTGCTAAGTGCTGTGGTAGAGCAAAAATAACCAGATTGGTCATAATTGTCCTCATTTTACAAATGAAGAAACTGGAACAGTGAAGTTAAGTGATAACTTGCTCAAGGTCAAACAAGAGGGCAAGTGGCAGAGCAGGTACTAGAACTCAGGTCTCCTGATTCCCAGTCTTATGCTCTTTCCACCTGGCCATGCTCCCCCAGCACTTATGTCTAATTGACTAGTTAATGTAGTAGTAGTAATAGTAGTAGAACTAATAATAATGACAATAATGGTATTTGTTAACTATGTACTATGTGCCAAGCCCCATACTAAGCACTGGAGTAGATATAAGATATTCAGGGCCCTCAAGGGGCTCACAGTTTGATAAGACAGAGAACAGGTATTGAACCCCCATTTTGCAGGTAAGGAAACTGAGGCACAGAGAAGTTAAGTGACTTCCAAAGTCACACAGGAGACAAGTGTCAGACTGGGGTAAGAATCAAGTTCTTCTGACACTCAGGCTTGTGCTCTTTCCACTAGACAATGTCATAGTAGTTGTAGTAGTAGAAGTAATAGTCGTAGTAGTAGTAGTATTAGTGGTAGTAAAAGTAGTAGTGTTTATTACCAATCAATAAGTAATGATTAAATTAATTTATTAAGCACTTACTATATGCAGAGCACTGTTCTAAGCACTTGGGAGAGTACATTATAAGAGAATTAGCATACACGTTCCCTACTCCTAATGAATTTACATCCTGGGGGGAGATAGAGATGAATAAATAAATAAATAATTTAAAGTTATGTACTTCAGTGCTGTGGGGCTGGGGGTGGGGTGAATAACAAATGTCCAGAGGTCACACATTTAAGTGCATAGATGATGCAAAAGGCAGAGTGAGCATGGGAAAAGAGAGATTAATCAGGCAAGGCCTTGTGGAGATGTGACCTTAATTGTGCTTTGAAGGTGGACAGACTGGTTGTCTGGTGTATATGGAGGGAGAGGGAGTTCCAGGCTGCGAGGTAGGATGTGAGTAAGGGGTCAGTGGTGAGATAGATGAGATCAGGGCACAGTGAGTAAGCTGGCACCAGAGGAACTGAGTTTGAGGTCTGGGCTGTAGTGGGATGTATTACATGTATTGCATGCATACATGTATTACATGCCTTTTTTGTGAAGAGCACTATACTAAGCGCTGTGGAAAAAACACAGAGGGGAATATGGTTGGGTCATGCCATCAACCGAAAGATCACTTATTCATTCTGACGATTGTATTTTTAAGTATTTCGATGTATGTCTCTCCCATTAGAGTGCAACCTCTGTGTGATTAGAGGACATGTCTCGTGCTTCTGTAGTACTTTCTCATGCACTTAAGTAATCAAAATAACTGCATTTATTAAGTGTTTTTTAATGGTATTTGTTAAGTAGTACTATGAGCCACGCATTGTTCTAAATGCTGGGTTAGCTACAAGCGGATCAGGTTGGACAAGCTACATGTCCCACATGGGGCTCACAGTCTTAATCCCATTTTGTAGATGAGGTAAATGAGGCATAGAGAGTGAAGTGGCTTGCCCAAGCTCCCTCAGCAGACAAGGGTCAGAGCTGGGATTAAACTTCAGGTCCTTATGACTCCATTAGGCCATGCTGTTTCCCCGGGCACTGTACTAAGGGCTGAGCAGGTAGCACAGTGCATAGCACCCAGAGAGTGATCAATAAATACCATTATTACTATCCCTTACCTGATGATAATTAAAAATTAAGATTTAACTATGACAATCACCTGATTTGGAGTCAACTCTGAGTTAAACCAATAGGCTGGGCTAAGGGGATAAAAAATATTCCAATCACCCCAACTTCTTCAAAGATAAACTGCAGATTCAAACTCAAAGTCATGTCCTCATGTATGCGGTGTGAATGGGGTTTTGCTTGTTTCAGTCACGACCACCACCCGCCCCATATGACTAATGGACCATTTCAAGATACAGTGGCCCCTAACGATCATGGGATCCCTCCAGGTAAACATCTGATGCTTTCATTAAAAGAGCTCCCTATCTCTCTTCAATGCCAAGATCTGTTATGTCACCTGGACTTTATGGTGATTGACAGGGATGAAAGCTATTTCTCTCACGAGGAGGGATAATGATAAATGAAGGAATAGGATATGAGGGCAGGCAAACTTACAGGCAACTTGAATCTTGCTGCTGTACAAATGTCCTCACTTATGAATAAGGGAAGGTAGAAAACCATATCTAATATGAGTTTATAGAAACAGAATTGCTCCTATAGAGGAGGCTTTTTAAAGTTTCCTTAAAGCTTTTGTGACTTTGTCAGCAAGCCCTTTAATTTTCCATATCAAAGTGGAAAAATTGCTTCCTTTGATCTTTTTTTCTATTTCAAGGGGCCAAAACTATTCTTGAGTCACCTAGTCTTTCTTTGAAGAGCAAAGTGCTATTCCTTTGTTTGGATGTTATTGGGAATGTATGAAAAAAAAGAGAGGAAGAGATTGTAACCCTTCCTCATTTAATGTTTTCTTCATTGTACCATTATCCGCCTTGCTTGACATGTTTACTTTAGAAATGCTTATATTCCTGGCCAAGAGTTGCTTTTCTGAATGCTGTGGTACCTAATTAATGTCAAGGTGGAAGGAGATTATGCTAGTGAATTCTGCATTTTCTGCTCTGAAAGGCACTTAGGAAGTCCAATTTGGGTTACACATGGTTTAGTCTCTAAACTTTTTCTTAATTTTTCAATTAAAGGCAGCCCCTCAGGATATTATTAACCAGACAGCCCAATAGGGACCCTGGGAATAGATTGCATGTAAGAGGGATCTTTAAGGTTTATTGAAACTCAAACACAACAGTGGTACAGCAGTCTCCAGAATCCATTCTCCCTTTCATCCAAACAGCCACCATGGTGGTCCAAGCACTGGTCATATCCTATCTCAACTATTCATTCATTCATTCATTCATTCAATAGTATTTATTGAACGCTTACTATTTGCAGAGCACTGTACTAAGTGTTTAGAATGTACAATTTGGCAACAGATAGAGACAATCCCTGCCCAATAATGGGATCACAGTCTAAGCGGGGGAGACAGACAGCAAAGCAAAACAGAACAAAACAAAACAAGACAACATCATCAAGATAAAAAGAATCAAGGAGATATACACCTCAATAACAAAATAAATAGAGTAATAAACAATATATACAAATGAGCACAGTGCTTAGAGGAGGGGAAGGGAGAAGAGCAGAGGGGAAGGGAGTAGGAGCAGAGGGAAAGGGGGGACTCAGTCTGGGAAGGCCTCCTGGAGGAGGTGAGCTCTCACTAGGGCTTTGAAGAGGGGAAGAGAGTTAGTTTGCGGATGGGAGGAGGGAGGCCATTCCAGGACAGTGGTAGGATGTGGGCCAGGGGTCGATGGCGGGACAGGCATGAATGGGGGACAGTGAGGAGGTGAGCAGCAGAGGAGTGGAGTGTACGTGGTGGGCAGTAGAAAGAGAGAATGGAGGTGAGGTAGGGTACAAGGTGATGGAAAGCTTTGAAGCCAAGAGTGAGGAGTTTTTGTTTTGTGCAGGGGTTGAATGGCAACTACTGGAGGTTTTTGAGGAGGGGAGTGGCATTCCCAGAGCGTTTCAGTGGGAAGATGATCCGGGCAGCGGAAGGAAGAATAGAATGGAGTGGGGAGAGACAGGAGGAAGCGGGATCAAAAAGGAGGCTGACACAACAATCCAGTCGGGATATTATGAGAGCTTGTACCAGTATGATAGCCATTTGGATGGAGAGGAAAGGGCGGATCTTGGTGATATTGTGAAGGTGGGACTGGCAGGTGTTGGTGACGGATTGGATATATGGGGTGAATGAGAGAGCTGAGTCAAGGACGACACTAAGGTAACGGGCCTGTGAGATGGGAAGGATGGTCGTGTCGTCCACAGTGACAGGGAAGTCAGGGAGAGGACAGGGTTTGGGAGGGAAGATAAAGAGTTCAGTTTTAGACATGTTGAGTTTTAGGGCAGACATCCAGGTGGAGACATCCTGGAGGCAGGAGGAGATATGAGCCTGGAGGGAGGGAGAGCAAACCGGGGAGGAGAGGTAGATTTGGGCGTCATCTGCTTAGAGATGATAGTTAAAGCCATGGGAGCAACTACTGCAACAGCCTCCTTGCTGACCTCCCTGACTCTTGTCTCATCCCTCTCCAGTTCATATTTTACTCTATTGCTCTGATAATTTTTCTAAAATTAGAAAAATTAGAATAGATTGCTTGTAAGAGGGATCTTTAAGGTTTATTGAAACTCAAACACAACAGTGGTACAGCAGTCTCCAGAATCCATTCTTCCTTTCCTCCAAACAGCCACCACGGTGGTCCAAGCACTGGTCATATCCTATCTCATCTATTCATTCATTCATTCAATAGTATTTTTTAAATGCTTACTCTATGCAGAGCATACAGTGGTTGCCCATTCATCTCTCTATCAAGCAGACACTCCTCACTATTGAATTGCAGGCACTCTGCCATCTCTCTCTAACCACTTTCACCCAGCCTGCATGCTTTACTCCTCTAATATTAACATACTCACTGTACCTTGTTCTCATGTCTCTTGTTCCTGGCCCCTTGCTCATAGTCTCCCTTCTACCCAGAACTCTCTCCCCTTGCACATCCCGCAGATCGTTGCTCTCCCCATCTTCATATTCCTACTAAAATCATGTCCCCTCCAGGAAGCCTTCCTTGGCTAAATTTCCCCACCTTATTTCTCTCCTTACTGTTTCAGCCATGCCTTTGAGTCCTTACCCCCTTAGTAGCAGGGTATTCACTCTCCCTTCCACCTCCTCAGCAATTTTGTACATATCTTTGTACTAAATTGCTTCCCCCACGTATAATTTATTTTAATCTCTGTTTCTCTGCTAAACTGTAAACTCCTTTAGAGCAAGGATTGTGTCTGAGGAGAAGTAGAATCACCTGGTGGAAAGAGCATGGGCCTGGGAGCCAGATGACCTGGGTTCTAATTCTGACTCTGCCTCTTGCTTTCCCTGTGATCTAGAGCAAATCAGTGTACTTCTCTATGCATCAGTTCCCTCATCTGTAAAATGGGGATTCAATACCTACTTTCCCTCTTACTTAGAGTGTGAGCCCCATGTGAGATCTAATTATTTTTTTATCTACCCCAATGCTTAGTACAGTACTTAGCACATAGTAAATGCTTAACAAATGCCACAATTATTATCATCATTATTGTTGTTATTATTTTATTGTACTCTCCATAGCATAGAGTAGCACTCAATAAATATTATTGATTGAATGATTAAATGCATTCATTCATTCAATCATCTTTATTGAGCACTTACTGTGTGAAAAGCACTGTATTAAGTGCTTGGGAGAGTACAGTATGACAACAAATAGACACATCCCTGCCCACAACAAGCTCACAGTCTAGAGATTGTGGTTGGAACATGGCATGACAAACTGTTTTAAAGAAGTTAACTAAATCTATTTTTCTCAGGCTAGCAAATACTCAAAATTCACTTTGTAGGAAACATATCTGACCAGGAACAGGAAAGTCAATTTTAAGATGAACCTTTTGGCAATTTCACTTGTTATTTGACGCTCATCCTTGAGCCTCTTCTTTGGTTGGTAGCTAGAAAAATATGACATATCTATCTCCGGGTGGTTCCTTTGGGTGTAGAGGTGACTGCTCTTACCTGCGTGGTTTGTCAATCAACAGGGAGTGGGTAATCAACTGATAGCACCACCTGGAGCTGAGCCAGTTTAAAATGGCGGTTGAAGGAGGGAAGAGGAAAAGGGAGGGGTGTGATCAAGAAAGACTTTAAAAGCTTTGGAGCAAGGAAGCAAGCTAGTCTTTTTTTCCCTTATTTGTTTGACCTGAATCTTGGATTTGGAAGCTGGAGAATTCAGGATGTGGGAAACAGCTTTGTAGATTTTAGTAAATTGGAGAATCCTGGTTAGGTAAAGAGCAATGCAGATTAAGTAAGGTTGTTTTCTGTGTCATCTGATAAATTCTCAGGGCTCCTTCAGCTTCCCCACAAAAATCAAACAAAAAATGGACTTCCATGCTGCTTTCTCCATGATGGAACACGCAGGAATTAAGGAAAATATGGGAAAAGAGTGACCAGGAAAAAAGAAGGTTATGGAGGAGAGGAATTTCAAGACTCGTGAGTTTCAGATTTCTTCAGCTTCTGACCTTAGAGCTTCCATGCAATTCTTTGAGAGATCTTGAAAAGGGAGTGTTAAGAGAACAAGGTCAGGTCTTCCAGGACACAGGCCTGCCATATTCTGAAAAGGGACTGTCAATTGGTGGAAAACCCCACTCACCACTAGGGGAGAGAGCTGAACTCTACTGGGGACTGAACTGAGATTGTTTTTCAGGTTAGAGCTGGTTAGGAACTGATTTGTGTGTCAGCTTCCTATTCCATCGTTCCAGCCAGAACGATTTGCATGTGGTAATGTATTTCTCTCTTCTTAAGCTTAATCTGGGGTTAAAAAAAAAGTTCTTGTGGGGGCATTTGGTTATGTGCTTAACCTGTGGGGTGTTTTTTTGGAAATATGGTTTTTCAGTTTTCCCCCAAGCAGGGCTCAGAGAGCAAGTAGTGTCACGGCATGGCCTGATAGTCAGACCTCCAGCTAGGTGGGCGATATAAAATCTTCAGGAGCTGAAAGTGCTATTTTGCAAACCTCTTTTCTGGTATTCTCTGCTGCAATCTTTCCTGTCTTTGTTCTGAATTAAATCTTGACTTTTTTAATCTTATTTCAGTCATGGCCCCTGGAATCTAAAGAACTTTTAGTTGGATCCTGGATAGAATTCCCAATTCCATAGTTTCCTTTGATGGCCTTAATACAGTATAGATGACAGAGAAGCAGCATGGCTTAGTGGAAAGAGCCCGGGCCTGGGAGTCGGAGGTAGTGGGTTCCAATCCTGGCTCTACCACTTATCCCTGGGCCTCAGTTACCTCATATGTAAAATAGGGATTAAGACTGTGAGCCCCACGTGGGACAACCTGATTACCTTGTACCTACCCCAGAACTTAGAACAGTGCTTGTCACTTAGTAAGTGCTTAACAAATACCATCATCATCATCATCATTATTGGCCCTGGTTTCTTGTTATACAGTAGAACAACTTCTAATTCAGGCTGAGGGAAAGTCTCTCTGGATTTAATGGGGAGGAGGGGTGTTAGAAAACCACTGATTGAAAATAATTAGGAAACCTCTCTACCATCTATGTTATGTTGATGACCTTAGGAAATGAATATTATGGGTAGAGTTAGAACTAACAATGGGAATATAGGAAACAATCCCTCAAAGACCCCTTATTATCATCATCAGTGGTGTTTATTGAGTGAACACTGTGTGCAGATCAGTGTACTATGCACCTGGGAGTGAACAATACAACCAAGTTGGTAGACACTTAACCCTACTTAAACCCTATTTAAAAATCACCTCCTGCAAGAGGCGTTCCCAGACTGAGCTCCTCTTCCCCCTCTACTCCCTCTGCCATCCCCCCTTTACCTCTCCGCAGCTAAAGCCTCATTTTCCCCTTTTCCCTCTGCTCCTCCACCTCTCCCTTCCCATCCCCACAGCACTGTACTCGTCCGCTCAACTGTATATATTTTCGTTACCCTATTTATTTTGTTAATGAATTGTACATCGCCTTGATTCTATTTAGTTGCCATTGTTTTTACGAGATGTTCTTCCCCTTGACGCTGTTTATTGCCATTGTTCTTGTCTGTCCGTCTCCCCCGATTAGACTGTAAGCCCGTCAGACGGCAGGGACTGTCTCTATCTGTTGCCGATTTGTTCATCTCAAGCGCTTAGTACAGTGCTCTGCACATAGTAAGCGCTCAATAAATACTATTGAATGAATGAATGACACAGTCCTGCTTACAGTGAGCTTGCAGGTTTTTTTGAGAGCTTTCCAATTTAGCTCTGAGAGGCTAAACCACAAAGTGGATGTTTGGGTATCTCATTCTTATGTAGGACACTGAGTTCTAAGTGTTCCTGGGTCAGTGTTGTCAAGAATGGGCTTTCTCTGTGGAGCATGCACTGTGTACAAACTTCTCTTGGGGCCTCTGTGGCACTTGGTTTCCCCTTGGCTGAGGGGTTGGAGAACTGTTGCATTTGGGAATTCCAAACTGATATCTTTCACCCTTCCTAGAAGCCAAGAGATATGGTGGAATCTGTTACTGGCTGTTCACACTTCTAATGTTCTGTAGAAGGTACCAGGGATCTTAGTGAGTGCCAAAGGAGTGATGTTTGCAGGTGAGGGGGATTGTGGAAGTTCCAGGAGATTAAAGAGCGATGGAGCTAGGATAGATTAAGGAGTGATGGAGTCAGGGGATAGGAGCTCTCAACCTTTGTTGCATCCCACCTTGTAGGATAGGGGATATTAAGAACATGTTGTTGCTGCTTATCAGGGTTTTTATTTATCTTTGGGAGATCATATTGACTAGTGGCCATTGCTGCTGAAGCATACAAAGGCAGCTTTCAGAGCTGACAGGGCAGAACTAATGTAACAGCAAGAGCCAATCAAAATTGCCATTAGTTGCATTATCCTGGCTCATCAATGAGAACATTCTATATCTAAGGGAGTTCAGTTCTGTATGGTTTGATTTATATATATATATATATATATATATATATATATTTTCCCCCCTCCTTCAGACTTCTGAGTGGCAGCTCTTAGATAAAATCTAGTTTGTAGCTCAACTCATAAAGTGAGCCAGTTTGATAAGGCAGGAGTTTCTGGAAGGAAATAAATGCGAAACTCCAAGATGTCATTTTCATAGAGCCACTCTTTCTGAATTGCCTATGGACTCCTTGAATTTTTTTTATTCTGCCCCCAGGTCCAAATTCAAACTGGTCCCACTTAAAGTGCTTGGTTTTTTATATGATGTAGGCAAGGTCTTTTTAAGCAAACGTGCTTTCTCTCTCCATTTCATTAGCTAGCTACCCTATACCTGCAAAAATCATGCAACAGAAATGAAAACTGCCATTTCCAAGCTTGTCTGGGGAAGTATTGAGAAATCATCCCCACTAAGAAAGTGAATCAAGAAAGGTACATCTCTGTTGGAATGGATTTATTGAAGGAAATGTACTCCTTGGGGATAAGCCATCCTTTCTTATTTGCTCACCGGGCATTCTCTCCCCAGCCTGCAATTTTATGTATGGGCTTGATATCCAACTCGGCATAGGGCACAGTGAAACAAGTGGTGCCTCTATACAAGATAAAATGGATTTGGTATACCTATAAAATCTCTTTTATGGACTAATTTGGCTTATTGAACAGTTTTGCTTTATGAACATACAGAATCCTACAGGGAAGGAAGACAGTGTCTCACTTTAGCTATTTGTTTTTAGTAAGGGCTTAAAATCAGGACTGGGGACTTTGGTATTTTTTTCTCTTTCTTCCTTCTCCCCCCTATTTTTAGGAACTTGGGGTCTTTCCAGCAGGACTGGGAACAACAGCTGACTTGGCACCAGAAATTAAGGAATTGGACTTGTCCATAGGGCATAGATCCTCAGCTCAAAAGTTTTCATATCATTCCTCCTCCCACAGTGCAATATCTTTGAAAATGAAGGATGGCTTTTTATTACCATTTGCTTTCCCACTTAGGTAAAGCCTGAAAAAATATTAGAGATCTATTCCCCAAAAAATATCAACAACAGTGAGGACAGTGATTGAAGTTCCTTTCTATTAAAAAAGAAATAAAATATTTGTTCCTGATCCTTGTACTTTCCTTTTTTTGGTAACAAATTTATAATGAAAGATATATTAAAAAACAACTCTTTCAAAAATAGTGATTGGTAGGAAGGAGAGGATAAATAAATCAATGAAAATACCCTGCATATTTTTAATTAGTAGTTGACAGCTTCCCCTGTAGCCTGGAAGCTCCATTTGGGCAGGAATTCATTCATTCAATCATATTAATTGAGCACTTACTGTGTGCAGAGCACTGTACTAAGGACTTGGAAAATACAATTCAGCAACAGATAGAGACAATCACTAACCAAGAATGGGCTCACAGTTTAGAAGGGGGATACAGACAACAAACAAAACAAGTATACAGGCATCAATACCATAAAAGTGGTAAGAATGGTACCATCAAAATGGAAGGAATCACACCTACCAACTCTGGTATTTTGTACTTTCTCAGGCATTCAGTTCTCTACACATAGTAAGTGCTCAAAAGATATCATTGCTTTGTCAGGATGAAGGATGTAGTCTTTGTCCTTGGATGAGGCTGGCACTGTCCTCACCAGTGAGCACTGAGGACTTGCATCCATTAGATATATACCACTGTTCTATGGGCCACTCTCTTTTAGTGTCCAGATAGAATCTTCCAGACCCTCTGGAGATTCTCACAGTGGAAACTGAATTCACTCTAAAGATTTTTTAAGCAAATATGCCACTCTACAGTGTCACACTACAGATTTGGGGTACATCTTAAAAAAAAAAGACACACCTCCCCACACCCCGCACCCCCATTCTCAGGGAACTTGCTAAGCCCAGCCTGCTCGTTTCTAGATGCCCTTGACCTTGCTGCCACAGAAACTGGAATTTGGATAATTATTCATCCTGTCTAAGCAATGATATGCTTTGACTTCATTTCTCATTTAAGGCCCTGAAAACATGTCCAAGTAAAGCAATCCAGCCCCATCATTTCTCCATCAGACACAGCTTTGTGAATAAGGGACTGAATTTCCCATCCTTGGAGGCTACTGTTCTTTCAGCAAACTGTACCAAATCTCCCGTTATTACTTTGTACCCAGAGCACAGTTTGTCTTTTTGAGGCATCCTACTGTTTTGTCCTTCATTCGGACATTGCGGTAGCTATAATTTTAAATGCAAAAAGAATCGAGACAGTTTTCTTTCAGCAGTATGCTTGAGTCCTACAAGTTCTTATGCTTTTGGAACCTTGTCCGGGCTGCTATTAGTAACGTGTATTGGCATTATAGATCTTTAGAGAACTCCTTTTTAAAGGTCTCACTTCATTATATTCCATGTTGCATTAGACAGATTTATTTCTGCCTGTTCCACATCACAAGGATTGTTATTCATTTTTCAATTTGCTTATGACTCAGTCTTAAGCAAAAACTTCTTGAAAGAGGAGAGCTTCTTCTAATAACTTGCTGCTGTTTTCGTAGTAACTTTCTGGGAAAGCAGATGGTCTTGGCTTCCGTGGAAGCAGGGTCATCCTTGGGGAGACAGGACCCTCACCCCTAGCCTGGTGTGGTGGAGAGTGGAGGGGCATCCAAGTGCAGTTTAGCTGCTCCATCCACCAGGGGCACTTGGTACTATCCCAGGCCCCTGATGAGCAGAACTCAGGAGGCTGCCATCCTTTCAATTCATCAATGGTGAATTGATGTGTCTGAGCACTGTTATACAGAGCACTGTACTAAGTGCTTGGGAGAATACAACAGAATTAGTGGACACTTTCCCTGACAATATCAAGCTTAAGTTTAGAAGGAAAGGCAGACATTAATAGAAATCATTTATAATATAATTTAAAGATATATACATAAGTGTTTTGGGGGCAGAGCAGATATCAGGTGCCGAAAGGCAGAGATCCAAGAATATAGATGATGCAGAAGGGAGGAGAAGCTGGATTGGCAGGGGTGGCTTAATTGTGAAAGGTCTTTTGGAGGAGATGTGACCTTAACAATGCTTTGAAAGTGGAGGCAGCAGTGGTCTGTTGTATATAGAGGAAGTGGGAGTTCTAGGCTTGAGGGAGAATGTAGGAAGGGGGTTGGTAGTGAGACAGATGAGATAGGGGCACAGTGAGTAAGCTGGCACCAGTGGAATGGAGTGTGTGGGCTGAGCTGTAGTAGGAGATTAGCAAGTGAAGTAAGATGGGGAGAGCTGACTGAGTCCTTTAAAGCTGATGTTAAGGAGTTTCTGTTTGATGTAGAGGTGGATGGACAGCCAATGGAGGTTCATGAGGAGTGGTGATACATGGACTGAATGTTTTTGTTGAAAAATGATCCATGCAGCAGAATGAGGACTAGGGAGAGGCAAAGTCCTACTGAAATCTCACCTCCTCCAAGAGGCCTTCCCAGACTGAGCTTCCCCTTTTCCCTCTGCTCCCTCTGCTCCCTCTCTGCCCCCCTTCACCTCCCCTCAGCTAAGTCCCCTTTCCCTCCTTTCCCTCTCCTCCTCCCCCTCTCCCTTCTCCTCCCCTCAGCACGGTGCTCATTTGTATATATTTTTATTACCCTATTTATTTTGTTAAGGAGGTGTACATCCCCTTGATTCTATTTATTGCAATTAAGTTGTCTTGTTTTTGTCCCTCTGTCTGCCCCGATTAGACTGTAAGCCTGTCAATGGGCAGGGATTGTCTCTATCTGTTGCAGAATTGTAATAATAATAATGTTGGTATTTGTTAAGCTCTTACTATGTGCAGAGCACTGTTCTAAGCACTGGGGTAGATACAGGGTAATCAGATTGCCTCACGTGAGGCTCACAGTCTTCATCCCCATTTTACAGAATGCGAAGGTTGATAGGAAGGTTGAAGGAGGCTGACACAGTAATCCAGTCAGGATATTATGAGAGCTTCTACCAGCAAGGTGGCAGTTTGGATTGAAAGGAAGGGGCGGATCTTGAGGGCGATGAATAAAGGGAGCAAGTTAAAGCAATGCAGAAGAGAGTGAGAGGAGAGCTTAGTCAGAGAAGGCTTCTTGGAAGAATGTGACTTCAATAAGGGTTTGAAGGGAGGAAAGCAACTGTCTGTCTCTATGAGGAGGGAAGGTGTTCCAGGTTAGAGCCAGGTTGTGGGTGAGAGGTCAGCAGTGAGATAGATGAGATGGAGGTACAGTGAGAAAGTTAGTATTTAGAGGAACAAAGTGTGCGTGCTGGGTTGCAGTGAGGTGAAGTAGAAGGGAGCAAGGTGAATGAGTGCTTTAAAGGTAATGGTGAGGAGTTTTATCTTGATGTGGAGGTGGATGGACGACCATCAGAGTTTCTTGAGGAGTAGGGAAACATTGTCTGACCATTTTTATAGGAAAGTGGTCTGGGCAGCAGAGTGGATTATAGACTGGAGTATGGACTGGACTGGGGAGAGAGAGGAAGCAGGGAGGTCAGCTAGGAAGCTGATAGAATAATCAAGGCGGGATAGGATAAGTGCTTGTATTAACGTGGTAATGGTTTGAATGGAAATGAAGGGTCAGATATGAGCGATGTTTAAGCACTTACTATGTGTCAGGGCTATTCTGAGTGCTTGGATAGATAGAAAGTAAACTGGTTGGACACAGTCCATTCCTTGGACAAGTCACATGTTGTAGCAGTTTCCCCATCTGTAAAATGGGGATTCAATACTTGTTTTCCCTCCCAGTGAGACTGTGAGCCCCATGTGGGACAGGGAGTGTGCTAGATCTGATGATTCTCTAACTATCCAAGAGGTTAGTGCAGTTCTTGACAGATATTAAGTGTTTAACAAGTAGCATTATTTATCATTATTGTTATTATTAAATGCAGTAAACTATAAACTATTTCTGTAATGAACAATATTGCATGCTTACTGTGGGCAGAGCACTGTACTAAGAGCTTTGGAGAGTACAATAAATTTAGGAGACATGATCTCTCACCTGAGGAGACTTTCAATCTAGCTGGGGAGTCCACAATAAAATAAATTGCAGGTAAGATAAAACACTGATTTTCATTTTATTTTGGTCTCTTTTCCTTCCTTCTGGGATTCGGATAAAGGCTCCTATTTTTGTTTAACTTGAAACTACTCTCCCAGCAGTCATCACTTAATTCTATTTATTTATATTGATGCCTGTTTACTTGTTTTGATGTCTGTCGTCCCTTTTCTAGACTGTAAGCAGGGCAGGGATTGTCTCTCTCTATTGCAGAATTGTACTTTCCAAGTGCTTAGTACAGTGCTCTGCACATAGTAAATGCTCAATAAATACTAATGAATGAATGAAAATGTTGTCCCCAGACTACTGGAGCTTCATTTCATTCTTGGAGTAGCAGCTTATCCAGAATACAACTAGCTGTGGATCTGGGAGACTTGAGCCTGGTTCTTGTCTGGCTCTGTCCGTCCTTCTGCGTGACCTTGGACTAATCACTTATCGTCTCTGAACCTCAGGTTCCAAATCTATAAAATGGGGATCAGATCCCTGGTTTCCTTTTTGGGCTGTGAGCCTCAGGCAAGATAGTGACTGTTTCTGAAATGTTGCATCTTGTATCGATCCCAGTGCTTAGACCAGAGTTTTGGCACATAGTGAGTGTGTGCCATCATGTCAGAATATTATGTAATTCCATTAAAGATCATAATGATACTTTTCAATTACCTTTTCATCTATGGCTCGCAAAACCTTCTGTCAAGTCGATGAATTCTCATCATATTTCCGAGCTATAAAATTACCATGTCCTAACCAACCCCTGCCCTTTAAAGGGGCTAAGCTGAGAGAGATCAAGTGACTTGCCAGAGACCACACAATAAGCAAAATCTGTACAAACTCAAGACTTGCTCGTTTCCATGGTTTTGCATAAGTCATGATGAAATTCTACCCCTCTCCCAAGAACAGTTCCAGAGTCCCATAATGCAGTTTGAGGGGATGCTTCATGCTCTGTCCATCTCTGGAATCCGTGCTGTCCCGGAGGTGAAGTCTGAATCTGAGCCAGAATCCAGCAGCAACTTTGGCTTTGGAGAAGGATGTTGCTCCTGCTTTTCTTTCCATTGTTTCACTGCGACTTGGCAGTGAAAATGTTCACTTTTGACAGTTTCATTTAGCTCCTTTAGAGCCTTACAAATTCTCAAGTTTCCATCTGGTTTCTATTGCTATCAAGTTGATCTAGCCATTAACTCTTCTATTATTCTGTTCCACTCTTATTTTGAATCTTTTGATCCTTCTCCCATGAATCTGAATCCTTAGCTTTCCTTGTGGCTGCCTGGAGTGTCATGGGTAAACTTCCAGCTTCTTCATTCACAGTGGTAAACATGAATGTTGCCTGTTATAAGGCAGACATGCTTTGTTATTTCTCTCACATTTCACACCACAGTAGTTGTGGTAAGTTCCCTTCTGTATTACCAGAGTCTGTTGAGTCACTTAATTCTTGCATCCTATGGAATATCACATATTCCTATGGTCAGATTTTTCCTCCTATGAAAATGCATAGTTTCACAATTTGGTGTTGTCTTATGAATTGCTTTCAGGCCTGAAAAATCAAACTTCAGATGTACTTAGATGGTGCCTACAACCAGTGAAATGAATAGCTGAGGCAAGTTTCTGGATAATTTATAAAATCCCATTGTCCCTCAGCAACCAGGCTTTAGGCCTGAGTTATTCAGTTATTCATAGCAACTCTTCAGCTGAGGCATTTAACTCTCCAATGCAATAATCTAATCGTGCCTTCAGAAGTAATCTGAGAAGCCAAATTTCTGACATTTTCATTTCTAAACCAGGATATTCCAGGTTTTTTTCCTATTGTGGCATCAAATTGATTGCCTTTATTTTTCACTGAAAGAAATCTTTCTTCTCTATTGTATTGCCCCAATATATTTTCATAAGCCTTCATTGTTCCCATTGGTAAGTCATTTTAACAAAGCTATAACAGTAACAACTTTATATAACTACTTGGATTTCTCAATCATTCATATTTACTGAGTGCTTACTTTATGCAAAGCATTGTACTAAGCACTTGGGAGGGTACAATATTAAAAGAGTTAGAGGACCTGTTCCCTGCCCACAGTGAGTTTATAGTCTAGAGGGGGAGTCAGAAATTAATATAAATAAATTACGGATATGTACATATGTACTGTGGGGCTGAGGGAAGAGTGAATGAAGGGATCAAATTCAAGTACAAAGGCAATGCAGAGGGGAGTGGGGGAAGAGTAAATGAGGTCTTTGGGAAGGCCTCTTGAAGGAGATGTGCCTTCATTAAGGTTTTGAAGGTGGGGAAAGTGAATGTCGGAAGTGAAGGAGGGAGTGGGTGAGAGGTCAGAGTCAAGATGAATGTGATTGAGGTATAGTGAAAAAGTTGGCATTAGAGGAATGAAGTGTGTGGGCTGATTTGTAATAGGAAAGCAGGGATGTAGGTGATTAAGGGCAAGGTGT
This sequence comes from Ornithorhynchus anatinus, assembly GCF_004115215.2. Taxonomy (NCBI): domain Eukaryota; kingdom Metazoa; phylum Chordata; class Mammalia; order Monotremata; family Ornithorhynchidae; genus Ornithorhynchus; species Ornithorhynchus anatinus. Next base: position 49,558,195 of record NC_041728.1, on the reverse strand, counting down.
TTGAGTGATTTAACGTTGTTGGTAAAGAGATGAGGTTTAATGTGGAGTTGGATGGGCAACCACTAGAGGTTGATGGGCAACTATTGGAGGCTTTTGAGTGGGGAAACACTTACTGAATATTTTTATAGTAGAATGATCCAGGCAGCAGAGTGGAGTATGGACTAGAGTGGGGAGTGTCAGGAGGCAGGGAGGCCAACAAGGTTGATACAGTAGTTAAGGCAGGATAGGACAAGTGCTTGGATTAACATAGCAACTGTTTGAATGGAGAGAAAAGGGAAGATTTTAGTAATGTGAAGGCTGAACCAACAGGATTTAGTGGCAGATTGAATGTCTTGGTTGGATGAGATAGATGAGTATAGGATAACACCAAAGTTAGAGGTTTGGGAGACAGGAAGGATAATGGTGCTGTCTACAATGATTGGAAAGTCAGGAGGATGTCAGGATTTGGGTAGAAGATAGGAGTTCTGTTTTGGATATATTGGTGGTACATCCAAATATAGATGTTCTCGAGGCAGGAGGAAATGCAAGACAGCAGAAAAGGGAGATCAGGGCTGGAGATGTAGATTTTCAGGATCATTAGCATAGATGGTAGTTGACTCCATGGGAGCAAATGAGCTCTCCAAGGGAGTGGGTGAAGATGGAGAATAGAAGGGGACCCAGAATTGAACCTTGAAGTACTTCCACAGTTAGGGGGTGGGAGACTGAGGAGAACCCTGTGAAAGAGACTGAGAATGAGCAGCTAGAGAGATAAGGGGATCAACCGGAGAGGACAGTGTTAGTGAAGTCAAGATGTTAGTGAAGTCAAGACTGAATAATGTACCCAGGAGAAGTGGGTGGTGGATAGTGTCAAAGACAGCTGAAAATTGAGGAAAATTAGAATGGAATAGAAGCTGTAGGATTTGACAAAGAGGACATCATTTGTGATACTGGAGAGGATGGTTTCTGTGGAGTGAAAGGGGTGGAAGCCAGATTGGTGGGGGTCAGGAGAGAATTGGAGAAGAGAAACTTGAGGCAGCAGGTGTAGACAACTCACTCGAGGAATGATAGGAGGGAGATTGGATGATAACTAGAGGGAACTGTGGGGTCAAGGGAGGGTTTTATTTAGGAAGGGGAGACATGGGCATGTTTGAAAGCAGTGAGGAAGAAGCCATTGGAAAGCCAACAGTTGAAGATGACAGGGAGGGAAGAAGGGAGGTGGCAAGTGTTTCGAAAAGGTGCTCCTTGGGCATCCTTAGTGCCACCAATTTGTGTTGCTGTGAGTGTTGTCTGAGCCCCAGGACCTCATTTCTGGTTCTCTTGTCCTGCCATTCAATGTTCAATGTAGTTAATAGGTCACATGTGAAGAAGCTATTTAAGAAGCTGCATGTGTCTTCTGGAACAGATGCCCTGGCTGTGATCTTGTCCCCAACACAATAGGAGTAGTGCATGGCTGGTCAGGTTGTTCCGATCCAGTCTAGTTCAGCCTGGAAAAGCAGCGTGCCTAGTGGATAGAGCACAGCATTGGAAGTCAGAAGAACTTATGTTCTGATTCTGGCTCCTCCACTTGCCTGCTGCTAGACCTTGAGCAAGTCACTTAACTTCTCTCTGCCTCGGTTAATTTGGTTACCTTCCCATGAATTGGAGATTAAGACTGTGAGCCCCATGTGAGATACGGATTGTGTCCAATCTGATTAGCTTGCATCTGGCTTAGTGCTTAGTGGAACAATCAAAACAAAAACATATCCCAAGTTGTGCTTGAGGATACGATGAGAGATCTGGAAGCTGGAGTCAGAATATGCTTGGACTGGGAGGGTGTCTACCAGCTCTTTGTAATGTACTTTCTCATGCATTTAGTACAATGCTCTACACACAGTCAGTGCTCAATAAATACTACTAATTGATATGCTTTGGGAAAATCCAGATCAACAGTTTCCATGCCTGATGAAAAACCTTTAAAGTGGTAGTTCAGCACCTGCCATTTGAAGGAGACTGAGCCCTGAAAGCTCTTTGTGGTCATGAATCATGTCTACCAGCTCCATTGTGTTGTTTTCTCCGAAGTGCTTAGTACAGTGCTCTGCATACAGTAAGCACTGCTCAATAAATACCATTGATTGACAAGGTCACATACACAAGAAAGGACACAAATTAGGAATTGCTTTATGGCTATAGCCCAGCACTGTAGTCTGACAAGTTTGAAGACAAAACTTTTTTTTAATACCATCTTACTAAGGGCTTGACCTGGTGTTGTGAAATCCAGTTACCCCTGCATTTGCTTTATTGACTTGTAAGCTCCTTGTGGGCAAGGAATGAGGCACTTATTTCATTACTCTGTCCTTCCCAAACTTCTAGTATAGTGCACTGCTGTAAAAGGATGCTCAATAAAGAATTCTCAATCAGTCTATTAATGGTACTTATTGAGTGCTTACTATGTGCGGAGCAAAGTACTAAATGCCTGGGAGAGAAAAGTACAACAGAATTAGCAGACACATTCCCTGCCCATAATGAGCTTACAATATAGAGGGGGAGAAGTGATGCTCCTCTTCCTCCTCCTTAGTGCTATTAATGCTCAGGGCCTTTAGAGATCCAGGACCTCCTTCCATCAAAACAACTTAAGAGGACCTGGGTTCTAGTCCTATCTTGGCTACTTACCTGCTGTGTCACCTTGGGCAAGTCACATCACTTCTCTGTGCTTCAGTTCCCTTATCTACAAAGTGGGAATTCAATAGCTGTTCTCCCTCCTCCTGTAGACTGTAAACTTGTTGTGGGCAGGGAATATCTGCTTATTGTTGTACTCTCCCAAATGCTTAGTACAGTGCTCTGCACACAGTAAGCACTCAATAAATATGATTGAATACTTAGAATTTTAGCTGCAGGTGGGACCTGATTATCATGTATCTACCCTAGCACTTAGTACAGTGCTTGGCATATAGTAAACACTCAAATACTACAATTAATACTACTGCTAAGACCAGGGCCTCACCCAAGTAGAGAATTGACAAAATTAACTGATGATAATTGAAGCAAAAAAAATGGAACCCAGACTAAGATTACAATTTTCAATCTTCACTTAAAACAAAGCCTTGAGATTCCTCAACCTGAAATTCTGTGAGACTTCCCTTCCCCCAACAATCCTGAATCTGATTGAGTTCCTCAAGCCAGATTCTCCAGTGTCTGATTGTCCATTTTGGAATTTGTGTTAACTCTTTCAGACCACTAGGGAGCTATTTAGAAAACTGAAGCGGTAACATAGTCTGCTTTATTATTTAATAAACCACTCTTAAATTGTGTAGACTTGGTTATTTTGCCCCAGAGGACTCTTAAAACATTCAGCCTTCCCTATCCCACACTCCCTTAGGGTCTGTTTTTTCTTTCCCTTGTGGCAGTTGTTTTACCTTGTTGAGCTGTAGTCTAAATAGTAATGGGTGAACCTCCTGTAATTGGGACTTTGGGCCTTATTTAACCAAACTGTTGAGGTCTGAATGTTTTACTAAAACTCTTCTGGACAAGCCAGACCTCTTGAGTCTGCAAAAATGAAGCTGAAAAAGTCACTCAGGCACCAGCAGTGCTTACACTATTCCTTTTTCTTCTGTTTTCAGTCCCAGATGTGAGGATATAACCGAACTTGTTTTCACAGATGGTGCTACTGACATGGAATTTCTCTCCATGTGCATGGGTGTGGTTGGAAAGATCATAATCCAGTCCATATTGAGATAATTGGAGAAAGAGAAGCAGCATGTCCTAGTGGAAAGAGCCCCAGCCTGGGAGTTAGAGGACCTGGATTCTAATCACGACTCTGTCACTTGTCTGCTGTGCATGACCTTGGGCAAGTCACTTCACTTCTCTGTGCCCCAGTTATCTCATCTGTAAAATGAAGATTAAATCCTCATCCCTCCAAATTGGCCTGAGAGCCCCATAGGGGACAGGGAGAGAGGACATGTCCAGCCCAATTACCTTATAGCTACCCTAGCGCTTAGAACAGTGTCTGAAACATAGTAAGTTCTTAACAAATACCATGTGTTCAGGGGGGAGGGGAGCAGAAAAGAGAGAAGTGACATCCCCAAGGTCTCCTGATCCCAGTTCTGTGCTCGTTGCATTAGTTTAATCCTAAATGGCTTTGGATTCCCCAATCTCCCAAAAGTCTTCACTTAAGGAGATCAAACTTTGCACCGAAAGGGGGAAGAAACAAACAGGTAGGTTCCCTCTTGGAATTATGTACTTAGCTTCATTATGGAAACTGGAAGAGGCAAAAAAAAGAGATTGGCCTTTTTGAAGTTTGGGAGAAGATCTGTTTAGTTATGGGTTGGGATTGAGCAAATCACTCCTTAATAATAATTGTCTTATTGGTTGAGTTTACTGTGTGTAAAGTCCTAGGGTAGATACAAGATAATTAGGTCAGATGATGATGATGGTATTTGTTAAGTGCTTACTATGTGTCAAGCACTGTTCTAAGCGCTGGGGTAGATACAAGATAATCAGGTTGTCCCACTTGGGGCTCACAATCCTTGTCCCACATGACTCACAGTCTGTGTAGGAGGGAGAACAGATAGTTAGTCACCATTTGGTGATTAGGAAACAGAAGCACTGAGAGAGAAGCTAAATAACTTGCCCAAGATTACACATCAGGCAAGTGGCAGAGTTGAGAATAGAACCCAGTTCTCCTCACTTTTAACCTTGTGCTGTTTGTTCTAGGCCTTGCTGCTTCCCTGCACTTTTCCTTCAGTCTTTTTTATTTTTTCTCCAACCCACCTGCTTATCTCTAACTTTCAATTCATTTTACCGCTAATTAGTGGCAGAAAGCATTGCTACTATAGTGAGAAAAAAGGAAGGACAGAATTACACTTTCTTACAGAATTTCCTCATCTTTTACTGCTTGTGTGGTTTGATGCTGTTGAAACCCTGTTTTCAAGGTAGGAGTTACTGATCCTGACAATGAGTGGTAATTAAGCAGGGTCAGGGGCCAAAGGCACTGCCCTGACCTTTTTCTGAACACATGAAAGGAAATTGAATTAAATCCTCATTAGGAGGGAACTATCCTGGACGTTGGAAGCTGTTGGAACCTGTAAGTGGAAGAGTAGACTGCCCTGTGAGCTGTCCATGTTCCCTTGTATTGTCTTATGCTGTCGAGTCATTTCCTACCCATAGCGACTCCACGACCACATGTCTCCCAGAACGTGTCACCTCCATCTGCAATCGTTCCAGAACTATCCATAGAGTTTTCTTGGTAAAAATATGGAAGTGGTTTACCATTGCCTTCCTCCACGCAGTAAACTTGAGTCTCCACCCTCGACTCTCTCCCATGCCTCTGCTGCCCAACACAGGTGAGTGTTGACTTGTAGCAGACTGCCCTCCATTCGCTAGCTTCTGGCAAAGCTAGAAATGGATGGGTATGCCTTTGCTTGACTCTCTCCCCTATAGCTGAAGGGTACTGGAAACTCTCCAGAAGAGATCCTGAGTGGGGTCCATATTCCCTAATCAACCTTATGTTTTCCACAGCCATGTATACCACAGAGGAAAGATGAAAACCAATTGATGACCAAGTTGGGGTCCTCCCTCTGGCTCAGAAATCCCTTCCCCCTTACGTTTGACAGACCATCTTTCTTCACTCCTTCAAACCCCTCCTAAAATCAGACCGCCTCCAAGAGACCTTCCCTGACTCACCTCTTGTCTCCCCACCCTCTTCTCCTTCCCATCTGTGTTGCCAAAACATTTGGGTCTGTATTGCTGCAGTGCTCACCTCATGGCACTTATATAGCTATAATCTGCTGCTTCCCCTATCTGTTACTTACTGCCAATCTCCCTCACAAGACTGTAAACTCCTTGAAGGCCAGGGATCACATCTACCAATGCTATTGTATTGTACTCCTCTAAGAGCTTAGTACAGTTCTCTACATACAGTAACTGCTCAGTAAATACTATCAATTGGATCTCGCAAATACCTTTTAACTTTTCATCCCTTAAGTCAACTCTCCAATATTTAAATCCATTAATGATGCACATTGGGATTGACTGAAAGTTAAAATGCATGCAGATCTAAGCCAATCAGAGAAACATGTAACCAGAAAATGAATATTGAACAAATATCCACTGCTCTTTCATAACCTATAAACATCTGAAAGTAACCATAAAATAAAGTTAGTCATATTATTGAGGTCCTTTGGACATTGTTCTTATATTGCAATCTTGAAGATTCTGACCTTTCACCAAGAAATTGCATGACCTGCTATTGACTTTTAAAATTGGAAAGATCCTTCAAATCTTACACTGACTCTCTTGAGGCTGTTTTATTTTCAGTAGTCTTTTGCAGGGAAGGGAGTTTCAAGCAGAAGGTAGCTGAGGAGGCCGAAGGAATTGCGTAAAAGCTTTACAAGCACCTGCACATTTACTGAGATAACTTGATTTATCCACAGACCAGCTAGTGTCTTGCTAAAGGCACCAATGAACAGGAAAGACAGCTGATTAAATTTACCTACAATCAGCCTCCTTATATTGTCCCTCTTCTGGCTTAGCTCATAGATTATCCATTGATTAGATGGTAGTTGCTTTATTCCTCAAGTGGCCATTTCATATTCAGCTGTCACATCTTTTGGGAATGAAGATTTTTCCTCATGATAGATTAACAAATAGAAACCTCAGAGGATGCTGTGTGTTTACAAATTTTCTCAAACTTTTGTTCCTTAAAAACTCTATAATGAAAGACATCAAGTTGAAAGAAACCAAGGCACAATGTTAATCAAAGGGATTTTTTGAGCATTTACGATGTGCAGAGCACTGTACTAAGCACTTGGGAAAGTACAATACAACAGAGTTGGTTGACATGTTCCCTGTCCACAAGGAGCTTAGAGTCTACAGGGGGAGACAGATAATTAAATTAGATAAGGAATAGGGGGAGTAGTAAAGCTATTTAATAGTAACAATAGTAAATCTATAAGAAGCAGCAGGGCCCAGTGGAAAGAGTACAGGTTTGGGAGTCTTAGGACCTGGGTTCTAATCTTGCTTCACCAATTCTCTACTTTGGGTTCTTGGGCATGTCACTTAACTTCTCTGTGCCTGTTACCTCATCTATAAAGTAGAGGTTACATCTTCCTCCCTCCAGCTTAGACTGTAAGCCTCGTGTGGGAAGGGGAACAATGTCCAACCTGATTATCTTCTCCGTAACCCCAGTGCTTAGAACAGTGCTTGACACCATAAAAAAAATCTAAGCCTCAAATTGCCCCAAAAATATATAATAGAAATATCATAAGTTGATTTGTTAGCCAATTTTGACAGTCAGGTCACCCTTCTGTCATTTATAAAGCTGCAGGCCCAGAGGTCACATGTAAATGATGGAATTGGGAAGAGCATCTTAGCCTTCCAACTTCCAGTCTGGACCACTTTTCACCCACACAGGCTGTAAGGACCTCATGGGTGGGCATCAAGTCTGCAAACTCTGTTTATATGGTACTCTCCCAAGTGTTTATTACAGTGTTCTGCACACATACACTCAGTAAGTACTATTTAATAATAGAAACAAAAACACAACCTCTAATGGCTAGTGAAATGAATGTGGAGAGGAAGTATATAGTCCCAGTAGTCAGTACTTGTAACATTCTCTTTGGCTTTCATCTGAAGTGCTGTAGAACTGTGTAGGAAAGGATTAAGTCAACTTGATGTGAGAGGTGCAGTGGTTGAGAACAGAAAAGAGCTGTTTACATGAAAATACAAATAAATCTAAATAGCATTTAAAAGCAGGGAAAAGCTTTAGCATCTTCAACACCCCCACACCATGGTGTGTAAGGCAGTGTTTATATTTCACTGAGCAGGGTATGGAGAGGTAGGCAGGAAGAGATCATTTGATTTTTATTTTATGCCACTCACATTTACACTGGCTGTCCTTTGGATTGAGCATTGTTTTATGAGCATTTTTTATGAAAAGTCCCATTCTTGACCCCTAGCAGACCACTGTCCCTGACAGTGTTTCATGGCCTGGGGGCTTAGCATGACTAAAAGGATATGGAAAGCACCCTCTTTTGGGGCCCTTGGTACTCCTATTCAGAAGAATGGCTATTAGAAAACTGGCATTTGGGAGCACAGGCTTGGGAGTCTAAAGACCTGGGTTCCAATCCCTGCTCTGACCACTTGTCTGCTGTGTGACTTTGGGCACCCGTCAATGGGCAGTGATTGCCTCTATCTGTTGCCGATTTGTACATTCCAAGCGCTTAGTACAGTGCTCTGCACATAGTAAGCACTCAATAAATTGAATGAACTTCTCTGTGTCTCAGTTTCCTAATGTTTTGTGAAATGGAGCTTAAATCCTACTCCTTCTGCTGAGATTGTGAGCCCCATGTGGGACAGAGACTGTGTCTAACCTGAATATCTTATGCTTAGTACAATGCTTGGCACATAGTAACCACTTCAAAAATACCATAATATTATTGATTATTATTATTTGAGACTTGTGGTTTTTTGAATTAGGTTAAGATGCTATTGGGTCTGTTTGTCACAGATAATCTCTTTTGGGGCTACAAAGTATCCTGAGGATAATCCCTCTCTTTACCTCTTTACTCAGCCCACAGCAGAAGAGAGATTTAGTGGAAAGTGTAACAGGCTGCTGGTCTAGAAAGCTGGCCTCTAGTCTCTGTCTTTGGCAGACTTGATTAGGTGACCTAGTAAGAAATACAACCTTTATGAATTTGGATTTCTTCATCAGAACAGTAGCAATATACTCACAGATTCTCCCGAAAGGAAGACATGGCATCAGTGTAGAAACAGTTTGAATGGAGAGGAAGGGGCTAATTCTAGCAAAGTTGCAAAGATAAAACTGACAGGATTTGGTGACAGGTTGAATATGCAGATTGAATGAGAGAGCTGAGGCAAGCATAAAGCCAAGGTTGTGGGCTTCTGAGATGGAGGATGGTGGTATTGTCTGCAATTATGGGAAAACTGGGGAAGAACAGGATTTGGATGAGAAAATGAGGAGTGCAGTTTTGGACATATTAAGTTTGAGGTGTCGGCAGGACATCCAAGTGGTTATGTCCTGAAGACAGGAGGAAATGTGAGATTGCAAAGGAGAGAGATCAGGTTTGGAGTGATCCATATGGGTTATTAGGGGGAAAGTTAGGATGTTAACCAGACATGCCAAGAACCCATGTCTTAAGGTTCCTCCCTTGTTCCATTACTAGAGTTAAAACCAGAGTTCTGGGTTGTGTGAACCCTTGATTTGAGCTAGCAGTGACTGGAAGCTCCTTGTAGGTAGGGAACATGTCTACCAAATCTGTTATATTGTATTTTCCCACAGGCATATAATAGTACTTTGAACACAGTAGTCGCTCAATAAATACATTTTTTGGGGGGAGGGAATTTCATATTCTGTTGCCGGAGTCATCAGGAAATACGGAGGTGAATTCTGGTTATGCACGGATTTGGGAATCTGAAACTTTCCCTGTGCAACATTTGGGAAGCCACACTGCCTCCCTAGGTGTCATTTCACATATCTGAAGTGGGAGGATAATAATCCTGCTTCATCTCACTGGTGTGTTGGATGGAATGACTAATTAATAATAGTAAAGCGCTTGGCAAAATATCAAGCCACATAAATACTAAGTACTATTATCTGCTCTCCTAAAACACATAAAATTATTTGCAGAAGCAATTACCTTGTATTTTGAACATGGTTGGAAGAGGATCAATTAAGATTATCCATTGTATTCTGAATAGTTTCTGGTTACCCTGTGCCCTCTTGGGGAATGATGCAGATTAAAAAAAAAAAGACAAAAACAGGGTGACCTGCAAGCAGTTTGTAGTATTTAGGGATAAAAAATTACCAGTGTCTCTTCAATTTCTGCTTGTGTTGCTCTGCTTTCCTCAGTCATTCTCGATGGATGATAGTACACGAGTCCAGGGAAAGAGACCCGGAAGCCATTACTGCATCACTGTGCTAATGGTCATTGAGCTTGTTTAGCAGGGAGCAATTAATGCTTCCTAGGAGACTGTGGTAGTCAAGCCTTTACCATCCAGCTTTTCTCTGTCCCATTGATGTGGTTATCACATAAATGCCAAAAGGGGTTAGGCTTCTTCTTTTTTCCTAGAGAGAGGGAGAATATATGCTGGGGGAAGGTGAAAGTGGAGGTGAGAAGCCCACATCATAGTTTTTCTGTCATCTCTACTCAGCTACTTAATCTACCATGATTGTGCTGACAATGGTTTCCATGCAGGCCCCGATTTAGAGAGTTTATAAGAGTGAAATAGTTTTTGTTTTCAAAAATGTATTATTACCCATGTTTCTCTGAGCCATTCAGTTTACTGTGCTTGTCACTATGAAGTTTTTTAGTGAGTCCCCTGTGTTAATTAGTTTTTTCATCAAATACATTTTAATTCTGTTCTGGTTTATTTGGCTTCCTTCTCTTTTAGATGTTCTATACCATAAGTTTTTGAATGCTTCCTCAGATATTTGAATCGGTCCAAGAGTACATTGTATCTCCAAAAGTAGGCATGTAATTGGTTTCCTGGTGTGATAGGGAACAATGAGAAAGAAAACCCGTTGGCTTAAATTTTCTTTCTATTAAATGCTGTAGGATTTCTTGTGAAGGCTAAAGAGCAGTTGGTAGTTTGTTCTTACAGGGTTGTGTTTCATAATGGAGTCACCATGGATGCTATCTTTTAAAACCTCAAAGTAGGTGAGGTTGTATTAACATGGCAGTTCTACTTTTTCTGACAAATACTTCAGCCTTAGCACATATGAACTTATTTACATCTCCTTACCACTCTCATATGTGTATTCAGTTTATTTTGACCACTCTAGGTGCAAATATTTATGTTTATATTTCTATTGGGGAATCCCTGTGGCAGGGAACATGCCATTTAGTTATCCCCTACTTCCCAAGCTCCTAGTTCAGTGCACTGCTTCAGTTGTGCAATCAATATTACTACTGCTCCAGTTCTCTGTGCCTGTCTTCTGTAGCAGGAAGTAATAAAATCCAAACTAAAATTTTAGGGAAGAAAAATGGTTAAAATCAACAAGAAATATAAAACTTTCCTGGGAAAATAACTAACGGATGTCTGTCCAATCTCTTGCGCTGCTTCCTTTGTGTTAAAAAAACAAAAACAAAAGGTATCATGGTGATAAATTTTCAGCCCACCTGTCCTGTGTCAGTTGTCAGGCCAGTTTCAAAATGTCTAAGCTCTTAAGGTGTGAAATGGAAGGCAAGGAAAGAAGACAAGTTGATTACTCTTTTTGTCTTAAAGGCTCCATTTTCCTCTCTGACTTCTTCACTGTGGTCAATGTCTGTGAATCAGAGTTCCTTTACTTTTGCAGGGCATCCTTTATGGGTTGTTAGTTGTCTATAGGGCTCACTCCTGTTCATAATTAGCAAGACACCTGTGTTCTGGATGACTGCCCTCCACCATCACTAAGGGTTCCAGAGAATATTGAAGTATTCCTGCTACCTGGAGGATTGGAATAAGGCTGGGCAGTGGACTTGTCCAGAGAATCAATCTTGTTCAAATTCAGGGGACAGGGAAACTGTGGAAAGCACGGAAGGCAAGGGGGCGGGGATTAGGAACCTCAGAGAGGGAGGGGATGGGTTGGTCCTTGACTAGAAATGGTCACCCTCTGGCTTCTGAAATTCACTGCCCTGATGGGCAACTTTGGGACCATCTTACCTGTGAACTGACATGGTAGCATAGATCAAGGTTAGAGAGAGTGAATTTTATATATTATAAATTTTATTAACATTCATCTCCCTCTCTAAACTGTGAGCTCACTGTGGGCAGGAAGAGTGTCTGCTATTTTATATTGTACCTTCCCAATACTCCCAAACTCTTATTACTGTGCTCTGCACATAGTAATTGCTCAATAAATACCACTGATTAATTGGATTTGCACTGTTCCATCCCATTATCTCACAGTACAGAGCCAACATCTCAGTCCCATTGTGCAGGGAAGGAAATCATTCCTCACTTCTCCTCCTTTCAGGTCTGACTTTACCATAGAGTGACATGCTTTGGGGTCAGCCCCTCTGTGGACAGGGGAGGCCCACAGAGGTCAAGCAACAGCATCATAATAACTCAGTGCCCTCTTTGCTGGAGGCTGAATGTGGGAGGGACAGTCCAAGAGTAGGGGCAGAACCAAAATCTCTCTGCCCTCCAAATCTTTGCTGCCTTGAAGTCCAAGAAATCACCCAGAACCCCACTTATCCCAAGGCTGGTTCTGGCCAAAGTATCCCGGTATGGGATTTTTTTTAAAAAATGATTTTTGTTAAGCGCTTACTATGTGTAAGGCACTGTATTAAGTGCTAGGATAGATAAAAGCTAATTAGGTTGTACACAGTCCCTGTCCCAAATTGGGCTCACATTAATCCCCACTTTAAAGATGAGGTCACTGAGGTCCAGAGACGTGACTTGCCCAAGGTCACACAGCAGACAAGGGCAGAGCTGGGTTTAGAATCCAGTTCCTTCTGACCCCCAGGCTCATGCTGTAGTCACTGGCCCATGTTGATTCTTGAATGAACTAATTTTGAGTAGCATTTCAACCTTAAAATAACATGTAACAACATGGCACTGCTAGCAATAAGTTGGTGTTCTTGGAACTGGAAACTTCCCGATTATCAAGATATTTTGACTGCAACCATTTGTCTTCCCCACTCCTTGCTACTCTCATCTTGGTCACCTGCCAGACCAGCCCTGTTGGTTTATGAAGTACTCAGTCTGTGTTATTTTCTATATTTTACCCAGCTGCCAATACTCTGCAGGGCTCAGCAAATGGTAAATAATAACAGCTATTATCTCTTTCTTGAGCCAACATATCTAGAAATTTTAGGTCCTGAGCTGCCACAGAAGTCTTCCAGGGCATGACTGTCCTTACTCTTTCTTCTCTTCCCTTTTTCAGTGCTACACATAGACATTTTCTCCACATTTGTTCTCTCCCTATGAGTACTTGGGACATGACTGTGTGTGCCCGTTGTTGGGAAGGGATTGTCTCTATCTGTTGCCGAATTGTACTTTCCAAGAGCTTAGTACAGTGCTCTGCACACAGTAAGAGCTCAGTAAATACAATAGAATGAATAAATGAATATGACTGATGAGCCAATAAGTGAGTACATTATGGGCCTCTAGTAATAATAATTATGGTATTTGTTAAACACTTACTATGTGTCAGGCACTGTATTAAGTGGGGCAGACACAAGTAAATCGGGTCCCTGTCCCACATGGCACTCACAGTCTTAATCCCCATTTTACAGATGAGGGAACTGAGGCCCAGAAAAGTGAAGTGACTTGCCCAAGGTCACACAGCAGACAAACGACAGAGCACTAATAACTTGGGAGATTACAGTGGTACAAAACTAGATGTTCCCTGCACTCAAGGAGCTTACTGTCTAATGGGGGAGGGTGGATAAGCTTTTATTTTGTGGTATTCAAATACTAAGTGCAAGGCACTGTACTACGCTATGGGATAGATAAAAGCTAATCAGATTGGACACAGTCTATGTCCCACATGGGCCTTCACAGTCTTGATCCCATTTTACAGATGAGGTACCTGAGGCACAGAGAAGTAAAATGACTTGCCCACGGTCACAGAACAGACAATTGGCAGAGCCAAAATTAGAAACCATGATATTCTGACAGGCCCATATTCTATCCACTAGGCGACACTGCTTCTCATTATCTACAGATAGTGAAAGCTGGAGGGAGAAAAAAGATGAAGCAGTACAAACTCATCAGGACAAAATAGCTGAACAAGTGATTGCATGTACATATAAAAATATATATTCAAAATAGATATCTGTACTACAATGCTGACTATGTGAATAAAATACCCAAGTGACAAGGGTGAATAGTGGGCTGATGCAAATGGGTTGTTGTAAATTATTCAGAAGGCTTCCTGGAGAAGGGTAGTATTTTTAAGAGGTTTCTCATCTGAAGCTTATCATCACCTCTCAGGACTCACTTAAAATCTGAAGCAGCATGTCTTGTGGATAGTGCATGGGCCTGGTAGTCAGAATCCCGGCTCTGCCACTTGTCTGTTGAGGAGAACTTGGGCAAGTCACTTAACTTCTCTGAGCCTCAATTCCCTCACCTGTAAAATGGGGTTAAGACTGTGAGCCCTGTGTTTGGCACAGAGTAAACACTTAACAAATACCAGTTATTGTTACTAATATCATCTGATATAGCTAGAGCAAAGCTTTGAGAGAAATTGTAGGAGATATACTCAAAACCTGAACAGCATGGTGTAGTGGATAGAGAACGGGTCTGGGAGTCAGAAGGTCAAGGGTTTGAATCCTGGTTCTGTCACTTGCCCGCTGTGTGACCTTGAGCAAGTCACTTCACTTCCCTGTGCCTTAGCTACCTCATCTGTAAAATGGGAATTGAGACTATGAGCTTCATGTGGGACAGGGCCTGCGTCCATCCCAATTTGCTTGTAGCCACCCCAGCGCTTGGTAAAATGCCTAGTACGTAGTAATCACCTAAGAATTATATAACCCAGTAACTATCAGATTTGGTCATGCAATAACTATTGGATTGATTAAGCAAATAATTTTCATATTTAATGGTATCTAGCACAAACTATATACCAAGCGGATCAGATGCAGTCCTTGTTCTATATGAGGCTCACAGCCTAATCAGGAAGAATTATAGGTATCTTATCCCATTTTTATAGATAAAGAGACTGAAGCCAGGAGAAGTCAAGTGAGAAGTGACAGAGAAGCTGTGTTGCATAGTGATTAGAGCATGGGCCTGGGAGTCAGAGGAGCTGAGTTCTCATCCCAACTTTTCCACTTATCTGCTTTGTGACCTTGGGCAAGTCACTTAACTTCTCTGGGCCTGTTACCTCATCTGTAAAATAGGGATTAAGACTGTGAGCCCTATGTGGGACATGGACTGTGTCCAATCTGAATAACTTGCACCTACCCCAGCTCTTAGAACATAGCCTAATATATGGTAAGTCCTTAATAAGCACCATTTTTTTTAAGGGTACTTGCCCAAGGTCTCTCAGCAGACAAGACGCAGAGCAGGAATAGAACATAGGTCTCCTGCCAGCTAGGTTCTTCCCAATAGGCCACACTGCCTCTCCATTTTCGGCCATAGAACTGAGCAATATTCTTCCCTAAAACTAGGTCAGACTCTCTCCATCCCTTGAAAGAGTAATGCAGTTGTCCTGGTAACACGAACACTAAGTGTGAATGTCTGTGGGAGTGTAACTAAATATTTGATCTTTAGTATTGCAGTGTGGAAAAAAATGTCACCCTTGTATTTGGTTCCTTTACTTCTTCCACAGCTTTCAATGCTGCCTCTAATTGTGCTTGTCTACGCTGCATTTCCAGATCTCATTCTCATTTGATTGTTTTGTCACTGAGCAATCCGGTACTCGTAAATTATTAATTTCCATGTATCTCTGAGTGCTAGCAAATGTCAAATATGGTAATTGTCCATCAGGCAACAAGAGGACTTGATGAAATGGATGCATTTAAATTAATAGGAGAGCCAACACTGGAAGAGTGAAGCACATTAAAAAAATAGCTTTAGGACTCAAACAATCAAATGTGAATGAGAACTTCCAAGTTCTCTTTCTGTTCCTTTTCCTCCTCTAGGTTGAGGAGAAAGAAATGCTATCCTTAGCAAGAGTGAGGTACACCCTCTGGTTACAAGGAAGGTTCTGAAGGATACAGGTAAGGGTTATAAACAAGCTCCAAGTTAGGCCAAGACACTACTACATTCTGGGCTAAATTTCATTCCTATCAGGTGGGAGGAGAGAGACTTCCCCATCCCTTAACGAAGAACCCTGGGGCCCTGGAATAAAGGGGGCTTTGCATTATGAGAGTCCCACTTGCTTTTGACGGGCTTCCTTCCCACACCTCGTTGGCCAGATGATTGGTCAATGAAGATATTTTATTGTGACTTAAATTTTCAATCCACATCAAGAATGTGCCCAAAGGTAAATTTAAGACTTTGAGGCATCTCATCCTGTGTGGCGTTTCTGAAGGCAGTTTTTCTGTTACAGGCAGAACCATTGCCCGCCCCATGTTCACCTCCTCTTCTCTGGCTAAGACAGCACTGGAGGGTTTGGCCCCGGATCAAGCAATGAGAAAGGTTCAGCCATCAGGCCTTAGGGGTTTGCAGCCAGCTGACATCAGAGGAGGTGAGCCAGGTCAGGATGAGAGAACATTACTTGCTCTGTGTGAAATCTATCAGTCATTTACTGAGTGCATACTATGTGCAGAGCACTGTACTAAGTGCTTGGGAGAGTGAAATATCGTGGGAAGCAACATGGTGTAGTGGATAGAATGTGGGCCTGGAAGTCAGAAGGTCATGGGTTCTAATTCCAGCTCTGCTACTTGGCTGCTGTGTGGCCTTGGGCAAGTCATATCTCTGTGCCTCAGTTACCTCCTCTGTAAAATGGGGATTAAGACTGTGAGCCCCAAGTGGGACAGGGACTGCATCCACACCAATTGGCTTGTATCCCTCCCTAGCAATTAGTACAGTGTCTGGCCCATAGTAAGTGCTTAACAAATACCACTATTATCATTATTATTATTATTAATAACAGAATTAGAAGAAACATTCCTTGGTCATAACTTTGAAACTATTCCCAGGTTAGGGTTAGGCTGCATCAGCAGAGGTGTGAAAAATCTAGGATTTAAGGAGGCAAGAGGCATAATGGTCTGCGTTCAGGACATTAGCAGTGCTGTATCAGGAATCTGGATTCACTGTCTCTTGTCTGAATCATGTTTGTATAGGAAGGGCTCAGAATTGAGCTAGAGTATATTTGCCTCTCCATAAACACAAAATAATTTGTAAGCCCTATTTGATGCTTTATAGTTTGTCAGTCTATAACAAAAGTTATACCAGCAGACTTTATGATTATCTCAATGGGAAATGTAGGTGATTCAGGCAAAAATTTCTCCTTCAGACGCAAGATGTGATATTTTGGCATAAATGATTCAAGAATATATATGTTGTATTGTGTACTTGTTTTTTATCGCATATATTTTCTTTTGTATACTTGACAGTCTCTGCTTTCTTCTCTTCTTCAGATTGTAAACTCATTGAGGACAGAATTTTTTTTTAGAGTATTTAAAGTACTTACTATGTTCCAGATATTGTACTGAGTGCTGGGATATATACAAGATAATCAGGTTGGGCCTACTCCATCCCACATGAGGCTCACAAGTTTAATTCCCATTTTACCAATGAGGTAACATGCACAGAGTGACTTGCCCACCTGTTTTCTGTGTGACCTTGAGCAAGTCACTTAACTTCTTTGTGACATATCCAAACATGTAGCCAACAGGTGGCAGATCTGGGATTGGAACCCAGGTCCTCTGACTTCCAGGCCTGTGCTCTTTCCACAAGAGCCCAATAAAGCGTTCTATATAGAGTTGGTAATGAATAAATGTTGATGACGCTGACTTCCTGTCAACTGTAGGAAGAGTGGCTACCTATCTTCATGGGCAAACCAAATTTGGCCATGCAAAAGAAGCAGCATGATCTAGTGGATAGAGCATAAGTCTTGGAATCTAAAGGACCTGGGTTCTAATCCCAGACCTGCCACTTCTCTGCTGTGTGACCTTGGGAAAGTCACTTAACTTCTCTTGGCTTCAGTTACCTCATCTGTAAAATGGAGTTTAAGACTATGAACTCTATGTGAGACATGGACTGTGTCCAACATAATTAGCTTGTATCTACCCCAGCTCAGTACAGTGCCTGGCACATAATAGGACCTTAAAATGCCATAAAGGTGTCATCTACAGATGGTGTTGATACTATAGTGTTTTTTTTAGCTATTTAGTAAAGTAAAATTTAAAATGCTTGTTAAATGGGTGCAAACAAAGGAAATGTCTCCTTGGATTATGGCCATGCATGTGCTTTGAGATTGGCCGGATGTCCGAGTGACAGCTGTAACCTCTTTTGTTAATGTGTCATTTCCTTCAATCCAATTAAGTTATGATTGTGAAACACCTCTGCAGGCTATAAGAGGAAGTTTTTAAATCCCTGAAGATTTTTATAAGAGATAAGTATTTTTGCTCAGTCGATCAATGACATTTACTGAGCAACTACTGAATGCTAGACACTCTACTAAATGCTTGGGTGAATACAATAATAATAATGTTGGTATTTGTTAAGCGCTTACTATGTGCCGAGCACCGTTCTAAGCGCTGGGGTAGACACAGGGGAATCAAGTTGTCCCACGTGGGGCTCACAGTCTTAATCCCCATTTTACAGATGAGGTTACTGAGGCACCGAGAAGTGAAGTGACTTGCCCAAAATCACACAGCTGACAAGTGGCAGAGCCGGGGTTTGAGCCCATGACCTCTGACTCCAACACAACTGTACCAAGGGTAATGTTCCCTACCCCAAGCTTGCAATTTAATGGGTAAGATGGACAAAAATGCTACCCTGAGAGTGAAAGTCAGAGGAAGAACTAGTTTACATATGAAGCAGTACAATCTCATGAGAAGCACCATGCGTAGTGGAAAGAGCATAGGGCTGGGAGTCAGAGGACCTAGGTTCTAATCCCAGCTCTGCCTCCTGTCTGCTGTGTGACCTTGGCAAGTTGTGTAACTTCTCTGTGCCTCAGTTACCTCATCTGTAAAGTGGGGATTAAGACTGTGAGCCCATATGGGAGAGGGACTGTGTTCAACCTGATTCTCTTGTATCTACCCAAGCCCTTAGTACAATGCCTGGCACATAGTGCTTAACAAATGTCATTAAAAAGAACCCCAAAACTTCATCAGGATCACAGCTGAAAGAATAATAAAATGCTAAAACTAGTGGAATTATACACATGTGCATGAGAGCTGAGGATAGAATTAAAGTATTTGTGCCTAAATTAGATGTTGGCCTGATACAAATGGGGTGTTGTGAAATGGTTGAGGAAGACTTCCTGAAATAGGTGAGAATTTTAGGAGGACATGAATTAGGAAGAGTTGAATTTCCCCTATCTAATTTATTTTAATGTGTGTCTCCCCCTGTATACTGTAAGATTCATGTAGATAGGGACTGAGTCTACAAACTATGTTATGTGTGTTTTGCTTTTTTTAAAATAAAAATTTAGGACTAAGCCCTTACCATGTGTTCAATACTCTTGTAAGCACTTGGGTAGGTACATGTTAATTAGGTTGGACAAAGTTCCTGTCCTGCATGAGGGTCACAGTCTGAGTAGGAGGGGGAATAGGTATTTAATCCCCATTTTATAGTTGAGGAAACTAAAGCAGAGAGAAGATGAGTGGCTTGTCCACGGTCACACAGCAAGCAATTATTAGAGCTGGGATTAGAGCCCAGATCCTTTGATTCCCAGGCCTGTGCTCTTTCCAGTAGACCACACTGCTTCTCATTTTAGTTCAGTGCCCTGTAGACCCGTGCTCAATAAATAATGATTGACTTTGAAGAGGAGGAGAACTATAATGTGGTAAATTTGGTGGGGGATGAAAGGAATCCTGGGTTGGGGGCTGGACAGTTGAGAGCCAAGTACAGTTAGAATAGGGAACTTGAGAGGAGTTAAGAATACAACCTGGGAGTAGCAGGCAAAGAGCTGAAACTTAAAATAGATAAAACTGTTGAGGAGACATGAAGCCAATGATAAGGACCTTCTGCTTGATGCAGAGGATGGTGATTAGCCATTGGAAATTCTAGAAGAGTGGAACATTGTGTGCCCAGTGACTGCAGTAAGGTGATAAATACAGTAAAGTGGAGTATGGATTGAAATGGAGAAAGGAAGATGAGTAAGGAGGCTGATACATAATCGAAGTGTGAAGGAACCAGAGCTCAGACCATGGTGCAGTTAATTGGGTATAAAGGCGTAAAGGGAGTGTGGAGTCAAAGATGATCCAAATGATCCTTCTGGGATAGGAATGAGGGTGATGTTGATAGTGATGTGGTGTTGATTATTGGCCTGCTTGGTATGGCTCACTACACTAACCTCTTTGGAAGTATGGAATAACCAGGTGGTGTGCTCCCTGCCCATAAAGAGCTTGCCCTCCGGAGAACTGGTTTGAATGGGGAGGATCAATTCAGTCTAGGATGTATTAAATTGGAGATGGTTTAGAGCTGGCAGGGGGAGTGTCAGTGTGGCCAAAATCTGAAAGTAATTTATCATCCAAAATAATTACCCACCTCTGGTTAGAGCACACGTACTGGGGAGTGGGATGAATGTCCTCCTCTCTTGTCCTATAGGAAAAATGTGAATCAGCCCCTTGTGGCTCACTGGAAAGAGCACGGGCTTTGGAGTCAGAGGTCATGGGTTCAAACCCCGGCTCTGCCACTTGCCAGCTGTGTGACTTTGGGCAAGTCACTTAACTTCTCGGTGCCTCAGTTCCCTCATCTGTAAAATGGGGATTAAGACTGTGAGCCCCACGTGGGACAACCTGATTCCCCTGTGTCTACCCCAGTGCTCGGCACATAGTAAGCGCTTAACAAATACCAACATTATTAATACAGAAGGACAACTCACCTGACAGGATTAGTGAGGAAACAAATCTTGGTTTTATGACCAACCAGTCTTATGAGAAGCACAGAATAGTCTCATGGATAGAGCATGGGCCTGAGAGTCAGAAGGTCTTGAGTTCTAATCCCTGCTATGCCACTTGTCTGCTGTGACCTTAGGCAAGTCACTTAACTTCTCTGTACTTCAGTTACCTCATCTGTAAAATGGGGATTTAGACTGGGAGCCTCATGGGCGACAACCTGATTAGCTTGTGCCTACCCCAGCACTTCATACAATCTCTGACATGTAGTAAGCACTTAACAAATACCATTGGAAAAAAAAATCAATCCTTGAGTAATTTTGCCCATGGAAGACAGAAATTGTTGGTATATTAAACAAGTTTTGAAATAATATGTAATTTACAACAAATAGAAGAGGGAAAAAATGGTTTCAAGACTTAAACATGCCTTCCAGTTTTATGTTATAATTGGTTTCATAAAAAGGGTTTTTTGGCCTGCTAGAAATAATTTAATGAAAATGTTGTTGAACAGTTGGGGGAAGGGTGATTCTTTGCATGTTTCACAGAATATGGAACTATTTGTCTCCCAAATAGAGGGTTTTAATTAAAATAAATGAGAAACCAAGGAAGTGGGGGAGGAATGCATTTAAATTTTTTTTTATGTGTGTATGGTTTTTCATGTTTTCTTCATAAAAATTGGATTTCCCTTTTGGGCTTTGCAGTAGAGTTTGTATAATTATTTCTCAGAAATGAGAAATGTGAGAGGGACACAGTGAATTTTAGTTGTAAAATATATCTATATCAAATATAATACATCTGGTTGATTTCTTTTAAGTCTCTAAGCACCACTAGAATAGTTAATGTAGGTGTCGTAAGTTGTGATGGTGAAATGCTGTTTACTTCATCCTCTCTTGATACTAATTTTCACAGTTTCAGTGTCTGAGGACTTTACCTGGTGGTCCTTCTGCTGTAGCTTTATATTCATCCACTCATCATCCATCTGCATGTTACAGTCTTACAGTGGAGATGTACGGAACCCAAATTATTGTACCCTTGCTACATTTTAATGATTTCCTTAGGGCATTCTTGTTTCCGAATATGTTGGTAATGTTTTCAGCTATTCATAAGGAATTTGACCTTAGAAGAGACTGAAGCAATTTTTCTCTTGAAAAAGCAAAATGTGATGCCAAGACCTTTTTGTGATGGGTTAATGTTGGAAAATATGTTTTCCTCATTAAGTAAATACCCTACAGTATAATGATGACTATTACTCACTTGAGCTTAAATCAGAAGGTATAATATCAGGGGTCAAAGTCCCACAGTGTAAAATTTGTAGACACTTAAACCTAATGATGCTAAATATGGATGCAAAAAACCTGCCCATGGAATTTTATGAAAGCTGAGTTCAGTTATTTCAGTATTTAAACAGTTTACATGGATCACAGTAAGTAGAATCTCAGCTGCTTAGAAATATCCTGTAAATTGGAGTAAAGCTCCCAAATGGAGGATCTCCCAAATTTGCTTGGAGCTGAACTTAGATACACAGATTGACAGGCTCTGGAGGTAAATGGAGGAATTACCTGGGCTCTCTGGAATAAAGTGCCAACTTTTAGAATTGGAGTAGCAGCCCAGTGAACATATTTGACATTTAACAACAAAGGCTTTAGACACAATTATGGCTAAACCTATGTATTCCATGTTGACGGAACTGAGGTGCGGTACTCTCATTCATTCAATCATATTTATTGAGTGCTGCTTATGTACAGAGCGCTGTACTAAGCGCTTGGGAGTGTACAATATAACTTTTTTATTGCAGCTGCTGCCTGTCCCTTGCCCCTTGTATGGCCCCTAATTGAATAAGGATTGGTGTATCTTGAGGAACAATGCTTTGTGTAAATTAGTGTTAATTGGGTGCTTCTCAACACTCTGTCTCCTGCTCTTTTCACTCCTTTGGGGAACTCAGGGAACTCATCTGCTCCCCGGGCTTCAGATACCACCTCTGCACACATGACTCCCAAATTCATATCACTGTTCCAGAACTCTCAACTCCACTGCAATCTCGCATTTCCTTTTGGATATGTCCTGCAAACTCTATTAATCCAAAACTGTCCTCCTTTTTCCTCCCCTTAACTTTTCCAAAATGTCTAAACATCAGAAGCAGCATGGCTTAGTGGAAAGAGCCTGGACTTGGGAGTCAGAACATGGGTTCTAATTCCGGCTCCACCACTTGTTTGCTGTGTGACCTTGTGCAAGTCAGTTAACTTCTCTGTGCCTCAGTTACCTCATCTGCAAAATGGGAGTTAAAATCATGAGCCCCACGTGGGATAACCT
This sequence comes from Ornithorhynchus anatinus, assembly GCF_004115215.2. NCBI lineage: Eukaryota > Metazoa > Chordata > Mammalia > Monotremata > Ornithorhynchidae > Ornithorhynchus > Ornithorhynchus anatinus. The sequence goes on along the minus strand of NC_041728.1, from coordinate 49,535,471 downwards.
GATTACCTTGTATCTACTCCAGTGCTTAGAACAGTGCTTGGCACATAGTAAGTGCATAATAAATACCATTATTATTATTATTATTATCATCAACATCCTCCCAGTCTCTGAAGTTTGCAACCACCATATGACTGTTGACTTGTCCCTCTCTTTCAACTCTGAGTCAGTCATAAAAACCTTTAGTTCTGTTTTTTTTTTCCTGTACACAGTATTTCCCAGACCAACCCATCCAAATGGCCATCACTGTTTTCCTGGCACTTGTCATATTGTAACTAGACTACTGTATCAGTCTTGGCACAGTCTTTCTGCTACATATTCCATGTTGATGAAGCTGAGGTGCGGTACTCACTTTCATTCATTCATTCATAAGCCTCTCCCTTATCTAATTCTGACTTCTCCCTGCTGCCTCCATCATTTTTCTAAAGCTTCATTCTGCAGAAGACTTCATGGAAAAAAATCAATCACTGATATCGACTGTGCATTTACTGTCTCAGGGGAGGAACTAGCCATTCAAGGTTAATCATTTCTCTCTGCATTCTCACACTCTGTGAACTTTGAGCTAGTTAAGAGCTAGTTATGGGCAGGGACTGTGTCTCTTGTTGTATTGTACTCTCCCAAGCACTTAGTAGAGTGCTTTGCACACAGTAAGCACTCAATAAATACAACTGAATGAAAATATGAATCAAGTGGAATCTCCTGACCATTATTGGCTTAAGTCATTCCATCAGCTTTCTGTCTTTTAATTATCTACTTGCTATTTGCATTTTGTTCCTCTCAAGCTTAATTTCTCCCTACCATATTGTTTCAACATCTACCTCTGACCCCTTGCTCACACTCTTCCTCCTGCCTCGAATTTCATCCCATTTCAAATATGCCAGGCCACAGCTCTCTCCATATTCAAAAAGTATTTTTTCAAGAATCGCACTCTTTCCAGGTAGCCATCTCTGACTAATCTATCAGTGATATTTGTTGAGCACTTATTATATGCAGAACACTGTACTAAGCATTTAATTTTCTTCTCTTCTAGTCATAACCTCCCAACCACCACCTCACTCAACCATCATAGCTTTTATGTACATAGATCTACGTATGTGACTGGTTGAATACTAGCTCATCCACATAGTCAGGTATCCATTCACTTTGTCCTCCTATCTGTAAATTCAGTCAAATGTATTTAATACTTACTGTGTGCGGAGCACCATCCTGAGCACTTGAAAGAGTACAGTACAACAGAGTTGGTAGCTATATTTCCTGACCACAAGGCATTTACAGTGTAGAGGGGGAGACAGACATTAATTTACATTACAGATGTAATCATAGTTGTGGTATTTGTATAGCACTTACTATGTACCAAGCATTGTACTAAGCTCTGGTGTAGATACAAGATAATCAGGTCCCACATTAGGCTCACAATCTCAGTAGGAAATAGAATAGATATTTGATTGGATTCCCATTTTGCAGATGACAGAACTGAGATACAAAGAAATGAAGTGACTTGCCCAAGGTCACAAAACAGACATCTGGCAGAGCTGGGATTGGAACCCAGGTCCTCTGACTCCCAGGTCCATGCTCTTTCCACTAGGCCATGCTGTTTCCCTAGAGGTGGAAGACATAGTCTCTTCCCTTTAAGAACTTGGTGTATGAAGAGAATGCATTTTCTATGGAAGCTGTGCCCCAGGTGTCAGCCATATTGTTCAAATTAATGTAATGTTAGAAGGGTTTTGGGGAAGATTAAGTATGTTCAAACACAGAGAAAAAGGAGTCAAAGGATGTGGGAGAGAGCTGCCTTGGAAGCAAGGTCTTTGATGAAGGGAGAGAGGATGGATTCTAAAGTGGTTGGAAAGAGCTTTCTGGAACAGAATGGATATCTCTTAAGAGAAATTTAGGAAGAAAAGAGTTAATTTTTTTGGTACAGCACCCCTTGTAAACTGTAAACTGCTTCTGGGAAGGGATCACATCTACCAATTTTATTGTACTGTACTCTCCCAAGTGTTTAGTACAGTGCTCTGCACACAGTTAAGTGCTCAGTAAGTACCACTGATTGAGAAGAGGGTCTCTGGAGTTTTTGGTGCCTGATAATAGGCTTGAGCTTTAGAGTGAGATGAATGATAAGATTGCTAGTTTTTAGGTAAAGAGAGAAGGGAAGGAGTGTTGGCAATTTGGAACAAGTGCTATAGATTGTGGGCTAAGGAGTTAATGAGGTAATGAGTCTGAGTTAACAAGACTCATAGTGTTGGTTTGTCATATATAAGGTGATAGTCTGGTGTAGGGGGAAAAGCGTAAGATGAGGAGTCGGGAGATCTGGGTTCTAGGCACTGCTCTTTCACCACCAGTCTACCGTGTGACTTAAGCTCAGGGAATCTAAGTGACATGCCCTAAGTCCCCTCATTGGTCATAATCAATCAGTGGTGTTTATTGAGTGCTTACTGTGTGCAGGAGCACTGTATGTACTAAATGCTTGGGAAAATAAAATATAAGAGAAATGGTAGACAGGTTCCAGGCCCACAAGTTTTAAGCCTAGAGAGGAATATAAATAGGGACAAGGTACTGCTCTCTTTCTTTTAGAGGAACTGGGAGTTTGTCAGGTCTGATTATCTATGATCTACCCCCAGCTAATACAAAGTTAGCACTTAATGAATACTATAATTCATATGTAAGCCAGAGTTGTAGAAAAAGAGTAGTATTTTCCATGGATTGCTAGGTTAGTTTGTGAACTTCCTTCAGAAACACTGTGGTATGAATGAAGGACAGAGAAGATTGAGTGCTGACAAAAAGTTGGATGTAAGAGTGACTAATACTGGTGAAGATTGTGTTCAGGGCACATAGCTTTGTGTCTTGGATGAAGATGACAGCTGTGAGATAAGGAGAGGGTCTATGTAGAAGCAACATGGAAAGATCATGAGTCTGGGAGACAGAGGCCTGGGATTCTAATTCCAGGTCTGCCACGTTACTGCTTTGTGACCTTAGGCAAGTCACTCTACAGAGCCTGTGTCCAATCTGAATTTCTGATACCTAACCCATTGCTTACTACAGTGCTTGTCAAATAGTAAGCACTTAAATAGCATTTCATTGTTGTTGTTATCATTATTATTATTAGGGTCAAGAGCCTACAGGTTATAGGTTTAAATTTAAGAGGCTGCTATCTGAGGGGGGATGGTGGGCATTAATAATAATTGTTATATTTGTTAAGCACTTAAATATGCTATGCACTGGGATAGATACAAGGTAATCAGGTTGGATACCATCCCTTGTCCCACATAGAGCTCGCAGTTTGAGAGGGAAGGAGAATGGGTATTTGATCCCCATTTTACAGATGAATTAAGCCAAAGGTCACACAGCATGAAAGTAACAGAACTGGTCTTAGAACCCACGTTATCTGATCCCGAGGCCTGGGTTCTATCCATTAGGCCATTCCGTATCCCATTACTAGAAACAGAAGATCATATTTTCTAGAGTTTTTCCTCTCCGTTTTAAATGCGCTGGAGAGACTTTCCCCGAAGACAGGCTCAATATATTTATTTGGAAGAGCAGCTAACTTCAGACGCTCATTGATGTGTTTCAGGACACCCTCTCTTCATCCTTCTCCCCCACCCCACCATGCAAATGACCAGTCTGGCTGCAGGAATCAAAAATTGCTTCAAGTTTTGATCTTATTTCTGACCACTAGGTTGCTTTTCATTCATTCATTCAGTAGTATTTATTGAGCGCTTACTATGTGCAGAGCACTGTACTAAGCGCTTGGGATGAACAAGTTGGCAACAGATAGAGACAGTCCCTGCCATTTGACGGGCTTACAGTCTAATCGGGGGAGACGGACAGACAAGAACAATGGCAATAAACAGAGTCAAGGGGAAGAACATCTCGTAAAAACAATGGCAACTAAATAGAATCAAGGCGATGTACAATTCATTAACAAAATAAATAGGGTAACGAAAATATATACAGTTGAGCGGACGAGTACAGTGCTGTGGGGATGGGAAGGGAGAGGTGGAGGAGCAGAAGGAAAAGGGGAAAATGAGGGTTAAGGTGCGGAGAGGTAAAGGGGGGGCGGTAGAGGGAGTAGAGGGAGAAGGGGAGCTCAGTCTGGGAAGGCCTCTTGGAGGAGGTGAGTTTTAAGTAGGGTTTTGAAGAGGGAAAGAGAATCAGTTTGGCGGAGGTGAGGAGGGAGGGCGTTCCGGGACCGCGGGAGGACGTGACCCAGGGGTCGACGGCGGGATAGGCGAGACCGAGGTACGGTGAGGATATGCACTGGGATAGATACAAGGTAATCAGGTTGGATACCATCCCTTGTCCCACATAGAGCTCGCAGTTTGAGAGGGAAGGAGAATGGGTATTTGATCCCCATTTTACAGATGAATTAAGCCAAAGGTCACACAGCATGAAAGTAACAGAACTGGTCTTAGAACCCACGTTATCTGAACCCACGTTAGGTGGGTGGCAGAGGAGCGGAGCGTGCGGGGTGGGCGGTAGAAAGAGAGAAGGGAGGAGAGGTAGGAAGGGGCAAGGGGAGGGGGAGGGGGAGGAACAGGGGGCCAAAGGAGAGAGTTAAAGGTCCGGAACAATCGGCGGGGGTGACGGGCATGGGTGTCGATGAGGGAGGAGAAGAAGCTTTGCCTGGCGGAGGAGAGGGCAGAGTTAAGGCAGGAAAGGATAAATTTGAAGTGTGTGAGGTCGGCTTGGTGCTTGCACGTTCGCCAGCAGCGCTCAACAGCTCGAGCATAGGAGCGTAGGAGGCGGACGGAGGAGGTGATCCAGGGCTGTGGGTTAGTGGAGCGAGAGCGGCGGAGGGAAAGGGGGGCGAGAGAGTCGAGATGAGTAGAGAGGGTGGAGTTGAGAGCGGAGACCTGATCGTCGAGAGTGGGAAGAGAGGACAGGGCGGCAAGGTGAGGAGAGATGCTACTGGAAAGACGGATGGGATCGAGAGAGCGGAGGTCTCTGTGGGGCAGTAGCGAAGGTTTTCAGGGGGAGGGAGTGTGAGAGATGAGGCAGGTGAGAAGGTTATGGTCAGAGAGAGGGATTTCAGAGTTGGTGAGGGAGGAGATAGTGCAGCGGTAGGAGATGACGAGATCAAGGGTGTGACCGAGTCGGTGAGTGGGCGCGGTATGGTAGGTGAGGTCGGCAGAGTCGAGGAGGGATAGCAGGCGGGCGGCAGAGGAGTTGTCGGGTACATCCATATGGATGTTGAAGTCTCCAAGGATCAGAGTGGGCAGAGAGAAGGAGAGAAGGAAGGTGAGAAAGGGGTCAAGGTGGTTGAAGAAGTCGGAGGTGGGACCGGGAGGGCGGTAGATGACAGCGACAAGTAACTGGAGTGGGTGGTAGAGGCGAATGATGTGGGCTTCGAAGGAGGGGAAGGAGAGGGAGGGGGGAGGAGGGATAGTGTGGAAGCGGCAACGGGGCGAGAGGAGGAAGCCGATGCCTCCTCCCTTACCGGTGAGTCTGGGGGAGTGGGAGAAAGAGAGGCCTCCACTGGAGAGAGCGGCGGCGGAGACCGTGTCTTCGGGAGAGAGCCACGTTTCCGAAAGGGCGAGGAGGAGGAGAGAGCGAGAGAGGAAAAGGTCATGGATGAAAGGTAGCTTACCTGTAATAAAGCGGGGATTCCAGAGGCCACACTTGAAAGTAGCTGTGGGTGCAAGGGGGGGAGGGGGGGAAGGACGGGGGGAGGGGAGAGTTTGGATGGGAAGGAGGTAGCGGGGCCCTGGACGGGGAGAGGGGGTGAGGGGTAGCGGTGGGACAAGAGGACTGGGATGGGGCATGGGTGGGGAAGAGAGAAGGGGGGAGGGGGTGAAGAGGGGGTTTGGTGGGGGGAAGAGTAGGGGGAGGGGGAAGAGAGGTAGCGCTGGTAAAGTGGGGTTCTAGGACGGGAGAGGGGGGGGGGGAGGAGACAGAGGAGAGAGCGGGAAAGAGCTGAGCGAGAGAGGGGAAGGGGAAGGGGAGGATAGGAAGGGGCGGGAGGGGGGAGGGGGGGAGGAGGGACATGGCAAGGCCAGAGAGGTGGGTGGCAGCACTGACAACAATAAACAAGGTTATTATTATTAATAAGGTTGCTTGACACTGTCACTTGAGAAACACTGTGGCCTAGTGGAAAGAGCACCAGCCTGGAGGAGGACTTGGGTTCTAATCCCGGCTCTGCAACTTTCCTGTTGTGGGATCTTGGGAAAGTCATTTTTCTGTGACTCAGTTTCCTCATCAACAAAATGGGGAGTCAGTGCCTGTTCTCTCTCCTTCTTAGACTGTGATGCCCTTGTGGGATCTGATTATCTTGTATCTAACTAAGCATTTAGTACAGTGCTTGGCACATATCATGCACTTAACATATTTATTACTATTATTATTAACACTATGTGCAGAGACTAGTTCAGGCATTCATGCTGATATTTGGCAGAGAAATAATCCTACCCTTCCTAATCCATGATTTAGCAGAGGACAGAGGCTATATCTGGACTCTCTTGAAAGTTGGGACCCACAGGAAAGATTCAGGACTTGGCTCCATTTCCTCTCTAAGGAGATCTGTCTAATACCACACTGTACCTTCTGTGACTTTTTGACACTTGGGAATTACAAAAGTTCCAAAGCAGATCAGGGAGGGAAGTTGAAGCTAATCATATAGCTGATGACTCCAGGGGCCGGTTGCAAAGCCTAATTACTTTGGCAGGTACATTCTTTATTCCAAAACTGCTGCCTGAAACCCTGGTCCCATCTGTGATTACTTGAGTGTTCTTTTGTTTTTTTTTGGGGGGGGCGGTTTGGAAGATTTTCCAAGCTTTATGGAAATGAATCTTTTAAAAACATACCCAAATCATGAATAGTGTTATAAAGGAATCTGCAGATATAGTCAAGAGGAAGGGTGTATGTATCTGAAAGAAAAGAGTCTGTGAACAGAAGGGTGAACTAGAGGAAAATCGAGAAAACAAATGGGCAAATCAAATTCAGGAGACTCTATCTGCTCAGATATGCCCTTTGGATTTGACATTGTCCTTGGAGAGTCTCTTCAGTCCCTCCATACTATTTCATCTTGTTCCCAGGAGCAGACCTCGACAAGCCATTTATTCATAGAAGACACCTTAAGAACTAACCTTCACCATTTACAATGGAGGAAACATCCACATGAGGAAATGTATGCAGGCCATAGGGGTACTTGTAAAATGTTAAATGCTCTGTACTTTGGAGAGAGGCAGAGCCAGAAATTCCGTTTACCTCTTCTATATGCATTCACACATCCCTTTATACCAGTGTGCATGCCCTCACCCAGATTCCCTTTGTCTGCCCTGCATCTCTTATTGTTGCTTTCAGAGAGAGGCAATGTTTTTACTTTATTGCATTATTTACATTTTCAAACAGTACTTGGAATTAATTGCTATTGAAACCCAAATTTAATTAGCAGAGACCTTGGTAATAGCTTAATAAAAATTAAATTACAAGGCATTTCTCTTTGAGAAATATTAGAATTTATTAGTGGTCCCTCCAAAACTAATTAGTTTCACTGATACATTTCAGAATTAAGTGAGATAGAAGCTTTGCTTGCTGTTGTTTTTAATTATATTGAACAGATATTTTTCCCTTTTCAGTGCTATATCTTGGTGATTACACTGGGCAACTGATGCTTTAATGGCTAAGCAAGGCCTTAGCAAAGTCATAATTGTCCCTTTAGAAAGGAATTTGTTCTACTGGGAGCATGTGGAGAAGAAGAAGATGATGAGCATAAGGGAAAGATCAAGTCAGGCTCATGATGAATAAAAGTTGAGCCAAGGGTTTTCCCAAACAGAGTGGGAAATGAACATTTTTAAATCCATAAGGTAAGAAATGAACCTTGTAAATCTAATGGGACAGAGTAACTGAGAACTACTTTGTGTAGGTGTGCTGATCTGGAAAAAGAAAGAACTTATTAAAGAGGAGACCACACCCATGACATTTCATCTAAACATTTCAACATATACTTGTCAACCTTTCAACACCTTTTAATTTTTCAAACATGCAATGTCCATTCCCGCTCAATGCTTTGACTAGGGAAGACTCCTAGTACTTAGACACTTATACCCTTCCTCAGTACTTGTAGCCTCACAGTATCACAGTGACACTCCACCTTAGAAAGCAGTGGGACCAGGCTCTTTCGTTACTTTGAAAGGGAGATTTTCATCCCAGCACTATCTATTGTAGAAAAACAAACTCAGTAACTCTTTTACCTCTAATAATTCGTTTTCTCCCTATAATTGTTCTCATATTCTAAGACACCACTGATCCTGAAATATACGGCCGGTGAGGTTGACAGGGACAAGGGGAGGCCCACAGTCTTGGCAACAGCGCCCCCTGTGGGGTTGTCCTGTTTAATTTTTGCAGTGAATGAATAATAATGAATTTCTCTTTTGCCTCCTTGTCTCTTGTTTCTCATTAATGGACTAATTTAGTAACCCAGTTGCCCAAAAAGTACGAGAGGAATGAAATCAATTGTGGAAATTTGGGCTGTGCTAATAACAAATCTGTATACTTGTTAGATTCTTTGCTCTTTAAAATGGGTTGAATCCAGAACCAGTGCCATAGGATTTCAGTTGCAATCCACATATCCTGAGAAATTTTCAGCAGTAATGAAGGAACCATTCCATCCCCCTACCTGTAAAAATAGTGTAAACCTGTATAAAGAGTATAAGTGCCTATCTTCCATTCTAGTAGTATGCTCCTCGAGGGCAGTGATGGTTTCCCTATTTGGTACTCTCAAGTGCTTAGAATAGTGCCTTGCATACAGTAAGAGCTCAACAAATGCTATAGGTGTTGATGCTTGATGGGAAGAAGTTCAGGGTTTTCACTTATCAAAGGGTTTTACTGCTATAGAAATCTTACACATGTTTCATTTTAATATATGGGAAGAAATAAAAGATGAGATCCAGAGATTGCGGTGTAGACTTTATTTTCAATCAGTAGAATTTACTGAATGCTTAGGCTCCTCCACTTGTCTGCTATGTCACTTTGGGCAAGTCACTTCACTTCTCTGTGCCTCAGTTACCTCATCTGTAAAATGGAGATTGAGACTGTGAGCCCCATGTGGGACATGGACTGCATCCAAATTGATTTGCTCATGTCACCCAGAGCTTAGTACATTGCCTGGCACATAATAAACACTTAAAAAACACCACATTTATTGTTATTATTATTAAGTGTTTGGAAGAGTATGAGTTGGCAGGAACGAGTGTACTGTCTAGAGGAAGAGACAGACATAAATAATTTATAATGTAAAGATATGTACATAAGTGCTGTGGGGAGAATATCTAATCTCTAAAGGTCACAGATCCAAAGATGTAGATGACTCAGAAGTGAGAGGTAGTCAGAGAAAAGAAGGATTAATTGGGAAAGGCCTCATAGAGATGTGACCTTAAAACTACCTTGAAGGTGGAGAGGGTGGTGGTCCACTGTATACGCAGGGAGAAGTGGTTCCAGCTTAGAAATTTTAAACTTTATCAGCAAAAATACTGTAGCACTTAGTATAGTGTTCTGCACACAGTAAGAGCTCAATAAATACTACTGAATGAATGAATGAATGAACTCATCTGTCCATCCTAACCCAGACATCCCTACGCCACATCCAGAGCATCTCTACCTGGATGTCTCACCGACCCCTCAAACCTAACATGTTCAAAACAGAACTCGTGTAGGGAACATGTCTGCATACTCCATTGTATTAGTATAGTGCTGTGCACAGAGTAAGTGCTCAATAAATCCCACTGATGTGGCAAGAATGGTAAGAGTGCACAGTTCACCAATGAACTAAGTGAATGTTTAATACAATCTTCTTACCAGAGTATTTATTGGCGACTGGGAGGGAGGCAGAAACACAGAAAGGCGAGGGTAGACACTGAGAATATTTTAAATTTCCTTAGTCTCTGAGTTCCAGAAGGGATCATGACTAGGTCTGATCTGATTGTATCCACACCAGCACATAGCCCATAGTCAACACTAAACAACCACTGCTATTCTAAGTTAGAGTAACTGAACATTCAGGCAGGCACAACTGGTAGAGGGAAATAATGTGTCATTAACCTCCTGGGATCATCTGAAGGGCCAGTATGCCTGTAGATGGAGGGGAGCCATTGGGCATAATATATATCTGTATTTTCAATATATTTTCATTTCTCCCCAAGAGACCTTCCCTGACTAAGCCCTCATATCCTCTACTCCCTTTTCCATCTGCATCACCCTTGCACTAGGATTTCTATCCTCTATTCACGTCACCCTCAGCTCCACAGAACTTATGTAAATATCCATAATTTATTTTAATGTCTGTCTTTCCCTGTAGACTGTAAACTCGTTGTAGGCAGGGAATGTGACTACCAATTCAGTTATATTGTATTTTCCCAAGCACTTAATACAGTGCTCTACACATAATAAGTGCTTAATATCATGTTTGATTAAAGGAGAGCTAAGACTCATGGGTTTGGGGGAAACATTACACCTTAGTTAAAAAACAACAACTAGATAATAACCAAAAACAATCAGATTGGGATAATGCCCCCTTGTTTGGTTGGGGGTGGGTGAAAATATGGGGAAGCCCTTGGATCAGTATTCAGATCACCTTTACTTACCATCTTCAAACAGAATCTCTAAGGAAGACAGTGCAATTAACCCTCCTAAGGTTGCAGGTGACCAAAGCCTTTCCAGGTAACAGAATGCCATGTAGATGAGGATAAACTGCTGGAAGGTTGAAGCTGAGTGATTATGCAGACCTGGCAGGTGCATTTGAAGGTGAAAGAGTGCAAGGTAATTAGTTGGGGGAAAACAATCCACAGTACAACTATATGATCAAGGGCTTTAAAGGGTGTGTAGTTCCACAAAGAGATTTTGGAGTCTCAGTTCACTGTTTCCTCAAGATGACCGTCATTTGGAGCAGCCAAACTCCCTCTGCCCCCTCCTTCTAAGAATCCTGGCTATCACCAGGAAAAAATGAATGAATCAATCAACAACATTTATTGTTTGCTTACTATTTGCAAAGCACTGTACTAAGTGGTTGGGAGAGAACAATACAATAGAGTTGGTAGACATGCTCCCTGCCCACAATGAGCTTATAATATAGAGGAAATTGAAATTGAGAAAATGAGATAAACAAAATAAAGGGTATAGTTTTGTCACTGTTAAACCATGCTATGACCCAACCTTAAATGCTGTCTGTAGTTATAGTTCCTTGGAGACTGTATATTCCTTGTGGGAAGGAATCGTGCCTACCAACTTATATTGGACTTTCCCAAGCACTTAGTACAGTGCTTTGCGTGAAGTAAGTGCTCAGTAAATACCACTGATTCTGTTTGATCAAATTATGAAAGATAAAATTGAGCTGGAAAAGTTATCAAGAGAAGGGCAAACCAAATGATCTGGAGGTTGGAGATGGCTTCAATTGGGGTGAAAAACTAAACTCTTCACTCTAGAAAGACAAAAGCCAAGAGGGAACAAATTGAAGTTTTCACTATCATGAAGGATATGATTTGGGTTAACCTGAAATCACGGCTCATGCATTTCCAAGGCACCAGAATAAGTGTGGCCCCCTGAAGCCCAATGTTGGCAGGTTTGTTTTATTTTTTTTTAAAAAGGAAAACATTTTCTTGGTGTAACATAAGCGTCTGGAATTCAATAACTCTAGAAGATAGCAGGATGGAAATAGCAGGATCAAGATAAGTTTGGATATAATATCAATTAATCATTGGTATCATGTGCTTTCTGTGTGCAAAAAATTGTATTAAACACTGGAGATCAAGATGCAGTGATTAGGTTGGCATTACAGTGGAGTTTGTAGAGCTGTAGAAGATGAGGAAAGAAAGATAAGAGTGAGAGAGCTGATTGGGTAACTTGGAGCCAAGGGTAAGGAGTTTCTGTTTGATGAGCAACCACTGGAGGGGAAGACTTGTATTGAATGATTTTCCAGAAAAATGACTGAAGCAGTAGAGTCTAGTATGACCTGGAGAGGGGAGATATATGAGTCAAGCAGGTATACTAGGAGGCTGAAGCAGTAGTCAAGATAGAATAGGATAAGTGGTTGTATCAGCATAGTAGCAGTTTGGAGAGGAAAAGGTGTATTTTAGCAGTTTGTGAAGCTAGAATTAACAGGATTTTGTGACAGATTGAATATGTGAGTTGATTGGGGTAAGTGATTTGAGAATAATTCCAAGGATACAAGCTTATGAGTCAGAAAGGATACTGGTGCTGTTTACAGTAATAGGAAAGTCAGGAGAGAACTGGTTTGGGTGGAAATAGGGAGTTCTGTTTTGGATGTGTTCGTTCATTCAATCCTATTTAGTGAGCATTTATTGTTAAATTTGAGGCATCAGTGGAACATCCAAGAAGAAAATTCCAGCCTGAAGAGAAGGACAAGAAGTTCACAATGCTGTACTCCTACACGTTGAGAAAAATTAAATATGTTAGTGCAATAATAACTATGAGGATAAGTGTCAAGGAAAAAAAACCCTGCAAAAGTCTTTTGCCGCACCTGTCAGAAATATAATCCTAGGCTAGTTAAGTCAACAATATGGCATTTCTATTTTTCTTATTCACTGAAGGATCAGTTATTGAATTAGCCATTTTATATACAATAAGAAACTGAAAACATGGTAGGTTAGAGAAAAACATATATTGCAAACTTTCTTAATTGTGAAAAGTGGAGTCGGTGTGGAACAAAGGGATCATTGGATTATGCTGAAAGCAATAAAAACCCAAAATTGCATGATTTTGATTTATAAATTATGATTGATAATAGCCAATGTCATCAAACAGTATAATTGTCCCTGATCATGCTGCTATGCTTACTGCTGTTTTTTTCAAAATAAGAAAAGCAAAAAAAAAGGTAAAATTTCTGGCCCTTGCCCTCTAGGAATAATCTAAAATGAATGACTGACATCACTACAAATATAAGAAGCAGATATCCGTGCAGTAGAGATTACATGAACAGCACTCTAAAGTGGGAGGCAGACTGACAAACTGCTTAGAAGTACAGAAAGTAGTTAAAGTGTATCAAGACAAAATTACAGAAAAAGCAATTGAATATGCAAATAAAAATATGGACATGCTTGAGATAGTAGTAAAATACTAAAGTGGTAACAGCAACTGTTGGCTTGCTGCTAAGGTGCTGTAAATTATTGGGGGAAGACCTCTTGGAACAGATGGGATAGTAGGAACACCCTGAAGGTGAAGAGGACTGTGGTCTGGTGGATTTGGCAAGACAGGGGATGAAGGGAACTCCAGGCTGAGGAGACATATTGAGTGAGAGGACAGAGGCAGGAGAATAAGACTGAGGTACAATTAGAAGAGCTTGGAAGGAACTAGAAGAGCAAGCTGGGTATGTAAGATGGTGAGACTTGATGGAGAGTGTTGAAGCCAATTGCAAGGAGGCTGTGCTTGATGTGGAAGGAAATGGCAATACTGGAGGTTTTTTGAGGTTTGGTGAAATCGGTAAAGAGACACTTCAAGGAGATGATCCATGTCACAGCTTGTAGTATAGATGGTAAGGGGGAGTGACTGGAGTCAGTGAGACTGATAAAATGGGTCTTTGGGTTTTGGAAAGATCTTAGATCAGGATGTGAGCTGTTTGTGGGGAAAGGTAGAGTCAGGGAACATTGTGTAGGAAGATTTGGGAGATTGTGAGAGGAATTAGGCTGATTGTGAGAGTTGAAAACCATTGAGGAATCAAGGACAACACCAAGTGAGGATGGCGATGTTATCAGGACAGGTGGGAAACTGAGGGGGAAAGAGAAAGGGCTTAGACAGGAAGCTGAGCTGGTCAGGTTTAGAAATGCAGAATTAAAGGTGTCAGTGGACTAAGCAAGCCGAAATATCTTGGAGGCTAGAGAAGATTTCAGATCGTAAATTAGGTGCCAGGGCAGAACTGAAGAGGTAGATTTGGGAGACCTCTGCAAAGATCTGTTAGCTGAAGCCATAGGAGCAAATGAGTATTTTTTATGATTTGTTAAGTGCTTCCTATGTTAAGTACTGGGGTAGATACAAGTTAATCAGGTCAGACAAAGTCCCTGTCCCACATTAAAGTCACAGCCTATGTAGGAGAGAAAATATATTGAATCACCATTTTGCAGATGTTGCAACTGAGTCACAGAGAAGTAGAACCAGACAAGTGGTGGAGCTGGGACTAGAACCCAGGTCCTCTGGCTCCCAGACTCATGGTTTGCCACTAGGCCATACTGCTGAGTTCTTTGACATAGTGTAGAACAAGAAGATGATGTAGGACAGTCATCCCACAGTTAGGGGATGAGAGATAGAAGAGAAGCCAGCCAACACAGCTGTAAAGGAAGTGTAAGTAAGATAGGAGACCCAAGATGCTAATATCATGTTGGTAAATCCAAAGTTTCATTCATTCATTCATTCATTCATTCATTCACTCACTCACTCACTCACTCACTCATTCATTCATTCATTCATATTCATTTCGTATTTATTGAGTGCTTACTCTGTGCAGAGCATTGTACTAAGTGCTTGGAAAGCTCAATTCAGCAATAGAAGCCATCTATGACCCCTAATGTTTAGAGAAGGAACATGTGATCTATGATGTTAAAGGAGCTGACAGATCAAGGAAGGTCAGGACAGAGTAGAGCCAATTGAACTTGACTATAGAGAGATCAATCAAGTAATTCTGGAGATGTGGAGTGAAGGGCCTATAAACCAAATTTTAGAGGGGAAAAATGAATTTTATTTTTGTTTTTATTGTTTTATGGTGTTTGTTAAATGCTTACTATGGGTCAAGCACTCTTCTAAGTGCTGCGGTAGATACATGAATATCAGGTTGGACACAGTCCCTGTCCCACATGGGGATCACAGTCTAAATAAGAAGGAGTAGGATTTAATCCCATTTTACAGTTGAGGAAACTCAGGCTTAGAAAAGTTAAGAGACTTGTCCACGGTCACAACAGCAGGTGTGTGGCAGAGCCAGGATTAGAACTCAGGTCTGCTGACTCCTAAGCCCTTGTTCTTTACACTAGGCCATGCTGGGATCTCTCTTATCTCTTGACACACAGTGAAAATCCACTCCCCATCTAAGTCTCTGGCCAGCAACAGTCAGTCAGGAATTTGCACACTATTGACCACACTGTCTTCAATCATAGTAAATTGAAGATGAATTTTAAATTTAAAATTTTAAAGATGGTTTGGTGGTGGTGGTGGTTAAAGTGCTTCCAATCATACTTGGAGTATGACTCATGTTCCACTTGACTATAAACTAGAACTAATTCCACTTCTGACTGGTTGTAAAGTAGGACTTCACCTGTCAGGTGGCAATCACATTTTCTTACTTGGTTCCTCAGCTGAACTTGCAGATGCTAGCCTGCTGTATATTTTCTTCTGTATGACCATTAAATACAGATGAACTATAATTCCTGGCATTTGGTAAATTTGGTAAATTATGGCAATTTAATTATTAGGTTTATTAGCCTCCATTAACAAAAAGACTAGGCCATTAACTGTTCCTGATAACCAATTTCTCAAGGTTTATGGACTTAAATAATCCCCTTCAGTAGTGATGTCTATACCTTGTTAGAGTTAAAATGAGAAAGTCAATGAATGATCGTGGTATGTACTAAGTGCTTATGGACAATCAGTCATTGGAATTTATTGGGTGCTTACTGTGTGCAGAATACTGTACTAAGCACTTCAGAGAACACTTCAGAGCAGTGGTAGACATGATTCCCACCCACAAAGAATTTACAATCAAATGAGAAGCATACAATGTGCTAAGCACTTCATTACACACATTTCTTGAACTTTTGGCAAGTACTGTCCCTTTGTCTGCCACAAAAATTGTGAATTCCTTGAGGATAAGCACCATATAACCCTTTTTTTTTTCCTGTACATTCCCCAGGCACCTAATACTACACTCTGTACACAATAGGCCCTCAAAAAATCTGTAGCTGTTAATGCTAAATAGTACAAATTACAGAAAGGCCAGGTACCAATTAATAGTAATATCTATTGAGCACCGTTTGAATGTGGAGCACTGTAGTAAGCACTAAAGAGATTGACATAGAATTAGCAGGCATGTTCCTTGGTCTTAAGAAGCTTAAACTTTATGCATTTTATTGAAAGTAATTATATTTTCTGTGCCACAGCATCCAAAAGTCATTGGAATAATGGTATTTTTTAAGTGCTTACTATGTTCTAGGCACTGTACTAAGTGTTTGGGTAGATATAAACAGATCGGGTTGGACAGTACTGTCCCACGTGGGGCTCACAGTCTCAATCCCCATTTTACAGATGAGGTAAGTGAGGCCCAGAGAAGTAAAGTGATTTGTCCAAGGTCACAAAACAAACAAGTGGCAGAGCCAGAATTAGAACCCGTGGCCTCCTGACTCGCAGGCTCATGCTCTATGCCACACTGCTCCTCTACTACTACTACTGTTACTATTACTAATAATAATAATGTTGGCATTTGTTAAGCACTTACTATGTGCAGAGCACTGTTCTAAGCATTGGGGTAGATACAGGGTAATCAGATTGTCCCACTGTGAGGCTCACAGTCTTCCCCATTTTACAGATGAGGTAACTGAGGCTCAGAGAAGTTAAGTGACTTGCCCACAGCCACACAGCGGATACGTGGCAGATCTGGGATTCGAACCCATGACCTGACTCCCAAGCCTGTGCTCTTTCCATTGAGCCATTCTGCTGCTCTGCTACTACTACTACTACTACTCCCTCATCCTAAAAATACCCTCTCTCGACTCCACTTCCCCTTCCAGTTATCGCCCCCTCTCCCTACTACCCTTCCTTTCCAAAATCCTAGAACAAGTCGTCTACAGTCGCTGCTTAGAATTCCTTAACTCCCATTCTCTCCTGGACCCCCTCCAATCTGGCTTCCGTCCCCTCCACTCTACCGAGACTGCTCTCTCTAAGGTCACCCGTGACCTCCTTCTTGCCAAATCCAATGGCTCCTACTCCATTCTAATCCTCCTTGACCTCTCTGCTGCCTTTGACACTGTCGACCATCCCCTCCTCCTCCATACCTTATCTCACCTTGGCTTCACGGACTCCGTTCTCTCCTGGTTCTCCTCTTATCTCTCTGGCCGGTCATTCTCGGTCTCCTTTACAGGTGCCTCTTCCCCCTCCCATCTTTTAACTGTTGGAGTTCCTCAAGGGTCAGTTCTTGGCCCTCTTCTGTTCTCCATTTACACTCACTCCCTTGGTGAACTCATTCGCTCTCACGGCTTTGACTACCATCTCTACGCAGATGACACGCAGATCTACATCTCCGCCCCGTCCTCTCCCCCTCCCTTCAGGCTCGCATCTCCTTCTGCCTCCAGGATGTCTCCACCTGGATGTCTGCCCGCCACCTAAAACTCAACATGAGCAAGACTGAGCTCCTCATCTTCCCTCCCAAGCCCAGTCCTCTCCCAGACTTCCCTATCACCGTGGATGGCACGACCATCCTTCCCATCTCTCAGGCCCGCAATCTCGGTGTCATCTGACTCGTCTCTCTTGTTCACCCCACACATCCTATCTGTTACCAAGACCTGCCGGTTTCACCTTTACAATATCGCCAAGATCTGCCCTTTCCTCTCCACCCAAACGGCTACCTTACTGCTACGGGCTCTCGTTATATCCCAGCTAGACTACTGTGTCAGCCTTCTCTCTGATCTCCTTTCCTCCTCTCTCGCCCCGCTCCAGTCTATTCTTCATTCCGCTGCCCAGCTCATCTTTCTGCAGAAACGCTCTGCGCACGTCACTCCCCTTCTTAAACACCTCCAGTGGTTGCCTATCAACCTCCGCTCCAAACAAAACTCCTCACTCTAGGCTTCAAGGCTCTCCATCACCTTGCCCCTACCTACCTCTCCTCCCTTCTCTCTTTCTTCTGCCCACCCCGCATGCTCCACTCCTCTGCCGCCCACCTCCTCACTGTCCCTTGGTCTCGCCTATCCCGCCGTCGACCCCTGCGCCACGTCCTCCCAAGGTCCTGGAACGCCCTCCCTCCTCACCTCCGCCAAACTAATTCTCTTCCCCTCTTCAAAACCCTACTTAAAACTCACCTCCTCCAAGAGGCCTTCCCAGACTGAGCTCCCCTTCTCCCTCTACTCCCTCTACCGCCCCCCCTTCACCTCTCCTCACCTTAACCCTCTTTTACCCCCATTTCCCTCTGCTCCTCCCCCTCTCCTTTCCCATCCCCACAGCACTGTACTCGTCTGCTCAACTGTATATATTTACATTACCCTATTTATTTTGTTAATGAAATGTACATCGCCTTGATTCTATTTAGTTGCCATTGTTTTTACGAGATGTTCTTCCCCTTGACTATTTATTGCCATTGTTCTTGTCTGCCTGTCTCCCCCGATTAGACTGTAAGCCTGTCAAACTGCAGGGACTGTCTCTATCTGTTGCCGACTTGTTCATTCCAAGCGCTTAGTACAGTGCTGTGCACATACTAAACGCTCAATAAATACTATTGAATTGAATACTACTACTACTACGTGTGTTTGGGTCTGATCGGAATCACAGAAGCAGCATGGTGTACTGGATAGAGCATGGGACTGGGAATCAGAAGGTCATAGGTTCTAATCCCGGCTCTGCCACTTTTTGGCTGTGTGACCTTGGGCAAGTCACTTCATTTCACTGTGCCTCAGTTACCTCATCTGTAAAATGGGGATTAAGACTGTGAGCCCCAAGTAGGACAACCTGATTACCTTCTATCTATCCTAGCGCTTAGAACAGTGCTTGGCACATAGTAAGTTCTTAAGAAATACTATTAAAAAAAAGTACCCAAGTTATTCCCAAAGAATAGTACCCAGTGACAGATGAGAAATTAATGGATTGAAGCTGGTAATTTGGAAAAGGAAGCACATGTTAGAGAGTAGACTCCATAACTCTTACTTGGGTTTTTTTTTTAGCTTAACTGGGTGGTGTTTAGAAAGGGGAAATTCGTAATGAAATGATGAGGGGAAAGGGGCAAAAGAAATTTCTCTGAAAATTGAGAACAGACAAAACATAAACGAAGTACCACCTTGTTTTTCAGCCATCATCATGGATTTGATTTTTTTTTTGCATGCACTGCTTGGGAGTAAAATTTAAATAGTAAAACTTGTTGCCAAAATGAATAATAATAATTATAGGGAGAAACTGCTCCATAACAGTCATTTTAATTACTATGTTTTTCTTTTCTTTGTTTTTTTTGGAGAGTCTTGAAGGAGAGGTTTTTACAGCTGGTTTAGAATATTATGCGTAGTAATGAGACTAATGATATCTTCTGCACCACAGTGTCCAAGAGTCAGTGGAAGAAAATAGGGTTAGCCGGAAAAAAGCCTGCATTTACAAAAGGAACCAAATGACAGGTTTTACAACACCACTTTCAACAACTCTGAGAGAATGCCTCTCATGGATGGAGTCAGTGGCAGAAAACAAACTCCAAACTATCCTTGCTGAAACACACACTAGCTAAATGGGATGTTCCCAGTGCCGTGATATAAAGTGCAAATTCTCTCCAGGTAGTTTCCCAAACTCCAGAAGTTAAACACTGATTAGAGAATAAATGACACCCCAAGTGGTAGTTAAACTGGAAGCTGGAGAAACCCTCTGCTAGACTGCTTGCCGCTCTGTGGCAGCTAGAGTTTATGGTTTTCTCATTATTGTTTTAAAGAGGCTCTGATGTCATAATCATAACTCCAAAAAGGTCTGTTGAGAAATCACAGTCATGTTTCCACAGGTCCGGAGTGGATTTTGTTCGTAGAACATTTTCCTGCTGACAATTCCATCTGGGCCCTGAATCTTTCGGTCAAAAATCAAACGCTGAGTAGCATTGTCTAGACTGTGCTGCGTAGGCAAGAAAATTATTTTTGGAATCATGTTCCACTAGTCCTCCCTTTCCCGTCACTCTCTCCTGCTCTGAGACCATGCCAGGAACTGAGACATGAGCCTGATTGACTGAGGGGCATGTTAGGTTTTTCCACCCCTCAGTCCTCACCTCCCAACACATCCCTGCCCTTAGGTGTGCTCAGAATTCTTCCCAGGGTCTAGAAAGCCCAGAGTTGGGTTCAGTAGGGGGCACAAAACTGCCAGTAGCCCTGAGCAATTATTAATTGGGCAAGCTGTCCAGCCACCTGCAGTCTTGTGGGCCTTCAAGAAGCCCCCAGGACATGGCTTCCCTAGCCATCTGACCATGCCCCAGTCTTCCCCTTCAGTGCCATTCAGATAAAGGTGAAATGGAAGACCTTTGTTCAAATTGCTATGACAGCTGGCCAGATATTTTTCTGGCCACTGTTTAAGTTCTCCCCTATCGGAATCAAGCAAAATCCCTTCATAAGGTAACATGGCAAGGAGACTGTTCTTCCTGCTCTCACCTAGGGATCAATTAGTGTGTGCTCTAAAGCCTAAGGCGTGAAAGCTCTTACCATTCTTGTTCTTGCATCTGTACTTGCAGATGCCATTGTAATATAAATGTCTATTGCTCTGAGATAATAGCCTGTGGCAGCAACTTCTTTCTATTGGCTAAGTGCTGCATTAAAAAAATGTTTTGAATTTGCTACCTTTTAGTCTTGAGTGCTCTCTTGCTTGCATAGTATGGGAGAGGGCAATAATGTTTGGTTTATTTCTGCATCATACATCATTTTACGAGCTAGTCATACCACAGCCCCCAGCTGCTACTGAAAAAGGCATTCTAAAATGAGAGTAAATGATAATAATACTTATTTTGTGGTGGTTTTTTTTTAGGGAGCTCAAAGTACCTCATTTATAACATCTTATTCAGCTGTGAAGAAGAGGCAGCTTTTAAAGTCCCCCTTTCACAAATGGTGAAACTGCAGCACAGAGCAGGTGAGCATCTTGACCATTGTCACACAACAAATAAGAACAGGAATGTGAGTTCCACTTATGCAGGACAGGGAACTTTCTGATAGTCTATTTTCCTGCTCCTTACCATATTGCTCTTTCTTTGCTTTTTTTCCCATTCTCTTGGGACAACTGCACTGAAACAGAGATTGCAGTATTGCAACATTTTTGACCTGAGGCCACTTCCCTCCCCAAATCACTATCAACTTTTGGGAGCAAAATAAATTTTTGCATCATAATAAATTTTAGTGACATTAAAATAAAGGCACCACAGGATGAAATATATTTTAAAAGGGCAAATGGACCTCATAAGCTCTTCTTCACAAATAGCTTGTCTAATAATAATTATTGATATTTGTTAAACACTTATTTGCTAAGCACTAGGGATATATAGAAAATAAACATGTCAGACACAGTTTCTGTTGCACATGGGGTTCACAGTCTAAGTAGGAGGGAGAACAGGCACTGAACCTCTATTTTAAAGAGAAATGAAGTGACTTGTCCAAAAACACTTACCAGGCAAGTGAAAGAATTGGGATTAGAATCCCAGTCTTCTGACTTGCAGGCCTGTGCTCGAGAAGCAGCGTGGCTCAGTGGAAAGAGCACGGGCTTTGGAGTCAGGGCTCATGAGTTCGAATCCCAGCTCTGCCACTTGTCGGCTGTGTGACTGTGGGCAAGTCACTTAACTTCTCTGTGCCTCAGTTCCCTCATCTGTAAAATGGGGACTAAGACTGTGAGCCCCACGTGGGACAACCTGATTCCCCTCTGTCTACCCCAGCACTTAGAACAGTGCCTCGGCACATAGTAAGTGCTTAACAAATACCAACATTATTTCCACAAGGCCACACTGCTTGCCAGGCTACTCTTACTGTATGTAGAGACTATACTAAGCCCTTGGGAGAGAAAGTAGATACATATTCTCAGTCAGCCAATCTTATTTATTGAGCACTTATTGTGTGCACAGCACTGTACCAATTGCTTGGGAAAATACAATATAACAGTAAACAGACACATTCCCTGAGTAGTCAATCTAGAGACAGATATCAAAATCAATTTCAGGTAGGGCAAACAATGCAGTACATCTCTATACAAGGACTATAGAGATTGGGTTACTTAGGGGTTATGGACTCAAGTACATAGGTGATGAAATTGGGAGAGAAAATAGGGTGGGTGAGGATAAATTAGGCTCTGCACACAGTAAGTGCAAATATGATTTGAATGAATGAATGATTGCATGAAAGGTAGAAGATGAAATTTTAGCAAGGTTTTAAGGATGGGGAAGGAGATCCAGGCAAGAGGGAGGGCCCAAAAAGTGGTCGATGGCAAAAAAGATGAGATTGGGGAACAGTAAGTAGCTTGGTGTAAGAGAAGCAAAGTGTTTGAGCTGTGTTGTTGAGAGATATGAGTGAGGATAAGTAGTGGGGAGAGAGCTGATGCTAAGCTTTAAAGCTAATAGTGCAGAATTTCAGTTTGAAGCAGAGATGATTCTGCAACCACTGGAGGTACTTGATTAGGGAGAAACATGCAGAAGAATAATAAAAAAAAAGATCTGGGCAGCAGAGTGAAGTGTGGACTAGAGAGGAAGACCCTGGAGTCAGGGAAGTCAGTGGGGAGGCTGGTGCAGAGTAGTTAAGTGACTTGTCCAAGGTCACACAGTAGGTAAGTGACAGAAGAGGGATTAGAACGTGGATGAATCAATCAGTGGTATTTAATGAGAAATTACTGTGTATTGAGCATTATTCTAAGTACTTATGGATCTTTTGGCTCTGAGTCCTATGCTGTATACACTATATCACACTGTTTTTCAGTAGTTGAGATGGTATATGAAAACTGCTTTCAGCAGTGTGGTAACAGTTTGAATGGAGAAGAAAATATAGATTCTGGAAATGTTAAGAAGAGAGAACAATATAATTTGGTGACTGAATTTGCAGATAGAAGCAGAGAGGACTCAAGGATAATGTCAAGGTTGTGGGAATGAAAGACAGGGAGAGTGATGTTGAAAATAGTAGTGAAAAGGCAGGAAAAGAGGATCTGAGTTCAAGTACTGAGTAAAGGCACATCTCAACCAGAATGGTTCTGGCAACAGAAACTTCTAGAAACAAAGTCCTTACGAGTACTCTTGTTGCATTTCCATGACAGACAAGTGATACTTTTTCTTGATGTTTTCCGTGTAGTTCTGGATTATGCATGTGGGTACCTATGATACACTAAATGTTGAATATTCTTCTTGAAAAATCTCTTCAATCCCACTTTCTGGATATTGCTTCATTACTTCTGAGCCTAGAAATTCTACCCAGAATCCTTGGCTTTTGAAAAGGGTTAAACATTTTGGTATATGTATGACACTCCTGGCTGAACTGTATGCTCTAACAACCTTCAAAATTCTACTGTTAATTCATATTGCTTGAAACTGTGCTTACTCAATTCAGTCAACATACTTTGATTGAAAATGCATTGCTTTTTTATTCTGTTTAAGATTCATAACTCAGAGTTAGCAAATCTAGAGTTGTATAAGCAACATGACTTCAACAGCTCCAGGCCGATGCCACCTCCACAAAACTGGGCAAGGCTGGCTTGGTTTTGCTGTAGTGATCACAATGGTCGTGCTCATTGCAGGGACTCAGTTGCAAGGAGCCTGAAATTCTGTTCCTCTAGCCACAGCAGCTTACAGTTCATTGTGTTTTTTTTTCTCTATGTTGTCTTAGTGTTTCATCTGTCCTTATTTAGATATATCCAGTCCCCTCTCCCCATTTCTTATTTTTAGATGGTGAGCCCCCAAGCAACCTGAGTACTCTTTCCCAGCAAGACTTAAACTATTGCTCTACACATAGTCAGTACTTAATGGAAAGAGAAGAAGCACAAACCTGGAAGTCACAGGATCATATAGCTCTGCCACTAGCCTACTGTGTGACCTCAGGCAAGTCTCTCCACTTCTATGTGTCTGTTAACTCATCTGAAATATGGGAATTCGACATCTGATCTACATCATACTTGAGCCTCAAATGGTACAGGGACTGTCATGCATCTTCCCTGGTGCTTAGAAACTACTACTATTACTACTGTTCTTATTCTTATTAATAGTAGTACTAATAATAATAATAATAAGAAAGCTCTGTTCCACCATTCTTTTGCTTTGTTTTTTGAGGAAAATGTTTGCCCTCTCTGAGACTCAATTTCTTCAACTGTAAAATGAGAACAATAATATTTGCCCCTTTCTGCCTCACTGGGAGTTGGTATACAGCCCGATATTTTTCTGTAGACCTGTGGCAGTCACTCAGAGGAAGGGGAGGAGATATCCAATAGTGGGCTCACTCCTAAGTACCCCTCCCTGAGGAACGCGGTTGATTAGAGAAGCAACTAAAGACTTTCAAGTTACTGACTTAGAACCTAGCCAGTGACCAAGAAGGATCTGAAAGGATGAAGTGGGGTCAGGAAATTGGGGTTAGGAGGCCCTCAGTTATTTTGAGGAGAGAAGTTCTGTGCTGTGACCTGGAAGGTCAGGACATAGAAGAGGGTCAGAGACATGTTGATTGGCTATCTGGGCAAGAGTAAGGTGTGAGCCCTGACTCAGGAAGTACATGAGACACAGAGAGGTCAGAGATGTGCTTCCAGAGGGCTAGGGTTACTTGAAGATAGCACTCCAGGGGAGTGAGGCTCCTTCCTTTCACCATGGGGAGAAACAATCCAGAGGACTGACATCAGATCACACATGGGCATCCAAAAATCCCAAGGGAAGGAGTCAGAGAACGGAAGCCTGGAACCTAAGAGGGAAAGAAACCAGAGGAAGGTAAGCCTTGAGATGCCTACAGGAAAGTGAAAACAGTTCTAAACAGGAAAAAAGTTAGAGATAGGACAAGACAGTTTGGTTTGGAATTTGGTTCTATTCCTTACCTAACTAATGTTTTAACAAGTTGTTTGTGCTGACTATTAAAATACAATCAGACTTTTGACCTTGAGGTCTGCCTGAGGTAGGGCTAGAGGGGAAACACCGAGGACCTGAGGAGGAGGATGGGGAGGGAGCTCTTTTTCCTCCAGGTTCCTGCAGCTAGTCCTGGAATGGGAGTGGTAGGCTTGTTCCTGAATGATCCCCTTACCTTAAGGGGAGTTCCTGGTTTGAGAAGGGTTAAAGGTAGAGTACTACTTCTACTACTACCAATAATAAAAATGGTCATGTTATTAGTTAAGCACTTACAATATGCCAAGCATTTGGGCAGATACAGATACAAGATAATCAGGTCAGACAGAGATCCTTAACCACATGGGCTTACAGTTTAAATATCAGGGAGAAAAGATACTGAATCCCCATTTTACAGATTAGGAAACTGAGGCTCAGAGAAGCTAAGTGACTTCCCTAAGATTACACAGCAGGCAAATGGCAGCTGAGATTAGATCCCAGAGCCTTTGACTTCCAGACCTGTGCTGTTTCCACTAGGCCACTTTACAGGAGAGGGGTTCCCTAAGCAGGAAGACCAAAATTCTCTTTGGACCAAAGGCTAAGAATTAGATGGTTTAAGACTCAGAAGAACGGGTCCAGGCACTCCTAAGCAACTTTGGGGGTTATTTCTGATGGGCTGTGCGACTGAGAACCCCCATAACCATTGCAAGCCTTGTGAGTCCCATCCTAGTGTGGCAAATATTTTTGGTAAAATGCCACTCTCTAGATGCAAACTAAACTTTTATGTAATCAGGCAGTGTTTAAGGCTTTAAAAGTAGTTCTTTCCCATTTAGCATGAACAATGGTAGCCAGAAACCTCTGCTAAAGACTTGACACACTACTGAATTTCTATGAGACTGTTTTTTGTGTTCTGGTGCTTGAGTGACTAAATACTTAGTTTAAATTTGCTTCAGCTGAATTGTATTTCTATATAATAGTTCAGTTTTGCTTCATGGTAGTCAAAAATCAAATTTCTCAGTAGCTACTTACTGGCATTTTCCTTTCCCAAGACAAAATGAATCTGATCACTATCATAACATGACATCCAAGATGAGAGTACCAAAATCCACTGCACTGAGTAAAATAGTACTATGAAAGCATGATGCAGGGGATTCTGGGAATTAAATACACTTTTAGAGCAGAAGTGAGCTTAAGCTCTCCAAAGGCTAATGTACTCTCCAAGTGCTTACTACAGTGCTGTACACACACAGTGTGTGTTCAATAAATCTGCTCATTGTGGGCAGGGAATGTGTTTGTTTCATTTTTAGATGCATTCATTCAATCGTATTTACTGAGTACTTTACTGAGTACTGTGTGCAAATCACTGTACTAAGCACTTGGGAGAGTACAGTACAACAAACACAGTCCCTGCCCATATGAGCTCACAGTCTATATTGTACTCTCCCAAGTGCTTAGTACAGTGTTCAGCACATAGGAAACACTCAATAAATACAATTGATTGACTGCCTGACTTGATCACTGAAATCCCTTTCCCCTCCATCCAAACTACCACTACACTGATCCAAGCACTTATCCTATCCCACCTTAACTAACGCATCAGCCATCTTTCTACCTCCGTATTTCCTGTTTCTCCCCACCCAAGTCCATACTTCACTCTGCCACCTGGATCATTTTTCTAAAAATGTTTAGTCCATGTTTCCCCTGTCCTCTAGAACCTCTAGTGGTTGCCCATCTCTCTCCACATTAAACAAACTCCTTAACAATGGCTTTAAAGCACTCCAAAAGCTTGCCCCCGCCTACCTTACCTCAGTGATCTTCTACTGCAGCCCAGCTCACAGACTTTACTTCTCTAATGTCAACCTACTCACTACACATCAGTTAAATCTATCTCACTGCTTACCCCTTTCCCACATCTTCACTCTGGCCTGGAACTCCCTTCCCCTCTATTTACACCACAGCACCACTCTCTTCACCTTCTAAGCCTGTGGCTCAGTGGAAAGAGCCCAGGCTTGGGAGTCAGAGGTCATGAGTTCGATACCCACCTCTGCCACTGTCAGCTGTGTGACCTTGGGCAAGTCACTTCACTTCTCTGTGCCTCAGCTCCCTCCTCTGTAAAATGGGGATGAAGACTGTGAGCCCCACGTGGGACAACCTGACTACCCTGTATTTACCCCAGCGCTTAGAAAGTGCTCTGCACATAGTAAGCACTTAACAAATACCTTATTATGATCACATTTCCTCCAAGAGGCCTTCTCTGCTTAAGCCCTCTTTTCACCAACTCCCTCTCTCTTCTGTGTTGTCCTTTGGGCACTTGATATTTATTCACCCCACCCATAGCACTTATGTTCATATCCTTAATTGACTTACTCATATCTACGTTTGTTTCCCTGTCTAGACTGTAAGTTTGTTGTGGACAAGGAACATCTTTACTAGCTCTGTTGTATTGCACTCTCCCAAAGGCTTAGTACAGTGATCTGCATAGAGTAAGAGCTTCATAAATCCTATTGATTTGTAATGATTGGTTGACTAGTTCCTCAGAGAAGTCTAGGAAACTGTTTAAAATCCCGGTTACCAATTTTTACTTTTGACGGGGAAGTCTTTGAGGGATTGGAGCTTCAAAATTGTCTATTCAGTCATATCAGAGTTATATCTGTTGTAGAACTCACTACAGAGAATACCACCAACCTCCCTGTCTCACAAGGCCATAACCTTGGCAGCATCCTCAACTCATCTCTCTTACACATCCCACATACTCAGTCTGTCATCAAATTATGTTGGTTCAACCTTCACAACATTGCTAAAATGTGTCTGTTACTCTCCAGCCAAACTGCTATCATCTTAATCCAAGCATTTATGCTATTCCACCTGGATTACGCCCTCAGCCTCTTTATTGACCTCCCTGCCTCCTGTCTTTCCCCACTCCAGTTCATACTTCATTATGCTGCCTAGATCACTTTTCTACAAAACCATTTAGTCCTCGTTTCTCCACTCCTTAAGAAATTCCAGTTATTGTCCATCCACCTATGCATCAAATCGAATTTCCTTAATGTAGCTTTTAAAGCACTCAATCAACTTGCCCCTCCTACCTTACCTCTCTAATTTCCTTCAGCAACCTAGCCCTCACACTTGGCTCTTCTAATGTTAATGTAATCAATGTACCTTAATTTCATCTTTCTCACCACCACCCATCTCTCACATGCTGCCTCTGGCATGAAAGACCCTCAATTTATCAATCAATGGTATTTACTGAGCATTTACTAGATGCAGAGCACTGTACTAAATGCTTGGGAGAGTACAATACAACAGAATTAGCAGACACTTTCCTTGCCCATAACACGATTACAGTCCAGAGAGGGAGACAGACATTAATATAAATAAATAAATTACAGATATAAATGAATTGCAAATACATACGTGCTGCTGGGCTGTGAGGGGTGATGAATATATGAAGCAAGTTAGGATGATGTAGAAGGGAGTGGGAGAAGAGGAAAGGAAGGCTTTGTCAGGGAAGGCCTCTTGGAGGAGATATGCCTTCAATCAGGCTTTGAAGTGAGGGAGTGTAATTGTCTCAGCAAATACCGTTATCATCAGTAAATTCAAGAAAACCCAGATGACATACACACTCTACTTTCAGCATTTGCTTTTTAACTAAGTCTGTAAAACCACCTTGGATGAGTAGAATCCATATTCCTTAATGAGCAGAACATGCTAGATTGTTAATAGTTTCCTCAGGATTTTCCTTCGTACTCTGATTCTTCTAATGTTTTCACAATAGTTTTATGTATGTGGTAGTAAAATATCAGGACATATTCATTAACATGAAACTCTGAGGGCTTTTCAGTGCATCTGTCTTCCTGCTTCATGTTTACCATTTGTACATACAATCTGATTACTAAACAACTTCAAAATTAAGTTGCTGTAGTATTCAGTTGTCCCTGTTGAATGGTTTTAGTGTATCTGTAATGCCAGTACAATTATTAGCAATTCACTATTTTTCCCTCAAAGTTTCACAGATATTGAGTAATGCATTTAGTCCTTCTGTTGAGTATACAAGACCTGTTTCAATTATAAATGGAAAACACAAAACCCACTGAAGTTAAATCACTTGTTGTTAGGTCACAGAGAAAGGCACTTGGAATCACCTAAATTTACTGGTGGTATTCCCATAGTTAGATGAAGAAGTTCATTCATTCTTCATAGAAGTCAGATTGATTATTTCAAGCCTGAGATATCAAAATTCTGTCAGGCATGCAAATCTTTGGGCAAATTCACATCTCCACACTTTAAGAATGTGATGGACAATGCTGTATGTAATGTATTGGAAGTCTAGAATGCCTCCACAGTTGATGTTGTGTGAGATCTGCAAATGGTACCTGATAAAAGAATTTAAAGTTTAGGCAGTTCTGAGATATTGAATGAGTTTTTTTCTTTTACATCTGAAGTTCATGAACTCATTTTCTTCACTGCACATGTCATCATCTCCCAAACAGATGGGGTTTTTGCCCAAGTCTTGGCTAAGTTAAGCACGTGTGACGGCCATTTTCTCCGAGACTGTTCCTTCCTCTTGTGGCAGCATTCAAATCACCACACATCTGCTCTGTTGAAAGGGACATACAAAGCAGCCTGTCAGGCTTAAAAAAAAATCTCACTCTCTAAGATAATTCACCTCCAGGGTCTCCCCCAAGGGGGAAGCAGGTTTTCCGATTAACACTCTGTTCGTCTGACAGGAATTTATTTGGGCCTATAGTAGTAGAGTTTTCTCTTGGTGGGATCTGAAGGAACGGATAACACCTGGAATATGAATTTCAACAAGTTTGAATTGTAAGAAATATCACAAGAAGGTGGGCAAAATTCAGTGCTGTGAACTTTATTCATTCATTCATTCATTCATTCATTCAATAGTATTTATTGAGCACTTACTATGTGCAGAGCACTGTACTAAGCGCTTGGAATGTACAAATCAGCAACAGCTAGAGACAGTCCCTGCCCATTGACGGGCTTACAGTCTAATCGGGGGAGACAGACAAAAACAACAGCAATAAATAGAATCAAGGGTATGTACATCTCATTAAAACAATAGCAATAAATAGAATCAAGGTGATGTACATCTCATTAACAAAATAAATAGGGTAATAAAAAATATATACAATTGAGCAGACGAGCACAGTGCTGAGGGGAAGGGAGAGGGAGAGGAGCAGAGGAAAAGCGGGGGAAAAGGGGCTTGGTTGAGGGGAGGTGAAGAGGGGGTAGAGAGGCAGCAGAGGGAGCAGAGGGAAAAGGGGCAGCACAGTCTGGTAGGCCTCTTGGAGGAGGTGAGCTCTAAGTAGGGCTTTTAAGAGGGAAAGAAAATTAGTTTGGCGGAGGTGAGGAGGGAGGGCATTCCAGGGCAGCGGGAGAACGTGGCCCAGGGGTCGACAGTGGGATAGGTGAGAATGGGGATGGTGAGGAGGTGGGTGGCAGAGGAGCGGAGCGTGAGGGGTGGGGAGTAGAAAGAAGGGAGGAGCGGTAGGAGGGGGCAAGGTGATGGAGATCCTAGAAGCCTAGAGTGAGAAGTTTTTGTTTTGTGCGGAGGTTGATAGGCAACCACTGGAGGTTTTTGAGAAGGGGAGTGACATGCCCAGAGCGTTTCTGCAGGAAGATGAGCCGGGCAGCGGAATGAAGAATAGACTGGAGCGGGGAGAGAGAGGAGGAAGGGAGATCAGAGAGAAGGCTGACACAATAATCCAGCTGGGATAATATGAGAGCCAGTAAGATAACTTTAGCCCCTCAAAGTCTGTGGAGAGCAATAATAATAATAATATTGGCATTTGTTAAGCGCTTACTATGTGCCGAGCACTGTTCTAAGCGCTGGGGTAGACATAGCAGGGACACTGGAGGAAGCACTGAGCTCTCAGAAGGAAAAGCCTCTTCGATAGAAATCACCACAGCTTTGGTATTCTTAGAACTCTTGTTGATCTGAAGGTGGTTCTGATGGTGATTTTCACTGAGAAATTGACAAGGGTCATTTTGTGGATGAAAAGATGAAAAGACTCGAGGCCTGCTTTTCTCATCCTTCGCCTTCTCCCAGGATTCCCCATGTACTTCGAAAGGAGGGATGTCAAAAGCAAGGTGAAGCTTAGGGACTGGAAGGGTCCAGAGCTGTCAGTCATGCAACCATTCATTCCGTTTAACAATGGACGATCTGGTTTTCCAGCGCTCTCACCCCTAGCCTGGACAAATATGGTCCCAGAAAATTTTATGTCCAGTTTTTCTGTTGGTTTTGATTTTGCATGCTGTGCCTCCCTCCACTGCAGCGGCTCCTGTGGGGTTTTCCAGCTCCAAGTTCGTTAGGATCTGATGGGTAGAGTGAGGACTCTGTGTGGTGGGAAGGTTCAGGACTGCACCGCTGCAGAAATACACCTCAAGAACCTCCAGTGGCTGCCCATCCACCTCTGTATCAAGCAGAAACTCCTTACCTTTGGCTTTAAAGTATTCAGTAATAATAATAATTGTGGTATTTGTTAAATGTTTATTATGTGCCTAGCACTGTACTAAGTGCTGGAGTACAGATAAGAAAATCAGGTCCCACAGGGAGCTCGCAGTCTAAGTAGGATGGAGAACAGATATTGAATCCCCATTTTTGCAGATGAGGGAACTGAGGCACAGAGAAGTTAAGTGACTTGTCCAAGGTCACATGGTACATACTTGGAGAAGCTGGGTTTAGAACCCATGCTCTTTCTACTATGCTACACTACTTCCCTTGCCCTTCTTTTGCTTTTTCACCCAGTCACCTTGCCCCCTTCTACCTTACCTCTGATTTTCTACTATAACCCAGCTTGCACACTTGAGTCCTCTTATACCAACCTATTAATTGTACTTTGATCTTGTCCATCTTGCTGCTGACCCCTCACCTAGGTCCTTCCTGTGTCCTGTAACTCCCTCCCCCTTTCATATCAATACGCAATCATTTGTATCTTCTTGCCCATTACCCCGTCATCCAGTGTAGCCACCCTCTCTAGAAGGTAAACGAGGCCTAGAGGAATCAGAGTCGGAGGGGTAGAGCAGTTGTGAGCAAGATTGATGGTGGCAGAGAGAAATGTCACCATAAACTTATTCCTAACATCTCTTGATGGATTTTATTCTAACCCTCTTCTCTCTGCTGTAGATCTACCTCTTCCAATATTTTTCAGTGAGTTTTCTGAAGCTTTCAGTTGAAAAAAAATTTCCATCAAATGATAGAATTTTCAAGTCAAAATAGGTTTTTTTGGTGAAGAAAGAACCTTGTTCTTATTAAAATGGGTGTTCTGTAGGTAATGTGACATTTTGGTATTCAAGAAAAGGAGTCTTGTTTAAATGACTTGTCTATTCATCCAGAATAATCTACCACAAAGAGTGCAAAATAATCCATTTCTCTCTGCAATGTGATTATTTTGTAGAATAGAGGCTCTGTTGGTATCAATGAAACTTAGTCATAGAACTCATTTGGATGTGGCTCCATGCAGGTAAAAGACTTTATGGATTAACATTATTAAACTTGTTCTTTTCTTTTGTTCACTGAAAGTAGTTCATAGTGACTTTATCCCCATAGAGCATTGGAGCTCAATAGTATGATATAGGTCAGATGACCGTCCAGAAGACGGATAACTCAAGGATCTAGCTAACCCTGCCTTACTTGAATGGAATCACAGTGTGACTGCCAACCAAAGTACAGCTCATCAGATGTGTTTTATGGCTTTTGTAATATGAAAGCATAGGAAAAGTTCCAGCAAGCCACAGTACAATCTCAATTGTGTTTTGAATGGAATAATAATTACAATAATTGTGGTATTTATGTGTCAAGAGTATTGCAAAGCCCTGGGGTGGATGCAGTACAATAAGATTGGCCACAGTCTTTTGTCTCACGTGGACTCTCATATTAGGGGTAGAATAAGTATTCCCTACTTTACAGGTGGGGAAACCAAGGCATAGCTATATCAAGTGACCAGCCCAAGGCCACAGAGCAGGTAAGTGGTGTATCTGGGATGAGAACCCAAGTCTCCCAACTCCCAGGCATGTGCTTTTTCCAGTAGAGCCATGCGGAATCACCTCTTGCTACTGCAAATACTGATGAAAACACAATGCCCTTCCAGTTCCCCAATTAATGATGACATTTATTAAGCACTATTTGCCAAGTACTGTGGCAATTAGATCAACACAAATCCTGTCTCACTTGGTACTCACAATTTGAGAGTGTTAGAGAGGGGATCTAATCCCCTTGTTTTTGAACCCAGGCCTCTTGACTACCTGTTATGGACTTTTTTCCTTAGGCCACCTCTGCTTCTCAAAATCTTACTCAAGTATTTTTTGTAATCAACAAATCTGAGGTCTGGAAACAACTAAACACATTTTGCTTCCCTGATTCAGACTTGGAAACTATAACACATATTTGGCCTTCCTGATTTTTTTCACCCAGGTCCCCAGACAACCCCACAGTATGGGCAGTTGAGTTAGTGTTGAAGGTGCCCTGTTGGAGCTGAGTGGTAGGGCCATTTCAAATTCATCAAATTCATTTTATACTGTACCGTCTGCCTCAAGGATGCCATGAGATATTTGGAGAAAATTCACATCCTATCACCTGAGAAACTCTTATAATTCAACATGCTATGAGTATTATACAAAGTCTTGGAGACAATTGGTGATGATGGTATTTATTAAGCTTACTGTGTGCCAAGATTTATGCTAAGCACTGGAGTACATACAGATAATCAGATCATTCCCAATTCTTCTTGCACAAGTAACTGAGTGCTCTGACAGTAAGATAGACAGCCAGGGCTTGGCCCTTAAACTCCTAGTCCCCACAGCAGTTCTCTTTATAATGCACTGATGAGTCTAGTTCAGCAACTCTCTCTCTCGGTGTTCTGAATTTCTAGACCTCGTTAATGTTTATCTGAACATTCCAGCACAGAATAATTCCCCAGAGCTGCCATGCTCTTCTCATAAGGCAACGGACTGACTGTTTTCCTTATATATTCGCTGAGGAGGATAGGTATTTTGTTCCCATTTTTTAGGTGATGAAATGGAGGCTCAATCAAGTAAAGGATGTGCCAAGGTTACACAGCAGGCAGACTTGGTATAAGAGCCTGTGTCTCCTGAAACCTGATGTCCACTAGATAACACTGCCTCCCAGCCTGTGGGTGGATGCTGCAGTACTACCAAAAAAGAACATACTCAAGTGGTCATTTTCCTCCCCACTAGAGTGTGAGCTCGTTGTGGGCAGGGATTGTCTCTTTATTGCTGTGTTGTACTTTTC
Source organism: Ornithorhynchus anatinus (assembly GCF_004115215.2). NCBI lineage: Eukaryota > Metazoa > Chordata > Mammalia > Monotremata > Ornithorhynchidae > Ornithorhynchus > Ornithorhynchus anatinus. The sequence goes on along the minus strand of NC_041728.1, from coordinate 49,501,530 downwards.
CAAGTGTTTAGTACAGTGCTCAATAAATACGATTGAATGAATTGAGTGAATGCCTCCATATTCACACTGTTGGGGGATTTGAGGTAAACAAAATTTCGTTTATCATTTTACATGTCTTTCCATACTCGAATGCAAGCTATATGTGTCTGTATGCCTGTCTTTCTCTTCCTTTCTCCAAGTGACAAGTCTTACAGGTTTCTTCATATTCTCATATGTATAATGGGTGATGAGAAGTCACTGAATTTGGTGAAACTACTTTCCTGTCCTTCCTGTGCTTTTTGGCTAACTTTTATCAATTGTTAGTAAGCAGCTTGAGGCTTTTCATCACCCTGCTTCTTTTATTCTTCTTCTTCTTTTCCCCTCTATTCTTATTGCTCTATTAAAGGCAGCATGTCATGCAGTGAGAATGCAAGATACACCTAAAAACCACAATCCTCTAGCTGGATATATCCTTCTGCCCTCGAGATGGGAACCTTTGGTTCAGAGAATATATAAGAAAATAGTCAGGCTGTTGCCTTAAGAGAAGATCATGGCAGCTCTGAGGAATTATCCCATGCTGGAATGTTCAGATAAGCATTAAGGAGGTCTAGAAACTCAGATAACTGAGAGACAGAGTTGCTGAAATAGACTCATCAGTGCATTGTAAAGAGAACTGCGAAGAGGACTGGGAGTTCAAGGGACAAGCCCTGGCTGTCTGTCTTTCTGTCAGAGCTGAGTGTTGGACACTGACTCCCTAAAGTGATAGCTAGGTTCCGGAATCTTACTGCTCTACCTTTTCTGTTTTGCAACTCCCAAAATAAGACGTTTGGCTCCAATTCCTGCCTCAGTAGAACAACCACTTAATGGCATTTATTAAATGTTTACTGTGTGCAGAGCCACTGTATTAAGCAGTCGGGTGACTACAGAAATTAAATGGACACAATCTTTGCCCTCAAGGAACTTACAATTTACTGGGGGACAATGACATTAAAATAAATTGCAAACACTGGGAACAAAAATGGCTTTCATCCAAATGAAAATCTAAACATTTTACAAGGCCTGGCCTTTGCTCTCATGACAAGGGAAATGAGAAAAATCCTCCTGATAAAATTCATCCTGTGTGGGTCCATCTGCACTGCCAAATCCTATGGTGCATTGGAAATCCTGTTCTTTGGCAGTTGATAGAATGAATCCTCAAAAGAACATTGGCAGTGTAAATTATCTTTTAGAATGTCTTCACGCATCACTAAAATTTATTTAGTTGTCACTAGAGGGGATTCAGCAGGACATCGCCAAACTCACAGCAATACCACACCAGGCGTTTCCTGTCACCAGAACCCATGCATTCTGGGTTGGAGGTAGTTCTGACAAGTACTTGGCCAATCCACACTTTGATTAATCTGCACTTTAATTTGTACCCTTTATTCACCTCTACCCTGAGACCCACAGCTCTTCTGTACATGGCTATAATTTATTTTGATATCTGTCTCCCCCTCTAGACTGTGAGTTCCTTGTGGGCAGGCACTCTGTCTACCAACTCTGTTGTATTGTACTCTCCCTTGCATGTAGTACAATGCCCAGCACACAATAAGCTCTTAAATGCCACTGATTAATTGATGACTTGCTCCTATAAATTGACAGTATTGACAAAACCATTCCTTCCTGGGCAGGAATATGCTTTGTGCATTTCATTGACAATTGGAGAGATTTTGCTCTGTAATCCTTAATGATAATGTTCTTTTGTGAAACTCTGTTTTATCTGGGTCAGGATCTCAAGATAAATATTATCATTATTATTGTGCCCTGCTGTTGGTCAAGTGGACAGTGCATTACTCTGGGAATCAGAAGACATGTGATTGAGTTCTGCCTCTGCCTGGTGGGGTTGTGTCATCAATGATGTGTTTTGGTCCAAGAACCACCTAGGGAAGGAGCCAAGCACAGTTGGCATGCAAAGAGCTGATCATACAATTTATGGCCCCCTATATGATGTCACTCAGGGTCCAGTGCAATGTGATAGAATATTACAGTCAAGAGTTTGAGGTTCAGACAGGGCTTCTGGAATTATGAGGAATGACATCTGCAAAATTTCTGATTTTTGCATTCTGTTTCAGCTAGACAACTCACTGGTTTCTTTGCATCTCTTTTGAGACACTAATTGCATGGATGCATGCAGTGGTGGTAACAGGTGTGTGTAGGGCTGGCTTCAAATATTTAGTTTACTTGAGGCAGAGAAAAAATTTAACCTCTCCCTACAATTCTGTATAACATTTTCATGTTATGATGGATATATATGCAGTATTCCATATCTGCATGTGCATTGATTACAGTGTAATATGATAACAGCAATCTATTTGTGCCTCTGCCCCTAAAAGTTTTTCCATGGAGTCCCTAACCATTTCCCTGTCACTGCAGTCCTCTCCCAGGTCCCTGTGCATACAAACATTTCTCACAGGGGGCAGCCACTAATCAAACAATCAATCGTATTTATTGAGCACTTACTCTGTGCAGGGAACTGTACTAAGTGCTTGGGAGAGTACAACACAACAGTATAACAGTCACTTTCCCTGTCCATAATGAGCTTATAGTCTAGAGGGGGAGACAGACATTAATATAAATAAATTACAGATTTATTCATTCATTCAGTAGTATTTATTGAGTGCTTACTATATGCAGAGTACTGTACTAAGCACTTGGAATGTACAATTTGGCAACAGATGGAGACAATCCCTGCCAAATGACGGGCTTACAGTCTAAATGGGGGAGACAGAACAAAGCAAAACAGAACAAAACAAAAACAAGACAACATCATCAAGATAAATAGAATCAAGGGGATGTACACCTCATTAACAAAATAAATAGGGTAATAAATAAATAATATATACAAATGAGCACAGTGCTGAGGGGAGGGGAAAGGGGAAGAGCAGAGGGTGGGAGGAGGGGAGAGTAGGGGTAGCAGAGGGATGTACATAAATGCTGAGGGCTGGGCTGGTGGGATGGTAGTTAGGGCTGGGGTGGCAGGGTGGTAGTGAATAAAGGAAGCAAGTCAGGGAGACAGAGGATGTGGAAAAAGAGGAAATGAAGGTTTAATCAGGGGAGGCCTTTTGGAGGAGATGTGCCTTCAATAAGGCTTTGAAGGTGGAGAGAGTAATCCTCTATCAGATTCGAAGAGAAAAGACGTTCCAGGCCAGAGGCAGGACAAGGGTGAGAGCACTACCCCTATTTTCATCTTTGCCTCCCTGTGACTGCTCTCCTACAGCTCCTGGTGGGGCCCACTGTGGCCTTTGTCTCGCTAGATCACCTTCTGAAGATGGTCTTGGGTGCATGGGAGGAGGGGGAGTAGTGGCAGTAGTGGTAGAAATAATCGATCAAGGAATCAGTCATTTTTATTGAGCACCTACTGTATGCAGAGTACTGTATTATGCACTTGGGGAGAACATCCTAACAGAATTGGTAGACATATTTCCTGCCAACAACTAGCTTACAGTCTTCATTTATTGGGTTTAGCATACAGTACTAAGCCTTTGGGAAGTACAGCACTAAGAAGGAACTCAATCTCTGTGCATGAGGAACTTAGTGACATGAAAATGTTTCTGAATAGCAAATAAAAATAAGTTAAAATGCAGTTGACTACAGTATCCATAAGTGCTGAGGATGGGTTTTAATAAGAACATAATTCCTTGAGATGGCTGATGGGCTTATAGGGCTCATAGGGCTGAGAATGGTGAAGGACTTGTTGGAAGAAATGAGATTTGAATATGGGAAGGGTTTTTTTTTTAATGGTATTTGTTAAGCTCTTACTATGTTCCAGGCACTATACAAACACTGGAGTAGATGAAAGCTAATCAGGTTGGACACAGTCCATGTCACACAAGGGGATCACCGTCTTAATTCTCATTTTACAGATGAGGTAACTGAGGCACAGAGACTTGCCCAAGGTCACACAGCAGACAAGTGGAGGATTTGGGATTAGAACCCAGGTCCTTTTTACTCCCAGGCCCATGTTACATCCACTAGGATATGCTGCATCTCACTGTGGACAGGGAATGTCTGTGCTGTTGGACACTCCCAAGCACTTAGTACAGTGCTCGGCACACAGTAAGTGCTCAATAACTACCATTAATGATGTCACTTGGGGAACCTTGCAGAAATGTGGAAACATGAAATGAGGAAGCCTTGACTGGGGAGTAGGGGAAGAACAGAGGGTAAAATCTAGTACAAGATCTGTCACTAGCCAGCAATGTGATCCTAAGCACTTTATTCAATCTTTCTGGGCCTCTCTTCCTTCATCTGTAAAATGGGTAGAAACTAACTGCTTTCCCAATCTCTTAGGCTGTGAGACCAAGGCAGGGTCTGATTTAATTTTCTAATATCCCCTCCATTCAGTGTAGTGCTTGTCACATAGAAAGCACTCAATAAAATACCATCATCATAACACAGGGTGGACACAGGAATGTTTCTGGATGGAAGGGAAAGATAGAGAAGGGAGAGAAGCATCAGGATTAGTTTGGGACAGGTGAGTTAGTTCGGGATTTTGAATTCTAAACCTGTTAATGTTTCTCAGTGAAGGTACTTTACTATGTTCTCATTGTTATAGCCTGAAAAACCCAATGTTATATTGAATCAAGCTGTCAATCAATCATATTTATAGAGCACATACTGTGTGCACTTGAGAGGGTACAATACAACAGAGTTGGTAAACATTTTCCCTGCCCACAATGAGCTTACAGTTGATAGGGGTGAGACAGACACTAATATGAATAATTAATTTATAATATATAAATTATAGATGTGTACAATTGAAGTAAATGTAAACAAGAGATTGCTTAATCTAGATGTTAGATTCCAAACAGGAAAGCTCAACATAGAGCAGATTAGCTCTTTTTCATTAATCATAATAGTAACAGTTGCAGAAACTAGACATTGAGGTTGAGGGAGCCTATGGCCGATGCTGGGGTACTCAAACTGCATGTATGGGAATGCTGGAAGAAGCAGGAGAATGGGGAGAAGCAAGCAGTTCCAGGCAGTAATCCAAAGGCAGGTATCAGGAGCTACACAACAGTAAAAGAAGCACAGAAGGAGAATGGGAGCAAGGCAGTTACAAGGATTGATAGGGCTGCAACTGAGAATAATTCTGTCACTATCAGTGAAGCTATTGATGTTGGTAGTATTGAAGGGGAAGGGAAAAATTCAATCAGTCAGTCAACAGTATTTATTGAGTACTTACTATATGCAGAGCACTGTACTAAGTACTTGGGAGAGTACAGTATATTCCCCAGAAAATCAGTCCAAGAAGGCCATATTAGCCCAACCAGGAGAAACCTGGTAATATGCACAAACACCTGAGAAACACCCTGAATCACCTAGATTGACATTTGAGGTGAGAATGCCCACCAAAAAGGTGAAACTGGGATGGTGGGAGGCAAGGAGTATTAGAAGGGTATGAAAAGGGGCCAGGGAGCAGTTGTCTTTGTTCTGTAGGCTAGAGTTCACTAGTCCCTGCACCAGTGTAAAGGAGAGCCAGTAAATTGCATTCTTGAGGTCCTCTTGACATGGTGTCTCATTCTCAGATTGGTAGTTATACCAGCTTGACAGCCAGGGTTTTTTTTCCTTTCTTCAGGGTGTTCTCTTACAAGATGGGAAGTGGTTGTTAGAAATAATAATAATTATTATGGCCTTAGTTAAGTCTTTACTATGTACCTCTAACTGTACTAAGGTCTGGGGTATGTACAAAATAATCAGGTTCGACTCAGTTCTTACCCCACATGGTGTTCACAGTCTAAGGAGAAGAGAGAACAAATATTTAATCCGTATTTTACAGATGAGGAAAATGAGGCAAAGAGAAATTCAGTGACTTCACCAAGGTCCTAGCAGACAAGTGGTAGAAGCGCGATGAGAACCCAGGACCTCTGACTCCTAGGCCCATGCTTGTTCTCCTAGGCCACGCTGCTTCCCATTCTATTTGGATGATGCTAGTTTCCCAAAATGCACAACCCAGGCTGCGTTGACATCTTGGATAATGTCAATTCAGGTCAAATGAATGTGGGTTAATCCTCTTTCTCTGCCTCACACTTGCATGTCCCCCCTTATCTCTCCTCCCACCCCCAATTCCCACTATCAATCAATCAATCAATCACTCTGTTGTATTTATTGAACTCTTACTGTGTGCAGACCACCATACTAAGTGCTTAGGAGAGTACAGTATAACAGAGTTGGTAGGCATGTTCTCTAACCACAATGAGCTTACAGTCTGCACCCTGATAGGTCTAATGCAGGGTTTTTCTGGAAGAGGCTGAAGTCCAGAGGAAATTCTCAGGAATCCCTGGGGTTGGAGGTGCCCCATAAGGCAGGTCAGAGGTTTGATGATGACAGAGATACTGCAGTTTCTCCTTCCCTCCCTGAATTCTATGGGGTGTAATTTCGGTGCTGAAATGATGGGGAGCCTTGTGGGGTAGAGTGGAGTGGAGGGAAAGTCATGGGATAGGATTAGAAACTTAGAGAATCACAGCTTAGTACCATCTCTACCTTTCAAACATTTTCTCACACTTGCTAATAAACAACTCCCTTTGGCTATAGACCCAAATAAGTCACCACAGGAGCCCTGAAGTGAATTATTGACTGAATATAGACCCTGCCTAAGGTTGGCACAAGAAAAATTCAAAAGGCAATATATGGGTTCCCAAGGAACTTGTTTATCGGGGTTTTATTGGCCAGTCAATTTTCTGTAACTAAAATACAGGAAACAGCTTAAACCCCTATTCCGGCCCCATCAAACACCCTGGTTGCAGGCTTCATTTTGCAAACCACCTTTGGATAGTTACAGCTTCTGAGTTACTTTTACTGCCTGTTATAATCCAACTTTTATTAAGCAACTTTAAATCTGGCTTGTTTACCACTTACTAATTATTGAATCTGCAACTCTTCCACAGTAAAAGCTTTAGGCAATAGAGCAAAGAGTAAACAAATTTTATCTTGCTATGCTGTGGCAAGAAAAACCTTTCTCATTTTTTTTATGCTCATTTAGAAAATGGGGCAACCAGAATCACACCTACTGAGGTTTCCAGACATTGCTTACATTTGGAGTTTAATTTCCTGCAGGCACTACTTAGCTAACTTTCCATCTTATTGCTGTTGATTTTTGGATTATTTTTCTCTCTGGGATCTTAGAGTGGTTCGGTTATGGGAGTTGTTGATTGGAGCAGTGACTTCATTGAGTCGTTAGATTTTGGGATTGGAATCTACTACTGGCTGGGGATCTCTGGTCATAAATTCCCTTCATCTCCTGTTAGATGGTGCATACATCAAGATCATGGACTGGGTCTTTCCTTTTTTTAATATCATCATCGTCAGTAGGATTTACTGAGCACTTATTGTGTGCAGAGCATTGTAGTAAACACTTGGGGGAGTACAATTCAGCAGGGTTGGCAGACACTTTCCCTGCCCTAAACGAGCTTAACTATTACAGGGCTCTGCACTCAGTAAGTGCTTGATGAATAATACTGAATTAAGAAGTCCTGATCAAAGGAGGATATGGTCATTTGGGATCCAATCAATAGTATTTATTGAATACTTACTGTGAGAAGAACATTATTCTAAGCACTCGGGAAGTACAATATAATAGAGTTGATAGACATCTTTCTCACTCACAAGGAGCTGTCTCCTTGAGTTCTGAACTTCTGGAGTGACTGAAACCAACCCAACTTTCCTGGGGTACCCTAGTCCATAGCCCACAGTGTGGAGGCATGTCAGATACCCTGGAGAACTCACAGTCTGAATGAGAGTTCTCTGCCTTTTGGGGGCTATGGAGAGATTAGCCACTGAAATTTTAAGTTCTGCATGACTCTAGAGGTCTCTAGAATAAATGACTCAACATTAGTTTGGCTACAGTGCCCTTTTTCCTCGTTTAGGGCTTTGAAACACAGAGCTGGGCTCGCCCAAAGTACAATCAGGGCTATTGGCAATGCCATCCCATTTGTTCTTTGAGGTTGAGCTAGGTGCCCTAAAGAATTCTTTTATGGTATTTGTTTAGCACATACTGTTTGTCAAGCACTTTTCGAAGTACTAGGGTAGATACAAGCACTTTTCCAAGTGCTAGGATAGATACAAGTTAATTAGGTCTGTTACAGTCCCTATCCTACATAGGGGTACACCTAAGTAGGAGGCAGAACAGTTGTTAAATCCTCATTTTACAGTTGAGAAATCTGAGGCAAGAGAAGTGAAGTGACTTGCCCAAGGGCACAGAGCAGGTAAATGGCAGAGTTGTGTTTTGAATCCTCCAAAAAAATAGCAAGAGGGCATTTTAGTACATGTCATTCCTCATCTCTCTATTTTGAAAATCCTTTAAAATGAATCCTGTCAGAACTAGCTCCATCCTAGAATGCACCTGATGGAGATGTTATGCAAATGGGCAAGGACAGCAGCCAAGAAGAAGGGAAATATTCACTGGATGTGACACATCTCTTGGGCTTAGCTATTTGGGGATGTTAGGACAGAAAATCAGAATCACAGAAAAGTTCTGGAGCATTTTACAGTCACTAAACTCTCCTCTCCCACATGCCCCAGATTGTTTATTCTTTCAAATGCAGAGGGAAAGCTTTAATAAAGTAATCCTGAAACGTTCTTCAATAAAAATAATAGTAATCTTAGCACTTCTTAAGTGTTTATCATGTAGTAGTATGAGTTGGGGTAGATACAGTATAGGCATGTGAGATGCAGTCCCTATCTCACATAGGGCTCATAGTCCAATAGGGGAGGGAGAACAGGTATTTTATCACCAATGTATGGATGAGGGGGTGCTGAGTCACAAAGAAGTTAAGTCATTTGCCTGAGGCAGACAAGTGCTAGAGCTGGGATTAGAACCGAGGTCCCCTGACTCACAGGCCTGAGCTCTTCCCACTAGGCCATGCTGCTTGTTGATCAATCAGTATTTAATGAGCTCCAACTGAGGGTGAGATACTGTCCTTAGTGCTTTGGAGAATACAACAATAATATGCATGCTCTCTGCCATCAAGAAGCTCACCAGTTAAGCAATGTACTGTACCAAACGCTTGGGAGAATACAATGCAACAGAGTTAGTAGACATGTTCCCTGTCCATAATCAATCAATGATTTTTATCTATCACTTGTGTACAGAGCATTGTACTAAGTGCTTCGGAGCGTACAAGGAGTTTACAGTCTAGAGGAGGAACTTACGGTCTAATTTGGCCTGTGAACACTGACTGCTCTTCCCTGCCTGATTTCCAATGATGCATCACTGCTAAAACCCAGAGCAAGTCACTGACTTATTCCTCAAGCCAGCAGCAGCATCAACATCATTTGTCCTGCTCAAATGAAGTGTCAAACTCCATACAGTTCTGGATGCTGAAGAAAATGAGCAGGAAGAGACCCTGGTCTTGATTTCACTTGTAGCTCACAGTTGAAGTTTGGGAGTGTGGGGAGCACTGTACCACCCCCTTAAAAATTGCCAATTCTCAAAACCCAATTTATTAGAAATGAGCCAGGTGACATTGGTGAAAAACAATCGAATAAGTAGCAGCCTCTCCAGAGCAGGTGAACTGCCTGTTCATGCCCTGGGGTAAACCACATTTTCTTAGCATTCTTCATGAACTTGGGTGTAAGAGGCCCTGGGTTCTGATGCCAGCTTCTCCACTTATCTGTTATGTGACCTTGGGCAAGTCACTTTACTTCTCTGTGCCTCAGTTACCTCATCTGTAAAATAGAAATTTAGACTGTGAGCCCCATTTTGGACATGGACAGTATCAAACCTGATGATCTTGTATCTACCCCAGGACTTAGAATAGTGCCTGGCACACAGTAAATGCTTAACAAATGCCAAAATAATAGTTATTATTATTATTATCATTAATATCAAATACCATTTTAAAAACAATTAAAAGGTGTGCAATCTACAGCACTTTTGAGAATTGTAGGGATGCAGTTTTCTTCCATAGGTGTGTTGGGAAGCTAAGGAGGATCTAGGACTTCTTTTGTCAAGATGATACTAGGCCACATAGCCGGCACGTCATTCCTTTCTCTGAACTTTAGAAGACAATTTCTTCTCCTCCTCAGGGCCTGATTCTATGGTGAGCATAGGCAGTTGTTGGCATAAAGCTGGGCAAGAAGGCATGATGCAAGTCAGGTGGTTCAAGGAGGAAAAGGCCTGAAAAGCCCTAGACAGGGCCATAGGTCAGAAATAAAACAGTTCACTATTTTGCTCCTGTAGAGCACTTTCATAGAAATTCAGGAGCATGACCTAGAGAAGATGGAACAAAATGACAAAATCTGAAAGTGATAAGGTTTTTGGTTGGGGAATTCAAGTGGATTATAGCAATACTAATACTAATAATAAGAGTATTTAAGTATTTCCTATGTAACATGCATTGTACTAAGCACCGGGATAGATACAAGATAATCAGGTCCCTCTTGGGCCTCACATTCTAAGTAAGAGGAATAATGGGTAATAAATCCCCATTTTTCAGATGAGAGAACTGCTGAGGTCACACAGCAGAGAAGCAGTAGTTCTGGGGTTAGAACCCAGATTCTCCGACTCCCAGGCTTGTGTTCTTTCCACTAGGTCATGTTGCTTCTCATGCTGCTTTTTCAGTGGAGATCCTTTGGAGCAGAGGAAGAGAGAATTTACCTAAAACAAGAGTGCAAACAAGAAAGAGCAAGAAACTCTTCCCTTTCAACTTAACCAGGAGATCCAGACAGTTTGATAATGGTATTCATGAAGTGTATGTTCTGAGCACTGGGCTAAAAGCTGGGTTAGATACAAAATGACCAATTCATATAATGTCCCTGTCCTTCAAAAGGCTTTCATTTTTAATTGGAAGATGACAGACATCATTTCCAGGCACCTCATGGACCCTGGTAGTACATGGGTTAATCCTCCCTAACTTTCTAATGGTTCTAGAGGGAGGCTTCTGGGAGCTCAAATCCAATGGCTGGAATTTGGTCTACCATAGTGTTAATTGTTTTGTTTTTGTTTGATGGTATCTGCTAAGTGTTTACTATTTTTCAGCATTGTACTGCAGTGTACTGCACTGGGGTGGTTACAAACTGATCAGGTTGGTCATAGTTCCTGTCCCCTTTTACAGATGAGATAACTGAGACACAGAGAAATGAAGTGAAGTGACCTTGGGCAAGGTCACCCAGGATACCGGTAACAGAACCAGTATTAGAACCTAGGTCCTTCTGACTCCCAGGCCTGTGCTCTATCCACTAGACCACACTGCTTCTCTACTTAATTGGAAGGGGAGATTCTTCCAGGCATCAGTTGCCCTCTGGCAGACCCTATACTTAGTTAAAAGCTAGAGTTTGTGTTAGTTATTGCTTTGCCATCTGTGATATTTTAGGCAAATAGTTTGATCTGTCTATTGCTTCCCCCATGAGAGTACAAGCTCCTTGTGGGCAGGGAATGTATAGTGAGTTTTTGGTACTTTTCAAGTGTCTAGTACAGTGCACTGCACCAAGTAGGCATCAATAAATGCTACAACTAAACTTATTAGTCATATAAACTTTCACCATAGGACCTTCAATACTTTTCTGCTGTTTTCATCATAATTTGTGTCCATCCTTTTTAATTTTAAAATGCTTCATAAATAATGGTCATTGTGCACATAATCTGGAAAGTATGAGTCTTGTACTTACAAATTTACAGATGGAACAGTGGTGTGGAAGAATTTCATGAATAACCATTTATTTAGATTTCCCTAACACAATGAAAACTGTTATGATACCATTTTACCAAATACTTTACATCTAAAAGCAAGGCTAATAATTCACACCCAAAGCTTGTCTATTTAATTTGTAGAATTTGCTGCAAATTAGTAGAGATTTTAATGCAGTAAAGTAACTCTTAATGGGAACTCAAGAAGTCAGTTTTAAGTATACTTTTGAAAAGCATTCAATTATAATTGACCTTAGCAGAGCTAAACAGAGCTAGTTAAACTTCTGTTTGTGGGCTCCTGTTCTGCAGGAGATAGGATCCTGGAAGGTGAACTGAGATGTAGGTTATTGTACTAACAAACAAGATGGTGGTTTTTAAGATCTTTTGGAATGTCAGATTCACCCTCAGTTGTATTTTGTCTGATTTTATAGTGAGCATTATTATTTTAGTTCTCCCTAGAGTTTTACCAGGAATGCCGCTTGCAGTGTGGCCTTGGAGAAGAAGCACAGGTCTAGGAGTCAGAGGACCTGAGTTCTAGTCCTGGCTCTGCCATCTGTCAGCTGCATGTCCTAACTACTTAACTTCTCTGTGCTGCAGTTACCTCATCTTTAAATGGGAATTTAGGCTGAGAGCCCATGTGGGACATGGACTGTGTCCAACCAACTGTAAGTTCACTGTGGGCAGGGAATGTGTCTGTTTATTGTTATATTGCCCTCTCTAAAGTGCTTAGTACAGTGCTCTGCATATAGTAAGTGCTCAATAAATACAACTGAATGAATGAATGAACCTGATTAGCTTGTATCTACCCCATACAGTTTAGCACATAGTAAGTGCTCAACAAATAAAATTAAAACAAAACATGACACCTGTTAAGCTACTTTGTTTTAGAGAAGCAGCATGGTCTAGTGGAAAGAGCATGGGCCTGGGGGTTAAAGAACCTGAGTTCCAACCACAGTTCTGCCACGTACATGCTGTGTACATGGCCGCTCATATAATTTATCTTTATCTCAGTTCTTCCACTGGCAAAATGGGGATTCAATACCTGTTGTCCCACCTACTTAAACTGTGAGCCCCGTATAGGACCTGATTATCTTGTATCTAACCCAGTGCTTGGTAGAGTGCTTGGCACCTAGTAAGCACTGAACAAATACCACAGTTATTCTTTTAAAGGAAATCTATATGTGCTTTGTCTTAGAGGGGAAGAAGAGAGTTGATGATCTTTTTTAGGAATTAAAATGGGGCAGCAGGATTTGGTGTATTCCTTTGGGTGAGACTTTGTCTTCAGAACCCAGTTACCTCATTTGAGTCTAGTGATGTTTAATGGTTGACATATATTTGATCACTGTCATTTATAAAGGGCTTTGAGGACTTCTGAGAAGAGGTGCTACAGAGGGGTAAAATAAGGATACAATGGGGAGGAAGTCCTTCTCCAGCTTCCTCATTCATGGCCTTTTTTGAGAGCTATGTGGCTAGTGGGACTGAAATGTAAGATTTATGGGTAAGGCTTTCATTATTCCTCAAAATTACAAAAATCATCTAAACAATAGAATTATCATAGCAAGGCTACTACTAAACAAGTCAGTAGGGTGTAGGTATTGGGATAAGCACTATTGTTCAAGATAGATGAAACCAACTTTTTCAAGCTTATTTCATCTGAATGACAGTTCTACAAAGTATCCAACACTTTATTAAAACAATCTCCCAATGGTCTTTATTTACTTCCAAATGTCATCTCTAAATTATATGTCTTCAAGACTTTTCTCATCAGATACTTCCCCAAAGCTCCATGGTGCCTGTTATTTTAAACTGTAATAAAAAGATGACAGGTTGGTGCCTGGATTTTATTTAAGCTTTGAATTTAGCACAATGTTACTTCTGAGAGTACCAGGACAGATGCAATTGTTGTTCCAGGATTTCCAATGGCTGCACCTGTCACTTCTTCAGCTGCTCTGTTTGCAAAGACAAGTCATTCCTCCAGTGTGGGATGCTGTTTCTGTCCAAGATTTTAAACAACTGGATAATTTTTAGTTTGAGAAGCAACATGGCCTGATCGAAAGAGCATGGACCTGGGAGTCAGAAGACCTGGTTTCTAATCCCAGCTCCACCACTTTCCTGCTGATTGGTCTTGGGCAAATCACTTCACTTCTCTGTGACTCAGTTCCTTACATGTTCTCCTGCTCCCGTACATAGTGGGATAGGAACTGGCTCTGATTACCTTGTAGCTACCCCTCTCCTTAATACAGTATTTGGCACGTGGTAAGCACATGCCACATTACTATTATTATTGTTAGTTTATTTGTAACTGGAGAAAAAAACCCACTTTATTCTTCCTTTCCTTCCTCCTCAGTGGTATGTATTGAGCACCTCCAGGTCTCAAGACTTTTCTGAATACATGTGAAAGCACAACAAGAGCACCACCTATAATTACTGCCCTCTCAGAGCTAATTCCTAATCAGTAGAAATGTTCTGGTGAGGAAGTTGATCCTGATTGGGGGCAAGAATAGTGTGGCATTAGGTATTCCTTTCCTTCTCTAAAGTTAAAGAGTAATGGCTTTACTAGAAATGTAAACATGATGCCAATATTGTCCACTGCTTCTCAAGATAAAAGCTCAGTCAAGACCTCGTTCCCCCCCGATGCAGAAGCCGGCATCTGGCTGTCATCCTTGACTCCTCAACTCCCTTCAAATTCTCCCATTCCAACTACTGCCACCCTGTCAGTTCTTCCTACACAATATCCTCTGCATTGGCCCTATCCTCTCTGCCCAAACTACTACATCATGGACACAAACTGTAGATCGTAAATTCTAGACTGTAAGTGCCCAGTAACCAATTCTGTTATATTGTAGTCTCCCAAGCACTCAATATAGTACTGTGCACACAGTAAGCACTCAATAGTTATGATCAATTGATTGATTGATTACAAACTCTGATCCTGCTATGGCTAGACTATCACATCAATCCCCCTCTGATTTCCCAGTCTGACTCCTCATCTATGCTACATGTTACTGCGTGGATAATTTTCCTGAACTGACCTCAGGCAAATATTTCCTCTCCTTCCAAAACCCTCCACTAGCTTCCTGTGTCTCTCTACATCAAACAAAAACTCCTCACAATTGACATCAAAGCTCTCCACCAAGTCACTTTGCCATATCAATTTATTACCACTCACTGGCTTCATTATTCCCAAACTGCATCTAACTTTCAACTTTCTTGCCTCTGTTTCCCTCAACTAAGAACTCCTTCCCTCCCCAAATATCACAGCCCATAGCTTTCCTCTCATTCAGTGTCCTTCTAAAATTCGACTTCTTTCAGCTAGGTTTCCCTGATTTATTTTCCAGTACTGTAATCCTATAAATCCATCATCCAACTAAAGCATTCATCAATTTATCTGTAGTCATTCTCAGTGCTCTTCTGTTTGTCTTCAGTTGTAGCTGGGATTATTTGTTTTGACTACTATAGTTTTATGTTTGAATCTCCCATTAGATTGTAAGCTCCTTTTGGGCAAGGAACATGTACTTCTTTATTCTGTCACTTTCCAAATGCCTAGTACAGTATACCACAACAAATGAGCACTTAATAAATGCTACTATTCCAAGAACCTTGGATGGATGCATAAATAAGAGTAGCTTGTTGTTGAAAACATGAATTCAATTCTCTTCAGAAAGGTAAATTAGATTGTTGCCAAGTACCCCTTATCTATGTGTGATTACTGTTCTACAGATGTGGAAGATTGAAAAAGAACTTGCTTGACTCCTAGGTAAGATATATTTTCTTGATTGAGTCAAGAAGAGGGCTGATAGGGTTGATAAATAGCCTCAATATCCAAATCCCTAGAAACTGCATCCCTTTAGCTTCTCTACAGAAGAATTATGGTGGAGCAGCCTCAGTGTACACTTCAGATGATGAGGATTAAGTCTAGAATAGCTGTGCAGAGGTTCACTGAGTTAGGCATGAGTACACACATCTTTCATAATTAAATGTTAGCAAAAGTATAATTCATTTTACTGTTGAGGAAATTGAGGGAAAAATGAAGAGAACTTATGCAATTTTTCAGTGTTTAGTCCAAAATTATATCTAGGAATTTTAGACCCTAATCCGGTACCTAGCTCTAACCTCTGGACTCAATTCTCAATTTTGATGTCAGAGCCACTTCCTTGGAGACTCTTTGTTGCCATCCATTGTGGTTAGTGGAAGGAGTTGATTCCCCTTGCAGAGGTTCCCTGATGACCATCAGCTGATGCATTGTAATTGCCTTGTCCCTGTAACCTTGCCTGCATATGCCTCTCTTGTCTCAGCAGTGTGACAGATTCCTATTCAGGTTTTAGTTTGACTGTGGTCCTTCCAGCAGCAGTTAATTGTCCTCAGGAACTTGTTCATTCATTCATTCAATAGTATTTATTGAGCACTTATCTGCAGAGCACTGTATTGTTGATTTCCCTCAGTTTTCTGTAGGTCTTAGATAGTCACTAGTAGGCCTTGAGCAGCAACATGTCGATGGGGCAAGTGTAGTCCCAGTCCATCTATATGGTAGTGTTCTGAAAGGAGACTTGTTAGAATTTTCTTTGAAAAAATCTGGCTATTGGAGTTCTGGAAAATTCCCTTTCATCGAAGCAGCCAGACTTTTGTGTGAACCTGCAAAATGCTATCAACTCCATTTAGTACAATTAGAGCAAATTACCCCTTACGGATGGCCTTTAATTCATGAATTATTCGGTGTCTAATGAGCTTCTTCTAAATGAGCAGAAAGACTGATGCTGCTTTGTGCACATTTGTAACTTTGCCAGTCAATGCAGAAAATTGGCCATCGCTTAACATAGTACTATGGAGCTTGCAATCAGTCTCCAAGAGATAGAGGCCTAGAAGTCTCAAAAAGTATTGAGGAGTCCTGGGTTCCATTCTGAAGCTTGTCCTTCAATAACGTAGGGATTGACTCATGGAGATGACTTAAAATTCCCAGAGTTAAATCAAATCTTTCCCATCTTTGATTGGGTACTTTACTAATGACCAAGATTCAGCATTTGTTTAGATTTCCCCATTTTTTAGTTCCCTGAGGCTTGAAAAAATAACATTTATTTTATTCCTCTAATATGCCAGCAGGCCAATAAACTCAGGAAGGGGTTGAAAGGTAACCGAGGGGCCATGATAGGATTTCTGCCTAGAGAAAGGATAAAGGAAAGAACACATGATATTGTTTTGGCTACGATTCTGTGTGTGACTTGCCAAATGCTCAGAGTTGAATGGGTGTTAACTAGAGCTGTGCTTTAAGAATGGGACAGGCTTTTTTTTGAGCTACAGATCACCAGTGTCACTTCCAAATCCTGTTTGGGAATGCTGATGACAACATGTTGATCACATTGTCACAACAGGTGACAATATCCCTTGTTTTTCCACTCTTCCCTCCCTGTCCCACTCAAGGAAGTTTAAGGACAGTTTCCAGCATCCTTGAGGAGTAGCAGTGGTGGGAGAAAAGAGGCAGAGCTTCAGAATATCTGAATATCAACAGCCCAGCCTGCCACATAGATCATCACTTTAGAAAGGGCTAAGACACTGGGGTGACTTTTCCCTCTTTAGTCTCCTGCCTTTTGTAACATGTAGGAAACTGGTGGATGTCACTTAACAGAGGCCCAGAGAAGTCATTTGACTTATTTAAATTCTCTGTGACTCAGGTCCCTCCTCTGTAAAATGGGGATTCATTCTGCGAGTTCTTTGTGAGACAGGATCTTTATCCAACCTGATTATCTTGTATCTACCATAGCGCTTAGTACAGTGCCTGACACACAGTAAGAGCTCCACAGATGCCCTTAAAAAATGGGGAACATGTCATTTGCTTTTTTGCTGCTTTCCCAAACTCTCAGTAGAGTGTGTGGCACTCAATAAATACCACTACAGTTAACATCCCTACCAACAAATTTAGTCAGTCAATTGTATTTATTGAGTGCTTACTGTGTGCAGAGCACTGTATTAGGCATCTGGGAGAGTACAGTATAATAATATAACAGACACATTCCCTGCCCAAAACCAACTTGCAGTCTAGAGAGGCTGACAGTCGAGAAGGAAAGACTTTCTAGAGTAGATGAGATTTTAATAGAGATAGTGTAATGGATGTGAAGAAAGAGGGAGTTCCAGGAATAATTATAATTAGGGTACTCATTAAGTGTATATTATGTACCAAGCATTGTTCTAATACTGGGGTAAATAGAAGTTAATAAGGGTGTACACAGTCCCTGTCGCAGATGGTGCTTGCAGTCTAGGTAGCAGGGAGTAGGATTTAATCCCCATTTGACATATGGGGCAACTGAGGCACCGAAAAATTAATTGCCCAAGGTCATATAGCATACATGTGGCAGAGGCGAGATTAGAACCCAGGTCCTCTGACTCCCAGACCCATGCTCTTTCCACTAGGCCACAAATGAAGGAGGGTGTGAGCAGTAGATTGACAGCAAGAAAGAGGAAATGAGGCATGGAGAGTAGGTTGGCATTAGAGGGGCTGAGTGTTGGGGCTGGTTGTAGTTGTAGTGGAGTGAATATAAGTAGACCTTATTGAGTACCCTAAAGTCTGTTGTTAGTTTCCACTTAATATAGAGGTAGATGGGCAATCATTGGAAGATTATGAGGAGTGAGGAGATATGCACAGAATGATTTTCTCAGGAAAATGATACAAGCAGCAGGATAAAATATAGAGTTGAGAGAGGAGAGGCTGGAGGCAGGGAGGTGAACAAGGAGGCAGATGCAGTCTTTGAGATGGGTTATGAAAAGTGTTTGGACCAACATGATGGCAGTTTAGATGGAAAAGGGTGGGAGGATTCTGGAGATGATGTTGAAAGAATTGCAATGATCTGGTGACTGATTATGCAGGTTGAAGGAAAAAGATAGGTCAAGGCTAATCCCAAACCTGCATCCTAGTGAGAAGGGGAAGCATGGTGGTAATGTCTACAGTGATGGGAAAGTCTAGGGGAGCATTCCTTAATTCTGTATCCACTGCTTAGCCAAAACACATACTGAAAACATGTTTTAGTGAAGAACTGTACTTACTAGGCACTATGGGAATTACCTCCCTGTGACTTTTCATATGGGTTTTAAGATATTTTCCCTCAATGTTTGAATAGTCCCTTTCTCCAAATGATCTATTCCCAAATAAACTCTGAGGGGCTCCCCTCTTTTGAATGAAGTTTAAAGACCAGCCAGTAATTTCCTGGTGGGGATCAGAGTTCATTTACAAGTAATAGAGTGTCTTCAAACAGCATTTGGGATTCCAGACACTCAAAAAGGAATGCTAAGTGATGGTCCCTAGTGATGAAGTTTGGCTGAAGTTTTCCCCTCATGAAGAAGTTGGCCATTGACCGAGATTTGTCCACTATCATATTCCAGACTAATTGGATCTGTGTTTGGCAGAGCTTTGTGTGAAAGAAGGATTGATGGGGGAAATAGAATGAAAAATAAATAAAAGGGAAAAGAATAAATTAAATGAGCAGTGTTTTAAAAGCTAATTTTAAAAGTTAATACTTGAGTAATTAAAATGCCGATGTGGAATAGGTCAAGGAATGGAACCCTTCCTTCACTGCATACAGAAAGGAGTATGCCATGGCCCCTCCCTGTTCCTGAATTTAAGAGTTACACAAACTTAATATACAGTGATCTAGTGGAAATAACACAGGTCTAGGAGTCAGACCCACCTGCCTACTGACCTTGCACGAGTCAATTCAGTTCTCTGTGCCTTAGTTTCCTCATCTGTAAAATGGGCATTAAGTACCTTCTCTCACCTCCACATAGACTGTGAACCCCACATTCAGGGGTTCACTTTACCTGACAATCTTTTTTATACTTCAATGCTTAGTACAATGTTTGGTGCCTAGTAAGTGCTTAGCAAATGTCATAATTATTATTATGATGCGATAGAAAAAGCAGTGTCACTTAGTAAATACATCTAAGGAATGATAAATAAACTTCTTGGGGTCAAAGCTTTATTTTATTTGTTGCTGAAAAATTATTTACCTTTAATGTGCCTTATTTTTTTAGTAGTATTTAACTGCTTATTGACTGCCAGGCATAGTGCTAAGTGCTGCAGTAGATGCACACGCTAATTAGATTAGGCACAATCCATAGACCATATGGGGCTTATAGTCTTAATCCTCAATTTATGGATGAAGTAGCCAAGGCACAGAGAAGTTAAGTGACTTGTGCAAGATCACACAGCAAACAAGTGATGGAGCCAGGTTTAGAACTCAGGTCCTCTGACTCCCAGGCCCCTGCTCTTTCCACTAGGCTATGCTGCTTAATTTCTTCTAGGCATTGTATCACATTTTTTAGTATGCATATACAATGGATTATATAGAAAAATATATAATACATTATCATCTTAAAGCTAAAGGCTTTGCTGTGAAGACTGGACTTGATCACATAATCGTATAACCTTGAATTTAAGGAGGCTTTTCAGGCCAAAGGATGGATAGAGTTTGTTGGACTGATTGCCCACACTGATCTTAAGATTCATACAAATTACCAGTATAAAATCAATCTTTTCAGAGATTGAGAGACAAAAAAAAAAACCAATAAAAAAAGAGAAAGATGATGCCTTTCTTCATGAATCCCAATTGCCCATTTACCTAGCAGGATTATAAACATTTTGAACTGCCTCAGAAAGAGGTGACTGTCTTTCTTAATCACCTTGAATGTATAGAAGAGAATCCTGCAGTTAAAATTTAGGCACTTTTCAATAATTTAATGTCATCAAGAAGATAATCAGGAGCAAATATTAGTATAGCATAGTATAATAGGGAAGAACATCTTGGCCTAGTGCTAAGAGCATGGACCTGGGAGCCAGAGGTTCTAATCCTGGCACTGTCTGCTGTATGACCCTGGGCAAGTCACTAAACTTTTCTGTGCCTCAGGGTCCAAATGGAGATACAGTGCCTGTTCTCCATCTTACTGTGACTGTGAAGCCCCATGTGTGATGAGGGCTGTGACTCACCTGATTATTGTGTGTGAACTCCAGCACTTAACAAATACCATAATAATAATAACAGTAATATAGTGCAATTTGGTCTCTGAAAATCTGGACACACAGCTATCTTGAGGAGGATGTTTCTCCATCATTCTTAGGTTTCAAGAACACTGAGGAGATAAGTAAGCCACAAAATGTCTTCATTTTAAAGTATTTTCGTGGTTCAGTTGCACTTAAAAAGTGCTGGAAGCTGATGGCCTAATTAATGTTGATGAAAATGCTTAGGTATATCTAAAACTAAACCTGAAAATTTTCTTAAGGCTTTTGATTTTTGCCCTCTGGAAATGTGACTGCATTTCTCACTGATTTCCATATAAGGACCGAAAGAACTATATGATTAAATATTCCAAGCCCACTAGAATAATAGGGACATCCTATGATAGCTCCTTGATCATTTGCTTGTCTTTTCCTTCCTTTCCGCTAAATAGAGAAGTATTAGCATACTGGTTTTCTCAGTATGTCTTTGAGGCTTTCCTCTATGTTACCTAGTTTGAATATGTGCAATCTTTCCCCAGCAACTAATCCCAAGAGTGCTTAGCATCTGGTATAATTCAGCAAAGGCTTATTTGACTTTTTGATTCCTGTGTCACAGGCAAAACTGTAGTCTGAACCCTTGCTTGGGAGTCAGAGTTTTGAGTTCTAATTCTGGCCTTTGATTTCTCTCCATCGTGGTCTAGATAATTGATATAATTATTTACTGCAGTAGTGCATTAGGTCAGGATTAGGGTTTAATTAGTATGTATAAGTTGCTATTTCAATATTGGATATTAGGTTCCTAGGGATAGTGTCTCTAAGTGCCTGGCATGCTATTTGCATTCATTAGGAATTTTTAAATAATGAGAATTTAATAGACTTTTTATTAATTTCATCTGGAGCATAACATATAATTTACTTCTGTAAGTAGCATTCCTTATATAGTTCCCAGGATGAAGGCACAAAAGCATTAAATAGTCACTATTCCTCTAGAAAGTCCAGTTATTTATGGAAATATCTGGAAGAGCGAGTGAAATAGAAAAAAAGCACTTTTCAAATAGTTTATGAGAGGTCTACTCTTGTATCTCATCTGAAGTTCAGACTTTTTGCAGGAGTGATGATGCTAGTTCTTTTGGGATTCATTTTTCCCCTCTCCCCCTCCTACGCTGACCCTGAATCTGTTCCCCCAACACCAGGAGACAATTTATGGTACCAGAATGCCAGCGTCCATTTTGTTGACTTGTGCAACTGAGGCCCAACCCAACTTACTTGTTATTGTGAAGGGTTTTGAAGAGCTAAATGGAAGAAAAATGAATTTTGGCCAGGAAATTCAGCTGATCTGACTTGAAGACATACAGAAAGAGCTATGTAGTGTGAAAAGCTGCATTGTGTATTTTGGCACAGATGGGAGTAGGCCAAAAAATGTCTGTTTTCATCTGTGTCAAAATCTACAATGTAGCTTTCCCTCCCATCTTTTATTCAGGTGGTATTTTTATTCTATATTGCCTGTGCCTGTCTGGCACTAGATCCCTATCCTGCCTTTTGCCAGGTATGCTTGCAGGGCTTTTGGAATTTCCCCAGAATCCTCTGGAGATGTCACAATCATACAGGGTGAGGTGACACCTTGGCTCTGAGCTCAGTAGATTAGGGGGCATTTGAGTAAAATGAAAAGTAATTTATTAAACAAAAATCTGCAACACCTGTGGCTGTCACACCACCCAAGGCAACAGGAGGACTGGATTCATTCATTCATTCAATCGTATTTATTGTGCAGAGCACTGTACTAAACACTTGGAATATATCAAGTCACTGCAGTGTCTGTAGAGTGATCCTGCAAGAATGGGATTGAAAATTAGTTTCCACGCCCTATCCTGGAGAGATGGTCCCAGTGGACTTATACAACTTGGAAAATCCACATTCTCTGCTTGGTCAATCAGCCATTCATTCAATCAGTGGTATTTAGTCAGTCAGTTGTATTTATTGAGCATTTACTGTGTGCACAGCTCTGTACTAAGTGGGAGAGTACAATACAATAGAATTAGCAGATGCATTCCCTGCTGATAATGAGCTTACAGTGTAGAGGGGGAGACAAATATTAATATGAATAGATAAGTAAATTGTAATATATAATATAAAGATATCTACATATGTTCGGTGGGGTTGTGAATAGGTCAAATATCCAATACCCACAGGTCATAGATCCAATTGCATAGACAGTGTAGTAAGGAGAGTGAGCCTAGGAAAAGAGGGCTTAATTGGGGAAAGCCTCTTGGAGATATGTGGCCTTAATAATGCTTTGAAAGTGCAGCAAGTGGCGGTCTGGCATATATGGAGGGTGAGGTAGTTCTAGGACGGGGGAGGACAAGGGAAAGGGGTCAGTGGTGAGATAGATGAGAGCGGGGCACAGGGAGTAAGCTAGCACTAGAGAAGTGGAGTGTGCAGGTTTGGCTATAGTAGGAGATCAGTTAGGTGAGGTGTGAAGGGGTGAGTTTTAATGCCACTGTGAAGATCTTGGCTTTTCAAGGAACTAAGATATGGTAAGGAAGGTAAAGGACATTTTAGTTGCTCCTGTCAATCAACCAATGATGAGTACTTACTGAGTGCTTATTGTGTGCAGTGTACTGTACAAATTACTTGGGAGAGAGTACTATACAATGTGCAGTGTACTGAACAAAGCACTTGGGAGAGAGAGTACTATACAAGAGAGAAGAAATGTTTTCTGCCCTCAAGAATTTTACAGTCTAGAAGGGGAAAGACAGTAACACAAATTACAGATATGCATATAGGTGCTGTGCTGAGGGAGGGTCAAAATCAAGTGCTTATAGGGTACAGGTCCAATTGAAGGGCGACAAAGAAGAGGGAAGGAGTAGAGGAAAAGAGGGTTTAATTGGACAAGACCACTTGGGGGAAATGTGATTTTAATAAGCCTTTGATGGTACAGAGAGTGGTCCTCTGTCAAATGTGAAAAGTGAAGAAGTTCTGGGCAAGGGGCTGGGAAATGAGAAAGACGTGATTGAGCTACAGTGAGTAGGTTGGCATTAGAGCAGCAAGGTGTATGGGCTGCGTTACAATCGGAATCAGCAAGGCAAGATAGGAGAGGGTGAGCTGACTGCATCCTTTAAAGCCAATGACAAGGAGTTTTTGTTTTCAGTTTCCCTATTCAGGGAAAACCACAGCCTTGCTTTTAGATTATTAAAGAAAAAATGACATGGGAAAACTCGTCATCCTTTCATCTCGTGTCAATAATAAATTTCTTCCTTTCCCCTATGGAACAAAAGAACAGCTAGAACATTGTTCAGCAAATTCCCTTTATTATTATTTAAAAATCTTGGAAGAAATATCTTTCCCAGCAGCCAAGCATAGTGTGGGCAGGTGCTGGATAAGATTCCTTAATGCACATTTCTGCCAAAGCTCTTGCTTTTCCTCTCCAGCAGCTTTCATATTTGCTGCTTGGTTCTGGCATGCTCCTTCAGCAGCCCTACTTAATCTCATCAGTTTGGCCTGCATCACCCATGGCTGCTTTAGTCCCAGAATTCCCCTAGCAAAGTGCTGCCAGCCAATGCAAAATTATTCAAAAATCAGCTCTTGGATGAGACTCATCCCATTCATCTGTGATGTCAGCAACATTGGATCTGAACCAGTGATCTCAACTAATTCCCATGCCTTGGACAGGACTTCTGTGTTCTGTAGAGCTCCTAGTGCTGAATTGGCACTCAAATGACAACTACAGAAATCAGCTTTATTATACCAGAGGTTTAGAAGGAAGAAGTCTCTGTGTTCATTGAAGGGAAACAGAGCACATCAGAATGGAAGATAATGTTCTAATTATTCAAGAAATAACCTTTTGGGGGATTGCTCTTTCATCTACTCATCCTATTTACAATGCACCATTTGAACAGATCCTACATCTCAACAGCAATGAGAATTTACATAGGATTGAATTTATCAGCCAAGTATTTGAGGAAGGACCAGATTATATGACCAGATCAACAGATCCCTTTACACTTTCTCCATCTGAATGATTGAGGACCCCTAAATAGGGATGGGAAAAAAACCCCAAAAAAGAAAAAAAAAACTTTATTCATTCTGGAAAATAGTATATTAATGATTGACATTTTTTCTTGATATACACATATATATATATATGCATATATATATATATATACTACTGATATACGCTGAGGTATGACACTTTATACCTGAGAAATGAGTAAGTAACCATATGTAACTGAATTATGAAAAGGTCACCAGATTGGATTGAAAATTCATTAGGACCTAAGGAACTCTGGTCTGTTTGCACTGACTGCAATTGTGGATTAGCTGGAGTTCAGTGGATGGTATGGTTTGCTCCAAACCTGCACATTTTACCCAAGCGACTAGACTGTAGAATTCCTATTTGTCTGTTTGCCCCTCTGGACTGTAAGCTTCTGGTGGGCTGGGACTATGCCAACTCTGCTATATTGTACTCTGACAAGTACTTTCTAGAATGAACTGCACAAAGTGAGTACTCAAATACCATTGCTTGATTTGTTCCAATAAATGTTTTTTAATTTATTGTGCTTTTTTGTCAGAAAAAAAGTTGTTTTTCCATTCAATCCATCTCACATAATTTAGAATTACCCCCAGAAACAGGAACAGGACAGAAGGGAGCAAGGATAGAAAGGAGAGAGAAAAAAAGAATGGAGTCAAAGAGGAGAGAAGAGGAAAAAGAGGGAAAGGGAAATGGGGGACGAGAAAGGTGTAAAAGTGAGAGAAGGCAAGAGGGATGAGGAGTAGCACTCCATTGGTTCCTCTACCACCATCTCCTACCCCAGATCCATCTGGTGGAAACATTCAGGATGGTTAATTAATCTGCAAACAGCAGGGTCACCACTCTATCTGGCTTAAGACAGCTGTGATTGCTTGTTCCAGGTGAACTAGTCTATCTGGGTCATGTTTCCACTGGGGTAATTGGCGGCCAGCCTTTATGCTTTCAAACCTGGAGTTTGCTCAGTTCTGAAACAACACACCTAAGGTAAAATGTATTTTTGCTACTGGTAGGATGTCAAAAGGATTTTCAGAAGACAAAAAAGGCCCACTCAGGTTCTAGGCAACCAATTTACTGAATTTTGTGAAGAAACAGAGATTTTGAAAAGACAAAGCATGTCAGGATGACATTCAAACATCTGGTGAACAAGGGGCTACACAGGTATTGGGCTGGGGGAACTTGGATGATGATATCCCTACCATGATTCATTTTCAGATATTTTTGCTGGTTTGTTATCCTGTCCTAGTCATCTCTTGGCTGAGGAAGAGTTTCCTCTGCAGTTTGCAAGTTACCAGACCCTCTTGTTTCCTTGTTATTTCTCAAATCTGGTGAACCTTTTTTTTTTTAAATTGCTACTTCACCACCATCAGACAGTGCATGGGGACAAACTAGAGGTGAAAAAAATCAGTCAGTCAATTTTATAGCTCTGACGAAAAGTTGGAAGGTGGAGACAGTAGCTTTCTATTTGCGAACGTTTCCTCCATGTCCTTATCATAGTTGATGGATTGGATTAATTGTATCTATTCCATGAAGCTGTCCTCAAAATGGAGTTATGTGTCATTTTCCCTAAAGCTTTCCCTGTAGTCTCAGTAACGCATCCAGCTGGGTCACAGGTTCAGGAGTTTTCCCTCTAAAGGGAAATTTTTCATAGGGAAAGATATTGTTGAAATGCAGAATGATTGCTGAATTGTTACAGATTTTTCAGAGTGGAGGAAATAGAGTATGAAAGTGGAAGGGATGTACTCTCTGTCCAGCAGGGCACATAATCTCTTTAAAAGTTGGGGGGGGGAGAACCTACACTCTAAATGATAGGAATAATAATAGAAATTATTTGATATCTGAAGGTGGAATATTCTATTAATTACCAGATTCTCCTCACACCATAAATGAATAATGTAGTGCAATGGAGTATAGGAGGAAACTATATTGTTGCCAGTTTCAGATCAGTGTGGTTTTTTCACACCCTTATTTGAAGGGAATAATTTAGCTCAGTTGATGCACATTTTACTCAGTTATCTATCAGTAAACCACTTGGAAAGAAGCAAAGTGTAGATCAGGCTAGCTGCATTTCTCCTGATAGGAGAGACAAAGGGCAGCAGAGAGATCTGAAATACCCAACAGAGAGCTAAGTCAGGGTTTGTTTGCTATTTGGCAGTAGATGTCAACTGGTGATGGTTTATGAATGATATCTACAAACTGCAGTTTGAGAAGGGCAAAACCATTTTGAATCAGGCACAGAACACCCTTGAATCAGGCACAGAACACCCTGGAAGAACTCTTTATATTCTAGACCTCCATCTCTGGGGTTGTCAGGTAATGGGAGGAAAGCTTTTATAGATGTAAGTTTGCTTCAGGTAAGTTCTTAAATGCTTGTTGGCAGAGTAAAACTAATTGCTCTGCTTGATTGTTGCATGTACAGAATTCCCCTAGTTCTCTGCGCTGTTACCTCATTAATGGAGGCTTTAATACCTGTCCTGCCTTATACTTAGACTGTGAGCCCCATGTCGGACAGGGGCTGCATCCAGCCTAATTATCTTGTTTCTACCCCAGGGCTTAGTACTTGACTCATAGAAAGTGCTTATCAAATACCATGGTTATGATTCTTTTTGGAGATTTCACAAGCATCTTTTTGAGTACATAGGGCCCAAGTGGGCTCAGTCTTGATTGGGAATTTGTAAGCATGACTGCTTTGATAATTCAAGTTGTTAATCAATTGATCAATCAATGGTATTTGTTGAGCTCTTACTATGTGCAAAGCACTATGCTAACTACTTGGGAGAGAACAAATTAACAGAATTAGCAGATATATTCCCTGTCCATAATGGCATTCATGACTGTTAATTGTTCAGTTTGAGGAGACTGGTCACTTCCCTCAGGTCCAGCTGAATGACTATTTAAGCTGTCTGACTCTGGGATCACAAAGGTTGTCAACCCATTTCATTGCCATGTCTTAAAAGTACTGGGTCACACAGTCTATATTGAAATTAATGGCCTCATGACGGCACACTACATAGCTGGAGGATTTTGGAAATGGTGACTTCTAGGGTTTCAAAGCTTTGAACAGTGCAATTAATGAGATACAACTATTACCCTTTTCTCTTCCTGTTTTCCTTTTCTTAAAAATTCTGCCCTTGATTTTCTTTCAGGGGTAAGTGATTAACCTCTAGATAGGAGGCAGAGGGCCAAAACCTCTCTCTGGGAAGGCAAAGAGGTACTGTATACCCACTGAACCATTAGAAACTCATTACTACTGCAGTAAAAGGATTGATCCCATCATTAAAACTCCCTTAGAACTTTAACAATTAACCCATGTGCAATTAAATGCTGGCAGCCTAGAAAGCTCACTAATAAATCAGCATTTTATTTCTGAAGGGAAGAGGGAAGAGAGATATTAATATACCACAGCATATGGGATTAATATAAATTAGGAAATAATAAAACAAGTAGATTGAAGCCATGAAGCCACTGCCAAATTTAGAGTTGATAGATCTAGTCTGAATGTCATTTATTACAAGTGAACAACTTGATTGTATACCTGCAATTAGGTATCATATTTATGTCTTATACTTGTTAGCATCAATGGTCAAAAGGGTCTTGTTTCTTATAAGAGATATCTATCAACCAGGTCTGATATGAAGTTCACAGGAAGAAAAACCTTCAGTTCTCCTATGATGCGTGGGATATGTTCTTGCAAATTCACATTAAGAAAAACTTGTTGCTCTTGCCGAGTCCTCTGCTCCAGTGACAGACCCACAGGCTTTTGCTTCTTACACCGGATACCATGGTGACCATACGGACTCATGTTATCAAATGAACATTTCCAAATTATTTACTGAGGGTCTCACCCAACCCTCAGCAAGACATGGTTTATGGCACAATTCTGTGTAGATGCACTTTCCATCCAAGAGAACTCACAAAGACCAAGCCTAGATCCCATTATATGATGGGAAAGTGGAGATTTTGAAGCCATGGTTTTCTCAGATAAAGCTTTCAGTGAGCAGTAGAGAAGGAAAAGGTGGTGGCAACAATGCCTGGACACAGGAGGCGGTTGGTGTCTGGAAGCATCCTGGGGTGCTGATAATAATAATAATAATAATAATAATAATAATGATAATAATTGTGGTATTTGTTAGATGCTTACTATGTGCCAGGCTCTCTACTAAACACTGGTGTGGATACAAGCAAATCAGGATGGAAACAGTCCCTTTCCCATATGGTGCTCACAGTCTTCAGCCTTAGTTTACGGATGAGGTAACTGAGGCCCAAGGAAATGAAGTGACTTGTCCAAGGTCACATAGCAGACAAGTGGCAGAGCTGGGATTAGGACCCAGGTCAAGGCTCTATCCACTAGGCCATGCCACTTCTGATGTTTTTGCATGTCCTTGTCTGTATCTCCTTTCAAGGTGGTGAGAGATGGAGCTCTACCTAGTGGGAATAAAATTCCCACACAGAGCAGTCACAAAACTCAGCCAAGATTGGAACCTCTGGCTTGTGTCTTCCAGTCCTGTGCTCTTTCTGCTAGCCCATTAGCCTCCTGCTAATACGGGTCACTGCCACCACCACCCTGCCCCCCGCAAGCATGACCAATGAGGAAAATGGAGCTGACAGGATGGCTGCTGTCATCTGTCGAATCCCAGCTCTGCCACTTGTTGTCTGTGTGACTGTGGGCAAGTCACTTAACTTCTCTGTGCCTCAGTTCCCTCATCTGTAAAATGGGGATGAAGACTGTGAGCCCCCTGTGGGACAACCTGATTCCCCTGTGTCTACCCCAGTGCTTAGAACAGTGCTCTGCACATAGTAAGCGCTTAACAAATACCAACATTATTATTATTATTATCTGTCCAAGGGATCTGGACACTTATCGCCTACCCTCTGCACCCTGGGTATCCAGCTGAGTTCAACATTTCTAGTCTCTATTTGGTGGTCCCCTCACTCTGCACTGCCTGGACCCATAGGATGGAGCCAATGGCTTTGGGAAAGTCACACCAAGATGTGCGAAGCAGCATGGCTTAGTGGAGAGAGCACAGACCTGGGAGTCAGAAGGTCATGCTAGCTCCAGGGACCAAGTAGCTGGGTGGGAGCTGCTGAAGTACCTCCCCGAGGCCCGGTCTGCCTGCACCGTTGTCTCGAGCTGTTGCTTGAAAGCCCTCACCCCCATCTTTCCACCTCTGCCTCGTCTTCCTTAACCCCATCCCAACTCTTTCTTATACCCTGTCCCTCTAGCTGGGCAGCATGCAGATAGTTGGGCCAGGGCAAGGCATCAACTCCAGATAATAGTAACTATAATTATGGTACTTGTTAAGGGCTTACTATGTACTTACACTGTAATAATCTCTGGGCTAGATACAAGATAAATTGGACACATTGCCTGTCCTAAGTGGGAGTCACATGCTACCTAGGAGGTACAACACGTATTGAATCCCCATTTTACTGTTGAGAAAACTGAGGGACCAAGAATTTAAGTGGCTTCCTCAAGATCACACAGTAGACAAGTGGCAGAGCTGGAATTAGAACCCAGGTTCTCTCACTCCCAGGTCCGTGCTCTACCCACTGGGTATCTCCCAGAACTGCAGCCGCGGCCTGTGGAAGGAGCCAGCACCCAGGAGCAGGGTGGCATGTCTATAAGCCAAACTGTTCCCACTGGGTCTGATGGAGCCTGGAGTTCTAGCACATGGAAAGTACTTGATAAAAACCAGAGTAAATGAAACTCTAACAGCTTACTTTAATAATTGTGATATATGTTAAATGCTTACTGTGTATCAAGCACTGTTCTAAGCACTGGGGATGATACAGAAGCAGCTTGGGCTAGTGGATAGAGGACGAGCCTGGGGGTCAGATGGACCTGGGTTCTAATACTGGCTCTGCCACATGTCTGCTGGGTCACTTAACTTCTCTATGCCTCAGTTACCTCATCTATAAAATGGGGATTAAGACTGTGAGCTCCATGTGGTACAAGAACTGTGTCCAACCTTTCATTCAATAGTATTTATTGAGAGCTTACTATGTGCAGAGCACTGTACTAAGCGCTTGGAATGAACAAATTGGCAACAGAGACAGTCCCTGCCGTTTGACGGGCTTACAGTCTAACCTGGTAAATCCCAGTGCTTAGAATAGTGCTTGGCACATAGCAAGTGCTTAATGAGTACCATAATTATTATCATTGTTATTAAGATGATGTCAGACACAGTCCCTGTCCAATAGAGGGCTCACAATGTCTTCATCTTGAGAAGTACCACCCTGTGGACATTGCCAAGTGCCCTGAATAAAAAGCACTGCACTTAATACCATTTCAGTGTTACAAGGAGAGACTTAACTGCCTATAACTGAAAGGTGCATGTTCTCAATCTTGCCAAGGTGTAGATGATTGGGCAGCTGGACTATAGCCAGAGGCATGCATTCTCAAGGCTGTGTCCCTTCCTCCCCACCAGCTCGTGAGATTAAACCAAAGCTGTGTCCTCCAAACAGTGACCAGAGGACATTAATGGTAGGACCCTCATCCTACCACCGCCCCACCTTTTCCTAGCTCTTTGGACCCCCACCATTTCCCTTCTTGTCCTCCCTCCCCCAGGCAATATATTTGTACAGGTGAAAAGAAGAGAGGATGACAAAGAAGGAAAAATTATTTTTAACTCCAAAGTTGCTTAAATAGAGTCATGACCCCTCTGAGGCTCAGGGGAAGACTGACTGGCAGGGATGAAAGTGGGTGAGTGAAGCTGCGTGAACCAGGAGTGGCAGAATCAGTGCTTCCAGGCAGATTGTCAGGCCTGAAGACCCTGAAGAATGAATGAATGAAGCTTTCATTCTCCACCATTTGTCACCCAAATTTTATGTGAATTTTTAAGCAAGAGCTCTTGTACCTTGCTAATTATTTTATTTCTTCATAAATGAACCCGGGCTAAACACTGCAGCAAACCAGTTCAGAGCAGTGTAACATCACACCAAACTGTCTCGCAATTCTTGCCCTTCCTGGAGTTTCCACAGCTCTGCTCTCCAAGCTAACTTTCATTGTGAATATGCAACAATAAAGACTGAATCCTCAACAGTCCACTTGGATGGACTGAGCACCGGGACTGCTGGGGAAGCAGTGTGGCCTAATGGAAAAAGCACCGGCCTGGAATTCAGAGGACCTGGGTTCTAATCTTGTCCTTGCCCCTTGCTTGCTGTGTGACCTAAGGGAAATCACTTGACTTTTCTGATCCTGAGTTTCTTCAACTGTAAAATGGGGTTTCAATATCTGTTCTCCCTCCTACTTAGACTGTGAACCCCATGTGGGACAGAGACTCTGTCCAACCTGACTAATTTGTATCTAACCCAGCATTTAGAACGGTGCTTGATAAATACCATTAAAAAAAGAAAAAGAAAGCCTTAGTTGAGCTGTGCAGTTGTGCTGTTTGTATTCAAGAAGGGATACAAGCACTCATCCCAGTGTAAATTTTTGCCCTCAGTTGGTAGGATGATTCAATTCTTCTCCCCACAGCCTGCTACAGTTGGTTGGGAAGAATCTAATCATAGTCTAATAAGAAATTGCTTTTAACTTATTTACCCAAGTCAGGTAAGATGTTTGAGTGATATTTGCCAACTCTACAGCTGCTGAGCAGAAAGTTTCTAAGGGAGACAGCTCCCAGCTTGCTAAAATATTGTTCTCTAAATTTAATATAGTCTCAGAAGGGGTACTGTAGTAAGCAGAGCTTGATGGAGCAAGGATGGTGATTCAGTCAATCAATAGTGTTTATTGAGCACTTACTATGTGCTGAGCATTGTACTAAGAGTCTGGGAGAGTACAATGTATCAGAAATTAACAGACACCTACACTGCCCATAATGAGTTTACAGTCTAGGGGGGTATCCCTTTGAGCCTCATAATGCTGCTTCCTGGCTCCTGTGCAGTGAGAAGGTGGGTGTCCCTGCAAGCCTCACACACTCCCACTCTGTCTCAACTTCTCTTAGGGTGTCACATCTACTGTAATAGCCCATGGGTCCTGTGGTCCCAACTCCTCCAGAGGACAGAGAGGAGGTGGAGGGGGACTATGGAGGTGTTTTGTTGCCACCGCTTCTCTGGAAGATGGTGTGAGAGGGGAGAAGGGCAGGGACATTAAGTGGGTTTGGGACAGTGGGACTGGGGCTGGGGAATCACAGAGTGAGCAACACTCCCTCTTCCCCAGCTCCGTCTTCTTGTCACTAGGCCAGTGACTATGTAACTTAAACCACTTAGACAACAGACGAAGTCCCTTATCCAGTCATCTTGAAGGACTTGGCTGAATAAACGGACTGCAGTTCAAACTGATGCTAGTCTTTCATGGAACCTTGGGATCAGAGTGAGGCTCAGACATGGACTTCCTTTCTAAAGTCTGATCTCCAGTTATCATCTGAGCTCTTTCTTCTCTTGGTGTTCTGGAGATTAAGCAGGCTAGATGCTGGATTAAGTGCTGTAGGAATTTGCTCCATTTATAGAGTTCTCCAGTCAGTTGCTTATCTTCCTTGCACTGGCTCTCAATTTAGAACGCCCAGGGAAAGTACCTGCAACTTTAATTATAGGCACTAGCAGGGTCAGAGGACAAAGGGCGATATCCCAGGAATGAGATGTGTGGAAGTGTGTGAAGATGGCTAAGGATTTGAGCCAAGAGGAAACCAGGTAGGCGAAAAAGCAGCTGGAAACCTAGAGAGCTCAGCTACTGGGAAACAAGAAAAAAAAGTGAAAATGTCAACCAAGGAACAGATTGGTTTGACAAGGTTATAATAGTGCCATCCTGATCAACCCTTCTGCAGGAAGAAATGAAGAATAAGGTGGCCTTTTGAAAAGGGGAATATAGTGTACAATGACCTATGTTTAATTAAGCCTGGTCTAGCTTCCTTCCCCACTCCAAACTGTACAATAGCTCCATGTTCACTGAATTTAGAAACCCCTTGGCTTTTTACCTAATAATAATAATAACAATAATATTAAGTACGCCAAGCTATAAGTAATAAGATAGATACAAGACACCCAGGTTGGACACTGTCTCTATCCCACTTAGGGATCACAGTATAAGTAGGAAGGAAGGCATGCATTTATCCCCCATGCTACAGATGAGGAAACTGAGGCTCAGAGAAGTTTATCAACTTGTCTAGAGGTTCACAGCAGGTTAGTGGCAGAGTTGGGATTAGAACCCAGATTCTCTGACTTCTAGGGCTGTGCTTTTTACCCTAGACCACTCTGCTTCTGCTATGACATGAGACATACCCCAGCAATTTTCAATAATTCTTCACCATAGTTTTTCGGGGAGCAAATC
Organism: Ornithorhynchus anatinus; assembly: GCF_004115215.2. Classification (NCBI taxonomy): domain Eukaryota; kingdom Metazoa; phylum Chordata; class Mammalia; order Monotremata; family Ornithorhynchidae; genus Ornithorhynchus; species Ornithorhynchus anatinus. The sequence goes on along the minus strand of NC_041728.1, from coordinate 49,467,617 downwards.
AGACCCTGATTTTATTGTAGTATAGTGCCAGATGTTTGCAAAGCTCTATTTGAAGCACTGGGAAAGAATTCACTGATAAGACTTAGTCTTTTGCCCCCAGGGAATTTATCATAAAAGAACCTATGTTGGAGGGGAGTGGGGAGAGAGTTTGGCAACAGATGCCTGGGGAAAGATGAAACAAAATCAAAAATAAAAGATAAGGACAATTACTAATACAATAAGAGCAATAGGGTATTAAGATTAGAGAAGCAAAGTATCACCTCCTCATTGATTAGGTAGAGCTGTTGAGAATACAATAGTCATAGTGACAGCCACAGGACTCTTCAACCTTCTAAAATTTGAGTTCGCATGCTGTCACTACTTCTTGGTCCTGTCCACCTTGAGGCGGGACTGATAGGAGTGCTGATGGTATGGGGATTAGCAAGTCTTTTTTCTTGGCAGTATGCTCAATGGTCCAAAGGTAAAAGGCTGAAGCTTCTTGATGTAAGCTTCTTGTGGGCAGGGAACATGTGTACCAACTCAGTTGTATTGTACTTTCCCAACTACTTAGTACAGTGCTTGGGAGAGTACATGAGAAGTTGCTTGGCCTACTGGATAGAGCACGGGCCTGGGAATCAGAAGGTCCTGGGTTATAATCCCGGGTCTGCCACTTGTCTGCTGTGTGACCTTGGCAAGTCACTTAATTCTCTACGCCTCAGTTTCCTCATTTGTGGCTGTGATTCCCATGTGGGACATGGGCTTTGCCCATCCTTTACCTTTATATCTACCCCAGCACAATTCCTGGCACATAGTAAACACTTAACAAATACCATAAAAAATACAGTGCTCTGCACACAGTAAGGTTTCAATAAATACAATTGACTGATGGATTGATTGATTGATTCTTGCAGCTTCTGCTTCTTCTCCCTGGTCAGTTGAAGCAGAACCTGATGGGAGTCCTCATGGAATGAGTGAATAAATGAATTAACAATTGTCAGTATAAACACAAGAATCATTAAAAACAACACGACTAGAAAGGCCAGTTATTTATTTTGTATCCCTTTCCACAGAATATCTGCATGAGTGTTCTGTAGTTTGTTGTTTACAAAACTAGGTGTATAAAACTGATTTTAGGTGATTCCTATTTTCCCACTGAAAATGTTACTCAGTAGCTTCCCTTATGACTTTCCCAGTTTACTGCTTTTACAGAGAAATACATTAAAGTTTTTTGTTGAAACATCATGTCTTTCACCATATTCTCTGAGTAGGGCATTAAATGTTGCAATAGTTGCTTTAACAAATGTCTAGGCTTTTAGTGTTCCACCTCCAGCAACTGGGGATGAATCCTCTCTCAAAGTTGGGTAAATTGTCAAGCACACAAGTCAGCATGGTTAATGTTGGGTGCTAATTCACCAGAAAAAAAAGCAGGGGGAGGGCTGCAGTTCATTCTAGGAACTAACTGAAATTTAGCTTTATTGAGTGCCACACACAAGGGGTTATTGTTTCTTCCAGGAGGGTTTTTTTCCCATCTCCAGAGCTCATGTTGTCCAAAAGCCACTGAGGTCAGTTTTACTGCTGGCATTTATTCCTTCTTCACAACTTTTCCAACCGTTAGCAATCAAATTACTACTATTCTGCAAATCACTGTCAGGTGTGAATTAAGAGCTTTATTTAAAGATTTCTGCTTCTTCCCATCAGCGACAAAGTGGTTTTTATAGAATAATACTAGTTGGCACTTAAGGATCTCAAGATGAAAAGACTTACATAAATGCTCTATTACCATTCTATTTAATCTAATCTACATTTCAATGACTTCTGTCCCTTCTCTGTGCAGGCTCCTTGACAGATAATTTGAATGGGCTCTTTTAACTCCTTCAGAACTAAGTTGGATTGAATGGTGAGGGGATAATTAACTCACTGCAGAGGGTGTGATGGATGGGGAAAACCTTGACTCTCTGAGCAGATTTGACACTTCATGGAGAAAATTGATACTCAAATCTTTGCCACTTTAAATTTAAATTTATTGCACAAAGCAGTTGGGTGATGGGCCATTACAAAGGAAGAACCAGGCATGGTCCCCTTTCCTGTGGGAAATTTTTTATTTTTATTTTTAAATCACATGGAGTAGGATGTAATGGAAAGGGCTTGAGGCTAAGATTTAGGAAATCTAACTTCTGGGAAAACAAAAACAAAATTGACTTTGAAGAAAAGACCTTCATCAAAGTCATTAAGAGCCTGGATTGCACTGAACACTGGGAAGGTACTTAGGGATATGAGAAAAATTAGGATCTCTTAAATCTAGAGAAGAAGGCAACCATAGAACCAATGGGCAGGTCAGCATTTTCAAGTTAACAATCCCATAATTAACAAGGTCCAGATAACAAATTCTCTTGGCCTCAGAGAAGCGGTGTGGTCTAGTGGTTACAGCATGGGTCTAGGAGTCAGAAGGACCTGGGTTTTAATCTTGGTTCTACTATATGCCTGCTGCGTGACCTTGGGCAAGTCACTTCTCTGTGCCTCAGTTACCTCATCTGTAAAGTGGGGATTAAGACTGTGACCCCCCGATGAGTAACATGGACTGTCCAACCTGATTATCTTGCTTCTATGCAGCGTGGCTCAGTGGAAAGAGCCTGGGCTTGGGAGTCAGAGGTCATGGGTTCGAGTCCCGGCTCTGCCACTTGTCAGCTGTGTTACTATGGGCAAGCCACTTCACTTCTCTTGGCCTCAGTGACTTCCTCTGTAAAATGGGGATTAAGACTGTGATCCTCACCTGGGACAACCTAATTACCCTGTATCTACCCCAGTGCTTAGAACAGTGCATGGCACATAGTAAGCGCTTAACAAATATCAACATTTTTTTAGTTCAGTACCTGGCACATTGTTAGTGCTTAAAAAAAGAATAAAAAGAGCAGCACAGAGTCCCTGGTCCCTCCCCTGAACAACCAAACCCTGTCCAATGTTGCAGGAAGTGGTGAAATTAGCTCTGTGTTCTTAAAGTCTTAAAGATCACATTTCTTCTTCACCCACTCCCTGCTCCTATAAAGATGGAACATGGACCACGTGCTTCCCTCCCCCATTGGCAGAAAGTACTCGAGGCAGGAGAGGCCGAGTTCTCTGTCTACAACTCTGTTAAATCATACTCTCCCAAGCACTTAGTATACTTTGCATGCAATAAGTGTTCAAAAACTACCATTGATCAATTGGTACAGCACTAATTAGATAGAAAGGGTTTGGATAAGTAGCCTAGATATAAAAGCATCATGAAACCTGAATTTAGAAGACTTTTAATGGGATACAAGAAATTATTCTATTGACTACTACCACCCTTATCTTGCCACCCCCATCTTTGAAGGGGCCGGTGGGTCTGGGTCAGTGGAACTGGACCCAGAGTAGTAGAGCATGCTGCATGTGGATTTGGATGCCCTGGCACCTCAAAGAGGTGGTCCACAGCACAGGTAGTTGAGGTTCTTGGGGTGGCCTCAGGTGAAATGGGATGGTGGGGGTGTGGAGGAGCATCCTGGGTCCACGGCATAGGCAGCATGGAGTCCCCTCTTAGTGCTACATGGCTCACCCCAGCCCATGAGGGTGACCCCGCAGCTCGGAGCCCCATTTCCCTGGCCCACAGGACTGACCCAAGAATGTGGAGTCCCTCTGCACTGCAGAGCTCCACTCAGACAGTGGTTTGGAGCAGGGGAGGGGAAGGAGGCCGGGGACATCCTGCAGCAGCAGAGGCTCTGTGAGCGAGGTCCGGAGCCCAGAGGGGGTGGTGGTGATGGGTGTGAAGGCAAGGGCCAGGAACCGGTATTTTCCACCGTGGAAGCACCTCGAGTCTCCCCTCTCTGCCAAGGAGCCCGAGCCTGAGGGAGGCAAACACTAAGCGCTTGAAAGAGAATAATACAAAAGAGTAGGTATAGATGGTCTACACCCACAAGGAGAAGGAAGATTTCATGTGGATGAAATCCAGAGCCATAGAGAAGCAGCGTGGCTCAGTTTAAAGAGCCCGGGCTTGGGAGTCAGAGTTGATGAGTTCGAATCCCAGCTCTGCCACTTGTCAGCTGTGTGACTGTGGGCAGGTCACTTCACTTCTCTGGGCCTCAGTGATCTCATCTGTAAAATGGGGATTAAGACTGTGAGCCTCATGTAGGACAACCTGCTTACCCAGTATCTCCCCCAGCGCTTAGAACAGTGCTCTGCACATAGTAAGCGCTTAACAAATACCAACATTATTATTAACATAATGTAGAGCTCCCATAAATCTGGGACTGCTGAGAACCCAACTTCCTATCTGTGGTTTCTTTTCACATGGATATCTTTTAATCAGGTTCTTAATTTGGACCTAGGGGACCCCATTAGGTTTTAATAATAGATATGACAAAACTCACCTCTTCTATTTTCATACCCATAATTATCAAGTGCAATTTCAAATGAGCCCACCTGGTCCAAGATTAATCCCTTTTGGATGCATTATTCTTTGATGTTTGGAGCAAATAATAAACCAAATTCAAATGTGAAACCTCTCTCCAATATATTCTGGACTATAACTGAGGACCAAGTTGTGTAGTTGGTATCGTGGAGGGGCAGCATGGACTAGTTGAATGAGTTTAGGCCTAGTAGTCACAGGACCTGGGTTTGAATCCTGATCCTACCAACTGAATGCTTTGTCACCTTTGGTAAGTCACTTAACTTCTCTTGCCTCAGTTTTCTCAACTATAAAATGGGGATGTGTCTGCTAATTCAGTTGTATTGTACTCTCCCAAACACGTACAGTGCTCTGCATATAGTAAACATTCAGTAAATATGATTGATTCATTCAGTCATTTTTACTGAGCACTTACTGGGAACAGAGCACTAAGCACTTGGGACAGTACAATACAACAATAAACAGAAACATTCCATGACCACCATGAGTTTTGATTGAGTGATTGATAATAGTAATTGTGGAATTTGCTGAAGGCTTACTATGTTCCAAACAAAATACTAAATACTGGAGTTCATATAAGGTCATCCTATCAGACACAGTCCCTTCCCTTTGTGAGCATTTAGAAAAATAATCAATGTCATATTTATTGAGTGATTACTGTGTGCAGAGCACTCTACTGAGTTCTTGGGAGAGTACAGCATAACATAGTTGGTAGACAGGTTCTCTGCCCACAATGAGCTTACAGCCCAGGGGGGAGCATAGTGTTAAAATTTAAAATCAGTTAAAATATCTTAAAGAAAGAAAAAAGTCACCACTTACATCTGATGGATGTACCTGTTTATTTTCAATATCTTTAGCACCCTACTTTCTTAAAACAGTTCCACTACTTAATTATTGCCTTAGAAGATGCACTGAACATCTAGACAAACTGTCAATTACTCAGCAAGATACAGTCTGGTTGAAAATATTCAGAGGTTTAAGTTGAACAGTTTAAGTAGACTATCTATTTTTGAGGTGAATATATGCAAGTTGTTTATCACTAGCTCCAAAGCAGCTTAAGTTCTATCATGAAGCCAGGTTTGAAGCAAGGGCCCAGAAGTCTAGAAAAGTTTTCCCCTCTGTTTTTCCTCTCCTTTATGACTCTCACTTACTGGACTTTCATTTGATGGAAACTGCTCTATGGGTCCAGACTTTACTTGTCATCTCCAACTGCCCGTTCTGTAGGGTGAATGATAATGTACCGGGTTGACTGGTGACTTCTGACTTGGCTTTGAATGAGTCAGTTGCCCAGAAAAATGGGGAGATGTCTGGTTTGGCAAACTTGATGAAGGTAGGAGGAAAAAGGATAGAGGATGGAAGCTTGAGGTTTTTTTGTTAGGATGGAGTGTCCTAAAGGGAGTTACAATGCCCTTTTCAAGGCAAATCTAGGTGAACGAAGGTGGTAGATTTTGAACACCGGGCAACTAGGTCCTTTGCCTTCTTGCCCAACCTCCTCTTTGCTCAGAAGATCTAGACCTCTTACACATGCCCCATGTGATCCATACAGTAGTTCCACTTGTGCAGATATTACTATCAAATGACAAAACAGGATCATAAACAAGGGTGTCTTAGCAGTCTGATCCATAGCATGAAAGGAGTGTTCCACTGGAGGGTAAACTTCTCGTGAGCAGGGATTGTGTCTTCCAGCTCTGTTGTAAGTGCTAAGTGCTCCCAAGTGCTAAGTGCTTAATAAAGACCATTAATTGATTGATTTCATGTTGGATGCATTCTTGGATGGTTGGGACATGGGAAAAAAGTGAATGACAACAGGATAATCGAGCCTGCTCTCAGGTGTTGTAATCCCATAACAGGGTGGACAGTTCTGTGAAGCAAAATATGATGTGGTTAGATTATTATTGTTGTTATTATTATTAATAATAATTATAATGAGCATTTACCATGTGCCAAGCACTGCAGTTATCATAGGGATAGATAAATGATAATTGGATTAGACATAGTCTCTGTTCCACATGGGACTTTCAGTCTTAAGTAGGAGGGAGAACAGATATCATATTCCCATTTTGCAGTTGAGGAAACTGAGGCACACAGCAGGGAAGAGGCAGAGCCAGGTTTAAAATAGAGGTCTCTGACTCCCAGGCCTATCGTCTTTCCATTAAGCTAGTACAGAAGATGGTAGTTCAGTCTGATGGGCAGTAATCATCATTGTCAATGTTATTTTTTGAGTGTTTACTGTGTGCAGAGTGCTGAACTAAGCATTTGGGACTCCTGGACTGAAAGACTCCAAAGTGACAGAAGGACTGGACTGCCCACTATGGGTGTGTATACTGAGGAGCACACTTAGCCCCAAGAAGATGACAGCTCCCAACCAAGACCATACCACCAGGCTGGCTTACAGTCTGCCAGGTGACCAGTGGGCCACCAGCCGGTGCATGACCATGCTTCTCCCACCCTTTACCTACTCAGCAAGGCCTCTGGACCAGGGACCTGTGGAATCGTTCTGAGTTATCAACTTCTGATGGTGATTTTTTGCCAACAGTATGAAAAAGTTACTGACTCTACAACTTTTGTACTGACATCAGTCAATTGTATTTATTGAAGCAGCGTGTCACAGTGGGAAGAGCCCGGGCTTGGGAGTCAGAGTTCATGGGTTTGAAGTCCGGCTCTGCCGCTTGCCAGCTGTGTGACTTGGGGCAAGTCACTTAACTTCTCTGTGCCTCAGTTACCTCATGTGTAAAATGGGGATTAAAACTGTGAGCCCCACGTGGTACAGCCTGATCTCCTTGTATCCACCAGCGCTTAGAACAGTGCTTTGCACAGAGTAAGCGCTTAACAAATACCACCATTTATTTATTTATTGAGCATTCATTCATTCATTCAATAGTATTTATTGAGCGCTTACTATGTGCAGAGCACTGTACTAAGCGCTTGGAATGAACAAGTCGGCAACAGATAGAGACAGTCCCTGCCATTTGACGGGCTTACAGTCTAATCGGGAGAGACAGACAGACAAGAACAATGGCAATAAATAGAGTAAAGGGGAAGAACATCTCGTAAAAACAATGGCAACTAAATAGAATCAAGGCAATGTACATTTCATTAACAAAATAAATAGGGTAATGAAAATATATACAATTGAGCGGACGAGTACAGTGCTGAGGGGATGGGAAGGGAGAGGGGGAGGACCAGAGGGAAATGGGGGGAAAAGAGGGTTAAGCTGCGGAGAGGTGAAGGGGGGTGGTAGAGGGAGTAGAGGGAGAAGAGGAGCTCAGTCTGGGAAGGCCTCTTGGAGGAGGTGAGTTTTAAGTAGGGTTTTGAAGAGGGGAAGAGAATCAGGTTGGCGGAGGTGAGGAGGGAGGGCATTCCAGGACCACGGGAGGATGTGGCCCAGGTGTCGACGGCGTGATAGGCGAGACCGAGGGACGGTGAGGAGGTGGGCAGCAGAGGAGCGGAGCATGCGGGGTGGGCGGTAGAAAGAGAGAAGGGAGGAGAGGTAGGAAGGGGCAAGGTGATGTAGAGCCTTGAAGCCTAGAGTGAGGAGTTTTTGTTTGGAGAGGAGGTTGATAGGCAACCACTGGAGTTGTTTAAGAAGGGGAGTGACATGCCCAGAGTGTTTCTGCAGGAAGATGAGCCGGGTAGCGGAGTGAAGAATAGACTGGAGCGGGACGAGAGAGGAGGAAGGGAGATCAGAGAGAAGGCTGACACAGTAGTCTAGCCGGGATATAACGAGAGCCCGTAGCAGTAAGGTAGCCGTTTGGGTGGAGAGGAAAGGGCGGATTTTGGTGATATTGTAAAGGTGAAACCGGCAGGTCTTGGTAACGGATAGGATGTGTGGGGTGAAGGAGAGAGACGAGTCAAGGATGACACCGAGATAGTGTGCTTATCATTATACTAAGTACTTGAGAGAGTACAATATAAAAGAGTTGGTAAACATTCCCTGGCCCACAGAGAGCTAAATATAAGCTATATAAGCTAAATGTAAGATAAATAAATAAATTTCAGATATGTACATAAGTGCTGTGAAGCTAAGAGAGGGGTGAACACAGGTTGCAAATCCAAATGCAAGGGAGATGCAGAAGGGAGTGAAAGAAGAGGAAATGAGGGACTAGTTGGGGAAGACCTCTTGGAGGAGATGTGATTTTAGTAAGGCTTTGAAGGGGTGGAGTGTGATCGTCTGTTAATTATGAAGGGGAAGGGTGTTTCAGGCCATAGACAGGACGTGGGTGAGAGAATGGTGGTGACATAGAAGAGATCGAATGAACTGACAACATTTTTCTTAGTGTAAGATGATGGTTGGTTGCTGGTTGTGGCATCTTTTTGGTCCAGAGCTAGACGATGCGAGTGCCTAGACAAGAGAGGTAGGGCTCTGCAGGGCATGCAGGCATAGGCATGGAGATAATCAGAATTTGCCTAGAAACCCCTTCCTTTCTCTCTGTTTCCCTGTCACTTGCTATCACTGATTTCTCAAACAGCAGCTCTGGTTTCTCTCATCTAGGCAAACTGATCTGGGGACCTAAGGATTGTTCTTAAGAGAAGACAGGGGAAGGAGGAGAAGAGTGAGACAAAGAGAGGGGCATGTTGCGAAGGAGGAGAGAGGTGAAGACGGAGGAATAAAAAGAGGGAAAAAGCAGCATGGCCTAGTGTCAAGAGCAGGGCCTTGGGAGTCAGAGTTGGTGGGTTCTAATCCAGGCTCTGCTACTTGTCTGCTGTGTGACCATGGGAAAATCACTTAACTTCTTTGTCCTCTGTTATCTCATCTGTAAAATGGGGATTAAAACTGTAAGCCCCATGTAAGGCAGGGACTGTGTCCAAACTGATTACCTTGTATCTACCCCAGTGCTTAGAACAGTGCTTGGATAATAGTAAGTGCTTAACAATAATAATAATAATGTTGGTATTTGTTAAGCGCTTACTATGTGCAGAGCACTGTTCTAAGTGCTGGGGTAGATACAGGGTCATCAGGTTGTCCCACGTGAGGCTCACAGTCTTAATCCCCATTTTACAGATGAGGTAACTGAGTCACCGAGAAGTGAAGTGACTTGCCCACAGTCACACAGCTGCCAAGTGGCAGAGCTGGGATTCGAACCCATGACCTCTGACCCCCAAGCCCATGCTCTTTCCACTGATACATGCTGCTTCTCATTATTATTAAAATGGAGAAGGTGAGGGAGAAGAAAAAGGGAAAGGGGGGAGAACGGAAAGGTGAAGTGTAGGAGGAAAGACATGTACAGTGTTTGTCACATAGTAAGTGCTTAACAAATACAGTTATTATTACTTTTGTTGCTAAGAGAGGAAGGGGAAGGTAAGTTGGGTGTAAGGAAAGAGGAGACTGTAAAGGCTTTCTCCCTTTCCCTTCTTTTACTCATTCCTTCTTCTGTTTTGCAGCTGGTCAGTCACATCATGGGCAAAATGGTGAATAGGGGCATCAGGACCCAGATAGGTGGTCCCCCTTATTAGTATCATTAGCAGCAGGCAGCTCACCTGTCCCAGATCTGGCCATCAGATGAAGAAGAGGGGAAAATCCATCATGGCTTCAAATTCCAGGATTGGAGCTGCCACTACCGCTGATTGGCCAAGGGCCACAGAGGTTGCTCCCTGGTGATGGAGTTGTTAGTGTTTTGCCATTTCCCCAAGTAACCATGGCTTCCTTATGTTCCCGGGACAGCAGGCTTCTGTGCTGGGGAGTTGCTCTGCGTGGTGCAGAAAAAATGACATTTCTCTGGCTGCTGCTATCCTGGCCTAGAGGCTGCCCCTATTAAAAATAGTGAAGTAGTTTTGTGGGCTTTATGGATAGGACCAATTTTCAGTCATTTTAACAGCTTGGTCATGAATTTATGTATGGCTGGCATTGCTGGTCCCCCTCATCTGAAAGGGACTGCAGAGTGGAGCAGATGTCTTGCCGTTGCCACCATTTTGATGTCTGGCTTTAAATTGTGAGCCCCTGAGGGACAGGGCTTGTGACTGAGTCCCCCTTGTGTAATTTTTCCCAGCAGTTTACTATAGTGCTCTGCACACAGTAAGCACTTCATAAATACTGTTACTATTGCTACTATGGTCTTTGCGCCTGCTGCCTCTACCTCTGCACACTGACCCGTCTTAATGGAACGACCAGACATTTACAAGGGCCTTGGTCCCCCTGTTGCTATGAGTCAAGTTTTACTTTCACCCTTGTTGAAATATGAAGGAAGGAGAATGCTGATGTAATATCTTCTTTAGAAATTTGGAATTACAGAAGCAGCATAGCCTAGGAGACAGAGCACCGGCCTAGGAGTCAGAAGAAACTGGGTTCTAATCCCAGCTCTGCCACTTGTCTGCACTGTGACCTTAGGCAAGTCACTTAGCTTCTCTGTGCCTCAATTACCTCGCCTCCAAAATAAGGATTAAGACTGTGATCCCTGTTTTTGAGAGGGACTGTGTCCAATCTGTTTAACTTGTATCTATCCCAGGACTTAGTACAGTTCCTGGCATATGCCGCTTAATACCATAAAAAAAATCTGGAAATATTATCCAAGTGCAAGTATTAATTGCTCCATTTCATGGGCACCATTACCTTAAGCAATTTACCCAAGGTGACACTGCAAATCAGCTTGAGAACTCTGAGGAATCAGGGTAGCATTCTGAACCCCGAAGCCATGATGAGTCAGTCCCCCATGGAAATACACTGTAAGAACTGTACAGAAGTTGCGAATCAATTTTGTGCTTCAGTTGATAGAAATTTAATGGAATTGTATTAATCCAATATAATTATAATTGAATTGTATTAATCTGGCATTGATTCATTTGAAATACACCTATACTCTCTTGGACTTGATAGACTGGATATAAATAGATCCCAAAATGGAAAAGAAAGTCAGCTGTTTATACCTCATTTCACCTGGCTTTTTGGTCCATGCCAAATTAAACTTCCAAGCATATTATCTGCCTGAAGCCCTAGATCATTCCAAAGTATGCATGATACATAGCCAAGGTTTATGAAAATCACTGACATTTTCCATACACCTGGTCCACACTTTGGGTTTGGGAAAACTTGGATAGGGTTCAGATTTTCTCATGGAACTTTTTCCTAGATTTATGAATTCAGCACTCTGATGGTGGTTTACAGGATGTAACTGTCCACTTGGAATTGGTCCCTCGTGAAAACTCTATGGCATTTTGGGTAACAAACCCCTATTGGCTATTCTGTCATCACAGACTGAAGCTAGATTTGAAAAAAAAAATCTAAAAAATTTCTCTGCTGCTAACCTGGTCTAGAGGTTGCCCCTATTAAAAATAGTGAATAGTTTTGTGGGCTTTATAAAAAAGAAAAAAAAAAGTGTGATCGGAAAAGCTAGCCTCATGCAGCATTACACAGGAGGCTGGATACTTATATTCCAGAGAAAGGACAAAAAAGGCCAACCTTTTCTTGGTAACAGCTCATCAACAGGCTTGGCTACATGTGGCTAATTAACAAAAAAGGGGTGTTTTGGTGATGACATTTAGGTTATTCCCAACCCAAGGGCTTCAATCTTCTCCTAGACAACCATAAGTCTCTTGCTCTAATATTGCCCACCAGTAGAGGTTAAGCCAAACACACAAAGTAGTATATTTCCTTTTGCTGATAGATTAAAATAAATCAGATGGTGGGCCTTGAAAACAAAAGAATAGAATCTTTTTTTAAAAAAAATCACCATTTTTGCTATGCTTCTTTGACTATTGAGGATGTTGGCATGGCTTTCTCTAGTAATTGACTCTGGTGCCTGTCACAAGAAAAGGATGAGGGTGGGTCATTGGGCTTAGGACAAATGCCAATTGGGTAGGTGGGTGTGTAGCTGTAATTTTTTCAGGGGTACCCAGCAAAAACTACTTGACACATTATTCTGACTTCAATTTAAGACTGACAGACGAGTACTAGTCATTTGGACTTCTGCATAAAGCCCCCAAACATTCAGGGGAGTAGTGGTATCCTAAAGAAGTCACCCATCATCTCCACTTTATGTCCCCACACACAAGGGCAGTAGGCCTGCATCTATGAGACTGAGTCACCTGGAGGTGGTTAGGTGCTTAACGAAACATTATTCTTAATGATCTGAGCAGATGGTAGTCACCCCTATCTTCTCTCTTTCCTCCCACAAGCCTAACTGGTCTTACTTTCTGATAAATCAAAGTGAATAATATATAGATATTGGTGGCAAATAAATGCAAACTCAGCCTCTTTGTTTTTTAATTGGCCCCTCAAGCGAGAACAGGGAAAACAGTGGCTGCTACAATGCTCCACTGTGGAGATATGATAACCCATCTCTTTAATATTGAAACAAAGAAGCCTTTGCTCTGTTTTCTGCATGGCTGTTTTGTGCCTTTTCAGGGATGGAAGAGTTGACATTGATGGGAACTAATTCAAAGCTTGGACTTTTTCCATGGCTGATTTCATACTATTACTCCTCATTTTACCACTTGTAGCATATGAAATCATTTTCTCCTTTTTCATGTATAAGCCTTTCAAACATTTGTAGACTCCTTTCATTTGCTTTGCCCTTAGTGGGGTTCTACATATTTAATTCTTGTAAATCTTCCTTACCTTCATTTCTCAATTACTTTCAGTCTCATTTCTGGCCCCCTTTGGTTTTGTCTGCTCTTGTTGGACACCTTTTTCTGAAGCACATGGACTGGAATTGTAAGGTCTTCATTGGAATCACTGTCATTCTTCTTTCACATCTTCTTGCTTGCCCTCTTTCAGACATCCTGAGTTATCTGGTCTTCTCACAGCTTGGGATAGAAAAGAAGTGGGAGCTTTTTATGGTATTTGTTAAGTGCTTACTTTGTGCCAGGCACTGTACTAAGCACTGGGTTAGATAGAAACTTAATCTGTTTGGCCATAGTCCATATCCCATATGGGGCTCACAATCTTAATCCCTGTCTTACAAATGGGGTAACTGAGGCACAGAGAAGTTAAGTAATTTGCCCAAAGTCACAGTACAGACAAGAGGTAAAGCTGGGATTAGAACCGAGAGCCTTCTGATTCTCAGGCCCATGCTCTTTCCACTAGGCTCAGCTACTTCTCACTCTGCATTTGTTCCATGACTTGGAAAAATTATTCTAATGTGCTGTAGATGATATAAGTGTTTAGAGTAATCTCTCTGCCCAACTGCTCTTCTATCAATCCTAAAGTGGGATAGATTTGAGCTCTTGATGAGATGGTTAGTAATTTGTAATGAAATGTTTTCTTTGTAATATTTAATACTGAAGCATCCCCCTCCCCACAAAATGGATTAAATAGAGCAGCATGGCCTACTGGAAAGAGCACAGGCTTGGAAGTCAGAGGACCTGGGTTCTAATCATGGCTCCGCATTGGTCTGTTGTGCGGCCTTAGACAAATCACTGAAAGTCTCTCTGACTCAGTTTCCTCAGCTTCAAAATGGGGATTAAATCCTCCTCCCTCTGACCGTGACTGCAAGCCCAATGAGGGACAAGGACTGTGTCTGACCTGATTATTTTTTATCTACCCCAGCGCTTAGTACAGTGCTTGGCACATACTAAGTGCTTAACAAGTACCATTAAAATAAATAAAGCATAATAAAAGAGCATCAACTTCTTTGGGACCGTGGGCCTGGTTCTTTGAATTTGTTTTGTAGACTTCCTGCCCCACAAAAGATAAAACCTACTGTCATCCCCTATCCTTTTCTATCTGTTTCCCATTCCACCAGCTCCTTTTGCAAGACTTGCATGGACCAGTAGAGTGATGTTTTGCATTCCATATCACCATCCAGGTTATTAATTAAAGTTTACTATAGCAAGGGATTACTGTCACTAATGGGACACAAATAAAGTCTTGGAATGATGGTAGGCCTGAGTCACAGATTCATCATAATGCTCATGGTAAGCTACTTGTGGACAGTGGATCTGTCTACAAACTCTATTGTGCCAAACTCTCCAGAGCGCTCGGTGAAGTGCTCTGCATACAATAAATGCTCAGTCATTATCATTAATTGACTGTTAGTAGGCAAATCATATTTATTAAGCACTGTATGCATAGAACTGTACTAAGCACTTGGGTGAGTACCATACAACAATAGAAACATTCCCTAGCAACAACGAGTTTACATTCTAAAGATAAATAACAATTGATAAATAACAATTCTTCTGATCTCTGTTGAGTTGATGTAGATGGGAAAAGTCTGCTTGGGGATGATTCAGGAAATCCAACTGAACTATTCTTTTGTATTGCACTGGGGTTTATGTACCAGTCAGAGCACCTTTGTCATCTAACTTCTTTTTCACATCCCCTTTCTGCTGTAATAACAATTTGCCTGTGAGAGCAGCTAAGGATATGCAGCTGTAATTTACATAGTTGAGTGGGTCACAATGAAATTAAAAATGGGAAAGAAAAGATGATAGAAAGTTACATTAGACACTCAAAGAGGGAGATTCTAATTGTATGGGACGTTAATTTAGGAAAGAGGACCATATGTTCTGAAACAGTTCAGATCATCACTTGGCTCATTCATTTCTTTGGCAGGAAACTCAGCAAGGACGTTGGGACCACCGTGATCACATCACTCGTGTAAATGACTTCTTCCTGGTGAATGCCTCAGTACATCTGGGAACAAGGAAAGTGAAGGTAGGTGCCAAGAACAAAAATCAGTGGAAGTGAGAGACTACAGATGGGAAGAAGCTAACCATTCCTACTTGTCCTATGTCTTAATACATTCATTCATTAGTATTTATTGAGCGCTTACTATGTGCAGAGCACTGTACTAAGTGCTTGGAATGTACAATTCAGGAACAGATAGAGACAATCCCTGCCCAATAATGGGCTCACAGTCTAAATGACCATCTTTAATCTTGCTCTATCTAACTCTCTCTCTCTTTTTCTCTCTCTCTCCCGTGCGTGCGTGAGAACCTTCTCAATCCATATATAAGCCTCCAAGGAAAAAAAGCATCAACTCAAGAGTTGTTAAAAAGTAACAGGGATGTTCCCCCTCAACAAACATTTAATATAGTAACTTTTATGAGTAAATCAAAATTAAATCTTTCTTTGAGGCACTTAATTTGAGGAAGGACCCGAATTAGAAATATAGAAGAATTTCACCCCAGGGAAAGAGTTAGAGCAGCAATATTGTATTTTCCTCTTGTGCTCATTTTCTTTTTTTCTGGCTTTGATTAGTCCCAGAAGAAGATTGAGTTTGTTTCACATGATAAAGAAGGAGCCATAATGAAAAGTTTCATCACCTCCCACATGCTGATATTGTTCTACTGTGTCTCCACCCACCTCGATATTATTACTCGAAAATATCAGCAATGATTTTAGAGGTCTTAATACAAGCCTTCCATTTTTTTAAGCACCTCACACAGTTATACCAATCTGTCAGTAGCAAGTACGAGTGACAAGAGGAGATAAAGCGTTATTTATGCAGGGAGGTCCAATCCAGTTTTTAGTTGTTGGGCTGTGGTGTTGCTTTTTGTTGTTGTTGTTGAAAGATGACACTTTTGAAAGTGAAGTAGAACATTCATCCCTATAGGATTCTGGGAGGGGAAGTTTTACTCCTTTCCCATGACCCACTCACTTTATTCAGCAGATCTTCTAGGCCTGCTAGAGATCATCCTCCAAAATCCTCATCCCAGCAAATAAACTTTTTTAGCATTTTCTGAAAATTCACAGTGATGTTAAGATAAATTATTTTGAAAAATCCATCCCTCAGAATCATGACTCATTTTAAAAACCAGAGACACCAGTTTAAAAGTTGCTGTCCCATGCCTTAATTTGTCATAGACACTGTAGTACCAAGAGACGTGAATGTGGTAGCCACTTTTCTCCATGGTTATGGGACTATGTATAGATAGCTGACCTTTGTGGTAGAAGGTGCTGCTGCTGAGATCTTTTCCATAAGAGTGGGTGTGGATGAAGTGATTGCTTGTTTGCTACAATATGTAACAGCTGTGCCGTTAGTCATTAGCATTCACAATACAGCCCTGTTGTATAAAATGGAGCATTTTCAAAGGACTTACCACATCAGATTTAGGACAGCAATCTGCCTGAGCTTTAGATAGGCACGTTTCGATGTGGCCATGTCTGCAGGTGAGAGAAATATACATTCATTTGATCGTATTTATCGAGCAGTGCAGAGCACTGTACTAAACACTTGGAAAAGTACAAAACAACAGTAAACAGTGCCATTCCCTGCCCACAATGAGCTTACATGGTTATGGATTAGTAGAGAAAGATGGAAGAAACAGGTCCAACTTTTAGTCTGTCTTGAATATCTGCAATTTGTAAAACGAGAGTGGTGAAACAACCCACCAGATTGTCCATCTGGCTTTATTTCTGGGAATTGCTTCTCATAACAGACCAGGAAATGGAAAGGTTACTGGGTTCAGTTCAGTTTTTTCAATTTTATAAGCTTTCTCTTGTCCTACACTATTCAAGGACCCCACTGATTGTTTTTTGGTTTGGAACATTTTTGCCGGTAGCTTATAGGTGTCATCCTGGGAACTGTGTTGTGTTCTAAGACCAAATGCCCCAGAGAATAGAGTCTTGTGGAGAAAGGTCGAGGAGATTCAGAAATTTTCCTTGAGTTGGGCTTGGGTTTATCCTGATGCATGACTCAGTAAAGTAAAGTAATTTCAAATATTACATACTATAACATAGCCCGATATATAGCCCTGATCACCTAAATTTCTGGACCACTTTCAACCCCGCTGTAATCAGATGCTATGACCCAGGATATAGTGACATCATGGAAACCACACAAGACTTTAAAAGCTGTATAGTTCTGGGCCTGATTGGTGCCCACTGCAGAAACCATGGTGATACAGTTTAAAAATGGGGCAAACCTGACAATATCTTAGTTCTGGGAGCCTCTTTCCGACAGCTACAATATGCTTTTGGGGATGTTGATGCTGAGGAAGGGCTGGAAAGCATCATCTCAGGTCTTTGAGGAGGAAGGACAATTGTGGTACTTTTTCCTAAATTATACTAGGAACCAAGAGGGGTGTGTTGAATCTAGAGTCAGTGCTCTTGCTCTAGTTTCTTTTTAAGGGGTCACTGAAGCAGCAGTACCTGGGGGCTTTCCCTCAGAGATACTGTAGATGGCACTTTCCCGGAGGATTTCCGATGCAAGTTCTGCTCTGAATCACCCATGTAATAAAAATAGATTGTGGTAAAGATTGGGTTTTTAGAAATGTGGTCTTAAAAGACTAAAACCACAAACTGGGCATATTTATGAGATAGTGAGTAAAGGACAATAAGTTCTGGAAGCAGGGTTTCTGTTGATGGTGCTAATTATTGGCATTTTAGAGAGTGATTTGATTGTGTTTGCTTGGCATCCCAAGTCACTTCCTCTCTTTTCTATTTTAGCCACAGTCCTATGTGCATATTATACAACTGATAAAACATGGGTAGTTTTCTCCATAGCAAATTTTATTCATTCTAACTGGAAATCTGTAATTGGAGTATAGTTTAGAGGATTCTGAAAAAAAAAAGTGCTTTGGGATTCAATCTAGAACTCTTCAATAGCAGCATTTAATTTGATTGAAAAATTGAATATAGGAGAATCAGAAGAATGGAAAAAGACTGACAAATAGAAATTCTAGCGGAGATTCTGTTTGAGAGCCCTAGGCCAATATTAGAAGAACCCCCTCAGCCCCTTCTGAACTCCTGCTCCCAGGGTCAAATATAGTAGTCATTTAGAACCATGTAGTACTGTGCTTTGTAGTTTGGGAGAGAGTGGGGCCAGTGGAAATTTAAAGTATTAGAGGAATTTCAAGTGGAGTATGGTCTGCACATCTCCACTTTGGGGAAGCAAGATACGTGGTTGAGCGAGGTTCTGGATAGTAAGTGTTGTCTGAAACACAACACAACCATACTGCTGTGGGACAAAGCATAATTTTCTGCAACCCCAAAGAGAAAATAAGTCCAGACAGCAGGGGAGGGGTGTGTGTGGGGGGAACTAAGCAGGTGCTAAGATTATCAGTGCCCAGAATACATTTTGCTATTGGCTGATTCAGTCACCCGAAGCCTCCCCACAGTTGGCTGGCTGTGAGTCCGAGGATCATAGAATTCAAATAAGTGTCCCAGTGTGTTGCAACTGCAGCAACACCTGGAGTGCATTGGCTTGTTTTGATTTGTTAAGGTCATTAATGGTATTCAATGACCCACCATATCTCTCCTTTCCCTGTTGGTGCCTTGGTGATCTAGTGGATGAAGAGGGAGGGACTGTAACCAGCATCCTTGAGGACTTCAGGTGAAAGTTCCCTTCAAGTGCTAACTCCTGCATCTAGGGGTTCAGGGGATAAATATGACCAGGCTGAAAAGAAGCATGACCATTCATTCATTCATTCATTAGTATTTATTGAGAGCTTACTATGTGCAGTTCACTGTACTAAACCCTTGGAATGTACAATTCGGCAACACAGAGAGACAATCCCTGTCCAATAATGGGCTCACATGACTTAGTGGAAGGAGCATGGACTTGGGAGTCAGTGGGACTTAGTTATAATACCAGCTCTGCCAATTGTCTGCTGTGAGATGTTGGGTAAGTCACTTCTCCATGCCTTAGTTACCTCATCTGTAAAATGGGGATTAGGACTGTTAGCCCCATGTGGGACTTGGACCATGTCCAATCTGATTGATTTGTATCTACCCCAGTGCTTAGAATAGTGCCTGGCACGTAGTAGCCACTTAACAAATGCCAGAATTGTTGTTATTATTATTATTATTACTATTATTATTATTCATCCATGGGGTTTTCCTGTATCCTAAAGAGGCAGGGCTGAAATTAGCACTTCCATATTAGTATTTTGGATAAATCTTGCTCAGGTTGAGCTGAATCCTTGGAACCATTTTTCTTTTATAAACCTCTCTTCCTCCATTTCCTCCTCCCATGTGTTTGGGTAATATATCCTGAGCAGGTGAGTTTTTATTTTTATATTGAGAGTAGTTTAAGTAGTCTTTAGACTGTGGCACCTCCTGGAAAGTAGGCGCCAACAATCTGTCTTATCCAGAGATGTTGGTAAGTGTTTGACCAGTTGAGAACCCTATAGCTTGCCAAGGCTGATAAGGCTGTGGCATAATTTTCCATCTTAAATATGTAGGATACCCCATCCAGGGGTGATCCGAACACTCTAATTCAGCAAGAAATGGTCATAAATGAGGTTCAACCAATTTATTTGCTATCTAGTAGGGGCCTATCACCCTTTCAGGGTCAAACCTGGAGAGTTTCCAGTATTCTACCAGTCTCGACTATGGGGTGGAGAGTCGAGTCGGGGCATATTCATTCCATTCCACTTGGCCAGTGGCTAGTGAGTGGAAGGCAAGCTGCTACAAGTCAAGACTCCCTTGTGCTGGACAGCAACAGCATGGGAGAAAATTGAGAGCAGAGACTTAGATTTACTGTGCGGAAGGAGACAATGGTAAACCACTTCAGTATTTTTACCAAGAAAACTCTATGGATACACTACCAGGATGATTGCAGATGGAAGTGGGTGTTCTGGGAGAGATGTGTCCATGGTGTTGCTACGGGTTGAGATGACTCAACAGCACAGGACAAGGGACGTATCTTTCAGGGAAGTGTGGGCTTCACAAACAGTGGGCCCCTCCTCATGCTATTTGTCCTCCTCCTCCTCCTCTTCCTCCCTGACCTCCACCTCCAGGAAGAAATAGACAGAAAGCTCACACTCTCTATCAGTCAATCAATCATATTTATTGAGCACTTACTGTGTGCAGAGCACTGCACTAAGCACTTGGGAGAGCACAGTGTAACAAAATAACAGAGTTGGTAGACACATTCACTGCCCACAGTGCTTAAACTCATTGTGGGCAGGGAATGTATCTGTTATACTGTACTCTCGCAAGCAATTAGTACAGTGTTGTTCACACCCAAGTGCTCAATAAATACAATTGACTGAGTCTAGAGAAGAGCTTACAGTCTACTTTCTAACACACACACACACACACACACACACACACACACACACAAAATCTCCCCACCCTCCCAGGCTTTATTTCTTGTTTTCCCTCCTTCAATTTCAATATTTCAACCAGATTTCCTTTTGCAGCTGAATTGTCTCTGAGCACCACATAAGCACCCTGGAGTTCTATTGTCTTCACCAAGCACAGCCATCCTGGGCCTGTCTTCTAAATGGGTGGTACTCCAAGCCTTCTTCTAGCATCATTAGGAACTAGGGAGGCCATCAGTGTTAGAATAGCCCCAGCTCTTGCTGGATCCTATGTCTCTTGGCTCCAAGTACTCTTCCCAGAGTTCTAGGCTGGCCAGCTCACATCTGCATGTTTGTTCACAGTGGCTAGGCTGTGGTATAGTGCAGAGTGTCAGGATAATTAGGTTGCAGATGTGAAACTTGTTGACATTCATGTTATTACTGTCCTCTGAATCAAAGGACACAAACACAAAAACTCATCCTCCTTCTAAGGCTGAAAAACACATTCTTTCATACCTATTTTGGAGGGCACATGGATGTTGTTGTGTCATGTATTGACTAATGAGTTAAACATTTAAGAGACATGATATGCTTACATGTGGTGCCTTCCAGTGTGGGGTTCAATGTCAGTAAGAATGGGATCTGCTTTGGGATCTGCTTTGGGATCTGAGGTGTGATATAACCCTGAGCCTTCATATATGCCCTCTGTTATAAAACTGAAGGTCTATAGAATCTTGAAAAGGTAAGCCTTTATGAGATAAGCATTAGTTAATTTCAAATATATTCATTCTGTTTAACTCTTTGGGGAAACCAGGTCACTATCTGCAAGGTGAAAGGAAACTTGGTGCTGGGTTCCCCAACCTCCATTCAAGATTATTAGATAGTCGACACTCCTGATCTTTTTCAGTTGATCCTCTTCAATTTTACCTTTACCTCTCTTTGCCTTAATGGTATCCATTTGCCTTACTGGTATTTGTCACTGTGGGTAGGGACATGTGAGATGTTTGGACAAGAGACTCTACCATCCAATAATCTTGTGTTAAATCTCAAATTTGAATAACCCTAATATTTAACTAGTATGTTGATGTTAATCTTAGAAAGAGGGTATGTTGAAAAGATGTTACGGTTTGGATATAAATGCAGAGACCTGAAGAAGGAGGAGAAGAGAGAAAAGGAGAGGGAGGAATTATGGGTTAGGACAAAATTTAAAACAAGTAGAGAATAAGCAGTTCTTGAATAAAAATAAGAAAATGAAAATGAGCCCCAATAACATACTTCTTATGGGCAAGGAATGTGTCTAACAATTCTGTTATACTGTACACTCCCAAGCGTTCAGTACAGTGTTCTGCATACAGTAAGTATTCAATAAATATCATTGATTAATTGATTAAGGACTCTCAAAAGTCCTAGCTCCAAGCCTCCCCATTCTACATTTTTTGAACCACAATCATTTTACCAGTAGATGGCAACAGAGATCCATTCCGCCTTTCAGAAAGGTAGAATCTGTGAGCCAGTAGGACAGGAAGATCCTTTTAAAAAATATAATCATTTTATTCACTCGTTCCCTGACACAGCCGAGGAACTGATTTGCAGGGTCACACATGTCTTATTACTTTCTAAAATAATCACACAGAAGGGCTTTCTGTTTGTTTGCTTCACCATTTCCACACCGTGGTGATTGTAAACCTGAAATATAACCAACAACTGCAAAAAAGACAATCCAAGGAGATTCTTAAGTAATTTCACCTCAGAAACGGTCTCTTTAGCGTTTCGTCAAGTGTTCACCTTGCAACCACCTATGGGAGGCAGTCTTGTCCATTTTCATCCTCACTCTCAAGAAAGTATGGGCAAATATTGAAAAAAGTCCTTTGGGGGCAGGGAGGGCTAGTTGCTGAATAAAACAAACCAAAATCTCCTCTTTCCGGAACTGAAGTACAGCTTTATTGAATAAGTCCTTATCAAATTCATACTCCAGGGGAAAACTAACTATTGACCTCCAGGCATCTTGTCCCTGGGATAACTTGATTCCCACCAGGTCTTTTACAATCTCATTATTCCAGGAGTAGGGTACAGCTTTGATGGGTTTTAATTGGTACTTCATGACCTGAAGTAATCTCTGGAACTACAGGTGAAAGTGGTGTTGGGGGCGTGGGGAGGAAGAGAAATCTGTAGATTTACAAATGAATAGGTCCTAGATTTAGCAGTTGACTTATTATGGAAGAAGAGGATCTGTTTCAAGTACTGATAGCTAATTGTGGCATATTTTGAATCAGTGTGCATTCTCTTAAAACTGAAATCTCATAAATCAAAGGGAGAATATCTCAAAAGGTGAAGAGTTGAAGGATGCTTAGAAAAGCAAGCAGCGTGGCCTAGAGAAGCAACGTGGCCTGATGAATTGAGCATGGGCCTGGGCATCAAAAAAGACCTGGGTTCCAATCCTGGCTCCGCCAACTTGTCTGCTTGGGCAAGTCTCTGAATCATTAGGCCATGTTGCTTCCTTCTCACCAAACCATCACCAGAACTATTCCTGGTGGACTTTTCATAAAAGAATAGGATAGAGTCAGGGCTGGGTCACATGGGAAGAAGGAAAGTGGTGAATGATGACAGCTTTTTCCATCAGTCATCAGAGAACTTCAGGCCCAAGAGTCTGCTATGTTGAAGATTCTCCAGATATAGGGAGATATATTCTCCAGCAATAAGTCATTGGGGAGAAAAAAAATATGACAAAATTCATATTATCAATAGCGAACTTAAAATTGAGGGGAATTGCTGCCTCTTGAGGTCTCAGTTGTACGAGATACCCTGTTGAGTGTGGACCATGCTGCATATACTTGATGGGTCCAGGGGATAAAGCACCAGATAAGATGTCCAGGACTTGGATTCAGCCTTGGCTCTGCCAGAAGCCCCGGGACCTTGAGCAGATACTTCACCTCTCATTGCCTCGTTATCTGTAAAATGACAATAAAAATGCTTGCCTCTATATTCATGTAAGAGATAGCAAGAAAATAAATATGACAGATGATAAGGACTTTGGACTCTTTGGACAAAAGGCTCATATTCAAAGGCTCATCCCATGAAGTCGTACTCCTGGAAGCCATTGGTTAAAGTGGATATTTGTCTGGTGTTCAGCTGGTCTGCTCTTTCTTGGGTTGGATAGGGCACCAGATGCCTTTATGTTTGGTCTTTGATTTTTCACTACCCAGTCTCCTGGCAAGCTAGGGGCCTATGGAGGGAATGCATAATCTCTTGAGCAAGTTGTGGGGGGAAGGTGAAGGCGTGGAAATATTCTAGGTGTGATTGAACTTTGCTTACTATCACAAAGTGGCACATATGTCATTATATCACACTGCCTGCCCATTGTAAAGCATGTATTTTCACGTGCATCTCTGTGCATTTGGTGTTTTGAGACCTATCACTGACCATTCTACTGATGGGCAGCTTTTCTAAAAGTGGATATAGATTGCTTTATACTCTTACTTAAATTTCTCTTCAATTTGTGGATGGTGTCAGGAGGTAGGAGATAGGCTAAATCCATATGTGTGTCTGTGTGTGTGTCTGTGTGTGTGTGTGAGAGAGAGAGAGGGAGAAAGAGAGAAAGAAAGAGAGATATGAAGAGGAGGAGGAGAAAGAGCAAGTGAGGTGGGCAAAAAACAGGAATGGGGAGAGGGGAGGAGAAAGAGGCAGAACAGGGTAGAGGTGGAGAGGGGACCAGAGAAAGAGAAAGGGATAGGTGGAATAGAGAAGAGAAGAAAGAATCTGCCCTATTAGACTTCTTCTCAAAGAAAATGATGGGGGACTATCTTCCACACAACTGAGGCAATACATAGCAGGAAATAATCCACACAAAGTTACTCTCAAAAGTAATATTGACATAGTGTTGACTTGGTTCAATTACTGATGCATTTCCATGTGTATGAAATACACACAGTTTTAAAAGATGGACATGTTTTTCTCTGGAGTGATGAAATATTCACCTAAATCCTTATATTTGTAATTGAAATTGTCTTTATGATGGGTCCCTCCTATCCTCCATATGAGTCATGCTATTCTCTTAGGTATGTAAGGACAGTCAGGCACAAAGTAGCTAAATGATTTTCTGAGAATCAGTGGCAGAGTGAAGACTAGATTGGAGCTGCCGGCGCTTCATTTCCTCTTTGTATTTGTGTAAGTACTCTGCTTAGTTCCCTGATTCTTTGACTTAAAGTAGTGCTCACCCCTAGGCCCTCTTCCACTGCAAAATATGAATATCCTGTGCTTCCATAGCAACTTTTCAACAGCAAACTGCATTAAGATCCCAACTTTCCTGAATGAAGGCAAATTTAAGCCTAACACTGAAAAGAAGAATTTGCAAAAAAAATATGTGTGGAGCATCTAGCCTTCTTCTAAAAATTCAACTATTAATTAGCAAACCTGCAGGAGTATATCAGCATGTAATTTTCATAATCCCTATTGAATACAACAAAGGTCTTAGTCACTCAGACGCATTCATGGTGATCCTACAAAAATAATCCCAAATGTGATTTTTTATAATGAAGTGGAAAGGAAAATCAGTAAAGAAACACTTTTCAGTTTCAAGCCTCTGCAAGAGCCCTAGTCATCAGCAAAAGTAAATGTAGATTTTTCAGAGATTTAAATACTACCTCTTTTTCAAAACCAAGAACAGTATACTCTAATCCCATCACAGGGTCATTACCATGGCAGCTTGATATGTCTTACATTATTAGCCATTTGCTGAATCTGTACTCATTATCAGGACCATCACTTGCAGGTAGCAAAAGCAATTAAAATATGGAATCCAAGAAAAAGTTTAGAATAAAAAAAAATGCCTAATAAGGAAAATCCCAAAGGCAACATACAAAGCATGGATTTAGCTCTTACAATAACCAGTACTTGTACATTATTCCTATTCCTGAGATATTCCTTACTTCCTTAATTAAAAGTTAGATTCAGACATCATCTGTCATCGCCTTGAAAATTTTGAGAAAGAAAGAATGGTGAATGAAATGTCAAAACAGTGCACCCCCCTGAAAAATTTAGGAAGCATCAAAATCAAAGGACATATGACTTTATTTTGATTTTCTGCATTCCTTGTAAATATGCTTGTTCTTTAGTAGTTGGGAGAGGCAATCATTGAAATGATCCCCTATTATATTCCTCCTAAGGAAGATTCTATGCATCTACCCACTCCGTTATCTTTTACTCTTCCAAATGTTTAGTACAGCACTGTGCATGTAGTAAGCACTCAGTTTTGATGTGTTCTCTAGGTTCTGCAGGAATAAGTGTTTTCACTACTTATTTTATGTAGAGCGTTTTTAAGGAATTAGATTTTTTAATGGTATTTGTCAAGTGCTTACTATATGCCAGGTACTGTAATAAATGCTGGGGTAGATAGACGCTAAACAGGTTGGACATAGTCCATGTCCCAAATGAGTGCTGACAGTTTTAATCCCCATTTTATAGATGAGGCAACAGAGGCACAAAGAAGCCAAGTGACTTCCTCAAGGTCCACAACAGCCAAGTGGTAGACTTGGGATTAGAGCTCAGGTCCTTCTGATTCCATGGCCCATACTTTACCCACTAGACCATGCTGATTCTTGAATAGGTGGACATTCTAGATGCAATTGCCATCTATCATGATGGAACTTGATGTCAGAAGGTATGGCTTGTACATAAGTGAAAAACAGGGTAGCCTAATGGATAAGGCTTGGGTCTGGGAGCCAAAGGAGTTAAATTCTACTCCCAAGTCTGATACTTGACTGCTGTATGACCTTGGGCAAGTCACTTAATTCCCTGTGCCTCCATTATCTCAACTGCAAAATGGGGATTCATTACCTGTACTTCCTCCCACTTAATCAGTGAGCCTCATGTGGGACAGGGACTGTATCTGACCTGATTAACTTTAATCTATCCCAGCATTTATAACAGTGCTTGGCACAGAGTAAGAGCTTAACAAATACCATAAAAAAGTATAGTGCTTCTTAAAGCACTGCATTTAACTATAACAAGAGGTTTCCTTAATGTGGAATTCATCAGGATGATAATCCCTATATTTGTGGACAACATCAATTTCAGGCCAGAGTTATGTATTAGGTCTTGGGATGGATTAAAAAAGTGATATGCCATTGGGAAAAAATATTTTCTTGCTATATCTAATCAAACAGCAGTTGTCTATATGTATGCTAGCTTCAAGAATAGACCTACACTGTCAAAGACAAACATAGCTCTCTAGTTTAGGCCACAATAATCGAGACGTATTGCCAGAATAGGCTCACTTTCATTGTTCTCGTCAGTGGGCATTTTTCTGGGCTTTCAGCATCAGCCAAACCTCAGGTCTTCCTTGTTTTGCCAAGAATTTCCAGTAAAAGAAATTCCATGCCAGAGATGGACTAGCCTTGTGAAAAGAGGAGCTGCAAATCAAAAGCATTATGTGGCTGAGAGCCCCAGATCAAAACCACTTCTGTTAATGGAATGATGGGGATTTGTACTGAACAGCAGTGGTGAAGAAAGGGACAGCTGGGCAGGGGTCTGGGGGTGGAGTCTGGTGTTGCACCCCTAACCAGCCCAGAGCCTCGTGGGTTTGTTTGGGGAACGAGATCTCTACCACTGTCGGAGGGAACTGTGGCACACTGCAACCTGCTGCAACAATAGCAAAATAATGAATAATAAAGCATAGGTACATAACCAGAACTAGGACATAGTAAGTGCTTAACAAAGAACACAAGTATTATCATTGCTATCATCATTATTATTATTATTATCAATAATAACCAAGAACTTGGGCTGGTTTCCTATCACCACACAACCATGCTTGAGGACCATCTCCAGGCAGGAGATGGGCTTGAATGGATTCAGTTCCCAAGCCTTAAAGCCCACTTTAGAAGCAGCAGCCCCGATCAGAGACAACACCTAAGAGGATGGAACTGGAGGAAAGTGTTGCTGACAACTGCCTTCCTTTGACAAAGTGCTGTCAACTGAAGACATAACCCTCCCTCCCCTGCCCCAACATCCCAGCACAAGCGAGCCGAGAGGGCAAGGGGTCTGAAACAGTGTCAGCTATTGAAACTAGACAGAGAGGTGTTGGAGAGGCATCATCTCTCCCTGGAACCCTCAGCCAGTGGTACCTCTCAACTCCATTGGTTCAGGGGGCACCTACGATCTCCCCAAGTCCCACTTATACCTTGTGTAATGTCCCGTGCCCCTCCTTGGGGCAGGTTTTCTCAGCTCCGATGTTACTCTTGGGCCATCTGTGTATCTACATATTTTTGGGTGCTCTCTGGTCAAGATTCTGCTCAGTTCTTGGAGGAGGTCATGGTCAGATCAGCAGGCCAAAGCTCTGTCCTTAGAGAAAGCCCCTACCACGAGGAAGAGGGAGGGAGTTTTCTTGCCTTTTCATGATTTGCACCTTTTATTCACCCCTCCATCCCAAAGCCCCTCAGCACTTATGTACATATCCTTAATTTATTTATATTAATGCCCATCTCCCCCTCTAGACTGTAGGCTCGTTGTAGGCACAGAACATGTCTATCCATTCTATTTTATTGTATTCTCCCAAATGGTTTTTACAGGGCTTTGCACAGAGTAAGCACTCAATAAATATGATTGATTTATTGATTGATTTCTGCTTTAAATACTTTGACAAGATTCCCTTTTATTCTTCAATGTCCATGATTTTGATGTCCTTTCTGGAGATACTGGAATCACCTTGCTTTAGTTGGATCCTAGTTGTCATTCTCGGATATTGCCAGTAACTCTCCTGCACCCTTCATCCTACCTTTTACCACCATTTTCCTCCTGGAAGCTTCCTCACCCTCTCTTCCTGTTCCTTCCAGTACCCACCCTCAAATGTTCTATATAACAACTACATGCCCCTCAGCCTCAAATTTCAGCCACTCTAACATCAAGAACTGGATTCAGCCCGATCAGAGTGAAGGGAAATCTCTGAAAAGCAGCATGGCCTAGTGGAAAGAGTTCTGGACTTGAGAGTCAGGAGACCTGGATTCTAATTCTGGCTATGACAGCTATCTGTTGTGTGATCTTGGTAAAACACTTAACTTCTCTGTCCCTCAGTTTTTTCATCTGTAAAATGGAGATTCAGTAGCTGTTCTTCTTGTTTAGTCTTTGAGCTCCATGTTGAACAGGGATTCTTTCTGATCTGATTACATTTTATTTCCCTCAGCCCTTACTAATAATACTAATTCTGGTATTTGTTAAGCACTTACTATGTGCTTAACAGGTTGGACACAGTTCCTGTTTTGCGTGGGGTTCAGAGCAGCATGGCATAATAGATAGAGCATGGACCTGGGAGTCAGGAGGCATGGGTTCTAATTCTGGCTCTGCCACTTGTCTGCTGTGTGACCTTGGGTAAGTCACTTCACTTCTTTGTGCCTCAGTTATCTCATCTGTAAAATGGGGATTGAGATTGTGAGCCCTTCGTGGGACAGGGACTGTGCCCAACCTGATTTGCTTGTACCCACCCCAGCACTTAGTACAGTGCCTGGCACATAGTAAGCACTTAACAAATACAATTATTATTATTACTATTACTGTAAAACACCCATTTTACAGATGAGATAACTGAGGCACAGGGAAGTGAAGTGACTTGCCCAAGGCCACACAGAAGACAAGTGGCAGAGCCAGGATTAGAAACCATGACCTTCTAACTCCCAGACCCGTGCCTCTATGCCATGGCATATAGTAAGAACTTAACAAATACCACAGTTATCATTATTATTGCAACAAGTAGTAGTAACAGTAGCAGTAGTTTTAATAGTATTTACTGAGTGTTTACTCTTTGCCGATTACTGTACTGAATGCTATTGTGTGCAGAAGATGGTACTAACGCTGGGAAAAAGTCCATGGCTGAAAATCGAGAGATGGTCCCTAGCTCTCAAAGTGCTCATAGGCTAAGAATAATGGAGGGAGGAAGGATTGGTGACTGACCCAAAAGCAAATGTTAAATCTTAAAACAAAATAAATAAATAAATCAAAAGAGAAGAGAAAGCTTTTTTTAAGAGACCCAAGCAAAAGGAAGCCTATGGAAGTTATTGTGCACAAGCCAATCATGCAGTTGAAACAGTAGCAGGGGAATTCATGGGAAGAGAGAAGGAAATTTTAAGCTCTCAGTAAATATGATTGATGGATTGAAAGGAACAGACTGGATGAGGAGTGACAGGAGAGAAAGGAAATAGCAAGAAAGAAGGAGAGAACAAACTTATTGCTAGTTCATGTGGGAAGGAAGGGTGGGTGGCTGGCAGGCAGAGGGAAGGGATTTGGGAGGAGAGAGTAGGATAAGCCCCAGTGGTGCAGGAGAATGAGAGGCTTGAGTGAAGTGATGAAGAGACTTGCACTTGTGGAAGACACTCAACACTCCCTACCCCTGCCACCGTACTATACTCAGGCTTTCCTAAAATGTTCAGATATCAATAATGATGTGACTAAGACTCATGTATAATAGAGAAGTTAGTGGAAAATAAATATAAATTGACACCTTTTTGCTTGCCTTAAATATTTATGGTTTTTTTTCTTCATTAATTAGATTGCTACTCATACATTCAATCATATTTACTGAGTGCTTACTGTGTGTAGAACACTAAATGTTACATCTTTATAATAATGGTGGTATTTGTTAAGCGCTTACTATGTGCAAAGCACTGTTCTAAGCGCTGGGGGGATACAGGATGAACAGATTGTCCCACGTGGGGCTCACAGTTTTAATCCCCAATTTACAGATGAGGCATCTGAGGCACAGAGAAGTAAAGTGACTTGCCCAAAGTCACACAGCTAGCAAGTGGCAGAGCTGGGATTCGAACCCATGACCTCGGACTCCCAAACCCAGGCTCTTTCCACTGAGCCACGCTGCTTCTCTTTAAGTTTTGTCATCCTCCACATATACTCTTCATGTATATTTCTCTAGGAATGTGTGATTTGAATAGAGCCTTCTCATGGTTTACTAAGGCTCTCTAGCCCAAAAACTTTTCTCAGATACAGTGAAAGTTTGCTCTGTTTCTCATCAATCTCCTTAATAACACTGTTGAAATAGTGCAAAACTAGTCCTTGTCCATTAGGTTGGAGGTGGGTGATTTGGGTTTATCTGCAGTTGTATTATTTGAGGAGATGATCATCTCCACAGCACAATTTTTTCTTCAGCTAAAGCTGCACTTAGCCACAGGATTGAGTCTTAGAATTTTCACCCGTGGTCCCAAAGCTATTAAGGGTCCCTCAGACCCTGCAGTGACATTCCAAGATTCAAGAAGGGCCTTAGGCCCTCTGAGAGAGAGAGAAGAGTGGTTCTGATTAGTTGATTGATTCATTGATTGATTGGTTCTAGGCATCACCTTTACCCTGGGTGACCCAGGAGAATTCTGGGAGTGCACCACCATTCTCATTTTTTCACTGTCAACCTATGGCAGAATTCCCTAATACAGTAAGTGGCCTGGAAGTCAAAGTGTAGGCTTCCTCTGATCTGTGAGGTGTGAGCAGGGATGGCTTCAGGCAGTAAGTGAGATCTGGTGACTACTGACAGCCCTGCAGCAGGAGTGATCAATCTATCAGTCATATTTATTGAGTGCTTATTGTGTACAAAGCACTGTACTAAGCAGTTGGGAGAGTCCAATATAACAATATGACAGAGTTGATTATATTGTTATGTTCCCTGCTCACGACGAGTTTAGTCTAGAGGGAGCAGCATAACCCATCTCACCCACCCAATGTGGCCAGTACTTGACATTCAAAATGGGTCCAAAAATGGATCTCCTTATCAAAATGGCCATCGCACATGTGCAGTAACTACCACTTCCCATGTAGTTTTATTTTTACATGGATTCTATGCTTACACACCCTTAGAAGTAATCATCATTGTGGTATTTGTGGTTTTGTCCCACATGGGACTCACAGAAAGAAGAGGTATCATTATACAGATAACGAAACCAAGATACAGAGAAGTTATGTGTCTTGCCCAAAGTCAATCAATCCATCAATTATATTTATTGGGTATTTACTGTTTGCAGATACTGTACTTAGTGCTTGGTAGAGTTCAATACAGTAGAGCTGATAGACATGATCCCTTAGCAAAAGAAGCCTAAAAATAGTACAGATAGGAGAAATGGCAGAGTATTAGGATATGTGCATAAGTATTAAGGGGTTGAGGGTGGGGTGACTATCAAGTGCTTATAAAATGGGGTGAATATCAAGTGCTCTTGGGTATCTATTATAATGCTGTCACATCAGGCAAATGGGGTAGCTGGGATTAGAATGCCTGACTCCCAGGCCTGTGCACTTTCCATTAGACAATGCTGCCCCTCTAAATATACTTAGAGTAATAAGGAATACAGGCTATATTAGTTAAACCTCAGGCCAAAAAAAGATGTTGATTCTGAAAAGAAGTTTGTCACTGCTATATCTGGTGGACATCCAGACCAGTATGGTTGTGCCATTTCCAAACTGAGGACCAATAGCAAATTTAGACTATACCAATAATAATAATTGTGGTATTTGCTAAGTGCTTACTGAATAACAAGCACTGTATTACGTGCTGAGGTAAATGCGAGATAATCATGTCAGACATAGTCCCTGTTCCACATGAGGCTCTCAGTCTAAGGCAAAAAAGAACAGATATTTGGTCCCCATTTTACAGATGAAGAAACTGAGGATCAGATCGATTGGACAGTGATTTGTTATAAACAGATACATATAACATTAATCCCTGGCTCAGCTAAATGCATTCATAAATGTAAAATAAATCAATTCTAAAATTAGAAGAGGTTAAAAACAATTGACCTCATGCCATTCTTTAATTTTAGGTGAAATGTCGATCAAAAGTGACGTTTTAGTTTAATAGACATTTGTTTATATGCAATTCTGGCAGGCTATACTACATGCCTAAGCAATCCTAAATCTCCTTGGATACAACCTTCATCCTGTAAAGCATCGTGGCCTAGTGAAAAAAGCATAGGCCTGGGAATCAGAGGACCTGGGTTCTAATCTCAGCTCTACCAATTGCTTGCTATGTGATATTGAGCATGTCATTTAACTTCTCTGTCCATCAGTTTCCTCAGTTATAAAATGGGGATTAAATCCTACTCCCTCCTACTTAGACTGTAAGCCCCATGTGTCACACGGACTATGGCCAACCTGGTTGCCTTGTTTCTACCCCAGCACTTAGAATAGTGCTTAGAACACTGCATAGTAACTGTTTAACAAATACAATAATAATTTTAATTAGTATTTGTTAAACCCTTACTATGTGCCAGACACTGTACTAATTGCTGGGCTTGGTACATGTTATTCAGGTTGGACAAAGTCTATGTTCCTCATGGAGTTCACAGTTTTTATCCCCATTTTACAGATGAGGTAACAGAGGCACAGAGAAATTAAGTGACTTGCCCAAGGTTTCACAGCTGACAGGTGGCAGAGTGAGGATTACAACTCAGGTGCTTCTGATTCCCAGGCTCATACTCTACCCACTAAACCAGGCTGCTTCTCCAGTAATAATAATAATAATAATGATAGTTGTGCAATCCAAGTGGGGCCAACCAAAGGATAAGATCCAGAGGGATCTGGAACTGGAGCGGATGAAATGGTGATGGATGAACTGGTCAGAGCTATTTTCCTTCTTTCAGGAATGGTAAAGTTTAAAACCTAGTATTTCAAAGCTAAAAAGCAGAGAATGTGAACATGAACCCCAAGGATATTGCCTGAGAGATTCCTTGTTTTTGTGGAAAGGGGGAGTTTAAGCACAAGGTAGAAGTATTAAGTAAGAATAGTAGGAGAAGAACTTTCAGGAAAAGTAGGGTAAAGGAAAATTAGCTCAGAACTTCAGAGTCAAGTGGTACATTTTATTTTGTTTTATCAGGGCAGAGTTCCTGAGATTTGATGACCTGGCATCAGAAACATGGGGTAAGCATCAACCAAAAAATGCTGAAAGGAATATTAGAAAAAAATTATGTTTCACTTAAAATGAATTCAAATGGACTCACAGTGTTAGTTCTTTCTAAAAGTAATTAGGTTTTGTACAGTTCTCCATTCCCCAGTGTTTCACCTTCCCAGGATGACTGACTTCATTAAAGCAGTCAGTGGATGGAATTTTCTGAGTTGCGCCTTTAGAATTACCTCTGAGCTGCAACTAATCATTTAGAACAAACTCATTTATGTGAAAAGATTAAGGGACTGGTTTACACAAGGCAAAACCTGGACAATGCTTGCGAACAGTGGAAGCGTCATATTTTTTCTCCACCCCATTGCTATTTGGAATGGTCAAGGTCATAATGGTCCAGTGAAAAGAACAGAACACCAAGAGTCAAAAATCTTACAATCTAGTTGGAGGTTTAACCATTGATTTCCTGGGTGACCCTCGCCACCCCATTTATCCTCTCTGTGCCTCTGTTTCTACATCTGTCAAGTGGATTTAATAACACTAGTCTCCCTCCCTGCCTCACAGGGATGTTGTAAAGATTAGACAAATGCTATGATTATCTTTGCTTTGATTATTCTTTCGAAAAACATATGTCCTAGTGGATAGAGCACAGGCTTGGAAGTCAGAAGACCTGGATTTTAACCTGGTTCTGTCAATTGTCTACTGGGTGACCTTGGGCAAGTAATTTCATTTCTCTGGGCCTCAGTTAACTGATTTGTAATATGTGGATTAAAGCTGTGAGCTCATGTAGGGCATGGACTGTGTCCAACTTGAGCTAATTGTGTCTACCCCAGTGCTTAGTAGAGTGCCTGGAACATTGTTAGCATTTAACAAATACCATTAAAAAACACACAACACTAGCCAGGAGGAGATCCATAATGGTCATGCTATACCCCAGTGAACACTCAAGTGGTAGCAGTGGCTTCTGTTAAAGATTTAGTTGTTTTGAAACCTATTTTGTTAGCCACATTTTATCAGTGATGTGAAATAATAATACATTTTCAGACAATTAGCAGAAGACTTGATTGGAAGTTCTGAATGCTGAAAATCAATTTGGCATTGGTGCACCAATAGGTGTTACTCTTCATTTATGATGACATTGGGAAGACTAGGTTTAATCTATTTGAAAACCTGTTTTTGTAAGTAGTGATATGAGGAAATGTTCAAAGTATCTGGGAGGCACCTGTATTTTATTATGCTCGCATCAGTTCTCACTTGCTTTAAACTATTGTTCTGAGAATTATTTTTCTACTTGTCTTTCAGGCTGGATAATAATGTCTTGAGATAGGAATTGCATTTTATACTTAGTAGATTCCCTTAATGCCCTAGTAGAATAATAATAACATTGATTAAGCACATACTATGTATGAAGAACTATATTAGGCATTAGGTGAGAATTAGACGAGGTCCCTGTTCTCCTCTGGATACACAATCTAATACTACTACAATTACAATGAATAATAATATTTGCAATAACAATAATGGTATTTCTTAATCACTTACTATGTACCAAATACTTAGTAATGCTGGGGTTGTTACAGTATAAGCAGGTTAGACACAGGCCCTGTCCCAGTGGGGCTCGCAGTCTAAATGGGAGGGAGAACAGATATTAAATCCCCATTTTACAGATGAGGAAATTGAGGCATGAAGTTAAATGACTTCCCCAAGGTTCCTCAACAGGCCCTCTGACTCCCAAGCTGATGCCCTTTCCATTAGGCCATACTATTTACTGATAATAATAATAATAATTGTGGTATTTGTTAAGCACTTACTATTTGCAAAGCACTGTACTAAGCACTAGGGTGGATGCAAGTAAATCAGGTTGGGCAAAGTCCCTATCCCACATGGGGCTCACAGTCTCAATCTCCATTTTACAAATGAGGTAACTGAGGCACAGAGAAGTGAAGGGACTTGACCAAGGTCACACAACAGACTAGTGGCAGAGCTGGGATTAGAACCCATGTCCTCTGACTCCCAGACTGATGCTCCTTGTATTTGGGCACACTGTTCACAGATAAGTATATGGAGGGAAGATAAAACAATGCACACAAATACAACATTAGAGAGCAGGACAGGACAAATGTAAAACAAAATAATAAAAGCAACAGGGCACTGGGGCTAGAAGAACAGAGTTTATTGTAGTGGTGGACACATTGCTTGGGAATAAACCTCCAAGTATATTAACAGAACTTTATAGTATGGCAAGTATGGTGAAGGCCACTCTAGTTAGAGTGTTTAGGGTGTCAAGAGTGCTACAACTATGTAGACACAACTCACAACCACAACCACACAACAATCAAAATGGAGACCAAGTGTTCATTTTCCCACTGTGGAATATATTGGTGAAATGAGAATGGATGTTAGAGGGATGAGGAATTCTTCACTTCCATTTTGAAAGAGGCTTGTACTGAACCTCCTTGGTGCCAAGCCTATTGGGGTGCTATGTGCTCATCATGGTTGGGGGACTGAAGAGGTGGCCGTCAGGGAGTCTGCTTGGAACAAAATGTTTCTAAAATTATTTTGGACCTCTGCACTTTTCAGTCCCTGGGACACATCTACTTTGGGGTTAGGACACTGTGGAAGTAATTAATTAATTCTAGTATTTTTTAAATGTTTACTGTGTACCAAGCACTGCACTAAGTTCTGGAGTATATACAAGATAATCAAGCTGGACACAGTCCCTTTCCCTCACTGGATTCACAGTCTAAGATGAGGAAACTGAGGCACACAGCAGATGAGTGGTGGATGTGGGATTAGAACCCAGGTCCTCTGACTCCCAGGCTAGTACTTTTCCCTCAGGCCACACTGCTGTCCTGGAAAAACCATAATACCCTGACAGAACTGTGGCTGCATGCTTCAGAGGGAGCCGACACAAGAATGTTGAGTCCAGAAGGGAGTTCTGGTGGAGAATTGTGAACAATACTCCTGAGTCATCGGGGCAATATTTGAGTTGGACAGCCACAGAGAAGGCAAACATAGACCTCAGAATACAGCTCTGAGTCATGGGCAGCAACAGACACTGTCTATGTTCTGGGCCCAGAGGTCTCGTTTGTATTACTACAAACTGTTCTGGTCAGTCTATTAGAAGAAAGAGAGGGCTGAATAAAAAGTGCAGCAAGAGACTGCATGACTGAAAACTTCTAATAATAAACCAGCATAGGCAGGCAATACATGTGAGCAAACCACACTGGTAGTAAAAGAGGAGAGATTTCAGAGTGAAATCTATCAGTGATATAAAACACATGATTCTTCTTCATTGCCAGGATCCCCATCAGGGCCCTTTGGAATTGAATATTCTGAGAAAGTGGGATGACAGTGCAGCATTCGGGGTTCAACAGCCATAATTTTTGCTGCACAGATTATGTAAAATGTAAGAGAAAGACATCATGACGTCTGTGCCCTGTATGCCTTGTCACATCATTTAAGGGGAGATTTGCCCCTAAGGTTCACTCCATGGTGAACATAGGTAGCATGTAGTAGCCACTGCTTGGATTGGATCAGGGTCAGGAGGGCCTACATGGTTCCATGAGGGGTCTATCAAGGCCCCAGCCTAGTCATTTCAGTCCCCAAGTCATTAAAGGAATCTCTTCTCATGGTCTGCACCTCGTGGCAGAAAGACCTACAGTTTTCCCTTCTGGAGTTCTATTCCATCTGGGCAGAACATATCACTATTTTCCTTGATCTTACCCAAACATTTTTAACTATGAAAAGTCTTAGACTCTGACAGATTCTAGGCGAATCTTCAGAGAATGGAAGGGGTGGATATCAAGTATAAATCCAAATGCATAGGTATCACAGAGGGAGAGCAAATAGGAGACAATAGGACTTAGAGAACGCCTCTTGGAGGAGATGAAATTTGAGGAAGGCTTTGAGGGTGGGTAGAATACTGGTCTTTGAGGTATGACGGGAAGGGAGTTCCATGCCAGAAGGAGAATGTGGGCAAAAGGTTGGTGACGGGATAGATGAGATCGAGATATAGTGAGTAAGCTGGCACTAGAGGAGGGAAATGTGTGGAATGGGTTGTAGTAGGAGATCAGTGAAGCAAGGTAGAAAGAAGAGCCAATTGAGTGTCTTAAAGTTGATGGTAAAGAGTTTTCATTCGTGGAGATGGATGGGCAACTGTTGGAGGTTTTGGAGGAGTGGGGTTATAGAAACAGCTTTTTAGAGAATTGATCTAGACAGTAGAATGAAGTGTGGATTGGGGCAGGGCAGAGATAGAGGCAGGGAGCAGGGAGGTCAATGAGGAGGCTGTGGCAGTAGTCAAGGAAAGATGGTTCAGTGTGGTAACAGTTTGGATAAAGAATAAAGGGCAGAATCTAGACATGTGAAGGTAGACCCAACATGATGTGTTGACATTGAATATTAATGTTGGTATTTGTTAAGCGCTTACTATGTGCAGAGCACTGTTCTAAGCGCTGGGGTAGATACAGGGTAATCAGGTTGTCCCACATGAGGCTCACAGTTTTAATCCCCATTTTACAGATGAGGTAACTGAGGCACAGAGAAGTTAAGTGACCTGCCCACAGTCACACAGCTGACAAGCAGTGGAGTGGGGATTCGAACCCATGACCTCTGACTCCCAAGCCTGTGCTCTTTCCACTGAGCCACGCTGCGGCTGAATGAGAGAGATGAGTTGAGGAAAATGCCAAGGTTACAGGTTTTCAAGGCAGGGACAATGGTGGCATAGTCAGCAATGATGGGAAGGTCAGGGAGAGGACAGAATTTGGGTGTGGAGATGAGGAATTCTGTTTTGGACTTGTGAAGTTTGTAGTGTCAGTGGGACATTCAAATAGAGATTTACTGAAGGCAAAAGGAAATGTGAGACTGCAGAGAAGAAGGGCTGGAAAGGTAGATTTGGGAATTATCTGCACAGAGTTGGTAGTTGAAGCTGTAGGAGAAAATTACTTCTTCAAGGGAGTGGTGTAGATGGAGAATAAAAGGGAACTTAAAGGTGAGCCTTCCTTGCCCACAAGGAGCTTGTTATCTAGACAAAGAGATAGACATTAAAATAAATTGCAGGTTGGCGGAAGAAAACAGAACACAAGTACATATATAAGTGCTGTGAGATTGGTGTGAGGGTGAGTTTTAAAGTGCTTAGGGGGTATGGACTCAAGTGCATAGGGGAAACATAAGGGAGGGAAAACAGTATGGGGAGATAAGATATTGGCAAGGAATGATATATGATTCGAGGGCTTTGCAGATGGGGACAAAGAAAGTCTGTTGGAAACAAAAAGGGCGAGAGTTGCAGGCAGAATGGAGGGTGTAAGCAAAGGGTCGACAGTGAGAGAGATGAGATTCAAGCCCATTAAGTAGGCTGGTGTTAGAGGAACAAAGAGTGAGGGTTGGATTGTGGTAGGAGAATAGTGAGGTTAGCTATGAGAGAAGAGAGCTGATTGCATGCTTTAAAGTCAAGGGTGAGGCATTTCTCTTTGTTGTGGAGATAGATGGGTAGCCATAGAAGGTCTTTGAAGAGTGATGAGATACACTCAGCCCAATTGCAGAGTGAAGCATGGCCCAGAGAGGGTAGAGGCTGGGGGTAAGGAGGTCAGTGAGGAGGCTGATACAGTATTTGAGAAGGGCAAGTGCTTGGACCTGCATGGTAGCAGTTAAGATCCAGAGGAAGGGGCAGATTCTAGAAATGTTATGACGATAGAACCCAGAAAATTTAGTGACTGACTGAATATGCGGACTCATTATTGATGAGTCAAGGATGATACTGTGGTTGCAGGCTGTTGAGGCGGAGAAGATGGTGTGGTATCAATTGCAAAGGAAAGGTCGCTGGGGAGGAGAGGGTTTGGTTGGACAGATGAGTTCAGTTTTGAAGGTCACCCCTCCTCCCTCTCCACTCCCTCCAACTCCCTTCCTGTCAAGACATCTCCGTTTCCCTTCCAGTCCAGGCTGGTATGCTGCACTGCTGGTTTCTGTGCCCCTTGATGACAAAGATGATGAGGATCTTGAATTCTTAGTTTTGGTTTGAACTTTGCGGTTTAATATTCTGGTTGTCACATACTTTAGGTTGTCAACTCTTCTCCTTATATAAAAGCAGAGTTAAATTGTAAAGCCTCAGATTCCTTTTTTTAATACAAAACTAAATATTTATCTTAAACTACTATGTGTTTGTTTTGCGGATGTGCCCAGAAGCCTCCACAGATGGGTATGGCCTGTGTTATAAATCACCAATATTAATAATAACACTTGACAGTGTAATAATAATAGTGGGTAATAATAGTGTGAAATAATGAACAAAACATTTATTCTGTCCAGAGTCCATATACTATTTCTTAATTTTATGTGTTTAGTATGTCCCTAGATCTCTGATTCCTCACAGATGTTTACAGTTTTCTTTATGGCTTTAATTGTAGACCTGGGCTATATTATCCATCATAGCACACATTTTATTTTGTTACATTTGAACCTTCCAGTTTTGTCTCCAACAAGGGGAATTTGTAGAAAAGAGAACGCAGATGGGGATTATTAGAATTGATTTAAAATTGTGAATGGATATGACAGAACGAAAAGTAATATTCTTTCCTTATCTACAAAGGTTACTGGGTTATGGTGAGAGTTTATTGTACACCTGCAAGCAAGGTAATTGAGTTCTTAAACTAAGAGATGCAGAATTGCTCACTCTTCCTTTCTTCAGTGAGAGTAAACCAAGTTTAATTGAAGGAAAAAATTTGCCTACAGACATCCTTTCTAAAGATCTCAAGGCACTATACTAATATCTCACGACCTAAATTCTTTGCTGTTTAGCTGCAAGTTCTAATGTTTTATTTTACATGGGATTGTGGGGCAGGAAGCTTGGGCTTTGCCAAATATTGGGAAATGAGTTGAAAGCAGTAGAAAACAGAGTAGGAGGGGAGAAATACAGGGTGGATGTTTCCAAATTCCGAGACCCTCTCTGTCTCATTTTGTCTCTGCTGTCTCCTAGATTGTAGCTCAAGTATTTTATTTTACCAGTTCTCCTCAGAGTCCCTGAAGTGGGAGCCATCTTGGACAGTTTCCTCATATGGCTTCCTCTAGCCAGACATTCCAATTCCACAGGGCTCTGGGGTTTTGGCTGTAGTGTGTGTCCTTGCACCCTGGCCCTTAGATGTGCATTGTTGGGGATCTGTCCCAGTGTTCCCTGCGCTAGCAGCTATATTGCAGTTAGTGAGTAATGCCTTCCCTTCCACCACCCAATGGAGCTTTCTCTGGGCTGACTGGTTATGGCTGCCAAACTAAAAATCTACAATTCAATGACTGCACATTTGCACCCAGAAGAGTCCATTTAATAGCATTCATATCCCCAGACAGTATATATTTGCCAATAAGTGGAACTAGAGAGAGAACTGTTTGATGCTTGCTTGGGAGCTTCATATTAACATTAATTGTGGTATTGGTTTAAAGTGCTTAGTCTGTGGCAAACACTGTACTAAGCTCTGGCTAGGTACAGAATGATGTGGTTGGACACAGTCCTAGTCCCACAAAAGACTCACACTCTAAGTAGAAGGAAAGCAGCCTGACCTAGTGGAAAGAGCATTGGGCTGAGTCAGAGGACCTGGGTTCTAATTCCTGATTTGCTTCTTATCTCCTGTGTGCCTTTGGATAAGTCACTCAACTTCCCAGTGCCTCTGTTTCCTCAACTGTAAAATGGGGATTCAGTGTCTGTTCTCCCTCCTACTTAGACTGCAAGCCCTATGTGGGACAGGGACTGTGTCTGATGTGATTATCTTC
This sequence comes from Ornithorhynchus anatinus, assembly GCF_004115215.2. Taxonomy (NCBI): domain Eukaryota; kingdom Metazoa; phylum Chordata; class Mammalia; order Monotremata; family Ornithorhynchidae; genus Ornithorhynchus; species Ornithorhynchus anatinus. The sequence continues at coordinate 49,426,686 of NC_041728.1, read as the reverse complement.
TATCTACCCTAGGTCTTAGTACAATGCTTGGCACATAGTGCCAAATGTCAACAACAACAAATATTACAATTATTATTATAACATATATTTAATACGTATTTTACAAATGAGAACACTGAAGCAGAGAGAAGTTGAGCTAACCAAGCTCACTGGCTTGCAAGTGGCAGAGCTGGATTCAGAGCCCAACTCCTCTCATTCTCAGGCCCATGCCATTTCTCCTAGGCCAAACAACATTTTTATGGCATTTGTTAAGCACTTTCTATGTGTCAGATACTATTCTGAGCTCTGGAGTAGGTACAAGTTAATTAGGTGGGACACAGTTCCTGTGCCACATGAGGCTGACAGTCCAAATAGGAAGAACAGGTATTCCCATTTTCAGTTGAGGAAATTGAGGCACAGAGAAGTGAAGTGATTTGTTCAAGGTCATTCAGCAAGAAATTGGTAAAATCAGGATTAGAACCCATTTCCTTCTGACTCCTAGGCCTATCCTCTTTCCATTAGGCAACACTGCTTCTCGATTTCATGATAGAATTCAGAGAGATGTGATTGAAAAATCCATCCAAATGTCTGGGATCTGTAGGTTCATCTCTCATGCCCTGCTGCTGAAAGGGTTCATTCCCTAGAACAGGGACCTTCCCTTTTGAAGACTGGATGAATGGCTCAAATCCACTTTGTAACACTTTTAGGTCAGAAGCCTCCTCTGCCACAGACCTTCCACTAGTTGATGGTATTGCCCTCCATACTTGCAGAAGGTAACATCGATAGTGAAATTGCACCTTGAGAGCAAATAAGACTGAAAAAGCCAAAGTGGAACCCATGCTTTCTACCTTGTCATGTGCACAGAGACTGCCCCTAGCTGAACTGCCTTGTTTACATGCAGCTGGCAAGCACCTTCCAAATGCAGAGGCTAGTAATTTGTGCTTAGCTTTGTGCTCTGCACACAGTAAGCACTTGAATACTATTGACTGATTCTATTCCAGGAATGGAACTTCACTGAAGGTCAGCAGGGAAGGAAAGCACTGGCCCTCAGTGTCTGAAGTCCAGATGAAATAAGAGTCCTTGGCTGTGTGGCCATTGGCTACCCCTTGACTTTAAAGCACTCCATCTTCTTGCCTCCTCCTGCCCTACCTGGCTATTCTCCTTCAACCCAGCTCACACACTTCACTCCTCTAATGCTAACCTTCTCACTCTACCTCAGTCTCGTCTAATTCACTGCCAACTTCTTGCCCACATCCTGCCTTTGGCCTGCAATGCCCTCATTCTTCATGACCGACAGATAATGACTGTCCCCTCGTTCAATACCTAACTGAAGGCACATCTCCTCCAAGAGACTTTCCTTGACTAAGCCTTCCTTTCCTCTTCTTCCACTCCCTTCTGCATTGCCCTGACTTGCTTCCTTTATTCATTCCCCTTCCCAGCCCCAGAGAACTTATGTTCAGATCTGTAATTTATTTATATTAATATCTGTCTCCCCCTCTAGACTATAAGCTTATTGTGGGCAGGGAATTTTTCTGTTTATTGTTATATTGTACTTTCCCAAGCACTTAGTTCAGTGCTCTGCACATAGTAAGCGCTCAATAAATGCAATTGACTTACTGAATGACCATTTATGACACAGAATACCAAAGCTTAGATTTTCTTTAACACACTGGTATTGATGATATTATTTATTAAACTCTTATTTTCATTCAAGCACTGATGTGAATACAAGATTCAGCAGTCCCTATCCCACAGAGTATTCATGGTTTTAGAGATCGGGAGACCATGTATCTTATCTCCATTTACAGAGGAGGAAATGGAGGTCAGAAAGGTGAAGTAACAACCCAAGGTCTCAGAGTGGACCAGTGGCAGAGCTGGGCCCAGAGCCCAGATCCCCTGACTTGAACCCATGCTCTTACACCCCACTGCCATACTATTTGTAGGGCTCTTTCTTTTTCTTTCCACTTGCATTCCTGTCTACTCATAGTCTACTTGTCTGGCCAGAAGATTCTTATTTTATAAAGGCAAGTAAAAATGAAGTCTACTTCTCACAGGAAAATATCTTATTTAAAGCAAACTTTAAATTCCCTGCCTATTCCCTGCTTTTTTTCTCCATGTTTTCTAATCCTCAGCTACACCAGAATCCCCCCTACCTCTAATTCAAGAGTTTAGTCTGAATTGCTATTCATCTTGAGTTATCTTCAATCCTTTGGTTGCAAAATAAATGAGGACATATCAGATCAATAATCTCATACCCTTGAGTTATTTATATCTTGTAGTATCTCCATGTAATATATTGAACTCTGTATCTTCACAAGGGACTTGAATTTCATTATTTCTATCAAGATGTCATTTCCATATTTTTTTTCCCATTCCTTTCAAATTTGCACTGGATTGCATGAAATAGCTTCTATTTTGCTAATTTCCATAATGATTTTTCAATGGATATAAAAAGAATGGCGTTCATAGCTATTAATAAAGAATGAAAGCCTTCAATGCTGTGAGGACTGATGTGTCAATTCCAGAAATTGCAGGAGATCTAGTTTTAACCCCCAATGACCATTACTGCCTGTTTTATTTTCTATTGTTCTTCAGTATCACAGAGGTCTAAAGCAGTTTATTGTTTGTCCATTCAATCATTCAATCAGTCATATTTATTGAACAGTTACTGTGTGCAGAGCACTGTATTAAACACTTGGGTGAGTACAGTACAACAATAAACAGACACATTCCATGCCCACAAGGAGCTTACAGTCTAGAAGGGAGGAGAAAGACATTAATATAAATAAATTGATTAAAGATATGTACATAAATGCTGTGGGGGTGGAAGGGGAGAAGAACAAAGGGAGCAAGTCAGGATGATGCAGAAGAGGAAAGGGGTGCTTAGAGAAGGCTGCTTGGAGGAGATGTGCCTTCAAAAAGGCTTTGCAGTGGGGTAGAGTAATTGTCTGTTGGATTTCAGGAGGGAGGGCATTCCAGGCCAGAGTCAGGACATGGGCAAGGGGTTGGTGGTGAGATAGATGAGAATGAGGTACAACAAGAAGGTTGGAATTAGAGGAGCAAAGTTTGCGGGCTGGGCTGTAGAAGGAGAATTGCGAGTTGACATAGGAGAGGGCAAGGTGATGGAGTGTTTTAAAGCCATTGGTGAGGAGTTTTTGTTTGATTTGGAGGGCAACCACTGGAGTTTTTTGAGGATGGGAGAGACATGTCCTGAATGTTCCTGTAGAAAAATGATCTGGGCAGCAGGGAGAAGTATGGTTTGGAGTGGGGAGAGACAGGAGGCTGGGAGGTCAGCAAGGAGGCTGATGCAGTAATCCAGGTGGGATAGGATGAGTGATTTTCCTCATTTCTGATCCAATGGGGTGTGACCTCAGGTTATTTGAAATTTAAAAGTCAATTAAATAGATTGTCTAATTTTGCCCACCCAGTTTCTTTACTTTCTTATGTTGAAGAAGTGCTAACCTGATGGTGGGAGAATCAAATTCAAAATAGTCAAATTTCCACTTATATTTGTTTCTTTGAGTTAAACTAAGTGGTCACCCTGACGCCTGTTAGAATGGCCAGCTTCATCGAAGAAGTGACAAACTTTTGGAGCAAAGTAGCTGCTGTAGTACAGAGACTGGCCTTGAAAAGTATAAGAATTGATTCTGGGCTTTGATATGGAGTAAAATAATTTTTATTTCTAATCTTCATTCATTGATAGATTAATCTTGAATAGAAGTTGAGGCTAAGTAAGAGTTAACAGTGGGTAAAATAGCTCCAGGGCCAAGGCCTGTGTGTGGCTGGGCTGACATTTCAGGGGAGGGTTGATATGAGGTGTTGCTAACCTAGGATGGAAACAAAGCACAGGTGCCCAGAATGCTGCCCTAGGGATATGATAAATGCCTGTGAAGTGGGTGTGTTTAAAGAAGTGTTGCCAAATTGTACATTCCAAGTGCTTAGTACAGTGCTCTGCACACAGGGCTCAATAAATGTGATTGAATGAATGAATGAATGAATGAATGAATGAGTGGATTCAGTCCTGAAGTGGCACCAGTGTCCACCAGAGGCTATGCCTTGGGCCTGAGGTGCAGGGACCAGGCAGCCATTTGGCTACCAACAGGGCATGCCAGTCGATGTGACATCATGGGAGCACAGGGCGAAGTACTCTTAGAGGGACATTGGCCACCCAAAGAACTTGTTAGGAGTGAACATTGCCGAGGAAGAAGGCTGCACTCTCAGGGTGAGTGGTGGCCTGGTGGAAAGGGCATGGTCAGAGTCAGGACCCAGAGGACCTGCATTCTAATCCCAGTTTCACCACTTGTGTCACCTTGTATAAGTCACTTAACTTCCCTGGGCCTCAGAAACCTCATATGTGAAATTGGAATTAAAGCCTCCTCTCTCCAACTTAGACTGTGTGTCCTATGTGGGACAGGGACTCTATTCAACCTGATTATCACGTATCTACCTTACCCCAATGTTAGTACAGTGCATGGCACAAAGTAGGTACATAACAAATACCATTGAAAATGAGACAAAAAATCATTGTTTGATGAGGCTTGATTGGGCTGTGTGCCTGGAATGCAGTCCTCCTCCTGTCCAATTCCAACCTGCCGGTCCAAGCTGGCCCTGGCCCATTGTCATGCACCCAGCTGCTAAGAGTCAGAGCCCATTGCCTCTCACCTTGTGCAAAGGAGTCAGTGGTACCCTGCTGACTCTCTCCTCTCTTCTTCCTCCTTCCCACCTCCCTCTTACCTCTTACTGCTGCTGGGGTCCCAACGGTGGATGGACCATTCTGGGCAGGAGGTGATGGGAGAGCTTTCTGCTGCAGGGGGACCATAAGCTGGAAGTTGGAGGAGGGATGAACCTCCAATCACTCTGGGCTGGCCCTTGGCAACTCCACCTCAGTTGCTGGTCTAAGTGGAACTCAATCTTCAGATCTGTCTTTATTGGAAGCTGCCACTGAGGCAGAAAGATACACAGATACATTCAAACCTACACATACCTACACAATACGCTGCTCTAGTAGGGAGGAAAGTTGAAGAGCCCTAGGAGCAACTTATTGGAGGCTCTGTTCCAGCCTGATAAGTGGAAGGCCAGTCTGAGACTGTGGCATCTAGTGTCCACCCCCAACTGCCCCACCTTAATCTCAGCTTTTGTCCAACCTCTGATGTCATGAATTGTACTTTCCAAGTGCTTAGTACAGTGCTCTGCACACAGTATGTGCTCAATAAATACAATTGAATGGATGAATGAATGTCATCACAATGCTGTGCCTGGTGCAGCGTGTGTGATAATAATAAAAATAATAATAATAATTTTAGTATTTGTCAAGCTCTTATTATATGCTAGTCACTGTTCTAAATGTTAGAGTAGATATAAGATACTCAGGTTGGGCACAATTCCTATCCTACATAGGGCTCACAGTCTTAATCCCCATTTTACAGATGAGGGAACTGAGTCACAGAGCAGTTGAGTGACTTGTCCAAGCTCACACAGCAGACAAGTGGCAGAATCAGGATTAAAACCCAGGCCCTTCTGACTCCCAGGCCTGTGCTTTATCCCCTAGGCTACGCTACTTCTCATTTATGTGATGCCATTGGTGTTCCAGTTAGAAATTATAATTTTAACTGACTTGCTAACTCTTTATTCTCCTGATTAGCTGACAGACTTCACTGCAAGTAAGACTTTAGTAGATTGTTTCCTCTAATTGTCAGCCCTGCCCCACCCAGACCTTCTTGGAATTTCCAGAGGGACTTCTGCACTCCACTAACTCTTACTTAACCTGAGCCAGTACAGGTCCTCACCAAACCACTGACTGGATTAACAGAGTAAATGTGGCTGGCTTCTAGATTGTAAACTCCTTGGTAGCGTGTCAACTACTTCTGTTACGTTGTATTCTCCCAAGCACTTAGTACAGTGCTCTGCACACAGTAAGCACTCAATAAATACAAATGATTGATTGATTGATACCAGGTTCTTGGAGAGAGAGAATGGGGGGAATTTAGGCTCTCTGAGAGTGAAAGAAGTGATCCCAACACACACGGCAGGAAGAAAGATAAAGGGAAAAGGATAGAGAAATAAAATAAAAATTAAATCCACATAAACGCATATGAAGAATGTGTATATCAACTAATAATATTAATAATTATGATAATTGCGGTATTTGTTAAGTGCTTATTATATGCCAAGCGCTGTACTAAGCAATGGGGTAGATATAAGATAATTGGATGGGACCAAAAAACCCAAATTCCCCCTTGATAATATCATGTTCCACCTTTTCCCCACCTTTGCACCATCAGAAAGTGGAGCTGATTAAATTCATAACTACTTTTCATTCAAAGGAATGGGGACTCATGCTCATTATTTGACCATACCATCTGTAACATGGCTGATCTCATCTGGAAACTAAGCATCTGGCCTGGGTGGCACTTGGATGGGAGTCCACCTGGTAATACTGGATGCTCTAGGCTTCCACTAGATTGTAATCTTCTTGTGGGCAGGGGATCTCTTCCACACATTTGTTGTACTCTCCCAAATGCTTAGTACTGTGCCTTGCACAAAGTTAACCTTCACTCAGTACCATCAATTGAATAATTTTTTTTGCATTCAGAACCTCTGACATAAAGAAGCTATGGTCCTTTCTGAATACAAGCAGTCCCATATTAAAAAAAAAAATCAAAGAGGTTAATTAATCGATCAATCAATGGTATTTACTGAACGCTTGCTATGTACAGATCACTGTACTAAGAACTTCAAGAGTATAAAGCAACAGAATTAGCAGAAACATTTCCTGCCTATAATGTGCTTACAGTCTGGAGGGGTAGATAGACATTAAATAAATAAGCTATTTGTGATGTGTAATTTAAACATATGTACATAAGTGTTATGGGGTTGGAGATGGGGTGAAAATCAAGTGTCCAAAGGTCACAGACCTTGATGCAAAGATGACACAGACAAGAGAATGAGCAAGGAAAAAGGCTTAGTCAGGGAAGGCCTCTTGGAATAGATGTGACCTTAATAAAGCTTTGGAGGTGAAGAGAGTGGTGGTCTGGTGTATAATGATGGGGAGTGAGTTCCAGACTAGGGGGAGGATATGGAAAAGGGTCAGCGGCTAGATAGATGTGATCAAGACACAGTGAGTAAGCAAAGATGCTGGAGGAGCAGAGTGTGCTGGCTGGGCTGTAGTAGATCAGGAAGATGAGGTAGGATGGGGTGAGCTGATTGAGTGCTTTAAAGCTAATCGAAAGGAGTTTCTGTTTGTTGCAGAGGTGGATGGGTGAGTGGGCAGTCTTTGAAGGTTCTTAAGGAGTGGGAAAGGAATGGGATGAACATTTTTGTTGGTGAATGATCCATGCAGTATAGTGAAGTATGGACTGGATTGGGGAGTAACAGGAGGCTGGGAGGTCACTGAGGAGGCAGATTCATTCATTCATTCATTCATTCAATAGTACTTATTGAGCGCTTACTATGTGCAGAGCACTGTACTAAGCGCTTGGGATGAACAAGTCGGCAACAGATAGAGACAGTCCCTGCCGTTTGACGGGCTTACAGTCTAATCGGGGGAGATGGACAGACAAGAACAATGGCAATAAATAGATTCAGTTGTCAAGGTGGTTTAGAATAATGCTTTGATTAACGTGGTAGAAGTATGGATGGAGAAGAAAGGGCGGATTTTGGCAGTGTTGGGAAGATAGAATGGACAGGACTTGGTGACAGATTGACTATGTTAATGCAAAATGAAATTTTATTTTCTCTAGCTGAACCGAACCACCTGGTGAAAGTACCTGGAACACCACTCTGGTCAGCTTATATAAAATTTCCTGGGAGTTTGACCCATTTTTCTCTACTAAATTAAATCCAAGGAAATAGAATAAGTTGCCATTCCCAATCTTTCCAGTGCATCTCCTCCCCAGAGAAGCCTAGCAATAGTAATAGCTTGCAGTTCCAAATTACCTATCATCTAAACTGTATGCTGGTCATCTCAGTCACGTGATCCGTTCCTTGGAAAGTGCATGAGTTTCATTTCTTAGACTGGGTAGACTGAAACATGACAGCATCAGATGACTCTTGTTTGGGGACTAATGTAGGTGAATTGAAGCTGAACTAACTTGCCTGAAATTAGAAAAAAAGTCTTGTTTTCATTTCATAAAATAAAACAATCTTGAAAAGTTGCCTGGCTGCCCAGGGAATGGGGTTACTCTCTTCTGTTGTATGAGACTAGATGACTGCTAGATTGGCAACAGGGCCTCTGGAAGCATCACAAATATTTTGGGTGATTTTTAAAAGTTACTGGAAAAGTGAGAAGTGGGAAAGGGTTTACTGCATTTGATGTTAAGAGGAAACTGCCCTTTCTACTCCCTTCTATATTACCATGTAAATTATCAGGTAGGCTTGGAGAATGTTTTTATAAATTTCAGAAACTGCCTAGAAAAAATGACAGGAAAAGTTCATGTTAATGAATGCAGTGCAGTGTCTGAATGCAGCCTGGATACAGTGTCTCAAGAGTATCTTAGTATCTCCCACCTCTCTCAAAATCTACCCCCACAAACTGCGCCTCTGACCCAATCCATGTGCACCTTTTCAAAACACTTGCTTCCTCCCTTCCCTCCCTGATCACCTTCTTCTACTTTCTACTTTCCAATGGCTTCTTCCCAACTGCTTTTAAACATGCTCATTTATCCGCTATCCTAACAAAAGCCCTCCCTTGACCCTGCGGCTCTCTCCATTTATCACCCCTTCTCCTTCTTACCATTTTTCTCCAGACTCCTTGAGTGAGTGGTCTAAACCCTCTGCCTGTACTTCCTCTCTTTCAATTCTCTCCCTGACCCCCCTCCAATCTGGCATCCTCCTCCTTCACTCTATGGAAACTGCCCTCTCTAAAGTCATAAATAACCTCCTCCATGCCAAATCCAGTGGTCTCTGCTCAATCCTAATTTTCCCTGACCTCTCTATTGCCTTCTATGGAAAAATTATCTAACCTTGGCTTCATTGACACTGTCCTCTCCTGGTTATCTTCCTATCTTTCTGGCTGCTCATTCTCAGTCTCTTTTTCAAGCTCCTCCTCTGCCTCCCACCCTCTAATTCTGGAAGCACCTCAAGGCTCAGTTTTGGGTCCCCCTTGATTCTCCATCTACCTCCACTCATTTGGAGAGCTCATTCGCTCCTATTCACTACTGTTTCTAGGCAGATGATTCCCAAATCTACATCTCCAGCCCCAATCTCTCTTCTTCTCTGCAGTGCCACATTTCTTCTTGCCTTCAGAGCATGTCCCATTGACACCTCACACTTCACATGTCCAATACAGAACTCATCTTCTCACCCAAACCCTATCTTCCCCTTGATTTTCCTATCAAAGCCACCACCATCCTCCCTACCTCAGAAGCCTGTAGCCTTGGCATTTTCCTTGACTCAGCTCTCTCATTCAACCCAGGTATTTAATGTTAACCAAATTCAGTTGTTTCTACTTTCTACAACATCATTAAAATCCATCCTTTCTTCTCCAACCAAACTGCTACCATGCTGATCCAAGCAGTAAACATATCCAACTTGATTACTGCAACAGCTTCCTCACTCATCTCTCCGACTCCTATCTCTCCCCACTCCAGTCCACACTTCATTCAATAGTATTTACTGAGTGTTTACTATATGCAGAACACTGTACTAAGCACTTGGAATGTACAATTCGGCAACAGATAGAGACAATCCCTGCCCAATGACGGGCTCACATTCTAAACAGGGAAGACAAACAGCAAAGCAAAACAGAACAAAACAAGACAACATCATCAACATAAATAGAATCAGGAGATATAAACCTCATTAACAAAATTAATAGGGTAATAAATAATATATACAAATGAGCATAGTGCTGAGGGGAAGAGAGAAGGGAGAGAAGCAGAGGGTGAGGGGGAGGGGAGGAGAAACAGAGGGAAAGGGAGGCTTGGTCTGGGAAGGCCTCCTGGAGAAGGTAGGCTCCCAGTAGGGCTTTCAAGAGGGGGAGAGAGTTAGTTTGGTGGATGTGAGGAGGGAGGGCATTCCAGGACAGTGGTAGGACGTGGGCCACGGGTCGACGGCGGGATAGGCGTGAACGGGGGACAGTGAGGAGGTTAGTGGCAGAGAAGCGGAGTGTACTAGGTGGGCAGTAGAAAGAGAGAAGGGAGGTGAGGTAGGAGGGGGCAAGATGATGGAGAGGTTTGAAGCCAAGAGTGAGGAGTTTTTGTTTCATGCGATGGTTGATAGGCAACCACTGGAGGTTTCTGAAGAGAGAAGTGACATGCCCAGAGCATTTCTGTAGAAAGACGATCTGGGCAGCAGAATGAAGAATAGACTGAAGTAGGGAGAGACAGGAGGAAGGAAGATCAGAGAGGAGGCTGACACAGTAATCCAGTTGTAATATTATAAGAACTTGTACCAGTACGATAGCAGTTTGGATAGAGAGGAAAGGGCGTATCTTGGCGATATTGTGAAGGTGAGACCGCAGGTGTTGGTGACTGATTGGTTGTGTGGGGTGAATGAGAGAGCTGAGTCGAGGATGACATCATGTTTTCAGGCTTGTGAGATGGGAAGGATGGTAATGCTGTCCACAGTGACAGGGAATTCAGGGAGAGGACAGGGTTTGGGAGGAAAGATGAGGAGCTCAGTTTTAGACATGTTGAGTTTTAGGTGGCAGGCAAACATACAGGTGGAGACGTCCTGGAGGCAGGAGGAGATACGAGCCTGGAGGGAGGGGGAGAGAACAGGGGAGGAGATGTAGATATGGGCATCATCTGTGTAGAGATGATAGTTGAAGCCGTGGGAGTGAATGAGTTCACCAAGGGAGTGAGTATAGATGGAGAACAGAAGAGGGCCAAGCACTGACCCTTGAGGAACCCCTACAGTTAGGGGATGGGAGGGGGAGGAGGAGACCGCAAAGGAGACCGAGAATGAACGGCCAGAAAGATAAGGGGAGAACCAGGAGAGGATGAAGTCCGTGAAGCCAAAGTGAGATGAAGTGTAGAGGAGAAGGGGATGGTCATCAGTGTCAAAGGCAGTTGAGAGGTCGAGGAGGATTAGGATAGAGTAGAAGCCATTGGATTTGGTAAGAAGATGGTCATGGGTGACCTTTGAGAGGGCAGTTTCAGTGGAGTGGAGGGGTTGGAAGCCAGATTGGAGGGGGTCCAGGAGAGCAGCGAGTGTAGACGACTCATTCTAGGAGTTTGGAAAGGAAGGGTAGGAAGGAGATAGGACGATAACTGGAAGGGGAAGTGGGGTCGAGAGAGGGTTTTTTTAGGATGGGGGAGACATGGGCATGTTTGAAGGCGGAGGGGAAGAAGCCATAGGAGAGTGAGTGGTTAAAGATAGAAGTTAAGGAGGGAAAGAGGGAAGGGGTGATAGTTTTTATAAGGTGAGCAGGAATGGGGTCCCAAGCACAGGTGGGGTGGTGGCATTTGCAAGGAGGGAGGAGATCTCCTCTGAGGATACTGCAGGGAAGGATAGGCAAGTAGGGGAGAGAGTTGGGAGCGGGGGGCATGGAGATGGGGGAGGTGTGACTTTGGGGAGCTCAGACCTGATACTGTTAATTTTTGTAATGAAGTAGGTGGCCAGATGGTTGGGAGTGAGGGATGGCTTAGGGGGAGCAACAGGGAGCATGAGGAGAGAGTTAAAAGTCCTGAACAATTGGCAAGGGTGATGGGCATGGGTGTCAATAAGAGAAGAAAAGTAGTTTTGCCTGGTGGAGGAGAGGGCAGAGTTAAGGCAGGAAAGGATATATTTGAAGTGAATAAGATTGGCTTGGTGCTTAGAACTTCGCCAGCAGCGCTCAGGAGCTCGAGCATAAGAGCGAAGGATGGGAACAGAGGCAGAGATCCAGGGCTGTGAGTTAGTGGAATAAGAGCACACTTCTCTTTGCTGCCCAGATAGGTTTCCTAAAAAAGGGTTCAGTCCTTGTTTCCCCTTTCCACAAGAACTCCAGTAGTTTCTTAGTCACCTCCACATCCAACAGAAACTCTTTACTGTTGGTTTTAAAGCACTCAATCAACTTGCCTCCTGCTATCTTTCCTACTTGATTTCCTCCTCCTCCTCCTCCTCCTCCTCCTCCCAATAATAATAATGATGACATTTGTTAAGCAAATACTATGTGCCAAGCACTGCTCTAAGCGCTGAGGGGGATACAAGGTAATCAAGTTGTCCCACATGGAGCTCATAGTCTTAATCCCCATTTTACAGATGAGGGAACTGAGGCACAGAGAAGTTAAGTGACTTGCCCAAAGTCACACAGCTGACAAGTCGTGGAGCTAGGATTAGAACCCATGACCTCTGACTTTCATTCAATAGTATTTATTGAGCGCTTACTATGTGCAGAGCACTGTACTAAGCGCTTGGGATGAACAAGTCGGCAACAGATAGAGACAGTCCCTGCCGTTTGACGGGCTTACAGTCTAATCGGGGGAGACGGACAGACGAGAACAATGGCAATAAACAGAGTCAAGGGGAAGAACATCTCGTAAAAACAATGGCAACTAAATAGAATCAAGGCGATGTACAATTCATTAACAAAATAAATAGGGTAACGAAAATATATACAGTTGAGCGGACGAGTACAGTGCTGTGGGGATGGGAAGGGAGAGGTGGAGGAGCAGAGGGAAAAGGGGAAAATGAGGGTTTAGCTGCGGAGAGGTAAAGGGGGGATGGCAGAGGGAGTAGAGGGAGAAGAGGAGCTCAGTCTGGGAACGCCTCTTGGAGGAGGTGATTTTTAAGTAGGGTTTTGAAGAGGGAAAGAGAATCAGTTTGGCGGAGGTGAGGAGGGAGGGCGTTCCAGGACCGCGGGAGGACGTGACCCAGGGGTCGACGGCGGGATAGGCGAGACCGAGGGACGGTGAGGAGGTGGGCGGCAGAGGAGCGGAGCGTGCGGGGTGGGCGGTAGAAAGAGAGAAGGGAGGAGAGGTAGGAAGGGGCAAGGTGATGGAGAGCCTTGAAGCCTAGAGTGAGGAGTTTTTGTTTGGAGCGGAGGTTGATAGGCAACCACTGGAGTTGTTTAAGAAGGGGAGTGACATGCCCAGATCGTTTCTGCAGGAAGATGAGCCGGGCAGCGGAGTGAAGAATAGACTGGAGCGGGGCGAGAGAGGAGGAAGGGAGGTCAGAGAGAAGGCTGACACAGTAGTCTAGCCGGGATATAACGAGAGCCCGTAACAGTAAGGTAGCCGTTTGGGTGGAGAGGAAAGGGCGGATCTTGGCGATATTGTAGAGGTGAAACCGGCAGGTCTTGGTAACAGATAGGATGTGTGGGGTGAACGAGAGGGATGAGTCAAGGATGACACCGAGATTGCGGGCCTGAGAGACGGGAAGGATGGTCGTGCCATCAACGGTGATAGAGAAGTCTGGGAGAGGACCGGGTTTGGGAGGGAAGATGAGGAGCTCAGTCTTGCTCATGTTGAGTTTTAGGTGGCGGGCCGACATCCAGGTGGAGACGTCCTGGAGGCAGGAGGAGATGTGAGCCTGAAGGGAGGGGGAGAGGACGGGGCGGAGATGTAGATCTGCGTGTCATCTGCGTAGAGATGGTAGTCAAAGCTGTGAGAGCGAATGAGTTCACTGAGGGAGTGAGTGTAAATGGAGAACAGAAGAGGGCCAAGAACTGACCCTTGAGGAACTCCAACAGTTAAAGGATGGGAGGGGGAGGAGGCGCCAGCGAAGGAGACCGAGAATGACCGGCCAGAGAGGTAAGAGGAGAACCAGGAGAGGACAGAGTCCGTGAAGCCAAGGTGAGATAAGGTATGGAGGAGGAGGGGATGGTCGACAGTGTCAAAGGCAGCAGAGAGGTCAAGGAGGATCAGAATGGAGTAGGAGCCATTGGATTTGGCAAGAAGGAGGTCATGGGTGACCTTAGAGAGAGCAGTCTCGGTAGAGTGGAGGGGACGGAAGCCAGATTGGAGGGGGTCTAGGAGAGAATGGGAGTTAAGGAATTCTAAGCATCGATTGTAGACGACTCGTTCTAGGATTTTGGAAAGGAAGGGTAGTAGGGAGATAGGACGATAACTGGAGGGGGAAGTGGGGTCAAGAGCGGGTTTTTTTAGGATGGGGTAGACGTGGGCATGTTTGAAGGCAGAGGGGAAGGAGCCCTTGGAGATTGAGTGGTTAAAAATAGAAGTTAAGGAAGCCCAGGCTCTTTCCACTGAGCCATCTGCTTCTCTGCTACTACAACCCAACCTGCTCAGTTTACTCCTCTACCACCAACTACTCTCTGTACTTCAGTGTTGTCTATCTCCCCACCTACTTCTTGTTCATGTTCTCTCTTTGGTCTGGAACATATACAACAGATTATCAATCTCTCCACCTTCACAGCCTTATTAAAATCACATCTCCCCTAGAGGACTTCCCTGATTCAGCCCTCTTTTTCCACACTCCCTCTCCCTTTTTCATTGTCTTTGTCCTTGGATTTGTACCCTTTAAACACTTGATCTTCACCCCCCCTCAGCCCCACAGCACTTAGGTACATACCCATAATTTATTTTAGTGTCTGTTCCCCTCCCACTCCCAACAGGTCTATAAGCACTCTGTGGGCAGGGAATGTGTCTACAAGCCCTTAGTACAATGTTCTGCACACAGTAAGCTTTCAATAAACACTGATTGGATGCAGCACACATATGAACATAATGATATTGCATTCTTCTTGTGAGTGAGTGGATCCTACTTCTGAGACCTGTTGTCATCAGTTGTACTGTGATTCAGATAAAAAACATGTCAAAGCTAAATGATCATAACTAAGAGGCAATCAGCATTTAAATTGTATAGTCCCTAAGAAAGGCAGATTTCTGAAAGTGATTAGAGGTGTGACTCAAGTCTTAGAAAATACTTGCTGAATGTTGGCTTGTCTTAAACGGATAGAGTTGTTGGACTACAGCATGGTCTTTTGCACAATAGAGCTGGAAGACAGATTTGTTGGATTGCTTTAAATTAAGTTAGGGAATCCTTCTTTGAATTTTGGGGAAATAACATGGGACCATGAACTTGGTCAGGTTGCTTGCCTTTCTGGGATTCACATTTCTCTTTGATTCCCACAGCCTAAGGTAGCAGACCTGCGGCCCAGTCACTGGCCCCAAGGACTGTCTGGGAAATTGGGTAACCAAAGGAATTTTGGGTTGATATCATTCATAGCCCAGAATGATCAAGCTCAGCTAATCATATTGACTCCTAAAGGTTTTGTAGTAATGCCTGTGGTGTTTATTAAACATTTATTATGGATGTTTGGGTAAATACAAGATAATCAGGTTCAACCCAGGCCTATTAGACTGTGACCCCCATGTGGTACAGTGTCTGTGTTGGACCTGATTATTGTCTTTTTACCCCAGAACGTGGCACATAGTAAGTGGCAAACAAATACCACTATTGTTATTATTATCATTATTATTCATCTCATAGTAATTTTACAGATTAAGTAACTGTGGTTCAGAAAAGTTAAGTGACTTTTCTGAAGTCACACAGCAGGCAAGTGGTGGAGCTAGGATTAGAACCCAGGTCCCTGGTCTCTCAAGACTGAGCTCCTTCCCCAAAGCCATGCTGCTTTCAAGGTAGACTTTAGTCAATTAGATTACATTTTTTAACTTCTGCGATGAAAGCTCATATAATTTGTATTGTATCAATCCCGGGAAGCAACACCCTAAATTGTATTGTGTCAATCCTGGGAAGCAAAATCCTAAAGTGCTCCTATGGATGTGGGTCTGTTCACCTTAAACCCTTTGATCCTCACCCCACTCTATTTATGTACATGTCCTTATATTCTGCCACTTTCTGTACCTGTAATTTATTTCATTTGTCTATCTTCCCCACTGGACTGTAAATTTCCTTTGTGGGTGGGAGCCAAGCCTACCAACTCTATTATATTGTATTCTGCAAGTGCTAAATAAAGTGCTCTGCACAGAGTAAGTGCTCGATAAATACCATTAACTGATTGAGTGCTGTCACTGTTTTGTCAGGGGTTTTTCCCATTTGTAAAATGTCCTTTCTGTACTCTTTGCTCTTATCAAATTCATCTGCTCACTGTTCCTTGTCTCTATTCTCCAACCTCCAATCCCTTGTTCAAGTCCCTCCTCCTGCTGAAACTCCCTCCCCCTTCAAATCTGCCAAGGACAGCTCTCCCAGTAATAATAATAATAGTGATGATGATGAGGGCGATTATGGTACATGTTAAGCACTTACTATGTACCAAGCACTGTTCTAAGCCCTGGGATAGATAGAGTGTAAGCTCGCTGTGGGCAAAAGGAATGTATCTCTTTATTGTTGTAAAGTTCCTCTGAGGGTGGGAGCCAAGGCTACCAACTCTATTGTATTATACTCCCCAGTTGCTTAGTATAGTGCTCTGCACACAGTAAGTGCTCCATAAATATGAATGAATGAATGAGTGAATGAATACAAGCTAATAATGATGATAATTATTGTATTTGTTAAGCACTTACTATGTGTAAGGCATTATACTGAGTATTGCGGTAGATACAAGCAAATAGGGTTGGACACAGTCCCTACCCCACATGAGGCTCACAGTCTCAATCCTCATTTTACAGATGAGGCCCAGAGAAGTGAAGTGACTTTCCCAAGGTCATACAGGAGGCAAGTGGAGGAGCCGGGATTAGAACCTGTGACCTTCTGACTCCCAGGCCTGTACTCTATCCACTATGACACGCTATTTCTCATGTTGGACACAGTCCCTGTCCCACATGAAGCTCAAAGTTCTGATCCCCATTTTACAGTTAAGGTAACTGATGCCCAGAGAAGTGAGGTGACTTGCCCAAAGTCACACAGCAGACATATAATAATAATAATAATGTTGGTATTTTTTAAGAGCTTACTATGTGCAGAGCACTGTTCTAAGCGCTGGGGTAAATACAGAGTAATCGGATTGTCCCACATGAGGCTCACAATCTTTATCCCTATTTTACAGATGAGGTAACTGAGGCACAGAGAAGTTAAGTGACTTGCCCACAGTCACACAGCTGGCAAGTGGCAGAGCCAGGATTATGACGGAGCTGGGATTAGAACTCATTTCCTTCTGCATCCCTTGCCCATGATCTATCTGCTACTTCTCCACAAAGCTGCTTCTCTGCTGCTTTCCTATCATCAAAATCCTTCTGAAATCCCACCTCCCTTAAGTGATCTTCTGCTCATTTTTCTTCTTTCCAGATGGTCTCCTCCCATTTAGCACCTCAGCACTTTGACATGAACTAGGCCTCTTTGTCCTTACAACCCCCTACATTACTGCAGATACTGACTCACATGCTCTAGTCTTTAAACACTTATTTACACACACATCCACATTTCCATTCTTTTGTTCCTCCTATATGTAATTATTTCCTATAGTTTCCCACACTCCATTGTAAATTCCTTCAGAACAGGGATCGTGTCTTCTACCAAGCACTTGGTATAGTACTTTGCACAGTTGTCTTTCAATATACACTATTGTTTGAATAACTGTAAGCATTTTTTCATTTATCATACATGGTTTTATACCTCTCTTCTCCCCTCTCCCTGTGACTTTCCTGCTGTATTCAGACAAACCTTTTCCAAATTAGGCAAATGCTCCTGTCTTTTTGCCTAAGTGCATTTCAGGTCTCAGCAATATAACTAACTTGTAAATGTTGAAAAGAATAACTTCCCTCAAACTCCCAGAAAAAGTAGGCAGCCCCACGGGTTCTCCTGACTGGACCAAGCTGTCCTGAGAGGATCTTTGTGAGATTACATAAATAGGTTGTGAGAAGTCAAGAAGCAGAGTAGCCTAGGGTTAAAACATGGTCTGGGAATCAGGGGACCTGGGTTCAAGGTATGGCTCCACAACTTAACTGCTGTGTGATCTTGG
Organism: Ornithorhynchus anatinus; assembly: GCF_004115215.2. NCBI lineage: Eukaryota > Metazoa > Chordata > Mammalia > Monotremata > Ornithorhynchidae > Ornithorhynchus > Ornithorhynchus anatinus. The sequence continues at coordinate 49,408,907 of NC_041728.1, read as the reverse complement.
GCAAATCACTTAACTTCTCTATGCCTCAGTTCCCTCATCTGTAAAATGGGGATTATAGCTATGAGCCCCATGTGGGACATAAACTGTGCTCAATCTGATTATTTTTGTATCTACCCCATGCTTAATACAATGCCTGGTACATAGTAAGCACTTATCAAATACCTTAAAAATACAGGGCCAAAATGAGAACCAGAAATAAAAAAGAAATGATGACTTCTAGAAACCAAGAAAACTATTTAATTGGGTTGGGGGACAAGAGAGGGTAAAAAAAAGTGGAGTTAGGATTAACAAATTAGGTGCCTGTGTAAGACTCCTCAAGGTGAACTTTATGCTTTTTTCTAGAAATCAGCTCTCTCTTTTCAAATGGGAAACACTGGAAAAACCTGTGAAGATCTTAGTGATTCTTTTGGACTCTGTACATGGGGCTTTGAGTCTTTTTAGTTATGATGCTGAGAATATTCCCTCTTAGGGGAACTTGGAAAGGCCAGGGAAATATTTCAGTATTCCAAGGTGATGAAAAGATCACATCCCCTTCTTATCTTGTTCCAAGGGTTCTACCTGGTGTCCTAGAATCTCTCAACCCTTCCTCAGATTAGAGAAACTGAAGAAAAGCATTCATCTTTTTATGCCATTTAGGCCATTGCCTACCTAATGGGACAGTTAATGTGATGAAATTGCCACCTGGTGGTTGAGATATGGGGTTATTCCCAGGGATATAATTACACACACTGGTATTTAATATTTTAACTGTACCTATTCCAGAGACATGCCTTTGATGTTAGTTGATATTGTGCTGTGCATTAGATCAGTGTTGGCATTTTTGCCACTTGCTTTGGACTAATTACTTGATCTGAGAAAAAACAGCACTGTAGTTTAAAAGATAATTAGCTCAGTATGGGTTGACAAGACAGAAAATAAAAACTGGCAGAGAGACTGCAGCAAAGGCTAACAATAAACTGGAATGAATGAAGCTGAGGAAAGTGTCCAGGAAGGTCGAAGACTGCAGCCTTGTGGGTGACCTGGAAGAGCAGGTGGCTGATGGGTAATGAGAGTTACAGATAATAAGAAATCAGACAGGAGGGGCAAAGCAGCTGTGAGACCAGAGATGAGCAACAAAGGTCCTAAAACCTTGCCAGTCATTAATAGGATTTGCCACTTAGGCAAATACAGATAAACAAAAATACCTCAAACCCAGATGCTTTGGATGAATTAGGTGAAGTCCTTGGAATCAATCAATTAACCGTATTTACTGAGTTTTTACTATGTGCAGAGCACTGTACTGAGAGCTTTGGAGACGACAATATAATAATATGACAGAGCTGATAGACATATTCCTTTGAAAGTTGTAATGTTCCCCTCAGAGGCCTGAGAAGCAGCGTGTCATAATGGATGAATACTGCACTGACTTCCAGCTATGCTATTTTACTGCTGTGTGACTTTGGGCAAGTCACTTAACTTCTCTGTGCTTCAGTTACCTCATGCAAAATGGTGATTAGAACTGTGAGCCTCATGTGGGACATGGACTGTGTCTAACCTTTCATTCATTCATTCATTCATTCATTCATTCATTCATTCATTCGTATTTATTGAACGCTTACTATGTGCAGAGCACTGTACTAAGCACTTGGAATGTACGATTCAGCAACAGATGGAGAAAATCCCTGCCCAGTGACGGGCTCACAGTCTAATCGGGGGAGACAGACGGACAAAAACAGGAGAACTTAATCACGATAAATAGAACCAAGGGGATGTACACCACATTAACAAAATGAATAGGGTAATAAAAATATATACAAAGGAGCACAGTGCTGAGGGGAGTGGAAGGGAGAGGGGAAGGAGCAGAGGGAAAGGAGGCTTAGCTGAGGGGAGGTGAAGGGGGGAAGGGGCAGGAGCAGAGGGCGGAGGGGGAACAGAAAGGGAGCAGAGGGAAAAGGGGGTAGTTCAGTCTGGGAAGGCTTCTTGGAGGAGGAGAGCTCTCAGTAGGGCTTTGAAGAGAAGAAGAGAGTTAGTTTGGCAGAGATGAGGAGGGAGGGCATTCCAGGACAGTGGTAGGATGTGGACCAGAGGTCGACGGCGGGATAGGCGTGAACGGGGGACAGTGAGAAGGTGAGCAGCAGAGGAGCGGAGTGTGCGGAGTGGGCGATAGAAAGAGAGAAGGGAGGTGAAGTAGGAGGGGGCAAGGTTTATGGAGAGCCTTGAAACCAAGAGTGAGGAGTTTTTGTTTCGTGCGGAGGTTGAAGGCAACCACTGGAGGTTTTTAAGGAGAGGAGTGACATGCCCAGAGCGTTTCTGTAGGAAGATGATCCAGGCAGCGGAATGAAGAATTGACTGGAGCGGGGAGAGACTGTAGGAAGGGAGATAAGAGAGAAGGCTGACACAATAATCCAGCCAGGACATTATGAGAGCAAACTTGAATCTACCCCAGTCCTTAGTGCTGTGCCTGGCACATAGTAAGCACTGAACAGACACCATTTGAAAAATAGGCTGATGAAAATGAAGGAAGAAATTTGAACATATGCTTCTTAATAAAGATATTTGAACTCGAAAGCCAGTGTCATTTGGATCTCTGAATGTAGAGTGTGCACTGTCCGGAGCAGGGACTGTGTCAGTCTCTTGGAATGCAGACCATCAGTTTGCACTATTTGTTGAGTGCAGTCTGTGTGCAGAAACCTAAATTAAGCATTTAGAAGAGCAAAAGCAATTTATAATGGATGGTCTCTACCTCCAAAGAGTGAAGTAGTTTAACTGCAGAAAATGACTCAGTGAAATTTCCAGATAGAGTGAAAAAGAGATGGAAAGACAAATATGTCCTTCCATATAAGATGAATAGCACTCATGGCCTAACGAAAAGTGCATAGACCTGAGAGTCAGAGGACCTGTGTTCTATTCCAGCTCTGCCACTTTTCTGCTGTGTGACTGTGGGCAAGTTATTTAACTTCTTTGTGCTTCAGTTACTTCATTTGTAAAATAGGGATTAAGAATGTGAGCCCTATGTGGGGCAGGGACTTGAATAGCTTGTATCTACCCCAGTACTTAGTGCGATGTCTGGCACATAGTAAGCCCTTAACAAATACTATAAAGCATGAGTAGGTTAGTGCTTAAGATAGGAGAGCTTATAAATTGATATATACAAAAGTGCGATGGGTGGCCATAAGTGCCTAAGTGCTAAGGTGATAGAAACATTTGACCTGCACAGAAAAAAACTTGAATTGGGAGAACTGCCTGGAGGAGATGGGGAGATCTGTGAGACTAATGGATTTGAGAGTGGGGAGAGGTTCGGACTGAGGGAACAGCATGATAAAAGGGGCAGAGGTAGGACACTCAAGAACGTGGCCAAGTGTGAATATGAACTTGAACAAAAAATACAAGCTGAGGAGTTGTGGGAGAAGTTGTGGGAGAAGAGCATTGTTAAGTAAGAGGTAGAAAGCTGATGGAGTGCTTTAGCACTAATGGTCAAGAATTTTTGCTTGATATGGAGAGCAGTGGGTGATCATTGGAGGTTTTTTGCAAATTGGAAGATGTATGCAGAAAGCATTTTAAAAAAATGATATGGGCATCAAAGTGAAGTAGAGGCTGGAGGCAAGGAAGCCAGTGAGGAGGCTGATAAACCAATCTCTCTGGGATATTTTTAGCTCCTGGAATAGAATGATGGCCATTTGGATGGAGAGGAAGGGGCATTCAGTTAATATTGTGAAGGAAAAGTTGATGGGATTTAGCAGGGAATTTTAAAGTGGGAGATATCAAGATTAACTCTAAAATGTATCTTTGAAGATAGAGTGGATGGTGGTATAATCAAACAATATAGGATAAGTGGAGGAAGGGTTGTGGGAGGAAAAATGAGGAGTTAAACCCCACTCATCTTGTACTGAAATGACTCCATTCATTTTGGCTCCACTGTTGGTTGGCTTTCACAGTTTTGAGGTCCACAAATATTGTCACCTGCCCATCAAATTTTACATTAGCTCCTCCCACATTTACTGATGACCCTTCCTGTCTTGGTGAAGCACCCCCTTTTCCCTCTCCTATTCCCCAAGACATTAAGCTAAGAGAATCCATGCACTTGCCTGCAAAACACTTAGAGTTTCCTCCAGCACCCAATCAGGCAAATTCTCATGAAAACTAAACACAGAGACAATGTTTAATGAATGCCTTTTCACTCCACGACTGATTTTATTTTTACCTGATCTAGTTCCTTCTAGGCTTTCAGTTCCATCTCTGATAGATACGAACAAACAGGAAGGAGTGCAGTGAAATGAAAGAATGAATGATGGGTATATTATGGGGCATTCAGATGGAGGGAATCGTTAAGGGAGTTAATATGAGAAAACTTGCACAAACGACAACATGATAGGATAGCATATGTGTACAGAGAGCTCTGATGAGTGTGAACACCTAGGAAGTTAAGAAATCAGTTAGGAGTCTGATAGGGAGTGACAGAGAAAAACTGATCTAACGTAAACTTGAGCTGGATAGGTGAAAATCATGAATTTGTTACTATAGCTGAAATGCATTAGACTGGGAATTAAAGCTCTCCAGGGAGTGAGGAATGCACAATTAGGGGCCATCCCAAGGTGGTCTTGTTTAAACTCAAAGTACTATAGGGAAACTCTCCTTTTGCAGGGCAGAGCATGAGGAGACTGAAATAACTGACCCAAAGGGGATTTTCACTCTGCAGCTGTAATTTCCATGAAACCGTAGCCTTAATTGATTCCAGAATCTAAATTCATAGGGAACTCTCAGCCGTCATTTAAGCTCACTGCAGACCTGAGCATCATTTTCTCTCTAAATGCCCTCTTTACTGTGAGGAGAATGAAAGCAGCCAGGAGAGGAAGGATGACTGGTTAGCATGCAGGAAGGGAGAGACAAATCAATCAGTTTTGTGCAAGGTGTCTTAATCAGCGAAGAGTGTTTCACTGCAGTGCCTTAGTGCTACCTCTCCTCTAGTGTCACCTCCAGGAGAGACATTATTGAGCAGCCCCTCTTCCCTGCCCTCCCTGCCCCCTTCTCGGGCGTAGTTTCTGGCTCAAAGAATGGCACTAGGAAAGGGGCAAGGGAGAGCTGTTTAGTCAATTGCTGAGTAATTAGGATGAAGGGACCTATTTCTTAAAGAGTGAGCACTGTACCCTTTACTGTGGGTTGTTGGCAGGTGGCAAGTGGTAGAGTAAGCTAGGAGAAGGAGGTGGGGAAATTGAGTCTACTTGAAAGGCAGAGGGTAATCAAACTAATGCTTCTTGATAAAATCCCTGATCAGCAATGGGATACAGCAGTCTATGCAGAGAATTAAGTCTTGGCCTTGAAAAAATGGGAGACTCCATGGTCATTGTGATTTTGTCAGGAGGACATCTCCAGAGAGAAAATAGATCAGAGTTCAGGGATGTTTGCCAGTAATCATCTTGTTCATCATAAAATTAGATGAGCCTGTGTAGCTGGTAAGTGGATGCTCAGGAAAGTGTGAGAGTGGGCATTCATTAATGTAAAGCCGTGGGAAGGTGTGTGACTTGGACAGAAGAAATGGGCTTTGAAACTTGTGAAAATGCTTGTTATTTCCAAGCTGACTCCCTAGTCAGAAGGTAAGCTAAGCATTCAGCTCCTTATACACAGTTTTGAGGATAGAACTGTCGTAAACTCCTGTACTCCCGTCCGGGTGGGAATAAGCACCCGGAGAAGCAGCTTGGCTCAGTGGAAAGAGCATGGGCTTTGGAGTCAGGGCTCATGAGTTCGAATCCCAGCTCTGCCACTTATTGGCTGTGTGACTGTGGGCAAGTCACTTAACTTCTCTGTGCCTCAGTTCCCTCATCTGTAAAATGGGGATTAAGACTGTGAGCCCCACGTGGGACAACCTGATTCCCCTATGTCTACCCCAGCGCTTAGAACAGTGCTCGGCACATAGTAAGCGCTTAACAAATACCAACATTATTATTATTATTAAATTCATGCAGTTTGTTGTAGTGGCATTCATCACACCTAGGTTCTCACACATTCGTTCATTCAATAGTATTTATTGAGTGCTTACTATGTGCAGAGCAGATGGTTAAAGAACAGTCTGGGTGGTGGGGTTTGAAACTGAGGTAAGGAAAAATTATGTTGATGGAAAAATTATGGTTTTAATTATTCTGATGTATACAGTGAGACCCTGATTTTGTGAGATTAGCAGGAGGTTGAATAATTTTAGGTAATCAGGGATTGAAGTGGTGAAGGCTCTAATGGGTAGGAGAGGCAGGAGGAGACCCAAACCAATTTAGATTTTGAGTAGTTTTGAGGCTATCTCCTTCTGTCTCTACACAGTTGTGCTTTCTATATGATTTGTATGAATATAGATATATGTATATATATATATATATATATATATATATACTTAGGGTAGCAGCACTTTGGTGAAATGAGTGTGAGAGAGGAAACTGTAAACTTCAATTGAGGGAATGTAGTTATTGCAGTAGGTTCAGGGCAAAGGAATAAGGGTGTATCAAAACTTTTAATCTTCTAACATGCCTTTCAGTTTCTCACAAAAGGAAGCATCAATCAATTGTGATTTGTTTCCTTTCTTTTGATGAAACACATAATGTATCCGGAATAAATTTATCTACCCCCCCAAACACACACACAAACACACACACACAGCAGTGATTTGACCTAACAGATGACTGTAGACAGCAGCACAAATTACATTTTTCGGACCTGAGGTAATTCAGTCCAGGCAACAAACCTCGGAAACAAAGCACCATTGTCCTGTGTTGTTACTGTAGAAACCACAAGCTTATTAGATAAATTGGTGTATTTATAAATGCAGACTATGAAGAATACCTTGACTCAAAGTATAACTGAAGTGCCTTTCAGCAATTGTGTATTTCTTTTTCCAAAGCATTTTCACTATGGATGTGTAGGGTTCTGGTCCCTGCACATTTTTACCATTTACAGCAGTTGGTATTCTAAGTGATTTGGGGCAACTTTTTTTTGTTGAGAATGTCTTTCCCCTCTATGTTATTGGATCCCTTCAGTGGTAGCTGGCAAACATGTGGAAGGTGAGAAGGGTATCTTCTGGTGATTCTTCTGATTGAAAATACTCTTTCCTTAGGTAGTTCCACAGTCCACTAGGGTTGTAGGCAGCTTCTTGCTTGCTATTATTGATGAGGTGACCAGTATTGGGTTTTACTGAGGACTGGTCATTTGCTTTCCTTCCTGTGCCCTCTCTTGTAACTTTACCTTGTGCTGCCCTCCAACTCGGAGGTGGCCCTTGTGATAGAAAAACTTCACAGACTCTGTGTTGTGTTTGAGTGGATATGTCGGAGACAAGTCTATTACTTCTAGCATTTCTTCTAGCACGAGTAGGGAGTGGTGGTTGATGGGCAGAGTTTCCTTTGCTGGTCAAGCCCAGTTCACCTTTAAGCAATCCAGAGTCTCTTTATATACAATTGGTACAACAGCTAAATTAATCAAACAAGTACAATACATTAATAAATGCATTAAGATAGGCAGCAATAGCTCCACGGGGTTTCCGAACAACCCTGGACCTGCTTTGTTTTCTAGGTGATTAAATCCCACTGAACAGCAGGAGTCATCTGGCCTTCAGCTACTTGTCTTAAGAGAAGAGGGAGGAACAAAGGGAAAAAGATGTGTTGTGAAGTGCTTTCGGTGAGTTAATCAAGTAATCAAGCACACCCAGAGGCGATCAAGGGGGCTTAGAGCTGAAACAGCTCGGAGAGAAGGGGTCAAATGCAAGGCCTTCACCATTATTTTTATATACCCTGCAAGAGCCTGGAATGTGTAATGTTGAGACCACCAATTTCTGTCTCTCCCTTAAGCCTCGACACATTCCCCACACCTCAATTCCCTGCTTAGTGGTGTGTGAGGGGGTGCGTAGGAATGATAGTCTTGTATCTTTTATGGATATATAACCTCTCTTCTCTTCTGGTGAAACTAGCAGGGGTATTGGGTGCCAAAGGAATGTGAGATGTGAGCCACAAAGGCTACCCTTGCCTCTCCTCTAATCCATCCAAACATCATCAACAGTGGTATTTATTGAGCATTTACAATGTGCAGACACTGTACTAAGTGCTTGGGAGAGGACAATACAAGAGTTGGTAGAAATGCTCCCTGCCCACAGTGAGCTTACAGACTAGAGGGGGAGGTTGACATTAATATAAATAAATAATTTATAACCAATCAGTGGAATTTATTCAGTGCTATGCACTTTATTAAGTTCTTGGGAAAGTACCATGCAGTTGGAAAGTACCATGCAAACACTTATCCTGTCCCTCCCCTCTAGAGATTATAATCTAATGTGGTAGAGAGACATTAAAATAAATCCATATAAAGGAATCAACTAATTATATACATTAGTGTTGGAGAGGGGGAGAAAAATCCCTAGGGGATATGGATTCAAGTACAGGGTGACATAATGGAGAGATAAAAAGTGTGTATTTTAAGGGAGGATTAGTTAAGGAAGGCCAGGGCACTTTAACTCACCTTATATTTTCAATAAATACTATGAGAAGCAGGGTGGTTCAGTGAAAAGAGCACCGGCTTGGGAGTCAGAGGTCATGGGTTCGAATCCAGGCTCTGCCACTTGTCAGGTGTGTGACTTTGGGGAAGTCACTTAACTTCTTGGTGCCTCAGTTTCCTCATCTGTAAAATGGGGATTAAGATTGTGAACCCCACATGGGACAACCTGATTACCTGCATCTATCCCAGTGCTTAGAACAGTGTTTGGCACATAGTAAACACTTAACAAATACCAGTATTATTATTATTATTATTATTATTATTATTGTTAAGCACTTATTATGTGCCAAGCACTGATCACTTATAGCTATACTTTTATGCTATGTTGGATATTTACAACTTGTGATCTTCGTCTTCCCCATTAGATTTTAAATGCCTGGATAGCAGGGATTCAATCTTTTCTTTTAATTGTGTGTGCCCAAACATCTAAAACATGCTCTGAAAATAGTAGATGTTCAATAAATACTGATATTGAAGACAATTTATCCTTTCATAATTTAGCTATTTGATTTTGGCCAAATAGGTCACAATTGTTTAGAGAAAAGTGGTCTAATTTGGAAAGTGGTTTAGGGAAGGGAGGATTAAAAAGACAGTAGGTCCTGTTCCCTTAAGCCACTCTATCTCCAAAAATGCCTCTTTTTTTGTCTTTGTCCTGCTTAGGTCTAATATAAAATGATTGTTTCCATTTAGGCATGGTAGAAATGACAGTATATAATACAATATAACAGAGTTGGTAGACATGCTCCCTGCACGCAACATGCTTACAGTCTAGAGGAGACAGATATTAATATAATTAAATAAATTATGGATATGTACATAAGTATTGTGGTGCTGAGGGAGGGATGAGTAAAGGGTGCAAGTCCACATTGCGAGAGAATCCAAGAAAAGGTTGGACAACTGCCAATCGCCAGGAGACCCTTCCTGTGACCTCTCAGGAAGTGCCTGCTACACCTAAGGTGAGGTGTTTTTGACATGTCAGCCCTGCTGCCTAATCAAGAATGCTACAGCAGAGCCCACAGCAAGGAATATCTTTGTGTCTCGCAAGGAAGCTTTGAATGTTCTATCGGCCGCTTTCAATTCTTTTGTTTCCTTTATTGGTGCTAATTCCTGAGTCTATCTTTAGCCATTATTTGTTCACATTTTTCAATATGAGTTAATATTTAATTTGTTCTGAATTAGTAGTTGCTGATTAGAGTGACACAAAGGAAATCATTATCATTGCTCATCAGTTAACTTCCTTCCTGGAATTCTTCCTGAATTGGGGATTTATGGGGAATTGTTCAGAGAAGGCCAGGGTAGGGCTGTTGCTTGGGCCTGCAGGGACCTGGTACAGGACGAGAAGCGCAGTAGCATTCGTGTCTCAAATGTTTCTGGGACATGTCATCCTTCCAACACTTGGGACACAGGAGTGCTGATCTACATCTCCACTGACACGAGTGGGAAATTCCTCATCACACCTGGGACCCTGGAAACACGTCAAGTTGGCAGTATTTCTTTATACAACCAACAGGTGCTGTGGAGTTGAGCCCATTGTTGAGCAGGGATTGTCTCTATGTTGCCGAATTATACATTACAAGCGCTTAGTACAGTGCTCTGCACACAGTAAGCACTCAATAAAAAGATTGTATGAATGAATGAGTTAACCCAGACAACATATTTGGAGTATTGAAACATTGAAGGGAGCATGCTTCCAACTCTGTTGTAATCTCCCAAGTGCTTAGTACATTGTATGCAGTAAGTGCTCAATAAATGTGATTTAGTGATTGGTTGAACACTTGGGATCATGGGATAAGGGTGGGTTGGAGGTTACAAGTGTAAGGAGAAGGGACAGGGAGATCTCAGGGTGCTAAATCTTCACTGGATAATTTGAAGGGTTTGAAATTGCAACCAGAGAATAGAAATGAGGTTCCTTTAGGAAAGGATAATTAATCCTTATTGTATTTACTGCTCTGGCTTGTTATAGTTTTTTGGGATAAATTCCGAAGAGTGACAGAGGTGTGGGTTTCTTCATGAATGAGGACTTCCAATGAATTAGGTGACATCCAAGGTGACTGATTTTATAGGCAACTTCCTCAAAACAACCTGGGCATGACTAAGTCAAAACAAAGTACCAATAACTAGATATTGCCAATCTCCACAGAAAATACAAAACCAAAAAAAACCCCAAAAAACTGGACTGTCATTTGCCTTCCCCTGCAGAGATTCCAAAGCTGAAAGGGAACTTGAAAATTCATTTAATACAGTCCATTCCCTTCATCTAACCATCTCTCTCTCATCCCAGTCAGTAAAAATCCATTCTGTAACATACAAAGTTCCTTGATAATGAAGTCTGATCCTACTAGAATATTAAGTTCCCTTCAAGATAATAAATCACTCTTGAAAATAAGTCTGAAAAGTCTTTTGTCTGCAAAATTAGACAATGTTTGTCACCATGCTCCATGAAAACTTTTACCTTTTTGAGTATCTATTTGTATGTGGTGGCTGTAGTAGACATTTTGAAAAATGAATTAGATGGTCATGATTTGGCCCAGTAGCAACTTTACCATCCAGAATCATGCAAGGATAGGAATATTTTTAAGGACAAAGAGACAATGAACAGATCCTTAAACTGTTCAATACATTAAGAAAATTAAGTGTAGTGATTTGACAGTGCCCAGTTCTTCCAATGGCTCTGGTTCCTCCCAGCTCTGCTCAGTCCCCAGTGGCCAGAAGGGGTGAACACCCATCCCAAAGCATCTCCCTTCTAAGCGGAAAATTATGTAGATGCCAGAGCTTTTGGGCTATTGGGCTATTCATATAGGCAAACAGGAGGTATTGCATTTGTTTGGACTAAGGAGTTGTTGGGGAATAGTTAAAGATTTTTGAATCCAACTGCGATGACTTCCTCAAGAGAGATATTTCAGAAGCTGAGGGGCAAGAAGGGAGAGACCAATTAATGGAATTTACTAAGTGCTTACTTTGTAGAGATCACTGTACTAAGCACTTGGGTGAATACTCATTCAATAGTATTTTCATTCAGTAGTATTTATTGAGCGCTTACTATGTGCAGAGCACTGTACTAAGCGCTTGGGATGAACAAGTCGGCAACAGATAGAGACAGTCCCTGCCGTTTGACGGGCTTACAGTCTAATCGGGGGAGACGGACAGACAAGAACAATGGCAATAACCAGCGTCAAGGGGAAGTACATCTCGTAAAAACAATGGCAACTAAATAGAATCAAGGCGATGTACAATTCATTAACAAAATAAATAGGGTAACGAAAATATATACAGTTGAGCGGACGAGTACAGTGCTGTGGGGATGGGAAGGGAGAGGTGGAGGAGCAGAGGGAAAAGGGGAAAATGAGGGTTTAGCTGCGGAGAGGTAAAGGGGGGATGGCAGAGGGAGTAGAGGGAGAAGAGGAGCTCAGTCTGGGAACGCCTCTTGGAGGAGGTGATTTTTAAGTAGGGTTTTGAAGAGGGAAAGAGAATCAGTTTGGCGGAGGTGAGGAGGGAGGGCGTTCCAGGACCGCGGGAGGACGTGACCCAGGGGTCGACGGCGGGATAGGCGAGACCGAGGGACGGGGAGGAGGTGGGCGGCAGAGGAGCGGAGCGTGCGGGGTGGGCGGTAGAAAGAGAGAAGGGAGGAGAGGTAGGAAGGGGCAAGGTGATGGAGAGCCTTGAAGCCTAGAGTGAGGAGTTTTTGTTTGGAGCGGAGGTCGATAGGCAACCACTGGAGTTGTTTAAGAAGGGGAGTGACATGCCCAGATCGTTTCTGCAGGAAGATGAGCCGGGCAGCGGAGTGAAGAATAGACTGGAGCGGGGCGAGAGAGGAGGAAGGGAGGTCAGAGAGAAGGCTGACACAGTAGTCTAGCCGGGATATAACGAGAGCCCGTAACAGTAAGGTAGCCGTTTGGGTGGAGAGGAAAGGGCGGATCTTGGCGATATTGTAGAGGTGAAACCGGCAGGTCTTGGTAACAGATAGGATGTGTGGGGTGAACGAGAGGGACGAGTCAAGGATGACACCGGGATTGCGGGCCTGAGAGACGGGAAGGATGGTCGTGCCATCCACGGTGATAGAGAAGTCTGGGAGAGGACCGGGTTTGGGAGGGAAGATGAGGAGCTCAGTCTTGCTCATGTTGAGTTTTAGGTGGCGGGCCGACATCCAGGTGGAGACATCCTGGAGGCAGGAGGATACAATTGAATACAATACATTTGGTAGACATGATCCTTGCTCTCATGGAGTTTGGTTACAACACCCTAGGATTGGGTAAAATGAATCATTGAGTGCAGAGAAAAAGGGTCCTTCCTCACTCTTTATTCTAGAAAGAGTGTTTAACAGTTCCACATTAACTAGAGCATCCATCTATACACTTCCCCAAGGTAAATTATGATCATGTTGGGCTGTAGCCAAGAAAACTAATTCCATATATTTCACTTCTGGCCTCTCAGCGGGGAGAGGACTCAATAGTTGAATATTTTTATAGGTCAGGTAATTTTTGGCCTTGCTTCATTGGGTCACGTCTAACAGTATGCCTCCAGTAATTGTTTAGTCTCATAATGAGAATAATAATCATAACAATAATATTAATAGTAACATCTAAGTGCTTACTAGGTGCTAAGCACTGTACTAAGTGCTAGTATACTTACAAGAAAAACCATATCACACACAGTACCTGTTCAACATGGGGTTCACAGTCCCAGGAGCAAGTACAAGTATTGAATCGCCATTTTACAGATGAAGAAAATAAGGCACAGAGAAGTAAAGTTATTTGCCCAAGGTCACACAGAGCCAATAAGTCTTGAAGCTGGGATTAGAATCCAGGTCCACTGACTGATAGGCCTGTGCCCTTTCCACCAGACCATACTGCTTCTCATTCAAGCCAATTTAGATTCTTAAAAGTTGCTATATTTTGGTTGGACCCACAAAAACCACTAAGAGAGCCACTTTTCCACTATTAAGAGAGCCCTTTTCCGCCAACTCCTTTCTGGGCCATAGACAGAGTGATGACAGGAGGTGAGCTGATTGGAAAGTTAAAAGAGTTTAAATGACCTCTTACGGGGGCAGGGATCAAGGAACTAGGATGAGAACACCTTGAGGCACTGAATGTGGAGATTTGTGTGACCTGTACTAAGCAGCTCTCCTCCAAAGCTGCCTGTTGCCTCTCTGATGACTTCCTTGGGGAGGTGGTGGAGGTTATGAACTTTGAAATGACATATTAATTATTCATGTCTTCCTTTGCCTGGGTGGAGGTAACCTGCATCTCTGGAGGCTGGCCCAGAATTCATTATCTTCCAGTCAACCTTTGCCATAAAAATAACCTTCCTTCTTAATTCCATCCCGCTTCTGCTCCTCCTCCAGGCTTTCTTCAGGTTATGCAAAGCTGGTTGGCTCACTTCTTTCTCCAAGAGCCTCATTACTCATGCATCATTCAATTGTTTATTCAATTTTGGGGAAGTCCATTAAACTGAGAATAAAGTTCAAAGACCAGAAAGCACTGAATACTCAGGTCCCCAGGATTCAGCATTTTCCGGTGATGGCAAGTAGTTTTCACAGTGTATCCTTCATGTTGTTATCACTGGGTCCTGATCAGCTGCTCATCATTTGTCTCCTCATTGCCCATATGAAGAATTTTGGTGTTTCATGACTTGTGTTTCCCTCAGTTGAAATTCTCTAGATATGAAGAGTTGGGTGACAGGGTCAGTCAGTACTTTCAAATAACAATCAAGCTGCTTTTATTTTCTCTGACTGTTATTTTTCAAGAAGAGCCTTATGTTCTTTATTGGAGCTTAAAATGAATAATCTGTTCTCAGAGATCACGCTTCAGGATGCAGTGGGAATATTGAAGCTGTTCTTAGAATATGATTCTGATTCTCTGGGTATTGCTTTCTTCTCAACAGACTGAAATGGGACTTTGAAAATCCTTGAATCACTTGTATAGAAAGTCCAATTTACCCAAGACTCTGGGAGCACGAGACCCAAAATGTCATATGGATGACAATCCCCTGTCTCTAAACTATTTTAAAGTCTGACTTCTCCTGTAGACCATATGCTTCTTGTGGGTAGCGATGGCATCTACCAACTTGGCTGTATTGTACTTTCCCAAGAGCTTAGTACAGGGCTCTGCACACAGTAAGTGCTCAATAAATACAATTGACTGACTGACTGACTGACTGACTCTACATACAGCAAAATTGCCAGTAAGACTGTGAAAACTTCCAGAGGAATCTCATTGATTTCCATTTCTGACAAAATTCTAGCTGGAATTTTCTGGTCCATCTACTGAAGAATTCAGTCAAAGATACACAACCTGAATTGCAATGCAGCCTCAGGCCAAATTTAGATGAATTCTGAATGACATAAGATTGAATTCCTCAGATGACAGAGCACAGTTCTTTTTCCTCATCTTCTTAAAGGTAATACCCAGATACCTGGGAAGATGATGCTTTATGATCAGTGTAATTCTTCTCACATATCTTTTGTTCCTTGGGAATATTGGAGGGGTTTTGGCTGTCGTATTAAAGATATCAGTGTATTAAAAGTGCTGCAAACCCAAATTGCTGAATAGTTTATCTACATACCTCTGACTTCATCACTTCCCCAATCCTGCCCCTCCATTATCCACCTGCCACTTAGCCATTTCAGCCACTAATTCTGCTAATTCTGGGGGCAGTAAGGTTTGGTTCCAGCTGAACTGGAGCATGTTAGTAGGGGAGACACAGCTGTCTGGATGGAAGCCGCTCATCTCAAGAGAGAAAATTCTTACATATATGCTGTTCTTTTCTCTTTATTCATCCCATTTTGGAGAAGACCAATGTTAGCCTGGGCATGGGGGGCTAGAGGAGAGATAAGGAGCAGCATGGCTCAGTGGAAAGAGCCTGGGCTTGGGAGTCAGAGATCGTGGGTTCTAATCCCAGCTCTGCTACTTGCCAGCTGTGTGACTTTGAACAAGTCACTTAACTTCTCTGTGCCTCAGTTACCTCATCTGTAAAATGGGGATTGAAACTGTGAGCCCCACGTGGGACTACCTGATCACCTTGTATCCCCCAGTGCTTAGAACAGTGCTTTGCACATAGTAAGCACTTAGCAAATACCACCATATATTTTATTTTATAAGGATACATGAGAGTAGAGGCAGTGAAGCAGTTGACTGCACTATCTTCAGCTCCCCAAAATATGAGCAACATGAATTCAATAGTATTTATTGAGCACTTACTATGTGCAGAGCACTGAATGCTCATGCCAACCTAAATCATAGAAATGCTTGAGGCATAAGACTTGGTCTCCTTCTCCCCCTCCTTCCTCTTCCTTCCCTCAACAGCTCTCTGTTTCCGGATGCTGTAGGGAACTGCCACTCAATCCTGAATTGTAGTCATGCTGGCTCTAGCAGAGTTCCTGTACAATAGGGCAAACAACAAACTTTCCATTGGGGATGGGCTAACATTTTTCCAGTTAGGTGAAGGTTTGTTATCTCTCAGGGTCAGGCATGTTTTTCCTCTATTCTATTTACTGTATCACTTTATTAGCTGGTGGGAAACAATAATTCTCAGGCAATAAGTACTACTTAAAGCAAACAACTCTTCCAAGGAAATGCGAATGTACTGTCCCAAACCAAAAATGTATCAGGGAGGCAAGTTCTAGTCATTTTATCAATCAGTCATGTTTATTGAGCACTTATTCTTTGCAGAACACTATACTAAGCACTGGGGAGAGTACAATATAACAGAAATGGTAGACTTTCCCTGACCTCAAGTAACTGCCTAGAGGGGCAGATTTTAAAATTCCTTCCCCTAAATCTTTCTGTGCCAATTTCAGTGCTATTCATAGATGTGAGAGAAAGATTCCCTTCAGGATTTTGAAATCAGTCCCAGGAATGGTAGTAGATTTCCAACTGCAATAAGGCAGCCAGGTGTCAAGAAGCAGCAAGTTTAGTCTGTTAATTACCAAGGTAAAGGGAGCTGTTTATGGCTTCTTGAGCGAACAAAGAACATCAGAGTGATTTCAAGCCCTCTCTCTGTAGGAAACTAGGCTTAAAAGGAATATATTGAGAATTTTCCTGGGGAACAAATTGTAATGTTTCAGGCAAAATGCCCCTTAAAAATTCATATGGTTTTAAAATTAAGAGAAAACCTTGCAGGGGAGCCAATAATATATATTTTGAGTCCATCAGGCTGCATATATTTGAAATGTCATTTGAGAATTTTGAAAAACAAAGCAGGATTTGGGTTATCCTTCTTAACTAGATAACGTTTGTGAATCTCTGAGGACAGGAAGTGCTCTGTTTAAGGATGTGTGCAAGTATATTGATATATATATAAATGCTTATATATATTTACATATCAATTTATATATATATTTATATGCAAACATTAATTAAGGTTATGACAACACTGGGGGTTTTCAACCCTTAATCCTTGTCAAAAGAGCCCTCAAAGTCACTGTAGGGGTGCCTCGACTCCAATCATCCACTGCTCAATAAATCAATACATCAATCCTATGTATTGAACACTTAAATGTGTGCAGGGCAATGCACTAATTGCTTGGGAGAGTACGATATAACAGAGATGACAAACTCATTCCCTGCCAACATTGAGCTTACAGTCTGGGTCCTAAAGCCCTCGATATTTATCCTTCTCCTACTACAGATTTGGGGCAACTGATTAACTGTTCTTCAAGTACCTGCACCCCTCTTGTTATCAACACTCTACAGCTAAATAGGTCTCCCTGAGGCACTGGGTCACTGGGCACTAGCCTACTAGCCTCTTCCTGGGGCTGGGGGCAGGAATCCTAAGGACAAGTGCCCCTAACAATGATTCCCCAGGTCACGGGTCTCCCAGAGCTTCTCCTCCAGCCCCCTCCACAGACAGACACCAGGATCTGGGGTTGCTACAATATTTAATAGTTTTTCCTTTATGGTATTTGTCAAGCAATTATGTGTCAGGCTTTGTACTAAATACCATAAGCTTGCTGTAGGCAGGGAACATGTCTATCAGCTTTGCCATGTTTTATTCTCCCAAAAGTAAAGGATAGTACCATACTCTGCGTACACTAAGCATTCAATAAATACACTTGATTAATTGATTGATTGCTGGGGTAGTTACAAGCAAATCAGCTTGGTCACAGTGCATGTCCCATATGGAGCTCACACTCTTAGTCCTCATTTTACAGAGGAGGGAACTAAGACACAGACAAGTGAAGTGACTTTGCCAAAGTCACTCAGCAGATAAGTGACAGATATGGTATTAGAACAGGTCCTCTGACTCCCAGGGCTGTGCTCTATCCACTAGACCACAGTGCAACAGCCAAAGCAAATCCTGGTTAAACCTTGTTTCCTTGGATCTAATACCATTCCCATCTAGGATCCTCTGTAATCCCCTGCTGATGTCTTCTCCCTCTCAGGAACAGGAACCTCGCTCCTCTAGAGTCCTGGATGCTGGGCTCCAAACCTCCATCGATCCTCTCTGATCCCTTTCTATGTCTATCCAGGGTCCACAGCTTAATTCTCCCCATGTCCTATTCTCCCTGGTACATGAACTCTTTTTCCCTCTCCTCAAGATGGCCCAGGGCTTCCTTCCTCTTCCCAACATGCCCTTCTACTTCCTTCCCAAACTTTTTCTCTGATTGGTTTAGCTTACACTGCAGGGAGGGGAACCAAGGAGTTGTTTTGCTGACTCCCTCCAATCTTTCTTAAGTTTGGGAGCCAGTGGAACTGGTCAACACACATATATACACAGAAAAGCTGTTGATTTTCCCTTATTTCAATGATTCTTCTGTTGCCTATATCACTAGTGTATACAGGAGCCTCATTGACTTTTATGAATGGGAATGTTCTTCTTGGACTCTAATGTGGCTCTGGAGCGTAGGTGCCTACTGGTGAATTTGGGCCAAGGAGGGTGACACCATTAGCTTGCCTCCACAGGAAGTGGGGCCAGGAAGTAGCTGGACTTCTCCCCCTCTTTTAGCTGGAAAGAAGCTGAGGGACAGCCAAGATGGTGGTTGCACACCACACCAGATTGTCTGAGCTCCCGCTGTTCCCATCTTTCCTTGTCTCTGGTGCATGGGTTGTGTTCATCTGCAACAATGCCAGCAAGGCTAGGAAGCTGCTCTAGGTCAAAGGGGGCCAGCCAATCCATGCAGGGAGGTGACTGCTCGCTCCCCATGTGGACCAGGTGAAATCAGCTGCAGGTAGGCTAGGCTCTGGGCAGGAATGTGAGCACTTACTGTGGGCTCCCATGCCCGCCAAACCCGGGAGCAGTTAAGCAGCAGAAGAGAAGGTGAAGGAGAGAGCAGGTGGAGGAATAAGAGGAGGCAGAGGAGGAACAGGAGGTGGAAGACAAGCAGGTGTAAATTTGTTTCCTAACTTATATTTTCTCTCTGCCATTCTCCCCCTGGTTAGCAGGTTAGGACATACGACAGTCTTATTAAGTCTTCCCTTCTCCCTTTTTTCCTTACTTCTCCTTCTAGCTCTCTTGCACACAGAGAGCTTTCTCGGAATCAGTCCCCGACTAACTGCCTCTCAGACTGAGGAGGAAGGGCAGGAAGAGGGGCAGGGGCTGGTCCTCAGACTTCTGTCTTTCTCTCCTGGTGCCAGTGAGCTGTAGCAGCCTTTCACACTCTCTCTCTCCTCTCTTATCCCTTTCCCTTCCCTCCCCTTTCCTCTTCTTCACACCCCCTCCTCTTACCTCTCCATACCATCCCATTTCCCTTTCTCGTCCCTGCTAGTTATAGCAGCTGTTGTTGGGTAGGGATTGTCTCTATCTGTTGCTGAACTGTACTTTTCAAGTGCTTAGTACAGTGCTCTGCACACAGCAAGTGCTCAATAAATGCGATTGAATGAATGAACAGGTGTTGCTATATATCAGCAGTGTGGTGCAATGATGTCATCACACTGCATCAGTTAGGATATTGCCTATCATGTGGGGAACCAAAAATTTCATGACTCTTTGTGCACCAACTGCTCAGTGGTTTCATTTGGTTTGATTGTTCTGCACAGAAATGTTGCCAGCTCCTGCCATAAGTGGTCACACTGTCTTTGCTTCACATTCATAGTCTTTATCCTTTCCTTCCTAGTTCAGTCAAGCTGCGTTAATTTGAAACCCAAGGGGTTGGAGCAAATGAAGTATAAATGAATCAGGTGTGTTTTATCTAATTAAAAAAATTAAAGGTCAATAGGGTATCTAATTTGCTAGGAAACAGCAGTTACCTCGTTTAAGACACTCCCTTGAATTAATAGATCAGCAAGTTAACAACATTATTCTTTTTTCCTTGATTCATTTGCTGCTGTTGGTGTATTATTCAATTTTTCCTTCTGTCTGGGTGTTAGCAGTCTTCCCTCTGTCTCTCTCCCTTGTTCTCTCCTTTAGGGTCTGGATGAAAGTGAGACCCCTTCCCTACTCTCTGCCCTTTGGGTGATCAAAACAAAAAGGGTTTAATTATCAAGCTCCAGGGAAGCATGCACAAGTAACCTGAGAGAAGCAGGGGAAGAGGCTTCCAGGATTTGTGTATGTTGTTCCATGCTTTCCCCTTATCCCAGCTCCTCCATGTAGGGAGAGACTCATGCTGGGAAAGTCCTTGTCAGGAAGTATTGCTTACATACAAAATAGTGATTTGTGAGCTATGAAAGAGAAACATTCTGGGTGTTGTTTCCCTGTTATTTTTAATGGGTTCATTTAATACTTGGTTCAAGGAGAAATGGAGTGTTTAATTAGGTCACATCTTAGTTCACCACTAGACCTGCCTTAGGCAGGTCTGGCCTTTATTATATGTCCGACCAGTAATTGTCAAGAAATGTCTTCCCCATCCTACAGGCAGACTAACCTATAAGGTCTTTACCACAAAAATGACTCTATTTAATCTTCTTTTTGCTCAATTTCATCTCATTACCTGTTGCAGCACCCTCTTGGATTGCATTGAGCACTTCAAACCAGTATGTTCTATCCCTGAAGGCATCCCTGAAGTTTATAGTCTAAAGGGGTTAAAACTTTTGCTATCTCTCATTTATGATCCCCAAAGGAGTTTCCATTTAATGTCACATAAACATCACATAAAGGAGTCTAATAAGGACTCCTTTATAAATGAGTATCACTTTATTTCCGACCCGCTGCTTAGAGAAGCAGCATGGCATAGTAGATAGAGCACGGACCTTGGAGTCAGAATGACCTGGGTTCTAATCCCATCTTCACCATTTGTCTTCTGAATGACCTTGGGAAAGTCATCACTTCTCTGAGCCTCAGTTACCTCATCTGTAAAATGGGGATTAAGACTGAGCCCCATGTGGGACAGGGACTGTGTCCAACCTGATTACCCTGTATCTACTCCAGCACTTAGAACAGTGCCTGGCACCTAGTGAAAAAAAAAGGGCACATCTCATTTGCCTTGGAGAATCCTAGGGCAGATGAAGTAAACATTCAGAATTGAACAAATAAAAACTATTAAAGCACCTTCTTCCCTCTATTTAATAGTGATCCTTCTTCATAAAAAGGCACATACTTGCCCTTTTCAGTCTTGGGGCACTCTGCACAGGATGAAACATTTTGTAAGTAATGCCTCCATACACAAGCCTCCTTACGTGAAAGAATGGGAATCCCTGGAAAGTACCAGTAAGATGGGGCTCCTCCACTTTCCAGTCAATTGTATTTGACTGGTGCAGTCAGGATGGTGTCATGCTGAATGCCTAAACATAAGCCTGAACTCCATTAACCAAGTTAGAAGCAATTCAATTATTTAGTAAATCCATCAGTAGTATTGGGTGAGTGCCTATTATACAAACAGCACTATACTGAGCTCTTTGGAGCAGTAGAAAGAATAATAATAATGAAGATGATGATGAATTGTGGTAATTGTTGAGCCTTTACTATGAACCAAACATCATGCTAAGCTCTAGGGTAAGCTCAGATCAGCACTGTCAGGGTTCATCATGAAGTTCACAATTTAAGGAGGAAGACAATGATTGGGGCATTTATTAAATACATACCAAGAACTGTACTAAGCACTGGAATGGTTATAAGATAATCAGTCTGGACACAGACCCTGTTCCACATGGGACAGATAGTCTAAGGGGGAGGGAGAGCAGATATTTCATCCCCTATTTTACAGCTGAGGAACTCTAGGCCCAGAAAATGTAAGCGACTCACTCAAAGTCCCATGCTCTTTTCAGTAGGCAACAATGCTTCTTCATTATCTGGAGAAAAGTGTATCTTCTGTAATGTGATTATGGGTTTGGAGAGTTTCTAATGTGAGGAGTGCTGTTCTACAAATAAAAGAAAGATAGAGATTCCTGGAAATATCAACTAAGCATACATATTATATAGTGCAAGGGTGGTTAGACCTCATGAACTGAAGAGCCACAAGCCAAATATGTGTTATGGCCAATAGCTGTGGAGAGCAGGCATTGTCCAGGGGGCAAGAGAGGGATAGCAGCTTGTCTTGGGCTCATGATAGAGTTCATGTCCAGTTGAAAGAATAACGATGATGATGTTGAAAAAAATGTGGTAGTTGTTGAGCCATGACAATGTGCCAAATACTTAAGCTTTGGGGTAGATACACTACAGTCAGATCGGATTGGCTTAGGGCAATGGCATTAAGGCAATGCATTAATAATAATAATAATGTTGGTATTTAAGCGCTTACTATGTGCAGAGCACTGTTCTAAGCACTGGGGTAGATACAGGGTCATCAGGTTGTCCCACGTGAGGCTCACAGTTAATCCCCATTTTACAGATGAGGTAACTGAGGCACAGAGAAGCTAAGTGACTTGCCCACAGTCACACAGCTGACAAGTGGCAGAGCAGGAATTTGAACCCATGATCTTTGACTCCCAAGCCCAGGCTCTTTCCACTGAGCCACACTGCTTCTCATTACTATTTTATACATTGGGACGTGGATATGTTTGCAGAAAATTTGATGGAATTTTAGTTGAAAATGACCCAACTGCTACAGGCTGGATGACCAAGGAAGAGGCTAATTTTAAACCCATTTAAAAGATACATATTTTCTGTTCTCACAGGGTGACTTAGCTGCCTCATGCCTTATACTTCAACTAGCATTTCTGTTGATTTGGGTGAATTTACAGCCTACCATTTTCTCATATTTCCCATATCTACTTCCTGTAAGCCATATATACTAGCTCTAATGATCAGGCTAATTTCCTCAGGATATTTTCCTTTAAAACTTCAGCTATCCTTTGGCTCAACAGCTTTCTTAACATTCCTTAGAGGCTCAGGGTAGTGATTTCTTCAAGGCTGAAATCTTAGAATGTTCTTAAAGATAATATCCTTCACCACTGGAAATTGAGGGAGAATAGCAATGATCACTGTTTCTCTGGATGGAATTTCCAAGTACTGTTTCTTGTCTATGTTAAGTGCCTTATAAGACTTTAAAAACAGCTAGAATGAGGCAAAATGATCTGCTTCAGAGCCCTGGGTTGAACACTTACCTCCTCTCCATATGCATAGAAGTAGCCAAATTATACATGACATGCACGCTAATGGATATTGGTTGAAATTTTATCCACTCATTCCATGTATTTAAACTTATTTTCTTCTTTCTCACAAAATGCTTTTACTAGTGGAACAATATATTCCATATATGTGTGTGACTTTCCTTACAAGTAGAAAATTCAATTGTGAACTTTGAAATCACAAACCAGGAGGCGATCCTGGGGATAAAGGACAACAACAGTGCTGTGAACTTCTCAGCTGACTACCACCATTCCCTCCTCACCCAAATTGGATAGACACCTCTCCATGGAGGTGGAGGTAGATGTGAAGGAGTCCAACATATGGGAATGCTTGCTGGGGCTAAGCCATTAGTGCTGATGGCTTAAAACAAAAGAACCCCAGAGGGCATTTTGAGTGGTTTAGAAAGAACCTGGAAAATAAGTGGCTAATGTAGGTGTAAAAGTCTGAAACTGGTCTGGCGATTTGAAGGGAAAGGGTTTTCCTGGCAGAAGGGAAGGCTTTAACAAGTGGTCAGAGGTGAGAGATTTGAAGATGGGGAACAGTGAGATGGTTAACTTTACAGGAAGGGTGTGAGCTGGGTATAGTGAGACAATAGAGAAGATAAGTAGAGGGAGAAAGCTGATGGTTGGGAGTGTCTGTTGGGAGGAGTGGAATGGGTAACAATGGGAGGTTTAGAGAAGTGGAGAGATATATGCAGAATGACATTTTAGAAAAATGACCCAGACAGCAGAATGAAGTATAGACTGGAGAGGAGAGGGGTTGGAGGGAGGGAGGTGAACAAGGATTCTGATACAGTTAGTCTCACTAGGGTGAGAAAAACAACCTGGAAGAAGAGAAAGAGATGGATCTGGAAACAAATTATGGCCAAGGAAAGTGTCTGTTAATTTTGTTGTATTGTACTCTTCCAAGACTTCACTCCTCTGCACATAGTCAACATTCAGTGCATAACACTGATAGACTGATGTGGAAAATGTTTTGGAGGAGAAGCCAGCAGGATTAAGTAGCAGACTATATGGAAGAGGTGAGATTTGGTCTTGTGAGATGAATTTGGGAATCATTGGCAGAAAAATCTTAGTTGAAGCTATGGGAGTGGATGAACTCCCTACAGGAGAGAGTGTAAATTAAATGAAGAGGGACCCCAGAATAGAGCTCTGAGAGACTGCTATGGTTTGTGGGTGACAGACAGAAGAAGAGCCAAAAACTTGAGGAGTCATTAAGGAGGTAGAAGGAGAATCAGGGGAAAATATTGTTCACTAATGCCCAAGATTGGATAGTGTTTCCAGAGAAGCAGCGTGGCTCAGTGGAAAGAGCACGGGCTTTGGAGTCAGGGCTCATGAGTTCGAATCCCAGCTCTGCCACTTGTCGGCTGTGTGACTGTGGGCAAGTCACTTAACTTCTCTGTGCCTCAGTTCCCTCATCTGTAAAATGGGGATTAAGACTGTGAGCCCCACGTGGGACAACCTGATTCCCCTATGTCTACCCCAGCGCTTAGAACAGTGCTCTGCACATAGTAAGCGCTTAACAAATACCAACATTATTATTATTATTAGGAGAAGGAAGTTGTAAGCTTTCCCATTATTAATTAATTTGTCTAGACACTCTTCTTTCTAGTCTCACTGTGGACAGGGAAAGGGTCTACCAACTCCTTTGTATTGTACTCTTCCAAGCACTTAGTACAATGCTCTATGTGCAGTAAGTGCTCAAGAAATACCATTGATGAAGATGATGATGATGATGATGGAAAGGAACCAAAGAGCTTAGTTATAGTACAAGACAATAATAAAGTGTAATGAAATTTCATAGTATTAGAACATAAATGAGAATTTTCAGGCTCAACTAGTGACAATGCCTTGTTCTCCCATTCAAAAAATGAAAAATGATTGGGTCCTTGGTCAAAATTAATAGTGTCTCCCGAATTCATGCTCTACAAATATAAATTCAATTTTACAACTAATATGATAAAATATCAATAATAGCTATTTTAAAATATCTAATTTCATCTTCCTTAAATGCTTAGTACAATGTTCTTCACACAGAAGTGCTCAATAAATATGACTGACTGACTGACTGAATATGATTTTAAAATTAAAAATTGTTACACCTAAGAAACAAATTCATAGTCATAATGGAGAAGTCTCCAGATATTTCTAAATGATTAATAAGGTGTGTGTGACAGTTGAATTTACATATTGACTCCATTTACACAAGATTATAATGCTCTCCTGGGCAAATAGTGACCTTGAATTTCCCCTCAATCAGATTTTTCTCTCAGGATAATAATTTGTAGTATTATATTTGACAGAAACAAATGCTTATTACATTACACCTAGAGCATTTTGGGATCTGATTAAATTTGGATGAAAAGCATGGCTTACCCTAAGTAATTTATAATGTGTTTTCTTTTCTACATGTTTAGTGAAAAGACTCCAGTGCCATATTGCCCAATACCTCATTAGGGAAGGCAGTGTGGTCTGATGTACAGAGTGAGGGACTGGAATTCAGGAGACTAACCTTTTTAGACTTCAGATTCCTTATTTGTAAAATGGGGATAAAAATAAATTGTGAACCCCATATGGGACAGGGACTGTGACTGATCTCATAACTTTGGATCTACTTCAGGACTGAGTATGTAGTAAAAGTTTAATAAATGTCATAATAATAATAATAGTTCTGGCATTTGTTAAGTGCTTAGTATGTGACTGTGTGAAGGTGGTCAGCCAGTTAAAGAATAATGATGAGAGAGACCTATGAGGCACTTTTGGTTATGCTCATTGTCTGCTGTAGAACAACTTCATGGTTTACATTTGGTTGAATTGTGGTTTATTTCTGCTTTTCACCATTCCACCAGCCATGATAATAGTAATTGTGATATTTGTTAAAATACTTGCTAAGCCCTGTACTAATCATTAGGATTATTATAGTATATCAATCGATGAATCAATCATATTGATTGAGAGATTACTATATGCAAAGCACTGTAATAATTGCTTGGGAAAATACAGTATAACAGGTTTGGTAGAAATGTTCCCTGCTGACAATGAGCTTACAGTCTAGAAGGGGAGACAGACATTACTATAAATCAATGAATTACGTATATGTACATAAATCTTGTGGGGCTTAGAAAGGGGTGAGTAAAAGATGTAAAACCAAGGGTGACGCTGAAGGGATTGGGAGAAGAGGAAATGTGGGCCTAGTTGGGGAAGGCCTCTTGGACAAGATGTACCTTCAGTAAGGCTTTGAAGGTGGAGAGAGTGATCGTCTAACGGTTTGGAAGAGGGAAGGAATTCCAGGCCGGGGGGGATGAGGTCAGCGAGGAGCTAGACAAGATCAAGGTAGAGTGAGTAGATTGGAAATAGAGGAGCAAAGTATGTGTGCTGGATTGTAGTAGGAAATCAGGGAGGTAAAGTAGGAGTAGGCAAGGTGATTGAGTGCTTTAAAGTCAACAGTAAGGGAGAAAGTCAAGGGTGGAGACTCAATTGTACTGCACTGAAGGAGGCAATGGTAAGCCACTTCTGTATTTTTACCAAGAAAACTCTATGGATCCACTACCAGAATAATTACAAATGGAGGTGTGCTGCTCTGGGAGAGATGTGTCCATGGCTTTGCTATGGGTCGGAGATGACTTGACAGCATAAGACAAGTCAAGAGGCCATTGGACTTGACATGAAGGAAGTTACCGATGGCTTTAGGAATAGAGTTAATGAGGCAGACGCCAGATTGGAAGGGGTCAAAGAGAGAACTGGGGGAAAGGAATTGGAAACAGTGGTTGTAGACAATTTGCTCAAGGAGTTTGGTGAGAAATGGTAGAAGGAAGAGGGGGTGATAATTGAGTGGAGTCATGGAATCAAAGGAAGGTTTTTTAGGATAGGAGAGGCATGAGCATGTTTGAAAGCAGTTGGGAGAAATCCACTGGCAAGTGAACAGTTGAAGATGGCAGTCATGGAGAGAAGAAGGGATGGGGCAAGTACCGTGATAAGGTGCAAAGGGATGGGGTTGGAAACTCAGGTAGAGGGGGTGGATTTTGAGAGAAGGCAGAAGATCTCATCTTGAGATACTGCTGGGGAAGAGTTGAAGAAGGGATAGGACGATGGAGGGAATGGAGAAGAGCAGGGGAGATTTTAGGGCGATCACACCTGGTAGTTTCAGTTTTCTTAATAAACTATGTGGCCAGATCATTAAGAGCAAGAGATGGGGGAGGCTGGGGCACATAGGGTTTGAGGAGGAAGTTAAAGCTAAATATGCAGGTTGGATATAGACCCTGTCACACAAGGGGTCATAGTTTAGGGAAGAGGAAGGATAGGTACAAAAATCCACTTTTTATAGAGGAGGAAATTGAAGCACAGAGATGTTAAGTGACTTGCCCCATGTCACCCAGTAGCAAGTGGTAGAGCTGGGATTAGAAACCAGATCCTCTGTCTTCCAGACCTATGCTTTGTCATACATTCTGCTACCACGTCTACAATGCTGTCAGCAGCCCCTTCTACTGTGGTGGCCTGTAGTCTCTACCGTAATGCACCACTCACCTAAGATCTTGAATAATACTTGTGGCAAAAACTGCAGGTGACAATTGAAAATGGGGCATGTAGCAGTCCACCTTATGCTTTTGGAATACTGGGAAGTTTTCTGTACTTTAGGGCTCTGGTTTTTCATGGGAAGCTGAAACATACAGTGTGAACCTTCCCTTGTTTTCATTCCCAAGCAAGTGCCTGTGTATGCCATTATCTTGGAAGTTGCCTTTTTAAATAAAACATGCCCAGGATTCAGAGTGATTTTTTTCTGGTATTTGTTAAGCCTTTACAATGTTCCAGGAACTGTACTAAAGGCCAGGGTAGAAACAAGTTAAGCTGTTAATAGGGCATTTCTCAAGAAATTAAATTGCAACTCCTGTAAAATACAGTAGCTCATACTACCTCTATTTGGTTAATATCTTCTAGACTTACATGATCCTAGGTCAGAACATATTAGTATTGATAAGGCAAAGCCTTATTTAAGGCACATCTTGTCCAAGAGGCCTTCCCTAACAAAGCCCTCATTTCCTCTTTTCCCATTCCCTTCTGTTTTGCCTTACTTTGCTCCCTTTTTTCATCCCTTCATCAGCCCCCAACATGTATGTAATTCATTTATATTAATGTCTGTCTCCCCCTCTAAAGTGTGAGCTGATTGTAAGGAGGGAATCTGTCTACCAACTCTGTTATATTGTACTCTACCTAGTGCTTAGTATGGTGCTCTGCACATAGTAAGCACTCAGTAAACTCAGATTGATAGCTAACTTCTTATTTGGATTTCAGTTAGTACAATAGTTAACCCAAAGGCATAGACTAGATAGAAGTAAACACTGGTCTTGCTGATTCTAAGGTCTGTTTAACCATATCTAACAAAAAAAATTTGAATTCATCAACTACTTAGCTGTAAAGGATCTTATTACTGAACTGTCATTCATCTGAATGACCAGATAATGAAACTCATTCAGTAATCAATCATTATCTTCTAACAATCATTTTTAATCACCCACAGAGTATTAAAATTCAGAATTCTTTATTGAATGTATAGTAGATCGACAATTGAAAGACAATGAAGGTTTCCAAAACTGCTTGTAAATTAGAGATAATAAAGGTCCTATTGATGTATTACAGAGAATTACTGTTAGATCATACATTAAAATTGTAAAAGCAGAAATATTTCACATGAAGTGTTCACTAAACCAATTTTTTTTTTAATGGAGCAATTTTATCCACAAGGTAATTTCTGTATTAGTCAGATTCCCTTTCAATTGAGATTCCATGACTTTGTGATCTTAGGTAATTTATTTCTCAAATCCTCGACTGCTTTCTCCACTAGTTACACCACAGTGAACAGAATGTCCATTGAGAGATTGACAGACAGTTGAGCAGTAAAAAGGCATTAATGGCCTACAAAGCAGTGGTGGAACCCAACTTCCTTTATGGCAAAGGGACATAGACCTCCCACCGAAAGCATAGTCAGCTTCTCAAGCAGTTTCATCAATATTGTTTTCATGGCATTCTTAACATTACTGATAAAATCGTGGTCACTAATGATGAAGCCTGGATTGAAGCCGGTTCATCTGCATTGAGGTGAACTTGCACTCACAACCCAGCTTCAGGGTGGACTGGATGGGAAAGGGTGGGTAAATTATCACCAACTGTTGGGTGAACAGTGGGGGTAAATATAACTGAACCTTGTCCTTGGGACCCAAGATGATGCCACTGATGTAGTCAATCAATCAGAGGTATGTACTGCGTGTTTACTCTGTGCAGAACACTGTACTAAGCGCTTGAGAGAGTACAATTCAGTAGAGTTGGTAGACATGTTCCCTGCCCACAGTGAGCTTTCAATCTAGTAGGAGCTTAGTGTGTCCAGATGTATGATAAGATATATGATTGATTATCCCTTCCATAGTATGTGCCAGTTTTGTCATTTTTACCCATAGAACCTGGGATGTTTTAGTTTATTCCTCTTGGAGCTAGTCCAATCATCTTCCAGAAGCCGCTGGTGCTAATTTGTTGTCCATTGTCATGTGTTTTCTGCCACTGCCTCTCACCTGCCCCCTGCTGGGCCACATTTGACTTCTCCGTTAACCTTGTGCCAAGCGGATCTCAGGTAGGAAATGGTTTTCTGGCTAAGAAAAGAAGAAAAAGAGTTGGAAGGAAGGAAAGGAGGAATTCACCGAGGAAATGAAGGAAAAGGGGAGGAGGAGAGAAGGAAAGGGAGAAATGGGAGAACGGGAGAAAGGGGAGCAGAGGAAAAATGGCAATCTGTTCATTAAATGGGATACAAAAAAGGAAGCCTAGTGGGAAGAGCACATGTCTGGAAATCAGGAGATTGGGTCTAAATCCAGTTCTGGTACCTACTTATTGTGTGACCTTAGGCAAATCACAACTTCTCTATGCTTCAGTTCTTCCAGATGCGTAGAATCTGCTGCTTTTTTATTCATTCATTCATTCAATAATATATATTGATCACTTACTATGCACAGAGCACTGTACTAAACGCTTGGAATGTACAAATCGGCATTTTTTTCTGCGTTATTTTTTCACTGTTGTTGACTGTCATTTGTGACATCATGGATTGAATCTCTCAAAATATAAAGAGTTAGGCATTCTTATCTAAAGGAGGCAGTATTTTCACACTTTAACCCATGCACCCAGAACTTAAATTATATTACAGGAATGTCCCAGTTATAATTGGGTTGTGTTCCTTGAAAATGGTAGTATTGTGGGGTATGTTTTCCCATAGACTTGAATGTTGTAAATGAAGATCCCTTCCACCACTCCAGAAAAGTAATAGGATATTCATTTATGGGCTATATGTAGTAATGATAAATATTACTAAAATACTGTTTAATCTTTAGTCAAATAAAAACATAACATCACATTATTAATGATGACAGTATTTTAAGGCTTAATATGTACCAAACACTGTACTAAACACTGGGGTTGATACAGTATAAGCATATCAGACCCATTCCTTGTCTCAGAAGGCGGGAAAGCAGGTATTTCATTCCAGTTTTACATGAGGTAACTGAGGCACAGAGTCTTGACTTGCCCAGGGTCACACAGCTTGAAAGCCACCTAGTCAACATTAGAACCCTCATCATTTGATCCCAGGCCCATGATCTTTCCATAAAGGTCATGCTTCTTCTCATTATTAAAAAAAGAAATGTCACAAAATGATTTTTAGATTTTACAAAGACTTATACTGAAGAGCAGCCGCTTTCTTCTTGAAACACCCTGTAGCAGTTGCAACCTCATGAACCTCTTTGCAGTCTGTTCTATTTATAAATTCATCTGCTAACTTTGAAATCTATAGGACTTTTTGATCCCAACATTTTAGCTGGTGGTAGAGAAAATCATAACTACTTTCTTATCTGTTTTGGCATATTCTTAGGAGGTGTTGGATTGTCAGAGTTTAATGTGGTCATCTTTGTACATCAATTCCTCTGAATAAAATGCAGTCAACTCAGTGATGCCATCATCATACTTTTTTATGGTATTTGTTTAGCTCTTTCTTTGTGCCAAGGACTATACTAAGCGCTGGATTAAGTACATTTTAATCATCAGGTTGGACACAGTCCGTGCCCTGCAAAGGGCTCACAGTCTTAATCTCCATTTTACAGATGAGGTAACTGAGGCACAGGGAAGTGAAGTGATTTGCCCAAGATCATACAGCGAACAAGTGGCAGAACTAGGATTAGAACCCAGGTTCTTCTAACTCCCAGGCTCTATCCACTAAGTAGCATAGCTTCTATTTCTAAATTAATTTGCCTTGATGCAACAACTTTGGTTATCTGTTCAGGGGTCCCTTTAACACCTCGAAAATTTGACACAAACTGTGGTCAGAGCTCTCTCCAAGATATATATGTCTCCAAGATATATATAAATATATATATTTATCACTTGATCTCAGGTTGGGCCCCTCTCAGGATCGCACTTTGAGAGTTTCCAGTACTCTACCATGCTTGAATATGGGAGGGAGAATCAAGTAGAGACATATCCATTCCATTCCTAGCTTAGGCAGTGGCTAGGAAGTGGCAGACAATCAGCTACAAGTCAAAGCTCACCTGTGCTAGGCAGCAGCAACTTGGGAGAGAGTTGAGGGTGGAGACTCAAGTTTACTACATGGAAGGAGGCAATGGTAAATCACTTCCGTAGTTTTACCAAGAAAACTCTGTGGATACACTAACAGAATGATTGCAGATGGAGGTGGGGCATTCTGGGAGAGATGTGTCCAAGGCGTCACTATGGGTTGGAGACAACTCGACGGCATAAGACAATACTCACATTGGGATGGTTTAACTGTAATGCTCAGCTGGAAGGTGGAGGTTGACCTACCTTTCATTCACTCATTCATTCATTCAGTCATATTAATTGAGTGCTTACTGTGTGCAGAGCACTGTACTAAGCATTTGGGAGAGTGAAATTCAACAATAAACACATTCCCTGTAACCATCCAGCAATACTCTTTGCAGCATGCATGGTTGTAACTTGTGACATGCTGCTAGCTGCATTATTTCCACCAAATTATTTCAGATGTATAATAGATTTTGGGTAGAATTCAACCATAAAATAGTATTCAACCATACAAGTACATCTGGGCAATTCTAAAATCCCAATGGAACATTTTATCAGGAACATGACTCCTAGTACTGGTATCCACTGGTATCTCAATAAATGTGGCGATAGTGAGAATGTCTTTGAGAATAAAAATCCTATACATAGTGTAAATTGGGCATTTTTTGCATTAAACAAACATCAATAGAATAAAATAATCACTCATTCCTTCTGAACATATTCCTAATGTCTGCAAATGAAGTGAATTATCAACTATCTAGGATCTAGTTTTCCATTTTATGCCTTATCCCGCTAGACTGTAAGCTTGTCCTCTAGGTGGTAAGCTTGTTATGGGCAGGTATCATGCTTACCAACACTTTTATATGGTAGTATCATGCTTACTGACACTGTTATATTGTACTGTCCCTAATGCTTAGTACAGTACTCTGCACACAGTAAGTACTCAATAAATACCATTGATTGATTGAGTGTCTCATCTGTAAAATGGGGATGAAATATCTGTTCTCCCTCCTACATAGACTGTGAGCCCCTTGTTGGACAGGAACTGTTTCTGACCAGATTTTAAATTGAAACTCCCCTAAAACTCAACATGGTGCTTGGAACATAGTAAGTGCTTAATAAATGCCATTTTTATTATTGTTGCTTGTTATTACATGTAGGAATACATAGATGAGTAAGTTAAAAACATATGACCAAGCCTCCACACTGGCAACATTTTCTTGGTACTATTTTTTTTTTTGGAGTGAAATTGTTTAATCTGTAATTTTTTCTTATGGTATTTGTTAAGCACTCACTATATGCCAGGTACTGTGCTAATCGCTGGGGTAGATACCAGATAAGTGGGTTGGACACAGACCGTGTCCTACCTGGGACTTTCATCTTTAA
Source organism: Ornithorhynchus anatinus (assembly GCF_004115215.2). Taxonomy (NCBI): domain Eukaryota; kingdom Metazoa; phylum Chordata; class Mammalia; order Monotremata; family Ornithorhynchidae; genus Ornithorhynchus; species Ornithorhynchus anatinus. The sequence goes on along the minus strand of NC_041728.1, from coordinate 49,375,995 downwards.
TCCCCATTTTACAGATGTGGTAACTGAGGCTCAGAGAAGTAACATGACTAGCCCAAGTTTGCACATCAAACAAAGGGCAGAATTGGGTTTAGAACCCAGGTCCTCTGAAGTATGCTCCTTCCACTAGACCATGCTGCTGTATTGAGAATAAATTATTACTTAAAGCTCATAGAATCATGGTAGTGCTTAATACAGTGCTTTGCACACAGTAAGCACTCAATAAATGCAATTGGTTGATTGCTAAAAGATGCTTTAATTCTTTGGCATTCAATTCTTCAGCATATTCTAGAAAAAGCTCCTCTATAACACCAAAGTGTCAAATTCCTTTTGAGCAACGTATATGTCACTTCTCAGCTTTGTACTTCCTGTTAGACTTGCATGATTTGCAAGGCTGAGTCCTTCTAGCCGAGTAAGGAGTGACATTATCAACTCTTCTAGACTCAAGGCATTTAAAAGAACTAAAGGAGCTATGGAATTTTCCCAAGACTCAAAACACTCTTTAAAAGAGCTGTGAGACTCTGATTAAGGATTTTTATTAAATAATATTTTAATAAAGATACAAATTAGGAGTGCAAAAAGGATATTCATGTGGAGATTTACCTACTGAACTTTAAAGCTGCACACTCAAATACTAGAAAATTAATATCAGAGACTTGTGCCAGGCTTCTGAAGCCAATGTGCACTTTACTATAGAAGTGTCCTTGGCCTAATTTCCAACAGGTATTCCCTAAGCAAAAAGAAGATTCACCATACATGTCTTTAAATCAAATGGAGAGCAAAGTGGGGACAGATCTCTTAGGAGGGTCCAGAGTCTACAGCAGCAGGCAGCAATCCATCTGTCAAACAGTAGTATTAAATGAGTATTTAGTCTATCCTGAGCACTATACTAAGCATTTAGGAGAGAATACAATATAGTAGACTCTGTCCAGCAGGATTGAGTAATCCCTTATAAAAATTAAGCTCTTCCCAAAAGGTGGACTGTCCACTCCTGGCACTGAAGGTAAATGCCTTCTAGAAAGCCCCAGTGACATCTGAGAAATGTAAGCCAGGGGTCCCTAATCCTCCTGAAAACAGTAGTTTCTTTCTTTTTTTCCTTTTCTGCTATCTTCTTGCTGCTTTTGCCAGTCCCCTGAAATCACTTACTTGCTCTTACTAGACCCCGAATATGATAGCCATCTAGCATATCCCAAGCCCTTAGTGCTGGGTGAACCCAGTGGAATACTTAATTTTACATGCGATTACTAGTATCTAGGATATGGAATGGATGGGGAAAGCAAACATATGTGTGTAAAACTGTAGAAGAGGATAGACAAAAAGCACAGTTACCACATTTGAAATCTCAATAGCCCAGAAGATTCTCAAGGCCCAACTGACCAACATCTGTCTCATTATCTTTCCTGGCAGCACTGCCTAAGGGAAAGAGCAAGGGGCTGGGAGTCAGCAGACGTGGGTGTTTCACCTGTAAAACGGAGATGAATTATTTGGTCTCTTTACCAAAGAGATTAACAAAATCTGTCTTACCTTCATATATATCTTCCAGTGCTGAGCTCAAAAGTAGTCTATATTAGTGTCTTGGCCCATTACCCATGACGGTAGGAGGCTTACTCCCTTCTCAAACAGTTCTTTCTGATAGCTGGTAAAGGTACATTCCTGCTCCTCATTCAGCACTTGATAGAGCTGTGACTTCACATTATCTTGCACACATTTCAGCCCATTTAAATTTCACTGCAAGAATTCACCTATTAGCAATGTACCACCCCCTGAATAATGATTATGTAAAACAATGTGATTATCTGGTGGTGGGTTCCTCAGGGGAGCTTATGGGTTGTAGTTTCTTTACAATATATAAATTGGGTCCCATTTTGTGTATATTTATTTTCTAAGGCACTGGGCTGAAAATATGCTTTGGTCAGCATCAAAGTGTGTTCGGTGATAGCAGAGACCAAGAAGAGCAAGGTATGTCTCTGGGAGAAGCACAGCTGGCTTGTTGGTCCTGATTGGTGTCCACGCTGGCCCAGAGCCAGCTTCACAGCTTCTTTGATTTTCACCTGAGAGATGGTCAGTGCTTAAACCATTTCTGTCCAGAAGCGCATGTCATACACTCATGTAAGCTATCGCTTAGGAAGTCAAGCACCACCTTCCTGGGTAGTTCTAATCATGCTACCAAGCAAGTAAGTAGTTGCGCTCCTCACAGCATTCTTGTAATAAGCATTATAAAAATGACACTTTACCTGCCCCTCTCCAGAAGGGAGAAGGTAGTCACTGCTGCTCTTCCTTCTCATTGAAATGCATCTGCACAAGCCCTCCCTTTCAGTCTCCTGCAATATGGGCCACATCCTCCCGCTGTCCTGGAATGCCCTACCTCCTCACCTCCGCCAAACTAATTCTCTTGCCCTCTTCAAAGCCCTACTGAGAACTCACCTCCTCCAAGAGGCCTTCCCAGACTGAGCTTCCCCTTTTTCCCTCTGCTCCCTCTGCTGCCTCTCTACCCCTTCCTTCACCTCCCCTCAGCTAAGCCCCTTTCCCCCCCTTTCCCTCTGCTCCTCCCCCTCTCCCTTCCCCTCCCCTCAGCACTGTGCTCGTCTACTCATTGTTATATATTTTTATTACCCTATTTATTTTGTTAATGAGATGTACATCCCCTTGATTCTATTTATTGCTATTGTTTTAATGAGATGTACATCCCCTTGATTCTATTTATTGCTATTGTTTTTGTCTGTCTGTCTCCCCCAATTAGACTGTAAGCCCTTCAATGGGCAAGGACTGTCTCTATCTGTTGCCAATTTGTACATTCCAAGCACTTAGTATAGTGCTCTGCACATAGTAAGCACTCAATAAATACTACTGAATGAATGAATATGCTCTGTAGTTACTGAGGATAGCTAAATCACAATGTCCTCAGAAGAGCAGAGCCTAAAAACTTTGAGCATTCCTGTATGAAGATCCTCCCTCCAGGCCAATCATTCTCAGTCTCTTATTTTCTCAGAGCACGTAGTAGTAATAATAATGATACTAATGGTATTTGCTAAGTGCTTACTATATGTAAAGCATACTTCTAAGTGTTGGGGTAGATACCAGCTAATCAGGTTGGGCACAATCCCTGTCCCACAAGGTGATCACTGTCTTAATCGCCATTTTATAGATGAGGTAACTCAGGTCCAGAAAAATTAAGTGACTTGCCCAAGGCCACCCAGCAGACAAGTGTTAGAGGTGGAATTAGAACTCAGGTCTTTCTGACTCCCAGTCCCATGCTCTATCTGGTGCTTCACAACTGTTCACCTGAATGACGTCTGGCAGTTGTCAGGTTTAAGTCACGTTTTATTAGTAACAAGTAATAATGGGTGTCTTTAAAAGATGAAAATGAAATTGAAAAATTGTGTTAGTAATGAACATTTAAGTTCCATGAGAATTTAAATGTCAGAAAGAGCAGTGCTGAAAGTGAGAAATGGAAGACTGTAACCAGAACAGTCCAGGGTCTGAGTCATGTGGAAGAGGGGAGGCTGAGGCTAATGGTGAGTAGAGAGACAGTGGGACCTGGTGGAATGGCCCTTCTCCAAAACATATTCCAGGATTTTTTTTTTATAGTAGTAAGCACTAATTTTGTGCCAGGCACTGTACTAAGATACAAGATGTTAAGGTTGGACAGAGTCCATGTCACAGTCTTAATCCCCATTTCACAGATGAGGTAACTAAGCCCTAGAGAAATTGTGTCTTGCCCGTGGTCATCCAGCAGAGAAGAGGTGGAGTGGAGATTAGGACCCAGGTCCTTCTGACTCCCAGGCTCATGCTCTATCCACTAGACCAAGCTGCTTTTGTCTACCAATGTGTCTACCATCTCTGTTATATTGTATTCTCCCAAGCGCTTAGTACAGTGCTCTGAACACATAGTGCTTCATGAGAAGCAGCATGGATCAGTGGAAAGAGCACGGGTTAGGGAATCAGAGTTCATGGGTTCTAATCCCGGCTCTGCCAGGGGAAGCAGTGTTGCTCAGTGGAAAGAGCCTGGGCTTCGGAGTCAGAGGTCATGAGTTCGACTCCCGGCTCTGCCACTTGTCAGCTGTGTGACTGTGGGCAAGTCACTTAACTTCTCTGTGCCTCAGTTACCTCATCTGTAAAATGGGGATTAATTGTGAGCCTCACGTGGGATGACCTGATTACCCTGTATCTCCCCCAGTGCTTAGAACAGTGCTCTGCACATAGTAAGCGCTTAACAAATACCAACATTATTATTATTATTATTACTTGTCAGCTATGTGACTTTGGGCGAGTCACTTAACTTCTCTGTGCTTCAGTTACCTCATCTGTAAAATGGAGATTAAGACTGTGAGCCCCACGTGGGACAATCTGATTACCTTATATCGCTCCCCTCCCCCCAACCCCAGTGCTTAGAACAGTGCTTGAGAAGCAGCGTGGCTCAGTGGTAAGAGCACGAGCTTTGGAGTCAGACATCATGGGTTCAAATCCCGGCTCGGCCACTTGTCAGCTGTGTGACTTTGGGCAAGTCACTTAACTTCTCAGTGCCTCAGTTACCTCATCTGTAAAATGGGGATTAAGACTGTGAGCCCCACGTGGGACAACCTGATCCCCCTGTGTCTACCCCAGCGCTTAGAACAGTGCTTGGCACATAGTAAGCGCTTAACAAATACCAGCATTATTATTATTATTGCTTGGCACATAGTAAGTGCTTCACAAATGCCATCAATATTATAAGTGCCCAATAAGTATGATTGATTGATATTGTTTATATCTGAGCTGAAGTCCTGCTGAAGTGACATAGTCACTGAGTAATTCAGAGAGAGGTACAGTACAGTGACAAAGAGAGGCAGAAGGCAGAGGCAGGAAAAGTGTTCTTGTTGTATTAATTTTACAATGTGCTTAATTGCATACAGTTGGTATGAATTGAAAACTTTACCAGATATTCTTGCCCAGCTTTAATCACAGTGAATCCTGAAAGATTGTGATTAAAAGCAAATTGACTTCTGGATTTAGTATCTTTTTTCCATCAAAATTTCAGTAAGTTCCAAAATGCCTAAGGCATTCAACATCATAGGAATAGCATACTGCAACTCTCATCGGAAGGCCACTCAATTTGAGAAGCTGATTTGTAGTGTGTGGGTTTTGAATGTATGTCCCATATCTCATCTTTAGAGGCTTATTCATTATTCTGCATAAATGTACCTTTCTATTGCATATAGTCACAACTGACCCTTGGAGTGATATTTTTAGTACTTTCTGGGTTTCAGGCAGAACAACTCTTGCCTTTTAATGAATGTTCTTCTGCTAGGTCATAACCGAAGGGTGGATTGACTGAGTGAAGAGTGCATTTTAGGTTATGCCCAAATATTTTTAATACAGAAGATCTGCTTATAGTGGTGGCAATGCTGAGAACATTCAGGCTAAGTATATGCAGGGTGAAAGGAAAACCCTCAAGCTCTGTTTTCTGCATATCAAAGGGGCATTTTGACAGTACAATACTGATATGGTACAGGCAGGCCATACACGTTCTAAATTCCCTTAGCCATAGTTTTCTCTGCTTTTACTTGAATATGCACTCATATTTTCTGCATTCCAGTGACTCTGTAATGGAAATCTCCATATTAGTCATCGTCTGTCAACAGCCTGCGAATTTCAATTACCTTCCCACATTGTCAGTTCACACTACAGAAAGAATACAGGATGGTGTACTGGGATAACAAACGTGTGACAGATCTATTTTAATTGCCTTTCTTATCCACACTTAACCTCTATCATTCTGACAAGGAAGCAGACTTTGAGAAAGCAAGTAACCTTTTTTGTTTTCTGCCAGAGGTGGGTGGGGGTGGAGGGTAGGATGCCAACCTGATCAGGAGCTATCAGTTTAAAGGGCTCTTCCAAACTTCCATTGTGATTTGTCTCCTAGGTTTATCAAAATAATTTGTGTGCAATTGGCTCAGTGTTTATTTTCTTCATCGCCATGCATCATTCAACAATTAAAACAAAGGCAGAGACTTTTGTTGTTTTCTGAGAGATGAATTTTAAGAGGCTCCTAGAGAGAATTCCCAATGGCTCTTTACCATTTCTTCTTATTCCCTGCAACAAATCCACTCATTTGACCTTTTGATTGCCTCTTGATTGTTGCATTTGTAGTTCGCCCTTTAGGGATACACCATGCAAAGCGCTGTTAAGTTATTTTTTTTCACTTCAATCACCCGAGAGTGAGAGAAATAAATGTAATTTTCTTTAATAATCTGTTCACAAACTTCCTGAAAGTTTAGTATTGAGCATGCAGTTCATCTAGATTCAGGGAACATGTCTACCAACTTTTATAATTTTATATTGTACTCTCCAAAATGCTAGTACAGTGCTTGGCACACAGTTAGCTCTCAATAAATATGATTGATTGATTGATTAATTCTCTACTGCTCTGTGAAAACCACAGTGTCTTAATTTCCTTTTGTTACAGCTCAGTTCAAAAAGGCCAGGGTACCATTCCAAGCCAAAATGGATGATTCGGATGTTTGTGAACTGAAAAACATGAATGTCAAAAAGAGTAATAAAAGCCAGTATATTTCTGTTTAAAGAAACAATATGAGAAAGATTTAACCCTGTGCATGTCCCCTCCTCCACCTCATCCTCTGTGTTTTTGCCTGGAAGAAGGGATTTTTAGGTGTCCCTTTCTGACTAGGAATGGCTCCCAAGATCCTTCCAGAACTCCTCCCCTGGCTCTAAAAGGGGACCCAGACATTCCCTGCTTCCCCTCACAACTATTCAAAATAGATGAACTGGCATCTTGAAAGGCCTGGAACATCTTTCCCTTTGATATCCAACAGATGATCACTTTCCCCACATTCAAATCCTTATTAAAATCACATCTCCAAGAGGCCTTCCCCAACTAAACCCTCATTCCCTCTTCTCTCACTCCCTTCTGCATCACCCTTGCACTTGGATTTGTACACTTTATTCTCCCCACCCTCAGCCCCACAACATTTATGTACATATCCATAATTTATTTATTTATATTAATGAATGTATGTCCCATATCTCATCTTTTGAGGCTTATTCATTATTCTGCATAAATGTACCTGTCTATTGCAAATAGTCACAACTGACCCTTGGAGTGATATTTTCAGTACTTTCTGGGTTTCAGGCAGAACAACTCTTGCCTTTTAATGAATGTTCTCCTGCTAGGTCATAACCAAAGGGTAGATTGACTGAGTGAAGAGTGCATTTTAGGTTATACCCAAACATTTTTAATACAGAAGATCTGCTTATAGTAGTGGCAGTGCTGAGAAATTTCAGGCTTTAGTCTGCTTTACTCTCTGCCTCGGGGGCGGGGCGCCCGTGTGCGCTCCCCCCATCTCGTCGGTACCCCCCGACAATCAATCAATCATCATGGGCAGGGAATGTGTCTACTAACTCTATTATGCTGTGTTTTCCCAAGCACTTAGTACAGTGCTTTGCACAGAGTAAGCGCTCAGGTAATACAATTGATTTGTAATAGAATCTTTTATATTCCACTGTCATAATAAAATAAAATAAGACTTGAATCCAAAATTTGGAAGAACATTAAACAATAAAATTATCTCATTTGGTAAATTCAGAAATTTCAGAAGCTGAAAACTAAGAGCCCTAGCTGCACTCCACTTTTGCTCTCAGAATAGTTTACAATCTTAATAAGAAAGGCTTGAGAGACAACAAATATACAATCAACAAAAATTGTTTCCACTCTTGAATTTACCAGTTATATTTTAATATGTAACACAGCATGATTTCTTTATAAATTATATTAATTTGACATTTCCTTGCTCAGCTATTTCATCTTGATGTGTTTGTATTATTCCCTCCTGTGTTCTTGTTCTTTTTCCTGATACTATTATTTGTAATAATTTTTGTTAGGCTCTTGTGGGCAGGGACCATGTGTCTTGCTTTTGTTTTACTTTCCCAAGAACTTAGTCCAGTGCTTAGCACCGACTAGGCACTCAAATACTACTGATACACTGATAAAACAAAACATCCAGCTTTTGATGTAAGACTGTCCTTAGAGATATTTTCAATAGAACCCTAGTTATCTCAAGTTTAGGATTCTGAATTAGGCAAAATTCTCACCAAATGAATTAAATCCACTCCCAGTTGTCAAAATGATTAGCAGTAGAAGCATTTATTGAGTGTTCTGGGGGTGCAGCATGCTCTACTAAGTGCTTGGGAAGTATAGAATAAAGAAGCAGCATGTTCTCTACCTACAAGGAGCTTACACCCTGCTAACGGAGACAAACCAACGTAGATAGTGGTCAAGATGAAAAATTGGGTTTATATAGTAGCTGAGGGAAAGAAGAATGCACAGAAGAGCCCGAAAAGAAATGTGTTAAAGACTTTCATCTTATAAGACCTGATATCCTCTTTAGGAACTACAGCCCCATTTTGGCTGGGACCGACAGGTCTGATTCAGTAAATACCCCTTTGCACACCAACACATCAATATAGAGACACTGAGACAGAATAAGGAAATGGGAAAGCAGAGAGGGAGGAAGCAGAGGCCTGAAAAGGGTACATGTTTTATGTTGAACTTCTTATATTGTACTCTCCCAAGAGCCTAGTACAGGCACACGGTAAGCGCTTGATAAATACGATTGACTGATGTTTCATTAATTTTGCAGTGAGCGTTTTAGATTCTAGTAGCATCTTGTTGTTCCTTAGCACTCTGGTTTAGTAATAATAATTACCATACTTGTTAACACTTATTATGTGTCAAGCACTGTTCTAAGTGCTGCAGTAGATACAAGTTAATCGGGTTCATCCCAATTCATGTCCCACCCAGGGCTCACACTCTTATTGCCCATTTTACAGATGAGGTAACTTAGACCCAGGAAAGTTAAGTGACTTGCCCAAGGTCATACAGCAGACACATAGCAGAGCAGGGATTAGAACTCATGTCCTTCTGACTCCCAGACCCGTGCTTGATCCAGTATGTCATGCTGCTTCTCTATTCACTTATAAGTGAATATAAACTGTGTGAACTGAGAACTTTTCCAGGCTGTCTTCTGCAACTTCAACCACAATAAAGCATGAAAGATTGTGATTAAAAGTGAATGAACTTCTGAATTCATTATTGTTTGGTTGTTTGCTGTAAGTCTGCAAAACTCCAAAGACATTCTATTGGAATGAATTAGCATTAACACTGGAGCTGATATTTGTGTCACAAATAGGAATGGAATATCTCTTCCTGAAAACCATGTTTTCAAGAATATTATCAAAATGTAACTCACAAAGCAGACGTTAAAAATGCAGGGGACTATAAAATACGTGCTGAAGCTGAATAAGCTGGTGTATTCTCTTTGAATTATATTTGGTGTTCTTTCCCACCTAGAAATTCACCCCAAACACATTTCCTTTCTTCCTTGAAGAGGTTGAGACTTTACCTTTATTCTTTCATTTGCTTTATTTTCATAGTTATGCGGGTGAACCTCAGTGATCTGGAAAGTCCAAGATCAAAATCAGTCCAGATGCTGGGATATTCCAGCTATTTCAGTTTATGCATTTGGGTTAAATTTAGCTCAGCTGAGTTTCTGCCAGGCCTGGGAGTCCCTTAGGTTCAGCCCCCCAACCCTTAGGAAGGACCATCCAAAGATTTACCAGCAGTCAGTGTGCTGACCTTGAATGAGGTGGAGATCCCCACAGCTCAGATAACACAGGTGCAGTGCAGTTGCCTCAATTGTTCTAATATTAGTCAGGCTCCACTGTCCAGATCAAATTTTCCTGATAGGCAGAGTCATTGTAAGCATTTCCTCTTCACAAGTATATTGTTATCTCTGCTACCCAGAATTCCTCTCTTCCCCTCTTCTTTCACAGGCAAGAAAGCCACTACTCTGTGCCTTTCAGCTAAAAGAGCAAACCAATAGCTGTTGATGGGTGGAAAACATGATTTAGTCTCTGCTTTCTTTGCAGAAGAACAGCTGTGTGACTTTAGACATGTCATTTAACCTGTCTATGCTTCAATTCATCATCTGTAAAATGAGGATTAAATACTTGTCTTCTCTTCTGCTTGGACTGAGCCACTGTAGGACTGAGACTGAGCTAATTATCTTATATCTACCTCAGGGCTATGCAGAGTGCTTAGTACGTAATAAGCATTAACAAATGATACCATTATTACTTTTTTTAGCAGCATTTGTGCTATGAGGTCCATGGTACACTGAATCTCATGATACACTGTGTCTCATGATAGGGCTACTAATAATAAGAGTAAACATGGACGTGGGTGGAGAACATGATTCAACCTGCTTTATCCTCTGCTCTACATTGATACATTTGATAAGCACTAACTGACACTGCTTTCTTTGGTCTGTATGAGACTCACTCACCTTACCCCTCCTACCTCACCTTGCTGCTCTCCTACTACAGCCTAGACTGCACATTCACTTTTCTAACCTACATAATATATTTCAATGTCGCCTATCTCACACTGCTGAACTCTCACCCAAGTTCTGCCTCTGGCTTGGAATGCCCTCCATCTTCATATCCAACAGACATTTATCCTTCCCACCTTCAAAAATTTACTGAAGGAACATCGAAAAGGCTTTCCCTGACTAGGCCCTCATTTCCTCTTTTCCTACTCCTTTCTATGTCACCCTGTCTTGCCCTTTATTCACCCTTCCCTCAGCTCCATAGCACTTATGCACATATCCATAATTTATTTGTTAATATTTCATTCATTCAATCATATTTGCAGGAGATTGGTTAGCCAAGCCCTTGCAACTGAGATCCAACCACAAATAGCACATGCACCCTAAGGCAGCTGCTCTTACAGGTATCAAAAGTGTAATCAGCAGATTTAGGCTTCCCAGGCTTTCTAGGGGAGGGGGAAAAGTGTTGAAGAACTGGAGCTGCAGCTGCTACCAGCCAAAGAGACAACATAAAATGGGTTCTAGGATCAATCAATCAATGGTGTTTATTGAGCACATACTGTGTGCAGAGCACTGTACTAAGTCCAGGGTCCGCCCCGGCTCTGTCCCTGCCCGAGCTGTGAGTAGACAACTAGCCAACTGTGAATGAGCAAAAGGCTGTGAAATGCCAATGCCAAGAACTACTGTAATTCATCCCTCAATTTTGCCTTTCTTCTCTCATCCTCCTGTCTGTCAATTATCTCCTCCAAGTTCCATTACTGGTCATCCTGTTCTTTTTGTTTTCCTTTCTTTAGGCATCCAATGATGTCTTAAATCTTTAAAAAAAAAAATCAGACTCACATTTTAAACAGTCATGGCTTGAGTCAGCTAGAAACTGTTTGAAAGGTGTCCAGAGGTGAAAGATGGAAGCACAGAGAGACACATGGAGGGAAGATGAAAACCACATTACCCACACACATTGTTTCTTCATTTGTCCTGATTTCAGCACCCTCCCCCGCCCCTTACAAGGCACATCACTTGCCTCCGAAGAGAGAGGGAGTGGGAGCGGGAAGAATGCAGAGTGTTTAGATATCTATTTTAAGAGAAACTTTGAGGTTTTTTTTTTCATTGTGACATATCTTGCTAAGTCCCATTTTAGTTTCAGGGCAATTTACTAAAAGTGCATGTTTCCTACTTTCAAATGCAGGGGTTAAAGAACAAGGTGTAAATGTGAGGACATGTAACATGTGTGGGGTTTTTTTTTTATGGTATTTGTTACGCATCTACTATGTTGTAAGTAACAGTCGCTGTTCCACACAGTGCTCACATTCTAAGTAGAGGGGAGAACAGGTATTGGATCCCTATTTTGCACTTGAGGGAAATGATGCATAGAGAAATCACTTGCTCAAGGTTACACATCAGGCAAGTGGCAGAACCAGGATTAGAACCCAGGTTCTCTGACTTCCAAGCCCATACTTTACCCACTAGGCCATACTGCTTCCCATTCTTATTTTTAGTTAATAGTGCAAAATATTAGTCCTTCTCATTCCTGGAGAGGTCTAGTTCAGAGATGAGAGGTATTGCCATATCTTGAAGCCTGTAAGAGCTTTAAGTTCCTTAAACTGAAAATATACTGAATGTGTTAAATTCTTTCATTAACTGAACTGAATGTGGATCCCAATCACAAGCAGGTGAACTGACTTCTTCACGGTCATACAGTGAATCCATAAGAAGACCAGATGGAAGGCAAGGCCTCCCAATTCGCTCCATTGTTCTGTTGCCTTTCTGTTAGTTTCTAGTTAATCTCTTCACACAAGTGAGTGACAAATTGTTGCAAGAAACTTCTCAGTTCCATTTAGCTTTAGTATTTTGAGTCTGGTAAAAATAGCTTTCATCTTTCCAGCTATCCATTTATCCAACCATCCATCAATCCATCTGTCCATTCATCCATCTGTCCATTTGTCTGTCTGTCCATCCAACCATCTCTTCATTAATTAAATTGTATTTATTGAGTGCATACTGTGTGCAGAACACTGCACTAAGTGCATGGGAGAGCACAATACAACAATGAACAGACACATTCCCTGCCCACAGTGAGGTTACATGACCAACCAGTTATTGCCCCATTTCCCTCCTACCATTGCTCTCTAACCTCCTCGAGAGAGCTGTATGCCCTCCCTGCCTTTACTTCCTCTCCTCCAACTCTTTCCTCGATCTCCTGCAATCTGGCTTCCTCACCTACCTCCCCATTCACTGGAAATGAACCTCTTTAAAGGTCACCATGACCTACTTCCTGGTAAATGCAATGACCACTATTCCATCCTAATTCTTCCCTGACTTTTTGCTGCCTTCAACACTATGGGCCACACCCTTATCCCGGAATCATTATTTAACCTTGACTTTGTTGATGCTGTTCTCTTCTGGTTCTCCTATCTCTCTGGTCACTGTATCTCAATCCCTTTCCTAGGCTCCTCTTCTACCTCTCCCATCCCCTAATTTTGGGGGGTCCTTCAAAGCTCAGTTCTGGGTCCCCTTCTATTCTCCATTTACATCCACTTCCTTAAAGAACTGATGATGATGATGGTATTTGTTAAGTGTTTACTATTCCTCAAGCACTGTTTTAAGTGCTGGGGTAGATACAAGCTAATCAGGTTGGACACAGTCTCTGTCCCACATAGGGCTCAAAGTCTTTATCACCATTTTACAGATAATAGCTGAGGAAATGAGAAGTTAAGTGACTTGCCCTAGGTCACACTGCAGACTAGTGAGGGAGCAGGGATTAGAACCCAGGGCTTCTGACTCCCAGGCCCATGCTCTCTTCACTAGGCCATGCTACTTCCCTCATTTACTCCCCTGGCTTCAACTTCCATTTTTATGTAGATGATTCCCAAATCTACCCCATCAGGCTTAGCCATTTTCCTTCTCTGCAGTCTTGCATTTCCTCCTGTCTTCAGGACATTTCTTCTTGAATCTCCCACTAACACCTCAAACTTACCATGTCTAAAACAGAACTCCTCATCTTCCCATTCAAACCCTGACCTCCCCTTGTCTTTCCCATCACTGTTGACAGCACCACTATCCTTTCTATCTCACAAGTCTGTAATTTTGGTATTATCCCAGATATTTCTCTCATTCAACCTACATATTCAGTCTCTCATGAAATTTGTTAAGTTCTACCTTCTAAATGTCTCTATAATCCACCCCTTTCTCACCATACAAACTGCTACCATGCTGATTCAAGTAAATATCATTTCCTACCTTGGCTACTGCTTCAGCCCATCTTGCTGACCTCCCTGCCTCCTCTTTCTCTGGTCCATAGTTCATTTTTATGGAAAAAAAAAACCTCTCCCCGCACCTTAAGAATCTCCAATGATTGCCCATTCTCCTGTGCATCAAACAGAAACTCTTTACTAAGGCATTCGATCAGCTTGCTCCCTTCTACTTTACCTCTCTGATCTACTACACACACTTATACTTCACTTCTCTAACACCAGTTTACTAACCTATACCTCTGTCTCACTATTACACCACTCATCCCTTGTCCATATTTTCTCTTGGGCCTGGAACTTCCTCCCCCTTCGTATCTGACAGTCCACTATCCTCCCCACCTTCAAAACTTTATTAAAATCACATCTTCTCAAAGAGGCCTTCCCTAACTAAGCCCTAATTTCCCCTACTTGCCCACTTTTTTGCATTGACTCACACTTGTTTGTGTACCCCTCTAACACTTTGATAATCACCCCAAATCTACATCTCTGCCCCTGTCCTCTCCCCCTCCCTTCAGGCTCGTATCTCCTCCTGCCTCCAGGACGTCTTTACCTGGATGTCTGCCCGCCACCTAAAACTCAACATGTCCAAAACTGAGCTCTTTATCTTCCCTCCCAAGCCCTGTCCTCTTCCTGACTTCCTTATCACTGTGGATGGTACGACCATCCTCCCCGTCTCTCAAACCCGCAACCTTGGTGTCATCTTTGACTCGGCTCTCTCATTCACCCCACACATCCAATCCGTCACCAAAACCTGCTGGTCTCACCTTTACAATATCGCCAAGATCCGCCCTTTCCTCTCCACCCAAATGGCTATCTTACTGGTACGGCTCTCATAATATTCTGGCTGGATTATTGTGTCAGTCTTCTCTCTGATCTCCCTTCCTCCTGTCTCTCCCCGCTCCAGTCTATTTTTCATTCTGCGCCCGGCTCATCTTCCTGCAGAAATGCTCTGGGCATGTCACTCCCCTTCTTAAAAACCTCCAGTGGTTGCCTATCAACCTCTGCATGAAACAAAGCTTCTCACTCTAGGCTACAAGGCTCTCCATCACCTTGACCCCTCCTATCTCTCCCCCCTTCTCTTGTTCTACTGCCCACCCCACACGCTCTGCTCCTCTGCTGCAAACCTCCTCACCATCCCCCCGTTCTCGCCTATCCCACCATCGACCCCTGGGCCATGTTCTCCCGCTGTCCTGGAATGCCCTCCCTCTTCACCTCCGCCAAACAATTCTCTTCCCCTTTTCAAAGCCCTACTTAGAGCTCACCTCCTCCAAGAGGCCTTCCCAGACTGAGCTTCCCCTTTTCCCTCTGCTCCCTCTGCTGCCCCTCTACCCCCCCTTCACTCCCCTCAGCTAAGCTCCCTTTTCCCCCCCTTTCCCTCTGCTCCTCCCCCTCTCCCTTCCCCTCCCCTCAGCACTGTGCTCGCCTGCTCATTTGTATATATTTTTTATTACCCTATTTATTTCTTTAATGAGAGGTACATGCCCTTGATTCTATTTATTGCTATTGTTTTAATGAGATGTACATCCCCTTGATTCTATTTATTGCTATTGTTTTTGTCTGTCTGTCTCTTCCGATTAGACTGTAAGCCCGTCAATGGGCAGGGACTGTAACTGTTGCCGATTTGTACATTCCAAGTGCTTAGTACAGTGCTCTGCAGATAGTAAGCGCTCAATAAATACTATTGAATGAATGAATGAATGAACCCCAGTCCCACAACACAGCACTCATGTGAATGTTCTTATACTCTAATTTTTCCCTCCTGGTAATCAATTTCTCTGCTCTATTCATAATTTATTTTAATGTCTTATTTCTCCCTACAGAATAAGAGCTCCTTCTGTGCAGAGATTGCTGCTACTAATTTTATTATGTTGTACTTTCCCAAGTGTTTAGTACAGTGCCTTGCACACACAAGCACTCAATCATCAATCAGTCATGTTCATTGAACACTTACTACATGTAGAGCACTGTATAAACACTTGGGAGAATACAACAGACAGTCTAGAGGGCCTGTACACATAGAAGTGCTTATAATGTACCATGCACTGTACTAAGCACTGGGGTAGATAATGTAAGATAACCATTTGGGACCTAAGTCCTTTCTCACAGCCAAACTATGAGAGAGAAGAGGTACTGAATCGCAGTATTACAGATGAGGGAACTGGCAAAGGCAAGTGAAGTGATTTTTCCAAGTGAGGCAAATTGCAGAGGTGGAATTAGAATCCGGGTCCTCTGACTCCCAGGCCAGGACTCTTTCCACTAGGCCATGCTGTTTTTATATTGTATACTATAGTTATATTTTCCTTGAGCACAGATTGCAAACCCTCCCCACTAACCCCATCCAAAGCCTCAGTTCACAAGATTATCTTAATTCTCATCCTGGCTCTGCCACTTATCTGCTGTGTGACCTTGGACAAGTCATTCAACTTTTCTGTGCCCTATTACCTCATCTGTATAATGGTTAAGACTGTGAGCACCACGTGGGACATGGACTGTAGCCAACCTGACTAGATTGCATCCACCCCAGTGCTTAGCACAGTGCCCAGCACATAGTAAACATTTAACAAATACCATTAAAAATTTCCTGAGGTTACAAAACAGACCTAGTGGAAAATAATAATAACAATAATCATGGTATTCGTTAAGCACTTACTATGTGCCAAGCACTGTTCTAAGTGTTGGGATAGGCGAGAAGCAGCCTGGGGCCAGTGTTCTAGTCCTGGCTTTGGCACTTCTTTGCTGTGTGACCTTGGATAAGTCACTTCTCTGTGCCTCAATCTGTAAAATGGGGAATAAGACTGTAAACTCTATGTGAGACATGGCCTGTATCCAAACTATATATTGTGTATGTGCCCTATTGCTTAGTCCAGTGCCTAGCATATAGCAAGCATTTACAAAATATCATTCAAAAAATTAAATGAAATAAATATTATTGATTGATTGATGGATGTTGTGGGCCAAAGTGTCTATCTCTACTTATAAAAAGGAAATGGAATCACTACATCCCTGAATCTGCCCCACCTGTGCCAGGGCAGATTACCCAGCTGTGGCAGCTCTTTGTGGGAAGGGAATGTGTCGCTTATTGTTATATTGTAGTCTCTCAAGTGCTTAGTACAGTCCTCTGCACACAGTAAGCACTCGGTAAATACGATTAAATGAGTAATGTAGGGGGTGGCAGCAGTGCCTGCACATTGCACTTGCTGCTTTATTGTTTTTCAGATTTTGAGACCCACGAGAGACAGGGAATGTATTTAATTCCCACCTGGGTATTTTCTCCCACTGCTTAGTGCAGTATTTTGCACACAGTAAACACCTAGTAAATACTTATTCTACTACTACTGTTTCTCTGTGGACTCACAGAGGATGCAAGACCTATATGCGAGACTGCATGGATGAGTGATTGCATGTGGATGTGTGTCTGTGTGTGACCCCTCTGATCGTAAGCTCATTGTTGGCAGGGAATGTATCTACCAACTCTGATATCTTGTTCTATTGTACTCTCCCAAGTACTTAATATAGTGCTCCAAACATAATAAGTGCTCAATAAATACAACTGATTGATTGATTGTTTGACCAGGACAGTGGGGAGCCGGTCTCTGTCTTTCTCCATCCCTGTTTCCTCCTGACGATCTTGGTCTCCTAGGTCTGTTTTTTTTTAACTTTGAGTGAAACACAGGCAACCCAACCAGTTTTATTTGAAAATTTGAAGTTTCTCATTTTATTTTTAAGATCCAGCCTAATTTCTTCTGGACTTTCAATACAGTGGCCTCTGCTATGTGCTTTAGAGAACAGAACAACCCATTAATCTAACCATCTACCTATCTGTCTTTGGCTCATTTTATACCTATCATTTAGCCTTGGTCTTCTCAAAGACTGTTCTAATTTGGTGTGGACTCCTAGAAAGGGGGAAGAGAGAGTGAGAGAGAGCTCACCTTCTATACATCAGAATAAAAAGTGAAAAACATTAGGGCATCTAAACAAGCAGGCAGCTCTGACCTTCTCTTTAACTAATGCTCCAGCCCAATGAGCTCATTAAGAGAAAATCTATTAGCATTCACTACATGTTGGCAGATGACGCAGATAGAACACATGCTGGCATCTCATCAGGGGATCAAAAGAAACCCTGCTCCTACATGACCCATCACTGCTAAATAGCAAATTCCTGTAGTTACTTGTGTTACGCAAAATGGCTTGATGTGCATTAAAGGGAACCTTTTGAACCCCGGGCTCATTATTTTCCCGTTATTTTTTTTCCTGGCTTTCGCAGTCAGGCTGCCTTAAAGCCTAATCATATTTTCTCAAAACACTGGATGGCTTATGAATATGGATGTGGTTTTTGCTCATTCCTGCAAAAAGTGAGGGCTGGATTTGGACATAAGGACTGCTTGAGGAAACTTTCAGTAAATAATGCCAGTTGGATCCTGAAGTAAGAAAAGGTACAATAGAGATCAAAAAAAGAGCTATAATTAGAGTTTTTACTCCATATATTCTGTTCCAAGATAATAATTATGGTATTTGTTAAGTGATTACTATGTGCCAGGCACTGTTCTAAGTGTTGGGATGGATACAAGCAAAGTGGGTTGGACACTTGTCCCTTTCCCATATGTGGCTCACAGCCTCAATCCCCATTTTATAGATGAGGTAAATGAGGCCCAGAGAAGTGAAGTGACTTGCCCTAGATCACACAGCAGACAAGTGACAAAGCTGGGATTAGAACCAATGATCTTCTGACTCACAGGCCCGTACTCTATCCCCTAAGCCATGCTGTTTCTCCTGCTTCTGCTGCCGATCATCATGCAGTGATGCACAGATAAAGAAAAACATAATCAAATCAAGTCAGCATGGGCTTTGCAAGACTGAAAGAATGTAACATCCAGCTTTATTCCAAATTGGAGGTCAACAGAGCTGCAGTAGTGTCTTACTTTTACTATTAATAGCACCTCAGTTCCCTCATCTGTAAAATGGGGATTAAGACTGTGAGCCCCACGTGGGACAACCTGATTCCCCTATGTCTACCCCAGTGCTTAGAACAGTGCTTGGCACATAGTAAGCGCTTAACAAATACCAACATTATTATTATATATTAAATGCTTATTGTGTGCAAAACACTTTACTTAGTGGTAGGCTAAGATTAGACAGTAGAATTAGACAGGGTCCTTGACTCTCAAGGGGTTCACCATCTATTTGGCTGTGAGGCTTAAACCTTCAACAAAAGGCATGTGTGGCTTTTTAAATCATTTCAGCAATGTCATTTTCCAACAGTCCTCAGCAGGGAAGTCCTCAGCATCACCAACAAGGAGGTTTCAGAACGTTGTCAGTTCTTCAGCATTCAATGTAAGCTCCGTTAAGTAGGTTTTAAACTCCTTGGGGGTAAGAATCATGTCTACCAACTCTGATATAATTGTACTTCTCCCAAGTGCTTAATACAGGACTCTGCATATAGTAAGCACTCAATTAATACCATTCATCGATTTACTGAATAATGGTACTGAAACAGAGCTTTTCTGTATTGGAACCCGTAAAGAAGGTGGATAAGAGCAGGTCAACAATATGCTTTATGGTACACTGAAAGGGACATATCAACCATGATCTTAAACAGTGTTACGTGCCGAGAACTTTTTTATTTTATTTTATTTTTTGTGGTATTTGTTAAGCATTTGCTATGTGCCAAGCACTGTACTGAGTGGGGTAGATTCAACTAGTCAGGTTGGACACAGTCCAGGTCCCGCATGGAGCTCATAGTCTTAATCCCCACTTTACAGATGAGGTAACTGAGGCCCAGAATAGTTAGGTAACTAGCCCAAAGTCACACAGCAGACAAGTGGTGGAACTGGTATTAGAAAACAGGTCCTTCTGTTGAGAGATTATAGACCCATCTTGTCACCCAGCAATCAAGGGTAAGGTTATTCTCCTTGATCAGCGGAATTAGGAAGTTTGATAGACCAAAAATCAGATTAAAAACAAGTAACAGGAACTACAAGTGGCAAATTCATTCTTTTGCTATAGATTCATTTTTATATGTTTAAATATGGATGGAAAAGTGGGTCACATATGAATCTTTGAAGGCACGATCACTCACATGGACAGGGCATCACTGTCAGTAACAACAGCTTTAAACATGAACAGAGGAATCTGTATTCAATCAATCCATGAAATTTATTGAGCCCTTACTATGTGCAGAGCACTTTATAAGCACTTAGAAAAGTACAACAGAGTTGGTTCCATTGACTTTAAAGCACTCTCACTCCTACCTTATCTCACTGATCTCCAACTACAGCCCAGCATGCACACTTCTTGCTCTAGTTTGCTCACTGGGCCCAGATCTCATTTATCTTACTATGATCCCACTCCCATGCCCTCCCATTGGCATGGCATTCCCTTCACCTCCATGTATACCAGACCACCCCTTTCTTCACCTTCAAATCCTTATTAAGGTCACATCTTCAAGAGGTCTTGCTCATTAAGCCCTCTTTTCCATGACTCTCCCTTCTGTGTCATCTATGCATTTGGATGTGTACCCTTTGGTATTCACCCTGCCATTAGCCCCACAGTACTTAAGTACATACACCTAATTATTTATTTATATTAATGTCTTACTGTCTTAATGTCTCTAGACTGTAAGCTCATTTTGATTAGGAAATGTGTCTACCAACTCTGTTGTATTGTACTCTCCCAAGTGCTTATTGTAGTACTCTGCCCATAGTGTGTGTTCAATAAGTGCTGTTGATTGATTGATTCATTGATAGTCACATTCCCTGAACTGAAGGATCTTACTAAAGCAAAACACATGAGGAAAATCATCAGTTTTTCTCTACTTTGAGAATGATGTGATTGATTTTGAACAATGAAGCAAATGTTCTCTTGTTTTGGGAGGGTGTGTTCCCAGAGATAGTTAACTGATTTTCCCAAACAAGAGAGAATTAATAATAATAACAATAATCATAGTATTTGTTAAGCATTTATTATGTGCTGAGCACTGTTCTAAGTGCTGAGATAGACACAAGATCATCAGGTTTCAAAAAGTGCTTTCAGTCTTTGTAGGTGTCGGAACAGGAACTTCATCCCCATTTTGCAGATAAGGGGAACTAAGGCACAGAGCAGTTAAGTGAATTGCCCAAGGTTACACAGCAGACAGATGATGGAGTTGGGATCAGAACGCAGATTCTCTGACTCCCAGACCTGTGCTCTTTCCACTAGGCCATGTCTTACTCCATTCAAACTGTCAAAAGTCAAGTAAATTTTATGCTGGCATGTCTCCTCTTCCTGTTTCCTATTTTTTCACCTTATAGTTATATAAAATGACCAGGAAAAAGGAGGAAGAACAGAAGCTGCTGAGTCACCTGAAGGAGTGGCTGTAAAAAACAAGAGGAAGAGGAAGAGTTTGGAAGGGGAAAGCAGTAGAGGTAGTGGTGAAAGTTGGTGGGTGGGGCAAAACCACAGCAGGGTCAGGGAGGGGGATAGGGTGGTGTGAGAGGTAGCAGCAGCATCCTTTCAAGGAATTAGGTTCTGATCATTTACTGAAAGCAAGATAAAATAGCAAGCGGTTGGTTCTCAAATGGTTCCCTTCCAGCTTTTTTCTCACTTGACACGTCTTTTTCCCGATGGTTGATCTATCAACAGTTATAGAATAGGCCATCTTCTTATAACAATTTAAATTTAGTTGTCCTAATTTTGCATGTCCACATCAAACTACTAGGCAATGTTATATTGTTGTGATTATTCTACCAAGTACTTGGTATACTGTTGTGCACACGGTAAGCTCTCAAAAAATACAATTGATTGAAAGAATGTAGAAAGTGGAAATGAGACCCTTCCTACCTGTCTCCGACCAGGAACATGATGAACAAATATTTAAACCCTAGTCAAGAGCAAGAGCTAAAAAGGATTTTATTTGTGCACCTGGAGAAGGCAGAGCAGCATTAAAAGAAAAAGGCAGCCTCCAGAATAAGACTTGACATTTGAGTCAATGATATATGGGTTAGATATTTGAACAGAAAGAGAAAGGGAGGAATAAATATCACAGGAATTTAGCCATGTTTAGTTTCCTACTGATGATGAGAATTTTTAACATTTATAGAAGGGCTAGAAATTTTAAGTGAAGCTGCTGTCTTGGCAAGTTGTAGATCTGACAATAAATTAAAAATTAATAATTTTAAATAAATTTTAAATAAAAATTAATCAATTAATGGTATTATTGAGTGTTTAGAGTGTGCAGAGTACTGTGTTAAAAGATTGGGAAAGTACAGTACTATAGAGTTGGTAGCTACAATCTCTGTCCACAAAGAGCTTATATTCTATAGGGGGAAATGGCCAGTAAAAAAAAAAAATGAAGACTGGTTGAGGAAGCTCAGGTAGAAAGTTCAGGGTTCCTCACTGTAGCACTTTAGCACTGTGACATTCTCCTCTGTGTCCTTGAGAAATGCAAAGTGTACTGATATTTCTATGCTTACCTTTACAATGAAAGGATTTGGTGGACGGGGCACTGAGTTGTAATTAAGCTAGACAGGAGCGTAATGTATTGAAGACCTAACATTGATTTGATTTTGTATTTGCATTGGGGGTTTATGCTTATATTTGATATCCCTAACCAAGCCTGACACCTTTATTGGAATATCTGCCCAGCAGACAGGAAAGGCTTAGATGAGACGTGATGTCTTCTTTTAGACCAGATGCAATCTCTCTCATTATCGGATGCAGCCGAGGTCCAGGGTGTTTTTCTCCCAAAGAGGGAGGGAGCAAAACTTTGGACTCTTTGAGAGCAGTGTGATTGGGTAGCATCGTTTACATGGTGCAATTTAGAAGAATTAAAAATACTGAAAATAATAAAGATCAGAGGAATCTGTCCCTCTGCCTGAACAAAATATGCTCAGGGGTAGCATTCTGAGCTGTAAATTTGGTTTTTAGTGAGGAAGCTTGTCCTGCAATATGTGCACAGCTTTGGCATCCTGCAGAAGTATCCTAGAGGATGTGTAGGAAGGCTGGCAGGAGTTATGGGGTGCCACTGGTTGCTAGCGGTGAATATTCCAGCCACCCAGATTCACCTGAGAGTCATTTGTTGGCAGGTGGAAGACACAGAAAGGGTAGAGACATGGGGAAGATCAGGCCGAGGAGGAAAGGGTCAAGTGTGTGAAAAATAAAGGTGTAATGCAGTGGGGAAATGGGGAGATAGAGAGAGAGCTGGAGTGAGAAGGGCAGAGAGGAGAGGTTGGGGGGAACTCACTGCCTGGGGGAAAGCTAAAACTGTGAGAGTAATGACCATGGGGATGTTTGCCAAATTCCATGAGACACGGTCCATGCCTTTTACTCTACTGAACCTTCCCAAGCATTTAGTCAGTGAGTTCACCACATTACCACTAGCTTATGTTCCTTGAAAATGGAATTGATTAGTGCTTGTTTGTACTGTCAGGTATATGTTTCCATGGTAAAAATCAGATCTGTTTATAAACTGCTCTGGAAAATTAATATTTCAATTCCTTTCCATGCTATATACCTTTAACTCTCAAACTATTGTTTAATCACTACCAAAGATTTCAAAGCATAATAACCCAAAGGTAACTACTGGAAGGCTTGTGATTTGATTATATTTCTTTGCAGGAGGTTACAGAAGCTTGCTGTGCTGAGTGTGGAAGTGAATATGCAACTTTAAGTGAAAAATGAGTCCAATTTAGGTTGAATAGCAGCTTTCTTCTTTCCTCCTTAAATGCCTTGTAGGAAGCTAATTCCTTCTGAAAACCTCTGTGCACCTTTCAATTTCTCTCTCCATTAACATTGTCTTCCATAATTTTATAAGTTTATATCCTTTCTTGATAGTTGATGCTTGACTTCTTGATGTCAAGATTTTAACTGGTGGTGGGAAAAAAATCATTTAAGCTGTTTGGCCCTCTTTCAGTGATGTGTTGGATTGTCAAAATTCAATGATGGTCCTTGTTAGACAAGGATTTCTCGGAATGAGATGCAATGAGCTCATCGACATCTGTATCTTCCATTCCTGAATTAAGTTATCCAACTAGTTCCACATCATTTTCCCTTATCTGATTGGTGATCCCTTCAGTGTCTTGAAAATCTTACATAAACCATCGGCAGTGCTTCCTTCAAGACTCATTCCTGGTGGACTGTTTAATCCAGACAATGTAGGGAAAGGGAAGAGGTGGTATTTACTTTACTGATAGCATGGGAGACTGTATGATCACTGTGGGCGGGCAATGTGTCTACCAAGTCTCTTGTACTATACTCTCCCAAGCGCTTGGAATGGTGCTCAGCACAATGTAGGCACTCAATAAATACCATTGATAATGATGATTATAATGATATAGGTTATATATTTTGAGTAGTCATGGCCCGAACCACTCAAATTGAGATCTGGAGGCTGGAGTTTCTTGCTAGGCCTCTCATGTGATGACCAACTCAGATGATTTCATTCATAGCATGAGGTAGCATATGGGCCTCCTTTATCCAGGGATCCTTGGTCATCATTTCCCTAGTCCCCTGCAGCACTGTACAACAATGAACAGACACATTCCCTGCCCATATTTAACTTACAGTCTAGAGGACAAGATGAGTGGCTGTAACCTAAGGTGAGACCTCACCAGTTGTCCCCCTAGGATGGTTGGATGACAATCTCTTATTTCTCTGTAGGAAATGACAATCTGGTTCAGGGGTATGCCAAGTGACAAGAGGAATGAAATTAAATATGCTTCTCTCTTTATTTTTTATTTTTATGGGTTTTGTTAAGTGCTTACTATGTTCCAGGCATCTTATTAAGTGCCTGAGGTATATGCAAGCTAATCAGGTTGAACGTACTCCCTGTACCACATGAGGGTCATGGTCATAATCCTCATTTTATAGATGAGAGAATTGAGGCACTGAGAAGTTAAGTGGCTTGCCTGAGGTCATACAACAGGCATGCGGTGGAGCCAAGATTAGAACCCAGGTCCTCTGATCCCCAGGCCAGGGCTCTTTTCACTAGGCCATATTGTTTTCTCCTCTTGGGCAGTATGGCTCCAGTGTTACTTTTCTGGCAGGGAATAGGTTTAAGGAATTAATGGTAGGGGCATAGGTATTAAGTAGATGATATTCCATTTCAGCTAGATGCAGTTCCATGTACCTTGAACCCCACATTGAACTTGTTTGCCTACCACAAATGCACATAACCTGGCAAATCTCCATTATTGGTGACTGTGGTGTCCACAAAGTGCTGCGAATCAGAACTTGGAAAGGAATCAGAAGTTGACTCCAAGGATAATTAAAAGTTTGGCCAATAAAGGAATTACTTGGAGAGGAGAAGATTGAAGGTACAGAGTAGGTTAGATTACTGATCATCATTTTCACTTTGACACTCATCCCAGCCCCACAGTACTTATGTAATATTCTTATACTCTAGTATATCCCTATTCATTTGCATTTCCGCACTCCTAAAGAAACTCCAGTAGTCACCCATTCACCTCTGCATCAGAAAATCCTCACCATGGGCTGTAAAGAATTCAGTCAGTTCTCTCCCTCCTATCTCAACTTGCGGATTTCCTACTATAACCCAGCAACTACACTTTGCTCCTCCAACACAGAATTCCTTACTGTACCTTGAGCTCATCTATCTCACTGCGGTCGACTTGCCTACATTCTCCCCCTGACTTGAAACTCCCTTCCCATTCATATATGATATACAACCACTATCCTCACTTTAAAAGCCTTAGTAAAATCATATCTGTTCCAAGGGGCCTTCCCTGATTATGCCTTTATTCCCCCTAATCCCTCTCCCTTCTGCATTGCCTTTGCACATGAATCTGTACCCTTTAAACACTTGATATTCACCCCACCCTCAGCCTCCCAGCACTTACATACATAATTCATTTTAATATCTGTCTCCCCCTCTAGACTGTAAACTCCTTAGGAATGTGTCTACCAACTTTGTTGTACTGTACTCTCCCAAACATTAATTCAGTACTCATGCACACAGTGAGCGCTCAGTGAATACCACTGGTTGATGGATTAATACATACTCTATTTTGATGTCTGTATTCCCCTATAGACTGAAAGTTCCTTAAAGCAAGGAACACATCTACCAACTCTGTTGTATTGTACTTTTCTGAGCATTTAGTTCAGTTCTCTACTCACAGTAAGTGCTCAATGAATACCATTGATTGATTGATTTCCATTTCTTCCGAGTACATGAGAGAAATTGGTTTTCGAGATCACCATTGCTTGGTGGGTAGAGAATGGGCCTGGAAGTCAGAAGGACCTGGATTCTAGTCCCGACTCCACGACTTGTCTTCTGTGTGGCCTTGGGCAAATCACTTCAGATTTCTCCGCCTCAGTTACCTTATCTGTAAAGTGAAGATAAAACCTGTGAGTGCCTTGTGGGACATAGACTGTGTCCAACTTGATTAACTGGTACCTAACCCAGTGCTTCATACAATGCTTGGCACATAGCAAGCACTTGACAAATGCCATTAAAAAAAAATCATATAAGTGACCAAGACACATCACAAAGAAGAATTTTCCCAAAAGAGAAATTTGCCAGGCATTTAAGAGGGTTTACAGAGCTAAGCAGAGGAATCTCTTCATAAGGTCTTTCTAGGATGGTTTAGGTGTGCATTTGGGATGACGGGAACTCACCAGGTCATTTCTGCTGTTGGGGCTGCAGAAGTCAGACCCCAGGACGTTCTAAGTGGAATGCGAGGCAGAAGCTGCAAAAGAGAGAAACCCAGGTGCTTAGTCCTGGTTGTGGCCCACAAGAACCAAAAATGTAAAATATGGGGAAGAAACTAGTTTCAGTACCATTACGTTCTAAAGAGACTTTTAAAATCACTTCTAAAGAATGAACTCAAATCAGAGCCTCTCACACAGTTCACTCTCAAGCCTCAGAGGCTCTCATGCTGTAATTTTTTTTTGCTTGATGACATTCATATTTAAATGCTTAAGCTCTCTTTCAGAAATAATGAAATAGTGTACTGGGCTAGTTATTATTTATAATAATGAAAGATATTCCCTTTGAACACCTTTATCTGTGAGTCAGTTATATGTACTGACTTATCACACCTGATGTTCTGCTTTTTTTCTTTTTCTTGAAAGAACACATCTCATAACACAAAGGAAAGTCTAATCAGCCTTAATTCCTTTGCACTGACATTTTCTTTTATAGTGAATATTCCATGATAAACTTAGTTATTGAATGCAACATAATGTGGTTTCCTACACCTATGTTTCATATTCACATTTTTATAAATGGCAGACAGTGTATGAGGAGATAAATGCAATGGCATTTATATTCTTTGTATTCCCAGCTTGGAATGAAGGATATTTGCCAGTACACCTAAGTAACACTTAATAATAATAATAATAATGTTGGTATTTGTTAAGCGCTTACTATGTGCCGAGCACTGTTCTAAGTGCTGGGGTAGACACAAGGGAATCAGGTTGTCCCACGTGGGGCTCACAGTCTTAATCCCCATTTTACAGATGAGGTAACTGAGGCACTGAGAAGTTAAGTGACTTGCCCAAAGTCACACAGCTGACAAATGGCCGAGCCGGGATTTGAACTCATGACCCCTGACTCCAAAGCCCATGCTCTTTCCACTGAGCCACGCTGCTTCCCATATACTTATAGTATTATACTATAAGTATTATACTATAAGTATTATACTATAATTATACTTATTATACTTATACTTATTATACTAATACTAATGATTATACTATTATATATGCTATTAGTATATATACTATTATACTAATACTTATTATACTATAAGTATTATATTATAATACTATAAGTATTAATACTTATAGTATTCTGGAGAAGAACCGTGAGATATAGCATAGACCCTTGGCCAGCTATGAGATGTGGCCAGAAGAGACATTTACCAGTTTAGTCAAACGATGGAACTGCCAACCCAGAATGGCGACATCCCAAGACTGATCTGTAGAGTCAGCTCTCACTGTGACTGTGAGGATCTGTGCCTCCTCCAGTTTAGAGGCCAGAGGGCTTCCAGCAGCATTGCAATCACTGAGGGATGCTGCCACCTTGAAGATAATGAATGAACACTGGCAGACATTTACCTTCTGGACATCTTTAAATTCAGAGGGTTATAAAGAAGCTGAGGAGAAAAGAAATGTATTCCCTCCTCTTTGGATGCCAATGAGATGTTCAAATCAGTCTGGTTATGGAGTAGTTATAGAGTATTGTTATCTATTACAGTAGTTGACAAGCAGCGAGGCTTAGTGGAAAGAGCCCGGGCTAGGGAGTCGGAGGTCATGGGTTCTAATCCTGGCTCCACCACTTGTCAGCTGTGTGACTTTGGGCAAATCACCTCATCTGTCAAATGGGGATTAAGACTGTGAGCCCCACGTGGGACAACCAGATTGCCTTGAATCTACCCCGGTGCTTAGAACAGTGCTTGGCACATAGTAAGCACCTAACAGATGCCCTTATTATTCTTATCTGAAAGTGGATGTAGCCAAAAGCAAAATTTTGGGTTCTGATGCTTCCATGACATTTCGTTGGTGGCCTCAAATTACACTGAATTTTGTCTGTTTCCCATTTTAGACTGAATTCCTTATAGGCAGGTAATGTGTCTACCAACACTGCTGCATTGCTCCGCACAGAGTAATCACTTAGTAAATACAATTGAATGAATTGTTCTCTCCTAAGTGCCTAGTACAGTGCTTGCCACAATGTAAATGCTTACTAAATGCCATTGATGGACTGAGTCTAGACTTTACAGAAAAACACAGTTGACAGAAATTAAGTATCATTTTTATAGCTCACGGAGTATGTGTGAATGGAGGTGGAGAGGAAAAGGGTGGTGAAGAGAAACTCATCTTGGGGAACAGTTTCAAATACATTGTCTGTGATTCTGCTCAGACCCAAACACATTTAATAGGAATAGTAGTAGAAGTAGAAGAAGTGTTAGTAGTAGTAGAGGAGCAGTGTGGCATAGCAGATAGAGCAAAGGCCTGGAAGTCAGTAATTCCCAGCTAATCCCGGCTCCACTACTTGTCCACAGTGAGGTCTTGGGCAAGTCATTTCACTTCTCTGTGCCTCAATTACCTCGTCTGGAAAATGGGGATTGAGATTGTGAGCTCCACATTGGACAGTGTCCAACTAATTAGCTTTGATCCACCCCTACACTTAATACAGTGCCTAGCACATAGTAATCACTTAAATACCATTACTATTATTGTTATTAGTAGTAGTATTAGTAATATAAAGTGCTTACTGTGTTCAGTGACTTGAGTAATTCTGAGAAAGAAAGCTCAGGTGAAAATTAGACACAGTCCCTAGCACTCAAGGGACTTACAATCAAAGTATTAAGGGGAATAGGGATTGGCAATAGATGTATAAGGAAAGAAACCCACAGTAACAATATAAAGACTGCATAAAAGACAAAGGTAGGGATAAATGCAAAAATTAGGAGTTAAAACTTGAAGAGCATATCTTGGTGTTATTAAAGAGGGATTATATATTTTAGGCCATTTCCTAGTTCTCTCAGAGAAAGTCACAGTAATAACATTTTAACTGCCTGTGCATACTGTGAGGGCTTTCCCAAATCTGGCCTGGTCCCTAGAGTGTTTTTGAACGCATGGCGAAGATACAGTTGGATGAGATGATCTTTTCCAGTGGCTGTCAGAGTCAGAGATTTTGAGTCATAGTGATGGAAAGGCTATAAGTAACCTCCTCAAGGGCAGGGATTGTGCCTTCTGTTCTGTAGTGCTCTGCCTGCACTCAATTAATGCTGTTGATTTATTCATTCATTGGGGGGTAATTATGCTATATTATGATTGACAGAGAGTTCCAAATTCTTATTTTTATGGATTTAGATGTTTTGTTTTGTAGTTTCATCTAATTAAAATGGTTAAGAATGTATTACTGGATCTCTTGGGGATGAAGTTAAGGGATTTTTAGAAATGTATTGAAGATGACCATTTGGGTTATTTATCTGGCAACAGTGGTATAATTAAAACCTCATACCACCTTCAGAAATTCTAATGAGTTTATTTTCTGCCCTCTTTTTCTTGCTAGGATTTCTTCTTTCAGACACATTTGCTTTGTGCGTATGTATATTTTTGCTGTCCTCGTGATATTTTCTCACCACCATTTTCTTGGAAGCATGATTATCGTGTGGACAATGACTCAGTATGAAAGTTTAGAATTTTGTGAATATTAAGCTGTATTGTTTTTCTTTTGTCTTTTTCTTTCTTTAAACCAGGCATGACAAACCGATACCTGCGGATGGCCTCCATATTCATGTGTATGTGGGCTGTGCTTTGGTTAATGCTGCAAAAGACTGATAAATTCCTTTTAAATTTACTGGCAACTTCAAACAGTATTTTTAAAAAGAACAGAAGAGAATGAAATTAGAAAGTAGAACATGTTCTGTCCTTTTTTTTTGGCTGAGGCATCTGTGGGGGAAGAGCAGTGGTGAGAAAAAGACGCAGAAGAGAAAGAGATGGATAAAGATACAGAGGAACCTCTCCCATCGCCTCCCGCCAGTCTCCCGAACATGCCCAAATATTTACACTCACACATACCTTCAAAGTCTTGTCCACATATGCTCAGAAACAAACTCATTCTGTCATGACCCATTTCCCCCTGGGCCTGAGCACTTCCAGCCAAAAAGCGAATGTTTCTTCCCCTTGGTCTGCCACAGCTGGGTTCTTTGCTCCAGGCTGAAAGGTTCAGTACTGCTACAGCTGCTGCTATAACTCTCCAGATGGGTCTTGGGAAAGATGGGTTCACCAGAACTCCAGAAATATTGGATAATTGTGGCAGCATTGAACTGAAGCCAGGAGTTGAGCTATCAAAAGTGGTTCTCTTCCTTTTATTTATTTATTTTTTAATATAGCCAGGCACTGTACTGAGCAATGGGGTAGATACAAGCTAATCAGGTTGGACGTGTTCCCTGTTCCACATGGAGCTCATAGTCTTAATCCCTATTTTACAGATGAGGTACCTCAGGTACAGAAAATTGTATTGGTTAAGTGCTTTCTATGTGCCAAGCTCTGTTCTAAACACTCAGACAGATTATCTTGGCCCACATGATCTCACACCCTTAATCCGTATTTTACAGATAGGTTACTGAGGTCCAGAGAAGTGAAGTGACTTGTGCAAGGTCACACAGCAGAAAAATGATGGAGCAGAACTAGACCCAGGTCCTCCTAACTCCCAGGTCATGCTTTATTCACTGATCCTTGTTGCCCAAGGTCACACAACAGACAAGTGGCAGAGCGGGATTAGAATGCAAGTCCTCTGACTCACAGGCCTGTGTTCCATCCACTAGCCTATTCTGTTTCTTCCTTCCACTGCTCCCTCATCCTCTCACTTCCTGGCTGCAGCCAAATGTCCTGTGGGCTGCCAGCATCCTGCGCAGAGCTGCAAGTGAATTGTGGACAGAGTTTGATTGCCATTTTTTAAGTTGCCACCTATCAAAGCCAAGTATTGGATTAATTTTTTGGGTGTGTTAATTACTTGTTTTTGAAACTGGACATTTGTAAAGGAATAGACTGCAATCCTTGTGGGAAGGAGCCATATCTTACGATTCTGTTGTATTGTACTATTCCCAAGAGCTTAATACAATGCTCGGCACACAGTAAGCATTCAATAAATACCAGTGATTGATTGATTTTCTTGTCAGTTGCAGCTGTAGCTAAGGATTACCTTACATGGAGTAATGGAAGCCTTAGCTATTTTTATGATATTCAGCAAGAAACACCCAAAGAATCTAATTATTGTAATTTGTAGAGAAAAGGAAGGCCTTAAAATTTGGGGATGAGCAATATCTTGAGACAGCCCAAATATGTTCTGAAATCTTCATCTTTTTTATTGGTTTTTTGTAACTATACAGGTCTCACTGACCCTCAATTTGCTTAAAGTGAAATTTGTAAAGTAAGGCTCTATAATATGAGGGAATGTGATCAAAAATCAGGCCACATATGTTCAATGATTTAGAGGACTGAGAAAAGTACTATGAAAAAGGCACTGAGCACCCTTCACTATTCCCAAGCAATGGAAAAAGACCATAGAAACTATTTCAATAATGTATTTTATCCAATTCGGAAAAGTCCTGGTAATTTATTTAATCCTGTAAATAGCATCAAAGAGAAACCTAAAACAACCCACATTCCATGTGTCAAAACTTTGGAAGGCTCTGCTCCCAGGATCAGACTGTGGAATGATCCCAAGACTGAATGGGGTCTCTTGCTACACCCCAAAAGTTATTCCAGAACTTGGCATGACAATCACCTGTACACATTCGAAACAGAACTCATTATCTTCCCATGCAGACCCTATCCACCCCAAGTCTTTCCTGTTACTATAGACAGTACCACTAACCTCCCTATTTCACCATCCGTAACTTTGGCAATGTCCTTGACCGTTTCCCTCATTCAACCCACATATTCAATCTGTCACCAAATCCTGTTGGTTCAGCCTTTGGTTGGAAAATCCACCTTTTCCTCTGCTCCCACGTTGATCCAAGCTCTTATTTCTAGACTACAAGCTCATTATGCACAGGGAATATGTCTGCTAACACTGTTGTATAGTACTCTCCCAAGTGCTTCAGACAGTGCTCTGCCCATAATAAGTGCTCAATAAATGCCCCTGATTGATTATCCTATCCCACCTTGACTACTTCATCTGCCTACTCACCTACTTCCTTGCTTCCTATATCTCCCTACTCCAGTCCATTCTTCACTATGCTGCATGGATCATTTTTCTAAAAAAAAGTTCAGTCCTTTCTCCCCACTCCTCAAGAACCTTCAGCAGCTACCTATCCACCTCCACATCCAACAGAAGCTCCTTATCATTGGCTTTAAATCACTCAACCAACTCCCTGTCCTACCTTACAACATTGATTTCCTACTACAGCCCAGCCCACACACTTTGCTCCTCTTATGTCAGCTTACTCACTGTGCTTCTATCTTGTCTATCTCACCACTGACCCCTTTCCCTCATCTTTTCCCTAGCCTGGAGCTTGCTCCACCTTCATATACTCCAGATTACATCTCTCCCCACCTCCCAAACATTATTAAGGTCAAATCTCCTCCAAGGGCCTTCCCTGATTAAACCCTCTATTGCCTGCTCTTTCTCCCTTCTGCATGGTTTATGTAGGAGGATCTATGACCTTTGGACTTCTGATATTCACCCCTTTTTCAAACCCCACAGTACTTACGAACATATCTATAAATTATAAATTATTTATAATAACATCTGGCTCTAGATTGTAAGCTTGTTGTGGGAAGGAAGTATGTTTTCCAACTCTATTGCATTATACTCTCCTAACCACTTAGTTCAGTGCTCTGCACATAGTAACCACTCAGTAGGTACCATTGATGATGGTGGTGATGTGATGGCTATAACTCATGGATGAGTTGTGGTTTAGGAGATGTCATTGTTTAGAGGTTGGGTGGAATAATGATGTCTTTCCTTTATTTGGGAAGCTGAAGGGAGTATGAGTGGCTATAGTTAAGCACATTTGTGGAACAAAAATAAATCATTTCTGTTTAGATTTTAAAGCTTTCCAATCCAATGAATTTCATTGACTTTTGTTCAGGTTGTGGCATCTGTGCATTAAAATCTCCCATTGTGACCAGCTTTTGGGGATGGTAAGCAGAGCTACCATCTGCTTAGGCAGAGTCTAGGCAGAGCTTTACATTATTTTTTCTTTTTCTGTGATGCTAGTTCTCATTGTTAAAGGAATGTTTACTAAAATGGTAGCAAAGTGCTTTTAATAATAATAATAATAATAATAATAATTAGTATTATTATATTTCTTCAGTGCTTATTATGTGTCAAGAACAGTTGTTATCGCTGGGGTAGATACAAGTTAATCAGGTGGGACATAGTCCTGTCCCACATGGGGCTCATAGTCTAAGAAGAAAGGAGAACAGCCACTGAATCCCTATTTTATAGATGAGGAAAATGAGACCCAGAAAAGTAAAATGATTTGTCCAAAGTCACACAACTGGCAAGTGGCAGGGTTGGGACTAAAACCCAAGTCCTCAGACTCCAAAGCCAGTGCTCTTTCCACTAAGGCAAGCTGCTTTTACTTGTTTGTAATCTCTTAGAGGATAGGGATCGTAGCTATTTACTCTATTGTACCCTACGAAGTGCTTAGTAGAGTGCTCTGAACAGAGTAATAATTCAATAAATATCATTGATTGATGGCTCACTTTGTAGGCAAGTGGAGGATCATGAATTGACTACTTTATGTATGTATTTTGTTTTAAACTTGGAATTCACATAACAATCTCCAAGTTTTCAGATACCTCGTCATTAGCATGTAAATCACTGACTTAATTAGAATCCATTTAATGAAACGTTTTCCAATGCTCATTCTTAAATGTTTTGAGGATAATTAAAATCATCAATTAGATTTGTGTTCATGTTTCTGGTTGCCTGGTAAAACTTGACTGAACTGCAATTTTATCCTTTAAAAGGCAAAAAAGAGAGGCCAATTGTTAGATAAGATCAAATGTTCCCAGTGCTTAACCTATAAAAACTAACAAGAGCTATTGATGACTTTGTCTGTGGTATTGAAAACACAATTTAGTTGAATAGTTTTTCAGAGCATGATAGAGTAATGACTCTTCACCAAAAGAGATTTGCCTAGCACTTAAATACAATATCTAAACTAAAATACAGATCAGTCAAGTGCCTCTTGGCCTGCAGTCAGACTTGAGGCAGTGTCAGTCTTCAATCAGTCCATCAATTCATCATATTTATTGAGCACTTATGGTATGCAGAGCACTGTACTAAGGGCTTGGGAGAGTACAATATAACAGAATAACGGACACATTCCCAGTCCACAGTGAACTTACAGTCTAGAGGGGGAGACAGATATTCACGTAAATAAATAAATTACAGATATGTACTTAAGTACCATGGGGTTGAGCAAATCAGGGCAACAGAGAAGGGAGTGAGAGAAGGGGGAATGAGGGGTTAGTCAGGGAAGGCCTCTTGGAGGAGATGTGCCTTCATTAAGGATTTGAAGATGGGGAGAGTGATTGTCAGTTGGATATGAGGAGGGAGAGTATTAGAGAAGCAGCATAACTTAGTGGATAGAGCATAAACCTGGGAGTCAGAAGGACCTGTGTTCTAATCCTGTCTCTGCCACTTGTCTGCTATGAGACCTTGGGTGAATCACTTCACTTCTCCTGCCTCAGTTACCTCAAATGTAAATTGGGGATTGAGACTAGGAGCCCCACATGGGACAGGGATTGGTGTCTAACCCAGTTTGCTTGTATTCACCCCAGTGCTAAGTACAGTGCCTGGCATATAGTAAATGCTTAACAAATACCAAAATTATTATTATTATGATTATTATCATTATTATTCCGGGCCAGAGGCAGGATGTGGGCAAGAGGATGTCAGTGAAACAGATGAGATCGAGGTACAGTGAATAGGTCGGCATTAGAGGAGCAAAGTGTCAGGCTGGATTGTAGTAGGAGTGCAATCTTATGTGATCTCTGCATCAGTACATTCTCCCCAGTCCCTGGAACTTTGCTAGACTCTTCATTATCATCATAATAACCACTGTCTTGTCACTGTCATCACTATCATTGAGGAAGCAGGCATTCCTTAGTGGAAAGGGCACAGGCCTGGGAATCAGAGTCCCTGGTTTCTCATTCCAGCTCTTCCTCATGTCTGTAGTGTGATCTTGGATAAGTTGGTTCACTTCTCTGTACCTCAGCTTGCTCATATCTAAAATGGGGATTTAATACTTATTCTCCCTCTCAATTAGACTGTGTGCCTCGTGGGCAGCAAGGTCTGTCTTGAATTTACCCCAGTGTTTAGAACAGTCTTGGCACAAACTGTATGCTTAACCAATATCACTATTATTATTTTATTATCATCATCATTGTTTTTTAGTTCCTATTGTGTTTAGGGTACTCTATTAGTCAAATGGGAAAACACAACTGAAGTCAAAGGCACAATCACTGTTCTTAAGAAGTTTATAAACTATACCCTTATATCTTTGGTCCAGGACACCCTTCCATGCACCCAACCAAACTCTTCTTATTTTGGGCAAAGCAGCAATAATTCACATTTCTCTACTTGCTAAAATTATCTTTCTGAAGAAACCACTTTCTTCATTTCCCATCCAACTGGGGAGCAAACCTCCCCCTTCATTAAAAACTTCATAATGGAAATAGTGGACAAGTGCTTTTCTAAGCAGCAAGTGAAGCCCTCTGGTTCTCCCAAGAACCTGGTGGGATTCCCAGGGAATGGTTGTCATCCACAGATACCCCTGCCCTACAGCCTGGGTTATATTCAGCAACCTGCTGACATGCTCGGCCTCCGTGTCTGGGGATCCATGTGTGGCTGGCTCTGTGCTGAAATGGGCAGAAGTGGCAGCACTTCTGAAATTTCAAAAAAATCCTCTTTCCTTTTCCAACCTCCCCAGCTCATCATTTTTTGTCCACAAAGAGGAGGAATTGCCTTGCAGGACATTATAACTGCCCACTGCTGTAATGTTTGGGGCTCAAGCCCAAGTGGCTACGATTGTGTGCTGACAACCTGTCCCATACATTATCACTCAGTCAGGATTTTCTGTTGTTCCCCAGCTGAACTGTTTGACTGATGGCAAAGCCATTTCCAACAGCCTGGGACTCTCAAGCTTCATTAATTATTCTAGGTTTTGTTAGTGGGCAGAACTGTGAAAACCAAGGACAGTAGTTCATTTGAACATTCTGACATAATATGCTATGCCTGGAAGAGTCATTGCTTTATCAGGTTTTAGCAATATGTTATGAATTTGCAATTTGTGTTATTCCAGATGTTTCAGAGTTCAACTCCCCACTGAGTCCAATGAAAAACATGTAAGTGCCAGGAAAGAATAATTATATATAATTTCTAAAGTAGCCCATTACATTTATATTACATTTTTCCATCAGTAATCAAATCATGTTTCAGACCTTGTAAACACATATAAAAAACTACATATATGTACCTGGGAAATTATTTTTAATTTAATTTTCAGGTTGCATGATGATCCCTTCAATCATAATAATATTAATAATAATGTTGGTATTTGTTAAGCGCTAACTATGTGCAGAACACTGTTCTAAGCACTAGGGTAGATACAGGGTAATCAGGTTGTCCCTCATGAGGCTCACAGTCTTAATCCCCATTTTACAGATGAAGTAACTGAGGCACAGAGAAGTTAAGTGACTTGCCCACAGTCACACAGCTGACAAGTGGCAGAACCGGGATTAGATCCATGACCTCTGACTCCCAAGCCCATGCTATTTCCACTGAGTCAAGCTGCTTCATGCACATGGACCAGTTCACACTAGTCAAAGCCATCCTATAGGAACCACTGCACTTGCCATTGGAATGTGGCCAATTCTATGGAGTGAAACCCCCTAACTGCTGTTGGTCTTACGGATATATTGGATCTTATCTGGAATGGGAATATAGAACAATTTTTTTTTATTTCAGAGATAAATTATTCATAATAATAATGATAATTGTGGTATTTGTTGAAAGCTTACTATGTGACAAGCACTGTTCTAAGTGCTGGGGAGATACAAGATAATCAGGTTGGATACAGTCCCTGTCCCACATGGGGCTCGTAGTTTTAAACCCCATTTTCCAGAGAAGTAACTGAGGTAACTGAGGCCCAGAGAAGTTAAGTGCCTTGCCCAAGATCACCAAGCAGAAAAGTGGCAGAGCCAGGATTAGAACTTATGTCCTCTGACTCCAAGCCTGTGGTCTTTTCACAAGGCCATGCTACTTCCCCACTCATAGAGAAGCAGCATGGCACAGTGAATAGAGCTTGGGCCTGAGAGGCAAAAGGTCATGGTTTCTAATTCCTGCTTTGCCATTGGTCTGCTCTTTTTTCTCTCTTCTCTAACTTTGTGTATTCAGTCAATCACTCAATCAATTGTATTTA
Organism: Ornithorhynchus anatinus; assembly: GCF_004115215.2. Classification (NCBI taxonomy): domain Eukaryota; kingdom Metazoa; phylum Chordata; class Mammalia; order Monotremata; family Ornithorhynchidae; genus Ornithorhynchus; species Ornithorhynchus anatinus. Next base: position 49,338,480 of record NC_041728.1, on the reverse strand, counting down.
TTGAATGCTTACTTTGTGCAAAGCATGCTACTAAGTGCTTGAGAGAGTATAGTGTAACAGAGTTGATAGATCCCTGCCCTCAAGGGTCTTACAGTTTAGAAGGGGAGAAAGAAAATAATATAAATAAATTATGGATATGAGTATAATCCACCTTTTCCTCTTCATCCAAACTGCCACTACTTTAATAAAATCACTCATCCTATCCTACCTAGATTACTGCATCACCTCTTTGCTGACCACCCAACCTCCTGCCTCTCCCCACTCCACTCCCTACTTCACTCCACTGCCTGGATCAACTTTCTACAGAAATGTTCAGGATTTGTCACGCCCCCTCCTCATAAATTTCCATGGTTGCCTATCTACCTCCATATCAAACAAAAATTCCTCACCACTGGCTTTAAAGCACTCCTTTAACTTGCCTCTTCCTAAATTACCTCACTTTTCTCCTACAACCCAGCCAGCTTACTTCACTCCTCTGGTGCTAACCTTCTCACTGTGCCTCAGTCTCATCTGTCTCACTGCTGTCCCATGGCCCATGTCCTACCTCTTGCCTGAAATGCCCTCCCTCCTCAAATCCACCAATTACTGTCCCCCCATCCAAAGCCTTAGTGAAGGCACAGCTCCTCCAAAAGACCTTCTCAGACTAAGCCCCACTTTTCCTCATCTCCCACTCCCTTCCACGTCACCCTGACTTGCTCCCTTTTCTCTCCCCCCGCACCCTACAGCACTTACGTATATCTCTGTAATTTTATTTATTTATATTGATGTTTGTTTATTAGTACTGATGTCAGTTTCCCCACCTCTAGACTGTGAGCTCATTTTGGGCAGGGAATGTCACTCTTTATTGCTGTATTGTACTTTCCCAAGCACTTAGTAAAGTGCTCAGCACACAGTAAGTGCTTAATAAATACAAATGAATGAATGAATGAAAATTCTGTGGGTCTGAGAGTGGGGTTAAATCCAAGTGCAAGGGCAAAGTAGAAGGGAGAAGGAGAGGGGAAATGAAGGGTTAGACTGGAAAGACCTCTTTGAGGAGATGTGATTTTTGTAAGGTTCTGAAGGTGGGAGGTGTGATGGTCTGTCATATATGAAGGGAGAGAGGGAGTTTCAGGCCAGATGTGGGATAGAGACGAGGGGCTGGCGGTGAGGTAGAGATCGATAGCCAAATAGGAGCCAAGTGAGCATGCTGGGTTGTAGTAGGAAGTCGGAGAGGTACGACAAGAGGAAACATTGTGCTTTAAAGCCACAACGAGGAGGTTGCTGGACCACCATTGGAATAGAGTATAGAGGGTAGAAACATTTATTGCACTTGTCCAAAAGCCCAGTGCCTGCTCTCTCCCCAGGAGGTGCTCAATACCAATTCATAGCATCTTACCTCTCCAGTCTTCACTGCTGGAAAATTGCTTTCTTCTAAGCTCATCTTCTGCTTGTGTCTAATTATCAGTGCTCTCACTCTCAACTCCTAGTTCACACTCTTCCTCCTACCCAAAACTCTACTCTCCTAACACGGGCTCCTCCTCCTCCTCCCATCCACTAACTGTAGGGGTTCCTCAAGGGTCAGTTGTTGGCCCTCTTCTGTTCTCCATCTATACTCACTCCCTTGGTGAACTCATTCGCTCCCATGGCTTCATCTATCATCTCTATGAAGATGACACCCAAATCTACATCTCCTCCTCTGTTTTCTCCTCCTCCCTCCAGGCTCATATCTCCTCCTGCCTCCAGGACGTCTCCACCTGGATGTCTGCCCACCACCTAAAACTCAACACGTCTAAAACTGAGCTCCTTATCTTCCCTCCCAAGCCCTGTCCTCTTCCTGACTTACCTATCACTGTGGATGATATGACCATCCTCCCCACCTCTCAAGCCCGCAACCTCAGTGTCATCTTTGACTCGGCTCTCTCATTCACCCCACACATCCAATCCATCACCAAGACCTGCCGGTCTCACCTTTATAATATTACCAAGATCCGCCCTTTCCTCTCCACCCAAACAGCTATCTTATTGGTAGAGGCTCTCATAATATCCCAGCTGGATTATTGTGTCAGCCTTCTCTCTGATCTTCCTCCTGTCTCTCCAGGCTCCAGTCTATTCTTCATTCCGCTGCCCGGATCATCTTCCTACAGAAATGCTCTCACCTCCTCAAAAACCTCCAGAGGTTGAACATGGAACAAAAACTCCTCACTCTTGGCTTCAAAGCTTTCCATCACCTTGCCCCCTCCTGCCTCACCTCCCTTTTTTCTTTCTATGGCCCACCTCGTACACTCCACTTCTCTGCACTCAACTCCTCACTGTCCCCCATTCACGCCTATCCCGTTGTTGACCCCTGGCCCACATCCTACCGCTGTTCTGGAATGCCCTCCCTCCTCACATCCACCAAACTAACTCTCTTCCCCTCTTGAAAGCCCTACTGAGAGCTCACCTCCTCCAGGAGGCCTTCTCAGACTGAGCCCCCCTTTCCCTCTGCTCCTCCTCCCCTCTCCCCAACCCTCTGCTTCTTCCCCTTCCCTCTTCCCCTCTTGAAAGCCCTACTGAGAGCCCACCTTCTCCAGGAGGCCTTCCCAGACTGAGCCCCCCTTTCCCTTTGCTCCTCCTCCCCTGTCCCCAACCCTCTGCTTCTCCCCCTCCCTTCTTCCCCTCCCCTCAGCACTGTGCTCATTTGTACATATTATTTATTACCTTATTTATTTTGTTAATGAGGTGTACATCCCCTTGATTCTATTTATCTTGATAAAGTTGTCTTGTTTTTGTTTTGTTCTGTTTTGCTTTGCTGTCTGTCTCCCCCGTTTAGACTGTGAGCCCATCATAGGGCAGGATTGTTTCTATCTGTTGCCGAATTGTACATTTCAAGTGCTTAGTACAGTGGTCTGCAATAGTAAGCACTCAATAAATACTATTGAATGAATGAATAAATCCATCACACCTCAACTTTTCCCATCATCAAAATTCTTCTGAAATCCCCACCTACTCCAGAAATCTTCTTCCTCAGCTTCACCAATACCCTCTCTATGGGACTAGTCAGTCAGTTGAGGACTTACTGTTTGCAGAGCATGGTACTGTACTAATAGCTTCAGAAGGTATAACAGACACATTCCCTGCCCACAGTGAGTTTACAGTCTAGTGGGGAAGACAGACATTAATATAACGAAATAAGTACACAGTGTACATAAGTGACCCCCAGAGCTATGTCAACTGGACTTTCAGCCTCACTCATTCCAGGTCTCTGACCAGACCCAAGGCCTTCCAGAGCTGAAAAGACCCAAAATGATAGCTTTATGACCTGTTAGTTCTGATCAGCCTGTCCTCTTCTAGGACCTGTCCTCAGTAAAATCCTTGTCTACTCTCCTCCCCTGACACTCAAGTGAAAAGTTGTCATCTCTGCTCAGATCACATCCTCCCAGCGATCAGCACTTCTGCACTACCCTACCCTAGCACTTTGGCCCTCATTATTTTCCAGTGCATTTTGGCACATATTGCTTTAAAAATTTATTTTATGAGTCCTTCCTCCTAATTGTGAATTATTTTACATCTGTCCCTTCCACTAGCTTGTAAGCATCTTGTGTGCAGGGATGGTTTCTTCTACTGTACACTCCCAAGCGCAGTGCCCTGGCACACAGTAATTGTTCATTAAATACTACCAGTTGATTGAATGATTGATAGGTTGAGCTAGTCCCAGGAGTAGCCCATATTCCTGTTAGTTTTGCCCTGTCTGAAAGTTAGTAATTCTGTATTCTGTGCTGTATCTGTTTGATGTATATGCTTAGAGAGTCCGTCTGGAGAAGAGCAGAACCAGCAATAAATTTACTTGGAAAAAGTCAGAAAATATGATTTAATAACTCTATCCTTCAGAGTTCACTGATGATTTATGCTTAGCCCCACACTGTAAGGGAAAACATCCACATAAAGCTGGCATTTGGTTTTTGGGTTGTTTTTTTCTGTCTTTACTAACTGAAGGGGAGGAAGAGGTTTAAACCAAGTTTGTCAAGGTAGCCATGTCACGCTCCAACTCAAATGGCCCTTAGCAATGGGGACAGGGAAGGATAGGAGATGAAGAAGGAAACAAGGTATTAAGGGCATGAATTTAGCATATCATTATTGCCTTTTTCAGGAAGTTATTTTCAGGTTATCCTTAATTGAGTCTGAGTAGTTTGAGAGAAATCACCAACTTCAGCTATCATAATGAGGATGGTGAGCGGAGGATGATGACAATGTTCTCTAGCAAGACTTAATGCTGCTTTGAATGAATCAGGAATGGGAATGAGATGAATCTGATTTCTACTACATATTCAGAGGAAGAGCTTATTATTGGGAATTGTCTGTAGCAATGTCTTAACAATTATAGTGATGTTTGTTCACATGGAGGGCTCAGCTGGACTTCACAAGGGGGTCATCAGTTTTCTCTAGGATTCCCCACATATTTAAACATCTTTTCCATCCTGAAGGTGACCATATGGAATTATCTGGGAGAGTGCTAAAGAAACAGTTGTCATATTTGGTGATTTGTTATTGAGTGTATTTATTGAGTACTTATTGTGTGCAGAGCACTGTACTAAGGGAGTGTACAGATGCAGAAAATAGTAAGAGTATGAGAAATTAGGAATTTGGAAGAACTCTTGAAGGAGATACAATTTTAATAAGCATTTGAAGGAGAGGAGAGTTGTGGTCTGTTGAATATGAAGGGAGAAAGAGTTCCATGCCAGAGGAGGGACAAGGGTCAGAAGTGAGATAGACATGCTAGAGTTACAGTAAGTAGGCTGACATTAGAGTCAAGTATGTGGACTGGGTTATAATAGGAAATCAGAAAGGTAAGGAAGGAGGGAGCAAGCTGGTTGAATGCTTTACATCCAATGGTGAGGAGTTTCTGTTTCATGTGGAGCTAGAGGGGCAACCACTGGAATTTCTTGAGGAGTGGGACCATGTGGATTGAAAATTTTTTAGAAAAATGATCGAGGCAGCAGAGTGAAATATGGATTGGAAGGGGGAGAGACAGGATGTAGGGAAATCAGAAAGGAGGCTGATGCAGTAGCCAAGTTGGGATATGTTAAGTGCTTAGATCAAAATGGAAGCAGCTTGGATGGAGAGGAAAGGATGGAGTTTTATAAAATCATGTAGGTAGAACCAACAGAATTTGGTGACAGGTTGAAAATGTGGGTTGAGTGAGAGATGTGAATCAAATTAATGATGGTGTCTCCCCTATTAAAGTGTAAGCTTTTGGAGGGTGGGGAATATGTTTCATGATTCTACTACATTTTCACAAGCACTTAGTATATGGCACTGAACCCAGTGGGTGCTCAATAAATATCTTTCCTACTACCACTGCTATTAACCAGTGGTATTTATTGAGTGGTCACTGTGTGCAGAGTCCTGTATCAGGCACCCGGGAGAGTAATATATGGTAGATATGATCTCTGAGAATGGGGAATTCACCATCTATGATGGAAACTCTGCCTTAGTCTGACAGACTGTGGAGACTATCCCTGATGGAAATGACACTTAATCTGAAGATAAATTAAGAGTCAAAGAGTAGGAAAAGAGCTTCATCTATAAAAGGGAAGAAACCTGCATTTTTTAATGATAAAAAAAGAGAGGATGATATTTTGAAATGTGAATAATCTCATGGTCAGTAGGGATATTTGTATGCTGCTGACTAATAAACCTATCTACTATGATGCTGAATTCAGTGCCTGGCACATAATAAGTGCTTAACAAATACAGTAAAAAAAAATCATTATTACCAGTGCTGCTAAGCATGGCTATTAATATGCTATGACTCAGGGAGGTGGGAATTAATTGGAGAATGTGCCAAGGAAAGGTGGGATTTCAGGAGGACTTTAAAGATGGAGATGGATTTGATATGCACACATTTGCACACATAGTGTAAATACCATAAAAAAAAAGAGGCAGGCAGAAGTGGGGACCAGCAATGAACACAGAAGGAGAGATGAAACAGTAATCAATCAATCAGTTGTATTTATGGAGCTTTTACAGGGTACTTAGTGCTCGTAAAAGTACAATATAACTAAGCAGACATGATCCCTGCCCACAAGGAACTGTCAGGCTAGAGGGGAAAACTTACAGTATAAGACAAGGACAAGTGCACACAAAGCAAAACCAACCTAAACAAAAGAATTAAGAGTCCTGTGGCTAGAGGAGTAGAGGTTTGGGCTCTTGATGACTCTGGGACCAGGAGTCACAGCCTCAGTAACAGTGACCACAACAGCGAGAGCAGCCCCCACACCTAGCCCAATGCTGAAAATTTTGTGGCGGTCTCTTGTTGCTACTGGTTAGGACTTGGTGACGGTGCAAAGCAGGATGGTCTTCAAGTGGATGCAAGTGGTCTGTTACAACTCACAGAGATTCCACCAAGTTTGGTAGCAGTCATTAAATCCGAACACTTCCTGAGGCATATAAAAGTCACAGTCTAGATTTAGAAAAACATATAATTATTTTTTTCCTAAGACCTTATTTTGTAACATGAAGTATGCATGAGCTTTCAGTCCTAGTTTGACAGCCCAAATCTGGGTAATTCTAGATCTGTCTGCCAGCTCTGGTGGAATCTCAAGCCAACAGTACATGTGTGACAATGTGGTATAGTTCCATGACTTTGGGATCTGAAAAACCAAATTTAGGATTTAAGCCTACATCTAAAATGTAACAGTGGAAAGTAAGAGGGAAGTGTGAGAAAGATGAACAGTTAAAAAAAAAAAGAAGATTCATGTAACACATTACAACAGAAAAACTCAAGTTTAAGGAAACCCTGTTTTTCAAATGTAAAATGAAATCTGTGACTTGGAGTTACTTATAGCAGTGATGACTTTGGCTTAGTGTGTGCCGTTATTAACTTTAGATGTTTCACAATGGAGAGTCAGTGTATTTAAGTTCACTGAAAATGCTTTTCACTTTATTTGTTCATCATTTCTTTGCAGATCATTTAATGGCTATGGAACTGCTATGAAAAAGTATATTCAAAAAAGAGAAGCTATTGGTTGAATAATATTGGGCCTGAATTAACTTTACTGAAAACGCCCTCATTCTTAATTGGTCTCAAAAAAACTATATAATTCAAAAGACTGGTAACTGACGTAGAATCTTCCAAAAGAAATAATGGAAAATATATATATGCATTCCCAAGATCTACATATTTGGCCAATACAATTTAGAGAAGCAGTTTTGCTTAGTGGAAAGAGCATGGGTTTAGAAACCAGAAGACATGGGTTTTAATCCCGGCTCTGCCACTTGTCTGCTGTGTGACCTTGTACAAGCCACTTAACTTCTCTGTGCTTCAGTTACCTCATCTGTAAAATGAGGATTAAGACTGTGAGCCCCACGTAGGACAATCTCATTACCTTGTATATTCCCAGTGCTTAGAACAGTGCTGGGCACATAGTAAATGCTTAACAAATACCATAATTATTAGTTATTATTTATGTATTTTATAAAAGTGATGAAACATAAAATGAATGTAGGTAATGTCATTTACTGGTCTGCAAGTTCAAGCAGAAATGTGTAAATCTGTAGTAATAATAAAAAGGTTATGAATTGAGAGAATTAAATGTACTCAATAAACACACAATTAGCCTCTTCAAAAGCTTTGCATACATTGATTTGATGCTCACTTGAGCCAGATAATTTATTTAGCATCTTCACTTTGTGAGGAGGATGACGCTACTGATTGCAAACAACAGACGACCTTGGTCAAGTCACACAGTCCTGGAATCAAGAACCTGTGTGAAGGAACTGACTATGTTAGTGGTTTGTGCACTGCCGCTCACGCTCCATAGTCTCTGACTGCTGTGTGCCCACTAGGCTAGTGGCTGCAACAGATGAGGAGTTGGGTCGTGGTACATCGAGTTTCACCTCCAAGCTTAAGCTCTCTGAATGTTGACAACTTGTATTACCTGACTTGGCTCTCAGACCTCCCTGGATGTTGTTACATATCCCTATTGTTATCCAGCAGATGGTTTAATTTGAGATTTTCTTTGAGGTCATAATGTATACTGTCCTGTACTGTATCTAGATGTTACATATCCCTATTGCTATCCAGCAGATGGTTCTTTGAGATTTTCTTTGAGACTATAATGTATACTGTCCTGTACTGAATCTAGATGTAGGGTAACTAGAGTAGCAGCTGGCTGATGGTCTGCTAGGCACCCTGTTTGCAGCACGAGTGACAAGTTAGTGTGCCAGTGGGAGTGCTAGATTGTTGTAAGCAGCAACAACCACACTGAAATCCATCAGCACCTTTGTGGAAAAGGGTCAAGAAAAGAGCATGATAATGAGGAATTATTATCATTATTATTAACTATTACAGTAAGGGAATAATAATAATAATAATGATAATTTGTTAAGAACTTACTATTGTGCCAAGCACTGTAATTAGTACCTGGTAAATAATAATAATAATAATTATGGCATTTGTTAAGCACTTGCTATGTGCCAGACACTCTTCTAAGCACTGGAGTAGATATAAGATAATCAAGTTGGACACATCCCTGTTCCACAAAGGCCTCACAGTCCTAATCTCCATTTTACAAATGAGGGAAGTTAAGTGGATTGCCCAAGGTCACACAGTAGATGGTGGATCTGGGATTAGAATCTAAGACCTTCTGACTCCCAGGCCCATTCTCTATCCATTAGGCCATGCTGCTTTCTCCAGGCCATAGACTAATCAGATTGGACACAGTCCCTGTCCCACATGGGGCTCATCCTCTAAATAGGCATTTAATTAGGATTTAATCCCCATTTTACAGATGAAGAAACAGAGGCTGAGAGAAATGAAATGACTTGCCCAAAGCCACACAGAAGACAAATGGAAGAGCAGGATTAGAATCAAGGTACTCTGACTCCCAAGGTCCTGCTCCTTCCCACATTGTAATAGGTATGGTAAAAATAGTGCTTACTAAATGCTTACTGTGTACACAGCATTATACTTGGCACTGGGAAAGGATACACAGGTGGGAATTAGACTTGGTCCCTGTCCCTTGGGAGGCATACTCCATTTAAATCAGTCCAGATCAGTAGTTTCTGGGATTTGTATTTCTGCTTCTGAAATCCTCTGACTTGATTATGATCTTTTTGCAGAATACATACAGCCAGCTCTTTCTAGCACATATTTTCATTCCATAATTTAAATGTTAACATTTAAATGGGTCTGTTCAAGTATAACACAATCCACACACTGATTTGAATCTGTATGGTTTAAGAAGAAATAGATGTGGTTGGCATGGATCAAGGCATACTGCTATATACCCCTAGTCTCTGCTTCAGCCTACTATATTTCATATTTCTTTGTGTTTTTGCAACTTTACAGTTTTCAATACAGTAAAGTAATAAAGAGCAGCAAGGGTGTAAATCAGTTTGTTGGTAATAGACAAAAAATAATAAGAAACAGTAGGACCCTGGGGTTTAATCCTGGCTCCACCCCTTCTCTGCTATTTGACTTTGGGCAAGCCACTTTACTTCTCTGGGCCTCATTTACCTCAAATGTCAAATGGGGATTAAGACTGTGAAACCCATGTGGGATAGGGACTGGATCCAAACTGATTAGCTTGTAACTACCCCAGAACTTAGTAGAGAGCTTGGCATATAGTAAGTGCTTAACAAATAACATAAAAAAAGTAGACCTTTGTTTTGAAGACAAATGGTGGTACCTTCAAACCATCTACCCTTTAACCCATTAACTCCCATCAAATGAATGGTTATGATAATGCAATGTTCCCATAACATGAGGTTCTTTATAGGAGATCATGGTATGTGAAGAATGTTGCCCTCTGTGAATTATTGGAATACCACCTTTCCTCTTCACTGCCAAGGAGTAGTGAAAGTAGTTCATTCATTCAGTCATTCATTCAATAGTATTTATTGAGCGCTTACTATGTGCAGAGCACTGTACTAAGCGCTTGGAATGAACAAGTCAGCAGCAGATAGAGACAGTCCCTGCCATTTGACGGGCTTACAGTCTAATCAGGGGAGTCAGACAGACAAGAACAATGGCAATAAATAGAGTCAAGGGGAAGAACATCTCGTAAAAACAATGGCAACTAAATAGAATCAAGGCAATGTACAATTCATTAACAAAATAAACAAAATAAATAGGGTAATGGAAATATATACAGTTGAGTACAGTGCTGTGGGGATGGGAAGGGAGAGGTGGAGGAGCAGAGGGAAAGGGGGAAAAGAGGGTTTAGCTGCGGAGAGGTAAAAGGGGGGGTGGTAGAGGGAGTAGAGGGAGAAGAGGAGCTCAGTCTGGGAAGGCCTCTTGGAGGAGGTGAGTTTTAAGTAGGGTTTTGAAGAGGGGAAGAGAATCAGTTTGGCGGAGGTGAGGAGGGAGGGCGTTCCAGGACCGCGGGAGGACGTGGCCCAGGGGTAGACAGCGGGATAGGCGAGACCGAGGGACGGCGAGGAGGTGGGCGGCAGAGGAGCGGAGTGTGCGGGGTGGGCGGTAGAAAGAGAGAAGGGAGGAGAGGTAGGAGGGGGCAAGGTGATGTAGAACCTTGAAGCCTAGAGTGAGGAGTTTTTGTTTGGAGCGGAGGTTGATAGGCAACCATTGGAGTTGTTTAAGAAGGGGAGTGACATGCCCAGATCGTTTCTGCAGGAAGATGAGCCGGGCAGCGGAGTGAAGAATAGACTGGAGCGGGGCGAGAGAGGAGGAAGGGAGGTCAGAGAGAAGGCTGACACAGTAGTCTAGCCGGGATATAACGAGAGCCCGTAGCAGTAAGGTAGCCATTTGGGTGGAGAGGAAAGGGCGGATCTTGGCGATATTGTAAAGGTGTAGCTGGCAGGTCTTGGTAACTCATAGGATGTGTGGGGTGAATGAGAGAGACGAGTCAAGGATGATACCGAGATTGCTATATTGTACTCTCCCAAGTGCTTAGGACAGTGCTCTGCACACAGTAATTGCTCAATAAATACAACTGACTGGCAAATATTATCCATCAATCTAAAATTCATTTCCAAAGACAATACCAGATGTGAAATCCCATAAGAGTCTGAATGATGGGCCCTCAATACATTCATTCAGTCATATTTATTGAGCACTTATTGTGTGCAGAGCACTGTACTAAGTACTTGGGAGAGTACAGTATAACAAAAAATGGACACATTCCCTGCCCACCATGAGCTTACAGTCTAGAGGGGACTAACAGTAGTAGGGAGAATACTAGAACATAATATTTAGGGTATATCTGGTGGCTTGTCTCCAAAAACTCTGACAGCCAGTGTCATTACACTTGATAGTATTTCATTCAGTGGTATTCATTTAGTACCTACTGGACTCAGGGCACTGTACTAGGCAATTGGGGGAGTGCGATTGAAATGAAAAACGTAGTCCCTCCTTATGCTGAGTATGTAATCTGTTGACTGGTGCTGATCATTACAGTACTTCGGGTTGGAACCTTTTTTACCTTCTAAAAACTAGATTCATACTGAGCAACCTGTTCCTTTATTAGCTATAACCAAGTTCTTATTAACTCTACGTAGGGGGATGATTTTTTTAGTAAAGGGTTTTTAGGCTTTGCAGAAAAATGATATTTCAATGCAATATTCATTGAGTTTTACCTTATTGGCCACAGTAAAGATTCCTCTTCTTTCATTAATAATGCAAAGAGTGATAGTCCCATCTAACCTTTATGTAAACTTTGGAAATATTAGAGTATATAGTGCAGAGATTACCAGGGTCTGCCAAACCCTGTGCTGAAAGTGACTTAATATTTCATGCAGGTGAACAAGATATCATTGTTCCTTTCTGAGATGCCCCCTTCAGCACTCAGAACACAAGAGAAGCACACAGTGTTTCCAAATTGTGTGCAGGGTCAAGAAATTTTCTCGTAAGAAAAGTAATCTATTTTCAAATTGGCAAAAAATAAATACCAAATTGATTATCAGCTTTATTACTAAATGAAGAAATGGTGAGAACACTTTTGGCTTAAGAATCCAGATGATAAAGCAAGGATGCAGGACCCTTGAATTTTATCTTTTGTTCTTCTAGCACCAATACATGGTAATAATGTAGTCATTCTCCCCCCACCTTCATAAACCCCTTGGGCCCAGCGTGATGTAGTTGGTAGAGCAAAGGCTTGGGAGTCTGAAGGTGATGTGTCCTAATCCCAGATCCATCACTTGTCTGCTCCGTGGCCTTGGGCAAGTCACTTCACTTCTCTGAGCTTCAGTTTCCTCATTTGTAAAATGGGGATTAAGACTGTGAACCCCACGTGGGACAGGGACTGTACGCATCCCAATTTGCTTGGATCTACCCCATTGCTTAGTACAGTGCCTGACACACAGTAAGAACTTAACAAATACCACAGTTATTCCTATTATTATAAGTCTCAGTTGCGAGTCTTCATGTCTGGCAATTGTAGTTCGTACAGCACCGATCACACTCTTTTAGATATACCTATTGGGTTCTCACTGTAGCAAGTGAATAGCAGGCAGGGCTCCAGTCCAAGGTAAAATTCAGTTAGGGTTTTCCTTTTTTTACATAAAGGAGCCATTTATAGCCCACCATGTGGTTGTCTTGGTAACAGTTGTGGTCTTCATGGCACATGTTAACCCCCCCTATTTTGCAGGATTTTAGCTTGGCCTTTTCACTTATTGCATTGTCCAAGGTAATTCATCAGTCAGAAATCTTTACGATGAATGGCTTAGCCTCAGCATTCATTTACCTACTTGCAGAGTTTGGTCCTGGAATCCAGATCACCTGGTTCTCAGAATTTTACTCTATAAATTGGTCAACAGCAGAGCTCATATTCCCTTTTTTCATGGTATTTGTTGAGCACTTAACCTGTGCCAGACTCTGTACTAAGTGATTGGGTAGATACAAGCTAATCAGGTTGGACACAGTCCGTGTCCCACAAGGGGCTCACAATTATTTTTATTATTTTTATTATTATGGTATTTAAGTTCTTACTATGTGCCAGGCACTGTACTAAGCTCTGGGTTGGATACAAACAAATTGGGTTGGACACAATCCCTGTCATAAGTGGAGCTCTCAGTCTCAATCTTCATTTTACAGATGAGGTAACTGAGGCACAGAGAAGTGAAGTGACTTGCCCAAGATCTCATAGCAGACTAGTGGAAGAGGCAGGAATAGAACCCAGGCACTTCTGACTCCCAGGCCCATGCTCTATCCATAGGCAACACTGCTTCTGTATGTTAATCATATACTGGGAGTGTCAGACTCCACTAGAGGACTTACAGGCACTTTCCAGGGATCCATAGGGCAGTGGGAACTATCTTCACTTTTCCAGAGTGGGTTTGGAAGAGTGGTATCAGGATCATGAGAAGCAGTGACCTGGTCCATATTGTCCCCTAACTGACTCAGGTTGTCACCAACCCTGAGAAGCAGTGCAACTTAGTAGATAGAGCACAGGCCTGAGAGACACAAGACCTGGGTTCTTTGTAATCCCGGCTCCAACACTTGTCTGCTGTATGACCTTGGGCAAGACACTTAACTTCTCTGTGCCTCAATTACCTCATCTATAAAATGGGTCTTAAGATTGTGAGTCCTCTGCATTACACAGTCTGTGTCCAACTTGATTAGCTTGTATCTACCTCTACACTTGGTATAATGCCTGACACATTATAAGTGCTTAATGAATACCGTAACAACTCCAAGCCCCAGCCGATGAAGCTCTGCATAGTGACCTGCAACCTCAGGAATTTACTTGTCCTGTTCTGTGTAGGGATTCTGACCCTGAATACCCTTCATACAGGTGGGAAAACTGAGGCCCAGAGGAGTGAGGAGGAAAAGTTCTAAATTACTCAGGAGGCAGCTGTTGCATTTGATGCTGTGAAACCTTTTAAATCCCATTTTACATCACCGAACAAGGACTACAACAGAAAGATGATATGCTGGAAAATATATTAAAAAAATGAGGTACCCATTTGCACAAAAACATTGTAAGCAAAAATTCTATATAGTAGATCTCACTGAATTATTAAAATCCAATGGGAAAATTTCATAAAAGAGAGGTCAAAGAGGTCAAAAATTCCAACTGAAATCCAACAAAAGATAAGCACTCATTCAGTGTTTAACTTGGTGACTCCTCACCTTTTGCCTTCCTTTTTGAAAAATCATTTGGTTTCTCTTCAGAAGCTCATGGACTATGTTTATAATCTCAAATTTAACTCCATCAGACACCATGATTTGAGGATTGCTGTTAATGATTTCCAGAGCTAGTGATTGGAATAGGATAAAATTTAAACTACAACAGGAGAAACAGTCATTTGTTTATAAATTAACGTGTTGAGTCTAGGAGGAAATCACAAAATCTTCACGGATTTTACTTCCCAGTAAGTCTGCTAAGATCACAGTTTTCTCCTGTCACTTCCTTTGCATTTCTCATCTCTATGTAGAGCCTGATTCCTTCAATATACTTTTAAAAATTAAGTGTAAAAACTAAGGCAAATGAAAATTGTAATTCTCTATACATTATCAATTAATAAATCAATTATATTTATTGAGCACTTACAGTGTGCAGAGCTTTATACTAAGTGCTTGAGAGAGTACAGTACAACAGAGTGGGTTGTCATGTTCCCTGTTCACAATGAGCTGATAGTCTAGAGAAGGAAACAGACATTAAATGAATCAATTAATCAATCAGTTGTATTTGTTGAGTGTTTATTGGGTGCAGAGAACTGTATTAAGTGCTTGGAAGAGTACAATACAACAGAGTTGGTAAATACGTTCCTTACTTGCCATGTGCTTACAGTCTAGAGGAGGAGACACAGAGACAAATATGTACATGAGTGCTTAGGGTGAGGGAAGGATGCATATCCCAGTGCAGGGAAGATGCAAAAGGAAGTAGGAGAAGAGGAAATGAGGCCTTAGTTGGGGTAGTCACCTCGGAGGAGATATGTCTTTAATGATGCTTTGAAAGTGGGCAGAGTGATCTTCTGATCTAAATTAAGGATCTAAATCCAATATGCAGCTGAGCCTGCGAGTGGAAGACAATAAAGTGCTATTATACCGTAGGTTTCTTGCCTGGGGCTTAGAGCAGTCAGACACATAGTAAGCTCTTAACATATGCCATAAAAAAATCAAAATAAAGTCCAAGTGAATATGAAACCTGAGGGCAGCATAATGTAGCTACAAAGCTCAGAGACATCTTTCAGCACTAGCATTGTTCTTTCTAACTCCCAATACCAGGACTTTTATGCAAAGAAAATGTATAGGATGAAGTAGAATTAGGAGATTTTATGGTATTTTGGAAGGAAATAGAAAAATAAATGGAGAAGAAAATGAAGAGAGATCCAGCTGGAGAATTCCTAAATGGAGCTTATCCGTATTGGTCAG
Source organism: Ornithorhynchus anatinus (assembly GCF_004115215.2). NCBI lineage: Eukaryota > Metazoa > Chordata > Mammalia > Monotremata > Ornithorhynchidae > Ornithorhynchus > Ornithorhynchus anatinus. The sequence continues at coordinate 49,323,188 of NC_041728.1, read as the reverse complement.
GAAAGGCTCCGTTGACTGCAATCTGTGTTCATGCAACTTGAAATCAAATTACCATAGGTGGTGGAATGGTTTTCTTAAATAGCCGGTGAAGTTTGAGAAGGATGGCCCACCATGTTGGTCATTTTGATTTATTAATAGAAATAAAAAATAATAATTAATTTTATCATTATGCTTGTGGTATTTAAGAACTAACTTTGCTCCTATACTAAAGATTGGAGTCAGTATAGTGATTCAGAGTAAGCACAGCTCCTGTCCCATATGGGGCTCAGAGAACAGCTATTTAATCCCCATGTAACAGATGAGAGCAGTGAAACACAGAGAGTATTATGAAATCAATCAGATTTTATGGAGAGAGATCCTTCAGTCTCTAGTGGGAGTTCAATCGTATTTATTCAATCGTATTTATTAAATGCCTTCTGTGTGCAGAGCACTGCACTAAGCAGTTGGGAAAGCATAATACAACAATTAACAGTGACATTCCCTGCCCACAACAAACTCACAGTCCAGAGTGGAGCAGCCAGGCATCAATACAAATAAAATTGCAGATATATACATAAGTGCTGTGAGGTTTGTGGGGTTCTAAATGCCTTCCCTGCCCACAACAAGCTTCGCTTCCCTAGATCATCTGATCATCTGATCATTTGCTCAGTCCCTCTCACCCTCCCCAGTCTAGGGATGGTGTCTGCCAACTCTGTTGTATTGTACAAAAGAGTTGTCAGACACCATCCCTGCCCACGTTATTCATATTTATAATCCACCACAAACCCTCCAAAAAAGCATACAAAGTTGTTCTTTTTGGTGTATTCCAAGGTGTATGTTCCTTGAGCTCTTATATTTTATTTGCCCAGGAACCTCAAATAAACTAGATCAATAAGGTGCAACTCACACTTGGCAAACACTAAAAATTTAAAGCTGCTACAAATGTATGCCCATCTCTCAATATAACTCTCTAACGTTTTGGTAGAGATAGTGAAAGAAAGAAATAGAAAAAGAAAGAAATGTGGTAGAGGATGGGGAGAGAAAATGGAGAGGGAAGGGAGAATAGGAAGGGAGAATGAATTCTTCTAAAATGTTGCATAGGAAAGTGGAGGAAGGAGATTTCATGGTTACTCAAACACACACAGAGAAAGACGAGACATTAAATAACTTAGGGAAATGGGGTATAGCAAATATCGATGAAACAGAGGGATATAAATCAATTGATGTGTATTATGTTTGCTATCCCAATAGCAGCAGACTTTCCAAAATTACCTTTAACAGCGTTTCCACTGAAAGTTTATTTTTAAACCCCGGAGATGTTTATATTTAAGCTCTCCTGCCTGGACAACTGAGTGGCATCCATCCCTTAGGGTTCTGAGTGGGTTATTTTATACTTTTAAAAATAACAAAAAAAGCATTCCAAAGGACAGCCAAGTCTTTTCAGCAGAACCGAGATCTTCACTTCATTGGAAATGAACAGCAAATTTTCTGTTTCGGCTATATCCCATTGATTAACCACCGCTTTCCTCTTTCCATTACTCTCAACAAATTCCACAGAGCAAATCCAGCTAAAAGAATACAGGAGCTTCGTTTCAACTTGTGCTTCATATACAATTTTAATGACAGTTTTACATACATTACTACCACCCAAAACACCCAGAGGTCAAATCAGTATTTAAACAGACATTCTAAATGGAAATGAGCTCCAAGTAATTTATTCATGATCACTGTGATAGAAAAGCAGCTCTCCAAATAATCTCAGGGCAGCAGGTGCCTGAAAAATCAGCAGTAAATATTGATTTCTTCACCTGCATGATTCCAGCAATTGGACTTAACTCGCATGGAAACTCAGGAAGGAAAGAACCATTAGGTCATTTAGACTGGTTTCTGTGTCCAGTGGCCAGTGTTGATTATACCTTCATTTATCGCTGATTATGAAGTTGGCTCTTCTCATCAGTTTTTTGGGCTCCTAGAGATCATGTCCTCTGTTTTTTCTGTATACCCATTGTGCCTTGCTCAGGGCTATGCCAAAATGCAATACTTTATTACTAAAAAAACTGTGGCTGATAATCATGATGATCATCAGCCATTCTATACTGGGTATTTTCTGGGAGTTTTCACCCATCCGAGTATCTCAAGAATGGAAACTTTGATCCCTTCCCACTAACCTCAAGGTAATACTTACTGCAACACAACTACTTGGGGTATCGTGGTAGGAGAATGCACTAAGGAAGACAGCCAGGTTGTGGTTGTAGGAGGAGCTGAAATTGGATATTCATGCTCAAGGTAGGAAAACCAAGTGCTGTAAAGACACGAGGAAGTCACAAACTCAACCTACATGATAGCAGGAGAATACTGGATAAGGCGACCAGATGTACTGAAGCAATTATATATTTCACCACTGATCCCTCACCCCCATCCTCCCTCTGACCTGGAACACCCACCTTCCCCCAATCCAGCAGACACTCTCCTCTCCCTTCAAAGCCTTATTGAAGACACATCTCTTCCAAGAGGCCTTACCTGATTAAGCCCTTATTTTTCAATTCCCTTCTGTAACACCCTGATTTTCTCCCTTTATTCATGCCCTCTCCCAGCCCCACAGCACTTATTTACATATCTGTAATTTATTTATTTGTATCATTGTCTGTCTGTCTCCCCTTCTAAATGGTTAACTCTTTGTGGACAGGGAATGTGTCCATTTATTGTTATCCTGTACTCTCCCAAGTGCTTAGGACAGTGTTCTGCACATGATAAGCGCTCATTAAATATGATTGAATGAATGAATGAATAATTAATTAATGAGAAGCAGCATGGCCTAGTGGAATGTTTGTACCTTAAGTTTTCTTGGTTCCCCTGAAGCATGCATTGGTAGGGAACCAAATAAGACTGCATCAGCAACAGCCAACATCCTTGCTTCGAACAATCAATGGTATTTTTTGAGTGCTTACAGTGAACAGAGCACTGTACTAAGCAGCTGAAAGAGTACAATACAATAGAGTTGGTAGAAACTATCCTTGCTTATGAGAAGCTTACTGTCTACAGGGAAGAGAGACATTCACATAAATTACAGATGAGGGAACAACAGAATAAAAGGATATGTATTGAAGTATTGTGGGGATGGGGCGAGTAACAAAGTAAGGGCGACAGAGCCAAGTGCATAGATAACACAAAGGGGAGAGAGGGAGAATAGGGTGGGGAAATGAGAAGTTAACCCAGAAAGGCTTCTAGGAGATGTGATTTTAGTGGGGCTATCTAGATGGGGAGAGTGATGGGCTATAGGATATAAAACTAGAGGGAGTTTCAGGCCAGAGGGAGCATGTGAGCAAGGGTTTGGCAGTGGGACAGATGAGATCGAGGTACAATGAGTAGGTTGGCTAAGAGGAGTGAAGTGTGCAAGCTGGGTGTAGTAGAATATCAGTGAGGTAAGAGAGGAGTGGGAGAGCTGATGGCGTGCTGCAAAGCTGATGGTTTAATACGGAGATGAAAGAGCAGTAATTGGAGAATTTTGAAGAGTGGGACAATGTGGAATGAAGGGTTGTTTTTTTTTTTACAAAAAATGACCCAGGCACCAAAGTGAAGTGTGGATTGGAGGAGGGGGAGGCAGGAGGCAGGATGGTCAGTGAGAAAGCTGATGCAGCAGTCAAGGCAGAATATGATAAGAACTTGGGGATCAATGTGGTAGCAGTTTGGTTGGCGAGGAAGAAGCAGAATTTATAGATGTTGTGAGGGTAGAACCATCAGAATTTGGTGAAAGACTGAATATGTGGGTTGAATGAGAGAGATGAGTTGAGGATGTCAGGGTTATTGGCTTGCAAGATGGGAGGCTGGTGGTGCTATCTATAGTAATTGGAAGGTCTGAGAGAGGACAGAGTTTGTGTAGGAAGATAACGAGTTCTGTTTTGGAAAGGAGAAAAGGAGAGAGGTCAGAGTGGAGAGGTTGATTTGGGAATCATCTCAATTTATCAATCAATCTTATTTATTGAGCACTTACTGCGTGCAAGGTAATGTACTAAGCACTTGGAGAGTACAGAACACAATGTAACAGGCACATTCCCCACCCACAAGGAGTTTACAGACTAGGGGACGAGTTTACAGTCTAGGGGATGAGTTTACAATCTACAGGTCAAGTGGAGATGGTAGTTGAAACCATGCAAGCAAATAAGTTCTCCAAGGGAGTGGGTGTAGATGGAGAATAGAAGATGGCCAAGAACTGAACTTTGAAGGACCCCCACAGTTAGAGGATGAGAGACATTGGAGGAGTTGGCAAAAGAGACTGAGAAAGAGCAGCTGAAGAGATAGGAGGAGAATCAGCAGAGGATAGTGTTAGTGAATCTAAGGTTGGATAATGTTTCCATAATGGGGTGGTCCACAGTGGCTAAGGCAGCTGAGAAGCAGAGGAGGATTAGGATGGAGTAGAGGCCTTTGGATTTGGTTGTGGGTGACTTCAGATATGGCAGTTTCCTTGGAGCTTCATGGGTCAAGGAGAGAACTGAAGGAGAGGTTGTTGATTTAAGAATGAGAGCTCTTGTTCTTGGTGACTTTAATGTTTTCCATGGCTTCCTTGGGCTCCGTGGCCCCCAAGAGCTCCAAAGCAACCACAAGGTTGTAGATTCTCTGCCTCTTCTCAACCCTGCCCCCTGCCCCTGTCCCCACCTAAGTGTACCATCTCAACAGTTCCACAAAGCTATTTTAACACAGCATGACCTGTGATGTTTCTAAGGTGTGGCTCTCAAGTCAGACCTGAAAACAAGATAGTGTTGGAAGCATTAGACAGGATTGTTAACTCAGAGAGAATGACAGGGGATTAATGGTGTACCATAATGAATTCACATTATAATAAAACAAATAGACACTTTATTGCATTGTGTAATTGACACTTCTTTTTATTTTTGGTTGGTTGTACACTGCATGACTTGTTTGTGCTGAGTGCACCCTCTAATGAATGGACCCGTAGAGATGAAATTGGATGTTTTCTCTTCCACCTTAACCTTCACAGACTGCCTCCCCAAAAACTGGTGACATGGAGAAGAGCGATTTATTCCACTTAGCTGAGCTTTTTTATTGTCGGTCTGGATTTTCAAGCCTTTAGCTCGCTGCTTACCAGCACCAGCTCTGGATACAAAGGCATTAATCTCCTTTGTGTGTCATTGTCAGATCCACTTCCGATCAAATATGCAAAGTGCTTGGTCTGGTTTAACCCAGCTCCTCTTCCACAGGGTGGATGAAGAGCTCCTGGTAAAGCTTTTCCTGTTGATATAAAGACTTGGACCCATATTTACACTACACATGTGAGGATTTATTTCATGCCAAATTTGCAGGTCGATAGAGTGTTGATAAAAATCCCAATTTGGTCTTGGTTTTGGTTTCTTTTTAATTATACTGCATTTTTTTATATATCCAGATAGCTCAAGTTCAGATTTGCTGACACTTCCCCTTTCTGCCCTCCCCTTGTTTTCAGCTCTGCAGTTGGCTGTGTGTTTCTTTGCACTTTGATTTCCCATCCCCATGGCATTCTTGAACATATCCTTATACTCAATTATTTTCCATATCTGTAATTTATTTTATTTATTCTCCCCTTTAATAATAATAATAATAATAATGATAATAATAATGGTATTTGTGAAGTGCTTATATGTGCCAAGCACTGTTGTAAGCAGTGGGGTAGATACAAGTTAATCAGGTTGTCCCACCTGAGGCTCAGCGTCTTAATCTCCATTTTACAGAACAGGGAACTGAGGCACAGAGAAGTTAAATGACTTACCCAAAGTCATACAGCTGATTAGTGGAGGAGCCAGGATTAGAACCCATGACTTCTGATTCCCAAACCCATGTTCTTTCCACTAAGCCACGCTGCTTCTCTTTAGACTGAAAACTCTTTGTAAGCAGGGATCATCCGTGAACTCTGCTGTATTGTACTCTCCCAAGTGTAAACTCTCAAATACCATTGACTGATTCATCACTCATGATCTGGCTATACGAAATAGCCTGAATATAGCTTGCATAAGAGGATCTGGATTATAATCCCATATCACCTCCCTTCTTTCTTTCTACTGCCCACCCCATCATACACTCCGCTCCTCTACCGCTTACCTCCTCATAGTTCCCCATTCACGCCTATCCTGCTGTCGACCCCAGCCCACGACCTACCACTGTCCTGGAATGCCCTCCCTGCTCACATCCACCAAACTAACTCTCTTCCCCTCTTCAAAGCTCTACTGAAGCTCACCACCTCCAGGAGGCCTTCCCAGACTGAGCTGCCCCTTTCTCTCTGCTCCCCCTCCCCTCTCCTTCCCCCAACCCTCTGCTCTTCCCCCTTCCCCTCCCGTCAGCACTGTGCTCATTTGTATATATTATTTATTACCCTATTTATTTTGTTAATGAGGTGTATATCTCCTTGATTCTATTTATCTTGATGATGTTGTCTTGTTTTGTTTTGTTCTGTTTTGCTTTGTTGTCTGTCTCCCCCATTTAGACTGTGAGCCCGTCACTGGGCAGGAATTGTGCTTAGTACTGTGCTCTGCACATAGTAAGCACTCAATAAATAGTATTGAATGAATAAATCAATCTGCCACTTAATGCTTTGTGACCTTTGGCAAGTCACTGAACTTCTCTGTGCCTCAGTCCACTCATGTACAATATCTGTCCTTCCTCCTACTTAGATATGAGCCCCAAGTAGGACCTGATTCTCTTGAGTCTACCCAAGTGCTTAGTACAGCACTTGACATAAAGTAAGCACTTAACAAATAGCACAGTAATTATTACGTGAGCAGCCACGTAGCTCTGACCACACCACTAGAACCCACCCAATCCCCAGATCTAACCTTATCTCTATAACCAAATCAAAATGGAATTAGGGAGTATGCATACGCACCTTCCTTTCCCAAGCTTGGTTAAAGGGAGAGGGTCTGTCTCCCCCTCTATACTGTAAGCTTATTGTGGGCAGGGAATGTATCTTCCTGCTCTGTCATATTGTACTCTCCCAAGCTCTTAATACAGTGTTCTGCATATAGTAACTGCTCAATAAATATGATTGGTTGATTGACTGATTGATGCAGGCATGTTCCCAAGGAAAGTAGACAGATTTCTGGCCTCTTCAGTCAATCAATCAATGCTATTTATTGAGTGTTTACTATGCGCAGAACTCTGTACTAAGCACTTGGGAAAGTTCAATACAACAAAAGTAGCAGAGACAAGCTTACAGCCTGGAGGGCCCAGTAGGTGGATGGGAGAGCCAGGGCTCTAGGTTTTGGCCCTAATGAGAGGTGGAAGAGAGAGTGAAGAAGGGAGAAAGGAGAAAGGTCTTGACCAGTCTCTATTCTCCAGTGGACCAGCCATTGCCACCACTACCTGTATTGAATTAGCAGTGTTGGAGAAAGGTCTAACCTTCTCTTTTACTTCTTCTCCATACCTTCCTGTCCTTTACACATACTATGAAGGGGACGTGGGGTATGTTTCCCATCTGCAGAAAGAACTATATATTCACATGTGTAAGTGTCCATTTTTCAGCTTTTCAGACTTTTTTGAACTCAAACTGTCAAAAATCATTTTTGCCCCACCAAATTTTCATTTGTTTTGCTTCTATTTACATGTTGTAGTGGTAATCATATTTATTAAGCACTTACTGTGTGCAGGACATTGTACTAAAAGCTGGGGAAAAATACATTGGTAGGAATTAGACATGGTTCCCATCCCTCAAGGTAGGGGGGTTCCCCATTTAAAAATAAAAAGTGGAAGGAAGGCCTAGAGACAGACTAATACTACAATTCCATCTTTTGTCTCCTCCCATTCCCACTCAAAGTCTCTCTCTTTCTTAGTAAGCCTGATCAACATTCATTAATGGTGGACATAATTTTCTCCTGTATATCTTTGATACAGCCTCTGGTAAGCATTTGAATTTCCTGTCTCATCCACGTTCTTTCAAACTTGAGAAGTGTGGATGGTTTTGAATGTGTACAATGCACTGTACCAAGCACTTATAAAAATATAACAGGAGCATGAGATGCTTTTCTACCCCCAAGGAGCTTACACTCTACTGGGTTTTAATAATGGAATTTAGTTTGATAACAAAGAAGGTTCCACTTACCCCTGTCTCATTCCTTATAGTCTTGATTAAATGACCTTATTGACTCTAGTGGGACTAATTCTATATATTTATATTAATTCCTATTTACTTGTTTTGATGTCTGTCTACCCCCTTCTAGACCGTAAGCACACTGTGGGCAGGGATTGTCTGTCTTTATTGCTGAGTTGTATTTTCCAAGAGCTTAGAGCAGTGCTCTGCATACGGTAAATGCATAAATACCACTGAATGAATAAATGCCACTCACTAAATACCACTGGTTCATGACAATGATTTCTATGAACCAGCTTTCATTTGGCAAATCTCTCCAAAGTTGACTAGTTCTCTAGTTTAAAATACACACACACACACACCTTGTACTTTCCAAGCACTTAGTACAGTGCTCTGCACACAGTAAGTGTTCAATAAATATGATTGAATGAATGAATGAATAAATCCAGTGCACAGTGGCTTAGTGGAGAGAGCCTGGGCCTGAGAGTCAGAAGGTCATGCATGGGTTCTAATCTCATCTCTGCCACACATCTGCTGTGTGACCTTGGGCAAATCAATTCACTTCTCTGGGCCTCAGTTACCTTCTCTGTAAAATGGAGGTTGAGACTATGAGCCCCATGTGGGACAGGGACTGTGTCCAACCCAATTTTGCTTGTATCCACCCCAGCGCTGAGAACAGTGCTTGGCCCATAGTAAGTGCTTAACAAGTATCATAATATTTATTATCATTCCAATTATTAAGGTACCTTAGAGCATAGACTTTGGGAAGATTGTGATACCAAAATGAAAAGAAGAACCACTGCCCGGCACTGTGTGTAATAAATGCAACAGAGAAGCAGCATGGCCTAGTGAATGGAATTCGGGCCAGAGAGTCAGAACTACCTGGGTTCTGATCCCAGCTCCACCTCTTGTCTACTGTGTGACCTTTGGCAAGTCACTTAACTTCTCTGTGCCTCAGTTACCTCATCTATAAAATGGGGATAAAGACTGTGCTCCATGTGAAGCATGGACTGTGTCGCAACTGATTAGTTTGTATCTAGCCCAGTACTTAGTACAATGCCTGGCACATAGTACGTGCTTAATAAATGCCATACAAAACAAACAAACAAAAAAGAGCAATAGGGGCCTTCTTTAAGTGATGTGATGCAAAAGGGACTGCTAATATGCATTGGTTTAATCAACTACATCCTTACAGACTAATAAAAATATCACCATCAGTCATCATCCTCATACTCAAGAGAAAAGATCTACAAATGTATGTGTGTGTATTTATATATCAGTGTATATCAAATATTACCTATATATACAAGCAGTAGTAGTAGTATGGCATAGTGGATAAATCACGGGCCTGGGAGTCAGAAAGTTATGGGTTCTAATCCCAGCTCAGCCACTTGTCTGATGTGTCACCTTGGGCAAGTCACTTCACTTCTCTGGGCCTCAGTTATCTTATCTGTAAAATGGGAATTGAGACTGAGTTCCACGTGGGAGAGGGACTGTGTCCAACCCGATTTGCTTGTATCTACCCCAGCGCTTAGTACAGTGTCTGGCACATATTAAACACTTAACAAATACCATAATTATTATTATAATTATTATTATTAGTAGTAGTAGTAACATTTTATGGAGCTCCCACTTGGAGCAGTGTCCAGTACTAGGTTCTTGGCAAGTACTGAATAGTGAAGTGATATGAAGTGATACTTTCCCATCCCACAAGGAGGTTATACTCTTAAACTAATTCTCCAACTTTCTGTGGGATTGTTGACCTTCTACAAAATCAGATTCCTGGGTAATCATTATGCATATCAAAATGTAAGACTTCAGTTTGTGAGAAAACCACCACAAGAGAATAAAGGCAAGAAATATTGTGGGGGGAAAAACCTTGTCCTTGAATGGAAAATTGGCTTTGCTTACTGAGTTTCTGCTACCAACCGGTCAGAGAGCAGATAATTCAATGATGATATGGTGAGCCACTGCCACTTGTGAGCTTCCTGCATCTATCAGGTAAAATGATTAAATCTGCATCCATCTTTCAGTATAATTAATTCGTAGGCTACGACAGACCCAGCAGTAGTGCTGATTAATCTATATTTCGGGGCCATGCATCTCACGCTTCCCACTCACCTAAGAAGTACATTAATCAGTACTGCCACACACCCTAAACTGTGCTATTGCAGTTAGAAAATGGCCACTCTTTAAAAAGGAGAGGCAAAGGGTTTTTAACTACTTGGAAACTAGAACAGAGTTTTATATTTCCTCTGATTTAGCTTAAACACGCAATTCAGCCCAGGATGCTGCTTTGCCTCACACTAATTTGGTGGTTAAATAAATCATCAATAATAACTTCACCTTGAACTTCATTCTTGTTAGTGGGAGAACTGGGTACTCAATACCGATTGCATTATTTTAAAAACTGTAAAATATATTTATACAGTTGTTCGATAGTCAATCAATCAGTGAATAGTATTTATTTAGCACTTACTGGGTGCAGAGCACTGCCCTAAGCACTTGGGAAAGTAAAAATACAGTAGAGTTGGTAGAAACAATCCCTGCCCACAGGGATCTAGTTTGGAAATTAATAATTTGATATGCCAAATGCCTTTAAAATGCCTTTCCTTTTCAATGTTCCAGGTCATTTCTTTAAAAGAAGATTCTGACGGCAGATCCAGTAACAAATGGGGTTCTTTGTAACAATTAAACATACGTAGACCTTAGAGCACATGAACAAAATGTATCATTTTGTCTGACCTATTAATAGGGCTTTCCTTAAGTTACCCTGTGTTCCACTTATGCCTCTCTGGCTTATCTTTTCTCAGAATATATACTCCTGTGTACCCAAGCTTTTCCCAGTTCCCTTCAGTACCTGATTAGCCTTTCAGTTTTACATTAACGCAAAAACTCACTTGGGCTTTGCTTAGTACAGTTGCTTAATGATCCTGAATGAGTTATTCAGTTCCAAATTTAATTCTACCAGCTGGTTGGGCTTGTAAGAAGGAGAGAGTAGAGGTTAGAAGGAATGAAGGAGACCAGTATCAGTACTGGAGAAAATATAAGTTAATAGGGCTGGACATGGTCCCTGTCTGACATGGGACTCACAATTCATTTAGGAGGGAGATCAAGCCTTGAATCCCCATTTTACAATAAGGGAACTGGGGCATAGAGAAGTCAAGTCATTTGCCCAAGGTCCCACAGCAGGCAGCTGGCAAAGCCAAGAATAGAACCCAGGTCCTCTGACTTCCATGGTTGTGATCTTTCCACTGGGCCATGCTGCTCTTAGATTCTTTTTCCTCTGCTCCCCTACTGCCTGATTTGGGTCAAACCAGCTCACCTCCCTGTACCTTTGTTTTCCAATCTGCCTTAAAGAAATGGGCAGCATAGAGGAAGAGGTTGGGCTCCAGGGAGCAGGATGGAAATGGAGTAGATTACCATATCCCAACTGTCCGTAAAATGTCAGCCTTTTATTTCCTCTAGTCACCCAGGCCAACTGACCACTTAGGGAATTGGCAGTTTTTGATTGCTAGCCCTCTCATCTGCCTTAAACTCACATAGGAATACTGTCACACAGTCATCTCCCCTGAAATTAGTTTCTTTTGTCAATCAGAATGGCCTTTCTAAAACTCCACCTCCTGAAGAATCATGTGCTGTTAAAAAAAAATTCATTATAGCTCCTTTCCTACAAAGTCCTTTAGAAACCCTCTCAAAGATTCAGTGCTGGAGATTTCTGTTTCACTAATTATTGCTACCTGATAAACCGGACATAATATACATGTTTTCCATGGACCTGATCAGTTTACCTCTCATTAGATTATAGTATTCTTACTTGTAAATAATAAATCATTTTTCACATTCACACCATTTTCATAGCGAAGCACTTAAACAATTATCCTTCAGAAATGAGTCAGTATCCAGACAAATTAGCTGGTTTGTAGGTTAACGATCCATGGCCCCTTCTGTCTGAGACCCCTATGAGAATGAAGTAAACTAATTTTGCTCTTTTCTTGATTGCACAGTCAGTATGAATAAATGTAGAGAACAACCAAATATTCAAGAATGTAGTATTGCACATCCAAAGAAATTAGTAGGCTGTAGTAGTAACAATCTGGAAACCTATAGTTCTCTAAAGAGGAGGGGAAAAAAAACCTCTAGAAGTTCACTTTAAATGTGGTATTGGATGGTTCAGATGATTGGTAATAGACTATGCTGCAGCATTGCTATTTCCAATTCCATTTTGCAAGCCAGGGAGTGTCCAGAAATTGTTACCATCTGGTAGCTTGTATGAAATGAATAGGGACCTTTGAGCCTCATGATGAAATGAAAACTTTGAGGTTTCAACTGCCAAGATGAACCTTGGGCCAGTTTTCTTGAAATCTGTTCTGAAAATTGGCAAACTTCTGTGCAAAATGATCCAAGCCAGTGTCACTGGAAACTTGGAAAATCTCTAGTGCTGGCTGCAACTATGCTTTATGCTGAGCTTTTAGGGTGCTTATAGTGGTGATTCGGTGAGTAACTCAAGATGTGTAAAAAGAGATGAAAATAAATATCACAATTCAAAGTTCCCACTAAGGATATTGGTGTTAAAAACTCCTTTTAACATTTCCTTCAATAATACAAATAACCCCTCAAATATTTCCAGTGAACATGGATATCCTGAATAGCAAATGTGAGTGAAATAAATGATTGGAAGGATTTAAAACTCATTCCCGGGGAAGGATTTATCCAAAGTCCATTATCTGAATAGTTAGCAGCCTTTCTTATAGTTGGCAATCTTAGCTTATAAACCAAAGGTCATCAGTCTATAGGAGGCAGAACTAGAGTTGATTCCCAGCCCTCAAAGGGCAGAATAGAGGTCGTGAGTGGAAAGGCTTAAAGAAAGCCACTGCTAAGTCTGAAATTGCTTGGTGAATGAATTAGAGAGGCTACAGACTCAAATGCTTGCACCTGTTTGAGAGGCCTCTTGACAAAGAGGAGAGAAGAAAAAATTCATAAGAAGAAATGAAGTAGAAAAAGCACCAAATAAGCTGAATGTGGTAATTAGACTGAGCATATGGAGCCAAAGTTGAATCCCATTTCCCATTATTGAGAACGTAGGTGGGTGCTCTTGCTTAGTAGTGGATTTTGAATTTGGATTTATTGATGCCCTTGCTCTAATATATTTCGAAATGAAGCAGTGGCTGGTTGATGCTTTATATATATATATATGTATACATATATATATGTATACATATATACATATATATATATATATATGTATATATGTATACATATATATATATACACACATATATATATATATATATGTATACATAAAACAAGCTGTCCCCAGGATGCCCTTGTAGCTGAAAAGACTTAATAGGTTTTGTGGCTGTGAATTATTTCCATGAATACTTGAGTACATAACATTATGTGTACTGAAACTGCTGAGTCTATTCCACTAATCAGAACAAGCCCATATAGCTTATTAAATAATTTGTTCAGCTTCCCAATTTATCCGTTCATGTTTGATTCCACCATTCTGTGCTATTTGCAATTCAGCTTCATTGGATGCTGATTATGGATCTGTCTGTGCTCGATGCACTATTGAACTCTGGCCTCTGCCCTTCAGTAGGAATCTGCTGAATTGAACCTGCTGCTTTCTGTGAGTCCAAATAAATTGCTAGGAGAGGCATGGTTACTTGGTTTTGATTTTATCCAAAGACTCCGTATGGATGAGTTGAGTGAGTGACCACATGCTTTCCAGCACATCCCCAACCTGCCCCTCCAGTGATTCCCTGTTTCCAGGTCAAGCTGAATTCCAAAACCTCAGCAACAAAATCTTCATTTTTTCCCTAGGATTTACAGTGGCTAATTGGATGTGACTCAGATCAGACCAGTGCTGGATGAAGAGATTACAGCCCCCTAAAGACAGAATGGAGGAAGCAAACTTGTAATATGAGCATAAATGCAGGCATTTTCGTGATTTCCTGGGTTTCCTTTCCCTGTTAAAATCATAGGAGTAGTTATCCTAGAAATTACTCTTGTGTACTTTGGCTAAATTACAACTTACAGGGAATTCAATAAGCATCTCCAAGGGCATAAATGGAATCAAAACACCAAGCCAGAACAGGAATGGCTTAGGGTGGTCTACAGGGACAAAGGTAAGAGTAATGAGATGTTGATAATGCAAAGGAATGGGAGAGTGAACGTTCCCTAATGGTGAGTCGTATTAAACTATGAAATAGCTTCCCTATGGAAATAGAGGATGCAGTGGCCCATTAATAATAATGTTGGTATTTGTTAAGCGCTTACTATGTGCAGAGCACTGTTCTAAGCACTGGGGTAGATACAGGGTAATCAGGTTGTCCCACGTGAGGCTCACAGTTAATCCCCATTTTACAGATGAGGTAACTGAGGTACAGAGAAGTGAAGTGACTTGCCCGCAGTCACACAGCTGACAAGTGGTAGAGTCGGAATTTGAACCCATGACCTCTGACTCCCAAACCAGGGCTTTTTCCACTGAGCCACGCTGCTTCTCTAAAATTACCATGAAAGAAGATTCACAATGAGGGTTCAATTAGGTGATGTGGAAGGTCAGGATAGATTCCACTTTTTTGTTTTTCCCAAGATACATTCTCCAGAACAACTGGGGCCATTCATGAAGAGAGCTGCTTTCCTCAATATGGAGCTTTGGCTAGTACTGGACCATGACTGCCAACACATGAGTTCCTGAGCAACATTAGAGGATAACGAGCTTTAGTCACTAACAGTGAGAGTCGGTGATTTTGATAGAAGCAGCCACAGGAGATCATTACAGAATCCCCAATTAGTGCCCCCTCCAAATGATGTAGTTTGACCCATGACTCTGTCGTGGGTCAATAAACAGTTATTGACTGACTGACCTTGACTGAGTGGGGTAAAACCAACATGTATGAAAAAAATCATTTTACTCTTTTAAAAACAGATATTTGCCTTTCATTTTACTTTGCTAGAAGTATTTGTTCAGCACCTAAATTGAATGAAGCACCGTATTAGGTATTTGGGAATATACATAAAACATATACATCAAACATAGTCCTTATCTACAAGGAACTTTAAAAAGTATATGGAGAAAGAAAGACAAACAGAAACAATTAATAATCAAACATCAGTACTAATTTTTGTTCCTCCATTGTCAGTCTTGTAAAAAAGATGACCTCATATTTTCATTATTTCTAAAAACTTCATTTTACCCAATGTCATTTCCACAAGGGAGATAGGGAGAGAGGGGTGGCAGGGTTTGGGATCCAGGATGGGGTTAATGCTCAATGGGTGGGGGATGATGCCAGTAGTCCCCAAACAGCTCAGCCCTAATTTCAAATATATATCTCCTCCCCTGTTCTCTCCTCCTCTCTGCAGGCTCCTATCTCCTGCTGCCTCCAGGGCGTCTCCACCTTGATGTCTGCCTGCCATCTAAAACTCAACATGTCCAAAACTGAGCTCCTTATCTTCCCTCCCAAACCCTGTCCTCTCCCTGACTTCCCTGTCACTGTGGACGGCACGACCATCCTTCCCAACTCACAAGCCCGCTACCTTGGTGTCATCCTTGACTTAGCTCTCTCATTCACCCCACACATCCAATCCGTCACCAACACCTGCCAGTCTCACCTTTACAATATTGCAAAGATCTGCCCTTTCCTCTCCATGCAAATGGCTATCGTGCTGGTACAAGCTCTCATAATAGCCCTACTGGATTATTGTGTCAGCCTCCTTTCGGATCTCCCTTCCTCCTGTCTCTCCCTGCTTCAGTCTGTTCTTCATTCTGCTGCCTGGAACATCTTCCTACAGAAATGCTGTGGGCATGTCACTCACCTTCTCAAAAGCCACCAGTGGTTGCCTATCAACCTCCGCATGAAACAAAAACTCCTCACTCTTGGCTTTGAAGCTCTCCATCACCTTGCCCCCCTCCTACCTCACCTCCCTTTTCTCTTTCTACTGTCTACCGCGTACACTCCGCTCCTCTGCCGCTCACCTCCTCACTGTCCCCTGTTCACGCCTATCCTGCCATCGACCTCTGGCCCGTGTCCTACCGCTGTCCTGGAATGCCCTCCCTCCTCACCTCCACCAAACTAACTCTCTTCGTCTCTTCAAAGCCCTTCTGAGAGCTCACCTTCTCCAAGAGGCCTTCCCAGACTGAGCTCCCCCCTTTTCCCTCTGCTCCCCCTCCACCCTCTGCTCCTCCCCCTTCCTCCTTCACCTCCTCTCAGCTGAGCCCCCTTTCCCTCTGCTCCCCCTCCCCTCCCCTCCCCCCCAATGTTCTTCTCCCCCCCCCCAGCACTGTGCTCATTTGTGTATATTATTCATTACCCTATTTATTTTGTTAATGAGGTGTACATCCCCTTGATTCTATTTATCGTGATAATGTTTTTGTTTCGTTCTGTTTTGCTCTGCCGTCTGTCTCTCCCGATTAGACTGTGAGCCTATCATTGGTCAGGGATTGTCTCTGTTGCCGAATTGTACATTCCAAGCTCTTGGTACAGGGCTCTGCACATTGTAAGTGCTCAATAAATACTATTGAATGAATGAATAATCAATCAATCAATAGTATTTATTGAGCACTTACTATGTGCAGAGCCCTGTACTAAGTGCTTGGGAGCATGTAATAAAAGAGAATTAGCAGACATTCTCTGCCCATAACAAGCTTACTGTCTAGAGGACAGAGAGTCAGGGCCACTTTCCTCACTTTATGAAGGGTCATTTACAATTTTGTTTGTTCTTATTTCAGTAAATTGGGAAACTTTGAATTCTGCTCAATTACTAAGAGATTATCTTCATCTGTAGGTCCTGACTGGTCTTGGCTTCTCCAGATTTGACACTGATGATCACAGGAAAAGAGAGGTCCTTCTTTGCTTATAGTTCTGATAGACTAATACTTTAATAGTAACGTATTTGGTATCATTTTTCAGTAGTTTTATTAGAGCATCTGCTTTGTTCAACGTGCTCTTCTAAGTGATGGGGGAAAATGTACCAAGGTGAAAATTAAACCAGGTCCCTGACTCTCCAGGAAGGGTAGATTGGTGATGGATATATAAGGAAAGAATGAAATAATAAAAACAGAAAAATGACTTTGACAAGAACAAAATTTAATACATGAGTTGTAGGATACTGAATAAAGGTGCAAAGTTTTAGGCTCCTGGAAACCACCTGGGAGAGTAGCCTGTAGCCAAACATTTGGCTGCCTCCTGCTGTTTGAGGAAATCACTTCTGCATTGAAAAAAAAAGGCAACAAGATTTATCGATCACATAGTTGTAAACAAAAACTCTCCTTATATTGACACCCATCAACATTTCTGATTTGAGAAGCTCTTTGTTTTCTCAGAGCTTTCCAGAACAGCTGTGTGGCTGGAGAAGAATGGGTTTAAGGTGAGTATAAAAATCTAATATGTGTTCTGTCCTGATCGCTTGCCGATTCTGGATTCTTGAATGAGTCCTGAGGACAGACTGGTGACTAATGTGACTGGTTAATGAAGAAATAAACCTTCACTATCCTAGTGGAAAGAGCATGGGCTTGGGAGTCAGGAAACCTGGGTTCTTAATCACGGCTTTGTGACTTACCTGCTGTGGGACCTTGGGCAAGTCACGTAACTTCTCTGTGCCTCAGTTATCCCATCTGTAAAATGGGGATTCAATACCTGTTTTCTCTCCAACTCAGACTGTGAGACCCATGTGGGTTCTGATTATCTTATAACTGCCCCAGGACTTAGTACAGTGCTTGGCAGATAATAAGCACTCAATAAATACCAAAAAAAGAAGAAAAAAGTTGGGGGGTTATGAAGAATAAGAAGAGACTGCATTCACTTTTTGGACTAGAGAACTATGGCTGAAATGCTTGGGGCGTCACCTCAAGTGGGGCATCTGACTTGTGCCCAGTAAAATATTAATCATGTTAATCAACATGGGTTTGTAACCACATATCCAATTTCCTCAGGTCTCATGATGTCATCCATGTTTGGAAACAAAACCCAAATAGGTTATGAAAACAAGAGAAATATTGATGTCATGAACTTTTATCATCCCCAGTTTACAGTACTCAGTTATACGTGTTGGCTACACTATCCAATAAGTAGCTCTCTCTTCCAGACCAAAGACTTGGATCAGCCTCCTAGTGGAAGAGTGGAAGAGAATGGATCTGAACTGAGCCATTATAAATCAGGTTTTCTAGTATTGGTAGTCATGTTTATTGAGTACTTACTGGGTGAAATGTGCTGCACTAAGTCATTAAGAAAGTATAAGGAAGAGACATGTAATGTAATCAGAAAAAATAATAGAGTTGATATTACATTTGCCTATAAGTGCTATAGGAGGATATACACCAATGCATAAAACACTAGGTGTGGTTCATGGATAAACATGACTCATGCTGAGCAGATGATTGGAGGAGGTGGGATTTTAGAAAGATGTTGAACATGAGGATTGCTATAGTCAATTAGATTGGGAAAGAGGAAATTCCATGCTGGGGGAAACAGAATAAGCCAAGATATGGATGTGATAGAGTTGAGAGGCAGTTGCAGTTAGAAGCTGCTTTCTTGGGGATAGGGATCGTGTCTACCTATTGTAGTATACTCTACCAAGCACTCAATATAGAGGTTTCAAAACAGTAAGTACTGCATAAATGTGACTGATTAATCTATTCATATCTGTCACCCCTCTAGACTATAAGCTTGTAATAGGCAGAGAGCACATATGCCAACTCAGTTATACTGTTTTATTGTACTCTCCCAAACACTTAATACAGTGCTCTGCACACAGTGAGTGCTCAATAAATACGATTGATTGATCTTCTTGTGGGCAGGGAATGCATATACCAAATCTGTTATTTTGTACTCTCCCAAGAACTTAGTACCATGCTCTGCACACCTTAACACTCTATAAATACAATTCATTGATGGATTGATTGACTGGGAGGAATAAGGGAGTGTGCTGGGTAGTAGCGGATAAAAAGAGCTGTTATGTAAGAAGGAGAGTTGGTAGAAACCTTCTTTCTCTTCAATATGTTTCACTTGTTTTTCATGTTGTTCTGATTGGATTTTGGATATTTCCAAACGTCACAAAACATTTCACAAACTCTAATAATAGATTTCCAAATTTAGATTTGAAGATAGTTTCAGGACCATTGCCAGGGTTGTAAGGGTGGGCCAGGCAGGTGCCTGCAGGCTTGGGTTTTGGAAGGGTTCTTAAAGTGGTAGCAGATGGGCAGTCATAGGCCTGTTGCATGGAAGTGGAGCTTCATGTCACTATCATAAGTATTTCTGGAACGTGTAGTTCAGAAACATTGCTTTGTGGATTAGATGTACCACACTGCTTCAGACATAGCAAACTTTCATCATTGCCTCATCTCTTCCTCTCCTTACTCTTGTAGGCTCCATTCCTATGCCCATTCAGGCCCCACTTAGACAGTGGGGCAAGAGAACCTTTGTTCTGAATCTTTGTTGGCTCTGTCGGTTTCCCTAGCTTCTGTCCTGTACTTCTCTGTGAGCAGTGGGCATTCAGCAAATACAATCAGGTGAGTAAGACAGAACCTAGCTTAAGAGTTTTTTACAATATTTTATTCTATCATGTTACTATATTACCGCTTTCGCATGTTATCGTTAATTGTTCTCAGTGCTGCCACCTACCTCTCTGGCCTCACCATGTCCTTCCACCCCCCCTCCTCCCATCTGCCCCTCCCAATCCTCTCCTATCCTTCCTATCTCTCACCCAGGTCTTTCCCGCTCTCTCCTCTGCCTCCTCCCGTCCTCCTCTCCCCTGCCCTAGAACCCCACTTTACCAGCGCCAGCCCTCTTCCCCCTCCCACTATGCTCCTCCCCACCAAACCCTTTCCTCTCACCCTCCCCCCTTCCCCCTTTTTTTTTTTGGTATTTGTTAAGCGCTTACTATGTGCAGAGCATTGTTCTAAGCACTGGGGTAGATACAGGGTAATCAGGTTGTCCCACGTGAGGCTCACAATCTTGATCCCCATTTTGCAGATGAGGTAACTGAGGCACAGAGAAGTGAAGTGACTTGCCCACAGTCACACAGCTGACAAGTGGCTGAGCCGGGATTCAAATCCATGACCTCTAACTCCCAAGCCCGTGCTCTTTCTACTGAGCCACGCTGCTTTTCTCTTCCCCACCCACGCCCCATCCCAGTCCTCCTGTCCCACTGCCACCCCTCATCCCCCGCTCCCCATCCAGGGCCCCGCCACCTCATTCCCATCCAAACCCTCCTCTCCCCCCACTCTCCCCCCAGCCCTGCACCCACAGCTACTTTCAAGTGTGGCCTCTGGAACCCCCACTCCATTACAGGTAAACTACCTTTCATCCTTGACCTTTTCCTTTCCCGCTCTCTCCTCCTCCTTGCCCTTACGGAGTCCTGGTTCACTCCTGAAGACACGGTCTCCACCGCTGCTCTCTCCAGCGGAGGACTCTCCTTCTCCCACTCCCCCAGACTCACCAGAAAGGGAGGAGGCATCGGCTTCCTTCTATCACTCCGATGCTGCTTCCACACTATCCCTCCTCCCCCTTCCCTCTCCTTCACCTCCTTTGAAGCCCATATCATTCGCCTCTACCACACCTCCAGATACTTGTGGCCGTCATCTCCCGCCCTCCTGGTCCCACCACCGACTTCTTCAACCACCTTGACCCCTTTCTCACCTTCCTTCTCTCCTTCACTCTGCCCACTCTGATCCTTGGAGACTTCAACATCCACATGGATGTACCCGGTGACTCCTCTGCCGCCCGCCTGCTATCACTCCTTGACTTTGCCGACCTCCTGCTCCACCATACCTTGCCCACTCACCAACTTGGTCACACCTTTGATCTTGTCATCTCCTACCACTGCACTATCTCCTCCCTCACCAACTCTGAAATCCCTCTCTCAGACCATACCCTTCTCACCTGCCTTCCCCTCACACTCTCTCCCCCTGCAAATCTGTACTACTCTCCCACAGAGACCTCCACTCTCTAGATCCCATCCATCTCTCCAAAAGCATCTCTCCCCACCTTGGCCCCTGTCCTCTCTTCCCATTCTCGATGATCAGGTTACCGCTCTCAACTCCACCCTCTCAACTCATCTCAACTCTCTCGCCCCCCTTTCCCTCTGCCACTCTCGCTCCACTAACCCACAGCCCTGGGTCACTGCCTCTTTCTGCCCCCTACGCTCCTATGCTCGAGCTGCTGAGCGCTGCTGGCGAAGGTCCAAGCCCCAAGCCAACCTTATCCATTTCAAATTTATCCTTTCCTGCCTTAACTCTGCCCTCTCCTCCGCCAGGCAAAACTTCTTTTCTTCCCTCATTGACAACCATGCCCATCACCCCCGCCAATTGTTCCGGACCTTTAATTCTCTCCTCAGACCCCCTGTTCCTCCCCCTCCCCCATCCCTCACCCTCAACGATCTGGCCACCTACTTCATCATGAAAATTAGCACAATCAGGTCTGAGCTCCCCAAAGTCACCCCTCCCCTTTCTGCCTCTCCCCCGCCCCCACTTTCCCATCTTTCCCTGCAGTATCCTCAGAGGAGATCTTCTCCCCGCTCGCAAGTGCCACCCCTTCCACCTGTGCTTCGGACCCCATTACCGCTAACCTTATAAATATCATCTCCCCTTCCCTCCTCCCCTCCTTAACTTCTATCTTTAACCGCTTACTCTCCAATGGCTTCTTCCCCTCTGCCTTCAAACATGCCCATGTCTTCCCCATCCTAAAAAAACCCTCTCTCGACCGCACTTCCCCTTCCAGTTATCGCCCTATCTCCCTACTACCCTTCCTTTCCAAGCTCCTAGAATGAGTCATCTACACTCACTGCCTAGAATCCCCATTCTCTCCTGGACCCCCTCCAATCTGGCTTCTGTCCCCCCCACTCTACCAAGACTGCTCTCTCAAAGGTCACCCACAACCTCCTTCTTGCCAAATCCAATGGCTCCTACTCGATCCTAATCCTCCTCGACCTCTCAGCTGCCTTTGACACTGTAGACCATCCCCTTCTCCTCCACACCTTATCTCACCTTGGCTTCATGGACTCCGTCCTCTCCTGGTTCTCCTCTTATCTTTCTGGCCATTCATTCTTGGTCTCCTTCGCAGGCTCCTCCTCCCCCTCCCATCCTCTAACTGTAGGAGTTCCTCAAGGGTCAGTTCTTGGCCCTCTTCTGTTCTCTATACACACTCACTCTCTTGGTGAACTCATTCGCTCTCACGGCTTCAACTATCATCTCTATGCAGATGACACACAAATCTACATCTCTGCCCCTGTCCTCTCCCCCTCCCTTTAGGCTTGTATCTCCTCCTGCCTCCAGGACGTCTCTACCTGGATGTCTGACTGCCATCTAAAACTCAACATGTCCAAAACTGAGCTCCTTATCTTCCCTCCCAAGCTCTGTCCTCTTCCTCACTTCCCTATCACTGTGGATGGTACGACCATCCTTCCTGTCTCTCAAGCCCGCAACCTTGGTGTTATCCTTGACTCAGCTCTCTCATTCACCCCACACCTCCAATCCATCACCCAGACCTGCCGGTCTCACCTTTATAATATCGCCAAGATCCACCCTTTCCTCTCCATCCAAACAGCTAGCTTACTGGTACAAGCTCTCATAATATCCCGGCTGGATTATTGTGTCAGCTTTCTCTCTGATCTCCCTTCCTCCTGTCTCTCCCCGCTCCAGTCTATTCTTCATTCCGCTGCCCAGCTCATCTTCCTGCAGAAACACTCTGGGCATGTCACTCCCCTTCTTAAAAGCCTCCAGTGGTTGCCTGTCAACCTCCGCACAAAGCAAAGACATCTCACTCTAGGCTACAAGGCTCTCTATCACCTTGCCCCTTCCTACCTCTCCTCTCTTCTCTCCTTCTACTGCCCACCCCGCATGCTCCTCTCCTCTGCCACCCACCTCCTCACCGTCCCCTGTTCTCGCCTATCCCGCTGTCGACACCTGGGCCATGTCCTCCCGCTGTCCTGGAATGTCCTCTCTCCTCATCTCTGCCAAACTAATTCTCTTCCCCTCTTGAAAGCCCTACTGAGAGCTCACCTCCTCCAAGAGGCCTTCCCAGACTGAGCTTCCCCTTTTCCCTCTGCTCCCTCTGCTGCCTCTCTACCCCCCCCCCCCACCTTCACCTCCCCTCAGCTAAGCCCCGTTTTCCTCCCCTTTCCCTCTGCTCCTCCCCATCTCCCTTCCCCTCCCCTCAACACTGTGCTTGTTTGCTCATTTGTATATATTTTTATTACCCTATTTATTTTGTTAATGAGATGTACATCACTTTGATTCTATTTATTGCTATTGTTTTAATGAGATGTACATCCCCCTTGATTCTATTTATTGCTATTGTTTTTGTCTGTCTGTCTCCCCCAATTAGACTCTAAGCCCGTCATTGGGCAGGGACTGTCTCTATCTGTTGCCGATTTATACATTCCAAGCTCTAAATACAGTGCTCTGCACATAGTAAGCGCTCAATAAATATTATTGAATGAATGAATGAATGTTCTTAGACTCACTTTTGGCTGATTCTGGGTGTGAAATATTTATTTTACACCATTTAATGAGCACTTAAAATGTGCAGAACCATGTGCTTAATGCTGTGCCAGACATTGTACAGAGTGCTGAGGTAGATACAAGGCAATAAGGTTGGACACAGGCCTTGTCCCACATTGGACACAATCCTAATCCCCATTTTACAGATGAGGTAATTGAGGCTCAGAGAAGTTAAGTCACTAGCCCAAGATCACACAGCAGGCAAATGGCAGAGTCAGGATTAGAACCCTGGTCCTTCTGACTCCCAGGCCTGTGCTCTATCCACTAGGCCACACTGCTTCCTGAAGGCATTTCTCTCTTTGAGCCCTGCTTGGAACAAGGACTGTGTCTGATCTGATTGAATTGCACCTTCCCAGTACTTAGGACAGTGCTTGAGAAATAATAAGTGCTTAACAAATACCACTGTTATTATTATAATTGCATTATTATTTACTCTTAGGGGGGGCTTCTGATAGGTTGCCCTGTCTAATTAGAAGAGAGGTTAAGGGGGAGTGAGTAAGCAGGTGAAGACTTCAGAAGACTGAGAAGCATAAGATGGCCTTGCTGAAAATACCTAAAGCCCAATCTGCCTTGAGCAAATGGAAATTTAATTAACTTCAGTGCCTCCAGGGAGAGAAGACCAGGAGTGCAATACAGAGTGAACACTCAGTAAATCCTATTGATTGATTGATGGATTGATTGAAAAGCTCTTCATTTCACCAGCCTAAAGATTGGGTATTTTTTTTTCCTTCTTCCACTGTGCTGTTTCTGGAACATGTGTGAAAAATGAAGGCAAAATCACCATCTCTGGAAGCTTTTTCCTATAGGTTCAAAAGGAGAAGTAATACATTGAATGGCTGGAGGAGAAATGAAACCATGACATAAAGAAATGACTGCTTTTTAATCAGTCTATCTGTACTGGGCCAACAGGTAGCCTTGATGCTGTGTTAAACCTGAGAAAGGCAGCAGGAGAACAAGAGGGTAAGAGAAAGGGAGAGTGAGAGAGAGCCCTCAACTCATATTCAGCCAGCGTTCCACTGAGATGGAGCTAAATTATGCATCTTATTTAGTGTATTTATTAAAAGATCTTCTAACATTTTCAGGCAAATGCCTCAAAACAAATGTGACTATCAGTTAAGTGCCCCGCAGCCCTGAACCGATTTAATGCATTACAATTTTCTCATTATGGGTTTTACGGTGTTTGCTGAGTTTCATCTCGATAGTATTTTATGTATTGCCATTGTGTTGAAAGTTTAAAGGAATTGAGTTTTACTTTGTCTTGGGGAGTTCATGAAAGTCAGAATCAGTTAGATTCCCAGAGCACGTACGTGCATGTCTTTGTATTCTATTCCTCCCCCCTTCCTGAAATTTATTTTAGGGTCTGTCTTCCCCACTAGATTATAAACTCCTTGAGCACATCGATCTTACTTCCGACTCTACTGTATTGTTCCAAGCAATCACATACAATACTCTGCATACAGTAATTGTTCAATAAATACTTTTAATTGATTGATATCGTGAAGGGAAAGATTTGGTATTTGTTTCTCACTTTACCCCTACAATCAGTCAATCAATCATATGCATTGATGCTTACTGTGTGCAAAAGCACTGCACTAAGTGCTTGGGAGAGTACAGTACAAAAGAATTGGTAGATGCATTTCTGGCTTACCACCAGATTTCAGTTGGGGAAATAGCCAGGAAGGACCTACCTGTGCTTCATGGCCTAATGGAAAGATCATGGGTTTGGGAGTCAGGAGACCTGAGTTCTAATCACAGCTCTGCCACTTCCTGCTGTGTGACTTTGGGCAAGTGTTTAACTTCTCTGTGCCTCATTTTCCTCATCTGCACAATGGGGATTCAATGTCTATTCTCCCTCCCCCTTAAATTATGAACCCCATGTGGAACCAAGACTGGGTCCAATCTGCTTATCTTGTAATGACCCCAGTGCTTAATATGGTACTTGGCACATAGTTCTTAAATACCACTACTATTATTATTATTTTCATCATTAAAAACAACACTCAAATCATAGTTTATTATTCTCTCTCTGTTTTTTAAGGAGGGATGACCTGGAGGTGAATTCTACTACTATATTGCCTGCAAAAATATCCTGGTTCATATAATTATAAAAATTATGATAATAATAATAATAGTAACCCTCAAATCATCTCTTTTAATGGTATTTTTGAAGTGCCTACTGTGTGCCAGATGCTGTACTAAGCACTGGTGTAGGTAGAAGACTACCAGGTTGAACGCAGTCCATGTCCCACATGAGGCTCACATTCTTAATCCCCACTTTACAGTGGAGGTAACTGAAGCACAGAGAAGTTCAGTGACTTACCTGAGGTCACACAGCAGAGAAGTGGCAGAGCTAGGATTAGAGCTTAGATCCTCTGGCTCCCAGGCCTGTGCTTTTTCCACTAGGCCTTGCTGCTTCCCTTCTTTTAATCTCTTGTTACCTCCAGTTTTTGTCCCCTTGCATTCTCCTTTGAAAATACACTCAACCCCCATGCCATAATACTCACCCAGTGGCCCAGTGTCATGTTTTCAAGAATATTTTCACTTAGTCCATTTGTATAGATCCATAAAGAATACTACCAACTAAGCCAAAGTCCAAGACCTTTGAGACCACTGCTCTATAGGGGTGAATTATACTACTACATTGCTTGCAAGAATGACCTGGTTCATAAAGATAGGATTTTTTAAAAGGCACAGTTGCTATCCAGGTGAACAAAGGGGCGTTGAGATAGGGAAAGGATTCCCGTTTTGTCCGCAGTCGACATGACCTTGTCCCAATCAGCCAATCCATCCTGACTTCTAGCTTCCAGGGACATTCAGGGTACGGTTAGGAGTGGACTTCAGAGCTACTATTGCCACCCATTCAACCATATGTTCCAGAAATCTGGGAAACACAGTAATAATGGTATTGAGAAAGCTGCTTTCACCCAATCTTTCCAATGATTTCTGAGTTCAGAGATCAAGCCTACCTTCTCTGTTGTTGTCTACCAAATGTTTAGTACAGTGCTTTATATACAGCAAGCATAAAGAAAATACCATTGCTTTATTAATACAGAACCACAGATTTTGGGATATCCAAATCAATTTAAGAGTACCAATCCTAGTCAAAATATACTTTTACCAGTCTTGTTATTCTGCTCTACTATGTTCCTAGTATTTCATGTTTGGTTTCTTCCTACTGTATATGAAGCCTGAAACACAAGTTTCTTTTCTGTAAAATGGATATTGCACACCTGTTCCCCCCGTTTCCTGCTTAATCTGTGAGCCCCATGAGGGACAGGGACTGTCTGACCTGCTTAACTTGCATCTACTCCAGCACATAGAACAAAGCTTGATACATATTAAGCCACTTAACAAGTATAATAATAATAGTAACAATTATAAATTATAATAATGTTCATTCTGTGTGGCATAATTCCTTCATTTGCTAATATCCAACTCTTTACCTGTCCTTTGTTAAGTAATCTCTGGATTTCCATCTAATATCCTGAAGAGTATGGCTCAATGTTCACTTGACGTTACATGATATTCAAATATTAAGAATTACAGAAACCAGTACAAGGAATGAGCACATTAGTGGGTTAGATAAGAGCTGCTAAGCTTCCCTTCTCTAACAGTTTCCTAATAATAGCAATAATTGTGATATTTGTTAAGAATTTACTTTGTACTAAGTGTGTTCTAAGCACTATGAGATTGATACAGGGAAATCTAATCTTTCTTAACTCTTAGTTCATTTTTATGTTGTTTTTTCAGACACAGAAATGCCTGATTGTTCCCGATCCTTATCCCCCCACCCTGCCCTGTAAATTTTCTGTATGGATTTTGAGTGTGTATCACATAGCATGAAAAATGATAAACTGAGATGTTAATTAAGGATTTACTAAGTACTAAGCACTTTACTGAGCACTGAGGTCAATAATCAGCTCAGACATAGTTCCTGTCCCAAATGGGGCTCACTCTGGGAAGGAAGGATGGCTCTATGGTCTCAATTTTACAGATAAAAGGACAAGTGACTTTGCCCAGAGGTCATACAGTAAGCAAGTGGCAGGGCAGGCACTGGAAAACAGTTCCTCTGACTACCAAGCCTATGCTCATTCCACTAGACCTGTGCTCTTTCCACTAGGGCAGGCCCTATTTCCTTTCTCTGAGAAGATGTCAGGTGTTCTACCAACAGATCTATTCGGCATTTGTCATTCCTCGCAGGAATCCCAAATTAAAGAAATGATCACAAAGTGCTCTACAAAAACCATATGTACTACAGGGCATTGAAAAGCTTGGGGGGAAGATGAAAGGATCACCCTGTGGAGTAATCATATGCCAGATTCTGCAACAGCTGGTCTCTGGGTGGGTCATCCATCTCTCAGAGAGCATTAGATGGGCTAATACTGACAGCCTGGAGCAAAATTGACCTTTGGAAGTGTTAAATAATAGCCGACTGAGCTGTATATACCAGTTTCTTATTTCACCATCTTCCCCCTACTTAAAGTTCAAGTCTACTCTTCATTATAAAATTCATGTTCAATGTTTTGACCAAGTGACATCTTTCAAGAGTTGTGTCAAGCCAGGGGAGAGCGAGAGAGAATTAACTGTTATCAATTTTCCTTTCAGCATTCATTCTTCAATTTTATACACTCAGAAGCACAGTGGATTTTTGGCTTCCTGTTTCTTTGTCTCCTGATCTATTAATAAACAATATGGATGATGGAGCATCTCTTAACAATGTTGTTTTTTTTAAGAAAAATTTAATGATATTGTTAAGCACTTATTATGTGCCAGGCATTATACTATATGCTAGGGTAGATATAGGATAATCAGATTGTACACAGTTCTCGTCCCACATGGGACTCATAATCCTCATTTTACAGATGAGGAACCCGAGACCCTGAGAAGTTAAGTGCTTTGCCCAAGGTCACACAGCAAACAAGTGGCGGGGCTGGGATTAGAAACTAGGTTCTTCAACTCCCAGGTCCATGTTTTCTATCCACTAGGAAATGCTTCTCTAATTCAAATGTTTAATTTATTTAATAAAGCACTAGGCTAGCTAAGGCAAACCTGCCAATATGGGGTTCTGGGCAGGAAATTCAGTATGAATTACCATGGGGAATAACTGCTTCTACTCCTTGTCATTTTTCAGTTGTGTAGATAAACCAACTGAATCCCAACCCCACAGCTCAACTAATTTGTTGAAATTCTCTATTTCTATTGCTTTGCCCTGGCACTCTTTTACTTCTGCAGCTCAGTACTAAAGTTTAACCCATATTCATGTGCAGCTAGAGGGCAACTATAGGGCAACTATGTTGCACAAGTTTCATCGGGCCTCCAAATATCTGCTCTTGCCCAAATGCTGTACAATGGTAAATATTCAGTCTCGTGGTGGACATTTTGTATCCAATTTTCCTGGATCAAAGGGTCTCTGAACCACTGACCAAGCTAATACCATCTAAATGCATCACATACCTTAGTGGATCAATATGGAATCAGAAGGACTTGTGGAAGATAGCCCTTTGAGCTCCATGCCGCCAACACATAACACACAATTTGGATATTGTGTAATGGAGGGGGAAGAATGGAATAGCATTGACTCTTTAAATGGAGAAAACATCTGGTTCAATGTAAAATATGTGTTTAATATGGTAAATAAATGATTATAAACATATAAGGAATCCATAATAAATTTCTGAGTTTGCAGAGTGAATTTCAAAGACCTACACTCTGTAGTATTGTGAATATTCCCCAAATTAGACATTATTTTTACATTTCCTGTGCCTTCTTGGTGATTTACTAGCATTCCCATACTTCTCATATTTTTGGCCCCAACATTCCACCTCAAACACTTAAGCTCTTGCCTCAACAGAGATACTGTGAATAACTCCCCTGAGGTATCCTATGGGAATAGGATATGAGTACCAAGTTGCATGAATTGAATATCTGTAAGACAGCAGAATCAGTTTAGGGAGCAGTCTTTGATTCAGTCTTTCATTCAGTGGTTGTAGCTGCATCATAAAGAATTAAGATCCCATGCTGTTGTTTCTCCCATGACATAGATTTGAGGGTAACAAGGAACAAAATTCTGAAACCTAGGGGAGATGATTCTGGGAGATCCTGCACTTTCACCAGAAACGATGTCTACATCTTTTGCTTTGTTTTTCCCCTCTTTAGTTAAGAAATCATAGGGGAGAGTTCAAAGATCTGTTTTCTCATTCTGTTCTGGACTCATCTTTCCATTTTCTTGATAGGTTTCTATTTGACTATGGGGGTTTTTATTTTCTCTCTATGAAAACAAAACCAAACCCTCTTTATGTTTGGTGGGATTTGGTCTTTGTGCCATAGAAAAGCCAACTACAGGGCTATTTGTGAGTTTATAATAGTAATAATGATGTTACTATTTGTTAAGGACTTACTATGTGCAGAGCACTGTTCTAAGAGCTGGGGAAGATACAGGGTCATCAGGTTGTCCCACATGAGGCTCACAGTCTTCATCCCCATTTTACAGATGAGGTCACTGAGGCCCACAGAAGTGAAGTGACGCCCACAGTCACACAACTGACAAGTGGCAGAGCCTGGATTCGAACCCATGACCTCTGACTCCCAAGCCTGTGCTCTTTCCACTGAGCCACGCTGCTTCTCTATAACAACTGAGGTAAGAATGTTCTTTGCAGACCTTTGTATTTTCTTCAATGAGGCCTCTGTTGTTGTCACTGTTGCAGGAGTTTGAACTAACTGATATTGTCATCCAATGTACATACACAAATTCTTTTTAAAAATGCTTTATGACATATCATATAGGATTTAGTTTCCTTGGAGAACAAGTCACCATTTCATTTTTGGAAGAACATTTTCATCCAAGAAAGAAATTGGAATGGAAGAAAATGTAATTCATAAAATAATTGTGGTATTAGTAAGCACTCGTTATGTGCTAAGCACTGTTCTAATTATTAGAGTATATACAAGATATTCAGGCTAGACACAATCCCTGTCCCACATGAGACTCACAATCTAAGTAGGAGGGAAAATAGTTACTGAATCCCCAATTATTTTACAAATGAGTAAACTGAGGCACAGAGAAGTTAATGACTTGCCCAAAGTCACACAGCAGGAAAGTGGCAAAGCTGGGAATAAATCCAGCTCCTTTGACTACCAAGCTCATGCTGTTTCCACTTTCTTGCTCTTCCAGCATAAGGATGAAAGACAACATGGCCTCATGGATTTAAGTTTAAATGAGTGAAGTGAAGTGGTTTTGCCACTAGACTGAAAGCAGACTGTGGAGTATGACTTCTACTTCTGTTGTGCACTGTCAAGCACTTAGTACAGTGCTCTGAACATAATAAGTCCTCAGTAAAAACCATTTCTTGATTCTCTGGGGTGAAAATAGCCCATTAGCTCTGGTGCTTCAGTTCCTCTGAATGTTAAATAATCCCCTTTGCTTTCTTTAATTGTTGAAAGAAAAACATCCTCAAAAATTAGAATATTTCAGATTTATCTTATTATTCTATTATTATTTATGATCAAAATCCAGGACACTTGACCTTAGTTTATTTCATACTTTGGTTTTCAATTCTGCTTTATAACAACAATAATTAAAAAGTGGCTACAATTTACAGCTAGCTTGAGAGCTAAAAAGGTGAAAAAATGGCATTCCAGGCTAACTAGACTTTCACTAGAGGATAAGAAATGATTGTAAATAAGGCAGTTTCCCCCAGTGTCACCTTGACCCATGAAGGTCAAGAAACAAATTGTTCATTTAAATGAAATTCATTTTGCTGTCATATTAGTTACGCTTGAAGGGCTGATATCCAGCTGAGAGGCTCAGGAACAAGCTGTTCCTGGGAACAGTGAACATGCTAGCACCAAAGGCTGTTCTAGACTTGGTGGGAACTTTGAGGAAGATATGTGCATGTGTGTGTGTGTGTGTGTGTGTGTGTGTGTGTGTGTCTGACATGGACATGTATTTATGCCTGTATTTTTATGAAATAGGATTTCATCTACTTTTCCCAGGTTTGCAGGAATTATTCAGTAAAGCCCAAATGATTGTGTTTCCTTAATCATTTGGACTTTTTTCTTTAACTGGACCTATATATTTTAGCATCACCAAAATACAAACTGACACACTGTCACCTTCATTGGTCAATAGTAAATATTGCTCAAAGCTCCTGTAATCCATGTAATCCATGTAATCCTTATCTTGCCATTTGGTAGAACTGGTGTTACTGGTACAGAAGCTGAAAGCAATTCCTGTGATAGAACCAGAAAATATTAACTATGGTATTTTTTATGTGCTGGTTAAGTGCTGGGGTATATAAATTAGGTTGGACATAGTCCCTCTCCTACAAGGGACCCACAATCTAAGTGGGGAGGGAAAACAGGTATTTAAGCCCCTTTTTAAAGATGAGAAAACCAAGGCACAGAGAAGTTAGTCACTTGTATTTATTCAGTCAGTCAATTGTACTTACCAAGTGTTTACTGTGTGCAGAACACTGTACTAAGTGCTTGGGGAAGTACAATATTCTGTCTTTCTACAGCTCTCAGTAGGGTTTTGTATACTCTGCTCCTCTGCTGTCTAACCCCCTCATGATCCCTTGTTCGTGCCTGTCCCGCTGTCGACCCCTGGCCCACGTCTTACCACTGACCTGGAATGCCCTCCCTCCTCACATCTACCAAACTAACTCTCTTCCTCTCTTCAAAGCCCTACTGAGAGCTCACCTCCTCCAGGAGGCCTACCCAGACTGAACCCTCCCTTTCCCTCTGCTCCTCTTCCCCTCAGCATGGCTCAGTGGAAAGAGCGTGGGCTTTGGAGTCAGGGGTCATGAGTTTGAATCCCAGCTCTGCCACTTGTCAGCTCTGTGACTGTGGGCAAATCACTTAACTTCTCTGTGCCTCAGTTACCTCATCTGTAAAATGGGGATTAAGATTGTGAACCCCACGTGGGACAACCTGATTCCCCTGTGTCTACCCCAGCGCTTAGAACAGTGCTCGGCACATAGTAAGCACTTAACAAATGCCAACATTATTATTATTATTATTATTCCCCCTACTCCTTCCCTCTGCTCTTCCCCCTTCCTGTCCCCACAGCACTTTTGCATATTTGTATATATTATTTATTACTCTATTTATTTTGTTACTGATGTGTAGATATCTGTGATTCTATTTATCTTGATGATATTGATGCCAGACTACTTGTTTTGTTTTGTTGTCTGTCTCCCCCATTTAGACTGTGACCCTGTTGTTGGGCAGGGATCGTCTCTATCGGTTGCCAAATTGTACATTCCAAGAGCTTAGTACATTGCTCGGCACACAGTAAGTGCTCAGTAAATACTATTGAATGAATGAATGAATATTACAGACACGTTCCCTGCCCACAATGAGTTTACAGTATAGAGGGTGAGAGAAACATCAATATAAATAATTAGTATAAAGTTAAGTGACTTACCCCAGGTTCTACATCAAAAAATTGGCCAAGTTGGGATTAGAACCCAAGTCCTCTGATTCTCAGTGCTCTTTCCCCTAGACCACACTGCCTCACATCGTGGAATTCGTATATTAGCAGCTTTGTGATCCCTCGAACTGTGGTTGGAGAGTGGCTTCCTTCTCTTCCCTCTTGAACTCTGTTCCAACTAGGTTTAACTGACTGTAGCAGAAAATTGATGCCCATCCCAAACACATCCCCACCAAATGATATCTTTCCCATGTGAATGGCTGACATTTTTCTGGAAGAGGAATGATGCCACATTGCTGGTAGCAGGATTGCCAGAAGTTCATGGTTGTGACTTTTTCTTCATCTTGTCTCCAAATAGTACCATACCCCATCCTGGAATGTCTACAAAACAAAGTAGCAGAGCAAGCTTGCAATGTGTCTATGCAGGAGAAATATTCTTTCCCACTACTCTTCCCCACTTTCCTGTCCATCCCCTGCAACTCAAGCATGCAGAGAGACCCCTCTGTAGATTGGAGAGTTCTCTTCTTCTATTGGAGAAGCAGCTTGGCTAAGTGAGTAGAGCATGGGCCTAGGAATCAGAAGGACCTGGGTTCTAATCCTGGATTCCCCACTAGTCTACTGTGTGACCTTGGGAAGTCACTTCACTTCTCTCTGCCTCAGTTACCTCTGCTGTAAAATGGGGATTAAGATTGTGAGTCTGATATGACTCATTCATTCATTCAGTAGTATTTATTGAGTAATAAATAATAATAATGTTGGTATTTGTTAAGCGCTTACTATGTACCGAGCACTGTTCTAAGTGCTGGGGTAGACACAGGGGAATCAGGTTGTCCCACGTGGGGCTCACAGTCTTAATCCCCATTTTACAGAGGAGGGAACTGAGGCACAGAGAAGTTAAGTGACTTGCCCACAGTCACACAGCCAACAAGTGGCAGAGCTGGGATTCGAACTCATGAGCCCTGACTCCAAAGCCTGTGCTCTTTCCACTGAGCCACGCTGCTTCTCTTACTATGTGCAAAGCACTGTACTAAGCACTTGGAATGTACAATTTGGCAACAGATAGAGGCAATCCCTGCCCAATAATAGGCTCACAGTCTAAACAGGGGAGACAGCAAAGCAAAACAGAACAAAACAGCATCATCAAGATAAATAGATTCATAGAGATATACACATCATTAACAAAATAAATAGGGTAATAAATAATATATACAAATATACACAGTGCTGAGGCGAGGGGAAGGGGGACAAGCAGAGGACAGGAGGGGGGGGATGGAGAGGGGAGGAGGAGCAGAGGGAAAGGGAGGGCTGAGGCTGGGAAGGCCTCCTGGAGGAAGTGAACTTTCAGTAGGGTTTTGAAGAGGGAAATAGAGTTAGTTTGGTGGATGTAAGGAGGGAAGGCATTCCAGGCCAGCGGTAGGACGTGGGCCAGGGGTCGACGGCAGGATAGGCACGAACAGGGGACCGTGAGGTGAGCGGCAGAGGAACGGAGTGTATGGAGTGGGCAGTAGAAAGAGAGGAAGGAGATGAGGTAGGAGGGGTCAAGGTGATGGAGAGCTTTGAAACCAGAGTGAGGAGTTTTTGTTTCATGCGGAGGTTGATAGGCAACCACTGGAGGATTTTGAGGAGGGGAGTGACATGCCCAGAGCGTTTCTGAAGGAAGAAGATCCAGACAGCAGAATGAAGAATCGACTTGGAGTGGGGAGAGACAAGAGGAAGGGAGATCAGAGAGAAGACTAACAAAATAATCCAGTTGGGATAATAAGAGAGCTTGTCTAGCACAGTAGCAGTTTGGATGGAGAGAAAAGGGCGGATCTTGGTGATATTGTGAAGGTGAGACCGGCAGGTGTTGGTGACAGATTGGATGTGTGGGGTGAATGAGACATCTGAGTCAAGGACGACACCAAGGTTGCAGGTCTGTGAGACGGGTAGGATGGTAGTGCCATTCACAGTGACAGGGAAGTCAGGGAGAGGGCGGGGTTTGTGAGGGAATATCTCCTTTCTTCCTTATTGGAGTTCAGTTTTAGACATGTTGAGTTTTAGGTGGTGGGCAGATATCCAGGTGGAGACATCCTGGAGGCAGAAGGAGATATGAGCCTGGAGGGAGGGGGAGGGAACAGGGGAAGAGATGTAGATTTGGGTGTCATCTGCATAGAGATGATAGTTGAAGCCGTGCGAGTGAATGAGTTCACCTAGGGAATGAGTATAGATGGATAACAGAAGGGGGCCAAGAACTGACCCTTGAGGAACGGGGACTGTGTCCAACCTGATTTGCCTTTATCCCCACAGCGCTTAGTACAGTGTCTGGCACATGGTAAATCTTAGCAAATACCACAATTATTAAAATAATTAATACATGGTAATAAATAAATAATATATGGTATTAAAATACCGTAGTTCATTGATTCATTCAGTCATATTTATTGAGCATTTACTGTGTGCACAGCACTGTACTAAGTGCATGGAAAGTACAATTCATCAATAAAGAGAGATAATCCCTGCCCACACTGGGCTTACAGTCTAGAAGGGGGGGAGACAGACATCCGAACAAGTTAGTAGGCATCAATATAAATAAATAAAATTATAAATAAATAGAAATATTATTATTATTAAGGTGCAGAATTACATCTGGAGTTTGGGATCCTAAACCTAGAGACAACCAAATCAAGTGGAAGGAGTTCTGAAACCTTAGAGGCAGAAGTAGAAAGCAGGTCTTTGTTCTCTTTAGGAAATAGAGGCAATCATGCCTGCCTGCTATCAACCTCCCAGGGATGCTGTGGGATAAGTAACAGCATTAGAAGGTTTGAGTCTTTCCGAAAGAAGGGACTTTATAAATCCAAACTGTTATCATTATGAATATGCCAGCCCTTCGATTGTTTGTTCCAGTTGCCTCCTCTAGGAACAGAGCCGAGATTTACCAACATCACAGTTGAAAGAAGTGTTTCCAGTTATAAATACTGAATCACTCTGACAGCCTCTGTCCATTCCGCTGCTTCAGAGCAATGCAGGGTAGCCGTGCACTACGTTAGATAAATGACTAGATCCTTCTATCGCCAATGAAGGTTTATGGGCAGAGGCCATTCCTATTTACAGCATCAGTAAACCAGTTTACAATCCTACTGATGCCCCTTAATTTGTGTATCAGAGGTGAGGTAGCGGACTGCAATGACAAGTAAGGGCATGGGATACATCTCAAGGTGTTGTAGAGGCTGAGTCCTGAAACTTGAAGTTTAAAAAAACAACAACTTATACTTGGTTGATGCTAATTATGCTAGTGTGAAAAAGCAATGCTGGAAATTGGGAATCTGAAGAACACAGCCTAGCTACGTGCACACACATTCACAACTTGATTTAAAAAGGACAACTAACCCTCATTTGATTGAAAAAAACAAACAACCTTGAATCAATATGGTATGTTCCACTGAAACTGATTCTGATAATTAAGCCCCAAGGCATCTTAAGGGACTCAAGTAGCAAATTAAAGAGTCATTTCTATTGAAAGATGTTTGGCCTTGATTTCTGAACATGTAGTCTTGACCTTGCAATCCAGAGACTGCTGATTTTCTCTCCATTTTTTTTTTAAATGCAGGAGTTGGATGACACAGCTTCTGGGTAGTCCACATTGTTCCATGCAAATAAATCAGAAGCAGCATGACCTAAGGCTAGAGCACAGGTTTGGGAATTGGCAGGACCTGGGTCCTAATTCTGCTCCAACATTTATCTACTGTGTAACCTAGGTGGGCAACTAAACTTCACTTCTCTGTGCCTCAGTTACTTCATCTGTAAAATGGAGATCAAGACTGTTAGTCCCATGTAGAACATGGACTGTGTCCAACCTAATTAACTTGTATCTATTCCAGTACTCAGGAAAGTGCCTGGCACATAGCAAGTGCTTAACAGATAACTTAAAAAAATGACTAATGAAAGAACCATTGTATATATCTGGTCTTCATTCTCAAAGATGGCCCTACTGACAATGAAGGGACCTGTGGAAGTGTAATTATGATGTTGAGTTGATCCTGGAGAGGACTTGCAAGTGTGCTTACATTTCTGTGGTATAAACCAGTGATGAATGTAATTGTTCTTCAGGCTTGAAGATGATGATGATGATGATGATGTTGATGAGATTTTATTCGTGTGTGCAGAGGTAGCTAAATGTGGAAGAAGAGCTAAATTTGCATTTTGAGCATGGGGAAGAGGTCCACCTGACTGGGTCCTGCCTTTCCCATTCTCCTTCCCCTGGCCCAATTTTTTGGGGGGTGGGGTGAATTGGATTTCCAGATGGTATCACCTCCTTGGGTCCTGCCTGCACCAGCCACTGACAAACCCAGGGGAGATGGGGGCATGAATGAACCCAGCAAGGGAAACACAGATGCTTAAAGACCCTTAAAGGGCATGTAACAGCTAGTGATCATCAGGTCAACAAGAAAGGTGTATATCTGGTGAGAACTTCAGAACTGAAACTTTGACATGTTGCATTAGGAAAGTAGGTGAACAAGAGAGATGGGCATGGTTGTCATGGACCTGAATTGGTGATAGCAACCTGCCATAAGGACCATTTCTAAAGAAATGGAAGAGGAAGAATGCTTCTGGCCACAAAGTCTCTGCCCAAGTCAGGAATACCACCAGATTCTTTAGACTGCTCTAGACTATAAGCTCATCGTCTAAACTGTAAGCTTATTGCAAGCAATGAATGTGTCTGTTATATTGTTATACTGTACTCTCCCAAGCACTTAGTACAGTGCTCTGCACACAGTAAGTGCTCAATAAATGCGATTAATTGATTGAGGACAGTATATATACATTCTAATATGAAAATGAACTATAATGTGTGGTATATATATGCATGTATACTTAATGTATGCTTGTATGTATATATTCATACTGTGTGTTCTGCACAGAGTAAGTGTTCAATAAATGCAATTGAATGAATGAATAAATACACTGAACTTCACTGTCAGTGATGTCTTCTCCAAATACAAAGAACTATAATATATGTAGTGAAGTTCAGTTATATATCTGTGTGTGGCTGAAAAGACCGCTGTGGGGTACACAGCCCAGGTCACATTGGGTGTTCAAAAAGGTTGTCCCTTGTTATCTGTGCATAGTTTGTAGCACCTGGTGCTGTTTTCTCTTTAGCCTTCTTGTCTCTCTTTCCATGTAAAGTTTTTGCTCCAAGGGGACAACTCCCTTCATGATAGCATTGAGCCATGCAGGGCTGTCCTCAGCAACTGACTCCCACTTTTCACTTGGAATGAGTTTTGTCTGAGTCTTTGTTTTACCGTGTCCTTAGAGTTTCCCTGTGTGTGATCTTGTCTATTAGATATTGAGTCTGTCCTGTAAGTTTGCTGGTGGAATGGCTCAAGGAGCAGCAGGTGATGGTCATTTGTTGTCTGAGTCTCAGTGCCCTAGATAAAGTGGGACAATACTGCAAATTTATAGAACTTTAGTTTGGGCTGGAGTTCTGATACCATGCTGTCACTGCACTCCTGTTTGGTGGTCTCCTAAAGGATGTGTTGCCCTTTCAGATTCTGTGTTCTCTTTTGTTTTCTATCATTGCACTGTTGCTCAGTGTGCTGTATAGGTAACAGAATTCTGTCACAGTGTTTAGCTCTGTTTTTCCAATAATTAAAAAAAATTGGTTGCATTTATGGATTCCCTGGGACAAATTGATACATAATCTCAGTTTTCTTCAGATGTACAATCAACCTGTAGCAGCTGTCTGATTTAGTGAAATCTAGTCCCTCTAAACTCTGAACTTTTGCAGGGAATGTGTCTAATGACTCTGTTTTTTGTGGTTTTTTTATGGTATTTGTTAAGTGCTTACTATGTGTCTGGCACTGTACTAAGTGCTGAGGTAATCAATCAATCAGCTGTATTTATTAAGTACTTACTGGGTGCAAAGCACTGTACCTAGCACTTGGGAGAGTACAATACAGCAATATAACAAACACATTCCCTTCCCACAATGAGCTTACCGACTAGAAGAGGAGACAGACATTAATATAAATGAATAAATTGTCTGTATGTACTTAAGTGCTGTGAGTCTGGAAGAGAGAATGAATAAAGGGAGCAACTCAGGGTGATGCATAAGGGAGTGAGAGAAAAGTAAAAGAGGGCTCTGTCAGAGAAGGCCACTCAGAGGAGATGCATCTTCAGTAAGACTTTGAAGAGGGAGACAGTAATTGTTTGTTGGATATGAACAGGGAGAGCATTTCAGGCCAGAGGTAGAATGTGGGCAAGCAGTCTGGGGCAAAATGGATGAGATTGAGATACAGTGAGGTTAGCAATAGAGGAGTGAAGTATGTATTGTGTAGAAGTATTACAGAAGCAGCGTGGCTCAGTGGAAAGATCCCGGACTTGGGAGTCAGAGGTCATGGGTTCTAATCCTGGCTCTACCACTTGTCTGCTGTGTGACCTTGGGCAAGTCACTTGACTTCTCTGTGCCACAGTTCCCTCATATGTAAAATGGGGATGAAGACTGTGAGCCCTACGTGGGACAACCTGATTACCTTGTATCTACCCCAGCGCTTAGAACAGTGCTTTGCACATAGTAAGTGCTAAACTAATGCCATAATTTTTTCTTAATGTGGGCTGGGTTGTAGTAGGAGACTAGTGAGATAAGATAGGAGGGAATAAAATGATTGAGTGCTTTAAAGCTAATGGTAAGGATTTTCTGTTTGATGTGGAGGTGGATGGGAAACTACTGGAGGTTTTGGAGGAGTGGAGAAATGTGGCCTGAATGTTTTTGTAGGAAAACGATCTGGGCAGCAGAGTGAAATGTGCACTGGAGTGGGGAGAGACAGGAAGCCAGGAGATCAGCAAGGAGACTAATACAGTAATCAAGACAGAATGTGATAAATGCTTGGATTAACAGTGTAGCAGTTTGGATGGATAGAAAAGATGGATTTTAGCAATGTGGAGGTTGAACTGACAGGATTTAATGATAGATTGAATATGTGGGTTGAATGAGAGAGAGGAATTAAGGAGTCGAGGTTATGGGCTTGAAAGACAGGAAGGATGGTGGTGCTGCCTATAGTGATAGGAAAATCAAGGGAAGAACTGGGTTTGGGTGGGAAGATAAGGTAGCTATAAGAGAGGTAGGTTTGGACCCATTTCATCTGCCACACAGAGCTCATAGCTAATCCCCATTTTACAGATGAGGTAACTGAAGCACAGAGAACGTTAGTGTCACAATGCATTCTCCCAAGCTCTTAGTTCAGTCCTGTGCCCACAGTTAACACTCAATAAATACCATTGATTGACTGATTGAAATGGTTTACAATCCATTGCATGTCTTCCTGGGTGTGGTCCTCTAAGGGAACAGTCATCTGTATATGTCAGTCTTGAATGACTGTTTCCAGGACTTTGATGGTGTTCAAAGTCAATTAAAAAGAAGTTGCAAAACCATATTCTAACAACTGCATCCAAGTCTCTCGTTGCATCCTCCAGCCTGGGTGAGTACAACAAGTTCAACAGGACTGAGCCCATACAAATCATTGCATTTATCTACTGATAATGGGAAATATCTCAAGCAGGGCACCCTGAGATTTGACACCCTGAGACCAAGCAGTCACGCTGTCAGAATCTTGATGAACTTTTCCAAGCCACTAAATTAGTTTAGTCATTTCCAGAGACCAAAAATGCTGACTGTGTCAAATGCTCTCAAGAGGTCCTGAAAAAGTCAGAATGCTCACATCTCAGAGAGCACAGGTGAACAGTGCTCTCAGCAAATTCAAGGTTGATTTACCACCTCTCACACTACCTGTATGTGCTGTAAATAGTGGAGTTCAGGCCTGATCTAGATGGGGAGAATCGGAGGCTGACAGAGCTTCTGCACCCCTTTATGACCCCCAAAGCTATGTTACTATGCCCCCGAGAACCTCAAATGGGTGAATGCTCTGAGCCAATTGTCTTGTACATAATTTCCCAGTTCATTGTGCTTCTAATGCCCTGGGAAGAGAGTAGAGGTAAAGAGATCCTGAAATTCCTTCACAAATAAAAATTCAGATAGAAGAAGTGAAGAGGCCAAAAACCAGTATGAGAGTTTAAATATTTTTTGAGGATGAACATTTCTCTCAGAGTAAACAGATGTTTTTAAAGCTCAAGTTGTTTCTGAATGCACCAAGCAATTCCAGGAGTGAAGGAATTAAATGCTTCTCTTTGATTCTTTTCCTATAACACTTCAGTTCTGTCTTGAATCTTTTGCATTTTGATGGTAGCATCCAAAGTATGTGTCTGATTTGGAGAAAAAAAACCACTCAAATATTGTAGCTAGCTGAAAAATAAATTCAAGAATCTACTATTCATCCATTGCACATTCAACTAAGGTATAGTCCAGGTCATTTCAATTTCCCCTTTCCTTGCCGGGGAATGAAGAGGGAGAGAGGGAGGGCGGGGGTTGTCAGTCCTTTTGAGAAGCAACTGTCATGAATGTGGCTTAGAATATGAAAAGCAGGGATTGTTGGCTAAATTTTAAGAAAATAAATCTATACTTGCACAGAGAAAGATCCATCCTATGAAATGAGTGAGACACTTTAGACGAACTATTCAGCTGGAGTCTCTGGAGTCTCATCTAGAGGAACATGACTTCCCCTAAAACATACTGATATGAAAAGTCTTCTTTTGCTTAGAATGCATAGTGCTGCTTTCATTGTAACTGTTTTCTTCCCCTTTGTTAAACCAGAGACACAAGTCACTTAAATGTGCTGCCTCTGCCTCATACAGCTAATTTTTCAATTTACATAAATAAATAGCCTGCCAAGACTAATTACTTTTCTTCAAAATCTAAATATATTATTTCTCTTTTTTTTCCACTCTATCTTGGTTTAATTATTTTTGCATCAGTTGTCATTTTCAGAGCTGGTATGAACTAAAAAGGGATAATCTGATGTGTTTTATTGTTTTAATTTGACTAATTAAGATTGCTGCTTTTATCTCGTTGTCTAGAGGCTCCCTTGCCTGCTCTGAGTCTCATAAAGGGCATCTCAATAAAGAGGCATTTAATGAACAAAAAACCCTCCAACCACCTCCATAACCCCAGCAAAAGGGAGAAAGACCCATCTTTTTCTTTACTTATTCCCATGAGCAAGACAGATCAAAATCTTCCTTTGTTTGGGTTTCAGGAACCTAACATCAGACCTGATCTCGGACAATGCCTGATTATGGTATGCCTCCTTGCTCGAAGTATGTGATTTGAAAAAACAAAACTGTAGACACAAATACTTGATTGCTCCCTCAATGCAGGGAGCTGTCTAAAAAACTCTCACACTTCAGTGGACATAATTGCTTGTTAGGAGGCGAGATTATGAAGTTGCACCTGGAATTTTGTGCTATAAAGTAATGGCAGGTGCAGTAGCAATTGTATTGGTATTTAGAAGTAGTTGGATTTAGTGAGCCCTCCTTGGTGCATTGCACTAGGTGCTTAGGAAACAGAAAGAAGTGATGCAAAACCTGCCCACAAGGAATTCACACTCTAAATTAGAAGCCAGTTTGTAGCTATCTAGCTATAAAGCTAGATCAACTGCTGCTAGTTTTACTATAATTAACAATAAAGGTAATGGTAATAATAGTAATAAAAGTGGTAATAATTATGCCTAATTATTTACTATGTGCTATACTATGTAGATGCTAGATAATCAGATCAAACTTAGACCCTGTCCCCTCTTGGAGCTCACAATCTAGAGAAGTGGTATTATTTCGTATTTTATAAATGTAGAGACTGACATATAGAGAAACCCAGGGTCACACAACAGAAAAGCAGTGGAGCTGGGTTTAGAACCCAAGTCCTCTGACTTCCAGGACTGAGCTTTTTCCAGTAGGCAGCACTGCTTCTCTGTTTTCAGGTATATCCCTACATCTAAGAAATCCCCTTTGGAACTTCATAGTGTCTTTTTTCCACAAATTACTGAATGTGATATCCCATTCATCTATCACTCTTTTTCAGCTCTCACTTCAATCAATTGCTACATCATGCCAGTTCTTCTGCAACATTTCTCAAAAATCCCCCTTCCTCCACCCAAATAGCCACCTCCCTGCATCAAACTCCTGCCTTATTCTGAATAGATTATTCTATCAACCAAATCACTGGTCTCCCTTCCCCTGCCTCTCCTTCATTCAGTCTGTATTGCACATTGCTGGATAGAACATCTTCTTGAAGTGTCATGAGTCACACATCTGTCCATTCTTTAAAAACCTTGAAGAGCTTAACATCTACCTTTACAATTAGCAGAAACTCCTCAACCATTGGCTTCAATAGAAGCCACATGGCCTAGTGGACAGAGCATGGGCCTGGGAGTCAGAAGGACATGGTTCTAATTGCAGCTATGCCAATTGTTTGCTGTGTGACCTTGGGCAAGTCACTTCACTTCTCTCTGCCTCTGTAAAATGGGAATTAAGACTTTGAGTCTCATGAGGACAGGGACTGTGTCCAACTCAATTTGCTTGTATCCACCCCCGTGCTTAGTACAGTAGTACAGTATCTGGCACAAAGTAAGTGCTTAACCAATACCACAATTATTATTATTATTCAAGGCTCCCCAACAGTTTTCTTATTCTTGCATATTGGTTTCCTTCACCTGCTGTTTCCCAGATTGCACTCTTCTCTCCTCCCAAGGTGACTGTCCAGCTGCATCTCATTCTTGACTCTCCCACCCTCTGACTCCTCAATCACACTGTTCTTCC
This sequence comes from Ornithorhynchus anatinus, assembly GCF_004115215.2. Lineage (NCBI taxonomy): Eukaryota > Metazoa > Chordata > Mammalia > Monotremata > Ornithorhynchidae > Ornithorhynchus > Ornithorhynchus anatinus. Next base: position 49,279,526 of record NC_041728.1, on the reverse strand, counting down.
AAACTGGCAATCCATTTCCCCATAATCTGGCAGCTTTTCACACTTTCAAAACCCTCCTAAACCTCTGAATCTTCCAGGAAGTTTTCCTCATTGAATTCCCAACTTCCTGTCATGACAACTTAATACCCTAATTTAGCAAGTCTGTGCCATATGCCTATTTTAAGCCCCAAATAAAGTCCAACCACCAAGGCACTCTGGGGGATCAAGTGGGAGTAGGGGCTGGTTGGGTGATGTGGGGGAAAGGGGTGGAGTAGGAGAGGACCCATGGGAGTGGACTATTATAAATAATTTGGTATCAGATCAAAGACCCACCTGCCCTGTCTTTCCTGGTAAATGGAGTTGGCAGAAATTTTGAAAATAGTTGGACATTGTGGCTAGTAAAGACTGGTTTCTATTGAGGCAACTTCCTTGGCAGTCAATTAGTGATAGTAGTAGGAGGAGGAGAAGGAGTAGTGGTAGTAGTAATAATACCATTTCTTGACCACCTGCTGGGTGCAGTGCACTATACTAAGAGCTTGGGAAGGGTGAAACAAGCAAGTGACCATTCCTCATATACAAAGAGCTTTCACTTTAACAGGAAAGATGGGGAAGGCAGACATGAAAATATTTACAAATAGAGATCAATTGCTGATCTCTGACACTGCAGCCCAGCACTAGGCTACAATCACTCTAAATATAAATGGGTTTTGTACATCAGTATTTATGTGCATTCCACAGTGTACTGTGCCCCTGCCTGCCTCCTTGCTCACTGCACTCCAAACACCAGCAGGAAAGAGATACTGTGAATGGCACTGAGCAATCTACTAGTGCTCTCTACAGTCAACTCCTCTGTGTAGGTTCTCGGGCACAGAGTTTTTATGAATGGGTCAAAGCTCATCTGGCATTTACCATGGGAGGCTAAAACATCTTTAGCACTTATCTACATGTGTATTCATTTTATCTACATATTTATTGATATGGTTTTTTGTGTATCCATTAGTTATTCAGCTATTTCATCTAAATATATTCATACTACTTTCTACTATATTCTTACTTTTTCTCCTGTCCCCATGCTTTGTAACTCATTTTCCCTATCTCCTATGTTTTAGACTGTGAGCCCATTATTGAGCAGGGATTGACTCTATCTGTTGCAAAATTGTACATTCCAACTGGTTAATACAGTGCTCTGCAAATAGTAAGTGCTCAATAAATGCTATTGAATGAATTAGAATTCCATGATAATAGACAATATGTGTCCCAGTTGCTGAGTACAGTGCTTAGGACTCAATGGACATGCGATAAATACATTGACTGATTTACCTTTTCAGTGTGTTGGGTTTTTTCTTTAATGGTATTTGTTAAATGCTCTCTCTGCACTATGCACTGTCCTAAGCTCTGGGATAGATAGAAGATAATCATGTTTGACACAGTCCTTGTCCTACACAGGGATCACAGTCTTAATCCCCATTTTACAGACGACATAACTGAGGCACAGAAAAGTTAAATGACTTGTCCAACGTCACAGAGCAGGAAAATGTTGGAGACAGGTTTAGAACCCAGGTCTTCCTAGGCCCATGCTCTTTCTTCTAAACCTCATTGCACCTACAGGTCACACTGCTTATACAGTGTGTTTGTGAAGTATGGAATAGCTAAACAGCGTGGCTCAGTGGAAAGAGCCCGGGCTTGGGAGTCAGAGGCCAGGGGTTCTAATCCCGGCTCCACCACCTGTCAGCTGTGTGACCTTGGGCAAGCCACTTCACTTCTCTGTGCCTCAGTTACCTCATCTGTAAAATGGGGATTAAGACTGTGAGACTCACATGGGACAACTTCATTACCCTCTATCTACCCCAACCCTTAGAACAGTGTTCGGCACATAGTAAGCGCTTAACAAATACCAACATTATTATTGTTATTATTATTATTATTATGCATCCTCTGTATTTCACAGGTGACGAAACTGGTGCTCAGCCAGTTTATGTAACTAATTTAGTATCATAGTATTAACAGAGAAGTAACATGGCCTAGTGGAAAGAGTACAGGCTTGGGAGCTAGAGAACCTAATTCCGGGTCTGTCACTTGTCTTCTGTGTGTCCTTGGCCAAATCACTTAACTTCATCTGTAAAATGAAGATTAAGACCATGAGCTCCATGTGGGACATGGACGGTGTCCAACCTGATTATCTTGCATCTACCCCAGTGATTAGTACAGTGCCTGGCATATAGTAAGTACTTAATAAATACAATTAAAAAAATAAAAAGACAGAGGTGAACAATTGATTATCCTTTGTCCCTGTTATCCATCCACCAAATGATGGTATCTACATTCTAGGGATGGCTTAACAATCCAACCAATCAGATCCTCACCCAGGTCATTACTTCTGGGAGTTGAAGCCGAGAAAAAACTCTAATTCCTCTTACTCTGAGTGGCAAAGTGCTGGGCACCCCTTCCTCATTATGTTGCTGAAAAATTTTGGCTCTGAAGGAAGTGAATGGATGATACTTGTAAGTTGTTTTTTTCCAAACACTGGAGGGATAAAGGCCTCCACACAGAGTGAATGGAGAGTAATTTTCCAGGGAGAAGACTTGAGCAAATACCCAGTCTTGACAATTCAGGTCAAAAGATCCAATACCTTTCAGTCAGTCAGCCAATCAATTAATAATAATTAATAAGTACCTACTGGGTGAGAGCACCATACTAAGTGCTTGGGAGAGGAAAGCGGAAGTGAAGGGAGTGGTCTCTCCTTACTAGCAGGGTTGAGGGCATGAGTTCTCCAGACAGGTGTGTTCCTGGGAACCCCCAAAGGTTTGCCTCAGGCTCCGTGGGAGCAGACATCTAGTCTCCCAGGAGCTGAGATTCAGCATCTAGTTGACTGACCTTTCTCAGCTAACTGAATGCTGGCTTGGAATTTGGCAGCTTGAAGCTTCCACAGGCTCCCAGAAATCATCAGGGGAGAATAGTGCTTGGCACATAGTAAGCGCTTAACGAAGACCATCATTACTATTTCCCCCACAGCAGGGTTGCCAATTGCTGAGAGTGATTTTTACAAACTGTATGAAAAATAAGCCAGAATTTCAAACTTTTTTTAAGTGACATAATTCTACATAGCATAATATGTTAAGTGGTCCTCGGTTGTAGCATTTACTAGGTGATGCGGAATGCCCGGCTCTCAGGGTTAGAGTTCTGCAAGATGCCCAAGCCGGGCATAGGGGTAAGTGGTCGGGGGCATTAGAGGTAAGTAGAAACTGTCTAGAAACCACAGCTCAGCTACCCACTCCCTTCCTTCATCCTTTCCTCCTTCTGGAGGCTAACTGGACTAAGGATAGGAGGAAATGGTGCCAAGGAGGAAAGGAGAGTAAGGAGGATGTGAGGGAAGGAAGAGGGATATAGGAAAGAGGGCAATAAGGAAGAAATGGTGGGGGGAAAGGGTGAATATGGAGTAAGGGAGGGAGGAAAGGAGGAAGAAGGGGAGGGAAAGGAGTAGAGTAAGGAGGAGCGGGGAAGAATGGAGAAGAGTGGTTAAAGGAGGGGGGAAGAGGATAAAAAAAGTATAAAGGAAAAGAAAGGTGATAAAGAGGGGAAATGGTGGGGGAGAGAGCTGAGAAGGAAGGAAGTAAAGGGGAGAGTATAAATTACTTCCCTTTCAACTCTCTCCACTTCCCCATTTCCCTCACTGCCCTTTCCCTAGCCAGACAGGCTCGAGGCCCCAGCTGCATGATTTGAAAAGTAGGGTGCGGATCCAAGAAAGAGAAGTGGCACCTGAACAGAATTTGCAAAACTGAGGGCTCATAGCTAAGGACTGGAATGAAGGGAGGAGAAGGGAAAGGAGAAGTAGAGGGATGAGGAAGGCAAGGAGGAGAAAGAGGAGGAGGAGGGGGCAGCAGTGATAGGGAGTTCACTTAATCCAGCGGCAGTAGTTGTGGCTAGATAGTGACTCTTTCACTGGTCATGAAGGGTAGGGGCCATGTGGCTCAAGTTGAGGGGATGGAGATGCCATCACCCCTGACTAGCCAGAGAGAGCAGGGCTGGTTGGCATATGCACTGTGAGCCCATTGTTGGGTAGGGATTGTCTCTGTTGCCAAATTGTATTTTCTAAGCACTTAGTACAGTGCTCTGCATACAGTAAGCGCTCAATAAATACAATTGAATGAATATGAATTCCTGCTCCTGCCTGTCTCATTGTCCCAGCAACTGGAGTCATCCATATGCCCAAGAACAGAAGGGCTCTGTGCAGTGAGGGGGCTGTACTGCCAGGCACAGCAACCACGATCCTCCTGCCACTGCAAACCTGACATAACAACCGACAGGATTAAGGATATTGCAGTATATTTACAGGCTTTACAGACCCAACCCATTTTAGGTCGCTTTTACTCACTGAATTTATGGACTGTTGTCAACCTTTTGCATCAGTCCACTGATGTATTGAGTCTTCCTGCTGAATAAATAGTATTCTACAGGAAGCAACATTGTCTTTCTTGAACCTTGGATTTGTTTAATTTTAGTGCTTCTGAGTTACTGGAAAAAGCAATGTTTTCCATGGATATTGGGAGTAACTTCCCTTATAACAGGCTCTAAAAGCTTTCAATCACATTGCTGATTGTGTTACATAGCATTCTGGTTGAACCCCTGGCTTCCTGCTTTGCTGGTATGCTTGATTTTTAAATTCTGTTTCTCTGGAGATTAGTTTCTCATTTAGTTTTGTTTCTCACAGGGCATAGTGAGAACCTTTTGGGTGCTTCTAGCTCAGATGGCCCACTTATTTATCACTTCACATTTCATATTTTCATGTCCTGTCTGTGACCACGGAGTTTGGGTGAAAAAAAGAGACCCATGTTGTGTGGCAATCAAGTGTGTCAGTCCAAGGGAAAGAAAGTAGAATGGAAATATAGAATTCTCAGCTTCTGCCCAGCAGGCTAATTAAATGGTCGTGGGAAAAAACTCAGTTGGCACCCTGCCTCGTTAACACTCTGAGAGGTCATTTAAGTGCTTATATCTGGACTCTGGGTCCTGCATGACTGTACTCTCTCAAGAAAGAGTATTCTTTTACCATGTGCCCACAATTTTGGTCAGAACTGGAGTGTTCAGAGAGAAAAATTGGCCACAGGACAGTTGAACTATTCTTTTTCAGGTGATTTATTGACATCTGAACAATGTCAATTTTAATTTCAATGTTTATCAGAAGACAACTCATCAGAGTACTTCATGAACTGCATGGCATTTTTAAGTTAAGTGTTGTTGATTATTTTCATGCACAAAGGCTCATAGGTAAAACTTAAATTAGGACTAAGTGCTCAGCCTCCAGCCCTGGGTGGCTTCACTACTATAGGCTTGGCAATTTCCTGATGGTAGGCTGATGAGACAGTCCAATTACAAAACGGCAAAAATCCAATTGTGGACATGAAAAGACTGGAGAATGTTCTGGAGGAAGTGTGTAATGGAAACAATGTGTTCTGCTCTCTGGGGAAGTGAGGGAGGTTCGGGGGTGGGGAGGCTACCTCTTTCTTCTTTCTCTGTTTCCTGGTCTGTGATTTTGAGTAAGGGATGACATTAATATTTATGGCAATCTCTTTGATCTAAGATTGCACAGTGAGGATTCAAGGTTGGTGGAAACTGCTCTCATCTTAAAAATTTCCCGACAATACGAATTCCCACAGCCCCAGTAACACCCCTCTGTATTTTCACTCCACCAAAAAGCTGCTTCTGCAGAGCTCCCCATATCTGCAGAGACTAGGGGATACAGCAGGGTGAAGGTGAATATACCTTTAAAACTGTACCCTCCAGCTTTCACTCTGCCCTCTGATTGGGAGGAGGAAGGGGAGAAGAGTTGGGAGCTCAGGGTTGTCATGTTCTCGCTGAGCTGCAAACTCCTTTGCTCCTACATTTCCTTTTTGCTGCACTTCTTAGCAGGTGTCAGTTAGTCACATTCCCCCTCCGGTAGGGCTCCAGCAGAGGTGTGCCTTTTATTTTTGCTGGGCCACTAAGGACTCTGGAGCCTTCCTCAATAGATTCACAACAAGGCTGAATTGTCCTTTATATTTTTAATCACTTATTCAGCTATGCATCTTGATATGTTTGTGCCATTTTCTGTTGTGTCTTTGTTTTTCCTCCTGCTCCCTCTACTTGTAAGTCATTATTGGAAGTCTGCACTTGCCCATGAAATGTAAACTCCTTGAGCACAGGGAACATAGAGCTTGCTTTTTTTGCACACTCAAAAGTACCCAGGACAGTGCTTCACATTTAGTAGCTACTCAGTTGTATTTTTAATGGTACTTGTTAAGCACTTACTGTGTGATAGGCACTGTTCAAAGCACTGGGGTAGATTCAAGGTAATCAGGTTGGACACAGTCCCTATTCCAAAAGGGACTCACAGTCTACTTAGAAGAGAATAGGATTTAATCCCCATTTTACAAATGAGGTAACCTAACTTGCACACTCTGCTCTTCTGTTGCCAACCTATATACTGTTCCTTGAGCTCATCTACCTTACATCCGACCCCTTCTTTACATCCTGCCTCTGGTCTGGAGCCCCTACCCCTTCATATATGACAAACCAAACACTCTCCCTATCTACAAAGCCTTACTAAAATCACATGTCTTCCAAGAAGCCTTCCCTGACTGAGCCCTCATTTTCCCTACTTCCTCTCAGGCAATCAATCAATCCATGTAATTTATTGAGCGCTTACTATATGAAGAGGACTAGAAGAGTACAGTATGACAGAATTAGTAGACATGTTCCCCTCACATAACAAGCTTACGGTCTAGAGGGGGAGACAGACATTGATATGAATAAGTAATCTGTAATATACAGTACAAAGATGTGTATCTAAGTGCTATGGGGCTGGGGGTGGAAGAATAACAAGTGTCCAAAGGTCACAGATCCAAGTGCATAGATAATACAAAAGGGAGAGTGAGCCAGGGAAAAGAAGGCTTATTTGGGGAAAGCCTCTTGGAGAAGGTGTGACCTTAATAAAGCTTTGAAGGGGGAGAGTGGTGGTCTGGTTTAACTGGAGGGGGATGGAGTTCCAGGCAAGGGGGAGGGTGTGGGAAAGCAGTTGGCATTGAGGTAGATGAGATCAGGGCGCAGTGAGTAAGCTGGCACTATAGGAGCAGAGTGTGCAGGATGGGCTGTAGTAGGAGATGAGTAAGGTGAGCTAGGGTGGGAGAAGCTGATTGACTGCTTTAAAACTCACAGTAAAGAGTTGCTGTTTGATGAGGAGGTGGAAGGACAGTATTGGAGGTTCTTGAGGTGTGGGGAAATATGGACTGAATGTTCTTCTTGAAATATGATTTGTGCAGCAGAGTGGGGACTGGATTGGGGGGAGACTGGAGGCTGGGAGGTCAGTGAGGAGGCAGATTCAGTAGTCAAGGCAGGATAGGAAAAGTTCCTGGATGAGCATGGTAACAATTTGGATGGACTGGATAGGATGGATTTTAGCAGTGTTGTGACGGTAGAACAGACAGGATTTGGTGACAGATTGAATATGATTGTAATGAGAGAGATGAATTGAGGACAACTCCAAGGTTATGGGCTTCTAAGATATTGAGGATAGTGGTGTTGTTTACGGTGATGAGAAAGACAAGGGAGGACAGGATTTGAATGGGAAGATAAGGGATTCAGTTTTTAGCATGTTTAGTTTTGTTTAGTGTTTCCCTTCTCGGTCATTGATTCACTTGGATCTATACCTCTTAAGCACTTGATATCCACCCTACCCTCAGCCTCATAGCACTTCTGTATATATCCAGAATTTTTCTTCAATTTCTGTCTCCCCCTCTATACTGAAAGCTCCTTAGGGGCAGGGAATGTGTCTACCAACTCTGTTCTATTGTCCTCTCCCAAGTACTTAGTACAGTGCTCAGCATACAGTAAATGCTTAATAAATACTACTGATTGATTTGGAAAGTGACTTGCCCAAGGGCACACAGCAGACAAGTGGCAGAATTAGAACCCAGATCCTCTGGCTCCCAGCCTGTTGCTTTTTCCATTAGGCCACTCTTCATCCCTGATAATTACTTGACTGATTGAGGCAGGCAGCCCAATGTAGCAGAATCTACCTGCCCATGGGGCTATACCCCCTTTGCCCATTTGACAGAGCAACCCAGTTGTGGCGAGTCACCTAATGAAAGCAGCAACCAAACAAGTACTTAGAGAGGAATTCTCCTTCTGATTTGGCACCAAAGGAGATTTTTTTTCTCTCACACTCATTTTACAAGTCACCTTTAAGGCATATCAGGAACCATTTTTGCTTACTCCAGCTTTTAAAAAATGAATTGTATTGTACTTGTCAGGTTTGAAAATGTATTGTTATTGCTCAGTGCTTTGAGTCAATGGGTGAAAAACACTTTGCGAAATGAAGTTGTAGCTGTTTCTGGATATATTCAATCTTAGGCCTTTTAGCCCATGCTTTCAGAAACTGCCTATTGCCTCTCTTGTAGATAAAGCATCCTCTTTGAACTAGCTTGCAAAACACAATTCTCACAACACAAACTTGGCCTGTGATGCTTGAGAGACATTCAGAAAGCTCCCGTAGTTCACCCAGTCATGCTCTTCTGCACAATAACAGCACAGAGGCGATTTTCAATGCCTTGTTTTTTTATTATAAGTAAAAAATATTGTAAACTGGGCAAGGTTTCCAGAAATGTGTTATCTGGTGGAAAGAGCACAGGATGAGAAGCCACATAGAATAGTGGCTAGAACACAGGTCTGGGAGTGAGAAGGTCTTGGATTCTAATCCCAGATCCCCTACTAGTCTACTGCGTGACCTTGTGAAAGTCACTTCACTTCTCTGTGCCTCAGTTACCTCATCTGTAAAATGGGGATTAAGACTGTGAGCCCGACGTGGGACAGGGACTATGTCCAAACCAATTTTCTTGTATCCACCCCAGTGCTTAGTACACTGTATAGCATGTAGTAAGCAGTTAACAAATACCATAATTATTATTTTTATTATTATTAATTAAAGGAGGAGAATGTGGCTTAGTGGAGGGAGCAAAGAGTGAGAAATCAGGAGACTTGGTTTCTACTCTCACATCTGCCCCTAGCCTGCAGCTGACTTAGATCAAATAACTTAGTTCCTCTGAGCCTCAGCTTCCTTGTAAACTGGAGATTCAATACCCGCTCCCGCATCTTAGATTGTGAGCACAGTGTGGCAGAGGGGCTGCATCCATTCTGATGATCCTGTACCTATTCCAGTGCTTAGCCCAGGACTTTGACAAAGAGGAAGGACCTAGTAAATACCATCACTAAATGAAAACAGGATACTGGGTTCTAGTCCCAGTTCTGCCATTGGCCTGCAGGGTGACCTGGGAAAAGTTGTTTTTATTTAAATTAATATCTGTCTCTCCCAGCAGCCTGGAGGGGCTGGCAGTAGCAGAAGCAAGGCCCAAAAAAATCTGGGTTCAAGGATAGAGAGGCAGGCAGGTCTGCTAGGACTTTAAGTGGAAGAAAGAACCACTGGGGTCTGCAAATGCCAGAACAGCTGATTGCCTTGGATTGCTCTTTGTACTCCAACTGTACTATTTCCCCCATCTCCTGGATCCCCCACCCGACCCTCAGGTCCTCCTGACTCTTCCAGAGCCAATGGAGCCAGCTCCTCCCACCTCTCCTCCAGCCCCCTTGCTCATTATGGAGTAGCTGCTTATGAACATGAAGGTGGACTGAGTCACTGTCAAACTGTAATATGTCCCTCTCCTCTGGATCCCTCCAGATCCAGAAGCAGCATGGCCTAGTGGATAGAGCTGGGTCCTGGGAGTTAGTTGAGTTTTGATACTGGATCACCACTTGTCTACTGTGTGACCCTGGACAAGTCACTTCTCTGGTCCTCAGTTACCTCATCTGTAAAATGGGAATTAAGACTGTGAGCCCTCTGAAGGACAGGGACTGTGTCAGGGACTGTGTCCAAACTGATTTGCTTGTATCCACCCTGATGCTTAGCATAAGTGCCTAGCAAGTATTAAGCTCATAACAAATGCAATTATTATTATTATTAGACATTATTATTATTATTATTAGACAACCTTTCATCCATGACCTTTTCCTCTCCCGCTCTCTCCTCCTCCTCGCCCTTTCGGAAACGTGGCTCTCTCCCAAAGACACGGTCTCCGCCGCCGCTCTCTCCAGCGGAGGCCTCTCCTTCTCCCACTCCCCCAGACTCACCGGTAAGGGAGGAGGCGTCGGCTTCCTCCTCTCGCCCCGTTGCCGCTTCCGCACTATCCCTCCTCCCCCCTCCCTCTCCTTCCCCTCCTTCGAAGCCCATATCATTCGCCTCTACCACCCACTCCAGTTACTTGTCGCCGTCATCTACCGCCCTCCCGGTCCCACCTCCGACTTCTTCAACCACCTTGACCCCTTTCTCACCTTCCTTCTCTCCTTCTCTCTGCCCACTCTGATCCTTGGAGACTTCAACATCCATACGGATGTACCCGACGACTCCTCTGCCGCCCGCCTGCTATCCCTCCTCAACTCTGCTGACCTCCTCCTCCACCATACCGCGCCCACTCACCGACTCGGTCACACCCTCGATCTTGTCATCTCCTACCGCTGCACTATCTCCTCCCTCACCAACTCTGAAATCCCTCTCTCTGACCATAACCTTCTCACCTGCCTCATATCTCACACTCCCTCCCCCTGCAAATCTTCGCTACTGCCCCACAGAGACCTCCGCTCTCTCGATCCCATCCGTCTTTCCAATAGCATCTCTCCTCACCTTGCAGCCCTGTCCTCTCTTCCCACTCTCGAGGAGCGGGTCTCCGCTCTCAACTCCACCCTCTCTACTCATCTCGACTCTCTCGCCCCTCTTTTCCTCCGCCGCTCTCGCTCCACTAACCCACAGCCCTGGATCACCTCCTCCGTCCGCCTCCTACGCTCCTATGCTCGAGCTGCTGAGCGCTGCTGGCGAAAGTCCAAGCACCAAGCCGACCTCACACACTTCAAATTTATCCTTTCCTGCCTTAACTCTGCCCTCTCCTCTGCCAGGCAAAGCTTCTTCTCCTCCCTCATCGACACCCATGCCCGTCACCCCCGCCGATTGTTCCGGACCTTTAACTCTCTCCTTAGGCCCCCTGTTCCTCCCCCTTCCCCATCTCTCATCCCCAATGATCTGGCCACCTATTTCCTCACGAAAATCAACACGATCAGGTCTGAGCTCCCCAAAGTCACCCCTCCGCCTCTCCCCTCCCCCCCACCAACCCCCTCCCCTACTTTCCCATCCTTCCCTGCAGTATCCTCAGAGGAGATCTCCTCCCTCCTCGCAAGTGCCACCCCCTCCACCTGCGCCTCGGACCCCATTCCCTCTCACCTTCTTAAAACCATCGCCCCTGCCCTCCTCCCTTCCTTAACTTCTATTTTTAACCACTCAATCTCCAAGGGCTCCTTCCCCTCTGCCTTCAAACATGCCCACGTCTCCCCCTTCCTAAAAAAACCCGCTCTTGACCCCACTTCCCCCTCCAGTTATCGTCCTATCTCCCTACTACCCTTCCTTTCCAAAATCCTAGAACGAGTCGTCTACAATCGATGCCTAGAATTCCTTAACTCCCATTGTCTCCTAGACCCCCTCCAATCTGGCTTCCGTCCCCTCCACTCTACCGAGACTGCTCTCTCTAAGGTCACCCATGACCTCCTTCTTGCCAAATCCAATGGCTCCTACTCCATTCTGATCCTCCTTGACCTCTCTGCTGCCTTTGACACTGTCGACCATCTCCTCCTCCTCCGTACCTTATCTCACCTTGGCTTCACGGACTCTGTCCTCTCCTGGTTCTCCTCTTACCTCTCTGGCCGATCATTCTCGGTCTCCTACGCTGGAGCCTCCTCCCCCTCCCATCCTTTAACTGTTGGAGTTCCTCAAGGGTCAGTTTTTGGCCCTCTTCTGTTCTCCATTTACACTCACTCCCTTGGTGAACTCATCCGCTCTCACGGCTTTGACTACCATCTCTACGCAGATGACACGCAGATCTACATCTCCGCCCCTGTCCTCTCCCCCTCCCTTCAGGCTCGCATCTCCTCCTGCCTCCGGGACGTCTCCACCTGGATGTCGGCCCGCCACCTAAAACTCAACATGAGCAAGACTGAGCTCCTCATCTTCCCTCCCAAACCCGGTCCTCTCCCAGACTTCTCTATCACCGTGGATGGCACGACCATCCTTCCCGTCCCGCAGGCCCGCAATCTCGGTGTCATCCTTGACTTGTCCCTCTCGTTAACCCCACACATCCTATCTGTTACCAAGACCTGCCGGTTTCACCTCTACAATATCGCCAAGATCCGCCCTTTCCTCTCCACCCAAACGGCTACCTTACTGTTACGGGCTCTCGTTATATCCCGGCTAGACTACTGTGTCAGCCTTCTCTCTGACCTCCCTTCCTCCTCTCTCGCCCCGCTCCGGTCTATTCTTCACTCCGCTGCCCGGCTCATCTTCCTGCAGAAACGATCTGGGCATGTCACTCCCCTTCTTAAACAACTCCAGTGGTTGCCTATCGACCTCCGCTCCAAACAAAAACTCCTCACTCTAGGCTTCAAGGCTCTCCATCACCTTGCCCCTTCCTACCTCTCCTCCCTTCTCTCTTTCTACCGCCCACCCCGCACACTCCGCTCCTCTGCCGCCCACCTCCTCACCGTCCCTCGGTCTCGCCTATCCCGCCGTCGACCCCTGGGTCACGTCCTCCCGCGGTCCTGGAACGCCCTCCCTCCTCACCTCCGCCAAACTGATTCTCTTTCCCTCTTCAAAACCTTACTTAAAAATCACCTCCTCCAAGAGGCGTTCCCAGACTGAGCTCCTCTTCCCCCTCTACTCCCTCTGCCATCCCCCCTTTACCTCTCCGCAGCTAAAGCCTCATTTTCCCCTTTTCCCTCTGCTCCTCCACCTCTCCCGTCCCATCCCCACAGCACTGTACTTGTCCGCTCAACTGTATATATTTTCGTTACCCTATTTATTTTGTTAATGAATTGTACATCACCTTGATTCTATTTAGGGAAGCAGCGTGGCTCAGTGGAAAGAGCATGGGCTTTGGAGTCAGGGCTCATGAGTTCGAATCCCAGCTCTGCCACTTGTCGGCTGTGTGACTGTGGGCAAGTCACTTAACTTCTCTGTGCCTCAGTTCCCTCATCTGTAAAATAGGGATTAAGACTGTGAGACCCACGTGGGACAACCTGATTCCCCTATGTCTACCCCAGCGCTTAGAACAGTGCTCGGCACATAGTAAGCGCTTAACAAATACCAACATTATTTAGTTGCCATTGTTTTTACGAGATGTTCTTCCCCTTGACGCTGTTTAGTGCCATTGTTCTTGTCTGTCCGTCTCCCCCGATTAGACTGTAAGCCCGTCAAACGGCAGGGACTGTCTCTATCTGTTGCCGACTTGTTCATCCCAAGCGCTTAGTACAGTGCTCTGCACATAGTAAGCGCTCAATAAATACTATTGAATGAATGAATGAATGAATGAATTAGACTGTAAGCTCACTTTAGTCAGGGAATGTGCCTACCAACTCTGTTAATCGTACTCTTCCAACCACTCAGTTCAGTGCTCTGCACAGAATAAGTGCTCAATAAATGCCACTGATTGATTAATTAAACTCTTAGAGCTTCAGGTTCCTTACCTGAATAGTGGGGATAGTCACTCATTACTATCCTTCTGTACCTTACAGGATGGTTGGGAGGACAAAAAAAGTAAGTAGCATAGTGGTCTATAAACACTCAGTAAATACCATTGATTGATTGACTGAAAAGAAGTTAAGAGGTGTAAAAGTATTATGCAAATTCAAGGCATTATGTGAATAATTCCATACTCAGGGTGGATAGCCTGCATTGCCAGAGGACATTTCCTGAGTGTGGATGATGATGATGATAATTATGATGATGATAATATGTTCAGCACTTACTATGTGCCAAACACTGTACTAAGCCCTGGAGTCGATACCAGATAATCAGGAAGAACACAGTCCCTGTCTCACATAGCACCCACAGTCTGAAGGGGAAGGGGGCAGATGTTGAATCTCCATTTTACAGATGAAGAAACTGAGGCACAGAAAAGTGAAGTGACATGCCCAAAGTCACACAGGAGAAAAGTGGTAGAGCCAGGATTAGTACATCGGTCCTCTTACTCCCAAACTTGTGCTTTTTCCACTAGGGTTCGCTGATGCCTCAGGGCACCCAAGGACGAACTGTCTTGCAAACCATGTGCATACACATTGGTCTTGCATTCAGGGACAGGGCTCTGTCAGGACCACAGTCTTCGACAGTGAAGGACAGCTAGGTACACAATAGGTCTGTGGCTTCCAAGGCTCTAATCTATGACTCTGCCTATAAATGAAAAACATCCAGTAGACTTTTGTTGTTCATATTCCTCCAGTTAAAATGTGGGCTATGACCTGTTCCTCCTTCCCCCTTCTCTGATTTGTTCCGCCACACCCTGGCCAGATCTGATTGATAGGAAAATCTGATTGTTGAGTCTCCTGTGTCAGTGACTTAGTCTGTTCTGGTTGAGTGGTGGTGGTTCAGGGCTGATGGGGATGCTTAATTTGGACCTATTTCACCCCCTTTTCACATGTCCTTTCATGTACATTCTCACAGAGTATCCCTTCTCCTCCCACCAAACTGCCAGGTGAGCTCCCTCCTATGAACACGCAGTCTACACTCTATCCTGCTTGACTGTTTGTTGCTTCTTATGGCTCTCCCTAAGGACCCAGGCTTCTGGCTCCAGGAAAATTAAAGGATAAATAGGTTTCTGTGGCCTCTGTGGAGGAGACTCAGAGGATGTTTAGGAGAATAACACCTGCCCCCTCACTTCAGCACCCCCACCATGGCTGCCACCATGAGTTTCATTTATGCAGCAGCCAAGTGAGGTGGTATAGGGAGGTGAGCTGCCAGGAACCCAGGCTTCCAGCTCTAGGAAAATTGGGGGTAAAAAGATGGATGCTGTTCCATGAAAATTGGTGAATTGGGAAAATGGGTGGTCTCAGGAAGGGGGTCCTGCGATTGAGGAAGTCCCACCTGGCTTCTCCCCGACTCCCACCTCCTCCTCATTAGGATGGCGGAAATTGAACCTTAGTAGACTTGAGAAATGAAATGAGTGCTTTTTAATACTGCTTCTAAAATGATCAATCTTGGGGAAATTTGCCAAATTGGAAGATTGTGGTCTATCCAGTCAAATTAGCTTCAGGGTACTTGGACGGCCCTTGCTGCACACACACCCACCTAAACATCAAAGTGTATACTTGCCTTGCTCTTATCTATCGGGGATTGTCTCTATTTGTTGCTGAATTGTACTTTCCAAGCATTTAGTACAGTGCTCTGCACAAAGCAAGAGCTCACTAAATACGATTGAATGAATGAATGAAATCTATTTTATCAACACAGTGTTCACACCCTTCCTCCTGCCTGGATCTCCCTTTCCTTTCACCTCCCCAGCTTCATTTCTCTATCCCCAAAATCACGTTGAGCTCCCCTGAGATCAGGTTATTTTCTCTCCCCAAACTGTGGCATACACCCTAGCATTGTGAAAGCCTACCTTTCATATTCTGAGAAGGATTTAATCTTTTATTGCTTAAGACTTCAGGTTTATTTCTTCTCAAAACTGAAAGACAGAGGAACTTTTCAACATAGGATAACAAAGGCCTTTGAAAAATGAAAATGGACAGTAATTTCTTTATGGGCAGGGATTGTGTCTACCAACTCTATTGTACTGTACTTTCCCAAGAACTTTGTACAGTGTTCTGCACAAAGTAGCACTCAGTAAATACCACTGATTAATTGGATACAATTTAAATTTATTGAATGATTTGTGAAGGCAGGGGGCTGAACTCCTAAACTACTTACTGAGATCTTGATTTCTCTAAAAGAAACCTTTTTTGACCATCCTATGACAACAGTTTTCTTAGTTACTGAAAATATTCATGCCAATGGCAATATTTATGATGCTTTCAAAATTTGCACATTAAATTCATTTGGAGCTGAAATTTTCCATTAAGTGTATTTCCTCAGTAAATTTCTTCAGCCTATTATTCTGCCATTTTTGTACATAAGAAATTTAGGGCAGTGCTTGTTTTAATCCAATACAATATTTTAACACTCATTACTGCCTCTGTGGTTAGGTCGATTATGAAAGCTGACAAGGTGCTCAAATTAGTTTGTGCTGACATCCAAAATGTCCTCTGCAAATAGATTCACTGTTGCAAGACTCACCGTTGGGCCATTTAGTACTTTTCTCTAATATAAATTGGTTTTCTCCCGTTAAAGGACCAGCAAAATGTCTGGCAAAAATGTCGATTTATGTCATCAACAATCCTAACCTGAATCAATCGATAGCATTTATGAGCACTTCTGGGTACAGAGCACTGTACTCAACTTTTGGGTGTGTACAATACAACAGAGTGAATAGACAGGATCCCTGCCCTCAAGGATTTTACATCTAACACTTTCCCTTGGACTCTTTTCTACTCCTCATTTGCTGACATACAAAGGATGACAGAGCAGATTGGAATTTTTAATTGAATATTCAAATGATTATCTCCCAAAATAAGTTTAAGACCCTTGAGGGCAAGGATTGATTGATTGCTCAATGTGGGCAGGGAACACATTTAGAACAGCGCTTGGCACATAGTAAACGCTTAACAAATATATCAATATTGTTATGTCTACCAACTCTATTATATTGTACTCTCCCAAGTACTTAGTACAGTGCTCTGCACACAATAATTGCTCAGTAAATATGAGAGATTGATATCATTTTTTCCACCAGTGTTTGTGTTTTTGACTCTATGGTGATAATTTGGTTTAGAAAAAAGAATTCGAGTATATAATCCTGGAGAATTATGACACACAAATGGATTCCTGAGTACTGAAAATTCTGTCCTCATGGCTGTATCAACCCACTGGGAACTAAGCTATGTATAGCACAGTACTTATTACTTTGCCGGCCCCCCCCGCCAAGATGTTGGAGTTGTGAGACAGAGTATTAATGGTCAGGTCCTGAGATTCAGTGCTCTGCACATAATAAACACTCAGTAAGTACCATTGATTGATTTATTGATTCAGGGAATACCAGAAATCATATCATATATATCATTCATATCATTCATCCATACCAATCTATCATTGTGCACCTACTATGTGCAAATCACTGTAATAGCTTGAGTGGGGGTACAGCAGAGTAAGCAGACACAGACCTTACCCTCAAGAGTCTTACAATCTAGCAGGAAAGACAGATACCAAAATAATTACAGACAGAAGGAGGAAGGAAAAAGGGACTATGTATATGATAGTGTTTAAGTAATAGGATATATAAATGCATAAGTATTACATCAGTGCTTATGCCCTCAACTGCCACTTCAACACTTCTGTTTATGTATGTATATATATATGTATATTCATATATATATTTGTGTGTGTGTTTGTATACATATTTACATATATATTACAGATATAAGAGAGAAGCAGCATGGCATAGTGGATAGAGCATGGGCCTAAGAGTCAGGAGGTCATGGGTTCTAATCCCAGCTCCAACAGGTGTCTGTTGTGTGACTTGGGCAAGAAGCAGTGTGGCTCAATGGAAAGAGCCTGGGCTTCAGAGTCAGAGGTCATGGGTTCGACTCCCAGCTCTGCCACTTGTCAGCTGTGTGACTGTGGGCAAGTCACTTAACTTCTCTGGGCCTCAGTTCCCTCATCTGTAAAATGGGAATTAACTGTGAGCCTCACGTGGGACAACCCGATGACCCTGTATTTACCCCAGCGCTTAGAACACTGCTCTGCACATAGTAAGCGCTTAACAAATACCAACATTATTACTTCCCTTCTCTGTGGCTCAGTTACCTTATCTGTAAAATTGGGATTGAGACTACCCTCCCGCCCCTTCCTATCCTCCCCTTCCCCTTCCCCCCTCTCGCTCAGCTCTTTCCCGCTCTCTCCTCTGTCTCCTCCCCCCCCGCCCTAGAACCCCACTTTACCAGCGCTACCCCTCTTCCCCCTCCCCCTCCTCTCCCCCCCACGAAACTCCCTCCTCACCCCCTCCCCCCTTCTCTCTTCCCCACCCACGCCCCATCCCAATCCTCCTGTCTCACCGCTACCCCTCATTCTCCTCTCCCCGTCCAGGGCCCCGCCACCTCCTTCCCATCCAAACCCTCCCCTCCCCCCGCCCTTCCCCCCCTCCCTCCCTTGCACCCACAGCTACTTTGAAGTGTGGCCTCTGGAACCCCCACTCTATTACAGGTAAACTACCTTTCGTCCACGACCTTTTCCTCTCCCGCTCTCTCCTCCTCCTCGCCCTTTCAGAAACGTGGCTCTCTCCCGAAGACACGGTCTCCGCCGCTGCTCTCTCCAGCGGAGGCCTCTCCTTCTCCCACTCCCCCAGACTCACCGGTAAGGGAGGAGGCGTCGGCTTCCTCCTCTCACCCCGTTGCAGCTTCCGCACTATCCCTCCTCCCCCCCCCCTTCCCCTCCTTCGAAGCCCATATCATTAGCCTCTAACACCCCCTCCAGATACTTGTCGCTGTCATCTACCGCCCTCCCGGTCCCACCTCCGACTTCTTCAACCACCTTGACCCCTTTCTCACCTTCCTTCTCTCCTTCTCTCTGCCCACTCCGATCCTTGGAGACTTCAACATCCATATGGATGTACCCGACGACTCCTCTGCCGCCCGCCTGCTATCCCTCCTCGACTCTGCCGACCTCCTCCTCCACCATACCGCGCCCACTCACCGACTCGGTCACACCCTCGATCTCGTCATCTCCTACCGCTGCACTATCTCCTCCCTCACCAACTCTGAAATCCCTCTCTCTGACCATAACCTTCTCACCTGCCTCATCTCTCACACTCCCTCCCCCTGCAAATCTTCATTACTGCCCCACAGAGACCTCCGCTCTCTCGATCCCATCTGTCTTTCCAAAAGCAACTCTCCTCACCTTGCCGCCCTGTCCTCACTTCCCACTCTCGATGATCAGGTCTCCGCTCTCAACTCCACCCTCTCTACTCATCTCGACTCTCTCGCCCCTCTTTTCCTCCGCCGCTCTCGCTCCACTAACCCACAGCCCTGGATCACCTCCTCCGTCTGCCTCCTACACTCCTATGCTCGAGCTGCTGAGCGCTGCTGGCGAAAGTCCAAGCACCAAGCCGACCTCACACACTTCAAATTTATCCTTTCCTGCCTTAACTCTGCCCTCTCCTCCGCCAGGCAAAACTTCTTCTCCTCCCTCATCGACACCCATGCCCGTCACCCCCGCCGATTGTTCCGGACCTTTAACTCTCTCCTTAGGCCCCCTGTTCCTCCCCCTTCCCCATCTCTCATCCCCAATGATCTGGCCACCTATTTCCTCACGAAAATCAACACAATCAGGTCTGAGCTCCCCAAAGTCACCCCTCTGCCTCTCCCCTCCCCCCCCCACCAACCCTCTCCCCTACTTTCCCATCCTTCCCTGCAGTATCCTCAGAGGAGATCTCCTCCCTCCTCGCAAGTGCCACCCCCTCCACCTGCGCCTCGGACCCCATTCCCTCTCACCTTCTTAAAACCATCGCTCCTGCCCTCCTCCCTTCCTTAACTTCTATTTTTAACCACTCAATCTCCAATGGCTCCTTCCCCTCTGCCTTCAAACATGCCCATGTCTCCCCTATCCTAAAAAAACCCGCTCTTGACCCCACTTCCCCCTCCAGTTATCGCCCTATCTCCCTACTACCCTTCCTTTCCAAAATCCTAGAACGAGTCGTCTACAATTGCTGCTTAGAATTCCTTAACTCCCATTCTCTCCTGGACCCCCTCCAATCTGGCTTCCGTCCCCTCCACTCTACCGAGAGTGCTCTCTCTAAAGTCACCCATGACCGCCTTCTTGCCAAATCCAATGGCTCCTACTCCATTCTGATTCTCCTTGACCTCTCTGCTGCCATTGACACTGTCGACCATCTCCTCCTCCTCCATACCTTATCTTACCTTGGCTTCACGGACTCCGTCCTCTCCTGGTTCTCCTCTTACCTCTCTGGCCGGTCATTCTCGGTCTCCTTCGCTGTCACCTCCTCCCCCTCCCATCCTTTAACTGTTGGAGTTCCTCAAGGGTCAGTTCTTGGCCCTCTTCTGTTCTCCATTTACACTCACTCCCTCGGTGAACTCATTCGCTCTCACGGCTTTGACTACCATCTCTACACAGATGACACGCAGATCTACATCTCCGCCCCTGTCCTCTCCCCCTCCCTTCAGGCTCGCATCTCCTCCTGCCTCCAGGACGTCTCCACCTGGATGTCGGCTTGCCACCTAAAACTCAACATGAGCAAGACTGAGCTCCTCATCTTCCCTCCCAAACCCGGTCCTCTCCCAGACTTCTCTATCACCGTGGATGGCACGACCATCCTTCCCGTCTCTCAGGCCCGCAATCTCGGTGTCATCCTTGACTCATCTCTCTCGTTCACCCCACACATCCTATCTGTTACCAAGACCTGCCGGTTTCACCTTTACAATATCGCCAAGATCCGCCCTTTCCTCTCCACCCAAACGGCTACCTACTGCTACGGGCTCTTGTTATATCTCAGCTAGACTACCGTGTCAGCCTTCTCTCTGACCTCCCTTCCTCCTCTCTCGCCCCGCTCCGGTCTATTCTTCACTCCACTGCCCGGCTCATCTTCCTGCAGAAACGATCTGGGCATGTCACTCCCCTTCTTAAACAACTCCAATGGTTGCCTATCAACCTCCGCTCCAAACAAAAACTCCTCACTCTAGGCTTTAAGGCTCTACATCACATTGCCCCTTCCTACCTCTCCTCCCTTCTCTCTTTCTACCGCCCACCCTGCACGCTCCGCTCCTCTGCTGCCCACCTCCTCACCGTCCCTCGGTCTCGCCTATCCCAACGTCGACCCCTGGGCCACGTCCTCCCGCCGTCCTGGAACGCCCTGCCTCCTCACCTCCGCCAAACTGATTCTCTTCCCCTCTTCAAAACCTTACTTAAAACTCACCTCCTCCAAGAGGCCTTCCCAGACTGAGCTCCCCTTCTCCCTCTACTCCCTCTACCACCCCCCCCTTCACCTCTCCTCAGCTAAACCCTCTTTTACCCCTTTCCCTCTGCTCCTCCCCCCTCCCTTCCCATCCCCTCAGCACTGTACTCGTCCGCTTAACTGTATATATTTTCATTACCCTATTTATTTTGTTAATGAAATGTACATCACCTTGATTCTATTTAGTTGCCATTGTTTTAAGAGATGTTCTTCCCCTTGACTCTATTTATTGTCATTGTTCTTGTCTGTCCGTCTCCCCCGATTAGACTGTAAGCCCGTCAAACGGCAGGGACTGTCTCTATCTGTTGCCGACTTGTTCATTCCAAGCACTTAGTACAGTGCTCTGCACATAGTAAGCGCTCAATAAATACTATTGAATGAATGACTATGGGCCTTATGTGGGACAGGGACTCTGTCCAACCCAATTTACTTGTATCCACCTCAGTGCTGAGTACATGCCTGGTACACAGTAAACACTTAACAAATGTCCGAATTATTATTATTATTATTATGAAATTGATCAGGGAAGACCTTCTGGAAGAGATATAATAGAAGAGATCTGAAGATGGGAAAAGCTGTCAGGTTTGAAGTTGGTAGGAGTTCCTTGCAGGAGGAAGGGCCTGAGCAAAAGGTTGGCAGAACGAGAGATGAGAATGAAATACAGTGAGTTAGCTTGAGAGGAACAAAGTGAAAGCTGGGGTGTAGTAGGAGGAAAGAGTGAATTTGTAAGAAGGAGAGAGCTTTAGAAGCAGCATAGCTCAGTGGAAAGAGCCTGGGCTTCGGAGTCAGAGGTCATGGGTTCGACTCCCGGCTCTGCCACTTGTCAGCTGTGTGACTGTGGGCAAGTCACTTAACTTCTCTGTGCCTCAGTTCCCTCATCTGTAAAATGGGAATTAACTGTGAGCCTCACGTGGGACAACCCGATGACCCTGTATCTACCCCAGCACTTAGAACAGTGCTCTGCACATAGTAAGCGCTTAACAAATACCAACATTATTAAAGCCAATGGATAGGAGTTTCTGCTTCATCCTGAGAGAAAATGACAACCCCTAAAGGAGTAGAGAGATATGTGGAGAACAATGTTTTTAACTAATTATCCAGTCAGTGGAATGCAGAGAAGCTGGAGGTAGGGGGATCAGCAAGGAGGAAGTTGCACTAGTCACACTAATGGACCAGTTTGGAGACTGTTTGGGTGGAGAAGAACATTACGGTCCTCCACAACGTACTGAATATCGAGTTTGAAAGAAAGGGAGGAGTCAAGGATAATGTTTAGGTTGTAAGCTTTGGAGATGTAGTCAATGGTGGTATTGTCTACTGTGATGGAAAAACTTGTTGGAGGAGAAGATTTGGGAGCAAAAGATACAGAGTTCAGTTTTGGATATATTGAGCTTCAGTTGTCAGCTGGGAGTCCAGTGGACATGTCCTGGAAGCAAGAGGAGGTGCAAAATTGATTTGGGATTGGATTGAAGGCATATATATGATGATGAAGGCCATTAAGTGGACTCAAGGTGCATTCCAGCTAAAGTCACTGTTCAGGATGACAATTTTACAGATACAAGGAAACGTAGATTTGAAGGAATGAGGGGAGTGGAAGCTCCTTTATTCGTAATACCAAAAGCAGGATGAACCTTATGAATTTGGGTTTGTGTCACCGGGAAGGCACCTCTTTTTCCAAATTTCACTATACCAGGGATCCTCCCTTTTCTCATTCCTCTCTGCTTCTTTCACTGCCCACCCCACGCCCCCCAAGAATGATTAAGGAGAGCCCCCTGCAAAGTGATAATTGTTTTTTAAAGTTGACTTAGTCAAACTATGAAAATCAGTCTGCTTAAAATGAGTCAACTCACCCTAATCCAACTCTTCTTTTTTATATTTTTTTATGAAACAGTATCTCCATGTACTCTTGATCCGATTTTGAGAAAGACTTTCTGGAAGGCCTCATCTTTCAGCAACTTCATTTTCCTCAGCTCTATGGCACACTTTAGTTTAGTTTAGGTTTACCTTCAAATGAGGACAAATCTGTTCTTCTAAATGGCAGTGTTTCTGCTGACCCTTATTTCTCTCCACCTCACTCCCCACTGGTTCTTGAGCAGATCCGATTAGGTAGGTTTTAACTAAGCGTACTTCAAAAATATAGTCCTCCTTGAGAACTCAATAGTTTATGGCCTCTTGAAGTATTGATTCTCTGGCTTTGATTTTTCCTTTACACCTTGTTAACACCATTCATATGCTTTATTTGTGTTATAGGCCTTCCTTTTGTGATGATTCTGCTTCTTACATGCTCACTTAACTGCAACAATGGCTGCGATCATTTTTTGATTTTTTTTTAAATCAAGTTTCACACTGTTTTCCTGCATCACTCACTCTCATTTTCTCAACAAACGCTCTGTTTCTTAGTTAATCATATTGGATTCAGGTACAGCTGAACATAGTAATGATTGTCTGGACACTTTCACTGACTGAAGGTGCAAATTCTTCAGGTTCAACATCAAAAAATACTAGTTAGTGTTTACAGAGAGCCTTGCACTGCCCTGAGCACTAAGTGGAAAGTCTCTGTGTGGCATTTAGACTTTGTATCTAAGACCAGCACTACGCTACACTACACTGCAATCTCCAATTCTCTGCTTCCACTGAAGAGCAGTACTCATTCATTCATTCATTCAATAATATTTTTTGAGTGCTTACTATGTGCAGAGCACTGTACTAAGGGCTTGGAATGTACAATTTGGCAACAGATAGAGACAATCCCTGCACAGTGACGGGCTCACAGTCTAATCGGGGGAGACAGACGGCAGAGCAAAACAGAATGAAACAAAAACAAGACAACATTATCACGATAAATAAAATCAAGGGGATGTACACCTCATAACAAAATAAATAGGGTAATAAAAAATATATACAAATGAGCACAGTGCTGAGGGAAGGGAAAGAGGGAGGTGAAGGAGCAGAGGGAAACGGGGCTTAGCTGAGGGGAGGTGAAGGGGGAAGGGGGAGGAGCAGAGGGTGGGTGGGGAGGGGAGGCGGAGCAGAGGGAGCAGAAGGAAGAAGGGGTAGCTCAGTCTGGGAAGGCCTCTTGGAGGAGGTGAGCTCTCAGTAGGGCTTTGAAGTGGGGAAGAGAGTTAGTTTGGTGGAGGTGAGGAGGGAGGGCATTCCAGGTCAGCGGTAGAAGATGGGTCAGAGGTCGACGGCAGGATAGGCATGAACAGGGGACAATGAGGAGGTGAGTGGCAGAGGAGCGGAGCATACAGGGTAGGCAGTAGAAAGAGAGAAGGGAGGTGAGGTAGGAGGGGGCAAGGTTTATGGAGAGCCTTGAAGCCAAATGTGAGGAGTTTTTGTTTCATGTGGAGGTTGATAGGCAACCACTGGAGGTTTTTAAGGAGGGGAGTGACATGCCCAGAGCGTTTCTGCAGGAAGATGATCCAGGCAGTGGAATGAAGAATAGACTGGAGTGGGAAGAGACAGGAGGAAGGGAGATCAGAGAGAAGGTTGACACAATAATCCAACCGGGATATTATGAGAGCTTGTAGCAGCATGATAGCAGTTTGGACGGAAAGGAACAGGTGGATCTCGGCAATATTGTAAAGGTGAGACTGGCAGATGTTGGTGACGGATCGGATGTGTGGGGTGAATGAGAGATCTGAGTCAAGGATGACACCAAGGTTGCGGGCTTGTGTGCTGTCCACAGTGACAGGGAAGTCAGGGAGAGGACAGAGTTTGGGAGGGAAGATAAGGAGCTCAGTTTCGGACATGTTGAGTTTTAGGTGGTGGGCAGACATCCAGATGGAGACATCTTGGAGGCAGGAGGAGATATGAGCTTGAAGGGAGGAGGAGAGAACAGGGAAGGAGATGTAGATTTGGGTGTCATCTGCATAGAGATGATAGTTGAAGCTGTGGGAGTGAATGAGTTCACCAAGGGAGTGAGTATAGATGGAGAACAGAAAAAGGCCAAGAACTGACTCTTGAGGAACCCCTACAGTAAGTGGATAGGAGGGGGAGGAGGAGCCCGCGAAGGAGACCGAGAATGAATGGCCAGAAAGATAAGAGGAGAACCAGGAAAGGACGGAGTCCGTGAAGCCAAGGTAAGATAAGGTGTGGAAGAGAAGGGGATGGTCTACAGTGTCAAAGGCAGCTGAGAGGTAGAGGAGGATTAGGATAGAGTAGGAGCCATTGGATTTGGCAAGAAGGAGGTCATGGGTGACCTTTGAGAGAGCAGTCTCGGTAGAGTAGAGGGGATGGAAGCCAGATTGGAGGGAGTCCAGGAAAGAGTTGGAGTTGAGGAATTCAACTTACCTTTGGAAAGGAAGGGTAGGAGGGAGATAGGGAGATACCTGGAAGGGGAAGTGGGGTTGAGAGAGGGTTTTTTTAGGATGGGGGAGACATGGACAGTAGGCTTTACAGTGCCACTGCATAGGTGACTGCTGTCCCAGCACCTTCACCGGCCACCCCACCCATTGCCACTGGGTTTTACACTGACCCCTGCTCCAGCCGGGGTATCTTCTCAACTCTGGAAAGCTGTGTGGGTCACCACTGTGGCTGCAGCTGTGACTTCTGGGCTGTATCCTCATCATGGCTAGGGAACATGTCCACTAATTTGGTTATATTGTACTGTCCCAAGCTCTTCATATAGTGCTGTGCACATTGTAAGCGCTCAGTGAATATCACTGATTGATGGATTGATTCTGAGACTGTTGGTCTGAGTCATGAGGACCCTAAAACCTTTGAGGTTTGTCATTGTCATTCAGTCAGTCAGTCAATTGTATTTATTGAGTGCTTAATGTGTGCAGAATACTGTACTAAGCTCTGGGGAGAGTACACTATAACAACATAACAGACACATTCTCTGTCCATAACAAGCTTACAATCTTGAGGAGGAGAAAAGTCTTTCGTATTTTTTATTTTTTTTGGCCTTTCCTTTTTGTCAACTGCCAACTCTCCCCCTTCCTAGGTTATGAGCCACTGTGGGGCCAGGGACTATATCTCCACCTCATCTATATATTTCAGCGTGGCTCAGTGGCAAGAGCCTGGGCTTGGGAGTCAGAGGTCATGGGTTCGAATTCTGGCTTTGCCACTTGTCAGCTGTGTAACTGTGGGCAAGTCACTTAACTTCTCTGTGCCTCAATTACCTCATCTGAAAAATGAGGATTAAGACTGTGAGCCTAACGTGGGACAACCTGATTACCCTGTACTACATCAGCGCTTAGAACAGTGCCCTGCACATAGTAAGTGCTTAACAAATACCAACATTATTATTATTTTTGTTATTATTTCCTTCCCAGCACATAGTTATGCACTTTGCACTGTGAGGTTATTCGGGGTTGTAAACCCTAAATCCTGGCTGAAAGATCCTCTGGAGTCATTTTAGGAGCATATAGATGCCAGTCAGTCTCTGCTTGGTACTAAAGCCTTTCAGTTCTTCCTTTCTTCTAATATAGCTTTTTCTAAAATATATTGGTGTCAAGCCCTATTCTAAGTGTGGGGTTAGATATGAGGTAGTCAGGTCTGACAGTCCCTGTCCCACGTGGAACTCATGGTCTATGTATTGAATCCCAGTTGAGGAAACTGAAACACAGAGAAGTTAAGTGACTTGTCCAAGGTTACAACCCAGGCAAGTGTCACCAGGGATTAGGCACCAGGTGCTATGACTCCTAGGTCCATGCTCTCTACACTAAAAAAATAAAATAAATTTTGGTATTTGTTAAGCACTTACTATGTGCCAAGCACTGTTCTAAGCGCTGGGGTAGATACAAGGTAATCAGGTTGTCCCACATGGGGCTCACAGTCTTAATCCCCATTTTCTAGATGAGGTAACTGAGGCTCAGAGAAGTTAAGTGACTTGCCCAAAGTCACACAGCTGATTAGTGGCAGATCTGGGATTAGAACCCATGACCTCTGACTCCCAAGCCCGAGCTCTTTCCACTGAGCCACGCTGCTGCTTCTCTGTATGCCTAGTGAACCCCAAGTCCCTGTACCCCTATCACTGCCATCTCCTTTCAACTGAACTTCCTTTAGCTGGCTCCAGGAAGCTTGTGGAGAAACTGCTCCTACCCACTTCTGTGGTCCTCCAGGTAAATGTATCTCTCCAGTGCTTCTCCTCCAGCCCTTACTGTAGGCCGACCCCAAGATCTGAGATCTCGGTAAGTTTTAATAGGTTTTTAATTTGGTAGCAGTGAAAACAAACTGCCTTTCCCTGGATCTAATGCTTTTTCCCCCACCTCTCTGACCAAAGACCCTCTGTATTTCCTGTAAGCATCCCATGGCTCATGCTCTTCTGGTCCTTCTCTTCTTTTGGGCATTCCTTTCTCACCCTCTACCACTCATTTGGAAGCAGGACCTCTCAGGAGACTTGCTCTTCCGGAGCCCTAACTTCTTGACCCACAACTTCCAGGGTATCCAAACCTCACCTAGGATCCTTTCCAATCCCTGCCTCTTCCCTGTATCCATCTGGTATCCACACTATAAGCCTTCCCTGTGTTTTGCTCTCCTGGGTTGGTGACTTGCCCCCTGCCCACTCACCTCCAACATAACCTCTTCTTCTCCAACTACCTGGTCTCCACACTGTCCTCCCTGATCCTTCCTTCTGATTGGTTCAGCTAAATATTTCCACTACTATGAAATGACTCTCCTGGATTCCCTATCCCTCTCCCAAGTGTGGGGCCCAGCTGGCCTGGCTGTTACCTGCACAGAGTAGTGCTTAATAAAGACTATGACTACTCTTACTGCAACCACATTCCCAGCCCATCCCCAACCCATGGCAGCAAAGTTTGGGGACAGGTCCATTAGAGTGTCAGCTCCTAATGAGGAGGGATTATGTCTACCAACTCTATTAGACTCTCCCAAGTGCTTAGTTCAGTGCTTTGCACCGAGTAAATGCTTAGTAAATGCCATTGATTGATGGATTGATTGACAAGTCAAGCAAGTAGCCACCATGCAGGAGGATGCAAGTTCTCCAGGATATCTGTATAAAGATAGAAAGTATAGAAAAAAAGCTGTTTCCCAGTCCAATTCAATAAAGCCAACGTTTTACGCTCTTTGCATTCAAAAATAAGTGATTTCTATTTTCTGACATGAATCCTCCATTTCTCCCCTTACCTATTCTTGTCTCCTTCTGCCCTTCCCTTGCCCATCTATTTCTAACCCTTATGTCCTTATGGTGCTATTATTTGAGTCTGTTTTGCCTCCCCCATAAGGGAATGTCCTTGAGGTGCTATAAATCCTTTGGAAAATTAATGATGAGGGATATAGGTCTACCTTTAAAATGATCTTAAAAAATCCGGAAACATAGCCTTGTGAATGTTCTGCATCAATCTAATTACTCTCGAGTATAAAAATTCAGTTAAAACAAGGTGAATAGTTTCAGAAGGGACTCTGTTAAATCAAGTAATTTTTTACACCATTAGGAGAGCTCAGCTAGTTACTTTCTACATGAGGGAAAAATAGACTTAACTTCTGGTTCACAATTTCCTAAATAAAGTTCATTTTTCTTTCTACAAACCAAATGTTCCCATTCCTCCCCCTTTAGGCTGCACATTCTTTATTAATATTTCTAGCCATTTGTCCACCTCACCCACTCTACTGGTTGGTACAATGACCTAGTAGTATTAAACAGTAAATTCCCCTAGCTTTCCTCCCTTTTTCAGTGTTGTGATGTTGCTGAACCTTGAGGCCTTTGTTTTTATTGGAGCAATAAATTCTTCTACAGAGATGAAAACTTATTTTACAACTAGTCCCTTTTGCAAATGGTAGCACAGTCATCCCAAGGCCGGTTGAGGCACATCATCTGAACCCAACTAAAAATAAAGTTCCCCCAAATGCTTTAAATCCTACTCTCTCCTATTTAGAAAGTGAGCCTGTTGTGGGACAGGGACTGCCTTTGAGCTGATTATTAAAATGTGCTTTGGCACATTTTAAACACTTAAATATTGATGTTATTACTATTTGATTACAATATCATAAGCACTATATTTATTGACCTCCAAAACACAAGCATATGGGAAATAAAACACTAAAAGCACTGTTTATTCTATCACTGTTATTACAGATCAGTTGTTGGATCATGTTCCAATGTTTTTTCGAGGCTTGCAATATTTTTCTCACCTATTTTCTATTCTAATGCAGTATGTTGCTTCCTGTTGATCTAGCTAAGAGGATTTCGAAGGCTGAATGAAACATCTTTTGATTTATATATTTGTATATTCCCCCACTAATTTCAACTAAGTCATGTGCTTAGAATATAACATCATCACTGTTACTAGGTTAACATAATTGTGTATGTGCTATTTAGAATTTTCTCGAGTTTCTAATCATTGTCAAGTAGTGCCAAATGGGTGGTCCCAACTTCTTCACCAGGATACCTATTGATGGGGACAGAGTTTTGCCCATAGAAGAAGACAGAATACATAAAAATAGAACCCCCAGAGAACATCATGGTAGACTGTAAGGGTCTCCTCAGGAATATAAACTTCTCGAAAACAGGGATCACATCTGCCAGCTCTATTGTACTTTCCCAAGTATTTAGTACAGTGCTCTGCACACAATAAGTGCTTAATGGATACCCTTTATTGGTTCATGGAGGAACAGCATGAGGTGGTTCCTGATGCTTGCTCTAGAGTCTTGTGCAAGCCACTTAACTTCTCCTACCTTCAATTTCCTCGTCATTAAGATTAGGATTAGACTTTGAGCCCCAAGTGGGACAGGGACTGTGCCCAATTCTAACATACTATATCTATGTCAGAGCTTGGCACACAGTAGACCTTATTATTAGTATTATTATTACTGTCCTTGTCAGAGAAAGAAGGTGGTCTGATATAGATCATCTATCGATTTGATAGCCAGGTGATGTTTTGATTCAGGCCAAGCCTCCTCTATCTCTCCAGGGTCAATTGGAATATCCTGGGAGAGGACTGGCTTTTAGCCAAGAGGGTAACAAGCTCCAATACCTCTGTGGGGTGGGTAAAGCTCACTGCTCATCTGGGGATGAGGCTGAGAATGATGCTGTTTGCCTGCCTCCTGTTCCTGAGATTCACCAGAGCAACCCACCCCTGCAAATGTCTTTCTCTAAGCTATATCTGGGATGGAAAGGAAGGTTTGTGTGGATTACTTTAGCATGGACATAATTTGTGGCCAACTTGAATCTAAACCCAATGTCTCAGTGTTCCTTAAACACCCAGATTGGCATAACTACAGGGGCTGGTAATCAGATAGCTTTTAAGATTAGTGGAGGGGCCTAAACCTTTCACAGCTGTAAATAGTTACAGGTAAACTTCTCCTCAAGTATTCTATGTTGGGATCTTTCCATTGGTGTTATTGATTATATCCTGAATTTAATCTTTCCTAGTATGGGAGTTTGGTTCAATTAAGGGTGATGGGCCCTGTAGAGTACTCTTCATTAGATCCTGATAGACTTCCTAATTCAGTGTGTTCTTTTGGTGGCCCTAAATAAGATTGGCTAGTCTGCTTTATATTTAGGTAGCAATGCCTCCTCAGATTCAACCTGATGAAGGAAAAACTTTGAATTCTGATCCACACTTGACTTTTCCCTCTAGGATCCCATTATGGAGGAAAAGATGGGTCAGAGTCATGGCCATTCCAGGTGAGGCCAACCAGGGCTTTCTATTCTGACAAAATTGTGAGTTTTGTTTTGTTTTCTATTTTCTTCTTGATGTTTTCTAGAATAGAAATAGAATAGAATAGAAAATCAAGAGAGGAAACTGATTTTTAAAGTACAATTGTGTCTAAGTGGATGTAAAATGTTCTTTCCTTTCTTCAGATACTAAGACAGACTCAGAGATCTATATTGCCTAGTGAGTTCAGTCTAAATATTTTGGGTCATGGCAACAAGCAGTTCATACAATTACTGTCCTCATTTTTATTTTTTTTCTTCCTAAGAGGCATTTGTGTAGGGTAAGTGCCAATTACATACTAGACTTGGGAGAGGAGAGGCAGGTGAACTGTCTTCCCTCCATTATGAGTATTAAAAGCTTTCCGTTTAGCCCCTGTGGCTGTTGATACAAAGACCATTCTTTCCCTTCTGTCTCTTTGTTTGTGGGGTAGATGGAGGTATTCTTTGCCACAGGCTACACAGACAAATGTTTAAACAGAGAAAGAGATCCATATCTGCTTGTCCAGAAAAGTTTATTTTCTGTGTGTGCATGCATGCATACGAGGGAGCATGTATCTATTTTTCCAAGTTAAAATATCGCTCACTTTGCTTCCTCCTTTTTTGCTGGCAAACAGCTTTTGGTAATGTGCATGGTGTTCCCTAAGGTTTTTTCTGAGATGCAGGTCACCCACGAAGCAGACAGTGAATTTGTGTGTTACTGTCATTCCCATTTAGAAACATGACAGGCTATTTTCATCTTTGAAAAGGAAGTTCTGGATGGAGCTTAGGGAGAATAATTGGAGGCACCTTGAATTACTCACCAAAGGAGTGGGTCTGACTTACAGATGGGTGATAAACAGAGGTGCAGGGAATTAGATCTCATTTTGCATTGCCCCCAAACCAACATCACATCCTGAAGATATTTACTGTGGCTCTAGACTTGCTGTATCTGCCGGGGTTTTTTTTGTTTTTGTTTTGTTTTTTTGCCATCTCTAATCAGTAATTCAGGTTTCAGATAGCTCTGGAAACCCATCACACTGTGATCAGAAAGCATATAGCTGAGGCAGCAGTCAGCCTTCCTGAGTCACAAATGTAAAGGTTGAACACCTAAGAGTGCTTGAGATATTGGCATGTCCATTAATACAGCCACTACAGGCTGAAAGAGACCCTCCACTGCTTCCGGCCACTAATTTCCCCCTGCGTCATGTGTCTTTGTTAGGCCAACAAATTCATTTCTGGTTCTCTGTAATTATTTAACTCTTCTGTCTTCAGAGTCACAGAGGGTTATTTACATTTTTGAGAAAAGTTCATATTATGTTAAACCATATGGATTTTGATTGGGGTGGGAAGGTGATGGTATATTTGGATTCAACCAGGGAATTGCTTTAGTACCCCTCTGGCCTTAGAATAGAGGAACCAAGCTGTATACATATTCTTCCTGTCCTCCAGAGGGAAGGGCCACTACTCCTCTTTAGTGGTACTTGGATTTCCTGATTGTCTCTCCTTATTCAAGAAGAAGATACTTTCCCTAGGTGGCGGGGGTATATCATTTTGGGACTAAAGGGAGCCTGAGAAAGGGTAGATATTGGTGCTTTGTGTTGCTAGTGCAAGCTTTGAGTCTTGCCAGTAATGGCATGTCATGTTGGTAAGGTGGTTGGTTGGGAAGGGGAGGGAGGCAAATCAGAGATTGGAGAGTCTTGGTTTTGCCGAGTCTTCCGATCCCTATTTATTTTTTCTTTCCTCATTCAAAATTCCTTGAGAGTTCAGATAACCATATTTCCATTTCCTGTGACTCTTCCTGGTTGCCTTTTAGGAATGCCAAACTCTTGTAAATAATAAGGACAACAGAATTCCACTCTGGTCAATAATAATGAAAATGACATTTATTAAGCACTTACCATATACCAAGCACTATACTAAGTGCTGCAGTGGATACAAAGCAAATCGAGTTGACCACAGTCACTGCTTCTCATGGGGCTCACAGTCTTAATCCAGATTTTTTGCAGGTGAGGTAACTGAGGCACAGAGAAGTGAAATGACTTGCTCAAGGTCACACAGCAGCCTAGAACACAGCAGTCTAGAACCCAGACTGCTTTTAACTCCCAGGCCCATGCTCAATCCATTAGGCCATGCTGCTTCTGAAGAAAGACTTGTTCTTAGGTAGAAAAAACATTAAATGCCAGAGCAGAACATAAAGCATATGAGAGCCCAGTAGGGTAGCAGCTCCAGGAGGTACCTGGAGGTCTGTTCCGTTGCCAGAGATGGATGTGATGTTTATGGCCAATAGGTTCACAGAGAGAGGAGAGAGGATATCTGCCTCTGGAGAAAAAAAAAATCAATCCCATATCCTAGCTGATTCTAAACAAAAACCATGTGCAAGAAGTTAGCCAGGGCATTGGTATTGGTTGATTATTTTGGAGTTTTTCAGGCATGAATTTTAAATTCTGATTGGAAATCTCTATTCAAATAGACTCCCTGGAATTTTTTTCAATTATCATTACAATTAAAATATTATTGGTGTGCATACAGGGGAGATGAAGTTGTACAAAGCTGAGGTTTACAACCCTTCAATGGACTCAGAGTTCCTTTTCACAACTGATTAGTCAGATTCTGCATCTTCGTTCTTTTTGAAAGTCTGGATTGGTGGGGAGCTATTGCCTTCTCATTGTAGATATTTTACAAGGTGGCCCCTTCCTCTCAAAGGATCCAAGTCTTTAATAGACACTGGACTCTGAGAAGCAGAGAAGCAGTATGGCTTAGAGGATAGAGCATGGGCCTGGGAGTCAGAAAGACCTAGGTTCTAAACAGTGTGGCTCAGTGGAAAGAGCACGGGCTTGGAAGTCAGAGGTCATGGGTTCAAATTCCGGTTCAGTTGCTTGTCAGCTGTGGGACTTTGGGCAAGTCACTTCACTTCTCTGTGCCTCAGTTACCTCATCTGTAAAATGGAGATTAAGACTGTGAGCCCCACGTCTGATCTCCACGTGGGACAACCTGAGCACCTTGTATCTACCCCAGTGCTTAGAACAGTGCTTTGCACATAATAAGAGCTTAACAAATGCCATTATTATTATTATTATTATTAATAATAATCCTGGCTCCTTTACATATCTGCTGTGAAACTTTGGGCAAGTCATTTTAATTCTCTGTGCCTCAGTTACCTCTTCAGTAAAATGAGGATTAAGACTGTGGGACAGGGACTGCATCCAACTTGATTTGCTTGAATCTACCCCAGTGCTTAGAACAGTACCTGGGACATAGTAAGTGTTTAACAAATTGCAGGAAAAACCACCACCAACAACAAAACTGGTCTTGAGTGAATAGAACTGGTCATCTTAATTCCAGTGCAATTGGGATGGAGTAGCCTGCACCCAACCAGATTTGATTCAGGGCAGCTTGCTGCTGTTTAGATGGAAAGATGTTTTATTTGGTGTTAAAATCACTAAAAGTGAGCCAGGATTGGACCTACCAAACTGAGCAATACCCTTAGAAACCTCACAGTGGCAAATACTCTTGACTACCTGAGACTGATGGAATGAATTTATGAACTGGTTTGTGCTTTAAGGGAACATTTTGGAGGAGCCAATTGCTACAGTTAAATTTAGTTAAGTATGTATTTAACACTTTAAAATAAAAGATTGGTGGCCCTGCCTGGAATGTTGTAATTAGATGTAAAATAGGATTGATTCAGAGTTCTGCATTACTATCCTTTAGGACAGGCTGGTCACCATCTTGACTCTATGAGCATTTTTATGCAGGTGTTCTAGGGTGAAGTCATATAAGCTGGAAAATATTTGTGACTGAAAAAGGGCAGGTTCATATCCTCTAAATGGTTTTACACCATAATATTTACAGACATGTCCCAGGTTACAGCCACCCCATTATACATGTAAATTGGAGTTACAGTAGTAATAACAGTATTTATTTAGTGCTTTACTGTGTACACACTACCAACCATAGTTGGTATACATACTATATATGTATATATACTTTCCCAGTATGGCATACTGGGAAAGAATGCATAGGTGGGAATGAGACATGGTTTCTGTTTGGTTTGACACCTTACCCCCAGGTCACCACATGATGCGTACAACTAGGGGGTACATTCGTTTCTGCTTGACACCTCAATAACTGAAGGCATCATCACAGATGTCAAAAACAGAAGTTGAAGTTATTGCCTCTCTGCAAGTGGATAAGAATTTAGGATTTGGAAGCCTAGCATCAAATTTAAAGGCAGAAGATATAGTTTTTAAAAATGATTGAAAATCCTGATGGGGAGAGGAATTCAAAGGTTTGAAGTGTTGGCCCTTTACAAGGTACTCTGAGGAGAAGAAGAAGGCCAGTGTTCAATCTAAATGGGATAATTTCTTCTCTAAATCAGAAAGAAACTACCACAGTCAACAGAACAAGCAGCTAAAATTGCAGCATGCTGCCAAGATTTATAATTGTACTACAAGAAGTAGCGTTGCCTAGTGGATAGAACACGGGTCTGGAAGTCAGAAGGATGTGGGTTCTAAATCGAACTCCACCTTTTTTCTGTGGTGTGACCTTGGGCAAATCACTTCACTTCTCTGTGTGCCTCAGTTCCCTCATCTGCAAAATGGGGATTACAACTATAAGTCCCCGAGGGACAGGGACTGTGTCCAACCCTATTTGCTTGTATCTACCGCAGCACTTAGTACAGTGCCTAGCACATAATAAATACTTACCATATACCACAACTCCTCAGTTCATAAATAATAACGTTCATGAGTTCATGAATAGTAATAACAATAATGATAAGGACATTTTTCAGTACTCACTATGTGTTGGAGGGCTGTTCTAAGCACTGGGGTAGATAAAAATTTATTGATTCTTAATATAACATTATAAAGACCATAAAGGTATTTCCACAGCCCTGTACTCGTCCGCTCAACTGTATATATTTTCGTTACCCTATTTATTTTGTTAATGAATTGTACATCGCCTTGATTCTATTTAGTTGCCATTGTTTTTACGAGATGTTCTTCCCCTTGACGCTGTTTATTGCCATTGTTCTTGTCTGTCCGTCTCCCCCGATTAGACTGTAAGCCCGTCAAACGGCAGGGACTGTCTCTATCTGTTGCCGATTTGTTCATCCCAAGCGCTTAGTACAGTGCTCTGCACATAGTAAGCGCTCAATAAATACTATTGAATATATCTAGAGGTTTTGGAACAGATTCTGTTTTCTTAGTGTATGTCTATAGGGGAAATGTACCCCATGATACAGCCACATTTTCAAGGAACAAAACTCTGCTTTATTAAGAAGTGTGCCTGTACTGGAGACAGAAAAGAAGGGGGTTAAGTTAAAATAATTGGGGGGACAGGAAAGAATTTAGGAAAAGGTGAGGAAAGAAATGATCATTAAGCACTTATGTGCCAAGCACTGTACTAAGACCTGGGGTAGTTTTAAGATAATCAGGTTGGATAAAGTCCCTGACCCACATGGGGTTCATGGTCTTAAAAAGGTGGGCGGGACACATTTAAAAGTTGAGGAAATTGAGGCCCAGAGCAGTTAAGCGATTTGTCCAAGGTCATACAGCAGACAACTGGAGAAGCTGGAAAAAGAACCCAGGTCCTCTAACTCCCAGGCCCATGCTCTTTACATAGCCCATGCTGCTCCTCAATAAATTAGATTAAAGAGTAATCTCAGTTATGGTAGATCATCATGACCATGGATTATTATGGAATGAAAACCTAAATAATTGTAGTTCTACTGGAAAATAAACCTCATAAAATAGCCATTTCAGGCTGCCACATGGGAAGCACCTATATATTTGATTGCATTATACTCTATTCCTACTTGGTGGGAGACTCCTTATCCTGCATCAGTCTATTTGAAAGCCAGGAGATGGGACTAGATTAGTAAATTGAGAAGCAGCATTGCCTACTGGATAGAGCACAGGCCTTAGAGTAAGAAATATTTACGTTCTAATCCTGGCCCCACCACTTGTCTTTGTGTGACCTTGGGCAAGTCACTTAACTTCTCTGTGTCTCAGTTACCTCATGTGTAAAATGGGGTTTAGGGCTGTGAGACCCATGGGGGAACATGGACTGTGTCCAATCTGATTAGCTTGTATCTTCCCCGTTGCTTAGTTCAATGCCAGGGACATAAAGCTTAAAAAATACCTATTTTTTAAAAAAAAATTGTCACCATTGTAATTTTAAAAAATGGTAGTTTATTTTTATGAAGAAAACTTGAAACTTGAATATTATAAATGGAAAGGAGAGACTCTTACCTCATTTTTCTTTTCCTCTTTCCATTGTAGTTTGGAATCTGAAATTATTTCAATGCCTAGGAAGATTTGTGGGAAATTATCTTTAAAGCTCTCTCCTGCAAGAGTTCCTCATGACCAGATATATGAAAAGTATTGTATTTTAAGGAGTTGAAGAACAGAAATGGTGGGGGTTGACAGACTGCATTTTCCGGATTGATGGAATAGACTAATTGAATAAGCTAATGGAAAAAACACTACTGAACCGTCATTCAGGCGTTCTTGTTGTATTTGGCATACAGATGCAATGATGTTATTACCCTTCCAAATGACCATAAACTTCCCTTGAAGCCCCAGTTATTCACAGGATCTCTAAACCTGCAGCCAAGAGGAAAGCTCACAATGGATGCCAATTTTCACTTTAAGCACCAAGGTGAAAAGAGGGCAGACATTTGAGGGGGAATAAGGAATGGGAAGGTCTGGCTCTAAAGAACTAATAGGGGTTGAAAGCTATGGTAATAATAACAATAATAATTTTAATTATAATATTTGTTAAGCTCTAATTATGTGCCAAGCACTATATTAAGAACTGGGGTAAAAAATCAAATCAAGCACAGTACCTGTCCCACATGGGGCTCATAGTCTAAGGACAAGAGAATGGGTCTTGAATCTCCATCTTACAGATGAGGAAGCTGAGGCAAAGAGAAGTGAAGTGACTTGCCCAAGGTCACACAGCAGGCAAGTGGTGGAAATGGGTTTAAAAAGGAAGATCCCTTGACTCCTAGGCCTGTGCTCTTTCCACTAGGTCATGATGCTTCTCCTTTGATCTTCCAATAAAGGTAAAAAGGACTAAAGTGATGGTTCTTTTTAACCCTCACTTTGGGTCTTTTTGCCTTCATTGGAAGCACTTGGTTGAGCAAACCAAGAATTTAGCTCTAAAAGCTGAGAGAGTGATGGCACTGTTCTGTCCATAGATTGAGTTTATATGGCCCCAGTTCCTGAACGCATACAGGAAAAGTTTATAGAAAGGTCTGTTATGGTTCTACACTGGTGCCGTAGTTATCACCCCTGCACCCTGGTGTCCAAGTGGCAGGGAACCAGGTGGGAGATGTATTTCTCAGACCTCACTTCATTTGGGGCAATTTTTCAGAACTCACAATTCTCCTTGACCATCCCCCTCCATGCTAACAATTCCCTGTGATTTTGTAAGGAAGTTTTATTTTTCCAAAGCACATTCACTTCCCTTTTTAAACTTATAGTATCCCTGTGAAACAGGAAGGGACCAAGTGTTGTTATCCTCATTCTACAAATGAGAAAACTGGGGCCCAGAGAGGTTATGACTTGCCTAAGTTCACACAGAAGGCCAGTGGCAGGGCAAAGACTAGAACAGGAGTTCCTGACTTCCTGTCCTGTACATTATTCAATAGACCTTGCTTCCTTTCAATAATGTTACATGAGCCCCTGATTGACTTGTGCTCTCCCCAGTTTATATAGGATGCTGAGTTCAATCAATCATATTTATTGAGCACTGACTTTGTGCAGAGCACTATAGTAAGCGCTTGGGAGAGTACAATATAACAGAGTTGGTAGACACACTTCCTGCTCACAATGAGCTTACAGTATAGAGGGGGAGATAGACAAATAATAAAAACAAATTACAGATATGTACATAAGTTCTGTGAGACTGTAAAGTCAAGGAGGATTAGGTTGGAGTAGAGGTTGTCAGGGGTATCTCCTCCTTCAAGTAAACCTCCTTAGACTATTTTGGGAGGGGTTTCCATTCTCAAATTGTATTTTGCAATTCAGTAGTATGCATGAGTTGTTCATTGGGTACAGCATTAAGGGATGGATGGATAAGAGTACACTAGAGGTCATGGAACACCTGATCCCTAGTCCACATGGAGGATCAGAACCTAAAAAGATGCACTCTGGTTAAGTGACTTAACCTCCCTGTGCCTCAGTTTCCTCATCTGTAAAATGGGAATTCATTATTTGCTCTCCCTCCTTCTTGACTGTGAATACCATATGGGGCAGGGTCTGTGTCCAACCTGATTGTTGTTTATCTACTCCAGTGCTTAGTGCAGTGCTTGATCCATATTCATTCATTCATTCATTCATTCAATAGTAATTACTGAGCTCTTATTATGTGCAGAACACTGTACTAAGCACTTGAAATGTACAATTCAGCAACAGATAGAGACAATCCCTGCCCAATGATGGGCTCATAGTCTAAACAGGGGAGATAGCAAAGCAGAACAGAGAAAAACAAAAACAAGACAACATCATTAAGATAAATAGAATCAAGGAGATATACACTTTATTAACAAAATAAATAGGGTAATGAATAATATATGTAATGAGCACAATATTGAGGGGAGGGAAAGGGGAAAGAGCAGAGGGTGGGGGGAGGGGAGGGGAGCAGAGGGAAAGGGGGGCCTCAGTCTGGGAAGGCCTCCTGGAGGAGGTGAGCTCTCAGTAAGGCTTTGAAGAGGGCAAGAGTGTTAGTTTGCAGGGTGTGAGGAGGGAGGGCATTCCAGGACAGTGGTAGGACATGGGCCGGGGTCGACAGCGGGATAGGCATGAACAGGGGACAGTGAGGAGGTGAGCAGCAGAGAGCAGAGTGTATGGTTTGGGCAGTAGAAAGAGAGAAAGGAGGTGAGGTAGGAGGGGGCAAGATGATGGGGACCTTTGAAGCCAAGAGTGAGGAGTTTTTGTTTGGTGCGAAGGTTGATAGGCAACCACTGGAGGATTTTGAGGAGGGGAGTGACATGCCCAGAGCGTTTCTGTAGGAAGATGATCTGGGTAGCAGAATGAAGCAGAATCACCGGAGTGGGGAGAGACAGGAGAAAGGGAGATCAGAGAGGAGGCTGACACAATAATCCAGTCAGGATATTATGAGAGCTTGTACCACAATGATAGCAGTTTGGATGAAGAGGAAAGGGCAGATCTTGGCAATATTGTGAAGGTGAGTCCATAGCAAGCACATTAACAAGTACCATAACTGCTAATGCTATTACCTGCTATTACAGCGGGTGTTTATAGGTGTTTCATCGCTGAGGAAGGCCAGTTTGGAGTCCTCCAGGAACAGCTATTTTCCTGATGGTCTAAATGTCTGCAAAGTTTTTTGGCAACTCTTCTCTTGGCTGTCCAGGTAAAGGAGGCAACCCTGGTTAGCACTGAGGGAAAGGGAAGCTCCTCGGGTCTGTCAGGGATCACTAGCCTTCATACTCTTCTGGGGAAGGAGTTGCCACGGCTGGATGATGCTGCCCCTTTGCTTTGTTCTTGAAACATTTCCCAGGTTTCTTCCTTTCTCCCCAAAAGAAGGTGAATATCAGCATTCTAGTAAGAATCAATCATATTTATGGAGCGCTTACTGTGTGCAGAACACTGTACTAAGTGCTTGGGAAAGTACAATATAACAGAGTTGGTAGACACATTCCTTGCCCCCAACAGGCTTACAGTCTAGATGGGAATAAGAAGATCCAGAGAGCTTTGACATTACTCTGGACATCTGCCAGCACTCTCCCCGGCCCAGTCCATCTTACAGTCAGAGGCCACTATCCTCCCACTACAGTTTGTCATCAAAGCCTTGCCAAAAAGCCTATCTCCCCCAAGAAGACTTCCAAGAGTGATCTATTTCTCCACCCTCTATCTCGTCTCCACGTGGTCACTCATGCCCTTCAATTTATGCCTTCTGAACACCTAGGTATACACCCACACCCTCCTTCCACACTTAGAAGTATCTAATAATAATAATGGTATTTGTTAAGCGCTTACTATATGCCAAGCACCGCTCTAAGCACTGGAGCCACTGAGCACTGGACATCTTCATGTTCGATTGCTTCCCCTAGAAATATATTTTTTTTAAGCCAGTCTCCCCCGTCAAATGTAAGCTCCTTGAGGGTAGGTATCATATCTCTATATTCTATTTTACTTATCCAGTGTTCTGGAAACAAAAAGTGCTGAATGAGTACAGTAGATGGATTGGTGGGCTAGAGGATCAGGACAAGTAGTGGAGAGAGTGCTCCCAGTAAGGTAGGGATTTTCTGTGCCATATATTGGTTCTGCTGTTGGGATGGTGATAGGTAATTGTCACCAAAGAGGCTTTGGCAATTCTGCTGTAGAGATGCAGGCCTCTTTCTTCACTCTCCCTGCCTGTGTCACTTCTCAGAGTGACAGAAAGATTTTTAAGATGAGCTATGCACCTCCTCACATTTCTCTCACTGCTGCTAATCCTCCTTTATGGCCAATTTGGTGGCACCCAGAAGGGGGCAAGGTTGCACTCTCCTCTGCCCCTCACAACTGCTCCCATGGC
The DNA here is from genome assembly GCF_004115215.2 of Ornithorhynchus anatinus. Classification (NCBI taxonomy): domain Eukaryota; kingdom Metazoa; phylum Chordata; class Mammalia; order Monotremata; family Ornithorhynchidae; genus Ornithorhynchus; species Ornithorhynchus anatinus. The sequence continues at coordinate 49,238,453 of NC_041728.1, read as the reverse complement.
CATGGTACAGCCAAGGAAAATGGCAAGTGGTACTCCGATCCTAAGAGTTCCACTCGCTCCACTGATCTGGACCCCCCCTTTCATTTTCTTCTTTATCCTTTGGAAAACAGAAAAAAGAATGAAATTAAATGAAGGTGTCATCTATCAATCAATCAATCACTTATTGATTGCTTATTCTGTGCAGAACTCTGTACTTAAAATTTAACAGTGAGTAGACATGTTCCCTGCCCACAACAAACTTACAGTCGACTTTAAACTTTGTAAGAAAGCCTAATAAGTTGTTCAACTTTTTAAAAAATTCCAAGACTTTCAACCAGGCCCTCTTTGGTACTTAAACTACTGGAAAATTGAAGCTAGACACTGTGATGCTTCAAGAAATCACAGCCACAGTAATTGTGGTTTTGGTTAAGTGCTTACTTTGTGCCAAGCTCCATATTGGGGAGTGGGGTAGGTAGAGTACATGTAGATCACATAAAGTTCCTGTCCTACACAGGGCTCACAATCTAGGAAGGAGAACAGATATTGAATCTGCATTTTACAGATAAGGAAACTGAGGCAAAGAGAAGTTAAATGAGTTGCCCCAGATCAGACATTTGACAGAGCTGACATGAGGTTAGAGGAGCAGCATGGTGTAGTGTCAGAAGAGTCAGAAGAGGATAGGGTCAGAAGTTCATAGGTTCTATTACCGGCTCCACCACTTGTCTGCTGTGTGACTTTGGACAAGTCACTTCACTTCTCTGGGCCTCAGTTACCTCATCTGTAAAATGAGGATTGAGACACTGAGCCCCTTGTGGGACAGGGACAGTGTCCAACACAATTTGCTTGTATCTATCCCAGCACTCAGTACCATGTCTGGCACATAGTAAGCTCTTAACAAATGCCATAATTATTAACCCAGGTCCTCTGACTCCCAGACCTGTGCTTTTTCCACTAGCTCATTCAAGTCCCACAGCCCCTTGCTAATTTCTTCCACTAAACAACTCTTCACCAGGTATTTTCCTCTTCTGACTACCCAGTATTCGGCATGTCAGACACGCCCTGAGAAAATTCCGTATTTAAGAAAGTCACAATGTGATTGTGCTATTTTGCCTGGAGAAAAAGGCTTTTATCATTAGGCCTTTGACTGTCATTGTAGTTTGGAAAACAAATGTCTGGTTTGTTAGATGCTGAGTCTCATTAGTTTATAAGAAGAACATGAAGGAAGAAAATATATATATGTACATCCAAGTGCTTAGTATCCAAAAAAAGAAAGATGTTTGTGTCTTATGAGGAGAAATGGCACTACTGAATATTCATGAGAAAGATACATTTGTCCCCGCCTGCAGGCACAAAATATTTGTATAAATATGAAATCTTTGCATAATTATATGAAAGTAGACACTCCCCAGAGGTTAAATATGCTAACTATACAAGAAAAGGTCCTGCCCTCCTGTATAATTTTTATTGAATTAATGCAATAGTCAAAGAGTGTAAACACTAAGGAAGAGAAGATGTGGTTTGGGGAGTCCAAAGGGGTATATCTAGGAATAATGAGACTAAACTAAGTAAAGGAAAGTTTAGCCTAAAAACAGTTTTAACTAGCTTGTGCTCTATTCCCCAGTGATGCTGTTAGAAATGCTTCCAGTCTAGAAATTAGAGTCTAATGAAATCTATTAAACTGAAATTACCTTTCTAGGGAAGTGAAGACAGCTTAGTTCCATGACTTGCCAAATGTGACTGGACTCTAAGTTTTTCTTGCCTTTGGTCTGGATAAACTGCTGAAATGGGAAGTAGGGATATGTGTCTGGTGATTCTATTTTGATACCGATTTGGTAGGTGACCTTGGGTGGTTCACTTTATTCTGTTGTATTGTTTCTCTTTGCATCACATTGATAATATACACTTTCTCCATTGATGTGTGTGGAAGAATAGCTAATAGCAATAGTTGTAAAGCATATTGAAAACACATGTCCTGATGGCCAAGAGTCTAAGCTGGGAGGATACAATTCATTTCTGGAGATACATTAACTCTTTTTGTCTCCGAGGTACCATGTAGGACAAAGTTAATGAATCAATCAATCATCTTTCTGGAGTGCTTTCTGGGTGCACTTCACCATACTAAAAGCTTGGGAGAGTACAGTGTACAGAGTTTGTAGATTGCTTCCTGTCCACATTGAGCTTACTGTCTAGAGGAACAGAGTTCAAGCCCAACTGCCTTCCTTGAAGCCCTCTTTGTCCTGGCTCCCTCTCCCTTCTGCATCATCGATGCACTTGAATCTGTGACCTCTGGGTATTTCATATTCACCCCACCTTCACAACACTTAATAATAATAGTAATAGTTTGTGGCATTTGCTAAGCACTTATTATGTGCCAGGCACTGCACTAAGTGCCAGGGTGGATACAAGGAATTACATTTATATCTTTAAATCATACAATATAATTTATATTAATGTCTGTCTTCCTTTGTATATTGTAAGCTCGTTGTGGGCAGGGAACCTGTCTACCAACTCTGTTGTATGGTACTCTCCCAAGCATTTAGTCCAGTGCTTTGCACAAAGTAAGTGCTCAGTAAATACCATTGATTGGTTTACCTCTTTGGGCATCAGGTTCCTTGTCTGAAAATGGAGATGGACACTCATTTCTACCTGTTCCTACCTTATAGGATGGTTGTGAGAACAAAAGTGCCTACTTAGTACAGTGCTCTGTTCACAATAATTTCTCAGGAAGTGTCATTAATTGATTGACTGATATTTGTTCCAAGAACAAATAACTGACTCGGGGATAATGAATGCATATAGAATCCCTGTCACACAGCGGCTTTCCAGTCTAAGCAGGGAATGGCAGATATATAAAATAGGAATAAATTTCCAGCAGTAATTTGAAAGTTGAACAATCCAAAATTGACATTATAGTAATTAGTCACAGCAGCATACAAGCCTCAGACACCTCATCGCTCCAGATAACAGGTCTTGGTTATTAATTGTACAACCTGTTTAATTTATTTTTTCCTTCATGTAGTCTCACACTTGGATCCTTCTATGTTGGTAGGTAGACAGAGTCTGCCTCCATCATTGGATGGTCCCAAATGAATCCTGGAAATTATCCACTGAAAGAGAGATGAATAATATAAAATTTTAATAAAACGGCAATTCTAGCCAGTTATGTTTTCTGTATATGAGGTCCTGCCATTTGCCTGGTGTGCATCTTATGTAATGGAACTTTTGTTATTGAAGATCTGCTATTGGAGCTAATGGGGTAACTGAACTGAAGTTATTTGTATAGTAAGAAGGTTAAAAGGCATATAATGGAAAATAATTGGGTGACTTCCTGACTGAAAGCCAAACCAGAATTTAATGTTTAAATTTAATGCATTGAATTTAATAGTTTTTATTTCTTGAAATTGACTATCCCCTGCATCTTGTGTTTGTACGTGTGCACGTGCACACGCAAATGTGCATGCACATTTTTCTTTCATATTTACTCAAGGTTTGCATACTTAAAACTCACCTCCTCCAAGAGGCCTTCCCAGACTGAGCTCCTCTTCTCCCTCTACTCCCTCTACCACCCCCCCTTCACCTCTCCGCAGCTAAACCCTCTTTTACCCCTTTCCCTCTGCTCCTCCCCCTCTCCCTTCCCATCCCCTCAGCACTGTACTCGTCCGCTCAACTGTATATATTGCCATTACCCTATTTATTTTGTTAATGAAATGTACATCGCCTTGATTCTATTTAGTTGCCATTGTTTTTACGAGATGTTCTTCCCCTTGACTCTATTTATTGCCATTGTTCTTGTCTGTCCGTCTCCCCGGATTAGACTATAAGCCCGTCAAACGGCAGGGACTGTCTCTATCTGTTGCCGACTTGTTCATTCCAAGCGCTTAGTACAGTGCTTTGCACATAATAAGCACTCAATAAATACTATTGAATGAATTGAATGAATGGACTTTCCTCTCAGACCCCCACCATACTTGCTGAGGTGCCCTGAACTCAGTAGGCATCCTAAATATGCCTGAAAGAATCCAACACCAGAACAGTTTTTGAGTTGCTAACATTTTCATTTAATTACAAATTGGATAAATCTTCATAAACTGGAAAAACATCTATTTTATTCCCTTCAATATTTCACTCTGAGCAACTAGCTGCTCTGCCCAAAAGTAAAAGGAAAGTAACCCCTTTCCCATCTTTCCTGCCATCAACATTCTCCTTCTGAGGAGCCAAGCCTCACACCCTCCCTCCTCCATCCCAGTCTGTGGTTTCCCTTCTATTGACTTTGTGGTTCAGATGTCTCTGAAAGCTCACTGCTTCCCTGCTCTGCTGTTCACCTTTCCTGTCATTATCCTCTCAAGATTTGAGTTCATATTTGTTCACTTATTTATAAACTTTGTGGTCCTGTATAGCTGTGTCCTCCATTCACATACATGACTTGTGAGCAATCAATCAATGGTATTTCTTGAACACTTACTGTGTACAGAACATTTTGCTAAGCTTTAGGAAAAGAATAATATACTATAATTGCTAGGCAGGATCCCTGCTCTCAAGGCACTTACGAAGACTTTGTCTTGCCTCCTCATACTCTGGTTCCTGGGGAATGGAAGGTAGGACACTGCCAACCCAAGTTCACCCCTTTCCCAACCTCCCAGAGGGTGCATAATCCTACTCTCCTGCCAGTGCCTCCCTCCCTCACCTTGCAGGTCCAAAACCTTTAGGCCTGAGGAGTGGCCAGATTATAAATGGGAGAGGGGAGCTCTTGGGCTGGTAAACTCTCTGAGGGCAGGGAATGTATATCTACTAGACTGTAATCTCATTGCAGGCAGGGAACATTCTTGCCAACTCATATATTGTACTTCTCCAAGAGCTTAGTACGGTGCTCTACATACAGTAAGAGCTCAATAAATTCCATTATTGATGATGATGAGGATGATGATCTTTCCAAAGAGCTTAGTATATACCTTGCACTCAAGTGGTGCTTTGGGGTGGATTGATGGATTGAGATGGGCCTGGAGCAGATGAAGACAAAGGGCAGATGAAGACAAAAAGGTTTTTTGACCTCCTCGCTCTGTATGTTGGCGGTTCCTTCTAACCCCTGCCTGATGCCAGATTATTGTCAAAAATATTTTTGTGTGCTAGAGCCAAGCAAAATGAAACCTTTGAGCAGTTCACAAAGAACCTGTCAAGGAATTTAAACAAACAAACAGTGGTCAAGCAGCATGGCCTAATGGATAGATCACCGCCCTGGGAGTCAGAAGGACCTGGGTTTTAATTCTGACTTGTTTGGTTTGTTTAAATTGTATGATTGACTCTGCATACCAACTGCTCATAAATTTCATTTTGTTTGGCTCTAGTGCACAAAAACCAGTGCTGGGACTAAAAGAACCTAGCAGCACTGCATAATTTCACATGACTTATAGGAAGACTGTTTAGCAGCAGTGTCATGTGGAGACTCAGGGCCATGCATTGTGAACTGCATGTTGGACCCACTCCCCACCCCTAAATCCTTGGTCCCCTTGTCCTCTATGTTTAGTATGAAGAAGAGACAGATATGACTCCAGAGACACAGCTTGCAAACCCCTGTTCTAGGGCATGTTTCAGGATATCTGTCCTATAATCCCACTCTAGAGCCAGATTCCTAGCCCTGTGGCCCCTGCAAACTCAGTTGACTACCCCTTTGGCTTCTGAGATTTCTCTTGAATGCTTAGTGGCATAGTCCAGCCCAGGTTTTAAATGAGCAAATGATACCGATCCCAACTACAGTTGGAAGTGGGTTCTATAGTAAAAATGACTTAAACCATATCTTTTTAAAATGATCTTTTAAGCACTGTATTTCTGTCCCTAAACATTTTGTACTTCTGTTTTGTGGTCCTTTGGAAGTGGGAATTTAATCTATTTGCTTGAGCACAGCAACCTTGTAAGTCAAAATAACTTGTATAAGTCAGCTCAAAGTCTCCTTAATTTCCTAGGAGAATAACTCTTGACTTTTTCCATTTTGATGAGTAATATGAGAAGCAACTTACAGCCAGTAAATTTTAGAGCAATATTCTTACCTCCTTTGATTTATATCCTAGTTCTTTAATAATACATCCTAGCAACCTGTGCTACATTTTCATTACATTAGACATGCTTGGGGTTAAAGATGCAGAGTAACTAGTGTGTGGTGTCTCTGGAAACTAGAGACACTGTGACCATTTGATTCCCTGTTTTCCTGTGTATTGTTTTATATTCAGAAAGGACAATAGACCATTTTCAACAAGAAATAAAATTTTTTTTACTACAAAAATATACCGGCAAAATAATGGCTTTCCTTTCTTGTAAGAATATCTGTTGATGACAGATTCACAATGGGATCATTCAGGAATTTCCTGAGATCCTGCTTTAATAATAATGATAATTAATAATGATGTTTGTGAAGTGCTTACTAGGTATCAAGCACTATTCTAAACCCTGGGGTAGGTACAAGTTAATCAAGTCAGGCACTAGGCCCTGTACCACTTGGGACTCACAGTCTAAGAATTGAATTCCCATTGTATAGTTGAGGAAAATGAAGCACAGAGAAGTGATTTGCTCAAGGTTACACAGCAGGTGAGCGACAGAGCTGGAATCTTAGAAATGTCTCCTTCTGGCTGTTAGATTTTTAACATTGCTGGGCTCTGAACAGTGATCCCAGTGACCTAAAAGAGATCCTTTGGTAGTGAGATTTATTGAGTATCCATTGGTTGTAATGCAGTGTTCTTAGCACTTGGAGAGGTAGAACAGAAGCATAAAATGCATTACCTGCCTGCAAGGAGTTTAACTTCTAAAAGGGAGAGAGTGTGATCAAATTTAGTATAGACAATCATGAGAGAAGGATTAATTTCCTTTGCTTCTGTTCTTTATTTGTAAGGTTTGTCTTGAAAATCAGTGAATAGACAGGTGAGCACTTTGGACTTCGGTCTACAGTGGCAAAATGAAGTAAAGGATTGAGCAGTGTTTGGTGAAATTGAGCTGTATAGAATACACAATCCTGCTAATTTTGACTAAAAAATCTTTTTTCCTTTATAGCAAGTTTTTTATTCTTTCCATCTGTTCTTTAATGGTATTTGTTAGCGCTTACTATGTGCCAGACACTGTACTAAGTGCTGGGCTAGATACAAGGTTGTCAGGTTGGACACAATCCCTGCCACACATGGCTCTTACAGTCTTATTCCCCATTTTACACATGAGGTAACTGAGGTATACAGAAATTAAGTGACCTGCTCAAGGTCACACAGCAGACAAGTTGCAGAGCTGGGATTAGAACCAGTGTTCTTCTGACTCCCAGTCTGTGCTCTATCCACAAGACTATACTGCTTCTCATTTATTTATTCTCCCCACCACCTGCTAAAACCCAGATAACTGCCATGGTTATCTATTTTCATCAATTCTCTATGGGAGCAAATCTTACAAATGTACCTTTAACTTTTTAGATATTACTAGTAATGGCTTCCTTGTGCAAGCGTGAATATTGCAGGACTCACTGATCTCTATGTTTGTGCCCAATTGACAATAGTAAGACTAAAAATAACAACAAATTTATTAAACACTTACTATGCATGTGCTAAGTCCTGAAGTGAAAACAAGATTATGAAATTGGGCTCTTTCCATCCTACTTCCTCCCCAGGGAATTCAGGACACATCCCAGAGTGTAGGACAGCTGACATTGAAGTGACAAAGCAACACAGGGCTTCTGTGAACTTATTTATACTCTGGTCAGCACTCCTGAGCATATGGATACTTGATTCATTTTGGGCCTCATTAGTCTTAAATAATTCTATGCTTGTCTCCCAGATTTAGGGTGCAAACTCCTTGTGGGCAGGAGATGTATCACTTAGAGTATCAATTTAAAGTGGTGCACCCTCCCAAGTAGTAAGTCAATATACCAGTTACAGCTACTACTATTACTACTCTAAGACTGAGCAACAATTACAATTGAAAATCTGATGCTGATCTAAGACCCTCAAGAGGATGTAATCTAAAAAAAATATTCCTCCGACACTCTTTTCTGTTTTCCTGTCCTTGACTTGAGGCTTTCCATTCCTTCCATCAAATAACAGCACAAGTACTTGTATTACCCTCTCCATTTTTGTTAATTGTCTAATGAGGCCTGTTTCACTGGGGTCACTGAGAATCAAACGATTCTAAAACATTTTTGCAATCTGACATTAGTTTTGGTCTGGGTATGTTCAGCCTCAAAGTCGGATAAATGATGTGTATTTTTCCCCCCTCTAATCAAATAAAAACAACCATTAAGTAGAGATTATGGGTTGTGATTTGAGTTACAAATGTTTGTCTAAATTTGAGGTATTTATTCTTATGAAAGTCTGGGGCAAGCTTGGCTAAGCTGAAGGAAACTGTTCCATATGCCATTAGTATATTATGCATTGACTGATTTCTGGTCTGCTACCTTGCTGGTACAGTCTCTCATAATATCCCGACTGGATTATTGCATCAGCCTCCTTTCTGATCTCCCATCCTCCTGTCTCTTCCCGCTTCAGTCTATACTTCACTCCGCTGTCTGGATTATCTTTCTACAGAAATGCTCTGGACATGTCACTCCCCTCCTCAAAAATCTCCAGTGGTTGCCTATCAACCTTTGCATGAAGCAAAACCTCCTCATTATTGGCTTCAAAGCTCTCCATCACCTTGTCCCCTCCCACCTCACCTCCCTTCTCTCCATCTACAGCCAACTCCACACACTCTGCTCCTCTGCCACTAACTTCCTCACTGTGCCTCATTCTCGCCTGTCCCACCATCGACCTCTGGCTCACATACTACCTCTGACCTGGAATGCCCTCCCTTCTCACATCTGTCAAACTAACTCTGTTTCCCTCTTCAAAGCCCTACTTAGGGCTCACCTCCTCCGGAGTCCTTCCCTGACTGAACCCTCCCTTTCCCTCTGCTCTTCCTCCCCTCCCCATTGCCATTGCCCCTATTCCCTCCCTCTGCTCTACCTCCTTCCCCTCCCCACAGCATTTTTATATATTTTTACATATTTATTACTCTATTTCATTAATGATGTGTATATATCTGTGATTCTATTTATCTATTTTTATGGTATTGATGCCTGTCTACTTGTTTTATTTTGTTTTGTTGTCTATCTCCCCCTCTAGACTGTGAGCCCCTTGTTGGGTAGGTATTGTCTCTATCTGTTGCCGAATTGTACATTCCAAGCACTTAGTAGACAGTTAACACAGTAAGCGCTCAGTAAATATGATTGAATGAATGAATGGTAAGAAGGTGAGTATTCCAAGTCCTCAGTTGAAGGGGGAGGAGCAGAACACTGAATAAAAAGCCCAGTATATTTCAAGTGGAAAAGCAAAGGTAGTGGGTGGGATCAGCACAAGGAAGGTATGCAAAGATCAATGCAGAAGAGAATCTTTTTGGAAAACAGCCGTGCCTCTTCAACCAGCCATCAGCATTCATAGCACCTCCTGCCTCCATCCTTGAGGAACAACTTCCCCTTAATTTCCCATTCCAGGTGCCAGAAACGAGGTTCAAATCTGAAGCAGCGTGGCTTAGTGGAAAGAGCACCGGTTTGGTAATCAAAGGTCATGGGTTCTAATACAGCCTCCACCACTTGTCAGCTCTGTGACTTTGGGCAAGTTACTTAACTTCTCTGTGCCTCTGTTACCTCATCTGTAAAGTGGGGATTAAGACTGTGAAGCCCACATGAGACAACCCGATTATCTTGTGTCTACCTCAGCACTTAGAACAGTGCATGGCACATAGCAAGCGCTTAACAAATGCCATTGTTATTATTAGTATTATTATAAATCTTCAGTTCTCAAGAGAACGACTTCTGCCCCTTCTCAAAATACAGCCCCTCCATCTGTGTTTCTGATCCCATCCATTTGCACCTCATCAAAACATTTGTCCCCTCCCTTCCTCCCTCCTGTACCACCATCTTCAACTGTTCACTCTCCAGTTGCTTCTTCCCCATTGCTCTCAAACATGCTCATGTATCCCTTATTCTAAAATACCCTGCATTAAGCCCAAGGCTCCCTCCAGTTATCACCTCATCTCCCTCCTACCATTCCTCTTCAAATCCTCTACTGAGTTGTCTTCACCTGCTGCCTCCACTTCCTCTTCTCTAACTTTCTTCTTGACCCCTTCCAATATGGCTTCTACCCCCTTCACTCCTCTGAAACTGCCCTCTCAAACGTCGCCAGTAATCTCATTCTTGTTAAATTTAATGGGTTCTACTCCGTCCTCCTCCTCCTCTACCTGTCAGCAGCCTTGAACACTGTCAACCACCCCTTCTCCTATAAACATTATCCAATCCAGAATCCCCTGCACTGTTCTCTCCTGGTTCTCCTAGCTTCTCCTTCCCCTTCTCTTTCACAGACTCCTCCTGTCTCCCACCTCCTAACTGTGGGTGTCCCTCATTTCTCAGTTCTGAGTCCTCTTCTCCTCACCAATTATACTCACTCTCTTAGAAAACTCATTCAGTCCCATGGCTTCAACTGTCATCTCTGTGCAAATAATTCCCAAATTTAATATCCAGCCTTGATCTCACTTCCTCTCTGCAGTCTCACATTTCCTCCTGCTCTTCAGGACATCTCTACTTGGATGTCCCACCAACACATCAAACTTACCATGTCCAAAACAGAACTCTTCATCTTCCAAACACTGTCCTTCCCCTAACTTTTCCATCACTGGGGTAGAAACCAGTAAGCACTGGGGTAGATACAAGCTGGTCAAGTTGGACACAGTCCTTGTCCCACATGGGGCTCTGGGGCTAACACTTTTAATCACCATTTTACAGATGAGGTAACTAAGGCACGGAGAAATTAACAGACTTGTCCAAGGTCACACAGCAAATGGTGAGGCTGGGATTAGAACCCAGGTCCTCTGATTGCCAGTCCTGTGTTTTATCCACTAGGCCACGCTGCTTTTCCTGCATGAGAGAGATGAGTCAGGGATAGTCTGCTTCCATATTGTCTATCTCACTGCTGAACCCTCATCCACATCCTGCCTCTGGAAGAACTCCCTCCCCCTTCTTATCTGACAGACACTCTCCCCACCTTCAAAGCCTTATTAATAACACACCTCCTCCAAGAGGTCTTCTCACACTAAGCTCTTCTCTCACTCCCTTCTGTGTCCCCATTGCCCTGGAATTTGCACCCTTTATCCCTCCCTCAATGCCACAGCATTTAGGTACATGTACGTAAAATATTTGTATTAACATCTGTCTGTCTCCTCTAGACTCTAAGCTCCTTGTGGGTGGGGAACATGTCTACCAACTGTGTTATATTGTACTCTCCCAAGCATTTTGTACGGAGTTCTGCACATAGCAAGCACTTGATAAATACAATTGATCTGTTGATTGTTTCCTGGACCACTCAGCTTTCTTGAAATATCCATCACAGGGCACACGAAGTCAAAGCACAACCTTCCTGAAAACTTCATGAATAACTCAGTCGCAAATCCCACTGATGGTAGAACCAACCTTTCTCTTCTTAACCAGTGATTTTGAAGCAATTCCCCTCCCTTCAATGGCAAGGGTCCTGAATAGGTTCCCTGCTGTAGGGTACAAGTGATCTTCAATGCATCACCCATGGATCCCCTGACATGCAGATTTACAATCTCCCTGTCACCAGTGACACCTCCAAATCCTCAACCCTTTTTGAGTTAGAGACACACAAACTCTGGTTGCAGGACAAGTGAGCTTCTTGAGCAGGGTCAGGAACATGGGACCCCACAAAGGAAAGGAACAACTTTTGTTTAAAGCAACAAATAAAAGAGCGATATTTTTAAAGCAATGAACGCTCAATGGAAAGAGCATGGGCTTTGGAGTCAGGGCTCATGAGTTCGAATCCCAGCTCTGCCACTTGTCGGCTGTGTGACTGTGGGCAAGTCACTTAACTTCTCTGTGCCTCAGTTCCCTCATCTGTAAAATGGGGATTAAGACTGTGAGCCCCACGTGGGACAACCTGATTCCCCTGTGTTTACCCCAGCGCTTAGAACAGTGCTGGGCACATAGTAAGCGCTTAACAAATACCAACATTATTATTATTATTATTAGTGCCTTTCAACAGTGATAACATTTTACCAAATAAAAGCACTCAAAGACAGCAGGTAGGCACGTGGAGGTGGCAGATTTGTACATTAGTTGAAACTTTGAGTTGCTGCGATATCACATGTAAAACAAAAGGAAACAATCCTCTCTTGGTAAAAGCATGTGTCCTGACTAGTCAAATCAAATGCTTAATTAAGAAACAGCATTATTTTTTCTTATTTCTGAAATAATATGGCAAATTGATCCAATTTCACTTCATCTAATGGAAAACAGTGGTGGGGCAGGCAACACAAAAGGGTTAAATCAAGGGAAAAAAGTTTGGGTACTGTCAGATCCCAGAGAAAGTGTTGTAGGGACCTTTCAGAAGATTTTCAACGAGAAAGTTTCCTATCAAATGGAAAGAGCCTCCCAGCGATTGGAAAGCACTTTTAGCCAGCTGTCCAGACAGGAACATGGAGGAGTAGGTGCTGTGTATATGGTTCACCTTGTGTCCAATTGAGGAAACACCAATAGTTGTGCCTTTCAAGTCTGCTACCTTGTCAGGTAATGCCACTCATAAAACTTGTTGAGCATTACTAGTGTCTACTGAAAGAACACTGCCATCAGTTAAGGGTAAATATGTTAGCAGTAACATATGGATGTGACAGTCCAGAGTGAGTGATTGACTGTGGTGTGTTGAGAAAGTTACTCAGGGTACAGTCAGTCCCAGACATCACATTCTTGGATCACTGATTCAGCCCTCCCCAGCTGTCATGTGGCTTGTGAGCCAAACAGACCCATCATTCCCAATGCGCAGTCTTGAACGCTGGCAGACACTGCTAATGCATAAGGGGCATTTCTGTAAGAACATCTGGCCCAGTGGGATCTTGAGAAACAGGTTCAGCAGAGGCTGGCTGTCCTGATCCCTGCCATTTCTGTTTTTGATCTCGTTTGCAAGAGTTCAAAGTGTAAATGGTTCCTAATTGCCCATGTGAAATTTTCACATTGAACTCCTCAGAAGTAGGACATGTGTTCCTCCAGTATCCCCTTACAAGGGAATGACCCCATTATTGGAAAGTTCTTGAGAGCAGGATCATGTCTTTCTTCACACACTCCCTTCTCTTTGCTCATGTCCTCCCTCCTTCCTGGAACTTCCTTCTTCTACATAGTTGACATATTACCAAGAACTTATCCTATCCCACCGTGATGACTGCATTAGCTTCCTTGCTGATCTCCCTGCTTCCTGTCCATACTTCACTCTGCTGCCCAGATCTTATTTCTACAAAAACGTTCAGGCCATGTTTCCCCTCTCCTCAGTAACCTCCAGACGTTGCCCATCCACCTCCTCATCAAGCAGAAATTCTTCACCATTGGCTTTAAAGTACTCCATCACCTTGTCCTCTCCAACCTCACCTCACTACTCTCGTACTACAGCTTGCACACTTCGCTCCTCTAATGTTAACTCTCTCACTCTACCTTCCCTGGATAAGCTCTCCTTTCCCCTTCTTCCACTCCTTTCTGCATTGCCTTGACATGCTCTCTTTATTCATTCCCCCCTGCTAACCCCCCATCACTTATGTACATATCTGTAATTTATTTATATTAAGGTCCTTCTGCCCCTCTAGGCTGTAAACTCACTGTGGGCAGGGAATCTGTATATTGACATATTGTACTTCTCCCAAGCTTTTAGTACAGTACTCTGCACACAGTAAGTGAGCACAACTGACCCATCTCTTTTAAGTTTTATTTGTTTAACGCTTACTAAGTGCCAGTCACTGTTCTAAATGCTGGAGTAGGTATAAGTTGACCAGGTTGGACATAGTCCGTGTCCCACATGGAGCTCACATTCTCAATCCCCATTTTACAGATGAGGTAACTGAGGCACAGGGAAGTAAAGTGATTTGTTCAAGCTCACACAGCAGACAACTGGCGGAGTGAGGATTAGAACCCAGGTCCTTCTAACTCTGACCCAAGCTATATCCTCTAGGCCATGCCATCTTCAGAACCTGACTAAATCATGTCTCCCCTAGTAAGTGTTCCCTAACTAATCTCTCATCTTCCTACCCTATGCTCTCTCCTTTCTTTATTGCTTATGCGCATGGATCCATACCTCTAATCAGTTGGATACTCTACCTCATTCCAACCCCACAGCACTTATGTACCTATCCTTTGTCTCTGCTCTCCCCCACTGTAATTCATTTTAATCTCTGTCTCCCCCACTAGATTGTAAACTTCTTGAAGGCAGGAAGCATGTTTACCAGTGTTAATGTACTGTCCCAATAGCTTAGTAAAGTGCACTGTACATAGTAAGTGCTCAGTAAATACTGTTGATCAATTTTACTTCTACTGTCGCAAGTGCTTAGTACAATCTCTACATGAATAGGTGCTCAAGTAAAGGCTGCTAAATTAAAAAAAAATCCTCGTTTTCCAGGCTCTGTTCTGGTCTTATCATTTATAAAATTCTCACTAAAGGAATTCAATGGCTAAGACAAAGTTCAGGCCACACTCTTCTTGAAGTAGCTTTTCTTAGTGGATAGAGCACGGGCCTGGGAGTCAGAAGGTCATGGGTTCTAATCCCAGGCCCACTACATGTCTGCTGTGTGATTTTGGGCAAGTCACTTCACTTCTCTGGGCCTCAGATACCTCATCTGTAAAAAGAGTATTGAGAGTGTGAGCTCTTATTAATTATCAAATCAACTATAGATCAATTAGTGGTATTTAATGAGCAGTTATTGTATGCAGAACTCTGTGCTAAGTGCTGTATAATAACTAGCATTGATTGATTTGAAGAGTATACTAGATTTGGTAGGCAAGATCTCAGCCCACAAAGAAACTACTATCTAGTAAGAGCATACATCTAAGAAAGCATGACTTGTAATCATATAGGAGATAAGATTAACTTGTGGTCAGGTAAATCATTTTTTGATGCCCCAAGTTTATTTTGCTTGAGAGGGTGTGGAAATAAGGTTAGATGTCCACTACTCTTCTGTCTGTGCCAATTAAGAAGTTTTTATCTGTAAGCTTTAGCATAGCAAAAGGTATTTTCAAAACAAATGTTTGAATGAAATGTTTTGTAAGGCAGAATAGTTTGTGTTACTAGTAAACTAGCTCCCAAGCCCATAAACCCGGTCAGTAGAGGATTCTGCCGTTAAAGAAGAGAGGATAATTTTGCACTAAAGTCACAGAGTCATTCAGTGAGAGGGATACCATCCTCTCACTGAAAGAGTAAAGACTGGCTCTGAATGTCTCTCTTTAATCGTATTTCTTAGTCTCTTCATCATCATAGGCATCTATCTCCATAGATGCATTTATAGTACTAAACAGGGCATTTTCAGTCTGAGACATGCTTTATGCTGAAAAACAATGAACTTTATTCAGAAAATTTAAATCTTCCCTTCCATTTTATCCTGAAAATTGGTTACATGTATCATTCTTGTTTGTAGGACTTAGAGTCCTTGTTTTCCACTTCAGTAGTCTATAGACTGTAAGCTCGTTGTGCACAGGGAATAATATGCCTGTTTATTGTTGTATTCCCCAGAGTGGTTAGTACAGTGCTCTGCACAAAGGAAGTGCTCGATAAATATGACTGACTGGCTGAATAGTAGTTTTGTATTCCCCCAACCCCCAATCCTGCTGTTGGTCTGTGTAGGCTTAAAGTAGTTCCCCAAAATTGGCGGAGAGATGGTCGAAGTCAGGAAGCCTTCTTAAGCAACTATCTCTGTTCTGTGGCCATGGGCCAATGCGGAGTACCACAGTAAAGCCATTCTAATGCAATCCCGCCTTACTCTAGAGTCTTACTGCCATTCTGCTTTACAGAGGTGAGTTGCAATTAAAAGTGTTACTTTCTGAGGAATTTTTAATTTTCCAACTGAGGCAGGTTATAATAGTGTCATTAGCCCAAAAGTGGAATCATACATTTTTTTTTCAACCTATCAGCAGGTGCAAGTTCATGAGGTTCAAGCATGATGTCCATATAAATTTCCCACACTTTATGTAAGTTATCTTCTTCTAGACTGCTTCAACAGCCCAAGTAATTATCACGATGTCTGTATAGTGAATTACTTTATCTGACATAGATTCTCAAGTGGTGTTTTCAGGCAGTCAAGTCTATGCACCTTTATTCATATTTTATATTTTATTTTATATTTATATATATGTGTGTGTGTGCATGTATCTGTATACACACATGCATGCATGTGCATTCTTCAGGGCAGATCTTTTACTACTTACTATTGGCTTTAAGACCACTCAATCAGCTCTCCTCCTTCTCCTACCTTATCATGCTGATCTACTACAGTCCAACCTGCACACTTTGCTCCTATAATTCCAATTTACTCACCGTAGCTTGATTGGAGCATGTAATATAACAGTATAATAGACACATTCCTGCTTGACCCTTCCTTGACCCCATAACTCCCTCCAGTTATTGTCCCAACTCCCTCCTACCATTCCGCTCCAAACTCTAGTCCATACTTCACTTTGCTGCCTGTATCATGTTTCTAAAATTAAGATTTAGTCCATGTTTCTCCACTCCTCCAGAATCTCCAGTGGTTGTTCATCCCTCACACCTCAAATGGAAAACTCCTTTGCCACTGGCTTTAAAACAATCAATCAGCTTGCCCCTCCTGCCCCTCCAATCTGGCTTCTGTCCCCTCCACTCTACCGAGACTGCTCTCTCTAAGATCACCCTTGACCTCCTTCCTGCCAAATCCAATGGCTCCTACTCCATTATAATCCTCCTTGACCTCTCTGCTGCCTTTGACACTGTTGACCATCCCCTCCTCCTCCATACCTTATCTCACCTTGGCTTCACAGACTCCGTCCTCTCCTGGTTCTCCTCTTACCTCTCTGGCCAGTCATTCTCGGTCTCCTTCACTGGCGCCTCCTCCCCATCCCATCCTTTAACTGTTGGAGTTCCTCAAGGGTCAGTTCTTGGCCCTCTTCTGTTCTCCATTTACACTCACTCCCTCGGTGAACTCATCCGCTCTCACGACTTTGACTACCATCTCTACGCAGATGACACGCAGATCTACATCTCCGCCCCTGTCCTCTCCCCCTCCCTTCAGGCTCACATCTCCTCCTGCCTCCAGGATGTCTCCACCTGGATGTCGGCCCGCCACCTAAAACTCAACATGAGCAAGACTGAGCTCCTCATCTTCCCTCCCAAAACCGGTCCTCTCCCAGACTTCCCTATCACCGTGGATGGCACGACCATCCTTCCCGTCTCTCAGGCCTGCAATCTCGGTGTCATCCTTGACTCGTCTCTCTCGTTCACCCCACACATCCTATCCGTTACCGAGACCTGCCGGTTTCACCTTTACAATATCGCCAAGATCCGCCCTTTCCTCTCCACCCAAACGGCTACCTTACTGCTACGGGCGCTTGTTATATCCCGGCTAGACTACTGTGTCAGCCTTCTCTCTGACCTCCCTTCCTCCTCTCTCGCCCCGCTCCGGTCTATTCTTCACTCCGCTGCCCGGCTCATCTTCCTGCAGAAAGGATCTGGGCATGTCACTCCCCTTCTTAAACAACTCCAGTGGTTGCCTATCAACCTCCGCTCCAAACAAAAACTCCTCACTCTAGGCTTCAAGGCTCTACATCACCTTGCCCCTTCCTACCTTTCCTCCCTTCTCTCTTTCTACCGCCCACTCCGTACGCTCCGCTCCTCTGCTGCCCACCTCCTCACCGTCCCTCGGTCTCGCCCATCCCGCCGTCGACCCCTGGGTCACGTCCTCCCGCGGTCCTGGAACGCACTCCCTCCTCACCTCCGCCAAACTAATTCTCTTTCCCTCTTCAAAACCTTACTTAAAACTCACCTCCTCCAAGAGGCCTTCCCAGAATGAGCTCCTCTTCTCCCTCTACTCCCTCTACCACCCCCCCTTCACCTCTCCGCAACTTAACCCTCTTTTCCCCCCATTTCCCTCTGCTCCTCCCCCTCTCCCTTCCCATCCCCACAGCACTGTACTCGTCCGCTCAACTGTATATATTTTCATTACCCTATTTATTTTGTTAATGAAATGTACATCGCCTTGATTCTATTTAGTTGCCATTGTTTTTACGAGATGTTCTTCCCCTTGACTCTATTTATTGTCATTGTTCTTGTCTGTCCGTCTCCCCCGATTAGACTGTAAGCCCATCAAATGGCAGGGGTTGTCCCTATCTGTTGCCAACTTGTTCATTCCAAGTGCTTAGTACAGTGCTCTGCACATAGTAAGCGCTCAATAAATACTATTGAATGAATCTTGCCAATTTAGCACTACAACCCAGTCTGCTCACATTCCTTCTCTATCACTAAATTATGCACTGTATCTTGATCTCACCTATCTTGCCACCAACTCCTTGCCCATGTCCTCTGTCTGGTCTGGATCTCCCTCTCCCTTCATATAAAGTGGATCATCACTCTCTTCACCTTCAGAGCCTTTATTAAAATCCTATCTCCTTCAAGAGGCCTTCCCCAACTAAGCCCTCATTTCCCCTATGAGTTCTACCTTTTGAGTCACCTTTGCATTTAGATCTGCACCCTTTTTAGCACTTGACATTCATCCTTCCCTCAGCTCCACAGCATATATATATATATACATATATATATATATATCCACAATATATTTTAATATCTGTCTCCCCCTCTACATTGTATGATCCTTGTGGGCAGGGAACATTTCTGTGAACTCTTTTGCACTCTGCTAAACACTTTGTACAGTGCTCTGTACACAGTAAGGGCTCATTAAGTACCATTGATTGGTGGTCCTGGAATATGCCTCTTAAGTATGAACTCATGGGAAACTGCCATTTAGGAAACTTGTATTTAAAAATGGACCCCATCATAATGGCTCTTTTAGCTTTGTTATAAAAGAAAATTGCTTATCCCCTCAAGAAATCTTCCTTATTTATTTAAAAAGAATATGAATTGTATTCCATATAAATTCATTGAAAGATGGAATTGTTAGTAAGGGCTCATAGTGTATGGTTCTTGTTCAGGCAAAACTCCCATTGAAGGCAATTATCAGGTTTCCTCCAGTTGAACAATGGTGCTGGAAAATAATAAAAAGTCAGAAAGGATAATCTTTCTCACTTATTGATCACTGTGATTCCAGACTTGTTTTCAGTCCAGTGCAAGGGGGATAGTAACTATTTTATTTGTTCTCGTTCACCAGGTTAGCACTATGTTGAGCTCAAGGGCCTAAGGAAGCAGATCCATGATGGTGGTTTCCTTGTTTGTGTGTGTCTGATGGTCTGGGAGCATTCGTGCCTAATTATCTGAGAGTGCTGGCAGGCAGCCTTGTGCTCCCACCTCCTCCTAACCTTGATCCACTCTGTGGGGGTCCTGGCTGGACTGTGCACTTTCCCCAGAGGCTGCCCATGGCAGCTCTGCCAAGTGAAGAGACTATGGGGAAGACTGGAAAAGGCTTTGAGACCATGGAGACCTGAGTTCTAATCCAGACTTCAATACTTACCTGCTGAGGGACCTTGAGCAAGTCACTTGACTTTTCTGCGCCTCAGTTCCTTCTTTCAAATGGGGATTAAAAATCTGTTCTTTTTTAAATATAGGATTCAAGTGCTTTTTTATTTTTATTTATTTTTTATTAATGGTAAGTACTTACTACGTGAAAGGCAATGAACTGTGCACTGGAATAGGCAAAGGTTAATCAGGTTGGGCACAGTCCCTGTCCCACATGGGGCTCACAGTTTTAATCCCCATGAGGTATAATACCATGAAGTAACTGAGGCACAGAGAAGTTGTGACTTGCCCAATGTCAAACAGCAGATAAGTGGCAGAGATGGCATTAGAGCCCCAGGTTCTCTGACTCCCAGGCTCAAGCTTTTTCATCTAGGCCACACTGCTTCCCCTTAGGCAATGACACTCTTATAATAATAATAACTATGGTATTTTTTAAGCCCCTACTATGTGACAGACATTGTACCAAGCACTGGGCTGGATACAAGCAAATTGGGTTGGACACAGTCCCTGTCCCGTGTAGGGCTCAGTCTCAATCCCATTTCATAGATGAGGTAACTGAGGCACAAAGGGGGACAGTCTCTGATCCAATTATCTTGTTTCCAACCCAGCATTTAGCCCAGTGCTTGGCTCACAGGAAGCGCTTACCAAATGCAACTACTATTATTAGTAGTAATACTATTAAAGTCTGCCCTGATCCAAGGGCACCAGAAGTGATAAAAATGCATGAGGAATTGGACCCCTTCTGCCATGGAAGCACATACCTTACCCCAAGGGAGATTTGTTGGCACATCTTCTCAATTATTCTCAGAGTGGCCATCGCCCAAAGCTTTCCAGGCCTCCTGGAGGTTTGAATCTGCCAGACTTTGGCAGTAAATTACCTGGATGCTTCCGGGTCCTCTAGCTGGCACTTTTTCCTGTTGGAGATTCCATAGGAGAAGGATTCCATATATCCTCCTTCTAACAGAGGTATTTCCCATTAGAGAAATTTTTTTTTCTTTATAGAATTCAAGTGCTTTCAAGGTACCAGGCACTGTACTAAGCACTAGGGTAGATTCAAGCTATTCAGGTTGGACACAGTCCATGGCCCACATGGAGGTCACAGTCTTAACCCCTATTTTAGAGATGAGGTAACTGAGTCACAGAGAAGTGAAGCGACTTTCCCAAGGTCACACAGCAGGCAAGTGACAGGGCTGGGATTAAAGCCCAGATTGGAGGGGCAGGTAGTAGTGATCTGGCATTGACCTGGAAGCACAGTCTAGGGGGTCTTGGGAGGAAGTATGCAACTGTGACCTAACCATTCCACAAAGAGTTGGGCAGGAGAATCACTGCCCTGTTCCCCTACCCTGCAGCACCTGTAAAATCTCACCCACAAACTCTCCCTGGTGCATCCCACCCTTCTCTTTCTTTTATAGCATTTATCAAGCATTTACTATATACCAGGGACTATACTAAGCACTGCGCTAAGTAGATACCAGCTAATCCAGCTGGTTATAGTAAGTGTCCCACATGGAGTTTATAGCCTTAATTTCCATTTTACGGATGAGGTAACGGATGCACAGAGAGGTTAAGTGGCTTACCTAAGGACACAGAGGAGATAAATGGTGGAGCCAGGATTAGAATCCAGATCCTTCTTACTCCCAGACCATGCTTTATCTACTAGGCGCATGCTGCTTCTCAGTAATAAGGAAGAATCAAGCATTCTGAAGGCGGATGCAGAGGTAGGTTTAATCAGGTAGCCTTTCTCGTGAAGGATTTCATTCTCCTACCCCGTCAGGTCTAGGGCAATATTGAATTATGTTTGCCCTGAAGAGAATCATGGGCAAAATAGCAACACATCCTAAGAAAATCCAGTTGGGAATAATGCAGACACGATAAATTGGATTCTTCCCTAACTAATGGCTGCAGACTCTGACCCACAGCAACAATAACATTGAAATGGTTCTAATAATTCCTAGTATAGCTCTTTCAATAATTAATGCTTCAGTTGTTTTAAATGTCTCAATGCTAACAAAACAGGGCCAGCCCCCAGTTATAACACAAAGTAGATGTTTTGCAGTGATTTACACAGAATTAATCCCATCCCAGAGTTCTGGTATAACTTAGAAGCCATTTCAAGGAAGAGCTCTGGTGGTTTATGTGTCACCAGATTCCCTCAGTGGAATTATTTCCTTTGCAACTCATTTATTATTCCATATACATTCTGTGGCTGCACGGCTCAGATGGCCCTTAATTGTGTTTCTCATAGGAAGTCCCCGTGGTAGATTCATTTCAGCTAACAGCTAATACTGATATGCCAACATCAGTGAAACAACAAGTCTTGATTTAATTATTAATAACAGTAATAATGTGCTCTTATAGGGCTTATTTCATGCAAGAATGTAAATGTGTAGCAAACATTATATGATCTGTCAGCAAAACTCTACAGTCACTAAGCACAATATTCTATACTGACCTGAGTTTTCATTTGGGCAAAGTCATGAGCCTCAGGTTTATTTAATGAAAGGAAAGTCACCATTGCCACTGCTATATTACAGTCAGAAAAGTGCAAATGATTTGCACATGTTCGATAAGCATAATAGCAGTGCAACTCAGGGCAGATCTGAGACGTTGCTTCTAATTTCCTGCTTCAGCAGAACGTAACTTACTATGACGCTATTTCCTTAATGTACTCGGGTATATTCTTTTTAGCATGCTGTTTATTACTATGGTTTGGAGAATTACTGTTTTATTTGAAGAAAAATTCATTGCTTCCATTGCTAGATCTGAGAGTCTCTTTGGAGGGTAAGAAAGAGGAGTATTCTTTGAGAAATACAATATAGTTTCTCAAAACATGTAAGCATTGGAATTTCAATTAGTAATACTGGAACTCATTAAAATGAGAGGTTTCCAAAATGATTATAATACTGAACGAACTGTCAAATATGATGATTATGATGTGCTAAGGACTGGGATAGATGCAAGATAATTAAGTAGGAAAGAGTTCCTGTTCCACACAGGGCTCGCAATCTAAGAGGGAAGGAGAACAGGTCTTTCAATTTACAGATGAGGAAACTGAGTCACCAAGAAGTTGAGTGACTTGAACAAGGTCACAAACAGGAAAGTGGTAGAGCCGGACTTGAACCCAGATCTTGAGTTCCAGTCCCATATTCTTTCCACTAAGCCACAGTGTCTCTCAACTTCAAATGCTCTTAATTGAAACTGTTGATTAACTGTACAGAGGGGTAAACAGCCATTTGTCTGCTGTGTGATCTTGGGCAAGTCACTTCACTTCTCTGTGCCTCAGTTACCTCATTTATAAAATGGGGATCGAGACTGTGAGCCCCTCATGGGATAGGGACTCTGTCCAACCTGATTTGTTTGTATCCGCCCCAGTGCTTAGTATAGTGCCTGGCACATAGTAAGTGCTTAACAAATACCATAACTATTTCTAATTAGGGCACTAGCTATGCACTGACTGGACCTTGCTGCACTCTTAGCTCCAGCCATTCTGGTCCTTGCTGGAGAGTCTTGTGTCTTTTACCTTTTTTTTAAGTTATTTGTTAAGCACTTACTATGCTCCAGGCACTGTACTAAGTGCTGAGACAAGCTAATCAGGCTGGACAAGGTCCCTGTCCCACATGGGGCTCACAGTCTTAACCCCCATTTTACATATAAGAAAACTTGAGGCACAGAGATGTGAAGTGCCTTGCCCAAGGTCACATAGCAGACAAATGGCAGAGCTGGGATCAGAGCCCAAGGCCTTCTGACTCCCAGGCCAGTCCTCTTTTCACTAGGTCTCACTGCTACTCTAAAAGTCTGACACTTTTTGTTCTCTGAGAAGCCAGTTCAAACTCAGAATTTAGTACCAGCACCACAGGATCCCCTCATTCCAATTTACAAATTCATGTCTGCTGGAAATCCTGTTGCTCAATTGCCAGAGCATTGGTTGGTGATGAGAGTAAAAGAATGGGAGGTTGATTCTGGTCTCTGTCATTTATTACAGGCCAAGGAAATATGGAGCAAAGAGAAAATGACTTTAAACTTCTCCCTCTAGGCTGTAAGCTCCTTGTAGGCAGGAATCATGTCTACCTACTAATTCTACTGCATTCTCCCATGTGCTTCGTACGACATTAGACACAAAGTAAGCACTCAGTAAATACCACTGGTTGATTGAATGATTTGAGGCCATTGCCCTCTGGCTTGAAAGGTTTTTTTTAATTTTTTTCTCTCTTTTTCCTGGTTTGTAAACTGTTTCTGTCACACTCCAGGAGCATGTAGCCACCAATATCAGTGTCCAAATCCCTTGTCAGGACTCCCAGTACTTTCTTCTCTTCCTACTAGATTGTAAACTCCTTGTGGGCAGGGATCACATCTACCATTTCGGTTATACTGTACTCTCCCAAATGCTTAGTACCTTGCTATGCACACAGTGATAACAATAATAGTAACTGTGGTATTCGTTAAGCTCTTCCTATGTGGCAAGCACTGTTCTAAACACAGAGGAGATATAAAATGATCTAGTCAGACACAGTCCCTGTCCCTCACAGGGTTCACAATCTAAGAGGTGGAAAACTGATTGAATCCCCATTTTGCAGATGGGGTAACTCTAGCGAAGTGAAGTTAAATGACTTGCCCGAGGACACACAACAGGCAAGTGGTAAAGCCACAGTTACAATCCAGATCCTTTGATTCCCAAACCTGCACTCTTTCCACTAGGCTACTCTGCTCCTCAATAAAGACCACTGACTGCTAGAACACAGGAAAAAAAATGGGGAAAGTGTGCCAATGATCCATGTCAGTGAGGCTTCCTCATGTTGCCATTGCCAGAGTCCAACATTCAGCCTTGGGGAGCATTTGTTTGCTACAGTGCTGACCAGACTGACTAACTTTAAAATTTCAAAGCCTCAGTGCCCAGAGGATTTTTTGATTACTACATACAGAGACTCATGTGACTCTTTCCACTATTCATAATTTAGAAGACTGGAGTAGCCCTGTAGTTGAGAATATGCACAATAACACTTTACAAGCCACAGTGAGTCTCCATTTGGGCTTGATGAGAGCTCAGTTCAGATGGTTTGGCTGGAATCTGGGTGCATTTTTGCTTTTTTTTGTTGTTGTTGTTTACTTGCTGAGGCTTTCTTTATCCAAGAGACTGTTACTGTGGTACATAGTTCAGACCCATGGAGAGTAAGAATGTCATCATTTGCCTTTAATACCTTTGACAAACAGAGTGGCAGCCTACAGCTTGCAGTCATAATTTTACATAACTGTCCATATTTGCCATGACAAGCCCAATTGTCATAGGCTGAGGACAAGAAACTACTCCTTTAAGCCTTACCTACCAGATGCTATATATACATTGCCTGCTAATTCCAGAAAAGCACAGCCCAAGTGAGAGGAGTCCAAGTGAGTAATAGGCACCTAAGCCTGAAACTGATGTTTTCTGCCTGCTGAAAACTTGCTAAACTTTTGCTGCCCTTTTAACATTCAAACCCTTTGCCCACCTTCAACATGCATCTTCTATTTCGGCACTGATGCTCATGCCTGTCACTATTCTCATCATTGCTGTAGTGTTTGTTAAGTACTTACTATGCTCCAAGAACTGTACTAAGTGCTAGGGTATCTACAAGATAAACAGCTCAGGCACAGTTCCTGTCTTATATAGGGCTGATGGTCTAAGAAGAAGGGAGAACAGCTGTTGAATCCCCATTTTTACAGGTGAGGAAACTGAGGTACAGAGAAGTTAAGCAATTTGCCCAATGTCACAGAGTAAATCAATGGTGAAGCTGGGGTTAGAACCCAGGTCCAAAGACTCCCAGGCCCATGCTTTTTCCATAATGCTATACTGTTTCTCTCTAGACTGTAAGCTTGTTTTGGGTAGGGAATGTGTCTGTTATATTGTACTCTCCCAAGCAAATACAGTTTTCTGTATTACTCAATAAGCTCTTAATCAATGCAATTGATGACATTTCTCTGTACTTTTATGTTTAGCTCCCAGGTTAGAGTGTATGCTACTTAAGGCTAGGGAATAAGACACTCTTATTTTGTATTTTCAAATCAAATAGGTAGAGCACTGCACACAGTGGCTGCTTAATAATAGCTGCTGCTCTTAGTCCTGTTTCATGCACATAAAGAAAAAACATGCTGAATTGATAGCCTGTCACTACTTCACAGTGATCCAAGCGCTGAAAGGCAGCAAGCCCATTCATTTTCTTAGTTTTCTATCTATGGGGACAACATGTTGTCTGATTGCTAGCTCCTCCATTATAACTGCATGAAAAGCATCAGAAATCCTGATGATACTTTTCCTCAGTGCCCACTCCTCTATGCCCTTTATATTTAGATCTGCTAACTGGTTTAGTTAGAACATATATTCTAGTATAGAACCGAGAACAAATTCAGAATGTGTCCAACCTGATTAACTTGTAACTACCCCAGTGCTTAGAACACTGCGTGGTACATAGTAAGCGCTTAGTAAGTACAATAACTATCGAGAAGCAGCATGGTGTAGTGGATAGAGCATTTGCCTGGGAGTCAGAGGCCATGGGTTCTAATTTTGGCTCTGCCATTTGTCTGCTCTGTGACCTTGGACAAGTCACAACTTCTCTGTGCCTCAGGTACCTCATCTGTAAAATGGGGATCAAGACAGTGAGCCCCATGTGGGACAGGGACTGTGTCCAGTCCGATTTTGTTGTATCCACCCTAAGAGCTTAGTATAGTCACTGCCATATAAGTGCTTAATAAATATCATCATTATTATTAGTATTCCACCAACTCTGTTGCATTTTACTCTGTCCAGTGCTTAATTCACACTGCACACTGTAAGCGCTCAATAAGTGCTGCTATTTTATTGCCCTTCCTTAGCTCAGGCTTTTCTTTTTATTGCCAGCTTGATAGAAATGTGGGATGTGTCTGCCACCAAGATATGGTTGGTGAAATACTTTGATGATGATCAACAGCGTGGAAATGCTGATGATCACTAATGCATTCCTCTAGAATATCCTATGTCATCCCCAAACAATGAGTCCTTTCCAGTACGATGCCATCTAGATTTGCTACATTTATTCATCACCTGTACAGAGTCTATGAAGAATATCAAATCTCTCCAAAAAAGAGCAAAAAAACTCTTACTTAAATGAGACATAGCTGGAACTCTCACTCTTGAGAAAAGAGAAATTGGGGCAATTTGTCATTCTTTTATTAACCCAGGTTTCAAGACTAGTGGTGGTTTGTGGGTTCCACCATTTCACTTCTTTTTCTAGACTGTAAGCTTAGGGAATGTGTCTACGAGCTTTGTTAAAATGTACTCTCCCAAGTGCTTAGTGCAGTGCTCTGCACACAACAAGCACTTAATAAATGTGATTAATTGATTTTTTTTCTATTTTTTTAAACCTGTCCTGACCTTATTCACTGGGTAGGGTTGAATGATTTGGTGAAAACTAGCCCATTAAGCAGTCATGCTGAGATGTTTTTACCATTCAGTGATTTAATGTATTTCTGCAATATATCTACAGGTGCTTGCTGCATATTTATTGATCAGCGGTAAGTTGATCATGAAACGAAATAGAGTTTTCCAAACACATTATGAGCCTGAATTATATTTTTTTAATCACATCTTATATCATTAAAACTGTAACCTGCCATAGTAGTACTTCATAGTTAATGACCTAATTTTATGGGCTTCTTTAATAATCTTCTTCATGTGTATGTTTATTGCACCAAATAAAATTATATGAGCCATGTATAAGGATAGGGAATGGAGGACATAACAGTGACAAAATATTCACCAAATAAGGATATGTGCAAGGAGGTCACCATCACAAACTACTCAAGGATATACAATGAAACATGTATGTATTTGTTGTATGCTTGCTATCTTGAAGAAGGTCCACTATAAATGAGTTTGAACTAGTGAGTGGAAGTAATAATAATAATAATGTTGGTATTTGTTAAGCGCTTACTATGTGCCGAGCACTGTTCTAAGCGCTGGGGTAGACATAGGGGAATCAGATTGTCCCACGTGGGGCTCACAGTCTTAATCCCCATTTTACAGATGAGGGAACTGAGGCCCAGAGAAGTTAAGTGACTTGCCCACAGTCACACAGCCGACAAGTGGCAGAGCTGGGATTCGAACTCATGAGCCCTGACTCCAAAGCCCACGCTCTTTCCACTGAGCCACGCTGCTTCTACCCTGGCCAACTTTATTATTAAACAATACATTTTGGTGTAGTGCCTATAGTTTTGTTTAGGCTGGTGATAGAAGTGATTTCAGAGAGATAGGAATTTGAGCTGGGCTTTCATTGTCATTTCATGACACTTCTGTTATGGTAAAGGTTGAGTGCTGGGAGGGTCAGAATCTGACCCATTCAACCTGGACAGCATGGCCTAGTGGAAAGAACATGGCCTGGGAGACAGAGGACTGGATTCTAATTCCAGCTTTGCCATGTACCTGTTGTGGGACCTTGCCTAAGGTCACTTAACTTTTTCTCTGCTGAACAATGCCTGCTCTCCCTCCTACTTTAGCTGTAAGCCCCATGTGGGATCTGATTATCTTGTATCTACTCCAGTTGTTCGTTCAGTGCTTACTCTATAGTGAATGATTAACAAATACTACAATTATGGTTCATGATCTGCCCCTTCTGCCACCTCTTCTGATTGGTTTCTTCAGGCAGGTGCAGATTGCTGGGCAGCTCTGCCTGCTGAGTGCTTGTCACACTCTGGTGGGTAATTCCACCTGTTGAGTGTTTGTCATGCTCTATTTGGTGGGTAATTCTGCCTGTTGAGTGTTTTTCATGCTCTGATTGGGAAAATCTGCTGACTGAGTACCCTGTGCCAGTGATCCAGTGCCCTCTAGTTTTGCATACAGGAGGGTGAGTAGGGTGGGCTTTAGTAATTTAGTGAAGCTGAGAGGATTGTATTATAGAATATAAACACAGATTTTTATTCCAAACCTCATTTCACTTTTTTTAAACAATGATACTTGTCAAGTGCTTACTATGTGTCAGGTACTCTACTAAGCACTGGGGTAGATATGAGAGGAACAGGTTGGACATAGTCTTTGTCCCACATAGGGCTTCCAGGCTAAGTCAGAGGGAGGAGGACTTAATCCCCTCTTTTACTGATGAGGGAACTGAGGCACAGAGAAATGAAGTGACTTGTCCAAGGTCTTGCAGCTAAACTATGTCAGGGTCGGGATTAAAACCCAGGTCCTATGACTTCCAGGCCCATGCTCTTTCTACTAGGCCATGCAACTTCTCACTTATGTACAAAGGTATATTATCAACATCAAGAGTGCAGACTTCCTGGAAGAGCACTCAATTTCCTTGTCCCCTCGTGCCTGACCTCACTACTCTTCTATTACAACTCAGCCCACACACATCTCTCCTCTAGTGCCAATCTAATCACTGTACCTCGATCTTGTCTATTTCGCTGCCAACCTCTCACCTACATCTTGTCTCTAGCCTGGAACACCCTCTCTCTTCATAACTAACAGGTGATCACTCTCGATCTTCAAAGCCTTATTGAAGGCACATCTGCTCCAAGAGGCCTTCCCTGATTAAGCCCTGATTTCCTCTTCTTGCTCTCCCTTTTGGGTCACCCTGATTTGCTCCCCAGCCCCACACCACTTATGTACACATCTGTTATTTAGTTACATAAATATGTTTCCCCATCTAGTCTGTAAGCTTGTTGTAGGCAAGGAATGTGTCTACCAACTCCACTGTATTGTTATAAATGTTCTCTCCCAAGCGCTTAGTACAGTGTTCTGCACATATTAAGTGCTCAATATATGTGGTTGATTGATTGATTGAGGAATGTTCTTGAGGAGTCCCAAACCATAGAATGCTTTATAAAACTGACAGTGATCCATGTTCTCTGGAATAACAGATGATGCAATTTATTCTCATCTTCTTTCACCGAGCTCCTTAAAGGAACTTTTACCAAGGAAAATTATTAATGATGGAATCCCAATTCTCTTAAAGGATAATTTACCATTTAGAGTTCTTTTCAAATCTGGAAATGGCAAGCTGAGTGTTAGATAAACCTGAGAGTGTTCGGAGAAAATAACCCAAAATTCAGAAATGATGGCTGAAATTTTTTGATGAATATCCCAGAGTTTTGAACTTTGGAGGTGATAAAATTTTGACGGTCTCCATAAATGTCTTAGGGTTGTGAAGATTCAATAGCTGCAAATGATAATAACAGTGTGAGAAAGGAATGATTATTATCTGCTCTCCTTAGCTTATTATTACTGGTTGATTTAGATTAGTGGGATGAACAGAGAAGGAATTTGACCATTTTTCATGCTAAACTTGAAGTATGTTGGGCCAAGTTATTCTTCTTAGATTATGGAGTATTCTAATCAAATTCATTGTTCAGAAACAAGTCTGAGGTAGGATAACTCTCACTGTAAATGAATTATTTTCAGGATCTTCAATTTAGTCTCCATTTCAGGAATGGTTGATTTTATTTTCAAAGTATCATTCATTTTGTCATGGGGTTTCTGGCTAATTCACTGTTTCTTCATAGAGATTTACTGGATTTTCCTGTGAAAGCTTGAAAAAGCTCAAGTGTGCATTGGTATTATGTTAATAAACAGGCCCTTGATTCATGTACGTCTTATTTTCCTAAGTCTTTTTTCCTGCTATCTACTCTCTTCACTGCATTGACTATGCATTTGTCTGTGTACCCCTTAAGCACTTTGATTTTCAACCCAGCTCCACAGTAGTTAAGTACATATCCACAGACTGTACTCTTTCCCTTGTCTGTAATTTATATTAGTGTCTGTCTCCCCTTGTAAACTGAAGCTCCTTGTGGGAAAGGATCACATGTACTAACCTGGTTGTATTACTCTCTCAAGTGCTCAATAAATACGATTGAATGCATGAATGAAGGGAGGAAGGATGAATGAAGAAGCAAGTATGAGTGACGCAGAAGGGAGTGGGAGAAGAGGAGAGGAGGGCTCAGCCAACAGAAGGCTTCTTGGAGGAGATGTGACTTCAGTAAGGCTTTAAAGTGGGGGAGAGCAATTATTTGTCTGATATGAGGAGGTAGGGGATTCCAGGCCAGAGGCAGGATATGGGTGAGAGTTTGGCAGTAAGATAGATGAGATCGAGGTAGAGTGAAAAGGCTAACATCAAAGGAATGAAGTGTGTGGGCTGGGTTGTAGTTGGAGATCAGTGAGGTGAGGTAGGAGCGGGCAAGCTGAGGAAGGAGTGGACAACTCCTGCTCTTCCTTTCCTCTGTCCCTAGAGACTGTCATGTTCCTTCCAACCCTGAACTCACCTTTGTATCCTATCTCCCCTGTTCCTCCCCTGCAATTTTTTCTTCCTTTGAACTTTAATCATAGCAACAACTAATAATAATAATAACTGAGGTATTTGTTAAGCTCTTACTATGTGCCAGGCTAAGAGCTGGGGTAGACATAAGGTAATTGGGTTGAACACAGTCCCTCTCCTACCTAGGGCTCACACTCTTAATCCCCATTTTACAGATGAGGTAACTGAGGCCCAGAGAAGTGAAGTAGCTTGCCCAAGGTTATACAGTAGACAAGTGGCAGAGCTGGGTTTAGAACCCAGGTCCTTCAAACTTCTAGGCCCAAGGTCTATCCAATAGGCTGTGTGGGGCTACTATGGCCAAAATGTCAGTTTGTCCCTTGTCTTTCCCTTCCCTTCCTGGCTTTTGGTCCCACTGCCCCACACCAGCTCAGTCAATCAATGGCATTTATTAAGTGCTCACTCTGTGCAGAGCACTGTACTAAGCACTTGGGCAAGGACAATGCAAACGGAGTTGGTAGACACTTTCCCTGGCCACAAAAAGCTTACATTCTAGAGGGAAAGACATGTTAAAGTGGGGCTCAATAGGGTGACAGTCTTCATGTAATTTGAAGGATAACCCACAGGAAGTGTTTGGCAAAAAGTAATAGAAAAAAAAAGAATGAATCTGTATTACACTTGAATTGTTTTAAAAGAATGTTTTAGTGGCTTGTCCTCTTTGGCAAAGTGATGTAGTAATTAAATGTCTCTTGCATGTAGGCAATACATAAATTTTCCCTTAGATTCATGTTGAACTCATGTTTCTCTTCAAGAAAAACAAACCCCAGAGGGATTTTTCAAATAATCACAGGGCTAATCTTCAAAGTGTTAATTTTGTGTTATTTTACAATTCAGGTGCCTTTCGTCACTCATTCCTTTGGTCTTTCTTTCATGGAAAAAACCTCTCAACTAGGGCAGCAGTGCAGATTGGTCAGCCAGAATTCAGTTGCCTCCTGTAACCTCCACAGGACTCTGGTATTGTTGTGTGATGAAGGAATTAAGAGGAAAATACACAAAAGTGTTAATTTCCCAAATGATATATTAGACATTCGCTCCTGCCAAATTTACCAGGAGCCCATAAATTTGCATACATTTTTACTGATGTGACCTAATTAAGAGTGAATTGAATTGCATTAAAATGTAGATGCCGGGGTCTCATACTAATAAACTTCTCAGAACTGGCTGCCTTTCATGTCTTGCTGTGAGGGTTTGTTTCTTGAAACTGTTGCCTTGTGCTTTGGATTCAGCTCTTTTGGATGGCCCAACTGACTCCATCAGTATATGTTCTTGCATTTCTCGTCACATGACACTTGAAAACAGATAATTTATATTTAACCCTCTTCATTCATAGGTACCATTGTCTGTTGCTTTTATGCGTGATCTGTTATCTGTGTGTGTGGATATGTTTTAGTGTTATATCCTCTCTATATGCTCTCTATCTTCATGGTGTGGTCATTTATATATGGTCATTATGGACAGGGAGTATGTCTGCTAATTCTATTGCATTTTACTCTCCCAAGTGCTTCATACAGTGATCTGCATATAGTATGTGCTCAATAAATACCAGTGAGTGATTGATTTCCCTAAATCCTCTAATGTGCAGAGGGTTTTTTTATAGGGTAGGTATTTTTTAAGACCTTACTATGTGTCAAACACTGTTCTAAGTGCTGGTTAAGTAAATTAGGTCCAATACAGTCACTGTCCTGCATGGGACTCAAAGTCTAACTAGGAGGGAGAACAGGTCTTTAATCCCCATTTTACAGTTGAGGGAACTGAGGCACAGAGAAGTTGTGTGACCTTGGACAAGTCACTTAACAGCCAGTTGGCAGAGCTAGGATTAGAATCAATCAATTAATCAAATTTATTGAACACTTACTATGTGCAAAGCACAGTAGTAAGCACTCGAGGGAGGAAAACACAACAGAATTAGCAGATACACTCCCTGCCCATAAGGAGTTTACAGTTTTGAAGGGTAGACAGACATTAATGAGAATAAAATAAGTAACTTATAATGTATAATTCAAAGATCTGTACCAAAATGCCATGGGGGTGGAGTGATTATAAGATGTTCAGAGGTCAGATTGATTGAACCCAAGTCTTCTGACTTCCAGGGCCTTGCTCTTTAGACTAAGTGATGCTGCTACTCCTAATTGGCTTTGGGTCAAAATCAGTCAATCAACCATATTTATTGAGTGCTTACTTTGTGCAGAACACTAAACTATTTAGGACAGTACATTGTAACAGAGGTGGTAGTCACATTTCCTGCCCATAAGGAGCTTGCAGTCTAGAAGGGGAGACAGATGTTAATACAAATTATGGATATGTACCTAAGTGCTATGGGACTGAGGATGAAGTTTAGGTTCTTTCAGGAACTCTGGATTGTTTAAAGTCTTCAGGTGTAGTCTTCTAAGAATGCCTAAATGAACTATCATCAACCTGGATGGGAGATAGGTGTATTCACTGAGAGAAGCAGTAACTTATTCAACTTTTTGACACATGCTACACCATGGAAGAAAGTATACTTGTACTTTGTTTTATGTCTGAAAGTAGAATAGCCTTTAAATTGTATCTTTGTAGGGATTATGAAAATTGATGGCCTTATTTTGGCTAACAGTGCCATTTTTATACAATAATGAGGTCCTGGAATGCAGTCAGCACTGAAGCAACAATCATAGCAACAGAGCTCTGCTGGTTAAATCAATCATATTTATTGAGTGCATACTATGTGCAGAGCACAGTACTACACACTTGGGAGAGTTCAATGCAAAAGATTTAGCAGACACATTCCTTGACCATAATGAGATTACATGGTATATAAATAGGATAAGTGGGAGCAAGATGCCCAAACAGCTTCCTGATGGAGAACTAAAAGGGGGCACACACAAGCTTAGAAGGCAGAAGAAATGATACAGTGCTATAATGAAGCCCAGTCTCAAACAACATGACACAGCAGTGGACAGTAGTAAGACTACCACAACAACCACCCAGATGGCAGGTGATCAGAAGAGGACTTCTTCTCCTTGAGTAAATACTCCTGAAGGTCAGGTTACCAAGAGAAGTCTTGATATCAGAAACAGACCCCATGAGGGACAAGTCTCTTAGCATAAAAAGGGATCTAGCCTTAGCTGTAAAAAATGAGAGAGTTATTGATTCTTACATCACCACTGTAATCGACACTCATATGCATGGATAGGATCTTCACATCAGTTGTCATCCTTGAAAATGTAACTCTCTCCCCCCTCCCTTACTTTCTTCCTCTATCTTACTCCTACTCTTCCTCTCTCCAGCTCTCCCTCTTTTCCTATCTCCTTTTCTCCCATTCTCCCTCCCTCCATCCCTTTTCTTCTCTCCCTCTCTCCTCTTCCTCCTTTCCCTCTCTGTTACTCTTCCTCCTTTCCCACTTAATCAATTTGCTCTGCATAGCAACTATTGGAGCATCTTACCCACAGTTATGTGAGAAGGCAGGACTAGAGAAAAGAGCCTGCGATTGGGTTACAGTTATAATCCAATTCTGACTTTGACCTCCTGAGAGACCTTGGGCAAGTCACTTAATGTCTCTGGGTTTTGGTTTCCTCCTTTGTGAAAAGGGGATAATATTGCCCACTTCTTCCTATTTTTCAGGGATGGTGCAAAGTAAACTGAAATACTTAATGTGAAAGAACTATGGAAAAAAAAGATATTCAAATTCAAGGTATTGAATAATTATAATTATTATAATAAAATAATTGAGGTATTCGTTAAGTGCTTACTATGTGCCAAGGACTGTACCAAGCACTGGGGTAGGTACAAGATAATCAGGCCCCATGTGGGGTTTACAGTCTAAGTAGGAGGCACAAGAAGTATTGATTCCCTACTTTGCAGATGAGGGAACTAAGGCACAGAAAAGTTAAGAGACTTAACCAAGGTCACACAGCAGGTTTATGGCAGAGCAAGAGTTAGAAACAAAATCCCATGACTCCCATGCTCAGTGCTCTTTCTACCAGGCCATGCTGAATGAATATTGTCTGAGGAGAAAAATATTTTCAGATTTAAGGTAATGTTTTGTAGTACTAGACTTTTCTACTTCATTTGGTGCATATAAAAGTCTTTAGACAGCTGAGTTCAATTTTACATCCAACTCCTGTGGCAAGTGTTCTCCTTGGCATAAACTGCATTAGACATTTCACTTGTCCTGCTAATGATCCCTGTGGATTGATAGTGGCAGCATTTCTAAAGGGTGTCAGGGAATTTCACAAAACACAACATTAAGGGGAACAGGAGATTTTGTTTTCTGTGGTCTGTCTCATCAGGAATGTATAACACACAGCAACAACTAAAATGAATGATGGGGAATGGGAGGAAAGAGAATAGAGAAAATAATAAAAAAGAAAAAAAAATACAGAAAGTTGACCAAGACTAGGTTTTCAGAGATTTGTGCATTGGCTTCATTTTCCCTGCAAACATGATTTTTTTTTTCCATCTTTGTCAGTCATTCACTCATTCCCTTGGCTTTCTTGTGTGCTCTCTGTCCAAACCAAAGATGATCCTGATCTGATTCCTGGTCATCAGGTAAATGATGGTGAGTGTTAAATCAGTGATAATTTGGAATTTTGAAGGACTGCATCTCCATCCTATAAATACTCCCCAGGTTGGAATTGGAGATACCTGGCAGGTTCCACACTGTTTTCCACTCTTGGATTTTACTGTAATTGGCCTGTAGGGTCAAATGCTGTAAAGTGGGCAAGGATTCTTTCCATAGGACCCCAAACTAAGAGTCTTAGGCAGGGGAAACAGAGTCAAACAATGTATTTCACTGGCACCAAATACTGTTTGTAGTCTGTCTGATAGGTGCCTTTCACTCGATCTCACAGTGCTTAGGACAGAAATTTCACCAGAGATATTGCTCGTCCCAGAGGGAGATTATTCATTCTTTCTGTCTTTTTTGCCATCTGTTATTAAATTATTCATGGGGTGATGTGCTGGAGTTTTCCTTTGGGGAGCAATTTTCAGAACTTTTTGTGTTGGATGAAAAGAAAGGACTGAGAGAAGAGGAATAGTAACTCCCTTCCTATATATGATAATAGATGAATGGATCTTTGATTGAAGTCTAATAGTAGGAAGTTCACTGCCTGAGAAGCTTGTTTGAAATTCAACTTCCTATGCCTCTGTGGGAGAAGCAAAAAGGTTGGAATGAAGTAAAAAGTGAAATGATAGATTGGGAAACCAGCCTTCATTTCTAACCAATTCAGGAAGACAGAAGAACACACCATGGCTGCCATATTTTCATTTTGAGCCCCAGGGGTGAGCTAGAAGTAGAACACTGAGAGGGTGGTTCATTGAGAGAGGAGGTCAGGGAAGAGAAGAAGGGAGTTGGGGAAAGAGGAGGAAAGGAGGAAGTGTAGAGGAAGGTAAGTGGGCACTTGAGACCATGTCTTTCTCTTCTTTTGAATTCTCCTAAGGACCCAGTATAGAACTCTGATTTCGAGAACTGCTGAATGAAAAGAAATAGCCTCCTTGTTCTTCCTCCTCTTCCTCCCCAGTGCCCGTTAATCCAAATGTGTGTGAATCACTTACATGGTAAACAAGCTAAACAGTAAGCTCAGTGTGGGTAGGGATTGTGTCTGTTCATTGTTATATTATACTCTTCCAAGCGCTTAGTACAGTGCATTGGTGACTGGTGCATTTCATTAATGAAAACAATCTAATCCTGGCTCCTCCACTTGCCTGCTGGGTGATCCTGGGCAAGTCACTTAGATTTTTTGGGCCTCTGTTCTCTCATCTAAACAATGGTGATTCAATACCTATTCTCCCTCTTTATACCTTAAGCCCCGTGTAGGACAGCAACTGTGTCCTGTGTGGTTATTTTTTATCTATCCCAGAGCTCTACCCAGCGCTTGGCTCTTAGTCAGGGCCTGATGAATTTCCTATTTACTAGGATTAGGACTGCCCTAGGAAAGGCCAGCTGAGCCAGAACCACCTCTGTTTGCTCTATGCTTGCAGCAACAAACAAGTCGGAAAACAGCGGCCCTATTCCAGGAAGTGGGTGGAGACTCTTCTGCCCTTGGGATCTTTTTCAACTGCCTCAATGGCAACTCGACAGCTCATCCACAAGAGTAGCCTCTGACCCAGCCCAACAGACTGATGAGGTGATTAGAAGGTCCCGGAACCAGGTTAGGGATCATATCCTGGGGAAAAGGGAAAAGCAGATGGAGACAGCTGCTCTACCTCCATCGTTTTTCCATTCTTGAGAAACAGGCTAGGCTAGTTACAGCTGCCCATCCTGCCCCTAAAGCAAATGGTTTCCTCCAGCAGTGTCCAGCCCATCGGGATAGACATCGCCCCCCAACCCCAACCCCAAGCTGAGCACCCAAGCCACTTTGATCTTTTAGCCCCTAATCCTAAGGTTAAAGTCCATCTTGCTGGCTCTCTCCTAGGAGGATTATTGCAGTAGGAACAGCTTTTTTCTCTTGTCTTAAAACTCAATTCCTCATCACCATCAGTGGTATTTATTGAGCACAGAAGTAGCGTGGCTTAGTGGAAAGAGCCCAGGTTTGGGAGTCAGAGATTTTGGGTTCGAATCCCAGCTCTGCCACTTGGCAGCTGTGTGACTTTGGGCAAATCACTTAATAATAATAATAATAATGTTGGTATTCGTTAAGCACTTACTATGTGCAGAGCACTGTTCTAAGCACTGGGGTAGATACAGGGTAATCAGGTTGTGCGACTTGAGGCTCACAGTCTTAATCCCCATTTTACAGATGAGGTAACTGAGGCACAGAGAAGTTAACTGACTTGCCCACAGTCACACAGCTGCCAAGTGGCAGAGCCGGGATTAGAACCCATGACCTCTGACTCCCAAGCCCGTGCTCTTTCCACTGGACTTAACTTCTCTGGGCCTCAGTTACCTCATCTGTAAAATGGGGACTAAGACTGTGAGCCCCATGTGGAACAACCTGATTCCCTTGTATCTACCCCAGGGCTTAGAACAGTGCTTAGCACATAGTAAACACTTAACAAATACCATTATATCCAGCGCTTAAAACAGTGCTTGGCACATAGTAAGCGCTTAACAAGTACCATTATTGTTGTTATTATTATTATTGTATGCAGGAACGCTGTACTTAGCACTTAGAAGAGTATAATAAACTTGTTGGCAAACACATGAACATGAGTATTTTTCTTCAGGTACTCTGAAATAATTTCCTTTAGAGGCTCTGAACTATTTCTGGTCATATAGGTATAAAGTTATAATCTTGGTAATAATGTTGGTATTTGTTAAGCGCTTACTATGTGCCGAGCACTGTTCTAAGCGCTGGGGTAGACATAGGGGAATCAGGTTGTCCCACGTGGGGCTCACAGTCTTAATCCCCATTTTACAGATGAGGGAACTGAGGCCCAGAGAAGTTAAGTGACTTGCCCACAGTCACACAGCCGACAAGTGGCAGACTGGGATTCGAACTCATGAGCCCTGACTCCAAAGCCCGTGTTCTTTCTACTGAGCCACGCTGCTTCTCCGTGATGGTTGTATTTTAGGGTGGAAAAGTGTTTCTGCTCAGAACTTCCTATTGGTTAGGGCAATTACCACCTCGAGCAAAATATCAATCAATAATATTTACGGAGTGTGTAATGTGACCCTACTGGCAAGAGCACGGGCTTGGGAGTTAGAGGAGGTGGGTTCTAATCCCGGCTCTGCTACTTGTCAGCTCTGTGACTTGGACAAGTCACTTAACTTCTCTGTGCCTCAGTTATCTCATTTGTAAAATGGGGATTAAGAAGTGTGAGCCCCAAGTGGGACAACCTATAATATAATAATGGTATGTGCCAAGCACTGTTCTAAGCACTGGGGTAGATACAAGGTTATCAGGTTGTCCCATGTAGGGCTCACAACCTTAATCCCCGTTTTACAGATAAGGTAACTGAGGCACAGAAAAGTTAAGTGACTTGCCCAAGGTCACACAGCAGACAAGTGGTGGAGCCGGGATTAGAACCCATGACCTCTGACTCCCAAGCCCGTGTTTTTTCCACTGAGCCACGCTGCTTTCCTAACCTGATTACCTTCTATCTACCCCAACACTTAGTACAGTGTTTGGAACACAGCAAGCACTTAACAAATACCATTATTATAGCTATTGTTACTGTGTGGGCAGCACTGTACTTAGTCCTTGAGAGAGTACTACTTAGTCTGTGACCCCCAAGAGGGACCTGGTTATCTTGCATCTACCCTAGTGTTTAATATAGTGCTTGACACATAGTAAGGGCTTAATCTATTCCACAATTTTTATTATTTGTTGTAGTACAATACAACAGAGTTGGTAGACATTTTCCCTTTCCACAGGAGCTGTTAATCACCTGCATTGTGAAGAATGATTTAGGAAATATTGTGTGTTGTTCCTGTCCTGAGATTTAAGATGGATTGAGTAATACAGGTACATATGTTTTGTATTCCCTTTGTAAATTTTCCATATTTTCCATCAATGGATCAGACTTGTGTCCAGAGGAATTTCCATGAGTAGAGGAGATGATTTTCTAAATCGTTACTTGCAGCTAATCTCTGTTCCAACCATTTGGTTGCCTTGAAGTTTTAAGCTAGTTTGGCAGTGACTTTAAACACATTCCAAGCGCTTAGTACAGTGCTCTGCACATAGTAAGTGCTCAATAAATACTATTGAATGAATGAATGAATGGGGACAGAATTTGATATTTGCCCCAACCCCACAATACTTATGTATGTATCATTTAATTAGGTATAAATTATTTAGTCATATTAATATCTGTCTACCCTTTTAGACTGTAAACTCATCGTGGGCAGGGAACGTATCTGCTAATTCTGTTGTATTTTGCTCTCCCAAGAACTTGGTACAGTGCTGTGCACATAGTAAGCGTTCAATAAATACCACTGATGGAGTGATTGATTGAGAGCAGAAGCCAGGATTGGGAGCTGTTCTGTCAGCTTGTTCCTTCAGTGACACTTCCAAATACTTTCTTTATGGTGACCTCTAATCTAAATTTATGTGAATCACTTAAATGTCAAACAAACTAAATGGTGCATTTCATTAATGCAAAATTAATGGGAAAGACCTTGGGCTGGCATGCACTAGTTGTTTACAATACACATAATTCATTAGAAGAACACTAGTCACACAAGAAACCTGGCATGGGTCTGGTGTAAAACAAGCTTTATTCTTTTTCTTCCATTTAATGGAAGTGCAGGCCTGGGAAAAATACACATAAAACAGATTTAATGAGTCTTTGAGGGGGAGTTTTAAAAAATAAGATACACAAGTCATAAATACCTTTTACAAACTCTGGTCTAGCCACATGCATTAGAAATGGCTATAATTTTATTTCATAATTGTATACCCAAAAAAAAAACCAAAATTCCCACACCCTCTTGCCTGACCAGACTCATTAATTAATTAATTAATTTGGAGATTTGTCACTGTAGTCCTAAATTGGAGTGAATCTTTTTATTTTTAGAGTTTCCATTATAATGTAAGCTCCTTAAGGACAAGAGTCATTTCTTCGCTTTTACTCCACCTTCTCCAGCACATAGTTCAGCACGTAAGCAGCGTGGTCTAGTGGAAAGAGCACGGACCTGGGAGTTGAGGGAACTGGATTTTAATTCCAGTTCTGCTAATCACTTACTGTGTGACCTTAGGCAGTTAACTTCTTTGTGTCTCAGTGTCCACAACTGTGGATCTGGGTCCTAATCCTGGCTCCCCACTTGCCTACTGTGTGACCTTAGGCAAGTCACTTAGCATCTGTGTGTTTCCCCATCTGTAAAATGGAGATTCTATACTTGTTTTCTCTCCCACTTAAACCGTGAGCCCCATATGGGAGAAGCACGAGGTACAACTTTATTAACTTGTGTCTACTTCAGCGCTAAGAAGAGTGATTGATACATAGTAAGCACTTAGATGCCATAATAATA
Organism: Ornithorhynchus anatinus; assembly: GCF_004115215.2. Classification (NCBI taxonomy): domain Eukaryota; kingdom Metazoa; phylum Chordata; class Mammalia; order Monotremata; family Ornithorhynchidae; genus Ornithorhynchus; species Ornithorhynchus anatinus. The sequence continues at coordinate 49,197,804 of NC_041728.1, read as the reverse complement.
CTGATGATAATGATGATAATATAGTGTTCAATCAATGCTATTGATTGATTGAAGACTCAGTATCCAGACCCAATATTCATCTCTAAGAGAATATGAGACCAACCACCTTTCTTATAAGCTAGATTTTGAGGATCAGCTAAGGCAAGAAAACCTTTCACAGATGCAAAGATGAAATCTGTGATGAAATGGGAAGGTGTTTTATTCCCTTTTCTTTAGTCTTCTTGCCACTCTGCCTTTTTAGAGCTCTGACATCATTTTTCTTCTTGTCTTTTCATTCCCTATCCTTCACTGTTCTTCAAGCTTATATTTATTTGTTTATAAAATTCCTCTTTATAACTTCTACCACATAGAGCAGGCATTCAATATTTGTTTACTCCATCAACAGTTCCTAATTTTCTGAATCATACTATTTACATTGCAGGCACTTAGTTAATCAATTTTCTAAACTTTAGTTTATTTTACTTAGGCAAACTGCTTTATTAACAAAATGTATTTGGTCGGTCTAGCCTGTCTCGCCGCCACCCTCTGGACCACGTCCGGTCTGTAACCTGGAAAACCCTCCCTCCTCAAGTCCAACAGATAATTACTCTCCCTGCCTTCAAAATCATATTGAAAGGACATCTCCTCCAAGAGGCCTTCCCAGACTAAGCCTCACTTTTCATCATCCCCCACTCCCTTCTGAGTCACTCTGACCTGCTCCCTTTGCTCTCCCCCAAACATCCAGCCCCACAGCACTTATGTACATAGCTGTAATTTTATTTATTTGCATTGATGTCCGTCTACCTGGATCTAAACTATAAGCTTGTTGAGAGCAGAGATACTGTCACTGTTAATTGTGGTATTGTACTTTCCCAAGTGCCTCGTACAGTGCTTTGCACACAGTAAGCACTTAGTAAATATGATTGAATGAATGAATGACATATGGAAAGACATTTTATTTCTTTGGGATTTGGGGGCTGTTCACTTATTCCATTATCATTCTTGTAATTTTAGTCTTTGACCTATTTTCAGTTTAAAGAAAAAATCCTGCTGAAGTTAACTGTTTGCCATTATTCATCCCTGAAGAATTCTGATGGAAAGCTTGGGAACCTCAGTAATGAAAAGCAGAATGGCCTAGTGGAAAAAAAAAGGACTTGGGAGTCAGAGGAACTGGGTTCTAATCCCAACTCCTCCACTTGCCTCCTTTGTGACCTTGGACAAGTCACTTAAATCCTCTTTGCCTGAGTTTCCTCATCTGTAAAAATGGGGATGAAACCTACTCCCTCCTACCTAGATTGTGAGCCTCATGTGGGACAGGGACTGTGTCCAAACTGATTACATGGTATCTACCCAGTCCTTAGAATGCTTGGCACTTCGTAAGCACCTATCAAATAATAATAATGATACTACTACTATTACTACTATTAATATTTGTTAAGGGTCTTCTTTGTGCCAAACACTATACTAAGTGATGAGATAGATATTGAGACTATGAACCCCTTGTGGGTCAGGGAATATGTCCAACCTGATTTACTTTTATCCACCCTAATGCTTAGTACTATGTCTAGCACATTTTGTCCACAGTGAGCACTTAACAAATGCCATAATTACTATTATTATATTAAGTGCTTATTACTGTTATTATTATTGTTAGTATTACTGCTATACAATTATTATTAGTAGAAGTATTATTATTACAAGATAATCAAGTGTGGGCACGGTCCTTATCCAACATGGGACTCACAGTCTAAATAGAGGGCATGGGTCTGGGAGAACCTGGATTCTAATCCCAACATTTATCAACTGTCTGCTATATGGCCTTGGGCAAATGGCTTCACATCCCTAGGCCTTATTTTCCTCATTACCAGTTCTTCCTCTATTTAAATTGTGAGCACCTTTTTCGGATAAGGACTGAGTCCAACCCATTTACCTTTTCTCGAAATTAGTGCTTAGTGCAGTTCCTGGCACAGAGTGTCAAGCAAATGCCACTTCAAAATGGATATGAACAAAGTAGAACAGAATAAGCAATTGAGCAACAAAAGTCATGCTAAAATATGTTTTCCATATTCCAGTGAGATTTTCAGGGTGGAAGGTGACAAGGAAATAAATAGAGTAAGGTGCTGGATTAAGACAGGTGAGTGACAGCATAAAATCATAAGAATCAGGAGTATAAAGGCAGAGGGAGTGAGGTGGATAGCTGAGTTGAATCTGAATATGGATGGGGGAATAAGAAATAAATAAAAAGCAGGTACATAGGTTACTCATTGGTTCTTGATCCCATGACCTGGTTTACATCTATGCTTCTCTGGGGTCATTCTATAGACAGGTTGACCTCAGCAGTTTATGGAAAATGTAGATTGGATCCAGAAATTAAGTTGATAGAGTTGGGCTGAGGGGTGGTCCCTTGACCCTGTCCAACTCAGTTTTAAAAAGATAGACCTTTTAGAGACAGGCTTGAGGTGGTGAAAGTTGAAGGTTTAAGGAAAGGAGGAGGAGAAAGTGGAAGCAGGTGTTGGGGAGGAATGATATTTTGTGTGATTGGCTATTTCAATCTGGCTTCTCTGTACAATCACATGGTTCCCTCTTTTTGTTCTGAATTTCCTGAAATTATACATGTGTCAGTGAGGTTTCATTTTCCTCAAATAGATTAAATGGCCTACATCGAGGTTTCTCAGTCTAGGAAGTTGATCTATTTGGGGGAGAATTTATGCCAAGCCAAGGAAAATGAAATTAAAGGATAATGTGTAATGCCCCTATTCCACAATGTGCAAATGTGATCTGGAATGAAAGAAAATACAATAGTACTCATTGGGTACAAGGTTAAAACTGCTCCCCAGTTTGTTTTTTTTCCTAATGTAAATCATTGGCTCCTACCTCACTACCCCTGTGCTCAAGTGTGCTTACATTGGAACTGTAGGCAGTAGAGCTGAAAGAGATTCTGTCTGTCCTTTAACAGAGGATGATTGCTTTCTGCAGTATGTTTTCCATTGCCTCAGCTTGTCTAGCTTTCAAGTGGTTAATAATGAGAATAATAAGGATAATTTTGGTTCTTTTTAAGCAGTTACTGTGTGCCAAGCACTGTAAAATACACTGGAGTTAAAAAAAAAATTCAGGTTACACTCAAAAGTTCCTGTCTCACATGGGGCTCAGAGTCTAAGTAGGAGGGAGTAGGAATTCATCCTCATTTTACAGATGAGGAAACTGAGACACAGATAAGTGACTTGTCCAAGTTCACGCTACAGACAAATGGCAAAGCTGGGATTAGAAACCAGGTCCTTCTGACTCCTGCTGCTTCCTAAAGGCATGCTGCTTCCCTGAGATTATTTCTTGAGTTTGAGGTTTTGGTGATCTTTCCCACAATTTAATAAACTTCACAGCTGAAACATTTTCCAGTTAGTCAAGCTGAAGTTTGCTTTTCTCATCTCATTTGTTGCCTACCACTTGAAACAGTTTTTACTTCTGCTTTCTACTCAAACATGGTGACTTGCAATTAAGATATTTTTTAAATTCAATATCCTCACATTTTGGTTGAATTTGTTTGAAAACTATGACTTAAATCATTATCTTTTTTGATCAATGCGCCCAAGCACACTGCATTATTTAAAGAGGCAACTTCAGTAGAGAGGCACTGCCAATCTAAGACATAGTGCTTCTGTCTAGAACCCTCAACTTCACTGTCCTTAGGGAAAACTGATCTAGACTTTAGGGAAATGCTTAAGAGCAAGAAGGAGTCTAGAATCCCAGTCTCTGGGTTTGGAGTGGTGGTATTGATTGATTCATTGCAATCCTGGAGAAATATGTTGGATATTCCAATTAATCTTTCAAATCTATCTTTCAAGCAGTCTAGATAATTTGAATGGAAACTGGATAGTATGTATGAAGTAGGCTTTCTTGGATAACTACATTACAAAATATATAACTTCTGCTGTTCATATAGCATGCATAAAGTGGCTTGGAATCCTCTGGGGGACAGTGACCCTGGTCAAATTGCTTACCACATTTAGAGTATCATAAATATGTTCACATATTATTTATAGAGTGTGGTAAATGTGCCCAGAGCTTAACAAAACATAAAGCACAGAAGACAAGGTCCCTGCCCTGAAGAGTTTGTGATCTAAATTAGATATAGACAAAAAGCTAGATAGCTATAAAACACTAAGGGGAAGTTGTGACATTGACTCGTAACTTCACAAAATGTGCGGTAAATCAGGAATAGTAACACTATCGCCAGTCTAGAAGTCACTTGGCTGTCAATAAGGCAAAGGCTGTAACAAAGGTAGGTGCTACAATTTTGCGAGGGAAAATGGCAGAGGTAAGAACAATGAGTGGAGAAATTGATTCTTCCTGTGTCAAAATAGAACTACTATTACTACTACTGACAATTATGGAAATGATGCATAAAGTAAGCTCATCTTCTAGATTGTAAGATTATTGTGGACAGGCAATTTGCTATGTTCATGTGCTGTACTCTCTCAAGCACTTAGTACAGTACTCTACAAATAGTAAGTGCTCAATAACTACAACTGATGTTAATATGATCGATAAGGAAAGAGGTATGTAAGTGACCACTGTATCGCTTCCGTAAGATCATTTGTACCACAGCTACAGGTAGAGTAATGCTGCTTACTGCCAATAATCAGGAGAAATAGCATGACATAGTGGAAAAAGCCTGGGCCTTGGAGTCAGAGGACATGGATTTTAAATCCTCTAGAATTTTACATTATGAACCCTTTGAGGAACAGGGACCATGTATAATTCCTAACTGGACATTCTTTTCAAGGTACAGTACAGTGTTCTACAAACAATAAGTGCTTAATAAATACTATTACTAGTAGTCCCAGCTCTGCCACCTTCCTGCTGTGTGAATTTGGGTAATTCACTTAATTTTTCCATGCCTCCATTTCCTCACCTGTAAGAAAATACCTGTTCTTTCTCTCCTTCTAAGGCGGTGAGTTCCATGTGGGATAGGGGATGTATCTTTCATTCATTCAATAGTATTTATTGAGTGCTTACTATGTGCAGGGCACTGTACTAAGCACTTGGAATGAACAAGTCGGCAACAGATAGAGACAGTCCCTGCCATTTGACGGGCTTACAGTCTAATCGGGGGAGACGGACAGACAAGAACAATGGCAATAAATAGAGTCAAGGGGAAGAACATCTCTTAAAACAATGGCAACTAAATAGAATCAAGGCGATGTACATTTCATTAACAAAATAAATAGGGTAATGGCAATATATACAGTTGAGCGGACGAATACAGTGCTGAGGGGATGGGAAGGGAGAGGGGGAGGAGCAGAGGGAAATGGGGGGAAAAGAAGGTAAAGCTGCGGAGAGGTGAAGGGGGGGTGGTAGAGGGAGTAGAGGGAGAAGAGGAGCTCAGTCTGGGAAGGCCTCTTGGAGGAGGTGAGTTTTAAGTAGGGTTTTGAAGAGGGGAAGAGAATCAGTTTGGCGGAGGTGAGGAGGGAGGGCGTTCCAGGACGGCGGGAGGACGTGGCCCAGGGGTCGACGGCGGGATAGGCGAGACCGAGGGATGGTGAGGAGGTGGGCAGCAGAGGAGCGGAGCGTGCGGGGTGGGCGGTAGAAAGAGAGAAGGGAGGAGAGGTAGGAAGGGGCAAGGTGATGGAGAGCCTTGAAGCCTAGAGTGAGGAGTTTTTGTTTGGAGCGGAGGTCGATAGGCAACCACTGGAGTTGTTTAAGAAGGGGAGTGACATGCCCAGATCGTTTCTGCAGGAAGATGAGCCGGGCAGCGGAGTGAAGAATAGACCGGAGCGGGGCGAGAGAGGAGGAAGGGAGGTCAGAGAGAAGGCTGACACAGTAGTCTAGCCGGGATATAACGAGAGCCTGTAGCAGTAAGGTAGCCGTTTGGGTGGAGAGGAAAGGGCGGATCTTGGCGATATTGTAGAGGTGAAACTGGCAGGTCTTGGTAACGGATAGGATGTGTGGGGTGAACGAGAGAGACGAGTCAAGGATGACACCGAGATTGTGGGCCTGAGAGACGGGAAGGATGGTCGTGCCATCCACGGTGATAGAGAAGTCTGGGAGAGGACCGGGTTTGGGAGGGAAGATGAGGAGCTCAGTCTTGCTCATGTTGAGTTTTAGGTGGCGGGCCGACATCCAGGTGGAGACATCCTAGAGGCAGGAGGAGATGCGAGCCTGAAGGGAGGGGGAGAGGACAGGGGCGGAGATGTAGATCTGCGTGTCATCTGCGTAGAGATGGTAGTCAAAGCCGTGAGAGCGAATGAATTCACCAAGGGAGTGAGTGTAAATGGAGGACAGAAGAGGGCCAAGAACTAACCCTTGAGGAACTCCAACAGTTAAAGGATGGGAGGGGGAGGAGGCGCCAGCGAAGGAGACCGAGAATGACCGGCCAGAGAGGTAAGAGGAGAACCTGTATCTATGTATCTGACCTGATTACCTTGTATCTGCTCTAATGCTTAGTTTAGTTCTTGGCACATAGTAAGAGCTAAATGAATAATTCTTTTCATTATTTTTTTCCACACTTAATTTTACTATTAACTCCAGCCCAAACTACTTATGATAAGCTTAGTGATCATCTTGAAGCCTAGAAGTAAGATTGGGATTGACAAAGGTGTTGTGAAATTAGGGACTTTTGGGATTTTCATAATTAAGATAGTTTCTGTTACCAACTGAAAGAAAGATCTACTATTTGTTGCCAAATACAACATGCAAGATAGGACTGATTTTTAACAAAGTAATTCAGTGGGGTATTTTGGCACAAAGCCAGAAAGGTCTGGTGAACATGAAAAGTGCTTAATTAAGATCCTTTTCTTAAATTCATCTTTTTATATCTCTTTTTTTTATTTTCTTTGTTCATGCCTCCTTCTTGGTCTACCTTAATTACAGTGTCTGATTAAGTTCTCTGCTTACAGTGACAGAGAAGGTGGAGTTGGCTCTCTTTGTCTCCTGAAACAGTTTGCTTGCCTGCCTCCTCAAGGAAATCACAATATTTACTTTGAAAAGAGAACCATTGACTCCATCTTCCTACCCAATATCCACAGAATTACTCTCATTTCTCTATCAGTACAAAATCCTCTCTTATATGTATGCAAGCTATCCAGCTAGCTTGTCAGAATTTGTGAGGATGCCTTACCATTTCTTATGTCTGAGATATTTGACTGCAACCAAAGTTTCAGTTCTAAATCCCACTTTATTGCAATTGTGAAATTGAATATGGATTTATTTTTAAATGACCAAGAGAGCTGAGTTGATCAATTAGTTTAATTGTGTGGGGCACAAATCTATATTTTGCTTTTTGAACATAGAGAGTGGGTAAAAGCATAAGAGAAGTAGAGGAAATGAAGCTTAACAAAAAGGCTTCAAGTTTCTTGCAGAATAGTGTATAATGTAACAAAGTTCAATGTTTAGGCTTAAGACTCAGAAGGTAAATGCACTCCTGGGAAATTATTCCCCAGCCTAATGTAGATTTTCAGTAGTAATCATTCTTGGCTTAATTTTACACAGTCTCTGTTATTAATACTCCCTTGTCTTAAAACAGATATTCTTTAAAAAATTAATATTGAAACTCTTAGATCTAGTACCTGATCTTGGCTATCATCCTACCACCAAAGATACTTCTCAAGCTATCTCCACAGCTCTGAGAGATTTCTCATCCATGAATCCCTTTTACTGCATACTGTTTCTGATTTTGGGGAAAAAAAAATCCAACACAAGACTTTCCATTTCCAGTGCAATGCCAAGTGAGAGGCATATCTTTTTTAAAGGGGTTTTTATTGTGGAAAATTCACCCTTGACCAGAAGGTCCACCCAGCAAATCCAACCCTTGAAATCAGCCTTGTGTTTTATCAGAAACCTGCCAGGCTGCAGGCTGTCAGCAAGGTAGAAGAGCAGAGCATAAGCCCCTGAACTTTCATTCTGCAGCTGACAATTAGGTCAATTCCCAGACCACATGGGAGTCACCATATTTTCCCCCATCCCAGCCTGTCCAGACTAAGGCAAACAATTTTCAGATGATCCTAAAATAATCCATCAAAATTCCCTCTGTGTCTTTGCCAATCCACTTTTGGCCAAGGGAAAGCGAACTGGAAAATGTTATGCCTTTGGAAGGCATGACTGCTGAGGAGGCTTCTGAGCTTGAGTATTGGTTTGGCCCTCAATCCAGGCCAATGATACCAACTCAATATTGGAATTGACATATTTTAGTAAATTGTTTAATTTGATAGTGTTGTTTTTTATCATGCAATTAACTTCCATTGTGGCTTTGGAAGCTTTTCAGCATGAAAAATCAATGAGATATGAAAATTCTAATATGCTGTAAATTATATTGTCATGACCTGCCAGATATACTGTTCCATTACTTCATTCAGCTTCTGTGGTGAAAACGAGTCAAGTGGATACCCTGCCAAAACAGTCTAACATTTATTTAAACGATCAGGACCAGAAATGAATTACAGATTGATTTGCTGGCCAAAAGTTAAGTCTTCGAGAATAAAATGAAAATCCAAATTTATTTTTCTTCAGCTTGGCTTTTAGGATTTAAAACTCCCTCTGGATTATTGTCACAAGGAAATGGATCTGTTTTTACCTTGGTGGTAAGCACTTTGGAGCTGCCCTTTGATGATATGGCATTTGTTAAAGACTTACTATCTGCCAAGCACTATACTAAGTGCCAGTGTTAGATGCAGAATAAGCAGGGTGGAATCAGTCATTTTCCCACATTGGGGGGGCGGGGAGGCGGGGAAATGTACTCAAGTCTGGCAGATGTCCCTCTAATAGGTTACCATGACAGCTGGTCAACACTAAGGATGGGAGAAAGTGAGAAGTGGATGGAGTGAGAGTGCCCAGTGTTTAACCAGGACAGGGACTTGAAGTTGGAGTATGGAGGGCAGCAAAGAGACAATACTGTCCACTGACTCCTGGTAGCCTACCCCAGGGACGACTGATCACACTCCTTCCATACCTAAATCCTGGCCTGCAAATAAGGCAGACCTGTAGGGAGGGGCATGATGATTTTCCAGGCATACACTCATCCTAAGATATAGCTCTAAATTAGCTTTGATAGAATTGCTTGTAATCAGTGTTGGTGTTTGGGTTAGCAAAGTGAGCAATTGGTGGGATGCCGAAGGGGAAAGTGTACTGTCAAAGCAGCTCCATCCTCTAGGTAACCTGAACCCTCTAACTGTGGGGACATGGGTCATCAAGTATAATCCTGGGTCCCAGATTCAGGAAAGGGGGAAAGGATGGACTGACTTCTGGGATTAAATTTCTTCCTGCCTTCAAGTCAGAAGGTCATGGGTTCTAATTTGGGCTCTGCTACTTGTCTGCTGTAGGACCTTCTTTGTGCCTCAGTTACCTCATCTGTAAAATGGGGATTGAGACTGTGAGCACCACGTGGGACAGGGACTATGTCCAGCCCAATTTCCTTGTATGTTCCCCAGTGCTTAGTACAGCGTCTAGCACATAGTAGGTACTTAATAAATACCATAGTTATTATTATTATCTCTAGTTGGATGTCCTGCTGACACCTCATACTTACCATGTCCAAAACAGAACTCCCCATCTTCCCACTTGAGCTCTGTCTTCCCCCTGCCTTTCCCATATCTATAGACAATACTACTATCCTCCCTATTCCACAAGTCTACAAACCTAGCATTATTTTTGACTCATTCCACTCACACGTCCAATCTGTCTCCAATTCCTATAGGTTCTATCTTCACAACAGTGCTAAAACCCACCCTTTCCTCTCCATCCAAACAGCTACATGCTGATTCAAGAACTAATAATGACAATAATAATGATAATAATAATTGTGGTATTTAAGTGCTTTCTATGAGCCAGCACTCTACCAAGTACTTGGGTAGATACAAGGTAATCAACTTGCACATGTGCTTCACAGTCACAGGAGGGAGAACAGATATTCAATCCCCATTTTACAGATGAAGGAACAGACACAGAGAAGTTATGTGACTTGCCCAGTGTCACACAGCAGGCAAGTGGCAGAGCCAGGATAAAAACCCATGCCTTTTGATTCCCAGGCCTGTGTGTAGGCCACACTGCTTCTCGTAGTCCACCTCGATTACTGCATCTGCCTCCGAGCAGACCTCTCTGCTTCCTGTCTCTCCCCACTCTAGTCCATACTTCACTCTAAAAAGCACTCTTCTGTGCTTCACTCTTCACTCTTCACTCATTTTTCTAAAAAAAAATTCAATCCATTTTCCTGTACTCCTCAAGAACCTCCAATGGTTACCCATCCACCTCTGTATTAAACAGAAACTCCTTACCAATGGCTTTAAAGAATTCATTCAGCTCGCCCCCACCTACCTACCTCACTTGACTGACCTACTATAGCTCAACCCACTCATTTCACTCTTCTAGGGCCAGCTTACGCACTGGTCCCTGATATCAACTATCTTGGGCCAACCTTTTTCCCATTCCCTCTCCCTATCTTGGAAATTCCTTTTCCCTAGTCTGGAACTCCCTTCCACCCACTAGATCTCCTACCTTCAAAGCCTTATTAAGGTTATATCTCTAAGAGGCCTTCCCCGACTAAGCCCTTTTGTCCCCTGCTCCTTCTCCCTTCTGCATAGTTTATGTGACCTTTGGGTATTTGGTATTTGTCACAGCCTCAACCCCAAACCATTTATGCACATATCTTTAAATTATATATTATAAATCACTTCCATTAATGCTTGTCTTCCCCTCTAGACTGCAAGCTCTTTGTGAACAGGGAATGTTTCTGACAACTCTGTTGTTCTGAACTCTCACAAATGCTTAAAACAGTGTTCTCCATATAGTAAGGAGTCAGTAAATAAATAAATAAATTCCCTGTTGTGAAGATAGAGCCTATAGGATTTGGTGACAGATTGGACATGTCATAAGTACAATTGATTGATCTATCCAGCGCCAACCTACTCACTGTATCTCCTTCTTATCTATCTAACTGCTGACACTTTGCCCTCATTCTTCCTCTAGCCTTGAGCTTCTTTACCCTCCATATGCAGTAGTTCACCATTCTCCCCACTTTCAAAGCCTTATTAAAAATCACATCTCCTCTAAGAGGTCTTCATTTTCCCTACTCCCTCTCCCTTCTGTGTCACCTTTGCTATTGATTCTGTATCCTTTATATTCATCCCGTCTTCAGCCCCTCAGTGCTTTTGTGTATATCCATAATTTATTTTAATGTATGTTTGCCCTGTTTGGTAACAGTGCTGGGGAAAGCAGTTTTGGAAAATATTGAGAAGCACCATGGCCTTGTGGAAAGAGCCTGGACCTGGGTGTCAAGAGGCCTGGGTTCTAATCCCAGTTCCACAACTTGCCTGTTGTGTGACCTTGGGAAAATTGTTCAAGTTATATGGAACTCATAGAAGTTTCCCCATCTGTAAAGTGAGGATTCACTGTCTGTTTTCCATCCAATTTATACTGTGAGTCCCATGTGGGAGAGAGAATGCAACTTATTTGATTATCCCTTACCAGCCCTGCCAGCATTTAATACTGTGCTTGGGACATAGTAGGTGTTAAACAAATACCACTATAGTTACTATCATTATTTTTTATTATTCTCTCCTGGTGTCCATGGTCTTTGCTTTGGCACTGGCTTTAGTCCTCTCCTCATTCTTATTCATCCACACCCTTATTTAACATGCTGCATATTTCTGTGTGCAAACTGATATTTATAGCATCAATAAACTATAATATAATGCAGTAGAAACCTTATAGCAAGGGAATCTTTGTTTCACACCTGTTGCACTCTTCATAGTAGTGATACATTAAACAACTATTAAGGGCAAAGTTCTTTACTAAGAGCTGAAAAAAGTAGATGAAATATGAACAGCTTCTTTTGCTCATAATCTAAGGAGAAAGTGGGGAAAGGGTTGGTGACAGATACAGACAAAAGTATGAAAGACAAGAATAACAATAAACGTGAAAGGTGCACTGGGATTTCAGGCTTTCCGTGATGCCGACCAACAGTCACAGAAATCACAGATGTGGCTCTGGCAGTGGCCTTCTCAATGTTCTAAAAACTCCCAAGTCCCCATGCTGCCATTGGTAGAGTACTGGAGTAGGGACTGATGGGAACTTGTATACCGACTCTGTTACCCTGTACTCTCCCAAGTGCTTAAAACAGTGCTCTGTACACAGTAAATACTTAGTAAATACCACTGATTGACTGATGATGATGGGAGTCTTGGTGGCATGGGGCAGTCGGTTTCCTATGCCTATCTGTCAGTACTATTATTTGGGTTTTGTTGATTTTCTTTAGAGATTCACTTTCCACTCCAGTCTAATCTATGTTTAGTGTGAACATACTATGAATATTTACAGGAAAAGCAGAACTGTGGAATGTGATCAGGTTTTGTATCTGGACAGAAACCATAATGAGTTAAGGTCTTACATGACATTTATTTTCCAAATGATGAATCATCTCTAGATTATTGATCTCTGCTGAGTGATGATACAAGCTTTGTCAGACAACAGCCATTATGTTTGAAATGAACCATGGACATGTTAATACGGAGGATTTTACGATGAAAAATGCAGTGGAAAACCAGAAATTCTCGCAATTATATTTTTCTTTTCAAGGACTGCTGTTCATACCTTGTGCATACATGTATTGACACTATGTTTGTCTCATCACTTAGAATAACTTTAGAAATATCTTTGGAAGCTTTTATAGCATCCAAGAGAATTAAGAAATCTCTGTTGGACTCAATTTCCTCATTCATTTAACCTGGATCTAACCTGACAAATGAAACACTGTAGGAGTACACAAAGGGTTTCCCAGATGTCATCAACTTTGTGCTTTTCCCCATTGTCCTAAATATTCTTGGTGTGAATGAGAAAATAAATAAAAAGGAAAAAAATTGATGGTTACATTTCATCTTATCATTGCACCTTTACCTTTTATATAGAAATGCAAATGCTAAGATTTATTTCATAATAAGCCTCTGAACAGCCATTGCATAATGACAATTTGGGGTTATCATTTGATTGGTACTTTCCCAAGGAGAGCTATGCTAGTCAATTCTGAGAACATGCCTCACATCTCTCTCTTTTTTATTTTTCTCTTTCTTTCCCTTCCAACTGTCACCCATGTCTTTCACTTGTCTCTTCGAGAGTATTTTATTTCTGAAGAAAATAGTTGCCCATTAGACATTCCTACATATCTTCACAGGGAAATTTACCAAGGTTCAAGTATTTTCCTAACCAATCAGTAAGCAGCAATAGTTGTTGCTCTGTCCTCTCCTGGTTCTCCTCTTACCTCTCTGGCCGGTCATTCTCGGTCTCCTTCGCTGGAGCCTCCTCCCCCTCCCATCCTTTAACTGTTGGAGTTCCTCAAGGGTCAGTTCTTGGCCCTCTTCTGTTCTCCATTTACACTCACTCCCTCGGTGAACTCATCCGCTCTCACGGCTTTGACTACCATCTCTACGCAGATGACACGCAGATCTACATCTCCGCCCCTGTCCTCTCCCCCTCCCTTCAGGCTCGCATCTCCTCCTGCCTCCGGGACGTCTCCACCTGGATGTCGGCCCGCCACCTAAAACTCAACATGAGCAAGACTGAGCTCCTCATCTTCCCTCCCAAGCCCGGTCCGCTCCCAGACTTCTCCATCACCGTGGATGGCACGACCATCCTTCCCGTCCCGCAGGCCCGCAATCTCGGTGTCATCCTTGACTCGTCCCTCTCGTTCACCCCACACATCCTATCCGTTACCAAGACCTGCCGGTTTCACCTCTACAATATCGCCAAGATCCGCCCTTTCCTCTCCACCCAAACGGCTACCTTACTATTACGGGCTCTCGTTATATCCCGGCTAGACTACTGTGTCAGCCTTCTCTCTGACCTCCCTTCCTCCTCTCTCGCCCCGCTCCGGTCTATTCTTCACTCCGCTGCCCGGCTCATCTTCCTGCAGAAACGATCTGGGCATGTCACTCCCCTTCTTAAACAACTCCAGTGGTTGCCTATCGACCTCCGCTCCAAACAAAAACTCCTCACTCTAGGCTTCAAGGCTCTCCATCACCTTGCCCCTTCCTACCTCTCCTCCCTTCTCTCTTTCTACCGGCCACCCCGCACGCTCCGCTCCTCTGCCGCCCACCTCCTCGCCGTCCCTCGGTCTCGCCTATCCCGCCGTCGACCCCTGGGTCATGTCCTCCCGCGGTCCTGGAACGCCCTCCCTCCTCACCTCCGCCAAACTGATTCTCTTTCCCTCTTCAAAACCGTACTTAAAAATCACCTCCTCCAAGAGGCCTTCCCAGACTGAGCTCCTCTTCCCCCTCTACTCCCTCTGCCATCCCCCCTTTACCTCTCCGCAGCTAAAGCCTCATTTTCCCCTTTTCCCTCTGCTCCTCCACCTCTCCCTTCCCATCCCCACAGCACTGTACCCGTCCGCTCAACTGTATATATTTTCGTTACCCTATTTATTTTGTTAATGAATTGTACATCGCCTTGATTCTATTTAGTTGCCATTGTTTTTATGAGATGTTCTTCCCCTTGACGCTGTTTAGTGCCATTGTTCTTGTCCGTCCGTCTCCCCCGATTAGACTGTAAGCCCGTCAAACGGCAGGGACTGTCTCTATCTGTTGCCGACTTGTTCATCCCAAGCGCTTAGTACAGTGCTCTGCACATAGTAAGCGCTCAATAAATACTATTGAATGAATGAATGAATGAATAGTTGTTGCTCCCAGGAAACAGTTTCATGAGAAGACAGAAGAAGTGGATCGTAACTCTAGTCTGTAAGATTGTGTGGGCAGAGATCATGTCTACCACCTCATCTTACTCCTCAAAGTGCTTAGTATGGTGCTCTGCACACAATAAGTGCTCAATAAATACCACTGTTTGATAATTCTAGAATGTTGAGGCACAGTCTAGCTGTAGATGGCCGGAAGCACTGTTATCAGGGATAAGGCATAGTTAGTGTGGAAACCTGTGTGACATTTTCCCATGCCTAGGGAAGGCTACGTTCATCCCATGGGGGCTGCCCAGCATCTTCACCTATTATGGTATTTTTTGAGTCTTTACAACGTGGAAAGCACTGTACTAAACAATCCTTTCCCGGACCAGGGACAACAGGCACCAGGACAGCAGGGAAAGAGTTGCAAATGGTGAGGAGTGTTTGTGTCACCACCTATTTATGGAGGGGCAGTGTGTTGTGCATTGTGATTGCTGTTGTTGCCTTGGATTCTGGCCTCAGACCTTCCGTATCAAAACCCAGGACCACTTGGATCTTTCACCCAGTATTGCTTGGCTGCTCCATTCTCCGACTTTATATACTCTGGTGCTGTGTATCATAAAGGCATCAGAAATGGCCAATTTGGCTTCTGGGGTTCATACAAACTCTCCTCTTCAGGATAGAATGTCTCTCTGTCTCTCTCTCTTTCTCTCTCTCTCTAGGTTCAAAGTAAAGCTCCGAAGACAATAACAAACTAGACTTTTCTTTGTGTTACATTGAATGGAATATCATTCTTTCTAAACCCCTTTTAAAATTGTGTTTGTTTTTTAGGATAATTTTCACTTTTAAAATGTTTCTCATTGTTTTTCTTCTTGCTGGTCAAGTGATTGCTCTGGGATTTTGTCTCGAGGCAGATTGATTGATATTCAACTTGAAAAGTGAGTAAAGCTTATAGCTTTTCATTTAAACACCAAATTCAGTTGGCCACAGAATCATACTTTTTGTAAGTACAGTCAGTTCTCCAAAAACACAGAGATTGTGTTCTTGAGGAACCCCACACTGTCATGACCACATTTTTAACTAACACTATGCTCAGTTGCACAAATCTTTCTTCTGACACAGTGCTATATCCTATCCAGTTCTGTGTTATTGGAAGAAAGTTCCCAAATTCTACTGTTTGTTCTATCCAAAATGTGTTGTGCAAATACCTAGAACTGGGGAGGTGAGAATTGGAAGAAGTGCCAACAAAAGAGGCTAAATAAGACTATCAAGAGAGGGAAGAGGAGAACCAGGAGGGAACCCTGTCTGTGAAACAGAGAAGTAGTGTGGTCTAGTGGATAAAGATGGGCCTGGGAGTCAGAAGGAACTGGCTTCGAATCCTGGCTCTGCCACTTCTATGCTGTGTGACCTTAGTCAAGTCATTTCTTTTCCTCTGTTACCACCTCATCCTTCTCTCCCTTTCCAATAACAATCCTTACAAATATATTTGAATATATTTCTAAACTTATAGAGGTGAGGAAATGAAGGGAAATGGTGTAGCCTAATGGAAAGAGTATGGGCCTGAGAGTCAGAGGACCCTAGTTCTAATCCCTGCTCCTCCATGTATGTGCTGTGTGACTTTAGGCAGGTCATTTAACTTCGCTGTGCTTCAGTTCCCTCATCTGGAAAATGGGGATTCAATTCCTTTTCTTCCTCCTACTTGGACTGCGAACTCAATGTGGGACCTGTATCTACTCCAGCACTTAGTACAGTGCATGGCACACATTAAGCACTTAACAAATACCATAGTTATTATCTAATTCCTCCTACTTAGACTATTAACCACATGTGAGATAGGGATTGTATCTAACCTGATCTACTCCAGTACTTAGAACAGTGCCTGGCACATAGTAAGCACTTAAAAAGTACCATTAAAAAATGAATATGACAAGAGTAATGAGGCATCTGGTTCTTCTCTATAAGGCAGGCTCATAATTCAGAAATGTTTGGTGTCCTGAGACATTAGTGGGTTAAAAAGACCTGACTTTGGACCTTCTCAAGGTACTGATTTCTGGATTAATGATTGGATAGTTGGTGTTCATTTGTAAATAGTTTGCCACTAGGCCTTTCACCATGAATTTAACTCTATCCTACTTTTAAAGAACTTGAGAAAAGATTATACAGCCTTTTTCAGAAATGCTTCTACACCATAGTAACATCATGTTCTTTTATCCTAATTTGGCCTTTGGTGGTTCATCTCAGGGAAGTTCATAACTAATAATCTATGAAGGTCATGAGGACTGGCAGCATCGTGTTTGAAAACCTGGCAATCATATCCTTTACTGCTACATATCAGGTGACTTTCCTGTTATTGAAAGGCCATTTGATTTCTTTGGCCTTAAATTTACTTTATAAGGGAAGAGGCCATTGAAGCAAAAAGAAAACTAAATAAAATGTATTTGCAATGGAGCCAACCTCTTAGCTGAAAGGAATCCTAGATCTTAATTTATTTTTCTTCTGCGGGCTTATTTTTTCACTGTCTTTCACCCGAATCATAGGCATTTTATACTTGTGTGTGTTTTGATTCCATTTTGAAAGATGACATTTCTGTCAGAGACCTTCCTGTCTCACAAGCCCATAACCTTGATGTTATCCTTGACTCCTTTTTCTCATTCAACCCACATATTCAATCCATCACTAAATCCTGTTGGTTTGACTTTCACAACATCGCCAACATCCACCCTCTACTCTCCATCCAAACTGCTACCATGTTAATACAATCACTTATCCTTTCCCACCTTTATTACTGTCCTGTCTCTCCACACTCAAGTCCATACTTCATTCTGCTGCCTGGATCATTTTTCTAAAAAAACATTCAGACCATATTTCTCCATTCCTCAAGAACCTCCTGTGGTTGCCCATCTACTTCCACAACAGACAGAAACTCTTCACATTGGCTTTAAATCACTCAATCACCTTGCCCCCGCCTACCTCACCTCACCACTCTCCTACTACAACCCAGCCCTTACATTTCAGTCTTCTAATGCTAACTTTCTTATTGTACCTCTATCTCATCTCTCTCACCACTGACCTCTCACCCAAGTCCTAACTCTGGCCTGAAACACCCTCTCTTCTTATGTCCAACAGAAAGTCTCCCTGATTTCAAAGCCTTACTGAAGGCACACCTCCTCCAAGATGCCCTCCCTAATTAAGCCCTCTATTCCTTTACTTCAACTCCTCTCCATGTCACCCTGACTGGCTTCCTTTCTTCATTGCCCCTCCACATGCCACAGCATTCATGTATCTGTAATTTATATTAATGCCTGTCTCCCCCTCTAGACTGTAAGCTTCAGTGGGCAGGAAATGTATCTGTTAAACTGTTATACTATATTTTCCCAAGTGCTTAGTGCAGTGCTCTGCACACAGTAAACACTTAATAAATATGATTGACTGACTGACTACTATGTGCCAAGCACTGTACTTAGCTCTAGGTAGATACAAATGAATAAAATTGGCCCCAGGCCCAAGCCCTCATGAAGTTCACAGTCTAAGTAGGAAGAAGAACACATCTGAAAAAATGGGCATAGAGAAGTTTAGTTGTCCGGGATAGGCTTGAATGGGGGACAGTGAAGAGATGAGTGAGCAAGCAAGCAAGAGTGAGCAAGCAAGCCAAGAGTGAGCAAGCAAGGAGGTGATGGAGCCAGAATTACAACTTAGGTCCTATGATTCCTAGGCCCATATTCTTTCCACTAGGCCGGAGTACACATATATACATGAGTTGTTATTGTAATATTGTAAATAAACTGTAAGCTCCTCTAGACTGTAAGCCATAATAATACTTATTACTGTGACATTTGTTAAGCGCTTATTATTTGCCAAGGACAGTACTAAGCTGTGAGGTAGGTGTAAGATAATCAGGTCCTAAATGGGGCTCACAGTCTAGGTAGAAGAGAGAACAAGTATTGAATCCCCATTTTGTAGATAAGGGAATGGAAAAACAGAGAAGTTAAGTAACTTTGTGCCCAAAGTCATGTAGCAGACAAGTGGTGGACCTGGAGTTAGAACTCAGGACCTCTGACTCCCAAGCCCATGCTCTATCCACTAAGCCATGATGCTTATCAAGACCTGTGTTCTAATTCCAGCTCCAACCCCCCTACCTGACTGTGTGACCTTGCTAAGTTACTTAACATCTCTCTTCCTGAGTTTTCTCATCTGTAAAATGAGGATTCTATATCTTGGCTTAGTGGATAGTGCTTAGTACAGTGACTGGCACATAGTAAGCACTTAGCAAATACCATAATTATTATTATTATTACCCCTTTAACTGTGATCCCCATGTGAGACAGGGACTCTGATCTGATTGTATTCTCCCCATCACTTAGCACAGTGCTGGGAACAGAGTCAGAGGTTAACACATATCACTAATATCATCATTTTAAAATTACTATAATTATTGTTGTTGTCAGAATCTGTCATGTCCTATAGTACCTCTGAAAGGCAGTTTGGGAACCTTTCAGATGCGTCCTTAGTTTCTTATGACTGTCCTAGAGGGAGCTGTAGGAGGCCTGGAGAGTTGTAACTTGGTCTGAGCCTGGTCCAGTTTGATTTGGGGCTGCTCTGACTTGCTGTGGTGTGCAGGCCCTGCAGGAACCTGGGAGGGAGGGTTCCAGGTCCATGCAGAGGTCACCATTCTATGGTTCCTGGAAGTGAAAAGGAGCCACCATACCACATGTACGCTGGAGCGGGAGAGGTGGCATAAACCTCTTCCCAGCACATAAACCCTAGCCTTCCTGTCAAGAATGACTTTGTTCAGATGTGTATTTTTTAGGTTTCTTTCACTCCACAGGGCAGCATAGAATAAATGGAAAGAACACGGACATGGCACTCAAAGGACCTGGTTTCTAATCCCAACTCCACGATCACCTGCTGTGTGACTTTAGGCAAGTCACTTCATTTCTTTGGGCTTCAGTTCCCTCATCTGCAAAATGGGGATTGTATCCCTCTTCTCCCTTCTACTTACACTGTGAACTGCATATGGGATCTGAAAGCAGCATGGCCTAGTGGATAGAGCTTGGGAGTCAGAAGGTCATGGGTTCTAATCCTGGCTCCACCAGTTGTTGCTGTGTGACCTTGGGCAAGTCGCTTAACCTCTCTGGGCCTCAGCTACCTCATCTGTAAAATGGGGATTAAGATTGTGAGTCTTAAGAGGGACAGGGACTGTGTCCAGCCTGATCATCTTGTATCTACCCCAGTGCTTAGAACAGTGCCTGGAACATAGTAAGCACTTACCAAATAGCATTTTTATTATTAATACCCCAGTGCTTAATATAGTGCTAAGCCCTTAACAAATGCCATAATTATTATTATTATTATTGTTATTACCACTACAGAGAAATAAGAATCAAATCGACTGTGTAGAATGTTTTCTAAGTAGAGAAAGTACTCATTCATTCACTCAATAGTATTTATTGAGCATTTTCTATATGCAGAGCACTGTACTAAGTGCGTGGAATGTTCAATTCAGCAAGAGATATTGACAATCCCTGACCAATGACGGGCTCACAGTTTAACCGGGGGAGACAGACAGCAAAGCAAAACAGAACAAAACAAAAACAAGACAACATTATCAAGATAAATAGAATCAAGGGGATGTACACCTCATTAATGAAATAAATAGAATAATAAATAATATATACAGATGAGCACAGTGCTGAGGGGAGGGGAAGGGAAAAGGGGAGGAGCAGAGGGTGGGAGGAGGGGAGGGGGAGTGGGGGGAGGGGAGGGGGAGCAGAGGGAAAAGGGGGGCCTCAGTCTGGGAAGGCCTCTTGGAGGAGGTGAGCTCTCAGTAGGACTTTGAAGAGGGGAAGAGAGTTTATTTGGCAGACGTGAGAAGGTAGGGCATTCCAGGACAGCGGTAGGATGTGGGCCAGGGGTCGACAACGGGATAGGCTTGAATGGGGGACAGTGAAGAGATGAGCAGCAGAGGAGTAGAGTTTACAGGGTGGGCAGTAGAAAGAGAGAAGGGAGGTGGGGTAGGAGGGGGCAAGGTGATGGAGAACTTTGAAGCCAAGAGTGAGGAGTTTTTGTTTCATGTGTAGGTTGATAGGCAATTACTGGAGGTTTTTGAGGAGGGGAGTGACATGCCCAGAGCATTTCTGTAGGAATATGATCTGGCAGTGGAATAAACCATAGACTGAAGTGGGGAGAGACAGAAGAAAGGGAGATCAGAGAGGAGGCTGACACAATAATCCAGTCGGGATATTGTGAGAGCTTGTCGATGGGGTTGTCATCATGATTACCACTGGTCTGGGTCCCTGGAGGCAAGTGTATCCACAGACAGTCTTGCTGGCACATGTAGGAAAAGGATATGTCACAGGCTGCTCCTGTGCTCAGGTTGGATAGGGTGAAGAGCCTGTTGCCAGGAGCCTGGACTTCACAGACAGGTGGGCCTTGGCACCACCACTGGGCCCCAGGGAGGAAGAAGAGGAGTCAGAAGCAGCCAAAGGTAACCCTAAAAAGGCATCTCCCAGATGCTCCCGAGTTGCGAGGGGACGTGCAATCCATACGGAAGGGTGGCAAGAGGCAACAGGTCCCCTTTTCCCTAAGGCCATTTATCCCAAAGACTCACTTTTCTCCTTCAGAATCCATCCTTCATGACTCCTTCTTTACATCATTGGGGTGCTACTGGCTTAATTTCTCCTCTCCTTTCAGGGTGGTGATTAGCACCTTATACCCATCATTTATAGCATCATAAGGTGGGCAGTAATTATGTGGACAAATAGCCCCAAGGCCTCTTTCCTATGAGGAACCCTGGTCCCCTCCCTTTGACAGCCTGGGTTGAAGCCAATCCTCAGTGGGAGCAAAAAGTGTGACTCTCAGCACTCTGGACCTTGTGAAAGTGAAGACATTCTTTTGGTTTGGTGTGTGTGTGTGTTTGCATGTTTACCAGGATTCAGGCTCACTGACACTATACCCAGACCACTAAAGCTAGAATTTAAACTGACCAATATAAATATTCAGATAAGTCATGGCTCCTACTTATTGAATTTTTCATTTTTGCATTTAGAAGAGCTGGAACATTTCACTCGGATGAGTGTTTCATTGTAGACTGTTTAAACTCACAGATTTTCAGAATGTCCCCCAAGAATACACCTTTGGGTATCATAATCACATCTTGTCAATGATTCATCTAGCATGTGCTTTCTTGAATCACCCAAATGGTGAAGGGCACTGCTTTTTCAACCTGAAGAAGAATCATGACAAATTGACCTCATTTATGAATTCTAACTCATCTGTGGCTCATAAAGTATACTAGAAAATAATAATAGCAAAACCTATCTTTAATAACGAAAGGGAAACTGAGTTGATTTGATAAGCATTTTTAGGCAGTAGGGGATGATCCTATAAAAGTGAAGGAATAAAACAGACCAGAGCGCTGAGGGGAATTTGAGAGTCAAGAGGAATTCTCAGAGCTCAGAAGTTCTGCTCAATTTATGCCTTATATATTTCATTCATCTTCCCCCTTACTGTTTTAAATATGGCAATGACTGTAGGGAAAGAGTCTTTAAAGGACACCTGAAATAACTGTTCTCTTCTTTTGGTACTAAATAGGGGTTGAGGATCAACTGTCTCCTTGGAGCTGGGCTAACTCCAATCAGGATAATCCTCAAGAACATCCTGTTTGGAAGGCTATCCTGATCCATTTTTGGATGACTCCTTTTGCTCTCTTTTGGCTCAGAGACACAATCATCATCAACAGGATTTTTGGAGCACCAACTTAGTGTTCCTGTGACAAGGAGTTAGTGACTTGAAGGGTTGGCCAGACTAGATAGGGTCCCAGATTGGGTAAATCTGACAAGCCCAGGAGAGTGGATCCATCCACTCACATATCCACTATGGATGGGCTGGGTGACACATGGATTCTGTTGTCTCGGGGGCTGCTGGGACTGATATTGCATAAGCAATTCTGTCATGCATGCAGCGTATTGTAACACCACCAGGTCTCCCAAGGGACACTGCTTTTCTAAACTGAAGGAAGAACAGAATGGTGATGCCAGAATCGACAGTTCAAATCTTCAAGGCCTCTCCATTCTTGTCCAAGCCCAGCAAGAGTTTTCCTCATCCAGTCTCAAGATCTAGGAACTCACTTGGGCCCCTGCAGGAGGGTCCCCTTTAGAGGGCATTCTGTCTTCAGATTTCCATCAATCAATCAGTGGTATTTATTGAACATTTCTTATGTGCAGAGCAGTGTACTAAGCACTTGGGAGAGTATAGTACAACAGAATTAGCAGACACATTCCCTGCCCATAACAAACATACAGTACAGAGGGGGAGCCAGGCATTAATATGATCAAATCCCTCGATATGTGTGAGAGAGCAGGTCAGATTCTTTGGCAGTCTCTCCAGGGAGTTGGAAGACACCAGCTGTCTGTTGTTTCTGCCTGCTCCCCATGGTGGTTGGCTTAGGGCCATTAGAACAGTCAGATTTCCCCATGCAGCCCCCATGCATGCACAATGCTAGTGTCTGCCTGATCCCTGCTTCTGCTTATGGGCAGGTAGCCTATTGGAGGAGGGGCTCTTGAGGTCAGAAATTGTCCTCTGGATTTCTCTCAACAGCAAAGTTGTCCCCTGAAAGTTACTTATCTAGGATGTCATTTCAGCTGTACTTTTTACTTGGTTCTTTTCAGAACCTCCTTCCTGGAGCCTTAATCCTGTCCATGAATATTATTTAAAGTAATACTGTTCAGATAAAGAACAATCATGAGTCATCAGTTTGTTTTCCCTTTTACTCACCACCGTCTGTGCTTCTGGATAATTCATCAATCCATCATGATTACAGCTTTATAAGGGGGCAGTTCTATGTAAGAATCAAAGGAGAAATCAACGCTTACCATTGGAAAGGCAAGTTGGAAGAAACAAAATAATGAGACTTCATGGAATGAATGAAAGAAAGGGAATAATCATCTTTTATAGGTGGGCAGAATAACATGTCAAATGTAATCTCTTTTGTTGCAGAGCATTAACTGGGATCTCCATTTAGTTGATAGTTTAATTTGACTGCAGTTAATTCTCACATTGATGGCTTCAACTTATTTAGAAAAACAGCTGGTGTGTCTATTGAGATCATGCTGTATAAGACAAGCATTTGAGCTTCCTGAGCTCTGGTTATTTGGGGGCTTGGATAGGGGAACATGTAGAATCTGCTGAACCAAAATGACCAATCAATCGATGGTATTTACTGAGTGCTTACTGTGCACAGATCACTGTACTAAGCACTTGGGAAGGTACAATACCACAATTGGGAGACACATTCCCCCCAACAAGTTTGGAATACAAGAAGCATTGGGGAAGAGGGAAAATTGAAATAATTTTTTTCTGAGGGAGGAGCAACAGGGATCTTCTTCGGCGTTGCTTTCTGGTTTGCAGTCAAGAAAACATAAAAGAATAAGGGGATAGAAGAGCTGAACAGAAACATCACAAAAACGAAGTGGCTATAGTGAACTAAGAAGAGTTTACTAACTGATGTGAATGTAACAATCTGCCATCAAAATGCAGTTTTTTCTGAAAGTGTTTGCCATTCTTCATTTGTCAGTGGTGCGTAAGCCACTAGAGTCATTATTTCAGTTGATATTCAGGTTTTTGCCAAACTGCATGAAACCTCCCAGTACTTATGGATATGGATGGAGCATAGTACTAAGTACTGTGTGCTCTGGACACAATAAGCACTCAATAAAATACATTGATTGATTGGTGGGGCACCACAATTGTCCTTATCTCCTGTGTTCTAGTAGCATAAAAAAGACCTTTTCAGTTGCCTTCTCAGGGTCTCCAATCCCTTGCAATAATGATCATTTTCCAGTGCTCTGGATAGCCCCAGAAACCAAGCGGAGCTACTCATTTACTAAACATTGTACTCTGTGTCAAAGCACCAAGCTAAATACTGGCACAGATACAAGAGCATTAGATCAGACATCATCTCTATCCCACACAGACTTTGTTAGCTAAGCAGTAGGCAGATCAGACTTCTTATCTTCATTTTATGGATGAGGAAACTGAGGTACTGACAGATAGAGTTGTATTCACCCAGCCTAATCATTCCTAAATCTGAACTAAACTTCTGGACTTAAGCTGCCTGTAGCCAGATGACCAAGCAGCTGTGTGCTCTGATGTCTACTTTTTTTCTTTTAAGCACTTCATGTAATATGGGACTATCAGTGATCTCTACCCTGCCTGTTTCCTGGGAGCTATATGACTGGATAAGCTTAGTGATCTAGAGATCAGCTTCAAGTTATCAGCCTTTGCAGTTGGTCATCATTAATCCCCAGGGAATGCCATGGGTCCTTGTCCATTACTACATTTCATTCATTGACTTTTCACCAATTTCTAGCAATACTACCTGCTTCAATTCATTATTTGCAGCTGCGTTCTTGGTTCTCATGCTATTGTAAACATCCACAATCTCTCGAATGCTTCAACATGATACAGATGGTTACATTCATTTGGACTTGTCTTTTCCATTCCTCTAAAACATTTAGTTACTTAGAAGGACATGTGACTTCATCATTGACTCTATTCTAATAAATGCCATTATTCTGTAACCTTTCAGCTAGCCTCAATATGGCTATAGTTGAATATAGCAAACTGTTGGGGTTTCAGGTTATGATACTCTCCCTAAGTTTGCTGAATCCAGTAGCAGAGCCAGCAACATCTTTGCAGCTGGTAAACATCTCTCCTAAGAAAAGCTCTAGGGGTGGTGAGGTTAAAAAAACAAAACAAAACAAAAAAACCAAACAAAAAAACATGGTAGATAAATTCCCTCCCCCTTACCCTGAGTGGAATCAGTGTTCCTGAAAGATGCACAAATAGGCAGTAAAAGCAAAGACCATGCACAGAACTGTCCCTGTGGATATACATCATAGACAGCAATAGCATCTTAGCAAGACGCCCCGATAACCAAAGGGAGTACAAATAAGGAGACAAATCCTTCTGGAGTTAATAGAAAGATGAACACAACTTGCCCTGTGCAGTCACAAGTGATGGTTTGTCTTCTGACAAAAAGAATATATCCACAGGGGAGGGTTGTGTATCAAAGATGAGCTCCCCAGAACCAGACGCATGCTGAGTGCAGCAGTTGGATTATCAATGCTGGGCATAAATGGTGATCGCCTCTGCTTTCTCTCACTGGCAGAAAAGAAATGCTCTGGAGGAAAGACAGGGATCTAGGTTTTGTTTAGAGCATTTGGGGCAATGCTCTGTCAAGCTTTGATAAATGTGTTCAGAAAGCAAATGGAAATGTAGTTAGCAGAGTTATTGCTTATATGGAGGTCCTTAGATAAGAGTGAACAGTGAGCTATATACATCATGAACACACACACAATCTTTGTTAGTTGGTATTGTGTACTTGATGCAATGTCTGTCAATGTTTCTTTCCCTTTTCCCATGATCTTTTCCCTGGTGGGTGGCAAGATGAGACAGAAAAAGGGTGAAAGGATCTTCATTATCTAAATAGCTGAAAACCCTCAGAGTCTACCAGTTCCCAGCTCTCCTACCAGTCCTGCTGGTGAATGGCTTTGGCATAAACCTTTGGCTCAGTTGAGTGTAACCACTGCCTCACTTCTTATTTCAAATGATTTCTGGGCCTGGATAAAAAAACCCTCATTCTTTTAGTGAAAACATATGTATTATCCAACTCCCTTTTTTGGAAAAATAAAGATGAACTAGTGTAGAAGGTACAACATTGATAAATATGTTTCTTTTAAGAGCCAGGTACCCTAAACAACCTTTAACCAATTCGGAATCATTAGACTATTGCATGACATAGTTGTGGTATTCCTTAACAAATATAAACATGGTATTTGTTAGCCACTTAGTAGAGTGATGGACACATAGTTAAGTGCTGGAGAAGATATACAATAACCAGGTTTGAAACAGCCCCTGTCTCATGGGGCTCACATTCTAAGTAGGAGGTAAATAATGGGTTCATAACCCCTATTTTACAGATGAGGAAACTGAAGCACAGAGCAATTAAGTGACTTCTCCAATGAAACCCAGCAGGTTACTAGCAGAGTTGGGATTAGAACCCAGGTCC
The DNA here is from genome assembly GCF_004115215.2 of Ornithorhynchus anatinus. Taxonomy (NCBI): domain Eukaryota; kingdom Metazoa; phylum Chordata; class Mammalia; order Monotremata; family Ornithorhynchidae; genus Ornithorhynchus; species Ornithorhynchus anatinus. The sequence goes on along the minus strand of NC_041728.1, from coordinate 49,171,111 downwards.
CCTGATTCCCCGGACAGCGGTCTTTCCATGAGACATCTCTGGGCCCAAGCTGGCACACTTCTTTATATCAAACTGCTCAGTGCCTTGAACAAGAATTGTCTTGCATAGCTCCTTTAGTCTGAAGTGTAAGGGAAGAGTGTAAAGGAGGCTGAGAATGTTTTGGCAGTGAACAATCACCAGTGTGGCTCAGGGGAAAGAGCACGGGCCTGGGAGTCAGAGGTCATGGGTTAGAAACCCGGTTCTGCCACTTGTCAGCTGTGTGACCGTGGGCAAGTCGCTTAACTTCTCTGTGCCTCAGTTACCTCATCTGCAAAATGGGGATTAAGGCTGTGAGCCCCACGTGGGACAACCTTATTACCCTGTATCTACCCCAGCGCTTAGAACAGTGCTCTGCACATAGTAAGCACTTAACAATACCAACATTATTATTAAATGGTAAAATGAAAAAATTTAATTAAAACGTAGTCAAATATAAAAATGATTCATTCAATAGTATTTATTGAGTGCTTACTATGTGCAGAGCACTGTACTAAGCACTTGGAATGTACGATTCGGCAACAGAAATGATAGAACTTTCACTCCTCTCCACCATTCCCATTCCATTCTGTTCCATACACAGCCCCATTATATGGTTAAGCCTGGGTATACACCCAGATCACAATGATGATTGAATCGCCTAGTGGAAAAGGGATGATACTAATAGACAGGAGACCCGAGTTCTAGTGACAATTCTACTGCTGGCCTGCTAGATAATCTTGTGCAAGTCTCATAGTCTTTCTGAGTTACTGTTTCCTCATTTGTAAAACTGGGGATTAGATCTCTGTTCTCCTAACAACTTAGATAGTTAGCCCCAGGGGGGCAGGGAAGGTGAACCATGTGTTCATCTTGTAACTCCCCCAGTAGTTAGCATGGTTGCTTACATTTAAAAGGCACTGAGTAAATATAGCAATGATAGTAATTATTATTATTATTATTTGAGAATGAAGTAAGGCACACTTCCTCCTTATCTATTCACTCTCTTTTCCCACTATACCTCAGCTCATGCTCTTTGTTCCTTTCAAGCTAACCCACCCATTCATCTCCATGCTCTCTTTTCCTACTGCTGACCTCTTGCTTAAACCCTCTCTCCTACCCCAGATTCCTTCGCTCTCACATCTTCACTCCACTCTCCTCCCACCTTCGGTAATTCTTCTGAAATCATGTCTCTCCCAGGAGCCTTTTTGTAATTGAGTCCCAAACTTCTCATCTTAAATCCCCCCAGCTGCCCTTTTAGCACTTATGCGCCACAGAGCATTTCCAGATTTTCCTTTCTCCAAGCCCAGAAGCCTACTTTGTTGCCACTCTGAGTGGCTACAGTTCAGTCTCCCAAAGCCATGTGGTTGGTGGAGGGGGAAGGAGAGGACTCAGGAAGATGCCAGTCCCCTGTAGCAGTAGCTACCCATCAGATTCCTGCGTCAATCATACGGTATCATATAGTCAATATAATAATACTGAACTCTAATGTAAATACAGGATAATTAGGGTGGGCACAGTCCCTATCCCACAAGGGGCTCACAATTTAAGCAAGGAATGGAAGATAGGTAGTTGAACCCCATTTTACAGATGGGAAACTTTACAGAGAAGTTAAGTGATTTGGCCACAGTCATACAGCAGATAAATGTCAGAGACAGTGTTAGAACCCAAGTCCACTAGCTCCCAGGTCTGTACTCTTTCCACTAGGCCACGCTGTTCCTCTTTCAGAGTCAATCTGAAAGCATGTATGAGAGTTCAATCGAGTGCCAAAACAGCTCTATGTGCAAGGCTTCAAGCATATTCCTTTTAAAGTCTAATATGCTGAATTTCAACGAAACATTCTCCTAGCCAGTTTCCCAGTAGTTAACCAGCTAGCAAGCCAAACACCGCTTTCAATCGATCAATCAATCATATTCCTGGAGCATTTACTGGGAGCAGAACACTGTAGTAAGCACTTGGGTGAGTAAAATATAGCTCAGTTCCCTGCCCACAATGAGCTTAAAGTCTAGAGGAGGAGACAGACAACTCAGATTACTTAACTTTGGATGCATACATAAATGTCCTGATGCTGAGGGAGAGATTAATAAAGGGTGAAAATCCGAGGGTGACATAGAAGGAGAGGAAATGAGCATCTTTAAGACCCCTTCAAGAGGGTGTCAAGGACTATTTTTCAAACTGCTGTTGTATTTGCTCTGGGTAGAAACGGGTAATTCAAGTTGTACTGCAGTCTAAAGCTCCTTCAGTGCAGGCTCTGTCCCTTCCACTTCTCCCCTTGTAGGATAGAGATTATTTCCGTTCTGTTTGAATCGTATCTACCCCAGTGCCTGGCACACTGCTTAGTATATAGTAAGTGCTTAACAAGCACTACAATTACTACTGTCATCATTACTGATGCATTGTCTGTTAGTGCTTAGTACAGTAATCTGCCTCAAGTAGAAGCACATTAAATGTTATTAAACAAAAGAAGGAATGAAACTGAAGATGCCATTCTGAACACTTAAGAAGAGATATATGGCTTAACATGGCCCTGATGCATTGTCTGTTAGTGCTTACCTCAAGTAGAAGCACATTAAATATTATTAAACAAAAGAAGGAATGAAACTGAAGATGCCATTCTGAACACTTAGGAAGAGATATATGGCTTAACATGGCCCTGCCAACTTAATGTTGACAAGATTTTCTTTTCATGTTATTATAATAATAATAATGTTGGTATTTGTTAAGCGCTTACTATGTGCCGAGCACTGTTCTAAGCGCTGGGGTAAACACAGGGGAATCAGGTTGTCCCACGTGGGGCTCACAGTCTTAATCCCCATTTTACAGATGAGGGAACTGAGGCACAGAGAAGTTAAGTGACTTGCCCACAGTCACACAGCTGACAAGTGGCAGAGCTGGGATTCGAACTCATGAGCCCTGACTCCAAAGCCCGTGCTCTTTCCACTGAGCCACGCTGCTTCTCTAATTATTATCAAGTGCTTACTATGTTCCAGGCACTGAACTAAGCTCTGGGGTAGTTACAAGCTAATCAGGTTGGACACAATCCATGTCCCACATGGGACTTACAGTCTAAATTTCCATTTTACAGATGAAGTAACTGAGGCATACAGAAGTTGTCACTTACCCAAGGTCACAGATTTCAATTTGACACACAAGCAATTGATTTAGAAAAAGTGGATTTAACTTGCCATGGAGTAAAACACATTAATCCCCAAATTTTGTTCCATTTCCAAACCTTTCTGCTCAGCAGAACAGATAACAACCTTTTCTCTTTCTGCAATACCCTATTGTTGCATTTTACTACAGTGCAGCCCAGGATAAAAGGAGCAAAAGGAAGATGGCAGAGAGAGAGAGAAGGGGAGTAACAGAGCAAGTGTCACTGGCATTTTTTTTTAATGGAACAGTTCTTAAAGACTGCATTTGGCAGGAAACTGCTGGGCGATGAGTGGATTTAACAGATTAATTGTTAACCATCATCATCATCAAGTGTCTGTGTGCTTACTTGGAGCAAAGTACTGCTTGTTGTCATTTTCCTATATGTCCTCTAAAGAAACTGCTCCTTTCAGCTTGAGAATGGAGGGATATTCAGGAGATCTGCTTCTTTGTCAGCACTCACTGTCCAGGGAAATTGGACTTCTCTCCGAAACTGCTATTGGTATACAGAGATTAAGAGTTTAGATTGGTTTTATGTAAATGTATCCAGGGGTAGAGAGCATGGTCACACATTATACATGGAAAAAGAAATTGATTCAAGGAATCAGAAGCATGCATTCGTTGCCTTTAGGGGAGAGTAGGCATTTTTATTGGAGCTTCTGTAACCTGCAGTTTATACTGAACGACCTTGTGTACAATGTCTCGGCAGTCATTTCTATCTAAACATTAAACTCCTTGAATGGGCTGAATTGTGGGTTGATAAGTTCTCAACTCTGAAACAAGAACATTAGGTCCCTTTCTTATCTTCGCTATTCCAGAATAATTATGAACTGTCCTATAAAATTTAGATTTAGAAAACCAGGTAATATTTAGAAAAGGAATTTTGAAATATGCAGAGTTTTTTATGCTATTTAAGTGTTTATTATATGCCAGGACCATACTAAGTATTGGGGTAGATACAACGTAATAGAGTTGGATACAGTCTTAACCCTCATTTTATTCATTCATTCAATGTATTTATTGAGTGCTTACTGTGTGCAGAGCTTGGAAAGTACAGTTCATATTTTATACATGAGGTAATTTTATACATGAGGTAACTGAGGCACAGAGAAGTTAAGTGACTTGCCTGAAGTTCCATAGCAGAGAAGTGGTGGATCCAGAATTAGAACCCAAGTCCTCTGATTCCCAGGTCTGTACTGTTTCCATTAGGCTACATTCACTTCAGGGATGAGAAGTAAAAGTAAAGATTTGTTTGAAGGCACCTTCCTTTGATCTCATGGCTCCCTCCTACCATTCCTCTCTAAATTCCTTGAGGAAGTTGTCTATACCCACTGTCCCAGGTTCCTCTCCTTCACTTCTCTCCTTGATTCCCTCCAATCTGGCTCTCCTCTGCTCCATCCAAGAGACTCCATTCTGTCCTGTTTCTCTCCCCTCTAGAGGGAAAAAGAAAAGCACCTGCAGCATGAGCCCACCACAAAATCTTGGAAACTCTCATTACTATAGCTATGAGTATGCTTTGGACTCTGGGCCACAAGGTGCCTGAAATTTTGCTTCTATAGCCCCAGCTTCTGACTGTAAGCTTGTTGTGGGCAAGGAATGTATCTATTATATTGTTTTGTTGTACTCTCTCAAGAGCTTAGTACAGTGTCCTACACATAATAAGCCCTCAAATATGATCAACTTTTTTCTTTTGTGTATGTGTGCGCACATAGGTGCCTGTTTACTGTTCTTTAATGTTAACTTAACATTGAACTGTTTCATCACTTTTGTGTCTATTCCTTGTCCCCTCTTATAATATTAGACTGTGATCCCATTGAGGGTTAAGGACTGTGTCTAATTCCCTGTAAGCCTTATTTTCCTAGGACTTGCCCCCTCCTGCCTCACCTCGATGCTCTCCTACTACACACCATCCTTCACACTTAGCTCCTCTAATGCCAATCTACTCACTCTACCTCAGTCTCATCTCACTCAACACGTACCTCTTGCTCATACCTTGCCTCTGTCTTCATATAACAGACAATTGTTCTCCCAAGTTCAAAGCCTTATTGAAAGCACATCTCCCCTGAAAGGTAGTCCCTGATTAAGCCCTCATTTCTTCTCTCCCACTCCCCTTTATGTCACTCTATTTTGTTCCCTTTATTCACCCCTCTCTCAGTCCCACGTAACTTACGTATCCATAATTTATTTCCATTTACATTAATTTCAGTTTCCTCCTCTAGAATTTAAATTTGTTGTGGACAGGGACAGTGTATATAAACTCTGTTATACTGTGCTTTCCTAAGTTCTTAGTTCAGTCCTCTGCACACAGTAAGTGCTCAGTAAATATGGATGAATGAATGAACGAATGAATGGAAGAAAAGAGGTTGTGAACAAGAGGTCAGTAGTGAGGAGAACAGGGCACAATGAAGAAGTGGAATTGAGAAGTGTAAAGTGGGGCATCATGGAAAAAGAGTGATAAGTAAGGGGGAGAGAGCTGATTGAGTGCCTTAATGCTTGTGGTAAAGAGTTTCTGTTTGATTCAGAAAGGAATGTTAACCACTGGAGGGTTTTGAGGAATGGAGAATGTGAAAGCACTTAGTATGCTTTGCACACAGTAAGCACTCAATAAATATGATTAAATCACTGAAAAGAGCAATGTTTTAGAAAAATAATCTGTGCTGATCACCTCAAGTGCTTAGTACAGTGCTCTGCACATAGTAAGTACTCAATAAATACTACTGAATGAAAAACAGGATCTCCCCATAACCATATTCCAGTTGCGGTTTGCCCAGGGCCTTCTCAACCTCATAAGTAATAATTGGAGGGTGAATGCCTAGTAAGCTTGTTTTGTATAGGGAATTGTCTACCAACTCTGTTGTATCGTACTCTTCCATGTCCTTAGCATAGTGATCTGCATACAGTAAGCATTCAGTAAATTACATTGATTAATTGATAGTAAATTAATCCACTGGTTTCTTCCACAAGTAGGGGTGAGGTCTAGTTTCTGCTGGAATTAGCCTTGTTAAATAACTGAATTTGGTTTCTGCAGGAATTGAGAAACAACGTGGCCTAGCTGATAGAGTTCTGGCCTCGGAGTCAGAAGGATATGGGTTCTAACCGAAGCTGAGCCACTTTTCTGCAGTGTGACCTTGAACAAGTCAGTTAACTTCTCTGTGCCTCAGTTACCTCATATGTAAAATGGGGATTAAGACTGTAAGAATGGTGTGGGGCAGGAACTATGTCCAACCTAATTATCTTGAATCTATCCCAGTGCTTAGTACAGTGCCTAGTACATAGTCAGTATTTAAGAAATGCCATACAAAATGAACTTGTGGCATTTCCTTCCCTGATAAATTTGAATATTTAACAGAATGTTATCTACTCTGGAGGACTAGGTCACATGGGGTCTACTGTAGGCCACAGGGCTGGACCCGATGATATTTCCATGTTCCATCCACTTCTCTAATTCTATGACTGGAGAATGTCCACCTAGTTTGTTTCAACATCTGCAGTGTTGTTACTTGAACTGGCTAGTGAATTGATGAAGAATTCCTGATGAGGCCGAGCTGTGGCCTTTACCTTCCCCATGTATAGATTCAGAGGGTCCACAATGCAGGTGGAGTTTGCATAGGAAGCATTTGGTTGGTTTATGAATTTGTTTGGTTCTCCCAATCTCAAGGCAGAGGATTCAGCGTAAAGTGAGCTTCCCCAGCTGGTCATATGATTGAGTGTAACACCAGCCCCAGAGAGAGTCTGATGTGGATATCGAGGTGAGTGGCAAATTGCAGGCCTTTCTGGGAAAAGGAATTAAAATGTCAGATACAGATTTATTTTTTCATTGGTCTTTTAAATAAAAAGTAAAATTAAAATTAAAAAAAAAAACATGAGAAGGTGGATAAACCTATCTTTGCTACTTCTCATTCTCCGGCTCCAGCTTTGGAACCTGGACTAATGAGCCAGGACAGTGAAGGAAAACACGCTTTCCTGCTGTCTCTGCTCAGGCTACTGCTGCAGCAGACACATGTCCACATGTTCCCCTTGACCCACATAGACCTCTGCCACCTCCCTGTGCCCTGTTCCAGAGGTGGAAGTCATACACCCCCTTTACCCTCATGACCCTCCACCTGCTCTCTGACCCTTGGGCCAGTGGTGAAAGCTGCTCTCCCTTCGTCACCCACATGGCCCTCTAGTTCTTCTCTGCTCCGGATCCAGTGGTGGAATTCATGTGCCCCCTTCACCCACATGACCCTCCGCCTCCTCTCTGTCCCCTGGGAAGATGGTGGAAGCCGTTCATCCCTCTTCACCCACTTGCCCACCATCTTCTCTCTATCCCCTGATCCAGCAGGAGAAGCCATGTAACCTTCCCCCCCGACACAGCCCTTAAGCTCCTCTGTTGCTTCATCCAGGAGCAGAAACCATTCACACACAGCCTCCTTCACCCATACATGCTTTAGATTTGGAAAATGTGTGGCCTTGGTGGACATTCCACTAACTGCACGTGACTCCCTCCCTCCTATAGAGCTTCAGGGAAGGCCCTGCCTTTCTTTTCCTGCACACCACCCCCTCTTCAGAAGATCTGGAGAGCTAGTTAATGCATACTATGAGACAATCAATCGGTACTCATCAAAAACCCTTGTTAGTCATATCAAAGGGAAGGATTGCACCTCATTAACATTTCACAGCACAAAGTGTGCAAACCCATCACGGAGTTGATTCAGAAGTTTATATGGAATACGTAATAGAATGGAGAACTTTTGTTGCCTCAAACTTCCTTTTTTTTAAGTCTTTATTAGAAAGAAAAGTCAGAAAAAGTATCAAACATGAGTTCTTCAAACCCAATCCCTTTAAAATAGACCAAAGAAATTTCCTAAAGTGAAATAACTCTTCAGAGAGGGAGTGTGGCCTAATGGAAAGGGCAGAGGCCTGGGAGTTGGTTCTAGTTTCGGCTCCACTGCTTGCCTGTCGGCAACATTGGGCAAGAGAAGCAGCACTGCCTAGTGGATACAGCATGGGACTAGGAGTCAGAAGGACCTGGGTTCTAATCCCAACTCTGCCACTTGTCCACTGTATGACCTTTAGCAGGTCCCTTAACATCTTTGTGCCTTAGTTACCTCATCTGTAAAATGGAGATTAAGACTATGAGCCCTATACAGAACAGGGACTGTGTCCAAACTGATTAACGTGTATCTACCACAGCACACAGTACAGTGCATGGCACATAGTAAACACTTAACAAGTACCATAAAAATAAGTTGCTTAACCTATCCGTGGTTCGTTTCCTCATCCGTAAACTGGGGATAAAGTGTTCTGCTCATTCTCCCTCTTAAACTGTTAATCCTATAGAGACGATGTCCTATTTTATCATTTTATGTTTGCCCCAGGGCTTAGCACAGTGCTTGGTGATTTATGAATGCCATCATTCTCAAGACAGATAAGATTAGTTGGATCTAAACATTAACTGAATGCAGATTAGCCCTAGCCATGAATTTAAGAGAAATGAACCTCCAAGGGCAGACACAAAGATTTATTTTATCTAGAAAAGAAAAGAAAAAGGTTCACAAGAAAATGGGCAGCAGAAAATCTGTACAGCTTTTATAGTGATATTCTTATTTTTGCTCACTCTTAACCCTTTTCCCTCCTAATTTATCTCCTCTTGTAGGAATTAGGACTCTGGATGGGTTAGGGTTAGCACTGCTAGGAAACACAAAGATGGGCAATTTGGGTGCCGAGTTTATCTTCATTACTATTTACTGAGTGCTTACTTTGTGCAGAGCACCATAGTAAGCACTTGGGAGAGTACAATACAACAGAATTGTGGACATGTTCCCTGCCCACAGTAAGCTAGCAGTCTAGAGGGGAGAAAGATGTCAATATATAAATAAATAATTTATAATATATAGTTTTTATATACAGAGATATAAATATAGATAAAGTTGGGAAAAGGGAGTGCAGAAATCAGTAGCAATCCCCAGAAGATAAACCATGATTGTATTTTGTGTACTGGGTTGATGAGTTTGTCTCTTGGTCAAATAAATCAATAACAGTAATAGCACAAAAGATTTATTTATGGTTCTGCTTACTTTCTTTGGATCATGGCATTCCAAATAGACTTCCAAATCCTGTGTCATGTTATGGGAGTTCAGCATGCCAACTAATGCCTCCAAGAATGTATTGTTTTCTTTCTCAAGGACAAATCTGTGCATGAGTTCAACAGCTCCAATTCATGCTGCGTTTACATAGATTAGTGCATGTGCAGACAATGAGTAGTTGTGGCCATAAAGGAGGAGTCAGGGTTGATGTCCCCTGATGTCCCCTAGGTGGACACTGAAGTCCTTCTGTCTTGTAGGTGCTATAGAGCTACTAGGAGTCATCACATCAAACACACACAGGCAATGACAAAGATGAACTGGAGATGAAAACAAACATCATCATATTTACATTAGCTAGCAAGATAATGGTTCTTACTACTGCAGACCTTTTTTGTCTCCTACTACTAAATGGGCTCTGCAGTAAAACTGGCAAAGCCTCTAGAGTCGGCTGGATTTTGTTTTTTGGGTACCATGGAGGTATGTGATGAGACATTATTTATACTGCATGACTTACTTTAAAATCTTTCTCCTGCCACTGCAAAGAAGAGATAATAATATTTGTCACTTAGCTCATAAAGCTTATGTGAACACTACCAAACACAATGTATTAAGTGCTCTCATGCATACCACTGTGCCTGGCACTATACATAATTCATTTTTTTTAAAAAAAGCTGGCTCTTGCCTTCTTGGAGCTTACAGTGAAAGGAAAGGCAACACGGTTACAGTGTGAGTCCTAGGATGTCTTCCTGGTCAATGTGAGGGCAAGAGAGGAAGAAATGAGACAATTACTTTTGTGTTTTTTTCTTCCCTTCTGCAGTACTACCTTTCCATAATTTCATAAATCGTCCGGCAGAGAGGAGAACATGAAAGGACAGAGCAGACAGGGGAAAGGATGGGGAAGTTAATGTGGTTTAGAGAACACTAGTATACATTGAGGAGGGGGCTGACGATGTTGGAAAGTGTCAGCATGTTGAGGATAGAGGTGGCCGAATGGAACTTATGTCATTATTCTTTACGACTTCCCTCCATCCACGGCCAGTGGCTCTAAGGAGCTTTGAGGGCCAGAGAGGCCTCTAGGTAATTTGCATGCTATTAGCACAATGATAATAATAATAATAATATATCATTATTTATGGTATTTGGTAAGCGCTTAACTATGTGCCAGACACTGTACTGAGTGCTGGGGTTGTTACAAGCAAATTGGTTTGGACACAGTCCCTGTCCCCTTTGGGGCTCGCAGTCTCAATCCCCATTTTACAGATGAGGTAACTGAGGCCCAGAGAAATGAAATGACTTACCCAAGGTTCCCACGTGGGGCTCACAGTCGTAATTCTCATTTTACAAAAGCAAGAACTGATGCACAGAGATGTTAATTGATTTGCCCAAAGTCACACAGCTGATAAAAGGTGGAGCCATGATTAGAACCCATGACCTCTGACTCCTAAGCCTGTGCTCTTTCTAGTAAACCATACTGCTTCTCAAAGCATGCCTCTTTGTGTCACAGGCTTGCTAGAGTGAACATTCATAGGAGATAATCATTGCCATTTATTAGGTGTTTAAGGTGTGTAGAGCACTGTCCTAAATGCTTTGGAGAGCACAATACAGTTGGTAACCTTATCCTTGGCCCCGGGTAGCTTCCAGTCTGCCAGAGGAACTTAGGTTCTTGGGACCTGACTCCCTGGGAATGCTTGCCACATCATACCACCATTGCATCCCTCCTGCTTCCAGCTGTCCTTCCCAGGAGCCTCAGCAGGATATGAGGCAGAGATAGGTCTGGGGGGTGTGTGTGGGATGTGTGGGGTGTGTGGGGTGTGTGTGTGTGTATGTGGAACGCAGTGCCAGGGACTGCAGTGCCATATCACATCTTATCTTTCCAACTCTTCTTTCTACCCAAAGTAAGTTTGTGTCATGGACACATATAGTATTGACATATTGACATTTTCCAAAATAAATTGCTTAACTGAGTCTGGAAGAGTGGAGATAGAGTATGTAATAAAAACATTCCTGAGATTTCAGCCTCACTTTTCCCCTCTAATTTATCTGCATTTCCTTTTGCATTTCTTTGCTCTTACCCAGTTTGCTGCTGTTAATTCAGTGGATGTGATCATGTCTGCTATGTGCAAACCATTTGAAAATGCCCCTCTAGTGCTAACATTCTCACTGTACCTCAATCTTGCCTATCTCACTGCTGACCCCTAGCCCACATTTTGCTTCTGGCCTGGAATTCCCTCCTTCCTCAAATTCTACAGACAATTACTCTACTCCCTTTTAAAGGCTTATTGAAGGCACATCACCTCCAAGTGGCCTTCCCAGATCAAGCCACACTTTTCCTCATCTTCCATTCCCTACTGAGTCTCCCTGACTTGCCCCCTTTGCTCTTCCCTCCTCTATGCATCTGAAGTTTTATTTATTTTTGTTGATATCTGTCTCCCCAACTCTATACTTTAAGTTTGTTGTGGGCAGGGAATCTCTTTATTGTTGTACTGTACTCTCCCAAGCTCTTTGTATAGTGCTCTGCACACAGTAACCACTCAATAAATATGATTGAATGAATAAATGAATGAATGAAAGAATCTTTTGTGGCATTGTGATCTTGTGGAAATAGCATAGGACTGAAATTCAGGAAACCTGTAATCTGGACCCAGCTCTTTGCACTTGCCTGCTGTGTGACGTTGGGAAAGACACTTCACCTCTCTGTGGCTCTGTTTTCTCCCCAGAAAGATGGGGATAAATTACCTGTTCCCTAACTCTCTTGGAGTGAAAGCCTAGTATGGGACAGGGATTGGATCCAATTTAATTATCTTGTATATACCCCAGAATTTAGCACAGTACTTGGTATATAATATACACCTAATAAATATTATCATCATTGTTAATATTAGTTCCAGGAAGTTGAACTATTGTTTGTGCTTCTCCAGTTCCTTTCTAGGACTTATCTTCTCAGTCACTTATTCCTTGGTTTTTATGATGATCAATAACTAATTTCCAAAAGCAGCATAATCATATTTGCCTGTGGATGTGAGAAGCATGGGACTCCCAATTGAGCAGATTCCCCTTGTATTGTTAGGCAGTGGTAGGCCTTGCTAATCCCAGAACAAGAGGACTATGAAGGCCCGGGGACCACATGAGCCAATCTCATCTGTCTCGCCACTGACTGCTTTCTCCCATCTTCCACCTAGCCTAGAACTCCCTTCCTATCCATATCTGCCAGACCACCATTCTCTCCAACTTCAGAGCTTTGTTGAGGTCACATCTCCTCCAAGAGGCCTTCCCCACTTAACCCCTCTTTTCCCCAGCTTGCTGTCCTGTCTGCATTGTCTAAGCACTTGTATCTATGACCTTTGGAGATTTGATATTCTCTTCACCCCCAACCCTATGACACTTAAGTACATATCTTTAAATTATATATAATTCATCTATTTATTGATATTACTGTCTATCTCCCCCTCTACGCTGTAAGATCCAACAATCAATCAATGGTATTTACTGAGCACTTACTGTGTGCAAAGCACTGTAGTAATGTCTTGGGAGAGTATAATACATAATAAAACTTATGTACATATCCAGAATAGATTTTAATGTCTGTCTCCCTTTCTAGACTGTAAGCTCCTTGTACCATTGATTGATTGACTGATGTGGGTTTGAGATTCATTTCAATCTTTTTACAATAAGCTCGTAGTGGGCCAGGGAAGGTATCTACCAATTTTATTACACTGTACTTTCCCAGGCGTTTACTACAGTGCCCTGTATACAGTAAGTTTTCATTAACTAAATTGATTGATTCCCCTTTGCCTTCCCTTTGTTGTTTCAGTTTTTGTATTTCCATTGTCCTCATCAATGTGGAATTCAGTCAGTCATGAGAATGAATGAAATGTAATACTATAATTTAGGGACAAATTTCTCCCTCCAAGATTGAGCCCCTGATCTTCTTGGGCTCACTTTCCTCCCTCAACACCTAACAGTTATTTTTTTTAATGACACTTTCACTGAGCTCACACAACTAAACAGTTTGCTCATTTCTCCCTTGCATTAGCCTCTGGTACCATCTGTTTCTTTGTCTCTGCAGCTGATACACATTTAATAGGATTTTCTTGCATCATTGCCAGTTATATTCAACAGGATGGGGAAAGAGGGGAAAAGAGAAGGAAGACCACAAATAAATGAGCCACACCTAGGGATCATCTTTGCACACAGAAAAAAGAGGCTTCCTGTTGGCTGATAAGTCTAAATGAAAGATCAAGTACACTTTTTTGACTAAGCGCCCATGTCATTGCTTCCTCTTTTGAGTCTGACCCTTTGTGTTTCACCTGATTAGACTCATAGCATATGCTATTTCTGACAGAAGGTTGAAGACTGTACGACAACCAGGATTAAGGGGTAGATATCCTCAGCATCTTTGGAAATCACCATTGTGGTGCCCGCTCGACAAGCATTTTAGGTTTTGGTTGTGTTTCTCATTTTAGAAAGGAGAGAAGAGAGAAAAACTGGGAGGACTGGATCTCTGCATGCTTATTATATTAATGCATGTCAATCAATCAATAAATCAATCATGTTTATTGAGTGCTTACTGTGTGTGCAGAGCACTGCATTAAGTGCTTGGGAGAGTACAATGTAATAGAATTGGTAGACATGTTCCCTGGCCCATTACAAGCTTACTGTAAAAAGGTTAAAATGATTCTCAAATTGACATTAGTCAATAAATCAATGGTATAAGGAGCTTACAGTTTAGAGAGGGAGACAGACATTAAAATCTATTCTGGACATGTACATAAGTATAAAAATATGTACATTAGTGTGGGGCTGAGGGTGGGGTGAATATTAAGTCTTTAAAGGGTACAGATCTAAGTGCATAGGTGACACAGAAGGGAGAGGGAGTAAGGGAAATGAGGGCTTAGTTGGGGAAGGCCTCTTGGAGGAGATGTTATTTTAGTAGGGCTTTGAAGAAAGGGAAAGTGTTGGCCTGTTGTACATATGAAGTGGGAGGGAGTTCCAGGCCAGAGGGAGGATATGGGCAAGGAGTCAGTGGTGAGATTAATGAGATGGATATTCAGTGAGTAGATTGGCTTTGATGGAGCGAAGTGGACTGTCACATAATATACATGACTTCTAAACCTGAAGTGTCAAAAGACATTTTTGTCAGTGTATACAAACCTGGTTTTTTTATGTCCTTAGTCACATTCAGAAGAAAAATGAAGGAGCTTCAGAATATATTTTTATTGTTTAAAATTTCTCATGTATAAAGGAAATTATAATTTAACCTCTCTCTAGCACGTTTTACTTAGTAATATTAGAAGATTCTACAAACCCTGGACTCCAGTTTTTCCCTTTCTTCCAGAAGTTCATGTGAGCTTTTGTCCACATCTTTTTTTTCCCCCATTGTGACTTTTCTCTCTAGCTATGACTCTATCCTATCCTACCACAGAAACTGTCCCAAAAACACTGAATTAAGTCCCTGCAGTGTATAGAGCACTCTTCTGGATGTCTATTGTATATCAAGAACACTCTACTACTGGGCTCCTTCTCGAAGTAGAAAACTGAACAGGTTCTCTCTGGGTGACTAATTATGTAATAGTTGCAGAGTTTATAATGGGAAACTATTGGCTCCAGAGAACATGTACTGATTGCCTGTTATCTGAAAAGAGCTGCCCTGGGGTTCTGCTGTATGCATAGAGTACTGTACTGGGCTCCTAATGGGAGTCGAACACTGAGCTAGGTTCCTTCTGCATACAAAGCTCTCTACTGGATACCCTTTCATGTGGAGAGCACTGTAGTTTGTGTCTGCTGGATGTAGAGTACTAAACTGAGTTCCTTCTCTTGTATGCTCAATGTGTGCAGAGCACTGTACTGGGTGCCTGTCGTTTGCAGACATACTGAACTGCAGCGCTTTTGTGATACCTAAATATTCAAGTACTCTCCACTTCCTATAGAACTTATGTCGTATATTTTTGCTTTTCTTCCTATCTGTCATTTATTTTAATGTCTTGCTCCTCCTCTCGCCCGTGAACACTGTGAGGGAAGAGATCATGTCTCCCAACTCTCTTATACTGCACTCTCCAAGGAGCTTCGTCACAAATCTCTGCCCTCAGGTGGGGACAGACATCATGTTTAATTCCTAACTGTTTTTGGTACAGAACTCTACACATAAAAAGTGCTTAATAATAATAATAATGATGGTATTTGTTAAGCGCTTACTATATGCAAAGTACTATTCTAAGTCCTGGGGTTGATACAAGGTAATCAGGTTGTCCCACATTGGGCTCACGGTCTTAATCCCCAATTTACAGATGAGGTAACTGAGGCACAGAGAAGTTAAGTGACTTGCCCAAAGTCACACATCTGCTAAGTGGCAGAGCAGGGATTAGAACCCTTGACCTCTGACTCTCAAGCCCGGACTCGTTCCACTAAGCCACGCTGCTTCTCGTAAATGCTATTACTCCTGCTTAGAATCTAACAAAAGATTAGCTATTCAGAAATCAATATCACAAGGCTGGTTTGGATTCAGACTGATTTCTAGATTGGTATTTATATTAATTATTCTTTTAACATAGTCATTCTGGCTTGCTGTTTTCAACTCCATTTTATTGCTCATGAAAAAGATGTTTTGGTATTTGTGATGCTTGGATTTTCTTTTGGATTCAAGATGATATATAGACTTGAAGCCTATATAGGAGTAGCATGCCCTAGTGGAAAGAACATGGGCCTAGGAATAAGAGGACCCGGGTTCTAATCTTAGCTCTATCGCCTCCTGGGTGATCAAGTGGGCAAGTCACTTGAGCTGTCTGGATCTTAGTTTCCTCAGCTAGAAAACAATACTTGTTTTCCCTCCTACTTAGACTATGAGACCCTCTGTCTCACCTGATTAGCTTATATTAACAGAGTTTAGAAGCGTGTGACACATAGTAAGCACTTAAAAATACCATAATTATCATTATTACTCAAAATCAGCTAGGAAAATCATTCTATTAGTATTTTTCTATGTCTGATCTGATTGGATTGTGTCTCCCCCAGTACACACACAGTAAGAACTTAACAAATACCATTATGTTTTTTTTAAAAAATGGCATCCATAGCCAGTTGGTTCAGGGGTGGAGGGGGAGTCCTGGATGTCAGCTGACAACCAGGGATAAAACATCCCTCTACTCCCTAGGGAGAGCACAAACCAGAAAAACTCTCCCTGAGTTCACAAAAATTCTGTAGCAACTGTCCTCATTAACCTGGTGGTATATTAGGCTGAACAACTGGGTCCAAGGTCAGAATTGAAAGTAACTTAGATTACCTCCTGCACTATTTTCTCTTCAATTTTCTCTTTTTAGGTGGATCACTCAGCGATTCATAATATTTTCCAAGACATTGTTTTCAGTTTTTAGAACAGATTTTCTTGTACTAAACTTAGTAGACACTAAGACATACTACTATTCATAATCTTACATTTATAAGCTTAGTCCCCTCCTTCTTCCTGAATTGTGAACTACTTTGTCTCCCATGAGGTTGTTGGTTTTTTTATATACTTGTTAAGTGTTTACTATGTTCCAGTTTCTGTACTAAGTGCTGGGGTAGATACAAGCTAATCCAGCTGGACACAGTCCATGTCCCTCAGAGGGCTCACAGTCTGAATCCCCATATTACAGAGGAGGTAACTGAGGCACAGAGAAGTTAAGTGAATTGCCCAAGGTAGCGCATTAGACAAGTGGAGGAGCTGGGATTAGAATCTGACCCCCAGGCCTATACTCTGTCTTTCAGACAATGGTGCTTCTCTCTTGCTTATTTTCCCTCTTCAAATTACCCTATAAGCTTCAGTTTTTGTATTTGATTGGCTATCGCTACCTATCAGCAATGGACAATTTTCTGCACGAATCATGTTCCCACTCTAGACATGTGAACTGTCCTTTTATTCAACCCACATATTCAATCTATCACTAAATCCTGTCAGTTCCACCTTCACAACATCGTAAAAATCCACCCTTTCCTCTCTATCCAAAGTGCTACCTCATTAATCTAAGCACTTATCCTATTCTGCCTTGATTACTGTGTCAGCCTCCTTGCTGACCTCCCTGCCTCCTGTCTCTCCCCACTCCTGTCCATACTTCACTCTGCTGTCCAGATCATTTTTCTACAAAAACATTTAGGCCATGTTTCCCCATTCCTCAAGAACATCCAGTGGTTGCCCAGCCACCTCCGCATCAAAAAGAAACTCCTTACCATCAGCTTTAAAGCACTAAATGACCTTGTCTGCTCCTACTTCACCTCATTGCTCTACAATCCAGTCCGCAAACTTTGCTCCGCTAATTCCAACCTACTCACAGTACCTCAGTTTCGCCTATCTTGCAACCAATCTCTTGCCCATATCCTGCTTTTGGTGTGGAACACCCTCCCTCTTCGCATCTGACAGACAATTCTCCTCTTTCAAAGCCTTATTGAAGGCACATCTCCTCCACTAGGCCTTCCCTAAACCCTCTTTTACTTTTCTTCCATCCCCTTCTTCATCACCTTGACTTGCTCCCTTATTCATCCCCCTTCCCAGCCCCACAGGACTCATGGACATATCTGTAATTTTATTTATTTACATTAATGTCAGTCTCGCACTCTAGACTGTAAGCTCATTGTGGGCAGAGAATGTGTCTATTATACTGTATTCTCCAGAGCACTTAATACAGTGCTCTGCACATAGTAAGGGCTCAATAAATGTGATTGATTGATTGACTTGTAGTACTTTGCAGGGTAGAGGAGCAGAATATTCAGTAGTTGTTCATTTAGCTCATCTTGTAGAGAAATTCAGTGGATGGAGGGAATGACGAGGATGAAATGCCTGGCCTGTCCCCACCACCATGAAAAACGTGAAAGTGATTTCCACTGATACAAGAATGGAGGGAAAAAGGCATATTCACTGAATAAGTAAAACTTACTCAAAAGTCCTTAGTCAGCCTCCTGACTCAGTCCAGGAAAAAAAAAAAAAACAAGGGAAAAAAACAAGGGAAAATTAAGGGAAAATGGTCTCTGAAAATCATGAAAAGACTTCCTGCACATTAGTAGACTGCAAAGCTTCAACAATCGGTGTACCTTATGATAAAGTTTAACTGAAATGAACAGATCAAACTTGTCAGACAGACATTTCTCAGTTGAACTTGGTGTGAGGAACAGATTGTAGTCATCTTTCTGTGCATTGTGAAATAAGCTTAGCTCTTTGTAAGCTCCTTGAAGGTGAGGATTGTATCTAATAGCTCATGGGCAGGGAATGTGTTGGTTGATTGTTCCATTGTACTCTTCCAACCACTTAGTATGGTGCTCTGCACATAGTAAGACCTCAGTAAATACGACTGAATGAATGAATGTGATACTCTCTCAAGCATTTGGTATAGTGCTCCACATAGAACAATTCCTGAGAAAATACTTTTGATTGCTTCAATGTGGGTAAGAACTCTTGCTTGCAAATGTGGTCATTTTATTTTTAAATTTGCTTCATCATGCGACAAATCATCGTTCTGTTTTTTGTTTTTTTTTAAAACCAGAATTTGAAATTCAGATGAGGCATCCCTCATCCTCCAGCACTGTCACTATACACTGACACATTGCATTTGGTCCAGATCTTCCCCATCACCCATCAATAAATCAATCAATCATATTTATTGAGCACTTACTGTGTGCAGAGCACTTTATTAAGTGTTTGGGAGAGCACAGTGTAACAGATTTGGTAGGCATGCTCTTTGACCGTAATGAACTTGCACCCTAGAGGGGATAGGATGAAGAGTGCTCTGGGCCTGGAGTTGGAAATTTCTGGGTACTCTCAGGGGTAGGGTCGATCTTTGAGTGCTTACTGTCTGCAGAATACTGTACTGAGCACTTGGGAGAGTACCATATAACAGTATAGCAGTCACATTCCCTTCCCACAATTAGTAGGAACTCAAGGAAGCCTAACACCTTTTTCTATGGTATTTGTTAAGTTTTTATTATGTACCAGGTACTATACTAAGTACTGGGATAGATACAAATTAATCCCTGTCCCATAAGGGGCTCAAAGTCTTATTCTCCATTTTACAGATGAGGTAACTGAGGCATAGAAGGCCTAAGTGACTTGCCCAATTTCACACAGCTGACATATGGAAGAATCGGGATTAGAACCCAGGTCTTTCTGACTCCCAGGCTCAGGCCCATGCTCTATCCACTAGTATTTATTGATCATCTACTGGAAGCAGAACAATGTAATAAGTGAAAATGATTTTCAGATGGGAGGAAGATAAAGAATTGGATATGTACATGAGTTCGTCCTCAGGAAATTAGATGAGTAAGATATAATACTTAATTGCTATGGCAGGCCTTGGTTGTGATTTTAGCAGCCAACCCATCACCTACATCTTTGTCCTCTGGATCTGTGGGAATTTCTGTCAATCCACTAAATTTCCTGGAATGATCACCCTTAATATGAAGTTCATTATGGGCCAGAAACATGTCTGCTAATTCTGCTGTATTGTACTCCCACAAGTGCTTAGTACAGTGCTCTTCACACAGTAATGCTCAGTAAATACCATTCGTTGATTGATTTTATATCATTGGCGATACTTAAAGAACTTTTAAATGTGCCATTCATCCAGGAAGAAGGATTCAACTACCATGTCAAAATGCGCAAATATATGTGCAAATACAAGCAGAACTTTTCCATCATTGCTTTTAAAATGTTAAGTGTGCCAATTAAAAAAAAAATTATAATCGAGAAACAGCCAGTTGAGTTAATGACTACAGATGCTATGGTGCTTTTACCAATCTAATTAACAATTACAGCATCAGAGCTATGATGAGTTAAATGCCATGTGGGAAACTGAGTGCTAGAATGACTATTCTAAGCAGAACAATTCATAATAGTTTTACTTTTATAGTGACAACTCTTACCCTGTATTTACTTTCTACTTTGCATTCAGCTTATTAAGTTACACCAAGGCAATAGCTTTGAAATTAGATAAAATAAAATAATGGTGGTAGTAGCAGTATAGTATTTATGAAGTACTTACTATGGGCAAAATAGCACTGGGAGAGAATTCACAGGGGAGAATTAGACCAGATCCCTGCCCTTTGAGGGGCTCACAGTCTTTGAATGGTATTTATTCAGCTCTAATCTGTGGGGTAGATAGAAGAAAGATAAATCAGATACAGCCCCCAGACCATATAGCTCTCCCAATGGAAGAGGGAGGACATTTCCATTTAAGAGCTGAGAAAACTGAGACCTAGAAGTGAAGTGACTGGCCTATGGTCACACAACAGACAAATGGCAGAGGCAGAACTAGAATACGAGACTCCTGGCTCCCAGTCCGCTAAGCCATGCTGGATAGTCTCCCTGCCACAAATGGAAAAGCTTTAGAATCCACTTTTTCATGCTGCAAAGACTAGCAATGCCCCCTCCCCTGCCAACTTTCCTTACCTTCAAATCCTTCAGTTTGATTTAGATGTGGGTAGACAAAGCTAGTTCCTCAGTGGTTATCTGTTTTTATTTCTGTTTTCATTCTTATGGTATTAAGTGTTTACTATGGGCAAGGCACTGTACCAAGTGCTGGAGTAGATATAAGCTAATCAGTTTGGACACATTCCATGTCCAACATGTCCAATTTATGTATATAGCCTTAATTTATTTATTTACATTAATATCTGTCTCCCCTTCTAGCCTGTACATACCTTGTGGGCAGGGGATGTGTCTACCAAATCTGTTATATTGCACTTTCTCAAACACTTAGCACAATGCTCTGCATATAGTAAGCACTCAATAAGTATGACTGATTCATTGATTGATTGCAGTTATCTTCCCATTTTACATATCAGTCCTCTTCATCTACTACTCTCTAGCTCACTCCCTTTGTACCTTCCAAGCCAACCATCTAACTGTACCACACTCTCCACAATCCCACGTTGGTCCATTCATTCTTGCTGTTCCACCAACTTAGAATTCCTGCTCCCACCAAAACTTGTCAGACCACAGGTCTCTCCATCCTATAGACTGTAAGCTCATTGTGGGTAGGGAATGGGTCTGTTATATAGTTAGGTTGTACTCTCCCAGGCACTTAATACAGTTCTCTGCACACAGTAAATGCTCAACAAATATGATTTACTGATTGACTTAATAGTCCTTGTGAAATCCCAGCCCCTCCAAGAAGCTTTACTAGATTAACTCTTAATTCCCAAGCTGCACTGACCATCAGCCAACTCTAACACTTACATAATCATTTATTTAGACCTCAGTGCTTATTTACAAAGGTATGATCAGTTATGTAATTTATTTCTTCTGATTATCTCCTCTGCAATATATCGACATCTTTCTCCCCTAACATAATTTACAATATCTGTGGGCAGGACTCACACTACTTTTCTACTACCCCAAACCTTTAGTACAGAGCATTGCAACTGAATAGGGTTCCATAAATAACTTTGCTTTGCCTACCTCCACTGCTATAAGTAATGATTACTATTAATTATTGAGATTAATGTGTTCCTAATGTCAAAATAAACCAAAATGAGCTCTAGTTCACCCTTAGATGGATGGAATCCATGAATATATAGCATAAGCAAACAGGGTAAGGAAGGATGGGCCAATTCAATTTCCCCCATGCAGCTTTCCAGGTGTTCCAGGACTGCTTACTCCTTAGCCCTTCATAAATTTCCCAATCCCCTTTTTCAATCCTTGCACATCAGGATTAGTGACTCAGCTCATTTACTTCTCCCTGGAAAGCTGTCAAGAGGCCCACCATTTCTCTTCTAATCCATCTTGAAGTTTCCCTGGAGATTCTCTCCCTCTACTGAGAGATTTCATTTCTCCTTCCCTGGGGCTTCTGGTATCTTTTTTTCAGGAGGGTGGAAAAAGGGCTGAGAATTGCATGCTGAGCCAGCCCAAGGATATGGAATCTGATATCCCTTTCATTACTTAACATGACATCAGCATTCCAAGATCAGGGACCATTAATGTGAATGGCCATGCTAGCATCTGTGTTCTTCTGGGTTTTCACCTCGACCTACAGCAGTTTCCTCCTTTGACTAAGTAGATCCTCTTCCCCTTTGCAACTATTTCCTCCCCACCATTTCTGAGGTATAGCAATCCCATGTAGACCTACCACTCAAATTCCTCTCAAAAATATAATGGACAAACACAGTATGGAAGAAATGAAGAAAACTTTTAATTCAGTAACTTTCCCCAAGTCTCTTTCCCAGAAATCAGTCAGATTTGTTCAGTCTAACTTATTTAGGTTGAGGTAGGAGTATAATTTGCTAATTTTAACTGTTGAGCACATTCTTAGGACTTAAAAAATGAATCAAGATGTATCATTGTTTGCCTAGAAGTTGTGTCAGCCCCCTTGAAAACAATTTGGGTTCATCACAGATCTTCAATATATTCCTGTACCTGACTCATTCCAGCTGAATTTATCACTTCCTTAGAAACAGGATGGTTTTTCCAGGAAGAAATAAACCTACATATAAAATAATCCATGCATGAAATATAGGGACCATAAAGGTTTAAGTAGGTTTTCACTGTGGCAGGGCCTGTTAGTCTTCTTTCCTAAATTGTAAACTGCTCATGGGTTAAGTTTTTGCAGTTGAGGAGGCAGTTCAGTATGTAGCACACAGGCCATTGCCTTTAAGCTTGGCCCATTGTAATTTACTGGTGTCCTGCCAGTTCTGGGTGATATAAAGAAGAAAGATTGGCTCTATTAAGTGCTCACTGCTGTTTCATGGGCATTCTTCTAACATAGGTAGTGCTTCTTTTACAGGTAATAACAAAGAGCAACTTGATGTCATTTACCCTAATTTTATTGTAGCATTTGATAGATGATGGATTTCAGTGCTCTCTAAAGTAAGGGATGACTCATTGACCGCCAATGTCAGGAATAGTGTAGCGAGGAGCTACAAAAGGTCAATTTTGACTTGACATCAACCCTGCTGCTTTAGCTCTGGGCCTCTTTGAGTGCAATCTGACATTTGTGGCAAATTGTTTGGGGCTTTGGAAAGCAATTAAAAGAACATTTGGATGCCCTACCTTGGCCAAATTCCCTCTCCCTCCAACCGAGAGAGAAATTCCAAGCAGGCTCGGAATATAGGAAGAAAAAATTCCACATATATCCTGGTCTTTGTCTCTTACCTCCCTGCAAACTCTTAAAGTCACGCCATCCAGCGTCTGCCTTTCCTACCAACCTGTTCTTTCATTCAGTCTATAAAATAGATGCCAATCATCTCCTCACCCATAGCTATTTTAACCACTGGTTAGCCTTCAGGGCTCAGTGGAGACTGGTTATTTCTACAGCACTCACCCTTCAGTTCTTACGTTGGCCTCTCTTAAGTTCAAACTATTCCAAGCAGGGTCCAAGGAAAAATTGTGTGCATGTCTGGATTTTCTCTTATATGCGTGTTCATGTGAGTACATGTAATGCTCTAGGTGGAGTGACAGAGGGTGACTTTAGCCTGACTCCCTCCTTTGCTCCAAACTTACTCAACTAAGACTTAAGTCTGGCTCTGGCCCAACACCTTCATTGGAAAACTACACTTTACTCTTAAACATGGTGTTTTGCTACAGGTGAATTAGCTATCAGTTCACTTGGTTCTGCTGTAACACGTTTTCACTACATATTTTGGGTAGAACTTTGTTGGGGAAATAAGGAGTGTTCATCAGACAGCACATGTCTGTCTGGATAAAGTGTGGTTACTAAAGGTGGGCAGGGACCTGGTTGGCAGGTGATAGATGATAGAACAGGCTAGATCTACAAAGAGTTCTTAACACAGTTTTTTGAGAGAACTCCATCCTAGTGTTTCAGGACCATTATGCATTTTTATTGTTTGATATCAGTCAGTCAATTATATTTATTGAGCAGTTACTACATGCAGAGAACTGTACCAAGTACTTGGAAATGTACAATATAACAACAAACAGACACATATCCTGCCCATAATAAGCTTGGCATTTCATACAAGAGTCACAGAAACAGGGGGCAACACATCTTGAATTGTACTTACCCCTCATTGTGATGTTAAAATACAATCTCTACTCATTCCTTTTTTATAATCTGTACTGATGTCTTAAGCACTCTGATCCTCACCCCATCCCCACAACATTTATATACATACACTTATATTCTACTGTTTCTCGTATCTGTCACTAATTTTAAAGTCTGCCTCCCCCTTTGACTGAAAGTTCCTTGTGGACAGGGATCATGTCTACAAATTCTATTGAGTTGTACTTTCTCGAGAGCATAGTATAGTGCTTTGCACATAGTAATCACTCAGTAAATGCCACTGATCGACTGATTATAATGAGTAACCTGCTTTTTTCTTCCATTCAAAAATGGTACGGTTATTGAGCACGTAGTATCCATTAGTGTAGATACCAGATGATAAGATTGTTATAGTCACTGTAATCCCTGCCCCACACAGGGTTAACAATCTAAGTAAGAGAAGGAATACTCCAAAGGCTTCCTTGAAGATTCAGCACATTTGTGTTTCTGTGTTTTATTTTCCCTTCTCCCACCACAGCTCTCTGGTGGAATGTAATAATTCCTTAATGTTGATTGATATGAAATGCCCTGGAGCACTTGGAAGAATGAACTTGGAGGAGTGGAAAGAACCCCACTGGCCTAAGCTGAGAATGGCAGATTTTTTCCTGAGCCAGTTTTTTTGCTTCCTTTCTAATGCATTATTTGCCGATCAGTGTCCTCTTGTCTTGAAAATTATTTTGTGAACTTTCATTCAATAGTATTTATTGAGCACTCACTATGTGCAGAGCACTGTACTAAGCGCTTGGAATGAACAAGTTGGCAACAGATAGAGATAGTCCCTGCCGTTTGACGGGCTTACAGTCCAATCGGGGGAGACAGACAGACAAGAACAATGGCAATAAATAGAGTCAAGGGGAAGAACATCTCGTAAAAAAATGGCAACTAAATAGAATCAAGGCGATGTACATTTCATTAACAAAATAAATAGGGTAATGAAAATATATACAGTTGAGCGGACGAGTACAGTGCTGAGGGGATGGGAAGGGAGAGGGGGAGGAGCAGAGGGAAATGGGGGGAAAAGAGGGTTAAGCTGCGGAGAGGTGAAGGGGGGGTGGTAGAGGGAGTAGAGGGAGAAGAGGAGCTCAGTCTGGGAAGGCCTCTTGGAGGAGGTGAGTTTTAAGTAGGGTTTTGAAGAGGGGAAGAGAATCAGTTTGGCGGAGGTGAGGAGGGAGGGTGTTCCAGGACCGCGGGAGGATGTGGCCCAGGGGTCGACGGCGGGATAGGCGAGACCGAGGGACGGTGAGGAGGTGGGTGGCAGAGGAGCGGAGCGTGCGGGGTGGGCGGTAAAAGAGAGAAGGGAGGAGAGGTAGGAAGGGGCAAGGTGATGTAGAGCCTTGAAGCCTAGAGTGAGGAGTTTTTGTTTGGAGCGGAGGTTGATAGGCAACCACTGGAGTTGTTTAAGAAGGGGAGTGACATGCCCAGATCATTTCTGCAGGAAGATGAGCCGGGCAGTGGAGTGAAGAATAGACTGGATCGGGGCGAGAGAGGAGGAAGGGAGGTCAGAGAGAAGGCTGACACGGTAGTCTAGCCAGGATATAACGAGAGCCCGTAGCAGTAAGGTAGCCGTTTGGGTGGAGAGGAAAGGGCAGATCTTGGTGATATTGTAAAGGTGAAACCGGCAGGTCTTGGTAACGGATAGGATGTGTGGGGTGAACGAGAGAGACGAGTCAAGGTTGACACCGAGATTGCGGGCCTGAGAGACGGGAAGGATGGTTGTGCCATCCACGGTGATAGGGAAGTCTGGGAGAGGACTGGGTTTGGGAGGGAAGATGAGGAGCTCAGTCTTGCTCATGTTGAGTTTTAGGTGGCGGGCCGACATCCAGGTGGAAACATCCTGGAGGTAGGAGGAGATGCGAGCCTGAAGGGAGGGGGAGAGGACATGGGCGGAGATGTAGATCTGCGTGTCATCTGCGTAGAGATGGTAGTCAAAGCCGTGAAAGCGAATGAGTTCACCGAGGGAGTGAGTGTAAATGGAGAACAGAAGAGGGCCAAGAACTGACCCTTGAGGAACTCCAACAGTTAAAGGATGGGAGGGGGAGGAGGTGCCAGCGAAGGAGACTGAGAATGGCCGGCCAGAGAGGTAAGAGGAGAACCAGGAGAGGACGGAGTCCATGAAGCCAAGGTGAGATAAGGTATGGAGGAGGAGGGGATGGTCGACAGTGTCAAAGGCACAAAGGTGAACTAACCGTTCACCTAAGGGAGTACCAAATCCATTGCTTTATTCCCAGGCCAGACTCAACAAGGGCAAAAGGGGAGGAATTTACTGATATCAATCTCCATCCACCATGACCTGGAGGAGCCATGGATCAAGGTGAGAAAGTTGTTTAGTTTCATTGACCCTGTCAATCTGTGTCCTCTCTTCTCCCTGAGATTGTCAGGAGGACCAATTAGTGGCTGAGAGAGTGGAAGTGACTCATGTTAAAGCCTGTGGGCATTGTGGCAAACAAGTGGAAGAAGGAGGAGAAGGAACGGAGGAGAAGGAAAAAGTGTTATTAGTCACTGAGGAAACAGTTACCGATTGCCTGAAACCAAATCTTTCCAGGGCAGAAATTTCATCCACTTGGTATTTCACTGATGGATATGGGGAATGTTTATGGGTTTTGATCTCATGCATGTGTAATTTCACCAACTGGGGTGAATTATAATTTAGGGTAAATGCAGTTCTGCTCAGCTTTGTTGTATTGTGTATTTTCACTACAGGGTTTGGCTAGAATGTTGTTAGGAAATTAGGGCCTGCTTGGCCAACAGCCTGTATAAGCTACAATGTGAGTTTTCCTTAAACACAGGATTTTGCATGATCGCAACCTCCTCACTGAGTACAGTTCAAGCATGTCCTGGGATGTAATTTATTGCTTCAAAATTCTAAAGGTACCCACTCTGTGACCCTCTTGTGATAAAATATATTTTGGAATATCTAACTTCCTCCTTCTCTGAAGATGTTTTCCCAGGAATTGGGCTGGGCTTGCCCAAATCAGTAATATCCCTGGATTTGGTCTTATTTTGGCTTTTCTAGAGCTTTCTCTGACTCTACAAAGGTGGCTTTCTCCCAACTCTAAGGTAAGGAGCAAAAGCTGGTATTCTTTAGATAAGATAGGGGCATTATACAGAATAGGTCCCTTATCTCCATAGAGGTGGTGGCCCATTCTTCATCCATGGGGTGAGGGGTGAGAATTAAAACTCTCCTGTGGAAAAAAACCAAAAAAATTGGGATTTTTTCAGCAAAGAGCAAAATAACACCAACCCTCAATTTGTCCATATTCATGTTTTCAGCTTTAGCTGATGATAACCATTACATTTTAAAGACAATCAATCAATCAGTAGTACTTTTGAGTACTTTAAGGAGAAAGAATTAACACCAAGAATAATGAGCAAGGATTTGAAAAAAGAATTAAAATGATTAGGATTAAGTTATAGCTAAAAAAGAAAAAGGAATACAATAGATTATTATGAACAGCAGTAGTAGTAGTAGTATAGGTAGTTACCTACTGCATTGCAGAAGCGCAACAGAAGCACAAGAAAAGTTCCCTGCCCAGGAGTTTACATTCTTAGTCAGGGGCCCGACATTAAAATATGTTCAAACAGGTAAAATCAGAATTAATTAAATACATTGAAGGTCCAAACCACAGGTGCTGAGGATTGTAATAAGAACAATAATGATTTTTAAGGCATAGAATAGTGATTACTAAGTTTTATAAGCTGAGTGGTCTAGTGAAAAGATAAAAGGCCTGAAAGTAAGAGGATCTGGGTTCTAGTTCCTGTTCCGCTAATTATCTCCTGTGTGACCTTGGCACTTAACTTTTCTGTTCCTCATTTGTAAAATGGGGATTAAATCCTACTCCCTACTACTTAGACTGCGAGTCCCATGTGGATAGGGATTATTATTATCCTGATTATTTTATATCTACCCCAGCATTAGTACAGTGCTCAGTATATAGAAAGCACGTAAAACATACCACCACCATTATGTATTTAGCACTATACCTAAACACTGGTGTAGATACAAGTTTATCTGATAGTACTCAGTCCCACATGGGACTCCCAACCCATCTCTTGCCCATTTTACAGATGAATTAACAGAAACCCAGCGTGGTCTCGTGACTTGTCCAAGGACACATTGTAGGTCAGTGGCAAAATGAGAACTACAATACAAGTTTCCTGACTATAGTCTCATGTTCTTTGCACTAGGCCATGCAGCAGAGTGTGGATAAATAGTCAGGAAACAATAATGGTTGGGCAGGAGGTGGGATTTCAGGAAGGGTTTGAAGGAGATGCGGGCTGAGATCTGGTTGAAATGTGGGGAAGGAGATGTTCTTGATGAACTTATCATTATAGTATTATAAAAACTCACATTCAAGTATACACACTTTCATCAGTGCCATATAAATGTCCACAATTGTTTTTTTCGACATTGCAGATTCACATTTAAAGACCGTCCCATATGTGGTATGGGAGAACTGACTGTATTTACTGTCCTGTGCCCCTATATGTTCTTTCTTAGCTTGTCTCTACTGTAGCAAGAATTCCCCTCTTTTGTTTCTTCCATTCTCTGAATCATCGGTTGGGTACTTATCTATACTATCTTTTCTGCCTACCATCTAGGTTGTTGAGAAAGGGAAAATAAAAGAAACAACTCAAAGGTGACTCTGTTATCATTGAATGAAGAATGAAATATAATTGCATTTGAGATCAAAGCCCAGGCTACAGTTATTACAGGTAGAAGACCAAGTCTATTAAGGAGTTTGGATGAGTATATAGCTATAACACTGAGAATTCTCTTATTATCTGGAGACTGCTGATATTTGTAGTTGAGAGAGGATTCTTGAAATGTTTACTCTGCTCCAGATGTACCATCTATTGTGGAAGATACTTACTTGGGCTGAGGGACTAGGTACTGTGAGTTCTTACACCTGGGCTCCCCGCCCTCATTTGGTGAAGAGCTGTGTCAGGATGAAGGCTTTCAAATTCCCAGTGGTTTCAAGTGAAAATATAATGTCAGTGGATTAGAACCTTGTCAGAGCCTTATTGTTTCCCCTGCTGTCAAGCAGGAGAACTGATGATTTTCAAAACTGGAGAAACAGCTCCTCTGATGGTGTTCTGTTTTGATGTAATCCCAAATGA
The DNA here is from genome assembly GCF_004115215.2 of Ornithorhynchus anatinus. Taxonomy (NCBI): domain Eukaryota; kingdom Metazoa; phylum Chordata; class Mammalia; order Monotremata; family Ornithorhynchidae; genus Ornithorhynchus; species Ornithorhynchus anatinus. The sequence goes on along the minus strand of NC_041728.1, from coordinate 49,141,749 downwards.
TGGAGATAATTTGATTTAATGAATGCAGTGAAAAAAATTGAGATTTCTTTTCTTTTTTTTCTTTCCTACCTTTATTCATTCATTCATGTGAATTTATTCCATTAGAGAAGTACAGGATTGATGATTTTGTAGACTATTAACAACTGGATGGCATCAGTGCCAGCTTCCCCCACTTCCTGTCACCCAGAAATGGATCCAGAGAAGGTTTCACTAAGGGGAAGCCATCAATTTGTTCTACATTTTCTCTGCATTTCTTGAAGGAGTCTTTTTGCACTGGAAAAAGGAACAGATCTGAACTTCAAGTGTAATGGGAAAATTTTCACTTTCCATGACTAAATTGGTGGAATTGATGATATAATGGTGGCTTCTTTATCCATTTCTTAATAGTGGCATAGACAAGAACCAGAACTGAGATTCAATCAATCCATCTATCAATAATATTCAATAAGATGCTACTCTGTGAAGAACACTGTACTAAGTGATTTAGGGAGTACAATACAGTAGAATTGGTAGACATGATTGAGTACAATACAATAGAATTGGTAGAGATGATTCTGTGACCTTCGGCAAATCATTAATGTGTCTGTGCCAATTATTCTAATTACAGTCTAAATACAGACATCAAAATAAATTACAGATCAGGGAAACAACACAACATAAGGACATGTTCATAGGTGTTAATGGTAGGGTTGTCAAATTCAAGTGCATATATGGCACAATAGGGGGAGTAAATAGGATGAGGATATGAGAGGGTAGTGAGAGAACATTTCCTAGAGGAAGTGTAATTTTAGTAGGGCTCTAAATTAGGGGAGCATGATAGTTACTTGGTTAGGAACAATGAGAGGGGTCCAGGCAGAAGTGAAGGCATGAGCAAGGAATTGGAGGTAAGACATGGGAGTGAGGCATGGAGTAGTCTTGCATTAAAGGAGCAAGTGTATGGCATGGGTTGTGATGGGAGAGGTGAGGGGGCAGGGGGAAAGACAGTGGAGAGAGCTGACTTAGTGGATATATGGATCTGAAATCACATATTTGCATATCTGATCTCCACCAACCCTCCAACTCATGCTCACTTTATTTCGGGAAAGAACAGTTTTTCTTATTTTCCAATCTACATATAAAGGTTAATTTAGCATTCATTATTCTGGGAAATGCAATAATCATTTAGCCTGGCTTCCCTCCACCCCTCTAGAGGGGAAACCTATAGAAGCTCCACAATTTTTCAGCTTTGTATAAAGAGATCAAATTCTGTAGGAATCAATTCACAAAAGCAGCTTCCGTCCCTTACAAAACAGAATCGGTAATCATGCTCGGCCCCCTGCCCTGCTGGGTTTCAACAGGGAGAACAAAATGGATGGAAATTGAGTCACAGATAAAAGCATTAGTGAAGAAAAATGTCTCATTTTGCCTCCTCATACTAATTGCAGAAACGTGTTAGCAATTGTGGCAACAGCAATTTCTCACAAGGCTAATAGCTGTAAGAAGGTTTACACAATGATTGGCTGCCGTTCATACCCACACATAGAATTAATATGCCTGAGCATAAGCAGTGAAGGCGTTGCTTTCATAAAATTATGGATTTGGTAGGAGGTGTTCGATTAAGAGTTAGGTTACATTGGCTTTCAGTAAAGAGGAAGCCTGGGATGCTTCAAAATAACTGCACCCCTCTCCCCCCACAAACATTTCAGATAGCATATTCATCCATTCCCTTTCATTGCATCCAGAGAGGTTAGAAAACCCAGAAAGGGATGGATTTAGCCACAAACAGAAGACCTGCCTGGTGATACATGCAACGAACTTACCTGCCCAGCCAAGAAAAAGCACCCTCAAATTCCAGAACATAAATTAACCCTGGAGCGTAGGTGATACTTGTTTCTTCTCACCCCAAAATATATTGGATTTCTGCACTAGGAACCATGGAATCTGAAGTAAAAAAGTGTGCTCTCTTCAATTTGGTTGTGCAATTTAACACAGCCTAAATGCAGCATTTTGAGATTTTCTTTAAACAACTCAATATTGGTTACTTTTTTTAGGATTGATTCATCCCTTTATGTACATTCATCAATTTGTAGCTTCTTGTCTTTCCAATTAGATTGTAAAAAGATTTGTACTTCTTCTCTATGTCCTCCAAGAACTTTTTACTGAGCTCTGCACACTGTAGGGACTCAGTAAATGCTGTGGCCATTGATGAGAAGCAGTGTGGCTCAGTGGAAGAGCACGGGCTTGGGAGTTAGAGGTCATGAATTCGAATCCCTGCTCTGCCACTTGTCAGCTGTGTGACTGTGGACAAGTCACTTGACTTCTCTGTGCCTCAGTTCCCTCATCTGTAAAATGGGGATTTACTGTGAGCCTCACGTGGGACAACCTGATTACCCTGTATCTACCCCAGTACTTAGAACAGTGCTCGGCACATAGTAAGCGCTTAACAAATACCAACATTATTATTATTCCATACAGCAAAGCCAGGGCAGGCTAGGAAGAAAGATCTTCAGGGAAGTACCTGCGATGAGTGCGGGGAGGTAGCTAAACATCAGATTAAGGATGCCGATATTTGACACGTTCCTTTACTGAAATAAAATGGCACTAGTGAGGTGACGAAAATAGCCTTGGAGAGCTGGGCAGTTATTCAAACAATTCAAATACCAATATGCTCTTATGGCGGAGTAAATAAAAGCAGTGTAGCCTTATGGAAAGAGCTCAGGCTTGAGAGTCAGAGGATCTGTGTTCTAAACCTGGATTAATCTCCTGTCTGCTCTGTGACCTTGGGCAAGTCACTTAATGTGTCTGTGCCTCAGTCACCTCATCTGTGTAATGGGGATTAACACTGTTAGCCCCATGTGGGACTTGGGCTGTGTCCAACCTGATTATCTTGTATCTTCCTCAGTGCTTAGTGTAGTGTCTGGCACAGAGCAAGTGTTTAACAAATGCCATTAAAAAAAATAACTTGGTCTCATGGATCCATATTTAGATGCTAAATTGAATGCATTTACCAAAAAGCAACTCAAATATGGACTTCTTTGTTGGGATTGATAGAGGGATGCAGTTAATGGAGCTCTTTCTCATCACCAGAGCACTCTCCAGCAGGACCAGAGGAAGTGGTGCAAAGATGAAGCAAAGGACTACACAAAGCATAGTCCACTGATACTAGTGCTTGGGAACACACCTCCTGAGGTGGATTCAGTTAGTCAATCAGTCAAATTTATTAGGTTCTTACTTGTGCAGAGAAATTAGGAGAGCATAATATGACAACACTGGTAGACACAGTGCCTGATCATAAGAAGCTTACTTTCCAGAGCTAAGTGCTTGGACTCATGTGGTAGCAGTTTATATGGAGAGGAAAGCATGGATTTTATTGATGTTGTGAAGTCTGAACTGACAGGTTTTGGTGGCAGATTGAATACGTTGGTTGAATTTGATGATTTGAGGACAATGCAAAGGTTACAGGTTTGTGAGATAGTGAGGGTAGTGGTATTGCCTACAGTGATGGGAAAGATGCAGGGAGGACAGGATCCGGGGCAGATATATTAAAATAAATTACAATTATGTACAAAAGTTCTATTGGCCTGAAGGTGTAGTGAATAAAGGGTACAAGTTCAAAAGTAAGGGCACAGCAGAAGAAAGAGGGAGTAGGGAAAATTAAGACTTAGTTGGGTAAGACCCTTTGGAGAAGATGTGATTTTAATATTTAATATTGTATTTGTAAAATATTAATAAATTAATGTTTATATTGTACCCTCCCAAGTGCTTAGTACAGTGCTCTGCATACATTGAACACTCAGTAAATGTGTGATTTGTTAGTAAAGTTTTGAAGTCAACATATCATGTTTATTGAATGTTTACTGTGGGGAGAGCATTGTACTAAGAGCTTGGTAGAATACAGTATAACGGAGGTGGTAGTCACATTCCTTGCCCATAATGAAGTTACAATCTAGAGGGGGAGACAGACATTAATATATAAAAATATATAAAATTACAGATATGTACGTAAGTGCTCTGGGTCTGAAGGAAGGGTGAATAAAAGGTGCAAGTCCTCATGAAAGGGTTATGCAGAAGGGAATGAGAGAAGAGAAAATGAGGGCTTAGTGGTGGAAGGCCTCTTGGAGGAGTTGTGTTTTTCATGTGGCTTTAAAAGTGAACAGATTGAACATCTTTTGGGTATGAAGAGAGAGGGAGTTCCAGGCAAGAGGTAGGTCATAGGCAAGGGGTTGGCAGTGAGATAGATGAGCTCGGAACACAATGAGTAGATTGGCTTTAGAAGAGAGAAGAGTGTGGCTGGGTTGCAGTAAGAAACCAGGGATATAACGTAGGAGGGGGCAATCAATCAATCATATTCATTGAACACTTACTGTTGGCAGAGCACTATACTACACACTTGGAAGAGAACAATATAACAGAGTTTGGTAGGCACATTCTCTGCCCACATGGAGCTTATAGTCTAGAGGGGAAGACAGACATTAATGTGAATAAGTGAATTAGTTCCAGATATGTACATAAGTGCTGTGAGTCTGAGAGAAGGGTGAAAAAAGGTTGCAAATCTAAGTGCAAGGGTGACACAGAAGGGAGTGGAAGAAGAGGAAATGAGGGGTTAATTGGGGAAGGCCACTTGGAGGATATATGCTCTTAATAAGGCTTTGAAGAGAGGGAGAGAGAGTTTATTATATATGAAAAGGGAGGGTGTTTTAGGCCAGAGGAGGATATAGATGAAAGGTCGGTGGTAAGATAGATGAGATCGAGGTAGAGTAGGTTGGCATTACAGGAGCCAAGTGTGGGGGCTTGGTTGTAGTAGGAAATCAGGTATGTGAATTAGGAAGGGGCATGGTGACTGAGTGCTTTAAAGACTATAATGAGGAGTTTCTGTGTGATATGGAGTTGGATAGGTAACCACAGGAGGTTCTTGAGGAGTGGGAAAGCATGGAATTAATGGTTATGTAGAAAAATGACCTGGGCAGCAGTTGGAGAAGAAAGAATGGATTTTAGTGATGTTTTGAAGGTTGAACCTACAGGATGTGTTGACAGGTTGAATGTGTGAGTTGAGTTAGAGAGATGAGTTGAGGATAATGCCTAGGCAGTAGTTAGCCCATGAGAAGCCACTTTCTTGGCTAAGAAGCCACTCTACAAGTGATTGCTTTTTGAACCCATGAAAAACATCATTGAAGAAAGAATTCGAGGAGGAATTAGGCAAATATCCTGAAAATCACTGAATGCTGGATTTGTCTCTAATGTGTGTGAAAGTTACTTGTGCACCTGTGAGGAATGTGCACACCTGATAAGCTCAAATGCAGTCAGGGGGATGTACATGGAGGGAGAAGTATCCTTACTTCCCTTCTTTATTTAGTAATGGGCTTGGAGCAACAGAAAACTGCTCTAATGCTCAAGGCAGCAAATCAGGAACTGCCATGACACCCACAGCAGTGAATCATTAACTGCCAGGATTACCGAAGCAGCGAATCAAGAAGGACTTTTTCACAGTACCTAGTGAGGATAAAAGGGGGAAGAACTGGGCCACAGGGCGGCGGCTAAACCAACTCCATCACGAACCAGGTTGATGGCCATGAGCTAAGAACTGGACCACAGTGCTCACCATGAGCTAAGATCACGAACCAATGCAGCCGAACAACTGAAATGGGGCAGTACCATCTAAGACTTGTGGCCCAACAACCAAAACAAGGAGGTTGTCATGAGCTAAAAACCAGATCATCGCGCAGCTTCCACAAACCAGCTAAAACTTGTATTGGGAGTCCTCGCTGCTTCTCAGAGACATCACGAACCAGAGCAGCCACCACGAGCCAGCTGGACTCTTCAGGCTCCTCTGTGGGGCCAGCTGCCTGAATGTGGGTTGAACAGTTGGACGGGTAGTTAGGTGTGTGTGTGTGTTCATGTTTATGTAAATAGCAAAAATCTTTATTCAGGTCTTAATCTAATTAAAGGGGTAAGCACACATGCACCCATAAGCGCATACACAAACACACATATAGCAAAATCTAGCTAAGCACACATATACATATACATGCTATTTCCCCTAGTCAATATTGCTTCTCCCTAATTCTTAGCATAATGTTTCATTATTTGAGATTTGCTTTGAGCTCATGGGGTACATCATCTGTTTAAAGGGTAGTTAGCTCAGTGTCAAACACAGCCATTGCAGGTTGATTCTTTGTGTTAGGCTCATTTGTGCCTTATCATAGGAAACACATGTATGCAGCCCATGGTACATGTGTGCCAAAACCAGCAGAGTGCTATGGAGAAGCCCAACAGTCCTGTAAGAATATCAGCATTTCAACTGAATAGTGATCTCCTGGGAAAGTCCTGAGAGTACTTTCAAGGGTTATGGCAGTATCTATTTTTCCCTGTGTTGGTATGATAGATATATTATGTGCTTAGTGCTAGGGTTTGTGAGTGTGTGTTAAGATTTCCTGGGAAAGAGGGGGAATGAAAGTAACCAGAACTGGAAAACAATGTGGCCCAGAGGAAAGAGCACTGGCCTGGGAGTCAGATGACCTTGGTTTTAAATCCAGCTCTGACACTTATTTGCTATGTAACCTTGGAAAAGTCACTTAACTTCTCTGGGCCTCAGTTACCTCATCTGTAAAATGAGAATTAAGACAGTGAGCCCTATGTGGGACAGGGACTATGTTCTAACTGATTAGATTGTAACTTTGGTATGAGCAAGTAACATATCTGCTAATTCTGTTGTATTGTTCTCTCTCAAGAACTTATTACAGTGCTCTGTACATAGTAAGTACTCAACAAATACAATTGATTGATTGATCTAACCCAGTGTTTAATAAAGGTCCAGGAACATAATAAGCATTTAACAAATATTATTACCAACCCCCCCCAAAAAAAAACAACTGGAATGGGGGGTGGTGGTTGAGGTCCTTCCTTCACTCTACTTCACTTGGGAGAGGTAGCGTAAACCTTTTGATCTTCTCTCCAGACACAAACAGTGTTTTTTCACAGGAGATGGCATGTATCACAAAATAGAAAAAAATTTACTCCAGCCATGGAGGCTGACTTATTCTGCATCCATTCCAGGGTTTCTAGATTAGGTGAAGCCTGCAATTGCCCTGACTCATCCCTAGTCTGCCGAAACTGAGGCACAGGAAAGTTAAGTGATTTGATAAAGGTCACAGAGCACGCAAGTGGCAGACCCCAAAATAGAGCACCTTATCTGCCTAACATCAAGCCCATGCTCTTTCCCATGGGCCCTTCCATTTTCTATTTACACCCACTCCCTTGGAGAAGTCATTCACACCCACTGACTTCAACTACCATCTCAACGCAGTTGATTCTCAAAACTATCTTGCCAGCAGTGGCCTCCTCTGCCAGTCTCACATCTTCTCTTGATTTCAGAACATCTCTACTTGGTTGTACCACTGGCACCTCAAACTTAACATGTCCAAAACAGAACTCTTCAACTTCCTACCCAAACCATGGCCTCCCTCTGACATTCCTATCACTATAGGCAGAACCACCATCCTAGACTCATCTCCTTCATTCAACTTATATCTTCAGTCTATCAAGAAATCCTGTCAGTTCTACCTTCACACCAGTCTCCCTTTCCACTCTATCCACGTTAATCCAAGTACTTTTTCTATCCTGCCTTGACTACTGCATCAGTTTCAGGGTTGACCTCCTTGCCTCCTCTCTCTCCCCTCTGCAATCCTTACTTCACTCTGCTGTCCATATCATTTTGCTGAAAAGACATGCAGTCCATGTTTCCCCACTCTTCAAGAACATCTAGTAGTTGCCCATCCACCTCCACATCAAACAGAAACTCCTTACTAACAGCTTTAAGGCAATAAAATCAGCTCTCTCCCTCCAACCTAACTTTTCTGATCTCCTCCTACAACCCAGCCTGCACAACTCCACTTCTCTAACACCAACCTATTCCCTGTACCTCAGTCTCATCTTATCCTGCCACCGACCCCTTGCCCACATTCTCCCTTGGCAATGGAACTCCCTTCTAAACCCTTCTATAATCTCCTCTAAGAGGCCTCCCTAGAAAAAGCCCTGAATTTTCCTCATTGGCCTTACCCTCTGTGTCAGTTATGCACTTGGCTATGTACCCCTTAATCACTTTGATACTCACCCCGGCACCACAGTACTTATGTGAGTATTTTTATACTCAACTTTTTCCCCTATTCAAAATCTATTGTAATGTTTGTGTCTCTGTGTAGGCTATAAGCTCCATGTGGGCAGTGGGTCAGGTCTACCAATTCAGTCATGTTCTACTTTCCTAAGTGCTTACTAAGCACTCAATAAATATCATGGATCTATTGATCAATTAACTGATAGCACTTACTTGGGTTGATCTGACTGGAGAGGAATTGAGGTTGGAACTGCCCTTTTCTGAATCCAATCTTCTGGCTTCCCTCACTTAGAGCTGCCTAAACATAAAAGTGGTCTCTTGAGGCAAAAGAAGAAAGCCCAGTTTGCTGTAAATTAGACACATCAGTGCATAGCGAAGCATACTGGACCAAGAAAAGAAACCTGGATTCTGTTCAAGGCTGACTCATTTAAATGAACCAATCATTTGGTGGTATTTGTTGAGCGCTTATTGTGTGCAGAGCAATGTACTAAGCTCTTGGGAAAGTACAGTATATTAGGGGTGGTAGACATGATTTTTGCCCTCAAGGAGCTTACAGTTTACAACAAAATTACTGTAATTTCAAATTTTTTTCTCAGTGCATTTCTTCTTCCATAAAACAAGGATAATATTAACCTCCTACATATCTGAGAGAATGCCATAGCCCTGGCAATTCTGTGAACTATCATCCAGGAAGAATTAATTAAGCAATCCTGCAAAGCACTATATGATCAATATACATGTGCTTTTTTGAGGTTGACTCTTGCAGAATTGATGTCTACCGCTATCCACTTTCATCACTGCATTTTCTTCACTGTATTGCATTTTAAAAAAATTATTCATCTTTTATTCCTTTGCAGAAATGCTGATCAACCAGCAGATGTTGTTGTCTTGCATTAAACTCAGTGGAAATGTTTAATCCTGCAGCATGAGATACCTTAGCTAGCTGTAGGAAACATCCCAAACACCGCTCTGCTTGTAAGGTTTTAGAGGACACAGAGATTAGGGGAATGTCAGTTGGAGTGTCACATAAATTCTAGCCTAACAATTATCTTCCCATATGAAATGCCCAGGGAAGCTCCACAAAAGGCATGTGTGTAAGGGCAGGCTTAGAAGAAGGAAAGAAGAAAGAACGAAAGGTGGCTGGGTGTTGAAGGGTAGGGAACTGTAGACCATAAATTCCTTGTGGTCAGAGATCATTTCTACCAACTCTTTTGTATTGTCCTTTCCTAAACACTTAATGTAGTAATGTGCACACACTGAGTTCTCCCGAAATGCCACTGACTGATTGAGAAATGAAAGCATATGCTAACAAGACTATGTATAATGAAAATGTCAAACTGCTGTTTTTTTGACTGCTCTGGAAGAAATGGGCTCTGGTTAAATATAAAGATGATTTCCCTAACTTTGGACGGAGGAGGTTGGTAGACATTGAAGCATTAAAAAAAGTGGATAAAGGACTTCCTAAAGGCAGGAAGAGAAAAGATAACCTCCCAAATCCCTTCCATTCCTCTAAATCCTACGTTTTGTAATTGTTCTCACAGTGTTCATGTATATTAATGGTCTGAATTTTGATCGTCTATGTCCCTTTCCTGCTGGTTTGATCAAAGAGGTGGATGAAGGACATTTTAATCCATACCACTAACCTACTAGCACACTTAGGTAAATTCTTCAAACAATCTATCAGTCAAATGAATTTAGTGAGTGCTTACTGTGTGCAGAGCATTGTACTAAGCACTTGGGAGAGTACAATACAAAAGAGTTTGTAGACATGTTCCCTGCCTCTTTTCCCCTCAGTCATTCTCAGCAGCCCAGTTGCCTTTTTTTTATGGTATTTGTTAAGCCCCTACTATGTGCCAGGCACTGTATAAGCCATGGGGTAGATACAAGCTAATCAGGTTGTTCATAGTCTCTGTCTCACATAGGGCTCACAGTCTTAGTCCCCATTTTACAGATGAGGTAACTGAGGTAAAGAGAATTGAAGTGATTTGCCCAAGTTCAAATGGCAGAGAAGTGGTGGAGGTAGGACTAGAACCCAGGTTCTTCTGACTCCCAGGCCCATGCTTTATCCACTAGGTCATGCTGCTTCCTGCTCTCCTCTCCTTCCTCAGCTCTCCACCCCAACTCTCTCCCATCCTTTTCACCCCCCACCTACAGTCTGCTGGTAAAATCCAGGTCAAATTTTTCCCTGGAAGTGAAAGGGTTAATGACCAAGCAGGTATCCCTCAGTGACAAATCTGCTTCTTCTATAACCTTCTGTAACCTATTAGCCCTGCTTTTCTAGAGCTGTGTCCCTTGACACAGGTCCAGGACAATTCCTCTCAGATCTGATTCACTGCTTTCTTGTACACTTTAGGGGCCAAGGACTAATGCTGTTTGCATGTCAGTGTTGAGTGGTGCTGTCTTTTGTAAATTTGAAGAATGGTAGCCAAGAGCTAGCACTGTTCGGTCCTGGCAAGCATCACACATATACATGGATGTTGGAAAATTAAAGGGGAGAGAGAAAGAATGTAGGTGAGGAGCATAATCTTAAAAAGACTGGGCTGAGGGTGATATTCTACAGGAGATGGAAATCTGCATGGCACAAATAAAAGCCCTTTCAGCAAGGTCTTCTGCATCTGTGGACCAGTTACAAACTCGGCTACTGAAATACTTCCATTGTTCCATGGGTAATTATCTCTGTCCTGAATCCCTTCCAGGATGACGCATCTTCATTTCATTAAGGGAAAGAGGGACAGACTGGAATTGGCAGTGGCAGAATTCATTTATCACATTTTAATAGAGAAGCAGCTCAGGAAGGGAGGGACTAATGAGATATCTCTAAAGAAATTAGCCAGCTCCTATTAAAGGGCCATCTCCTGTGAGGCTGCAGCAGTGACGGATGGCTGAGGCCACAGCCCAGGCCTGCCTCTGCCCCCACCCCCATTTGCTCCCTGTCTAGAGACATAAGATTGCCTTTGGAAGATCCATTTCCCATTTGAATATGAGAATCATTAATATCAAGCAGCACTATTATCTGACACAGAGATAAAGTGCCAGGTTTGACTAATGGGAATATGATTTCCTGTGGCAAAGTCCAGCCCAGCTCATCCTAGCATATCCCCAAGAGGAGAAGTGCCTTTGCACAAGTTAGGCATTTACTAGTCTCACAGGTGCTCTAAGGGGCAAACTCTCTCTTCCTGTGTTTCCTTACTGGGTTTCACAACTAAAGCAATGATCTCTTTTCTCTTCAATCTTCACTTGCTCCCTGTTCACTCAATCAGTTCTCTTCCCCACTACTTGTCCTCACTCCTTACCATGACAAACCAACCCATGCTTTTAGGTCCTCTAATTCCAACCGTTGCACTGTTCCTTGTCATTGTTATCTTTCTCAGGCCATCCCTCCTACCCAGAATTTCTTCCCCTTCACATCTAGCAACCCACAGCCCTCCCCGTCTTCAAATCTCTGATAAATTCACATCTCTTCCAAGAAGGCTTCCCAGATTAGTCTCTTATTTTCTCTCCCTATGGCATCACTCATGCACTTGAGCCCTCACCCTCTAAGCACTTAGGTACTCACCCCATCCCTATGCCCCAAAAGCACCTATGTATCTATCTGTAATATTGGTTGTTTGCTCACACCTGTAATTTATTTCAGTGTCTGTCTCCCCTGTGAGGCTGCAAGTTCTCTGAGGTCAAGAGTCATGTTTTTCTATGGTACACTTAAAAAATGCTTAGTACACTTCTCTGCTCAGAATAAGTGCTCAAGAAATAACACTGATTGCTTGATTGAGATCCCAGCTGAAAATGTGTTATTTTCAATCCTCTCACTTTGATGAGGATTCTCTGTCTGCTAATAAGGTTGGCACTGGAGTCTGGCCTTCTAAATATGCTTGGCAATGACATGTTGACTTAGGCTGACTTGGAATTAGGTTGACTTAGACTTAGGCACCACTGGTGTCACAATCTGTTTCAGTGGACTAAGTGAAAGGGGCAGAGAACCTGAGTTCTAATCTGGCGTTGCCATTTGCCTGGTATGTGACCTTGGGCAAGTCACTTCACTACTCTGGACCTCAGTTTCTTCATGTGAAATGGGGATGAAATACCTCTTCTCCTTTCTACTTAGATCGAGAGCCCCCTGTGGGACAGGGCCTGTGTCAGAACTGATTATTTTGTAAGTACCTCAGTGGTTAACGCAGTGTTGGCACATAGTAAACACTTAATACATATAGCAAATATCATTATTTTAATTATCATCACTAATAATGAAAGGGATCTTTGAGTCAGTTGATCTGCATTCCCCATTTTTGTTCCATTCCCTCCCTAACACACTTGAGCCAGGCGCAGAGCTGTGAGAGGAACTGAGGTCTTTGGTTCTGCACAGAGGGGCCCAGGAGGCTTTAATGATAATTATGATATTTGTTAAATGCTTATGATGTGTCAAGCACTGTATTAGGTGCTAGAGTAGATATGAGATAATCAGATATAACATAGTCCTTGCCCCATAGGAGACTCACAGTCTAAGTAAGAAGGAATAGAATTTAATCCCCACTTTATGGAAAGGAAATAGAAACACAGAGAAGTGAAATGACTTGCCCAAGGTCACACAGATTGCATGTGTCTGAGCCGGGATTAGAAACCAGGTCCTCTGACTGCCAGGCATGTGCTCATTCCAGTATACCACGCTGCTTCTGGTGGTTTTTGGCAGTTTACGGTGGTTATGACAGTTGAGCGAGCAAAGCGCTGATGTTCCCAATGGGAGGTTGCAGCTCCCCACGCAGTCCTGATCAGAGCCAGACAAGACTCCTCAGGAGCTGATGGCAGCTGATGTTCCTCCATGGCCTAGTTGGACGTTGCTGATCTGTGGCCCCGGCTGTCGGTCCACTAAAGATGCCTCTGGGTTAGGACCCTTCATTACCAAACCACATCACAATTCTAAAGGTAGGATGAGAGGTTAGGGCAACCATAGAGTGGCCCTTCATGCTAGACATAGCTAATGGCAAGATCTGACCATAGAGGAACAATGGTGGCTGCTTGTGAGGGGATGGTCAAAGAATGAATCATCTCCAGCATGTGTAGGAGATGAAAGAAGTTGGCAATAGTGAAAGTTGGGCAGAGCATTGGAACCCCAAAGAGGGAAGACTCCCCCATATCCAGTCGCTGCACAGATGAAAATACATTTTGGGAGAAAAAGCCCTAGTTAAAATATTTGCAGGAGAGGAGCATAAAACCCCAGCAAAGGAACAGAGTAATCTCAGCAGGAAGCTTGTCAGTGGATTGCAGTGAGGAGGGGAGAGAGAGGTTGGGAAACATAGGATCTTGGTAAGCGAAGCTGGGGCAAGGACTAGAAGGTTGACTCTCTGCCTTATCAACCCTCCATCTGTTGTCAAGTTATTGCAGAAATGGCCTCATTTCTCTTTTGCTTTTACCTATCTTGTTCTTGAAAACCTTTCATGATTTTCCCGCATCACCATGTTGTTATTGGTGTTCATTCATTCATTCATTCATTCATTCATATTTATTGAGCACTTACAGTGTGCAGAACACTGTACTAAGCGCTTGGAATATACAATTCAGCAACAGATAGAGACAATCCCTGCCCAACAATGGGCTCACAGTCTAAAAGGGGGAGACAAACAACCAAACAAAACAAGTAGAAAGGCATCAATACCATCAAAATAGAAAAATAAAATCATAGATATATACACATCATTGATAAGATAGAGTAATAATATATATAAATATACACAAGTGCTGTGGGGAGGGGAAGGGGGTAGAGCAGAGGGAGGAGTAGGGGCAATGGGGGGGGAGCAGAGGAGCAGAGGGAAAAGGAGGGCTCAGTCTGGGAAGGCCTCCTGGAGGAGGTGAGCTCTCAGTAGGGCTTTGAAGAGGGGAAGAGAGTTAGTTTGGCGGGTGTGAGGAGGGAGGGCTTTCCAGGTCAGTGATAGAACATGGGCTAGGGGTCAACTGCGGGACAGGCGAGAATGAGGCACAATGAGGACATTAGTGGCAGAGGAGCAGAGTGTATGGGAGAGAAGGGAGGTGAGGTAGGAGGGGGCAAGGTAATGGAGAGCTTTAAAGCCAATAGTGAGGAGTTTTTTGCTTCATGTGATGGTTGATAGGAAACCACTGGAGTTTTTTTGAGGAGGGGAGTGACATTCCCAGATCGTTTCTGTAGAAAGATAATCCAGGCAGTGGAGTGAAGTATAGATTGAAGTGCAGAGAGACAGGAGGATGGGAAATCAGAGAGGAGGCTGTTGCAATAATCCAGTTGGGATATTATGAGAGATTGTACCAGCAAAGTAGCAGTTTGGATGGAGAGGAAAGGGCAGATCTTGGCGATGTTGTGAAGGTGAGACCGGCAGGTTTTGGTGACAGATTGGATTTGTGGGCTGAATGAGAGAGCAGAGTCAAGGATGACACCAAGGTTGTGGGCTTGTGAGATAGGAAGGATGGTCATGCTATCCACAGTGATGGGTAAGTCAGGGAGAGGACAAGGTTTGGGAGGGAAGATAAGGAGCTCAGTCTTTGATACGTTCAGTTTTAGGTGACGGGTGGACATCCAGGTGGAGATGTCCTGGAGAGACATCTGGAGGGAGGGAGAGAGAACGGGATGAGATGTAGATTTGGGTGTCATCTGCGTAGAGATAATAGTTAAAGCTGTGGGAGTGAATGAGTTCACCAAGGGAGTAAGTATAGATGGAGAACAGAAGGGGACCTAGAACCCACCCTTGAGGAATCCTTATGATAGCATCAACCTTCAAAGTGAAGGGCAGCTGTCTTTGTATATTGTAAACCCCTGGTTCATACTCTTAGATGGTTCCATGAAAATAGAGTATTAAGTGAAAGATTGCTAAATGAAATGTAGTTTCCCAGGGGAGATGATGTAAAGTACATTAATGCTCTGTTCCTTTGATCCAAAGTTGTGACCCAAACAATAGAAAACTATTTTTCAAAGGATAAAAAAAGGTATAGTTTGCATCAATAAAGAAAGGATATTTCTTAATTTAAAAATTAAATATGAACATGTTTACTTAAAACATCTTCTTCTTAGAAGCTGTAATTACACTGATTTGATGCTCACTTGAGTCCAGACACTTAAATATATCTTAAGCCCTTTAGAGAACCAGATTTCTCACAAAACTACTTGATTGCTGCATGCCAAGGTACATAGCCCTATTGCTTTTTAGCTTAACAATAATCATAATAACAATAATAATAGTATTATTATTACACTATTATTACACAGTATTAATTAATAGTAATTAATAATAGTAGTATTATTACAGTGTGCTCTGCAGTAGGATAGATACAATACACTCACTTCAGCCCCTATCTCACATGGGGCTCACAATCTATGGGGGAGTGAGAACATGTTTTTAAACTCCATTTTGCAAATGAGAAGTCTAGTGTCTTGCCCAAGATCTCACAGCAGGCAACTGGCGAAGCCAGGATTAGCACCTATATATCCGGACTCCCGTTCCTGTCCTGTTTTCATCAGACCATGCTGTGCCAAGCATAATCTTGCTACATTATATTATTCGCCACATGCTTGAAGCTTGTGGTATGCAATGTGGTTTATATTTGAGGGATAGTTAATTTCAGTCAATTGATATTTATTGAGAGCTTAGTATTAGCAGAGCACTGTACTAAGCATTTGAGGTAATACAATACAACAGAATTAACGGACATGTTCTCTGCCCATAACAAACTTTGGTGTCAAACATAGTATCTATGTGTTGGCATTTCGCAGTATGTCCATGATTTGCCCCAAAATACACAATGCACATATGCATGGCAAAACCAGAGCACTATGGTGAACCGTGCCTATTCTGCAAAGATGCTGGCATTGCAATTTAATAGGGGAACCCTGGAAGAGGTCTTAAAGAAGAGTGCCTTAAGGGAGGGTGACTTGTAAGTACTATTTGGTAAATGTAGGTGTGGATGATGGTGAAGAAACCATGTTGGTTGTTTATTAGAAATTCCTGGGTGTGATTCAGGAGTCTCTGACTGGTGGCTAACTGTCCTGCTGCTCTACAAATGACTTAGAAAGGAGCTGGTGGGCAAGCAGATCTCCTCCCCAGAGCCCTCTGGCTATCCTGACTCTCTGGGGTAGGCCACTGGGTACAGGCTCAAATGTTCTCTGGCCCATTTCCTCCTTGCACCCCATATGGAGAGATGGAAATCAATTTTATGAACAGTAATAATATGGGTACTATTTCCTGTCATTTGTGCTAAATTTCAATCCCTCTGAAATCCAATCCTATTTTATCGAACTCCAGATCTGTGCTGCTACAATTTTTCCCATTTCCTTTAGGAATCCAAGAACATCTGGTCACCAGTCTCTCTGCAGGAATACAATTCACAAACCTATTGCCTAAATTGCCTCCACTGTCCAAAGGACTACTGAGTCATCTTCGGTATGTATAGAGTGAGAGAGAAAGAGAATGAAGTATCCCTTATATTGAAGAAGTTCCTCCCCCTACCCTACTCCCACCCCGACCCCCGATGGGAAAGTTCACCAATAAGTATGTGGGGCTGAAAAGGATAATATGGAATCCACAGTCCTGGCCAAATTGGGGCCACAAAAAGTTGCCCCTATTGTGATTTAATGCTTGCTGTGTTTTCTCCATGGCATTCTTCTCTCTCTTTCTATGCAAAACTTTTACTCAAACAGAGACACTCCTTTCCTGATGATAGCAAACCACCATCTCTATCCTAAATTTAGATTTGGAAGAGGAGCACTGTCTGAGGCCCACCATTTCTATCCTAAATTTAGAGTTGGGACAGGAGCATTGTCTGAGACTTTGTTTAACCGTGTACTTAAAACACTTTCTCTGCTGTCCTTGATTTTGTTTTCCCCGTTTCATCTCTCCATATAGCAGCTATTTGGGTATACTGCTGTCATTCATTCTCCTCATGTGCCCCACCCAGACTAGCTGTGTTAAAGTGATCTTAGCTTGGATGCTTTGAGACTATGTTCCTGAATTTGTGTAGTTTGTGATCTTGTCTTACTATTTGATCTTGAGAATGGCTCAACAGAACTGTTCAAGAAACTAACAGAACTAACATAAATGCTGAAAAAACTGGATGTGATGTCTGCATGTGGTTCAGGTCCCTTAGCTGTAGAAAAAATTGGACAACACTCTAGCTCTGTAGGCCTTTAGTTGGTCTGGAGCCTGATAGTGCCCTGATGCCACACTCTATTTGATAGTCCCTTGGATGATATGCTGCCTTCTTTTTCCTTTTTCTACTTCCCTGCATAACATCACATCATTGATCAGTGTGCTGAGGATCATGCTGCTGAAGAAATCTTTGGAAGTGCCTACCTAAGACCATGTGAGTAACAGTTCTATGACTATTTAATTAATGACCCCATCATGGCTGCTGCAGATCTGGTTGAGTTGGAAAGCTGGTAATGCTTGAATGGTTTATTAATTCCAGATAACTTTCAGATGCATCTGTCTCAGATATTATTTAAGCCAACGTACATGCAGTATTTTAGGGAGTGGTGGGACTTTGTTTGGGTTTGTGGAAAAAGGAATACCTTTTCAGCTTCTATTTGGTAATCCAATGGCATCATTGCTATTCATGACCCTAAGCCTAATGGAGAACAAAGTCCTCTTTAGAGAATAGATGAATTGCATTATGAAACTCAGGGAATGGTCATACCATGTTTAAAAGTTCCTTGTTTAGTTCCATAAATTCTTCCAAGAAGAAGTATGTTATAGAACTTGAAAACAACAAGTACAGGGACACATTAAAATCAGCTAAAGAAAGACCTCGCCAAGAGATTCCCTTGAAATATTATTTCACTTTACATTTTTGTGACTTACCTTTCCAGACAGTAATTACCAGGCAAGCAATTAAGCTTATGATTATTTTAACTGCATTTTACATGCAACCTTTTAACCTCAAAATCTTAACAGAAAAAAGAGTTTTCAGACAAACGCATAGATAATTCTTTACCTACCATCTAACCAAAACCACTTCTGCAGGGGAGTGTGAGCTGACTGAGAAGCAGCTGACCTAATGGAAAGAGGAGACGGCTTGGAGACGAAGACCTGGGTTCTAATCTCAGCTCTGCCACTTGTCTGCTGTGTGGCCTTGGACAAGTTAATTAATTCTCTGTGCCTCAATCTCCCCATCTGTTAAGTGAGGATTCAATACCTGTTCCTTCATCTTCTTAGAGTGTGAGGTCTAAGGACTGTGTCTGATCAGGTTATATTGTTTTAATGCCAGCTCTAGTATAGTACTTGCACATAGTGAATGCTTAACAAATACCACTATTCTTATGCAGAAGCTAATTCTCTCTAAAATGTAATACAATAGTTCAGGGAAGTTTCCCAGAATCCTCTTCAAGACAAATACAATTGATTGATTGACCGCATTACCTCTTCATAAACCTCGAATGGCTACCCATTTCTCTTTTTATCAGTCTCTACAGTGGCTGTGGTTGTGCCTTACTTTGATTGCACTATGTAATTTAGTTTATGCAATATGCAATATTATATCTTATATACTTTAGAGTACAACTATACTGTACTTTTCTAAACACTTAGTACAGTGCTCTGCACACAGTAAGTACTCAATAAATACAAATTGATTGATTGATTATTGTATTTTCACCAGTCCCTGGTTCAGTGCTGTGTTCACAGTTGGGTGCATCCTAAATATTGGTGATAATGAAAATGATGATGGTGGTGGTGGGTTTTCCCTTTTGTTTACTGTGACTTCATTTTAGAATCATTTGAAATGATGAGAACTTTTTAAAAAATTGCTTTTGTCATTGCTATACCTCCCGATTGAAGTAGATTTTTCCAAGCAGTTGGGAATGACCTAAAGTCAGTCATTTGTAATAAAAATGATAGCAATAGTGGTATTTAAATGCTTACTATATGCCAAGCAGCATGGCCTAGAGAGCACCGGCTGGGGAGTCAGAAGGACCTTGGACAAGTCACTTGACTTTTTTGTGCCTCAATTACCTCATCTGTAAAATGGGGATTGACTATGAGCCCCTAGTTCCACATGGACTTTGTCCAACCTGATTAAACTTGTATCTACCTCAGCACTTAGAACAGTGCCTGGCAAATATGGTAAGCACTTAACAAATAGCATTAAAAAAAAGGAAAAACTGTTCTAAATGCAGGGGTAGCTACATAATCAGGTCCCACATGGGGCTTACCATCTAAGGAGGGAGAAGTATTGAAGTATTGAATCCCCATTTTGAAGATAAGGAAACTGTGGCACAGGGAAGTTAAGTGACTTGCCCTAGGTCATACAGCAGGTAAGTGGCAGTGGTAGAATTAGAACCCAGATCCTCTGACTCTCAGTCTTGTGGTCTTTCTAATAGGCTATGCTGCTGCTTTACCATTTGTCCATGGTATATAATGTCAATATAAGGCCTACACTGGAGCCTCCTCCCCCTCCCATCCTTTAACTGTTGGAGTTCCTCAAGGGTCAGTTCTTGGCCCTCTTCTGTTCTCCATTTACACTCACTCCCTCGGTGAACTCATCCGCTCTCACGGCTTTGACTACCATCTCTACGCAGATGACACGCAGATCTACATCTCCGCCCCTGTCCTCTCCCCCTCCCTTCAGGCTCGCATCTCCTCCTGCCTCCGGGGCTTCTCCACCTGGATGTCGGCCCGCCACCTAAAACTCAACATGAGCAAGACTGAGCTCCTCATCTTCCCTCCCAAACCCGGTCCTCTCCCAGACTTCTCTATCACCGTGGATGGCACGACCATCCTTCCCGTCCCGCAGGCCCGCAATCTCGGTGTCATCCTTGACTCGTCCCTCTCGTTCACCCCACACATCCTATCCGTTACCAAGACCTGCCGGTTTCACCTCTACAATCGCTAAGATCCGCCCTTTCCTCTCCACCCAAACGGCTACCTTACTATTACGGGCTCTCGTTATATCCCGGCTAGACTACTGTGTCAGCCTTCTCTCTGACCTCCCTTCCTCCTCTCTCGCCCCGCTCCGGTCTATTCTTCACTCCTCTGCCCGGCTCATCTTCCTGCAGAAACGATCTGGGCATGTCACTCCCCTTCTTAAACAACTCCAGTGGTTGCCTATCGACCTCCGCTCCAAACAAAAACTCCTCACTCTAGGCTTCAAGGCTCTCCATCACCTTGCCCCTTCCTACCTCTCCTCCCTTCTCTCTTTCTACCGCCCACCCCGCACGCTCCGCTCCTCTGCCGCCCACCTCCTCACCGTCCCTCGGTCTCGCCTATCCCGCCGTCGACCCCTGGGTCACGTCCTCCCGCGGTCCTGGAACGCCCTCCCTCCTCACCTCCGCCAAACTGATTCTCTTTCCCTCTTCAAAACCTTACTTAAAAATCACCTCCTCCAAGAGGCGTTCCCAGACTGAGCTCCTCTTCCCCCTCTACTCCCTCTGCCATCCCCCCTTTACCTCTCCACAGCTAAAGCCTCATTTTCCCCTTTTCCCTCTGCTCCTCCACCTCTCCCTTCCCATCCCCACAGCACTGTACTCGTCCGCTCAACTGTATATATTTTCGTTACCCTATTTATTTTGTTAATGAATTGTACATCGCCTTGATTCTATTTAGTTGCCATTGTTTTTACGAGATGTTCTTCCCCTTGACACTGTTTAGTGCCATTGTTCTTGTCTGTCCGTCTCCCCCGATTAGACTGTAAGCCCGTCAAACGGCAGGGACTGTCTCTATCTGTTGCTGACTTGTTCATCCCAAGCGCTTAGTACAGTGCTCTGCACATACTAAGCGCTCAATAAATACTATTGAATGAATGAATCAATGCTGTTTAAAATGCTGAGAGGATTCTAACTGTATCTAGAAGAGCAGCTGGGTATGATTTATGAGATTTCTTGAGGAACTAAGGATAGTCAACATTCCTTTCAGCCCTCACGAGGCCTAATAAGTTGCTGGGATGACAGGGAACATGAATTGTACACTGTTTATCTTGTACACCTGGTTCATGTTGATGGTGAGGTTTGGGTATTTAGTGACCTTCCCTGACCCTGCCTTCTGATGTTTTCACATAAATGTATAGCCAAGACTGTGATATCAGCTTGCTGGAAGTTTTCAGTAGGATTCATTATGATCTTTGGCCCTTGAGGAGAGATGGGAGCCAGGCAAATCTATAGAACCAGTATCCTCTCCAAATTTATTCAAGGGGGCAGACTTTCTGGGCTATTTCTGTGTGATGGGAGCCTCCCACAAGAAGCTCATCTCCTGCCAGTCTAGGTTTCTCTGCCTCCGGCAGGACTTTCTGCTCCAACAGATCTTGCACATTTATCTCAACCCTTTGGCGTAGGCAAAGTATGTCAGTCAATAAATCAAATGTATTTATTGAATGCTTAGAGTACACAGAGCATTGTATTAAGCACTGGGGAGTACAGTAGAGTTTGTAGACATGACCCCTTCCTTAAAGGTGCTTACAGTTTAGTGGGGAAGGAAAACATTTAAATAAATTACAGGTAAGAGAAGGAACCACATATAAGGATACATACAAAAGTTCTGTGGAAGTGGGTGTGGGGTGGGTATGCCAAGCATCGCATTATTTGGAAACTTCACCCACTGCATACCCCAGTGAGTTTGGGGTGCGTTGTTGTATCTCCCAAAAACTACCTAAGTCACTTAAGAGATCATTGGATTTATTATTATTCCTTAGCAATCAAGAACTAAGTTCCATAGTACTCATTGTGTTTGAGGAGCAGTATGGCCTAGTGGCCTGAGTCCTGATACTAGCTCCATTACTCCATCACTTGGCCAAATCACTTAAATCCTCTGTGACTCAGTTCCCTTGCATGGCTTAGTAGAAAGAGCATGGACTTGGGAGTCAGAGGATGTGACTTGTCTGCTGCATGACTTTGGACAAGCCATTTAACTTCTCTGTGCCTCAGTTACCTCATCTGCAAAATGGGGATTAAGACTGTGAGCCCCACATCAGACAACCTGATTACCTTGTATCTACCCCAGTGCACAGTATAGTGCTTGGCACATAGTAAGTGCTTAACAAATACCATAATTATTATTACTCTTAAAATGGGGATTATTAATCAATCAGGGGCATTTACTGAGCATTAACTGATTGCAAAGCACTATACTATGCTCTTGGGAAAGTACAATAAAAATAAGATTTGGTAGACATGATCCCTGCCCACAAGGATCTTCCAATTTCCAAGATTAAAGATCTGTTCTCCCTTTTTCTTAGATTGTGAGCCCCATATGGGCCAGGTATTGACTGATCATCATTATTATCAGTGGTCTTCATTGAGTACTTACTGTGGGCAGAACACTATAGTAAGTGCTTGGGAGAGTACAGTACAACAGAGTTGGAAGATGGTTCCTTGCCCACAACAGATTTACAGACTAGAGTCATACATGATTACCTTGTATCTACCTCAGCACCTAGTACATTACTTGGCACATAGGTACTTACTAAACACCACAAATCATAGAGGGCACTAAGCATATGCCATCTTGCCATCCCCCCCTTTTTTTCAATGGTATTTGTTAAGTGCTTACCTTGTACAAGACACTGTACAAAGAACTAGGGTAATCAGGTTGGATATAGTCCATATACCACATGGGACTCACAGTCTTAATCCCCATTTTACAGATATGGAAAATGAGGCACAGAGAAGTTAATTGTCTTGCCAAGGTCACACAGCAGACAAGTGGTGGAGCCAGGAGTAGACCCCAGGTCCTCTGACTCCCAGCCCCTTGATCTTTCCACTAAGCCATGCTTCTTCCCTTCCTCAGCTTCCCCTCTATAGCCAGGTCCAAAGGAAGAATCACTGGGTGATTTCGTTTCTTAGCTCCTTGGAGGCTGGGGACTGGACAAGATGGTCTCTCAAAGTCCCTTCTAGTTGTATGATTCTGTGGCCTCTACTTTAGCCTAACAGCCTTTCTGCAGTGCTAGAGCAAGACCTGCCCACCACTCAGGTTTCGGGCATCAATCAGTCAATCAGTCATTTTTATTGAGCAATTATTCTGTATAGAGCACTGTACTAAGCACTTGGGAGAGTGCAATATAATAGAGTTGATAGACAACGAGCTTACAATCTAGACGGGAAGACAGACATTAATATAAATGAATGAATTACAGCTATATGCGTAAGTGCTGAGGGAGGGGTGAATATGGCATGCAAATCCAAGTGGAATGGTGACATGGTAGGGATTGGCAGAAGAGGAAATGAGGTCTTAGTGTTGTTGGTATTGGCCCTGAGCAAATTAACGTATTAGTTCATGTCCTTCAGTTATTCAACAGCAGAAAACCGTTTTTACTGGTACAGAGATGAGTTTCCCAAGACAGAAAGCTTTCTCTACCATTAGACTGTCATCCTTCCCACCGGGCTCACAGTTGTATCATCCACAGTTCATGTGAGCAGCAAACATCTTTGGTCACTTCAGTTTCTGCCCACACAGTCTACCATTCAGGATTAGCACACACTCATATTTTACCTACTTTAGGCATGACCATTAAAGTGAGTCTCTTTTACAAATAAAATCACTGTCGTGGTCCCTGCACATGTTCAGTCTTCATGGTTAGGCTGCAGGTCAGCCTTTAAGTGGTCAGTTTCACCTACATTTCAGCAATGCTTTTTATCCGTTTCCATCTGGAGTCAGACAGTAGCCCCCTGCAGGGTCTCGAAGCATCCTTGGTGCTGTTCTCTCAATCCATTTTTCTACCTTCATTGTGGAGAGCTGGTCACCATGAAAGCAAAACTCCCCCTCTCCCCCCAACCCTCATCCCTCCCCTCTCACAACCAGAGGCACCTCAGTGATGACCATTTCATTCCCCAACAATTCCCTTCCATCCCCACTTCAGGGAACGAAGTCAAATGCCACATTTACTATTGTTGGGTAGAAGGTAAGAGGCAACAGCAAATAAAGATGTGCAGGTTTAGGGTTTTTTTAAAAATGATATTAAACATTTTTTAACTAGTATTATCCCTTTTTCCTCAGCCAAGTGAGTTTTGTATAACATACAGGTTTCTCTTGTAGTCAGTCAGTAGATTTTTTTTACTCCTTCAAAGTAAACAACAGATAAAAAGAGGCCTTAATAGTTTTTAAAGTCATTAAATGTCAATATTGTCTCCGTAATAATCCTTAATTAGGAGCAGCAGCCCTGGTATTAGCACTGCCAACTGCCTCCTATTTAAATGCAGATGCAGTTGACCTTCTACTTTTCTGAGGAGAGAACTGCAGCATTTCAAAGTCAATAAAAGAGAACTTTGATTAGAACAGCCAATGCAGAAAATTTTGGGGGTTGTTAGGTAATTTTTATTTATTTATTTTGGACCCAACATATTTTATCTCCTTTTGTTCATATTTTTATGGAGTGGTGTTGGGCCTTTCACTTACCAAACAATTGGATGTTTATTTGGAGTTCTTAAATGAAGCTGAAAATGGCATCTTAAAAAGATTTCTAGTAAAATATTGTTGGTTCCTTATCCCAGCAGCTCCCTGGCAGTAGCTTGTCTTCTGGGATTTTGGTACAAGAACTCAGGAACTCAGTGTAATTGTTTTAATGGACTTAGAGGAACCCACTTTACATTTGGCCTCAGTGATTCAATAATTGGGAGACTAAAATGTTCATATTTTCAAGCATGTGCAGGTTCAGGGTTTTTTTATGATATTAGTTAAACACTTTTTCTATGGATGGCACTGAACTAAATGCTAGAGTAAAATACAAGCTAATTAGGTTGACAGAGCCCATGTCCCACATGGGGCTTACAGTCTAAATCTCCATTTCACAAATGAGATAACTGAGCCACAAATAAGTTAAATGACTTGCCCAAGGTCACACAGTAGACAAATGGCAGAGCTGGGAGTAGAAATGATGTACAATTAGAGTTTTATCTGTAAATTCATTCATTCAGTCACATTTATTGAGTGCTTACTGTGTGCAGAGCACTGTACTAAGTGCTTGGAAAGTACAATTCAGCAACAGATAGAGACATTCCCTACCAAACAACTGGCTCACAGTCTAGAAGGGGGAGACAGATGACAAAACAAGTAGAGAGGCATCAATAACATTAAAATAAATAAATAGAATTATAGATATATACACATCATTAATAAAATAAATAGAATAATAAATATGTACAAATATACACAAGTGCTGTGGGGCAGGAAAGGGGGTAGAGCAGAGGGAGGGAGTAGGAGTGATGGGGAGGGGAGGAGGAGCAGAGGAAAAGGGGGGCTTAGTTTGGGAAGTCCTTCTGGAGAAGGTGAGCTCTCAGTAGGGCTTTGAAGGGGAAGGAGAACTAGTTTGGCGGATATGAGGAGGGAGGGCATTCCAGGCCAGAGGTAGGACGTGGGCCAGGGGTTGATGTCAGGACAGTCTAGAACAAGGCACGGTGAGGATGTTAGTGGCAGAGGAGTGGAGTGTGCAGGCTGGTCTGTAGCAGGAGAGAAGGGAGTTGAGGTAGGAGGGGGCAAGGTGATGGAGAGCTTTGAAACCAATAGTGAGGAGTTTTTGTTCCTTGAGAAGGTTGTGCTTATGTGTATGCATGTGTGTGCATGCATGCACGTGTGTATTTGTTTTTGTATTTGTGCTACAAAGAGTGAGAGCCTATTCATTAGTGTAAATACATGACCAAGGAATGACCGACAACCAATAAGTCAGTGGTATTTATGGCCATTCAGTGTAGTGTTTAGAAATTAAGTGTTTGGTAGAGCATCTAAGAGGCAGGACACTTACTCTCTCTCCTCAAGGAGCTCAAAATCTATTGGGGAAGACAAAAAGACCAAAATTATTTGCAAATAGTTTGAGCAGGAGAATGTGGAAGGAAGTAGTTCAGTTCTAACAGGGTAAAATAACAAGAGCCATTACTTGCTCATAAAGGTAGAAAAGCAACATGACCTAGAAGGAAGAGCACAGTTCCAGGAGTCAAGAGATGTGAGTTTTAATTCCAGTTCTACCATTTGCCTGCTGTATGACCTTGAGTAAGTCACTTAACCTCTTTGTGCCACAATTTTCTCTTCCGTAAAATGGGATTAATTATCTGTACTCTCTCTGATTTAGACTGAATCTCCTATGGGACAGGGACCGTGTCCTACCTATCTTGTGCCTACTCCACTAATTAGAACAATGCTTAACACATAGTAAGTGCTTATCAAATACCACAATTATTATTATTACATTTTATTTGTTGCACTAGTGGGCTTTGTTCCATTCAGGTCTGTATCTGTTTTTGAGCCTACCTTGTCACATTGTAATCTGTGTCATGCCTTAGCTGGAGGAGAGCACACAATCTCTTATTTGCTACCTAAAAGGCTATTTGTTTTTTGAAGTGGTGTCCCAGCAGTACACCAGCCTCTCAGCAGTCCATTGTTATGTCTCATTGTTTGAGCTTTTCACTAATTCAGGATGACACCTTAGCCCTACACAGCTTCCATGGCTGAATTATCACTGCTTCTTACAATTAGGAATGCCTCTGGAGAAATGATTTTTAATATGTTTTACTTGTAAAAAACACACAACAAAAAACCTTGAAATCCAGAGAACAAATGTGAGAAGAGTTCATCCTTGAAATGTAGTGATTCTATCTGAGATTATGCTGATATTTATCCTGGTGGATGCCCAATTCCTCTAGGGCAGCTGGGCCTGATGTACTGCTTTATATGTTAAGAGGCCAGAAGGAGGGCTTGTGAGCTCCTTCTGTAACCTGCCTCTGTCCTTGAACATCAGGCAGAAACTGCAGCCATACAGTGAGAGATTAAGGATTCAGAACCCCAAGTCACAGCAGAATTTGCAAACCTGTCTTCTGCATTGCTCATTAAGGAAAGGAGCAACATGAGGAAACAATATTACTTGTCCATCAATGGAGGAAATAGCAAAGCACTGTTGCCTAATGAAAAGAGCATGGGCCTGGGAGTCAGGAGACCTGGTTTCTAAACCTGACTCCACCTCTTGCCTGCTATGTGACCTTTGGCAAGTCCATTTAACTTCTCTGTACTTCAGTTTCCTCATCTGTAAAGTGGGAATTAAATTCTCCTCCCTCCTACTTAGACTGTGAGACCCATGTGGACAGGGACTGTGTCTTACCTGCTTATTTTGTATCTACTCCAGTGCTTAATACAGAGCTTGGCACATTCACTCATTCAATCAAAGTTATTGAGTGATTACTGTGTGCAGAGCACTGTACTAAAGTGCTTGGAATGTACAATTTGGCAACAGATAGAGACAATCCCTGCCCAACAACAGGCTCACAGTCTAAATGGGGGAGACAGCAGAACAGAACAATGAGGCATCAATACCATCAAAATAAATAGAATCATAGATATATACATTTTAATAAAATAGAGTAATAAATAATATATACAAATAAACGCAAATGCTGTGGGGAGGGGAAGGGGGTAGAACAGAGCGAGGGAGTAGGGTCAATAGGGAGGGGAGTAGGAGCAATGGGGAGGGGAGGAGGGGCAAAGGGAAAGAGAGGACTCAGTCTGGGAAGGCACATTGTGTTTAACAAATTCCAGAAAATAAATTCCAATACATATAAACAATTAGTGATTTTAAATGCAAAATGGCAGAATGGCTTAGAGTAGAAAGATCATGGGCCTTGGAGTCAGGAAACAGTGTCTAGTCCAAGCTCCAATATATATATATATATATTGGTAATTGCTAAGCACTTATTATGTGCCAAACTCTCTTCTAAGTGCTGGGGTAAGTACAAGTTCATCAGGTTGGACATAGCCTCTGACCCACATAGGGCTCACAATCTAAGCAGGAGGGAGTAGGATTTGATCCCCATTTTACAGATGAGGTAACTGAGAAACAGAAAAGTGACTTGCCTTTTTCACACAACTGACACATCGGAGAGTTGAGATTAGAACCCAGCTCCACTGTTATCTAAGCCTATGCTCTTTCCACTAGCTCATGCTGATATTAAACACTAACTACGTGTTGCTCACTGGGGTTAGGCAGAAAACAAACTCAGATCGTGCCTCATGGAGCTCTCCTCTTGTGTGACTGAGCAAATCACTTAGCTTATCTTTGCTTCAGTTTCTTCATCTATAAATTGAGGACAGTGTCCCCCTTTTCCCTTCCCACCTCTTAGATTTTGAGGCATTCTTATCGTCTTGTATCTTCTCCAACATATAGCAAATGCTTCATAGATGCCATAATTATTAATCATGACTTTATGAATAGAAAGGGGCTGTATAGTGAGTTAAACACCATCTTACCTTGATATGTGTGGAGATTGGAAACCCAAAACCAGTGTTTCACATATAAAAGTCCCTCTAGACTGTAAACTCCCTCTAGACTATAAGTTCATATGGGCAGGGAGCATGCCTGCTAGTTCTGTTGTATTGTACTCTCCCAAGCACTTAGTACAGTGCTCTGCATACAGTAGGTGGCCAATAAATGATTGATTGAAAAGTTAGAGATATTGGTAAGGGTTGGTGATTGTAGGGGAGGTATTCAGGATCTCTGGGGCAGCTTGAGAAGAGAGTAGGAGTCTGGCTGTAATGACACAAGGAAAGGAAAGGTCTGTGAAATGTCTGGTGAGAGAGGGAGGACACTGATGAAGATATGATGTGCCAAAGCTTCTCTCCCTCAAAAAAACTACTCCTATACAGATTGTTTCCCTGCAGCTGTTTGATTTGTGGTGAATTATTCCTTGCATTTTATTCATGGAGAATAAACTAAAGGTGTGGAGTCCTGCCTGACACTCTCTGTGTATGCTCCTGGAATGGGCAGGTAGGTGGGAGAGAGTTTTGTACAATAGTAATCTTAACTGTGGTATTTGTTAAATGCTTACTATGGATGAACCACTGTAACAAGCACTGGAGCAGATATTCGTTACTCAGGTCAGGTGCAGTCCTTGTCCCAAATGGGACTCACAGTTTAAGCATGAGGGAGAACAGGAATGTCATCCCCATTTAATAGATGAGGAAACTGAGGTAGAGAATGACTAAGGGACTTGCCCAAGATCACACAGCAGGCAAGTGGCAGAGTCAAGATTGGAATTCTGGTCCTCAGAGAGAGAGAGAGAGAGAGAAAGAAAATGAGAGAAGGAGATTGAAAATGAATATTTATTTGGCTTTGGGCGGACTTTCCCACAATAATAATCCCTTAAAATCAAGGACTCTGAAAACTTCAACTCTGATGTGTGGGTGTGCACAGGGATGAGATAACCCATCATTTACCTAAAATGAAGCAATGTATGATGCTCCAAACAACAGGAACCCAGAGAAGTTTAAGAAATGGGAGGGAAATCCTTTTATAAGAGTTTGTTCTATTACATTCTTTATTTACACTACTAAATAACATTTAATAATGAGGGGATTAGTTCTGTGGCAGTCTTCTATTTTCACCCAGCTATTAGTCATCTGGAAGACATGGAGCTTGTCCTGGGAGAGTCTTAAAATCATTCCCCTTAACCCCCCTTTCTACTCTTGGCATGTAGTCATAAAAAAATGTCAGTCTAAACACATAATATGAATAATGAGAATAACCTTAGGAAAAACGGGTGGAATCACTTGTGCAAAAGCTGAGGAAGAAGCAAAGGGAAACCCTTTCCTCCTCTTTCCCCAGCAAAGCATAAATAATTAAAGAGCAAAGCACAAAATACAAAGACAAAAATACCATGTACCAAAACCATTAATAATTCAAAGCCTTTACAATATATTACTTGTAAATTCCATTTAAAGGGTATGCCACACCATTTAGTCCAATCCATTAATCAATAGTGCAGAGAGAAAGAAGCCATCTATCTCACTCTGATATTCAAATCTGAACTTTTAATAAAAAAACCCTTTACTTTAGATTTCCATGTGAACCTTTCCTCCTTCACTTTCGTCTGAAGGGAAAGACTAGAGCAAAAACAGAGAAGCCTATGTTGTTTACTGTCAGCTCACGTCAATTTCAATATGAAACACATTTTTCCCTCTAAACACCCTATTTATTATTCTTCAGATACTGGCGGGTAATGAATGCTTTTCTATGCAAGTAGTTTATAAGCATGGTTTTTCCTAAGTGGTCAAAAGGTGTTTCCACCTTCATCAAAAAAGCAAGGTAACCCTCATGTAGGACTTTTCCAAAATATGGGAAAACTACATTCCCAGCCATTTTTTTTCTTTCCAGGAAGCATTGCAAAAACAGGGCAGAATGATGAAATGGTGTCAGTTTGGGTGTTACTGTTTGCAGTTTTACTCCCTGAAATGTTCTGCAATTTCATGCATACAATTTCATGCATACAATTTTCTGAACTCAGTCATTTGCCTGAGCAAATGCTACATAGTTTGGATATAGATTGGTCACCCAGTGGGTACAGAAATTCCACTCACAAAGGCATATTCTTCAGTTTTGAACTGGTCAGGAACTGTACATGGCAGAACTCCTAAATGAGCTTGTTGGAGCCCTTATTGAAGAGCTGACATTAGGGAACCCTACCTCAAAAATACGTTGTCTGTCTTATCAATCAGTCAGTTTATTTTCTGAGCATTTACTGGGTGCAGACCACTGTACTCAGTGCTTAGGACAGTCCAATAAAACAGGGGTGGTAGACACATTCCCTTCCCTCATTGAGCTTACAGTCTGCAGGGGAAAGACTCACTCAAGAGGGAATCTGAAACCACTCAAGAGCTGTACCTCACTTTCTTGATCTCTAGGTTAGTCTGGTTTCACCTGATCCATCTGGGTTAGGGGTTGGGATTTGTTCATCCAGGTACTTCCCTGGGGATAGAGGGGTCCATGGGTCTTCCATGCACAGAGTATCTTATGGAGCTGGACCAGGTTCAGTAGGTCCATTTCCAAGGATTCTGGGCAGGTAGATCAGTTCTTCCTCTCTCTCCCAAGGGGCTCAGGCTGCCTTTTCAAGGAACCATAATCTGTTACAGTCCGTGGTTCTCTAGAGCCACCCAAGCCAACGGAAAGCCAATATGAATCCCAAGGAGAACCTGGTGTCTTACTGTCTCAGGATCCGTGGGGCTGGAGAGGACATAGAAGCAATATGATTAATTAAAAAAAAATGCCAAGATTGGGTCAGATCAATGATCTTATGTGTCCTAGAGTTCTGTCTGAGAGTTGCAGTAAGCTGTTTAGAGAAACTGTGGGGTGACGTTCTCTTTTACATCTATTCATCCCTCAGGACTCTATCCAAGATGGAGCCAATCTAGACTCAAACTAAATGGATTTGGAACTGCACTTTACTTTGGACTACAGGGAGTCAAATTAGTGCTGCATATTTCATTTGCTCTTTCCAGATCTTTACAGAAATGAGTATGAAGGGTATCAGAGATTGATTTAGTTTGAAATGTTATGTTTCCTTCCTAAAATAAGGAAAAGATAAGGTGAAGGAGGTATATACTCACAAAAGTAGGGATGCACCCTCTCGGATAGTTTGACTAGTATCTAACATAACACGATGCATCAGTAAATATTTAAGGTGAGAATGATTAAAAATGTGGAATGCTATTCCCTAAACAACTTGCCATTTCCATAGGAACTTTTGGCCCAACCTCTAGCAAAGATTTAATAAATGTGGGTTATGAAATCTGCTTTTTTGGTGTAAAAAAAAAAAGCTAAAACACTGTGAGCAGACTGGGAGGGGGGAAGAAAAGAACTTGAGTTTAGTTGGAATTAGTCACTTTGAAGGGGTTGAATACATTGCAAGGAAACAAAAAAATACTACTGTTTTAACCATTGGGGAGATGCCAGTAACACTCAGTGTGACAGGGCACAAATACCATGTAATGACTGTTTAATAACATGGTAACTCAATAGGTTGCTGGTAAACAGTGTTCTAATTATGGGCTCCTACTGATTGCTCTGTAATTACACTTTGTAGATCCTGAAGTAATTGTCATAGAACCAAGTATTTTCTGTTAGAAGATAGTGAAAAACAAAAACAAAACAAAACAAAAAAACCAACCATGACAGTGATGAGCAAACTTCTATAGCTTCGGAATTTGGTTCTAATTCAGATAAGCCCTCTCTAACTTTGAAAGCACATCTGAAGCAAATTATATTCCAGGATTCTTCAATCTGCAAAATTGCACTGGGAACCTCCCCAAAATTGGATTTTAATAGAGGCTTTGGCTGCTGCTTGTTTCTGGGCTGTGAATTAGATATTAAAAAAAAGTCAATAATAGTGACATTTGTTAAGCACTTACTATATGCCAGGCACTGAACTAAGTGCTGGGGTAAATACAAAATAATCAGGCTGAACCCAGGACCTGGCCCACATAGAGTCACAGTCTTAATTCTCATCTATCAAATAGGGATTAAAACTGTGAGCCCCACGTGGGACACCCTGATCACCTTGTATCCCCCAGCGCTTAGAACAGTGCTTTGCACATAGTAAGCGCTTAACAAATACCACAGTATTTTTTTATACAGATGAGGTAACTGAGACACAGAGAAGTTAAGTGATTTTCCCAAGGTCACCCAGCAGATAAAAGGCAGAGATGGGATTAGAACCTAAGTCCTCTGACTCTCAGGCCCGAGCTCTTTCCATTAGACTGCATGGCATAAAGCATAATTCAATCAGTGGTATTTCTTGAGCACTTACTGTGTGTAGAGCACTGTACTTAGCACTTGGAAAAGTACACTACAACAGAGTTGGTAGCTGCAATCCCTGCCCATAAGGAGCTTACAGTCTACATTCTTCCAAGAGCCTAGACACCTTTAGATGTGTTATCTCATTTATCTCCTTATAAAACTGGGAGTGTTGTATGGGACAGAAATTGAGAATGTATTTATTTTTTTACAGATAGATGGAATGAGGACATCCACTTTAAATAAAGGGTCCTGGGTTGGAAGCAAAAATTAAGGTTCATGTACCTGATTTCTTTCTCAGTGCCTTGTTTGATCATTTTACTGCCTTTAGAGATCTTGATTAGCTCAAATATTCATTCTAAGATGCGTCTTTACCCCCTTAATTCAAACTTGGTTTTAAACTGAGAATTTCATGAAGAGAGCGAAGATTTCATTTTCTATTCAAATTGAACCCCTTGTCAGTCAATGATTAATTTCCTCCTGTCATCCTCCCTCTATTTCTAGGATCTTTGGGGGAATAAGTATTTTTAAAGAAGCATGCATCCACAAACCTCATTGGTTTTAGAAACAAAGAATGTCCTATTTTCAACTTAATCATCGCATCTGATCTCCATAATCGTTGCAGGAGTTATGGCCTAGTTGTGGTACACAGGGTGAGCCACCCCTTAGTATATTTCTTCTTTTGTTTATTCATTAGCATTTACTGGGGGTCTATGATGTGCAGAGTACTACACTAAGTACTTGAAAATGTACAATAAAAGTAGAGACATGATCCTTATTCTAGGAGCTTAGAATGTAAATGGGGAGGAGGCAGGTACATACTATGGGGCAAGAGGAAACATAATTTTCCACTAGAAGTATGGAAAAATGAATAATCAAATAAAAAATGATTAAATAAATGACATCTATGTACCGATATAGACATATGTGCCAAGAGCTGCTTTTGGGATCACCTGATCTGGGGAAATGGCAAGTTGGAAGTGGATTTCAGGAGGGATTTGAAGATTAGA
Organism: Ornithorhynchus anatinus; assembly: GCF_004115215.2. Taxonomy (NCBI): domain Eukaryota; kingdom Metazoa; phylum Chordata; class Mammalia; order Monotremata; family Ornithorhynchidae; genus Ornithorhynchus; species Ornithorhynchus anatinus. The sequence goes on along the minus strand of NC_041728.1, from coordinate 49,108,170 downwards.
AGAGGTTTGGTTTGGTGGATTTTAAAGGGGAGACCCTGGAAATGGTGCGAGCAGTGAGTTGGAGCTGGGAAGAGTCTCCTCCCTTTAGGCTGTGGACAGGGAACATGTCTACTACCTCTGTTGCACTGTACTCTCCCATGAACCTAAAACAGTGGTCTGCACACAGTAAGCACATAATAAATACCATGCATAATAGGAAGGTTAGTTTGGGAGGAGTGGAGAGTGATAAATTCTCTAACAGATAAAGAGTGCAGGTATGTATAAATGAGACAGAGTTGATGGATAGCCATGACATGAGCAGTCAAGAGTGTGCTTCATGCAGAGAGAAATGGATGGTCATCGAAGACCTTTGAGGAGTAGAGTAATGCATTTTTGAACATTTTTTTAGGAAAATAACCCGAGCACAGGAATGCTGGATAAATTGAAGATAGGAGAGGCTAGAGGCATGGAGACCAGTAAGAAGGCTGTAACATCTCTTTTCTCATTCTCCCCATTCCTTTCCAGAATCTCTCCTCTTCCACCTACCTTCCAATCTCCTCCACTAGAATCTCCAGTCTCCAAGAATCCACACAATAACCCAAGTTGGTCTGATTCTGAAATTCTTACCAGGAAATACTAATAAGGGAGAAGAGTTTGTGAAACAGAGCTCCTCCATTACTTCTACTGTGCCACTCCAACCACTGACTGCATGGTCAGTCCAATTTCCTAGAACCAAATTGCTTGTTGTCAGAGCCAGATGTGGTCAACATGGTCCACACTGGCTTATACAGGTTATGCCCACCCATTGGGATGGATTTTTCCTGTCATTCCACTGGGCCAATCCAGTCCTGTTATCAATAACCACAACAGACCTCTGAGATCTGTACACCCATAGACATAAGTTCTCAAGATCAAATTCAGGACTGAGAGACTTGTCCTGGGGTCCTATTCTTACAGCATTTACTTCATTCAGTTCTTCCCTAGGAAGTCACTTTGAGGGTGGCATCAGGTCTTCAAGTTCTCCCCAAGGTCACTTAGGAATTTACTCTGGAACACTAATGGCTTAAAAGAATGAATACCCCAGACTCCATTCCATGTAAGATTCTGGTTCAGGATAGAGTAAGGAAACTGAGCCAAAGAAAGTTCTGTGTATTTTGAAATTGTACTCTATTATAATTAAATTGTCAAGGTGCCCATAAAATATAATCTAAAAATGGATGACATTTTATCGTCTCTTTATCCCAAATGTTTGAATTTCAGACCTTGTAGTTTTGCCATCAACTAATCAATCAGTTGTATCTATTGAACCCTTTATTGTGCACAGAGAACTGTTCTAAGTCCTTGGGAGAGTACAATATAACAGATAGTAGACATGTTATCTGCCCACACTGAATTTATCATCAGGTAAAACAAGATTATGTGGGTAATTTGAATAGGCAAACACAGTGCCTTCTTTTCTCTTTAACTATTCCAATTCAGTGGCTTGTGTTTTTCATTATTATTATTTTTATTAATTCAATACCACAATAGTCAATCATTGCATCCCCTTCCAAAAGGAGTATAATTATTTTCCGTTGTTAAGTAACCGGCCTCCAAGCAGCTAAAAGAAATTAAAAGCCACTCAATTATGGTGTCACTCTTGTCTATTAAATAGAGTGGCAGTGATTGGAGAGATATTCAGAAGGAGTTTAACAGATTTGATTTATACAAGTTTAGCTTTGTATTGATCATGCATGGAAAAGGAAGACTGAGCAGGTGTGAGCTTTCTTTCCACCATAGTTCAAAATCATTTTTACTATTCCCCTTTAATTTATCATTTGACTACTACCCTGGGGTTTACATGTACTGCCAACCAGTGTGACTTATCCTTCAGAAGAGTCTGAATCAGTGGAGTTGCTTGTAAGGAACCACAAAGGAAAAAAATTTCAGCCACTCATTGTTGGTAAAGCCCACCAACTTAATTAAATCTTAGCCTTTATTATTCTCAGAACATTAGAATTGAGACAACTATGCCCAAACAAATATTTATATATTTCTGCCACTGCTAAAATTTTTCCTGGATATAGCCTGACAACTTCCCAGGAGTCACAAACACAGGGAGAAAATCCTCTTTTACCATGCTGCCTGACAGTGAATACCAGCTGTAGACCATTAAGCTTAATACTCCAGTTACTGACCCATTCAGATTCATTTTAATTAACTGATATAAATTTAATTAAATTGCCATAAAATTAAAAGCAATACTTTAGTACTTCAAAGAAAGGTCTGGGGTGAATTTAATTCTAGAGGAAAAAAAGTAAAAATCTAACTGATACTCTGACAAAATTGCAGTCCTTTCATTCCCCTAAAAGTTTTTTCATAAAATGTTTCCCTTTGAGATACTGTTAAACAGGGAAGGGGAAAACTGTCATTATTAGAAAACCTGGAGTAGGAGGAGCTTAGCATCTATAAATGCTGGTAATAGCTTTTATAGGGTATAGGCTGCTTGGGCTGGATCTTTCACCTCTTAGAGTAATGCATTGAGCAGTAATTCTCAGTTCATCAGTTAACGCAATTTTGTGTTTATGTGGGATTTCACTGTAATTTACCATTAAATGCTGCCTATGTATAAGTGCAGTTCATAGTTGTTTGTAAGTAGAAGAACTCCATTACAATGATCTCCAGTGTGGTAAAGAGTCACTTGACTGAGGAACAGCTTCACAACCACCAGAATTTCTTTTCACTCAGATTGAAAAGACTTGACTGTTGAATTCACTACAATTGCTTTGAAGGGTCTGAATAAAAAAAAAAATGGGGTTAGGTGAAATAAAGGAGTCATACACTAGGATATCTTGTAGCTCCACATGTGGCTTTACAATCTCTTTACTTCCTAAACTTTTATTCCATTTCAATTATGCATCCTTAAACATACAAACACACATACACACACACATATGTACACATATATTTAATACAATCACATCAGATATAGTCTCTGTACCACATGAGGCTCATAGTCTAAAGTCAAACCCATTTAATTCCCATTTTACAGATGATAAAACTGAGACAAAGGGAAGTTAAGTAGCTTGACCAAGGACACACAGCAAGCAAGTCACTTATAGAATCAGCATGGCCTAATGGATAGACAACAGGCCTGGGAGTCAGAAGGACCTGAGTTCCATTACTGACTCTGCCACTTGTCTGCTGTGTGACCTTGGGCAAGTCACTTCACTTCTCTGTGCCTCAGTTATCTCATCTGTAAAATGTGAATTAACACTGTGAGCTCCATGTGGATCATGGACTGTGTCCAACCTGATTACCTTGTGTCTGCTCCAGTGCATAGAACAGTGCCTGGCACATAGTAAGTGCTTAACAAATACCATAAAAAAGTGATGGAGCCAAGATTAGAACCTGGGTCCTCTGACTCTCATGCCCAACTCTTTCTACTAGGCCTTGCTACTTTTCCATATGGGAAAATTGAGTACAATGCTTTGTTTTCATATACCCCTGACTTTTGAGGAGCTCAGAAATCTTTCGCAGATGTGACCTTATTTGTCATTTCACTGTCGTTATGTGGAGGGACTGAGGTGGCAGGGGAAATACATTTCTCCATTTTACAGACAGATACATACAGACCCCAAAATGTCATCTCTCTTGAAACAGTTGCTCTTTGAATCCAAAGCCAAAGTTTACCTATGGGTATGAATATGACTGAGAAGAGCAATCCAATGCAGGAGTGGCCAAGCTGAACCTTCTATGGGCAAAAGAAGTCTCTCAATAGACGGCCCCTCTCAAAAAGGGACAACTTTTATTTCTAATTCAGAGACTTTGTTAACTACTGTCACTCTGAGACATTGAGGTACTAAGTCATTACTGTATCCATCCTTAAGATATGAGTCGGTAGATTGTTGATGGACCAGTGTGGGAGACCTCACTGGACCTAAAAGTTGTTTCATAGGTGTGAAAAATAGACTATTCCTAAATTATGTTATTTTAAATAGTAACCCTAACAGCTCTGCCTGGAAGCAAAGGGATGGTCTAAGTGACCACTCGAGGTTCACTCTAACCTGTGAAACTCACTGTTTGATTTGTAGTGGGAGAGATTGTAAGTCAGTAGATTCCCCACTATACTGTAAAATCCTTTAGGGTAGGGATCATGTATCACCAACTCTGTGGTACTCTCCCGAGTGCTTAATATAGGGCTCTGCACACAGTAAGATACAAATAAATTCCACTTATTGATTGAGAATATTCAGGGCTCTTAAATAAGTGCATCACATCCATTTTGTTGCCTTTGGGCATGGAGGGCTGATGGAAGGAAGGAGTTGGTCTGAACAGTGGAGTGCGGTAGGGCATGTTGGGAGATAAAGACTTGTGACACTGCTGGATTGCAGAACTTTGACTTCTTGGGCCAACTGGGGCAATGCTCCCTGCAAGGGAGAGAATGGTGATGACAGTTAAGGCATGCTGGGAGTCTGTACAAAGAAGCACCAGCTCAAGGGACAAATGAATCCCTGAGGAGACTCTGATTTCATGTCTCCCAATGGGTGAGCTCTGCGATCCTGCTCTGATCATGTCAGAGTACAGTGCTCAGTACAGAGCAAGTTCATCATTAACTCCTCCCCATTCTCTTCTCCCAGTGTTATGCCGTCGAGACTATAACACCCCCTTTTCATGACAACCCCTTCCCCTAACATCCCTTGGTCAATTTCCCACATAGATTTAATTGCTTTTTCCTGCCAGAAATATAATTTTAAAGTATTTTTAGATTCCAGTCACTCAGATACTGATAGCAGTAACAATAGCAGTACAAATACTAAATAAGTATAAACATATTGAAAATATGTGTCATTGCTAATTGTTCTGAAAACAGGTATGAAACAGGTTCCTTTATGTATAGAATCAGTGATAGAAGTTTGTCTAGTTCTGTCTTCTGCTGGTGGAGTCAGCTTTCCCTTTCTTCTGGGTCAGACGTTGGTAATATTAGAGAATATTAGAGAATATTAAATTAGAGAAGGAGCGTGGCTCAGTGGAAAGAGCCTGGACTTGGGAGTCAGAGGTCATGGGTTCTAATCCCAGCTCTGCCACTTGTCAGCTGTGTGACTGTGGGCAAATCATTTAATTTCTCTTTGCCTCAGTTACCTCATCTGTAAGATGGGGATTAAAAACTGTGAGCTCCACGTGGGACAACGTGATCACATTGTATCCCCCCAGCGCTTAGAACAGTGCTTTGCACATAGAAAGCATAATAAATATCACCATTATTAATGTGGTTTGGGGAAGGGAGAGCAGGGAGGAATGAGCCTCAAACTCTACTTCCTGGGAGGTGGGGGAATGTCAGACAACAGGAAACTCAGCTGAGGAGGGACCCCTAGTGCCCTGAGGGCCCCTACTTATGGGTAGTCCTCGTTCCAGGCCTGTGTCAGGCAGAGGAAGAGGGAATGGCAGCTGAACTAATTTGGCTTGTGATTCCCAGGGCTCAGCCTCCCCTCCCTCCCTCCTCCACTTCCCTCCCCTCCTCGGCCAGCTGCAGACCTCCCCTGAGAACTGGAGAGTCTTGGGAAGAAGAAGCTGATAGGTGCTATACCACATAGGAACAAACAGTCTATGATTACTATGTAGAGGAGGAACCACTCACCTAGTGGGTAGAGCACGAACCCAGGAGTCAAAAGGACCTGGGCACTAGTCCTGGCTCTGCCACTTAATGATAATTATGGTATTTGTTAAATTCTTACTATGTGCCAGGGACTGTACTAAGCGCTGGGGTGTTTACAAACAAATTGGGCTGGATATAATCCCTGTCCCACAGAGGGTTCACAGTCCTAATCTCCATTTTACAGATGAAGTAACTGAGGCACAGAAAAGTGAAGTGATTTGCCCAATGCCACACAGCATACAAGTTGTGGATCTGGGATTAGAACCCATGACCTTCTGACTCCCAGGCCCATGTTGTATCCACTACAACATGGTGTAGTTAGGGAAGCAGCGTGGCTCAGTGGAAAGAGCACGGGCTTTGGAGTCAGGGCTCATGAGTTCGAATCCCAGCTCTGCCACTTGTCGGCTGGGTGACTGTGGGCAAGTCACTTAACTTCTCTGTGCCTCAGTTCCCTCATCTGTAAAATGGGGATTCGGACTGTGAGCCCCACGTGGGACAACCTGATTCCCCTATGTCTATCCCAGCGCTTAGAACAGTGCTCGGCACATAGTAAGCGCTTAACAAATACCAACATTATTATTATTATTCACTACACCATACCTGCTGCACTTTTCTACCATTTGACCTTGGGCAAGTTGCTACATTTCTCTGTGCCTCAGTTACCTCATCTGCCAAATGGGGATTAAGAATGTGAGCCCCATGTGGGACAGGGACTGTGTCCAACCTGATTTGCTCCACCTACCCCAACTTTTGGTATAATGTCTGACACATAGTAAGTGCTTAACAAATACTCCTATCATTATTATTATTATTAATACTAATAACAATCCTTCCTGGGGGTGAGGGAGTCCAGGCAATCCCAAAGGGCTGAAAAAAGAAAATCCCCAATGTTTTTGTAGGTCTGAAACCTCACCCTACTCCAGTCTCAGTCATAGCATGGTCCCACAATGTGACCCCTTAGCTTCTGCATGGTACCCCCAGCCCAGGCTTAGTATAATTTCGTTATTTCATCATGTTATTACTTGTTGGGAACTCCTTAAATAAATGATTTCCTGTCTAGGTTACAAGAGGTTTTGAAACTAGACACCTTCTCAATTTATAGTTACAATGTTAAAAATGTGGCAGATATATTCAAAGGAACAACCCTTATCGGAGTAGTCAGACATCTGGAAGAAGAAAAGGAAATGCCCAGTATCTTAGAATTATTGAACCATAATTGGAAGGGGCCTCAAGAATCCATGGCCTATAGCTTTAATCCTCTGAGCAGGTCTGTACTGAAACCACCTGGGAGCACTGGCTATTTGCTGTACCTAAAGAGAGCTCCAAGATTGATATTCTCCAACTTTTTTTGAAAGTGTGGCAGTATTTATCAACACTGTTATCATTATTATTAAAAGTAACATTATTGAGAACATAAGCATTAAATACAGTGATTGCATTTGTTCAGTATTTACTTGAAGAAAGGATCGAGGAAAATAAATCCCACTCTGTTCCTGTCCCATAGGGTCTTTACAAATCTCAAAGATAAGGAGGAGACAAGATAAGCAAAAAAAAAAAAAAAGCCTAACGACAAGCAAAATCAATAAATTTAACAGCAGAGCTGCAACCCACTACTTTAAAAGGAAACAGAATTCAAGCTCTTCACCATTCTGGCATATCCATCCTCAGTTTAACCATCTTTTCAATGTCCAGAAATACATTCTAGAGTCTAATATGATTTTCTCTTGCTTCAATCTGAACCCTTACTCTCTTAATCGGTTCTCTGAAAACGTGTTGAGCAGATAGGACCATTTCACATACTTCAAGATTTGTCTTTCAGACTCAAAATCATCTCTTCAGCTTCAATGTCCCTGACTCCAAAGATAAACAGTTAATTGAATTTTTCAGTAGGAGGTACCATTAGGCATGATTCCTTATGGAGCTAGTCACCTGTTCAATGAAGATGCCACAAATACTGGTGGAGTCACAGGCATGACCGAACGAATCAAAGTTAGGGCCCCACGGCTGAACCATTTGCAGAGTCTCTCATGTGACCAGTGACACAGATGAAGTCAAGTAAAGCATGACATGATGACATCATCAAATAGCACTGTGCCAATCCAGGCAGCAGGAATGCAGAGAGAAAGGAGCTGCTGAGTACCTCAGATTTCTATATATTCCTGGGATCTGAAACCCTTGTACACTGTAGGGGGTAAAGGAGAGACCTCCCTCTGCCCAGCATGATTGAGGGGTGTTTCCTAGTGTGCCTCAGCTTCTGCTATTGGCATGCTCCTGTGAAAGGGGAGAGGTCAATCAATCAGTAGTATTGACTGAGTGCTTACTATGTGCAGAGCACTGTATTAAGCACTTGGGAGAGTCTGCAGAAGGGGACAGAGGGGAGGCCCTCTTTTCACACCACCAAATGTGGTTAAGTAATGTGGTTTAGAATACCAAAAAAGCTGCATGATATAATAGAACATGGGCCTGGGATTCAGAAAGTTCTGGGTTCTAATCTGGATCTACCAGCTATCTGCTGTGTGACTTTGGGCAAGTCACTTCATTTCTCTTGGCCTCAGTTACCTCATCTGTAAAATGGGGATTGAGACTGTGAGCCCCATGTGGTCCAGGGACTATCCAACTCTATCTGCTTGTATCTACCCCAGAGCTTAGTACAGCTCCTGAAACATAGTAAGTGCTTAACAAATGCCACAATTATTATTATTAGAAATTCAGTCACACCCGACCCTAGGCCAGTGTGAATGATTCAGGGACTGGTCCAGAAGCACCTGGAGGGGTACCACCAGGCCCAGTGAGGTGATTGTAGGTGTATGGGCAGTTGGATCAGATCTTGCAGCGAACAGCTGCTTTGCTGAGCAGCGGGACATGAAAGCTCCATTCCCATGTTGCCTAATCCTGCCTGCTCTGAGCTGGGGCTGAAGGATTTACAGGGCAACCCTTAACAGATTGTCAGAGGTAGGAAGAACTGGACTTCTAGACTGTAAGTTCCTTGGGGGAAGGAAAGGTATCTACCGACTCTGTTATATCATACTGTCCCAAGTGTTAAGTACATTGCTTCGCATGCTGTAAGTGCTCAACAATTACAGTTGATTGATAGAGTGGTGGTGAAGGGGGCAAAGCCAGGACCAGCCCAGGGTAGTGTCAGGGGCCTCCAGCTTAACACCAAGTGTGCATTCCAACGTGGTCTGTCCCTACTACTCCGTGCCTCCTTTCTAGGGAAGATAAATTTAAAATGGCTACCTTACATAGTAGCAATCAATCAGTCAGTGGTGTCTATAGAGTGATTACTGTGTGCAGTGTACTGTACTAATGCTTGGGAGAGTAGAGTACAACAGAGTTGGTAAACACATTCACTGCCTACAAGAAGTTTACAGTCTAGATGGGTATGAGCTGTGTTCCTTAGGAGATGAAGTCACCCTTATCTGAATATTGATTTCCTAAAACAAAACCTCTAAATCTGGTTGCTGAAACTGCTTGTCATACTGACTGCATGAAAAGTTAACATTTGCTGCCCAATAGGTTCATCCCCCTTTGCAATTCAGCGTCCTGATGATTCTTTCTGGTAACCATCTCATTGGGCAATTCTATTGTGTTCTGATGGCCTTCTTAACTCTAGACCTGTTGGAGTAGACTTTGTTCCCTGAGGAGTGGCAATTCCCATGAAAAATGACACCCACTGGCTTAATTGATAACCACAGGATGATTGTAGCATGGTAACCTATTTGCTTTCCCAGAGTTTTCATCTAGAGAAGTAGCATGCCTTAGTGGAAAGATCATGGGATATCTTAAATTCTAATCCCCGCTCTGCCACTTTCCTGCAATGTGATCAGGCAAGCTACTTCACTTCTCTGGACTTCAGTTTCTTCATATAAAAAATGGAGATTAAATATTGATTCTCCCGCCCCATTTGACTGTTATCTGCCCAGTGTTTAATACAAGGCTTGGCATGTAGTAAGCAGCTAACAGTTACTACAGTTGTTAGGATTACTCTAGAGAGGTGTTTGGCTATGCTAAATTAGGACATATAGCCAAATTATTTTGATGCAATTTGTTGCACTCATTCCATGACTGAAATAAAAAAATAACCTGAGCTAATGTTAATTTGGCACTTTTCAAAAGCATTACATCCACTCAAAAAGAAAGTAAAATTAATCCAAAGAAAAGTGAGCATCATAAAAGGTGATAAGTCTGAATTTGAATGGAATCCAAACAACATCATGTCAAATGCGTGTTGATTCCAATTAAATTTATGACAAGCAGATTTAGAAGCAGTTTCTAATTGGTATGTTTTGAGTCAGCAGCATGTTTAGCTCATGTGATATTGCAAGGCCAGATAGGAAAGTAAAAGCAGTAAAGTAATGATAGAGGGAGTGAAAAAGCTTCCTGAAGGGCAGGACAATAAACTCTCCCTATAGATAGTTTAATAGTTCCAGCATATGCATCCTTCTCCTGTTCAGAATTTGCGTTGACTTGAAAAAGAACTGTGTTGATGAAGGGAAACTGGGCCTCTGGAGAATTGGTTGGGATGGTGGTGATCATTTCCCCTTATTTTTTATTTATTTATTAAGCCCTGTCTCAAGGAATTATGGTGGATTTTCTTCTAGCAACAAAAGATAAGGGAATGTGATATTGGTGAAAGTGGTTTGACAGCACTGGGAGAAATGATTTCTTCAACACCCATTAGAAGCTGTACAGGAGCAAGAATCCCTATACTTATCTCCTATAACCTTTTCTTGTTTTTTAATGGTATTTGTTAAGGACTTACTACATGCCAAGAAGTGGGTTGTATTGTACTATGCCAGAGTTGTAATGGCTACTTCCAGGCATTAAGTGTGTATTCTGCTGAGGTCTACATAGAGCACTGCTACCAAGACTATCAAAAAGAAGATTAATACATGCCAGCCTTTGATGTGGGAATTTCTGACATACATCTCCAACTCATTTGCAGTGGAGGATCAGAACTTCCTTCCTTGGGATTTCTGGCTTGACCATTTTCACTCGATGAAACAGGTTTTATTGACATCCTTTTTAAGCCTGCTTTAGGATGGGAGGACTGCTTTGGAGGAAGTGATGATCCTTTCAAATGATTTTTTCTTATAATAATGTATATAATGCATTTGATGCTGAAGAAAAGTGCCAAATGGAAGACTTCTGGGGATGCATTTCTGAAAATAAACAAAACAAATGAGTGAGAAAAATCTGGCAACTAAGGAGCCAGTGGTAATAACCAGAGCTGAAATGCTGGAATTGATGACTTCAACAACCATCTTTGTGTGGATGATTCTCAAATCTACATCTCCAGCCCTGATATCACTCCTTTTCTACAGTCTTGCATTTCCTCCTGCCTTTAGGTCATCTCTATTTTGAAGGCCCATTGACACCTCGAACTTAATATGTCCAAAAAGGAACTCCTCATCTTCCCATCCAAACCCTGTCCTCCCCATCTCTTTTCCATTACTGTAGATGATACCACTATCCTCCCTATCTCACAAGCCCTTAACCTTGAGGTTGTCCTCGACTCATCTCTCTCATTCAGCCCAAATACTCAATCTGTCACAAAATCCTATCGGTTCTACCTTCGCAACATCACTAAAATCTGCTTTTTCATCTCTGCTGTCTGTCCAAACAGCTTTCTTGCTGATCCAAATACTGTGGCGTAGTAGTTAGAACACAGGCCTGGGAGTCAGAAGGTCATGGATTCTAATCCCAGCTCCACTTGTCTGCTGTGTGACCTTGGGCAAGTCTGTTGCCTTCTCTGGGCCTCAGTTACCTTATCTGGAAAATGGAGATTAAGACTGTGAGCCCCACGTGGGACAACCTGATTACCTTGTATCTACCCCACCGATTAGAACAATGGTTGGCACAAAGTAAATGCGGTACAAATACTATTATCATTATCATTTTCAGCCTATCCCACCTTGACTACCACATCTGCCTCCTCATTGACCTCCCTACTTCCTGTCATTCTCTATTCCAGTCCATACTTCACTCTGATGAATAGTTCATTTTTCTTAAAATGCATTCAGTCCATATCTCCCCACTCCTCAAGAATCACCAATGGTGGGCCATCCACCTCTACAGCAAACAGCAACTACTTACCATTGACCTTAAAGTACCTAGTCTCCCAGCCCCCTCCTAGTTTCCTAGTTAATCTCCTACTACATTCCAGCCCACACACTTTGTTCCTCTAGCACTAGCTTACTCACAGTGCAAGACTCTCAACTGTCTTGCCACTGTCTCTTTCGACACATCTTATCCTATGCGCGCGCACGCACACACAGACACATATATAAATGCAACACACACAAACATATGTATTGCACAAATATACATGGAGAGAGAGGGATAGGGAGAAAGCAAGGACTGGGGTGCAGGGGGTAAGAAAAAGAGAGAGACACAGAGAGAGAGAGAGAATATGAGAATAAATATTGCTCACCTCACTTGGATAAGTGTAGAAAAGTCCACCGATCTATATTGGAATTGGCAACACAAAAGAGACAGTCCTTCAACTCTAAATCACATTTCCAGCTTCTTAGTTAGTACTTTACTACTTCAATCTCAATAGTTGAGGTGAAAAGATTCAGGGAATCAGTTTCTTAAACACAAATATTCAATTTAGAGAACATTCTATATTCACATGCCTAGAAAATAAAACCTCGAATCCTAATTTGCATTTTCTCAACGTCTGTTTAAGGCAGAAACTTGAAGCTAAACACAAGCACTGCCTGTTGATTCTTACTGAGAACATTAATTGTCTCCAATCATTGTTAGAGCATCTGTTTCACATTTTGACAAGTGCACTTATCTTCTTTTTCCTTTCATATTCTTCTGGTAAAAATAATGAATAAATTATAGGGAGATGACAAACGTGTTGATAATCAAGATGGAACACAAATGAAATGGAAGAGGCTGCATTTCTTTGCAGAGTTGTAAATTGCTTTCTTTTTTTGTGTGGTGGCATGCCTGACTATGAATCTAAAAATACCACCACATGGGGAAATGAGCAGACTAGCTAAAACAGAAATGACTTTTCAGTGGTGAAATGTTCAGATTCCTTTTGGGAACATAGTTTTGATGTGTGATTCTTCATCTAGGAGCCCCAGGATCATATTAGGAAAACCAAATTTGAGCTAAATTTTTAAAGGAATGTTTAACTCCACTCTTCCTGATGTGGTAGTTGAGGGAGCAGTGGGGGAGATAATGAGGTGTGGAAAACTGTGTTTGGGCATGGCATGTGAGGCCTTACACTTGGGTCAAGGGAAATAGGCAAAATTGGTGCACTCCCTGAGGATAGCTCTGACTGGCCAGACCTAGATTGGAAGGTCTAGGAAGGAAGGGCTGCAACTCAGTGGAAGACATAGCTGTGGTTACTGTATAACAATCACTTATTGCAATTGTATAGTACTTTTAGTTTTCCAAACCATTTTCAAGTGACAAGTGATTTAATTTTGTCCTCATTATCTCTGCAAGCTGAGGAGGGGTAGGCATTACTATTCCCTTTTACAGATAAGGAAAATGAGATACAGGGAGGTTAGACTACTTGCCCTAAGTCACACAGCAGGATTGTGGCTGAACTAGACCTGAAACATCGGTCACCTGACATTCTGCCACCATGGTTTTTCTGCTAGACCAAGCTGCCTCTACTGTGGCTGTGAGACACTAGATCCAGTAGCTAAGAAACAGCAAAACTAGCTCTGCCTCTTTTGCTATATGAATTTCCTGTTCTTTACTGCGGCCCAGGATCGTTGAATAGTGGTGCTGTTTGGAGAGTTCAGAAAGGGGTCAAAGAGTAACTCCTGTGACTTCCAAACTCAAGATGGTGGATTGCTATTTCCCTTCATCACCACCATCATCATAACAGTAGGGGTGCTTGTTAAGTGCTTATTCTGCCAAGTGCTATACTAATCATGGGGTAGGAACAAGATAGGCTAGCTAGGCTAGATGCAGTCACTGACCCACAGGGAGCTCCAGGTCTAAAGTAGAAGGGAGAACAGGCATTGGATTCTCATTTTACAGATGAGGAACAGAGAAACTAAGTGGCTTGCCCAAGTTCACATAGCAGGTAAATGGAGAAGGCGGGATTAAAACCCAGGTCCTCTGACTTCCTAGGCCCGGTCCTTTCTACTAGAAATTGAACCTAGTGAACATTTCTGGTGGAATTGGGTAGAGGAGCAGCATGACCTAGTGGACAGAGGATGGGCCTGGGAGTCAGAAGGACTTGGGTTCTTGGGTTCATTTTCTCTTCTCTGGAGAGGGTCTTAATAAGACAAATAACACTTACTACAGTGTCTGACACATAGTAAGCACTAAACAAATGCCATAAAAATTCTGACTATAGCCATAGAAACATTCAAAGATTTCAGAAAATCATCGCCTTACAGAGAATTCCAAGAGGGTGAGAGTGGTGGTTGGTAGCCAAAGGGAGGAATGAGGTACCAGAGTGCTGCTAAATCTTGCCCCCGGAGAAGTGGGGTGGAGGAGAGAGAGGGCTGTTGGACCAAGATAAAAGAGTTGGGTATGATTGTTCTGCTCTCTGAAGCTTTTATGTGGTTCTTTGATGTTCCCATTTTAGCCTGCCCTGGGTTAGAATCCTTATTCCATGTATCACATCCCACCTATTCCCAAGTGTAGGCAAAAACTGATGAGAGGAGAGCCTTGGCATGTTTCCTGCCTTGGGCACTCACAGCTGTTGCAAAAGCTCTGGCTAAACCTCAGAGGTATTTCCTATTGATGGAAAGCATCCATAGGGATGAAGAAAACCACTGGATGGATAATATAATTTGTGTCTTAAATTGTAATAAGCCAGTGGCATAAATCTTGCATAGTTTGTATTCACTTTCCCCATCGCAAACTTTACAAGCATTCATTAGAACACTAGGCCCATAAAGCTTGTGCAAATATCACATGCTTATAGTAGCTAAATAATGGGTGTTTAACTTGCATCTATTTTAGGCACACATATATATGTAAGCATGATGCATTAAAAATGGATTTATATGAGCAAGTCTGTTATGTGCAAAAATCATTGTTCACAATTATGATTTCTATTTTGTGTATGTAAATAGAGAATGTATATAAGTCTCAGTTACTGGACTGCATCTGAAAAGGCAGTTAATATCAGTGAGATGAAACAGCTCATGTTCAGGAATTTCATCCTCCAATTAAAACTAAAGAGATAAGGAACAGCTCTAGTGATGATTAAGACATTTCTCTCTTCTTAGAAAACAGACCTATAGCGAATGGAGAAAATTGCCACTTCTTAAATAGATTATGCAGTTACTGTCATAGGTGGTGTTTCCTGGCCAATTTAAAAATGCAATTATTGAGGATAGATTTAGGATAAAGAATGAATCTGAACTTTAGCCTCTAATGCAAATTGAATCTTGGATTTTAAGTGTGTGGACATTTAGTTTGTGGCTCTGGCCATTCCACATGCCACATTCTGATTCAATTCAGGATGGAAGATAAACATAATGAAGCACTGAGGTAAAGGCAAATCTCTCTGTATTTTGAATGCAGGAAAAAATGGTGACTTTTGAATAGCTCACTTGAAAATGCTAACTCTCTTGAGACTTTCCAACCAATGATCAAATATTTTCCTAAATGAATTTCTGTGCCCCTTAAAGACACATGCTGGTTTTTAGTAATTAGCACCATACCATTTCAGTGTTAGCCATTGATTTCATTGAAATTAAAAATGTAAATATCATTTTTTCTCCCTTAGTTATTTTAACTGCAGGGGGCCCAGTCCTTAGAACTAACTCACTCCTATTAGAAAAAAAAGAACATGATGACTATGAAATAATAGCAAAACTTGGTGAATATTTGATACCTTGACACCTTAGAAGGCTTTCTCTTCTGCAGAACAAAGAGCGCCTCAAAAGTAGAGGTGAAAATCATCTGGTATGTTCTGATAGTTGATACTGGGAAAACAACACAAGCTGGCATGGTGTATGGGTATGAATTATTTGAGACCGGATGCTCTTCTGCCCTTTTTTTAAAAAAAAAATAGTTTCCTTGGCTGAGACTCCTGCCCCCTTAAGGAGGGGTTAGGAGGGATTGGTGAGGAGGGAGTGGTGAGAAAGGAACATTGAGGAGGGAGCATTCAGGAGGGAACAGTTAGGAGGGAGAGGTCAGGAACGTGGCAGGCACCTTTCATTCATTCATTCAGTCATTCAATTCATTCAATTGTATTTATTGAGCACAAACTCTGTGACAGCACAGTATTAAGTACTTGGGAGAGCAAAATACAACAATAAACAGACACATTCCCTGCCCACAGTGAGCTTCTGTCTAAATAAAATTGCTGCTCTGTCATTTTCATTCATAGATTGCAAGCCCTAGAAGCATAGGATCAGGACTGTAAGGTTTTTTTTTGCTTTTTATGGTGTTTGTTAAGTGCTTACTATGTGGTAGGCATTGTACTAAGCACTGGGGTAGGTATGGGAAAGCAGCGTGGTTCAGTGGAAAGAGTCTGGGCTTCGGAGTCAGAGGTCATGAGTTTGACTCCCGGCTCTGCCACTTGTCAGCTGTGTGACTGTGGGCAAATCACTTAACTTCTCTGTGCCTCAGTTTCCTCATCTGTAAAATGGGGATTAAAAGTGTGTGAGCCCCACGTGGGACAACCTGATTACCCTGTATCTCCCCCAGCGCTTAGAACAGTGCTCGGCACCTAGTAAGCGCTTAACAAATACCAACATTATTATTATTATTATTATAAGCTAATCAGGTTGGATACAGTCCATGTCCCACTTGGGGCTCACAGTCTTAATCCCCATTTTACAGATAAAGTCACTGAGGCACAGAGAAGTGAAGTTACTTGCCCAAGGTCACACAGAAAATGAGTGGCGTAGCAGGAATTAGAACCCAGATCCTTCTATTCTCTAAACCACACTGCTTCTTTTAGCAATTTGTGGGCAGGGAACATGTCTGCTAACTCTGTTGTATTGTACTCTCCCAAGCACATAGTATAGTACTCTGCACATAGAAAGTGCTCAATAACTACCTTTGATTGATTGGCTGATTGACTGATGAAGCCTCTGGACCAGGGCCTCCCTTGCAGTTCAGGGACTAGGGGCTGCCCCCACTGGTTCGGGGGCCTGTAGTAGTAGGTGCGAGGGAGTGGACAAACCCCACCCCTCAGGGAAGCATTTCTGCCCTACAGCCCACTACCCAAGGAAGCAACATGGCGTAGTGGATGGAGCACAGGCCTGAGATTTAGAAGTTCATGGGTTCTAATATCATCTTGGCCATTTGTCTGCCGTGTGACCTTGGGCAAGTCACTTCACTTTTCTGTGCCTCAGTTACCTCGACTGTAAAATGGGGATTAAGACTATAAACCCCATGTGAGACAGGGACTGTGTCCAACCTGATTAATCTGTATCTACCCCAGCGCTTAGAACAGTGATTGGGCACGGAGTAAGCATTAAACAAGCACCATAATTATTATTATTCTTATTATAGACGCTGCCAGGGGCTGGTGGAAGGGGTGGCAGTGGCAACAGCAAGGAAGGAAGGGGACATGGTGAAGGGGAGCCTGCAGGGTAGATTTTCATTCACCAAACCTACACTGTACGGAGGGTGCAGCCTGTTCCTCAGTCAGTCAATAAATCGTATTTATTGAGTGCTTACCCAGTGCAGAGCACTGTAATAAATGCTTCGGAGATGGAGAAGCAGTGTTGCTTAGTGGATAGAGCACAAGCCTGAGAGACAGAAGGTCACAGGTTCTAATCCCAGCTCTGCCACATGTCTGCTGTGTGACCTTGGGCAAGTCACTTCACTTCACTTTTCTGGACTTCAGTTACCTCATCTGGAAAATTGGTATTTTCCATTTTTCCATTTTCCATTTTTCCATTCCATTTTCCATAGGCCTGTGAGGTCTATGTGGGAAAGGGATTGTGTCCGACCTGACCAACTTGAATCTACCTCAGGTTTTAGAATAGTGCTTGGCACATAGTAAGTGCTTAACAAATATAATAATAATACTAATACAATCTAACAGTAGAAAAGACACATTCCCTGCCCACAACAAGCTCATGAAAGTGTTAATAACCCATTCCTGAAAATCCTAGTCCCAGAACGTCCATCCACCCGTCCGATGCTTTAAATGCCTGCATGCACAGAAACAATCATTCACCCCTCACTGCTGACAAGGGCAAAAGACATGTCCATTTAAGCTTCTTTAATTCACTCAAGCTTCTGTCACAGCAATAGTTATTACCCCCTTTTATATTTGGGTAAAGTGGTGCAGATAATAGCTTAACAACTGCATTAAGGATGCACAGTAAGTGTCAGAACCAGAAGCCAAACTCAGCTCTCTTGCCTTCCAGACCAGTGTTCTGTCCCCTGAGAGCACACATCTACTGAAAGTATGGTCTTTCAGTCAATCATATTTATTGAGCACTTACTGTGTACAAACTTACTGTGTACTAAGTGCTTGGGAGAGTACATGAGAATGGTAATTCATTTATTTCACAACTGAGGCATTTGTTGCTTTTCATTTTAGATGGATCTACTGGGATCCTCTTAATCATTTCAGTAGCTCCAATTTGTAAAAAAGAAATATCTTTACGAGTCAGAGAGCTTCATATAAACTCTTAAAGACAAATATTATCTCTCACCCATCCCCAACATTTTGGAGAAAATGCCAGTTATGGTCTAAATTTACTAACCTGACTTATTGAGAATCAGTGTGGCTTAGTGGATAGAGCATGAGTTTGGGAGTCATAAGGACCTAGGTTCTAATCCTTACTCTGCCACTTCTTTCTTATTTTTTTCTTTTAATGGTATTTGTTAAGTGCTTATTATGTGCCAGGAACTGCACTAAGCACTGGGGTAGACATAATAATAATAGTTGTGGTATCTTTAAGGTCTTACTATGTGCCAGGCACTGTACTAAGTGCAGGGGTGGCTACAAGCTAGTCAATTGGACACAGCCCCTGTCCCACATGGGAATCAAAATCCTAATCTCCATTTTTACATATGAGATAACTGAAACCCAGAGCAATGTAACTTGCCCAGGGTCAAACAGCAGACAGGTGGTGAGATGGGATTAGAACCCAGGTATGTCTGACTCCCAAACCCAAGTTTTATCCACTGAACCACACTTGGGTAAGCCAGCTTCTCTGTACCTCAATCACCTCATCTGGAAAATGGGGATTAAGACTGTGATCCCCATGTGGGATAAAGACTGTGTTCAACCTGATTAGTTTGTATCTATCCCAGTGCTTAGTACAGTGCTTGGCACATAGTAAGCACTTAACAAATACCATAAAACAAAACAAAATTTTAATAAAACCTGACAGGCACT
This sequence comes from Ornithorhynchus anatinus, assembly GCF_004115215.2. Lineage (NCBI taxonomy): Eukaryota > Metazoa > Chordata > Mammalia > Monotremata > Ornithorhynchidae > Ornithorhynchus > Ornithorhynchus anatinus. Next base: position 49,089,250 of record NC_041728.1, on the reverse strand, counting down.
GGATGAGCATAATGAGCTGGCCCAGTCTCCATTGTCACACTGCAAGTGCTGTTGGGAGAATCAGAATCAGAGGTGGCTGCAACACTGCAAGGAGACATAGTATCTCTCTTCAGCACTAGTGTTATCCTCCTTCGGGGAGATCACATGATACTCCCTTCATTCTGACCATGCCAAGAACTGGCAGCTTTCCACAGATCAGCTTGTCTGTAGCCCCACAATACGTAGGGTGGCCTTGCCTCTGACTTTACAAAGAGGACACTTTTTCCTGGAGGATTCTACAGCAAGAGTTAAAACAGTTGATTATCCAACCCTATCCTTGACAGTGGTTGTCAAGGTGAGGGAAGACAACACACTGTTCTTCCAAGCATCTGTTACCCCTGCCAGAAGTTGAATTGGCAGGATGGACCATTAGACTAACCCAGGGGTTTCTTGTTTTCTTGTAGTCACTTTCAATACATAGGAGTGCTTTTTAAAATGAATCATTTAAAGCTAGATTGCATTTGAATCAGAGGACCTGGATTCTACTTCTGGTTCTGCCACTTGCCTAATGTGTGATCCTGGTCAAGTCACTAAACTTCCCTCTGGCTCAGTTTCTTCACTATAAAATGGGAATTCAGTCCCTTTTTTCCCTCCCACTTAGAATTTGAATCTCAGGTAATAGTATTAATAATGGTATTTGTTAAGTACTTACTATGTGCCAAGCACTGTTCTAAGTACTGAGGTAGATAGAAGGTAATCAGGTTGTCTCACATGGGGCTCACAGTCTTAATCTCCATTTGATAAATAAGGTAACTGAGGCACAGAGAAGTTAAGTGGCTTGCCCAACATCACACAGATCTCGTCATCTCCTACCGTTGCACTCTCTCTTCCCTCACCAATCTGAAATCCCTCTCTAGGACCATAACCTTCTCACCTGTCTCCTCTCTCACACTCTCTCCCCCTGCAAATCTGTATTACTCCCCCACAGAGACCTCCACTATTTTGATCCCATCCATCTCTCCAAAAGCATCTCTTCCCACCTTGCCTCCCTATCCTCTCTTCCAACTCTTGATGATCAGGTTACCGCTTTCAACTCCACCCTCTCTACGCATCTCAACTCACTCGCCCCGCTTTCCCTCCGCCGCTCTCGCTCCACTAACCCACAGCCCTAGATCTCTGCCTCTGTCCGACTCTTTCACTCTTATGCTCGAGCTGCTGAGTGCTGCTGGTGAAGGTCCAAGCACCAAGTCAACCTTATCTATTTCAAATTGATCTTTTCCTGCCTTATCTCTGCCCTCTCTTCCACCAGGCAAAACTACTTTTCTTCCCTCATTCATGCCCATGCCCGTTACCCCCGCCAATTGTTCCGGACCTTTAATTCTCTCCTCAGGCCCCTTGTTCCTCCCCCTCCCCCATCCCTCACCCCCAACCATCTGGCTACCTACTTCATCACGAAAATTAACAAAATCAGGTCTGAGCTCCCCAAAGTCACCGCTCCCCCTTCTGCCTCTCCCCCTCCTCCCAACCCTCTCCCCTACTTTCCCATCCTTCCCTTTAGTATCCTCCGAGGAGATCTCCTCCCTCCTCGCAAGGGCCACCCCCTCCATTCCCGCTCACTTTATAAAAACCATCGCCCCGTCCCTCCTCCTGTCCTTAACTTCTATCTTTAACCGCTCACTCTCCAGTGGCTTCTTCCCCTCTGTCTTCAAACATGCCCATGTCTCCCCCATTCTAAAAAAAACCCTCTCTCAACCCCACTTCCCCTTCCAGTTATCGCCCTACTACCCTTCCTTTCCAAGCTCCTAGAATGAGTCATCTACACTTGCTGCCTTGAATTCCTCAACTCCAGCTCTCTCCTGTACCCCCTCCAATCTGGCTTCCGTCCCCTCCACTCTACCAAGACTGCTCTCTCAAAGGTCACCCATGACTTCCTTCTTACCAAAACCAATGGCTCCTACTCCATCCTAATCCTCCTCGACCTCTCAGCTGCCTTTGACACTGTTGATCATCCCCTTCTCCTCCACACCTTATCTCACCTTGGCTTCACGGATTCCATCCTCTCCTGGTTCTCCTCTTATCGTTCTGGCCGTTCATTCTCAGTCTCTTTCGCAGGCTCCTCCTCCCCCTCCCGTCCTCTAACTGTAGGGATTCCTCAAGGGTCAGTTCTTGGCCCTCTTCTGTTCTCCATTTACACTCACTCCCTTGGTGAACTCATTTGCTCCCATGGCTCCAACTATCATCTCTACGCAGATGACATCTAAATCTACATCTCTGCCCCTGTTCTTTCCCCCTTCCTTCAGGCTCGTATCTCCTCCTGCCTCCAGGACGTCTCCACCTGGATGTCTGCCCGCCACCTAAAAACTCAACATGTCCAAAACTGAGCTCCTTATCTTCCCTCCCAAGCCCTGTCTTCTTCCTGACTTCCCTGTCACTGTGGATGGTATGACCATCCTTCCTGCCTCTCGAGCCCACAACCTTGGTGTCATCCTTGACTCAGCTCTCTCATTCACCCCACACATCCAATCCGTCACCAAGGCCTGCCGGTCTCACCTTTACAATATCGCCAAGATCTGCCCTTTCCTCTCCATCCAAACGGCTATTGTGCTGGTACAAGCTCTCATAATATCCTGGCTGGATTATTGTGTCAGCCTTCTCTCTGATCTCCCTTCCTCCTGTCTCTTCCCGCTCCATTCTATTCTTCATTCCGCTGCCCAGCTCATCTTCCTACAGAAACGCTCTGGACATGTCACTCCCCTCCTTAAAAACCTCCAGTGGTTGCCTATCAACCTCCACATGAAACAAAAACTTCTCACCATAGGCTTCAAGGCTCTCCATCACCTGGCCTCCTCCTACCTCTCCTCCTGTCTCTCTTTCTATTGCCCACCCCGCACGCTCCGCTCCTCTGCCGCCCACCTCCTCACCGTCCCCCGTTCTCACCTATCCCGCCGTCGACCCCTGGCCCACATCCTCCTGCTGTCCTGGAATGCCCTCCCTCCTCACCTCTGCCAAACTAACTCCCTTCCCTCTTCAAAACCCTACTAAAATCTCACCTCCTCCAACAGGCCTTCCAAGACTGAGCTTCCCCTTTTCCTTCTGCTCCCTCTGCTGCTTCTCTGCCCCCCACTTCACCTCCCCTCAGCTAAGCCCCCTTTCCCCCCATCCCTTTGCTCCTCCTCCCTCACTTCCCCTCCCCTCAGCACTGTGCTCATTTGCTCATTTGTATATATTTTTATTACCCTATTTATTGTGTTAATGAGGTATACATCCCCTTGATTCTTTTTACTGCTATTGTTTTTGTCTGTCTCCCCCTATTAGACTGTAAACTTGTCAATGGGCAGGGATTGTCTCTATCTGTTGCTGAATTGTACATTCCAAGCACTTAGTACAGTGCTCTGCACATAGTAAGCGCTCAATAAATACTACTGAATGAATGAATGAAAGTGGCCCAGCCGGGATTAGAACCCACATCCTCTGACTTCCAAGCCTGTGTTCTTTCCACTAAACCATGCTGTGAGACAGGGATTGGGTCTGACCTGATTATCTTCTATCTACTCCAACACTGATTACAGTGTTTAGTACATAGTGAGTGCTTAAACAATACCACAATTGTTATTATTACTGTTATTATTATTAATAATAATGTTGGTATTTGTTAAGTGCTTACTATCTGCAGAGCACTGTTCTAAGCACTGGGGTAGATACAGGGTAATCAGATTGTCCCACATGAGGCTCACAGTCTTAATCCCCATTTTACAGATGAGGTAACTGAGGCACAGAGAAGTTAAGTGACTTGCCCACAATCACACAGATGACAAGTATTAAACAATGGAGTGAGTTTGCCACCTTGATCAATATTATGTTGTTTTAAATGCTCTCTGTTAAACACTATTATGTGCCAGGTAGTGTACTATATGCTCAGAAGATACAAGCTAATCAGGTTGGACACAGTCCATGTCCCACATGGGGCGCATAGTCTCTATCCCCATTTCACAGATGACATAACTGAGGCACAGAAAAATAAAATGACTTGCCCAAGGTCACATAGTGGATAACTGGCAGAGCCAAGATTAGAATCCAGGTCCTTCTGACTCCCAGGTCTGTGCTTTATCAACTAGGGGAAGCAACATGGCAGAATGGATATAACATGGGCCTGAGAGTCAGAAGGTCCTGAGTTCTGAACCTGGCTCCACAGCTTGTCTGTTGTGTGGCCTTGGACAAATCACTTCTCTTCTCTGGGCCTCAGTTACCCCCATCTATAAAATGGGGATTAAGACTTTGAACCTCAAGACGGACAGGAACTGTGTCCAACCTGATTTGCTTGTATCCACCCCAGTGTTTAGTAGAGTGCTTGGCAAATAGCAAGTGCTTAACAAATACCACATTTATCATTATTATTATTAGTTCATGCTACTCTTTTAGAATACTGACTTTTCTGAAGAAGGGCATTTAAAGAAAATAACAAAAAGAGCATGTGTGATTATTGATGAGATTACTGCTATTTAGAAACCAGAGGATCAGAAGAGGTTGGTTTACTTTGACATTCCCATACATCAACTCCATGGACAGATCATCCTAGGGACTGATTTTCCTAGGTATTCCCAGCTGCCAGAGCAGATGAAGGCTTGGTAAACCAGGATCCTGTTTCTATGCAGTTTTCCACAGCAATAAAACACAAAGGGAAGACATAAAACCAATGCACTCGATAAAGAGAACAGTTTCTGAATGGAGGATTTCTAAAGCCATTAATTAGGCCTTGGTTGGTTTTTTAGGAACACCTTTAATGCTGTTAATTCTCTGTGTGCAAAAAATTCCCTTAAGGACAAGGTTGTGAACTGCATGTGAAACTCAGCGTAGGTGCTGTCAAATGCTGAGTGGATTGCTAACTTTTTAGTTTTTTTGCTAAGGCAGTTTTAGCTGCCATGTGGTGAGACTGTGAGATACTGAAGCTCTATGGTGTACATATCTACCAGATTACTGGCCTGTGACAGCAAAACACATCTTTCCCCCAGCTTGTCCTAATCCTCAAACGGTTAGCTTATCGCTGATGCTGAACACTCTAAACGATCCATTTGTCATGTCTGGCTATTCATCTTCACATTTTAACTTGCAAAAATGAGACACAAAAGGTAGGAGGGAAGGCTGGTGAGCTGAGGTGGGAGAACTTGCACCACTGATGCTGGTTTAATGCAATGCCTTTTTCCAATGAAATGACTGAGTTCTAAAGACTAACACTATAACCTGATTGGGTTCTAAATTAATTCAGGATGAGGTTGATCTAATGTCAGGAGATAAGGACAAGGAAAGTTAGTGATCTCCATTTTTTACCAAACCTGGTACACAGCACAGTTGATTCCGATTTACCCCTTGATGAAAAACTGCACAGAGGACCAAGGGTTGGCAACTTGTGTCTGCTCTGCTCCCCTATGAGATTTAAGCCCTTTTTTTATGATACTTGTTAAGCATGTTCCATATGCCAGACACTATATTATGTGCTGGGGTAGATAGAAGATAATCAGATTGGACTCAGTCCCTGCCCCACGTAGGGCACTCAGTCTTAATCCCCATTTTACAGATGAGGTAACTGAGGCATGGAGAAGTTAAGTGACACAGCAGGCATGTGGTGGAGCTGGGATTAGAATGCAGGTCTTTCTGAAGTCCAGGCCTGTGCTCTATCCATTCGGCAACACTGCTTCTCCTTGGGGGCATGTTCTGTTGAATGATCCCTAGTCCCTAACTGTACCCAGAAGTGAGTTGTTCTCACTAAATGCTGTGGTGCTGGTGATGATAATGGTGATTATACCCTATAAATCCAAGATTGCTACCGTAAATCAGGGATAACAGTATGGTCTAGTGAAAAGAGCCCTGACCTGGGAGTTAGGAGACCTGGCTTCAAATCCATTCTCTGTCACTTGCCTGCTATGACCCTTAACAGTTTTGCACAACTGTAGAGAACATTGGATAAAACTACAGCTCTGTAAACCTTTGGTTTGTTCTGATACCATGTTGCTCCCACACTGTTTGGCAAAATGATGTGCCAGCCTTCTTGATTTGATTTTTCACCTCCATTTCTACTTCTTTAACCCTCCTATGTCAGTATGCTGCTTAAGTATAATAACTCTTTGACAGCTTATGGCTCAAGGTTTCCAATCAAAAATTTTGATTGGTGTATGGCTTACCCACAGTGGGGTTGAAACATTAGGTACATTTTCTTTAAACTACTTGTCAGTTCACAGCACCTCACAAATTCAGCTGAGTGGTTGGGGAACAGCGAGGCTTAGTGGAAAGAGCATGAGCTTGGGAATCAAAGGAACTAGATTCTATTCCTGGCTCTGCCACCTGTGTGACCTTGGACAAGTCACTTAACTCTTCTATGCCTCTGTTCTCTCTTCTATAAAACTGGGATTCAATTATCTCTCTTACCATTTAGTGCAGTGCTTGATACATGGTAAGCACTTTACAAATTCCACCATCATATTATTATTATTTGGTTGAGTATCAACTGTTCTTCTTCTTGGATACATGCCTCTAAGGAGCAATTATCTGCATATGGCAATTCCTGAATGAGCTTTTCTAGGACTTTGGATAATGCTCAGAGTCTGTTGAATTGGAAGACTGAACTCAACAGTGGAAGACATGAATACTGCTTTGACCTGTATAATGATTTTCTTTCTTTTTGATAGCTTCAATTCAAAAGGCTCTTTTTGGTGGCATTGAATTGTCTTTGAATTGGACCATCCTAGAGTGATTTCAAAGTCCCTTTCTTGAAACCACTCTAAACAACTCCACATCCAAAGAATGATCCCACCCATTTTGTACAACCCCGATACTTCATTAGAGCAACATAATCACCGGCAGTCCAGCAGGTTCCCTCCTCCATGGTATCTTCCCAAGACTTGAATGAACTAGTCAAGCTGGGCTCTCCCAGAACTGCAAGATCCTCAGGTCCAGAGCAGAACTCACAACCTAATCCCAGATGGCTCCCAGAAAATTAAATGAATAAAGTCAATAATCTATGCTACTTACTTGTTACATTCTGGTTCCTTTACTTAGACAACTGACCATTTTTCATGGTATTTGTTAAAGTGTTTACTATGCATCAAGCACTGTTCTAAGCACTGAAATAGGTACAAGATGATCCGATTGGACACAGTCCCTGTCCTGCAAGGGGTTCAAAGTCTTCGTAGGAGGGAGTAGAATTTAATCCCCATTTTACAGATGAGGAAACTGTGGCACAGAGAAGTTAAGTAACCTGCCCAAGGTCATATAGCAGACAAGTGGCCTGCTGGCAACTGTGGCTCAGTGGAAAGAGCATGGGCTTGGGAGTCAGAGATCATGGGTTCAAATCCCAACTCAGCTGCTAGTCAGCTGTGTGATTTTGGGCAAGTCACTTAACTTCTCTGTGCCTCAGTTACCTCATCTGTAAAATGGGGATTAAAACTGTGAGCCACACGTCGGACAACCTGATCATCTTGTATCCTCTCCAGTGCTTAGAACAGTGCTGTGCACCTAGTAAGTGCTTAACAAATGCCATAATTATTATTATGATTATTAACTGGCCACGAGAAGCACCATGGCCTAATGTATAGAGCACAGGCCTGGGAGCCAGAAAGACCTGGGTTCTAATCCTAAATCACTTCTCGGGGTCTCAGTTAGCTCATCTGTAAAATGGGAATTAAGACTGAATTCTATGTTAGACATGGATTGTGTCCAACCTGATTAGCTTGTATCTATCCCTGTATTTAGTACAGTGCCTGGCACATAGTAAGTGTTTAATAAATACCATTAAAAAAAAATGTGGCAGAGCCAAGATTATAACCCAGGTCTTTTGACTTGCAGGCCTGGGCTCTTTCCACAAGTCCACAATTTGCCAAACATGGCTAAAAGCCTTTTCTTCCCATCTGTAGATCTGTATTTCAACTTGGTAGCCTGTGAAGTTGGGAAAAATTTTTTTTCCCCCCTTAAACAATATTGTGTGTGTGTGTGTGTGTGTGTGTTGGGATGGGGGGGGTCTCTCTGAACTGCTTTGTGGAAGATGAAACTGCTGACAGTAAGATTCCCAGGCAACTGGACAATGAAATGGTTAGAAGAGTAAGAGTTGAAAGTGTTTCATTTGAACCGTTCCCTAACACCATGGGAGTAAAGCAGGGCAGTGGAAATGGCCATGTGTTGTTCAACCTATTCTCTGTTGCTCTGCTTAAAGATGAAGTGAGAGATCAGTAAGCTCAAGTTAAAATAAGCTGTTGACAAACTGGGAAGCTCTTTCACCTCAAGAAGCTAAGAGTGAGTTCAAAAGAGACAGTAGTTCAGGCACAGCTCTGTACAGATAACTCTGCATTAGAAGCACACACAAGAAGCATGCAATTGATTTTGAATTTATGGATTCAGCACAGTGCTATAGCTTGATGAGAAATCTGAAGAAAATGAAAGTTTAGTACAACCCAATAATTGCGAAAATTTATATGCAACAATAGAGAAGCAACATGGCTTAGTGAAAGAGCTTGGGCTTGGGAGTCAGAGGACATGGGTTCTAATCCCAGCTCTGCCACTTATCACTGTGTGACCTTGAGCAAGTTGCTTAACTTCTCTGTGCCTCAATTACCTCATCTGTAAAATGGGGATTAAGACAGCGAGCACCATGTGGGACAAGCTGATTACCTTATATATACTCCAGTACTTAGAACAGTGCCTGACACATAGTAAGCACTTAACAAATACCATTATTATTATTATTATTGTCTGGGTCTCCATTTAGGAAGTTTGTCTTGCAGCTGAGGAAATGGAATCTATGGGAGAAATGGTCTTACCTAGCAAAGTCAATCCTGTGTACCTGACTTTAACTACATTAATGCAATAAGTCTTATTTTTCTTCAGTTTAAATCTGTTTATTTGAACTCTAGTGTCATGTGACAAGCCTTCCCCCAAATGAATTTCCCTCTATAGCTGTAGGTCTTCTGATAATTACCAAGGGTCACTGTTATTCCTGAAGCAAAACATCTTTATCATTTTATAAATCTAATCAGATTGCGGTATCAGTGACATCTTTTGACATGAGACAACTCCTTGAGGGAATAAACGACTAGATGAGACTGATGGCAGGAAGTAAAGCTGGGAGCCATCACTTCTACCATCACTTTTTTTAAATTCCCAGACCAAATCTCTGCTTAGACTGCTATTTCTACTCATAAACACTGCCTAGATTATTATTATTATTATTACTTAGTAAGTTTCTTTTGCTTCCATTAAGTCCTCACTCTGGGCAATGAGGACTTCTTCCAGAACACTAGCTCTCGTTCATACTTTGACTGTACCTCAAGACCATCATTAGAAAATGCTCTTCCCACAGAGTGAACATTTCTAGATACGGACAGCGAGGTGTCAGAAGAAATGGTAATGTTCAAGCACATGTGCATATGTGGACATATGTGCAATATAGGTGACCATCAGGTATTGCTCAATGCAACAAAGTGCATTGCCATAGTGCTCCAAACCATAGCTTTGAAGGGTCTATTTTTATCTCAGAAAAATAATATGTGAGGTGTGATAGATTTGGCTCCTCTTAGACCTTCCCTTCTCCCTTCCAGTGAGGCCAAGCAGGAAAACTTTGGTGCCCCAAAATGTTTACATGCTGAAGTCAAGGGTCCACTTTTACTTTCAAACAAACATTTCATATTCTAACTTGATTACTGCATCAGCCTCTTCACTGGTGTCCCTGCCTCCAGTCCATACTTCTCTCACTGCCTCAATCATTTTCCTAAAACATCCTTCTAACCTGTATTCCCACTCCCCAAATTCTCCAGTGGTTGAACATTCTTCTCCAAAACATAGGCTTTAAAGCACTCAGTAACTTCCTATGTTTTAGCCATTCTGTTCTCCTCCTATACCTCAACTCTCACTCTTCATTTTTGTCATTAACCTCCTCTCTTTGCCCTGTTCTCATCTCTTCTCTGCCTATCCCTCGCTCACATGTTTCTGCTTACTTAGAATTCCATCCCACTTGAAAAGCAGGAGTCCCCAGCTTTCCCCACTTCAAGTCTGTTAAAAGAGCTAAGTTACAACCAGCAAAGGGTACTTTAAGATCTTAAGAAGGCTTGGCAGGAGAAGAATACATTGACTATTTTGATGATGATGATAACAATGATAATAATAATAATTGTTTTATTTGTTAAACTCTTACTATGTGCCAGGCACTGTACTATGCCCTGGGATAGATATAAGATAAGATTATCGGGTTGGACACAGTCCCTGTCCTACATGGTCTGATACCCTAGCCCCACATCATTTATAGAAATATCTTTATGTTCTACTATTACCTCTAGCTATAATTTATTTTGGTGTCTGAGTCCCTCTGCAGACTATAAGCTCCTTTTGGGGAAAGGATCAAAAGTTCCAATTTGATTATATTGTACTTAGTACATTCATTCATTCATTCATTCAATCGTATTTATTGAGTGCTTACTGTGTGCAGAGCACTGTACTAAGTGCTTGGGAAAGTACGATATAACAATAAACAGGTACATTCCCTGCTCTGCACACGGTACTAACTCAATAAGTACCATTAATTGATTGATCGATTGCTTGATTGATCAGTCAAGGAGGAGTGAGGGGACTGATTTTGCCAATAATAATAGTAATAATAATAATAATGGTATTTTTTAAGTCTTTAATATGTGCCAAGTACCGTACTCAGTGCTGGATGATGATATGAGATAAACAGTATGGACCCAGCCCCTGTCCTCCATGGGGCACAGAGTGTTAGGGAGAGAAAATGAGTATTTAATCTTTGTTTTACAGATGAACCCTGGAGAAATGAAGTTCTTTCAATAGTATTGATTAAGTGCTTACTATGTGCAGAGCACCTTACTAAGCACTTTGAATGTACAATTCGGCATCATATAGAGACAATCCCTGCTCAATGACGGGCTCACAGTGACTTACCCATGGTCACACAGCAGAAAAGTGATGAATTTAAGGTAAGAACTCAGTGTCCCTTATTCCCAGCTCCATGTTCCTATGTGCTAAATGTTGGGGGAGATATGAGGTTATAAGATCAGAAAGTCTCCATTCCCCAAGTGGCTCACAGTCAAAGAGGTAGAGGGTGGCAGATATCTTATACCTATATTACAGGTGAGAAAACCAGAGACTCTTAGAGGTTAGAAATTGTCCATGATCACACAGCAGGCCAGTGACTGAGCTGAGACTAGAATCCAGGTGTCCTGACTCTCAGACCCTTCCTTGTTCCATTGGGCTAGATGTGTTTATGTTTTGAAATGGGTTATTCTTATTGATCAGTGAACCTCTCTTACACTTCAACTGTGAGACCCCGCAGGACCTGGAACTGTGTCTTAATTGATTTTCTTGTAATTACCCTTGTGGGTCTTAATGTCTATTTGTATATTCCAGTCTTATAATTGAAGAATAAATCCCTTGTGAAAGGACTTTGTGTTCCTTCTGAGCCATTGTTGTTGCAAATGGGGGTATGAATACCTTGGAACACAATAAGTACAGCTATGTCTCTTTATTAAAACTATATAGTCATTAGCTAAAGCCAAAGTTAGATTAAAGTATTCAGTTAAAGAATACATATATATATTTAACATTATGGGCCCAACAATTCTAAGCAGCATTAATACTAAAGAAAAAACAAAATGTAAATCCAGTTACATAACCCAGCCATTCCCTTTTATAGACTCAATCCCAAACTCAAATTCCACAGTGTTATATTCTGGAAACGGTTACCCAGAGCCTTCCAAATCTGGAATAGCCTCTCGTTCACAGTTAATCAATCACTGGGGGGTTTATTGAGGGCTTATTAAGTGCAGAACACTGTACTAAGTGCTTAAGAGAGTACAATTTTTTATGGTACTTAGGTGCCTATTATGTTCTAGGTACTGTACTAAACACTGGGGGTAGATACATGATAATCAGGTTGAACACAGTTCCTGCCCCACATCAGGCTCACAGTCTAAATTGAATGGAGAAAGATTTCATCCCCATTTCACAGATGAGGAAACTGAGGCAGAGAGAAATTAAGCAATTTCCCTAAGGACACTCAGCAGACAAATTGGCAGAGCCGGGTTTAGAACACTGGTCCTCTGACCCCCAGGCTCATGTTTTTTCCATTAGGCTACACTGCTTCCCAGGACAATAGAGAGGTGATATACATGATCCCCACCTTCAAGGAGTTGGCAATCCAGTGCAGGTAGACAAACATTAGAATGAGTATAAAGATATGCACATTTCACTTTTACCTCAGATATTTGGATTTTTTTTCATGCTAAAACTTCTGCATGGTCAGAATTACTAAAACAGTGGTGTCCACTTTGCTGGTCTCTCTGTCCATCTATCTGTCCTTCAGTTTCAAGACAACTCTATTGTCTGAAAATCCTCTACCCATGAGTGTGAGTGTGACTTATAAAGTGATATAAGACCAACACTTTCTCTCAATCCTTGGTGGGTTTGACCCCAGCTGAACCAGTCTCCGTTTTAGTGCTTGCTATTTGGTAGTTGGACCTATGGAGTGGAGACCAACCCTTCTCCTAGTTTTTGCACATCAGACTGGTTTGTCAGTTATGGCGGTCTCCCAACAGTGCATTGTTATGACATATTGTTGCAGACTGTCCTTCATTCACCTTGTCTTTAAATTATTCTGCCTTCTAAGTTTGCATGTGACCCTTTCAGGTAATCAGTTAATCAATAAATGGTATTTATTAGGCAGCTTCTGTGTGCAGAGCACTGTACTAAGCATATAGGAGAGTTCAACCCAACAGAGTTGGTAGACAAGGTCCTGCCCATAAGGAACTTACAGTCCAGTGCACGTTAAAATACATTCCCAACGAGAAAATATCAAAGTATTAGGACATGATTCCAAGTGCTATGGGACTGGTGATGGGATGAGTAGCCAAGAACTTAAGGGGTACAGATCCAACTGCAAAATGATGCTAATTAGAGGATGATTAGAGTGGGGAAAAGAAGGGTTAGTCAGTGAAGGCTTCTTGAAGGAGATATGATAAGTAGAATTTAATGAGCATTTACAGTGAAGAGAACACTGTACTTAGGAGAGTATGATAGAGTTAGTAGACACTATCTAACAGGGGAGACCAGCACTAAAATGAATTACAGTTAGGGGGAAGCAACAAAGTATAAAGACATGAACCAAGTGCTTTTGCCATGGTTGGTTGGGAAGATGGTGAAGTGGGGCAGGAAAATACCCAAGTGCTTAAGGGATGTGGAAATGCTAAAGGGGCAGGGTTGGAGGGAGGGTGAATGGAAAGATAAGAGATATGTCAGGTCCCCAGACAACAGCTGCTTGGGTTTCTTCATGTTCCATTCTCCTCATAGACAAGGGCCCAGCAGAGTTGTGCAGTTTCAAATCCACCAGTGCTGCTGAGCTAATTGCATTCCAGGACCTCACTGTTGAAAATCCTGTCCTGCCATTTGATGATAATGATGATGATGATGATGATGATGATGATGATGATGATGATGATGATTGTGATACTTGTTAAGTGCTTACTTTGTGCCAATCACTGTTCTAAATCCTGGGGCAGAAACAAATTAATCAGCTTGCACACAGTCCCTGTCCCACATGGGCTTTACAGTCTAAATAGGAGGGAGTAGGATTTAATCTCCATTTAACAGATGATGTAATTGAGACACAGAGAAATAAGCAATTTGCCCAAGATCACATAGCAGACACATGGCATTAAATAGAACCCAGGTCCTCTGACTCCCAGGTCAAGGCACTTATCACTAGGCCATGCTGCTTCTCAATGATGAGCTGGTGAGTAACCCCGTCTAAAGATATACACACTCAAATAACAAGTGGTATATTCTCAATTGAAATTAATTTAGGAAGAATAAAGTACAGTAGATTATTCTTTCTGCTGTATTGTAAGCATTTTATCTTTAGATTGCTAATCAAACTACCCAAGACCCATATGATTAAGCCTTTTAATTAAGGCACTATTTTCAATAATTTATTAATTATTTATGTAGTATTAATAAGGGTTGCTGAATGATTAATCATGCATTAAAATACTTTAAAGTGTTATGGGGACATGTTAATAACCTCAGACTACTTATTAGATATTTTATCTCCAGTTCCAAAGGATATTATGAGCTGGATAATATTACCTAATTTGTATACAATTTTACAGCACTAAAGACTGCATCCTGTGAAATGCAATTAAGAAATCCAGACAACTTCTATTATTGGTCATACTCATTATCTAAAGTCATGTGCCTATATAAACATATACATTTTTTTCTCTAAATATATTTTATATTGCTAATTAGTTCAATTCCTGACCTATGGTTTACAATTCAGATGGACTTCTCAAGCAATTCCCCTACATAGCATTCTCTCTTTTTACCATCACTGAGTTTCAACTTGGTTTTCATTGGTACCGTAGTTAATGAGATGGCTATTAACTGTGCAAATAAGAAGTTATCGAGTCAAGTTTTGAGAGATGATAACTCTCCCTTTTCAGAAATAAGCAAAATTCCTATTCCTTGAAGCCCATAAGGAAATGATTATTTAAATTATTCCATGACAGCAGCATAGCTCATCATTCAGCTCCTACTTGAGAACATGAAGGTGGAGATGGGACCAAGGGTAGAGAAGCAGCATGATGTAGAGGTTAAAGCATCGACATGGGAGACAGAAGATTCTATCCTGGCTCTGCCACTTGTCATCTGTGTGACCTTGGGCAAATCACTTCACTTCTCTGTGCCTCAGTTACCTCATCTGTAAAATGGGGATTGAAACTGTGGGCCCCATGTGGGACAGGGATTGTGTCCAGCCTGATATGCTTGTATCCACCCCAGTGCTTAGTACAGTGCCTGACACATAGTTAGGGCTTAGCAAATACCATAATTATTATTATTAGAGGGAGCAGATTAACTACTGAAAGCCACACTGTGAAAGTCACAAGAAGTAGTGTGATCTAGTGGTAAGAGTGCTGGCCTGGGAGTCAGAGGACCCCCAGGTTCTAATCCCATTTCTGCCAATTCCTTGCTGTGTGATGTTGGACAGATGACTTAGTTTCTCAGGGCCTCAGCTTCCTGATCTGTAAAATGGAAGTACAACACCTGTCCTCTCTACTTCTCAAACTATGAGCCCTGTGAGGGACAGGGACTGTGTCCAAACTGATTAACCTGTCTCCACCCCAACACGTAAAAACAATGTTTAATGCATAGTAAATGCTTAAGAGATGTAATTACAATGCTAACAATGCTACTACTACTACTACTACTACTACTAATGATGATGAAGTAGCTCAGTTTTAAACAGTGTGACAGATGTAAATTGCTTGGAAGCAATAGTGACAGTTAGATAGTCCTGGATCTAGTCAGAAGTGGAATAATTCTTTTATTGTGGAGACTTCAGGAAGACTGAGATATTACAGGACAGAATCACAGGTAGCTTTCAGAACTGTAGTTCACAAGTATCCTAACCCAGCAGAGGACCTTATTTATAAGTCCCATATGACTCTGCACCACACCTTCAAAAGTGTATAAAAGTTCCCCATCATTACTCTCATTTTAGCATACCCAAAGGATATTTCTACATGAGGTGGTTACATTTATTTTTTTTAGAAACATGATCCAGTTTCTCTTTCTCTATTTTTTTTCCCTGGAATAGTTCTTGTGTTAAATGGTTTTTTTTTGGATTTTGTGAGTTCTCTCTTTGGATATAAAAATCTACCAGTTCTGGAAGGGGTAGATTGTGCAACCTGAAGCTTCCAACATCCAGGAGAACATATTGCCGAAAGTAAGAACTGAAGTCTTATTTTTCCTTAGTATATTATATATGTTTACAAGGTGAATAACTTGCCCAGGATCATCTCTCAGTTTTTGGAAAACTATAAAACATAAAATAAAAAAGCATTTTGGGTAGACCTGGTGCCGGGGGAGGTTGCACCTTACACATCTATGTGATTAACTGAAAAATCTTTCCATTAACCAACTGTTGCATACGTGATGCATTGAACTACCCCAGAATTTATAGGTGCTGTTTCAGTTACAATTTCCTTCATAAAAAGAGTAGCCAAGATGTAACAGAATTCAAAGGGAAGCCCTTGCAAACTGAAGCTTTGCAAAGTCCATTTTATAGGTGACAATATATTGAACAAAAGGTTACTTGAGTAGAATCTTTTTTGCCAGTACTGCTTCAATGCCACATAAATGTTTCCGAATCAATTACTTTCTCACATTTTTCATCGTTGTGTTTAGCAGTGATCAGAAGATTCCTTTTAATCCCCACTTCATTAATCTGTGAAAGTGCTATTTTCATTAGTTGATGAAGTTTTCAGCCTGTTAAACTGCAGGGAATTATGACACATAGAATAGCTTGAAAAAGTCCCATAGGACATTCATACATGCTTGCCTTGTTTTCCCTCTAATTACTCTAACTATCTATGCTCTATTCCACTCCAGGTTCACTAGTATGAGGCTGTGCAAACCTTTCAGCCCTGAACACCTTCTCACAACCCTTACAGTTCGTTAATTACTTCATTGTTAATTAATTACTCTATTCTATCACTGAACTATTCATTTAAGGTTGCATAATTCACAAAAGGCTTGAGATGAAACAATTTCCTCTCTACCAATTAATGAAAATGTTAAAAGAAATCTGTTCAGAAGGAGATAGCATGAAAAAGGAAATACACCACCTCTTCCGAAGACCATCTAGCCGAACTTCTAGCCTTTAACAGGGACAGTCGTAATCTTCTTGATTCAGATTTCATTGCTGTTTATTTCTCCTTTGCTGCATTTACTTTATGTAAGGTCTCTCTGGATTTTTGCTGATACTATAGTTAATGAGCTGGCAATTGTCTATGCAAATGGGAGTGCATCAACTCTAGTTTTGAGATGAGGTAACTGTCACTCAATAGAGACTTAATTCTGCCTATTAAGTATGTTTATGTGTGGCTCATATTTTCTCTGTTGCCCAGAATATTGCACCACTTCATTCCTTTGCCTTTACAGAGTTGAATCTCAGCCTTTATATATTAAGCAGGTAATCTCACCCTTTATACATTAGATAATCTCAAGCAAGATTACCTGCCTAATATTTGAGGGACACATTACTCTGAAAAAAATAGGTAAAATTCTCCAACTCCCTCAATACTGGCTATAGGCCCAAAAGCAAAAGAAACAAAGGGCTTGACCCAGAATCTAAATCTAAACAGTTCAAAGATCTGTAGTGGTTAGTGAGGAAAGCAATTTTCATTCACCCAGAGGATAATGAGCCATCTGCACTGAAATCTTCCCGGTAATATAAAGGAGGAAAGAGCATACTCCAAACCAATTAACTGAAAAAGTGCTATAGGTTCATCTTGATTTAATATGGCTTCCCTGGAACTCATTTCCCAAGCCTCCATCTACTGTGAGTTACTGTCCAGCCTTTCCCCATCCTTCCTTACAATAGGCCATTCTAGGTTATTCTCTGGTCCACTCCTGATAGGGAAAACCTTCCTACCCTTCTAGACATGAATGGGACAGCCAAACCATAGGTGATACGAGTTGGAGGGGTTGGAATAGGCTTACTGCTAGCAGTTTACCTGAAAGGAACAAGGATCATATTTTCTAGAAGGTCCTTGGGTCATCTGTTCAAGAGGGATGGTGTTTGCTCCTCATAGCCTGGATTCTGCTGTCCTAGGCAGCAGCAGCAGCCTGGGAAGGAGTCGAGTTTACTGTGCAGAAGAAGGCGATGGTAAACCACCCCTGTATTTTTACCAAGAAAATTCTATGGATACACTACCATGTGGCTCAGTGGAAAGAGCACGGGCTTGGGAGTCAGAGGTCATGGGTTCAAATTCCGGCTCGGCCACTTGTCAGCTGTGTGACTTTGGGCAAGTCACTTAACTTCTCGGTCCCTCAGTTCCCTCATCTGTAAAATGGGGATTAAGACTGTGAGCCCCACGTGGGACAACCTGATTCCCCTGTGTTTACCCCAGCGCTTAGAACAGTGCTCAGCACATAGTAAGCGCTTAACAAATACCAACTACCCAAATGATTGCAGATGGAGGTGGGGCATATTGGGAGGTACATGTCCATGGAGTCGCTATGGGTTAGAGACTACTCGACAGTATAAGACAAGAAGTCCATACCAAAGCTTGGATAATTCAGAGCCAGGTGAATTTTGCCTAACATACCTGCTCCCCCATGTAACTGAAAAAATGGGTTGATTGTGCTTTTGAAATGTTGCAGAAAGGTCTGGAAAGGATTGTCTCTATCTGTTGCTGAATTGTACATTCCAAGCACTTAGTACAGTGCTCTGCACATAGTAAGCGCTCAGTAAATACTATTGAATGAATGAATGAATGAAAAAGTAATGGGGTTACTCAGTGATTAATTTTAGGTCTAGTATTCATTTAATACTTTGCTTATAATTGAATGATGACATTGAGAGCCTATTTAGAAGGAGTGACTAAAAGAGTAACTTAACACTTTAGAAAATTCAGTAGACTTTCAAGGAAAGGGATTTTCAAGACTGGGATGATGTTCTTGGTAATCAGGGGTAGTTCACAAACAGTTTATCATGGTATCTCATTTATTCAGTATAGGTTGTTATGTACTGGGTTACTTTAGTAAATATAAAATATTTCACTCATAATTATCATTATGGTACTTAGCATGGAAAGAAATCCCATATTACTTTCCAGAGGTGCCAAAATGGATCTTCATTTACAGCTGTGGTGTGTCACCCTTGAATTTATTTTGATCTAAAGATATGAAGAAACTGTGAGAACAGATATTGATTTGGGTGTCTGGGAACTAGAAAGCTGGACACTGATTATGAGTGATGTAGAGGCAAGTTGGGAGGCTGTTCCCATAGCCGAGGTCTGTCAAGAGCCTTATCTGAGTCAAAGAGGATTATTGATAAAAGTCTTTCCTCATAACAAGGCAGGGGAATCAGGAGGTCTCATTTATCCTGATTGCTATTCCCAATAACTTTTATTGACATAGATAAGTGAACAACATGATCAGGAGGAAGGATAATTCACATTATGTGAACCCAAATAATGCGAATTTATAATTCATATTATGAGATACATATTTCCCCTGATTGAAAGTATGACTAAGAAAGAGGCAATGAGAAAGAGAAAATGAATGAGAGCGTCGGCTAACCAGTTAACAAGCGTTGAGAGACGTGGGCAAACAGTGTATAAAAATGAGGCAGAAATACAGAATCTTTAGACCTTTGGACAAGACTATTCGCTCCTTCTCTGGTCCTTGGTCCAAGGAGCTGATGTATGCATGTGTCCCTGAGATGTTAGAGATGATTTTTTATGCTGTCAGCTGCACATGCCTCAAGCTGACTAAACCCAGGACTTCTTGAAGGATTCTAAAAAGGCTGGGGAGGAAGCAGCATGACCTAGTGGAAAGAGCATGGACCTGGGAGTCAGAGGACCCAGGTTTGAATCCCAGCTCTGCCAAGTTCTGTGTGAACTTGGGCAAGTCTTTGTACCTTAACTTCCTCATTTGTAAAATGGGGATCCTCCCTCCCACTTATGACTGTAAACCCCATATAGGACAGAGACTGTGTCCAACCTGATTATCTTATATCTACATCAGTGTTTAGAATAGTTCTTGGCACATAGTAAATGCTTAGCATATTATTATTATTATTATTATATTCAAGTGTTCAAATGTAGTAATTTAAGATCTCATTAACTTTAATATAGGGAAAATGATTCTAATCGGGATTTCTGTTTATATTCTGTCCATTTCAAGGAAATGCATATTTTATACCCTATCAACACTACTATTATATCTAACCAAAGTGGCTGTAGTGAAAGCAGGTAAAGAACTCAAGTGTATGGAATGGAAGAGATTGTAGAATCTACAAAGGGCAGAAAAAAAAACTCTTTAATTTCTCAGACTAGACTGTAGTGAGGGGAAAGTGGAGGAAGGGAGGTCAGTGAGAAGGCTGATGCAGTAGCCAAGGCAGAATTTTTTTTGTTTTATATTTGTTAAGTGTTCACTACTTGCCAGGCACTGTACTAAGTGCAGGGGTAGATTCAAGATAATCAGGTTAGACACAGTTCCTGTCCCACATGAGGCTCACAGTCATAATCCCCATCTTACAGATGAGGTAATTGAGGCACAGAGAAGTAAAGTGATTTTCCCAAGGTCATACATACAAGTTGCAGAGCCGGTAGTAGAAAGCCGATAGTAGAACCCAGGTCCTTCAGACTTCCAGGCCTGTGCTCTCTCCATTAGGCAACATTACTTCTCAAGGTCTATGACAAGTGATTAGACCATTTTGGTTACACTTTGGATGGAGGGGAAGGGACAGATTCTAGAGATGTTATACAGCGAAGGTAGACTCAATCAGTGGTACTTAATGAGCACTTTGTTTGCAGATCACTGTACTAAATCCTTGGAAAAAGTACAGTACAATGGAGTTGGGTGACAAAATCCCTGCCCATAGGGAACTAATCCCAGCTCTTCCTCTTGTCTGCTGTGTGACCTTGGTCAAGTCAATTCAATCCTCTGAGCCCCAGTTACCTCAACTGTAAAATGGTGATTCAGACTGTGAGTCCTATGTGGAACAGGGACTGTGTCCAACCTGATTAACTTGTATCTATCCCAGCACTTTGTACAATATCTGGCACATAGTAAGCCCTTAACAAATACCATTAAAAATAAAATTAAAAAAAAGTGTCTATAAGAAGATTCAAGCATTAAAATAAATTGCAGATAGGGTAAACTGTAGTGTATACCGTTAAGTTCTTAAGTGTTGTGGGGCTAGGGTGAGTATCAAAGTGCTTAAGGAGTTCATAGCTAATTGCCTAGGCAATGTAGAGGGCAGAATGGGTAGGAGAAATAAAAGGCTTAGTCAGGGAAGACTCTTGGAAGAGATGTAATTTTAGGAGGGTTTGAAGGTAGCAACAGTAATCAACTGTCAGATATAGTGGGAAGTGAGTTCCAGGCCAGAGAGAGAATGTGGGCAAGGGGTCAACAGTGGGATAGATAAGATGGAGTTGCTGTGTTAAAGGTGTTTGTATATTTGGTCATACTAGGGGAACAGGGAAGTAAGGAAGGAGAGAAAGAGCTGAGTGCCTTAAAGACAACAGCAAGGAGTTTCTGTTTGATGAAGTTGGACAACCATTGGCAGTTTCTGAGTAGTGGGAAGTTACAGAATGAACATTTTGTCAGAGAAGTGATCTGGGCAGCAGAGTGAAGACTGAAGAAGAAAGGGACAGGAGGAAGGAGAGGTCAGTGAGGAGGCTGATGAATAGCAAAGGTGGATCACTGTGATAGCAGTTTGGAGGGAGAAGAAAGCCTGGATTCTAAAGATGTTGTGAAGGTGAAACTAACAGGATTTGGTGACACACTGAATATGTGGGTTGACAGAAAGAGATGAATTGAGGGTTAGGCCAAGGTTACACTCTTTTGAGACATGAAGTGTGGCTGTTGTCTGTGGTGATGGGAAAGTTAGGGGGAGGACAGGGTTTGAGTGGGAAGGTGAAGAGTTCTGTTTTATATATTGAGAGAGTGGTGTCAGCAGGACATCCAAGTACTGATTGATGTACTGAAGGCAGGAAGAAATGCAAGACTAAAGCAGAGAGAACTGGAGAGGACTGAAGAGGACTGGAGAGGAAGACTTGAAAATCATCAGCAAAGTAATGGCAGTGACCAAATGACTTGTCCTAAGAGAGTGGATATAGATGAAGAATAAGCAGCGTGGCCTAATGAACAGAGCACGGGACTGGGAGTCAGAAGGACCTGAGTTCTAATGTTGGCTCCTCCTCTTGTCTGCTGTGTGACTTTGGGCAAGTCACTTTGCTTCTCTGGGCTTCAGTTACCTAATCTATAAAATGGGGATTAAGACTGTGAGCCCCATGTGGGACAGGGACTTTGTCCAACTTGATTTTCTTATATCCACCCCAGTACTTAGTACAGTGCCTGGCACATAGTAAATGCCTAACAAATGCCATCATTATTATTGTAATGGGGCCCAGAACTGAGCTTTGAGGGACCCCCATAGCTAGGGGGTAGGAGGCATTAGCAAAAGATTCTTAGAAAGAACTACGAGAAGCAATGTGGCTTAGTGGATAGAAAATGGGCATGGAAGTTGGAAGAACATGGGTTCTAATCTCAACTCTACCACTTGTCTGCTGTAGGACCTTGGGCAAGTCACTTAAACTCTCTGTGCCTCAGTTACCTCAACTGTAAAATGAGGATGAAGACTGTGAGCCCCATGTCTCCATATGGACTATGAAGTGGGACAGGAA
The DNA here is from genome assembly GCF_004115215.2 of Ornithorhynchus anatinus. Classification (NCBI taxonomy): domain Eukaryota; kingdom Metazoa; phylum Chordata; class Mammalia; order Monotremata; family Ornithorhynchidae; genus Ornithorhynchus; species Ornithorhynchus anatinus. Next base: position 49,067,024 of record NC_041728.1, on the reverse strand, counting down.
CTATGTCCAACCTGATTAACTTGTATCTATTCCAGTTCTTAGAACAGTGCTTGGCACATAGTAAGCACTTAAGAAGTACCATAATAATTATTATAATTACTACTAGTAACTACTGGAGAGATGGGAGAACAACCAAGAAAGGACAGTGTCTGTGAAACCAAGGGCATTCTTCAGTTTCACATGAAACATAATTATCCCTCTTTACCCCTACTCCCTCTTCCTTCTGCATTGCCCTTTAAACACTTGATTCATCCAACCCACAACAATTATGTTGTCCATAATTCATGTATTTATTTATTGATATTAATATCTGCCCCCTCTCTGGAATGAAATTTCTTTAATATTAATGATAATGATAATAATAATGATAATATTTAAGTGCTTACTATGTGTACTTAGTGCTGGAGTAGATACAAGGTAATCAGGTCCACGTGAGCTTGTAACTTGAGTAGGAGGGAAACAGGTATTTAATTCCCATTTTGCAGATGAGGGAACTAAGGCACAGAGAAGTTAAGTGACTTGCCCAAGGTCACATAGCAGACAAGCTGTGGAGCTGGGATTAGAACCAAGGTCCTCTGATTCCCAGTCCATGCTCTTTCTATTTTCTAGGTCACTATATTTCTCTGTGAGCAGGAAATGTGTCTACCAGTTCTGTACTGCAGACAGTAAGTGCTCAATAAAAACCATTGATCAACTGATTGATTGAAAGGAAACTGCACTAAGAAAGTTGATTAGACATGAAGGAGAGCTCTTTGAAGGAAATGATGACTAAACAGAGTAGGAAGATGAGGGAGACTGTGGAATCCTCTTTCTCTAGTAAGGCGAGATAAACCAGCTGCTTTGGTGCCCTTCCTCAGAGGTAAGAGATTGGAAAAATTGACCTGGAGTTATTGGATTCTAATTAAAGATACCCACACTAGTATTGTTAAGTAAAATTCAAAGACAAGTTGCCCTTTAAAAGTCTGGTGATAAAAGCCTTGAAACGTAAAAATTTTCTCCGGATATTGTTGGTCCTTTTCCTTTTGAGTTTGAAGGCAAATTTCTTCCTGCCAGTCTTTTCTACGCTGAATAATTCTCTGCATATGCATTTACTGTGAATAAACCAGGCAGATTAGTATAAAGCATTTTCAGGCCTCCCGTAAGTTTATACATATTATATTTACTGGACTACCTTTCCCCTTGACTACCATCCTGAACTACCCAGCCAGAACACATTATAGACATTTACTTAGCAGGTAATATAATACACTTTTATTTAGACCCATGTTTAAGCAAGCAAACTGAGATTCAGTGAGTAGCAAATCTCAGTGACTTGGGACAGCTACCCCCAAAATTATCTGGCATAGCTGTTTTCATTTCTGAGGGAGATTCTTTTCCCCCTCCTTCCTAAGGCTGGCATGAACTCCGGTTGAATGACTTGTGAGGCACAGAGCCCATGGGAAGACATCATTGTGTGGTAGGTCTCCTAAGCTACTGGAGTCAGTATCAAAACCGGGAAAATAATGAGCTGGGTAATTATTCAGTCAGCAAAAGGCAAAACTAAATCTGCCTTTCCAAATGGCCCTAATGAGTTCTATTGAGCCCTCTGTTAATCAGGTGGAGAGAGAGCACGGCTCTGGAAATCAGGTGACCTATGTTCCAGTCCCAGTCCTGCAAGGAGAGAGAGCCGGCTGGGGCTATGCTTTCAATAGTGAAAATTTACGACTGGAGAACCGCATAGGATATTTCTTCAGCAGAAATCCTGAAAAATGGCTAACCTGAAGGGCAGAGGCTGTAGTGGCTGCCAAGGCAACTGCCTGATGAACTATGGTGCTAGACAGCCGAGCGTCAGCACTGGAGTGCAGTCACTTCACACCTAAATGAGCCTTCGATTTAAAACCTTTATGGCACTTGTCCAAGTCCTGCAACCCTCCTGGCTACTCGTTTATTGCACTATGCGCCCCAGCAGGCACTTGATGGGCAGGGAAGAGTGTCACTTGCCAAACCACTAAAACGAGAATGATTTCCTTCAAGCAGATGCCCAGTCCTGAAGTCTCAGGGTTGGTTCTTTTTGTTTTTTTTTTTTTTAAATGGTATTTGTTAAGCATCTACTATGTGCCAGTCACTGTACTAAACACTGGGGTAGACACAAGCTAATCAGGTTCGACTCAGTCCCTATCCCACATTGGGCTCACAGTCATAATCCCCATTTTACAGATGGTATAACTGAGGCACAGAGAAGTGAAGTTCCTTGCCCAAGGCCACACAGCCAACAATTGGAGGAGCCAGAATTAGAACCCAAGTCCTTCTGACTCCCAGACCCCTGCTCTATCCACTAGGCTACCTGCCATTCAGACTGTGAGGTGTCACATTAACCATATGATGATAAGGAAGATTTTGTAACCTCATCTTTGTGATTACATTTTCATACAGAAATCAACCAGTGGTATTTATTGACCACTTCTTGTATGCAGAGCACAGTGCTAAGCATTTAAGCAGTACAATACAACAGAGTTGGTAGACTCGTTCCCTGCCCACAAAGAGTTTACATTCTAGAGGATGAGATATACATTAAAATAAATTAGAGAGAGAGTAAATAGGAGTTTCCAGTACTCTACCAGTCTTGGCCAGGAGAGTGTGAGTCAAACAGAGGCTTACCCTTCCATTCCTAGCAAGTGAAAAGCAATCTGCTACACACATCAAAACTTACCTGAACTGGGCAACAGTGGCATGGGAGAGAGTTGAGGGTGTAGACTCAGGTTTACTGCAAGGAAGATGGCAATGATAAACCACTTCTGTATTTTTACCAAGAAAACTGTATGGGTACACAACCAGAATGATTGCAGATGGAGATGGGGTGTTCTTGGAGAAGGTGGTCATGGAGTCGCTATGGGTCTGAAACTATTTGACAGAATAAGGATATGTATTTGAGTGTTGTGGAGTGAGGGTAGGGTTGATCTAAAGTGCTTTAAGAGTACAGATCCAAATGCATAGGTGATGGCGAAGGGAGAGTGAATACAAAAAATGAAGGTTTTGTCAGGGAAGTCCTCTTAGAGCTAATATGATTTTAGGAGAGCTTTGAAATTGGGGAGAGTGGTGGTTTGTCAATTTTGAATGGAGGAATTCTAAGTCAGAGGAAGAATTTGGGCAAGGAGGAGTTAGTGTCGAGATACACAAGTTCATGGTACAGTGAGTAGATTGGTGTACAGTAAGTCAGGTTTGCAGGTTGGGTTGTAGTAGGAGATCAGAGAGGTAAAATAGGAAGGAGAGAACTGATTGAGCACCTTAAACCTGAAAGTAAGGAGTTTCTGTTTGTGGAGATGGATGGGAAATAATTGGTAGCTTTGGAAGCCTGGGACTGAGGGGACATGGATTGAATGGTCTTGAATGAACCCAAATGGGGCTCACAGTCGTTTCTGGAGATTTAAGACCTTGGGTGGTTTGAGTAAGGTTTTGAAAAGAAAATATTATTAAAAAACCAGAAGAGGTTTTTGGGGGCTGAAGAGCTACTTTTTTCAGTTTCTAATAAAACTTTTGAAAATCAATACATGTGACTTTGCTGTCAAAGAAAAGGACATTAATAAATAGATCAAGGCCTATACACTAAAAATGTGACAACAGCAACAGAGGGAGGAGGGCATGTTGGAATTGCAGTAATTCCCAGAGAATTGAATCAGGGCTATCAAACTGATTCTATTTCGGAATGGCAACAGTGTTCTTTTATAGAATGTTGTTCTTCAGCCTCTTCTCAAAAAGAGATGATGTGATAAAGAAAAGACGAAATTGACTTCTTAGTGAATTTTGGCATGAGAAAGCAAAGTTGCAAAACACATTTACTCATGAAGAATCTAACATTACGTTGTTCTTGATTTTTTCTGCCATATAAAATTGCTATCTGCAGACATTTCCTTTAATCAGTTATATGTCAGTTATATATGGATATACAGAGAGATGTAGGTGTTAAGTAGGCAGAAATACAGATTGATAGGTAGATAGCTATCTACATTGATATGTAGTGCCCTTCCTTCTTTATTTATTTGTATTCTTGCTGAACCCATTTCCATGGATTATAATAATAACCACTGTGGAATGTGTTAAGTAATGATGATGGTATTTGTTAAGCGCTTACTATGCACCAAACACTGTTCTCAACCAACGGTCAGTCAGTGGCATTTATTGAGCATTTACTATGTGCAGAGCATTGTACAAAGCTCTTGGAAGAGTAGAATATAAAAGGTTGGTAGACCCAACAACAAAAGGTTGTTAATGAATTGTACATCGCCTTGATTCTATTTAGTTGCCATTGTTTTTACGAGATGTTCTTCCCCTTGACGCTGTTTATTGCCATTGTTCTTGTCTGTCCGTCTCCCCCGATTAGACTGTAAGCCCGTCAAACGGCAGGGACTGTCTCTATCTGTTGCCGACTTGTTCATCCCAAGCGCTTAGTACAGTGCTCTGCACATAGTAAGCGCTCAATAAATACTATTGAATTGACCCGTTCTCAGCCTACTGTGAGCTTACAGTCTAGTGGGGGAGGTAGACATTAATAGAAATAAGTAATATAGAGACAGGTAATGTGGGGCTGAGGGTGGGGTGAATACTAAATGCCCAAAGAGTAGAGATCCAAGTGCATTAATGATGCAGAAGGGAAAAGGAATCAGGGGAAAGAAGGCTTCACAGGGAAAGAAGTCTTCACTGGGAAAGGCCACTTGGAGGAAATGCAATTTTAATCAAGTTCTGAAGGTGGGGCGAGTGGTGATCTAGTGTATATGGAGAGCGAAGGCGTTTCAGGCCAGATGGCGGATGTTGGAAACAGGTTGGCAGCAAGATATATGAGATGAGTACCAAGCTGGTACTAGAGGAGCAAAGTGTGTGAAGTGTGTCAAGCAGTGTATGAAGCACTGGGGTAGAAAAAAATAATCAGGTAGGATACAGTCCCTGTCCCACATGGGATTCACAGGCTAACTAGGAGGGAGAACTTGTATTGACTCCCCATTTCACAGTTGAGGAAGCAATTCAGGGCATGAATCTGGTGTCAGTGGCAAATATTCTGGCATGATAAAAAGTCACTTCCAGCAAGAAATTCCTATATTTTGCTGTAAAGGAAACAATAACCATCTGGTTCCATCTCCGTCAATCAATCAAGGGTATTTATTGAACACTTACTATGTGAAGAGCATTCCATATTACCATTTCCCTCCTTGACTACTGCATCAACCTCCTTGTTGACCTCCCTGACCCCTGTCTCTCCCTTCTCCAGTCCAAATTTCACTCTGCCTAGATAGTTTTTTCTAAAAAAAAATAATCATGCCATTTGTCCCCACTCCTCACAACCTGCTAATGATTGTCCATCCACCTCTCCATCATAGAGAAAGAGAAACTCCTTACCATTGTCTTTAAAGTTCCCTCTTTCCTGATCTCACTAATCCCCTACTGCAACCCAATCCACACCCTTGGCTGTTCTAAAGCCAACCTACTTGCTGTACCTACATCTTATCTACTGCTTGCCCACATCCTTCCTTAGACCTGGAATTCCCTCTCACTTCATATTGCACAGAACACCACTCTTCCCATCTTCAAAACCCTCCTAAATTCATACCTCTTCCAAGAGGCTTATCCCGACTAAACCCTCATTTTCCCTACCTGCTGTCTCCTCTGCATTGTTTAAGCAATTGATTATGAACCCCTTAAGTACTTGGATATTCTCCACAATGTTTATGTATATATCCTTGTACTCTACTATTTCCCTCTATTCCTAATTGTAATTTATGTTAACTTCCATATCACCCGTAAACTGTTTATGTGGGCAGAGATTGGTTCTTCCAATTCTTTTGTATTGCACTTTCACAAGTTTTTAATACAGTGCTCTGTACACAGTAAATTCTCAGTAAGTACTGCGGATTGATAGTCCGTTCAGGCTGATAAGGTTCTGATGCCTTCACTGCTAAAATCACTTTCACTTAGTTCTCCCTACAGTCAATCACCTATCTTCCGTCTATCTATTGTATTTACCTCTGATGGTGCTTCTCCATCTTATCTGTCCTATATATCCTTGAGGGGTGGAATTACCCACTTGATTGTTTTCACTGTTCTTTGGATCCAATATGCTAATGGTTAAATAGTAGTAACTATGAGTAATGGTTTAACTGAGTTGAATAGTGATAGCACTGCATAACTAGCTCAAATACATCTTCTCAGACTAGGGAGGAGGGTACAGTGGTATAAACTGAGATCATTTTAGAACTACAAAATTCATCTTCACTGACCTTTGTAGTTGTGATGTAGGGTCAAGGATCTGGCAAAATACTCATCTGTTTGGGTCACTGGTACATAAAACAAAACAGAAAAATCATGCAAGAAATGACTTAGCATTGAATCATTCCATTATCATATGCTCATTTACTGATATGCCAAGGAGCTTCCAAATTATGTTTTAACCCTAACCATAAAATAAAAATTCTAACTTGAATTCTAAATACAAATTCTTAACCTCATACTAAAACCTAAATGATCCATCCCACACTTACTTTCCTTAAATTTTAAATCTAACCTTATTCTTGATCCTAGTCCCTAAAACTCTAACCCATGCATTGATGATTAAATTGTTCAGGGATGGAAGTGTTGAGTTAGAGAAGCAGCGTGGCTCCGTGGAAAGAGCATGGAATTAGGAGTCAGAGGTCATGGGTTCTAATCCCGGCTCCACCGCTTGTCAGCTGGGTGACTTTGGGCAAATCACTTAACTTCTCTGTGCCTCAGTTACCTCATCTGGAAAATGGGGATTAAGACTGTGAGCCCCATGTGGGAGCTGATTGCCTTGTAGATACCACAGAGCTTAGAACGGTGCTCGGCACATAGTAAGCGCTTAGCAAATACCAAAATTATTATTATTATTATTGACAGTTGAACTTCTATTTTTGACTTAACGTGAAATGCACTTGTCAGTCCTTACTCATTATTTGTTTGATTTTTGACAGTGTGTTATCGGAAACATAACGAGAAGTGAATCTATCATATTGCTTATGTTTTATCAATCACCAGTCACTAAATTCATGGAAATAAAATCAAGGAGGGGAAGACCATTCCGAGACTGAAAAGAAAGTTAATCAAAGTAGAATAAGAATATACAACCCTTATTCAAAATAAAACCTTAGTAATGAATAATGATCAATTTTTATTAAAACAACAACAAGTAATCTGTTTCCCCCTCTAGATTGTAAACTCATTTTGGGCAGGGAATATGTCTGGTAATTCTGTTGTACTGTATTCTCCCAAGTGCTTAGTACAGTGCTCTACTTTGATCAAGTGCTCAATAATATGAATCCTTCATGGAAAGTGGGGGGATGAAAGAGATTTGATTTTAAAATGGCTTGATAATGAGAACAGTAGTAGTCTGCTGTATGTGAAGGGGAAAAGAGTTTCAAGCAGGAGGGAGGGTATGAGCAAGAGGTCAACAATGAGAGAGAAAAGAGTGAGGCACAGAGGATTAGAGGAGCATGGTGTACAAAGTGTTGAAGTGAAGAGAAGCAAGTATATATAGAGGGGAAATAGATAATTGCTTGCCTTAAAGCTGATGATGAGCAGTTTTTGCTAGCAGTGGAGATGGATGAGCCATTGGAGGTTTTTTAGAAGTGGGGAGAAGTGCACAGAATATTTTAGATGATATGGGCATCAGAGTCTACTATGGACTACTGAGAAATGTGGCTTGAGGCAGAGAGATCAGTGAAGAGACTGATGCAGCAACAGAGATGAGATATAACAAAGGCTTGGACCAGGGTGATGGCAGTTTGAATGGAGATGAAGGGTCAGATTCTGAAGAAGTCATGCAGATAGAACCAACAGGATTTAGTGAGTGACTAAATATACAGGTTCAAAGAGAGACATGTTTAGAAGATAATGCCAAGATTGTGGGCTTGGGAGACAGAGAGGATGGTGGTGTTTTCCATAGTAATAGAAAGTTTGGGAGGGGAAGACTTGGGAGGGAAGATGAGAAGTTTCATATAGACATGTTGAACTGAAGACATCGTGGGACATAGAGGTAGAGATGACCTGGAGACAAGGGGAAATATGAAATTACAGAGGAAAGGGGCCAGGGCTGGAGAGGTAGATTTGGAAGTCATTCATGAAGGAAAGGTGGATGAAGCTATGGGAGCAAGTGATCTCCCCAAGGGAGTTGTGTGTGTGGATGGAAAATAGAGGGGAATCCAAAACTTATCCTTCAAAGATTCCCAAAATTAGAGGGTTGGAGGCAGAGGAGGAGCCAGCGAAAGAGACTGAGAAGTAGGAGGAGAATCACTTGGAGACAGGTACATTGTCGGTGAAGGGTATATGTTACTTAAGTCAGATACAGTCCCTGTCCCACATGGGGCCCATAATGCAAGTAGTGGGGAGAACAGGTATTTAATCCCCATATTACAGTGGAGGAAACTGAGGCCCAGACAAGTTAAATGACTTGTTCAAGGTTATACAGCAAGCACTTGGCAGAGCTGAAATTAAAACCCGGGTCCTCTAACTCACAGGCCCATGCTTTTTCCACTAGGCCATGCTACTTCTCATGTTTTTGACAAGCAAGTTCCATTTAGGATCAAAGATATGCTGCTTATGGTTGATGCTGTGCCACAGCCTCCAGACCCAGAAGGCAGCTGCCTCAGTTTCTCACCAGATTTGGGTACATCTGGGTATAGAGATTGCAGGAGTCAGAATAAGGGAGACCCATGAGCATCTGCAGATGTGGTTGCAGCCACAACAGCTAGTTTTATTGTAAAAGTTGCAACAGAGAAAAGCATCAACCAATTAATCGAGGATCTCCACAAGATCACCAGTACCTCCTGGTTAGCATGGACCCAGGGCAATTTGTTAGGGGAAATACCTCCAAAGGGGTGCATCTGGCATCAGGAAAAGCATGAAGCCATAAGTAAAACCAAACTGCTGTTCAGGGAAGGGGAATACTCACAAAAACACCAGAAAACTGTGAGCTGGAATTCCATGATCATCCCAACACAAGTCTGCAGGAGCCTCATAAGCTCTTTGGGAAGGGTGGAGGGAGGGAAATGGATCACTGAGAGCCAAGAGTTATGGTAGCTTCTAATTGGTTGGCTACAGAAGAGTGCACCCTATTTTTGAGGAACTTGAAACTGCATGGGCAGAAGCAGAATGTTTACCCCATGAGCAGGTGATTGAGCAAGCCCGTAAGGCCATGCCTACATGTTCCTTACAGGGTCTTGAAATGGAGGCTTCTCTAAAATGCAGTCAGTCTTGTCAAACTAGCACTTGGTAACTGCTGCAATCTTCACCACCCATGGCAGCCAGCTATTTTTCAGGAACCCAGCAGACCCTGCCCGGCTTGTGGACTTCCCTAGATCTTTCTTTGGTCAGAAACTTTCACCACCTCTAGCCTAGCTCTAGCAGGCATTCCCCTACTTGCACAGGAGGAACCAGAGCTCTAGCCACCAGATTCCCAGTGCCAAGTAGGTGTAGCCCATTGTGGGCAGAGATCATGTCTACCAACTTTGTTGTATTGTACTCTCCCAAATACTTAATACGGTATTCTGCACACAGTAAGTTCTTTGTAAATATCACTGATTGATAGTAACCACAGTGAGTTGTATTAGCAGTAAATTCTTGACCACAATTCAGTTGGTAATCAATCAATCAATGGTATTTATTGAGCACTCACTGTGTGCCAGCACACTGTATTAAGCAATTGGGAGAGTACAATATAAGAGAGTTGTTAAACATGTTTCCTGCCCAAAATGATTTTTTAGTCTAGACGGGGAGACACAGACAATTCCTCAAATAAATTATGGATATGTATGTGAGTGCTGTGGGTCTGAAGGAGGGGTTTATAAAGGGCACAAATCCAAGTTAAAGTATGAAGCAGAAGGGAGTAGACAAAGGGGAAAAAAGGGGTTAATAACGGAAGGCCTGATGGAGGAGATGTGCTTTTAATAAGATTTATTGCTCACACAATTGCACCACTCTTGGCTTAATTTTGGTAACCCCCAGGTGTACTGGGCGGGACCGGAACCTGCGTAGACTACCTGTACCCCTTGTATTGATAATAATGGAATACTGAAGAAAGAGGTCGATAAGTCCAGGTTGATAGTTTATTTAGAGTGGAACACAGGGAGGCTTACCCACGGAACAGTCCATGGCGGCCGGTGGACTTGGAGAGATCACACCGCACCCTCCTCCTGCATGCACTGCCTTATATCCCCTCTGGTGTGCCAAGAATAAAGGGGCCCTGTATGGGTGGAGAGGAGGGAGGCATCGGCCACCTGGCTCAATGCTCCCTTCGAGATATCTCTGGGGCCCCAAGATTCACAAGGTGGTATGTCCTTGACAGTCGTTCACCGTACTGTCTTGTTGCTGCTGTGGGGCCTCCTTCCTCCGGCAGGTCCATCTTCCTCCCAACCGGGGTTGACACTATGCCAGTGCTGTGCACTTAATGAGGCAGGATGGAGCAGGGGGTCAGCCTTGATTGTGCTAGCCCAAATGTTTCCCATGGAATCTGACCATACACCAGGGAAGTGCTGTTTTGCCGGAAATTCCATCTAGCAATAGTGGCAGGCAGGAGAAAAGAGAAGAAAAGAAATAAAAAGAAGGGAAAAGGTAAGAGGGCATTTAAGACTGCTTCTCTTCTGTTTCACTCTTCCAAATGTTGCATGAAATAGGCACATCCTTACTATGTTGTCTACTCCACTGTATCTCCCAAGAGCTTAATACAATGCTCTGGACAGAGTTCAGCACCCACATAATTGACTCAAAAGGCTATTATTTTTTGTATCTGGGACACAAGGCAGAAGGGACTCTAGAATGTTCTGTTTTGGCAACTAATTTGGTTGGTATGAAAGTGACTTCACCCTCCTTCCAGAGTATTTATTGATTATCCATCTGAGGCTGCTGTTAAATTCATGAGAGGATCATTCAGGAAATGTTGACCTATTTTTATAGCTTATCAAGTTCTAGTTCCCTTCAAGCATTAAAGATTATAATGGCTTCCAATGCCTAATTAAACAATTTACTAGAATAAATATGTTGGATTAAAACACCCTAATAACTTCCTCTTCCCTATGTATCTGCGTCCATGGAAATGGTAAAAGATCATTAGCACAAGCACATATCAAGGGATTTTTCATGCTTCCAACAGCAAGCTGCTCTTAAGCAAAGCTACCTTTCACTTCTTTATAATACTAATGAACTTCTATGATTTGAGGAAGACAATTGATAAAGTTGACAATTGGACATAGTTATAATTCTCTAAACAAGTTACAATGGATTTAGGTTTATTTTTAACTGTAGTGCACCCATTTACCCTACAGATTAAACAAGGGTGATCTATTAAGTAGATTTCAAGATTGATGTAACTATGAAATGTAACAGTGAAAGTGTAAACTAACAAACAATTACTAGGCAATTGCTGAATTTATGTTAGAAATTATTAATAATAGTAATGGTATTTATTAAGTGCTTACTATGTGCCAGGAACTGTACCAAGTGCTGCAGTGGATATGAGCAAATGGGGTTGGACACAGTCCCTATCCCACACGAGGCTTACAGTCTCAATCCCCATTTTATAGATGAGGAAACTGAGGCATAAAAAAGTAAAGTGATTTGCCCAAGGTGACATAGAAGGCAAGTGGTGGAGCTGGGCTTAGAACCCATGACCTTATGACTCCCAGGTCTGTGCTCTATCAACTAGGTCATGCTGTTTCTCAGCCTTAAAATAAGACTAAGATACATATGATACAAATAAAGATACAAATTAAGATACATATATCATTTAGGACCTCTTTAACTAGGCTATTGCCAAGGAAAAAAATTATTTTACTCAATTTGAGTTTCACTTGAGAATAACTAAGGTAACAGATTCTGTACAGTTAGAGAAGCCTTACTCTTTGCTATTCTGTTGTTAGTTAATAAGTGACATTGGGACTGAGGATACTTTAGTCCTCATTTTCATCTAGGTGTGCTCAGCTTTGATGATGATGATGGTATTTTTGTTAAGTGCTTACTACGTGCAAAGCACTGTTCTAAGTGCTGGGGGCGATACAAGCTGATCAGGTTATCCCACGTGGGGCTCACAGTCCTAATCCCCATTTTTTACAGATGAGGAAAATGAGGCACAGAGAAGCTAAGTGACTTGCCCAAAGTCACATAGCTGACAAGTGGTGGAGCCGAGATTAGAACCCATGACCTCTGACTCCCAAGTCCATGCTCTTTCCACTGAGCAATGCTGCTTCTCAGTATCTTTGAAAGATGTTTCACTCCAATTCATCCTTCAGGATTAACTCAAATATTTCAGAAAGTTTGTAAAATTATTGCCATCCACAATTTCTTAATCTTAAATTGTTGGCACATATTACTTTGTATTATAATCTTCCTCCTACTTAGATTGTGACCCCCATGTGGGATAGAGACTGTGTCCAACCTAATTAATTTGTTATCTACCTCAGCTCTTAGAACAGTGTTTTACATATAGTAAATTGATAAAGTTGACAAATACCTTAAAAAAATTCTAGATGTTAAAAATATCTTCAATCAGTTGTATTTACTGAGTGCTTACTGTATGCAGAGCACCTGTACTAAGTGCTTGGGAAATTACAATGAAAAAGAATTGGTTGACACACTTCCTGCTCACAAAGTGTGCATTCTAAAAGGAGAGAACAGATCAACAGGTACTTCATATTCCTTCCCAGGAGTTAGGAGAGTCCCAAAGCCACCTTCCTTCAAATATTTGTCAATACCAAATCAAAAGCATCCATAGATATTCAAGTCCTCTTTCAGAGAAAATATTTGTACCAGTTGAAGGTATTCACAGTGGTTCAAGAAATCCACTGACCCTCAGATAAATCAATGTTATGTCCACAGGCCTCCGAAGCACTATGAATTTGCTGGGCCTTTATTTTTCAGCTATAAAAGCTGTTACCTTTGGCAATACTGATAAAGTATAGAGAGATATAACCTCTATCAAACTTCATGCCTTCAGTGATTTCCAATTCATCATTCAGTGTCTTTCTGTTCACTGTGATGGCTCCCTTCCATCCAACTTTTTAAATTGCATCTGATATTATGGTGCCAAATTCTTGGTCTCCATTTGCTGAGATTGTGGCCACCTGAGCAACTTCCTCAAGGGATGTGACGGTTTTGACCATTTCTTGAGTTTGACACTGACAATATTGACAGCATCAGCCCCTCTTCTGATCTCCACTAATTTGGCACCTTTGCTAACCTTCTCAAAGCTTTCCTTGGCAAGGGAGAGGGCCAGGACCATGGCAGTGGTCATGTCCTCCCAGGCATCTTCGTTTCTGTTGCTGGCAACATCCTGGACTAGCTTGGCACCTGTGTTTTTTAGTCTTTGTCCTTCCAGTTCCACAGCTGTCACAACATCCGTGGTGACTTCGGGTCTTGCCAAATTCTGCTCAATGATCACAGTTTGGTCCCAAGATAATTGTCATGGTTTCGGCCAGCAAGTCCACGCCCTGGAGAATTGGGGCTCAGCCCTCCACTCGAAACTTGGGGTCCTTGGCATACTTTGTGTGAAGTGCAGGGCCAAAGCCCGGGGCACCAGCCTCAGCTGGCAGAGCACAGGGAGCAAGAGCACCATTCCTGTGAGAAGTAGGGCATAGAGCAGTGCAAGTCAGTAGCAGTGAGTGAGAACAAACTCTTGACAGTAAAATGCGGGATTGTTCCTTATACGGGATTGTTCCTTTACTTCTATGATCTTAATTTACTGGAGTAGAAATGAGAAAAAAAAACAAGACAAACAGAAGGGCTTTCAAGAAAAATCTCTTTTCAATTCAATGTCAATTTGGAGGGACTTTATTATGGCATTTCTTAGTAGATAGATATTTTAAAGATCTATTAATTATATGGTGGATAACCTAGACCAATGGAAAATTATGTTAATGGGCATATTGAAAGTCATTAAGAAGCTTTGTAATGCTGTCCATGGAAATGCAATCATTTGTAAATCCATAAATGGTATACACAAGAGATAGAACAGTTATGTGGCAACTTTCATCCAAGATCTGTAGAAAATGCTTTAACTTGTGCAGAAAAGATTTCTTAATTTATAACATTTATCACTTTAGACATTTCCCTCCTCTGAGCTCTTGCCAACTATTGATGTTGGCTGCTGAGAAGTGACTCAGAGTATGATCTTCGGTGAAGATTGCTACTCTGCATTTTTTGATCTGCTTACAAGTTTTATGAAGTTGAAAGTCTTTCTCACAGCAGCAGGAACCAAGGCAAAAGGAGAACAACTTAGCTGAAAACAGAAAGGTAGCAATCCCTACAGAATGTTCTTAGGGATAATTATTAGTTCAACCAGCTTTCCTATAATTCAAGATTTGATTCTGAGAAACTTCCATGTTAAGAAAAGTTTATGTTGTGGTATTTCAGAGTTTCATGCTTCAGACCTAAACACAGAGAAATACACACATGCCATTTCTTCTGACACTATATCATGCCGTAGTAATAATAATAATAACAACAGCATTTGTTAAGGGCTTATTATTTGTGAGGCACTGTTTTAAGGAGTGTAGATACAAGTTCATCAGATTTGACCTAGTGCCTGACCCTCATGGAGCTCACAGTCTTAATCCCCATTTCACAGATGAGGTAACTGAAATACAGATAAGTTAGTGATTTGCACAAGGTCACACAGCAGACAAGTGTCAGAGTCAGAATTAGAACCCAGGTCCTTCTGACTCCCAGGCCCATTCTCTATTTACTAAGCCATGCTGCTTCTCCTAACTAACTTCTCCCTAAACAGGCTCTCACTGTTGGAAGAATGTCCCTAATTATCTATGGGATTCTAACCAAAGTGCATCATGAAAACCTGTATTGTGGCAAAACCTAAGTATGCATTCTGTTATAGATTAGAACTACCAATCAATGGTATTTATTGAGCACTTGCCACTGTACTAGCCACATGGGAAAGTAGAACAGAGTTGGTAGAAACATTCCCTGTCCACAAGAGCTTACAGTATAGGACTAAATTCTTAACCTAACTAACTGCTCATAATGCTGGATAACTAAAACTGAAAGTGATCATTGTTGCTACTTTGTAACAGGAATTTTTTTTAACTGCTTAAAATTTTTTTTTCCTGTCCTTTGGGCTTTTGCGTGCATTTTTTTCTTTTCAGAGCCTCATGTAAGAACTGCTTGGGCAACTTGATATCTGTCTTCTACTCTGCTCACATATTCTATTCAGCTCAGTTGTGTTGCTGTGAGCATTGTTTCAGTATTGTTGAGCAGATGGCATTTTGTTACCAAATTGTTGGAATCTTGTCCTGTTATTTGATGTTGAGTATAGTCTGCAGGATAGCCTTGAAATTATGCTCCCCTTATCAAAGATATGCTGGATGGGATGTTTAGAAAATAAGTGCTAACAGGGGACCCAAATGGCTACTGTGTGGAGAGCTGAAACTGGGGAACCAAAAGCAGGGAGGACAGAGAAAGTTCCTCATGGACACAATAGGATTAAGCCTGAGACAATGTTGTAATCAAGAATGGAGTAGCTTTCTTTTTTGGGAGAAAAAAAGGTTTTGATGGAAAGAGACAGGGTAGTAAAAGAGAAATCAAATCAAGCCAGGCAGTACAAACTTGGATATCACATTGACTTTTTCAACCATACACACACACTATCCTTAGTTGTGAGCCAACATAGCTACATTCACAACATAGATGACCTCCCCATGAGTATCATTTATATATGGCCATTTTTACTGACAAACTGCACTGCTAGCACTATATTTTTACAAGCTCTGCCAGCAAAAAGATGCTATTAGACGTTACCTTTTGTATTGGAATTCTTGCCTATTCTAACCCACATCAAAATGGCAATACTCTACTTTCTTTATCTCTTTGAGAAGATTGTAGGGGGAAAAGAAGTAGAAATATAGTCTTGTAAATTACTTCAGAAGACAGTTCTGTGAAGTGATAAAACCTCTTGCAAAAAAGAAACCCATCATATTATCTAATCATTGCAGAAAAGGGACACAGCACTCCTGATTATATTGAATTTATTTGGCTCAAGAAACTGTAGGATGCACAAACACCGCTGGGCTTCATTTCCTTTCCATTGCCTTTTCAGAAAATGGATAGCATGAACAGTAGAACTGCAGATGTGATGGCAGCCTGCCTGGCTTCCATCCAGTTATATTGCCATCAGCAGTGGTACACCAGTGTATTCATGGAAATAACATCATGATCTAGTGAAAAGGGCACAGGAATGGGAGTCCTCAATTCTAATCCCAGCTCCTTCACTTGCCTGCTGTATGACCTCGGGCAAGTCACTCAATTTCCTTAAACCTCATTTTCTTTGCCTGTAGTGGAAAGAGCACGGGCTTGGGGGTCAGAGGTCATGGGTTCTAATCCCAGCTCTGCCACCTGTCAGCTGTGTGTCTTTGGGCAAATCACTAAACTTCTCTGTGCCTTAGTTACCTCATCTGTAAAACAGGGATTAAGACTGTGAGCCCCATGTGGGACAACCTGATTACTTTGTATCTCCCCAAGTGCTTAGAACAGTGCTTGGCA
Source organism: Ornithorhynchus anatinus (assembly GCF_004115215.2). Taxonomy (NCBI): domain Eukaryota; kingdom Metazoa; phylum Chordata; class Mammalia; order Monotremata; family Ornithorhynchidae; genus Ornithorhynchus; species Ornithorhynchus anatinus. The sequence continues at coordinate 49,050,506 of NC_041728.1, read as the reverse complement.
CATAGTAAGCGCTTAACAAATACCGTTATTATTATTAAAACAGGGATTAAATCTTTCTCCCTCCCCATTAAACTGTGGGTTCCATGTGGGTGAGTGAATGTTTCTGGCCTGATTATCCTGTATCTACCCTAGGTCTTAATATGGGGCTTGGTATTTAATAAGCAAATGATAATAATAATAATAATTGTGGTACTTGTTAAGTGCTTACTATGTGTTTTAGTAGGTAGAGCACGGGTCTGGGAGTCAGAAGGACCTTTGTCACTTGTCTGCTGTGGGACTTGCGCAAGTCACTTCACTTCTCTGGACCTCAATTCCCTCGTATGCAAGATGGGGATTAAGACTGTGAGTCCTTTGTGGAACAGGGATCCTGTCCAAACTGATTTGCTTATATCTACCCCAACACTTAGAACAGTGCTTGACACATAGTAAGTGCCTAACAAGTGCCATCATTATTATCATTATTATTATGTGCCAAGCCCTGTTCTAAGCCCTGGGGTAGATACAAGATCTTCGAGTTAGACACAGGCCCTGACCCACATAGGGTTCACAGTCTCAATCTCCATTTTTACAGATGAGGGAATTGAGGCACAGAGAAGTTACATGATTTGCCCAAGGTCACACAGCAGACTCCTAGATCCATGTTCTATTTATTCACTAGGCCATGCTGATTCTTCCTATACAAGAGACATAATAATAATAGAGAATAGTCATCATCATTTGACCGTAATAATTATCATCATTTATATTATTGTTATGCAAAGAGTTTATAGCCTTTCTCTTCTAGAATCATTCAGTGCTGCTCATAAATATCTTCACCAGTCATTGCAACCCCAATTCTCAATTCAAACTTGATGACAAGAATGTGGAAGTGCTGTCAGAACTTCAGACATGTGCTTTGCATTCCCCTAGTTGAACATCAGTCATTATTTCTAATATAAACCCCATATTACCAGGGGTTTTAAAACTCAGCTGCTCATGCCTGAGTAGAAAATGTTGACTCCAGAGGCGATTAGTTCTGTTGTTTTTCATTTTATCATTTGATTGATGAAAAATGTGTAAGGTGTTCAAGGGACTTTAGAATTTCAGTGTTTCAAATTTATAGGATGCGAAGAGGTTTTCTCTTTAAAAGGACTGTGTAAAGAACAGCTTGTAACATTCACAAAACACCTAGTTCAGGGACTTTATACACATGCTTTTTCAAGCAGTTCTGTGTGAAAGATAAAAGGAGTTCACCCAGTATTTTACCACCAACTACTTGGCTTAGGAATTGGAAAACTCAATGCTTCCCATTAGTTCATAAAGTGCATTGGTGTTATGGGGGACTTCAAAGTGAGAAAATCTTAAAATAAAATGGTATTACAGTTATCTCACCAGCTCTGAGCAAAATGTTCTTTGTTATTTGACAAGCTGTGTTTGGGTCTCCCAATTTTGAGTCATTCCTGCTGAGATCATATTGGGTTTCAACCGTCGTTGAGTATTACTATGTTTTTTCTTAATGTCATAGGTTAAATTGAACATGGCTCTTCCCAAAGTAGAGAAGAAACAGCATAATTCAGACAGTGACAACATGTGTGCAGCATCAGACATAGTGAGTACTACAATATATATTTTCCTGAACTCAGGGTTTTGCAAGAATGCAACCTCCATATTGCATTTTTATTTTGGGATGTATAGACAGTGAAGCTGTTTTTCCTGTTAATGTTAATAAATAGACTTGCTAGTTTGAATTGTAATTAGTACCATTTTCAAAGTAGATACAACTTTGTTTCTTTAACAAACATTTCTTGAGAAAATGTCCCAAATAAATCCATGTTGAAGGCATTCCCAATTCACGTATTGGACAATGATCATGTATATAATAAACACTGGTAAGCATAAATACATTCATTTTTATGCAAATAAATACACACATGTATGTATAATCTTGTTTTTCCTTATGCAAATGTTTGTCCAGGATTAGATATAGAAAAGTCTAAATAAAGATTGAAAACTGCTGGAAACTGCTGGAAAACTGCTGATTGAAATCTGCAGGTACTTGAAACTAGCCTTTTAGCACTTTGTAATCCCTGTTTTCTGCTCATTCTCTTCAAGGTTTTTTTGGATGATATTTACTTTTGACAATCTCTATTTTGTGGAAAGGTCAGGTATTTTATCTTGTGGGTGATTCCATCCTGGGAGACTAAAATGGATGATGAGAAGCCTGAACTATTTCTTCTCCTTTGTTGGAGTCTAAATTCAGTCACATAAGGTGATTGGACTGAGCTATCCTTTTCCCTCTGCTCCCTCTCTGCTTGCCCTCTGCCCTCTGCTCCTCCCCCTTTCCCCTTCCCCTCCACTCAGCTAAGCCCCCTTTCCCTCTACTCCTCCCTCTCCCCGCCTCCCCTCAGCACTGTGCTCATTTGTATATACTTTTTATTACCCTATTTATTTTGTTAATGAGGTGTACATCCCCTTGATTCTATTTATCGTGATTATGTTGTCTTGTTTTTGTCCATCTGCCTCCCCCAGTTGGACTGTGAGCCCGTCATTGGGCAGGGATTGTCGCTGTCTGTTGCCGAATTGTACATTCCAAACACTTAGTACAGTGCTCTGTACATAGAAAGTGCTCAATAAATACTATTGAATGAATGAATGAATGAATTGGAAAAATGGGTTAAGATCCTTAGTAATCCTTTCAGGAAAGTAATTCTTTTGAATTCTAGTCAAAAAAGAGGAAAATGGGAATTGTCCCAATTTCCTCTTTGTCTATTCCCGGGAGACAATTAAGGCACTTGAAAGCATTTGTCTGGTGGGGATAGAGAAGGAAGAAGGATGAGACGTGGACAAATTATTTTTGAAAGATTAGGCTGGAGAGGGTCATGATGATCTGGGAGGAAAAATAAGAGACTTTTCTTAGAGGGAACTTTCAGAAGAATGGAGCTCTGAACAAAGGAACATGAAGAAATCATTTCCTTGGTCTATTTTTTGTTCTACATGCTCTGAGCACTAAATGAATATCATCCAGAGACTGCCAGTGAAAGTAAAACAAACAGGTAAATAGAACATGTAATCCAGCTGGTAAGAATTTACAGTGAAACATACTAGCCTCCTTCCTCCTGCCCCTTCTTAAAAACTCTCCCCTTATTTCTCAGCAGTATCTCAAGAGGAGGTCTCCTGCCTCATCTCAAAATCCTCCTGCTTCAGCTGCATCTCATTCATTCATTCATTCATTCATTCATTCAATTGCATTGAGTGCTTACTGTGTGCAGAGCACTGTACTAAGCTCTTGGAAAGTACGATTCAGCAATAAAGAGAGACAATCCCTGCCCAAACCAGGCTTATCTCCAACACCATCCCTTTACACCTTATCATAGCACTTGTCCCTTCTCATCTTCCCTCCAAAACCATCATCTTCAAACTGTTCATTCTCCAATGGCTTTTTCCCCAGTGCTTTCAAACATGCCAGTGTCCTCCCAATCCTAAAAAAACTCTCCCTTGACCCCACAACTCCCTCCAGTTATTGCCCCATCTCCCTCCTACCATTCCTTTCAAAACTCCTTGAGTGAGTTGTCTAAACTGCTCTCTCCACTTCCCCACCTCCAATTCTCTCTGTGACTCCATTCAATTTGGATTCGATCCCCATCACTCATTCATTCATTCATTCATTCATTCAATAGTATTTATTGAGCACTTACTATGTGCAGAGCACTGTACTAGGCACCTGGAATGTACAATTTGGCAACAGATAGAGACAATCCCTGCTCAGTGACAGGCTCACAGTCTAAATGGGGGAGACAGACAGCAAAGCAAAACGGAACAAAACAAAAACAAGACATCATCATCAAGATGGTAATAGAATCAAGGAGATATACACCTTATTAACAAAATAAATAGGGTAAGAAATAATATTTGCAAATGAGCACAGTGCTGAGGGGAGGGGAAGGAGAAAAAGCAAAAGGTGGGGGGGAAAGGGAAGGGAGGGGAGCAGAAGGAAGGGGGTGCTCAGTCTGGGAAGGCCTCCTGGAGGAGATGAGCTCTCAATAGGGCTTCGAGAGGGGAAGAGAGTTAGTTTGATGGATATGAGGAGGGAGGGCATTCCAGGACAGCAGTAGGACGTGGGCCAGGGGGTCAATGGCGGGATAGGCATGAATGGGGGACCGTGAGGAGGTGAGCGGCAGAGAAGCGGAGTGTAGGGGGTGGGCAGTAGAAAGAGAGAAGGGAGGTGAGGTAGGAAGGGGCAAGGTGATGGAGACCCTTGAAGCCTAGAGTGAGAAGTTTTTGTTTCACTCGGAGGTTGATAGGCAACCACTGGAGGTTTTTAAGAAGGGGAGTGACATGCCCAGAGCATTTCTACAAGAAGATGAGCCGGGCAGCAGAATGAAGAATAGACTGGAGCGGGGAGAGACAGGAGGAAGGGAGATCAGAGAGGAGGCTAAAGCAATAATCCAGTCGGGATATTATGAGACCTTGTACCAGCACGGCAGCAGTTTGGATGGAGAGGAAAGGGTAGATCTTGGCGATATTGTGAAGGTAAGACCGGCAGGTGTTGGTGACAGATTGGATGTGTGGGGTGAATGACAGAGCAGAGTCAAGGACAACACCAAGGTTGCGGGCCTGTGAGATGGGAAGGATGGTCATGCCGTCCACAGTGACGGAAGTCAAGGAGAGGACAGGGTTTAGGTGGGAAGATAAGGAGCTCAGGGGAAGATGCGGAGCTCACTCCACAGCAACCTCCCCTTCAAAGTTCACCAATAATTTCCTCCTTGTCAGATATAATGGCTTCTACTCCTTCCTAATCCTCTTAGACCTCTCAGCTGCCTTCAACATTGTGGAGCATCCCTTTTTCCTTTGAAATGTTGCCACCAACCTCTCATCCCCAACCTCTCACCCACATCTTGCCTTTGGCCTGAAATGGCCTTCCTCTTTGAATCTGATGGACTTTCACTCTTCCCACCTTCAAAGGCTTATTAGATGTACTTCTCCTCCACCAGATTTTCCCTGACTCATTTAATCTTCTCCCATTGTCTTCTGTGTCACCTTTGCACTTGGATTTGCACTCTCTATTCACCCCTCCCTCAACCCCATAGCACTTGTGTACATATTCATAATTCATTTATTTATCTTAATGTCAGTCACCCCCTCTAGACTGTAATCTCATTGTGGGTAGGGAACATGTCTACCAACTCAGTTTTACTGCAATCTTCCAAGCATTTAATACAGTGCTCTGCACACAGTAAGCACTTAATATATATGTTTGATTGATTGGCAGAGGTACTACTAGGTTGGTCATTCACCTAGGCACATACCAAACAGTCTGGCTTGCAGCTAATCTACCTCTGTAACAGTTTGGACTCAGTACTGGATGCCTTTATGGTCAGTATTTTTATTTTCTAGACTGGAAGCTCATTGTGGGCAGGGAATGTGTCTGTTTATTGTTATATTGAACTCTCCCAGATGCTTAGTACAGTGCTCTGCACACAATAAGCTCTCAATAAATATGATTGAATGAATGTATGAATATTTTCACCATTCACTGTTTACCCCATGCCTTAGATCCTGCCACTGAGTTCTAGTCTGTGTTCAGCTGGACCTAGGAGTGTAATGTATGGGCTTTGGATAAAATGAAGTGGTCAAGGGTCACTCTAGAGAAATGGTCTAAGTTCAGGGGGCTTCAGGTGTTCTTCCATACACCTAGTTAAAATGAACCCACATTGGATATATGCATAATTGTAATAAAGCATTTATGTAGGGGGTAATCTCGAGAAGCAGCATGACTTAGTGGAAAGAGCTCAGGGTTGGGAGTCAGATTGTTGGTTTGAATCCTGTCTTTGCCACTTGTCTGCTATGTGACCCTGGGCAAGTCTGTTCATTCATTCAATAATATTTATTGAGCACTTACTATGTGCATAGCATTGTACTAAGCGCTTGGAATGTACAAATCAGTAACAGAAAGAGTCCCTGCCCTTTGATGGGCTTACAGTCTGTTGCCTTCTCTGGGCCTCAGTTCCCTCATCTGTAAAATGGGGACTAAGACTGAGAGCCCTACGTGGGACAACCTGGTAACCTTATATCTTCCCCAGCCCTTAGAACAGTGCTTGGCACATAGTAAGCATTTAACAAATACCATCATTATTACCAAGTGCTTAGTATAGTGCTCGGCACACAGTAAGTGTTCGATATTTACAATTGAATTAATTTACTGAGATAATGGGGGAAGAAGACATCAGATTTCATGCCAAAGGGGAAGCCCTACTTTTCTTCAAAAAACAATTAGGGAGGCTTCACAAGTAAGGCAGTATCTCAGGAGCCATTGCATGTTAGAAGGGAGCTGGAGGGGGGGAATGGGAACTGGGTATGAATCTGAAGCAGGGATGGGATAAAAGGAGCAGTGAGTAAATTTGGGAGGAGCAAACAAGAGAAGGGAGACAAATGTATGGAATCAATCTAGGGGTTCCACGTTAAGGACTATAAACTAGATGAACTTGGAAATCACTGGAAGGAAGGTCAGATAGGACAGATCATTTTAGAGGTAAAATTGAAGTTCTAAGGGAAAGGATAGGTCAATCCTACAAATGGGCAATCTGGAAACCAGGAGCTTGGAATAATCATGGCAAAAGAAGACTAAGGCTTGGACGAGGGACAAATTGGAGGGATGGAGAAGAGAAAAATGCAGGTGATTTCAGAGGTTGTATTTCTCTCTCTGGTGGGGAATAAACGAGTAAAACTGAGAAAGAAACAAGTAACTAATTCACCCCTGAACAACTGTTGAAAACGTCATCCATTACCCAAACGAATGGGGAGTGAGCGAGCAAAAGGGGGAGCTTGGAGTTTGTCAGGATTACTCTAAGAAAGTCTCATGGCTTGGACTTATTAAGAGTAGAAATGATGACGCACTGACAATCAGAATACCAAAACAATCTCAGCTTTCCCCAGGAGCAGTCACTATGGTTTTTTGCTTTTTGTTTATTTTCAATCTGGTGTTGCAGAAAAAAAAACAACTTGTTCTGTTCTAAGCAACTTAGAAATGAATTGTGAAGTCCCTGACCCCTACTCTAGGCATAGCTGCTTTGTTTGGCATTTGTTCAATTGATACAAATTGATACATTTTTTCTCTCCCTCATTTCACCAAACTGTTTGTTAGAAAGTAAAATAAAAAAAATTCTTCCCTCTGGAAATCAAGCTGATTTGCCTTCTTCTACTGCATTGCAATAAAAAAGGAAGGGGACAAGAGACTTATTTAGATCTTCCAAAGTGTTTTCAGTCTACAAAGCACAATCTCCTAATACCCTGCACATGTGAGAACTAAGCTAGGAAATTAAATGAAGGGAAGGACTTGAGTGTGTAATCTGAATTCACCTCACAGCATTGTCTTAACAGATGCGCTTGTAGATAGAGGATAATAGAAGCTTCTAAAATGGAAATGCTCATGGCTCAAATCACTGAGGCCCCATTCTCAATTTTTTGTAATAACAATGGTGATGGAGATGGCAGTGTCTTTGGCGATGGCATAGTTTCCCCTGCTGCTCTCTCTGGGGGTGGGGGACACCTCATTTTCATATGCTCCTCTGGACACACTGGCAAAGGGGGAAGTGTTGGCTTTCTTCTTGTGATCCATTGCTACTTTGCCAAAATTCTACTTCCCCCATTACTTTCTTTCCCTTTCTTCGAAACCCATATATCCACCTCTGCCACCCACTCCAGATTCTAGTAAAGGTCATCTACCAACCCCCAGGTTCCACCTCCAACCTTTTCAACCATTTTGATCCCTTTCTCTAATATTCCTTCTCTCTTCCTCTATCCCTACATTGGTCCTTGGGGACTTCAGTATCCACATAAATGTTCCTGATAACCCTTCCACTGCCTGCTTTCTATCACTCCTCAACTCCACAAATATCCTACTCCACCCCTCCTCACCCACTCACCAACTTGGACACACATTCGATCTCATCATCTTTAGCCACTGAACAATGTCTACCCTTACCAATTCTGAAATCACTCTATCTGACCACAACTTCCTCACCTGACTTCTCTTTCACAACCTCCTTCATGCAAATCTGTGCTGTTCCTACCCAGAGACCTTGGGTCTTTTGACTCCATTCAATTATCTCAATTCATCATGCCCCATTTAGCCAATTAACTGAAAGTTCCTTCCCTTGATGGCCAAATTGATGCTTTCCACACCACCTCTCTACTGGACTCAATTAACTCTCTCCTCTATCCCTTTGCCAATCTTGTACCACTAACCCACAACTTTGGATCACCTCCACAGTCCGCTTACTTCACTATTGTGCATGAGCCACTGAGCACTGCTGGCAGAAATCTAGATATCAGGCTTATCTCTTCCACTTCAAGTTTATCTTTGTGTGCTTTAACTCTGCCCTCTCCTCTGCCCAGCAAAATTATTTCTCTATCCTCATTGACACCCATGCCCATTGCCCTTGCCAGTTGTTCCAGACATTTTACTCTCTGCTCAAACCCCCTTCCTGCTCCCCCCACCTCCCCAATCCCTTGCCCTAATGATCTGCCCACCTATTTTATTGAGAAAATTGAAACCATCAGGCATGATCTACATAAGATCTCCCCTGGCCCTCCTTAGTCCCTCACCACTCCTGCCAATTCTTCAACTCTCCACCTTTCCCAGCAGTATATCAAGAGATCTCCTGCCTTCTCTCAAAATCCACCTGCTCCACCTGTGCATCTGACCCCATCCCTTCACATCTTAACAAAACAGTTGCATCCTCTCTTCTTCCCTTCCTATCTTCAACTGTTTGCTCTACAATGGCTTCTTACCCACAGCTTTCAAACATGACCATGTCTCCCCTATCTTAAAAAGCAACAACTCTCCCTTGACTCAGTGGCTTCTTCCAGTTATCACCCAATGTGCCTCCTACCATTTCCCTCCAATCTCCTAGAGTGAGTTGTCTAGACCTACTGTCTCAAGTTTTTCTCTTCCATTCTCTCCCTGACCCCTTCTGATCTGGCTTCCATCACCTTCACCCCAAAGAAATAGCCCTCTCAAAGGTTAGCAATGAGAGCTAGGCACATAGAAAGTGCTTAACAAATACTACAAAGACAAATCACCTCCTTGCCACATCCATGTATTCAATTGCATTGTGCTCTTACTTTGTGCAGAGTACAGTACTAAGTGACTGGGAGACTACAATACAACAATAAGCAGTCACATTCCCTGCCTGCTACGAACTTACATTCTAGAGCCAGGAAAACAGACATTAATAGAAATAAATTCCAGATATGTACATAAGTGCTGTTGGGCTGGGAGGAAGTACAAAGGGAGCTAGTCAGGTGGAACAGAAGGGAGTCGGAGGAGAGGAAAGGGGGGCTCAGACAAGGAAGGCCTCTTGGAGGAGATGTGCCTTCAATAATGCTTTGAAATAGGGGAAAGTAATTGTCAGATTTGAGGAGGGAGAGCATTTCAGATCAAAGGCAGCATGTGGGTGAAGGGTTGACAGTGAGTTAGAGAAGACAGAGGCACAGTGAGAAGGTTAGCATTAGAGGAACAAAGTGCAGGCTGGGTTGTAGTAGGAGAGTAGTGAGGCGAGGTAGTAAGGGGAGAGGTGATTGAGTGTTGTGAGGAGTTTTTGTTTGATGTGGAGTTGGATGGGCAGCCAATGGATGTTTCTGAGGAGTGAGGAAACATGTTCTGAAAGTTTTTGTAGAAAAATGATTCAATGGTCTCTGTTCCATCTAATCTTCCTCAATGTCTCAATGTCAATGCCTTTGACACTGTGGACCATCCCCTTCTCCTCGAAACATTATCACTAACACTCTCCTCTCATGGTTCTCTTCCTATCTCTTTGGTAACTCATTCTCAGTCTCTTTTGTAGCCTCCTCTGCCTATGACGCCCTAACTGTGGGGGTTCCTCAAGGTTCATTTCTGGGTCCCCTTCTATTCTCCATCTACACCCACTCCCTTGGAGAACTCATTCACTCCCATGTCTTCAACTACCACCTCTCTGCAGATAATTCCACAATCTACATTTCCAGTCCTAATCTCTCTCTCTGCAATCCCGCATATCCTCCTGCCTTCAAGACAGTTCTACTTGGATGTCCTGCTGTTACCTCAAATTTAACATGCCCAAAACAGAACTCTCTATCTTCCCATCCAAACCCTGTCCTTCCCCTGAGTTTCCCATCACTGTAGACAGTACCACATCCTTTCTATCTCACGAGCCCACAACTTTGGCGTTATCCTTCACTCTCTCTCATTCAACCCATATATTCAATCCATCACTAAATCCTGTCAGTTCAACCTTCTCAACATTATTAAAATCTGCCCTTCCCTCTTCATCCCAACTCCTACCATGTTAATCTAAGCACTTCTCCTATCTTATATTGATTACTGTATCAGCCTCCATTGCTACTCCTCCCTGCCTCCCGTCTTTCCCCACTCCAGTCCATACCCTACTCTCCTATCCAGATTATTTTTCTACAAAAACATTCAGGCCATATTTACCCACTTCTCAAAAACCTTCAGTGGATGCCCATCAAAAAATACTCCTTTCCATCAGCTTTAAAGCACTCAATCACCTTGCCCCCTCCTACTTCACCTTGCTACTCTCCCACTGCAACCCAGCCTGCACACTTCACTCCTCTAATGCCAACCTTCTCAGTGTAACTTGATCTTGTCTATTTCACTGCTGACCTCTTGTCCATGTCTTGCCTTTGGCCTGGCACACCTTCCCTCTTCATATCGGACAGGAAATTACTCTCCCACCTTCAAAGTCTAATTGAAGGCACATCTTCTCCAACTCCCTTCTGTGTGGCCTTGACTTGCTCCCTTCATTTCTCCCCCACAAAAGACCCACAGCACTTATATACATTTCTGTAATTTAATTTATTTATATTGACGTCTGTCTCCCCTTCCAGACAGTAAAGTCTTCGTGAGCAGGGAAAGTGTCTGTTATATTTTTATATTTTACTTTCCCAAACACTTAGTACAGTGCTCTGCAGAACAGTTAGCACTCAATAAATATGATTGATTAACTGACTTTTAAGCCTCAGCAACTTAATGCCCAATTATTTTAAAGCTGGGGTTGCTGAAGTGGGCTTCTAGTCCATAGTACTGCGACACAACTCATATAAAACTGAAGATTAGCATCACTAGAACCTCATAAACTCCCAATATTTCTCTTCAATTTAAAATACCCTTTTTGAATTTTGAAAGTAATATGTTTTACCTACAACTTTGGTAGCATGATTCAGGTAGTAAAAAAAATTTCCCTGAAAATAAAATGTCTGATGTGAATAGTTAGAATCCTGGTTGTTAATTCTAAGATTGATTTACATAAACTTCTCTCACTCTCCCCACCTTCATAGGCTTAATAAAATCTCATCTCCTCCACAGGTCTTCCCCATAGTTTCTACCTCCTATCTCACTGATTTTTTACTACAACCCAATCTACAAACTTCACTCCTCTAATACCAGTGTAATAATATTCACTGTACCTCGATATCATCTCTAAAAGCTGACCCCTCACCATGTCCTGATTCTGGCCTGAAACTCCCTCCCTGTTCAAATCCAACACACCATCTCTCTCACCACCTTCAAATCCTTGTTAAAAACATATCTCCTCCAAGAGGCCTTCCCTAAGTCTTCATTTTTTCTTCTCTCACTCCCTTTTGTGTCCCCTTGCACTTGAAATTTGCTCTCTTTATTCGCCCCTTGTTCAGCCCACAGCACTTATGTATCTGTATTTTATTTATCTTTCTGTTCCTAGACTACACACTCATTGTAGGCAAGTAATTTTACCAATTCTGTTTCAGAGTGCTTTCCCAAGTGCTAAATACAGTGCTCTGCATAAGTGCTCAATAATAATAGTAGTAATAATAATGTTAGTATTTTTTAAGTGCTTATTATGTGCAGAGCACTGTTCTAAGCATTGGGGTAGATACAGGGTAATCAGGTTGTCCCACATGAGGCTAACAGTTAATCCCCATTTTCCAGATGAGGTAACTGAGGCACAGAGAAGTTAAGTGACTTGCCCACAGTCACCAGGCTGACAAGTGCAGCGTGGCTCAGTGAAAAGAGCATGGGCTTTGGAGCCAGAGATATGGGTTCGAATCCCACTCTGCCACTTGTCAGCTGTGTGACTTTGGGCAAGTCACTTAACTTCTCTGTGCCTCAGTTACCTCATCTGTAAAATGGGGATTAAGACTGTGAGCCCCATGTGGGACAACCTGATTCCCTTGTGTCTACCCCAGCGCTTAGAACAGTGCTCTGCACATAGTAAGCGCTTAACAAATACCAGCATTATTATTATTATTATTATTAAGTGGCAGAGCTGGAATTTGAACCCATGACCTCTGACTCCCAAGCCCATGCTCTTTCCACTGAGCCTGCTGCAATGCTCAATAAATACAATTGATCAATTGATTGAATAACTGGTGCTTGCTATAGGGATCAAGGGAGAAAGAAGGGGAGGTAGTGGTGCTGAGCGGAAGAGAGGCAGGGTTAGATTAAGTAAGATGAATTTGAAGTGTCATCCCAAACCCATTCTACTAGAAGCTCATCCTGAAGTGTTTTTCCTGGAACAAGCACAGTGATTATCCATAGTCTTTAGAGGTGTGGGAGTGAATATTTTATTTAATGAACTTCGTAACATATTAAATTGTTCTGGCTGGATATTGGAACTAGGACTGAGAAGTCATCTGTATGGCATTTACTATAACCAGGGGTGGATTGATTCTAATAAAGTACAAATGCATTTAGAATCCAGATTCATATGTCATGTTAAGAAAACTGAACCCAGTCTACTACTTGTTTTGTCACTTCTTATCATGTGTCATTTGAAGGCAGATTTTTATTTGTTTTCTCTATATTACTGAATTGCATTCATTTAACTATAATGCTCAGAATGGCAAAGCAACAGTTAATGGTACATGCAGATTGTGGTTATGAGCCTTCATTTTCAAATATTCTTAATATTTCCTGAAATTTCTTCTTCTAGGTTCTGAAACTTTAGAAGCTTCACCCTAGCTCAAAGATGAACTAAGAGAAAAGTGAAATTATGGCTATGAACAAATTATTTTTAGTTATTTTTGAATTGCAGGATAATATAAGAAACCTAGAAATGCTTAAGTTTAAGAATAGTTTTCCTACTCCCTTCTCCATGGCACATGACTCCCCAGGAACATAACTACAGCTGAACAAAAAGAAAATTCACTTTTTCCATCTAATTCATGTTGTTTCTTATGCAAATATCCCTGAATCTCTTGAAAATGTATGAAAATTGCCACTCTTGAGAGCACATTCCTATCAATTTTTTTTAAATTTTTTTTATGGTATGTGCTAAAGGCTTACTATGTGCCAGGCACTGTACTAAGCGGTTATAGAGTTACCAGCTAATCAGGTTCGACAGTCCATGAACCATTCATTCATTCATTCAATAGTATTTATTGAGCGCTTACTATGTGCAGAGCACTGTACTAAGCGCTTGGGATGAACAAGTCAGCAACAGATAGAGACAGTCCCTGCCGTTTGACAGGCTTACAGTCTAATCGGGGGAGATGGACAGACAAGAACAATGGCAATAAATAGAGTCAAGGGGAAGAACATCTCGTAAAAACAATGGCAACTAAGCCTAAATCCCCAATTCACATATGAGGTGACTGAAGCATAGAGGATTTAGTTGACTTACCCACTGTCACCCAGCAGACAAATGATGGAACCAGAATTAGAACCCAAGATCTGATCCCAGGCCCATGTTCTATCCACTAGGTCATGCTGCTTCTCAACTTGCCAATGCTTAAAGACAGTTTATAGACTAGTTTTGACGCTGTAACATCTTAATTTCATGGAATTGGTACAATATTATTAACCAAAAAGTGAATAATATTGAAAAAGAAAGACATACAGTTATGATTAACAAATGTTCTGCCTTGTTTTGAGATGATATTGTAGTGTGCACTAAAATATTTGCATTTTCCCATAAGTTGCTTTTAGGTCTAAGTTTTAGGGAGATATAATTGCAGGGGAAATAGTATAATAAGTAGGTGCCTGGATTCAGATAGTGGCTACCTTACTGCTACAGGCTCTCGTTATATCCTGGCTAGACTACTGTGTCAGCCTTCTCTCTGATCTCCCTTCCTCCTCTCTTGCCCCGCTCCAGTCTATTCTTCACTCCGCTGCCCGGCTCATCTTCCTGCAGAAACGATCGGGGCATGTCACTCCTCTTCTTGAACACCTCCAGTGGTTGCCTATCAACCTCCGCTCCAAACAAAAACTCCTCACTCTAGGCTTCAAGGCTCTCCATCACCTTGCCCCTTCCTACCTCTCCTCCCTTCTCTCTTTCCACTGCCCAGCCCGCATGCTCTGGTCCTCTGCCGCCCACCTCCTCACCGTCCCCTGTTCTCGCCTAGCCCACCGTCGACCCCTGGGCCATGTCCTCCCATGGTCCTGGAATGCCCTCCCTCCTCACCTCCGACAATCTAATTCTCTTCCCCTCTTCAAATTCCTATTTAAAGCTCACCTCCTCCAAGAGGCCTTCCCAGACTGAGCTCCCCCCTTTTTCCCTTTGCTCCCTCTACCCCCCCTTCACCTCTCCACAGCTAAACCCTCTTCTCCCCCCTTCCCTCTCCTCCTCCCCCTCTCCCATCCCACCCCCTCAGCACTGTACTCGTCCGTTCAACTCTATATATCTTCATCACCCTATTTATTTTGTTTATTTTGTTTAATGAGATGTACATCACCCTGATTCTATTTAGTTGCCATCGTTTTTATGAGATGTTCTTCCCCTTGACTCTATTTATTGCCATTTTTCTTGTCTGCCTGTCTCCCCCGATTAGACTGTAAGCCCGTCAAAGGGCAGGGGTTGTCTCTATCTGTTGCCTACATGTACATTCCAAGTGCTTAGTACAGTGCTCTGCACATAGTAAGCGCTCAATAAATATTATTAAAAAATAAATTGATAAAGTCTAGTTTACCTGGTGAGGTTTCTGGAGAGGAAATCTATCTTCTTACTGAGAATGGTTTCCAGCAACTACCTTCTGGCCTTTAGCTAATCATTTTGCAAATCAAATCTGCTCTCACTGTAGATGGCTTTGGGGAAAGAAAAAAAAGCCCAATAGGCACAGTATAAATCTCACCCTTTTTGGCTTTTGTCTCTTTTAATGGTAGTGTTTATCAAACTAAGATAAAAAAGTAATCTGTACTCTGGCATGCTCATCACTCACAAACTAGGTTGAGCCTCTTTGTCCTAAGAGCTGTGGGTGCATGGCTTGTAAGTGGATCAGAGAGAGAAAGAGGAATAGAAGACAGATTTATCAAGAAATATTGCACATTGTTCCAGAGCGTGAGGCATTGAATAATATTGCTTCAGGAGAGAACAGAAACCATCTGAGGCTTAACTGACCAGCTTCCCAGTATATTCTGTCTCACTATCTGCAAGGTGAAATGACATCTGCATGAAAGGTGCAGCCCAGTCATGCTTGGTTTGCCTCTGTAATATTTCCTGACTCTGCTTCTTTTCTCCCAACTCTTATAACCACTCCCTTAGTCTACGTCCCCTTCACTGCCCTACTAGAGTATTGAATCAGTCTCTTTACTCCTCTCCCTGCCTCCAGATTCTCCTCACCAGTCTACTGTAAACTCAGCTGTCTGCATCATCTTTCTTAAAGGCCACTTGGAATGCATAACAGCCTTCTTCAATCAATCAGTGGTTACTTATTCCTCTAGATCATAATCTCCTAGTAAGCAGGGAATATGTTTACCAACTCTTGTTGTATTCTACTTTCCTAAGCAGTATAGTGGTTTGCACAGTAAGTGGTAAGTAAATACCACTAATTGATTGTGTTTACTGTGTGCAGACCATAGAAGCAACATTGCCTAGTGGAAAGAGCACAGACCTAAGAGTCAGAGGACCTAGGTTCCAATCCTAACTCCATCACATGTCTGCTGTATGACCTTGGGAAAGTCACTTAACTAATCTGTGCTTTAGTTCCCTCATTTGTAAAATGGGATGAAGACTGTGAGCCCCATGTGGGACAATGAATTGGGCTTAACCTGGTCAGTTTGTATATAGCCCAGTGCTTTATTACAGTGCCTGGCACAGAATAAGTTTAACAAATGCCATTAAAAAAAGAAAAAAATATTTCATTGACTATCAGTTTCCCTCTGCATCAAAAAGTAATTCTTTATCATTGACTTCAAAGCCCTCCACCAGCTTTATTCTTCTGACATTTCTTCTCTTTTCTCTTGACTCTTTAGCTAAACTATTCTTTCAAACTAATTCACCCAATATTCTCCTATCTCTGAATGATTGCACATTTTCACCTGCAGGTAACTCCCTCCACCTTCAGAGTCTCCGAAATGAGACCTTCCCTACCATCAGAGACCTCCTAACAACCCACTTCCTCCAGATGACAGTCTTAAATTAATCCCACCTCTTTTTGTCATCGTTCCCATCAGACACCCTAAGGAGTTGTAGGCATCAGTTTATGTATTCCATTTATTTTTATTTGCCTACTTTTGTTTTAGAGTTATAGCCATGCTATCATTCTTGTTCCAATTGTACAGGAGAAAAGAAATGTGTTTGCTGAATTCTCCAATTAGATGTTAATTTCTGAAAAAGGGACCACATCTTATACTTTTATAGCATTCTCCTAAACACACAGTGCAGCTGTCTGTAAACTGTAAGGCCCTCCAATAAATACTGATCATAGTAATCAAGTGGATGTTCCACTTCAAAATTAAAACAGAGACCTCAGTTGAGTCTTTTAAGGCTAATGTATTCAAACAATTCTTTTAGTCATCCTTTCCTTTAAAAATAATGAAATTGCATAACAAATGGACCTTTTGGTGCATCTTAAAGTTTACCAGCTTAATTCAAATGTCAGAAAATACGAATGTACAGTTCTTAGAGTGTCACTGTGAATATGCGATGGAGGCAATTTGATATTGCTGTGAGAATCTTAACTTTCTCATTTCCTGACAATTTGTATTTAAATTTATAACCTTAGTATCGCATTAACATTTTTTCCACATTTAATTTAGATTAATTTAGCTCATGACTCATTTAAGATGTCTGAAGGTGTGAGGTCTTGATGCCTTAGGCATGTTTTAATTTTGTTGCTAGATTAACTGAGAAAGTGTCTCAAATAGAGGGATAGCATGCTCTGTGACCAAGGCAGAAATAAATCTGGTGCCTGCATTTTAGAACTAATAATAATATTAACAATATTATAATCATGGCATTTATTCAGCACTTAATCTCTCTTTGTGTAGATATATGTCACTGTTTTCTCTTTTGCTCCTTGGTCTCTTTTTCCTTATGAAAATTTTGGTTCAAAAGAGTTACCCCTTTCCTTGATAGCCATGCAAAGTGCTAGTATTTTCTCTGTAATTGGCTCAATTTTCAGCTTGGATGCCACATTTTGGGAGCTGTTATTTTTTACTGTGTCCCTAAAGTGTTTCCTCTGCTCTCTTTGCTTTTGTTTTCCCAGTTTCAGCTCTCTAAACATCCTGCTGTTGCTATCCTCCACTTCAGTTCCAGCCAAGTGTAGCTGGGTTAAGGTGAACCTAACTTCAATGACCTCATCTGTAAAATGGGGATTAAGATTGTGAGCCCCATGTGGGACAACCTGATTCCCCTGTGTCTACCCCAGCGCTTAGAACAGTGCTCTGCACATAGTAAGCACTTAACAAATAGCAACATTATTATTATTATTGTTATGTCAGTGGGAATGCTCAAGGAGCCAGATATGGCACTCTATGAAGTCTGCGACTCACAGCCATAGAGAAGATTGGACAACACTAAAGCTCTGTAGACTTTTAGTTTGGTCTGGAACCTGTTATCCTGCTACCATACTCTTTTTGACAATCTCCCAAATCAGTCAGTCAATCAATCAGTGGTATTTATTGAGCACTTAGTGTATACAGAGCACTGAACTAAGCACTTAGGATAGTACAATACAACAGAGTTGGTAGACACTTCCCTTGCCCACAGTGAGCTTATCCGTCCCCAGGATATGTTGGCTTTCTTGATATGGATTTCTGCTCCTCTGTCTATCACTGAGTCTTTAGTCATTGTGCTGCTTAGGTAACAGAATTCTTCCACATCTTTGAGCACTGTGTTGCCAATTTACAAATTTGGTTGAAGATGTAGCATACCTGGTGCAGTGTATTGTATGCTCTCAGTTTTCTTTAGACTTATTGTCAGCCTGTAAAACCTGATGGATTTGGTGAAAGAGTTTCCAATATTTTAAATTTCTTTATGGGTGTGGGTGAACACCTAGGGCTCAGTAATGTACAGTCATCAAGAATTTATTGAATGACTTTATGACTTTAGGCACGTTAAACACAGGGTTGGATTCAAGTTTATGAAATTGGGCCCAGTCAATCGATCAATCATTTGTATTTATTGAGCATTTACTGAGTGCAAAACACACTACTAAGAACTTGGAAAACTAAATACAATAATATAACAGAGTATGTAGGCACGATCCCTACCTACAGTGGGCTTACAGTCCAAAGGGATTGCTCTTGATTGAAGAATAGGGAAAGAGAAGAAAGCTCAGCTTGAACCTAAGGATTGTCTTGCCCCTACAGACCTGGAGCAACAGATGTATCCTTGTCTGAATTGGGGGCACAAAGGCCTCTTGGGAAACTGGTTTCACCTCAAGGTGGGCTGTGCAAATTCTGCAACCACCATGATCCAGGATCCCCCTGTGCCTTTGTTGTCCTGCCTGGCCTAGTCCTCCTCTCTGAGAGGCCGCAGCCAATAATTTTCAGTGAAAAAGTATATATTTGATTAAAAAACTGAGAAAGAGAAGAAAATTCAGCCTGAACCTAAGGATTCTCTCACCCCCATCAACACCAATAGAGTTGGAGCAACAAATGTATCCTTGTCAGATCTGGGGGCACAAAGTTCTCTTGAGAGACTGGTTTCTCCTCTAGGGAGTCTGTGCAGATTCTGCAGCCACCATGTTCCCAGATCCTTCTGTGCCTTTGTTGACCTACCTGGTCTGGACCTTCCCCTCCCCTCAACGTCACCTCAACTCATTCCCTTTGTCTTCTCTAACCCCTGCCCCACATCACTTATGCATATTTGCATATATCTATAATTCTATTTTCATTGATTCCTGTTTACTTGTTTTGATGTCTGTCTCCCCACTTCTAGACTGTAAGCCCACTGTGGGCAGGGATTGTCTCTATTGCAGTATTGTACTTTCTAAGTGCTCAGTACAGTGTTCTGCACACAGTAAGTACTCAATAAATAAGATTAAATGAATGAATGAATGCTGAGGCCTAGAGTTTTCAGACAACAGGATTACTTTTAATTGAAAGAGCAGGAGAGAGAAAAAACCTCATCCTGTTTTGTGAATCAAAAATAATCCCTTTCCACTGAAAGCTCTAGGCCTCAGCATCTCAGAAAGCCCCCTCAGCCAACAAAGCTGTAGCAATAAAAGTATCCTTGTCTGAAGTAGGGGAAACTAAGGCCTCCTGGGAGACTGGCTTCTCCACAAAGAGGACTGGGCAAACTCTGCAGCTACCATGTTCCAGGATCTCTCTGAGCCTTTGTTGGCCTGCTTAGTCTGGGCGAAGGTCTGCAGAAGGCTGCAGCCAAGAGCGTTCACTGAAAAGTGATTGCTTTTATTAAAAAGAAAAGCAGGAAAAGAGAAGATAAGGGAAAGAGAAGTCAGCCTGAATCTAAGGATACTTTCACTACGGTCAAACTATAAAGCTGTAGCAAAAAATATATCCTGTCTGAATTGAGGGCACAAAGACCTCTCAAGAGACCGGTTTCTCCTCTAGTGAGGCTATGCAAATTCTGCAACTACCATATTCCAGGATCCCTCTGGGCCTTTGTTGGCCTGCCTGGTCTGGACCTTTCTGGGATGCTGAGGCCTAGAGCTCCAGCGAAAGGGAATTGGTTAGATTCAAAAGGCAGGGAAGACATGAAAATTCAGCCTGAACCTAAGGATTGTCTCAAATCTTTCAACCTACAGAGCTGGAGCAACAAATATTTCCTTGTCTAAATTGGGGCATGAAGGCCTCTTGGGAGACAGGCTTCACCTCTAGGAGGGCTGTGCAAATTCTGCAGCTACCATTTCCAGGATCCCACTGTGCCTTTGTTGGCCTACCTGGTCTGGACCTTGTAGGGATGCTGAGGCCGAGACCTTTCAGAGAAAAGGGATTGCCTTTGTTTGAAAATGCAGGAAAGGAAGAAACTCACCCTGAACCTAAGGATTCTTTCACATCTGTTAACCTGTAGAGTTGGAGCAACGAATGTATCCTTGTCTGGATTAGTGGCACAAACTCATCTTGGGAAACTGGCTTCATCTTGAATAGGTCTGTGTAAATTATACAGCTACCATGTTGTAAGATTCTCCTGTGCCTTGGTTGGCCTGACTGGTCTGGATCATTCTCAGTTGCTGAGGCCTAGAGCTGTCCGTGAAAAGGAATTGCTCTCGACTCAGAAACAGGAAAGAGAGAAAAACTCAGCCTGAACCTAAGGATTCTCTTATCCCATCAGCATACAGAGCTGGAACAACAAATGTATCCTTGTAAGAATTGGGGAACTAAGGCCATATGGGATACTGGCTTCATCTCAAGTAGGAGTGTGCAAATTGTACAACTACCAAGTTCCATGATCCCCCTAAGCCTTTGTTGGCATGACTGGTCTGAATCTTTCTGGGAGGCTGAGTTGACGCCTACAGCTTACAGCAGAAAGGAATAGTTTTGATTAAAAAATAAGAAAAAAAGTCAGCCTGAACCTAAGGATTCTCTCACTCCAGTCAATCTACAGAGCTGGAGCAACAAATGTATCCTGTCTGAATTGAGGGCACAAAGTCCTCTCGGGAGACCAGTTTCTCCTTCAGCAAGATGTGCAAATTCTGCAACTACCATGCTACAGGATCCCTCTGTAACCTTTGTTGGCTTGCCTGGTCTGGATGTTTCTGAGATGCTGAGTCTTAGAGCTTTCAGTAAAAAGGGATTGCTTTTGTTTAAAAAAGCAGGAAAGAGAAGAAAACTCAGCCTGAACCTAAGGATTGTTTCACCACCTTCAGCCTATGGAGCTAGAGCAACAAATGTAAACTTGTCTGAACTGGGGGCACAAAGTCCTCTTGGAAGACAGGTTTCACCTCTAGAGGGGCTGTGCAAATTCTGCAGCTACCATTTCCATGACACCCCTGCCCCCCTGCCCATGCCTTCATTGGCCTGCCTGGTCTGGATTTTTCTGGGATGCTGAGGCCTAGCGCTTTCAGTGAAAAGGATAGCTTTTGATCAAACAAGAGGGTAAGAGAAAAATAGTACTCCTGAACAGTAAGATTCTCTCACTCCAGTCAGCCAATGGAGTGGCTGGAGCTGGAGCAATAAATGTAAGCTGTCTAAAGTGGGGGCACAAAGGCTTCTTAGGAGCCAGGCTTCACCTCGAGGAGGACTGTGCACCTGTTCTCAGTTCCCCCTGTGACTTTGTTGGCCTGCCTGGTCTGGACCTTTCTGGTGCACTACAGCCAAGAGCTTACAGCAGAAAGGGATTGTTTTGATTAAAAAAGCAGGAAAGAGAATTGTTTTGATTAAAAAATAAGAAGAAAAGTCAGCCTGAACCTAAGGATTCTCTCACTCCAGTCAATCTACAGAGCTGGAGCAACCAACGCATCCTGTCTGAAATGAGGGCACAAACTCCTCTCGGGAGACTGATTTCTGCTTCAGCAAGCCTGTACAAATTCTGCATCTACCATGTTACAGAATCACTCTGTAACGTTTGTTGGCCCGCCTGGTTTGGACCTTTCTCGGATGTTGAGGCCCAGAGCTTCTGGCACAAAGGGATTGCTTTTGTTTAAAAAAGCAGGAAAGAGAAGAAAACTCAGCCTGAACCTAAGGATTGTTTCACCGTCCCCTCAACCTACAGAGTTGGAGCAACAAATGTTTACTTGTCTGAACTGGGACACAAAGTCCTCTTGGGGTCAGGCTTCACCTCTAGAAGGGCTGTGCAAATTCTGCAGCTACCATTTCCAGGACACTTCGCCCCCCTCCCCCCACCACCTCCAATGTCTTATTTGGCCTGCCTGGTCTGGACTTTTCTAGGATGCTGAGGCCTTGTGCTTTCAGTGAAAAAGGATAGCTTTTGATCAAACAAGAGGGTAAGAGAAAAATAGTACTCCTGAACAGTAAGGTTCTCTCACTTCAGTCAGCCAATAGAGGTGGAGCAACAAATGTATCCTGTCTGAAGTTGGGGCACAAAGGCCTCTTAGGAACCAGACTTCACCTTGAGGAGGACTGTGCCCTATGTTCTAGGATCTCCCTGTGCCTCTGTTGGCCTGACTGGTCTGGACCTTTCTAGGATGCTAGAGCCAACAGCTTTCAGCAAAAAGGCACTGCTTTTCTTTGAAAATGCTGGAAATAGAAGAAAAGTAGCCTGACCTTTAGGTTCCTTCACTCCAGTCAACCTACAGAGTTGGAACAACAAAATGTATCCTTTTCTGAACTGGGGACACAAAGAGGCCTCTTGCGAGACTGGCTTCCCCTCTAAGGAGTCTATGTAAATCCTGCAGCTACCATGTTCCAGGATCACCCTGTGCCTTTGTTGACCTGCCTGGTCTGGATCTTTCTGGGATGAAGAAGCCTAGAATGTCCAGTGAAAAAGTATAGCTACAGATTAAAATAGGGAAAGAGGAAAAAAGGTAATTTTGAACCCAAGGATTTTTCACCCCAGGCAGTTTATAGAGCTGGAGCAACAAATGTATCCTGGGTCTGAATTGGGGGCACAAAGACCTCTTTGCTTACCAGCTTCATCTCTGGGGGTGCTGTGAAAATTCTGCAGTCACCATGTTCCAGGATTATCCTGTACCTTTGTTTATCTGACTGATCTGGGTCTTTCTGGGATGCTAAGGCCTGGAGTTTTAAGCAACATCCTGCCTTCAGTATTTGACAGCAGCATGATTTGTATAAAAGACATTTGGATGGCTTATAGAGTTGTCTGGGCACCCTATCAATTCTACCAATTAGGAGATGAAGGATTGAACTATGGTCCAACATGGTGCCATCTCCTATTTCCAGTCATATGATGTAATCTTAAACTGGCCTGCTGCCCAGCCACCTCACATAGCCTGGTTCATGGTGTTTCCTACCACGGCTGGTGGAATCCCTTGTCAGCGTGGTGTCGCCCCCTGCATCCGACCACACCTTTAGCTGCCAATGCTACTCCCAGCTGTATGGGTGAAGGGAGATTTTGTCTCAAGCGTCAGGAGTTCTTTCTTCTCAGGATGCACACACCCTCCCATAGAGCTAATACAGAAGTCACTTGGATTTTCTCCTCTTTTTTGCTTTAAAGGGAGGAAGAAGGATCCCCCACCCTGCCCCTGCTCTAGCAGTGTCTTTGTTCTGCAGTGGTGGAAACTGTGTATATGCACCTCCCTTCATCCACAATGCCTGGAGGAGGTGACAAGAGCATCAGAAGCTTTCCAGAATCTCCAGCTCCCTCTCCTCCTCACACGTTGGGAGACGGACTTCAGATCGCATGAACCCTCCAGAGGAACTAGGAAAAACTTGGTTACAGTGGCTCAGATCAGGGTCACCCTGCCCCAGGCTCAGCTCAAGGTTCATCCACACATTCTGTGGTTTCAGAGGAAACCACTTGCACCTGCCCTCAGATTGGGTTCCTTCCTCCAGAGCTTCATGGAGAGTCCTGCCTCCCTCCTGCCCAGTGCCTCATCCTGCTCAGAAGATTGGGAGACCTAGTAATTCAAAGTATGAGTCGGATTGAGCAGTAGCTACTAAAAATGTCCACTTGTATTTTTAAATGGTATTTATTAAGTGCTTACTATATGCCAGGCACTTGTAAGCTCTGGGGTGGATACAAGGTAATTAAACTGAACATAGCCCCTGTCCCACATGAGGCTCACAGTCTTAATCCCATTTTACAGATGAGCTAAGTGAGGCACAGAGAAGTGAAGTGACTTTCCCAAGGTCACACAGCAGACATGTGGCCAAGCTGGGTTTAGAACCCAGATTCTCTGAATCCCAGACCTGTGCTTATTCCACTAGGCTGAACTGCTTCTCAACATCTGAAGGATTTCACCTGAATGACATTTCCTGGAACAACATGTGCCAATACACTGGGGAACCCCTGCTTCATATGAGGCTCTCAGTCTAAGAGGGAGAGAGAGCTGATATCTTTTCCCCATTTTACAAACGAAGGAGCTGAAGCACAGAAAGTTTAAATTGACTGGTCAAGCTCTCACAAAAGAGACCAGTGACAGAGCTGAAACTTCAACCAGGATCTTCTGAGTCCCTACAATGGGCTCTTTCCTTGAGTCAAAACAGTTAAAAATCTAATGAAATACATGTAAATATATACATTTTATCTTAGCTACTAACTGGATAATTGTCTCTCCTATTAAAGTTCAGCTCCCAGTGCAGAGAGAACATGTTTTGTGCTTCTAATTGTACTTTCCCAAAGCATTTAGAACAGTACTCTGCTCCTAGTAGTCCCTAAATAAATGTCAATGAAACAATGGTATTGACTATTTGCTGTGATTTATTGTGTGCAGCGCACTGAATAATTATAATAATGATGTTGGTATTTGTTAAGTGCTTACTATCTGCAGAGGACTGTTCTAAGCACTGGGGTAGATACAGGGTAATCAGATTGTCCCACATGAGGCTCACAGTCTTAATCCCCATTTTACAGATGAGGTAAATGAGGCACAGAGAAGTTAAGTAACTTGCCCACAGTCACACAGCTGACAAGTGGCAGAGCTGGGATTCGAATCCATCACCTCTGACTCCCAAGCCTGTGCTCTTTCCACTGACCCACTAGGGAGAGTACAATAGAGTAGTTAGACACAATCCCTGCTTTCAAGGAGATTTTTTGAGCTGTCGAGCATCAATCCAATCATATTTATTAAGTCCATACTGTGTGCTCAGCACTGTACTAAGTTCTAGGGAGACTACAATATAACGGAGTTGGTAGATGTTCCCTGCTCACAAGGAGCTTACAGTTTAGCTTATACTTAGTTAAATAAGAACTATAGTTTTATAATATTGATCCCAACCTTCAAGATGACACAGCACTTATTTAGCTATGTTGGGTATTTTAGACTTCTCAGTGGCTCCTAGCTTGTGTCTGTTTGGATATAAATGGCATCCCCCAGCTAATATAGTGGTCCAGCATAGAGCAAGAATGCTGTTCACCCTTCTGTACTATGCAGTTTAGGATTGGCTCCCAGTACACATATTCCAAGGGATGATTTGGTCAAGGGAGACTCTGGGATGCATCTGTCATCTGGAAGGACACCCTCCACATCCTACCACCCACCCCCCTACCCCCCCGCCACCAACTCAAAAGACCAATGGAATCCTGAGTAGATTGCTTAACCACTGTTTGCAGTCACCTGTTAATAGATGAAAGGAAAATCATCCTTCCAGATTAAACACTGTGTATTGACTTCTCTAAATCTTTTCAACAAAACAGCAGTGTTTGGTGGCAGTTGCAGTTTGGTAGAGTGAGTATGTATGTGTGGAGATGGGGGTCTCCTTATGCCATCTCTTCTAAATTATATTTCATTCAAATTAACAGCATCATCCATGGATCAAGGAAAATATATAATAGGCAAAAGGCACCAACAAAGAGCCTAGCTTTTATTCTGACACTTTCCAATAAGAAATATTTTTTTGTTGTTCTTTTATGGCTAATAAAACGCTTTATTGCTGTGCTTTGTCCTTTTCTCTTATTTATTTTCTAAATGTCACAAAAATTAATATGCACATGAATTCCATCTTCATATATCACCTATTTCTAGAGTGTTCAGCCAGCTCCTTTTGGAGATTCAATCACAATAAACATGATGCAGTATCAGAAAAAATCCAGACACTGCAAGTTGTTTCACAGCAGCATTAATTTAATTAGCAAGTGTATAAAGAGCTAACTTGGATGTACAAACAATGCTTCTCAAAGATAATGTGGACAACCCAAGGCAGAGTCGAAATAGGCTTCTGTGCAATTTATAAATAAAACAGAGCCCCACGATGAGCCTTCAATTCTTAATTTTAATTATCCTCCTTTCCATAAATTAATCAAGCACCAGGAAAACAACATTTTTGGAGCAAGCTAGTTATAAAATAACTGAAATAATACTATCTTAATGGAAAGCACAAAAGACCAATTACTCCTTTCTTCAATTTCTGTGTTGGTACATTTCCTAAAGAAGGGGGAGAGTGGAGCTAAAGAGAGATATGTAAACCTCAGCATCTCGATCAAATTTGCACTTAAAATCTCCTCCCTAAAGTCTCCTTTACATTTTCTGTCTTAAACTATCATTACTCACTTTTAGATATCTTCCTCTATTACCCTAAGAAATATCTTCATATAAATGGTAAGGACCATCCTTTAACAGTTTGTACAGTGGGGAATTTGAGGGCCTGTATAAATAAAACATAAGATTCCAGAAGGATGATATGCATATTTTCCCCAGTTAAAAAGTCAGAAAAATTCTTTATGTCTGGATCGTTTGAATTCTGCTGGGAAATTAGATAATTACTCAGTGCACCATTCTGGTATTGCATCTCTATTCTTCCCAATAGAATCCCATCTCTTTAGGCACAGACTCACTCAAGCTTTTTCACCAGTAACACATAATCTGTAGATGCCCTTGCTGTACCAAGATCTACTTAGACATCAGTAAAAGTTGTCCATTGCTCTGTTTATTTGATCAGTTTAGGTGGTGAGTTCAAAAATCTATGATAAAGTCAATTTTTTCTTTTTAATAATTAGGGTTATAAATCATTTTGATCATTTCTTTCTGTCATAGCAATTCTTTCCATAATGTTTTCGCCGTATGAAATTAAGAAGACATAAAAATGACATCAGAGGCTATCACTCAACATGTCCTGATCAATTCTTGCCCAACTACAATGAGGAGCTCTGAATTCTAACACTGAGTTCAGAAAGATTGCATAGAGGGTAGGGTCCCTCTAGACTGTAGGCTTGTTGTGGGCAGGGAACATTTCTACCAACTCTGATGCATTATACTCTCCCAAGTGCTTAGTACAGTGCTCTGCACACAGTAAGCATTCAAGGAATACCACTGATGGTATTGATGATGATGAGAATGCTTTGAACATCGAGGAATCCAGAGTCGAGTAGTTTTCTCCACCTAGTAGAAGTGATTCCAGAGCACCTCTTGAAACAGCTTTCTTAGCTTCTCAAATGGGAAGCTTAGTCTTCTCCAAGAAACAAAAGTTCCATCTGTCTTCTCAATTATACTAAACATTTGGGAGTCTTCTCCTACCCTAAAACACAATGGCTGGGCGTGTGCTATTAAAGTGAAGTAGAAAATTGAGTTGTTAATTAGGTAATTCAGACAAAATATAATAAAGTTAAGGTAAAAGAGGGGCTTGGGGATTGTGTGATGAGGGTGTTGTTTTTGCTTGGGTGGAGTGGATTGGCACAGGTCAAGTCTACCATTGGCAGACCAATGCCTGCTGGAGATGGCATTGATGTTGAAACCAGCAGAATGACAGCTTTTGCTAATGGATGTTTGGAAGCATGCTGAAAGGAATTGGAGGGAGACTTTTCTTTCCTCCAAGGCTGCACATTCATATTCCTAGATTATTTCAAAAGCCAAGGAAAGAATTGAGTGTATTTATGAATTCACATATGCAACCACTTCCAAGTGAAATGCAACGTTTTTTGGTAAAACACTAATAATCATCATTTTCATGGCATTTTAAGCACTTATGTTCTGTGTACTGGAATATATATGATGTTATGGAATTGGACACTGTCTTTGGCTGATATGGATCACAATCTATTTTATACCCCTTTTTACCTGTCCAGAGAGGTTAAATGACTTGCCCAAGGTCACACATTCGGCCACTGACAGAACCCATACTCAAACTAAAGGCTTGAGACTTCAGTTCCATGCTGTTTCCTCTAGACCAAACTACTTAATAATAATAGTACTAATAATTGTATTTTTGTTAAGCCCTTATTCTGTGCCAAGTACTGTACTAAATGTTGGGATAGATAGATGCAAGATAATCAAATCCCTCATGGGCCTCACTGTCTAAGAGGACAGGAGAGCAGGTATTGAATCCCCATATTGCAGATGAGTGCACTGAAGCACAGAGAAGTTAAAGTGATTTCCTCTAGGTCACACAGCAGGTATGCTGGGGAGCTGCTCAGGTCCTCTGACTCCCAGACCCATGCTCTTTCCACTAGGCCATGCTGCTACTCCATCTGGTAGGGGAAAGGTTTGTCTTTTTAATCTTAATTGTTCAACCACTGATTTGAGATTAAATCTGGAGATGATGAGAGGCAGCCTGATTGCAGCTTTGTTTTCTCATCAGTTGTTTTTTTAATGGTATTTGTTAAGTACTTATTATGTGCCAGACACAGTACTAAGTGCTGGTGCAGATACCATCTAATCAGGTTAGACAGAGTTCTTGTCCCATAAGAGGCTCCCCTCTTAATCCCCATTTTACAAATGGGATAATTGAGGCCCAGAGAAGTTAAGTTACTCCTCCAAGGTTACCCAACAGACAAGTGACAGAACCAGATGAGAACTCAGGTCCTTTGACTCCCAGACATCATGAGATGTCTTTCCACTAGGCTATGAGGCTTGAGGTCTTGGTCTTGTATTCTTTTCCTCCTTGAGTTAGAGTAAATGATTGACCTTTCCTATGAGGTGGCATAAATACATTCATGTAGGTTGGAAAGTTACCACATTTGACAATATTAAGAGAATGATAATGTTTTTAAAGCAGTAAAGCACTATATCCTCCAAACTAACTCTCTTCTCCTCTTCAAAGCCCTACTGAGAGCTCACCACCTCCAGGAGGCCTTCGCAGACTGAGCCCCCCCTTCCCTCTCCTCCCCTTCCCCTCCCCCCTACCTTCTGCTCTTCCCTATTCCCCTCCACTCAGCACTGAGCTCATTTGTATATATTATTTTACCCTATTTATTTTGTTAATGAGGTGTATATCTCCTTGATTCTATTTAGCTTGATGATGTTGACTTGTTTTATTTTGTTCTGCTTTGCTTTGCTCTCTGTCTCCCCTGTTTAGCCTGTGAGCCCATCACTGGGCAGGGATTGTCCCTATCTGTTGCCGAATTGTACATTCCAAACATTTAGTACAGTGCTCTGCACATAAGTGCTCAATAAATACTATTGAATGAATGAATGAATGTATATCCAGAAGCAGCTTCAGAAACGGTCACGGTTCACCTGTCTCAGAAATCGGAGTCAACCAATGGAATTTACTGAGTGCTTACTATGTGTGGAGCATTCATTCCATTATATTTATTGAGCGCTTACTCTGTGCAGAGCACTGTACTAACTGCTTGGGAGAGTACAGTACAATTGATTTGGTGGTCACATTCCCTACCCACAGGGAACTTACAGTCTAGAGGGAAATTCAGCATGAATACTTAACAGTGGGAGAAGAGAGCAGAGGAGGTTCGACCCTCAGAAGCTCCTCTACCTCCACTCATTGGTTGTTATTCCAGTCGAGGGAAGAAATGACTCAAAGCCAGATGTGGTCTAAGGCGGCCCATGCCAGCTATATAGACCAACTCAATCAATCAATCAATCATACTTATTGAACACTTACCATGTACAGTGGTACACTTACCATGGGAGAAGCAGCGTGGCTCAGTGGAAAGAGCCCGGGCTTGGGAGTCAGAGGTCATGGGTTCGAATCCCACCTATGCCACTTGTCAGCTGTGTGACCGTGGGCAAGTCACTTAACTTCTCTGGGCCTCAGTGACCTCATCTGTAAAATGGGGATTAACTGTGAGCCTCACGTGGGACAACCTGATTAACCCTGTATCTACCCCAGCGCTTAGAACAGTGCTCTGCATATAGTAAGCGCTTAACAAATACCAACATTATTATTATTACAGAGCACTTTACTAAGTGCTTGGGAGAGTAAACTATAATAGAGTTGATAGATACATTCCTTGCCCACAACAAGTTTACAGTCTAGAGGGATGAGTTTGGTTGCCAGGGTTTTCCTGATACGTCAGTGAGCTATTCCATTCAGTCAGTATTGCTGTAGGGGTGGACAAGGAAGGTTATGTTCCAGTAAGAGAGGAGTGTGATGGCTTCTGTTTTGTTCTCCTACTGCTATGGCAAAGAGAGTAGATTGGGCCTGTAGACTGTAGACTAGACTGTAAACTCATTGTGGGTAGAGAGCGTGTTTACCAACTATGGTATTTTGCACTTGTCCAAGCTCTTAGTATAGTGCTTTGTATATGGTAAGCACTCAATTAATATGGTTGATTGATTGACAGGGCCTAATGTTGAGGCACTATATAACACGCTTACCCTAGCCTAACGTGATGCTGGGCCTCCCGCCCTCATCCCCCCTCCCTTTGGAATTGTCAATTCCAATCTAACATCCAGCATATTTACAACCCTTTTGTCTTTTAATATGTCTGCTGAGGCCTTGATAAATATCTGGTAATAGTAATAACAGTGATAATGGTAGACTTTTCCATTGTAAAATACGTTATAGATCTTGGGCTTGTCATGAAGACTTTAGGGAAGCAGTGTGGCAGAGGAAAGGGCATGGGCCTAAAGTCAGAGGACCTGGGTTTTAATCCTGTTTCCACCACTTGTCTGTTACGTGACTCTGGGCAAGTCACTTTACTTCTCTGTATCTCAGTTCTTTCATCTGTAAAATGGGGATTAAATCATACTCCCTCCTACTTGTGCTGTGAGTCCCTTTGGCACAGAGACTCTGACCAGTCTGATTATCTTGTATCTATCTCAGTGCTTAGTACAGTGTTTGGCATATAGTGCTATAAAAATAGTAAGAACCTGAAAGAAGGAATTCATTAAATTGCTAGGAAAAAAATCTGAACATAGTAGAGCAGTGATACCAGGGTCTTATTGTTGATAATTATGATAATAATGATAACAATAATAATTTATTTACTATATGCCAAGTTCTGTCAAAGCACTAGAGTGAACATGAGATAACCATACTTGTCACAGTGAGGGAGAATAGGTATTTCATCCCCATTTTAGATATATGTAAACTGAAGAACAGAGAGGTTAAGTGACTTAATTATAATATTTGTCAAGTGCTACTTGTGTGTCAAGCATTATTCTAAGTACTGGGGTAGAAATAAGTTAATTAGATCAGGCACAGTCTCTCTCCCACATGAATCTCTGAGTTTAAGTAGGAGGGAAAAGAGGTATTGAATCCCCATTTTAGAGATGAGGAAACTGAGGACCAGAGAAGTGATGTGATGGGCCCCAGGTCACACAGCAGGCAAGTGACATAGCTAGGACTGGAACCCAAGTCTTCTGACTCCCACCTCAGTGTTTTTTCCAATAGTCTTTGCTGCTTCTCTAAGTAGTTAAGTAACTTGTCCAAAGTCACACAGCAAGTAAATGGAAGAGTCGGGATTAGAGCCCAGGTCCTCTGACTCCCAATCCTATGCTCTTTCCACTAGGAATTATTCTGTGTCATAAAACGAGCTTCCCATTTCATCACCAGGTTTTTTAATCAGGGGCTACATTTCCACCACTTCAGACATTGAAAAGTTCAAGCAATCATCTGTGTTTCTTTGCTAGTGTTACTCATTCGTCATCATTTCTAAGTGCAGGTCTTTTAGCAGCCTTCCATATCTTACTGCTTACTGCTTCTAAAGTATCTGATGCTATGACCTCCCTTTCCAGAGGTCTCTCTCTTTCTCCCTCCCATTGTCCCTTCCTCCTCTCACCTGACCATTTAACCCACCATTTCCCCTTGTGTGCTCACTGCCAAGTCTTGAAATATGAAATCCTTCACTGTTACTGATTCAAACATAAGTAGGTCATGTTTGGAAATAGTGGGTGGTTCTTGGTGGTGAATAGGGAGGAAACGTGAGGAGTGAACACTGAGGGGTTGGGTGACCCCACTGGGGTAGCTTGCAAACCTCCCACAGCTCTGGAGCTGGTGGTTAGGGATTCTTCCATATGTCACTTTCTTCTCTTCCTTTGATTTATAAGCTGTACTGCACCAACTCATCTGATACTACTGGAATTATATTTACCTTTATAAGAATTGCTGATTAAATGAATCTGATAGGAATTTGTTCAAACAAAAGAACGACGATATTTATTTGAAGTTTATAGAACCAATTTTTGATCTCTAGTGAGAGAAAAATCTTTCTTGGACCTGAAAAAGTCATTTCATTCTTTTGGGCCTTTTCTTTGTGAAAATGTTTTACATTCAGAGGATTGTGATACTTTCTCTTGTTGCAGGGTTTATAAGAAAGTAAAAATTATGGCTTTGAAACATACTTTTAAAAATGAGCAACAGATGTGAACATGCCTCGTTTTTATGTTTATCATTGTATTTGTTAAGCACCTATTATGCACCAAGCAGTATGCTAAACTCTGGGATAGATAAAATGCAGTCAGATGAGACACAGTCTCTGTACCACAAGTGGCTTATAAACCAATAAGGGAGGGAAAACAATTCCCACTTTACAGAGGAGGAAATTGAAGAGAAGTTAAGTGACTTGCTTAGGTAAGTAGCAGAGCTAGGATGAGAACCCTTTCTCCCAGGCCCTTTTTCTTTCTACTCAATCTTGACAAATGAATCCTTTTGCCTTTACAAAGGCAGTTCTAAAATACAGTGACCTCCTAGTACCATAATTAATAATGTACTTTCTATGTGATAATCACTTTGCTAGACACCAGGATAGATAAAATATAATCAAGTTGGACGCAGTTCCAGTCCCACATGGAGTTCACAATATGAAGGGTTGTATTTTATCCTCATTTTGCAGATGAGGAAACTGAAACACAGATCATTTCCAGGATTTGCCCAATGTCACACAGCAGGGAAATAGTAGAGTGGAGATTAGAACTCAGATATCCAGATTCCTTGTCCTGTGCTCTATCCACGAGGCCGTGTTGCTTCTTGTATATAATATGATACATATATATTTATATATATACATACATATGCATGTATGTATATAAACACATACATATGCACACTTTTCCATTTATTTGATTGAAATGGGAATAGTCTTGATGATTTGTTTTGTTTTTGATGGTATGTGTTAAATGCTTACTATGGGTCAAAAAGTCTTCTAGGCACTGGGGTAGATATAAGTTAATTAGGTCATACACAGTCCCTGTCCTGCATGGGGACCACAGTTTTAAGTGGGAGGGAAACCAGGTATTGAATCCCCATTTTACAAATGAAGTAACTGAGACTCGGAGAAGTTAAATGACTTGCCCCAGGTCACACAGCTAGTGGTTAGCAGAGCAATTGGCAGAGCCAGATTAGAACCCAGTTCCTGTGACTTTCAGGTAATTATTATTATTAATATTATGCTCTTTCCACTTATCCACACTGCTTTTCTATGGAATGTTGACAAAACCAGGCTTCATATTTTGCTTGACATTATTGTGATGGATTATCAAGACATGGTAAATGATCTACATAAATAGTGTTATGATTTTATACAGTGTCTATGTAATTTTTTTTTTTATTTGGAAGCTCAATTCTCAATTTCAACAAGCAAACGTTTGGGTATATAAGATTGCCTGTGGTAAAGAAGTTCCAACCTGAAGGATGAGTTGGGTAGGCTGTGATTGTTTATCCTACCTTATTTAGGTTGTGTGAGTTTATCATCACACTGGTTTGAATTTGCCCGGCCTCCCAGAGTAGGGACAATCAAGTTCAATAAGCTGAATTGCTTTTGAAATTGGAAGGGATAAAAAAGTGTTATGCAAATAGGTGAGCTCAGAAGACCCATCAGTGCTCTCTGAAAACTGACACCATTATTCTTTTAAATTCTCAACCACCTGATATTTGGTCAACCAATCAGTTCATGTTCCCTATCAGTCTGTATAAAGACTTCTCCTATATAAAAGTTTCTGTTTTTCAACTCAGATCTAGGCTTCACCCTTGATGTTAGTTGTTGCTCTTTAGTTTCAAAAGAAATACAGACTCTGGTGAAGCAATTAATTTGACAGCCTAGCTTCTGGTCAGAAAACAATCTTTTCTACATCATGTCCGATGTATTTCTTACTGTTAATCTTCTTTTTATGATGTTGACACATCAGGGCTATATATTTTACTTGACATTATTATGATGGATGGATTACCAGGACATGGTAAATGATGTAAACAGCTCAACCACAGAAAGAAGCTGAACACGAAGGTTTATTGCTAAAGATAATCTGTGTGCTTCAGAGAATAAAAAGTAACCCAGATGAAAGTTCTAATTGCCAGATATATACTTTGAACTGGGACCAAAAATTAAACAATAATAATAATAATTGTGGTATTTCTTAAGCGCTTACTATGTGTCAGACACTGTACTAAACAATGGGGTAGATACGAGTTATTCAGGTTGGACACAATTTCTGTCCCCCATGGAACTCACAGTCCTAATCTCCATTTTACAGATGAGGTAGCTGAGGCCCAAAGAAGTGAAGTGACTTGCCCAAGGTCACACAGCCGACAAGTGGCAGATTAGTGGATTAGAACCCATAACCTTATAACTCCCAGGCCCAGGCTCTAACCATAACAGCATGCTGTTTCTAAGTGATCTAACAGCAAAATCTCCCTTTGGCTTTTGTTACTCAATATTTTGAGTAAATTACATTAAAATTCACAAAAAGGCTAGAAAATTTGGAAGCTTAGTTAGTTATATCTGAGCATCCTGATACCAAGTTTAGTGCTGCCCCCATTAGTCTTTGCCTTACAGCCCCTTCCTGTAATTTCCACTCTTCTGTTTTAGGTCTTGGAAAATCTGGGTTGTACAGAATTGGGTTTTTCAAAGATTATTGAAATGTCTAAAAATGATTCTTTCAGAAAATTTCCATGATGGTTAGGTCATTATTTGTTTCATCCAAACCAGTAAACAGAAGCATTAGAATCTCTGCCGATGTAAGCATAGAGATTCTTACAAGAAATACACTTAGTGGTTTACCCTTCTGGAAAGCATGGCATGAAATACATTGATGATAGACTCTCACTTACTTCAATTTGAAGTGATGTACTTCCAGTTGTGTTATCTAAATAGAATACAAAATCCCCAGGTGTCTGAAATAAAATATTTTAATAGAAAAAATAAAAGTCATCATCTTAAGCAAGTTGACACTGGACAAAGGAAGCCATTTTCATGTGCAGAAAATATAATGACTAAGAAGACAAAACATTGGGCTACAATTGAACAAGATGAGTGGGGACTAGGATCTGTCTAACTGAGGGTGATTATTTAAGGTGATTTTGGCAATGACAGAACTCTATCGCCTGTGCATTTCTCAGACACTGTCTTGGGTTACAATAGATGTGCTGCTTAATTTGAACTCTTCAGAGGAAAGGCATTGCAGACATACTATTTAACAGGAAGCACTGTACCATACAGGGAAAAATAATAATCTGAACCAATTGGGTTGGAAGTTAGTTCAGATCAGCAAAGATTTACTACCTGCAACAAAGGAGGATTTTGTTTTCTTGGGCAAGTCAAAGCCTAATTTAAAAAAAATGTTATTGTCTAAATTCTTATTTTGATGATCCATGCTATCTTTGATTCAGTTATCTTGATGCTTCCAATCACTGACATTTAGATAGCCTGATTTCTCCTGTGGTCCCCCAATGGAGGCCAGATGTTTTTTTACTGGCACGTTTCTGACCATTGAGGACTTTCCTATTATTCTCATATATATTATTGTATCCTTCTAGCTCTCCAGTGATGATTCCAAAAAAAGCAAACATACTGAGTGCAGTACTTATATAGTGTTTGTGTGTTTAGATATGTTTATATGTATTTATCTATGTAGATAAATAAAAGAAATTAGGTCCAGGGACACTACTAAACATCTCCTATATCTATAAATATTAGGAAATTAAATTCAATTAAATCACTTTAATGAGCAGGTGCAGGACTATATTTAGATAATTGCACATTATGAAATCCAGTTTTGGTAGAATGAACTATGATATCATTAATTTCAAAATTAACATGTGCATCAAAGTAAAAATAAAAAGTATAAAGTTAATACCGGCAGACTATTTCATATAAATAATAGGTATTGTTATCAAAATGTCCCATTAGATTGATTCATCACTTTGAGGATCATAGAATCAAAAGAAAGATTCTACTTAGGGTTATTTCTTATCTATAGAGAAAAAAATGTTTCTTGTGCAGTAGTCAATGCTAAGATTTGAAGTTATTTCAGATAATTTGAGCCTCATGCTTCTGTTTCCTTGGAAAACACATAATATGTGCATGACTTAATAACTTTCAGTTATGCCTACTGTAGTGCAGCCAAAGTATTTACTTAGCGTCTACTATGTGCAGAGCACTCAAGCCCTTGAAATAATAATGTAGAATTGATACACACTATCTGTGCCCTCAAAGAGTTGATCGTCTAGCTGAATGTCTCTAAAGAGTTAACAAGTTTCTCATAACTGTGACTTGTGCTCACATTATTGTTGCTGAAAACAGCATACTGTGATTCCTGTAAGAGGACCCCTGCAAAAAGAAAAATAGCCCTCCATAGCCCCCATGGAATGACCAATTCAAGAATGAGATGATATGGCAAGAGGTTCAAAGCAACACAGTTTAGTGACTCGTTAATTCATTCAATAGTATTTATTGAGCACTTACTATGTGCAGAACACTGTACTAAGCACTTGGACTCATCCCACATTAATGCACAGACTAGTGTTCCTTGGGTTCATAGAGCAAAGATTATTGTCCCCTGATCCCTGATTTTTCACCTCCAAAATCCCTTACACGTCCCCATTTCTGCCCTGAAAATGGGCTTTCTCACCTCTGAGGTCACTCTGGGCAATCTTGAGTATTTCTGTGGTATGTCCACGTATTTTCAATACTCTTCCTGGAGATGATGGAATTATCTCTTCTTGTTATGGTCGCTTTGTTTTTCTGTACTGCACCTGTAACTAGCCTAATCTCTTCTTCCTTGTGCTTTATTTATTGCTGTGCTACTGTCAGTAACTAACTGCCCCACCCCCTCCTCCTACTCCTTCCAGTATTCCCCCTACACATTCAGTTGGAGGATCCTAAACTTTAGAGACAGCCACTGTAACAATTACCCCTGAAATAATAGGGAAACTTGCAATAAGACCAATGCTGCTGATTATGATTTCTGCAACATCTCTCCTATGGGTTTTAAGTGATGATTATCAAGAATAACAGACTGATGGCACAAGATCCTGTGAAAATGAATTGATATTGTGCTGTATCTCCATAACCCTGATGGAGGTCTTTCTCACCCACATTAGTAAGCCATTTCAGGATTCCCACTGGACCTTTTCCCTTTGTAAGATGATCTGGGTACTCTTCAGGTCAACAAAGCTTCCTAACTGAGGCCAAGCCCCATTCTCTAGATTGTAAATTTGCCCTCTCGACTGTAAGTTCATTATGGGTAGAGAGTGTATCTGCTAATTCAGTTGTATTGTACTCTCCCAAGCCTTTAGTACAGTGCTCGGGAACAAAATAAGCATTAAACAAATACTGTTGATTGATTGATTGATTTAGTCATTGCTCCACTTTCAGAGCCAGGATTGGAACACAGCTTTTCCTGATTCCCAGAGCCGAGCTCTTTCCACTCGTCCAACAGAGAGTTTCTAGATTTTATGTAACTATCCATTTATAGCTGCCTATCCATTAGGATTTGGATCAGAAGGACAGGGACAGCATGAATCAGATCGGTTTTTCTTCTCCTGTAGGTCACCTCAATCTTTAGAACAGCATTCTGTATGTAGCAGATTCTTAATAAATCCTTCTGGGGATAATAAAGAAAATGGTTATGGCTTAGAAGTGCTATGTTTGTGGTTGTGTTTGTTATGTTTTATTATTTGAGAGACAGAAACAGAGAAAAGAGGAGAAAGAGAGAGCTTATATGAAAGTAAAGAGACTATGAATATGAGCCTGAACCTGGTGGAGCTCCTAGGTAATTTCTGGCAGTTTGCTTATACATGCATATTCTCACCTTTCAGTCAGCATCTAAAATTTACTCTATCTGTTCATTATATTTTGGAATTGGAAAAGGGATCCTCGTCTAGTTGGCAAAGTCATGAAATTCCCCTGAAAATGAGTTCCTGAAGATACAGACTGCAAGTTTTACATTACATTTCACAGCATGAGATAAGCGTTTTAATCTCTCAATCTGAAATATCCAAATGACCCTGGGCTGCTCATTTTAGATTAAAGCAATAATGATCCTATTTCCCCAGCAGTAAAACACCATTCTTCACGACTGTGTGTGTAGCACTGTCTTAAAGGGCCCATGATTATTATTTAAAGAAATTTCAAAAGGAAAGCTGACACTACCAAATAAACACATTTAATGAAGTGAGATTACTAGTCACTGAGGCTCTAATGAACTGTAAGATTAGCTGCTGCAAACGGAATTTCTCCCATATCCTCTTCTGCCAATATCCTCATCTCCAGCTGTAGAGATAAGATGCTGAATTTATCAAATGCTCAATAGTCAGACTGCTGAGATAGAGTTCTTTCTATCCGGTACTTTGCTATCAAAATGGTAGCTGAAATCTCACTAAAAATGAAAGTTGATAGAAGAGGGATGCAAGCATGACAATTTTTGAAGTTTTTATTTGGTGACTAAAAGGCTATTCCTTGCCCATCAGGGATCTCATATGCCTAGTAGAAAAATTTAAAGAAATGCTCATATTTCTAGTGGATACTCTATATCCTTTAATTTTGATAGACTACCTTTCACGGTGATGCAAACGTTGTCACAAATTCATAAGATAAAATAAAACATAAAATAATATTAAGTATATTTTCAGAGAAAATTAATGTGAATTATTTTACATATGGAATAATTATATCATTGTTAACAATATAATAGAAAAACTACAGAGGGGAGAATTTTTTTTTCCTATAGATGTTCTATTTTTTATAGGTTGATACCTTCCTTAGCAGTCCTGCAACCTTTGCTACACACACTCACCAGAAACACATGCACAACACACTACTGCTTCCAGAGTGACTCACAATACACTGCTCTGAGCGAGAACAGTTGAAAATGCTGGGATAATGAAACTAGAGTGAATGACAACCATTTTCTTGTTAACAGACATTTCCAAATTCCTTATTAAATTATCATTTCTGCCCCCTGGAGTGGAGAACAGAGAAATGATGTAGGTTTTTATAACATCTGAATTTAAACAGAATCAATTTCAGCAAATGGTAAATGAGAATAAGCAGCACTCATTTTTCCAGGGGCTTCATTAACTCAATTCCAAATCCTTGAAATTATTCTGCTATTTTCCAATTATAAACACACGTTCTTAACTTAACATGCTAATCTTCCACCCTCTGTTCAGGATCACTATTATCTGGATCAATTAAAATGCAACTCAGGTGGTCAATTCTATTTAATAATAATAATTATGGTATTTTTTTGGCCCTTACTATGTGCCAGGCACTGTACTAAGCACTGAGGCGGATATAAGCAAGTTGGGTTGGACACAGTCACTGTCCCATGTGGGCTCACAGTCTCAATCCCCATTTTACGGATGAGGTAACTGTGGCCCAGAGAAATGAAGTGACTTGGTCAAGGTCACGCTGCAGACAAATGGCAGAGCTGGGAATAGAATCTATGACCTTCTGACCTGCGCACCTGTGCTCTATCCACAATGAGAAATGGTGACTCTCTTCCAAACGTGCTGAAATTCATTTCACTGTCATTATTTCTAGATGGGATCATAGGAGTGTTATGAGCCAGGTATTGGCAGCATAACTCACACTGCCTTTTAACTGTGGAGAACCTTTACTGGTGTAAACCAACAGGTACATCTCAACATTACTCAGTTCCCCACCCTAGCTCTCAAGTCAAATTTTGAAACTCACCACAGTGTCTATCCTGAAAGGAAAGACCAAAAGAACAATTAAATAATTAAGTTTTAGGATAAGCATTAAGTCCTCTTCATATCTTCATTATCTTCATATTCTGTAATAGTGTCTGCAGTATTGCCCTTACTAGCGCAGACTTCTTAGAATGACACAATTTTAAACTTTAAGCCTCTGCCCAATGTTGCATTTACCTCCTTTCACTTCACCCATTGTAGTGGATGTCTCTTAATGATCACCATGGATAATACTTAATGCTAGGTTCTACTAAGGCAAAGCATCTTCTCTTTTCCTTCCTTCTCACTTTCAATTCATCAGATGTTCTGGACTTGAAGGAACAATTTTCCCATTCCCTCAGCTGGGAAATTCCTTTCCTCCATCATCAAAAATATGCTCCAATTCTGGTTTTATACCAACATTCCTAAATGCCTCTTTCACCCACAGAATCCATTCATAAATCAATACCTGACTGGAAATTTATTATTCAGAAAATGAATCTAGATGACATTCAACAATTCATTTTTATTCTTTACAACAACCTAATTGCATCAATCAGGTTAGGTATTGGATGCTTACGCTGTATTTTTGTATTTGGATTCTCGTTTGTATATTCAATTAGTTATTAAGCAATTTCAATCTGATCTAGTCAAACCTTTTCCTCCTCTGATGCACACCATTTGTAAATATTTCTGTTGTTTCTGTATCATCCTTATTTGATTGTGAGCTCCTTGAGGGCAGGAATTAATGTCTGGCTTCAATTGTACTTTCCTAAGGACTTTGGACAGTGCTGCACTCCTCATTCTGATGATGATTATGATATTTAAGTACCTATGGCGTGTCAGGTACTGTTTTAAGCCCTCGGATAGATCAGGCCAGACACAGCCCCATCCCACATGTGGCTCACAGTCTAAGTAGAAGAAAGAAGAGGTACTGAATCCCTATTTTAGTTGAAGAAACTGAATCATAGTGAAGTTAAGGTCTTGTTCAAGGTCTCACGGCAGGCATGTGGCAGAACGAGGACTCAAACCCAGGTTTTCTGACTCCCAGGCTCATGCTCTTTCCACTAGGCCACTCTGATTTCCACTACAATACGGCCCACAAGATTCACTCCCTTAATTGCAACCAAATCATTGCTCTTCACTCGCATCTCCACCCAGAAGTTCCTCCCTCTTCACATCTCACAGACCACCATTCTCTCCTTCTTCAAATCTCTATAAAATCACCTCTCCTGCAGGAGCCATCCCCAACTAATACCTCTCATTCCTAACCCCCTTCTCCCCTCCTTCTGCACAGACTTTGCACTTGGATCTCTAGCCCCTAAGCATCCTGATGTCTGACAGCAATTTTGTACATATGCTTACAGCCTCTCCTATCTGTTATTTATCTCAATGCCTGTCTCATCCAATAGACTGTAGAGTCTTGGAGGACAGATATTGTGTCTATTTATTGTACTCTTCCAAGTGCTCTGCACCCAGTAAAAACTCAATGAATACCACCAAATGATTGACCAACTCATAGACTCTTTAGTATTAGATCCTAAATGACCTGAATGTAAAATTATTTTAGGTTAACCACTGAGACTATGGGGCAATGAATTTCTTTGATTCTGGTGAAATTAACTCTTGTAATTCTATCCCAGAACACATCATTTGGATACCTGCTCTGACTCATTTGAGTCTAATTTGAGATAGTCTTATAGCATCATCAGACATCACAATGACCTTAACAAGTTTCAAGGGAGCAAAATTATTGAATATTATATCTGGAGGTTGACCTATTTTGCTTGGGAAACAACTTCAGTGACTTTTGGGCCAAAAAAAATTATCATGTTTCACTTCATCTAAAGCATTTCTGGAAGGAAAACAGAACTTGAGTTTTTCAGCAATGGTTGCAATAAAAAAAATAGGGCTTTTAGTGCGAAGATGTCTGATAATGGTATTTCTTTGTTCTCACTGGGAATGCAAGTGATAAATAACAGAGACAGAGTGAAGCATATGATAAACAAGAACAAAATATCAAGCAGGAAAGTAATCTTTGATGCTGCTGATAGAGGCAATAAAATCCTTTCCACCCTTAAGTGCAAAATGAGACCCTCTTAAAATATACAGAATTATTAGAAATCACTCAGAATTTAAGCTTATTCAGATGCAGTGAAACTGTTCACCTAGAACCATTCAATAGCTCAAGGAAAAAAAAAATCTCATAACTCATTTAGTTCATTTCCCTCAGGGACAAAGTAAAATCATCCCTCTGAGGAGAGTTCTCAGGACTTTGATCAAAATGGCAGTATAGGAAGGTAGAATTTGGTTCAGAGGATTGAAAATGGATGGATGATAGTGCAAAAGGCTCTAGATTGCAATACTTCATCTTTAATTGTTTTCCAGCACAGCCTTAACCAATTTATTTTCAATTTCTTCTTCTGAATCTGAGAATACTGACCACATCCAAGTGGCCATTGTGGTGGTGATAATTAAAATTTTTTTTAACGTTTACAGTTCAGGAGTCACTATGTGGAACAAGTGCTTGTACTCGCCTGTTGGAAAGAAGCTTTACATTCTGTAGTTGCACAGCCCTTGAGCTCAGCATTGTCTAGTGACACACAGAAATAATTTCTTTTCTATTTAGTTTTGTTTTCTGTAGTTGTTTTTCAATTTTCCTTTTTGGTAATTGTATGTGGCCAGGATAAAGATAAGCTACTAATTAAAAATTTTTGTGACCTGGGAATGAGAATCATTATGTAAAACACCTGATATGAAAGATTTACTTCAATCTGTGTTGTTTAGAGTTTTCAGAGGGAGACAAGTAAGACTTGCCATTAGGAGAGGGAGATTGCTTTGACTGTTGGGATAGCAATGAAGAAATCAGAGTTAGGAATGGAAGAGAAAACAGCACCATACATTGAATTAAAAAACCATCAAATGGTTGCATGTTGATGCATCAGCTTTACTAATATTAAATTGTTTTGTGTTTTTTTTTGTTGTTGTTGAGCAAGCCAAACATTGGCTGTTAGCTCTATATGTACTGTTTAGGTGGATTTTCAGTAACTGGGATTTGTAGATGTATTGATTTCTATTTTTATTAAAGGTGGACCATTGAAATTCATAGAGAATTGAGTTTTCTGTGTTCAATTGCAGACAATCTGTGGCTCCTTTAGAGAATAAGATAAAAAGGACTGAGAAAACAACATCAACTAAAACTATTTCACAGTGCTTTGTCAATAGAACAAATTTCTGTGGCTTTCGAACATTATGAATGAGTAAAACCAAATTTGTTTCTTCAGAGGAATATTCATCTCAGTTGTCAGCATCTTTCCAACTCCAAATGTATATTATCACCTAACTCCAAAGTGTTGATGCAGT
This sequence comes from Ornithorhynchus anatinus, assembly GCF_004115215.2. NCBI lineage: Eukaryota > Metazoa > Chordata > Mammalia > Monotremata > Ornithorhynchidae > Ornithorhynchus > Ornithorhynchus anatinus. The sequence goes on along the minus strand of NC_041728.1, from coordinate 49,007,338 downwards.
ATTCTCACCCATGACTCTTGCTAATAATTTCCATAAGGATGCAAAGGATTAAAAAAATGATATTTAAACATGACCCCTCATGCTAGGGATTGAAGGAGAAGCATCCAGTTGACAATATAATATGTAGAAAAGTGTATTTTGTTTACCTTCTTCCTTAATTACATGTCAGAAGCCATGCTCATCTTGTTTATTCTGCACTAGTTAAAGGTTTACCAGGCTCTTATGGTTTCTAACCTCCAATATGCATATGAGACCTGGACATATTTCAGAGGACACAACCAGCTTCAAGAGCAGTTTCACCAGAGGTATAATAATAATGATTACAGCCTGTATCAGATATTTACTTTGGGCTAAGAACTGGGATACTAGGTACTCCACCAAAACTGCCCTCTCAAAGGTCACCCATGACCTCCTTCATGCCAAATCCAATGGCTCCTACTCTATCCTAGTCCTCCTCAATCTCGCAGCTGCCTTTGATACTGTCAACCCTCCCCTTATCCTCCACACTTTATCTCACCTTGGCTTCATGGACTCCGTCCTCTCCTGGTTCTCCTCTTATCTTTCTGGCTGTTCATTCTCGGTCTCCTTCGCGGGCTCCTCCTCCTCCTCCCATCCACTAACGGTAGGGGTTCCTCAAGGGTCAGTTCTTGGCCCTCTTCTGTTCTCCATCTATACTCATTCCCTTGGTAAACTCATTCGCTCCCATGACTTCAACTGTCATCTCTTTGCAGATGATACCCAAATGTACATCTCCTCCCCTGTTCTCTCCCCCCCTCCCTCTAGGTTCATATCTCCTCTTGCCTCCAGGATGTCTTCACCTGAATGTCTGTCCGCCGCCTAAAACTCAACATGTCTAAAACTGAGTTCCTTATCTTCCCTCCCAAACCCTGTCTCTAACCCTGTCCTTTCCCTGACTTTCCTGTCACTGTGGACGGCACGGCCATCCTTCCTGTCTCACAGGCCCACAACCTTAGTGTCATCCTTGACTCTGTTCTCTCATTCACCCCACACATCCAATCTGTCACCAACACCTGCTGGTCTCACCTTCACAATATCACCAAGATCCGCCCTTTCCTCTCCATCCATACTGCTACCGTACTGGTACAAGCTCTCATAATATCCCAACTGGATTATTGTGTTAGCCTCCTCTCGGATCTCCCTCCTGTCTCTCCCCACTCCAGTCTGTTCTTCATTCTGCTGCCTTCATTCCGCTGTTTCTTCCTACAGAAACACTCTGGGCATGTCACTCCCCTCCTCAAAAACCTCCAGTGGTTGCCTATCAACCTTCACATGAAACAAAAACTCCTCACTCTTGGCTTCAAAGCTCTCCATCACCTTGCCCCCTCCTACCTCACCTCCCTTCTCTCCTTTTACAGCCCACCCTGCTCCTCTGCCACTCACCTCCTCACGGTTCCTCATTCAGCCTGTCCCGCCGTCGACTCCTGGTCCCACATCCTACCGCTGTCCTGGAATGCCCTCCCTCCTCACATCTGCCAAATTAACTCTTTTCCCCTCTATAAAGCCCTCCTGAGAGCTCACCCAGGAGGCCTTCCCAGACTGAGCCCCCCTTTCCTTCTGCTCATCCTCCCCTCCTTCCCCCCTGCCTCTTCATCCTCAGCATAGTGCATATTTATATATATTATTTATTACTCTATTCATTTTGTTAATGAGGTGTATATCTCCATGATTCTATTTATCTTGAGGATGTTGTTTTGTTTTATTTTGTTCTGTTTTGCTTTGCTGGCTGTCTCCCCCATTTAGATTGTGAGCCAGTCATTGGGCAGGGATTGTCTCTATCTGTTGCCTAATTGTACATTCCAAGTGCTTAGTACAGTGCTCTGCACATAGTAAGTGCTCAATAAATACTATTGAATGAATGAATGAATGAATGAATGAATGAATAGGTCATCAGATTGGACACAGCCTCAGTCCCTGTCCTATATGGACTCACAATCCATTTTTACCACATTTTACAGATGAGGAGGAAAATGAGATCCAGGCAGATTGTGATTGCCCAAAATGACCCAGAAATTCTGTAGCTATTGTTCCTAGTTACTTATTATAGTACCATGCAGCTATCTATGAGCTATACTCAACATCAAGGGCAAGACATAAATAATAATAATAGTAATAATAACTTTTGTGGTATTTGTTGAGAACTTACTAGGTGCTAAGCGGCTCTTGAGTAGATGCAAGACATCAGGTCTGACACAGCTTTTGTCCCAAAAGAGACTCAAGGTCTAAGTAGGAGAGAGAACAGGTATTGAACAGAAGCCTAGAGACTTTCTCAAAGTCATACAACAACCAAGGGGCCAAACTGGGATGAGAACCCATGTCCTCTGACCCCCAGGCCATGCTGCTTCTTAAAATGGATGACTACTGCTAGTATTGAAGTCCTCCTGAAATGTAGTCGTTTCGCCAGCATTGAAGGGTAGCGCTCACAGTAGCGCAGCTCCCTCTGGGCAGCTCAAGAGAGAAGAATGAACAGAAAAGGACTGTTAAAGCAGCTTTTGTATAGTGAAGGGAAAGGGAGCATGTTGAAACAAGGAAAGCAGAATAAATGATATATGGATATAGTGAAGCAGAGCCTTCAAAAAATTTGCTGGAGCAGTGGGTGATTGGGAGGTCACTGCAGCAGGCAGTGTGCCTGGCAGGTGGTAATCAGGAAAAGGGTTGCTTGTGCTGAGCAAAGGCTTCAAGAAGGCTGGGAAGCCAAATGGCAAGCTTGGAAACAGAGACAGGTCTTGTGTAGGAAAAACCCATTGGTGCAGCAAGAGTCTGTTCTTAGGGGTAGAATAGGTGTGTGTCAGGGAGAAGCAGTGTGGCTTAATGGAAAGAGTCTAGACCTGGTAATCGGAGGATATGGGTTCTAATCCTGACTTCACCACTTTCCTGTTATGTGATACTGGGCAAGTCACTTGACCTTTTGCTGTGTCTTGCTCTCCTCATCTGTAAAATGGGGATTCAATACCTCTTCTACCTCCCATTTAGACTGTGCATCCCATATACTAAGCACTTAACAAATACCACAATTATAACTAGTCTTCGTAGTCATACTAACGCACATGGATCATCGTTTGTTGTCAGTAGGGAAGCAACATAGTGCAATGGATAAACGGTGAACCTGGGAGTGAGAAGACTATGGGTTGGAGAAGCAGCATGGTGTAGTGGATTAGAGCACAGACCTGGGAGTCAGAAGGTCATGGGTTCTAATCTCAGCTCTGCCACTTGCCTGCTCTGTGACCTTGTGCAAGTCACTTCACTTCTTTGTACCTCAGTTATCTCATCTATAGAATGGGAGTTGAGATAGTGAGCCCCATATGGGACAGGGACTGCCACACTTAGTACAGTGCCTGGCACACAATAAGCACTTAACAAATAACATTATTATTATAACTATTATTTTTATTATTACTACTATTATTATAATCCTGGCTCTGGCACTTGTCTGCTGTGTGGTCTTGGGCAAGTCATCTAACTTCTCTGTGCCTCAGTTACCTCATCTGTGAGCCCTATGCAGGACAATGACTGGGTCCAACCCAATTTGATTGTATACACTCCAGAACTTAGTGCAGTGCCTGGCACATAGTAAGCACTTTGCAAATACCATAGTTATCATTATTGTTATTATTATTATCATTTTAGGAAAGTGAAGGACAAATATTTGCATGTTTATATATATTTACACAACTCATAAGCATTACATAAAATTATATATCACAATTGAACACATATATGTATTACTTAGGTGAATAGATATTTTGTTTCTTTCTCTGCTAATTTTAAAAATAAATTGAAATAATAGTCACGTATCCACTGCAGAATCTTAAAAAAAAAACTGAAATAAAGAGAGGTAGTTTTAAACTCAAGAAAATGCCAAACCAATTAAGGTTTAATGTTTATGGCAGAAGAGCACATGAAGCAATAAGCGGCTTTTGTGGGTGATTAAGCGTTGAAGGGGATCCGAGGATTTGATTACCACAGAAGTCATTTTCTGTGAGCAAATTTCAATGCCATAGACATTTCTCCTATTATACCAGAGTGCACCATAGAAAATAATTAAACACCCAAACCATAAAAAAATTATTTGTCAAGGCTGGCAAAAAAAACTACCTTTTGTTGTTTTCTTGTGGCTGGGATAAAGCAAATAATGTTTATAGGATTGGGAGTCAGGGGACCAGGCAGAACTCTAGGACATTTCCTTCCTGATCTACTGTGGCCAAGAAGCAGCCATTCCCTCATTTTTTCATATTCCCCCTTTCCCTGTTGTTGGTCCTGATTCCTCAGGGGAGAACAAAGATTAGTGTATGGCTTTCTAACTCCCAGGTGACAAAGGCCCATATTTATGCATCTTTACATATCAAGAACTCCCTGCATTCTCACAAATCCAGCCCCTGTTTTGTCTTAAACACCAAACCTCAAGCTCAAAGACCCAAGGATAATTTAACCATCTCCTCAGGGTATCACTAGATTAAGTAGTTATTGCTGTCTTCTACCTCACCCAGAACTTTAAAACTTCACTGACCCCACCATGACCATTTAATACCCACCACTCATTCTCGTCAACCCATCCCAGTCCTCCCTCTCCTTCACATAACCCCTCCCCACTCCTTGCTCCATAACCACTCCTCCTCCTAGCCTCATCCCTGTAATCCTGTCCCAGGGCTACCTGTCCTCCCTCTCCCCCTATGCTGGCCCTATCAACTCACTCCCATCCAACCCCTCCCCGCCCCACTTGCCATCCCCTCCCCAAGAAATCTCCCCACAGCTTCAACCAAGTGTGGCCTGTGGAACCCCTGCTCCATCATGGGGAAGCTTCCCTTCATCACTGACCTGTACCTGACCCAATCACTCCTCTTCTCCATCACTGAAACCTGGCTCTCGCCAGATGACATGTCTCCCCTGCTGCTCTCTCCAGAGGGCATCTCATCTTCTCCAACTTCCTCAGACTCACTAGGAAAGGTTGAGGTGTTGGTTTCCTTCTTGCACCCGAATGTTGCTTTGACACCATTCCACATACCCCATTCCTTCCTTCACTTCCTCTGAAGTCCATATCACCCATCTCTACCATCCACTCCAGTTTCTCAAAGTGGTCATCTACTGCCCCAAGGTCCCACTTCCAACTTTTTTAACCATTTTTTCCCTTTCTCACATTTCTTCTTCCTTTCTCCCTGCCCACATTGATCCTTGGAGACTTCATTAAACAAATAGATGTTTCTGATGACCTTTCCATTTCCTCCCTTCTATTACTCATCATCTTCACGGACCTCCAGCTCCACCCCACCTCACCTATTCCCCAACTTGGATACACACTACTTGAGGGTAGAGATCATGTCTACTTACTCTATCTTAATCTCCCAAAATTTAGGTGCAGTGGATTTAACATAGTAAATGTTCAGCTCTTTGAGGGTAAGTAATGTGTCTGTTTTATTGTTGTGTTGTACTCTCCCAACTACTTAGTATAGTGCCTTGCACAAGGTAAGTGCTCAGTAAATACTACTGATTGATTCAGTAATTACCATTGATTATCAGTTGATTCCTCCAAATCAAATCTATTCTTCAAATCAGAGCACCAAAATAGTGCCTCAAATTGGTGTGTTCCTCCTAACGGTGTTAAATTTTCCATTTTAAAAGTCCCCTTCATGATCCATTCTCAGATAATCATGTGTTCCTTATCAACTTCCTCCTTTGCCTAGACCTTATTTCCCTCTCTAGGCCAGGAAGGAAAAATGCATTCATAGCCCAAATGATACAGTATTGTTGGAAAACATTTCCTTGTATGAACACACTTTGAGTTCTGATTATCAATGAGATTTGCAAGGGATGTCTGTATCAGACACACTCAGCACTGTTGTAGTGGGTTCTTTCACTATGTGTGTTAGCTAGAGCATTGTTGGGGTTAGGGAATGTTTTTCTAACAACACAAGCTTGTTTGGGCCCTGTATGACAAAATGTGAGAAAGAAATTGCTGTTTACAAGTGTGCAGCTTGGAATACGTTAGTATTACACATGGGTTTTGCAAGAACATAACTTGAACACTATAGGAAGCCTGAGTATAATGAACTTAGTGCATCTCCAATTCTAATCCCCTGACTCTTTTCTCTTAGCATGATTACTTTTGAGATTTAGGTTATCCTCAATCCCTACCAAATGATTACACTTTTTTCTTAAAGTGCTTAACTAAACTAAGCAGTAGGGAAGTCCAAGTAATTAATTTGTAAATAAAACATGAATTATTAAGCTGAGGAAGCCAAATCAGTGATTTGTTGCATGGAATAATATAAACAAGAGAGAGTGAGGGTAAATAGAAAGAACAATTCTGGAGTCTGCATGATTAATAGGCATAATTAGTTTACAAAGCCTGAAAAATCAACGTTATCTGATTTTGTGATTTACTCTACAACTCAACATTGGCCAGGATCAATGAGATAGTGATTGATCTTTCTCTTAGCATGGGAAGAAGAAAGACAACTGTATATGAGATGCAGAGTGAAGGCCACTTTTTTGATGCCAACTATATTATTTGAAGACATTTTAAAATCAGTAGCAATCATTGAAAACATGATCTCTAAGTATGGTGCTTATCAATCAATAGTATTTTTTGAGGACTTAATGTGTGCAGAACACTGCACTGAAGCACTTGGGTGAGTATAAGAGTGGACATCATCCTTGCCCTCAAAGAGTTTATAATCTAGGTAAAATAGGAAGACATTAAAACAAATTACAGGTAGGGAGAAGCAATAGAGCACACCTATATGAGCTTATTTGAATATAATAAAGAAGCCCAAGTGTTCTGTAGAGTGTGACTATAAAAACAAATCACATGCATGTCCTGCTACTGAGAAGGTATATCCTGGGCCCTTCCCTCAATGCTAAACTAAAGTCTCATAAAACACTGGGAGTCCCCTTCTGCCCTCTGGTTGAAGAGACAGCAGAGCCATTAAGCAGCATCCCCAGTGTTTGAACAACACTATTTAAAAATACAATACTCATCCTGAATCTCAAGGGGCCAGAACAGGTGCTCTACTATATTTTCACAGCCAAAGTGTGCTAAATATTTTCTTTTAACTCTCATAATAATAATGACAATAATAATAATATATTGATAATTTGAAATATCTATGTGTCAAGCACTGTGTTAAGTGCTAGAGTAGGTACAAAATTATTAGGCTACCCATAGTCCCTGACGCAGACAGGGCTCACAGTCTAAAGGGAAAGGAAAACAGGTAATTTAACCCCATTTTACAGATTTGGAAACTGAGGCATAGAGAAATTTAGTGATCAGTCACTTTCAATTGTATATATTGAGCACTTTAGAGTGTGCAGAGCACTCTTCTGTGCACTTGAGAGAATACAATATAATAGAGTTGGTAGACACGTTCCCTGACTCACAGGCTAGAGGAGGAGGCAGATATTAATATCAGTGAATAAATTACAGATTTGTATGTAAATGCTTTGGAGCTGAGGGAGGGACAAAAAAATGGAGCAAATCAATGAGACACAGTAGGGAGTGCGAAAAGAAGAAATAAAGCCTGAGTCAGGGAAATCCTCTTGGAGGATATGTGACTTTGAAGGTGGAGAGAGTTGGATATGAAGAGGGAGGGCATTCCAGGCCAGAGGCAGGATGTGGGTGAGAGGTCAGTAGTGAGATAGATGAGACTGGGGTATAGTGAGTCAGTTGGCATTAGAGGAGCAAAGTGTGTGAGCTGGGTTGTAATAAGAGAACAGTTAAGAGAGGTAAGGCGGGGGGGTGGGGCAATGTGATTGAGTGCTTTAAAACTGAAAACTTGAGAGTAAGGAGCTTCTGTTGGACGTGGAGGGAGATGGGCAACCACTGGAGATTCTCAAGGAAAGGGAAAATTTGGATTTCCAAATAATAATAATAATAATGGTAATGCCTGTGCAGTTTTTAGATTTCCTTTCCTAAGCTTTCTAAAAGTTCATCACACCAATTCTCTCACCCTGAGGATATGTTTTCCCATCTCAAAGGAATTGTTACTTCCCTGGGGAGGGAGGAAAGAAAAATCAGAACTAGTAATAGAAAATGTCTGGGTGAATTCCACTGGGCTCCCTATAGCTTGGATTTTAGAAATAGAATTTTAGTAGTTGAGCTCTATTTTCTGTTAGTAAATACATTTGATTTCTTGATAAAGAAAAAAAAGCTTAATAGGATTTATAAAGGGTTTATAAGGATTCTTGGACATCAAATAGACTCTCCACTAGACTATGTTTTGATGACATTAGTGTAAATTAATCCCAGGCATACAGATAAAAATTCCTTTGAAAAACATATTGGGTTTTAAATTAAGAGGATCATGTACTTAGAGCCAATTGCTTTCAGAGCAAACTGCAAAATTCAAAGCATTTGAAAACTTTGTGCTATTTCACCAAATCCAAAATAAAGATTTACTCACACCTCCTTGCCTCCCATCCCTCCTCCCTCCTCCCCTGAGCAAATCGTCAAATGTTTTGCCATTCAATCCCTACTAATGCATAAAACTGTTCCCAGGAATTTCCATGTTGACTCCTCTGCTCTATTAACAACTGCAATGGACATAGTGGAGTTTGGAATTCTGTCTTCTCTGGACTCTGCTCTTTAGGGCAAGAGAATTAACTTCATTTACAAACTTGGAAGCTCTTCCCTGTTTGTTGATGAGGTATGATATTCATTCTCATTTCCATCTAATTACATTTTATGCTTCCTATTGAGATTCTTAAGAAAAAGCTAGTGAAATTCTGTCATAAAGCCCCTTTTATGTCAGTTCACATTAAAACATGATTTGCTCCAAGGCAAGAGAAAAGAGAGAACTGTTCAGGGTGTTCTCTGTGCTGTGGTAAGGGAAGAAGCAACATGGTCTAATAGATAGTAGTAGTAGAAAGTCAGAAGGACCTGAGTTCCAGCCCTGGATCTGCCACTTGACTGCCATGTGACCTTGGGCAAGTAACTTCATTTCTCTATGCCTAAGTTACTTCATCAGAAAAATGGAGATTATGACTGTGAGCCCCATGTGGGACATGGACTGTGTCCAACCTGATTAGCCTGTAACTACCCCAGTGCTTAGTACAGAGCCTGGCACATAGTAAGCACGTAACAAATGCCATAGGGAAAAAAAATGATGTAGCCCTGTAAAGTTTTGTGGCATTAGTTAGGGGTTCATACAGCATTAAAAGGGTGTTTTCCTTAGGACTGAGGAAGATGGGATAGTAACAACATGATTGATTGCCCATCTCACACCTACACTGTGGGTCAGTTTGTTTCTCAACCACTGTCCCTATGGCTGCACCTGGACCCCAAAAACACTGTGTTGTCAGAAACACATTGACAAGAACAGATGACTAGAGCTAACCAAGAACAGAAATACAAACAGAGACTAAGGGACTCAGTGTTCAAACTAAACTGAGAGCTGGCAAGAGAGAGATCCCACAAATACTTCATGTTTTCTGTGCCTTCACCCTCCATGTGCCCTTCTGCACCTACACTGCGGTTTCTTTTTGCTCCAATCAATCAGCGGGATTAATTGACTGCTTACTTTGCAGAGTACTATTCTAAATGCTTGGAAGAGTATAATACAAAATAGTTGGCAGACACTATCCCTACACTAAAGGAGCCTAGCTGGCCTTCATCATCGCCATCAGTGTTTCATCAGTAGCTGCTAATAGCAATAAAAATAACAATAATGATAAAATGATAATTGTGGTATTTGTTAAATGCTTACTATGTGCCAGGAACTGTATTAAGTGCTCACAATCTTAATCCTCATTTTACAGATGAGGTTACTGAGGCACAGAGAAGTGAAATGACTTCCTCAAGGTCACACAGCAGATGAGTGGCAGAGGAGAGCATAAATAAATGAATTACAGATATGTACCTAAGTGTTGTGGGGCTGGGAGGGGGATTGAATAAAGGGAGGAAGTCAAGGTGATGAAGAAGAGAATGAGAGAAGAAGAAAGGAGGGCTTAGTCAGGAAGGCCTCTTGGAGGAGATATGCCTTCAGTAAGGTTTTGAGGAGGGGGAGAATAATTGTCAGATATGAGGGAGGGTGTTTCAGGCCAGAGGCAGGACACGGGCGAGAGATAGGTGGTGAGATAGACAACGATAATAATAATAATGATAATTGTGGTATTTGTTAAGTGCTTACTATGTTCCAAACACTGTTCTAAATGCTGGGGTAGATGCAAGGTAAGCAGATTGTCTCACATGGAACTCACAGTTTTAATCTCCATTTTACAGATAAGTAAACTGAGATAACTGAGGCAAAGAGATATTAAGTGGCTTGCCCAAGATCACCCATCAGACAAGTGGCAGAAGTGGAATTAGAACACACGAGTTCTGACTCCCAAGCCCGTCCTCTTTCCACTAAGCCATGCTGCTTCTCTCCCGTGTGCACTCGCATATGCATCTAAGATTTCTGCTGCTCTTTAAGTCCTTCCTGCACTCCAGATACTGAAAGGGTCTTTTACCAGTATGGACTCTCATGTGGACAGTGAGGCCATTATTGTCTTTAAAGCTTCTCTCATACTGGAGTCAAACACAGGATTTGATGACTTTGTGAATCCTCTCATGCTTCGTAAGATTGCCGTGCTGGCAGAAGGTCTTCCCGCACTCCAGACATTCAGAGGGCTTCTCTCCAGTGTGCACGCCCTCTAAGGTATCCTTGGATCATAAAGCTCTTTCGGCACTCTGGACAGAACAGTGGAAGGGTCTGTCTCCAGTGTGCATCCTCATGTGGGAGGTTAGGTATATCTTCTCTCTGACAAGATTGAGGTACAGTGAGAAGGTGAGCATTAGAGGAGCGAAGAGTAAGAACTGGGTCGTAGTAGAAGAATAGTGAGGTGAGGGAGGAGGGGGCAAGGTGATTGAGTGATTGAAAGCCAGTGGTGAGGAGTTTCTGTTTGATGTGGAGATGGATGAGCAACCACTAGAGATTCTTGAGGGGGAACCCATAAAAGAAACTGAGAATAAGCAGCCATAGAGATTGGAGGAGAACTAAGAGAGGACAATTTTTGTAGAAAAATAATCCCGCGAATGTGGAATGGGGTGGGAAGAGAAAAGAGGCTGGGAGGTCAGCAAGGATTCTGTTACAGTAATCAAGGTGGGCTAAGATAAATGATTGGATCAACATGGAAGCAGTTTGGATGGAGGGGAAAAGGAAGAATATATCAATATTGTGAAGGTTGAACCAACAGTATTTAATGATGGAATGAATACATGGGATGAATTAAAAGAGGAGTCAAGGATAACGCCAAGGTTAGAGGCTTGTGAGACAAAAAGACTGGTGATGCTGTCTACAGTGATGGGAAAGTCAGATGGAGGACAGAGTTTGGGTGGAACGATAAGAAGTTCTGTTTCAGAAGTATTTGAGGTGAAGGGAAGACCTCCAAGTAGAGATGTCTGGAAGGCAGAAGGAAATGCAAGATTGTAAAGGGATTCAGGGCTGGAGATGTAGATTTGGGTATCATCTGCATAGAGGTGGTAGCTGAAGCCATGAGAGTGAATGAATTCTCCCAGGGAGTGGGTGCAGATGGAGAATATAAGGGGACCCAGAAATGAACCTTGAGGGATGCCCACAGTTAAGAGGTGGAGAGTGGGGGAGCAAAGGAGGAACCTGCGATAGAGACTGAGAATGAGTGGCCAGAGAGATAGAAGTTGAACCAAAAGAGGAGTTGTAGGCTGGCCTGTAGGAGGAGAGAAGGGATATCAGGTCATGCTTCAAGCTTCCCCAGTTAGACTGATCTACCAATAGGTTGGCTTATTAAACCTAAATAAGCAAAAAATGGATTTGTTTCTTTGTCAGTTTATAAGTAACAATCTGCCAAGGCAGTAAGAGTATTCACTGTAGTGATGGCATTACCTTCTCCTAAAATTTCAGTCCAATTCAGCATATTGGAGCAAAATTCAGACATATGTTTGGAGTTCCTGGCAAACACACCATTCCCGTGCAATGAGCAATTTTGCTTCCAAAGAATTCTTGAGGGTGATTATTAAAACAGTCATCCCATTTATATGTTGGCCAAAGACTATTTGAAAAAAAAAATCTGAAGATCCAAAGAGGTATTTTAAAACCAAGCCCTTGACAGTTGAAGTAAATGTCTTGGTGACAAATTGTTTGCTAAAATGAAGATGCCACCTTTCTGCTTGCTACGTGAAACATTATTCCCTATTAAAGGGATTTTAAAATTGTACTCAACTATTTGATACAGAGTTTTTCCCCTTAAGAGTGTTTAATGCATTTTATGGAACAGTTCAGGCAATTGTCAGAAATTGCCCCTTAATTATTTACTTGACAGCTGGAGATACAGCTGTTAAAAGTTTATCTTTAGAAAAAAAATATTAAACTGGGTGTTGGGTGAGAGAATTAAAAAATGTACTTACACACAGAGCAATGGAGAAAATGGAAGGTCATTGTGAGAGGGAGAGAAATGAGCTCAGCTGGAACCTTGTTCTCAAGCACTCTTGATGAAGGGAAATTTTTCTAACTTTTTTTTCCTCTAATGCTTCAGGCCCACAGGAGGAAGTGTTGGGGGCAAATAAAGGAACAGAGAAAGGTAACAAGAGAGTCGGCAAGAGAAACATTTTCTGAGCTTCAGCATAGGTGAATTCTTTTGAAAAATGAATTCTCACTGAGGAAAACTTCAGAGGAATTATTTAGTTGGGATTATCATGATAGGAATATGTCTTAGACTTAGTGGAAAGAGCACGAGCTTGGGAGTGAGAGGTCATAAGTTCTAATCAGGGCTCCACCACTTGCCACCTGTGTGACTTTGGGCAAGTCACTTAACTTCTCTGTGACTCAGTTACCTCATCTGCAAAATGGGGATTAAGATTGTGAGCCCTACATGGGACAACCTGATAATCTTGTATCTATTCAGTGCTTAGAACAGTGCTAGGCATAGAGTGAGCACTTAACAAATATCACCATTATTATTATTATTATTAATGGAACACTCTAAACAGGAGAGGAAATCAGTTGAAAAGTTTGATTCAGAATACATTTCCATGGTTGGGTAGTAGAGTGTCACAGGATTTCCTGGTATTTAGCCTAAAATGTCATTAGCTTTCTTCTTCTCAATGTTTTTTGGGTTGCCTCTTTTTACTTTGTTAAAACATCCCTCTTCTGAATGTTTACACCTTTCAGATCTGCCAAGGAAGATCATATTGTTCTCCCCATTAGATGTATTATGTAGATTTCTTTCTCTCCTTGGGAAATAGTCCTGCTTCTCCAATCAGACCTTTTAACATGATTCTCTCCAATAACATCCTCTATTTCTCCTAGGCCTGTGTTCCCAGAGCTGAATGTGAGCCATATCTCCCTAACTCTCTACACTTAATGTTTTTACCCTCCAAGCTGACATCTTTAGATCTTGCCTCTGACAAAAAATAAGGCCCATGAGAACAGAAATGGGTAAACAGCTGAGTTTTAAGCATCATTCATTCATTCATTCAATAGTATTTATTGAGCGCATACTATGTGCAGAGCACTGTACTAAGCGCTTGGAATGAACAAGTCGGCAACATGATCCAGAAACATCACGTCATCAAAGTTTCTTTAAGAAAAGTCAATTGTTCAATCAATTCTGCTTCCCGTCTCTCCCTTGCACTGCTTAAAGAGAAGCAGGCTGAGTAGAGTTTCATTAGAAGACTTGGCCAAGAGGTCTGTCATTCATAAAAGAAGCAGGGTGGCATTTTGGAGGTGAAGTAATACATATGAGATAAAAAGAAATTCTCATAAAAGGAGCTTTCCAGATAGAGCAGCAAACATTCTGCAGGAGTCAGGCCTCTACTTCAAGTTAACTTGCTACTTCATTCTTAATTGTTCTCTGAGTGCCTATCTGCACCCCTAGGCACTCCAAACTCAGCCATCTTTAGCTTCAGATTAGGATTCAGAAAGCCTGCCAGGCAGAGTTGTCCCCACAATGAGTATTCATGGGGTGATGCTGTGAGAAAGTGACAAGGGCATTAGGTGAGGATACAGCTTGAATATTGAAATATGGAACTGGTGTTTATAACCAAAGGAAAAGATCTTAAAGGGCTCACAGAGACCAAATAATAGACAAGTATAAGGTTAGGGAGCATTTGGGAGTGAGGAAACCAGGGAAATTTAGAAATGTAAGGCTCAGACCCTGATGATGTTAATTACTTGAGGGAATAACTTCATTTGGATCAGAGACAGATTATTGAACCATAAAGGGAGGATTGTATGCTGCTAAATGAACAAAATCCCATCTATGTAATATGGATTCTGTTCTTTGCACTAGTGACCATTGGACATCTGTGGGTAGTTCTCACATCCCAGAGATCTTTACACACTGTCTTCACAAGGAAATAAAAGCCTGAAGGAAAAGGAGGAGAGGTGTTGAGGGTTGGAAACACAACAGAAACCAAGTCAGGTAGGGCAGGAAGGCGGGGAACTCCTATCACAAAACCGGTCACAATTGGCAAACGGAACCCTATGTGTGCACTCATTCCAAAGAATAATAGCCATGAAGAGACCTGAAATCATGGACTTCATTATCTTCTTTAAATGTTCTCTCCCAAATGAGCCACAAAATATCTCATTCCCAGCCAGACAAAGCTGGCAATGCCTTCTGATAGCTCATGGAAGCTTAATTTGAGCTATGAGCAGAGATGATGGAGTTAACAAATGTTATGCTCTTAGATCATTGAGAAGCAGTGTGGCTCAGTGGAAAGAGCACGGGCTTTGGAGTCAGAGGTCATGAGTTCGAATCCCAGCTCTGCCACTTGCCAGCTGTGTGACTGTGGGCAAGTCACTTCACTTCTCTGTGCCTCAGTTACCTCATCTGTAAAATGGGAGTTAAGACTGTGAGCCCCACGTGGGACATCCTGATTCTCCTGTGTCTACCCCAGCGCTTAGAACAGTGCTCGGCACATAGTAAGCGCTTAACAAATACCAACATTATTATTATTATAGAGAGGTGATAGATATTTTCCTTGCTGAATATTTACTTGAAGCTATGCAAGTCTTTTGCCCAATTGTACAGTGCCGGTCCGGATTTGGTACACACTATTGCAAGATAATGTTTTTTTTAGTGGGCTTACCATCTGACCTACCTGGCTTGTCTCCTTAGGGAATGGTAAAGGACTTTTTCATAATGTGCTGGAAGATTAATAACAATAATAATAGTAATAATAACAATTGTGGTATTTGTTAAGCACTTATTATGTGTCAGGCACTGTACTAAGTGCTGCAGTGGATATAAACAAATTGGGTTGGAAACATTCCCCATCCCATAAGGGGCTCCCAGTCTTAGTCCTTATCTTACAGATTTGGTACTGAGCCACAGAGCAGTTAAGTGACTTGCCCAAGGTCATACAGCAGGCTGGTGGCAGATCTGGGATTAGAAGCCGGGTCTGCTGGCTCCCAGTCATGTGCTCTTTCTACTAGGGCACACTACTCCTCAGTGAATACAGGGTAACTGCATTGTTCTTATTTTTAAGATTGTCTCTAGAACAACCGGTATTTCACAAGATATTTATTATTTCATTGATACCCTGAACATGTGGCATCTTAATGTCTCAGCGCTTAAAATAGTGCTTGGTACGTAGTAAGCACTTAACAAATACCATCATTATTATTATTATTGTTATTTACATTGCTAACAATTACACTGGTGACAGAGTGCTCATACAAAGTATGAGCACTTTACCAAGGAGGGTGGGGAAGTTTCCCAAACAAAGGGTTTAGGAAATAAGGTCTGCTTTGTCTTGAGTATCAAGTGATCACAAGACATTCAAGTTAACAAGCATACTAGTCATTTATAAATAAATCCTTTAAAAATGGAGTAAATTAGGATGAATGTCTTTTTTTTTTAATCCCTAGGGGAGATGATCGCACCTCAAGAGTTTCCAGTACTCTACCAGTCTCAGCTACAGGAGGGAGAGTCAAGCAGAGGCATAACCATTCCATTTCTAGCTTGGGCAGTATCTAGCAAGTGGAAGGCAGTCTGCTACAAGTCAAAACTCACCTGAGCTGGGCAGCAGTGGCTTGGGAGGGAGTTGAGGTCAGAGACTTAAGTTGACTGCATGGAAGAAGTCAGTGGTAAACCACTTCAGTATTTTTACCAAGAAAACTGTATGGATACATTACCAGAACAATTGCAGATGTTAATTTCCATTTTCACAGATGAGGTAACTGAAGCACAGAGTAGTTAAGTGACTTGCCAAAGGTCACACAGCAGACAAGGGGTGGAGTGGGATTAGAACCCAGATCCTTCTGACTATCAGGCCCATGCTCTATCCACTAGGCCATGATGCTTCTCCAATTGGAATCGAATGATTTGAACTGTATCAGTAGGAGAAGGCAAAATTATTTCTCTCTATTTTTTGTTGTCCCTTTTTTTGTAGGCTCAAATATGAAAGCAGTCAGGTCCTAGGTAAGAAGGGTAATAGAACATTGCCCCTCCCTTTCGACATATATTTATAGACTCTAATCAAATTGGAGGGATGAAATGGTCACTCGATGACCCATTTCCTTACCTGTGTTAATTATCAAACTCCTGGAAATTTCCCCTTGCTCAAATATGCTTCAACCTATTTCACTGGAGTAGCATATTATTGAATTATATGGCTTCTTTGGTTTTGCATCTTAAAAGTTCCTAAAAGAGAGGAAGCTTCCTTTTCACATTCATCTATTTTAATGACCATTTGAATGAATTGCTCTCACCGGTGTCTTCCTCATCAATCTTCTATATGAGCCTCTTGTACATCATCATCATCATCATCATCATCATCAATGGTATTTACCAAGTGCTTATTATATGCAGAGTACTGTACCAAGCACTTGGGAGATGTAGCATGACCTAGTGGATAGAGTATGGGCCTGGGATCAGATGGACCTGGGTTCCAATCCCAGATCTGCCACTTTTCTGCTGTGTGACCTTGGGCAAGTCACTTACCCTCTCTGTGCCTCAATTACCTCATATGTAAAATGGGGAATAAGACTGTGAGACCCATGTGAGACATGAACTGTGTCCAAACCATTTTGCTTGTATCTACCCCAGTGCTTAGAACAGTGCCTGGTACATAGTAAGCACTTAACAATTACCACAGTTATTCATTATTATTATTATTGGGAGAGTACAATACACCAGAGTTGACAGACATGTTCACTGCCCACAATGTTGGCTCAGAGAAAACTTTGGGGACTTGTAAAAATTTCAATTTACATTATTAGATTCTGTATATTTATATGCTCTAGAAAGTTTCCATTAGCTGTGATATTCAGCATCACTATTTGTAATAAAACAGAGTGTGATTTGAGTAAGTCAGTGCTTCATGTCTATAGTCTGACATTGCTGGGGGAAGAAATTCACCTAGATATGATTTGCATATACAGTTTGAAAATAACTTTTAGGTGAAATAGGACTGATTAAATGTGCTAATAGAGTTTCTTGGGGTTGTGAAACCTTGTCATCAATTCTCTTGGCATGATCTTTTTGGTTAAATTGTAGTCAGGGCCATGCCTCGCTGACAGAGGATGAGGAGATATGATCATGTGAATGAGACCATTAAAAATCAAACAGGAGAAATTGAATGGCTCAGGGGAATAAGAATGATATTGAGATACTAGGTCTTTCATCAATAGGTCAGGAGTTCAAATGAAAACTGGTAGTGTCAAAAGGTCAATGACTGTTCAGTGTCTAGGGTTAAATAAATTCATGACAGATCTGTTCCAAGGGAGCGTATATCCACCACACAAATCTGACATTAATTTGCAATCTTGTACTTCAGTAAAAAGTCTGATAGTTGAAGAGATCACGGAGCATGAAGGAACTTCCCAATAAAAGAGATAAATTTTAAAAGGGTATTGCTAAGACATTCCTTCAAATATCTAGCCCTTCACAGTTGTAGAATACACACTCGAACACTGATTGCATTTTAAAGGTGGGGAACATATGTAGGGTATGTAGAAGGGCTTTGGAATCTTCAGGGATGAAAGCAGGATCTAATTTCAAATTAGTTATAGAAACAGAAATTTATTGGCAAAATGGTAGCACTGGCTTCTTGGTATTTTAAGAACCTCAATTGGAAGCAACAGTAGAGCCTGCTGTGCCATAGCTTATTAGCTAATTTATGAAATATAAATGAAATTAAATGTCCAGAATGAAATGCCATAGCTTATTAACTAATTTATGAAATATGAATGAAATTCGAGGTCCAGAATGGGTCCGTTGAAACACTAAAAAGCACATCAAACTGACACAAAACATTTCTCAAAGTAGAATGGTTTTATGGATAAATATTTTTTCCATTTTTAGTTTACCATATACTTTGTGGGGACACATTTACTAACATCTGAATGCAAAACCTTCCCCCAAATTAATAGTTCCTTTGTGTAATGATGACATTCATTTCTAAAGGAAATGCTCTTTAAGTAATTTGGCTATGGAATGAGGGTAGCCTTCTTTCAAATCTACCCATTTTTATGATGTCTATCACTTCAGTGACTGCAGACTGACTCATTAACAAGTTCCTTTCTATGATGTAATTTTGAATTTAAATTCTTGTTTTGAGCAATCCTTTCTTGTGATTTCACTCTCTCCCCTTACCACTCAATGTGGAAGAGTGATGGAAAGCAGAGGAAAAGGAATGTGAGATGAGTTTATTCCATTAGGTTGTAGCTGAAAATTTCAAATTGCTAGGAAGATGCCAGATGGAATTTAATGCTGTAAGACATAATGTCGTGAACTTGGGAAGACTGGCTAGAAAAAGAAATCCTAATGTAATAGAACTGGAAGACCATGGAGTGACACTGAGTAAATATATGAACTGCAGTGCTTAGTGCGTGGAAACTGCAAAGCAAACCAAATGAACAACAGCAACAAAAGCAAATAGGGAGATTGGAGGTATAGAAAGGGACTTAGTTGGAAAGAGCAAAAGCTAATGAGCTCTCAGGAAATGTTTCTTCTGGTTTTGTGTGTGGAAGACTGTGTAGAACAGAGGGGCAGTGATGTCTCAAGTTAAAGCAGGTTATTGGAAATCAGGATCCTTGGGTTGAATTCCCATCTCTACCACTTATTGTGAACTACTGACCCTTCATATGAAGAGATGCTATGAAATAGGGCTACAGTTCTCTACTGGAATACTTTCCTGACTATTATTTTCAAAGTTGACTCTAGGGTGTTAACAGAGGCAAGGAAAGTGCATGTTGCTGTACCATATATCTTGCCCTTTGGAGGTGCAAAATGTACATTCAACCACTGATTGCATTTTAAAAGAGGGAACATATTTAGGGTATGTAGCAAGGGCTTTGGAATTTTCAGGCAATGAAGGTATGATCTAAATGCAAAGTAGTTATAAAAGTAATTCATTGGCAAAATGGTAACATTGGCTTCTTGATATTTTAAAAAGCTTCAGTGGGAACTTAAGACACTAGGAAAAGTGGAGGTCAACTTTTCTGAAGGATTTTATTTTTGTTAGTACAGTTCAACTAATGCTTCTACACCCGAGTGCAGCAAAAACTCCTCAAAAGAGCCATTATGGTACTGGTTCACACCTCCAAAAATCTGCTATCACTCCACTCTGCTCTGCAAAATTCAGGCTATTTCAACAAATAGTGTTAAGAATAACTTAAATTAGAACAGTCTGGAAGCTACAAAAAGTACTTACTGACACTTGATCATTATTGTTATTAGTATTGTATCTCTTAAGCAACTAATGTGTCAAACACTGTTCTAAGCACTAGAGTAGATATGAGTTAATCAGGTAGGACATAGTGTCTGCCCAATATGGGGATCACAATCTACATAGTTCACTTTTTTAAATGTGGTATTTGTTAAGGGTGCCAGGCACTGTACTAAGCTCTTGGGTAATATACGAGGGAATCAGGTTGGACATACAACTTTTGTCCTAAAAACCCTTTTATTGAATGTGAGCAGTTTGGAATGGAATGCAGTATAAAAATGATCATAATATGAATTGCTCTTTGTAACC
Source organism: Ornithorhynchus anatinus (assembly GCF_004115215.2). Taxonomy (NCBI): domain Eukaryota; kingdom Metazoa; phylum Chordata; class Mammalia; order Monotremata; family Ornithorhynchidae; genus Ornithorhynchus; species Ornithorhynchus anatinus. Next base: position 48,987,387 of record NC_041728.1, on the reverse strand, counting down.
ATTCATTTTACAGTGGTGTTTTTAGTAATCAGCCAATATAATTTATTATTTTTTTCACATAATGACACATTTGATTTAGCTCCTTGAGTTCAAAATTTTTCATTGTTATTTATAAATTCTCAAAGTTTGAAAACCTTACCAGTCAAGGCTCTCAATCAGTCAATCAATCAATAGTATTTATTGAGCACTTACTGGGTACAGCACTGTATCAAGTACCTAGAAGAGTACAATAAAACAGAGTTGGTAGACTCCTAGAAATTCAGTATAACTCTTCCAGGTCATAAGATCATTGGGCACCTTAGGAAGCTACATTAATTATTTTTGGACACCAGATCAGTAGGTTATGTCATCGTGGTGAATTTTGAGCATTGAGAGAATCTGACTCATTCACAGTGGTGAATACATGGTTCTATTCTTACTGTACAGAGTGAATGGTGCAGTTTTGCTGGTTATGCTCATCCTACCCATTTTGAAAATAAGAAAAGGGAAAATAAGGATTATTTGCTGGAAGTTGTAAAGAAATTTAAGAGCTGAACTAAAATGGCAATCCATATAGCCTGGTTTGTACTTCTGTTCCTATGTTTTTTAAGGTATTCATTAAGCACTTATTTTGTGTCAAACATTGTTCTAAGTGCTAGGATAGGTACACATTAATCAGCAGAGAAAAAGTCTCTGTCCCATATGGGACTCACACTTTAAGAAGGAGGGGAAGCAGGTATTTTATTTCCACTTTTCAGTTGAGGGAACTGAGGCACAGAGAAGTTAAGTGACTTGCCTAAAGTCACAAGCAGACAAGTGGTGGAGCTTGGATTAGAACCCAGGTCTTCTAACTCCCAGACCTGGGCTCTTTCAACTAGGTTACACTGTTTACTAATGTATGAAATCAGGGCTCATCAAGCAACTGTTCCAGGTCCCCTTCACCTCTCTAATTCTTTGATATACAAGATCAAGATTTTATTAGATAGTATAACATGATATCCTATGAAGCCCAACTTCAGAAGACTTTTTTTTATAGTTTTCATATATCAACCAATTCATTCATATTGGTAAGATTTAGTTACTCAAATTAAGTTTAAAAGAAATTTTGCATGAGGTAAATTCAGGGGAAAGCCACAGAAGAGGAGAATAGAATGTTGATCTCCAATCTCTTCAAATGTCTTGGACCAAGGTTTCAAGCAAAAAAAACTGCAATTGCTACCTATAAGGCATTCAGGTAATAATGTTAATAATTGTTGTATTTGCTAAACATTTACTATGAATCAAGAGCTGGGGTAGATACAAGATAATCAGGTTACCCTCATCCCCTGTCCCACATTGGGCTCACAGAATAAGGTGAAGGGAAAACAAGTATAAATCATGTCACCTTATTTAATCCCTGTTTTACAGATGAGTAAACTAGTTCTTTGAGAAGTTAAATGATGTTCCCACCATCACTTTGAAGACAAGTGGCACAGATAGAATTATAACCCACATCCTCTGACTCCCAAGCCTATGCTCTTCCCACTAATAATAATAATAATAATGTTGGTATTTGTTAAGCGTTTACTATGTGCCAAACACTGTTCTAATCACTGGGGTCGATACAAGTTAATCAGGTTGTTCCAGGTAGGGCTCACAGTCTTCATCCCTATTTTACTGATGAGGTAACTGAGACACAGAGAAGTTGAGTGACTTGCCCAATGTCACATAGCTGACAGGCGGCAGAACTGGGATTAGAACCCATGACCTCTGACTCCCCAGCCCGTACTCTTCCACTAAGCAATGCTGCTTCTCTAGGCATCACTGCACTGCTGGTCTTCCAGGATTAGTAGTAAAGACTTAAAGCTTATTGCATGCAAGCCTGGAGGGCAGGATTCCTGGGTTCTCCTTCTATCTGCAGCCTCTGTGAAATCCCTGGCCTTAACCCATTTCAAAGGAATCACAATGGATTAAGACCTAGACCATAAACTCCTTGTGGGTGGGGAACTTGTCTACCAACTCTGTTGTATTGTACTCTCTCAAGGTTTAGTACAGTTGTCTGCACAAAGCAAGCTCTCAATAAATATGATTGATTGACTGATCAGGTCTTTCTGAGGGAGGAAGCAGTTTTCTGAATGTAAATTAAAGGATTACTACTGTCGCTGCTTCTTTTCTTTTCTGCTCCCTTCCCACCCTCCGCTGGTCTTTAGCTTTTTGCTGTATTCTCTCCGCTCCCACCTCCACATTCTCCACCACCTTTAGTGCTCCCTTTGAATTTAACTGCACTGTATAGCTCAGAATTTTAGTTCTTCCCTCTCAAACATTCGATCAAATCAATGAATGGTATTCGCTGAGCTTGTGTTCTGTGTGGAATATGGTATTAAGCACTTGGAGAATGCAGTAGGGTTGGTGAACAAGATCCCGGCCCACCTCTTAATAACAATAATAACAATAATAATAATGGTATTTATTAAGTGCTTACTATGTGCCAAGCACTGTACTAAGTCCTGGGAAGGATACAAGCCAATCGGGTTGGACCCAGTCCCCTGTCCCACGTTGGGCTCACAACCTCAATCCCCATTTTACAGATGAGGCAATGAGGCACAGAGAAGTCAAGTGACTTGCCCAAGGTCACACAGCAGACAAGTGGCTGAGCAGGATTAGAACCCATGACCTTCTGACTCCTAGGTCCATGCTGTAGGCACTATGCCTTGATTCTCTTATTCTAACCTTGGCAGTTCCTGACTGCCATTCCCCCCTAAGCACACCCTATCACTTCTCATTATCTGGCCTGCCTGCTACTTCCTCACCCAGACTGACCTGTGAGGAAGGAAATAAATTCCCTGGGCTAAGATGTGATGGGAAGGGAAATGGTCCTCTCCCAAACCGCCTCCATAGACTCCCTCCTTTCCTCTTATCACTCCACTCTCACTATGTCTTTGTCCCTGACCTTTTGACCAGGGTTGGGATAGGGACTGCAAGCCAGTGATAGGGAAGCTGCTAAGGTTAGAAAGAACCAAAACACTGCTCAACTCAGTACAATCTAGTACAAAGGGAGCACATGGCTGGTGGGGGTGGATGGCAGCAAAGGTAGGAAAGGAGCTGGTATTAAAGGAGGATGGGGTAAAATTAGAGGATTTGAGAGAGGGAAAGAATTTACCTGCTGTAACTGGATGTAACATTGGAATAATTTAGCAAACAGTGGGGAAGCACTCCTAGGTTTTATGCATCATAAATGCTCATAACCTTGGGGTAAGTCTGTATAACCTCCAACTATTGAGAGCCAGTTACCACTGATTAACATCTAAGTTTCAAGAAATCCTGATCCAGACCAATGCTTTCATAGATCAATTAAACAATGGTATTTATTGGGTTATTAACTGCTTGAGGAGAATTGTATTAAGCAAGTGTGAGAGTACAATACAAGGAGAAGCAGCGTGGCTCAGTGGAAAGAGCACGGACTTTGGAGTCAGGGCTCATGAGTTCGAATTCCAGCTCTGCCACTTGTCGGCTGTGTGACTGTGGGCAAGTCACTTAACTTCTCGGTGCCTCAGTTCCCTCATCTGTAAAATGGGGATTAAGACTGTGAGCCCCACGTGGGACAACCTGATTCCCCTATGTCTACCCCAGCGCTTAGAACAGTGCTCGGCACGTAGTAAGTGCTTAACAAATACCAACATTATTATTATTATTAGAATTGATAGAACAATCTTTGCCCTTAAGGAGCTTACATGACTAAAAGAGTTGTTCTCTAGTGTAATAGACCCCAAAGCTTCCAGTATTAAAGCTACATCTCTCTAACTTCAAAAGGCATGGATTAATTATGATGAGTTAAACTTAAAGGGTCATTAGTGTTTGTCTCCCCTGCTATCCTTTGTGAGAGCAGGCATGTCTATTAACACTGTTTTACTCTTCCTAGCACTAAATAGAGTTCTCTGCATGGTTAGCACACAATAAATATTACTGATTGAAAGGAACATATTTTTATTCAGTCACTTTTACAAAACCAACATTTTTTCAAATCATTATTTATCCAGAATATGGACATGTGTGATACACCTAGTTTAGATTAGAGAAGTCCATGCCCAAAGCAGAATAAAAATATTCCCATATCATTTTGAGTGATGAACAGATGCAAAATTCCTAATGAATGCCAGATCAACAATGCAAATGACACCTTAAAACGTCTGACAGAAAATAATTGTAAATAAAGGAAAAATATTTAAAATTTTGCTCTTCTCAAGTTACTGGATCTCCGTACGTTTTATCTCTCTTTTCCTTTTGGTAAACTGTTCTGCTGAATGTTAGCTCATCCCTAAGCAGTACTTCAATATAGTGTTAAAACCTGGAGGATACAGGCATTATGGCTTCATCCATTTAAAATCCAGGGCTTTTTGGGAGTATAGGAGGAGGTTCTGTTTCAAGCAGTCTTCACTCTGAGGCAGAGTTACTTAGCTACCTTAATTCAAAAAGTTGTCTTGGTTGAAGAAAGAATTAGAAGTAGTCAATCATCTTTGCAATTCCAGTGACTGACATGTCTGTCCAAGTCTCTTCTGATCTAGATGACCCACCTGGATGAAAAAATATAGCTGTATTTTCAGACTTTAATGAGGAGCTATGTAGTACTTCTAAAGATAGGAGCAATCTTCCATTTAATGTCATGGGTTAAACAAGATGAGAACATATGCCGGATGAAGCTGAAATTTTGTCTGGTCACTGAGACTGATATTATTACTTTACTTCTCAGCTGTTGGAAGAAAAACTTACAGATGATTTTAAACTTTTGATAGTTTGACCCCTACAAGATGAAAAATGGCTGCAATATTGTTTAGCTGATTTTCATTTGACAGCTTCTGCCAGTGGAGCAAAGATACAAAAACATCTATGCTTTTGTTGAACATGGGTAAAGTGGCATGCTTCACTTCTCTTAGGAATCAAATTTTCAGAAGTTAACCCACAAAAGAAATCTAGTACCATTTAGTTTGAAAATTCCCTTAGAATATAATGGAGGTTTCAGTTAATGATTGTAGTGTTTGGTGTGGAAGCACATTTTCTACCTAGATTTGAATAAAAATTGCTCAATAAATACCACTGATTGAGATTAAAAGTCAATTAATCTGATTTGGTTTTTATTTTAATTCATTTTGAGATGAAACAAAATGCTATCTAGCCTGGTGGGGAAGCACAATTTCAAATGACTGATTATTGCTTTTCCATGGAATCAGTTAATTGTCTTGTTTAACAAGAAGCAACACACTATAAGGGGCAGCAACATGGCCTAGTGGCAAATGCACAGAACTGGAAGTCAGGAAACCTGGGTTTGAATTGAGATTCTTTGACTCTCCTGCTGTGTTACCTTGGGCAACTCACCTAACTTCTCTGTGCTTCAGTTTCCTCACCTGTAAAATGGGGATTAAATATTAATTTTCCCAACCCCTCAGACTGTTAGCTCCATGTGGAACAGAGGTTGGGTCTGATTTGATCGTATTGTATCTACTCCAAAGCAAAATGCTTAGCACATAGTAAGTGCTTAACAAATAACGCAATTACAGGGAACATATCTACCAACTCTGGTATATTGTTCTCTCCCAAGTGCTTAGTACCATACTCTGCACGCAGTAAGTGTTCAATAAATACAACTGATTGTTTACTAAGGTGGAAGAGATCCAAACTGGAACAAAACCAGCCTTCTATGTATCCTGGAAAAGTACAATGGCCCATCACCAGTGAAGAGTAGAATGGTTTTATGCTTACTATAGGCAATGAGGGAATTATAGAAGGAGATCCCCAAAACATTAAATTATTTCCTTGGCTTTAAGGTCATTTTCCCTTACCTGTCTCTCTCTCTCCCTTTCACCTATGTATCACTTGTGTCCCTGTGTTCCTTTGTTCCCTCCAAGCTTACATTCTCACTCTGCTTCTTTCCCAGCACAACTACCACCAACCTCTGCCTCACACTTTCCCTCCCTATTGGAATTCACTTCTCCCTTCAAAGTAGCATGGATTAGTGGAAAGAGCCCAGGCCTGGGAGTCTAAAGACTTGGGTTCTAATATTGGTTCCACCATTTGTCTGCTGTATGACTTTGGGCAAGTCACTTAACTTCTCCGTTTCTAGGTTACCGCACCTGTAAAATGAGGATTAAGACTGTGAGACCTATGTGGGACATGGACTGTGACTAACCTTATTAGCTTGAATCTACCCCAGCTCCTAGTACAGTGCCTGGCACATAGTACGTGCTTTACAGATGTCATTAAAAAAAACAACACAACTACCAGACCTCAGCTCTCCCCATTGGAGAAGACTAAAACAGCATATCAAAAGTCTTAAATTGCATGGACTGTGTCCAATCTGATTAGCTTGTATCTTCCACAGTGCTTAGTATAGTGTCTGGTCCATAGTAGGTGCTTAACAAATACAATTTAAAAAAATAAAAGTGAAATCCCCAATCCTCCAAGAAGCACTCCCCAATTAAAGTCTCTTCTACCCAAATTGAATCCTCTCAAATCAGGACTTGTGCTCCAGCTTAGCACTTTAGAATTCACAACCTCCCAGTGCATATTTCACATTATTTGTACATTTTCTGCTATTTAATAATAATAATAATGTTGGTATTTGTTAAGCACTTACTATGTGCAGAGCACTGTTCTAAGTGCTGGGGTAAATACAGGGTAATTAGGTTGTCCCACAAGAGGCTCACAGTCTTCACCCCCATTTTACAGATGAGGGAACTGAGGCGCAGAGAAGTTAAGTGACTTGCCCACAGTCACACAGCAGCCAAGTGGCAGAGCTTGGATTCGAACCCATGACCTCTGACTCCCAAGCCCGTGCTCTTTCCACTGAGCCACGCTGCTTCCCTAAGCACTTAGTTAAGCACTTTGTTCTCCAATATGGAAGTTAGTAGAGGTCCATCTTCCCCAGTTAGATTCTCCCTATAGTGAGAATGCAAGCTCCTTATAAGCAAGAGTGGTGTTTCCAAGTCTATCACATTCTTCCAAGGTTTTAGTACAGTGTTCTGTGCAAAATAAGTGTTCAAAGTGTTCAGTAAATGCACTTAATTGATTGACTTATGAATATATCTTCTACCCCTGAGTTTTTCTTAACTTGACAACATCTGAAGATATTTCCCTCAGACATTTAATATAGCCTCTACTATAGTAATATCTATCTTCCTCTCTGGAGTAAGCTCACTGTGGGCTGGGAACAAGTCTTCCAACTCTGTTGTATTGCACTCTCCCAAGCACTAAAATACAGTGTTCTGCACACAGTAAGCTTTCAATTATTACTGTTCATTGTTTGAATGATTGAAGAATGGCAAATTTCCTTGGCCATATGGAGTATTTGCTAATATATCCAAGCATGGAGGGGATTTACTGCTGAGATTCCTGTGCTGCTTCTTCCTCAAGAGGGAATACCAGATAATTTCAAAGGTGTTAACATCATCACCATCTTCAAGATGAAAGAAGAGGAAGTTAATGTGTGTGTGAATGTGTGTGTGCGTGTATGATTGTATAAGTGTATGTAGAAGTAGCGTGGCTTAGTGGAAAGACCATGGGTTTAGGAGTCAGAGGTCATGGGTTCTACTACCGGCTCCGCCACCTGTCAGCTGTGTGACTTTGGGCAAGTCACTTAACTTCTCTGTGACTCAGTTACCTCATCTGTAAAATGGGGATTAAGACTGTGACCCTCACATGGGACAACCTGATTACCCTGTATCTACCCCAGCGCTTAGAACAGTGCTTGGCACATAGTAAGTGCTTAACAAATACCAACATAATTATTATTATTATTTACATGAAATTGGGACCATTCGTAGTCAAATCATGTAACCATGTAACATCTTTTCATTGTCTGATGGAAATCATCATCTAATTTGGTTTGCTAATCATAATGTAAGAAGGGTGATGAACATGCTCAGGATGCTGATGAACATCTCATCTTGGCCATGCCTATTTTTAAGTTGGTGAAAATAATGTTGCTTGCTCTCCACATATATCACATAAACAACTCTGAACATTTCTCAATGAATAACATTTTGTTCTGTGGAAATATCTGCACAGGAATGAGATGGAAATGTAAGAGTACAGGCATCTAAAATGAATAGTTGAAGGTTTTACTAATTTGTTGGTTTTTTAACACAGGACCTAGTCACAGAATTGTATTAAAATCCATCAAATTCAATCTCTTCATATGATAGTAATAATAATGTTGGTATTTGTTAAGCGCTTACTATGTGCCGAGCACTGTTCTAAGCGCTGGGGTAGACATAGGGGAATCAGGTTGTCCCACGTGGGGCTCACAGTCTTAATCCCCATTTTACAGATGAGGGAACTGAGGCACGGAGAAGTTAAGTGACTTGCCCACAGTCACACAGCTGGCAAGTGGCAGAGCTGGGATTCGAACTCATGAGCCCTGACTCCAAAGTCCGTGCTCTTTCCACTGAGCCACGATGATATAACCTCTTCCACTTTTCCTGTTTTCAGTTTGGCCATTCTCATCCTAACAGATGGATAGAATCCCATGGGTCAGGCATAATATATGTCTACAATGCCCTTAGAAAGAATAGAACAAAGTAGGGGAAATATAATGATTCTCATTAAAGAGATATTTGTTTGCACAGGTAGCCAGGGGCCATTATGAGCATTGAAGATAATTATCCCTTTGCTCTGGATTCCAGACACAACCAAGAGGAATGACTTAATAGGAAATTAGGAAAATTGAATTTAGTAGTTGATTTTAATAACTTGTTTTCTGGATCATTTCTGGGAATGATGAATTGTTGCTATCTAAGTTATCTAGGTTTAAGGATGTAAAGTGTTAATAGTGGATATTGAGATTAACTTGAAAAAGCAGAACTATCTGTCCATACTAGTGTTCTGTCTAAGGACCAGTGGAGTTAGATCAGAGTCTGCTGTTTCTTTGCAGATGCACTAGTAACTCTATTAGTAGCAGAGATGTTATGGCCCTGCCAGAGTTATATGAAGCTCTGAGGTCTGCAGTACATTCTCTTACTGTTAACTCATGAATTCAACATAATTCAGTCAATGGTATTTGGATTTTTCAGTCCCTAAGTGAAAGTTGGACTCTGAGGAGCCAATAAGACTTCCTTGCTAGGATGTGGTCTGAATATCCATGAACTATTCTTAAAGGAACCAGATTTTCTTGAGTTCAAAATGTGATGGGATTAGGGTTTACATAGCATGGGACCACTAGTCTAATATGTGGACAGACTGTGAGGCAGAGGAAGGAAAGGCAGGGCAGAAGATAGAGGCAGTGAGTTAGAGACAGAGAGGTAAATGCAGAGAGATATAGTGAGAGAACTAAGCAGAACAGAACCAGTCACCTAGAAAAGAGAAGCAGATACATTTATGTCCAGGAGAAAGACACACAGACCCATTCATTCATTCAGAGAAACACACCCAGATCGAATCCTGCAGCCTGTGAAAGGTGTGTATGCGGGCTGGGTTGTAATAGGAGATTAATGAGATGAGGTAGGATGGGGGAAGTTGACTGAGTGCTTAAAAGCCGAGAGGAAGGACTTCTGTCTATTGAGGAGGTGGATGGGAAACCACTAGAGGTTCTTGAGGAATAGGGAAACATGACCTGAATGATTTTGTAGAAAAATGATACTGGCAGCAGAGTGAAGCTTGGACTGGAGTGGTGAGAGATAGAAGGCAAGGAGGTCAGGAAGGAGGCTGATACAGTAATCAAGGTGGGATAGGATAAGTGCTTGGATTAATGTGGTAACAGTTTGGATGGAGAGGAAAGGATATATTTTAGTGATGTTGCGAAGGTTGAACTGACAGGAGTTAGTGATTGACTATGTGGATTGAATGGGAGAAACCCCTCTCCATTGGCTTTAAAGCACTTCATCATCCTGCTCTTCTTACCTCACCTCACTTCTCGCCTTTAATTCAGCCTGGAAACTTCGTTTCTCTAATGCTAAACTTCTCACTGTGCCTTGTTCTTGCTTTCTCGTTACCTACCCCTAGGCCACATTCTGTCTCTGGCTTGGAATGACCTTTCTCCTCTAATCCAACAGACAACTGTAATCCCCCACTTGAAAGCCTTATTGAAGGCATCTCCTCTAGAGGCCTTCCCAGACTATATCCCACTTTTTCTCATCTCCCATTTCTTTCTGCATCATCCATTCTTGCTTCCTTTGCTCTTCCCCCCCTCCCAGCCACAGAGCACTTATGAACAGATCTGTAACTTTATTTATTTGTATCGATGTCTGTTTCCCCCACACTAGCCTCTGACTGAACTCATCGTAGGCAGGGAATGTCACTGTTTATTGCATTGCACTTTCCCAAGTGCTTAGTACTGTGCTCTGCACACTGTAAGCACTCAATAACTATGATTGAATGAATGAGTCAAGGAAGATGCCAAGTTTATGGGCTTGTGAGACAGGAAGGATGATGGTGCTGTCTACAGTGTTGGAAAAGACAGGGGAAGGACAGGATTTAGTTGGGAAGAAAAGGAATTCTGTTTAGAACATTTTACATTTGAGATGATGGCAGGACATGTAAGTAGAGATGTCTTGAAGGCAGCAGGAAATGTGAGACTGTGGGGAGGGAGAGAGATCAGGGTTGGAGATGTGGATTTGGGAATCATCTGCATAGAGGTGGTAATTAAAGCTATGAGAGCAAATGAGTTCTCCAAGGGAGTGGGTGTAGATGGAAAATAGAGGGGACCTAGAACTGAACCTTGAGGGGCCCTCCGTTAGGTAATGGGAGGCAGAGGAGGAGCCTGTGAAAGAGATTGAGAATGAGCAGCTAGAGAAATAGGAGCAGAACCAGGAGACAATTGTCAATGAAGCTGAGGTTGGGTAATGGCTAATCATAAGAACTATATTAAGCACTGGGGTAGCTACAGATAGTCGGTCACAGTTCCTGTCCCATGTGGGGCTCACGATCAAAGACAGAGGAAGAATAGGTATTGAATCCTCAATTTGAGAGTAAGGAAACTAAGGCACAGAGAAGTGACTAATCAAAGATCACATGGCAGGCAAGTGATGGAGCTGGGATTAGACCCCATGTCTCCTGACTCTCAGGCCTGTGTTTTTTCTATGAGACCACACTACTTCTTGACTATTTTCATCCAAAAAAATTTCCCTGGGTAAGGAATTCCATATTTCTCCTATGCAAAGCACCCCTTTTTAGTTTATTTTGAACAATCACCATCAAGTTTTAATGGGTAACCCCACATGCATTTGCTGTATGATACATGTCCTACAATCCTGGGGTGCTCAGTCCCCAGTTTGATTATTTTGTTAATTGGAATCATATCTCCTGCCAGCCTTCATCTTTCTAGACTACAGATCACTAATCTTTCAGTCTAATGCTCACACAAAAATTGGACCACCATCTTGGTCATCTTGCTTAATCTGTGTTTATGTCATTAAGGGACCATCCCCCTCTCACTAAACCCCTGAAGGGCACACTGATTAGAGCCATAGAGACTCTTTCTGGTTAATGCTGCCAATGCAGACTCACCACCCTCATCCTAACCTTTCCATCATCTGTATAATGGGTATTAAACTGTGAGCTCCAGAAGGAACATGGACTGTGTCGAGCCTAATTAATTTGTATCTAGCCCAGAACTTAATTTAATACAGTGCCTGGCACAGAGTAAGCATTTAACAAATACCATTAGAGAAAAAAAAAATTCAAGATGGCCTTGTGGATTGAACTATTTTGGGTACTTGGTTATGGGCTGTGCTGAATAAGGCAGTTAAGTGCTGAAGATGGAGTCACTCTCATAAACTTACAGAATTTAGCCTTCTATTTTGAATACCCTGTTTTCCTACCCACATGGTTGGGAGATTTAAACTGCCCAATGGTAGCAGAGGAGTAATGTTGACCTGAAGTTGAAGAATTAAAAGCACCCTTCCTTGCTTTCTATCAAGTAAATTTCTTACAATTTAGGCATGCTTGATTGAAGTTGGTGAAAAATCTTTAGAAAAAAGCACCACTAAAAAATCACCTAACCATACCACTCTGAACCAAAATATTTGATCTTCTCAGTTCTCATGCCAATATGCCTAGCTACTTTATAGCCTTCCAAAGGTTTAACTCAACATCAAGTTCTCCTACAATGTATGATGTGCCGAAATGACATTCTTCCTAATCAGTTTTCCACCTGATTAATATTTTAGATTGCTTATTCCCAGCTTTCCCATTGAGCTGTGATATTATAATGCCCTACTTTCTTTGGATCATTAATTGATCTACACACAGCCAAGCTTCCCTTCTAGTTTGAATCATGTTTATTTCTTCAATATATCCTTTCGATTATGCTATCTTTTTTCTTGTTGTTTAATGATTACACCTGTCCTCATGTGCTATGCTTCTAGAAAGATTCTCTTTTATTTTTAAAAATCTCTGTTACTCATGTGAGTAAATTCTGATATTTTGTATGCTTAGTTACAATCTGCAATGTACCATATTTACTCCACCATTTTGCTTCTACCACATAACACATCATCCCCATTTTTGAGGAAGAAATAAAAGATAATTTTTTTGTATGACCTAATTGTAAGCAGTGATATCCCCGGATGCTGGGGGAGGTGGAAGAGCAGAAGGTTGAGCATGGAACCAAGAAGCTGGGGTTAGTAAATTCATTCACACTGCAAAGGATTAGAAGGTGGAGCTTGGCATAAAGCAGGTGAGGGGAATTAATTCATTAAAACTGCTACAGGTCCGGGGTAGGAGAAGCTGAAAGGTGAGAGTTAATAAAACATAACAGATGGAAGCAACATGACCTAGTGGCAAGAACATGAGCTTGAGAGTCAGAGGTAATGGGTTCTAATCCCAGCTCTGCCACTTGTCTGCTGTGTGACCCTGGGCAAGTCACTAAACTTATCTGTTCCTCAGTTACCTCATCTGTAAAATGGGGATTGAGACTGTGAGCCCCATGTGGGACAATCTGATTACCTTGTATTTACACCAGCGCTTAGAACTGTGCTTGGCACATAGTAAGTGCTAAACAAATACTGTAATTATCATTATTATCATGTAGTTAGAGTTAATTCACTGAGTGACTATTGTGTGAGGCACTTAGGGCAGTGCAATAGAAGTAAGAGATGTAGTCCAAAGTGCCCTCTAACCTTTTTTCATCTTTCTTGCCTACATTCCTTCAACTCCTTTCATCTATTGCTCTCCCTTATTACTAGACTTAATTCCCCAGAGTATTAGCTCCTTTTCTCTTTCTGTATTGCAAAAAAGTATACAAAATGGGGGAAATTATGTGAATAAATGCAGTATTTTCCCCTTGTAGGTCTTGTGCCTCTTAATGGTAGCAAAAAGTTAAAATTTTTCAAATGAAGCTAATATGTGAAATTTCTCTTAACATCTTTTGTTAATGGAAGTCTACTCATAGGTACCAAAACTGAGATTACAGAATGATGATTTTTAATTGCATTAACCAGCATTCTATCCTCCCTTAACAGTGTAAGATATTTGGGCAGTAAGGAAAGGAAGAAGAATTAACTGATATGAACTACATAACCATTTCTTTTTAATGCAAGCTACTACTAATGTTAATCATAGTAATAATAATTGTGGATGTTGTTACGTGTTTACTTTGTGCTGAGATCTAGGGAGATACAAGACAATCAGGTCCCATATGGGATTCACAGCCTAAGAAGGAGAGAAGACAGGTGTTACCAATTTCAGATGAGGGAACTAAGATAAAGAAAGGTTAGTAGCTTGCCCAAAGTCACAAGCAGACAAGTGGCAGAACTGAGATTAGAATCCACATCTGACTCCTAGGCCCATTCTCTTTCCACTAGGCTATGTTGCTTCTCATCTCTAAAGTCCAGCCCTTCAATAAGTTTTATTTAAGAAAACTTATGTTTTCCAAGAAAGGATGGTGAATCAGAGAAATGAGAATCCCTAACCACAATTAATTTTTTTATTGTCAAGGTATTTTTTGAGCATTTACTCTGTGTTAAACTATGGGATAGAACACAATCCCTGTTCCTCATGGTTCTCACAGTAGTGGTCTATAGCGACTCCCTAGACACACCTTTGTCAGAACATCCCATCTTCTGTCATAAAGTCATTCTAGTATGTGTATGCACAGAGTTTTCTTGGTATAGAGATGGAAGTAGTTTACCACTGCCTTCTTCCTCACGGTAAAAACTTGAGTTTCTGCTGTTGTCGTTGATCAATGTTTTGGTCACTTGATCATCTGCCTTTGACTCTTTCAATACTGTGCAGCACAGGTGAATCACCTTTGATGTTTCAATTTCATAATAATAATGATATTTGTTAAATGATTACTATGTGCCAAGTGGGTAGATACAAGGTAAACATGCTGCCCATGTAGGGCTCACAGTCTTAATCCTTATTTTACAGATGAGGTAACTAAGGCACAGAGAAGTTATTTGCCCAAAGTCACAAAACTGACAAGTGGGACAGCTGGAATTAGAACTCACAACCTCTGACTCCCAAGCCCATGCTCTTTCCTCTAAGCCATACTGCTTCTCTAAGAAGACTTTTCATTAAGGGTAACTTTGTGGCACAGCTCTAAGCATCATCAGCATACATAAACTCTCCTGCTATGATATTACTGCAGTAGTAGTAGTAGAAATAGTAATAGTATCTATGCAGTGCTGACTGTGTCTAGAACACTGTATTAATCACCCAGATATTATATGGAGGTGAGAATTAGACATGGTCCTTGTATCTCAGAGGGCTAAAAATTTAAGAGCTGAAGTAGGAGAGAGGGAAGAATGGAGACAGACATATTAGGAGTGATGAAACAATAAAAAACTCCAACAGGATTAAAGAATAGGGTAAATTCCTAAAATAAAAATAAAAATCAATAGGTTGCTGTGGTTAAAGGAGAAGTATTTCAGCCTCATTATGGCTCAGAGACTGTAGTCACAACTACCGCTAATAGCAGCCACCAGTCTTCCCTAGGTTTTGCAGGAGTCTCATTCTATCATTATATGAGTGTTTTTCTCTTTCCTGCTGGAGCAGAGGAAGGCAAGATGGGATGGAATTTCCTTGTTGGTATGAAGGAGAGCAGGTTCTGGTTCTCAGGGCGGCTGCATGCCTGGCTGTCCAGTGGGAGAGGGGGATGCTGAGAATGCTCAACTACCACTTTTATCCCGAGCCCAGAATTCACAGAGCATAATGGGAGCGGCAGCCCGAAGTGATAGGAGGGAAAACTGCTGTCATTGTGGTTGCTTTGCTGGGGAGGTATCTTATCATCATTTTAATGATGAGGAGACCAAGGCACAGAGTGAATAAACAACTTGCCCAAGGTCACACAGCAGGTCAATAGTACAGAAGGACTTTAACCTGGGTCTCCTGTCTCTCAGTCTTGTGTTCTTCCCACTAGGCCATATTGCCTATCAAATGAGGGTCTAAAATGTGTGGAAAACATTTTGGAGCTTATAATAGGAATCCTGTTTGCAAACCCCTGCACTTATCCTCCATTTTGGATGAGAAGTGAGATGACTGTTAAATTTGGTTTTCCTATAGGACATCGCTGATACCCTTCTACCTATATAATTGTGTGGACAGGCAGCACCTCAACTTCCAAAATGTTAAGGCCCACTGAGTAGGTTAATATTAGAGGGGTGAAGCGTGTGGGCTGGGTTGTAGTAATGCTGTGTAGTAGTGAAGAGAAGCAGAGGGGATCCAGATGATTCAGTTCATTAGAGCTGATGTAATGAGGATATGAAATTTTGACTCAAATCTGGTACTGTCAGAACAAGCCTCCAGGACTAATTTTGTGACGAGAAGCACAATGCAGGCAAGTAAAATGTTTCTCAGGACTTTACTCCACTTCACAGGCTGGGAACTGTCACAGGGGTCATCAGTACCTGATGATCTAAAGGCTGCGACTTCTGGTTCATAGTTCTCTTGATCTTCCTTTAGGTTTCATACTTAGGGCTAGCCCCGCAGTCAGCTAATTTTATGGAGGAACTTTATTTTGGAGGCTTTCTCATTCCTCTCTCCTTTTTGTCTCCTCTGCTCCAGAAAACTACACTTGTCCGGGCAACTGGAAGATAGAGTAAGGGAAAACAAGTGAGAGGCGTTAGGAGATTATTAAAAAATAGATATTAATAATGGCATTTGTTAAGTGCTTACTATGTGCAAAGCAGTGTTCTAAGCACTGGGGAGGATACAAGGTGATCAGGTTGTCCCATGTGGGGCTCACAGTCTTCATGCCCATTTTACAGATGAGTTAACTGAGGCACAGAGAAGTTAAGTGACTTGCCCAAAGTCACATAGCTGACAAGCAGCAGAGCTGGGATGTGAACCCATGATCTCTGACTTCCCAGCCTGTGTTCTTTCCACTGAGCCACTCTGCTTCCCTTACATCTTTCAGATAGATGAAATTGAAGCAAGAAAGCACAAAAGGTATTTTCAGAACAAAACCCAAAAAGGCAGCAAGACCAAAGGGGATGTTAATTAAGGAAGTTATCTAAATTGCAAACAAGGCATTCACTTGTTTCACTAATTAGAAAGAACCTGCCCACCAACGCAATTAGCTTAACACTAAATTCCCTAGCGAACACCTAGTATATCTTTGATAAGAAAATAGTAGTGCAGCATTTTAGATGGAGGAAATTCTAGAATTCAATATATTTTTGGTGCAGGAGAAAACAAATGTATTTGCTTTGAGAGGTTCACTTTCTAAAAAGGGAAAGAGGCAGTGCCTGATTGATAGATGATATCCAGAAGCACTGCCTTGCTATCAATTGTCAACTAAGCAACCTCAGGGACACTCATGGCCCAGTCAGAGAGGGACCACTTGGAGAGATGTCTGCCGCCAGCAAACAGCTTGAAGCTGATTCACATAGACAGTGACAGAATACACCATGAAGATCCTCAGCCATTGAGTAGGGCATGAAGTTGAAAAATTTTTTTTCTCTCAGAAGGAATAATTAATCAGTTGGTAGTATTTACTGAGCACTTACCCTGCTCAGAGCACTCTACTAAATGCTAACAATGGTAATCAGAATTAGTAGACAGAATCTCTGCCCTCAAGGAACTTACAATAATGCAATATTTGTATTTTTCAATTTTTTTTTTACCCACCAGGCAGACTTGACTTACAGAACACTTCTTTATTTGAGGAAACTGCCAAGTCTATGATACTATCAAGTCCAAAATACTTAATTTTGTTTAAAATACAATAATTTATAAGTATTAATTCAAAATTGATGATATATTGAAAAAAGCCTACAAATATATTTACAATATTATAAAATATATACTTACTGATTCACATAATTCATATGTTATTAATTTCATATATGTGAATATATCTATATATATAAATATATGTTATTAATATATTAATTAATATATTAATTTCACTTTGCTCTTCTGGCAGAAAAGTCACACATAAGGTTCCTATTTTTCAGTTTCATTACTTTTGCTTTTCAGTGGCTAGACCTTTAAGTCGGAAAGATAATCCAAGAAAATTCAGCCATGCCCCTGTTATGTCACTTGAGACCATGATGTTTCCACCATAACCTTATTATCTCACTATAATGGGGCTTTAGCATATCATTGTACCACATCATCAAATTTTATTTTGGGCAGTAGCAAACTGCTGCTCAAACATGCAAGCAAGCACAGGTCTGCTTTCCTATCTACTCAGTGTGTTTACAGGACTGATTATTTTTTGCTCATTAAATAACTTAATTACAAGGCCAAGGAAAGCTGTGTTAACTTCTATTTTTACTATTCTTATTTTGGGTATCTCTTTATATGGTGAGCCCATTTCTAACTTTGAACCTTGGGGAAAGTTGACCCTACTATGTATTATTATTAATAATAATAATGATAATGGTGATATTTGTTAAGTGCTTACTATGTGCCAGGCACTGTACTAAATGCTTGAGCTGATTCAAGCATATCAGGTTGGACACAGTCCCTATCCTACTTGTGGCTCACAGTCACTTGTGGCTCACAGTCTTAATCCCCATTTTACAGATGAGGCAACTGAGGCACAGAGAAGTGAAGTGACCTTCCCAAGGCCACACAGCAGGCAAGTGATGGAGTCAGAATTAGAACCCAGGACCTTCTGATTCCTATTGTGTTTACTAGCCCTTTTGTATTGCACTTCCCCAAGTTCTTAGTATAAATATAAAAGATAAATCATTCAAAATATTAAAGCATTCCTCTTTTCTATGTTTGTCCTCAACCAATTAAATTGTGTGAAATGTTTAATATCAACCCCAGACCCTAGCATAATTATTCAATGATTATGGTTTCATAATATTTGGTAGAAGCACAAGATGCAAATTAATAGGAGTTCATAATTAATGCACACCTAAATCTTGCCTAAACACCAATCCCTAGTCTTAGAAGCACACAAGCTTTTTGGGTTTAAGCAAATTATTCACAGTTTACCCATAAGTCAGAAGAAGCTACAATTTAGATGGGATTTACTTCAGAGCAGTATTTAGTCAGCAAAAGAGTGAGTAGTTCTGTCTGTCACACTAACTGACTGATCCCCATTTTACAGCTGATGTAACTGAGGCACAAGAAGTTAAGTGACTTGCCCAAGGTCACACAGCAGAGAAGTGGCAGAGTCATGATAAGAACCCAGGTCCTTCTGACTCCCAGGCCTGTGCTCTATCCACTAGGCCATGCTTCTTCACTTCTTAAAGGGTTCTGAACCCTGAACCCCCTTCCTGCTTCTGTTGGGGGTGTAATCCGCTCTCGCACAGTGAGATGGGTGAAAGGGGCTAGGCTCAATCTATGAAAAGTTGATCATATCTTGAATTTATGAGCTACTTTCAGGTCTTCATCACTGTGCTACTTGGATCATGTTTCCAAAAAGAGGTCAGTTCATACCTCCCCACTACTCAAAGAACGATGCATGGCTACCCCTTCACCTGCAGAACGAGTAGAAACTCCTTATAATTGGCTTTAAAACACTCTATTAGCTCTCCCCCTCCTACCTTACCTCATCCAACTCCTACAACTCATTGTGCAAACTTCACTCCTATAATGCAAATCTACTCTTTGTACCTTGATTTGTCAGTCGTGCTGCTCATCTCATGCCTACATTTTCTCTCTGGCTTAAAATTCCCTCCCCGTTCATATCTGAGAGTCCACTACTCTCTCCACTTTTAAAATTCTCCTAAAATTTTAACTTGGTCTTTGGAAGGCCCAGTGACTCGACTTAGATTAGCACTCAGGCTCTCTGACTCCCAAACTCATGTTCTCTCCAGTATGTCACACTGCTTTCTGTTTTTTCAGCTTGATTCCAAATGACTGGTATGTCAAGCTGAAATGTGTTGGGGAGGGGGCTTTATAGGTATTTCTATAAGGATAGAATCAGATCAGGGTGCTCAGTCCACTGATTCTGTAACTTGCTCTCTCGAGTATCAGTCATCATAAAAGCACTTTCATAGAATGCTGTGGGGAAATGCAAAGCAAGGCCAAGAGATATCCTATGCACTCAAGGAAGTTGAATGTAATCAAGGAGACAGATCAAAAGAGACCACAAACTAGGAACTGCAATGACATTTTTTTCAGCCTCAGGGGCAAAACACTTGAATATAAGTAATAGAAATATATTCAAAAAGTTGTGTTCTTGTTGGTGAGGGAAAGCATGGGTTTATTCAGAATTGTGAGCTAAGTGCTAGGACAGTTCATCAGAGGGGTTTATGAAAACTACATAATTAATTGTGTTATTTGTGAGGTATTTACTGTGTGTCAAGCAATGTTCTAAGCCCTGGGATAATTAGGGTAATACCCTTTAGAAATCTAGCACCTGAGAAAGAATTGCAAAGAGAACACAGTGAGAAGAGGAAGCTCTCTTTTTAAAATACACGTGTTGGTGTTCTCTTGCAGGTTTTTGATGAGATCGCAGCCCTCACCACCAGCTGAAGCTGATGTTGGAGAGAGGATTGCTCATCAGGCAGAGTGGCAGAACACCTGCTACATGCCTATTTTAACCAGGTCCAGGCAGTCTTTCTATGTGTTGTAAGAAGAGAGGAAGTGAGAGTTTTGCTCTTTTGGTTTCTAGAATTTTTTTTAATTTAATGCCATGTTATTTTGGGCAATAGGTCTGTATTCTATAATGTGGGCACTTTTCTGGGGTATGTAAATGCTTATTATATGTTAGGCATATTGTATGTTAAGCACTGTTTTAAGTAGTGGGGTAGATTCAATGCAGTCATTCTCTATAAAGATTTCTCTTCTCCATGACTGTTTTTCAGGTATATTAACTTCTAGAACTTCTTGGTTATCAAAGAGCTAGTGAAAACAACTTGTTCCATATATCCAAGTTCTTTGCCCCAGTGGGTAATGGAAAAAGCAAGGTAATATGTAGTGGGAGGTTCTTGAGGACGGACTCAATTTGGAAAGCTATTTTTTGCTAGACTTCTGAAGTGGGGAAGTAATCAACAGTTAATGAAAAGAAGTGGAGGAAGGATTTTCAGCAGGAAACTGAGACTGCCTTATAAGCCACAGTGGGAGTTCTTGGGTTCCTAAACAAATATGTAGAAAAAGAAACTGGTTAGAGTGTAAATAATTACTGGAGAACTTAAAGTCAAGTAGTTGTGGAGACCTATTGCATACCTATGAAGAGAGTGACAAAACCGATCTATTTACTTTTCTGCTTTGTCCATAAGATAGACTAGCAGAGAGTAGGCTTACTAAAAGGTAACTAAGAGCTGAACCAAATTTAAGGTACTAGAAGGAGGGACTGTTTGTGTGTGTGTCAACTCCCTTGCCCCTTTCCTCCTGTAAAGGCACAGAGTAAGTGCTCAACAAATATCATTGATTGGGCTCCCTACTCCCTGCCCCTTCCCAAATTTGTCAGACTCCACCTCTCCCCCTATTCAAAGCTTCTTTATACCTTACTTCTTGCAGCATGACTTTTCTGACATTAACAATGTTGTCATAAACCTATCAGTTACCTATGTTTCTACTGCTGCCTATCATCTGTGCTTATTAAATACAATTTAAAGCATTCAATCATTTTGCTCTCTCCTACCTTATTACTTCCCTGACTTCCTATTACAAACCAGCCCACCCACTTTGCTCCTTTGAGAACTTACTATATCTTGCTCTCATCTGTCTTGTCACTGACCTCTTGTTCACATCCTGCCTCTGGTCTAGGATGCCCTCCCTCTTCATAATTGACAAGCTATAAGTCTCCCTAACCTTCAAAGCCTTATTGAAGGCACATCTCCTCCTCTGACAGGCCTTTCCTGACTGGGCCCTTACTTAACTCTTTTCCCGCTCCCTTCTGGGTCACCCGTGTATCAGGATTTTTATCCTTCATTCACCCCCCAACCCTCAGCCCCACAACACTTAGATACATATTTGTAACTTATATTTGTCTGTCTTCCCCTCTAGTTTGTAAGTTTGCTGGGGGTGGAGAAGGTGTCTACGAACTCTGTTGTACTCTCCCAATTGCTTAGTACAGTGCTCTATGCACACAAAGAGCTCAAATATACTTGATATGAGTATGCATAGAGCAATAATTCATAATTGTGGTAAAGTGATCCTAGTGCTAACCTCTTTGCTAAACTGGGTTAGATACAGGATAATTGGGTTGAACACAGTCCCTGTTCCATATGGGGCTCTCAATCTGCTGGGGCAGGGGAGAAATCAGCTACTGAATCCCCATGTCACTGATGAGATGTGGGCAGGAATGTGTCTTTGGTTACATTGCACTCTTCCAAGTGTTTACAGTGCTTTGCACATGACTCAGGTATGATTGAATGAATGAAACTGAGGCAGAGAAAAAGTGGGGTGACTTATCCAAGGCCACATGACAAGTTGGGATTGGAACACAGATCCCTTGACACTCAGGTCCCTCTTCTTTTGACCATGCTACTTCCATAATGAATGGCTATTCAATGGTACATGGAGTTTATTTGAATACTGAATACAGGTTGGACACAGTCCCTGTCCACATGGAGATCACATTCTAAATTGGAGGGAGGAGGATTTAATCCCCATTTTACAGGTGAGGTAACTGAGGCATAGTGAAATGACTTGCCTGAGGTCACACAGAAAATAGAGGACCTGGGATTACAACTCAGATTCTGTGGCTCCAAGAGCCAAGCTCTTTCATCTGAGAGACGTTGCTTCCAAAACTTTTTATTTTGTACTTTCCAAACTCTCTTAATACAGTGCATTGTATTCCAGATACTACTACTAAAATATTTGAGGGAAAAAATGTCAGAATTTATTGATGGGGTTAAGAATATGGAATTAATGAGAATGAATTTTAAAATGCATTGGCCTTGCACTTAGATTTGTACCCTTTATTCATCTTGCTTTCAGTTCCATAGCACTTTCATGCATATCTGTAATTCATTTAAAGATCCATCTCCCCATCTAGAGTGTAAGCTCATTATGGAAAGGGAACATGTCTTCCAACTGTATTATACTGTCCTCTCCCAAGGGCTGAGTACAGCGCTCTGCACATAGTAAGCAAGGAATGTCTGCTAACTCTGTTGCATTGTGCTTTCCCAAGCACTTAGTGCAGTGCCATGCACATAGTAAGGACTCAATGAATACCACTGATTGAGTCGTGACCAATTGGCCATGACCATTCTGAGATAATGTTTTCACATCCCTCACAGTCCTTTAGTTCTCCTTGAATTCCTAGTTTCATTATGCCATCTTCAGTTTATTCATTTGACATAGGCAATTCATATTTGATCCCTCCACATTTTTGTTTTGTTGTACATTGAATATTACAACAACAAAACCAGGGATAACCATCTTGTGTGCTCAGTCAGTCTGGGACTTTGGATCCTGCATTGGCCTATATAAAACAATATTTATAAATAGAAAGAAGCAGCTTGACTTAATGGAAAGAACATGGACCTGAGAGTTAGAGGGCCTGTGATCTAATCCCATTTCCATCAGTTAACTGCTGCTTGACCTTGTAGATGGTTTGTAACTAAGGATGGCTTAGCTGGGTTATTGGTTACTAGGTAGATTCTCACATCCAAGATGTAGTAGTTTTGCTGATATATGCTGACATTGGTTTCTCTCTATTACTTGTGGCAGCCATCCATTTCTATAGTTGTGTGTCTGTTTACCCCCACCTAGAATGTGTTCCCCATGTGGACTATTGGTTTAGCATTTACTAAACACTTAAAAATACTGTGCTCCTTCCTACCATCCTCTTTAATCACTTTGCCCTGAGATGTGGATTGCTCAATTGACAATGGAACAGCACTCCTACTCAGAGCCCCTACAGGTTTCTGACATAAGGCAGGACTTAATGAGCCTGAAGAAACAGTGAAGGATTCCTAGAGAAGCAGTATGAGCCAGGACCTCTCAATCAATCAGTGACATTTAAGGACCTGTTTTATGCCAGTGAATCAATGATATTTATTGGTGGCTTATTGTATGCAGAACAGTCAATTGTACTTGAGTGCTTTCATTCATTTGTATTTATTGATCATTCACTGCGTGCAAAGCTCTGTACTAAGTGCTGGAAAAGTACAATATATAACAATACAAAGTGCTGTGAGGGGGGGATGAATAAAGGGAACAAGTCAGGGTGACGCATAAGAGAGTGGAAGAGGAGGAAAGTGGATCTTAGAGAATTCTTCCTGGAGGAGACATACCTTCAATAAGGCTTTGAGGGAGGGGGAAGGGTAATTGATGGATTTGAGGAGGAAAGGCAATCCAGGCCAGAAGGAGGATGTGGGTGAGGGGTCAGTGGTGAGATAGATGAGATTGAGGTACAGTGAGAAGGTTAGCATTAGAGGAAATGAGTGTGTTAGCTGGAGTGTAGTAGGAGAGTATTCAGATGAAACTGTAAACTTATTGTGGGCAGGGAATGTGTCGGTTTATTGTATTGTACTCTAAGTCCTTAGTACAGTACTCTGCACACAATAAGCACTCAATGTAAATATGATTGAATGAATAGGAGGGACAAGGTAATTGAGTGCTTTAAAGCCAATGGTGAAGAGTTTGAGTGCTTACTGAGTGCAGTGTGCAGTGGCTTACGGCCATATGGATTACCAGGTGAGCCCATTAGACTCATGGGTCAAAGCCAGTTTTTTGGGGAAGAGCAGTGTTGTTTCACACTCATCAGATCTGGCAAGGGCATTTCAGGGAAGGAAAAACCAAACGATATGCCCAGGAAGCAAGTGGACTGGTTGTCTTCACTTCATTTGGGCTTTTTGGGGAGGAGTTTTCCTTCACTGACAAGGGTGGATAGGTTTGTTCACCTCTCTGGAGCAGAGGTAAGCCTTTATCCATGAGTTCTCAGATTGCAAATTCTCCTTTTGTCCTTCTGCTCCCTTGTATGCGTGATCCCTGCCCTGGCTTTACTCAAAGGAGGTGAATTTCTTTTTTTCTCCCTCTCTAATACCAGCCTAAAAATAAGCAAGGGACATAAAGACTGGCTTTGAGGATTTGTGTTTCTGCCCTTTTCCCAAACAAAGGAGGCCACATGAGCTGAACGTTTCCAAGCACCTGGCAAAAAGTGTGCTTTATCTTCTCTAGACAATGCTGGTGGGAGCAGTTCAAATTTCAGTGTGATGAATCTGCATTTGATTCTCTGTTTGCTTTATTTCCAAGTATAATGTTAATTAGGCACTGACTAAGATTTCTAGTCAGTTTCAGCCACAGTGACCCAGGCCCTTATGGAGGTAGCATCTGGAGCCTGGCCAGTTTCCCTACCCGTCTTTTTCCTGTGGAGTGCATTGAGGGCAGGAGAGTTAATGTTTTCAAAATTGTCACAGCTTGCCTGGTGTCAGTCAACAAAGAGATCCAGTCTTAATCATATTTATTGAGTGTTTACTGTGTGCAGAGCACTATACTAAGTGCTTATGAAGCACGTGAGTCTAACAATCTGTCACTGGTGACTTGAGTACCCCCTTGCAGGTTTTTATGCCATGCAAATGTGAAGCTTTATGGGGGTCTTAAACTTCTAAGCTAAAGGGATATAATTTTTTATAGCATTTAAGTGTTTATTCTGTGCACTAGAAATGAAGTAGATAAAAAAATATCAGGTTGGACACAGTCCATGTCCCATATGGGGTATATACAGTCTCCCTATTTTACAGATGAGAAAGCTGAGGCACATAAATTGTGACTTGCCTAAGGTCACACAGCAGATAGGTGAGGGAGCTGGGATTAGAACCAATGTCCTCTGACCTTTCCACTAGGCCATGCTGCTTCTCATAGGAGAAGAGGATTTCTGGATTGATCACTTGCCTGCTATACAAACCTAGGCAAGTCACTTAACTTCTCTGGGCCTCAGTTCCCTCATCTGTAAAATGGGTATACAATACCTGGTCTCCCCCTTGGACTTTTGAGTTCAATGTGGACCAGGGATTGTGCCTGATCTGATTGTATTTGTATCTACCCCAGTGCTTAGCACCAGTAAGAGTTTAATAAATACCTGTAATTGATTCATTGTTGCACTTCACTTACTGTATACAAAGCACTGTATTAAGCACTTGGAAGAGTACAATAGAACAATAAACAGACATATCATTATGTTCCTGAGAGAGGACATGGTTGATTTTCCTCTTTTCCAAGAAACTTGAGACTACTTTAACCAACTCTTCAAATAAAAACTGAAGCAACCCTTCTGTGGTTAGGCAAATACAAAACTGATAGTTTTTCTGGTGAGAACGATTATTCTTAAGGTAAAATTAGACTTCAGTGGGAGAAGACAACCTCAGTCATGTATGTTCTCTGGAAAGCCCAGGGTCACATTACCAAAGATTCATATATATTGTGAGGAAATGGTGAAGTGTTCTGAGAGAAAGATCAAATGCCTTTCTCCTTCTGTCTGGATCAGGCTAAGGTTGAATTTGCTTGAACCATGCCAAAATGTAAAACAGTGGAGATGTTCTGAAAGGAAAGAGATAGGTTTGCCTTTAGATATTTTCTGAAGCCTGGAATTCAATCTTATGTCCTGACTCTGGGGATGGCTTTCACAGCTGTCCCCAAATTGATAGGGAGGATTGAGGAAAGGGAGGCTATCTCCTGATCTCAGTAAAGAGACCGGGGAAGAAGTTAGAAGAGTAACAGGTTTAATGTAGTAATAATAATGATATAACTTAAATGTTTACTATGTGCTGAACACTCTACAAAACACTGGGAGAAATATAAGATAATCAGGACAGACATAGTCCATGTCTCACACTGAATTTACAGTCTGAGCAGGGAAAACAGGTATTGAATCTCTACTTCACAGATGAGGCAAATGAGACAGAAGTGAAATGACTTGCTTAAGGTCACCCAGCAGGCATATGGCAGATCCAGGTTTAGTACCCAGGTCCTCTAATTCCAATGCCTGTGCTACTTCCACTAGTCCACACTGGAATCTGGATGGCTTCTTTATATTCCATGTGCTGCTTTGCTGCCTAGAAGCAATGGTCACTTCAACTGCAGTAGTGGTGCTGATAAATAAGGAAAATCAACCAATCATTAGTTATTGAGGACTTACTATGTGTGGAACACTGTACTGAGTGCTTGGAAGAGTACTATACAACAGAATTAGCAGACACAATCTCTGCTCATAATGAGCTTACAATATAGAGGGGTAAACAGATATTAATATGAATAAAGTAATTTATAGTATATAATTTAAAAATGTGTACATAAGTGCTGTGGGGTTGGGAGTGGGGTGAATATCAACTGTCCAAAACTCACAGAACCAAGAGCATAGATGACACAGAAAAGAGAAGGAGCAGGGGAAGAGAGGCCTTAATTGGGGAAGGTCTCTTGGAGGAAAATGTGACCTTAATAATGCTTTGAGGTGGAGAGTGGTGTTCTGGAAGGGAGTGGGAGTTCTGAGCAAGGAGGAGGATGTTCTGGCTAGTTGGTCTCAAATCTGGTACAATTTGTTCTGCTCTTGGTAGATAACCCTAAAACTAGGCTTTTCTACTTAAAATGTATTTCATAAAAACATTTGCTTTTACTGCTCAATCTCATGCCTTGCCTAAAGAAGCAGCTCCATCATAATAAGAGGTACCAATTGGTCACCTACGGCCATCCTGGAGGGAAGAATTGAAGTACACTGTTATCCTAAATACTTGAGGGAAATGTCATACTAAGAATTGGAGAGACTGTCTGGGGATTGTCAATAAAAAGCTCTGTATTAAGCAAATGGGAGAGTACTATATAACAGAGTTGCTAGACAGGCTCCCCGTCCACATCATCCTGAACCCATGAAAGATGGTAGACAGAGCGAGCAGTCTATAGGGAAGGTCCTTGGAAGTTCAAAACCCTGAGAAGATGAGTATACTTCGAACAGATTCAGCAAGAGACAGTTTTGATGGAGGTGAAAACAGACTCAGGGTTACTGTCACTCCAACAAAATTGCTTGTCACAATGCCAGTTTCCGGGACCTATGGGCTTTGTGCTCCAACAGTTGAAGCACTAAGGTTTTTTTTTTGTCCATCTCACAACAAGAATTGGAGAGGGCACCTTAATTGATCAATCAATGGTATTTATTGAGCGCTTGGCAGAATGCTATACTGAGTACTTGGGAAAGTTGATAGACATGACCACTGGCCTCAAGAATCTTATAGTCTTATGAGTTAGTGAGCTGGAAATCCTAAACCAATGCAAACCTGAGCTTTCATTCATTCTGTGATATTTATTGAGTGCTTACTGTGTGCAGAGCACTGTACTAAGTACTTGGAAAAGTACGACACAACAATAAATCTGATGGTCAGGACTAAAACCTCCCTGTGAGAGACAAATCGACCATGGAGATAAACTGAAGAATTTTCACTTCCTTAGGCTGCTTTCCTGTACAATCAATTGCTTAATTCAAATGTGCAGCTCTGAAAAGCGGCAGAATCGCTTGGAATGGTGCTGTGTATGGCAGCCCACAATAAGAAGAGTAAGGGGAGTTGGAGGCTAAAGTGAGCTGCAGGTATAGAGTATCATTAGGTTCTGACAGGCTGAGTGTTAGCTGTGGAGTCTGAAACATCCCATTAAAAGTTACGGTCTGGATGATCTCATCCCATTATTGTAATGGGACTGATTATTAGATGGATGGTTTTCTTTTTATTGCTGCACTGATAGCACATGACACTGGAGAATTTTAATATTGTATTCACATTACAATAGATTCAGGTTGGGGAATGTGAAGAGAGAAAGTGGGAAATAACTAGCTGTGAGGAAAGCGGTAAGTGACCCCCATCCTGTGCTACATTCTTCTACAGCCGATGGTGGAAATCTTCAGAGCATTGTGCCAAAGAATGAATTACGCATGGGAAAGAGAACAATTGTACAAATGTGGCAATACAGCCTGGACGAGAAGGAAGACTGACGGAGAAAATTGAAGCTGCAGAAAGTGCCTGTCAGCAGCAGGTCAGGTGAGATGTAAATTGGTGATTTCTTAAGGGCTAGCTGATGCTATGTTACAGAAAAGAGAAAGCAGGGTTGGAGAGGGAATTTTGAGAGATGTCCCAGGATGAGTCCCCAGAGAGAAATGAGCTGTGGAGGAGACTTGGCGAGCTTGGTTCCCAGCAATTGTGAAGGTCACCTTTGGTCTCAATTTGATGAGGGGATTGGAAGGGTCAACCTGATCTTAACTGGTTGAGGTTAGCTAAGCTTTTTGTGTTGATAGGTGGGCCTGATTACTGATCAAATGCAGTTGATTTCTCATCCTTTAGAGTATTAAGTGCCTCCTTAACTGTTGGATGGAAATTCCAAATACATCTTTCCCTGGCACACTCTTGAGACACTAGCTCTTGCAAAAGCTAGAAAGTAGGGAGAAGAGAATTACAAAACAGTACATTTTGATCTTTTGGGTGTTTGATGAAAGAAAATGTCATTTCCCATGTTTATCTGCCTAATCATTTTTGGACTAACTAGTCAATCCACAGCATAAGTGGATTGGAAATTCTGTATGGTGGATATAAATGGTTCTTTCCATAATCCTTTAGATTTAAGTTAAATAGGGTCTTTTATGAATGTTATCTTGAGGTTATCTCCATAATCCACTGTAAGGATACTGTTCATTCATTGTTAATGTGCCAGTAACAAACATTGGTTGCTGAATTTCAAGATGACTTTGGCTTCTAAATGAGAATTTCTTGAAAACTTTCCACTGGAGAACTGGAGTCCAGTCTGGTATGTTAGCCCATCAATGGGAACATAGTGAAAGGAGTTTCAAAAATAGGACCTTATATGTACATGTTCCCATCTGCATCTTCCCATCTGAGAATCCTATAGCCAGACGACTATCTGCTATAGTCCACCTGCCATTAAAACATCTGCCCAGCTGCTAGCAAAAAACTTGTCTGTAGAGAAATATATTAGTGTTTTAATGGCGGTGTATGATTTTGTGGGTGGTATGTGGGTTTCCAAAAGGCTTGATATGCCACCCATACTTGCTTTCTGAATGTAGGGAGTTTGCAGTCACCCCATGGGCCTCATCCCCTTCACACTGATGAAGAGAGCACTTATCAGCTTCACTTATAATGAGCTACCTTATTGACTCCTGCATGTCGCTTCTGCTGTCTGCTTGTCAAATGCATCACTGCTTTACATCACTCTGCCTTTGCCTTATTGATAGTTCCATCAGTCCTTTTCAGGAAGGCTGACAGCTTGGCATTTGGCTCTATTCTCTCCCCCAAGCTTTTACAGCTGACAAGACAGCTACATGACACCCCCAGGCACTGCCAGGTTTCCAGTGTGAGAAATCCCACATAGTCACTGCAGAATCTCTGCCCCATGTCTGGAAAACATCACTGAAGACAGGGGAAACTTCAACTGAAAATGCTGGAGGAGAATTTCCTTTGAATTAGTAACTGCGTAAAAATGGCACTTTTTTCCTCAACAGGTCTCCTCCCCCATGTGGTGTCTCTGCTCACTCTGCTGACTGAGGCATGTTTTATCTTCTGGTATTCCCACAGAGCCAGAGAGTTATGGGGGTGTGAACTGATTCTCTTCTGCCTGGTGCCTCATCAAAAGAGTGTCAGATAAGTTCCAGTTGGGGAATAGTTCATAAATGTAGGAAAAAATAAAAACTGGCTACTGCCTCAAACTGATAAGGGAATAGCAGTGCTCAGTAAACACAAGGCGGAACAATATTAGCTTTTCAGGGGATTTGGTGGCAATGGCAGGTGGAAAACAATCTTTGACTAAGCATGTTTGATCTGGAACTCTCATAGAGATGACACGAGCTGACACAGAGGGTCATGAAGAAAAAAGAAAATGCAGATTAAATGTTGCATAAATCAGGAAAAATCGCCAAAAGTCGAAGCTGTCATTAGATATTCTATCTTTCTTTGACACCTCTCTGTTTGAAAAGCATCATCTGTAAAAGATAAACTTGGAAGAAATGCCAGGTGCAGTTGAAACACTAATAAGAAATATCTATGATGGCCCTTCTATGCGCCTGGAAAGATTGAATTTCACACCAAAATTCTTAGATTCTCTTTGTTACTGAAGAAGTGCTGATAGGTCATGGAAAACTTGAAAAACTTTTCGTTTTAAAACAAATTTTGTCTGCCTAAGATATTTTCTCTCTTTCTCTTCCTGTGAATGGTTTTGATTTTTCCATAAGAAATATTTGTATAAAAGCACAGCCCATGACATCAAGCATAGACACCCTGACAAATAGGGCATTTAAAAAAAATTGTGAACCATTGAACTTTAAAAAAAAAAAAAAAGTGATCTTAAATCAGGAAAGACAGGCAAAAGGGTGTAGAGAATTAGGAGTCAATTACTATTTGGCCCAAGTAATAAGGAAGTAAACACTTTTTTGTGACAGAGTTCCTTTGAGCATAATAAAGCAATGAACAAAATCCTGATTTTGTCCACTGCATTTAAAATAATTATTTGGCTAATTATTTGGCTTTGCTTAGTAAGAGGCTGCTCTACCTCCTGGTCCTTGAACAGAGAAGTAATTGTTGAGTAGGGATTGCATGTGTAGCGTATTAGCAAGCCCTCTGAGGTACTTTCCACTAATTATTGCAAGTATTCATTCACTTGTATTTTTTGAGTGTTTATCCTGTGCAGAGCACTATACTAAATGACTGGAAAGCACAATTCAGCAATAGAGAGACAATCCCTACTCACACCAGTCTTTCAGTCTAGCACTGTTTTAAGCATTGAGGTAATAAGTTAATCAGGTTGGACACAGTTCACTTGAGGTTCACACTTCTACCCCATTTTACAGATGAGGTAACTGAGGCATAGAGAAATGAAGTGACTTGCCCATGGTCACACAGCAGATATGTGGCAAAGTCAGGATTAGAACCCAGGTCCTTCTGACTCCCAGGCCTGTACTCTATCTATTAAGCCACTAAGTGCTTCTACACTATATTAAAGGGGCATGCTGTGGGTTTTCTATTAAGGACCACTGACATAGCCTCATATTGGAGAGCCAACACCCCAACACTTAATATCTCCCTGGAGCACCTGAGAATTTCCAGAAAGCATTTCAAAATATCACCAAGCTTTGAAACATAAATAGGTACTCCATAACCACTGCTCTTTGCCCTCTTTTGCCTGATCTGTAACCTATAGATGACAATTGATTTTAAAGGTGTTGTTTCCTGACATCCTCTCCCAAATATCTCAAGGACAACCTGATTATTTCTGATACTAGGAATTAGTAACTATTCAGCATCAAAACAGACATGTGAACTAAATGTTGTTTAGTAGTTGGAAACTAGGTCAACAAAATTAAAATGCAATACTTCTTAAGTTCCATTTTTAGGCAGACTAGACTTTTGTATTACTCCCAGGAGTAATACGCACTAGAAAGGCCTGGACTTGATTCTGATAAAACAAAGAGCCAAAATGGGTGTTCAACCATGACACTTATTTTGGTATTGCTGGGGTGATGGCAGGCAGCAGCATAAATGGTGCTCCAGCCTGTTCAGTGGCAGCGGTGAGGGCCGCCATGCCAGTGTGAGTTGGAAAGGGTCTGTGCCACCTGGCCCCCAATCCCCTCCATAGACTGCCTCGTGCTCTTGCTGACTCTCAAAAACAGCCCCCTTCCCTTAGGAACACCAGCTTCCCAGTGTTCACCACCAGACCTTACCCCACCATCCCAGAGTTAACAACCAATTATTAATCACTTATTAAGCATCTTCATTCAAATTCCTCTGGGTTAATCTGGCATGACAAGTAGGCTCC
The DNA here is from genome assembly GCF_004115215.2 of Ornithorhynchus anatinus. Taxonomy (NCBI): domain Eukaryota; kingdom Metazoa; phylum Chordata; class Mammalia; order Monotremata; family Ornithorhynchidae; genus Ornithorhynchus; species Ornithorhynchus anatinus. The sequence goes on along the minus strand of NC_041728.1, from coordinate 48,955,344 downwards.
AGTTATAAGGGTTTTTTGTATTTAGAAATGACATTCCTGATGAAATCCTACCCATGTGTGTAACTGTGCCTGCCAAGACCAATGTACTTTCCCGCACTGTTTGCAAGGGAGGATAGATATGCTTTGTGTGACAGACAGGTATTAAAGGCCCTAGTCAGTGTTTGAACCTTAAATTTGTTAAAAGGAAAGGTGCCTATGAAATGGCCAATGAGTACCTTGTACATTACCAATCAATCAATGGTATTTGAATGCCTACTCTATCTGGCATACTAAGGGTTTGGGAGAGTACAGTTCAGTGGAGTTGGTGTAGACATATTCTCTGCTCATAAGGAGTTTATTCTAAAGGGCTTACAGATTTTTAAAATGCCCTAAACTTACTATTGGTACTGTTTCATCAGTGAAGCATCTTTCACTGAAACTCACTAATGCTTTAAAAGCTGACACTTTTTAAACACATTATTCTGGATCGTGTGTCTGAACTGGATCTGAACTGATTATATGTCATAAGCAGGCTGCAAATGTAAAAAGCTAAAACTAATATCTTAATCTAAAGCATTTATTCAACATTTTTGTTTTAATGTTACTTGCTAAATGCTTACTATAGGTTAAGTACTGTGGAATATATAAAATGATCCAGTTGAACGCAGTCCCTATCCTACATAAGGATTACACTCTCAATAGAAGTAAAATTGAATCCTCATTTTACAGATGAAGTGATTGAGGCACAGATAAGTAACTTGCCCAGGGTCACATAGCAGACAAGTGGCAGAGGTGGGATTAGAACCAATGTCCTCTGATGTTCCAGCCTGTATTCTTTCTTGTGGAATGCTATTCTTTACCTGTTGTATGAATAATACTGTTCAAGCCTTTGGGAGAGTACTGTAGAGCTAGAAGACTTGATCCCTCTTTCCAAGGATCTGCACTCAGCAAATGTTTAATAAATACTATTGATTGCTTCATTAGAACTTAATGGAGAAGATGGGAATTTAAATAAATTAGGTTGGAGTAGAGTATATAAGCAATGTGCCTGAATGCTACAGGGATTTTGGAAACATCTATAGGACATGGAAATGCTCAAGTGATAGTTGGGAAATATAAAATTGGGATATTAAAGATTAGTTGGGAAAGGCCTCCTATAGGAGAGGTGATCTAAGGGTTTTATAAATGAGAGCTAAACTGTGCAGGATGAAAAGGGAGCAAGAGAGATGACAACTAAGTACTCAGAGAAGGGTAGCTTGAGAGAAACAAAATCATGAGCTGGGATTTAGTGGTGGCAGAGTAGTAAGTCAAAGGGTAAAAGTTGATTAAGTACCTTAAAGACAATAGGATTTTCTGCTTGATGTAGAGAGGAATGGGCAACCACTGGGGAGTGGAGAGGTATGTATAGAATAACATTCTAGAAAAGTGATCTCGGCAACCAAGTGAAGTATGCACTGGAGAGGGAAGAAAAGAGTACTAGTAATAGCATTTATTCAGAACACACTGGGTGAAACTCACTTGAAGTATAAAAGAAGCAAATGATACATTACCTGTCCACAAGGAGCTTACACTATAATGGGCCAGGGAGATAGCTCTAAATGTATATACAAACTGCAATCAAGAAGGTTGAATGGGTAACTGGGAGACAGCATTGCTTAAGGGAGCTCACAGTTTTAATCCCCATTTTACAAATGAGGTAACAGGCACAGAGAATTTAAGGGACTTTCCCAAGTTCTCACAACAGACTAGTGGCAGAACTGGATTTAGAACCTAGGTTCTAAGCCTGGCTTAGTGGAATGAGCACTGGCTTGGGAGTCAGAAGGACCTGGGTTATAATTCCAGCTTCATTTGCCTTCTGTGTGACCTTGGACAAGTCACCTAACATCTCTTTGCCTCACCTTCCTCATCTGTCAAAGACAGGTTGAACTATGAGTCTCATGTGAAGCATGAACTCTGTCTACTTTGATTATCTTGTAACTACCCTAGGGCTTAATACAGGGCCTGGTAAATAGTAATGTCATAAAAATTGAATAAACATAAAAGCACAAATCTTAGAGGTGGCTAATGTGTTTATTTGACTTATGAAGGGAATTAATCATATAATAAATACCATATTTACTATTATTATTGTTTACTATGTGCCAAGCACTGTTCTAAGCACTGAGGTAGATACAAGGTAATCAGGCTGTCCTACGTGGGACTCAATCTTAATCCCCATTTTACAGATGAGGTAACTGAGTCACAGATAAATTGCTTGCCTAAGGTCACACAGCGGACAAGAGGTGAAGGCAGTATTAGAACCCATGTCCTCTGACTCTCAAGCCAGTGCTTGTTCCACTAAGCCAGGCTTAGAACCTGGGTTCTAAATCCAGTTCTACTATTAGTCTGCTGTGAGAACTTGGGTAAGTCACTTAACTTCTCTGCCTGTTACCTCATCTGTCTGTAAAATGGGGATTAAGACGTGAGCTCTGTGTGGAACTTGGGCTGTGTCCAAACTGATTACCTTGTATCTATCCCAGCATTTAGAACAATGCCTGGCATATGGTAAGTGCTTAACAAATAACATGAGAAAAAAGGATATGTTATCCAGATTTTTTTAAACATCATTCTGTACATATCTCCCCACTCAGATTTATTGAGCAATTTCTATGTACAGGGTACTACAATAAGGAGAGTACAATATAACAGACTACATAGGCATGTTCTCTGCTCACAATGAGTTTACGATTCAGAGGCAAATACATACAGACATCAATATAAATACACCATGGTTAGGTATATAAGTGTTGAGAGGCTGAAAGGGGTGACATTTGCAAAGATGACAGAAGTGAGTGGGAGAAGAGGAAATGGGAGCTTAGTCAGGAAAGGCCTTGAAGGTAGGCAGAGCAATTATCTGTGGACAAGAGGACATTTCACACCAGTGACATGTGCAAAGGTGACACAGAAGTGAGTGGGAAAAGAGGAAATGGGAACTTAATCAGGAAAGGCCTTGAAGGTAGGCAGAGCAATTATCTGTGGACAAGAGGACATTTCACACCAGAGGCTGGATGTGGGAGAGAAACTGGTGGGCAAGCTAGACAAGATTAAGATACAGTGAGTATGTTGGCATTAGAGGAGTCAAGGTGCAGGCTGGGTGGTGGTAGGAAAGTGGGAGGTAGGGGGGGAATGTGGCTGCTGTGGGCCAGTAGCAAGGTGATAGAGGGCTTTAAAATCAATGGTAAGGAGTTTCTGTTTGAGGAGGTAGACGGGTAACCACTGGAGGCCCTCAAGTAGTGGGGAAACTGGACTGAACATGCTTTTAGAAAAATGATATGAGCAGCAGAGAGGTTTGAAATGGAATGGGAGGTAATTTCAGCTCCTTTAAAACAGGAAGCCTTGAGCTCTGTATCTAAGGCGTCCTGCATTTACAATTCTCAGTCCTTGCCCCAGCTACTGAGTACAATAGCCTGGCAAGGAGGGAATCTCTGTGCTGCCAATTGGTTGGTCATGCCTTGCTTGGCTTGTGTGCCCGCTCTGCCTGCTCCTGCCATATAATTCCCCTGCATCAAGAGCAGGTCTCACCCCTATCTAGTACTCTAATTGCACTATGGCTGCATCTCCACAAGCTAATAGTAGCTGAATGAAGCTCTTCAGGTGCAAAAATCATCTCTCCCGCTAGAATGTAAGCTCCATGTAGGCAGGGAATATGTCTGCTCTGTTGCACTGTACTCTCCTAACCTCTTAGTATAGCCTTCTGCACACAGTAGGTGGTAAAAAAAAAAAAAAGTAAAATATTTCTACTGTATTCTGCCATGTGCCTAATATCCTCTGTATTCAGAGTAAATACTATTTCATAAATAGAGGACTGAGTGTGCTGTACAGTGATTTAGATGAATTTGTATAATTCAGGTCCTATTGCTTGAACTATCAGCTTAGTTCTCTATTGTAATTATAATCGTAGTGACAAAACTACACCAAGAGTCAGGTTAGAGGAAAAAATACAAATCAATGTCAAGGCCTCAGATGGTTTTGAAATTTTTCTTTTCTAAGTTTGAAGATGAAATAAAAATTGTGATGCAGTCCAGCACACTCGTGTGTGCTTGCGTGTGCGTGTTCTCTCTCTCTCACTCTCGCACACTCTCTCTCTCTCACACTCTCTCTCTCACACTCTCTCACACACACACTCTCACACTCACACACACACTCTCTCTGTTTCTGTCTCTCTCTTCCATATCCTTTGATATTTTACCATCTGTTTCAGATGATGGCATGGTTCTTTCTGGCTCTTTCCCCTTGAAGACTATTATATGGCTTCAGGAAGAGCTAATATTTCTAGAACTGTTGCCATTTGGCTGAAAATACAATCTTTCTGTTACCATGCCAGGTGAACAGAGATTCGAGACATTTTGCTAACTACTGGCATATTTTATTCTCCAACTTGGTTGTATACTTGATGCTATCTTTTTTTTTCCCTGGCTAACTGACTCTTTATTCCTGTCATTCTACCTTGCTACTCTTGAACACTCTCCCCCTATTTCATGCCAATCAATCATTTATATTTAAATGATCATTGTGTGTAGTGTGTGTTTTCCTCTCTGTTTAACAGTTTCTGTATCCCCTTCTCTGCTCCTACCCACTTCTGCCTCTTCCACTGTTTCTACAATCAATCAATCAGTGGTATTTACCAAATACTTACTGTTTGTAGAGCACCGAAGTGCTTGGGTGAATACAGTTGAGTTTGTAGCAACGATCCCTGTTGTTAATGAAGTGACAGTAAAATGGGGGCGATGGACATTAAAGTACATTAAGGAGATGCAACGTAGTATAAGGATACGGACATATGTACTGAGGCCTGGCAGTGGGGTGAATACCTAGGCACTTAGGAGGTAGGGATTCAAGTGCATTAAAGATACAGTAGAGAGGGAAAACAGGTTAAGGCCATGAGAGATTAGTCAAGGAAGACTTCCTGGAGGGGACATAATTTTTAGTAAACCTTGGGAGACTTAATCCTGTTGCTCCATTCTCTCAGTCCTTTTCAAGTCTGCCAGGTGTTTGGTTTCCTCCTACCTAAGGGCTTTTGGTCCTTGTTTTTAGTGATATTTAAGTGCTTACTAAGTTCCAGGCACTGTATTAATAGTGGGGGTAGATAAAAGCTAATCAGGTTGGACACAGTCCCTGTGATTAAATCCCTGTGATTAAGACTCACAGTCTTAATCCCCATTTTACGAATGAGGTAACAGTGGCACAGAGAAGTGATGTGACTTGCCCAAGGACTCGCAATTGATAAGTGGCAGAGCTGGGATTGGAATCCAGGTCCTCTGACTCCCAGGTCTGCCCTTTCCACTAGGCGGCGACCCTTCTCTCGTACTAGATCCAGCCTGCACACTTTTTTCCTATATGACAAACCTACATACTGATCTCATCTATTGATCTCATCTATTTCACTGCTGTCCTCCTGCTTACTTCTTCCAACTCCCTCCCCCTTCATATGTGGCAGACCACCACTTTCCCCATCTTCAAAACCCTACTGAAATCACATTACCTCCAAAAACCTTCCTTGAATCCATCCCCATCTCCCTTCCTCCTGCATTCTCTATGCACTTGGGTCTGTACCCTCTAATCATTTTGATACTCACCCTACCCCAAGGCCCAGAGCACTATAACATCCTTTGAAACTCTGCTGCTTCACCTATCTGTAATTTAATGTCTGTCTCCCCCTCTAGAGTGTAAGCTTTTCGAGTCACCTGTAATAACTTTATTGTATTGCGTTCTCCCTCGTGCTTAATGCAGTGCTCTGTACACAGTAAATTCTCAATAAATACCACTGATGAACTGGTCTCCCTCATTGTACTCTTGCTCTTCAATGTCCCCTTGAATCCATTGCTTGGCATTTTACTTATCATCTGTTCCTTTGTCACCCTGTGTACAGTTCTTCTACCTATTACTCTTCCCTTGGGTGTTCTTCTTCTTCTTGATTTTTTTATTTATTTGTTTTTTATGGTATTAAGCACTTACAGTGTGTCAAAAAGGTGTTCTAAGTGCCCCAGGCCATGGTCTCCACTTATCCAGGCTCTCCATCTTCCATCCCATACACTTTTTCCTGTGAATGGCTTTCTGCCTATCCCTCTACTCCCAGGTCTAGCTTCCTCCAGGCCATTACTGAGTTGACCAGTATTCACTATTTGGGTAACAGGGGCACACTAGGCATGAGTATGCCTCATTGACCATTCTAGGGCTTATATAGTGGTCCTTGGACATTGACCTTTGGAGCATATATCCATTCCTATCTCTACTTCAGAATGTGGTATGCTATTTGCCATCCAAAACTATTATTAAACTCGAATGTCTGCATAATCTTAATTTGCTTTGTACATCAGGATGGAAATATGATTAAATTAGGGCCAAGCCAGATACTTCCTGCTACTGGGAGAGCATTAAGTTCCACTAAGAATCAAATAATCAAAATGCCTTTAATAAAATTATGTTTCAATTTTACTTTCTAATGATAATGCAATTATGGTAAAAGTGAATCCACATGATTTTTTTTTCTGTTTGTTTTGTAAGGCTTTTATTTTTGTAAGGCACGGTAGGAAATGTATGTTATAATGGAGAGGAGCGTTGCTCAAACTTTATTTAAAATTAGGGTAAGTCACTCATATGTTGTAGTGCCCTGGACATTTACAGTTTGTCTAGCTACTCTACTGTATTTTCATTACAGTATTTGTGCTCATTATGTGTCAAGCCCTGTTTTAAGGGCCGGGGTAGATACAAGCTAATAAGGTTAGACTCAGTCCCTATCCCTCAGGGGGCTCACGGTCTAAAAATTCTTCCAAGCACTTAGTAAAGTACACTACGATCAATCATATTTGAGTGCTTATATGTACAGAGAACTGTACTAAGTACTTGGGAGAGTATAGTATAACAGAGTGGGTAGACTCATTAACTGCCCATGATGAGCTTAGTCTAGAGGGGTACAAAGTAATTGCTCAAATACCATTGCTTGACTGCACAGGTCTACGACTGAGCTCCTTATCTTCCCTCCCAAACCCTGTCTTCTCCCTGACTTTCCCATCACTGTGGATGGCACTACTGTCCTTCCTGCCTCACAAGCCTGCAACCTTGTTGTCATCCTTAACTCCGCTCTCTCATTCACCCCACACATCCAATCCGTCACCAAAACCTTTTGGTCTGACCTTCACAACATCGCCAAGATCCGCCCATTCTTCTCCATCCAAACTACTACCTTGTTGGTACAATCTCTTGTACCTTGTTGGTACATATACCGACTGGATTGCTTCATCAGCTTCCTTTCTAATTTCCCATCCTCCTGTCTCTCCCTGCTTCAGTCTGTACTTCACTCTGCTGCCCAGATTATCTTTCTACAGAAATGATCTGGACATGTCACCCCCGTCCTCAAAAGCCTCCAGTGGTTGCCTATTAATTTGCACAAAGCAAAAACTCCTTACTATTGGCTTCAAAGCTCTCTATTACCTTGGCCTCTCCTACCTCCCTTTTCTCTTTTTACAGTCCACCCCATACACTCCACTCCTCTACCGCTAACCTCCTCACTGTGCCTCATTCTTGACTGCCCCACCGTCGACCCCTGTCCACTTCCTACCTCTGGCCTAATTTCATTCTAATTTCATGTTAATTTTTCTGTAATTAACTCACTCTTTGGACACATCCCACTACACATCGTGCAGTGGCCCAGAGAAATGGCTATAGGTAATTTCAGACCTATTTTCCTGTATTTTTTCTCTGTCATTCTCACAAAATTGGAAGCTCCTTGTGGGCATTGTCTACTGACTCTTTTGTATTGTACTCTTTCAAGTGCTTAGTGTAGTACTGCACCCTAAATGCTCAATAAATACCATTGATTGATTCCAGATTACCACTTTCTCCTTTTGTGAACTATGGGCTCTAAGGTATTCAGTCCTCATTTCGCAGGTAATCATAATTATGGTATTTGTTAAGCGCTTACTATGTGCCAAGCACTGGGGTAGATAGAAGGAAAAGAGTTTGTCCCACATGGGGCTCAGTCTTAATCCCCATTTTACAGATTAGGTCACTGAGGCACAGAGAAGTGAAGTTACTTGCCCAATGTCACACAGAAGAGAAGTGAAGGAGCCAGGATTAGAACTGAGGTCCTTTATCTCCCAAGCCCATGCTCTTTCCACTAGGCCATGTTGCTTCTAAAAGCATTAGAGAGCTATTCTTTTGTAACTAAATGCAATGAATTTTTCATACTCTGTGGTGGAGTCTAAAAACTACTTTCTAGCAGGACTACATGTTGTTACTTCCTAGCACTCGTAAAGTTTAGATTGAAATTGAATCTATGAATTCCATTTCAGAAAGCTATCACCATCCATAATGGAGGAATTGCAACAATTAAAAAGCAACTCATAAAGATAAACAGAAATGAAATTTGTCAGTTCTTCTTCCCTGGAGATTTGTAAAAATGGATCAACACTCAAACTTTCCAAGATCTCTCATAGTCTCATAAATCTATGAAATGACTGCATATAATAAGCATGCTATATATTCTCACACATGAAACATGGTAATTATTTATCTTTTAGGGTATACCATGCATTGATATGCAGAATTTTTATCTTCTGAGACTGCATTATATCTCTAAGCATTTATGCAAAAAATGCTAAATCTTCATTATCTATAATTTAGATGTGCCATCTCACCATTGCAGAAAAACATGATAAACAAGGATAACAATGACTAAGGTGAGATCAAGGCTTGCCATCAACTACTGTCATCTGTGGAAAATGTGAATTTGATAGAGCTTTTCTGAAATAACCATATTTTTCAAACATGCCTCTAAAAAGCTTGTGAAAACGCAATGCCAGAAAAAAACAGGTAGAGCATAAAAATAACTGAGGAAAATGGTATTTTGGAGTGGGAGAGAAAGAATTGAAAGTAAGTTGGAGTAGAGTTTAGGCTGTGATCTAGAGAGAAAGATGAGTGCAGACAGGTAGACTGGGGCCAGCAAGTGGAAATTCAGGAAAAAATAATTTTGCTTTGAAAAATAAGAAACTTGCTCTGCGGAAGGCAAATATACCAGATTGATTAAGTTCCCAATTTGTTCTGCATAATCTTCCAGTTATCTTTGCTCGTAACTTTTAACTAATAAATCATCTGTATATATTTGCCAATGAAAGATTTGTGGAGATGGGGGGAAAAAAGAACAAAATGTCACTTTGACCTGTTTCTTGAGATTCCAGAAGATGGGAGTTGTACAATCAATAAGGATTTCACAGGGGATAGAGAGGATATTTGACAGATTGGTGAAAGTGGAAGAAACTTAAAGTGTCAATTCCTGTCTGAACCTCATTTCAAGAAACAGTAAAAAGAGAATGAAAGACAGGAAAAATTTTGTAGTTGCAACATACACATAGTGGAATGTGAAGGAGAAAACTTAAGTGAAATCTGAGTTTGGAACCAGGGCTTCATAGAAGTAATCAGGACTCCAGCATAAGTGAGAATAAATAACCCTAATTAATTTGTAATTTTGGTTCAATGATGGAAACCATTAAGAATATGTATTAAGCACTTACACTGTGCAAAGCACTGTTAGAAAATACTTGTTCAGTGTTAAAACCCACTGAAAGAAGGATAAATCATAATTTTAAAACACTTCAGTGTAACACTATTTCTTTTTTAAAAACAAAATAAAATCAAATTGTAATCCCTTATTGGATATGCAATTGTTTACTCAGGCACTTCAGAGAGCTAAGAAGTCTAAAAGGGTAATCTAGAAAGGAGATATTGTTCATTTGCTCACTGCTATTGGAAAAAGGAAGTCTGATTTCAAAAAGATCTATGTTCAGAGAACATATTCTTTCAGTAAGGCAGTATAGAAGCTCATGGAACAGATTTTGGAAAATAGGCTGATACTTTCTTACTATACATTTCTTGGATCTCCCAAAATGTCTGTTCTTAAAGGAGTTGCTAAGGCATCAAGAAGTCCATTAATCAGAAGTTATTGATGCCACATCTCTTGTGCAATTTAGCAATGTGACAATCTCTTCAACACTCCCCATAACTTGTGATCAGAAAGAGTGGTATCTGATAGATTTGCTTTGGAAATAATTAAAATAATCTTAGGAAAGGTTTCAAGCACCATCTGTAATTCAGCTCTAAGCTCTTGTGCCTATTTCATGTTTCTATTATGTTCTGTAAGAATGTAAGAAATGCCTGTGAAGGGTCAAAGTAGTCTCAGATTTCATCCTGGATTCTGACAATGACAGTAGGAACAGGAAACTGTAGGAGAATCCATTTGGTAGCTTTTTTTTAATACACACCTAAAATAAATGAGAATTCCAACCAGTGCCCCTCTTAATCAATGAATCAATCAGTTTTGAGTGCTTACTGTGTGCTGAGCACTGTATTCAGTGCTTGGGAGAGAATATATAACAAAGTTGATAGCCACGATCCCTGCCCTACCCAGAATTAATCCAAACCCTTCTTGAGCCAACTGGATTTTTCAGCCTGCATATCTTCTGGGAGAAAGAATTATGCATGTAAAAGAGTTTCCTCTTATTTGTTTGAAACCGCCGTCTTTAAGCTTAAACCTCTGAATGGACTAGGATTTGGTGTATAGCATTTCCATGATCACTCTGTCCACACACTTTGTGATTTACTTTCATGTGTAAACACTGTGTCATTCATGAGTTGCTAACATCTAGAGGGTAAGGAGAATAGGTACCTTTTTAGGGATGATCTCATCTGGAAATGATTGTGAAGAAGTGTTTAAGTACCCTCAGGTTGTAACACACTGAATCACTGGAGCTCAGACTAAAGAATAACTTTGATCCCTGGACTCAAAAAGCTTACTGTCTAATGTTGGAATGGCCAAGCCTTGTGAACTACACCTGCATACTAAAAATGTGATGATGATAATACTAACAATAGCATTTAAGTGATTACTATGTGTCAAGCACTGTTCTAAGTGCTGGTTTAGATACGAGCTAATCAGGTTGGACACAGTCCCTGTCCTACATGGGGCTCACACTCTTAATCCCCATTTTACTTGGATCTCCCCAAATGGTAACTGAGGTAACTGAGGCACAGAAAAGTTAAGTGACTTGCTCAAGGTTACACAGCAGACAAGTGGTGGAGCAGGCATTAGAATCCAGGAATTTCTGACTTCCAGACCCACATTCGCTCCACCTGGGCATGCTTCAAAAATATAAAAATACTACACTACCACTATTATAATTGCTATCATTAGAGTGAGAATACGAGAATTAAAAAAACTTTCAACTAGAACATCAAACAGATGTTTCAGGGAGCCTGGTTGGGGAGGTGAGCAGAAGCTCATAGCCATTCCCCATTAGAGGGGTAAGGTTATGGAGGGGATGTGGCGGTAGAAGGCTAGAGAAAGCAACACTACCCTAGCTCACTGCAGGGATATATGGTGCTCTCCATCTCCCCATCATCATCAGACAGTGATCAAATCCAACTACAGTTTCCAAGGGAGGAGGTGAAACCTACTTAGCAAGTGTTCAAAGAGGATAAATTATACCTGCAGGAGAACAAAGTCCAGGTTAATGAAAGCAGTTTATCTGGCAGCTGCCCCATGGCTTCCCCCTCAGGTACCAGTTTGGAGTCTGGTACAACCACTGAGGAAAGACACTTGGGGCTCCCCAAAATCCATACTGGGACACCCTTTATGGAAGTAGGTATTCACCAGAAACCTGTTCCCATCATTTCCAATTCATTTTTACTGCTAAGACCAAGCTCATTAAGGAGTAACCCATAAGTCAGAAGCAGCATGGCTTAATGGAAAGAGCATGGGCTTGGGAGTCAGAGGACATGGGTTCCAATCCTGGTTCTGCCACGTGCCTGCTGTGTAACCTTGGGCAAGTCACTTAACTTCTCTGTGCTTCAGTTACTGCATCTATGAAATGGGGATGAAGACTGTGAGCCCCTCGTGGGACAACCTGATTACTTGGTATCTCCCCCAGTGCTTAGAACAGTGCTTGGCACATAGTAAGTGCTCAACAAATACCATCATCATCATTAACATTATTATTAAGTCAGTGGTATTTCTTGAGTGCTTATGGTGTACCGAGCATGTGTTAAGCATCTGGGAGAGGTCAATACAATGAAATTGTTAGGCAGGATCCCTACCCTCAAGGAGTTTAATAAAAATAATGATGGTATTTGTTGATGGTAGAACATGGGCTTGGGAGTCAGAGGTGGTGGGTTCTAATCTAATCTAGCGGTCTAAAACTGAGCTCTTTATCGTCCCTCCCAAACCCTGTCCTCTCCCTGACTTCCCTGTTACTGTGGATGGCACTACCATCCTTCCCATCTCACAGGCCCGCAATCTTGGTATCGTACTTGACTCTGCTCTCTCATTCACCCCACACATCCAATCCGTCACCAAGACCTGCCGGTCTCACCTTTATAATATCGCTAAGATCCGCCCTTTCTTCTCCACCCAAATGGCTACCTTACTGGTACAGGCTCTCATAATATTCCAGCTGGATTATTGTGTCAGCCTTCTCTCTGATCTCCCTTCCTCCAGTCTCTCCCCGCTCCAGTCTATTCTTCATTCCGCTGCCCGGCTCATCTTCCTGCAGAAAAGCCCTGGGCATGTCACTCCCCTTCTTAAAAATCTCCAGTGGTTGCCTATCAACCTCCGCACGAAACAAAAACTTCTCACTCTAGCCTTCAAGGCTCTCAATCACCTTGCTCCCTCCTACCTCTCCCCCCTTCTCTCTTTCCACTGCCCACCCCCCAGGCTCCGCTCCTCTGCCGCCCACCTCCTCTCCATCCACCGTTCTCGCCTATCCCGCTGTCGACCCCTGGCCCACGTCCTCCCGCTGTCCTGGAATGCCCTCCCTCCTCACCTCCGCCAAACTAACTCTCTTCCCCTTTTCAAAGCCCTACTGAGAGCTCACCTCCTCCAAGAGGTCTTCCCAGACTGAGCTTCCCCTTTTCCCTCTGCTCCCTCTCTGTCCCCCCTCACCTCCCCTCAGCTAAGCCCCCTTCCCCCTTTTCCCAATGCTCTCTCCACCCCCCAGGACTGTGCTCATCTGCTCATTTGTATGTATTTTTATTACCCTATTTATTTTGTTATTGAGATGTACATACATCCCCTTGTTTCTATTTATTGCTATTGTTTTTGTCTGTCTCTCTCGATTAGACTGTAAGCCCGTCAGTGGGCAGGGATTGTCTCTATCTGTTGCCGAATTGTACATTCCAAGCGCTTAGTACAGTGCTCTGCACATAGAGCTCAATAAATACTATTGAATGAATGAATGAACAAATGCCATCATTATTACCGTTTTTAAAAGTAATGGAAGCTCTTTCATGTGAGGATGGGTGGAAAAGATGATTAGGACTCCTCAGTCATGAATGAGGAAGGTTGAATTGGAGACATATTGGAAGTTTCTGAGATAATGAAGGGTGTGGACAAGGCCAACAAGAAATTAGGTTCGATGGATCAAGGATTTGACTCAGTAATAGCAGGGCTAATGCTAACATAGCTTTGGAAAATACCACATGATTTCCCTTATTCCTCCAGTTTAGGCCTAGAAATAATAGTTCCGAAATGATTGTTTTTAGGCTAAGTGAATCAGTGTGGCCTAGTGGAAAGAGCACAAGACTGAGTCATGAAACATGGGTTCTAATGCTGGTTTTGCCACTTTCCTGCTCTGTGTCCTTAAGTAAATCACTTTTCCGTGTCTCACTTTTTCATCTGTGAGTTTATCGGATCTTCCACCTCATACTGTGAATCTTGTATAATACAGGGATGGGCTGATCTAATTGTCTTGTGTTTACCCTATCACTTAGCTCGTGTTAAGTGCTTAACAAATACCATAGTTGTTGTTATCTTATTAAACAGAAGTTCCTGTAACTGCCTTTTCTTCTTCAGTCAAACCTTTACTGTCATGGTACAAGATCTTGTCATACTGTGGCTCTACTAGTACATCATCCTGTTCACTGGTTTCTTCCTGCCTCCTGCAGCTTCCTTCTCCAATCTGTATGACACACTGCTGCATGGCTCACTTTACTGAAGCAGGGCTCAGCATACGTCTCTCCATTTCTCCAAACATCTACAGACTTCAACTTCCCCTTCCCCTCTGCAGCCAGCAAAAACTCTTCCTAATCAGGAATGAAACCTAGTGGTAAGATTACAGGCCTGGGAATCAGAGGGCTTGGGTTCTAATTCTGCTTCTGCCACATGTCTACTGTATGACATTGGACAAGTCACTTCACTTCTCTGTGCCTCAGTTACCTCATCTGGAAAACAAGGATTAACTTCTACCTCTTACTTAAAATGTGAGTCCTATTTGGAACAGGGACCCTGTACAACCTGAATAACTTATTTACCCCAATGCTTAGTACAGTACTTTGCACACAGTAAACACTTTACAAGTACTATAATTATAATAATAATTAGCTTTTAGACCCTCCACCAACTCTCCCCATCTTAGGTATCAGCTCTCTTGACCCACCTCACCCCAGCTCACTTTCTTCATTTTTCCCAAGTTAAGTTTGTAACAGTATTTCTTTCTTGACTAACTGTGGTTTGTGGTTTGTTGATATAGGTTTTTCCAGACAATTCCAGGAACAGCATGAGTGAAGGGATGGAAGCAGGCTTTTCTTTTTTTTTTAATTAGTATTTAAGTGTGTACTATGTTCCAGGCACTGTACTGAGCTCTGGGGTAGATACAAGATAGTCCCATATGGTGCTCACAGTCTTAATCTCCATTTTACAGATGAGGTAACTGAAGCACAGAGAAGAGAAGTGACTTGACAAGGTCAAACAGAAGACAAGGGGCACAGCCAGGATTAGAACCCGGTTACTTCTGACTCAGGCCTGTGTTCCATCGAGTAGGCCACATTGCTTCTCTAATTGTTCTAAGCCTTCTCTGATTAACTCCTAAATTGCATCAATATATCAGCCCTTTCCTAAGCACTTATGCATAGTTGTATGATCAATTGTGAAATCAATTATTTATACTAATTGTTTTAATTATTTTTTGTCCATCTCTCCATTAGAGAGTAAGCTAAGTGGCTCTCTGGGATGTGTCTCATACCTGTTATATTTCCCCAAGAGCTTAGTACAAATGCATCACACCCAAGAGTTGCTCAATAATCATAATAAAAACAATTATACATTATATATGTATACATTACATACATATATATTGTATAATTGTTTTCATTATATATATATATATATAATATATATAGTGCTTACAGTGTCCCAATCTCTGAACTAACTCCTCAGTAAAGATGACCTAAATAGACAGATTCCTTACCCCACACAGGGCTCAGAGTCTGAAGAAGGGCAAATAGATATTTTATCCCCATTTTATAGAGAATAAATAAAAATTGATTTATGTTGGTATTTGTTAAGCACTTACTATGTGCCAGCACTGTTAATAATGTTGGTATTTGTTAAGCGCTTACTATGTGCAGAGCACTGTTCTAAGCGCTGGGGTAAACACAGGGGAATCAGGTTGTCCCACGTGGGGCTCACAGTCTTAATCCCCATTTTACAGATGAGGGAACTGAGGCACAGAGAAGTTAAGTGACTTGCCCACAGTCACACAGCTGACAAGTGGCAGAGCTGGGATTCGAACTCATGAGCCCTGACTCCAAAGCCCGTGCTCTTTCCACTGCACCACGCTGCTTCTCCAGCGTGTTCTAAGTGTTCTAAGTGCTGGGGTAGATACAAGGTAATCAGGTTGTCCCACTTAGGGCTCACAGTCTTCATCCCCATTTTACAGATGAGAGAAGGAAGTGGAGGCACAGAAAAGCTAACTGTCTCGCCCTGGGTCACAAGGCAGGCTGGTGATTGGACCTGAAACTAGAATCCTGGACCCCTGCCTCCCAGTTCCAGGGCTTTAAATATTTATCCCTCCTGCTACTAGCATTTCCTCTAATGATTCTTTGAATTTCCAGGGCCTTTCTTCTACCAATCATGTTAATGAAGTTTTCTACTGCTTCTGGTCTTGAAGTGAGACTGTGAAAGTATATTCAGGGCTAAAATTAGAATGCCTTAGTTGGCAATAAAATCGTGATGGCCTTGCCTCCTTGGTTTCTGATTCTTGGAATCCCATGGTCTGCTGGTTCCTTCCTTGATAAAAAGTCTCCAATCAGATCAAAATATGTGAGGAGCATCAGACAAAGATTTAGGAAAAAGACAGTAAGTTCAATTTTTCATTAAGCACCCCATTTCTTCCCCTGTTGTCTACCTTCTCAGCCCTAGGCGAATCCAACAGAAGATTTTTAGTTTCCAAGCAACATCTCGGTTTGGATGTAGTCATATATTTATTCCCCTGTTTGATGGGATGGAACAGAAAATTTGTCAGACAGCATTTTATCCAAAGAAGAAAGTTCAAAGAATGCCAACTGAAAGCAATATTTTTTTCCTCCCCAGTCTTTACCCTGATTTATTTCTGAATGAGCTTTTATTTTTTCCTGAATCTGCAGGTAAACATCTTCTTGCAAAAAACACTAGCTGACTTTTAAGTCTGTGTTTAGTGTTAGGCCCAATCCAATCCAACTGTGGATTTTACTCTTCTCCTGACCTGAGCATGAAGTTCAGTGACTTAGAGAATATAATAAATGTTTGTTGGGGGAATTTAGGACTACAATTTGCAAGTTAATGTGAGACTTTATTAGTCTCATCTTTCACCTATTGTAATGCAACAAAATGATTCCTCTTGAAAATGGTTCCCAATGAGATCACAGTTATTAAATACTATCATCATGGGTAATACTAAACTTTTATTATCTAGATTTAAACCTTGTCATTTTGGTTACACCCAAGAGAGATGGCTGTAAATTATAAGCTTACAGGAAGTGCGTTATAGAAATAACAGCATTTATTAAGAGTTTAGTGCATGCAGAGCACTGTACTAAGCATTGGGAAAGTATACACAGGTGGTAATTAGGCATAGTTCTGGGTTCTCAGGAGATTCCCTAATGAGTTGGTGTGTTTTATGTTGAAACATTGAAGTGAAATTCTTCAAGAGGATATGACAAATGAGTGTTTTTCATTAGTAAACTCTTTATGGGCAGAGGACATGTCCCCTACTTCTGTTACTTTGTACTATCTAAAGTACTTAGTACAGTGTTCTGCACATAGTAAGCACTGATTGATTAATGGCTCCTCTAGACTGTGAGCTCATTGTGGGCAGAGAATGTGTCAGATGTTATATTGTACTCTCCCAAGCATTTCAGACAATGCTTTGCAAACAGTAAGTGCTCAATAAATATGCTTACTTGGGGAGAGTGCAGAGGTTTTGGAGGCAAACATTAAAACATATTATCAGTAGGAGAAATAGAGAATGAGACTATTTACCCAAGTAGTCTTGGACTGTGATAAATATCAAAATTCTTAAACCAAGTGCATACTTGTGTCAGTTATGACACTGTGGGGCAGTTTGATAGACAGGATGTCACAGTTGCACTTTCCTTGAATGAATCGACTATACTGCCTTACTGTCAACTTGTGGCCAGTAGAATTAGATTGAATCACAACACTATCCAGCCCCCACATTGTCAGCCACCTACAAAGATGCTCAGTATAAATATTTTGATTCTGGATACCAAACAGCATGAGCTAGCCAATAGAATGGGTCAACAGGCCCTTGATTCACACTCATTTTCTGGCAGAAGAGATTTTGAGACATGATCGGTAATCAAACATGTCATATTTAATGGAACTGAAGATGTGCTTCAGAAAAAAAAAAAGAATTGGTCCAGTGAAAATAGAAATGAGGCCAAACAATTACTAGAGAATACACAATCAACTTTGAGCGTAGATCAACAATAGGAATTTTCCACATCAAGCATCACACCAAGTAATGCACCTTGCAGTTAGGAGGAGTCCTAAATAGTGACAAATGAGGAGCTGCAGACAGCAGCAGATCTGAAGCACTATAATAATTTTTTTTGAATAATTCAGGCAGTCTATAAACATAGAAATGTTCATCCCGCCCTAAATGCTGATGAGTCACAAACTATTCATTCATTCATTCATTCAATAGTATTTATTGAGCGCTTACTATTTGCAGAGCACTGTACTAAGCGCTTGGGATGAACAAGTCAGCAACAGATAGAGACAGTCCCTGCCGTTTGACGGGCTTACAGTCTAATCGGGGGAGACAGACAGACGAGAACAATGGCAATAAACAGAGTCAAGGGGAAGAGCATCTCGTAAAAACAATGGCAACTAAATAGAATCAAGGCGATGTACAATTCATTAACAAAATAAATAGGGTAACGAAAATATATACAGTTGAGCGGACGAGTACAGTGCTGTGGGGATGGGAAGGGAGAGGTGGAGGAGCAGAGGGAAAAGGGGAAAAAGAGGGTTTAGCTGCGGAGAGGTAAAGGGGGGATGGCAGAGGGAGTAGAGGGAGAAGAGGAGCTCAGTCTGGGAACGCCTCTTGGAGGAGGTGAGTTTTAAGTAAACTATTGGTGGATCACACTCAAGTCGGGTAGACAAGCGTCACCCAGCTTCTTAATTGCCCCTCAGTAATCTCAGATTCTGCAGTAAGTGGTCTGGAACAGATTTCTTCAGTTCATGACTTTGCATTTCCACTAACCGGGTCAGATGTTCTGAAGGTTATAAATCAAGCCTCAGATGGAAAAGTAGATGGTCCAAATGGCATCCCTATGGAAGTGTATTCATTCAATCATATTTATTGAGCGCTATGTGCAAAACATTGTACTAAGCTCTTGGAAAGTACAATTTGGCAACAAATAGAAACAATCCTTACCCAACAACGAGCTATATATGAATATGGTGGGACCCGAGAAAAGGTAAGCGCACTATTTTAAGAGCTCTAATATCAGAGTTGGTTTGAATTTGAGCCCTGCCCAAAGATTTATGTGGGAACAGAATTCCCAGGCAGCTCACTGATCTGCTGTGCTGGGGGAATGGGAGAAAGAGCTACAGCTGTAAAGCTCCGTGTGGGCATGGAACCTAACAACTCTGTTGTAGTCTCCCAAGTGATCAGTACCGTGTTTCACATACAGTAAGAGCTCAATGAATGCCATTGACAGATTGATTCTTCAGGTATGTACATATTTCCATCTGTAATGAGATAGGACAAGTGGGCCTTGTGATGACCACTGGAGATATCCTTGGTCACCGTTGGGAAGGTTCTAACTAGAGTGCCACTTGACTGACCAGCTGAATGAAAAAATACTTCTTGGAAGTCAATGCAATTTTCAATGCAAACCCAATACTACTGACCAGATCTTCACCACTGACAGTTTGGAAGAAATGCAGGGAGTGGAGCTAGGAACTATACATGGTCTTCATTCATCTTACAAATGCTTTCTACTCAGGCACTCAAGATGGTCTCTGGGCCATGCTTCGCAGATTTGGCTGTCTGCAAAAGTTAACATCAGAAGGTTGTCCTATAATGGAATGATTGAGGCTTCTTCTAGAAGCCTTTTCCTTTTCCAAATGTTGGCAAATGGGGCTGTACTCTCATTGTTGCCCCCCTCAACTATGTTGTCATCCTCCTGTATGTATCCAGCACATAGTAAGTGCTGAACAAGTACCATAACTATTATTAGTATTTTCTGAAGGACCTTGTGGCTGGTCTCCATTCTGAGGTGTACCTGAGGAAGAAAGTGATGTAGAAGCAGCATGGACTGTGGCCCAGGGACTGTGTCCGACCTGATTATTTTGTCTTCCCTGGTGCTTGGAATGGCGCTTTACACATGATATGTACTTAAATACCAAAATAATAATTTACCAAAATAATAATTATCATTATTATTATTAGGATGACTCCCATCCCACCAATGATTGCCTATATCTCCTCAAAGCTTGTCCATCATGCTTGCCATTAAACCCAATATCCCTTCATCTCTGCAGGTTACCTCTCTCTATGAAAGGTGAGGAGAGGGTCTCTGCCATCTGTTATACAAGCAGAATAAGGGTATCTCTTGTGGATCTTGGCTATTTGCCAAGGCAATTCTTCACTGAGCTCAATCTTGCACATCTCTTTGGGTTTATGTTTTGAAGTGCCTTGGAGCAAAGCATCTTGTTGCTCTTTCCCCATTATTTGAAAGTTGGATCCCTGCCAGGATGATAAGAGTTAGGCGATGTGTTCTAAATGACATTTTGTAGGATACTAATATACTCTGAGAAGTTCTGTCCTCCCTTGGATGTGTGTGCATGGCTGCTGCTAATGTTAATGGGAGTTAAGTGATCATCAAAAAGACAATAGACCCCGTGGTGTGAGCAGAGGAAGCTTAATTTACAACTTGTCAAAACAAGAAATCTTAAAAGTGACTCTAAAATTGGCTTCCTGTGGTTTCATATATATGTGTGTGTGTGTGTGTGTATATACATTTAGATATATTAATGACAGACAAAATCTGCTCAATTTTTGAATCAAAAGTTGGTTTGATGCAACTACCAATGCTATCAGTTTTAGCTATCTGCAAATCCACTTATCACTCCATTTTCTCCCCTGATTTGCTTCCTTCAGTCATTATTTGCCATAAAAACTCTGAGTTTAAAATTTCACTGACCACACCTCCAAGAGACCTCCTCCAATGGAGACCACGGGGAGTTGGCAGTCTAGAGCAGGAGATAGTGAAATGAATTAGAGAGAGGAAATGGCATGGTGTAAGCATATGTAAATAAGTGCTGTGGGGCTGAGGGTGGAGTGAATATCAAGTGCTTAAATAGGACAGATCTAAGTGAAAAACTGACACAAAAAAGAAGGCTAATAGGGAAAATAAGGATGCCATTTGTTCCTTGTCAGCTTCTGTTTTCTTCCTCTAGAAAATGTCTTATTTTAAGTGCAGGTGTTTTTCTTGGGCATTTGCATAAGTTGATTGCGATGACAGTATTGGGAAGGAAGGTTCAAAAATGCTCTTCCTACTAGACTGTATGCTCCTTGAAAGTCAGGTTTGTTTCTTCTACATCTACTGCTTAGTCTGGTGCTCTGCTTACAATAAGTGAACAATAAGTTATAATGATTAATTGATTTCCAATCTTCGCTCCAGTTCATATTCTCACTGACATCCTTGCAAAGCTTCTGAGAGACTGTCCTATTCCTTTCCAAGAACACTTCATCGGATTAATTGGCACTAAATTCTCTAGGAATTTTCCTTTGCTGCCCAATATGACTTATTTGATGTATTGGTGTATTTCACCACTGAAAAACTGGAAACACTTTATGGAATCATGGAAAAATAGGCAATGAGGAAAAACCCCATCTGTGGGAAGGATTGGTTAAGTAGATCACAGTGTTTATAGTGTACTCAGGCAGATTTTTTTAATGTAAAATTTTTGTCGAGACAGAGCAGTGATGAACTAAGATTGATGAAAAGAGCCGTAGTTTGGACCTTGTCTTTCTCTCTGGAATCAGATGCTGGTTATGCAAGGACATATCTCCAGTACTGATGCCCAGCCCTACTAATAAACAATCTCACTGGAATATATCAAGTGCTTACTGTGTGCAGAGCACTATACCAAATGCTTGAGAATACAAATACAACAGAGTTTGTAGACAACTTCTCTGTCAACAAGGAATTTACAATCCAGAGGAGGAAACAAATTTTATCATAAAATGATCAAAATGTGCCACCAAAAATTCCCATTTTGACCCCAGGGATTAGCTCCAACAAAAAAAGGACCTTGAAATGCATTAGTAGTGGATTGAATAATAGTTATAATGATATTTAAGCACTTAATATGTGTCAGGAACTCCACTAAACCTGGGATTAGGTATAAAATCATTAGAAAGTAGAGATATTGGGACAATATGCTCCTTGTAAACAAACTTTCCCAGAAACACCATAATCTATTGTTCTAAAGCCACCATTACAATCCACCAATCTATTACAAATGAAGAGTATTGAATTACTATTACTAACAATAATTGTGGTTTTGTTAAACCCTTACTGTGTGCCAAGCTCTTTAATAAGTACTAGGTCAGCTACAAGACAGTCAGATCAGATACAGTCCCATATGGGTTTCATTAGTCTAAGCAGATGAGAGAACAGTATTTTTTCACCATTTTGCAGATGAGGGAACCGAGGGACAGAGAAGTTAAGTGACTTGTCCAGAGTCACCCAGCAGGAAAGTGTTAGAACTAAATTAGAGCCCAGGTCCTCCAACTCCCAAGCCTGGACTTTTTCTACTAGGCCATGATTCTTCTCTGCAGAAACAAACACAGTAATTACACAAACACATAGACAATATCTGCTAGCTAGTAAACACCTTGACATCAGAGTTTATACTTGTTCTTTTGTATACTTTCAAGTTCTTAGTACAGTGTTCTGTGCAGATTAAAAGCTCAACAAATACTGCTGATTGGTATTGCTATTATTCTTTTCCAGAGTATATCATTTGCTAATTCCACCTCAGTTATATTTAGTTTTAGAGAGAAGCAGCATTGCCTAGGTGAAAGAACACAGGCTTGGAAGTCATAGGACTTGAGTTCTAATCCCAAATCTTCCACTTTCCTACTGTGAGACCTCGGGTAAATCACTTAACTTCTTTGCCTCAATTTCCTCACCTGTAAAATGGGGATTAAATCCTATGCCCTCCTATTTAGATCTTGTGTTATATAATGGACAGGGACTGTGCATACCCTGGTGATATAATCTATCTCAGTGCTTAGTATAGTGCTTGGCACATGACAAGCATTAAACAAACATCATGATTATATATGAATTCCTGCAACAGCAAAAATAAATCCCTTGTGAATAGAAATATTTCAATTTTAAGTTTTCCCCATTCCTCAAGAAAGTCCAGTGGTTATCCATCCACCTCAGCATCAAACAAAAATTCTTTAATAATAATAATAATGTTGGTATTTGTTACGCGCTTACTATGTGCCGAGCACTGTTCTAAGCGCTGGGGTAGACACAGGGGAATCAGGATGTCCCACGTGGGGCTCACACTCTTAATCCCCATTTTACAGATGAGGTAACTGAGGCACAGAGAAGTTAAGTGACTTGCCCACAGTCACACAGCTGACAAGTGGCAGAGCTGGGATTCAAACTCATGACCTCTGACTCCAAAGCCCGGGCTCTTTCCACTGAGCCACACTGCTCCTCTAAAGTCTTTACCATTGACTTTAAAGCACTCAGTCAACTTGACCCCTTCTACCTCACTTCGCTACTCTCATACTTCAACCTAGCCCACACACCTTGCTCCTCTAATGCCAACTTACTCACTGTACCATGATTTCATGTATTTCACCACTGACCTCTTCACCACGAGCTGCTTTTGGACTGCCACATTCTCCCTTTTCTTATCCACCAGCCAATTACTCTCCCCACCTTCAAAGACTTGTTGAGGGCACATCTCCTCTAAGAGGCCTCTCCTGACTGCCTGCATTTTTTCTTTCCTCACTCCCTTCTGCATTTCCCTGACCTGCTTCCTTTATTCACCACTCCCACACCACTTTTGTATATGTCTGTAATTTATTTATATTGATGTCTGCCTCCCCCTTTTGACTGTAAGCTCCCTATGGGCAGGGAATGTCTGTTACATTGTTGTTTTGTACTTGTCCAAGCACTTTAATACAGTGCTTTGCACACAGTGCTTAATAAATGCAGTTGATGAAAAGATCATCTAGTAGGTGATGGTCAGTTTTAACAATCTACTGGTGGTAGAATGGTCAAGTGTACCATAGTCTCAAAACAATGAGAGCAGAGGCAGCCAGAAATAAATGCATGCAATTATTCTGTTGTTAATATTTTACAGAGACAGTCCAGGGAAAAAATAGATAATAAAACAGAACTGAAGTTAATTTCCAATGCTTAGACTTCATGGTTTAGGATACATCTTTATGGGAAATAAACACCAGTGAGAGAGATCTGAGAAAACTGTTCAGTTTGGTTCCCAAACATGGCAGATATAATGGAAAATGTAGCGGCGTTTGAACTTAATTAAAATAGTTAATATAATTAATGGAATTTTGAATTTGTCTTTCACTAAACATTAATTATCTTGCATCCACTGGAACAACATAATTATCGCATCATTTTTGGGATTAGAGTTCTGGATCCCTTCTATTGAATATGAATGCTGTCAGACCTAGACAAATTGGTTACCAAACCAAGTGTTTATCCACCAAAGAAGAGAGTTCGTTTTTAAGGTTGAGATAACTTAGAGGGAAAAAAAATCTGCTAGTGAGTAAATTTCTCTCCTGATCAAAAGGAATCAGATTTGAAAGGAATGTATGAGGAAATGAATAAAGTTAACTGAAGGAAAAATAAAGAGCAGCAAACTGAGAGGATTAATGCATCAGTGGTATTTATTGGTATTTAGTGGTATCAGTGGTATTTATTGAAATCTTACAGTATGCAGATCATTGTACTAAGTGCTTGGGAGAATATAATACAATAGAGTTGGTAAACACACTTCCCTGCTCACAAAGACCTTATAGTCTAGAAGGAGAAACAGACACTAATATAAATAAATTATAGAAATGTAGCCAATTGTATTGAGTACTTCCTGTGTGCAGAGCATTGTACTAAGCACCTGGGAAAGTACAGCACAACAATATAACAGACACATTCCCTGCCAGCTTACCGTTGAAAGGGGGAGACAGACTCCAGCATAAAGAAATAAACTGCAACTATGTACTAAAGTGCTGTGGGACTGGAGGCAGAGAGGAGAAAAGGGTAACATTAGAAGGAAGAGGGAAAAGAGAGAATAAGGGCTTAGGGAAGGCCTCTTGGAAGATGTGTTTTTAATAAAGTTTTGAAGATTAGAAGAGAGGTCATCTGAATATGAAGGAGGAGGGAATGCAGTCCAGAGGCAGGATGTAGGAGATAGGCTGGTCAGTGGTGAGATAGATGAGATAGAGGAAGAGTGATTAGGTTGGTGTTAAAAGAGTGAATTGTGTGGGCTGGGTTGTAAGAAGCAATCAGAGCAGTAAGGAAAGAGAGAGAAGCTATTCTAGACCTGCTTCCTGAAACACCCAGTGCTCCCAACATCCCTGTTTCTTTCCATTGATAACTACTACGAGTAGCAGCAACATTCATTGAGTGGCTAAGCCCTTAGAAAAATTTATTAAGTGCTTATTGTGCGTAGCGCACATCCAGAGGCAGGTCTGTGGTGAGTTGACCAAACTCACTGAGGTAAATTGAGAAGGTTGGCATTAGAGGAGCAAATTGTGCTGGCTGGGTTGTAGTAGGAAATTGAGGAGGCAAGGTTATTGAGTGCTTTAATGCAGATGGCAAGGAGCTTCTGTTTGATGTGGAGTTGGATGGATAACCACTGGAATTTCCTGAGGAGTGGGAAACAGACTGAATGCTTCTGCTCTGGGCAGCAGAGTGAAGTATGCACTGGAGTAGGGAGAGACAGGCAGGGGTTCGGCAAGGAGGCTGATGCAGTAGTCAAGGTGGATGAGATAAGTAATTTGATTACTCTGGAAGCAGTTTGGATGGAAAGGAAAGTGGATTTTAGTCATGTTACAGTTGAACAGGATTTGGTGACAGATTTGAATATGTGAGTTGAATGAGATAAATGAGTTGAGGGACAATGCCAAGTTTACAGGCTTGTGAGTCAGGGAGGATAGTGGTGCTGTCTACAGTAATGGGAAAATCAAAGGGAAGACCAACATGTTCAGAATTATCTTGACAGTTTGAAAAGGAGGAAACAACTAGGCGTTTTTGCTTTTACAGTCTCTAGGTAATTAGAGCTGTGTTGGTATATGGACTGTTAAGAGTGGTAAGTGACAATCACTGCACTTTTCTATAGACATTTCACAGTGGGCTCTCTATAAACCATTACTAGAACTTCAACTAGTTCTAGAAACAGTGTGGCCTAACGAGTAGAGCACAGGCCTGGGAGTCAAAAGAACCTGAGTTCTAATTCTGGGCCCTCCATTTTTCTGTGACCTTGGGCAACTCCCTTACTTCTCTGTGCCTGTTACCTCATCTGTAAAATATAGATTAACTGTGAGCCCCATGTGGACTGTACCATACCTGATTAGCTAGTATCTACCCCAGTGCTTAGTACAGTGCCTGGCACATAGAAAGCACCCAAAAAATACCATGAAAAAGACCACTACTATTGGTGTAATGATGGAGTCAGAATAAAGGAATGTACAATTGAATATACTTAAAGCACAGGCTGAGGATGGGTAAACATAAAAACGTAGTGCTAGAGGGAGCTAAGCTGATCCAACTAGCAGTGTTTAGAGTTTACCCTGGGATGGCTGGCTTGAGAAGCTGAAAGTTTATCAGAGGGGGAGGGAGTGGAGAGCCGAGGTGTGATGAGAGGTTTGGGTGGCTCAGCACAAGCCGTCGGCACTGACATGGAAACAAATCAAGCCCGTGTTCTATTGCTAGGTGACCCTTGGCCAAAATATCCTGAAGGAGAAGGTCAGGTATCTGCAACCTAAAGCTCAGGAGCCACATCTGGCTTGTTTTGTTTTTTGTGGGTCTCTAGCCAAGGAGTGGTGGTGAGGTCTTTAAAAGTCCTGCCCAGCAACATGGCTCAGTGAATAGAGCACGAGCTTGGGAGTCTGAGGTCATGGTTTCTAATTCCGGGTCTACCAATTGTCAGCTAGGTTTGGGCAAGTCACTTAACTTCTCTGTGCCTCAGTTACCTCATCTGTAAAATGGGGATTAAGACTGTGAGCTCCATGTGGGACAACCTGATTACCTTGTATTACCCCAGTGCTTAGAATAGTGTTTAGCACATAACAAGCACTTAAGTGTCATCGTCATTATTATTATTAATAGCAGGGAGCTCCCAAGAACACCCACAATGTCCCCACAAGCAAGAACCCTTGCTTCTCATGACACTGCTGCCATGATCTTCCTAAAAACCATGTTAGTTTGGGTCTGCTAGGCCACTGGGGCTCGGCAGCTCTTCAGTATTAGAAGGGAAGGATGAGGAGGGGAGCCTGCAGGCAGGAACAGAAGGAGCAGGAATCCATCTTAGGTTTTTTTGTTGTTGTTTTCATTGTTTGATGGTATTTGTTAAATGCTTACTATGTGCCAGGCACTGTACTAAGTGCTGGGATAGATATAAGGTTGCCAGGTTGGACATGGACCCTGTCCCGCAGGGGCTCAAAGTCTTAATCCCCACTTTAGAGATGAGGTAACAGAGGCACAGAAGTAAAGTGACTTGCCCAAGGGTCACACAGCATAGCTGGAATTAGAACCCAGATCTTTTAGATTTCCAGGCACCTACTTTAGCCATTAGGCCATGCTGCTTCTCTTAGTTGTTCAAGGTGTGCACGCGCACCCCCCCTCCCATTCCCCCACTCCCCCCAGCAGCACAGCTGGTTGTGGGGATGGGAGGGAATGCATCCTGCTTCAAACAGGGGAGGGAGGGAAGTCCTTCTCCCCCATCTCTAGAGACCTGGTTACTGCCTCTGGGGGGGGCGGGATGTTGAGGTCTGGGTGGTGAGGAGACAGCTGGCCCACTGCCCGGCCATGGGGATACTGACTTCTCACATCCATGGAGGAAGGACAGGAGAAGAACTGGACAAGTGACTAGTGTCAGCTTGGTGAGCTCCCTTATTATCTCCTCCCCTGCCTTCGTTTTGCTTTTATATTCATTCATTCATTCAATAGTATTTATTGAGCACTTACTGTGTGTGGAGCACTGTATTCAGCGCTTGGAATGTACAATTTGGCAACAGATAGAGACAATCCCTGCCCATTAACGGGCTTACAGTCTAATTGGGGAAATAATGTTGGTATTAAGCGCTTACTATGTGCAAACCACTGTTCTAAGCGCTGGGGTAGATACAGGGTAATTAGGTTGTCCCACGTGAGGCTCACAGCCTTAATCCCCATTTTCCAGATGAGGTCACTGAGGCCCAGAGAAGTGAAGTGACTTGCCCACAGTCATCCGGCTGACAAGTGGCAGAGAGGGGATTCGAACCCATGACCACAGACTCCCAAGCCCTGGCTCTTGCCACTGAGCCATTCTGCCTCATTGATTAGTTCTTGGTACCCAAACTCCTCAAAGGTTTCAATATGTTTGGTTCTTCTGGCCCACCCCTGGTAGCCTGCAGGTGTGGTCCACCTCTAAAGCAGGTGGAACACAACTTTGATCATTGAAGAGACAGCTGCACCCTAAGTGTCTGAATAGCTCTACTTAGAGATAACCCTTTAACACCAAATGGAGAAGAGGCTAATGGATGTGCCTTAAAGATGGCCTGTCTCACTAAAATTGGTTCACAGGTCCGTGACCCTAGTGCAAGCTTCTTTGGAGACTGCAACAGGGCCTGGTTTTGCACATTAGTTGTCTCCCCTTTCTGCAGGGATAAATTTTCTCTGTTGGTCATGCCCTCTTCAAACAAAGGACATGGCCAGGCATATAAAAACTGTCAGCCAGTGGCTTAGTTCCAGTGGGTTTACTTTTTTCCACAAAGATGTCACTGCAGATACAAGCGGAGACCCTCTTGCTTTGTCTAACCCCACTTGATGTACGCTCATGACCAATAGTGAAAGGGCGATGAGGAGAAAAGTTCCAGAGTTTTCTTCTTGAATCATGAGAAACATTTATATTTTTCAGACCTTCAGTGCCTTTCATGACTTACAATACCCTTCTAATATGTGGAATATATTTCTTATCCCGAAGAAAGCAATTAGGTATGAAACATCAACGTTTATTTACTAAGTTGTCACTGTTTTCAAAGATTCCCCAAAGGATGATTTAACAATCCTAGAATATCAAGTTTTGGTCCCATATATTTTCACTTAACTTTCATACCATCCAAAAATCCCAACCTTAGTAATAAGTAGACAAATATACTTGGGAAAATAAATCATTACTGAGTCTTTTGCAGAGTGGCAAATCATCATAAGAGATTACATTGCCTGGTTGAATCACCTTAAGTGTAAGAAGAAATGTGCTTTTTTTTATCCAAACTCATGTTTCTGGATCTCTGTTCCTATATTACATAAGGGCCTGCTATCAAAGCACTGAAGTACAAAAACACACTATGTTGTTGCCATATACACATCCTGACTTTTATAGGCAAGAATCGAATGTGGCCAAGAATCATTGGTTTAGCCGGAATGGAAGAAACATTTGAAATAATGCTAAAACTTTTTGCACCTTGAAAACAAAGGGAGTGGTCAGAATTCTAATTATAGACAGCAAGATGATCTAATAATTATCATGGTCAGTCTAATTAAGAAATCTAGGGTTTACCTCCAGTTTCAACCTAGGCTTATTTGAAATTGGATGGATGTGCATTAATTTCCCTACCTGACCTGAAGGAGGAGATAATATTCAATCAGTTAATGATAAATTGAGTACATAAGTGGCAATAAATACAGCAATGCTGGAAAAAAAAATAGTCAAGGGAAACACCAGTAGCTTCTGCTACTCCTGAAGACCTGGAAGCAAGTAGATAGGCTTTGGGGTAGGGGAGGGTAGTGGTAATGAAGACTATGGTGAAAAGCAAGTTAATTTTTGCAGGATGGGAGTAACCAGTCTGCAGTGATTTCAACTACCATCTCTATGCGATGATTCACAAAATCTATTCTCTGGCTCTGACCTCTGTCCTCTGTAGACTCACATTTCTTTCTGCCTTCAGGATATCTCTACTTGAATGTCCTACCAATACCTCAATCAGACTCAGTATGACCTTCCAATCAGTTAATGACATTTATATGTATCCACCCTAGGGCTTAGTACAGTGCCTGACACATAGTAAGCACTTAAATACTATTATTATTTAACACGTACTGTGTGCAGAGAATTGCACTACCACTTGGAAAAGTACAATACAATATAGTTGGTAGCCTTAATCTCCACCCTCAAGGAGTTTAGTGTTTTCCTCTCCCATACATTCCCATCACTGTAGAAAATACCACCACCCTCCCTGTCTCACAAGCCTGCAACCTTGGCATTAACATCGATTCATGATTCTCACTCAACTCATATATCCAGCTGGTTCTACTGACACAAAATCTGTCCTTTCCTCTCCATCCAAACTGATGCCAGGTTGTTACAACTTCCTTGCTGACCTACCTACCTCTTATCATTCCACCCCAATCCATAGTTCATTCTGCTGCTCAGACCATATTTCTAAAACACACTTCTGTCCATGTCTCCCTACTCTTTAAAAATATCTCAAATGGTTGCCCAAGCATCTCCACATCAAACAAAAACTCCTTGTACTTAAGATTAAGGTACTCAATTACCTCTCTGCCTCCTAGTATACCTTGCTAATGTCCTAATATAACCCAATCTGCATAGTTCATTCCTGTAACACTAACCTACTCTCTCTACTTTGATCTCATCTATTCCTCCAGATTCCTTGCTCATGTCCTCTCTTTGGACTGGAACACCCTCCCTCTTGATTCTGACAGTCCACCACTCTCCCTACTTTCAAAACCCTCTTAAAAATCACATTTTTTCAAAGGCCTTCCCTGATTAATTCCTCATTTACTCACTTTCCCTTCTGTATCACTTACACACTTGGCTGTGTACACTTTAAGCACTTTGCTATTCAGTCAAGCCACACAACATTTATGCATATGCCCTTATATTCTATTGTTACCCCTAGCTGTATTATTATTATGATTATATTAAGCACTTACTATGTGTCAAGTACTTTTCTAAGCTGAAGGATAGATACAAGTTAATCAGTAGGACACAGGCCCTATCCCATTTGGGGCCAACAGTCTAAGTACAAGGGAGAATAGAAATTGAATACCCATTTTACAGAAGAGGAAACAACAGGTCATACAGCAGGCAAGTGTCAGATCTGGGATTAGAACCCAGGTTGTCTTACCCCCAGGCCTGTGCTCTCTTTCCATTAGGCCATGCTGTCCCTGACAAGGTACACTGCTCCTGTTAAAATTACAATTCTTTTAATGTTTGCCCAGAGTCTAAACTCTTGATGTGCAAGGTTCACAACCACCAACTCTATTGCACTGAACCTCTCCCAAGCACTTAGTGCAAAGCTCTATACACAATAAGTGCTCAAGCAATGACATTGATTGATGGGCATAGCCCACTACATCATGGTGGAGTTTAATGGAGGGGGAAAAAGAAATGTCAGGATCTGGGGGTGGGATCACATAATGCAAACCATTCCTGCCATCTTCTATTGTCCCCACCTCCAAAACTTTACTTCTCCCCTCCAGGTGGTCCCCTTCCTTCTCTTTCTGCAGCTGCCCCTGCAGTCCTCACAACTCAGGAGCACCAGTTCTGAAATAAGTTCAGGTGGGTCCTGATTAAATTCCAGCCCTTTATGTTATCCCAATTAGTGAGACAATGGGCCCTAATTCATTTGGTAAGAGAGTGAATACCTTGCATTTTAGAAATCCTTTAATAATGATAATAATTATTGTACCAGTTATGCTTACTATTGGCCAAGTTCCAGTCTAAGCACTGGGGTAGATAGAGTTAATCACGTTGTATAGAGTCTCTGCTCCATATGGGGCTTACACTCTTATCCCATTTTATGAATGAGGTATCTGAGTCCCAGGGAAGTTAAGTGACTTGCACAAGGTCACACAGTAGACATGTGACAGAGCTGGGATTGAAATCCAGGTCCTTCTGACTCCCAGCCTCTTTTTCTATCCACAGAGCACTCCTTTCTGCCCCAGGCACAATTTTATCCAGAGGTAATGATCATTAATTCTCAGAAAGCATTAATGTTCCACAACGAATCATCTGGAAAAATGTAACTTTTAGGATTTCCAAAAGAAAAGTGATACAGAATAAACTATTACCTTACTTTGAGCCTTTAGAAAAGAAAAAAATGCTCATAAAAAGTAGGAATTTTGAGATTAGCTTCTATATAAATCACAGCCAGATTATACTATTTTGCATATTTTTAAAACCATTCATTGAGTGCCCTGGTGATGGTTTAAGTACTTTTCTTATCTCTCCATAGATTTCCTCATTTCCAGCCTACTGTGTCATAGATAGATTTTCCTGAGGCAAGTAGGTCTTTCTTGATTGATTCAAAGGTTGTGTCTTCATTTGCAAGGTCTATGACTTCATTTGCAGATTGCCTCAGCTCTTTCTTCTTCCTTTGCTTGTAGCAATTTCCTGGATGCTAGAGAATATATCACATTCCAAATATATGAAACCACTCCATACTTGATATATATTTAAAATGTATCCACACTATACTGAAAATCAATTCAAACTTTCTCTCTACTCCCTAAAAGCCTAAAAATGATAATGATTATTTTCTATATTAAGTATAGTAAGTGTTGATTGGTTAATTAATTGTGGCCTTTGTTAAGTGTTTACTATGTGCCAAGCACTGTTCTAATCGCTGGGGTAGATACAAGGTAATCAGGTTGTCCCACGTGGGGCTCACAGTCTTAATCCCTATTTTACAGATGAGGTAACTGAGTTCCAGAGAAATTAAGTAACTTGCCCAAAGGCACACAACTGACATGTGGTAGAGCTGAGATTAGAACCCATGACTTCTGATGCCCAAGCCCAGGCTCTTTCCACTGAGCCACGCTGGTTGAGCCCTAGTCTCTCTCCCCCACACCCACCCCTAAATTGCCCCAGGGCCAGTTGTCTCTGCCCACCCTCCTGTCACCCTCACTACATCTGTCCTCCCTGCTGAGGCCCCTTCCCCACCCACCCCACCATTACTTCCTCTCTTGTTTCCTCAACTCTTCCTCATTGGCAGAATGCTTAGATTAATGGAATCAGATTAGGGTTTAATTTACCCACTCCCATTGTGGGCAGGGAATGTGTCTTCCAGCTCTGTTATATTGTACTCTCTCCCAAGTGCTTCGTACAGTGTTCTGTATGCAGTAAGCACTTAATAAGTATGCTTGATTAATTCTGAACATTTTGGACTTTTACCATTGATCCTGCCATCAACTGCCTAGATTGGATTATTATATAATCCTTTTTTTAAAATAGTACTGATTAAGCTTTTACTATATTCCAATCACTGCACTAAGCACTGGAGTAGATACAGTCTAATCAGGTTGGAAACAGTCCTTGTCTGTCTTGGTGCTCACAGTATGAATCCCCAAGTTGCAGTTGAGGTGACTTACTCAAATTCACACAACAGACAAGTGGTGGTGCTGGGATTTCCCCTGTGTCTACCCCAGCGCTTAGAACAGTGCCTGGCACATAGTAAGCGCTTAACAAATACCAACATTATTATTATTATTAAAGCCAGTTCCTTCTGAGTCCCAGGTCCGTGGTCTATCCACTAGATTATAATAATAATGGTAGTATTAAGTGCTTACTATGTGCCAGGCACTGTTCTAAGCACTGGGGTGACTGTAAGCAAATCAGGTTGGACACAGTCTCTGTCCCACTTAGGGCTCACAGTTTCAATCCCCAGTTTATGGATAAGGTAACTGATGCACAGAGAAGTGAAGTGACTTGCCCAGCATCACAAAGCAAACAAGTGGCAGAGTTGGGATTTGAACCCATGACCTTCTAACTCCTGGACCCATGCTTTATCCAATATACCATTCTGCTCCTTCTATTCTAATAGAAGAATTATATATAAGTGTATATCTGGTAATCTATTCTTCTCCTTCCTATTGCTTCAATATTTGCTGAGTATTAATAATGCACAGGTGGCTACATTAAAAGAAGTAATGGTATTTTTCAGTGCTTACTTTGTGTCAATCACTTGGCTAACCATTAGGGTAGATACAGAGATCATAAAATGAGACATAATACCTGTCCCACACAGGTTTCATAATCTAAGTAATAGACAAAAGCAAATACCTTATCCCCATTTCACAGATAGGGAAACTGAGGCCAAGGAAGATCAAGTGCATTGCCCAAAGTCCCATATCAGCACAGGGCAGAACTGGAAGTAGAACCTTAATCCTTCTGACCCTTTCCATACTCTTTTCCACTAAGCCAATTTAGTGTCATATGCCTATGAAAGCACCTGGATGCATGGTCTTGTATATGGGTAACTTTGCCCTGGTCAGGGAGATTAAGGCATCTTGGTACAAACCAATGGGTAAATGGTCATAGCTCAAATCTTTAATTGCTTAGTTCACAAAACATGTGAACCTTAGTTCATAACTTGCTCTCTTTTCCACAGACCCCCATATTTACTCTCCCTCTCACCTCTTTAAGACCCACTCAAGGCTGTATTCTTTAACATAGTGTGAGATTTAGATGAGGTGATATGGATTTAATGGACCTCCTACTAGAAATGTAAATGGTAATGACAGGAAAATTCCCTCTGTGGCATGCAAAATAGGGGCAGGAAGAAATGCACATGTGTAGAGTACAATTCACACCTGATAATCATTTTCATTACAACTTGCCAAGCAATTTCCATAGCCCCTTTCCTAACAACCTAAACTGATCTGAAAACCATTCAGGGACTTTCATGAAAGGATGGAATATGGTGGCTTTTTAGCACATTCTACCTGGCAGAACAATGGAAAAAAAAGTCACATTGTAGAAGTTGATTGTGATGGAAATCACTAAAATGATATGCGTATACAAGAACTTGACATAATTTTTCCAGAAACAGAAGATATCCTAAATAATCATTTCATCCTTCCTCTCCAACTTAGTGACTTCACCTAAACCATCCTTAGGAGATGTGCATCTAGATTGTTAAATTCCAGGAGGTAGATACTGGAAAGTTCTTAGCAATATCATGAACCATATGGACATTGGTTAATTGTGATTGATGCACATGATCTAGGTATCTTT
Source organism: Ornithorhynchus anatinus (assembly GCF_004115215.2). Classification (NCBI taxonomy): domain Eukaryota; kingdom Metazoa; phylum Chordata; class Mammalia; order Monotremata; family Ornithorhynchidae; genus Ornithorhynchus; species Ornithorhynchus anatinus. The sequence goes on along the minus strand of NC_041728.1, from coordinate 48,920,747 downwards.
AGAAGGATCCATTATAGCTGAATAATAATAATCATGTTTGTATTTGTTAAGAGCTTACTATGTGCAGAGCACTGTTCTAAGTGCTGGGGTAGATACAGGGTAATCAGGTTGTTCCATATAAGGCTCACAGTCTTAATCCCCATTTTACAGATGAGGTAACTGAGGCACAGAGAAGTTAAGTGACTTGCCCACAGTCACACAGCTGAGAAGTGGCAGGAATGTTCAAGAAAGAAAAATGAAAAGGAGTAGCTTCTGAATGAGAGTAGGGTAAATGCTTGGATTTTCTATTCTGGAAGAAAATGGAGAGGAGGCACATCTGTACTCTACCAAAGTAAGAAGTATTAGTAGTAAGTATATCCCCTGAGCAACGACTGAGTGCAGTGCACTCTACTAAGGTCGTGGGAAACTAGAACAGAGGCATGAAACATGTTCTCTATCTTCAAAGAGTTTACACTCTAGCAGAATGGCAAACATAGAATATCAAAACAATATCAAAATACCAGCACGATGGGCTACTCGCTAAATCCTGAAAGTTCAAATCAAACCGAGGAAACACTTCTTCACCATGTGGATTTTGTACCACCGAAGGAATTTCATCCTGGAAATTACACATAGTTCCTAGAGGGAGTTGGATAAATGCAAAGAAAATGGGAGCAAATCAGAGCTACAGGGAAAGTGAGTGACCAATATGCTGAGTGGTGCATCTACACTAGCTTGAATGTAAGAAACCCTTACACTCTATCACCAAGCATCAAACTGCCACTTTCAGAGATAGACCATTGATCTAATCCAGCAATAAAGTGTCTTAGAGAAGCAGCATGGCATAGTGGCTAGATCCTGGGCCTGGGAGTCAGGAGGTCATGAGTTCTAATCCCAGCTCTGCCACTTGTCTGGTGTGACCTTGGGCAAGTAACTTCACTTCTCTATGCCTTAGTTCCCTCATCTGGAAAATGGAGATTGAGACTGTGAGCCCCGTGTGGGACAAGGACTGTGTCCAAACCAATTTGCTTGTACCAATCTACCCCAGCACTTAGTACAGTGCCTGGCACAGAGTGAGCACTTAACAAATGCCATAATAATTATAATTATTATTATTACATTCAGAGGATCATATTTACCATACAAATGTGTTTTTTTTCTGAAAATTAAGAGACTCCAAATAAAATATTTGGGTGGTAAAATTTACAGTTTGTCATCCCAAACCTATTTGATTCATGATCCCCAACACACTCTACTATTGCCAATATCGTCACCTATCAATCATATTTACTGTGTACAAGATACTACATTGAGTGCTTGGGAGAGTACAATACGACAGTTAATAAATCTGATCCTTGCACACGGGGAGGTTACAATTTAGACAAATTTCTACTCTCTTAAGAACTTAGTATGGTGCTTTGCACATAGGTGTGCAATAAATACCATTGATTGACAGATCACCTTTTCGGATCTTAGAGCACATAGGAATAGAAGACATCATCTGTGCTACTGAGGACCTTCTAACTGTAAAGCCCACGGAAGATGGAAAATCGTGAGGTTAATAAAATGCAAGCACTGACCTGCAGCTAATGTAGTCAAGTTTGTCCATGAGCAAATTCTCATAAAAAAAATTGACTAGAAAAGAGAGACAGAAGATATTTAATTTACTTTAGGTTTACGGCCTGATTTCTTTCAGGTTCAGTATTTACTTTCATGGCTGGATTAGTTGACCTTAAATTAAGCCTTGTCTATAGCTCCTGCCATGAAATTACATTTCACAAGTTCTCAAAATTACTTTGGTGGCATCATTAGAGACCAATTTTTGTCACTAAGATCAGTGTGAGTTTAGACATGCAGAGATTAATTTCAAGGGGATTCTACCATATCCTTTCTCCATTGTATCCAGCAACTTTTTTTGTAGGAAGTGGGGAGAAGAGGTTGTGATGGACAAGGACAGGATTGTGCAATGAAAAAAAAAATGAAATGAAAGCTTTGCCTGACTGCAAGAATACACAGCAACCCTTGATAGAAAAGTCAATAGTTTTTCATGGCAGCATTGCAGATGCATTCATGAGAATGCCACTGGATTAACAATCAGTTTTATATTTCTCTGTATAAGAAGGACTGCCCTCCTTTCTCCATTGTGCTAGCCTCGAATTTTGGCAGCAGTGAAGAATTGATGATGCCACTGGATTTTCTTTCCCATCATGTAAACACATTCATCAAGAGTTTTGTTTAACTTTCCCAGAGGTTATTTGAACCTAGCAGGGATCCTAGAAGAGACTGTAATCCTCTCTCCTTAAACTCAATAAATACACTAAGCAGTCAATCCTAGTTTGATAACCTGTCTTGCCTGAGAATCCCATGCCTCAGGGGAATGCAGTGCAGAAGGAATGCAATGGAACTAAAAGTTTCCAAAGTACAATTTATAAACAACTTATTAGGGTCAATTTGGGCTCCTGTGAGAACAGTACTTCACTGTGCTCTAAACTTCAAGATTTCTCAATCTTTGAAAAAAAAAAAATAAAATTATAAAGAGAGACAAATTTTACCCAGTAGCTAACTAATGAGCAGACTAAGGTAGAAACCCAAAGTTCTGAAAGTACCCAGTAGAATTGAAGTGAAAATAGAGAAGCAATTAGCCTTTATAGAATAGCATATTTAAAGAAATGTACATATGAGGCCTGCTAAGCCACATGACCATTGTTCAATTCATGTCATTATTCAAATAGTTAATATTGATCTACCTAGGTGAAAGTGACAGTAATTAAGTTTCTAGAAACCAATGTAAATAGGTGTGATTAAATTTTTCCTTTTACATGTAATTTACTTCCAAAATTGAATTTCACATTTTTTTCATGTGATATCTTTGAATATCAAAATTTGGATGTACACTTAGGGGTCTGTTTCAAATAGCTCCATCCACTTTTTCTAAGTGTTTCTTAATCATAATACTTCACTAGAATGAAGCATTTTTCATGTGGTTCCCTAAAGACAGAAGAGCTTGAGGGTAGGAGCAGTTTTTGATGAGGTCATTCTAAGGCAATTTCTGCCCTCTTCTTAGAGATGGCAGCAACAGGAGAAATAATAATAATGTTGGTGTTTGTTAAGAGCTTAGTATGTGCAGAGCACTGTTCTAAGTCCTGGGGTAGATACAGGGTAATCAGATTGAACCTCATGAGGCTCACAATCTTAATACCCATTTTAAGATGAGGTAACTGAGGCCCAGAGAAGTTAAGTGACTTGCCCACAGTCACACAGCTGACAAGTGGCAGAGCTGGGATTTGAACCCATGACCTCTGACTCCCAAGCCCAGGCTCTTTCCACTGAGCCACTCTGCTTCTCATGAAATGCCTAGGCCTGATTTACTATATTTTTGGAAACTGATTTCCTATGGTCCACCTTCAATCAATGAGTTGATCCACATTGTTCAACACTCCTATACACAAAACCAGTCCTTGACAACACTTACCCATTCTAAACTAATCATAAGTAGTGTAACCAATAGTCCAGTTTTAAAATGGTTTAACCTTGGTATTGATACCAAGTTGGGCATCTATTTGTCAGATTTTTAAAGTTTTAAATATCTGGGAGCTGCATGAGCTCATTCAGTTGTTTCTATTGAGTGCTTACCATGTGCAGAGCACTGAACTAAGCACTTGGGAGAGTACAGTACAGCAATAAACAGTCCAATTCCCTGCTCACAAAAGGTTCTGAAAAGATCCTTTTTGTGTGTGTCCTTATGGTGCCTTTATTTAATAAAGTTAAAGTTATTTTTGTTGCCTGGGTCATGATTAACATGAGGAGTTTGTGGCCCCATCAGTTTCTGAAGAGCAATAACAAAAGAATTTATTAATGTCTCCAGGAGTGGGCATTTACTTACGTAGAACCTCCAGTAAAGATGGAGAATTACAATTGAATTGAAGGAGGGTAAAGATTGAAATTATATTCAATTCTGTATTCTCCTCAACCTCAGTCCCAAAGTACTTATGTACATATCTTTAAATTGTACATTATACATTATATTAATATCTGTTTCCCCCTCCAGATTATAAACTCATTTTGGGCAGGGAACCTGACTGTCAACTCTGTTGAATTGTTCTCTCCTAAATGCTTAGTAAAATGCTGTACTCATAATAAGAGCTCAACAAATAATATCATTTGATAGGTGTAAATATGAAACTATATTCAGGAAAAGGTCAAGGTTAGCAAGACAACCCATACCAACTTAGAGAACAAAAGAAATCTGAGCAAGAAAATACCTTGTCTAGGTCTATTTATTTGAAGTTGCTATAGGTTTGTTTCCAGTGCCAATATAGGTGACTCGAGAAACTCGGAGGCCTGGAAAGTCCATAGAATAACTAATTGAACTATTAGGATGTTTTTCTTAATGAGGGTCAAATTATAATATTCTTATTCAATCACCAACCATTCTAACTCAATCTTGTTGGCTCACCAGAAAAGACTTATGTTCACAAATAAGATTTTGCATTTCAAGTCCTAGTATAATAATCTCTAATGTGAGGGACTAACCTAGAAAGTTGCCAATATTTCTAGTGACATGGGAAAGACATTTGAAGCCACAGCCCAGGTTAATTTGAAATGAAGCTACCAGAATGCAGTTCACCACATTGTGAGCTTTGTCAGGCCAAGAAAAAAACAATGGATTTATTTCCTTAGACCCCAAAAGTGACATTTTATTCTTCATAGTCATTGACAGGAACTTCCCTTTGTTATTATTACCACAATTTAATGACATGTTTCAGCCAGAAGGAGATACCCCAGAACAGATAATTGTCCACAAGATACTCAGTAAGCTGACATAGCGAAGAGGGAAAAAGAATATTCCATTTTTAAAAAATAATGAAATGAAGCTCAGTAAGTGCCTGAAGAGTAAGTCAGATAAAACTAGTAATAATATTTTCCTTTTTTTCTGGTAATTTCATCACACATGATTCTGTAATAAATAGAATCCAGTGTTTCTACCTGTGAACTAATGGTCACCTCCATTGGCCTGACATTTTAAATGTCCATGGCAATAATCCATAGTCTTTTAGGACAAGAATGAAGTATATTAAAATATTTACAATAATTTAAGAAAGAAGACTAAAATAGCTCAACAAAAACACTGGGACTTTCACTTTTGACTTTTGAAATGCTACTGTGTCAAGTTTATGGCAAACAGAAGAAAATAAAAGATAGATATAACAAGGTACCTACAGTGAATTCACTTCCAACTGAACCCTACTGGGTCTATTTATAGGCAGGCTTTCTTTATGAATATTTCATCTCCATGGGGCAAAATGAATAATAGTTTACTGGTAATAGTTTATTTTATCTTTGGAAGCTGTTGAACTGATTAATTCAGGTCCAAAATCTCAGTAAGGGGGCTGAATGATCTTCTGACTATTTCAAATGACCCAACTAAACCTGATTAATTTCTTCTCTCATTTCACTTTGACTGTGTAGACCCAACCTAAGAATTCTGAACAAGTTTGGATCAGGTCTTATCTTGGACCTCTTAAAGTTGGTAAGATTGCTGCACAGGTTGATTCAGAATGTGGGTAGGTACCCTCTTAATTTAATTAAGGAAAGAGTTTTTATTATTACGGACCACAGGTCCTTTGAATTACAGATGACACTCCCAGAGAAGGTAAAGTTTCCACTTATCAGAGGCTTGGCAACCCACCACCCCCAAATTAAATAGTGTTTGCCCAGGCTATGTGGGACTTGCATGCAATATTGCACACACTGGCAAAACCAGGGAAAGAATTCAAAGAGTCAGCCAACATGTGGAACACATCAGCAAAAAGTTGTTCCAATGATCTCACTTTGGAAAAACATGCTGCTCTGACAGTTTCCAGAATAAATAGCTCATTCAACACACACACACACACACACACACACACACACACACACACAATGTGATCACCGAGAATGAAACAAACACTGAGATGAGAGCAGGGGTGAGGGGAGGAAGATTTGCATACAGGCATGACAAAAATCACCCAGGGAACACAACAAAATTTTGTAGTTCCGCTGGAATTGTTTTGCTGGGAAAATGAGCCTCCACTGAGGGAAACCCTTGCAATGGTGAACAAGTCAAAATAAATAGAAAGTAGAAATGTTTGCCTGCTTTATTTATGGAAAAAAATGCACATTTTTCTACCCTGTGTGAGCCATCATTACCATCCAATGATGGTAGTAATCTCAACTACCCTCCAATAGAGGAATCTTCCCCGATCAGGGTTGGTTCACCTTGAAGTGAGATACCAGAAGGAATTTGGTTAGGCAATAGTATGGACTATGCCTCTTCTGTGGGTTTTTTTTAATTTTTTCTTCTGGATCATCTTCCTGGCATCTCTCACCACCTCATGTTCCCTTGGAAATATCTTTAATGTGTCAAGAAAGGTACATGTTTAATGAGATTGCCTAGATGAGGTTATGGAAATGATTTAAGTGTTGCCCATCTTTAAATGTTGTTGTTGGGGCATTTTTTGAGGACTACTAGTAGTTTTGAATGGAACCTGGCTTTTTGCACTTTCTTCCATCATGGGAAATTACTTCACTGTTAGCTAGCTGGTGCTGATAATTTCAGGGTTGGGGAAAGAAAACACATCAACCTCCTCCCATTTTGCTTCTAAAAAGTGCTAGGAGTTAGTTTAGTGTTCCCTAGAAAGCCAAAAAGAAAAAGAAAAATAGTCATAACTTGATATGTGAAGACTTAAGTTTTCTGAAAACCACACTGATGTTTGCTCTTGAAGACATGCTCTGTATAATCTCCCACTGGTTCCTTATCTCCTGCTAAACTTTGTGCTCTGCTTCAGTCATGCAGATTTGCTTCTCTCCAAAACACAACCTTTGTGCCAGGGTCCCTGCTATTTCTCTTCCTTGTACTTTGTTTGCCTTTCCTCCTTACACAATTGTGACCCCTTTCGCTTGTAAAGTTCTACTTAAAACTACTTCAGTGAAGCTATACTCTTTGTTCAGACTTTGGAACTTGTGTATTTTTAGAGCCTCTAAAACCTGCCTAGCAGTATAACTTCAATAAGTACCTGATACTTCAGAGATAGTTCCAAAATTATAGTTCCTTGATTTCCTGGTAAAATATCAAAATACTAAATTATACAAATTTTGGAAAAATCTTGGTAAGCCGTCTGTATTCACCTCTCCCAATTATTTAACTAAGAGTCTTCTGAGATACAAGGGGCTTACTGAATGGTTCAAAGATAACATGACTCTAAATGTTAGATCTTCTAATTTAGTCCCTCAAAGCCACTGATCATAATCCTTAAAGGTAACTACATAAAGAATGCGACTAGATATCCTGTCCTTGATGGAACAATAGTGCACTACTTCACTATGTATTAACATCATCTCCACAGGTATCGAGTGCTTACTGTGTGCAAAACACTGGACTAAGCATTTGGGAGAGTACAATACAACAGAGTTGTTAGGTTACCTGCTTACAAGGAGCTTACAGTTTAGACTTTAGCATCGCTAAGAAGGCAGAAGGCACAAGTAAATGTCCAGGTTTTGGCTAATGTCAACAGTGATGGTAGTGATAGAGACTTCTGGGACAACAGAGTAGAGCTGAACAGGAGGAAAAGAAGAGACAAAATACAGCAGGAAGGGAACAAAGCATTTGCAGCCACTAGCTCTCAGAAGTCCTGTTGTTATTTCCTGTCTTCCACTGGCTGCAGAGAATGGGTGCCTGGAGACTCTGCACCCAGCAGCAATAGCAAGAACTCTGGGGAATCAATGGTGATGACAGATACCTCATTTGTTTGCCTTCTAGGCTTCTCTTCACCATCTGTCAGCATGGTTGAAAATATAACCTGTCTATACTGCTACTGGGGAATATTTCTTGTGTGTATGTGTGTGTATCTGACTGAATCTATTTCTATACAAGCACAAGACCCAGAATCAGTGAAGGAAATGCTGATTTGCCCCCTTCTGCGGCTGCTCCTCAGTTCATCACTGGTCTGTCCAGCATTGACTTCCTCATTTTGAGTCACAGAGTTGCCTGAAACTCTACTATATATTTACATTTCAGGAGGTAAAATAATTTGATACATTTTCCAGCAGTGAGGAAGAAGTTACCTTTTCCTGCTGTTCTAATTATTTTTATTTCAGAAAATATATACTCTGATTATTTGAGAAGAGGTGTGAAGTTGCAAATGTCTTGTGGCCTAAGGACTTGCCAAGGTTTTCTAAAAAATGTTTTCAGAGGCTTGAAAATGCATTAGATTTAGGTGACCTGGAACAAAAAAAATCAAGCCAGACACATATACAACAACATTCTCTATCCCTTAGCCTTTTAAAAATAATAACAATAATAATAATTATGGTAATTGCAAAACACTTTGTGCCAAGCACTGTTCTAAGTGCAGTGGTAAATACAAGTTAATGGGGTTGGACATGGTTCCTGTCCCATATGGGGCTCACACATTTAGTCCCCATTTTACTAATTAGGTAACTGAGCCCCAGAGAAGTTATCCAACTGGGATAACCAAAAAGGGATTTAAAATAAATCAGTCCTTTATTGAATGCTTTCTGTTTTCTCAGAACACTATACTAAGCATTTGGGAGAGTACAATATAGCAAGAGTTGGTAGATATGTTCCGAGCTCATAAGGAGGTATTCAATTTATTATTAAATAGTGATGATTACATCTGGGTAACATGGTTTTGCCTAATGACAGAGTGTAGGCTCTTTTCTAGACTATAAGGTCCTATGGCCACAAACTGTGAACCTTGTGTGGGACAAGGTCTGACCTGATTAACTTTTATCTTTCCCAGCACTTGGAACAGTGCCTGACACACCGTAAGCACTTAACAAGTACTATTATTGTTGCTGTTGCTTTATTATTATTATTATTATTATTGTTATTATTATTATCATTAATGTATTCACCAACTCTGTTGTATTCTCCCAGGCCCTCAGTACTCAATTCTCAATTTAGGGAAGCAGCATGGCTCAGTGGAAAGAGCGCGGGCTTGGGAGTCAGAGGTCATGGGTTCAAATCCCAGCTCTGCCACTTGTCAGCTGTGTGACTGTGGGCAAGTCACTTACCTTCTCTGTGCCTCAGTTACCTCATCTGTAAAATGTGGATTAAGACTGTGAGCCTCATGTGGGACAATCTGATTACCCTGTATCTACCCCAGTGCTTAGAACAGTGCTCTGCACATAGTAAGTGCTTAATAATTACCATCATTATTATTACTGGGTGTGGAGCACTGTATAATAATAATAATGTTGGCATTTGTTAACAAATGCTTAACAAATGCCAACATTATTATTATTATACAGTGCTCCACACCCAGTAATAATAATGATGGTAATTATTAAGCACTTACTATGTGCCAAGCACTGTTCTAAGCACTAAGCACTGAAGAACTACCATTGTTTTCCTGGGATCATTCAGTCATATGACAAAGTATCAATGTTTTCAGGAGCTCTTCATAAGTCATTTAAATAACCCTAGGTAATGGAATAAAAAAAAAAGAGTGAAACATAGGTACAGTAATTGTGGAAAAAGTGAATGATTTGGTATTCTTAATTTGGATTAAACAGGTTTCTACTTTTAAATACATATGAAGACTAAAAATTCATCTGTTACCCAGGTGGTTATTAGTCCTTGTTGTTATAAAACTTCACTGTTCCAGAAGTGCTTAGAACAGTTATTTTCAGGATTTCAATTAATCTAAGCATTGCTATACAGTCTTTTGTTACAAAAGTGCCAGCATAAATAAGAACAGTATGAATTCTCCCAAAGACGTTCTTCATTACTTAAACAGTGACATTCATTGAATATTTCCTGTATACCAATATATACTGTACTGAACACTTGGGAAAGTATAATGAAAGCAATAGACATGGTCCCTGAATTCAAAGAGTTTACAATCAAATAGATTAGCCATGGTTTTGAAAGGCTTAAGGCAAATGGCTAGAAAAGAGTATTCTCATTACAATTATGACATGAATCCGGTCAAAATTGAAATTAATCTGGTTCAGTAATATTGTAGATACCTTGAAAATGTGGTTAGGCGGTCAGACTACAATGCTTCTAAAACTAAATTTCCTTTGATTGTACTGAACACAATGGAGTACAACCTGAGTCCAGTCAATATAGGCTCCATTTCCATGTTTTTCCCACCTATTGGATAAAGAACTTGTTCATTTTCTTGGAGGTTAACTTTCTCAGTCCATTTCAAAATTATTAGAAATATAGTAATAAGATTTATTACCCACTTACAGTGTGCAAAGCACTATACTAAGTACTGGGAAAGAATACACAGATTACTCAAGGGACACACTAACCAAAATCCTCCATTTTTTACATCAGGGATTTTTGGTTCTTAAATAACAATTGGACAAAATTAAGAATTTTATTATATATTCAGATATACTCCCCTCCTAGTTTCTACCTGTCATTAACAACACCCATTATGTCTCCTTGAGGTTAGGAGGTGTGGCTTATCCCCACAACTGGCTCAGATTCAAAGAACAAAGAATCTCAGGGAAGAACATGGAGATGTTGGCCACTACTCTAGGGAATTGGAGCTGGGAAAGTTAGGGGCAGTGACTATGAGGAATATATATACACATGTGTTTGTGTGTGTGATTGCGGCTCCACATCTTTGTGGCCTATTTGAAAGAGCATGTGCCTGGGAATCAGGGACTGGGTTCAAATCCTGGTTCCAGCACTTGTCTGCTGTATGACCTTGAACAAGTCACTTCCCTTCTCTGATGATGATGATGTTGAGAATGGTATTTTTTAAGTGCTTAACTATGTGCCAGGCACTGTACTAAGCACTTGGGTATATACAAGCAAATGTGGTAGGACACAGTCCCTGTCCCATGTGGGGCTCACAGTCTCAATCCCCATTTTACAGATGAGGTAACTGAGGCCCAGAGAAGTGAAGTGACTTGACCAAGGACCCACAGCAGATAAGTGGCCAAGATGAGATTAGAACCCATGACCTTCTGAATCCCAGGTCCGGTGTGTCTCAGTTACCTAGTCTGTAAAATGAGGATTAAGACTGTGAGCTGTGTGATTAGTACAGTGCCTGGCACATAAGAGTTTAGAAAAGAAAGAGTTATGAAAGTTATGGGAATGGGATTTCTTGAGGGTTAGGGATCATGTCTCCCAACTTGATTGTATGCTATCAAGAACTTAGTGTGGAGCTCTGCATAAAGTAAGTGCTCAATAAGCTCCACTCATTGGTGGATTGATTGGTTGGTGCTTATCTTAGCCCTGGCAATAAAAAACCATGATCTGAATTTCTCTTGAATTTAAAAAAGTATATTACAGAGTAGCCATGATCCCTTAAAAAAAGTCATGTTCTCAATGCTCAGGTATACAATTACTTTGGTATTTCTACTAAGTTTCTCTTAGTCAATTCCTCCAATGTAGGAATGGTAAGGCATTTTTCTTGTGGAATGCAGTACACATATGATGGGGGAAAAAAATGTAACCTGCAATACTATATAATAGGTCAGAAACAGAAGAATCAATCCATCCATCAGTTACATTTATTGAGAGCTTAATATGTGCAGAGCACTATACTAATTGCTTGGGAGAGAACAAAATACAGAATTGGTAAGCAGGTTCCCTGCCCACAACCAGCTTATAGTCTATAGGGGGAGACAGACCTTAAATAAATACAATTATGGATATGTACATAAGTGCCATGGGGCTAAGGGGAAGGTGAATAAAGGATGAAAATCTTAGTAGAAGGATGGCTTAGAGGGGAGTGATAGTAGAGGAAAATGAGACCTTAGTCACGCGGAAGGCCTCTTAAGAAGATGTGGTTTTAATAAGGCTTGGAAGGTGGGAAGTGTGGAACGTCTGTTGAAGAGGGAGGGAGTTGCAGGCCAGAGACAGGACATAATAATAATAATGGCATTTGTTAAACACAGTGTGCCAGGCACTGTACTAAGTGTTAGGGTGGATACAAGGAAATTGGTTTGGACACAGTCCCTGTCCCATGTAGAGCTCACAGTCTTAATCCTTATTTCACAGATGAGGGAACTGAGGCACAGAGGAGTGAAGTGACTTGCCCAAGATCACACAGCAATCAAGTGGTGGAGCCAGGATTAGAACTCATGACCTCTGACTCCCAGGCCTGTGCTGTATCCACTGCACCATGGTGGCGAGATTGATGAGCTCCAGGTATAGTGAGTGGGTTGGTGATAGAGGAGCAAAATGTATGGTCAGGATTGTGGTAGGCAGTCAGGGAGATAAGGAAGGAGAGGGCAAGATGATTAAGGGCTTTGAAGCCTAAAATAAGAAGTTTCTGTTGGTTGCAGGTGTGGATGGACAACCCCTGGAAATTTTTGAGGAGTGGGGAAACGGACTGTACGGTGATGTACAAAAGTGACTGGAGCAGCAGAGGGAAGCATGGACTAAGGTGGGGAGAGAAAGGAGGGAGGGAGGTCAGCTAGGAGGCTGAGTAAGCAAGGCAGGAGACAATAAGTGCCTGGATTAACATGGTAGCAGTTTGGATGGAAAGGAAAGGGCAGATTTTAGCAGTTGTGAAGGTTGAACTAACAGGATTTGATGACAGTTTGAATATGTGCATTGAATGAGGGAGATGAGCTGAGGATAGCATCAAGGTTATTGACTTGTGAGCAGGGAGGATGGTGGTCCTGTCTAGAGTGATGGGAAAGTCAGGGCAGCATGGGATATGTATGCAAAAATGAGGAATTCTGTTTTGGACATGTTAAATTTGAGGTATCAGTGGGATATTTATTCAAAAGTATTCATTGAGCATATACTGTGCCAAGCACTGTACTAAATACTCGTGAGAGTACAATATAACACCAGACACATTTCCTGTCCACAGTGAGCTTACAGTCTAGACATTAATATAAATAAATTAGAGATATGTACATAAATTGCTATGGGGCTGGGAGCAGGGAAGAACATAGGGAGCAGAAGGAAATGGGAGAAAAGGAAAATGGGGCTTTGGGAAGCCCTCTTGGAGGAGATGTGACTTCAATAAGACTTTGAAGGCGAAGAGAGTACTTTGTTGGATTTTAGGAGGGAAGGCTTTCCAGGCCAGAGGCAGGATATGGTTGAAACACTGGTGATGAGATAGATGAGTTGAGACACAGTGAGAAGGTTAGCATTAGAGGAGCAAAGTGTGTGGGCTGGGTGGTAGGAGGAGACTAGTGAGGTGTGGTACGAGAGGGCAAGGGGACAAGGTGATTGAATGCTTTAAAGCCAATTGTAAGGAGTTTTCATTTGAGGATGTGGATGGGCAACCACTGGAGTTTTTTGAGAAGTGGGAAAACATGTCCGGTACATTTTTGTAGTAAAATGATCTGAGCAGCAGAGTGAAGTATGAACTGGAGTGGGGAAAGACAGGAGGCTGGGAGGTCAGCAAGGAGGCTGATGTAGTAATCCAGGAGGGATAGGATGGACAATTGTATTAACATGGTAGCAATTTGGATGGAGAGGAAAGGACAGATTTTAGCAATGTTGTAAAGGTGGGACCAACAGGATTTAGTGATGGATTGAATATGTGAGTTGAATGGAAGAGAGGAGTCAAGGAAAATGCCAGGTTACGGGTTTGTGATACAGGAAGGATGTTGGTACCATCTACCATGATGGGAAAGTCAGGTGGAGGTCAGTGTTTGGGTGGAAAGAAAAGGAGTTCTGTTTTGGACATGTTAAGCTTGAGATGATGACATCCAAATAGAGTTCTCTTAAAGGCAGGAGGAAAGGAGAGACTGCAGAGAGGGAGGGAGATCAGGGCTGGAGATGTAGATTTGGGTGTCACCTGCATAGAGGTGGTAGTTGCAGCTGTGGGAACGAATGAGTTCTCTAAGGGAGTAGGTGTAGATGGAGAATAGAAGGGGATCCTGACCTGAACCTTGAGGGACCCCCACAGTTGGTGGGAGGCAGAGGAGGAGCCCATGAAGGAGTCTGAGAATTAAGTCAGAGAGATGAGGAGAACCAGGAAGGGAGAGTGTCAATAAAGTCAAGGTTGGTTAATGTTTCCAGGAGTAGGGGGTTGGTTGACAGTGTTGAAAGCACTGTAGATATCCAAGTAGAGATGTCCTGAAGGCAGGAGGAAATAAATGAGGCCTCAAGGAGGAAAAATAGTGTCCACATGAAACTTTTAGGAAATTTAAGGAAGTTAAATGTAATTATCCAAATAGATTTTGGCATAAATTCAAAAGCTAAATAAAAGTTTTTTATATTTCCCCAAAGATAGCACCTTAAATCTCAACACCAGGGCTCAGAGGAGGTAGCATTTCCTATTGCATCACTAACATTGTAGACTGGATTGCTCCTCTAAGCAGTATCCTAACTATATCACGATCAGGCTGGTTACCTCCTGAGAATGGATCTTGTAGTGATGGAGCTTAAACCTCAGAATTCCAGCTGTAAAAGTTAATTCTTTCCTTTTTCCCTCAGCAACTGGAGGAAAAAGAAGAGTATAACTTGTTTGGCCACATCTTGTACAGGGGACATGGGGAGATGGAGGACGATGGAAAGAGACAGTCATTATGAAGAATACATTTACAGATCTTAAAATGCACATCTGGGGTCTATGAATCCAAAGCACCAAAGTAAGGAAGTTATTACAGGAGAAAGGAAATAAAGTACATGTTAGAGACAATTATGCTCATTGAATCCTTCAAAAAGCTTCTAGGCCTCTAGGGAAGTGGTTAGTTTATAACACTGGGGAAAGGATGAATTGGTGCCAAAATATCCACTTAGATCAAAATCTTGGTTAAGTCTCATGATGAGAAGATCATTTATGAATTGATGCATTCCATGTAAAAGTGCATTTGTGGACAGTCTTATCAGGAAGCCTCCCAAGATGCCTTAATGTATGTATAGTACAATCAGGGAATGAGAAATTAATTTTAGGTGACTTTAGTTTCCCATTGCTGAGCTAAATGATTCCAGGTGATTGCTGCTTAAAACAAATACTACAGTAGTGGGGAAAAAAATGTTTCATTGATTCCTATTGACAGGAAAGTGAAAAAAATTGATGAATACTGCTTGGGATGTTTACTTTGAAGTGATGAAGTTAATCGACAGAAGTATGACACTCAAAAAATTTGTACAGATTACACACTGAGGCATGGTCTACATTCTCAATTTTTCAATAAATTTTATCATTCGGGGAGACAAACTGGTTGATGTAGGTCATCAGTGATCGATGAGCGCATATTCCACATTTTGGTAACTAGCTCTGTCCTGTTGAAATATAGTAGTAGTAATGGTAGATAGTAGTAGTAGCAGCAGCAGCAGCATTTATTGACCGTATACTTGGCATGTACACTGTACTAGGTCCTTGGAAAGTAACGATTGCCTGTCCCCAAGGAGCTTACATTCCAGTGAGGGAGACAAGCATAAAACAAAATGAACATTTACAGAGAATCAACCTCATGGAAATGTTACTCATGGAAGTGTTCATGCACTGAGCACCAATATTTTCATAGAGCAATATAGTAGCTTTTATCTGAAGGTGGCAGCTCTTTAGAACCACAAAATGGAGATTCCTATGGCTGAGGTTTCCACAGTGGAAAATAGGACAAGGCAACTTCCCAAAAGTGGATAGGGTAGAAAAGAAACATATTACTAGAAAGGGAACAGCAGGGCAAAGGGAAGTGGGGAGAATGGAATGGGGTATCCTGCCATGCTTTCTGGTCTTGGGTGTACACTGTCAACCCTTGCTCTGCAGGAACTAAATGAGGATAACAAAGGAGGGAGAAAAGAACATATCGTTAGTTTTTCAAGGGGATCGAACCTAAGATATTCCACAACAAAGAGAGAAGTGGAGTGGGAGGTGAAAGGGCACTGTCAATAGCATCTCCCCAGTGTAAAACAGATACTACAGGGACTATGATTTTTTGGGTTGAACACTTGGAGCTTTGTAAGGACTACAGATGGGTTCTGTTTCTAAGATCATCTCCATTCTCCTTTGGCCTTTATCAACATCTTTATGACTTAATGAATAATTCAGTTCCTTCCCTCATAATACCCTAAATCATAAGTTGGGATCAATAGCTCCCCACTATAAGGAAATGTACAGTAAGTACATTGCACACTGAGTGGGAACTCGGTATATATTATTACTGTTGCTACTGGTTGCTCCCAGAAAGAGACTACCTGATTTAAGAAGAATTGGCAATGTGCTATTGACTATGTTCTGCTTGAATGTGAGCTCTTTTCAGATAAGGGCCCTGTCTACCTACTCCTTTCTATTCTCCTAAACATTTAGTACAGGGCTCTGCACATAGTGAATACCATCAACTGATTATCTGAATTACATCCTCTTTTAGTCAGTTTTCTTATTTCATTTTTCATTTTTAGGTTTGATTTTTTTTCCCTGATTAACATCACACTCTTTAGAGATGTTTTTTCTTTGAACATCTTGAGGTGATTTCGCTGACACAATCACCTGCAAACCTGTAATGCTTAAACTATTTACCACTGTTGACTTAGTATGAGATTTGTTTCAGGAAGGAAGTTTCAGTCACACTTGACTTTGGGTATAATTCAACAACCACTAGTGCAAACCTTTTTCTACAGTCATCAGAAATCTGTGGAGATAGGGTTTCTAACTCTGCATTTCCCCAAGTCTGGTACTTATAAGTTTTCCTGTTAACATTATTGTAAGGCAAACTATCCATGATTAATGAATATTTTATCACTCTGCCTGTCTAAATGCTGTGAGCAGAAGTGAACGAATTGACTTCTTCCTGTCAGTAGTTGCAGGATGCAGCAAAAGTAATCTTCCGGTGTGACCTAATGGTCCTCCATTGTAAGAAAACTAATTTAGGATTCTCCGTTATTTTTTGAGGATTTGTGAGCTTGTTCCTGACAAGTCCTAAACACAACCAGAGATCTCCAAAGGCAACAGCGTCATATGCTATCACAGATTTCTGCTCTATAGCTCACCAGTGTTCAGTGATGTACAGTTAAGCAGAGAACTAAAAACAAGATCAGCATATCCTTTGGAAGAATTAGACAGAGTTAGCATCAGTATGGGATTTCAGCCACAATCCAAGCTGAAAGTCTAAAGAGCAATAGGAATGTCAGAGAGAGTGACAGAGTGATGGAGAAGTGGTCCGAAGTAAGAGGGCACCATGAATAGCATCACCCTAGTGTGAAAAAGATACTATAGAGAATATACTCTTTTGGGTTGAATATTGAAGTTCTGTCAGTAACACTGATGCATTCTGGTTTCTGGATCACCTCCATTCCCTATTGCTCTTTATAAGTGTCTTTATGACTTCAGGTTTACTGAATTCAACTTAGCCCTCTCTTATAAAATTAGAGTAATTCCTACCACATCATCTACCTGCCTGAGTAAACATCAAAGAGCAGTACAGGACCATAAGCAATGAGATTTTGGAACTCAGGGAGCCCACCATCAAAGCACACCTCCATGAGATGAGATCAAATCTATTAAACATTACCACTTCCCATTTTCATAGCCCTCCTAAAATCTCATCTCCTCCAACAAGCTTTTCCCTATTAATTTCTATGGCCCTGAATGGATCAACTCAACAGTCATCCTCAGCACTTATGAGTTTATCCCCACCTTCATCAATTATGTTTATATGTTTATCCAAATGTCCATTCAATTATTATGACATATGCTGATATTTCATCCTGGAAAATTTGCTCTACTCCCTGGCTTAGTAGCAAGAGGATGGGCATGGGAGTCAGAGAAGGTGGGTTCTAATACCGGCTCTGCCATTTGTCTGCTGTGTGACCTTGGGCAAGTCATTTAACATCTCTGTGCCTTAGTTAACTCATCTGTAAAATCGGGATTAAGACTATGAGTCCCATGTGGGTCAGGTACTGTGTCGAACATGATTACCTTGTAACTAGCCCAGTGCCTAGAATAGTGCTTGACACATAGTAATCGCTTAACAAATACCATTATTATTATTCCTAGTGCATTCACTATTGGCAAATAAATTGTCTATCTCTGCCATTAGATTGTAAACCCATTGTTTTGTGGGGGAGGGGAGGCAGTAATCCCTTCGGTTGTACTTTCTTATTTGCATTAAGTGTTCAATAAACACCTTAGTACTACTGTTGTTATTGCTAAATGTATGGAGAGGGAGAATCAACCATATTAGGTTATCTAAAGAGCTCCTGTACAGTGAGCTGCAATATGGTAAGGCCAAGAGAAGGGAAGAAGAAATGCTTTAAAGGCACAAGGAAGGAAAGCTAAATTGGTGGAGGCACAGTCTTGAACAGGTGGGAGACAGTAGCAAAAACCCAGTCATCTGGGGATCTAGCAGTTAAAAAATATTGGGGGGGTGTCAAAGGTGGTGACTAGCAAGAACTGCATCTGCAAGAAACTGCAACACAAAGAAGTAGTGCAAATGACTGCAGGCACTAGACATCAAAGGGATCATTTTTACATGTCCACATATGGGAGGACTACAGTAATCTTAGAATAGCAGCATGGCCTAGGGGAAAGAATATGGACCTGGAAGTCAGAGGGCCTTGTTCTAATCCAAGCCCCACACTGCTGTGTGACCTTGAGAAAATCCTCCAGCTTTTCTGTGCCTCAGTTCTCTCATCGGAAAAATGGGAATTTAATACCTGTTCGGCAGCCTACTAACTCTGTGAACCTCATTTGGGACCTGATTATCTTGAATCTACCCCAGCACTTAGTACTATGTGTTTGGCACATAGTAAATGCTTAAGTACCACTGATATTATCAGCCCCAGTTGAACCTAATGATCAAATTTTACTGTCAGTAGTGTCAACTTAAATGTGTGCATGCATATTTTTATTAAAAACCTCCAGTAGTTGCCTCCATACCTTATCTCACCTTGGCTTCACGGACTCCGTCCTCTCCTGGTTCTCCTCCTACCTCTCTGGCCGGTCATTCTCGGTCTCCTTCGCTGGCGCCTTCTCCCCCTCCCATCCTTTAACTGTTGGAGTTCCTCAAGGGTCTGTTCTTGGCCCTCTTCTGTTCTCCATTTACACTCACTCCCTCGGTGAACTCATTCGCTCTCACGGCTTCGACTACCATCTCTACACAGATGACACGCAGATCTACATCTCCGCCCCTGTCCTCTCCCCCTCCCTTCAGGCTCGCATCTCCTCCTGCCTCCAGGATGTCTCCACCTGGATGTCGGCCCGCCACCTAAAACTCAACATGAGCAAGACTGAGCTCCTCATCTTCCCTCCCAAACTCGGTCCTCTCCCAGACTTCTGTATCACCGTGGATGGCGCGACCATCCTTCCCGTCTCTCAGGCCCGCAATCTCGGTGTCATCCTTGACTCGTCTCTCTCGTTCACCCCACACATGCTATCCGTTACCAAGACCTGCCGGTTTCACCTTTACAATATCGCCAAGATCCACCCTTTCCTCTCCACCCAAACGGCTACCTTACTGCTACGGGCTCTCGTTATATCCCGGCTAGACTACTGTGTCAGCCTTCTCTCTGACCTCCCTTCCTCCTCTCTCGCCCCGCTCCAGTCTATTCTTCACTCCGCTGCCCGGCTCATCTTCCTGCAGAAACAATCTGGGCATGTCACTCCCCTTCTTAAACAACTCCAGTGGTTGCCTATCAACCTCCGCTCCAAACAAAAACTCCTCACTCTAGGCTTCAAGGCTCTACATCACCTTGCCCCTTCCTACCTCTCCTCCCTTCTCTCTTTCTACCGCCCATCCCGCACGCTCCGCTCCTCTGCCACCCACCTCCTCACCGTCCCTCGGTCTCACCTATCCCGCCGTCGACCCCTGGGCCACGTCCTCCCGCGGTCCTGGAACGCCCTCCCTCCTCACCTCCTCCAAACTGATTCTCTTCCCCTCTTCAAAACCCTACTTAAAACTCACCTCCTCCAAGAGGCCTTCCCAGACTGAGCTCCTCTTCTCCCTCTACTCCCTCTACCACCCCCCCTTCACCTCTCCACAGCTAAACCCTCTTTTCCCCCCTTTTCCTCTGCTCCTCCCCCTCTCCCTTCCCATCCCCTCAGCACTGTACTCGTCTGCTCAACTGTATATATTTTCATTACCCTATTTATTTTGTTAATGAAATGTACATTGCCTTGATTCTATTTAGTTGCCATTGTTTTTACGAGATGTTCTTCCCCTTGACTCTATTTATTGCCATTGTTCTTGTCTGTCCGTCTCCCCCGATTAGATTGTAAGCCCGTCAAACGGCAGGGACTGTCTCTATCTGTTGCCGACTTGTTCATTCCAAGCACTTAGTACAGTCCTCTGCACATAGTAAGTGCTCAATAAATACTATTGAATGAATGAATGTCAACCTCTGCATGAAACAAAAACTTATCACTCTAGGCTTCAAGGTCCTCCTCACCGTCCCCTGTTCTCACCTATCCTGTCGTTGACCCCTGATCCACATCCTCCCACTGTCCTGGAATTCCATCCCTCCTCACCTCCGCCAAACTAATTCTCTTCCCCTCTTCAAAGACCTATTTAGAGCTCACCTCCTCCAAGAGGTCTTCCCAGACTGAGCTTCCTCTTTTCCCTCTGCTCCCTCTGCTGCCTCTCTGCCCCCCCCTTCACCTTCCCTCAGCTTAACTCCCTTTCCCCCCCTTCCCTCTGCTCCTCCCCATCTCCTTTCCCCTCCCCTCAGCACTGTGCTCTTCTGTTCATTTGTATATATTTTTATTACCCTATTTATTTTGCTAATGAGATGTACATCCCCTTGATTCTATTTATTGCTATTATTTTTGTCTGTCTGTCTCCCCTGATTAGACTGTAAGCCCATCAATGGGTAGGGATTGTCTCTATCTGTTGCCCGAATTGTACATTCCAAGAGCTTAGTATAATGCTCTGCACATAGTAAGCGCTCAATAAATACTATTGAATGAATGAATGAATCTAGATCTACAACCTAGGAGAATAGACTGTGAGCCCATTTTGGGGCAGGGATTATCTTTATCTGTTGTCAAATTGTACATTCCAAGCACTTAGTACAGTGCTCTGCACACAGTAATCACTCAATATATATGATTGAATGAATATTTTTGGTAAAGCACATTTGACCTGGGGAAGTCTCCAATCTTTTAAAGTATCTGTTGTCAGTTGGAAACCAGCAGCATCTGTCCTGGGGTGCTTCTTTCACTAATGATGTTGTTTTTCCATGGATAAGCTCCTTGTAGTCAGGGAATGTGTGTATTGTTATATTGTATTCGCCCAAGCACTTAGAACAGTACTTTTCACCCAGTACACCCTCAATAAATATGATTGAATGAATGGAAAACTAGACAGATCTCCTGTTTCTATTTGAAGTCCATTGTACAAGCCTAACCCTTAAAATATTTTAAACAGGATATTAGAGATGCAAATTTTATACAACGTAGTTCAAGGTATACCCTGAAATTTGTCCTCTTTTAAATGGGCCACCCTGTGTCCAACCTGTCTAACTTGATTTTACTCCACTGTTTAGAACAGTGCTTAGCACACAGTAAGCACTTAACAAGTAAGATTATTTATTATTATGTGTTTCTCCAGGAATGCATTCTCTTAGCAATTTAGTGTCTATTTTCTTTTCAAAGCCCCATTTTATGGTTGTATGTTTCCATATGCTACTTCAACACTCTACTGGTCTCCCAGAAGTTGTAGCAATCAAAAATTCCTAAATTATAACCTCAAGAGCAAGCGAATAACCCTTTAGGTATTGTGAATCGTGATAACAGAAAGGAGGGTGGAAAGACAAGGAATTCTCTAAATTGCTGACAGATATAGTACACAAAGAGAATCAAGGATTAGGTTGGTTTGAAACCAGAAAGACTATACTAACATAGTATTGCATAGAAACCTGGGATATACAGAGAGAGGATCCTTAGGGAGATCCAAATATGAGAGATTTCTTTAGAATCAGCTCAAGGAGATTCCAAAGGAAAGACACTGATTTTTTTTTATTGTTTCTCCTCTGAAGGGTGGATGGGGAGATGAGTTTTAAAAGGACCCAAGTTAGGAGGATTTTTTAAAATGTTATTTGTTAAGCACTTACTATGTACGAGGCAATGTACTAAGTGCTGAGTTAGATACAAGAAAATCAGGTGGCACACAGTCCATGTCCCACATGGAGCTTCCTCTCACAAAAAAAAAAGCCACTTGCTTTCTCTTGCTATCTGTGAACAATTTCCTATCACAGCAGGTGAATGGTGAGTTATAGTCTGAGATTAAGGTTGGAGTTACAAGGTAGTTCAGATTTTTTACCTCTTTCTTTGATCTGTCTCTTCAACCAAAGACTTCAAAGCAGTTAACTGGCATTTACTACTTGATCCTCTCTGTGCTCCCATGAACAATATGATAGGTGTTATTGGCTCAGTTTTGTGATGGAGAAATTGAGGCCCCGTTACCAGTTCAGTTGTAGAACAAAGAATAAAATGCAGAAGACTGAAATAATAGCATAAGACACAACCAATCAGAGATTGGAGAGGGCTTTGGGTCAGAATTGAAATACTTTGGATGGAGTAGAATGGAAATATTTGAGCCAAATCAGGGATTTCATTCCTCTTTCAGATCAGTGTAGGCACCACAACGAGTACAACAGTCTACGTTCCCCTTACACTGTGAGCCCAATGTGGGACAGGGGCTGGGTCTGTTGTGATTGTATTGTAACTCCTCTAGTTCTTACTATGTAATAAGCACTTAACAAAAACAGTTATTATTACCTCTAAATCAACTAAAGGAAAGAACATCAAAAGCAAAAGCAAAAATCCCTAAAGACCAAAAAAAAAAAAAAACTAACCCCAAAACCTAAAAGGCAGAGCAAAACTATTAGCAGATTAACATCTATTTCACTTAATTATCAATCCAAAGCTTCAAATTGTATATTCAGGTAAGCTACAATAGCCCAGTATCAACTCACATTAAATTATTCTGCCCCATCCTATCTATGGAGAGTGCTGGAAGAAGATCTGAATGGAAAACCTTTTGATTATGATATCAGTATTTTCTTGCTACAAAGAACATTCTTCTTCCGTTTAACAAAGCATTCAAAAGCACTATTGGTGCTTTATGCAGGTCCTGCAGCCAATCAGATAATGCATGTAAGGCTACAGGCAAAGAAACCAACACTCTGTTCTGCTCTATTTACCCAACAGGCAAGTGAGTTTTGTATGTAAACCGAGGATGGAGGTTTTACCAGTTCTTATTGGATAAACATAGCATAAATAATTTCACTGATTCTTGTCCCTGCATTTCAGAAGTGAATGCATGTTTTTTTGTCATTTATAGACTAATAGCTATGCATTCAAACAACCAATCAGTGTTATTTATTGAACACTTACTGTGTGCAGAGCAATGTAAGAAACACTTAGTGGAGTACAATACATACTTGACAAGATTCCTGCCCACAGGGAGCTTATCTGTCAGTGTCATTTTGTCATTTTTCATTTACATATTTCCCATTGAAGATAATCCCCTGGGAGAGATTTTTTATTAATGGTACTTAATAATACTAATTATAGTATTTAAGTGCTTACTATGTGCCAAGCACTGTTCTAAGTGCTGGGGTAAATACAAGGTAATCAGGTTGTTCCTGGTGGGGCTTACAGTCTCAATCCCTGTTTTACAGATGAGATACTTGAGGCATAGAGAAGTTAAGTGACTTGCCCAAAGTCACACAGCAGTCAAATGGTGGATCTGGGATTAGAACCCATGACCTCTGACACCCAGTAATAATGTTGGTATTTGTTAAGCGCTTACTATGTGCCGAGCACTGTTCTAAACTCTGGGATAGATAAAGGGTAATCAGGTTGTCCCATGTGAGGCTCACAGTTAATCCCCATTTTACAGATGAGGTAACTGAGGCACAGAGAAGTTAAGTGACTTGCCCACAGTCACACAGCTGACAAGTGGCAGACCGGGATTCGAACTCATGACCACCGACTCCCAAACCCTTGCTCTTGCCACTAAGCTATGCTGTTAGGCATTTACTATGTGCCAAGAATCTTTTACAGTGTGGCATAGTGGCAAGAGCACGGGCTTGGGAGTCAGAGATCATGGGTTCTAATCCTAGCGCTGCCGTATGTCAGCTGTGTGACCTTGGGCAAGTCACTTAACTTCTCTATGCCTCAGTTATCTCATCTGTAAAATGGGCATGAAAACTGTGAGCCCTACGTGGATCAATCTGATTACCTTCTATCTGCCCCGGTGCTTAGAACAGTGCTTGGCACATAGTAAGTAATGAATACCAACACTATTATTATTATCATTATTCTAATCTCTGGAGTATTTACAAGACAAACAGGTTGCATACAGTTTCTGTCCCACATGAGCCTTACAGCCTAAGTTGGAGGGAGGAGGTTTCAACTTCATTTTACATCTGAGGAAATTTAGGCACAGAGAAGTGAAGTGATTTGCCCAAAGTCATAGAGTAGACAGTAAATGAAGCTGAGATTAAAACCCAGATCCTCTGACTCCCAGGCCCATGGTCTTTCCACTAGTTCACTGTGTCATATCTTTTTCTCACCTCCTTTAGCCTTATCAGAACTAACTGAAGCAATCTTTCTATTACTGGTCTCTAGCTGGTTCTAGGACTTGGTAGATTGAGAGCCTTTGGACAGAGTCCCTTCTGAGGCTTCTTTTTTCTCTTTCCTGAAGTCAGGTGTGTTTTGTCCTGAGCACCACAGGGCATGCAAGTGAATCTAAATGGTAAGTATAGAGTTTCCATCAATCAGTGTTATTTATTGAAAACTTACTATGTGCAGAGCATGATTTTATGTGCTTTGATTTGGAACCCTCTTTCCTTTGGCTCTAAGACATAATTCCTGGTCAGTAGAATGGAAAGGTTCTTAACGAAAGGTAAAAATGCTTGGTAGAGGAGGACAATCATCACTCATTAATCTTATAATCTAGAAGGACCTGGGTTCTTGTCCTGGTCCTGCCACTCGTCCGCTTTGTCACCTTGGGCAAATCACTTCCTTTCTCTGTGCATGGTATACAAGAGCAGAATCAGGGATGCACAAAGTTGGGGGTGGGACTGGGAATCAGGGTCAGTCTTTTCCCTCTCTCCTCAGCTGCCTGTCCCTTTCCCTTACCTTCCTCACATAGGGTTGGGAGTAACCCGGGGAAGTGAAACTGGTGCCATGTCCATTGTGATGTAGCAGCTTAGGCTTGGACCAGTTAAATCCAGAATACAGATGCTGAAAAAGGAGAAAACAGAAGCTTCTAAAATGTTCTATAAATATGGAGCAGGCATATAGAAGAGGTCACCAAATCCCAGGTTACAGGATGAAGGGGGCACCCATTAAAGTTTGAAAGCACTGGGTTCTACATGAGAAGAGTGTGGCCTACTGAATAGAGCACAGACCTGAGACTCAGAAGGTCCTGGGTTCTAAACCTGCTTCTTCCACGTGTCTGCCGTGTGACCTTGGGCAAGTCACTTCACTTCTCTGAGCCTCAATTACCTCACCTGTAAAATGGGGATTGAGACTGAGCCCCATATGGGACAGGGACTGAGTCCAATCCATTTGCATCTATCTACTCCAGGGCTTAGAACAGTGCCTGGCATGTAGAATTTGCTTAACAAATACCATAATTATTAACCCCCATTTTACAGATGAGGTAACGGAGCCTCAGAGAAGTTAAGTGACTTGCCCAAGGTCACACAGCTGACAAGTGGTGGAGAGAGAATTAGAATCCATAACTTTCTAACTCCGAGGCCTTTGCTCTATCCACTATGCTATGCTGCTTAAGAATGTGAGACCCAAGTGGGACAGGGACTCTGTCCAACTTGATTAACATGCCTGTACCCCAGTGTTTAGAACAGTGCTTGGTACATATTAAGTGCTTAACAAGTACCATTATTATTATTATTATTATTAACTGCCCCTGGGGAAACAGAAATATATTTTTGCAAATCTGATTTAAATAAATACTTTAATTCCCTCCAAGTAGAGACAAAATATACCTACATATCTACTGCATGAAAAGACCTTTTATGTCCACATTTACATCTCTATAACACTGAATGTGGGATTCATATTCCATTAATGATAACTCCTCAGTTTCATACAATATTATTGTGTTCAAGATTAGTCTTCAAAGCATTTCTAAAATCTTACTACTCCAGGATGCTTTTCTCAATTAATTTCTCCCTCCCAAGTTATGCATTACAACTGCCACCACATTTAGGTATGTGTCATCCATACAATTTACATACTCTCTCATTTAGTCATGTAAATTCCCTACTCCTATTATTACCAGTTTAATCTCTGACTTTCTGTGTCTTCAGCTCTCTCATTTACATAGTAAACTCCTTGAGGGTGGAGTCTGTCTTTTTTTCTCCATTTTTTTCCCAGTCCTTAATATAGAGTTCTGCACACAGAAGATGCTCAATAAACACGAATGGGCAGCATAATAACAAAGTCCAGCCCTAGTACTGTGTGAACATTTAAGCTAAAACTTTTTTTATTCAATCTAAAACTTTTTTTATTCAACCTGTGAAAAATGCAGAGACTCTTAGGTAATAAGATATCTGCCAAAACTCCAGGCCAAGAGTTTACTTTTTCTACAGGTGCATAGGGAGGAAAAGGTTTGATGGAGAAGAGCAGCAGAGAAAGCATGGGAGTGAAGAGGATGGAGAGGAATTGTTAAGACAGTGATTATAGGACCAACATGATAGGGACAAAACTAAACAGGGATGGGGAATTCCATGGAGAGGTGGTGTAGAGGAAGATATGGCATGAACAATTCAATCTATATTTAACAATTAAATTTTAAGCAACATATGCAGATCACGACTATGATGTATAAGGTGAATAAGAAAAGATTAGTCTCTTTTCTCCAAAAATTTACAGTATAGCAACAGAGAAATGTGACAATGATATGAGCCATGAGAAAAAGAACACAAAACTTTGAATTTGTACAAATAGGGTAGATGATGCTTAACACTGAATGTGTGAATTCAGAGCTGCCTCTCTGTTAGACTTTCAAAGATAGGAGCGATGCAATAACCCAGATGGAGAAAGAAAGACTTACTTGGGGTATGATAGGTTTGTAGAGCAGGAAATAGACTAGGGTGGAAAGACAGCAAGTGGCATACTCTGATTGGAATGGAAAGGTGTGACACTGATGAGAAATAGAGGGTAAGGCAAAATGATCAGTTGACTTGAGGGGTTTTTAAGTCTAACCCAAGGGAGAGGGCAAATGGTAATTACAAGGAAGGAGTGGAGACAGGTGAGGCTCTGCAATTGTGGCATTCAGTTTCTCCTTATGCTTCAGTTCCCACCATCAGATAGGCTGGTAAAAGGTAGAAGATGGGAGAGTGACTGCTGGGAAGGCCTATGTAAAGAATTGGCTGGGACATGGCTCCTAGAAATCATTTCATCTCCATACAGATTTCATTTAGCTTCTTTACTGCCCTCATGTGGGACTGTTACACTAGATGTCCTTAGTAAAACAGGAAGCTCTGCTCTGTGAAAGGAACTTGAGTTGAGAGAAAATATGATCTTTGATTTCTTCCCCTTATAAATATATCTTAGGGGCATTATTCACTTTAGAAAACAAGGAAAGGAAGTGAATCTTGAGGAATGACCATAAAAATATGCAAACAAGCTGGATCAAAACTCCTTCATAAGATTGATTTAAGAGACTATAAAGTCAATATTCTTCTTTCAAATTATGTTGGACTTTAATTGTGTTCCTGAACCTCTTGTCTTTCCCTTCTCACATTTGCTCTTGCTGAGTCTGTAAGTTAGACTAAACTCATTGTGAGTAGGGGAATGTGTCCATTTATTATTATATTGTACTCTCCCATGTGCTTAGTACAGTGCTATGCACACAATAAGCACTCAGTAAACGCAATTGAATGAATGAAAGTTCTTGCTCAGTTGTACCAGGAGAGGAGGGAGGAGTGTTGAACCCATCAGATCTAGAGACTGATTGAATATGTGGGTAGAATGAGAGCGATGAGTCAAAGGTAAGAGCAGGTTTATGAGCTTCTAAGGCAGAAAAGTTGGTGCTGCTGTCTACAGTGTCAGAAAAGTTGTGAAGAGGACAGGATTTGTGTGGAATGATAAGGAGCTCTGCTTTGGACATGTAAGTTTGAGGTGTCAGCGGGACATCCAAGTATTCATTCATTAAATCGTATTTACTGAGTGATTACTTTGTGCTGAGCACTGTTCTAAGTGCTTGGAGTGTACAATTTGGCAACAGATAGAGACAATCCATGCCCAACAGTGGGAGACAGACAGCTAAAACAAAACAAGCAGTCAGGCATCAGTACCATCATAATAGATAAATAGAATCATATATATATATATATATATATACATCATTAATAAAATAGAGTCATAAATAATGTATACAAATATGCACAAGTGCTGTGGGGAGGGGAAGGGGGTAGAGCAGAAGGAGGGAGTAGAGAATGGGGAAGAGAGGAGGGGCACAGAGAAAGGGAGGGCTCAGTCTGGGAAGGCCTCCTGGAGGAGGTGAGCTCTCAGTAGGTCTTTGAAGAGGGGAAAAGAGTTAGTTTGGCAGTTGTGAAGAGGGAGGGCATTCCAGGTCAATGTTAGGACATGGCCAGGGGTTGACAGTGGACTAAGCAAGAACGAGGCACAGTGAGGATGTTAGCGGCAAAGGAGCGGAGTGTATGGAGTGGGCTGAGGAGGGAGAGAAGGGAAGTGAGGTAGGAGGGGGCAAGGTGATGGAAAGCTTTGAAGCCAAGACTGAGGAATTTTTGCTTCATTTGAAGGTTGATGGGCAACCACTGGAGGTTTTTGAGGAGGGGAGTGACATGCCCAGAGCAATGACATGCTCCATCTCTCCACAAAGACTAGAGATGGGAAATCTGCTTCTCTGTATCCATACTGTAGACATGGAGGGGGGGCCGCAATCCTAGGAACTTCCATTGTTAGACATGGAGTGGGTCCCCATTTTCAGGGAGGAGTGTGCAGGGCCCCCTGGTCTGCTCAGTTGGCTAACCAAAGCCAGCTCCCTACACAGAGCCTCAGTTCTGGAGTCCAGAAACAGCCTTGGTGAACTCATTTGCTCTCACGGCTTTTGACTACCATCTCTACTCAGATGACACGCAGATCTACATCTCCGCCCCTGTCCTCTCCCCCTCCCTTCAGGCTCGCATCTCCTCCTGCCTCCAGGACGTCTCCACCTGGATGTCGGCCCGCCACCTAAAACTCAACATGAGCAAGACTGAGCTCCTCATTTTCCCTCCCAAACCCGGTCCTCTCCCAGACTTCTGTATCACCGTGGATGGCGCGACCATCCTTCCCGTCCCTCAGGCCCGCAATCTCGGTGTCATCCTTGACTCATCTCTCTCGTTCACCCCACACATCCTATCCGTCACCAAGACCTGCCGGTTTCACCTTTACAATATCGCCAAGATCCGCCCTTTCCTCTCCACCCAAACGGCTACCTTACTGCTATGGGCTCTCGTTATATCCCGGCTAGACTACTGTGTCAGCCTTCTCTCTGACCTCCCTTCCTCCTCTCTCGCCCCGCTCCAGTCTATTCTTCACTCCACTGCCCGGCTCATCTTCCCGCAGAAACAATCTGGGCATGTCACTCCCCTTCTTAAACAACTCCAGTGGTTGCCTATCGACCTCCGCTCCAAACAAAAACTCCTCACTCTAGGCTTCAAGGCTCTCCATCACCTTGCCCCTTCCTACCTCTCCTCCCTTCTCTCTTTCTACCGCCCACCCTGCACGCTCCGCTCCTCTGCCGCCCACCTCCTCGCCGTCCCTCGGTCTCGCCTATCCCGCCGTCGACCCCTGGGTCACGTCCTCCCGCGGTCCTGGAACGCCCTCCCTCCTCACCTCCGCCAAACTGATTCTCTTTCCCTCTTCAAAACCTTACTTAAAAATCACCTCCTCCAAGAGGCCTTCCCAGACTGAGCTCCTCTTCCCCCTCTACTCCCTCTACCACCCCCCCTTCACCTCTCTGCAGCTAAACCCTCTTTTCCCCCCTTTTCCTCTGCTCCTCCCCCTCTTCCTTCCCATCCCCTCAGCACTGTACTCGTCTGCTCAACTGTATATATTTTTATTACCCTATTTATTTTGTTAATGAAATGTACATTGCCTTGATTCTATTTAGTTGCCATTGTTTTTACGAGATGTTCTTCCCCTTGACTCTATTTATTGCCATTGTTCTTGTCTGTCCATCTCCCCCGATGAGACTGTAAGCCTGTCAAATGGCAGGGACTGTCTCTATCTGTTGCCGACTTGTTTATTCCAAGTGCTTAGTACAGTGCTCTGCACATAGTAAGCGCTCAATAAATACTATTGAATGAATGAATGAGCCTCCTTGGTGACAGTGGCAACTCCTTCCTCATTACTCTCCCCAAAGCTAAGCCACTCTTTTGTGCAGGCACAAATATGTGTGAGCACATACATGTGCACACACACACATATACACACACACACTCAAGCACCACCACCTTTCCTTGGAGTGAGACTGTACTGTACATAGGGCTTTCAGTGGTTGGGTACATTTGATAATTGACCTGATTGCCCAAGTGCAGGGGGATCATCCTCTCAGGGCAGGGGAGTTATGATGAGTTGCATCTGCAGAAAGAGCAACAGCCAGTTGGGTTCTCCCTATGGTCATCTGGCCCAACCTGCACATTTCTGGAGGAGGAGGCCTGTGGGGCTTTTCCTCCCAGGCCTTAGAGCCAGACCTGGACCCGGAACTAGGGGTTCTTGGGACTCATCATCAAAGCCTCCTCTGGGGATGGGGAAGAGGATCCTTGGCCTTATATGAGTGAGACGGCACTGGAGTTTCTCCAATGGCCCCATACATGGACCTGTAGAACTGTGGAACTGAGATTAGTGATGCTGAGGGTCCAGGTTCCCCCATCCTGCCGACAATGAGCTCACAGTCTAGAGGGGGAAGCAGGCATTAATATAAAAAGATAAATTACAGATATTTACATATGTGCAGGGGGAAGGGAGAAAGGATGAATGAAGGAGCAAGTATGAGTGTCATGGAAGGGAGTGGGAGAAGAGGAGAGGAGGGCTCAGTCAGGAAGGCTGCCTGGAGGAGATGTGCCTTCAGTAAGGCTTTGAAGTAGAGGAGAGTAATTATCTGATTACTGATATGGGAGGAAGGGTGTTATTGGCCAGAGGTAGGATGTGGGTGAGAGGTCGGCGGTGAGATAGACAAGATTGAGTTACATTGAGAAAGTTAGCACCAGAGGAGTGAAGTATGGGGCTGAGTTTGTAGTAGGAGAGCCGCAAGGTATGGTAAGAGGGGACAAGGTGGTTAACTTTAAAACCAATGGTGAGGAGTTTTTTCTATAGTCACAGGAAAGCTTGACCTGTCTATAGAATTAAGGGACCTGGATCTTCTCATTTCCAATCAAGTCAGACAGAACTAGCTTCCTGCACAGAGCCCCAGAGATGTCATGAAGGCAGGAGAAATGTGAGATTGCAGAAAGAGAGAGAGATCAATTGGGAATTACCTGCTTTGAGGCTGTAGTTGAAGCCATGGGAGTGAATGAGTTCTTCAAAAGAGTTGGTATAGATGGAGAATAGAAGGGGACTCAGAACTTAACCTGGAGGGACTACTACATTTAGGGAATGGGAGGCAGAGGAGGAGCCCATGAATGAGTCTGAGTATGAGTGGCCAGAGAGTTAGGAGAAGAACCAGGAGAGGACAGTGTTGAAGCTGAGGATGGATAATGTTTCCAGGAGCAGGGGTTGGTTGACAGTACTGAAGGCAGTTGAGAGGCTGAGTAGCATGAACATGAGCAGGAGGAAGAACAAGGTTAAAGCAGAAAGCAGAACAAACACATCATGAGAAGCAGCATGACTTAGTAGTTAAAGCACGGACTTGAGAGTCAGAGTACCTGGATTCTAAACTCAGCTCTGCCACTTGTCTGCTGTGCTTGGGAAAGTCACTTAACTTCTCTGTGCCTCAGTTACTTATCAGACTGACACAACTAGATTGATGATAATAACAATGATAGTAATAATAATAATAATAAAGGCATTTAAGCACTTACTATGTGCTAAGAACTGTAGAAATGATATAAGCAATTTGGATGCAGTGCCTGCCTTTTTTATTAATGACATTTGTAAAGTGCTTACAATGTGCCAGTCACTGAACTAAGCACTGGGGTAGATTCAAAATAATCAGGTTGGACACAGTCCAAGTACCATGTGGCGCTCACCATCATATTCCTCATTTTACAGATAATAATAATAACGTTGGTATTTGTTAAGCACTTATTATGTGCAGGGCACTGTTCTAAGTGCTGGGGTAGATACAGGGTAATCAGGTTGTCCCACATGAGGCTCACAGTCTTCATCCCCATTTTACAGATGAGGTAACCGAGGCACAGAGGAGTTAAATGACTTGCCCACAGTCACACAGCTGACAAGTGGCAGAGCCGGGATTTGAACCCATGACCTCTGACTCCCAAGCCCGTGCTCTTTCCACTGAGCCATGCTGCTTGTCTTGAGGTAATTGAGACACAAAGAAGTAAAGTGACTTGCCCAAGGTCACATAGCAGGCAAGTGGCAGAGCAGGGATTAAAACCCAGATCTTTTGAGTCCCAGGACTGGTTTGTGGTTTTTTTTCCCACTAGGAAAAGATTAATTATTGATTAAATAAGGAAGGCTTCCTGGAAGAGGAATAGGGGATTTATAAAGGCTTAAAGAATGGAGAAAGTTGTGTCTGTAAGGATTTGAACAGGAGGGAGTGACAGGTGGCAGGACAAAGTATGTCAGAGGCAGGAGAACTGCACTTACAACATGTTTAACATCTTTAAAGTTTTTGGGCCAGGAATTCCTAGAGATACTGAACCTGTATCACACTTGTTCTCACCACCTGGGCAGGTGTAGTTTGCATATTGTCTAATTACCCTGCTCTGGAAATTCAGTGGTAACCCCCTTCCACACTGCCTGTTGTTACTGAGGTAACACTGGACAGAAGCCAAAGAGGTGAGCATCTGGGGCCAAATGTTTCTTGTTATGTGACCCCAGACCAACTCCCAAATCCTGGCACTGAGGCTGATAGGTGTGCAGAAACACCTGCAACCATCATCAAGTTTCAGCTACCCTCAGCTGGCAAGACCCACATGTGTTCTATTTAATCCACAGAACTCACAGTCATGCCCTGTGTTCTGCTAGATACTTAAGAAAAGAAAATAACAGTTTTGATCATAATAAAGGAAGTGGAAGTTCTCCCTCTCACATTTTAGATCCAGGAAGCACTGAGTGTTTATGATAACTTCATTCAGGACTCCGTGGGACCACTTCCTGGTTTCAATAGATCCCCTGGATTGCTGGGGAACTTCATGAAAGCTTGCTTCTTCAGAAAATGGAAAACACCCTCCTGTTGTACTTATTTCTCTCTTTAGCATCATCAGTTTCCACTTCTTTCACATCAGAAGGCCCCCCGTTTCCATTCATCTACTCCCAGCTATGTGGTCTCAGGCATGCAACACATGCGTTTTGGATTGGGAACTGCTGGGAACTCTTGGTTATGGGGTGCTGGAGCTCCCAGCTGAGTTTAATGGAGAAACATATACTTGTGAACAATATGCTCCTGCCTAGAGAGGTCCTGGGAACAAAATAGATTCAACAAAACAACAAGGCCTAGGGTGGAGAAGAAGAAAAATCTTTCCAGAGTGCTTCAGGGACCTTTAAATTTCTTAATTTATTCTTTGGAAGTGCAACATAAAATCAAGACACCTTTATAGACACACATGATAGAGAAAGATGGAATGACTGAAAGGGCCACAAGAGCCTTAGTCTTCCTGGGAGAAATTTGCTTAGGAGTGCAAACGAGATGTCTCCCACGAAGTTGTCTTGGAAAGAAATTCATGTGACAAACTATCAAGAGGGTGGAAAAAAAATCTTCAAACTAGGAATAGAATGATTCTGAAATTCATTTTTCCTAGGAGAAGGATATGCTGATATGCTGATATTTGTTAAGCACTTACTGTGTGCCAAACACTGTTCTAAGTGCTAGGGTAGTAACAAGGTAATCAGGCTGTCCCACGTGGGGCTCACAGTCTTAGTCCCCATTTTACAGATGAGATAACTGAGGCACAGAGAAGCTAAGTGAATTGCCCAAAGTCACACAGCTGATAAGTGGCAGAGTTGGGATTAGAACCCACGACCTCTGACTCACAAGCCCATGTTCTTTTCACTAAGCCACGCTGAATATTTGTGAGATTCCCTGTGTTATTAATAAGCTTCATTGAGATATTAGAAATTGGGGCTGGAGGGTTTGAATAACCAATCTAATGGTCACACATTTATGAAGAGCCCTGGAGCAAACCAGCTCAGGGTTGTGCAATTTTCTTCCCAGTAGAAGAGAGAAAATGCCAGTAACTGCTTCAGGGTTTTGAGGCCTCTTTAATGCTTGCAAAATACATTGAGGTCATTAGATGAGAAATGGTAGTTTTGCATGAAAAGATACAGAGGATTCTGTTTTACCATTAGGATTTGTTTCAGCTAAGAAACAATAAGCAATCCTCAATCAATCTAACACACATAGTAAGTGCTTATTATGTGCAGAGCACTGTCCCAAGCACTTGGGAGAGTACAATATAACAGGATTGGCCAGCACGTTCCCTGCCCATAATGAGTTTACAGTCTAGAGGGAATAGGCTGACATAAATTTAGAGAGAGTGAAAGCAAAAGAAAGCAGATTAATTCTGATGGGAATCTTGCCTTTTTCATTCTTTGAAAGTTCCTGCGGGTCCTGTTACAGGGTTGTGTCTCAGTTAGATTCTGACTTGTGTCTCTTTCCCTAAATAATATAAACTGACTGAAATCTGTTTTAGGCCATATCTTAAAGGCAAATCTAGTGGCAGGTGGCCAGAAAGTCACCCGGATGCCCCAGTCTTGGTGGTAAAGTGCTAGACTTGATGTTCAGCTAACAGTAGGGGCAATTCAGAAAGGAGGAGCTGAAAAATATGATTTTGAGTTGTAGCAAATAGAGTATGGTCACTGTGAAATATCCTCTTTGAGTATGGTCCTTAACTGGTTTAGAAATCTTTCGGACTGACATTTTCTGCCTATGGATATGTGAGGTTTTTGTGTTCCCTTTCCTAACCCACTTCCAGGTTTCCTAGTTTCTAGAAACATCACGAGTCTACCCCCCCTTAGTGGATCAGCATAAATGATTCATGGGTTAACAATCACATTTATTGGGCACTTATTGTGTGCAGAGCATTGCACTAAGAGCTGGGGAGAATACAATATAACAGTTGGAAGGCACATTCCCTATCCCCACAAGGAGTTTAGAATCCAGAGGGAGAGACAGATATTAAAATAAATTATGGATATGCACGTAAATCCTGTGGGACTGAGGTTAGGGTGAATAAAGGGTACAAATCCAAGGGCAAAGGGTGACAGAAAGGAGCGGGATTAGAGGAAATGAGGACTTAGTTGGGGAAGTCCTCTTGGAAGAGGTGTGACTTTAATATAGCTTTGAAAGTGGGGAGAGTGATTGTCATATGAAGTGGAGGGAGTACCAGGCCAGAGGCAGAATGTGGACAGGGGTCTGTGGCAAGATAGAGGAGATCAAGGAACAATGGATAGGGTGGTCTTAGAGGATCAAAGTGAGCATGCTGCATTGTAGAAAAAATCAGCAAAGTAAGATAGAAAGGAGCAAGCAATAGCAAGGAGTTTTTATTTGATGCTGAGGTGGATGGGCTACCACTAGATGTTCTTGAGGAGTGGAGAAACTCAGACGGTGATATTTCAGAAAATGATCCAGGCAGTAGAGTGAAATATGGACTGGAATGGGGAGAGATGGGAGGCAGGGAGGTCAGTGAGGAGGCTGATGTAGTAATTAAGGCAGATTAGGAGAAATGCTTGGATGAGTGTGGCAGCAATTTGGATGTAAGAAGATAGGGTGGATTTTAACAATGTTTTGAAGGTTGAACCAACAGGATTTGGTGACAGATTGAATATGTGGGTTGAATGAGAGGTAAGTCAAGGATAGTGCCAAGGTTATGAATTTGTGGGAAGGGGAGGATGTTGGAGTAGAGGGGCTGGATGAAAGAGCCCAAAACACAACCTATCATCAAAGCAGATATGCTGACTCCAGAGTTCTTAGAGTGCTGGATCTAGCTGTAAGATTCAATCCCCAGTAACCTTTCCCTTTGGTGCTTAAACTCAGATAGATTGGGACCCTAAACTGTATTTTTAATCTATCGATCAATCAAGTAATCACTGGTACTTATCACATACTTACTGTGTACTCAGCACAATACTAAATCCTTGGGAGATACCAGTAAAATTTGTAGATGTGATCCCAGCTCTCTAGGAGTTTACAATCTACTAGGGGAGGTAAACATTAAAATAAATTCCAGGGTTGGGAAGCAACCAAGTATAAAGATATGTTCTTAAGTGTTGTGGGGCTGTGGGGTGTGTTGACTCCAAGACTGTTAGCGGGAGTCGGGGTGGGGCACAGACTCAGTTGCATGGGTGATGCAGTAGGGAGGGGGATAGGTTAGAGAGCTGAGAGATTAGTTAGGGCTTTGGACTTGGAGAAGTAGTGGTCTGGTGAATATGAAGGAAGAGGGACCTCCAGGTAGGAGGGAAGAAGTCAGTGACTTATTTCTCAAAAATCATTTTGCCCTGCAATTGGCCATTGATTCCATACTGTTTAATAATTTGTAGCTTAAATGTGACAACTGGCCTTCCTGGATACCTTTGGTTCAGTATCTTTCATAAACGATATAACTGAGCAAGGGTACTTGTAGATTGTGAGCCCTAGAGAGACA
This sequence comes from Ornithorhynchus anatinus, assembly GCF_004115215.2. Lineage (NCBI taxonomy): Eukaryota > Metazoa > Chordata > Mammalia > Monotremata > Ornithorhynchidae > Ornithorhynchus > Ornithorhynchus anatinus. The sequence goes on along the minus strand of NC_041728.1, from coordinate 48,884,080 downwards.
GAGTCTGTGTGTCTTTCTCTTTCCCAGCCCTTAATACAGTGCTCTTCACACGTAAGTGCTTAATGAATACTATTACTATGACTTGTCAGATTCCCCAAATTTTAGATTTCTTGATTAATTTTAACAGTCCAATTGGTAAATTGGCTGGTTACATTTGGAGCTAAAATGAAAAGTGCTCTGGAAACCTCTGTTGACATGATTTATGCCCAAGTGAAGTGGAAGTTGACAGTGTCAGTCCATGGCAGATAAACCTTGATTCAAGTAATAGGTTGACTGTCTATAGTGTGAAATAGCCATTTAAGATGGGACAGGGGGTACTTTTTATTTTCTTGGATTGGGAGCCACTAAGTTAGTGATATCCCCAGTTACAGAGGATAGTTCATCTCACTCAAATTTTAGGAGATGGTTCAGTCTGGAAAAGATGTGGAACATTGGAGTGCAGTCCACAAGATGGCCGTTGGAGGTTACTGGAAGTGTAAATCAGAATCTGAGAAATTAGTTTAGGATTTAGAAATGATCTGGAAACCATTGTCATCACCTAGATTTTATCTTCCCTAGGTGAATTCCTTTGAATGGAGAGAGGATTATCTGCAGGGTTAGACCGTAAATTGTACAAATTAAGAAATAAAAGGCATATCATCAGATTTCTTTAAATGCCTGGCTGAAAGTTTAGCCAAACTTTTCAAGTATTGCACTTACTCTGCCTTCAGCAGACCCAAGGCAGAGAACATTTTATTGCTCAATAAATTCATTAGAGGGGGCTAGCATGTGGTGAGTCCAAGGGCATTGGTGTTTGTTTTCTTTCCACCTCCTGCTGAAAACTGGGTGGCTCCTGAACAAGAAGTATGGCTGAAGCCTCAGGAAAAAAGACAACAACAACAACAACAAAAAACTGCTGAGTAGATCAACGGCCTTTCACTGGCTTTGTATTTACGTAGCTCCTGCAGATTTCTCAGGCACATTAATAACCAAGAAACTGCTGAGACCCTGGTTATGTTGACAGAGATGCATTTTGTTCCTGCCAAACTCTCATTTGCATGAGCTTTCCACTGTATGGCATCGGGCTGTAATTACAGATAAACCACAGCCTCTCCCTCTCCTTCAGCTCCAGTGAGCAACAGGAGAAGGAATGATTTTGTATTCTTGTTTACCCATAGTTCAGTAACGGACCCTGGACCCTCTCTTTTTAAAGAGCTCTAACAAATAGGGGCGTCTGCAAACTGCACACTGGTAGCAGAGAAAGTAAAGCTAATAGATGTCGATTTGAGTAGGTCTGATAAGCACCACTTCTTCCACTAGCGTCCTCCTGTAAACCAGGATTGCCTGAAAGCCTTGGCAGCTCAAAGATGACCTTGGCTTAGTTGCTGACAGAAAACAAATCTGTGTGTAGGTTGTTTATTTTTTTAACTGGCGAACAATTTCTATTCAGCCCAGGGAAACTGAAGCATAAACAATGTAGTGGTCAAGCTTGTTTGCTCAATTCAACCTCCCTACCTGAGGGGCCCAGGTATCAGTGGTACTTGGGGAAAGGGTGATTGGGGTGCAGCTTGGCCCATGAGGCACAAAAAGCAGATGTGAGGTGGCAGGGGTCGGGAGGCTTGTTGCTCTCTTCCCAGTAGAGGGCAGTGACACACTACACACATTCTAAGCTGGTTTCAAACTAGTAATTAATGAAGGGCTGGGCAACTGAACAGAATAACAGAGTTTATAGGAGATTTAGTTCAACTTCAAAAGTAAGAAAGGTATACAGTTCCCAGGGAAACCTCTTTGAGTGGATGCACCCATAGAAAGAAGGATGTGAGTGATTAACCAACGAATCCCAAGATAAAAAGCACTAAGTCTCAGAGGAAAGTTAATCATTTCTTGCTAGCATCCCATGGTGGTTACAGGCCCAGCACCCTTTTTAAGCAAAAAAAATTTAGAAAATGAAAGGACATTCACGTAGACATTCTGTTCAGAAAAGGCCCAGTGGTTTAAAAATTTTAATTTTGAAGAACATGTTCCCTTTCTCGTGCCCTTCCCCCACCATTTTCTTTCTCTCCCCATCTATTTTCTCTTTACCTCCCTCCCTTTCTCCTCTGCTCCCACCCCTTTCTCTATCTCTTCTCTCATTTTTCCTTTCTTAGTGTCTCCTCATTTCTTTCCTTCTCTCTTGCTCTTGATGAAAATAGATACAACTTGTCACACCCTCTCAGGGAGGATGTGGAAAAAAAGGTTTGATTATATTTGAAGATAGCCTTGATTTCTTCATAATAACAATATATATTAAATTAATAAACATGGTCTCTAAAGAGTTACCACATCACAAAGTTGTGTCACGCTGATCAATTTGAAAGTGTGTTCACACAAGTCCTGGATCCATACTTTCCCCACAACCGAAAATAAAATTTTATTGAAATTATTGGTAGCTTGGTTTGTACTCATTTCCATATTATTTTGCATATTTATAGTGCTTCTCTGTGGCTTTCCAACATTGAGATCCACAAATATAGGCTAGAATATACTATCTGGATCAACAGCACCATATCTTATGAAAGATCAATACATTTTTAGTACTTTTTAAAAATTAGGCTTCTCCCCTAACTCTTTCTTTGTAGTTCTGTGACGTGGTTGTGCATTTTTCTCACTGCTTGATGATGTCAAGTGAGTGAACATGATTCACTCTTTGTTTACACTCCAGCTCCCCCAAATCATTATTAGGTTTGGATGGGCGTGGAATAAAATATAGAGCGATGAACGGACATTCAACTTGATGCCTCTTCCCCAGAGGTTAGTGCAATTTCCATCAAATTATGGGGTTGCCTGGGCTGGGAATAGGGTGAGAAGAACATCAGTTCTGAACTGGATGGGACCTGAGAGGTCAAGCCCAGAGTCCTGGAATAACTGCGTCAGTTTCAGGGCTCTTGGATTCAATTTTGCTCCAGGACAGACTTGGTGGCTTTGTCTGATCATTTTAAGTGACCTTCAAGCTCCCTAAAGATTAAATGGATCCTTCTTTTCACACCCATTGACCAAGCAAGGTTGACCTAATCCCCTATTTTCTTTAGATTTGTCATAACCACAGTTAGTCTGTATTTACTGAGCATTTACTGCATGCATAGCACTGTACTAAGAGCTTAGGAGAGTACAGTATAATGCTATAATAGGCACATTCTCATAACTTCTGAGTCCCCTCTAATCTGGACCAGCTGTGTTTGGGTTGCAACTCATTTTAACAATGAGGCCATGTGATTACAGACATGCCCTTTAGCAGATATCAACTACTTTTTAGACTGTGAGCCTGTTGTTGGGCAGGGATTGTCTCTATCTGTTGCTGAACTGTACATTTCAAGCGCTAGTACAGTGCTCTGCAAACAGTAAGCACTTAATAAATGTGATTGAATGAACTACCTGTACTTCTGTTCCTAGTTGTTCTCTAATGGCAATGTATGTATTCACTATGCCAATAGGCTTGCTAAATAAGCCAGGGTGATGATTGCCTGGCTGCAATTCTACCACACCATAGACAGGGATAGTGGGTAATCTGGTAGCATATTCACAAAGGTACCAAAGTCCTAGTGGAGAAGGAGGCATCACAAAGAATTAGTGCAATGTCACTTTAAATTGGTATAGTGACAAGTCATCACAAGTCCAATTTATGTGCCAGCTTTGTCTTGTGATGGATCAAACCTAATGCCGAGACTTAGCACATAATACATTAAAGAAAAAGAAAGATGAGGCAATTTAATAGATGCCCCCTGCTAAGTCATCCAGATCCTGCCCCTCCCATCTGCCCTGAGAAACTCTGGGGCACTAAAGCTAGCGATCACAATGGGGCACATTTCCTGATGCTGCCTTTTGGTTGTGGCAGGCAGCTAAATGGCCATTATAGCAATGTTGTAAAAACAAATGGAACATCTGAGCAGAGCCCAGCAGGAGCTGGGAGGATGACAGCATTGCACACGGCTCTAGCAGAAATTTCCCAAGCACATGGAAAATGAAAAGGGGACAAAGTGACAGATTTACAAATAAAATAGCCCACGGGTAAACTCGATATACACAAGCTGCCAGCTGCCAGAAAATAACACAGTCCACTAAGTAAAACCCCAACCAGTCACTAAAATAATTTTTATTTTATTTTCAGAGTAATGACATATGTGCTGAATTGGGGGAAAATATTAGAACCAACTTTCAGGTGATTTAAAATCAGTAAGCATTAAGAGCCCTAAATATGTTGGATAGACAGTTTTAAGTTTGCATAATTTTTCTAGGAACAGTCTTGTACTGTCACTTGTTTTTCAAATGAAGGACAGTTTTTGAGTGGGGATGAAGCTAATAGTAACAGTACATAACCATGACTATTGCTCTTCAAACTGGCTGAAAATATTGAATAATTATGGATTCCTTTCGTTCTCATTTTTAAAGCTCACTTACTGCTCCTTTTCTTTCCTTGCCTTTGCCATTAACTCAAGTACCCAACAGCATAGAGAGTCCATTTCCTAAACCCACCTAGGTCTAGTAAAGTAAATTGGTCATGTTTCATTGAGTATAATGCAAAGAAAGGAAAACATAAGCTACAGGATTCAGTCACTTTAGTGTCATTTGCAGGACAGTAAGAAAGCAATTTTCAGCATTTCTAGGGCTTCATCTTCCTTGCCCCCACTGTTCAGCAATCATAAACTAGCAGAACTTCATAGTTAAAAGACTCCTCCTTCAGCACAATTGCGAGGTTTATCTCACTGTTTTCTTCATAGAGTGTTCTGGAACTGATTTCACAGCAGGCACCAATGCCAAATACCGGACAACTGAATCCACACCCACCTTCAATAAATAGCCTTCCCTGTTTCAGCAAAGAAATCTGGCCTACTTTGGGAAACATCTTTTCTAAATGATGGCCCCAAAGTTCGAAGCATTTTTAAAATTGCTCGGCATTCACCTTCAATTTCATATGGATGAACAAGCATCAGAACAGCACTTAGTTGAAGCTACTTTATGGAAAAGAAACACAGAGTAAGTTCCACTAGTTTGTAAGCTCCTTGAGGGCAGGGGTCTTGTCTCTCAACTCTATTTTATTGTAAGTTCTCAGCACAGTCCTTGACACACAGTAATCAGTCAGTGGTATATATTGAGTGCTTACTGTGTTCAGAGTACTGTACTAAGTGTTTAGGAGTGTATAATACAATACAGTTAGTAGACCCATTCCCTACCCACAACAAACTTACAGACACGAGGGCTCAATAAATACCACTGATTTATTTGAAGTATTACTTCAGTGTTTTTTTGGCCAGTGAAAATACTGGCCAAAGAAACTCATAAAATTAAGTCAGTGACCAGATTTAGAGCTGGAAAATGATGTTCTCTCAGAGCTCAGTTCCAGGCTTTGTCTTGTTTATTATTCATTAGCAGCTTAAGTGAGATGAGTCAGAATCAGCAAAGGATGTTGTACATAGACATTTCTGCCACAAGGGACAGATGACACATAGGGAATAAGGTTTTCCCCTTTGTATTCTTCAGTGGCTCAGTGGAGACAATATCAATCAATTAATGGAATTAAATGAGCACTTACTTTGTGCAGAACACTGTTTTATGCACTTGGGATACAACAGAGTTGCTAGACATGATCCTTTTCCACGTCAAGCTTACTGAGTTGTGGAAATATACTTGTTTCATCTAGTCTAATAGTTCTCGATCAAGATGATGATAAACTCTCCTACTGAGAATTATGGGTAAGCCTCCTTCCTGCGGCTACTGTGCAGAGAAAGCTATGTAGTCTAGTGGATAGAGCACAGGACTGGGAGTCAGAAGGACCTGGGTTCTAATTCTGACTTCCTCACTTGGACAAGTCGCTTAACTTCTCTGTGCCTCAGTTCCCTTATCTGTAGAATAAGGTTAAATCTATAAGTCCCATGTGGGACAGGGACTGTGTCCAACTCAATTTGTTTGCATCCATGTGCTTAGTTCATTGCCCACACATAGTAAGTGCTTAACAAATATTATTATTATGATTCATTATTATTATTATTATCAATAAGGAACTGATTATAGCACTAGTGGCTTGTGCAGTGCCATTGCACTCTCTTGGCCCTCCTATTCATAGCCCTGCTGGGGTCCAGAGTGCAGCAGGTGGGGGGTCTTAGAAGGGAGCACTTAATGAAGTAGAAACATAGTTTTGTTCTTTTGGGTTTTGTTTTTTAACAGAGCAGGGTCTATTTACTCCCAGAGTAACTGCAACATATTTCCGATGTTGTGCCTCAGTGCCTTGACTCAACAGGCAGTTTCCTTGGTAGTTGAAACAACCATCACTGATGGCACCCTCCAGCTGTTTCCTAGTGTAAACCATTTAGCCTTCCTACCTTGTGGAATGCCCGAGTTGGTTCTTCACTGAAACCACTTATTCTTTTATTTGCAAAGTCAGGACTAGGAACCAGGTCTCCTGATTCCCAGAGATATGCCCTTCCTACTGGGTCAACAGCAGAGCTTCTTGGTTTTTTAGGCTGATTTTCCATTTCTGCCAGCTGGACAGAATTTACCCAACTGATTGCTCTGGGCTAAATAAGGCAGAAAACATCATGTAGAGTTCTGTCCCTTATTTTGACACTTTTAGGAATAATCTGAATCAATATTCTACTATTGTCTATGTAACATCAATTCAGTTTAAGTTCCTCAGATCTCCTGGAAAAGTAAATTCCACTATGACTAGGATGGCTGAGAGAATATCCTGAAACAAATATTTGGAAGAATGAACTTGGAAGAGAAGCAGTGTGGCCTAATGGATAGAATACAGGCCTGGAAGTCAGAAGGACCTGGATTCTATTGCCGGCTCTGCCACTCATCTGCTATAATAATAATAATGTTGGTATTTGTTAAGCGCTTACTATGTGCCGAGCACTGTTCTAAGCACTGGGATAGACATAGGGGAATCAGGTTGTCCCACGTGGGGCTCACAGTCTTAATCCCCATTTTACAGATGAGGGAACTGAGGCACAGAGAAGTTAAGTGACTTGCCCACAGTCACACAGCTGACAAGTGGCAGAGCCGGGAATCGAACCCATGACTTCTGACTCCGAAGCCCAAGCTCTTGGGTTAGGGTGGTTTTGAATTAGGTTGGTTAAGATGATGATGCTTAATACCAACGTTTGCCCACATTTTCACACAAAACTCTAGTAACATATCGAAGGATCACTAGAAGAGATCCAACATAGAAAAATATTCCTCCAACACATAGCTTTTGTCTGAAACTTCTTAGTGGAAGAATAGACAATTCCATACCAGGCCATTCTGCTTATATAATTCCTTTCTGGGTACTTTAAATACAAGGTTATTTTTATTTTCTCTCACTCAAGTAGCTATTCAGAAGATTGCAAGTGGATAGAAGAAGAAAATTCATATTTTTGTGATTTTCATAGGGGAAGAAAAAGTCAGTGTCTTAGATAAATAGATAATAAACTCTGGACCCTCTGCAAACAACAATATTTTGCTCATGTTTATGAGCTGTGTTAATGAGATGGTGAGTGAAACTAGCCATACTTGGTCATTTCAATTCCCTCTACTCTTCCTGAAGAGCCAGATGTGACAGTGCCCCCTGTGAAAAACAATAAAATATGAGTACGCTCATGTTTGCAGTTTTCTGTCATAATGCTCAAGGAAGCCCTCTTATTAACTAAGTTTGCTGTCATTAACTGCAGCTGCAGAGGCAGCAGGCTGCCTAAGTGTACTCTAGTGTATCACTCTGTATATGCATGGTCACAGTATTTTCCTTCTTTTTCCCTCCTTCTGGACACAGTTTAGGGATTTAGAGACCCAGTGAAATGGACTTGACCTGCTATTAGGCACCCCCTTGTGCACTACTAAGTGTCCTGTCTGTACCTTAATTGGACAAGGGGACTTGGTATGAGACCCAAAGCAAGGTTTTCCTGCCAAGGAATGAGCATAAGAGTTTCATTAGCTCAACCCAGTCAGAGTTTCATGTGGGCTTTTTAGCATTTGATTTTATTTACTGATTCCAAGTATATGGGGGAAGCTTTAGTAGACTAGAAAAGGCAGCACTGGGGTAGATACAAGGTTATCAGGTTGTCCCACATGGGGCTCACAGTCTTCATCCCCATTTTACAGATGAGTAAACTGAGGCACAGAAAAGTGAAGTGACTTACCCAAAGTTACACAGCTGACAAGTGGCAGAGCCGGGATTAAAACCCATGACCTCTCACTCTCAAGTACATGCTCTTTCCACTAAGCCATGCAGCTTCTCTGCTTTGTAACCTTGGGCTAATCACTTTACTTCTCTGTGCCTCAGTTACCTCATCTGTGAAATGGGGCTTGACTGTGAGCACCATATGTCCAACCTGATTACTTATCTACCCCAGGACTTAGAACATTGCCTGGAACATAGTAAGCACTTAACAAATACCATAAAAAAGCACTTAACAAAAGTTACTGATGTTACTATACTTCTTATCATTATTATTCCATTTAAGAGGAGTATGTAGAGAATATATAGTGGGTGATAATTAGTTGAAGCATGCTAAAACCTGACAGTAGCAAGTAGGGATGATTTTCTTTTTTTTAATAATGAGTAATTCCCATTGTTGTTCTTTGAAATTTTGCACAGTGAGATACCGAGAGATAGCAGGAGGGAAAGAAATCTGTAAAATACTCTGGTACATGGTGGATAAAGGAGAAATATTAATGTGCTGTCAGAAACCTGAATGAACCACCAGGCAAATTTTGAAGCTCCAAAGTGGTTACTTGGTGAATTTAACTCACTGAATTCAGCTTCTCAGTTACTCTTCACTGTTCTCTCTGAGCAGTAAATGTCTTTATAATGATGCTCAACCATTTAGAATTCAACTCTTTCATCCCTTCAAATAGTATACTATTATACATAGCTCTATACTCAATAAATTCAGTTTGTTCTGTTGATTTCAGAGTACTTCAGAAAGCCTCACACAACCTCCCTGCAGTGTATTGCAGATGAGTAAGCTGGCTTAGTTGAGTTACTCCCCAGCAGTGTGACTTAGTGGAGAGAGCACAGACCTATGAATCAGGGGATCTGGGTTCCAGACCTTCGCCTGCCACTTTCCCACTGTATGACCTTGGATAAGTCACTTAATTTCTCTTTGCCTCAGTTTCCTCATCTGTAAAATGGGGTGTAAATGCCTGTTCTCCCTTCCCCTTAGAACCCAAGCCCCACCTGCGACAGAGGCAGGTACTGTTTCTAACTTGATCTTCTTGTATTTATCCCACAGATTAGTACAGTGCTTGGCACAAACTAAGTCCTTAATAAGTACCACTGTTTTTATTCATTATTAAGCTAAAATTAGTTGAAAATTCCTCAAGTATTGTATACACTTTCAAACAACTTATAAAAACTGGTTAGGGTATGTGTGAGGTCGCATCCAACACCTGACCATTTGCTTTAAGGCTCTCTTTCTACTAACTCTGCTCCTCTCCCTTTACAATCCAGCCCACGGACTTTGCCCCCAGAACACCAACCAATTTACTGTACTCCAATCTTATTTCTAATAATAAAGATAATCTTGGTATTTGTTCAAAGCTTACTATGTGCCAAGCACTGTTCTAAGTGCTGGAATAAATACAAGATAATCAGGTTGTCCCATGTGGGGCTCACAGTCTTCATCCCCTTTTTACAGATAAGGTAACTGAGGCACAGAGAAGTTAAGTGATTTGCCCAAGGTCACACAGCTGACAAGTGGCAGCCCTGGAATTAGAACCCATGAACTTTGACTCCCAAGCTCATGGTCTTTCCATTAAGCCATGCTGCTTTCTCTCAGCATCGACTCCCTGCTCAGATCCTCCTTCTGTCCTGAAGCTCCCTCCCCCTTCATATCTGCTAGGCCACCACTCTCTTAATCTTCAACTCCATCCTAAAATCAAATCTCTTCCAAGAATCCTCTCCTAACTTCTCATTTCTCCACCCTTTTCTCTCACCCTTAAATGTTGCCTATGCATTTGTGTCTATACCTCTTGAATGCTTTGGTACCACATCCCCAAGGCCACAACACTACTGTATATATATATTCTGCTGCTTACACTATCTGTAATTTATTTTACTGTCTCTAATAATAATAATAATGTTGGTATTTGTTAAGCGCTTACTATGTGCAGGGCACTGTTCTAAGCGCTGGGGTAGATACAGGGGAATCAGGCTGTCCCACGTGAGGCTCACAGTTAATCCCCATTTTACAGATGCGGTAACTGAGGCACAGAGAAGTTAAGTGACTTGCCCACAGTCACACAGCTGACAAGTGGCAGAGCCGGGAGTCGAACTCATGACCTCTGACTCCGAAGCCCGGGCTCTTTCCACTGAGCCACGCTGCTTCCCCAAGTCTCTCTCCTTCACTAGATTGTAAATTCCTTAAGGACTAGGACAACGTCTATCAACTCTGCTTTATTGTACTCTCCCAAGTGCTGAGTTCAGTGCTCTGCACACAGTAAGTACTCAATAACTACCATTGATTGATTGGGAGGCAGCATGGCTCAGTGGAAAGAGCCTGGGCTTCAGAGTCAGAGGTGATGAGTTCGACTCCCGGTTCTGCCACTTGTCAGCTGTGTGACTGTGGGCAAGTCACTTAACTTTTCTGTGCCTCAGTTACCTCATCTGTAAAATAGGGATTAACTGTGAGCCTCACATGGGATGACCTGATGACTCTGTATCTCCCCCAGCGCTTAGAACAGTGCTCTGCACATCGTAAGCGCTTAACAAATACCAACATTATTATTGACATTGGTTTTTGCTCTTATCTCAGATGGTGCAATCTGCCCACAAATTGAATTCAAAACAGATTTAAAGGCATTCCTAGTGAGGAAGATACAACAGTTTTCATGACCACTGCATCCCTACTACTTTATCTTCAGAGACTGTTTCTGGAGCTCAGCTAGAGAACTGTGACGAAGAATACCATGTTCCTTTATATTTGACTTGCAGAAATGTTCCTTTTCAGAACTTAAGCCTGTAGATGGTGTTGGTTCAAGAAGTTATCATTTGATAGCATGGCAGTGTTGACCTCACGGGTTGCCCACACCTAGTAGTTATGATCTTAGGCCCTGTTAGCCATCTTTTCTGAGTTATGAAATCTAAATCTCTGTCCAACCAGCTAGTAGAAAAGGGAATGTAGTTTGAGGGGACATAGATTCACACAAGCATTTCACACAGGATCTTCCCAGTAGTTATAGCAATCATTGCCTTCCACTTACTGCAACTAAGAATTGTCAGCAGGATCCAAATTAAAAGGCCAAAAGACCATTCTTCCTAGACAGGCTCTCTCAAACTATGGGGTTGGTCACTTCGTGTAATTGTCAAATTTTCCTATGCAATCTGTAGAGAGTGTAAATAGCAAAGCAATATATTTCTGTTCCTAACCAGATTTTTTTTCAATAAGGATCCTGCTAAAATAGATATCTGATATTGTCTGCTGAATTTTTAGTGCCGGCTAAAGGAGATTAATTGATTGTAGAGCTTAGAATGAAGCAAAGTTCAAGGCAGGTAATGTGAAAGTTTCCTGTTCTAGATCAATCCTTTATACTCCAAACTTGATTTGCAGTTTTATTTGCTTCATCTTCAAACCTGGGCCTTTCCTCTGTGAGACACAAGTCATGTAGACTATATTCAGAATTGAAAAGAGTTTGCTGAAACCTCTGCCTTTCAATGGCTTTGGAAAATGCCATCTCCTCCATGACGTATTCCCTAATTGATGTTTCTATCTTCCTAGTTATGCCATTTTATCAGTCATCTCAGTAGCCTTATACAGGCATTTGCCTGTATTTTTCGTCAAATTATTTACCCATGTAAGTTCATCTTTAATACCTATGGACCACCTCCATGATACAACTAGATTGTTCCTGGAAAATGCGGTTGCATCATAAACAGTGCACTGTCGGGTGTTTTCCCATGGACTAACATTCTATAAACTAAGATCCTTTCCAAAATTTCTGAAAAAAATAATATGATGTTCCTTTTCATGCTATAGACTGTAATGATCAATGTCTGTCTCCCCTTCTAGATTGTGATCCTGTTGTTGGGTAGGGATTGTCTCTATCTGTTATCGAACTGTAGTTTCCAAGCACTTAGTACAGTCTTCTGCACACAGTAGGCACTCAATAAGATTGAATGAATGAATGAAAGAAGTTACTATTTAACCTTTATTAATGTAATTCAAAGAATAACATCTCACAGTGTTAAATGAGAAGTTATAAGTTTGTGAGCAAAAATAGAAGTTTGCTGGCTGATACAGTGGATATTAAGCTAAGTTCTTTGGAACAGCTCTATGCACCTTTGAACTTCTTTCTTCACTGGGGTTTTTAATGGTATTTTTTAGGTGTTTCCTACATGTCGAACACTGTTCTAAACAATGCACTAGATACAAGAGTTAATCAGGTTGGACAGAGCCTCTGTCCTATTTGGGACTCAGAGTCTAAGTAATAATAATAATAATAATGTTGGCATTTGTTAAGCACTTACTATGTGCAGAGCACTGTTCTAAGCACTGCGGTAGATACAGAGTAATCAGGTTGTCCCACATGAGGCTCACAGTCTTAAAACCCATTTTACAGATGAGAGAACTGAGGCCCAGAGAAGTTAAGTGACTTGCCCACAGTCACACAGCTGACAAGTGGCAGAGCTGAGATTCAAACCCATGCCCTCTGACTCCTGAGCCCGGGCTCTTTCCACTGAGCCACGCTGCTTCTTAAGTAGGAAGCAGATTTTGAATCTCCATTTTACAGTTGAGGAAACTGAGGCACTGATAAATGACTTGCCCAAGGTTACATAACAAGCAATTGGTAGTCGGGATTAGAATCCAGGTCCTCTGAATCCCAGGCCCATGCTCTTTCCACTAGTCCATGTTGCTTTTCCCGGCATTTTAGGAGAAGCGTGGGTCTTTTTATTCAGATTTATTTCTTGAAATTGATGTAAAACTTTTCAATTCCATAATTTTAACTAATAGTGGAGTAAACACAACTTTTTCCCTTGTTTTGAAATTTTACAGTAATTCATGGGATGGTTGAAGTTTGAAGAGGTCTTTGGCGGGCAATGATTCCTCTGAATGAGGTGTGTTTTAGTCATTGACATCTGCATCAGCCATTTCACAATGTGTTTTTCCTTCTTTGTGGATTTACCTAGGAGTTGGTACAAAACTTTAAATAATGGACAGAATATCGGTGGGCAGAATTTCCTACAAGACACCTTGACTGTGGATTGCTTAATCTCAGCCCAGGAGAATGGGGGACAAGGAAGGAAAAATAAACTGCTTATGGGCAGGAATTGTGTCTACTAACAATATTGTTAAGTGCTTTTCCAAGCACTTAATACCAGGCTCCGCCCATGGTAAGCACTCAGTAAATACTGTTGAGTGATTGATTGACTGAACTACTTACCTCTAGAGTTGGGGTGGAATATCAGGGCCATTTTAACATACCCCCGGACTATAGATAACATGCATACAAATACATATATGTAATATATATATATTCATATTTCACATGAAGATGTCAACTAATGGTGAAATTCACCAATGGGGGCATATGCATCTATACTTAAAAAAAAATCAATGCAAGACCCACATCTCAGCTGCATTATGAACACACAAATTATTATCTTTATCATGCTGATATTTTTGTTTCTGGCTGATCTTGGTTTATTTTTGCCTCTTTGTTTCATGATCTTTAATGGAGTTCTGATACCATAGGGCCACCAAGATCTGCCCTTTCCTCTCCACCCTAATGGCTATCTTACTGGTACAAGCTCTCATAATATCCCAGCTGGATTATTGTATCAGCCATCTCTCTGATCTCCCTTCCTCCTGTCTCTCCCTGCTCCAGTCTATTCTTCATTCCGCTGCCCGGCTTATCTTCCTGCAGAAAAGCTCTGGGCATGTCACTCCCCTTCTTAAAAACCTCCAGTGGTTTCCTATCAACCTCTGCACGAAACAAAAACTTCTCACTCTAGGCTTCAAGGCTCCCCATCACCTTGCCCCTTCCTACCTCTCCTCCTTTCTCTCTTTCCACTGCCCACCCCGCACGCTCCACTCCTCTGCCGCCCACCTCCTCACCGACCTGTTCTTGCCTATCCCGCCGTTGACCCCTGGGCCACGTCCTCCCGCTGTCCTGGAATCCCCTCCCTCCTCACCTCCGCCAAACTATTTCTCTTCTCCTCTTCAAAGCCCTACTTAGAGCTCACCTCCTCCAAGAGGCCTTCCCAGACTGAGCTTCCCCTTTTCCCTCTGCTCCCTCTGCTCCCCCTCTACCCTCCCCTTCACCCCCTCAGCTAAGCCCCCTTTCCCCCTGCTTTCCCTCTGCTCCTCCCCCTCTCCCTTCCCCTCCCCTCAGCACTGTGCTCGTTTGCTCAATTGTATATATTTTTATTACCCTATTGTTTTGTTAATGATATGTACATCACCTTGATTCTATTTATTGTTATTGTTTTAATGAGATGTACATCTCCTTGATTCTATTTATTGCTATTGTTTTTGTCTGTCTGTCTCCCCCGATTAGACTGTAAGCCCATCAGTGGGCAGGAACTGTATCTGTTGCCAATTTGTACATTCCAAGTGCTTAGTACAGTGTTCTGCACATAGTAAGCGCTCAATAAATACTACTGAATGAATGAATACACAGTCTACAGTCGACGCTACAGTCTACTACTACAGTCTCACAAAAGGATGTGCTGGCTTTCTTGATTCTTGACTTGGTTTTCTACTTCCTTGTCTATGCTGTTATTGTTAGTCAGTGCTGCCCTAGGTAGTAGAATCTGTGAATCTGTATCCATTCCCTTTTGGTTGTGAATGGATAGTTAAGTTGGTGCATGCAGGTGAATTATTCAGGTTTTCATGTTCATCTTGACATGCTGTGATTTAAATTTGCATCAGGTTTCGGGGAGAATTTGATCAACAATTCTGCCAACTCTCCAACATGCTTAGTACAGTGCTTTGCCCACAGGAAGTGTTCAATAAATGCCACTGAATGATTAGTAGCTGATCCAGGAGTACCGTAAGATCTAGCCAGCAACAGAAGGAAATCAAATGCCGTGATTGTCGTGATTTAATCTCTCAGTTTTATTTTTGAAGATGGTTGATGGAGGCACATGTAAGATCCTGTAGCATCTCTTTAGGGTTCCGTGTTATGAGGAAAAGCTAATGAAAGTGTTGAAAAAGAATGTCCCCTCAATGCCTGTTGCTCAAAATAAATATCATGTTTGGTTTTGATGTATTCCCATTTTCATATCTGCAGCAAAGACTTCCCCAGTACTTGGGGTAAGGACCATATTGGAGAAGCAGCATGGCTCAGTGGAAAGAGCATGGGCTTTGGAGTCAGGGATAATGAGTTCGAATCCCAGCTCTGCCACTTGTCGGCTGTGTGACTGTGGGCAAGTCACTTAACTTCTCTGTGCCTCAGTTCCCTCATCTGTAAAATGGGGATTAAGACTGTGAGCCCCACGTGGGACAACCTGATTCCCCTATGTCTACCCCAGCGCTTAGAACAGTGCTTGGCACATAGTAAGCGCTTAACAAATACCAACATTATTATTATTATTACATGATGGAAGAATTTGTATATTTTGAAATGCATGGAGAAAGGGACTGAACTACAGAGGTTATAACCTGAAGATTGTTGTATCATGGGTCAGTTGTAATCTCGGTTATGTCTATATTTTCATGATCTGTGAACTCCTGGATTTTCATCAGTTTGTCTATTCATCATCTTCTTCACTAGACTGTAAGCTCCTTGGCTGGGATCACATCTACCAACTTGTTTATATTGTCCTCTCCTAAATCCTTAGTATAGTGCTCTACAGACAGGAAACATTCAATAAGTACCATCTGAATGATTGATTGGTTATAAGATTCTTGAGGCCATTGATCAAATATTATTTTCTGTCCATATATCTCCCTATTGCCCTATCCATGACAAGGCAACTGAGACAGAATCCCTTTTATTAATGCTTGTTAATAACTAACTGATGGAGTTGAAGATGGTGTTTTTGACTGACGCTGAGAGCATATCTATTTGTGTAGCTGTGGCTGTTTCAATGGATGAAATTAAATTTATGATTGACAACTTAATTTTAGATGTGTATATTTATAAAGCCATTTAAATTTGGCCATTCTGAGACACACACACACACACACACACACACATTAAGTAGCACTAGATACTGTTTTAAAATGTGTGTGTGTAAATATATATATATATATACATATATATAAAGTAGCACTAGATACTTTTTTAAAATGTATCTTAGTATCAATCCTATCAGAGCTTCTACTTAAAAAAAAACACCTTTTCTGATTGCAACACATCATGCTGATTTCCCTGCTGGTGAGTTGGTGTCTCTATATTGTACTGTCCCAAGTGCTTAGTACAGTACTCTGCACATAGTAAGTGTTGAATAAATATGATTGAGAGTAACAATCTGTTGTTATGTTGCAGTACTATAATTCTCAAGGTGGTCAGATGTATGCTCTTTTGCCCCTGCTTATCATTTCTTTTAAAGGTACTTTTTAAGTGCTCACTGTGTGTCAAACACTGCTTTAAATGCTGGGGTAGATACAAGTCAGTCAGGCTGGACCCAATCCCTAACCTACATGGGGATTACAGTCTAAATAAGAGTGAAATCAAGTATCAAATCCCCATTTTACAGGTGAGGTAACTGAGGCACAGAGAAGTTGTGACTTGCCTAAAGTCACACAGCAGACAGGTGGCAGTGTTGGGATTAGAACCCAGGACCTTGGATTCCCAGGCCCATGCTCTTTCCTCTAGGCCACCCTGCTTTACAACTACTTCTCAGTGTCTGTGCCATATCAGCTACTCACGCAACAGTGATTTTTAACTATTCTCCTTCCCAGTGCAGTTTAATGAAGATATGTTGTCATGAACATTACTTTATAGTCCAACTACCTTCCTGAATCTTGTATGTGGTGGTGATTCTGTCTTGTTATTTGATATCAAACATCGATTGCTTAAGTGTTTATAAAGAACTGTAGAAGTTACTATGGGAAGTTACAAAGAAGAGGAGTTTGATCCAGACCATTGTTTTCTCATTTGTCTCTGAGGTGGTCTCTTCCATAAATATGCTCATAATTAAAATAGGAAAGTCGAGTTTATAAGGCAATTATTCTTGGGAATTTGCACATCTGACTCACCAAAGAGAAGACACCAATGATTTTAAGTCAGCCAAGGAATAAATGTAGATTGGTATCCAATAGAAATCAATTCTGAGGTCAGCTTTGCGCAAGTATTTAGATGAAAAAGATGCTCATCAAGTTTTCAGATGACATCAAATGGGAAATACATTTTGGAGGACAGAAAAAAAAATTGAACCTAAACAAAATAGGAAAAAGGTTCCTCATCAACAGCATAAAATTAAATAGGGACAAATGCTCAATATAATGCTTCATTCACTCTCATAGGGAAATCATGAATGCAAATGGCTATAAAAACCATTTCTATATAATGACCCTTCAAATGAACATCTCTAGACTTAACCTATTGCTTAATCATGAAATTTTTTGTGTCTTAGAGTCATATCTATTTGATTGTCCTTGTAATTATTTTAAAAATAGTTCCAAAACAGAATTCCTCTATTACTCTCTTTAATCCCTTCCTCTTTTCAAATTTCCCTTTAGTCAATAGCACCATTCATTCAGTTATAAGATTTGAAATCTTAGTATCATGTTTGGAAATTTTATTCATTTTTATCTCTCAATAAATCTTTGACATCTACAGTTGTTTCTCAATTTTTTTTGTATTATCTCTTTCCACCCTTATTACCAACAGTCTCCTTACTAATCTCCTTGCCACCAGCATTTACCCTCCTGAAAATTGCACAGATCTTTGCTGAACAGGTTATTCCTGTCCTCAAAAATCTCTTGAGACATTCCTTTGGCTTTTTTAAAATGAAAAAAATAGTAGTTAGAAACCTTTGAATTTGAGGCTTTCATCAGTTTCTTTCATGCATATCTGCTTTCTTCTTGTGTTCTTCATTCATCCTACATAAAACTCCAGTCCATCCCACACATTCTACTTATCCACTTCTCTTTCCTCAAAAGCAGCATGGTGTAGTGGATAGAGCAAGGACCTGGGAGTCAGAAGTCCATGGGTTCTAATCCCAGCTTCCCAACTTGTCTGTTGTGTCACCTTGGTCAGTCACTTCACTTCTCTGAGCCTCAGTTACTTTATCTGTAAAGTAGAGATTGAGATCTGTGAGTGCCACATGGAACAGGGTCTATGTTCAACCCAATTTTCTCGTATCCACCCCAGGATTTATATGCCTGGCATATAATAAGCGCTTAACAAATACCATAATTATCATTATTAGTAAAATTGTATTATGGTTCTTATTGCTATTGTTGTTCATTGTTTTGTTCTTTGCATACCTTATTATTACCTTCCCTATATGCCTTTCTCCAATTCACTCTACTTCCTTCTCCTTTTAGCCTGTGAACCAGTGACTGTTTTTTATTCCATTCTCTAGAGCTTAGTAATAATGATAATAACAACAACAACAGTAATAATTACTAAGCACTCACTATGTGCCAGGTAATGGGGTAGATTCTAAATCATCTTATCAAACATACTCCTTGTTCCAAGTAGGGATCAAAGTTTAAAAGGGGAGGAGACAGGGTTTTTTTTGTCATTTCACAGATGAGGAAATTGAGGCATGTAGACAGTAAATGACGTGTCTAAAGTTGCACAGCAGGCAAACCATCTCCTATTTCCAGTCCCGTGCTCTTTCCATTAAGCTACATTGCATCCCTTAGAATGACTTGCACTAAGTGATCAAAAAATGCAAATTTTAATGAAGATGATTGCACTTTAGAGTTCCATACTCAAAAATTCTTTCAGTTTAGTTATTGTCCTAATAGGGAAGTTTATGAAATGGCATAACTGCTCAGAATATAGTGTAACCTGTATTGAAGAATACCAATTGAAAAGGCCCCTTTCTGCAGAACGGAAATGAAGGAGTTACTGTGAGTGACTAAATTCCAGTTTCCTGGCCACATCTTCAGTCAACTTATTCTCAGGGGAATAATAAAACCTGAATGTCCTGACCACAAATAAGGACTATATTCTTGTAATGAAGACTCTCTTCCTTTCATCCATTCAGGCCACAGAACTCTGTCATGAAAATGGAATTCACTGGCATCGTCTAACAACAGTGATATAAGGTGATTCCCCCAGCCCTCGTATGAATGAGTGGTCACTGTGGCAGTCTCAGGAGAAATGAAAGACTAACAAACTGTCTGATTGATCCTTTATGGAGACATTTTGTCTCAATTGAAAAAAGGGAGAAAAAATATAAATTGGAGTTGTACCACTCACCCACAGGGAGTCAAATCAGTGGCATTTATGGAGTGCTTATTGTTTGCAGAACCCTGCACTAAGCACTTGGGAGAGCACAATATAACAGAGTTGGTAGACATGTTTCCTGCCAACAAGGAGCTTACTGGCTTCAGCTCATAGGCTTCAGCTAATATGACCTTAGTTCTTATTCCTTTGGGGAAAAAGTCCTCTGGTTATTTTATTAACTGTTGCATACGTCAGCCTGAGCAACTTGGAGCTGGGGCTGTTAAAAAACCATATCCACCAAAAAGACTTAGCTTCTTAGAAACTTCAAGCTAATTTCCAGCTATAGGAAGAGTCTAGCTGAAACAGAAAGGGACAGAGGATAAGTTTGCTTTGAGCATCCTTCACTTCCCTGGCAGGGATTTGAGTCCAACTGGGAGGACATTTTTGGGTAACCATCTGTATTGGAAATGAATTGTTGTTGGCTAGACGTTTGTAAGTTCCTTGAGGTCTATGGTCATGTCTACTAACTCAACTGCATTGCAATCTCTTGAGTACTTCTTACAGTGTCCTTCACAAAGTGACCATTCAATAAATACCTCTTTGATTAGACTGGATCTGGGGAGGAAGAAAATGACCTGTGCAATTAAACTACTGAAATCATTCATTCCTCACTCATAAATTATTCCCTCCCATGATTATTTTGTGCCAGGCCCACAAGAATGTAACAGCTGAGAAATAAATAATTATTTTCTATTTTTTTTCTGAATATGACCTCTTCCGATCAGATTAGGTCCTTTGGTGAAAACAGAATAATTTAAAAAAAAAGTTCTGTAAGTCTGAATTGGGAAAAGACAGGGAAAATTAATTTCAGCACTGTGCATCAGAGCAGAAGCACTACACTAAAAAATTAAAAGAGAAAATCAAGTAAAACGACAATTTCCCTTGGATATGCACTTTCTAAATGATAGGATATATAGAACATTAGCAGATGTTCATTAAACTAATAATAATGTTGGTATTTGTTAAGCGCTTACTATGTGCCAAGCACTGTTCTAAGCGCTGGGGTAGACACAGGGTAATGAGATTGTCCCCCGTGGGGCTCACAGTCTTAATCCCCATTTTACAGATGAGGTAACTGAGGCACTGAGAAGTTAAGTGACTTGCCAACTAAGACATAGACAACATAGACTGTTTCCTCCATTCATGAATATCTGAGCTCAGGTGCTCTCTGCTATGTAGAAATGGGTCCCTTAAAAATTAATACATCCTATGAAATACTTATTTGACAAGTTGATTTAGTCTTATTTATCAAACCATTTCACAGTAAAATGGATTCCTGCTGCTTTATTATTGATTTCAATAATTTTTTTAAAAGTTTTGCAAATTTTGGTCGTGTTTCAAAGAATATGTCTAGCAATAAAGAGGTAGATGGTGATAGAAAACTACTCATAAAAGAGATCCAATGAATTGGTGACAGTACCCAATCTACCCTCTAGGTACTCCATCGTAAAACTGATTTACGAGTTACTATCTGATTCTCAAGGTGTAGGAAATGGATTTTTTTTCATTACAAGGAAGGTTTTGTTTTCAGCGGTATTTTTCAGAGCCCATATCCTTTGCTTTGGAAAAGTGCTATTCTTTCCCCCTCTCCCCGGACCTCTGGGTTCTTTGACCAAGAGAGGGAAAGCAGACTTGATAGGAAGTAATAGCATGCTTTTTATGGGCTGTAGTTGATGAAAGAATGAAATGCACTAATTGAGAACAGAAAATTGGGATACAAGATCCTATTAAAAAAAAACCTTCTATTTCCTAGATCTTTTCAAATGTTTCCAAAATACTTTTGGTTGACTTCCTGACTGTTCTGCATCTGTTCCAGCTTTTTCTGCATCCTTCCATTTTCCCTGAAACAATGAACTTGCATATAAAACTGACTAGATAATGTTTTTCATCGAGATTAGAGAAGGAACAAAGAATGACTCCCTGATTTGGTAATCACTGGTCACCTATTGTGATCAAGGAATGAATATTAATTACTTCTTCCTCCAGGGTGGCATGAGTGGTGGTAGTAGAACAGCCAGGCTACTCTGGAATGGATCTTTTAAGTTTAGGAGAGCTGATGCCCACCCTTTTCAGGGCAGAGGAAAATACTCCTCTCAAGGATGGTCATTCTCCTGTTTTGAGAGAATGAGATTATTGAAAGATGGTTGAAGGTTTTTTTCCCCAGCTTTCCTTTAGCTAAATCTTTCTGGGCAGGCCATTTAGAATATAGTTAACCCTGGACTCCCTGAATCTCAGTGGAGTTAGTCCCATCATTCTGCTCATTCATTCATTTGTTCATTCATTTTAATTACACAGTGCCTATTGGATAAATCATTTTATAATGGTTTCTGAAGAGTGCACAGTAGAAGTAAAAGATTCATTCATTCATTCAGTAGTATTTACTGAGCACTTACTGTGTGCAGAGCAGTGTGCTGAGCGCCTGGGAGAGTAATAATAATGATGGCATTAGTTAAGCACTCACTATGTGCAGAGCACTGTTCTAAGTGCTGGGGATGGGGGGATACAAGGTGATCAGGTTGTCCCACGTGGGGCTCTCAGTCTTCATCCTCATTTTACAGATGAGGTAACTGAGGCACAGAGAAGTGAAGTGACTTGCCCAAGGTCACACAGCTGACAAGTGGCAGAGCAGGGATTCAAACCCATGACCTCTGACTACCATGCCCGGTCTCTTTCCACTGAGCCACCTGCTTCAAAAGTACAAAAGACATGTCCCAGTTCTTAAGGAGTTTAGATCTGATCCACAAGAAACCATAAATTGAAGACATTAAAAGAAGAAAACTATAGCTGGAATAATGGAAAAATAATGTAATCCCCTTGTGGGAACGAACTTGCCAGCCAATTCTGTGGTGGTATGCTCTCCCTAATTCAGTACAGTTTCTGCACAACAAATACCATCAGTTGATTGAGCATGGGCCTATGAGTCAAAGGATCTGGGTTCTAAACACAGTTATGTCAATCAGTCAATGATATTTCTGAGCACTTACGATGGGCAGAGCACTGTACTAAGTGCTTGGGACAGTATAATGAAACAGTGCTGGCAAACACATTTGCTGTGCAAAGGAATTCACAGTCTAAAGGGGCCTAACACTTGCCTGCTCTATGATCTTGGAGAAGACATTTAACATCTATATGCTTCAATTTACTCATCTGTAAAATGGGGGCCCTCATGTTGGACAGGGTCTGTGTCCAACCTGATTATCTCTTACCTACCCCAGTGCTTGGTACAGTGCTTGGCACATAGTCATCACTTAACAAACACCATACTGATGATGATGATGAACAACAAGTTATTAAATTAGCTGGGGGGGGTGTTTCCTGGAGGAGGTGTATTTTCAGGAAGTCTTTGAAGTTAGGGAAAACTGTGGATTGGTGAATTTAAAGGGGGAAGTTCCAGGCAAGAGGGAAATGTGTGAGCAAAGGGTCCAAGACAGGAAAGTCAACATTACATTTTCTTAATAAGTTTGACAGAGGGATTTGTATTATCTACTTCTTTATCTTCATTTCTTCCTCTCTCAAAATTTGAGAGATTAATGAAGTAGCTAACTTGGTTACATTGTGTTTAAAGTCCTGCTCACCATACTATCTAATTCTGCATTAGGTATCTTGGAAAAAAATTCATTGTTAGTAAGTTTTATGAACAATGCAGAGTCTGAGGTCTGAATCCCAGCTCTGCCACTTGTCAGCTGTGTGACTGTGGGCAAGTCACTTAACTTCTCTGTGCCTCAGTTACCTCATCTGTAAAATGGGGATGAAGACTGTGAGCCTCATGTGGGACAACCTGATTACCCTGTATCTACCCCAGCACTTAGAACAGTGCTCTGCACATAGTAAGCACTTAACAAATACCAACATTATTATTATTATGGCAAATTGCCTAAAGTGGATCATGCCAACTTGTTAATGTACAGCTACTGGTAAGTTAAAGGACTGCCCAAATCAGTCAACCATGAATCAACCCATCCAAATCCAAACTAAAGATAGTTTGAAAACCAATAGGAATACATTTACCTCTCTCCCATTCCTCATAATCCCACTCTCTCTAATTTCCTTTTTCTGCTGATGTCTCAGTATTTCAGCTCTTACGTCAAATCATGTGTCACATCCTTGTGGTTCTTCCACAACATTTTTGGGCTCTGTATCTTCATCTTAGAGAAGCAGTGTGGCTCAGTGGAAAGAGCCCGGGCTTTGGAGTCAGAGGTCATGAGTTCAAATCCCGGCTCTGCCACTTGCCAGCTGTGTGACTGTGGGCAAGTCGCTTCACTTTTCTGTGCCTCAGTTATCTCATCTGTGAAATGGGGATGAAGTCTGTGAGCCCCACGTGGGACAACCTGATTCCCCTGTGTCTACCCCAGCGCTTAGAACAGTGCTCTGCACATAGTAAGCACTTAACAAATACCATCATTATTATTATCTCCAACACAACAGCCATCACTCTAGTTCAAGCTCTCAGCATAACAGAAATAAAATATTTAATCAATTAATCAATGATATTTATTGAGCTCTTACAGAATGCAGAACACTATACTAAACTCTTGGGCTCTTGGGAGAATACAATACACCAGAATTGTTAGACACATTCCCTGCCCACAATGAGCTTACAGTCTAGAAAAGGAGACAATATAAATACAAAAATTACAGATATGTACATAAGTGCTGTGGGGCTGAGGTGCGGTAAATACCAAGTGCTCAAAGGGTACAGATCCAAGTGCATAGACAAGGAAGAAGGGAGAGGGATATGGGGAAAAGAGGGCTTAGTCAGGGAAGGCCTCTTGGAATAAATGTGATCTTAATAAGACTTTGAAAGAGGGGCGGGTGGTCGTTTGCCATATATGGAGGAGGAGGGAGGTCCAGGCCAGAGGGAGGACTTGGAGAAGTTGTTGTCAGTGAGATAGACAAGGCTGAGGTACAGTGAGTAGGTTGACATTAGGGTGGTGAGGCATGCAGGTAAGGTTTTAGCAGAAGATATGTGAGATTAGAAGCAGCGTGGCTCAGTGGAAAAAGCATGGGCTTTGGAGTCAGGGCTCATGAGTTCGAATCCCAGCTCTGCCACTTATCGGCTGTGTGACTGTGGGCAAGTCACTTAACTTCTCTGTGCCTCAGTTCCCTCATCTGTAAAATGGGGATTAAGACTGTAAGCCCCACGTGGGACAACCTGATTCCCCTATGTCTACCCCAGCGCTTAGATCAGTGCTCGGCACATAGTAAGCGCTTAACAAATACCAACATTATTATTATAAGGTAGAAGGGGGCAAGCTGAGTGCTTTAAAGCCAATGGTATGGAGTTTCTGTTTGAAGCAAAAGTGGGTGAGCAGCTACTGGAGGTTCTCGAGGAGTAGGAAGATGTAGATTGAACATTTTTTTTAAGAGAAAAATGATCCAGGCCAAAGAGTGAAGGATGGCCCTCAGCTGGGAGAGGCAGGGGGCAGGGAGATCAGTGAGGAGGCTGATAAAGTATTCAAGACTGTAAAAGATAAGTGCTTGGATCAGCTTAGTAGCAGTTTAGATGGAGAGGAAAGGGAGGATTTTTAAAATGATGTGAAGATAGAACTGACATGATTTGGTGACAGACTAAATATGCAGTTTTCATGAGAGATAGGAGTTGAGCATAATGCCAAAGTTACTGGCTTGTGAGATAGGTTCAGATTGATCTTTTGGTGGGACATCCAAATAAAGATGTCATGAGGGCAGCAGAAAATGTGAGACTGAAAAGACAGAGAGAGGTCAAAGCTGGAGAGGTAAATTTAGGAGTCATCTGTAACAATGGTAGTTTAAGCCATGGGTGCAAATGAATTCTCCATAGGAGTGGGTATAGATGGAGAATAGAAGGAGAACCCCACAGTTAGGGGGTAGGAGGCAAAAGAGACTGAACAAGACTAGTCAGAGAACTAGAAGGAGAAAGAGAGAAGGGTTTCAGTGCAGCCAAGGTTGGATAATGTTTCAAAAAGAAGGGGGTTGTCTATGATGTTGAAAGCAGCTGAGCAGTCAAGGTAGATTAGAATGGAGTAGAGGACTTTGGATTTGGGAAGAAGAAGGTCATTAATGACTTTAGAGCAGATTTTCTGGAGTGAAGGGGGTGGAAACTAGGTTGGAGAGGTTCAAGGAGAAAACTGGAGGAAAGGACCTGGAGATGGAGGGTGTAGACAACTCCCTGAAGCGGTTTGGAGAAGAATGGTAGGAGGGAGATGAGATGATAACTGGAGGATGCCATGGGGTCAAGGGAGGAATTTAGATAGGTGATCTATGCACGTTTGAAAGCAGTGGTGAAGAAGACATTGGAATGTGAATGGTTGAAGATGGTGGTCAGGGAGAGAAGAAAGAAGGGAACATTTAGTCATCTCACTGGTCTCCCCAAATCCAGCATCTCCCTTCTTTAGCCTGTACTACAAATTATTGCTCAAAGTATCTTAAAATCCCACTCAGTACACATCTCTAATATTCTTCCTCTTACTTCCATTATTTGTAAACAATATGCAATTGCCTGTCTTCCACATTAGAGTATAAGACCCTAGAGAGCTATTATTTTTGCTGGTCACCTATAAATAGCCAATGATATTAATTGAGTCTTTACTGTGTGCAGTACTAAGTACTTGGGAGGGTACAATATTGTGTTGGTAGACACATTCCCTGTCCACAGCAAGCTTACAGTCTAGAGAAGGAGACAGACATTAATAGGAATAAATAAATGACAGATATGTACATAAGTTCTGTGGGGCTGACAGAAGGTTGAATAAAGGAAGTGAAGCAGGGAGATGCACAAGGGAGTTGGAGAACTGTCAGTCAGTCAATCATTTATTGAGCACTTACTATATGCAGAGCACTGTACTAAGCACTTAGGAGAGTACAGTTCAACAGTAAACAAACACTTTCCTTGCCCACAACGAGTTTACAGTCTAGACATGGGAAGCCACTCATTAATATAATAGTCCTGAGGGGCTGGGAGTGGGGAAAACAAAGGGAACATGTCAGGGTGACAAAGAAGGGAGTGGGAGAAGAGGAAAGGAAGATTCAGACAGGGAAGGCCTTTTGGAGGAGATGTGTCTTCAGTAAGGCTTTGAAGGTGAGGGTAGTCATTGTCTGTCAGATATAAAGACATATTAAGTTTGAGGTGACAGGAGGACATCCAAGAAGAGACGTTTTGAAGGCAGGAGGAAATGTAAGACTACATAGAGGGAGAGAGATCAGGGCTGGGAATATAGTTTTGGGTATCATCCACATAGAGATGGCAGTTGAAGTCATTGGAGTGAATGAATTCTCCAGGGGAGTGGGTATAGATGGAGAATAAAAGGGGACTCAGAACTGAACCTTGAGACACTCCCACAGTTAGGGGGTGGGAGGCAGAGAAGGAGCCCACAACAGAGACTGAGGTCGGATAATGTTTCCAAGAGGAGGGAGTGGTTGATAGTGTTAAAGTCAGCTTGAGTGGTTGAGGATGATTAGGATGGAGTAGAGGCTGTTGGATCTGGCAAGAAGGAGGTCATTGGTGACCTTTGAGAGGGAGGTTTCTGTGGAGTAAAGGGGACAGAAGTCAGATTGGAGGGAGTCGGGGAGAGAATCAGAGAAGAGGAATTTGAGACAGCACATGTAGACAACTTGGTCAAGGAGTTTGGAGAGGAATAGGCCACAATTCTGATTCCCAGGCACTTCTCTGACTGTCAAATGCATATTTCGTCTTCAACTGTAGGGTTCTGATCTGCTATTCCGCTCCAGTTGGTGCCACTTTGCTCCATTCTAAGCCTAGAAGCGAAGCTTCAAGTACCAAGTCTTTCAGAATTCAACCTTTACCTACTCTGTGACTTGGCCAGTGGTGTTTACAGCAGCTTCAATGAAGATGAATGGCAATAGTTCAGATTATAGTCACTCCTTCTCTAACCTCAGGAAGATTCTATGAATGTGTTTTTAAAGCATTTGTTTCAGGACCCTTTTCTGCACAAACTCCCTCATGCTACAAGTGAAAATGAATTGCATTAGATGTTGATAGCTATGTGCTTGAAAATGGGACTTAACTGATGTGGTTTCCACCACTTCTTCTAATGCATGCCTGATCAGTAATCTATTTAAGAATTCTAATATTTTGAATAAACGGCAAGAGCTGAATCCATAGGTTCCATTAAAGATTAGTGTCATTTTGAACTACAACCTATCAGGTGAAGTTCTTCAACAGGACTGGATAAGTAGTTGCCTTATATAAGTGTCTCACGCAGGTGGTAGTCACTGGCCTAGCACTCTTTCCCTCTTCAAAACCCTACTTAAAACTCACCTCCTCCAAGAGGCGTTCCCAGACTGAGCTCCTCTTCTCCCTCTACTCCCTCTGCCATCCCCCCTTTACCTCTCCGCGGCTTAACCCTCTTTTCCCCTTTTCCCTCTGCTCCTCCACCTCTCCCTTCCCATCCCCACAGCACTGTACTCGTCCGCTCAACTGTATATATTTTCGTTACCCTATTTATTTTGTTAATGAATTGTACATCGCCTTGATTCTATTTAGTTGCCATTGTTTTTCGAGATGATCTTCCCCTTGACTCTATTTATTGCCATTGTTCTTGTCTGTCCGTCTCCCCCGATTAGACTGTAAGCCTGTCAAACGGCAGGGACTGTCTCTATCTGTTGCCGACTTGTTCATCCCAAGCGCTTAGTACAGTGCTCTGCACATAGTAAGCGCTCAATAAATACTATTGAATGAATGAATGAATGAACTAGGGGCAGGAGCCAGGAAAGAGGGAGGGTAGGGTATTTAATGATTCCCTCTCATCATTCCTGCAGAAGTTCCATGTGCTTGCCACATCCGACACTCCTTCGTAGCCTTCCTATGCCTCTCCTCTGTTCTCCAGTGGATCAGGAGATGTGGGGGCCAGGGGTTATTGTGGAATAAAGACCCCCCTCCCCCACTCTGGGGAACCATGATGTAAGTTTGAGGCTTGCTGGGGTGTGTGAGGCTTGTAGGGGTAACTCCCTTCTATGTAAATGATGGATATCTTTCTCTGAGTAAAGGGTTTATCTAGGCATTGATTGGTAAAAAAATAAAAAAAAATGAAAACTTTAACCTCTTTCAGAGTAATTGTCAGTCTACATCTCTTTACTGATTCTGAGAAGCAGTTCATAATCAATGGTATGCCTTCTTGGGTGTGTACTTCCATACTGCAATCATCAGCATCCTGAAATTTTGGTGTGATTGATTCAAGTACTCTCAAAGATGCCCTCAATCTATCAGTGTTTTTTTTTTAGACTTTACTGTGTATATAGCACAGTGCTAACAGCTTGGGGAAGTACAATATGAAAGAGTTAGTAGATATGATCCCTACCCTCCAGGATTTTATACTCTAGAGTATGTGTATGGGGGTGGGATAATCATAGTCCTTACAGGGTACAGATCCAAGTGCATAGGTGGCACAGAAAGGAGGGCACATAGCATAGGGAAAAAGAGGGGTTGGGTAGGGATGGTTTCTTGGAGGACTTCTTTTTCTAGAAAAACTTTGAAGATGAGGATAGTGGTGTTCTGTTGGATTAAAAAGGGGGGTGGAGTTTCAAGAAGGAGAGAAAATGTGAGCAAGGGGTCAACAGTGAGATAGATGAGCTTGAGGCACAGTGAGTGGGTTGGTGATAGAGAAGTGCAATGTGGTGTCTGGATTGTAGTGGGAGATGAGTGAGGTCAGGGATGTGGGAGAAAGTTAATTGAGTGCCATAAAGATAATGGAAAGGAATTTTTGTTTGGTGAAAATGGAAGGGTATCCACTGTGGGTGTTGAGGAGAGAGGAGCTAGGAAGAGAACAAGTGTTTTAGAAAAATGACCTGGCCAGCAGAGCAAATTATGGAGTTGTTTCAAAATTGTATTCTGACAACGTACGTTTTAATCCTTTATTGACTCCTCAAGCATAACTGTACAAACGAGGCTGATCTTAGTACAGAATACTGTTTTACCTTGAAGGTGATAGAGAGAGACACTCAGTCAAGTACCTTCCAAGTCTTACACAACCATCTCTGTCGTTACCAGTCCAGTTTAGGATCCTAGTATATTTATCTAGACAAAAAAATATTTTAGATATTTTAGTAGCTAACTTCACAGTGAGTTAAATACTTCATAAGATTAAAGAACTTTGATGCTATTCCCTGTACTTCACTTTTATCTGACTTGGAGCAATACACATATTTATGCTCTAAAATCACTTTTTCAGTCCTGCTCTCTTCTACTCTGCCAACATCCTGCTAACAAGTCCTCTCTTGCATCTTAGTGCTTGAGTGTTGATTGTTTTCAGAATTTAGGCAGTGCTAATGAGTTTTCCTCTCTCCTCTTATTGCCTGTGTTAAACTAATACACTTGGAGATTTCATTTCAGCTTCTATTAGCCCTATTTCCAAAACTGAAGGGCATCTGAAAGAAATGAGAAGAATTTCACAGATATGATTTTTATCTCTCTTCCCTCTTGGATTCATAGTTTCATTTGCCTACATTTTCCCAACTTTGCTGTCTTTCCTGCCTTTGAAGTCTCCTTGCACATCTCTTAAGTATGGAATTTGGCTATTAACACCTTCAAAAGACCCAGGGTTCATTGGTTTCTGCTTTACATTATTAACCATGTTAAGTTCACTGCCAGAACTGCACTCCAATGGAATCCTCTTCTACTTTTCCTTGCCTCTTAATTTCTTTTCTCTTATCCTATGTTCCAGATCACTAGACACCAGTGTATTTACCCATATTTGTTTTTCAAATGTATAAATGTTCCCATTGCTAATGTCCCTTTAGTCCACATTCTAAAGTTTTAAGAGGGCCACTTTAACCTGGTTAAAAGCCAGGAACAGTTGGTGTCAAAGCACTAAAGACTATTTATCTTTTATTTTACTTTCAGTATAGGGGAAGAACTTGTAGAAACCGCTTGTAGGCTAGTGAGTCTTTCTTGATACTTATCATCAAGCTTCTATTGATGCAATTGCTAGTGGTAATCAAGATAGCATTTAACTGTCCACGTTTGTAATTGGTCAGAACACACTAAATTTACAGTTAACATCTCTGCTGTATTCAACCACACAAAGACGTTCAATGCTCACATCCTTTACTCACCACTTTTTCATCCTGAGTTCCTTTACTCACCACCTTCTCATTGCTACAGTACAGTAGTGGGAGAGTAGGAGAGAGTAGCGATCCATCATATATGAAAAGGGAGGAAATTAGACACCAGAGAGGGCATGGGGAAGGGTAGGTGTCACCCATCACCTGAGGATGGATTTGGGAGTCAGCAGTGGTAAGAGAAAGAGGCCAAAGACAAGGATAGCCATACAAAATTATTCCACATGATGCATTGAACTTTCCTTTTAGGAAGAATACACTTATGCATTGCTTGCATGTGGCAGAGCACCCAGCCGCGGACCACAAATGCTTCCCACTAGGGAGGAATTCACTTATGCGTCAGTCTAATGTGGTAAAACACTTCGTTCCCACTCACAGACGCTTCCCACTTGGGAGGAATTCACTTATATGTTACTTGCACATGCGGAAGCACCTAACTCCCACCCACAAATACTTCCCACTTTGAAGGAATACATTTATGTTTTACACACATGTGGAGCAGTGCCCTAGTTTCCAACCCCATGATCGTGCAGCTGGACACTCACCTATTCCACAGCTCATTTGGTGCAGGCAGAGTGGGCATCCCATGCTCTGGGCAGAGGAAACTCATAGCTGGCGACTGCAAGTCTCGATCCACTGCCCAGAACATTGGAGGCAGCAGGCATTCATCACCTGTCCTCCCAGGCCATTCAGGTTTCTGGTTTTTGCTTGTCCATTCTCACCCACTCGTCCTCCTTACAAAATTTGGTTGCCATGGGGGTGAGAGATACCTTCCGTATTCCTGGCCTGGGCTGTCTGTCTAGCTTTTTGGGTTGTGTGGATGGTATCCGGCCCTTGCTTCCAAATTCTGCTTTGCTGGCTTGGGCAGTCACGACACTTCGACTTTGAGATGGTGGGTTCCCCTTTTCACCTTGGGACAGGACATCAGCAAGACAGACAAAATTTAGTTACAGTGAGTAGGTTGGCATTAGGAGAGTGAAGCATGCTAGTTAAGTTGTAACAGGAAATCAGTGAAGTTAGGTAGGAGGGGAATAACGTGGTCTAGGGGAAAGAGCATGGGACTGTGAGTCAGAGGACCTCAGTTCTAAGCCTGACCCTGCCATTTTCTCGTTCCATGAGTAAATTGCTTATCTTCTCAGTCTCTCAATGTCCTTATCTGTAAAATGGGGATTTAATACCTCTTCTCCCTCCTATGAGATTGTGAGCCCCTTGTGGGACAGCGACTGTTTCCAACCTGATTATCTTGTAGCTTCCCAGTGTTTAGTACAGTGTTTGGCATGTAGCAAGCATTTAACAAAAAAAATTATCATCATCATTTTTATTATTGTTGTTGTTATCATTTCCCCAAAAATCCAAACACATGCTAAGAATTATATTGTGCCAGCTGGCAACTTGCATTCTATTTAGAGGAGGCTTGTCTTATATCTACCCCTGTCATGGGGACTACGGTGAAGATCAGAGAGATGCAGAAATCTGATTACATCAGTGTCGAGGATCTGAGCCAACCAGGTATCCAGTTAATAGTAGGGTAAATGGAGAACCAGTCAAAATTGGATTTAGGCCTTAGGATAAAGTCAAATTCAGTTTATTTTGGTTACTGAAATTTATGAAAATTAGACTAGGCTGAATCCGATTGATGGGACAATGGAGGTATGAATTGCTTAAGTTAGAGAAGCAGCAGATAGATAGAACACCAACCTAGGAGTCACAAGGACCTGGGATTAGAACCCGAGGTTCTAATCCTAGTTCTGCCACTTGTCTGCTGGATGACCTTGGGCAAGTCACTTAACTTCTCTGTGCCTCAGTTACCTCATCTGTAAAATGAGTATAAGAGTGTGAACCTCATGTGGGACAGGGACTGTGTCCCAACTGATTAACTCTTATCTACCTCAGCACTTAAAAAAGTGCTTGGTATATAGTAAGTGCTTAACAAGTACCATTATTATTATTATTACATAGATTGGATTATGACCATCCCTGACCACCAATATAGGGTTGTCAATGGGGTTGATTTACAACCTGCTCCTGAGTCATACCTTCTCACTGGCTTCTGCAGACAGGATCTAAGTAATTATAAGATCTTCCAGTCTTCTGAGGCAGTGAAATCATAGTGGGACAGAGAGACAGAGAGAATGTTTTTGAAAAATCATAATCAGTATCTTTCCCTGTCCCTAGCCCAATTGCTTCATCACATTCATCTCCTCCCAGCCTCACACTATAACATTCTGGCTCCTTAGGGATGTACCTCAATCTTGTCTATCTCACTGATGTCCCCTTCCCCAAGTCTTCCCTCTGGTGTCTAACTTCTTCCCCCTTCATATATGACAGACCACCTTCATTTAAATCACAAATGCAATTAACATTTTTGAAAAGTGGAAAGGTGTTATTGAGGTAGAGAAGTTCTCTGGGATTCTGGGAGAAACCTCAATAGACTGGAGTGTTGTTGTTGCCAGTGTAGACCAGTGACACCACAAAGGGGCTGTCTCAGCCTTGGAGCAGTGTTACCTGACAGCTTGCACCAAGCCAAATCTCCATCAACAGGGGAGCTTCCACCAGTCTTACCCCTTGTTGGCTATGTTCAAGGCACCATATTAAATACCTGGTCAATTCTTGACTTAATCTCTTACCCAAGTGCCCTCTTCTGAATGTCCTCTCCTCTTAGTATTCTTCTCTTTTACATTCTCTCTTTCTCTGATTTCTTTCTCCTTTAGACTCTATCCCTACTAGACTCCCACTTGCCTCTAGATTCTTCTGGAGGAATCTCCTCATCCATAGCACTCCCTCCTACCCAGGATTCCTTCATCTACCTGGAGCCCATTTTGCCTAGAAAGTGATGTTACTGAAGAAATAAAGCAATCAAGATAAAGGAGACATGGGAACAAAGTGGCAGTTCTGTTGATATCAAAGTAGAATGGCCTACTGGAAAGAGGATGGGCCTGAGAGTCAGAGGACCTGGGTTCTAATCCCAGCTCTACCACTTGTCTGCTACGTGACCTGGGGCAACTCACTTAACTTCTCTGTGCTTCAATTACCTCATTTGTAAAATGGGGACTAAAACTCTGAGCCTCACATGATACATGGACTGTGTCTCATATTATTAGCTTGTATCTTTTCCACTGCTTAGTACAGTGCCTGGTACGTACTAAGTTCTTAACAAATCAGAGTTGCCCTAAACGCACCTTCCTAACCTTGCTGTGAGCTCCACTGCAGCTGGTATAGGTGTGACACATCAATCAATAAATGGTATTTATTGAATGCTATGTGCAGAACACTTTACTGAGTTCTTGGGAGAGTACAATATAGCAGAATTAGCGGACACATTTCCTGCCCATCAATTAATTCATTCAATCATATTTACTGAGTGCTTACCCTGTGCAGAGCCTTGTACTAAGTGCTTGGAAAGTACAATACAGCAAATAAAGAGAAACAGTCCCTGCCCACAGTGAGCTCACAGTCTACAGGAGGGGAGACAGACATCAATTCAAGTAAACAGGCATCATTATCAATAAATAGAATTGTAGATATATAAATATATACATAAATGCTGTGGGGTGGGGGGCAGGGGGGAAAGCAAAGGGAGCGAGTCAGGGTGACTCAGAAGGGAGGGGGAGCTGAGGAAAAATGGGACTTAGTCTGTGAGAAGGCATCAAGGCAGAAGAAAGAACCATAACTGATCCCTGGCTTGGGGAACTACTAAATTGATTTGTTCTGACACCCCTGTCCCCCTCCCAAGTCCCTTAATTTGTCACTTGGAAAAATGTAGACATTAATAAACAGGAGAACACATTCAGACCTATTTTCTCCCCTCCTCCTTTCTGACTGCCTAGTTAAAGACAGGTCCTGTGTATGTGTGTGTGCACATGTGCATGCACACATGCCTGCATGTACTATTCATTGTTCAGTCTTGGGATTGGACAAATGCTCACTGTTGAATAATTTTGCTACATTTGCATGAAATTTAAATATGCTATCTCATTTTGATTAAATTGAAATTAGTACTTCACAGAAAAGAAAATGATAGCAATCAACACTAAATATAATGACTGGTGGGATAATGACCCCCAACATAGTTATTCTCCATGGGGAAGTTGAAAGAGTGATGTGGAAATAATGGATCCTAGAAACACCTAGAAACATAATGGCAGTAAAACACAGTAGTTTCAATATCCATATAATCACTACCACATAAACTCTCAAGGTAGAAGTTGGCCGGGAGAAGCAGAGGCTAAACTCAATGCCTGTCAATTCTAATCCTTCTTGTACCCTTAATGAGCTAGGTCACTCAGAATGTGTATTCATTTAACTCGATCTTTGATTCCATTTCCTCTGGAAGGACATGGCAAGTGTGTTTCCATCATTCTCATCCGCATGTTACATTCTTGATAAAGGTTAAATAGGAACTCTTCTCTTTCCCACTGAACCTGTAGCCCTTTCTTGGATTCCATTTTGTGGGTAGACTTCTTACTATTGTGCAATCTACACTGGGATTACATTTTATTGAAGAAAGGCTGAGATCTATCTGAATTTTACCTGGAATATGATAGAAATGTAAGTAACATTTCCAAGTAATAAAACCAAGCAAGGATTTGTAGAGTAAACATAAATGACTGGAACTAAAGCAGTACCCCAGGGTATATTATTGGAAAATCGGGCAATGTGGAAGTTATTTCCTCTCCCCAAAGTGACAAAAATATCATTTAAATGTTAAAGATGGGCATTATTCTCCTAAGATTGAAATATTAGTATCAGCAAAACTTTCAGAGAAGAATTTATTTTGTGAACTAGCTTTCAGTTTTTTTCATCATTGGTACATTTATTTAAACTCAGTATATTTAATAATGACTTTGGCTTAACATTTTCAGCTTTGAATTTTGCTAATGCAAATGAGACTGAAAATGTAACATTCTTTTAAGATATTTGATTTTTTTAATGGTATTTGCTAAGTGCTTACTATTTGACAGGCATTGTACTAAGTGCTGGAGTAGATACAAGCTAATTATGCTAGACATAGTTCATGTTCCACATGGGCTCACAGTCTCCATTTTACAGATGAGGGAATTTTGGCTCAGAGAAGTTATATGACTTGCCAAGGTCACACAGCAGTCAAATGGTGGAGCTGAGATTAGAACCCAGATTTTCTGACTCCCAGGTTCATGACTTTTTATGTTTTCATTTCTTCACCTTAGATCTCGGGGTACAGAATACATTTTCTTGGAAAAAATAAATGACAACATTTTTGGTATATTCCAGTCTCTGCCATTATTCAATAGTATTTATTGAGCGCTTACTAAGTGCAGAGCACTGTACTAAATGCGTGGAATGTACAATTAGGCAACACATAGGGGCAATCCCTGCCCAATAATGGGCTCACTATGAAACAGTAGTTTTGAAAAGCAAATATATCCATTCAAAATAGCACAGGAAGAGAAGTATAGTTGGTTACAGTAGTACCGAACAAGGTTATGTTGGTGGTTCAGATGAAATCTTCATAGACTTTTTTCCTTAAAGGTTATTTTTCACGATGACTCCAATAGATACCCTATTCTTCAAACCTGAACACCATGGTGATTTCAACCCCTTACTAGCTTTCCACTGCCCCAGCAGATTGATGGATGCTTCCAAAACATTTCTGAACTTTTCTGAGTCCTTTGGCAGGTACTTCAGTGTCACGTTTCATCAGATCAATATGGTCAAAATAATAATATATTCACTATGGCATTCTCCAGTGGATTGTAAGCTCCATGCTGGGATCATATCTACCAACTCTATTGAAATGTATCTTCAAGGCTTAGTACAGTGTTCTGCACACAGAACAGACTCAGTGCATTTCACTGATTAATTGCTTACTCGACTGCACAGGAAATAATGTTGGTATTTGTTAAGCACTTACTATGTGCAGAGCACTGTTCTAAGCGCTGGGGTTGTCCCACATGAGGCTCACAGTCTTAATCCCCATTTTACAGATGAGGTAACTGAGGTACAGAGAAATTAAGTGACTTGCCCACAGTCACACAGCTGACAAGTGGCAGAGGCAGGATTCAAACCCATGACCTCCTACTCCCAAGCCCGTGCTCTTTCCACTGAGCCATGCTGCTTTTCTAGGAAAGAAAGATGTCTATCCCTTTCTCATTATATCCAAGAGCTGGAAGGGAGTTCAAGTGTTCAAGCCCCTGCCTCCACCAAAAAGTTAAACTACCCTAATTATTAGGCCTTGGCCAAGCTGATGAGGTAAGGAAGCAAGTGGGTGCTGGGTTAAGGAACTTATTTTCTTGTGGCAGTATATCATTTTGAACCCCAGTTTGGAGTATATCTGTTCTTACTCGTCATTGTGGTGTTTTTTTTTGAAAACTCAATGACTTCAAACTATGAAATGCCAAGATTTGACTTTTGTTTCTTTTGGAAAGTTGCTTTTCTCTAAGGGCAAAGTGAGATGCCAAACATATTTTTAGCCGATTTTAATTATATTTTTAAATTTGTACATCATTCCATTCAAACTCTCCAATCAGAAAATGACTGACAGCCTTGCCTGTGAATCCACTACTGTTAAAATGGTTGTTTTACCCCTCATACTGTCATTGTGTGCATCTTGGTATAATCATTTGTCAACCCTGTCAATTGAGAAATTACTGATGTCTAGATAGCAATGTGCTATCTCTAGTCAATCTCAGCATCTTTCTATGTTTCATGATTACAAAAATTTAGCTCAACAGTGAAGTTACACAGACCTCATGTGGAATATTTACTAATATGAGGTTAGTATTATGGTCTTGAATGATATACTCATGCAATTCGCCTTAAAAGGAAGTCCACATTTATGAGTATAAAGTTCAGGTGGCAAAACTATAAAAGGTACTGACAGTATGTGCTCAATAAATTTGATTGAGGGTTTTCATAAGTAAGCTATTAAAGTAGAGCTGTGTATCCCATTTTGCTGGAGCATGGAAAAGTCCTCAGAAGTCAGAAACTCTTTTCCATCAACTTTAAAGCACTCAGTAAACTTGCCCCCTCGTACCTTACTTCTCTGCTCTTCTACTAAAACCCAGCCTGTACCCTTTGCTCCTCTAATGCCAACCTACTCACTGTACCTTGATGTTGTCTATCTCACTGCCGACCTCTCAATCAAGTCCTGTTTCTGGCCTGGACCACCTTTCCTTTTCATATCCTACAGACTCTACCCACCTTCAAAGCCTTATTGAAGGCACATATCTTCCAAGAAGCTTTCCCTAAGCCGTCGTGTTCTCTTCTCCCACTCTCTTCTGTGTCACCTTTGCACTTGGATTTGCACTCTTCATCCACCCCTCACTCAGCCCCACAGCACTTACATAGATATACATAATTCATTTATTTGTGTTAATGTTTGTCTCCCCCTCTAGACATTAAGCTCACTCTGGGTAGGAAATGTGTCTACCAAAGCTGTTATAGTATACTATCCCAAGCACTAAGTATGGTGCTCTATACATAGTAAGTGCTCGATAAATACCATTGATTGCTTGGACATAGACTATAAGACTGTAAACTCCCTCGGGGGCTGGTTTTGTGTCTACCAGCTATATTGAAGTGTAGTCTCCCAAGCGCTTAAAAGAGCACTCTGCAAACAGTAAGTGCTTGGTAAATATCATTAATTGGCCTATTCTGTCACTGCTGTCCAGGCAAGGTCCACTGCCTCAAATCTCACCAGTGTTCTTGTGTTGCTAATCCTTGCTGAAGGGCCATGCAGGGCACTTGGATTGATTAATGGAGCACTGTAATGATGGCAGCTGTGGCAGTGACTCCTGTGACACCAGCTTCTTGGGACTCTATTTTTCCCACTGGGCCCAGCTGTGGTAGTGGAGGTGCAGGAGGCTGCTACCTAGAGGAATCAGAGGGAGTAACAAGAAAACTCACAAGAATCATGCGCTGGGTAGCAGCTGCATATTATATCCCAAAGTGAGTAGGTGGGGCAACCTGTTATGCCCTGCCACCCCATGCCACCCCTTGCCATGGGACCTGAGCCTTGCCAAAGCCTTGCTTAAACCATTTAGGTGGAGTTTCTTGTTCTTAAATTTTTCCGATCATAGTGAAGAGGCCTATCTGAGTAGTGAAGAGGCCTATTTGAATGTTCATTCCACCAAGAAGAGTATCTGGTTCTCATGGTCAGAATTCAGTGACTCGATCAGTGGCATTGACTGAGCACTTACTGTGTGCAGAGCACTGTACTAAGTACTTGGGAGAGTACAATACAAAAGAGTTGGTAGACATGATCCCTGCCCACAAGGAGCTTACAGGGCAAAGGGCAGACTATAGAGATACATGTATAGCTTGTATCTACTTCAATGCTTAGTACAGTGCTTGGCACACAATAAGCCCTCAACAAATACTGAAATTGTTTTCCTGTTGTCATTATCAGTAATGATAATAATAATAATAAATGCTGTGGGCCTAAGGGTGGGGTGAGAATCAAAGTTCTTAAGGGATACAGACCAAGTGCAGAGACAATGCAGAAGGGAGGGTAAATAGGAGAGAAGATGCATTTCACTGGATTCCTAGTGACTCTATGAGGAGATCTTCCTGGGTAGGGGGCATGATCTCCTATTTCCTATTTCCTCATGAAAATCAACACGATCATGTCTGAGCTCCCCAAAGTCACCCCTCCGCCTCTCCCCTCCCCCCCACCAACCCCCTCCCCTACTTTCCCATACTTCCCTGCAGTATCCTCAGAGGAGATCTCCTCCCTCCTCGCAAGTGCCACCCCCTCCACCTGCGCCTCGGACCCCATTCCCTCTCACCTTCTTAAAACCATCGCCCCTGCCCTCCTCCCTTCCTTAACTTCTATTTTTAACCACTCAATCTCCAAGGGCTCCTTCCCCTCTGCCTTCAAACATGCCCACGTCTCCCCCATCCTAAAAAAAACAGCTCTTGACCCCACTTCCCCCTCCAGTTATCGTCCTATCTCCCTACTACCCTTCCTTTCCAAAATCCTAGAACGAGTCGTCTACAGTCGATGCCTAGAATTCCTTAACTCCCATTCTCTCCTAGACCCCCTCCAATCTGGCTTCCGTCCCCTTCACTCTACCGAGACCGCTCTCTCTAAGGTCACCCATGACCTCCTTCTTGCCAAATCCAATGGCTCCTACTCCATTCTGATCCTCCTTGACCTCTCTGCTGCCTTTGACACTGTCGACCATACCCTCCTCCTCCATACCATATCTCACCTTGGCTTCACGGACTCTGTCCTCTCCTGGTTCTCCTCTTACCTCTCTGGCCGATCATTCTCGGTCTCCTTCGCTGGAGCCTCCTCCCCATCCCATCCTTTAACTGTTGGAGTTCCTCAAGGGTCAGTTCTTGGCCCTCTTCTGTTCTCCATTTACACTCACTCCCTCGGTGAACTCATCCGCTCTCACGGCTTTGACTACCATCTCTACGCAGATGACACGCAGATCTACATCTCCGCCCCTGTCCTCTCCCCCTCCCTTCAGGCTCGCATCTCCTCCTGCCTCCGGGACGTCTCCACCTGGATGTCGGCCCGCCACCTAAAACTCAACATGAGCAAGACTGAGCTCCTCATCTTCCCTCCCAAACCCGGTCCTCTCCCAGACTTCTCTATCACCGTGGATGGCACGACCATCCTTCCCGTCCCTCAGGCCCGCAATCTCGGTGTCATCCTTGACTTGTCCCTCTCGTTCACCCCACACATCCTATCCGTTACCAAGACCTGCCGGTTTCACCTCTACAATATCGCCAAGATCCGCCCTTTCCTCTCCACCCGAACGGCTACCTTACTATTACGGGCTCTCGTTATATCCCGGCTAGACTACTGTGTCAGCCTTCTCTCTGACCTCCCTTCCTCCTCTCTCGCCCCACTCGGGTCTATTCTTCACTCCGCTACCCGGCTCATCTTCCTGCAGAAACGATCTGGGCATGTCACTCCCCTTCTTAAACAACTCCAGTGGTTGCCTATCGACCTCCGCTCCAAACAAAAACTCCTCACTCTAGGCTTCAAGGCTCTCCATCACCTTGCCCCTTCCTACCTCTCCTCCCTTCTCTCTTTCTACCGCCCACCCCGCACGCTCCGCTCCTCTGCCGCCCACCTCCTCACCGTCCCTCGGTCTCGCCTATCCCGCCGTCGACCCCTGGGTCACGTCCTCCCGTGGTCCTGGAACGCCCTCTCTCCTCACCTCCGCCAAACCGATTCTCTTTCCCTCTTCAAAACCCTACTTAAAAATCACCTCCTCCAAGAGGCGTTCCCAGACTGAGCTCCTCTTCTCCCTCTACTCCCTCTGCCATCCCCCCTTTACCTCTCCGCAGCTAAAGCCTCATTTTCCCCTTTTCCCTCTGCTCCTCCACCTCTCCCTTCCCATCCCCACAGCACTGTACTCGTCCGCTCAACTGTATATATTTTCGTTACCCTATTTATTTTGTTAATGAATTGTACATCGCCTTGATTCTATTTAGTTGCCATTGTTTTTACGAGAT
The DNA here is from genome assembly GCF_004115215.2 of Ornithorhynchus anatinus. Classification (NCBI taxonomy): domain Eukaryota; kingdom Metazoa; phylum Chordata; class Mammalia; order Monotremata; family Ornithorhynchidae; genus Ornithorhynchus; species Ornithorhynchus anatinus. The sequence goes on along the minus strand of NC_041728.1, from coordinate 48,843,232 downwards.
GTTCTTCCCCTTGATGCTGTTTATTGCCATTGTTCTTGTCTGTCCGTCTCCCCCGATTAGACTGTAAGCCTGTCAAACGGCAGGGACTGTCTCTATCTGTTGCCGACTTGTTCATCCCAAGCGCTTAGTACAGTGCTCTGCACATAGTAAGCGCTCAATAAATACTATTGAATGAATGAATGAATTACCAGAGCAGCTAATAACTCCCAAGATAGCAACAGAAAAAGAGGTCATTTCAGACACAGTCTGTCCTACATGGAGCTTAGCGTCTAAGTTGGAGGGAGAACAGCTCTGAATCACTTTTTGACAGATGAAGAAAGTAAGCCCTAGAGAAATGTTGATGTTGATCCTGTCCGGCTTCTGAACAATACTCATGTGGTTAATATGCAAATGACCTGAGGACAGGAACTGTATCTTTCAACTATACACACAATAGTTGTTTTATTGAATGCTGCTGATTCATCTAGTGGATAATAATTAACAAAAGCAAATAAGCAGGCCAAACCTAGTTTCTGTCTTAGTTGCTAGCTTAGAGTCTAAGGTGGAGACCCTATTTTACAGATGAGAAAACTAGGTCCCTGAGAAACTAAGTGGCTTGCCCAAGGTCATACGGCAGAAAGTAGTAGGTTTTCCATAAATGCCTAACTGGAGAGTATGGCAACACAACACATCCTCCCCTTGTCCCCAGTCACAGTCTGGGGGTCCTGGGGCAGAAACCCAGCAAGTCCCTGCACAAATTAAACATTGTCTATTCCTTCACCAACTTTCATTTATACAACATGGCTTACCACTCATATGTCTCCTCTCACCGATCCATGCCCCCTGTCCTGGACCCCACCTCCCCCCACCAAATACTGCAGGTTAGTTCCTTTTCCACTCTCTTGGTGACTTGCTCAGCCTTGCACCCACTGAGGTGGAAGGCGGAGAGAGGAAGAGAAAGGGGTGCCTGCCATGGGGGCCCAGCCAAGAATGGGACCTGCTTCTTCTTCATGACTGACAAACCATTATGGAGAGAGCATGGGCCTGGGAGTCAGATGACCTGGCTTCTAATCCTGGCTCTGCCACTTGTCTGCTGTGTGACCTTGGTCAAGTCACATAACTTCTCTGTGCCTCACTTATTTGTAAAAATGGGGTTTAAGAGTATGATCTCAATGTGGGACAGGGACTGTGTTCAACCCAATTGCCTTGTATCTACCCCAGCATTTAGAACAGTGCTTGGCACATAGTAAGAGCATAACAAATATCACAATTATTATTATTATTACTGAAATATGCCAGGGGATTTACTGCTTTTTCTTCATCTGGGTTTACAATATAGTCTGGACTCTGAGAACACAACTCATAATCCATAATCCATACTAATCTGATGGGGAAGTTGACTGACATATTCAATCAGGGCTTTTTTTTTTAAGAAAAAAAGAGGCTTTGGGGAGCTGCCAACTTTCAGGTCTGTGCTTGAGTATTAGTACTTTGTTGAGAGCATAACACTGTTTGTCAAAAAAGTTTGTCCTGAAATTTGAGGTAATAATAATAACAATTGTGTAGCACTTACTATGAGCCCAGGACTGTACTAAATGTTGGTGTAGATACAAGATAATCAGGTCCCACATAGGACTCCCAGTCTAAATAGGAGAGAGAACAAGCATTGAATCCCCATTTTCTGATGAGGGAACTGAGGCCCATAGAAGTTAAGTGAATTGCCCAAGGACACACAGCAGCAGGCAATGGCAGAGCTGGAATTAGAATCCAGGTCCTCTGACTCCAAAGCCATGCTACGTTTCTTAGTTAGGACTCTTAGGTCATGCTGGGTAAAGGCCATACAAAACCAATCCTGTGAAGTCCAACATGCTGTTTTTCATACAGGACCTAAGCAAAAGAGATGGCATGCATTTCAAAGTCAAGTTGTGCTCACTTGTTTTATGAACTTGGGAATACTTTGGAAAAGAAAGCCTTTTTTCTGTTTATAGTGGACTTGAAAGCTTGAGATGAAATAACTTTTTCAGAGATGACCACAAGGAAGTGTACAACGTAGAGGGTATTTTAGGTTAAGTTCCAGTTGCATCTATCTTAGAGTGGCCGTGATGGCATTTGAGAATTCCAGATACTCAGCAAACTGAGCTATTGCAGGTTCTACAGCATGCACTGGGTTGACACCAAGAAATGCACTGAGTTCACCCAAACTGAGAGAGCTTCTTTGGAGGACACCCTGACTCCTGCAACTCATTCCAAAGCTTCCCCAGGACTCTGTCAACACAAGTCCCATTTCCAATTAGTGGATCCTGGCAGGAGATGTCAGTGCTGACAGAAACTGGGTCTTAAAAATGATAATATTTAACATTTACTAAGTGCCAAACACTGTTCAAAGTAACTAATCGGGTTTCGGTGTGGCTCACAGTTTAAGTAGAGGTAGAACAGGATTGATTCCCCATTTTACAGATGAAGAAAGTGAAGCCCAGTTAAGTGATTTGCCCAAAGTCACACAAGAGGTAAATGCCATAGCGGGGCTTAGAACCCAGGACCTCTGACTGCCAGATCCTTTGGCTCCCAGGCCTGCATTCTTTTCCACTAGGCGATACCAGATCTAAAGCTGTCTGGGGTTGCAGTTGTAGCAGAGAAAGAACAGACTAGCAGAAAAGCAGACTGCAAGATACAATATTCAGTGACTCCTGCTCCATTCCACCAGTTTTAGGTTAGAAACCTTAGAATACCTGTGAAAGAAAGTGCAGCTTTGTTATATTTGAGACAAAAATAATTAGCTGAAAAAATGCACTTTGTTTGCAGATTAACTTTTTTAGGGTTTTACAGAGAGGTCTAGAGGTAAGTACAACATACTTTTAAAAGATTTTCCTACTTATTTTCTTTTGGCAGAGGTATTTCTCTCTTCTGCAACTGTTGAAATGTATGAAGCACCTAGAAGGTCCTTATGACCTCTTGATCAGAGTAGGTCCTGGTACTTGATATCTATTCTGTCCATTCCCTAATTGATCTCAGTCTTAGGAGCCCAAAGATGGTAAAGTTGTTTACATTAGGCATGTGCCCACAACAGATCTCTTGGAAATTTCATGAGAATTAAGCCATTTGCTTTGAGAGTATAATTCCAGATCAAGGGAACAATTTCACTGTCCAATCAACATATTTATTGACTACTTAATGTGTGTAGTGCACTGTACTAAGCTCTTGGGAGCTTATAATATTAGAGAGTTGGAAAATATATTCCTTGCCTATAGGAGCTTACAGTTTCTAACTGTATTATTATTTATATGCTAGAGAAATATATGTTGCTTCCTCAGAGATACAAAAAGTATTAGGGAATTTAAGTGTGATAGTTGCAGTCATACAAAAGGGGAAGCTTACTTATCAAAAAATAATATTATTTACATGACTCTGTTCCATAGGAGAGCTAGCAAATTTTGGTCAGCAACTTAAATAATGAATCCTTGAATTCCATAGCAAAAATATCAAAAGATAAGGAGTAAGTCTATTCTATCAGTGTCTGTCCACCATTCTGTAAGAGGGACAAAGAGGTTAGCTTATCGCAATACAGTTCTGGCCTCACAAAAGAAATTCTGCCTGTGTAGGTGTGTATATGTGGTTAATCCTTGATCTCTGCCCCATCTCATAAAACTGAGGAGAGGTCAAAGATAAACATGTGTTCAATCTCTAAACAGAGATAGGCAGAAAAAATTTGGGCTTATGAGGTGAATTTGGTAATTGTCCCAAGAACTACACTGCAGAGTTATAACTCCATAGCCTCTGCTGATTGTGGATCCCCCCAGAAATTAAAGGACATTCATAACACAGCTGGAACATTCACTTGGTGGACTGACAATTTGACCTGGCAGCTGCAATTAACTAGAGTGATTATCTCTGGGGAGAGGTTCACTCTAGTTAATTCAGAATGACAAAATGGTGATGTCTTTCAATGTGCCCTGGGAAGAAGCAAGATTTAATGCTAAATTGCAGCACAAAAGGAAATACACTTCTCTTTAAGAGATCCCTATGGAGGACTCAACTCTTCAGCTAATAAAATCCCACTGTGACAATTGACAGATTTGTGTGGGAAGGTTGTAGCTTTTTTTGCAGTGTGATACAGCCAACAGGGGGCACCACTTTTGGCTGTCCTCTACTATAATGGCTGTCTTAATTTCACACCCCAGGAATGTGCCAAAAATTGAATCCAGGTAATTGGACCTGGCATTTCTGAGAAAAGTAAAGTAAATTTAACTAAAGGTTAAATTAACTTACATCTCCCTTTCCTTGTCCTGGGGTGGAGGGGCATGGTATTGACAGTGTCACATTATGGTCAGTCTTGGGTCATCCAGTAATCCTGTTGAAGATCCCCACATGGGACAACCTGATTACCTTGTTCCCCTCTCTCCCCGCCCACCCCCAGTGCTTAGAACAGTGCTTGACACATAGTAAGTGCTAAACAAATACCATTTATTATTATTATTCTCAGCAAGGGTGTTGAAGAAAAGTAGAAAACTGTATTTACCAGGAAGTAAAGAGGCTTTGATTCCTGACTTTTGTGTAATAATAATAATGATGGTATTTGTTAAGCGCTTACTAAGTGCAGAGCACTGTTCTAAGCACTGGGGTAGATACAGGGTAATCAGGCTGTCCCACGTGAGGCTCACAGTTAATCCCCATTTTACAGATGCGGTAACTGAGGCACCGAGAAGTTAAGTGACTTGCCCACAGTCACACAGCTGACATGTGGCAGAGCCGGGATTCGAACCCATGACCTCTGACTCCCAGGCCCGGGCTCTTTCCACTGAGCCATGCTGTGTACCTGAGGAAGGGGTGGTCCTGGGTTGGCCTTCATTATAGAAAAACTTCTGTTCACTCTCTATTTCTCACAGTGGATTAGGAATTGGGAGGGAGGAATTGTTTCAAAGCTGTTCTCTTCAGAACTGGTTGCTTCATGTGGGTAAGTTCTTCTCCCCTTGATGCAGCTGACAGAAAGGTATGTCAGGGAACAAGGAGTTGGCGGTCTATTTGCAGGTTTTCTGGTGCAAATCTAAATTTGTGTTGTATTTATTTGTGCTCCTTAATGAATCCTGTTTCAGGATGCCTGTCAATCATTAATCACAGAGGCCTAAAAAGCTGTATGGATGGACTCCTGGAGGATTTTCTCAGTTCATCCCTTGACTCCTGGGTAGAATTTCTCGGTCTATCCCTTTCTTCCTTTGATCCTTATAAAAAAACACAGGTTGACTGGGATTGATCCTGATTTATAAACATGTAGCAAAGCAGATGTCATTTCAATCCAGCTACAACCCAAATTCTGTCCTGACTTCTGACGCACAGGACTTCTCTTTGCTCCTCACTTAAATACTCCCTTCCAACCAGACCTATGTCCAAGTCGGGACTGACCTTTCCCTATTCTTCCTGGAATCTGCCTTCAAAGCTCTCTGTTGTTTTTAATTTGTGTTCTGTTTCTACAAAGGGATTAAAAATAGAGGATCAGACTGAAGCTATCATGAGAGCATCACTTTGAAAGCAGGCATGACATCAATAAGGCTTCTGTTTGCCAGCATGCATTCTTGTTGTTGACTCCTGTAAATGCCAGAACTCTTTTAAATACAATGAAAATTGCTGGATCCTCATTTAAACTCGTATTTGCAAGGTAATCCTTCAATCATAATTTGATACTAGGATAAAAAGGAGATCATTGCTAACGATCTCTGCCCTTTTCAGATGGACTGAGGGGAAAGAATAGTAATGAACATTACTGAGTCACCCTAAACTCTTGAAATAATAATAAAAAATTAAATTATATTGGCAACAGGGTTTTTCTCCTTTTGTTAATACGTATAAATTGATGCAATAGTTTCCAACACAAAGTCTCTTGGAAGAGATGCCTGCAGCCATCATTAGCTCTGTGTAAACTTGTAGGGAAGGGACAAAAACATGCAATATTTCTGGCATTTAAGTGCTTACTATGTACCAATCAATGTTCTAAATGCTGTGGGTAGATGTAAGATAATCAGGCATAGTCTTTGTTCCATCTGGGGCTCAAAGTTTTAATCCCCATTTTACAGATGAGGTAACTGAGGCACAGATAAGTCAAGTGATTTGCCCAAAGTCACACAGTAGACATTTGAAGGAGGCAGGATGAGAACCCAGGTCTTTCTGACTGCTAAGATGTTAAGATATGATGACTGCTTTGAGGCCAAATGTAATACTATAGAAAATTAAAATCAGTACATGTCATCCATGGTCTTTCTAAAAGGCTTTGGATGCACTGAGAATCTTGGGTAAATTTGTCCAACAGAATAAGTTTTGTTAAGCAGAATGTAATTAATTATCCCCATTTTCCCTGAAAACCTCAATCAAGATTCTGAGAGTACTTTGTTGTTGGCAGAGCTGGCCAAGTCAGAGGAGAGGACGCCCATTCTCTACTGCATTCTTCTTGGACAAAGGAGTAAAGCAGGGATGCATAGTGGGTCTGATCCTCTTTAACTTAGTCTATGCAGCTACTGTGGAGGATGCAGGTATTAAAATATGCTTTCACATCTCTGGGAAACACCTCAACTATTCTCTTTTGAGGCCCAAACTGTTACTATTCTGATCCAAGCACTTAGATCCTGCCTTGACTACTGCATTCATTCATTCATTCATTCATTCATTCAATAGTATTTATTGAGCACTTACTATGTGCAGAGCACTGTACTAAGCACTTGGAATGTACAAATCGGTAAAAGATACAGTCCCTGCCCTTTGACGGGCTTACAGTCTAATTGGGGGAGACAGACAAGAACAATAGCATCAACCTCTTCACTGACCACTCTGCCTCCTGTGTCTCCCCACATCAGTTCATATTTCATTCTGCTGCCTTGGTCATTTTTCTAAACAAAAATGTTGAATTCACAGCTCCACTCATCTCAAAACCTCCAGTGGTTGCTCATCCATCTCTGCATCAAGCAAAAACTCCTTACCATAGGCTTTAAAGCACAACCAGGTCATCCCCTCTCACTTTGCCTCATTCAGGAGTGAATTAGGAAGAAGTATTGTTGTCAGTCAGAGGAGAGAGACAACTTGAAGCTAATAGGAATGCATTTAAGGTGGACAACTTCAGAGAGATCTCTGGATTTCTATCAACAGCAGTCCATAGGTCATGCACAGGAACAGAGGACGCAGTCTGTGGAGATGCTCCAGACCGGTGGGTTGTAGTATGAAAATGGTGGAGAGACAGGAGAGCAAGGGAGCGCTCCCTTGGGAGAGAGCTCAAGTGAGTGCTGATGAATCCAGGTTGAGAACTTGTTGGGGGGAAACGTACATTGGTTTGATATTGCTTCCTTCTTACCCAAGAAAGATCAACCAGAACAAATTTCATCCCTTACCCTTAGTCCCAGACTACCTTAAGTGATTTTGCACCATTTTCTGTCTTCTCATTGAGGTGACAGCTGCAGCCACTCCTAAGCCATGGAAAAAAAAAGTTCCATGCAGCTGCGTGTTCTCCCAGTTTTTTATAAATGTTCATCATTCCACGTACTGTATGCTGGTCAGTTTCTGCCAAGAACTCCATTCTCCCTTTCGGTAGAAAATATTTCAAATATTGAGCATCCCTGTAAAAACCTATGTGGGACACATTGAATAGTGATACTTCAGGGAATGAAAGGGTGCTGAGAATAGATATGTGCCATTGATTGTGTTATTTTGCAACTTTTAGATTTCAATTCTATCCTTGTTACTTATAAAATTACTGTTGCGTGGTATTTCCTGGGAAAGAACCTTCAGCTAACAAGTGGGAAATGCCCATCTTACTCTGCAGGTGTCACTTCCATCTCACTTTTAAACTTGTCTGAAAAAGGATAATAAATCAATCCAACATACATATTGAGGGCTTACTACGTTCTGGGCACTGTAATAAGCACTTAGGAGAGTACAAATCAATTGAGTTTGCAGACATTTTCCCTGCCTAAAATGAGTTTACAATCTAGAAGGGGAGACAGACATTAATATAAATGAATTACAGATATGTACATAAGTGCTGTGGGGTTGAGGGAGGGGTGAATAAAGGGTGCAAATCCAAATGCAGGGATTACACTGAAGGAAGTGAGCAAAGAAGAAATGAGGGCTTAGCAAAGGACTCTTGGAGGAGTTGTGCTTTGAATGAGACCTTGAGTATGGGGAGAGTGATCAAAGGTTGGATATGAAGAAGGAGGGTGTTTCAGGGCAGATGCAAGATGTAAGCTAGGAGTCAGCTGTGAGAGAGATGAGATAGAGGTTCAGTGAGTAGATTGGCATTAGAGGAGTGAAGTGTGCAGCCTGGGTTATAGTTGGAAATCAGGGAGGTAAGACAATGAGGACAAGGTGATTGAGTGCTTCAAAGCCAATGGTAAGAAGTTTTTGTTTGATGTGGAGGTGGATGGGCAACCACCGGAGGTTCTTTAGGAGTGGAGAAACATGGATTGAATGGTTTCCTAGAAAAATGGTTTGGGCAGTAGAGTGAAGTGTAGACAGGAGTGGGGATAAGAGGAGGCAGGGAGGTCAGCAAGGAGGCTAATAAGTAATCTAGGGGGAATTGGATAAGTACTTGAATTAAGGGGTAGCAATTTGGATCAATCAATGGTATTTACTGTGAACTTACTATGTGCAGAACACTGAAATAAGTGCTTGGGAAAGTACAATAAGGAGAGAAAAGGGAGGATTTTAGCGATATTGTGAAGTTTGAACGTACAGGATTTGGAGACAGATTGAATATGTAGGTTGAATGCAACAGATGAGTAGACGATAACGTCAGTGGTATGGGCTTATGTGACAGGGAGGATGGCAGTGCTATCCACAGTGATGGGGAAAGTCAAGGGGAGGACAAGGTTTGGGTGGGAATATAAGGAGTTCTGTTTTGGCCATGTTGTTTGAAAGTGTTGGTGGGACATCCAAGTGCTGATATTCTGAAGGCAGGAAGAAATATGACTGCAGAAAAGGAGAGAGATCAGGGCTGGAGATGAAGATTTGGGAATCATCTGCATGTAGATGGTAGTTGAAGCCATGGGAGTGAATGAGTTCTCCAAGAAGGTTACCAATGAATCAATATGAGACTTTATAGAGTTACCTATGAATCAATAGAAGATTTCACTGGGCAGAATCCGAAAGTTGATTTTTACATTACATTGACATGGCAAGATGGAAACTAGGCTAAGGGATGAGAATGACTTCACCCAAGGGAATAAAATTAAATACAGCATACGACAATACCTGCCACTCACTAAGTATAAAATCTATCAATGCAATGTTTTGAATCTGGGCAACAGTTTATCATGTGGGCTGAATGCTAGCAGATTTGCCACTCAGAGTGACCTTAATTCAAGGAAACAAATTTTGGGATGTGATATTATTCCTGGAATAGGGAAAAATGTCAATGGGACTATAGGCCAACAGCAATAAATAACCTTTGGTATTTCTTTCATTTCCTAGAGTTTTTATTTCTGGTATGCTCTGTTATGTTGAAAACTAGGCACCACCAGCCTCCTCACTTATTATTACCATATGAATTACGCTCATTTTTAAAATGAGACATTCTCCAGCAAGGCATGACATTGTCACACAGGTTGATTTCTTAATAAGAAAATCAAAAGATGATCAAATCAAGTGCCAGAATGTCTGTATTCAGATCTGCTTAATGCCATATTTAGTTGACTCAGTAGGTAGATATGAAAAAAGTACTCTATTCAGACAGAAAATTATCTCTTTTTAAAAAATGGTATTAAATGTTCATTAAGTGCCAGGCACTGTACCAAGCACTGAGGTCGGGTCTTCTGTTGTTGAGTCGTCTCCAACCCATAGTGACTCCAGCATGGCTCAGTGGAAAGAACACGGTCTTTGGAGTCAGAGGTCACGAGTTCTAATTCCAGCTCCACCACCTCTCAGCTGTGTGACTTTGGGCAAGTCACTTAACTTCTCGGTACCTCAGTTACCTCATCCATAAAATGGGAATTAAGACTGTGAGCCTCACTTGAGACAACCTGATTATCCTGTATCTTCCTCGAACTTAGAACAGTGCTCGGCACATAGTAAGCACTTAACAAATACCAGCATTATTATTATTATTATAATATCTCTCCCAGAACATCCCACCTCCATCTACAATTATTCTGGTAGTGTACCCATAGAGTTTTCTCTTGGTAAAGATATGGAAGTGGTTCACCATTGCCTTCTTCCGTGCAGTAAACTAGAGTCTCTGTCCTCAACTCTTTTCCATGCCATTGTTGCCCAGCACAGGTGAGTTTTGAATTGTAACAGATTGCCTTTCACTTGCTAGCCACTGCCCAAACTAAGAATGGAATGGGTATGCCTCTGCTTGACTCTCCCTCCCATAGCCGAGACTGGTAAAGTACTGGAAATTTTCCAGGTGTGATCTTGAGAGGGTAAGCTCTGGAGAAGACACATGATAACCATGTTGGGCACAGTCCCTGTCCCGCATAGGGTTCTATAAAATGAACCCCATTTTATAGATGAGGTAACAGAGGCACAAAGAAGTTGAGTGACTTCCCAAGGTCACAAAGAAGACAAGCGGTGGAGTTGGGGTTAGAACCTAGATTATCTACCAGTCCCAGGCTCACTCCACTAGGCCATGCTGCTTCTCATTTCTGAATAGAAGTCCTTTTTCATAACCGAAGTCACTGGGAGAGAGAATCAGAGTAAAATTTAGGAAGCCACGGTTTCAATTCTTAGTCTGCTACTAAAATTGGTTTGGTTAAATTCCCCCTATGTAGAGTTGGGTTAATGATCCCTACCTGACATTCAACTCAAAGGGAGGAAAATCTGCATGGAGTAAATCAAGTTCTTCCAGGGAAAAGCACCACTGATATGCATAGTACTAACACTATGTTGACTTTCATGCCTCAGAAGGAGTTCTCCATTGTTGGACATCCCATGGAAATTACTTGTCTATTGAATGCAATGTGCTACAGTCCTTGAGCCCAGCACCCATTCCAAAATGTAGTGTACTATGAAATTATTTGGGACATTGTCATCAAGTAGTTACCTCATTTATAAAATGGGGATAAGATAGATTATGATCCCAGTTTGGGATAGGGGTTGCAGTAAATTTTGTATCTACCACACTGCTTAGCACAGAGTAAGAGTTAATAAAAGCCATAATGATGTCATCCTGTTATTTTTGGGGTTGGGTCACCAGAAATCTGGTTCATGGTCACAATAGGTGAGACAGGGAAGGGGAGCCAGAAAAAGGAGATGAGGCCAGAGAGTGGCAGGGAAGGAGGAACAAGTGATGGGAAAATGTAATAATAATAATAATGTTGGTATTTGTTAAGCGCTTACTATGTGCCGAGCACTGTTCTAAGCGCTGGGGTAGACATAGGGGAATCAGGTTGTCCCACGTGGGGCTCACAGTCTTAATCCCCATTTTACAGATGAGGGAACTGAGGCACAGAGAAGTTAAGTGACTTGCCCACAGTCACACAGCCGACAAGTGGCAGAGCTGGGATTCAAACTCATGAGCCCTGACTCCAAAGCCCGTGCTCTTTCCACTGAGCCACGCTGCTTCTCCAAATGTACCAGAAGTAGCAAGGAGGAAACAGGCAAAGGAGAAAGAGGGGAAGAGGGGCAGTGCTTACCTGATCCCTATTGGGTTCTACTCTCCCAAGCTCTTAGTATAGTGCTTCACATTCACTCAATCACATTTATTGAACGGTACTGTGTGCAAAGCATTGTAGGTATCACTTGGGAGAGTACAGTGCAACAACAAACAGGCACATTTCTACCCACAATGAGCTCACAGTCCAGTGGTACACAGTAACTGCTAAATGTATACAATTGATTGATTGTGGAGGCACCTCTAACAGCAGCCTTGTTCACCTATGGCCACTCCAGCCCATTCGGCCCAGTCTGTGGGAGGAACTGGCCCTCTGGGAGCTGGGCCATGTTTCCTCTGTGACTGCAGGCTGAGTGGGTTCAGAGCTATGGTAATGCCTTGCAAATTCCAGAACTGCGGCTGGAAGAGTGGCTGCATCAGCCAGAGCCTTCAGAGTTGGTGGGGCCAATTGAGATCTTTAGGCCTGATGAAGGCACACATCTCTGAAGCAGCATGAAGCCGCACGGCCAAGTGGACAAAGCACGGGCCTGGGATTCAGAAGGTCATGGTTTGTAATCTTGGCTCTGCCACTTAAAATAATAATAATGTTGGTATTTGTTAAGCGCTTACTATGTGCAGAGCACTGTTCTAAGCGCTGGGGTAGACACAGGGGAATCAGGTTGTCCCATGTGGGGCTCACAGTCTTAATCCCCATTTTACAGATGAGGTAACTGAGGCACAGAGAAGTGAAGTGACTTGCCCACAGTCACACAGCTGACAAGTGGCAGAGCTGGGATTCGAACCCATGACCTCTGACTCCAAAGCCCGGGCTCTTGCCACTGAGCCACGCTGCTTCTCTAGCACACTTGTCTGCTGTGTGACCTTGGGCAACTCACTTTCCTTCTCTGTACCTCATTTCCCTCATCTGTAAAATGGTGATTAAGACCGTGAGCCCTATGTGGGACAGGGACTGTGTCCAACCTGATTATCTTGTATCTACCCCAGCATTTTGAACAGTGCCTGGCATATAACAGTAATAATAATGGTATTTGTTAAGTGGTTACTATCTGCCAGGCACTGGACTAAGTGCTGAGGTGGATACAAGTAAATCAAGTTGGATACAGTCCCTTTCCCGTGTGAGGCTTAGTCTCAATCCCCGTTTTACAGGTTAGGTAACTGAGGCACAGAGAAGTAAAGTAACTTACTCTAGAACCCACAGCAGACGAGTGGCGGAGCCTGGATTAGGACCTATGACCTTCTGACTAGTAAATGCTTAACAAATACCATAATAATAATAATCTCTGCCCATAAGCTGTTCTTCTTGTCGGTGGTGTGTGTGTGTGTGTGTGTGTGTGTGCGCATGCACACGTGCGCATGAGTGCCTGAAGCTCAACTGACCATTTCTTCAAGTGTTATGGATCCTGAAGAACCTAAATGGGGATACTGTCAGGTCTGGCTTCTCCTAGGATTGGTTATTTTTGGTTTGTTTTTTGGTTTGTTTTTATGGTATTTGTTGAGCACTTACTATGTGCCAAGTGCTGTAGTAAGTGCTTGGGTGGATACAGGATAGTCAGGTTGGACACAGTCCCTATCATCCCACATAGGGCTCACAGTCTTAAACCTTATTTTGCAGAAGGGGTAACTGAGGTTAAGTGAAGTGACTTGCTCAAGGTCACACAGCACACAGGTGATGGAGCTGGGATTAGTCCCCAGATCCTCTGCTAGGCCTGTGTTCTTTACACTAGGCAATGCTGCTTCTCAGAATCTTTAAATTCTTGTCTTCTAAGTGCTTCTACTGTCTATGTTCTATCCATAATTTACTAGTCTCTAAGACTGTGAGCCCCTCAATGGACAGGGACTTTGTCCTGTTTTTCTGAATTTGAACTTTAATCCTGCACTTGGTATGAAGTTTGGTGCAAGGGAAATGCTAAGTAAATACTAAAATCAATCTATCAGTGGTATATATTGAGCATTCACAGTTTGTGGAATGCTCTTTGAATATGAAAATGGAGGCAAGATCCCTTGGTGAGGAAATACTAGTGTGGAAGTTTAAAACCTCATTATGTGTACCATCCAAGCCTGAGGAAGTTCTGGTTTAAATATCCTGAGCCTTAAGTTCATAAAACATACTGATAAAATTAGCCCTCTGGAATTGCCTGATAGAGGCATACATGACTGACTTTGGTGGATAATTAATTTGTATTTTGAAAACAGTGTCTGCCACTTTTTGGAAAACAATAGGAAAAGATGCTATGGATATACAGTAATGCAATATAGGAAGCAGTGAAAATTTGTGTGCCTAATTCTATTTTATACTCTATTAAAAACTCAAACAACCATATCCATTTCCATAAATGTGTGCATATTTAATTTATTTATGGAGGAAAATTTAGCTCAGATACATCTGTTTTTCAGTATTAGTTTTCACTATTTCTTTATGATTTTTCCCTACTTAGAACAAGGAAGAAAAAGGTCAAGAAAATGTTTTATATTTTATATTTTATAAACGCTTCTAGTCTTCCACTCTAGGAATGGGAGCAATATCTTAAAATCTTGCCTCCTCCAGGAAACCTTCCCTGATTAACTCACAACCCTCTCCCACCTGCTTGCATGAACCCAACAGATATTCTCAACTCATAAGTCTGTTTGAATATTCAATTTAGGCAACTAGTTCATTCTTATGTATCTTTGTTTCTACCTTTTATAGCTACTCTCTCCTGTCCTTCTATTTGCAAGTTATTTTCTGTCTCCCCCACCATGAGATTGTGGGTTCCCTAAGAGCTGAGATAATGTGTCTACCTTCTGTTATGACCTTCAAAGTCATGAGTTTAGGGCTTTAAACTCAAACAGCATTTATTGGTTCTGATTTTAAGGTTCAAAGAAGTATCCAAACACTTAGGTGGGCCAATCAATCAGTCAGTAGCATTTATTGAGTGCTTCCTGTGTGCAGAAAACTGCACTAAGTACATAGGAGAGTACATTACAACAAAGTTGGTAGACATGTTCCCTGCCCACCAGGAGCTCACAGTCTGGAGAGGGAGACAGACATTAATATGAACATTGAGGACATTGGTTAACATCCCAAAGGGGACAATTTTTTAATTCTAGCTTTTGATCTCTATTTTTATAGAGATCAAATGCAGGCATTAGCCTGTTTACTTGTTTTGATGTGCATAGATCTATAATTATATTTATATTGATGCTACTGATGCCTGTTCATTGTTTTGATGTCTGTCTCTCCCCTTCTAGACTGAAAGCCCACTGTGGGCAGGGATTCTCTATCTTTATTGCTGAATTTTACTTTCCAAGTGCTTAGTACAATGCTCTGCAAACAGTAAGCGCTCAATAAATACAATCAAATGAATGAATAAATCACAGACAACATAGGGTACATGGATAATGATGTGGGAAGAGTTTTGGAAACCTTTTTTCTATATGAAGTCTTAGGTCGATCAATCAATAGGATTTATTGAGCACCTACTGTGTGCAGAGCTTTGTATTAAGTACTGGGGAGAGGGGGAAGATATGATCTTTGCTTTCAAGGAGCTTAGATTTTCCTGAATCCTTGAATTGCATGGCTGAGTGAGTGGAGTAATTCAATCAATCATTTGTGTTTATTGAGAATTTACTGTGTGAAGAACACTTTACTAAGTACTTTGGAAAGGACAATATAACCATATAACAGTCACTTTGCCTGTCCACAATGAGCTTACAGTCTAGAGGACGAGCTTACAGTCTAGAGGACGAGCTTACAGTTTAGAGGAATTGCAAAGGTTATCTTTTTCTCTGTAGGGGTACAGAAGAAAGATGTGACTTGCTAAGGTACAAAGAACTCTGAAATGATTGATCCTAGGAAAGCCTTCTTAGATCGTATTCTACAGTGAAATCTTTGCTTTACAGGGCATTTTTGTGAGGTCATTTCCTCTGGTTCCCCCAAGGAGGATCTGACTGAAACAAAAATGGCATGATGGCTGCAGACTTTGTCAGGCGTTCCATTAAAATTTCAATCATATTTATTGAGTGCTACTGTGCGCAGAGCACTGTGTTTGGGAGAGTACAAAATAACAGAGTTGGTAGACACATTCCCGGCCTGCAATGACCTTATAGTCTAGAGGTTTCCATATATCATACTTGAAAGTGTTCTAGAATCCATGAAGAAAACTAGGTCAAGATTTCATTTTAAAATATGCCAGCTCATTCCCAGGAATATGAGGTAACTGCAGCAATGAAGCTGACCTCTGTGGGGATCAGGGGCTTCCCCAGAACAATTTAGATTCAGATTCCCAGGCAGGGTCTCACTGTTGTCCCTGACAGGTTTTTGTTTTATTTCCTGACTTGAAATGTCCTGAAGAAAACAAAATCAGTGTTTTTGTTTTCTTTTAAAATGTGCTTAGTGAAAACTTGGCAGCCTGGGTAGGGAATGGTAGTGACTTCCTTAGCTTAGTTCCAATTCAAAGCTCACTCCAAGGCAAGGTTGGGGAGGTGACGTAGGTGGAAATGGGAG
Organism: Ornithorhynchus anatinus; assembly: GCF_004115215.2. Classification (NCBI taxonomy): domain Eukaryota; kingdom Metazoa; phylum Chordata; class Mammalia; order Monotremata; family Ornithorhynchidae; genus Ornithorhynchus; species Ornithorhynchus anatinus. Next base: position 48,827,186 of record NC_041728.1, on the reverse strand, counting down.
AGGCAAGAGACAGGTCTGATTCTGCTTGTTTCTTCTGATCCACCCCCTCTTCATTAGTATAAGTTAAAAGCAATATTTATGGATCTTGGAAAAGTGACCAGTCTGCCCACTATACTGGTCTCAAGGTTATCAATCTTTAAGGGTTTTTGCCAAGTAGCAACATCACCATCCATAAAAGAGTAGATTCTTTATGGAGCCATCCTTAGCAATACTCCAACTTTCTAACCATGCATCCCTTAGTTGGGGTAAACTAAAGACTGGCAGTTAGGTGGTGGCAAAAGTCAGGAAATAGTGGCCAGTATGGATGGCAAAGAATATACCCTAGGGAAGCATGGCAGTCCCAAGGGATATAAGTACTTGTCTTCATAGGGGACATCTTAGATCTAGGACATCCTGTCTAGTCCAGCTCAGAAAAGCTAACTGGAAAATTACCAGGAAGAAGGCTTGAAAGTGTCAGTGAGGGAAAGGTTGGAAAAGTGGAAGTTACTTTACTTTAAACTCTTCCTAGCACCCCATTCCTCTCTGGTTCTAAAACTGGGCTGTCGGCCTGTAGGACATCAACAGCTGCACTCCTCAACTCAACCCCTATGATTACATAGTTGGCTCAGACTGGTCCATATCTATTACGAGTACTGATTAAGTGCCTACTCTATGCAGAGCACTGTACTAAGTCCTTAAGAAAGTACAATATAACAGAACTGGTAGACTCTTTTCCTGCTTACAACAAGCTTACAGTCAAGAGAAGGAGCCAGACATTGATAGAAATAAATAAATTATGGATATGTACATAGGTTGTGTGGGACTGAGGGAGGCGTGAGTATAGGGGTTAAATCCAAGTGCAAAGGTGACACAGAAAAGAGTGGGAGAAAAGAAAATGAGGGCTTAGCTGGAGAAGGACTCTTGGAGGAGATGTGCTCATCCCAGATTGTAAATTCGTTGTGGGCAGGGAACAAGACTGTTAATTCTGTTGTATTGTACTCTCCCAATTGCTTAGTACAGTGCTCTGCACGTATTAAGTGCTCAATAAATACAATTGATTGATTAATAAGAATTTGGTAGACATGATCCCTGCCCTCAAGGAGCTTATAGTCTAGTGGGGAAGAATGACATGCAAATGAATTGAGAGGGGAAGCAGCAGAATTTAAGATATTTACATAGGTGTAAGGGTGGTGTCTAGTGTGAAAGAATGACATGCAAATAAATTGAGAGGGCAAGAAACTGAATTTAAAATATGTACAAAGGTGTAGGGGTGGTATGGGGAAGGAAAGCACATGTGTTCAGATTCCCAGTGTCATTTCTAATATCCTAGTGGGTCATTCCATTCTTGCCTTTGCAACATCTCTGAGAAAGAATAATACACTCACTGATAAGAAATTAGGATTCTGGAAGTGGCCATGTCACAGACAAGCATATGACCTTGGAACAGACCAGAGGCTGTTAATCTGATGGGGACACTAAGAACTTCCTATTTTCTCTACCCCAGGTACATATCTACTCACACACTCTTTTGAGAATATCATCTTTAGTACAGAGCAGGAAAACATGTTGGGCAGAAGGAGTTGGGCTGAACATTATTGTCAGTAATAATGATGTGAAAACACAATTAAAAATGGAAGATCGCCTTTCCTCATGCCATGTGAAAGTACCTAGCCTAAAGCTTTTTTTGTCCCTACAATAATCTTACCCTACCTGAGATCCTAGGAGACTTCCCACCACCAGTTTCAATCATTGTCCCATTACCCCAAGATCCCTTTTTATCTTTTTATTATAAGGCATGGAAACCTCCCCACTCTCTTTATCTAACATATTTTTCCCAATTTGGGTTATTCTCAACAGGAGCATAAAATGTCCTGATGGTTACAAACCATCCAGCTCTCCCTAGCTTTAAAGCTTTATTAAGGCACATCTCCTCAAAGAGGCCTTACCCAACTAAGCCCTAATTTCCTCTTCTCCCACTCCCTTCTGAGTTGCTTTAGCACTTGGATTTGCTACCTTTATTCACCCCTTCCTCAGCCCCACTGCACTTATGTACATATCTGTAATTTATTTATTTGTATCAATGTTTTTCTCCCCTTCTAGACTGTAAGCTTGATGTAGGTAGGGAACAGGTCTACACTTTACTCTCCCAAATGCTTAATACAGTGCTCGGCACACCGTAAGCATTCAATAAGTATGATTAATTGATTGGTTAATAATGAGGACTTCCTAGATCTGCTTTTAAAATAATAATGTTGGTATTTGTTAAGCACTTACTATGTGCAGAGCACTGTTCTAAGTGCTGGGGTAGACACAGAGTAATCAGGTTGTGGCACGTGAGGCTCACAGTCTTAATTCACATTTTGCAGATGAGGGAACTGAGGCACAGAGAAGTTAAGTGACCTGCCCACAGTCACACAGCTGACAAGCTGGGATACAGGCCCATGTAGATTTCTGCCCTTAAACTTCCCTGAGAGCAAAAGAAGCAGGATATCCTAGTGGAAAACACATGGATCTGGAAGTCAGGGGACCTGGGTTCTAATTATGGTTCTCCCATTTGGCTGCTGGGTGACCTTGATCAGGTTGCTTAACTTCTCAGGGCCTAAATTTTCATCAGTTAAATGGGGATAAAATACCTGCTATTCCTCCATCTTGAACTCTGAACCCTGAATGGGACAGGGACTGTGTTCAAACTAATTACCTTGCATGCATCCTAACACTTAATATAGAGTCAGATTCATAGAAAGTATTTAACAAATACTACTGTTATTTGCAGTGTGGCTCAGTGGAAAGAGCACAGGCTTTGGAGTCAAAGGACATGGGTTCGAATTCCGGCTCGGCCACTTGTCAGCTGTGTGACTTTGGGCAAGTCACTTAACTTCTCAGTGCCTCAGTTACCTCATCTGTAAAATGGGGATTAAGACTGTGAGCCCCACGTGGGACAACCTGATTCCCCTGTGTCTACCCCAGCGCTTAGAACAGTGCTCGGCATATAGTAAGCGCTTAACAAATACCAACATTATTTTAAGGCTATAGAAGAGATTTCCATTGAAAGCATTCAAGAGATAGCTTATTATTATTCCCTAACAAACCTCTGTTTATGTTGTGACTGCAAATCATCAACTCATATTCACTTATCAACAAGAGCAAAGTTTCTGTTATATTAAGTGGTCAAGCAGATATTTGTTTGAACATTATTTATGCATTCCCCTAAACCTTAACTTGCTTGAAATTAGATTATTTTAAAGATATAGTTTAAATACCCCCTTGTTTTTAGGAAGATACATTTTCAAAAATAAATTTTAAATGTGCTTGTTCAAGATATATCTATTTGCCTGTAAATAGAAATGTCCCTTAAACTAAGAAAGCCAGTAGATGATAGATAATAGGATACACATTTTTGAATTTTCATTTTAGAGTTACACTTTTGAAAATGTTCCCTCATCCCACCAGAAGTATGCATTCACAGAGGGATTTCATTTTAGGTTTACAAAGTTCTTAATAATACTTTTTTAACCATTTCTCTTGAGGATCCAAAATATGATTATCCCTGATAATCATAGCCTTCTAATATATCACAGGTAATCACTGTTGCATTAGAGTGGAATAAACACCCAAGGGGTACAGCATTTATTTCAGGAGATAAGATTCATTCACATGAAGAAATTTAGCCTGAATAGTTGTTATTAGGGGAAATTGAAAAAAAAGTGACAGTTTTATTCTACAAGGAAAGTGTAGTTATTATCTCTTGTGACATTTAAAACCTAAAGAGTGTGAGATTTTTGAAAGTGATTCTATTGGACACAGTGTCCATGTATTTGAATAGGCAATGATTTTCTGTATCTTTTACACATTATTTTAAGCAAAGTGTTTTTGAGCACCACACAGTTTTATTCTTTGTCAATTTTATGGATATATTTTTTATGGGGGGAGGGGAATTTTCACTGTTTTATTTTCCCCTATATTGTAAACTCTTTGAGGGCAAGAACAATGTCTATTCTCAAGGGCCTTATGCAGTGCTCTGCACAGAGTAAGCGCTCACCAAGTATCATTGGTGGATTAAGGAGTCGTCCAGTGCACTGCTGCAGGAAACTTTTTAAATATAAATTTTATTCTTTTGACTAAACATGCTGAGCTGAGGTGGATATTTTAATCAAGTGCACAGTGGTGACAACAGTTTATCAATCTTCTCTCATCCCGTTTGAGGTCTCTATTTTGTCATTGTATTTGTGCAGATATTCACATGTCCTCTATTTGAGCAATGCTAGCGAAGTGATGGAAATGCAGACTTTTGTTCTAAATATGTACAGTGGAAGCTAATTTGGAGTGAGCAAACATTATGTTGACTGAAATACTTGGAATGAGTCATCGTCTTATGGCCATAAGTGGTATTAAACAGTTTGCTATTTTGTCAGGTTTAAAGGAGGCTAAAGAGCAAATAGTGACTTTCAAGGTAAACTCTCCTTTTAAGCCTTGGGGCTGGTTCAGGTGGAACTGAAATCCCCAATTGTGAGCTAGCTGGATCAGTAGGAAATTTGGGGTTCTGATGTTCTTCTCCACTCCAAGCTAAATTTGTTAAAAATGTGAACTGTCATGACATAAAGCAAACATATATTTTGGCAAACCCAGACACTGAATATAGCAAATCTGTTACTCAAACCTTAACAATAATTATCATTGTTATTAATTGTAATAACAATGATAATATTTGTGGTTAGGTACTTGATTTTTTTTGTTTACAGATCGGCCATGCAACTGGTTGTAGATAGCTTTCTGAAATTAAGACCTCTTCTTTTACTGCTCCTTTGTTTAAAAGCAATGTAATGTTTATAAATAGCAATTTCTTCCCTTTACAATCTGTTAGAACTTCTGCTTGATTGATCATTGAGGAACGGTGGCTCACTGGAAGCCTGATTGATTAGGATCAGAAGTAAGCTGAACTCAATTTTTCCATTTGTATGAAGGGGAGAATTCGGAGGGAAAATAATTATTCAGTAGCTGAATCTTGGTTTTCGCTCATTTCTTTTTCTGTCTCTTGCTACAGCATCATGCTTGATGAGTCTAGCTGGATTGAGTTCAAGCTGATTCAGAGATTTTTCACTTCCGGTTCATTAACTGCAATCTGACTCTTCAGTTTTGATTTAATTCACCTTGCTCTGAAGTCTGATAGAACCAACTGAATCTGAAACCCCTACCCTCTCTAATTGATCGCCCTATTTCACAATGTTATTTTCAGCAGAGATCAAAAATGGACTAGATATGGAGACAAAAACTTTAAATGTATTGTTGGTGTGTTACTTCTGATCCTATATAACATATATATATATGTATATGCTAAATAGGTCATTTGTGAACCTCATGTGAGAGAACTGTGAGGCTTAGTTCAATTTTATGCTAATTGTTCCAACCAAAACTAGGAAAAGATCAATTTTCATCCTGACTGGGCTGTACCCAAGTCCACTTCTCTGTTGGAAGAAATCACTTCAGATAGCTCTGCTTTTTAGATAAGTTCTAAATCTGAAAAAGCTGTCATCCTGGACCCCCCACTAAAGCAATATAAATATGCTTTAATTCTGACCAGTGTGATATGGTGCAAAGCCAAAGTGGAATAACTACCATTCCAGAGAGTCCTCAGTCACTGTAAATAATGTATCTCAAAATCTACGTTTTTTGTCTCAGCAAGTTATTGAGCACTTCCCTGTATTTGTTTATCATCTTCTTTTGCTACCATGCACTCTTTTGCCACTCTTCTTTCCTGAAATCTCTATACAGTGCTCTATCATTTTCATTGTTGAAGTGATTTATAAAATGCAAAACTGAAGTATAATTTTTTAGAAATCAATCATCCTTGCTATTTGTCTCTTCTTATTCCTTGTTTTTGTCTTGCCTCCTATCCCATATAAAAATGTATCCAGTTATATAGTAATAGGCAGATAGGTGTCATTTGGGAAATGTCCCTGTGCTTACAATGGGACTCAAAACAAAAGAAATAATACAAATAAGAGTACTTGACTCTCCTGTAGCTAGTGTCCCCAAGTATCTTTCCCAGAACTATCTCACTGGGTGGATTTCAATAAGCTTGGAGGAGACCTTGGTCTTTAGCTATGGCCATTTTTTTTTTTAAGACAAATGCTGTGCAAAATAGAAAACCAAAGTTAAGTTGGCATGTCTCTTGGGAGCACAGTGGGGTGTGGCACAGTGTGGTCTCAAGTTTCAGACCAAGATGAAAACCCACTGTTCTCAATATCACCTTCATTGCAGAGATAGTTATAATAAAATGAGGTTAAAGTAACGATATTTATTAAATAATTACTTTGTGAAGAATACTGTACTGAATTCTAGAAAGATATAAAGAGGTGTTAATTAGATATATTCCCTGGCCCTCAAGGGGCTCACAGTCTATGATAATGAGGGTGGAGAAGGGAAAAAGATACAGATGTCCTTTAATTAGTGATATTCAGTGAGCAATTAATGGGAGCAGAGCACTGTACAAAGAGCTTGACCAGAAGCCCTTGACACCAGGGAAGAAGAAACACTGAAAGGCTAAGACAACATAAAAGACAAGGACAAATACACACATACCCTCCCCCCCCCAAAAAAAAACAACAAAAAAACCCCACCCAAAAACCTAAGTAGGGTGCTGTGGCTAGAGGAGCAGAATTTGAGGCTTCTCTTGGCTCAGTTTCCTAGGCCCACCCACAGCCAACAACAACTGCCACAGCAGCCACCAGTTTTGCTGGTGGTGTTTTTATTCATACTAACATCTGCCTTACTCTCTAGATGTGAGCTCATCATGGGAGGGAATGTGTCTGCTTATTATCATATTGTACTCTCCCAAGCACTTAGTACAGTCTTTTGCACACAGTAGGTGCTCAATAAATGATTGAATGAATGAATGAAGCCTCAGACTGTGGGGCCTGTTTTCTTTCCCAGTGCAGTGGAAGACGGGATGGGATGGGGTGTCCTCAAAGGTGTGGAGGAGAGCCGGTAGCAGTTCTGGGGGGTCATTGTGTGTAGCTCCCTAGGGGAGGGGTGCTGAGAACGTGTGGCAGTGGCTGTTATCTCCATGGCCCATGGTGAACAGCACGTAGGGAGGAGGGGCCCTTGATGGTGGGGAGAGAAGTTAGCAGTATTCCTGGTTGCTCTGCTCAGCTTAAATGCAAAATGACCAAGAATGCACTAGGAGGTGATCAATCAATAAATTGATAGTATTTATTGAGCACTTACTCTGTGCAGAGCACCATACTAAGCATTTAGGAAGTACAATATGACAATATAGCAGAGTTGGTAGACACGTTCCCTGCCCATAACGGGATAAAAGTCTAGAGGGGAAAACATACATTAAATAATTTACTAATATGTGCGTAAGTGCCTTGGGGTTGAGAAGGGTGAATAAAGGGAGCAGGTGCAAGGACGATGCAGAAGTGAATGGGAGAAGAGGAAATGAGGGCTTAGGGAATGTGAGACTGGAGTTGTTGGTTGTTTCACTCAACTGGGGTGGACATAGGATGACTGACCATGGGAACCTACAAACCTGTCATTTATTGGCATCTGAGCAATTATTACCATGTAGCTGAAATGGAAAGGATGTGTGAGGAGGATGTTTTGTCATATGGATTCCCACTGCTCACTATATCAATGTTAGTGGTATTTATGTAGCACTTACTAGAACTCAGGACCTGGGTTCTAATCCCAGATTCCCAATTCATCTGCTGTGTGACTTTGGGCAAGTCATGTAACTTCTCTGTGTGTCTGTTCCCTCATCTGTAAAATAAGGATTAAAACTGTGAGCCCCATTTGGGACATGGAATGTGTCCAATCTGATTAGCTTCTATCTTTTTCAGCGCTTAGTACAGTGTCTGGCACACAGTAAGCACTTAACAAATACCACTAAAAAACAAAACGAAACAAAAAAAGCAAGCAAAAAAACCCTTTCTGTGCAGAGCACTCTACTAAGTAGTTGGGAGAGACTACATTGCACTGGAGTTGGTAGACACAGTCTCTGCCCAAAAGGAGGTCATAGTCTAGACCTATTTATTGTCTAGATATTGACAATATATATCTGCTTTGGTACAGATCCAAGGATGTAGGTAACACAGAAGGGAGAGGCCATGGGGGAAAATAGCTTAACTGGAGAAGGATTCTTGTAGGAGTATGATTTTTAATAAGGCTTTGAAGGTAGGGAGAGTGGTGGTCTGTCATCCATGAGGGAGGGAGTTCCAGGATAGAAGGAGGACATGGGCAAGGAGTAGCAGTGAGATAGATGAGACCAAGGTACACTGAGTAATTTGGCATTAGAGGAATGAAGTGTGGGGACTGGGTTGTAGTAGGACATCAGGGAGGTAAGATAGAAGAGTCAGTTCTTGGCCCTCTTCTGTTCTCCATTTACACTCACTCCCTCGGTGAACTCATTCGCTCTCACGGCTTTGACTACCATCTCTACGCAGATGACACGCACATCTACATCTCTGCCCCTGTCCTCTCCCCCTTACTTCAGGCTCGCATCTCCTCCTGCCTCCAGGACATCTCCACCTGGATGTCGGCCCGCCACCTAAAACTCAACATGAGCAAGACTGAACTCCTCATCTTCCCTCCCAAACCCGGTCCTCTCCCAGACTTCTCTATCACCGTTGATGGTACGACCATCCTTCCCGTCTCTCGGGCCCGCAATCTCGGTGTCATCCTTGACTCGTCTCTCTCGTTCACCCCACACATCCTGTCCGTTACCAAGACCTGCCGGTTTCACCTCTACAATATCGCCAAGATCCGCCCTTTCCTCTCCACCCAAACGGCTACCTTACTGTTACGGGCTCTCGTTATATTCCGGCTAGACTACTGTGTCAGCCTTCTCTCTGACCTCCCTTCCTCCTCTCTCGCCCCGCTCCAGTCTATTCTTCACTCCGCTGCCCGGCTCATCTTCCTGCAGAAACGATCTGGGCATGTCACTGCCCTTCTTAAACAACTCCAGTGGTTGCCTATCAACCTCCGCTCCAAACAAAAACTCCTCACTCTAGGCTTCAAGGCTCTCCATCACCTTGCCCCTTCCTACCTCTCCTCCCTTCTCTCTTTCTACCGCCCACCCCGCACGCTCCGCTCCTCTGCCGCCCACCTCCTCACCATCCCTCGGTCTCACTTATCCCGCCATTGACCCCTGGGTCACCGCCTCCCGCGGTCCTGGAACGCCCTCCCTCCTCACCTCCGCCAAACTGATTCTCTTTCCCTCTTCAAAACCCTACTTAAAACTCACCTCCTCCAAGAGGCGTTCCCAGACTGAGCTCCTCTTCTCCCTCTACTCCCTCTGCCACACCCCCTTTACCTCTCCGCAGCTAAACCCTCATTTTCCCCTTTTCCCTCTGCTCCTCCACCTCTCCCTTCCCATCCCCACAGCACTGTACTCATCCGCTCAACTGTATATATTTTCGTTACCCTATTTATTTTGTTAATGAATTGTACATCGCCTTGATTCTATTTAGTTGCCATTGTTTTTACGAGATGTTCTTCCCCTCGACTCTGTTTATTGCCATTGTTCTTGTCTGTCCGTCTCCCCCGATTAGACTGTAAGCCCGTCAAATGGCAGGGACTGTCTCTATCTGTTGCTGACTTGTTCATCCCAAGCGCTTAGTACAGTGCTCTGCACATAGTAAGCGCTCAATAAATACTATTGAATGAATGAATAGAAGAGGCTATCTGAGTGCTTTAAAGCCAACAGAAAGAGCCAACCTTCTGAAAATTTAATGTGGAGTTGGATGGGCAACCACTGGAGGTTTTTGAAGAGTAAGGAGATGGGGACTGAACTCTTTAAAAATTGACCCAGGTGGCAGAATGAATTATGGACTGGAGGTGGGAGAGACAGAAGGCAGGGATTTCATCAAGGGTGCTCTTGCAGTAGTAAAGGTAGGTTATGATAAGTACTTGTATCAGAATTATCAATTTAGATGTAGAGGATATGGAAAATTGTAATGAAGTTCTGAAGGTAGAACTGAGAGGATTAGGTGACATATCATATATGTGGGCTGAATGGGACACATGAATCAAGGATAATGCCAAAATTACAGACTTGTGAAAAGGAGGATAGTGGTGATATCTACAGTAATGGGAAAGACAAGTTGAGGGCAGGATTTGGGTGGGTTTTGAAGAGTTCTGTTGCGGACTTCTTTAGTTGAGGGACATCCAGGTAGAGCTCACTTGTGAGTCCTCAAGGGACAGAGACTATGTCTAATTTCCCCTTTGCATTCTCTCCCAGTACTTAGCACTGTGCTCTAGACACAGTAGTTCAAATACTATTATTAGTGCTGCACACATAAACTTATTTACTAAAGGTGGAATAAGAGTTAATTGAATATTTGATAGATAGAAAGTCTTTTGTGTTGGTGTCCTTTTATTTCCTGGCATCCTACCACTTGTCATGCTTGTCCCATAATTCACAGTATTGATTCTGATAGGCATACTTTTTGTCAGGATTATGAGTACCTCTAAGACATTGGTGATATATATTTTGTTTTGTTGCAAGTAACGTTTTGCTCTCATTAAGGCAAGCTGGTGTTCACTTCTGAAATAGAGATGGCATCTCTCTCATGAAAAACAAAAATGGGATCTTAAAGAAATATCCAGAATGCTTCCAATTTTATGCTCCTGGGATTTCTTCTGGAAATACCCTTGGTCATAGAGGCAGCTTGATTGAGAGTACCCCACAGAAGCAGCCACAGTTGCTCACACTGATAGAGGCAAAAGGGATTTCTTATTGTAATAAGACTCTTAAAATATCATTGTATAACACATCTGAATGTTAGAAAAACAGCATGTATCCCTGCCCAGAGACTCAATCAGAGGTATTTATTGAGGACTTACTCTGGGCAGGACACTGTACAAAGCACTTGGAGGACAGAGTTGGGAGACACTTTCCCTGCCTACAGTGAGCTTACACCTTCTGTCACTGCAGATGAGGGTCACATGACTTATTACATCTTCCTGGCTCTTTAATCGAGCAGTCATGTTGGCATCCTGATTTTCAGGAAACATTTGCTCACAAACTTCTCTCACTACTACTGCAGGCAAGGCTAGTCTGCCTCACTGCAATTGTTTCCAACAGTTTGAATGTAGTGTTTGAGAATGTTTCCCTCAACCTTTAGATCATTTGTTTATACCTCCTGTCTTGGGTGAGCCCCCGTTCAGTTCACTATACAAATCATTTATTCCAAGATCCCTGTGTTACATTATAATATTAGGGCCAATGCTTCAGCTCGTATACAATGATTAGAAAACTGTCATCCCATTTATCTCTTAAAGAAAAATTTTGCTGCTAGGATTACAGGGTGAATTTTCTTTTATCATCTACTCATGTGCTAGCGGAGCATTACCTCCTTTATGACTAGTCAATTAATGGAAGCATCTCAAAATGCACTGAGTTTGTTCATCTGATCTCTGGAAAGGAATCCTTTCAGATGACAATTTAGGAGAGACCTGAAATCTTCTGCCCATTATGAGTTCATGTAGTCATGAATTACTAGGGGATTATGGGTTGATGGTCATCCAAGGTGGGCAACACACACCATTCTTGAGTAGTGTGGATCACTGTATTCAGCCTGAATCCGAGGCCCTTACCAGGTAGAGGGCTTGATTAAAAAGAATGGGTGGGAAGATCTGGAAGGTAGTAGAGTAGGATGAGGGGTATGGAAGGAGTTTGGTATCAGGAACTTGGTAGAGTTTTTTTAAAATATGTTTGATAGTTGTTTGGTATTTGTTAGATGCTTACTATACACCAGGCACTATACTAAGCACTGGGGTAGATTCAAGCTAATCAGGATAGACACAGTCCAAGTCCTATGTGGGACTCACAGTCTTAATCCCTATTTTACAGATGAGGTAACTGAGGCTCAGAGACATTAAGTGACTTGCCCACAAATACACAGCAGACAAGTGGCAGATCTGGGATTAGACCCCAATCCTCTGACTCCTAAACCAGTGATCTTTCAATTAGGCCACACAAAGAAAATTAGATGAGAGTATTCAATATGCAGCTCTCACTACAAATTTTCCCATGCATTTTTCAAGGGCTAGGTGAGATCAATCTTAAATCAGTATAGATATCAACATTTGGTCAACTTAACAAATGATCTCCAACAATCATTAAAAACACCAATGAGCACTACACCTTTTGATAACATTCAGGGATGTGGTTTCACTATTAATATCAGCAGTGTTAGCCACATCATTTTCTTACCTAAGCACTAAGCCCATTGGTAATGATCCTTTCTCTCCTCATTTCATAATAGAATTAAAGTCAAAGTAAGAAAGAAGGAAAACAAAGTGGCAAAATACACTCAGCACGCCATCTGCCTAATGCCTGGCTCAAGGAAATAAGTCAAATCATTCCAGTCATACTCTTCATTGGAACAGTAATAACCCATGAGTCCATTTTCCCTAAAAGCCCTGAAGGCAGAACAAAATATCCTGTCAAAATGCATCAGAGCAGTAGAGCAAAATAATTCCAATTGTACATCTGATCAAGTGAGAGCTTATACTATGCACAAAATACCTTTTATTTCTCTTTTACACTCCGTGGCTTGGCTCCCTTAGCTTTTTAATTCAATCAGAAACTTGTAAGATTCATTACAAAGCATTTTTAAAGTTTTCTTTTCTGACAGATACAATGTGATCATGAGCATTTGGAATCAAATTGTTTCTGTTGAGGAGAAATTATGCAGGTTAAGGAAAGAGTAGAGTTCTCCCCAGAATGGGCTTTTGTGAAATGGAAAACGTTCAAGGGTTTCTGCCTGTTCCTATAAGCACATTTTAGCTTTCATCAGATTCATTGCCAAGACTGAAATGGATCTGAACGCTAAATTACCCTTAGTTCACCAAAATGGCCTTTATGGAGTGTGATATTTTTCCTTGAACTACCCAGTAGGGGGTGGTGTAAAACAAGCTCAAGCTGCAGTCACACTTGCCTTATCAGATCAAGAGAATAAAAAAATTAAATTTAATTTAAAAAAAAAACCCACCCATAGAATCTGGGACTTTTTCCTATTATAAGTTTTGTCTTCTCAAGGGGCATATTATGTACAGTGGTGCTAGTTTCATGATATAATTTACATATTTCTATAAGATGTAGCAGTGTTGTAGAGGTTTCCACAGCCTGTAATAAATGTGGAAACCTTATTTTGAGGGAGAGTTGCCCGAGAATTGCTCCAAATAGAGCTGCTTTGGTCGAAGTGCCATCTAGCTTTAGCAGGTTATGTTCAAGATGGCCTTTCCTCTTCTTCCACTCCCTTCTGCGCACACAGTAAATGCACAGTAAGTATGTTTGACTGACTGGCAATATTCATTTGAACACTTCCATAGATCCATCCTAATGATGTCACTGCCACCTGGACATCAACAAAACCTACTGAGCAATTCAGTCAGGGAAAACTTACCACACCCTTTCTTTCTCAACCCCTTCTCTTCTTTGCCTCTTCTCCCACTCTCTCTCCTTGTCTCTTTCCCATTTTCTTTGGTTTCCCCTCCATTTTCTCTCTTGTGGGGGTTCCCCCTTCCCTTTCTGTTGGATTCACTCCATCTCTCTGATATGTCCCACCTTCTCCATGCTGCCTGCTCTGGTGCTTGTTTCCCCCCCCCTCCTCTTTCTCTTCTTTTTTTTTTTTACTTTCTCTCTGGTATTTTCTTTTCCCTCTCACTTCTCTCTGGTGGTTTCCCCCCTCCTTTTTCTCTAATGGTTTCTCTCCCACTTCTCTCTAGTGTTTTTCCCCCTTCTTCTTCTATCTTGTGGTTCCCCTTTAGTGGTTTCCCTGCCACTTCACTCAGGTGATTTTATCCCCACCCACCCAACTCTTTCTCCTTTTGTCTCATGGATGGATATTTCTTAAAAGGAATTCAAATCCCAAATCCCAGGTGATACTGTTCAGTGCCTTAAAAAGAACAGTAGCATGTTCCCCGTGTTCCATAATATTTCCAAAAAACTTAGATTCCACCTGTAATTCAGTTTTGAAGTACTGAGAATCAAGTCTCCTTCCTATTAATCTAGATTAACATTAATAATGATTAAATGTGATGAATGACTTCTTTGCCAAGAAAGGTAACATGTATTTGGCCTAATGGGATACTCTCTCTTCACTGTTCAGGTAGGGGTAAGGAAATGAGAGGAGTAGATTCTGGAAGTCAGGTGGGGAACAGGAGGACTTTAGGTTGGGACTATCTATCGTAACAGAGGCTTTGGGCTTGACTTATCCCTATCTTTCCTCCTCCTGTTACCTCAAATTTGCTTCTGACTCCATGGAGAAGAAACCAGACTTCTGTGGAGAGGATTTACTTGGTCATGGAGATTGTGAACTCAAGCTATTACCAAAGTTCTTGCTTTATGTCCTGCCAGGAACTATATTTCCCATAAGACTTTCAGTTTTTCCCCAGTTATCTTTCTAAACACCCAACTGCATTGCCACAGTTTGACTGTCCCTGGAGCTTCTCCCAGAGTTCACAGCTGAATAGCCGTCTGCTCCAGGTACAGATTCAACTGTATTAGTAGAATTGTTGAAGCCTTTTGCTGAAGTGCCCAAATAGAACAGTATATATGAGGTTCCATCTTCTAGACTATAAACTCATTATGGGCAGGGAGCATGTCTTTTGTATTCTCCCAAGCACTTAGTATAATGCTCTGCACACAGTTAGCATTCAATAAATACCATTGATTAATTGCCTGTCAACAATGCCTCTCCCTCCTGGGGTTCTAAATCATCACCTAGAGGAAAAATAAAGAACTTCAATGTGACTGTTCTTTGTTTAAGAGTTTTTTATTCATCACTTGCTTATTTGTTTTCCCACTATCATCTCTGTTTATCAGTCACTGATTAGCATCAAATGTGGGGAACTGCATGTCTGAGGTAAACTGCTCTTGGCTCTTTTCTAGCTTACTCTTTTATTTGCAAGTTATATTAAAACAAACCAGCAAGGAGTGTCGAGTACCCTGTCAAGGATTGTGGTTTTTGATTACACCGGACAAATCTTGAATGCGAATGTAAACTACAGTACTGATTATGTAGCCCAAAGGCTTTGGGAAGTATTTGTTTCAGTGATGTAATTTCATTATTGGGTGCTGAGGAGGAAGGGAAGCAAGACGGGAGCTCCTGGATACCCTTCTTATATGGGATTACCAGTGATATGTAAACAAGTCTAGAAACTACAGTAGCTCTGTATAAAAGACTGGGGAAGAATAAACAGCATCACCATCCAACCTATCTCACAAATCTGTAACTTTGGTGTTATCCTCAATTAATCTATCTCATTCAACCATCATATTCAATCTGTCACCAAATCCTGTTCATTAAGCCTTCACAACATTATTAAAATCCATCCTTTTCCTCACCATCCAAACTGCTACCACATTAATCCAAGCTCTTAGCCTATCCTTCCTGCATTAGCCTCCTTCCTGGCCTCCCTGCCTCTTGTCTCTCCCCACTCCAGTCCATACTTCACTCTGCTGTCTGGATCATTTTTTTCTATACACTCCTCAAGAACCTTCAGTGGTTGTTCATCAATCTCACATAAAACAGAAACTCCTTAACATTGGCTTTAAAGTTCTCAATCACCTCACCCCTACTATCTTAACTCTTTGATTTCCAACTACAAGCCAGCATACTCACTCTGCTTCTCTTACATCAGTCTACTTACTGTACCTCAATTTCATAGTTCTCACCTCAATTCCTTACCCACTTCTTGCCCTGGGCCTGGAATTCCCTCCCCTTTCATATCATATCGGAAAGACCATCACTTTCCTCAAATTCAAAGCCTTATTAAAGTCTCATCTCTTCCAAGATGCCTTCTCCATCTAAGCCCTGGTTTCCCCTATTCCTCTTCCTTCTCTATCACCTTTGCAGTTGGATTTGTACCCTTTATTCACCCCACTCTCAGCCACACAGCACTTTTATACATCTCCATAATTTAAGATCTGTCTCTCCCTCTAAACTATGAACTCCCAAGCACTTAGTACAGTTCTCTTCACATAGTAAGGATGCAATAAATTCAACTGATTGATTGAATTTTGTTTTGGAAAGAAGGATTCCCCAATTCTTGGCATGCTCAGAGATCTTGGCCCATTCTCTGTTTGTTGTTGTTTTGTGGTATTTGTTAAATATTTACTATGTGCCAGGCATTATATTAAGAGCTGGGGGTAGATACAAGCTAATCAGTTTGGACAAAGTCCCTCTTCCACTTGGGGCCCACAGTCTTAATCCCCATTTTACAGATGAGGTACCTGAAGCACAAAAAAGTAAAGTGACTTCACCAAGATGACACAGCAGACAAGTGGAGGAGTAGGGTTTAGACCCCAAGTCCTTCTGACTCTCAGGCCAGTGCTCTATCCACTAGGCCATGCTGCTTTTCATAATTATTATTAGTATTAATAATCCCTCTAGTAGGGGGATTATTAATTAAGCCAATAAAGAGTGTTGGTTTCCTTTATTCCTGTATCTGTGAATAGCCCAGGGGAAAGGGTAAGCTAACAACCCCTTTTCATGATTAGATAACTCTTGCCCTTAACTTCAACCTTTCCCTATGAAGAAATAGGGTAACATTCTAGGCGTATGAATATTTGATCAAATTCGCTAGATAACATGTTCAACTCCCAACTTCTACATAATATAAATCCATTATCAATCAATTCCTTTTTATAAAACGAGTGGGAGCTTCAATGTCAAAGTTAGCAATGTCCTTTGTGTTGAGGGAGTCTGTGGGCATTTACTGAGCTGCTTTTCAAATGGGATAAGGTAGTAAGGGTGACCTTTATCCGTATCTATTTCACACAGGATCATAAGTCTAACTATGGAATGCAGATCCTACCTAATTTACTCATGAGTTGAGGATCTCGTGATTTGAAAGTTGTAGTCTGGGTTGTGTTTTATGGCCACTTAAAAGGTTCCATGAGTACAGAATTCATCCATGAGTTTTGGATAGACTATATTGGATCCATTTAATAGTTTGTGGGTTTCCTTTATTATCTAGACTAGTGACTTACTTGATCACTGAATTTCTCTAATGACTCCCTTTAGGGAAGGCTCTGTTATGGATCACAAGTCACAAATTCAACCTCCTGTAATTTAAACACATGGTTGGTTAATGACTGTGTCAAGTGATTCTTTATGTCCATGATCCTTTCCAAGGTCGGAAAAACCATTCATTTGCTTTGGGGTCGTTCACACCTTACTTGCCTGAGGTAGGATTTATTTCCATAATATTGTGGAAATACTACTGGGCATTCAGTCAGAAGGACCCAAGCTGAAAAGCTACAATCCCTCCCAAAGCCTGTTTCTCCACTAGCGGTCACTCCTCTTGCCTTAGGTTATAGATCATCTATCTCTAGACATCATCATTCAGCTTTTATCAACAGCCGGCTGGTGTCATTTCCATTTTCACTCCCACAGCCTCTAAAAGGACGCAGAGAACTTTTACATCCCTGTAGAAGGGTGCCCTTTCCAGCCCAGCACTTGTCTGTTTGCTCTGCCATGTAAACTGCTGACTGGTAAGTGCTGCTTCCACAGTTTTCAAGCAACCTAATTATTGACTTTGTGCTGGGAGGTTTTATGCTCTACATAGCAATTCACAGTGTTCCTCAAAAGGTGTGAGGAGAAGAAAATTAGTCTAAAACTGGAATTATCAGTCCAGTTCATGTTGGGCACCTGATTAAATTATTTCTGTCTTTTCAGTCACAACTTTGGAGTAAAGAGCATCTTTACTCTCTTGCAACCTAGCTGTCTTGATGGCCAGATTTAATTCTGCATTGCTTTCAGCCTGTTCTGGGCTGACATATGGTGAGGTTTGGCTGGCATACCAGATGAGTGGGATTGCAATCTGGGCCTCTCGAGTTCTCACTTTCTTCTCTTTTTTCATCAGATAGTGTGGCTGGGAGCTGTGGAACCCCATTGATATCTGGAAATGGGAAACGAAGCAATCTTTCACCAAACCTATGTTGGTTGTTCTTGACGAATATATGTGTCTTCATAGGATATTATAGATTCATATTATATGTATATGTATACATATATACATATATATAGAGAGAGAGAGAAAGAGAGAGCATGAGAGAAGGAGTGGAAGCATGGCATAGTGGATAGAGCATAAGCCTGGGAGTCAGAAGGTCATGGGTAGTAATCCAGGCTCTGCCACTTGTCGGCTGTGTGACTGTGGGCAAGTCACTTCACTTCTCTGTGCCTCAGTTCCCTCATCTGTAAAATGGGGATTAAGACTGTGAGCCCCATGTGGGACAACCTGATTCCCCTATGTCTACCCCAGCGCTTAGAACAGTGCTCGGCACATAGTAAGCGCTTAACAAATACCAACATTATTATTATTACTGGGTGACTTTGCACAAGTCACTACACTTCTCTCGGCTTGATTTATCTCATCTATAAAATGGGGATTGAGACTGGGTGCACCTTATGAGACAGGGGCTTTTTTCAACCTGATGTGCTTGTATACACCCCAGTGCTTAGTACAGTGCCTGACACATAGTAAGTTCTTAACAAATACCATAATTATAAGTATATATATATAGAAAGAGAGCATACACTGTTCTTTTTAGGAAATACCCCTGATGCTGAGATCCTACCCATGTACATGAATGTTGCTGAGAAATTAGTTCCCAATTGGCATATACCCTCTTGTCTCCCAGACATCTCCAAGTGGATGATTTCTCACAAGGAATCAATCAACAATTTAATATGTCTAAAACTCAATTTCATATCCTCTTTCCTAAAACTATTCTCTTTCTTACTTTTCTCATCTCTTTCAACAAAATCAGGATCTTCTATATTTCAGAAGCCCCAAATTTTGCTATCATCTTCTCAAAGTCTCTACATGCTAGGCATTCAGACTGTATACATTTTCATTAACTTATTTACTTGTTAATGAAATGTACATCACCTTGATTCTATTTATTTGCTATTGTTTTAATGAGATGTTCATCCCCTTGATTCTATTTATTGATATTGTTCTTGTCTGTCTGTCTCCCCCGATTAGACTGTAAGCCCATCAAAGGGTAGGGACTGTCTCTATCTGTTACCAATTTGTACATTCCAAGTGCCTAGTACAGTGTTCTGCACATAGTAAGCACTCAATAAATACTATTGAATGAATAAATGAATTCAGACTCAGACACTCCAATCCTGGAGGTGAATAGTCATCCATCTTTCCTCAGGCCACAGTTGGTGGGGAAAGACTCCTCTCTTCCCTTCTGCTTCCTTCCCCTCTTCACTTTCTCTTCCTCCCCCTGCTTCTTGCCCCCCATTAACTTTAAAATCCCAGTAATCCACCCCAAATTTACTAAACTTGAGAGCCAAGAGTTGGACAAGTCATTTAACATCTTTAGGTCATATTTTTCTCATTTGTAAAATGTGGATTAAATGCTTTCCCTCCCCTTTTAGACAGTGAACCTCATATGGAATAGAGATCTGATCTGCTTATTTTGTATCTATCCACATATTCCTTAACAAATACATCTATTAGTAGTAGTCTACTCTTTTTAACAAAGTAGGTACTCAATAAATACTAATTAATGAAATGTGTATTCCTTATAATTAGTTGTGAAATATTATTTTCAGTAAAAAGACCAAGAAGTACCAAGGTTTAAGACTCAGCCCAAGTTCAGGGTGAAGCTTCCCTTTGTAATAATTTCAGTAATTCTCTCAATAAGTTTTGCATTTTAAAGAACCTTTAACAATTTAATATCAAAAAGGCCACCACTTTGTTGGAATAGTACATGACCTCTTCAAACTATGAATTGGGCACATCCAGAATTGGAAAGTAAAACTTTATCTTTCAAAACTGTTTCTGACTTTTCAACCAGAATTTATTTCCGTATCTCGCTCACATTTTTTTTTTTTTTTTAGCTGTGCAGTTGGCTGGCTATTGTACTCTAGACAGGTTTGGGAAAAATATAACAGCCAATCCACTTTTGTAGTCTGAACAGTCATACTTTTAATTCTGACATATTTGTATTCTGTTTTGTTCTGTCCCGTACAAGTCATAAAAACATATACACAAAAGCAGGAATTGGTCATCTTCCCATGTCAGTTTTGTTTCTTCCCTCTTATTGTTAGTAACTATTCCATGTAAAGTACTGTACAAGTGTAACTGTATTACCCAGCTTCAGGATGATCTAAAGATATCCCCTGCATGCTTGAGCATTGGATTTCCTCAAAAGACTTGACTTTTCTGGATGAGTTTCAAAGCAGATTCATTATCAGACATCTGTCAGGGTCACTTTCATTGTGATTGTGAGTATTAACATTAAGTCGACATTGAAGAATCAAAGACAGATGCCTGTTTTATTTTAGAGGAACATAGTTTTCTTTTAATTCTCCTAAAAGTAAGGTCATAGTACTTAATTTTCTTTCCTTTCATCCCATTGGATCCTTTATATTCTCTCATATTTTAAAAGTTTCTTTTGCCTGGAAGCTGGAAAAGACATAATGCTTTCCTTATAACATCCCTTGAGTAAGTCTGTGGTAGTGACCATAAGCTCATTCTTTTATAAATTCACTTTGGGTACAATAGTAGCTTGTTTTTTTTTATTATTTTTTCATCTGCCTTCATTTCCCTGTTGCTAGAGGCACAGAATAGAATTCAAATCTGCCTGCTGTTTGCTGTTTGCAAGTTGCAAAAAAAGGTAACAGAAGCAGACATCGGCCCCCTGGCGGGGCTGAACACATTGTGTCTTGTGGTTTCACCACCTGCCAGATGGTCTGTGGAATAGACCAGTATCCAAATTTAACCCATCGCTATGGCAGCAAAAGAATTGGGGAAACTGGTGGTGGCAGGGGGCCAAACAGAGGCATTAAGGGGTCAGGACAGCAGTGGATATGTTCATCCATCAGTGACATATGAGTGCTTACTGTTGTTAGAGCACTGTACTAAGTTCTTGGGAGAGTAGAGTACAACAGAGTTGGTAAACATGTTCCCTGCACACAAAGAGTGTACAATCTAAAAGAGGAGACAGACCTTAAAATAAATTAAGACCTGTGGATCTGAGGATGAGGTGAATATCATGTGCTTAAATAGTGGGAGTGCAAGGGTGACACAGAAGGAACAGGTAGTAGGGAAAATGAGGGCTTAATCTGGAAGACTTTATGGAGGAGATGTGATTTTAATAAAGCTTTGAAAATGATGGTCCATCATATACAAAGGGAGAGGAAGGACATGGGCGAGAGGATGGTGATGAGATAGATGAGATCAATGTAAGGTGGTATTAGAGGAGGTAAATATGCAGGCTGGGTTTTAGGAGGAAATCAAAAAGGTAAATTAAGAGGGAGTGAGCTAATTGTCTAAAAGCCAATGGTAAGGAATTTTTGTTTGCTGATGAGGTAGATGGACAACCACTGGAGATTCTTGAGGAGTAGGAAGATATGGACTGATCATTTTAGAAAAGACTTGGAGTGGGAGGAGGCAGGGAGGTCAACGAGGAGGCTGATGGCAGTAATCAAGATAGCATATGATAAGTACTTGGATCAGCAAAGTAGCAGTTTGGAGAGAAAAAGGCAGATCTTGGAGATGTTGTATAGATAGGATCAACATAATTTGATGACAGATGGGTTGTCATCAAATTATGTGGGTTGTATGAAAGAGCTGAATCAAGGGTAATGCCAGCATTACAAACTTTGGAGGCAGGCAGTATAGTGGCATTTCCTACAGTGGTAGGATAGATGGGGAGGGTAGGTTTGGTTGAATCTCGTGTATGTGTGTGTGTGTGTGTGTGTGTGTGTATGTATACCTGTGTATCTCCTGTCTCTCTCTCACCCTTCGCTCTCTTTCACCCTTCTCTCTCTTCCATCCTTCTTGCTCTTTTCTCACCTTTCCCTTAACTCTCACATTTCTCTCTCTTCTTTCACCCTCTCTCTCACCCATCTCTCCCTGTCTCCTTTCTCCCTTATCCTTCTTTCTCATCCCTCTCCCTCCCAACTCCTTGCTCTCTCACCCTCTTGTCTCTCTCTCTCACCCCCCAACCTTCTCTCTCCAGATTTTCCAGATTTTATTACTTTAACCAAAGAAAGCATTAAAAGTGAGCCTTCAAGACTCGAATGTTGTATTTTGCTATTCCTACTTCATGTGTACCTAGAAGGCAAAATCATCCCATCCCAAGAAAGAGCTACATAATCAAGTGCCCCTTCATTTCACAAGTTAACCTCAGGCAATGTTTTCAATCAGCACAGTTCTAGAAACTAGATTTCATTAAGGTTTTCTATGTCAAAAAGACAAGCTACTTGAGCTTCCATCTAGCATCCTTAGAGTATCTCAAGGATTAGAAGTAAAATATAATCTATTTTATTCTCTTTAAGTATTGTTCTTTTCTAAATACCTTTAAAGCATAGTTGCATTTCAGTTTTAACTGAGCCTCACATGGTTTGACTTCAGCTACTCTTTTGGGAAATAATTTTCTAATGGTATTCAAATAGGATAATAATTTAGTAATTATTGAGTGTAAATCCTGCCATTTCTCATAAGTTCTGTTTTTAAAATATCACTGCCTTCTTCACACATGGTTGTTAATTGTGGGGCCAATACCTTAAAGAATGAAGAGGTCCGCAGGGACAACCCTGTACATATTTCATTCATTCATTCAATAGTATTTATTGAGCACTTACTATGTGCAGAGCACTGTACTAAGCACTTGGCATGTACAATTCGGCAACAGATAGAGACAATCCCTGACCATTGACGGGCTTAGAGTTTAATCAGGGGAGACAGACAGATGAAAATAATAGCAATAACTAGAATCAAGGGGATGTACATCTCATTAACAAAATAAATAGGGTAATAAAAATATACACAAATGATCAGACGAGCACAGTGCTGAGGGGAGGGGAAGGGAGAGGGGGAGGAGCAGAAGGAAAGGGGGGGAAAAGGGGTCTTAGCTGAGGGGAGATGAAGAGGGGGCAGAGAGGCAGCAGAGGGAGCAGAGGGAAAAGGGGAAGCTCAGTCTGGGAAGACCTCTTGGAGGAGGTGAGCTCTCAGAGCTTTGAAGAGGGGAAGAGATTAGTTTGGCAGAGGTGAGGAGGGAGGGCATGCCAGGAAAGCGGGAGGACGTGGGCAAGGGGTCGAAGGCGGGATAGGCGAGAACGGGGGACGGTGAGGAGGTGGACGGCAGATGAGCGGAGCCTATGGAGTAGGCAGTAGAAAGAGAGAAGGGAGGAGAGGTAGGAGGGGGCAAGGTGATGGAGAGCCTTGAAGCCTAGAATGAGAAGTTTTTGTTTCATGCAGAGGTTGATAAGCAACCACTGGAGGTTTTTAAGAAGGGCAGTGACATGCCCAGAGTGTTTCTGCAAGAAGATGAGCCAGGCAGTGGAATGAAGAATAGACTTCAGTGGAGAGAGACAGGAGGAAGGGAGATCAGAGAGAAGGCTGACACAATAATCCAGCCGGGATATTATGAGAGCCTGTAACAGTAAGATAGCCGTTTGGGTGGAGAGGAAAGGGTGGATCTTGGCAATATTATAAAGGTGAGACCGGCAGTTCTTGGTGACGGATTGGATGTGTGGGGTGAATGAGAGAGCTGAGTTAAGGATGACACCAAGGTTGCGGGCTTGAGAGACGGGAAGGATGGTCATACCATCCACAGTGACAGGGAAGTCAGAGGACAGGGCTTGGGAGGGAAGATAAGGAGCTCAGTTTTGGACATGTTGAGTTTTAGGTGGTGGGCAGACATCCAGATAGAGACGTCCTGGAGTCAGGAGGAGATATGAGCCTGAAGGGAGGGGGAGAGGACGGGGCAGAGATGTAGATTTGTGTGTCATCTGCATAGAGATGATAGTTGAAGCCATGAGAGCAAATGAGTTCACCAAGGGAGTGAGAGTAGATGGAGAACAGAAGAGGGCCGAGAACTGACCCTTGAGGAACTCCTACAGTTAGAGGATGGGAGGGGGAGGAGGAGCCTGCGAAGGAGACCGAGAATGAACGGCCAGAGAGATAAGAGGAGAACCAGGAGAGGACGGAGTCCATGAAGCCAAGGTGAGATAAGGTATGGAGGAGAAGGGAATGGTCGACAGTGTCAAAGGCAGCTGAGAGGTCAAGGAGGATTAGGATAGAGTAGGAGCCATTGGATTTGGCAAGAAGAAGGTCTTGGGTGACCTTTGAGAGAGCAGTCTTGGTAGAGTGGAGGGGATGGAAGCCAGATTGGAGGGGGTCCAGGAGAGAATTGGAGTTAAGGAATTCTAGGCAATGAGTGTAGAAGACTCATTCTAGGAGCTTGGAAAGGAAGGGTAGTAGGGAGATAGGGTGATAACTGGAAGGGGAAGTGGGGTCGAGAGAGGGTTTTTTAAGGATGGGGGAGAAATGGGCGTGTTTGAAGGCAGAGGGGAAGAAGCTATTGGAGAGTGAGCCGTTAAAGATAGATGTTAAGGAGGGGAAGAAGCTATTGGAGAGTGAGTGGTTAAAGATAGATGTTAAGGAGGGGAAGAGGGAAGGGGCGATGGTTTTTATAAGAACATCTTGTGTTCTTTACCAAAGAAATTAATTCAGGTGTCTACATTTGCACATTTCTCTGAGTCATAACTGACTAGCCCAAGTAGATTACTGTAAAACCTCAGGCTAATGAAACTATGGATTTTGATAATCAATCATAGTTATTGTACACTTGGTCCAGAGAACTAAACAAAGAGCATGAGAGAATACAGTATAGCAGAGGTAGTAGATATGTTTCCTGACCACGAGGAGCTTACAGTCTACAGGGGGATAATGCCTACAATATTTTTCGAACTCTAAGTGTTTTGAGAATAGCCCGTAAATGCATCTTAAAATGCCTGCACAAAAAGGTCAAGCAAAACTCGGTACTTAAGGCACCTGCAAAGATATGATTAATTACTGTTCATTCATTCTTTTGATCATATTTATTGAGTGCTTACTGTGTGCAAAGTACTTTGGAGGGTACAATACAACACAGAAACATTCCCTGTCCACAACAAGTTCATAGTCTAGAGGGGAGACATACATTAATATAAATTAATAAATATATTATAGATATATACATATGTGCTGTGGAGATGGGAGGGAGGATGAATGAAGGGAGCAAGTCAGGGTGATATAAAAGGGAGTGTGCGAAGAAGAGAGGAGGGCTTAATCACAGAAGGCTTCTTGGAGGAGATGTGCCTTCAATAAGGCTTTGGAGTGGGGAAGAGCAACTATCTGCCTGCTATGAGGAGGAAGGACATTCTGGGCTAGAGGTAGTATGTAGATGAGAGTTTGGAGACAAGATAGATGAGATCAAGGTACAGGAAGAAGGTTAGCATTAGAGGGACAAAGTGTGAGGGCTGCGTTATAGTAGGAGAGTAGCAAGGTGAGGTAGTAGGGGGCAAGGTGATTGAGATGTTTAAAGCCAATGGTGAGGAGTTTCTGTTTGATGCAGAGGTGCATGGGCACCACCTGTAGTTTCTTGAGGACTGGGAAAACATCGTCTGAATGTTTTTGAAGGAAAATCAACTGGGCTGCAGAGTGGAGTATGGACTGCAGTGGGGAGAGATAGGAGACAGGGAGGTCAGCAAGGAGGCTGATACAATAATCAAGACATTATCATTATCATCTCTCATTAGATAGTAATCTCCTGGGGGCAGGAACAATATATTTACTAGTATTGTAAATGTCTAGAACAGCATTCAACACACAGGGAAGGTCCTCACTATGTTCAAATGGTGACTATGCTGATGGTAAAGGAATAACACATTTGTGAATCCAACAGGGAGTGTACTTCATTCAAATAAAATGTATTTCCTCGGTTCAGGACAATTTTTCAGTTGGAAAAAAAAACAGCCCAGAGAGCCTCCAGATTGGAACTACCTGGCCCACAACACTCCCCCCCCCCCCCGCCCACCACCACCTCACCCTGCCCAAACACACACACACATCCTCCTTTCTTCCCCACCAGGTCTTCCTCAGTCTTCAGTTTCCAGTTTCCAATGTTGCAGTTTTACAGACTCATCACCAGTATTGCCTTCAGACTCTCTGATGGTTGTCCAGTAAAATACAGGGGATCTTGTAGATTAAGATTCTTGTGAGCAGGGATCAGGTCAACCAACTCTGTTGTACTGTACTTTCCCAAGTGCTAAGCAGAATGATCTGTACATAGTGAATGCTAAGTAATACCATTGACTGATTGATCTGCTATATTTCCCTGAAAATGACCATAAACAAAATCAAGGGTATTAGGGAGAGAGTTCATTCTATTAACTCTTCTTAGAACAAAAACTTGATTTCAAATCTTACACCTTACCTCCACCTGGATTAATGATAGGATTTAGGTGAATTAATTATATTGTTAGTCCTATTTAACCTAATATTCAAAAGAGTGCAGTTGGGCACTACTCACCTCAAATTTGTCTTCAAATTTTATGTCCTCAGGTTTTGTTGATGCTTCTATTTGAACACATTTCCTTGTCGGGAATTCCCACATCTTTCTTTGAAGAAGTGGCCTCACTATTTCCCTTCAATTTAAGATGTATTGGCACTGTTGTGAGGATAATGAAGAAAGAGGGAGAATGGAGAATGGAGTGCAGAAATACAATTTTGCAGTGAACATACTATTGCCTAGGCCCTGTCCCTAAATTGCATGTGGCTAGCAGTAATTTGTTGGAGTAAGAAGGGATCAGGATGACAGGGTACTAAAATATATAAAGGAGATTACCAGGGCAGCACAGCTTACCAACATCATCATCTCAACAGCATTTACTGAGCACCTGTTGGGAAAGAGCCCTCTACTAGAAAGCAGCGACCAAGAAATTAGTACACATATTTTGCCCTCAAGGAGCTTATATTTGCAATGCATCATATCAAAATTCAGCATGCAGAACATTAGTAAAGTTGGGTACAAAGGGACATTCATTGGGCCATTTCCTACAAAGTGTGTGGGGAATTTTCCTGTCAATCTTCTGGGTATGTGACCCATTTTCAGTTGTTGGCACTTGTCAAAAGGAGGGCAAGCAGGCAACTATCTACCGTAAAGCTGTTCTCTCTTTTCATTTCACAACCCCCAAAGCAATTGGAAAAGATACATTTCTCTTTCAGTTCAGAGATGTGAATGAGAAGTCCACCGAAAATTAAATCTGAAGAAATGTTTCAATCTTCTTCTTCACCATCACTTTATTTCAAAGCCTCCTTTTGTTGGAAACAACATTTCTGTTATCACTACACCTTTACCAGGCAAATTCTCAGGGGAAATAATTCAATTTATGTAAGCCACCTTCATTTTGAAGTCTCTTGTGATTTAAAGCCACAGCACAAGTAATTCAATTTAATAGAAACTATGGCTTCTAAACAAAGACCCATAATACATCATTTGTTTTGTACCTTTATCTGAAAAGTACATGTCTATGCTGAGCGATTTGAAAATTAATTTCACTTTCACCAGGAGGTCTTCCTCCTTAGCAGATGTGGAACAGAATACTTTCCTGATTCCTTATGTAGTTGAACTGAATTGCCTGATAATTATGCCCCTGGCAATTTGCAGCATTATGATAAAGAATCTCTGATGAATTAATCTGGTTAAATCCTGGCCTCTGAAGGTAGTGGGAATTTTTTGCACATGATTAGAGACATAACTTGCCTTCAGTCTACTTTCCAGTCATTTAATACTGGTTGAATGATTTTATTGGGTATTGATGTCAATCTCATAAGAGGCCTTCCTCTAATTCATTTAGAGATTGGTGCTGAATTTAGTTTTTGACATTCTTCTGGCATACTCTCAGAATTCCAGGGGCGATTTTTTTTTATTTGGCATTTGTTAAGTGCTTACTATGTGCCAGGGACATAGGGTACTAAGCACTGGGGTAGACAGGAGATAATAGGGTTAGACACAATCTCTGTCTCTGACATATGAGACTCACAGTCTTAATCCCCATTTTACAGATGAGGTAATTGAAGCATAGAGAAGTTAAGTAATTTGCCCGAATTCACCCAGCAGACAAGTGGTGGATCTGGGAATAGAACCCAGGTCCTTATGACTTCCAGCCCTGTGTTCTATCCACGAGGCCACGTTGCTTCTGGTGCCCAGTTTCCTTTTCCTTTCTGTTAAACCTTCATCAGTTTTTTTGATTTCCTTGTACTGTCCATTGGACTGTGCTCCCACAGCTAGAGAATTAGATAACTTTTGAAATAAGGAATTAAGTCTAGGAATACATCTTTACATACTCCCTTGTGAATTTTCCATGTTAGACACACATTGAAAAATACAAATGTAATACTACATCTGATGGATAAAATCATATAATCTTAGAGTCAAAAGGGCCACAAGAGGCGAGTCTCCTTTGTTGTAATCAACACTTGTTTTATTCACTCAATCTGAATGATAGAAGAGCCATGACAAACATAAGACCAGTAGGGACCCCTGCCCAGCCCTAATATACAAGGGTCCTGGGCCCTTTAGAAAAGACCCGAGACTGCAGAAAGTCATCTGCCAAAGAGAGAGTCCATGGTCCAGTTATTCCCAGATTAGTCAGTGCATTTTCTCTTCATTGATTTTCCTCTTCTTTTTATTCAGACTAACTCTTTTTCTAGTTATGATGCAGTTAGTTTTATTTACATTAATGTCTGTCTCCCCCTGTAAAATTTAAGCTCCTTGTGGGCAAGGATGTTTTTAACAACTCTGTTTTATTGCACTATCCCAAGCATTTAGTACAGTGCTCTGCACAAAGTAATAGCTTAATAAATACTATCAGTTGATTAGTTAGATGGTTGCTTCATCCTCTGATTATTAAGTGTTCTTCTTATTCCCCTAATGCTGCAGTATACTCTATATCTCTGGATATCTCAAACAACTTTCATGCCTTCTGTAACACACCATGTGCTCCTGCTTCTATAATTTTCTTCTCAGAAAATCCATCTACCCCCAGACCCTCATCATACTGTCCAAAGGAGAGATCATTAGAATCCTAAGATATGCAGTGGATCGAATCTTAATAGGGTCTCTTCTTTATGGCATAGTAATGAATCATCTAGAATTCAACATCAAATGGTCAAGCTTTGGTTTATCAACTCAATAATGTAAAATTGTTGCCCTAACCCACTGTTGCCTCTAATAATAATAATGATGTTTGTTAAATGCTTACTATATGTCCAGCACTGTTCTAGGCCCTGGGGAAAATCTGAGATAATCAGTTCAGACACAGTCCCTGTCCCACAAAGAGCTTACAGTTTAAGTAGGAGGGAGAACAGTACTGAATCCCCATTTTTCAGATGAAGGGACCAAGATACAGAGAAGTCAACTGACTAAGCCAAGGTCACATGGCAGGTACATGAAGGAAGTGGCATTAGAACCCAGGTCCTCTGACTCCCAGTCCCATGTTATTTCCACTAGTCCATGCTGCTCCCCTAAAGCACATGATAGAGCAACTACTCTAGAGGAGGACAGATAGAACCAGGTTCGTCAGTTAGAGTCTGCACTTGCGTGGTAAATCTATAAACAATTCAGCCAAACAGCCTCTCAAGTTTACCAAGTGCAAAAGAGACTGTCCTCTTCAGGAAATATTCTACTGGAACAGAGGCTGAGTCCTGCTATACCTGTGTTAGTGATTTGTCGGATGGTCACTGTGTTCAGACATATACAGTCATATTTATGTTCACAACCTCAGTACTAAAGGGTTTTTTTGTGTTGGAAAATAGAATTAAAATTTATCCACAATTGAATTTGGACTTTGAATTTTATAATTTTTTTGTTTCCTTCTCCTTTGTGTACTGTCTTTTGGACTGGGTTTGTTGTCAGCAGGGACCATGTCTACCAACTCTCTTATATTGTACTTTCCTGAGACCTTAGTATAATGCTTTGCCCACAGTAGGCACTCAGTAAATGCAATTAATTAATTGTTTGATGCTCAACTTTTGCTGCACATTTATAAGAAAATTGTACTCTGTTGAGATTCTGTTTCCTTCCTTTTTCCAGTTTCCATTTCTATCTTAGCAATTTTTCCTTCCTTGGGTCTTTTAGTAATGATGAAGTTAGTCATATTCTGAACTGTGAAGTGAGTGTAAGCTTAGGTACAAAGGGCTGAGTGTGTCAGTCATTTCAGGCTCAAAAATAAGTAATATATGTGTGTTTTGCAATATTTTCCCTGGTAAACCCCAGAGCAGAATTTACAGTCTCTTCAAAATATAGAAGAACCCAGTTTATTTAATTCTTAAACACAAATGTATTTGATGTATCCACTGACAGGGCTTGGGCTCTTTCCTATTGTTCTGGTCATTTGTTCCCTTGTGTATTTTACTTATAATTCTCTCTATTTCTTATCTCTCATTTTAATATAAAGCATTGCAATTATAGGGGAAGATAATAACATTTCTAATGGAATGTTACTAATTTAACTGCAATATTATTAAGAAGAGATGGATGTAATTTGCGATGAACATCCAAACTGAAACTATACCACCTGATGAAAATCAGCAGAAGTACCTGGAAGCATCTATTTTTGAAACTGTTAGAAGGTAAATTTAATATTCAACCAATGAATCTTGAGTCTGAAATAGTCCATCATGAGGACAAACTCTCCCCAGTTTCTCTGCCCTTGAGTACAGGTCATTTATTCCTATGACTCAACAAGGGAAGCTATGTGGCCTAGCAGAGCAGGGCCTGGGAGTCAGAGGACCTGGGTTCTAATCCTGACTCTGCCTGTGTCTGCTGTGTCACCTTGGGCAAGTCACTTCACTTTATGCCTGAGTTTCCTCAGTAAAATAGAGATGAACTACTTATTCTCTTTCCTTATTCAAACTGTGAGCCCTGGGTTATGCCCAGTCTTTCATTAATTAATTCATTCATTCAATCACATTTATTGAGCACTTACTGTGTGCAAAGCACTGTACTAAGTTCTTGGGAAAGTACAATACAACAACAAATACACACATCCCCTTCCCACAATGAGCTCACAGTCTAGAGCGGGAGATGGGTATTAATATACACAAATAAATAAGTGAATTACAGATATATACATATGTGCTGTGGGGATGAGAAGGAGGATGAATAAAGGGAGTAAGTCAGGATAACACAGAAGGAAGTAGGAGAAAAAGGAGAGGAGGATTTAGGTAAGGCTATTTGGAGGAGATGTGCCTTCAATAAGGCTTTGAAGTGGGGCAGAGACCTGATTAACTTGTATCTGCCCCAGCACTTAGTACAGTGCTTGGCACATAGTAAGTGCTTAACAAATATCATTAAAAACAAACAAACAAAAAAACCAAAAACTCCCCTTAGATCTCTCAGCAGTGCCATCTATAAACTGAAGTTCTTCATTAATCCCCAGAACGGGAAGGATGTGTTAAATTGGAATGAAGTTTGCTTCACCTTTTTCCCCTAATATACCCTAGAGAAAGAACTTCTAATGAACTGGTAGCCCTATCTTCAAACCTTACTGAATTCTGAAGCAGGAAACTGAATTTGCCACAGAATCCCACCAGAGTCAATCAAGGTTGTGGGACTTTATTTTAAAATGGTATTTAAGAACTTAACATATGCAAGCTTGGGGATAAATACAAATTAATCACATCAGATACAGTGCCCACATAGCGTTCACAGTCTGAGTGGGAGGGAGAGCAGTATTTAATTCCCATTTTACAGTTCACAGAGACGTTAAGTGACTTGTCCAAGGGTACACAGCAGATAGGTGACAAAATTGGGATTAGAACCCAGGTCCTATGACTCCCACCTCCTCGCTCTTTCCCCTAGGCAACACTGTTTCCCGGACTATACACTTCATAACTAACCAAATGAAGAATCAATGCACCTCATACTTTCAATCATTCATATTTATTGGGTGCTTATTGTTTGCAGAGCACTGTACTAAGAGCTTGGAGGAGTACAATATAAGAATTGATAGCCAGGTTTCCCGCCTACAGTGAGCTCACAGTCTAGAGGGGGAGAGAAAGACTTGCTTTCCCTCTTTCCATGTATGGATGGAGCTACTCCGCATGGGCCACTCTACTTGGGATTAGCCTGTCCCACAGCCACAAAATGGGGTGTTTGGGATATCAATTTTTCTTCTCCTACAAGGTGACACAAAGTGAACTCTTTCACAGGCAAGTTTTGCTAACTTGAAGTTAACTTTTTGAAGTTAAGCTTTACTAACTTTAAGTTTTGCAAGGTGTGCTAACTTGAAATGCAGACTCCTGATAGCCAGTTAGGCTCTTCATCAGCACAGGTAGTATGATTTTATTCTCCTCTTCATAGAGGAGAGCATAGCTCAGTCCTTCTCATGCTTAGAGGGGTAAAAAAGTCAATCCCCCTCTATCAACCTATAGTATGCATTATGTGTTTTCTGTGGAGCAAACACCCTGCCCACGAGGAGCTTACAGAATCAAGTCCATATTATGAGGAACAGAATGCCTAGATACTTTTTAACATTTAGAGACTAAGTATTGAACGTTGTTAACTTCCCAATCCCCCCTGAAACAGGAAGTTGATTTCCTGTATTTTAGGTTTTAGCTGAACATGTTCTTAAGCTGATCACAACAAACTAAGTAGTGTAACCTAGTGGAAAGAGCGTGGGCCTAGGAGTCAGAGGAACTGGGTTCTAATGCTGACCCCATTACTTGTCTGCTGTGTGACCATGGGTAAGTCACTTAATTTCTCTATACCTCAATTATCTCATCTATAAAATGGGGATTAAGACTGTGAGCTCTATATGGGACAAGGACATTTTCCAATCTAATTATCTTGTATCTACCCCAGGGCTTATTACAGTGCCAGGCACATAAGTGCTCAAGTATCATTGAAACAAAAGCAAGCAAAAAAGCAAATGATGGGGAAATATTTTTAAGGTAATGTATTCTCTAGTTGTTGAGGGTCACTGAGTTGGATTAAGCTCAGTGGTACTGTAGAATCATAAATTAAACTGGTTTCATTATGGTTTGGTGCACTTTTCTCTACAAGACATTATTCAGGCAAAATCCTCCAAGATGACATGACAGATCCACACATGTTAATGGCTAATGTTTGACTTTCTCTTAGTTAGAATTATTCAGTCACCCAATCTTCTGAGCAGGGGATGGTACTGAGGAACAGGGAAGCAGTACTTGCCATGAAAAATAATGAAACTGTGGTTGAAGGAACCCAGCCTGGCCTCAAGATTGGGTGTGGGTGAACCTGGAGCTAACCCTTAAGCTAGGGGGGACCATAGTCTGGGCCACCACAGCCAAGTGTCTCCCAGCTCCTCGGGAAGGTTTGTGGTGCTCAACGTCCATCTCCCCATATGACAGTCCAGAGGTGGGGGGCAGGGGCAGAGGGAGGGAGAGCTCACAGAGAGCAGCCAGTGCTACTGCCACTGCAGCTCCTGGGCTCTATGGGTGAATAGAGATGCGTGCACAGAATAAGAAGGAGGGGAATACTTTAACCCTTCCTTAAATGCAAAAGAGGCTCCAACTAAAGTGGTTCTGGGTTAGCTCTTGGGGATGGTTCATGTTGACTGAGCTCAAGAGAGCCAAGAGCTGCCTATGCTTCCACCACATCTGTGACTGAACTGAGTTGCATACGCAAAGGTGTGGCTGGGAAGGTCCTTTTCCCTCCCCTTGAAGCTGGAAAGTAGCACATACCAAAAATGGAAAGGCCCTGTGAGAAGCTTCATGTTTTCTTTTTATTTTAAAATAAATGAAAATCATTTCCCTGGGGCTAGCTATGGTGCCAGGTGGGAGGGCATTGGTGATCCCATGAGCAGGGAGCATTAGGGCTGGGTGTCAGGTCATGTCATATGACTGTCCAGGGAAAGTTGCACTATATGCTAACAGTGAGCTGGATTGTGTCATATGACTAGGAGGGAAAGGCAGTGCCATGATGGACAGTAGTTCAACCCCTTAGCCTCAGGATTGGTAGAATTGATAGGTTGTCCATACACCAAACAAATGCCTCTTTATGCAAATTGCACACTCATAGAGCCAAATATATTTGTGATTGGAACAATCGTCTGAATCCTTTTAAATTACATTGAGCTGGACAAATACCTTTGGATTCTTAGTTATTGTCAGTGTCACAACATCCTGCATTATTCAGAATATCACTTCCATCAGTCAGTCTCTCCTTTGCTGTCAGCTGCAAATAAAGGTTTGTTTCGCTTAGGGAAAAAGCAGCATATGAAAAGGGGGAAAATGTCATGAGAAGTTAAATGATGTAGAATAAAATTCCTAGAGGAAAACTATATGTGACTCTGAATCCTCCTGTGGTGTATGAAATGAGAAAGGAAGGAAGAAGGGAAACCACTTTTAAGAAAACTATGGTGAGGATATTTATTGGCTGGCTATTCTACAGGTAAAAATGAAATGTCGCTAATGCTTGACCACCTCAGCCAAAGGAAGAATGTGTGTGGAACTCTTCTAAGCTTTAAGCTCCTTGTTGGCATGGATCTGTCTACCAACTCCATTGCAGCGTACTCTCCCATGTGCTTAGTACATTGCTTTGCACACAGTAAGCACTCAGCAAATATGGTTGATATGCTAAATCCATATTATTCATACTTGGTCTTTTGAAATTAAGAGAAAACCTAGTTCTGATAAATAAAAAATAAAGTCAGCTATAAATAACTATATACAAATGGCAATTTTCATCACATAAAATTTCCTCTTTCTTATTTTCTCCTTCATTACTAGCAGAGTACATTTTGTTATCTGAAATGCCCACAGATGGAATTTCATTCCCATTCATAGACTGTGGCTACTTATGACAACTCTCATGGCAGTTTTTTTTAAAAAAGCCCCAGAATCTATCTGTGATGTAGTAGTGCAAACAATATTGGATTTGCCAATGATATTAATGATGGACTTGCTCATGACACTTGTCAGCTGTTTAATCTTGGATAAGTCAATTACCTTCTCTAAGCTTCAGTTACCTTATCTGTAAAATAGAGATTAAGACTGTGAACCACATGTGGGACATGGACTCTGTCCAACCTGCTTATCTTGTACCTTCCCTAGCACTTAGTGTAGTGCCTGGCATATTATTAAAAAAAAAGTATTTGCAGTAAGGTTCTGTGGCTCTATACAGTATGGCAGGCCTGTAAACAGTAGGTTGAAATCATGCAGCTAGAGAGGTGTGGGTGTCATCTTGAGTCCTCACTGAAGCTTCTCACTTGGCCAGGAGTAGTTCCTCTTAGCCTTCCTGGCCTGGGCAACATGGAGATCTTGGTGCACCCCTCATTCTGCCTCTAGTCTCCTTGGACTCTACCAACTTCCCTGAGGCTATCCAGTGGAGCAACCCATCAGAACTGAAAATTTTTCAACTTTATGAACCTCAGAAATGACCCCAAACAACTTCTTTCCTGTCAAGTTAGTGCTGCTTCCCCATAAATAAACACAGAACTGCCCTGCCCTTCCCCTCACAATTTGAACTTTTCTAATTTTGGCCCTGTTCTACTAGTAAGTAGGTTCTCATTCAAAGAGAAATGCTATAACTTTGTGACTTTACATAAAATGTCAGAACAGGTGAAGTTCTAAGGCAAGAAATGAAAACCCTTACCTGGCCCAGTTGTACTCTTCCAGGAAGGTTTTGCTTGTTTGAATTATAAATACAATTAAACTAATGGATGGTGAATGCCCAGTAAAAACCAAACAGACCACATACATCCTGTGGAGAAATCTACAAGGAGAAAAGCAAATGCCCTAAAGGTTTGAAAGGATATGCATTTTATAGTCTAACTGCAAGCAGATGCAGGCAAAAGAAGATGCTTCAGAATGCTGAAAGCCAATGAAAAACGAACCGTTACTCCATCCTAATCCTCCTCGACCTTTTTAATGCCTGTGACACTGTTGGCCAGCCCCTTCTGAAAACATTTTCTAACCTTGGTTTCACTGACACTATAGCCTGCCCACTTTGCTTCCTCTCTGACTACTCCTTCTCAGTCTCATTTGCAGGCTCCTTCTCTGCCTCCCACCACCTGACTGTTTGAGTTCCTCAAAGCTCAGTTCATGCTCCTCTTCTACTTTTCATGTACAACCACTCCCTTGGAGAATGCATTCACTTCTGTGGTTTCAACTACCATCTCTATATGGTTGATTCCAAGATCTCTCTCTCCAGATCTGAATTTCTTCATGCCTTCAAGACAACTCTAGAAGGATGTCCTGCCAACTTCTCAGAAACAAAACTCTTCATCTTCCACACCAACTCTGTCCCCACCTTGACTTTCCCATCACTGTAGACACCTCCATCCTCCCTGTTTCATAAGCTTATAACCTTGGCATTAGCCTCAACTCATCTCTCTAATTCAACCTACACATTTAATGAGCATGAAATCCTGTCTGTTCTATCTTCACAGCCAACTCTGAAATCTACCTTTCCCTTTATATCCAAACTGTCTCCACTCTGATCCAAGCATTCATTTCCCATCTTGACCACTATGTCAGCCTCCTCACTGATCTTCCTGTTTCTTTCCCTCCCATCTCCAGGCCATACTTCATTCTGCGCCCAGATCATTTTTCTGAAAAACAAAAAACATTCCTCAAAAACCTCCAATGGTTGTCCATCCACCTCCACATCCAACCTTTCCTCCTTACCATTGGCTTTAAGGCAATCAATCAGCTCTCTCCCTCCTAAATTACCTTACTTTTCCGGGCTGATTCATTCAATTGTATTTATTGAGCCCTTACTCTATGCAGAGCATTGTACTCTACTACAACCCAGCCCACACACAACACTCATCTAACACCATTCATTCATTCATTCAATAGTATTTATTGAGCGCTTACTATGTGCAGGGCACTGTACTAAGTGCTTGGAATGAACAAGTTGGCAACAGATAGAGACAGTCCCTGCCGTTTGATGGGCTTACAGTCTAATCAGGAGCCTATTCCCTATATTCTTCATCTTGTCTATTCTGCCAATGACCTCTTGCCCCTTTTCTCCCTCATGCTTGGTACTCCTTCCCTCTGTATTTTCAGTAGACCACCACTGTCCTCATATTCAAAATCCTATTAAAACCATATGTCCTCCAGGAGACCTTCTCAAACTAAGGGTTCTCTTTCCTCTTTCCGCCCTCCCCTTTGAGTTAAATATGGACTTGGCTGTGTACCCCTTAACCACTTTGATATTCACCACAGTCCCACAATGTTTATGCAAATATTCTTATATCCAATTATTTTCCATGTTCTTAATATACTTTAATATCTTTCTCCCCCATTAGATTATAAAGTCCTTCTGGACAGAAACCGCATCTACCAACTCTATTGTGTTGTACTTTTCCAACTGCTTAGTACAGATCTCTGCACACTATAAATGTTTGATAAATGCCACTGATTGATTGAAATGTATTTGCAAATGTCTATGGCTGGTAATTTTTTTTTACACCAATTGTTCCTGCTGCTTTAATAGAATGAATTGGTGTCATATCTGTTAGAGGGGTTGACCATTTTATCCCTAGGACTGAGCAAATTTTGCCTAGTGGTTAGAGCGCTATCTTAGGAGTCAGAAGAACATGGGTTATAATCTTGGCTCCAATACGTGCCTGCTATGTGACCTTGGGCAAGTCACTTTGCTTCTCTCATCTTTAAAAAAAAAAAGGAGGTTAAGACTGTGAGCCCAGTGTGGGAGAGGGACTGGGTAAAACCCAATTATCTTGTGTATACCTCAGAGCTTAGTATAGTGCCTGGTACATAGTAAGCGTTCAAGTACCACAATTATTATTTCCCTCAGAACTATGAAATAGGTAGCCATGTTCCCTCCCAAGAAATTTAAATCTTTTATGCAGAAAGTTGTTCACCTGCAACCCAAGGTCCCTAACAGTGTTTTGGGGTGAATAGCTGGGGGCTGAGAAAATGGATATTTACATTTCCTCCCTTCAACATCTCCTATCTACTGCTGGCTAGCTGAAGGGACTTCAAATCCTCAAAAATTGATCTAGTATAGTATTTTAGAATAAGTAAGTGCATTTTGGAAATATTTGAAGACAAAGGGACAAAGCAAAGAGAAACAAAACCTGCCCACAATAAATTTATAGTCCATCAGGATAAAAACTAAATACAGGAAGGGAGAAGCACAGAATTGAGAAATATGCATTTGAGTGCTACAGGAGATGTGGGGGTGAGAACCCAATTGCTTAAGTGATCATTTTCTTTCCATTAACCTTCACCAACCTATTAGCAAAATAATTGACAATCTATATTTTTTTAACATATTTTATAATCATTCTGCCGATGCATATTTAGTTAATTGTATGTAAGACATACATTTTATGAAGGCAGAGACTTTCTCCTCTATCACCTACCTGAAGGGCTTAGTACAGGCCTCTATCCCTGTGGTTGCTTTGTTAAGCATCTCTTACAATTGGGAATGTGCAGAGCAATGTTACAACTCCACCATGCCTAGGTAGTGGGTGAGGAGAGGTCATGGTTTCCCCATTTTAACTTAAAATTGCTTTTCAGAGCAACTGATGGAGCAAGGCCCCAAGGGGAAACTTAAAACTCTGTAAAAACAAATAAACAAATGAAAACCATGTAAAGTCACACCTCCTTCCCTCTCCTACCTCCCAGGGACAAAGGAGGTTAATTGGCCACTTCCCAAGGATCATATGTTTGCCACCCCATCAATAAATGCTGCTTTAATACAAAATGGAATTGATGAAATGGAAGCAACATTCCCATGTGACCTGGAAATACTAATTGTAAATAATTTCCTTAAGGCTTTGCTTTTAGCCATAATGCTTTCAAAGATTTAGCTGTAAGTCATCAGAGGTAAAAGCAAAAAGGTCAATTTTTTTTCCCCCAGAATCAATGTTTTTCAGTGGTTGAGTCTACACAAGGAAAGTGTATTACACAGGCTCTGAATGCTCTTTCAAATACAGATCTGTTCAGACAAAATCTATAGGCTGAAATTGATGATGATAATGACAGTGATGAAATCTTTCACCGAGGACAAAAGATAACTCAGTCCTGAGGGTCTCTGAATGGAGTATTTAATTAATGGTTTGTGCAGCATCTCTTACAATCCCTTTGTCTCTGCCATCATGTTCTCACTGGGGTTTGGAGTCCCACGGACATGGATTCAGGAAAGGCTGTGGCACATGAGGAAGTGTACATGAGGGTTTTGGCATGCAGGTCCCATATAATCAAACAACCAATCAGTGATATTTATTGAGTGCTTACTGTGTGTACAGCACTGATACTAAATGCTTGGGAAGGTAAAATGCAGCAGAGTTGGTAGAGATGTTCCCTGCCTGCAATGAGCTTACATTCTAGAGAGGAAGAAAGACATATAAATAATTTAGAATATATAATTTTAAGTAACTGTGACAACACTTAAAAATGCACCAACTTTTATTTTAACCCTCTCAATAGCATTTATTGAGCAATTAATAGATTTTGAACACTGTATAGGAGTTTGGGAGAGTACAGTACAATAGAGTTGGTAGACATGATCCCTGTCCTCAAGGAGCTTATAGTCTACAGGGAAAAACAGACATTCAATTACACATTTCTTGCTAGGCAGAGTCATTCATTCAATAGTATTTATTGAGAGCTTACTATGTGCAGAGCAGTGTTATTCAGTCTCTTCAACAGTCTTAAACAAACTTCTTTAACATTCAGGCTGAGTGCATGACAATGCCAAAGATTGTTACTAGGCCAGCTAAAAGAATTCCTAAGTAATACTATGCCACAGCACTTTGGGAAATAGCACAGTACTCAAATGAAGAGATCTGCAAGGATTGAACCAATTCCTCCCTTACTAGCAGGTCTGGAGGAAAGTTGGAGCTTGCAGTACCTCCACACCAAAGTAAGAGAAAGTCACACAGCAGCTGTAATGAGGGGGTGCATGGGAAGACAGCAAGGTGACGGCCTGTCTCTCCTCTCTCCATCTACAAAGCATGTTTATCACTGCCCACACCCACTTCTAACCTTCTTAGTAACACCAGCCCATGTGGGACACGGACTGTGTCCAATCTGATTATCTTGTAACTACCCCAGTGCATAGTACAGTGCTTGGCACATAGTAAGTGCTTAAATACCATTAAAAAATTCCTGTGTGTTCTACTTAGATTTTTTTTTTTACTCTGGACACTGCCTACTAGCATGCATAGTAGGCCACTTGAAATAACCCTGGAAGATCTGAGGTAGACGAGAGTCTCTCTACTCCACTTTCTGAGTCTGCACAGGTCAGTAATATTATACTTCTTTTACCATTAGGCTCTAAAAAATCAGAGCAGAGTTTTTTTTTTATTCTTACTTATTTCTCTGAGAGTTAAGGTCATAGTTTTTTCACTGTTTACTCGCTTTTTTCTGAAAACAATTTTTACAGTACGGCATTAAAAGTAGAATAGGTACAGACTAGGCTTTTATCTGATCCGACTGATTTGTATCTATTGTATCAAGTACTTATAAATGCTTAATAAAAATACCATTGATAATAATAATAAGGTTGGTATTTGTTAAGCGCTTACTATGTGCAGAGCACTGTTCTAAGTGCTGGGGTGATACAGGGTAATCAGGTTGTCTCACATAAGGCTCACAGTCACACCCCCATTTTACAGATGAGGTAACTGAAGCACAGAGAAGTTAAGGGACTTGCCCACACTCACACAACTGACAAGTGGTAGAGCTGGATTCGAACCCATGACCTCTGACTCCCAAGACCATGCTCTTTCATAACTGTGGTATTTAAGTACTTACTGTGTGCCAGGCATTGTGCTAAACACTGGAGTGGATACAAGCAAATCCGGTTGGGCAGATGAGGGAACTGAGGCCCAGAGAAGTAAAATAACTTGCCCAAGTTCTCACAGCAGACAGGTGGCAGAGCCTAGAATAAAACCCATGATATTCTGACTCCCAAGCTCTTGCTCTATCCCTCATCTGTAAAATGGGGATTAAGACTGTGAGCCCCAAGTGGGAGCAGGGAGCAGGGATTTGAATTCACAACCAGCGTGGCTCAGTGGAAAGAGCACAGGCTTTGGAGTCAGGGCTCATGAGTTCGAATCCCAGCTTTGCCACTTGTCAGCTGTGTGACTGTGGGCAAGTCACTTAACTTCTCTGTGCCTCAGTTCCCTCATCTGTAAAATGGGGATTAAGACTGTGAGCCCCATGTGGTACAACCTGATTCGCCTGTGTCTACCCCAGCACTTAGAACAGTGCTCGGCACATAGTAAGTGCTTAACAAATACCAAATACCAAACCTCTGACTCCCCAGTCCGTGTGCTTTCCACTAAGCCACACTACTTCTGATTGATTGATTGAGTGATAATGGTATGGGGGATCTGTAGGGTCTTCAAGGCTTATTCCAAGGTGAGAATGAATCTGATTGGGGCATCTCTGGTGGACTCACAAACTGAGGGAAGACAAACCCTTTGAAGATTCCCCAAAATTCGAGGAGGGTTTGTGTGAATTCAGATTTCTAGCCAAAACTTTGTGTGCCAATATGTATGTTTGTGTGTGCTTGTGTGCGTACATGAGCACACTCCCCCCCCCCCCATACCTCCTATTTAGTATTTGTTGCCCAGAAGCACCACTGTTGTATAGAGGAAAGCAAACTGCTCAGAGAATCTGTAGATTTAGTTTCTAATTCTGATTCCTCCTGTTGGGGCTCTGCCATCGATGGTGAAGGTTTGTGACCAAAGATCCACCTAGAGTCTTCCTCAGGGTGTGGGGTTCAGAAGGAACCCTGAGAAAATGCTGGATAATGCATTCATTCATTCAATAGTATTTATTGAGCACTTACTATGTGCAGAGCACTGTACTAAGTGCTTGGAATGTACAATTCGGCAACAGATAGAGACAATCCCTACCCAGTGATGGGCTCACACTCTAATCGGGGGAGACAGACGGACAAAAACAAGACAACATAATCAGACATAATCACGATAAATAGAATCAAGGGGATGTACACCTTATTAACAAAATAAATAGAGTAATAAAAATATATACAAATGAGCACAGTGCTGAGAGGAGGGGAAGGGAGGGGGGAGGAGGAAAGGGAAAGGGGGTTTAGCTGAGGGGAGGTGATGGGGGGAAGGGGGAGGAAGCAGAGGGCGGAGGGGAAGCAGAGACAGAGCAGAGGGAAAAGGGGAAGCTCAGTCTGGATGGCCCCTTGGAGGAGGTGAGCTCTCAGTAGGGTTTTGAAGTGGGGAAGAGAGTTAGTTTGGCGGAGGTGAGGAGGGAGGCCATTCCAGGACAGCGGTAGGACGTGGGACAGAGGTGGATGGTGGGATAGACATGAATAGGGGATGGTAAGGAGGTGAGCAGCAGAGTAGCGGAGCGTGTGGGGTGGGCAGTAAAAAGAAAGGAGGTGAGGTAGGAGGGAGCAAGGTGATGGAGAGCCTTGAAGCCCAGAGTGAGGAGTATTTGTTTCATGCTCAAGTTGATAGGCAACTGGAGATTTTTAAGGAGGGGAGTGACATGCCCAGAGCGTTTCTGCAGGAAGATGATCCAAACAGCAGAATGAAGAATAGACTGGAGTGGGGAGAGACAGGAGGAAGGAAGATCAGAGAGAAGGCTGACACAATAATCCAGCCGGGATATTATGAGAGCTTGTACCAATATGATAGCCATTTGGATGGAGAGGAAAGGGCGGGTCTTGGAGATATTGTAAACGTGAGAACAGCAGGGGTTGGTGACAGATTGGATGTGTGGGGTGATAGAGAGAGCTGAGTCAAGGACGACACCAAGGTTGCCGGCTTGAGAGATGGGAAGGATGGTCATACTGTCCACAGTGACAGGGAACTCATGAAGAGGACAGGGTTTGAGAAGGAAAATAAGGAACTCAGTTTTGGACATGCTGAGTTTTAGGAGGCGAGCAGATATCCAGGTGGAGATGTCCTGGAGGCAGGAGGAGATATGAGCCTGAAGGGAGGGGGAGAGAACAGGGGAGGAGACTTAGATTTGGGTGTTATCTGCATAGAGATGATAGTTGAAGCCATGGGAACGAATGAGTTCACCAAGGGATTGAGTATAGATGGAGAACAGAAGAGAGCCAAGAACTGACCCTTGAGGAACCCCTACAGTTAGAGGATGGGAGGGGGAAGAGGAGCCTGCAAAGGAGACCAAGAATGAATGACCAGAAAGATAAGAGGAGAACCAGGAGAGGACGGAGTCCGTGAAGCCAAGATGAGATAAGGTGTGGAGGAGAAGGGGATGGTCTACAGCATCAAAGGCAGCTGAGAGATCGAGGAGGATTAGGATAGAGTAGGAGCCATTGGATTTGTCAAGAGGAGGGCATGGGTGACCTTTGAGAGGTCTTGGTAGAGTGGAGGGGACGGAAGCCACATTGGAGGGGGTCCAGGAGAGAGTTGGAATTGAGGAATTCTAGGCAGCAAGTGTAGACGACTTGTTCTAGGTGTTTGGGAAGGAAGGGTAGGAGGGAGATATGGCGATAACTAGAAGGCGAAGTGAGGTTGAGAGAGTGTTTTTTTAGGATGGGGGAGACATGGGCATGTTTGAAGGCAGAGGGGAAGAAGCCATAGGAAAGTGAGCGGTTAAAGATAGAAGTTAAGGAGGGGAGGAGGGAAGGGGCGATGGTTTTTATAAGGTGAGCAGGAATGAAGCCCGAAGCACAGGTGGAGGGGGTGGCTCTTGCTAGGAGGGAGGAGATCTCCTCGGAGGATACTGCAGGGAAGGATGGGAAAGTAGGGGAGAGGGTTGGGAGAGAGAAGCAGAAGGGGGAGGGGTGACTTTGGGGAGCTCAGACCTGATTGTGTTAATTTTTGTGATGAAGTAGGTGGCCAGGTGGTTGGGGGTGAGGGATGGAGGAGGGGGAGGAACAGAGGGCCTGAGGAGAGAATTAAACATCTGGAACAATTGGCGAGGGTGATGGACATGGGAGTCAATGAGGGAAGAAAAGTAGCTTTGCCTGGTGGAGGAGAGGGCAGAGTTAAGGCAGGAAAGGATAAATTTGAAATGGTTAAGTTTGGCTTGGTGTTTGGACCTTTTCCAGCAGCGCTCAGCTAGAGCATAAGAGCAAAGGAGGTGGACAGAGACAGAGATCCAGGGCTGCGGGTTAGTGGACCGAGAGCAGTGGAGGGAAGGGGGGGTGAGTGAGTTGAGATGAGTAGAGAGGGTGGAGTTGAAAGTGGTAACCTGATCATCGAGAGTGGGAAGAGAGGATAGGGAGGCAAGGTGGGGAGAGATGCTTTTGGAGAGATGGATGGGATCAAGAGAGCTGAGGTCTCTTTGTGGGAGTAATACAGATTTTCAGGGGGAGAGAGTGTGAGAGAGGAGGCAGGTGAGAAGGTATTGGTCCGAGAGAGGGATTTCAGTGTTGGTGAGGGAGGAGATAGTGCAGCGATAGGAGATGATGAGATCGAGGTGATGTTACCGAGGCAACTACTAGTTTGCCCATCGCAATGTGGCATACAGCACAAGCATTAGGTTACAATCATCTCAGCCTGTATGTCAAAAACCTTCACATGCACTTCATCTCATTTGGAACCTCCGCATTCTCACCTGTTG
The DNA here is from genome assembly GCF_004115215.2 of Ornithorhynchus anatinus. Classification (NCBI taxonomy): domain Eukaryota; kingdom Metazoa; phylum Chordata; class Mammalia; order Monotremata; family Ornithorhynchidae; genus Ornithorhynchus; species Ornithorhynchus anatinus. The sequence goes on along the minus strand of NC_041728.1, from coordinate 48,782,858 downwards.
AACTCCATGCCTCACTTGAGACACAAGTGACGGGGATGAAGTGTTGCAGGGGATGCTGGGCAGTCTTTAGCACTAGCCTAGTGGAAAGAGCATAGGCCTGGGAGTCACAGGACCTGGGTTCTAATGCCGGCTCTGCCACCGGCCTGTTCCTTGGGCCAATCACTTCACTTTTATGGGCTTCAGTTTCCTCATCTATAACTTCAGGATTAAATGCCTGTTCTTCCTTCACCTGAGACTATAATCCCCATATGGAACAGGCTAGTGTCTCTTCTGTTTGTCTTTAATCTGCCCTTAGTACTTAGCATACTCCTCAACACATAGTAAACATTAAAAATAGTAATGATCATTATTATTATCATTATAATCAATTCCTTGGTGCAAGTTTTTGGTTTTGAACTCTGAACTGAAGCTCATTGATCATCGTACAGAAAGTTTCATCATTGCACAGTAATGCTTAAATGCATTTCTCTCCATGTAGCTGAAGCCCTCAGTAGAGACTGTACTCTCGTTCTGGGCAAAGAACGTGTCTACCAACTCAGTTACTGTACTTTCCGAAGCATTTAGTATAGTGATTGGTATAGTTAGATCAAAATTCTGGCAACCATAAGTATTAATTTTCACTTCACTGGAGCTACTTAGTCTTTATCTAAAGGTGATCTTTCCCTCCTCATAAGAAGGAGATTCATAAGCTTTTAAAAATGCACTTTAACTTTTTTGACTTTAATTTTGCTTTTTAATAGGTTTAAGTAGTGTATCTAATTAAATCCTCATTTTTGAACAAGATCTATGTAATGATGTAATATATCATCATAAGAGTGAGCTAAACTGCTTGAACAGAGCTCGGGGGAGGTGTGAGGAATGCCTCTATAGAGTTGCAAATTAACTTCAGGAGGCCTGTTGATGCACTGAAGCTATATTATCTGAATCTCTCGGTTCTCCAAGTATGTGTTAAAAATTCATCTTCATTTTTCTTTAGCCATGAAAATGAAATTCATTTAGTAATGGTACAAGATGCTAGAGGGACAAGATCTAGCAAGATTTTAAAGGCTACATGAAACAGATGCTAGTAGCTTTTCCCTTCTTTCAAAATCTAGTATTAAAGGACTGGGAAGAACTTTGGGTAGATGTCACACAAAGTTGCTTGCCTTTGGGCCTGAACCACCTTTTGACTCCTTCCCATCAGCTGAGAACCTTGCCTACTCCATTCATTCATTCAATCATATTTATTGACCTCTTACTTTGTGCAGAGCACTGTACTAAGTACTTGGAAAGTACAATTCGGCAACAGATAGAGCCAATCCCTACCCAACAACAGGCTCACAGTCTAGAAGGGGGAGACAGACAACAAAACAAGTAATATTAATTAATATTAATTAATAGATTAATATGATCCATTAATAGCATCCAAATAGATAAATAGAAATATATATATAGATAGATATAGATATATAGATCATTAATAAAATAGGGCAATAAATATGTACAAATATGCACAAGTGCTGAGGGACAGGGAAGGGGTAGAGCAGAGGGAGGGAGTAAGGGCAATGGGGAGGGGAGGAGGAGCAGAGGAAAAGGGAGGCTCAGTCTGGGAAAGCCTCCTGAAGGAGGTAAGCTCTCAGTAGGGCTTTGAAGAGGGGAAGAGAGCTACTTTGGCGGATGTGAGGCAGGAGGGCATTCCAGACCAGAGGTAGGATGTGGGCCAGGGGTCGACAGTGGGACAGGTGAAAATGAGGCACAGTGAGGAAGTTAGTGGCAGAGGAGCAGAATGTGTGGGCTGGGCTGTAGACGGAGAGAAGGGAGGTGAGGTAGGAGGGGGCAAGGCGCTGGAGAGCTTTGAAGCCAATAGTGAGGAGTTTTTGTTTCATGTGAAGGTTGATAGGCAACCACTGGAGATTTTTGGGGAGGGTAGAGACATGACCAGAGCATTTCTGTGGAAAGGTAATCAGGGAAGCAGACTGAAGTATAGACTGTAGGGAGAAACAGGAGGATGGGAGATCAGAAAGGAGGCTGATGCAGTAATCCAGTAGGGGTATGATGAGAGACTGTACCAACAAGGTAAGTGGTTGGGATGGAGAGGAATGGGAGGTTCTTGGCAATGTTGTGAAGGTGAGACTGGCAGGTTTTGGTGACGGATTGGATGTGTGGGGTGAATGAGAGAGCAGAGTTGAGGATGACACCAAGCTTGCGGGCTTGTGAGACAGGAAGAATGGTAGTGCCATCCACAGTGACGGGAAAGTCAGGGAGAGGACAGGGTTTGGGAGGGAAGAAAAGGAGCTGAGTCTTGGACATGTTGAGTTTTAGGTGGCGGGCAGACATCCAGGTGGTGAAGTCCTGAAGTCAGGAGGAGATAAGAACCTGGAGGGATGGAGAGAGAATAGGGGAGGAGATGTACATTTGGGTGTCATCTATGTAGAGATGATAGCTGAAGCTGTGGGGGTGAATGAGTTCAAGTGAGTGAGTATAGATGGAGAACAGAAAGGGACCAAGAGCTGATCCTTGAGGAACCTCTACAGAATTCTATTTCCCTGAGCTATTAAAAATAAGATAAACATTTATCTGAAATGTTTTAAAGCTAATCATGACCAAAGAATCATTCAATCAATCATATTTATTGAGAGTTACTGTGTGCAGAGCACTGTACTCAGCCCTTGGGAGAAAACTATACAAGAGTTTGAAGGGAAGAAACTGGGATAAGCAACCTATAGGGGGCTAGCATTTTTTGAGCACTGAGCCTTATTGAGTGCTTCTTTGTGCAGAGCACTGTACTAAACCCTTGAGAAAGTACAGTATAACTGTGTGGGAAGGGAAGAAACTGGAGTAAGCAGCCAATGGGAGGCTAGTATTTTTTTAACACTGCTTCTTGGCTGAGCACTGGACTAAGTGCTTGGGAGAGTAGGATGGTTAGAAGACATGATACACCTTCCCTGAGCTCGAGTTGCTTACAAACCACATGGTCTAGTGGAAAAAGCATGGAACTGGGAGGTAGGAGACCTAGGTTGTAATTCCACTCTGTCCCTGGCTTTTTGTGTGACTTTGGGCAAGTCACTTAACGTCTCTATGCCTCAGTTTCCTCTTCTGCAAAATGGGGATGAAGAATGCCTGTTCACTCTCCTATACTGACTGTGAGCCCCATGTGGGACATATTTTTGATTTGATTGTATTGGAACAACTCTGGCCCTTAGCACAGTAATAATAATAATCTTGGTATTTGTTAAGCTCTTACTATGTGCCGAGCACTGTTCTAAACGCTGAGATAGACATAGGGGAATCAGGTTGTCCCACGTGGGGCTCACAGTCTTAATCCCCATTTTACAGATGAGGTAACTGAGGCACCAAGAAGTTAAGTGACTTGCCCAAAGTCACACAGCTGACAAGTGGCTGATCCCAGATTCGAACCCATGACCTCTGACTCCAAAGCCCGTGTTCTTTCCACTGAGCCACTCTGCTTCTCTACTTGGCACATAGTAAGTATTTAACAAAAGCAACAATTACTAATTATAATTCCAGATCCAGTGGCCCTTTATAAAAAGACTTGTGCATATTTAGATAGCTTGGTTCAGCTTTTGACATAGAAGATAATAAAAAGGTTACTTTCATCATGCTGACTGACTTCTTAGAATGCTGCCCTATAACAAAACATGGGCTTAGGGCCTACTAAACAGTAAGACATGAGTATATAGTGGTAACCCAGCCAGCACACTTCAATCCTCTAAATCTAATCTCCCTGTACCTTGATCCTGTCTATCTTGTCCATGTTCTGCCTCCGGCCTGGAATCGCCTTCCTCCTCAGTTCTTATAATTACTCTCCCCTCTGTTCAAAGCCTTATGGAAGGAACATCTCCTCCAAGAGGCTTTCCCTGACTATGCCTTCCTGTCCTTTTCTCCCACTCCCTTCTGCACCTCCCTGACTTTTTCCTTTTATTCAACCCTCTCCCAGCCCCACAGCACTTATGTACAAATCTGTAATTCATTTATTTCTGTAATTTATTCTCCATCTACACTCACTCTCTTGGAAAACTTGTTTTCCCCCATGGTTTCAACTACCATCTCTATGCAGATGACACCTAAATCTACATCTCCAGCCCTGATCTCTCCCCCTCTCTGCAGTCTCTCATTTCTGTCTGCCTTCAGGACATCTCTACTTGGATGTCCTCCTGTTACCTCAAACTTAACATGTTCAAAACAGAATTCTCTATCTTCCCACTCAAACCCTGACTTCCCCATTCTTCCCCAGTCTCCTATTACTACCCAGCCCTCACACTTTACTCCTCTACTTCTAACCTTCTCACTCTACCTCTATCTCTTCTATCTTGCCACTGACCCCTTGCCCTTGTCTTCCCTCTGGCCTGGAGTGCCTTCTCACCGTCAAAGCCTTACTGAAGGCAGATCTCCTCCAAGAGGTCTTCCCTGACTAAGCCCCAATTTTCCTCTTCTCCCACTCCCCTCTGCATCTCCCTGACCTGCACCATTTATCTCCACTCCCAGCCCACAGCACTTAGGTACATATCTGTAATTTATGTATGCATGTTAATATCTATCTCCCCCTCTAGACTTAGCTCGTTTGGGGCAGGAATGTGTCTGTTCATTCTTATATTGTACTCTCCCAAGTGCTTAGTACAGTGTTCTGCACACAGTTCTCAGTACATACAATTGAATGAATGAATGGATTATTTATTTATGTTGATGCTTCTCTCCCCCTCTATACTATAAACTTGTTGTGGACAGGGAATGTGTCTATTTGTTGATGTGTTATACTCTCCCAAACACTTACTTCTGTACTCTGCACACACTAAGCATTCAATAAATATGATTAAATGAATGAATGATTGAATGAGTAATGAAAGGGTTTTCCTTAGTTCCTAGAACAGCCAGGCAGATACAATGATGTATCTGTCCTGATTGACAAATATGATTTGATTGACACATTGTATTCATGTCATCTGTGTTGGGAAGCACACAACAAGAGATCATCACTGACAAGTGATAGCTCAGAGTGAGCGTAAATAAAGCATTTCATTGATTGGAGATGGCTGCAGATAGAATCCTTGGCTCATCAGCCTCAGAGCCACTGCATAGCTCAACAAGCATGTAATCCTTTGCTTTCCCTTCTGCTTCCAACACAATTTCACCACTCATGCACTTTAGGAGACTGATTTTCAAAGCTCAGAAATGCTTTGGGGTTTTAACCACAGGAGAAGGCTCAGTCCCCCTCCTCGTAAGCATTTCATTAATGTTCTGTTTCATGGCCCTGAGCTTGAGGCAGTTTCTGTGTCCCACTGGGACATGGGTGTGATGAGATATCAGGAGCCCTTTCAAAAGACTCTGCTCTGGGAACTGCCTTTGGAACTTGTGCAAATATAAGTACAGTGGAAGGCAATTCCCCCAAAGAGAAAGACGTTAGAAAATTTGGTAGCTAGATATTCTGGGCAAAAGGAATATTGATTGGTTACTATTTAGACACCTGAGTAAGGTAGCAACTACAAAAATGTTTTCAGAAGTAATTTTTATTTAAAAGGACTGCTTTTAATAGCTAAAAAATAGCATAAAACACATATTACATATAGATGCACACAAATGTGTAGAGACATACATATATACGTATATGCTCACAAATCCCTAAATTGTACACAGAAACAAAATGTCTTATTAACAATATTCTAAATCACAGGAATCAATCATATTTATTGAGCACTTACTATGTGCAGAGCACTGTACTAAGCACTTGGGAAAGTACAGTACAGTAGAGTTAGTAGACATGTTCCCTGCCCATAATGAGCATACAGTCTTGGTGAGCATTAATATGAATTAATTAATATGGATTAATATGCTATTTAACCAACATTAATTCATATGAACATTATTCATTGAGATAGTAATAGAAATTCACTGCATGAATTATTAATTATGAATCAATTTATAATTAGACTTACTAATTAATTAAAATAATTAATAATGTGAATTAATTAATGGATTAATTCATCAATATACTCATAATAATGGTGTTTGTTAGGCACTTATTATGTGCCAAGCACTCTTCTAAGTGCTGGGGTAGATACAAAATAATCAGTCTTAATCCCCTTTTTACAGATGAGGGAACTGAGGCACGGATAAGTGACTTGCCCAAGTCCCAGAGCAGGGATTAGAACCCATGGCCCCTGACTCCCAAGACCATGCTATTTCCACTAAGCCACACTTCTTCTTAATATGAATTCATTCAGACATTAATATAAATAATTTATAACAATTTAAAAATATGTACATAAGTGCTGTGGGGTTGAGGGTGGGGAGAATATCAAGTGTCCAAAGGTCATAGGTTGAAGTGTATTGATGACACAAAAGGGAAAGACTGCTGGGGAAAAGAGATCTTAATTGGGGAAGGTCCTCTGGGGTCTTCTTACAGCCCTTTTGTTATAAAACCCTGAAAACATTTTCTATAAGGGAGGGATGCCCAAACAGCTGCTGAGTGATGAATTGAAATTTAGGGCATCATGAGAAGAGAAAGTACTTTAAAGATGCTGCCAAGTGCCGCTTCAGACTGAGCAGCATCACAGCAGAACCCGGAGATATATTTGTAGGAGACAGATGGTCCAGTCTCAAGCCCATTGAGAAAGGAGTAGTTCTTTTTGAGCAAAAGTCCTATTGGCAATGACTAAAACCCACCAGACCTGGGGCAGGTGTGGGTTGAGTAGAAACAAAGTCAAAAGCTTCCAGCACTCCTAGATGGCAGCAGTCATCATTTGTATGGACACTTTGGCCTGTTAGAGGGATTCAGTAGGACTCAGTACAACGCCTTAAAGGGCTCTGCTCCATGATCCTTACCTGGGGTTTTGCAGCCCCATCAACGAATCAGTGAATGGCACTGATTGAGAGCTTACTATGTGCAGAGCACTGAGCTAAGTACTCGGGGGACTAAAATTCAGTAGAGTTGATCTGGGACAATAAGGAACACACAGTCTTGTAGATTACACTGATAAATTCCCACCGAATGTTATGTGTTTGCTGGTGGATCTATTCAGTCAGATGTGTTGTCTGACATTCATCTGGGTATCTGTGTTTGTGCATGTGTGTAAAATGATGAATGATGAGAAAGCTGCATAGTCTAGAAGAAAAAGCAGTGGTTCGAATGGGTTCAAATCCTGACCCTGCCACAAGTCTGCTGTTGTCACCTTGGACAAGTCAATTCACTTCTCTGTGTTTCAGTTACCTCATCTGTAGAATGGGTACTGGGACTATGATCCATATGGGAGAAAGGACAGAAGATTAATAGACAAGAAGAAGAAGTTAGCAAACTGCTCTAAGTCTTTTATCACCTTGTCTAAGGTTCTCCTACCAAAATTATAGATAGGAGATCATGGAGAGATCTTTTCCCAAAGACCAAGGCAGTACCAAGCAGGTCTTTTCCAGGTTCTAAGTGTAGAGAAAAGTAAAAGAGCAAATTGTCCTACATCATCTTTTTTTAAGGTTCCCCCCAGGAACAGGCAGGAGGTGAATGGAAAAATGCCTCCTGAGAAATGCAGTCTTTGAAGGAGGCTTTGTTAGTTATAGTTCCTGTTAAGGAACAGGAAATGTCCTTTACCTTGTGAAATACAGTCTTGTTAATTGGAATCCCTACTCAAAATCCCTCAATCCCTTAATGCTTAAACTTCAGATGGAAAAGAGATTGAAGTGTTTTGTTTGAAAACCTCCATAGTCCAACATCAGTCGATTAGGCAACATTATTGACCACAGCATTCTTGGGGAGGCTTAGCATTGGTACTACTGTCCATGGTTCTTGAAAATATCCATCCGGTCCAACTGATATTTAGTTGGTGCTTAGTATGAGCCTTATCCTGTTCCAAAGCAAGTTTTTCTACTGAAAAATATTCTTGAAAAAGCACACTTGACCATGCAGATAAGGACTGTGACTTGTTGACTTTGTACTTATCCATTCAGGCCTTGAACAAGCTGATTTGTTTGGGCCCCCATCCTGTGAAAATAGAACTGATGGAGCAGGAAAAGCTGCTAATGCAACATGATAATCAATTAAAGCGTTCCTATATCACATGCTAACACATCACATCTTGTGCTTTAGAGAACTTTTATTTAAGATTTCACAATATAATTAATATGTAATACACTTTAATTTTATAAAACAAACACCTAAAATTTTTAATTATTTTATCCACATATTCCAATGCACTTTCACCTGCCTAATTTTAAGATTATATAGATATATAGATCTATATATTGATATATCTATATAAATTTGCTTTTTCATAATCTGTTCACCAACTCAAAAAAAAACTATTTTCCAGATAAAAGCAGCCATTGATTTTAAGTAGATGCTTTACTTTAAAACTGGATTCCCATAATTGGTTCAAATTGAACTTTGGGGAAGCAACGTGGCCTAGTGGGAAGAACCTGGGCCTAGGGGTCAGAAGATCTGGGTTCTAATCCAAGCTTTAACACGTGTTTGCTGTTTGATTTGGGGCAAGTCACAACTTCTCCGTGTCTCAGCTACCTCATCTATAAAATGAAAATTAAATTTTATTCCTTTCTACTAAGACTGTGAGCCCCAGGAGGGGTAGAGTCTATGTCCAAACTGATTAACTTGTATCTACCCCAGTGCTTACTTAGAACAGTGTGCAACACATAGTAATCACTTAATAAGTACCATAATTATTGTTATTGTCATTTTTATTCTTCTTCTTATCAACAAGGATTTTTTTTAAATCCCCAAATTCCACTATTACTAGCCAGTATATTTGCATTTGTCAATCTTGATACTACCTAGCTCTAGCTCCAATTATGTAAGACTGTGATTTCCAGTACATTTTATAACAAAATCATATGTCCTCTGGCACAACCAAGTATCTGCATGAGGAGGAGAAAGCAAATTGGACTCCCCAGCCCAAGGACATGGAAAGCATAACCTTATCAAATTGACTATCAATAATTAAGGCCTTTGATGCTTTGAATCATTTAGATAATAAGATTGCTTTGAAGTAAATAAATAACAAATTAGGATTTGTGGCAGTCACAGGTGTTTGGCAAGACTGGCCTGTAATCAGAGCAAAAATGAATACATTTTACTCTGTGTAATTAGAAAAAGAAATGAAGTTTATATGCAAATTATAAACAACTTTCATAAAAAGATAACTGGTCAGGCTGCTTTTTGTCATTTAAACTTTCATTTTGGAGAGAATTTGCAAAGTATCCATTTTCCATGTTATTTAAGTGATGCTGGTTGAACTTTCTTAGTCATCTTGAGAGAGAAATTGAAACATCACTAGTAATATGCCAGTCTTGTTATGGAACAGTGTGGTTAGTACATGCATTTTTAAACTTGTCTCTTTTCCCCTTCTGTCTGTATCGACAACAAATGTCAATCCCTGAAGGTCATGTGGGATTTTTAGGTGGCAGGAGTTAAAGGACATTTGAAAAACAAGGGATGTGAAATGGTAGAGATGACGAACATGAATACATTGGAAACTTTTGCATCTCTGGGAATGATCCCAAGTCACCTCATCATTTGAGTGTTGATCATCTGGGTCAATGACAAAGCATAGGAATTTCAGTTTTCAATTCAGTTCAATTCAGTTTTTCAGAAAAGCACCCCATTTTTCCTCATGGGGTGTTTTTCTGAAAAACTGAATTGTGAGAACATATTTATGATGTATTCTTCTTTCTCTGATATGTCAGACAGTGAAAAAGTGAATGAATTTTCATTGTTTTCTGTAGGTATTGGTGCACCCATGATGATGGCTTCTTTCTTTAGCCAGGTCTCTAAATGTTCCTCTGTTTTCTGCTGAGAGGAGCATGAGTGATCTCTGGGAAATGTATTAGAACTACTTGAGCATTGGTTAAGTTCACTGCACCTTGGATCAGTCAGTGGCATTTACTGAGCAGTTACTTTATGAAGAGCACTGTACTAAACATTTGGGAAAGCACAGTACAATAGAGTTGGTAGACACGTTCCTTGCCCACAAGGAGCTTACTGTCTAGATGAGGAGAAAGACATTAATACAAATTATGGTTATTTACATAAGTGCTATGGGGCTGAGGGTAGCTGACTATCAAGCATTTAAAGCATTCACATGCATAGGTAACACAGAAATGAGAGGGAGTAAGTGAAATGAGGGTTTAGTTAGGGTAGGACACTTGGAAGAGATGTGATTTTTAGTTAATCAATCAGTGGCACTTCTGGGGACTTATATGCAAAGCACTGTACTAAGCACTAGGGAAGTACAATAGACTAGGTAGTCAGGTCTGCCCTCAGGGAGCTTACAGACTAGTGGAGGAGACAAATATTAAAATTAAATACAGGTAAGGAAAGCAACAGAGTATAAGAATATAATAATGTTGGTATTTGTTAAGCGCTTACTATGTGCCGAGCACTGTTCTAAGCACTGGGGTAAACATAGGGGAATCAGGTTGTCCCACGTGGGGCTCACAGTTTTCATCCCCATTTTACAGATGAGGGAATTGAGGCACAGAGAAGTTAAGTGACTTGCCCACAGTCACACAGCTGACAAGTGGCAGAGCTGGGATTCGAACTCATGAGCCCTGACTCCAAAGCCCGTGCTCTTTCCACTGAGCCACGCTGCTTCTCCATATATAGAGAATATATGGGTAAGTGCTGTGGACGGGAGAGATGGAGAGAGTATCAAAGTGATTAGGAAGTAGGCACTTAAGTGCATATTAGATTCAGAAAGGAAGGAAAATAGGGTGGTGAGCAGATGAGAGGTTAGACTGAGAGGCTCATGTGGGACAGGGTCTGATTATCTTATATGTAACCTAGCATATAGTAGTGCTTGGTGCACAGTAAGTATTTAGCAAATACCATGATGATGACGATGTTGAAGGAACTCCAGGCAAGAGGGAGGGTGGGAACAAGAGGTTGATAGCGAGTCAGATGAGACGGAGGCCCAATGAGTAGGTTGGATTTAGAGGAGTGAAGAGTGTGGGCTGGGCTATAATGGGACATCCCTTTATTCACCTCTCTCTCAGCCCCACAGCATTTATATACATCTCCGTAACTTATTTACTTATATTAATGTCTGCCTTCCCTTCTAGACTTGTAAGCTTGTTGGGTCCAGGGAACATGTTACATTGTATTCTCCCAAGGGATTAGTACAGTCCTCTGTATACAGGAAGCACTCAATAAATATGATTGACTGAGGATAGGTAGTACAAAGAAAGCTAATGGAATGTCTTATATCTTATTGTGAGGTGTTTCTGTGAGATGAATAGGCAACAATTGGATGGTTCTATGAAGTTGAGAAATGGTGTGGCCGAGCCGATAGAACCCAGGTCTAGCATTCAAAAAGTCTTAGGTTCTAATTCTGATCTTCCATTTGTCTTCTGTGTGACCTTGGGCAACTTACTTAACTTCTCTGTGCCTCAGTTAACTCACCTGCAAAATGGGCATTAAGAATGTGACCTCCATGTGAGCAATGGACTTTGTCCAACATGATTATCTCGTATCTACCCTAGTGTTTAGTACAGTGCTTGGCACATCATTAACACTTAACAAATACCATAAAACAAAAGTAGGGAAACATGCACAGAACAATTTTTTAGGAAAATTATCCAGGCAATGAAGTAAGTCTGGAGGGGTAAAAGACTGGAGAGAGGCAAGTCAGTAGCTATGGTGGAATATAACAAGTTCTTGGACCAATGCAGTAGCAGTTTGAATGGAGAAATAAGGGTTGTTTCTTGACATACTTAGAAGACAGAGTTGGAAGGATCTGGTGGCTGCCTGAGTATGTGGGTTGAAGGAGAAAGATGAGTTACCGATAATGCCAGATTGCAGGCTCGAGTTCCCAGTAGGCACTAAATAAATGCTATTATTCTGGCTGTAACTTGGGCTGCAGTCTTATGAAAGCTGAGGTAAAGGAAAATTCATGCTGCTGTACTCACCTGTTCCAGTCTGCATGTATATATACAGATTATTTATTATTTATTATTATTATTATATTATATATTATATTATTATTATAATATATATTATTATTTATTTATTTATTTCATCTGACACTCCAATGTTTTGTGCTTATACAGGCTGGTTTCTTTTTCTTTCCCTAGTTCCCTATGTTCTAGCAAAACAACACATACTTTCATAATGTAAGGCAAGGAGGGGTGTACTTTCTATTGCAGTCTGAAACTTTGGCTTACCTACACCTTCCTGTCTCCCAAAGAGGGTTTTCAACCAATAACAAATAGCCACTGAATCTTTAAAGGGACACTTTGAAGAATTAATACACAATCTGGGCTGAGTGTCCTGGGATATTGGAGTGGCCATCTTTCAGAGGAAACAAAGGACAAAAATCTTGATCTTGTCATTATAAATAAATTCTGGGCACCAAACAAGAGCATATGTGTTAGCCCGGGTGTCCGGATAAAATTCAGTGTTGAATAATTACTTTTTCTTGACCTAGAATTCCTCCCCTGTAGTTTTAATTAGAACAGGTGTATGATACTGTATTTACTGTTTAAAAAACCCCCCACAATATTTGATAGAATTTCTAAGACTAATCACCAAAAAGTAGTTGGAATTTAGCCTGCAAAGACCTATTCACTCTTTTTCAACTGAAAGGTGCTATTCCTTTGCGTTATTATCTATAATATTAATCTGTTAGGGTTATTATTTTTTCCACACATTTCCCTGACTGTAACTGTTGACTCTACCTTTCTGTGTAGCATTAATCTTTCTTATAAATTCTAAAATACATTACCTTTATTGAGCATTTTGCTCTCTGTTTCCCAAATGATTAAATCAAAACCATAATCCATTCTCCATTAATGCTATTAAGGGATTTCAGAATTTAGTCCTAACCCATAACCTTGCCTATTAAGAATATATTTATAAAAAGAACTGCAATATTTTGCTTAATTAAAGTGGGCAATATCATTGGTGGAACAATTATGGGATTATTTATGCAACAAAAAGAAATTTGATCTAGTCACTCAAGAATAATTGTTACTAAACCATTTTGAATATTCATTATTCTTTTAAGTCTTCATCAGTAATGTCTAATATTGTCAGGAAGTTATAGTAGGTCTTAGGCTTTAGGTGTATTTGCTGAACCCTGCTGACTTTGATTAGTTCATAATCTGTACAAAACTCAAAAGACCGCATGAACATTACGAATCTTCAGATCATCATGATTGAGTACCTAATAGAGTAAGTTACTTGTACAGTTTCTGCTTTCTAGAATGTTACAATCTAAAAAGCATTGTTTCAGACAAGTAAAACCCTGTACACAATGAAAATTCAGTTATTTAGTGAATCTATTAGCTCTGCTAAGGTCATATATCCTCCAAGAGGCCTTCCTTGACTAACCTCTCATTTCCCATTTTTTTGCCCTTCCTCTGCACTGTCTATGCATTTGAATGTGTATCCCTTAAAAGCACTTTGAAACCCTGCCCCCACAACTCTTCTGTGCACATTCTTAGAGTCTGCTGCATCTGTCTCGTCCATTGCAATGTAAGCTCCTGGTTGGCAGAAATTAGGTCTACCAGCAATATTGTATTGTACTCTCCCAAGAACCTAATGCAGTGCCCTGTACATAGTGGATGGAGCATTAGCCTGAGAGTCAGATGGACTTGGGTTCTCATCCCGGCTCTGCCATTTGTCAGCTGGGTGAGAAGTATGACACTTAATTTCTCTGTGGCTCAATTATCTCGTCTATAAAATGGGGATTAAGATTGTGAGCCCCAACTGAGATATGAACTGTGTCTAAAATTGATTAACTGTATCAACCCCAGTGCTTAGTATGGTGTCTGGCACATAGTAAGTTTTTAACAAATACTATTAAAAATAAAGTGCCCAATAAAAGGTGTACAGATAAATAAAAGATCAAAGTGTACAGACAATGCAGAAGAAAGAGGGAGTCAGGGAATGAGGGTTTAACTGGAGAAGGTCTCTTAGAGATGTGACCTTGATAAGGCCTTGAAAGTGTGCAGAGTGGTAGTCTGGTGTATTTGGGTGGGGGAATTCCAGGCCAGAGGGAGGACATGGGAAAGATATGAATGACAAGATGGACAAGATCAGGCACAGTAAGCAGGCTGGGGCTAGAGAACCAAAGTGGATGTTCTGGGCTGCAGTAGGAAATCAGTGAGGTAAGCGAAGATGGAAGAAGCTGATTGAGTGCTTTAAAACCACTGCTGAGGAGTTTCTGTTTGATGTAGAGGTAGACAACACTGGAGGTTCTTGAGGAGTGGAGAAATCTGGACTTTTTTTAGGAAAAATGAACTGGGCAGCAGAATAAAGTATGGACTGGAATAGGAAGGGACAGGATACATGGAGGTCAGCAAGGAGGCCAATGCAGTAGTCAAGGCAGAATAGGACAAGTGCTTGGATCATTGTTGTGGCAGCAGTTTGGAAGGAGAGAAAAGGGCAGATTTTTAACCTGTCATGAAGGTAGAATCCAAAGGATTTGATGGCAGACTAAATGTGTGAGTTGTATAAGAGATTTGAATTGAGGATGATGCTAAGGTTGCAGACTCGTGAGATAGGGAGAATAGTGTTACTGTCTACACTGATTGGAAATGCAGGGGAGGATATAGTCTTGGAGACAAGAGAGGAAGGTCAGTTTTGGTCATGTTTAGTTTGAGGTGTGGGCAGGACATCCAAGTACAGCTGCCTTGAAGGCAGGAAGAAATATGATACTGCAGAGGAAAGAGGACAGAGTGGGAGAGGCAAATTTGAGAATCATCTGTGTAAAGGTGGTAGTTGAAGTCATGGGAATGAATGAGTTCTCCAAGGGAGTGGGTGTAAATGAATAATGAAAGGGGACCCAGAACTGTGCATTGAGAAACCCCACTACCAGAATGTGGGAGGCAGTGAAAGACCCTGCAACAGAGTCAAAGAAGGAGCCATCAGAGAGATAAAAGTTAGAGAGATTCAATCAAACACAGGCTTAGACCATGTCACATATCAGTGAATTATTTGTGTTGAAAACAGGTGGCACACCAATCTGGTATATTACAATCAGAAGAAAGAAGACTTTTCTCAGGCACAGGCAATGAGAAAATGATGATGCCAACAGGCAGATTCGATATGGATCAGCTCAGCCAGATCATCTTTCTGTACGTCCTGTATGGAGATAGGATGCCAGTTGCACATTGGTCTTTTTTCATGGATAAAATGCCACTGCTACTACCAATCATTCTCAGTCCCTATTTCCAGTGCCTAGTACAAATGAGCACTTAATCTGTTTTGCTGAATAAGATATATGATTTGAACAGTGACTGAATCTGCAAACAGAGCCAGTTTTACACATTTGCGTTGCTATCAAATGCGGTATTAAATACTTTGTTTAGCAAGTAAAGCTAGCATGAATTGATAAAAAGAGTTTCTCAAAAGAAAAAAAAATATTTAAAAACAATAATTTGACTACAAGGTTTTGGCTAATTTAAAAGTTATCTTCTGAAGTAATCAAACCATAGAAATCAAAACTTTATTTTTTTCTTTACAAGCTCCTTATGTCCACAGATTTCATTCCTAAATAGTCAAGAAAGAGAAAGATTTAATCTGTCAACCATATCTATATCCATCTACCTATCTATATCTAGATATAAAATGGAGGGGATTAAAAATAGAATTGTACATTGTTGAAAGCCATAGATTGTGAAATTTTTGGTTTGTGAATTCTTTGAGGGCAGGCAAGACATTTCCTTGTTACTGTACTTCTTAAAAAAAGTGTGATAAAGCTTGGAAAAATTGCAAAGCAACATCTTAATGTAAATGAAATAGGTGGTAATAACATAAATTAATGTTGACAACACATTACAGATAGAAAAAATACATTGTTATAATATTGTAATTACATTTCCCATATGGTTTTATTGAGGGGTTGGAGAAGGAAGAAGAGAAACAGGAAGGAAAAGCACATGGGTATTCTCCTCCCATATCCCAAATCTTACTATTTTTATGATAGTACTCTAACTGTCCCTCACTCGTGATTCTCCCAGCATTGATTTATTCTTCATTCCTGGAAGTTGACTGAGAAAAATAGCCCAGTGGAAAAATCATAAGCCTAGGAGTCAGTCGCCTGCCTTCTATGTGCCTTGGGCAAGTTACTTGGCTTCTCTGTGCTTCAGTTTCTTTATCTGTAAAATGGGGATTAAATCACTTTTATCCCACCTATATAGAATTTGAGTTACAAGTGGGACAAGGTCTGTGTCCAACCTGATTAACTCTATCTACCCCTGAGCTTAAAACAGTGCTTGACACATAATAAGTGTTTTCACAAGTTATGTGAAGGAAACCTCTTTCATCCTCTCTGCTTTGCCCCATCACACTATGCCCCCTTCTAGCCTGATTAACTCTCCCATCTTCCTTCCCATGCCATTTTTGAACTCCTCTAGTCTGTAAGCTCCTTGTGAGCAAAGATCATGTAAATCCACTATTTTGTATAGTATTCTCCCAAGAGTTTAGTGCACACAGTAAAACCACTGATTAGTTGTTTCTTTTATTGACTATTCATTCACTTGTATTAAGCTTTGATATCTATTCACTTCCTCTCAACTATATCCTATTTGTTCATTTATGCTTCCTTCCTCCCTCACAATGATTTGTGAACATGTCACAGGAAGGGATTTTTCTTTCATCTTTCTCCCCCTTGGTGTATTCCTCAAGCCCCCAAAATCTTCCTGTCTGCTGACAGTAGGATTTCATACCTCTCATTCCTTAAGCTACTAACCTAATTCCTATTAGAGTAGATGGATCAAGAAATAGCAGTGCATTAACACATCTTCCTTCTATATTCATTCATTAACAGTATTTATTGAGTGCTTACTGTATGCAGAGCACTGTAATAATGTTGGTATTTGTTAAGTGCTTACTATGTGCCGAGCACTGTTCTAAGCGCTGGGATAGACACAGGGGAATCAGGTTGTCCACGTGGGGCTCACAGTCTTAATCTCCATTTTACAGATGAGGTAACTGAGGCACCGAGAAGTTATGTGACTTGCCCAAAGTCACACAACTGACAAGTGGCCGAGCCGGTATTCGAACTCATGACCTCTGACTCCAAAGCCTGTGCTCTTTCCACTGAGCCACGCTGCTTCTCCTACTGTACTAAGCACTGGGGAGAGTACAATTCAACAATAAACAGACACATTCCCTGCCCCCAACATATGCGATTTATTTTGTGTCTGTCTCATGTTAGATTGTAAACTCTTTGAAGACAGAGATCCTGACTTGTAACTCCAAGGACTTATTTCAGTGCTTTGCTTAGAGTTAGATGCTCAATAAATTATTTTGATTGATTGAATGGGAAGACTGTCCTTAACAGACTCTTGTATATAGGAAGGGAATTCTATTCCCAGCAGTATCATCTTCAAATAAAATATTTTTTGATGCATCTGGTAAGCATCCCATAAATAATGTTAATAATGAGTACAGTTTTGAATGACTCTGCTACAGTGATGGAGTTAGTTTGCGTTTGCTTTGGCTGATTTGCTGATTTTGAAAGCGTGTCCATGAGTCATATGTCATCTTGGAAACTAATTTTTCAAGATGACAAAAACCCCTGGTCATTTCCAATACAATACATGGCAATGAACATATCAGATATCAAATAGATTCAGTCAATAGTATTTATTGAGCACTTACTATGTGCAGAGCACTGTACTAAGCACCTGGAATGTACATTTTGGCAACAGATAGAGACAATCCCTGCCCATTGACGGGTTTACAGTCTAACTGGGGGAGACAGACAAAAACAATAGCAATAAATAGAATCAAGGGGATGTACATCTCATTAACAAAATAAATAGGGTGATAAAAATATATACAAATGAGCGGACGAGCACAGTGCTGAGGGGAGGGGAAGGGAGAGGGGGAGGACCAGAGGGAAAGGAGGGGAAAATGGGGCTTAGCTGAGGGGAGGTAAAGGGGGGGACAGAGAGGCAGCACAGGGAAAAGGGGAAGCTCAATCTGGAAAGGCCTCTTGGAGAAGGTGGGCTCTCCGTAGGGCTTTGAAGTGGGGAAGAGAGTTAGTTTGGTGGAGGTGAGGAGGGAGGGCATTCCAGGACACTGGAGGACGTGGGCCAGGGGTTGATGGCGGGATAGGCGAGAACGATGGACGGTGAGGAGGTGGGCGTCAGAGGAGCGGAGCCTACAGGATGGGCAGTATAAAGAGAAAAGGGAGGAGAGGGCAAGGTGAGGGAGAGCCTTAAAGCCTAGAGTGAGAAGTTTTTGTTTCATGTGGAGGTTGATAGGCAACCACTGGAAGTTTTTAAGAAGGGGAGTGACATGCCCAGAGTGTTTCTCCAGGAAGATGAGCTGGGCAGCAGAATGAAGAATAGACTGGAGCGGGGAGAGACAGGAGGAAGGGAGAT
The DNA here is from genome assembly GCF_004115215.2 of Ornithorhynchus anatinus. Lineage (NCBI taxonomy): Eukaryota > Metazoa > Chordata > Mammalia > Monotremata > Ornithorhynchidae > Ornithorhynchus > Ornithorhynchus anatinus. The sequence goes on along the minus strand of NC_041728.1, from coordinate 48,764,528 downwards.
CAGAGAGAAGGCTGACACAATAATCCAACCGGGATGTTATGATAGCCTGTACCAGTAAGATAGCCGTTTGGGTGGAGAGGAAAGGGTGTATTTTGGCAATATTATAAAAGTGAGACTGGCAGGTCTTGGTGAAGGATTGGATGTGTGGGATGAATGAGAGAGCCGAGTCAAGGATGACACTAAGGTTGCGGGCTTGAGAGACGGGAAGCATGGTCATAACATCCACAGTGATAGGGAAGTCAGAGGACAGGGCTTGGGAGGGAAGATAAGGAGCTCAGTTTTGGACATGTTGAGTTTTAAATGGTGGTCAGACATCCAGGTAGAGACATCCTGGAGGCAGGAGGAGATACAAGCCTACAGGGATGGGGAGAGGACAGGGGCAGAGATGTAGATTTGAGTGTCATCTGCATAGAGATGATAGTTGAAGCCGTGAGAGCAAATGAGTTCACCAAGGGAGTGAGTGTAGATGGAGAACAGAAGAGGGCCGAGAACTGACCCTTGAGGAACTCCTACAGTTAGAGGATGGGAGGGGGAGGAGGAGCCTGCGAAGGAGACCGAGAATGAACGGCCAGAGAGATAAGAGGAGCTTGGTCCATGAAGCCAAGATGAGATTAGATGTGGAGGAGAAGGGGATGGTCTACAGTGTCAAAGGCAGCTGAGATGTCAAGGAGGATTAGGAGAGAGTAGGAGCCATTGGATTTAGCAAGAAGGAGGTCTTGGGTGACCTTTGAGAGAGTAGTCTCGGTAGAGTGGAGGGGATGGAAGTCAGATTGGAGGGGGTCCAGGAGAGAATTGGAGTTAAAGAATTCTAGGCAGCGAGTGTAAATGACTTGCTCTAGGAGCTTGGAAAGGAAGGGTAGTAGGGAGATAGGGCGATAACTGGAAGGGGAAGTGGGGTCAAGAGAGGGTTTTTTTAGGATGGGGGAGACATGGGCATGTTTGAAGGCAGAGGTGAAGAAGCCATTGGAAAGTGAGCGGTTAAAGATAGAAGTTAAGGAGGGGAGGAGGGAAGGGGTGATGGTTTTTATAAGATGAGCAGGAATGAAGTCCAAAGCACAGGTGGAAGGGGTGGCACTTGCAAGGAGAGAGATCTCCTCTGAGGATACTTCAGGGAAAGAAGGAAAAGTAGGGGAGAAGGTTGGGAGGCGGGGGGAGGCAGAAGGGGGAGGGGTGACTTTGGGGAGCTCAGACCTGATTGTGTTAATTTTCGTGATGAAGTAAGTGGCCAGATCGTTGGGGGTGAGGGATGGTGAAGGAGGAGGAACAGGGGGTCTGAGGAGAGAATTAAAGGTCTGGAATAATTGGCAGGGGTGACTCCACTGTTAGTTTTCATTCTTAAAGCTGACTGCCAACTATATCTGTCACAACTCTAGTCTACGCATGATTGTTATAATTCACAAGTAAATCAATCATATTTGCAGAACACTGTACTAAGCACCTGGGAGAGTACAATACAGCAGAATTAGCAGACATGTCCCCTGCCCATAATGAGCTTACAGTTCAGTTCTGGGAAGAAATGAATCACATTATGCAATTGCTGATTGAATGAAGCAAGGATATGCTTCTGCTCTATCATACTGGAAATATTCATTCTTAGGATACAAATTAGTTTTTGAACATGTGTCATGTTGAAATATTGTAAATTGCTAGAAACTTTACCATAAGAAAATTCTCATAGGTTGGATTGCTTATTTTATATTAAAAATTACCTAAAATTATGAGTTCAATCCTGGATGAGTCATATAGGCACTTTAATGTGTTTATTGTCAGAGAGTTTTAACAATAGGGCAGTTAACCTTTGTACTTCATCAGAAGTAAAATGGATGCCTCAAGTCACCCTGGTGACTCCATCTGGCAATTCTGTACTCCTTTACATACATAAACTTCTCCCACTCCATTTCCCCCACCTTCCTTATTTTTCCAATTTCCACAGATCTCCTGTGGGTCCCGTCTGAACCTCAAAGCCCAAACTAGTGTCAAAAATAAGTATAGGATTGCAAAGTCTAAACAAATGTGTTATAAAGCTGACACATAAATTTAGAAATGTTGCAAATGTCATTCATTTTAATTTGGAATGTCTTAGGTTTATGAACTGCCGGTATGTAACCCATGTCTGAAGAAAACAATTATCACCAATTTTGGGTCCCTCCTATTTCAGGTATCTTCACTACTTTCATATTTAGGAGCTAGATTTTACCCATCCTAGTTTTTTTCCCCTGAATACTGAATACTGATGCTCCATGCTTTTGCACACCTGCCATGTGTTTTCCTGGATAGGTGCCCTTCACTGTGTTGTGAAGTGCTTGCATTTCCTTATCTATATCTCTAGTTGTCAGTATAGACATACATTCTAAGTACATACCTATTCAAACTGTTATGTGCATACTTCTAGTTCTTTCTAATCTTTGTCAAAAAAGAATGCTTTAAAGAGATGATATTTATTACACATACTGTTTAATTTTCATTTCACAGAGCATAATGGAACTGTTCCAGTTACAGTATCAGTTTCCATATTCTGCTTTAGTAAGAAGGAAATGAGTGGGACTCTCTTAATAAGTTTTATTGGGAACATACTGAAATGATTCTGCCATGTAATGCTCGTTTGCAACTGGAGACTGCATCTTTCTTTCTGATCCGTAGTTCCTCTAAAGAAAGCTTGTTTCTGAAGCCCAGCTCTGGGCACTGGTGCTTCGGAGGAAGCATAAGACTTCTCCTAGGACAGAATAAGTGAGTATGGCTAGTGTTAGCTGGAGGGTAGAGGTGAGGTGGCTTCCTCCACTGAAATAGGAAGTCAGAGAGAGGTCGATTTTCTGAATAGGTAGCAGAAAAAAATAGTTCTGTAGGGATGGAATGGGTTAAACTTTAGCTAAAAGTTACCTTTTAGCAGAGAAAGGACATTATTTCACCTCCTCCAGATCCACTCTACTAGCTGCTTTCTGCCTTTTTATGTGCTAAATTAATTTATATGCTTCCTTTATATCGGAAGTTATACATATATATCCGCATGCATATGCATTATATATCTATACATGCATATAAGATAAGTGAGTCTGTGGTGGGTCCATTGAAGAGGACAGTAGCATTAATTAGTTTAGTCAATTCTTTCTGAAATATCAATCAAAATTTAGCAGTTGAGTAATTTCTCAACCCTGAATTAATTTCCTAGGCTTTATTTTTAATGGTATTTGTTAAGCTTTTACTATGTGCCTGGAACTGTACTGGGGTAGATACAAGTTAATCTGATTGGACACAGTCTGTGTCACACATGGGGCTCATAGTCTTATTCTCCATTTTACAAATCAGGTAACTGAGGCACAGAGAAGTTAAGTGGTTTGCCCAAGGTCACACAGTAGACAAATGATGGAGTCAGGATTAGAAGCAAGGTCTTCTGACTCCTAGGCCCATGCTCTTTTCACTAGGTCACACTGCTTCCCATTAGACTACACTGCTTTATCTTCAAAGTGTTAGATGGACTGTAGCTGATATATGTTGACAATGACAACAAATATCCTATCCTATCTTATTGATCTAGTACTGTTCAGATATCTTATTTTCAATAATATTTACTGAATACCTGTTCTGAGTAGTGTTTGCATTTGTTAAACACAGAAGACTGTATTAGGTACTTGGGAGCATACACTACATCACAAAGAAACAAACGTTTGCCCCTTCTCCAACCAAACTGCTTCCACGTTAGTACAGTTATTTATCCTGTCTTGCCTAGATTACTGCATCAGCCTCCTTTCTGACCTCCCAGCCTTCTGCCTCTCCCCACTGCAGTCCATACTTCACTCTGCTGCCCTGATTATCTTTCTACAGACGTATTTAGGGCATGTAACCTTCCTCCTCAAAACGTCCAGTGGTTACCTATCCACCTCCATATCAAACAAAAACTCCTCACCATTGGCTCTAAAGCATTCCATCACCTTGCCCCCTTCTACCTAACCTTCCTTCTCTCTTTCTACAACCCAGCCCACATACTTCGCTCCTCTGCTGCTAACCTTCTCACTGTGCCTCGATCTTGCCTGTCTAGTCACTGACTCCTGGTCCATGTCCTACCTCTGGCCTGGAAGACCCTTTCTCCTCAAGTCCACCAGACAATTACTCTCCCCCACTTGACAGCCTTACGGAAAGCACATCTCCTCCAATAGGATTCCCAGACTAAGCCCCACTTTTCCTCATCTCCTACTCCCTTCGCATCATCGATACTTGTTCCTTTTGCTCTTCCTCCCTCTCCCCACCCCACATAACTTACGTATACATCTGTAATTTTATTTATTATATTGATGTCTGTTTACTTGTATTGATGTCTGTCTCCCCCACCTCTAAACTGTGAGCTCATTTTGGGCAGGGAATATCTCCTCTTGTTGTACTTTCCAAGAGCCTAATACAGTGCTATGCATACAGTAAGTGCTCAATAAATACAATTGAATAAATTAATAAAAGGAATTGACAGTCCAATCTTCTCAGTATTAGCAGCGACAGTATTTATTGCATGACTAAGATGTGCAGAGCATTATACTAGGCCTTTAGGAGCATATATTAGAAATAAAAATGGTCATCCTTGTCCTAAGGGTGTCAGTCAGTCTTACTGGAAAGTCAAGTTAGTTAAGATTATGGAATTTGATGAGAAGCTGGGTTCTTCCAATCTGGAAGAAGAAGAGATGCTTATTATGTAATTTATGAACCATCAATCCCTGCTCCAGCCTGCTCCAGTGGGAAGCCATCTCAAGCTTTAGTATGTTGGGCAGGCTGAGACAGTGACTGGCTGTTGTACTCTGAGTCATGAGGAGACTGAAACTCCTTCTTCTCTAGTCACTACTTCATTGTACTTGCATTTATCACCATTAGACTTGTCCTTCATGTTGGTTTCTTTTGGTCATTTAATATTTCCTTATATATCTGTTACCAATCTTCCCCTTTTATGCTTAGATTGTGAGCCTCAGGATGTAAGTTTCATTTTTGGCAGTGTATTATTTCCCTGGATTTATTTAGTATGGTGCTTTGCTGAGAGTAGGAATTCAATAAATATTACTACTATTATGAACAAAAGTGGCACAGATTACAAACTACATAAGATAAAAGAGTAACAGCATTAATACTAATGACAAACAGAAAAGTGAGCAAGTAATTGAATGAGTAGGTAACAAATGAGTTAGCAGTGATATATTCTCATATACGTTTAATTATATGCTTATTTATTTTTTCATGTATATGTGTATGTATGGGTGTGTATGCATGTTTGTATATATTCAAAGAAAACATCAGTGATGGTTAAGTTGACCTTATGAATGCACTTGTGGCTCAAAAAGCTAATATGGGATCCACAGTCCCTAGCACGTTTTGCACACACAAATGCTATTCCCTGTTATGTGTCATGTTTTATGCTTGCAGCCATTTTCTCTTTTCTTCATTGTCTTTTTCCTTATGAAGCTTATGCTCAAAGAGAGGCACTTTCTCACTTGCAGTTCTTTCCTCAGCAGCTGACTCCCACTTTTCAGTTGAGATGTAGCCTTGTCTGAGGTTTTCTTCACTACATCCTTTTAAGGATTCCTCTTCCCTTCCCATTGTCAGCTTTCCCTACAGCAGTTGTTTGGGTGTCCAGCTGTTCATTCTCCTCTCGTGTTCCTCCCAGTGTAGTTGTGTTTAGGTGAGCAGAGCTTTGATGATAGAACTACTTGCCAGAACTTCATTGTTCATGATCTTGTCTTGCTATTTTATATTGAGAATGACCTATAAATGATGCTGATGGAACTGCTCAGGAAGCTGGTTGGGGCAAAAGGATGTGATCTAGATCTCTTAGTTCTAGAGAATATTAGACAGCACTTTAGGGAGGCTGCATGGCCTAGTGGATAGAGCACAAGTCTGGGAGTCAGAAGGACATAGGTTCTGTGCTGTAGCTGCTTCTAGGCTCCAGCAGCTCAGAACTGAGTCCTCTTCATCCCATTAGGAAGCAGCCCAGATACTTGGGTCAGCATCACCCATAGCATGCACCAAGGTTCCTCATAAAGCTTCCCAGTTGTCAGACAGAAGACCCTTGAAATCCCAAAGAAACATCTGGGATCAAGTTCCTTCAGAAACTCAAATATTGATTTAAATTAATTGATTCATTGATTTAAGCCCAAGCGGAGCATTTTCCTACTGGACTTTTCAGCCAGCACACATAGTATTGGACCTGGTAAATCAGAGAAGGTTGATGACAGATTGTCTGAAACAGAATGACTAACTGTATGCTAACTAAATGCAATCCACAGTGAATCCCAAATCAGAGTTGATCAGTTATGTCAACTTTAATCCTACTGTTTGTGCTGCTGTGGAGGTTCTCCTTCCTCTGATGGGACCCTCAGCCCCACAGCATTTATGTAGAAATCCCTATACTCTGCCATGTATCCTATCTGTAATTTATTTCAGTGTCTGTCTCCCCATCTGGACTGTAAACTCTTTGAGAGCAGGGATCATATCTACCAACTCTTTTGTATTGTACTCTCCCAAGTGCATAGTACAAAGTTCTGCACATAGTGTTCAGTAAATACCATTCATTGATTGGTTTACCTGGTCACAAAAGACCCCACTATATGTCCAAGGTTCATATCAAGCAAATATTTCCTTATAATTACATGGGACAGGTCATGAGAGGTTAGAGGAGATGGTGGGGTTATAAAAAGATTCAAATCATTTAAAGTTTAACATAGAATGTACACTAATATTACTGAAAGTACTGTCACCCATCAAAAAAAGAAAATGAAACAAGGATTCTATTTATCGTACACATTTTGCACCAACCTCCATTTTCAACTGATTGCGTGAAGGGAATGGACTCTTCAGGAGTTTGGAATTAGTTCAACATAGTCCTCCAGCTCAGATGGATGTTTTTAATGGAGCTGCTGGTTCTTAAATTAAAACTGAACTTTAATGTATTAGTTGAAGGTGGGTAGTCACCTTAGGTGTGATCCACTCAAAAGCTCTCTTGCTATTTTTAGATGTTCTCAGATGTAAGACAGGGGTCTGTCATTCTCTGGTCTCAGCCTTATCAAGGATTTAATAAATCTGTGATTTACTTAATTTATCATTTTCATTCCACTAACTTGAAAATCTCAATTTTCAAATCAAAAATCTGTTTCTAAATGTATAATGGAGTTGTGCTAATCAGATTTTTCCACTACCTTAGGAGTGTGGTCTAGTGGAAAGAACATGGGCCTAGGAGTCACAGCATCTGGGTTCTATTCCCCACTTTGCCACTTGCCTGCTATGTGACCTGGGGTAAATCATTTAACATCTCTGTGCTTCAGTTTCCTCATCCGTGAAATTGGGATTCAATTCCTGTTGTATTTCTTACTTACACTGTGGGACCTAATAATGTTGTTATTTGTTAAGCGCTTACTATGTGCAGAGCACTGTTCTAAGTGCTGGGGTAGACACAGGGGAATCAGGTTGTCCCACATGGGGCTCACAGTCTTAGTCCCCATTTTACAGATGAGGTAACTGAGGCACAGAGAAGTTAAGTGACTTGCCCACAGTCACACAGTTGACAAGTGGCAGAACTGGGATTCGAACTCATGACCTCTGACTCCAAAGCCCATGCTATTTCCACTGAGCCACGTAATTATCTTGTGTTTACCCCAGTGCTTAGTACAGTGTTTGGCACATAGTAAGCCCTTAACAAACACCGTTAGTATTATCTTGGTGACTATTTCATTATCCCTGGCCTCCATTTTCCATTCATTTTTATTGTAAACCATTTTCCCTTACCTCTTTCCATCATTTGTAACCAAGTCAGGTATTTTAATAATAATAATGTTGGTATTTGTTAAGCACTTACTATGTGCAGAGCACTGTTCTCAGTGCTGAGGTAGACACAGGGGAATCAGGTTGTCCCATGTGGGGCTCACAGTCTTAATCCCCATTTTACAGATGAGGTAACTGGGGCACAGAGAAGTGAAGTGACTTGCCCACAGTCACACATTTCATTGATTTTGGGTGCATGAACAAATATCAATGCCCCTATTTTCCTACAAGAAAAAAGATTCTCATCCACCATCTTCCACTGAGAAATATACATACCTCTATTCAGCCTATGACCTGGATAGTATTCATCTAAAGTACTGCTACTTTGGTCTCCATTTATTTGGAGAAAGAGAAAGAGAGAGAGAGACAGAGACAGGGAGAATTTCAGAAAGCAGTCTGTACCCCATCTCTTTTAATAGACAGTTATGCTCTACCCCATCTAATATTAGGGTGTGATGAGGAGAAAACAACAGGCAAGGATAGATTTTGGTGCCTGGACCAAAAATCGTTGAAGTAATAGGGAAGGGGGGGTGCTTCTGACAGTACTCTGGTGGGGGAGGGGATCCCATCCAGATTTATGGACTCTTAAATCCCACACTTCCTTTGCACTACTCTAACACTGTGTCTCTGCTTTGATTAAGTGAACTGCCAAAATTGAAACCAGGCTTGGTGATGCTGATTACAAACTAAATCTAGGTCTGCATTAATAAAAGCATATCAAATGACCCAGATTTATTCTAAAGTAGCACTTCATTACACACCATATTCTTCCATTTCATCTTATATTTTGGATAGAGACTAAAGAGATTATAACAAGCACACTGAAGAACTGAGAAAACTGGTTGATCTAAGAGAAGCAGTGATTATTTTTCTATTGCCAAAGCAACATTAAGTCACTGAGGCTTTTTTTCTGATTCAACTCAAATAGGTACATCTTATATGACTCAGGGAGACCACTCAGTTCAAACAGAGTCTCCTTGAAGGAGTAACAAAATGTGCTCATGCTCAAATTAGTGTAGAGGGAGGAAGTAGTCTCTTTTTACAGTTGTTTACCAGTATCACAGTTCTTACTTCCCACTGCCCTTCACAAGACACATTGCTCTCTCCACTGTGGGGCTGGGAAGTAGATTTCATTAACAAACCCAAGGTCACAGGTGGTTTTGCACCAAAGCATAATTAAATTGTATTGAATGAATTAAAATGGTTAGCAAATAAGGTCTCCTTAGTCCAAGCTGAATAGGACAGATAGAATGCAATCCCATGTTCAGATCACAGCCAGTGTGCATTTTTGCTAGGGGAAATTAATCTGGAGAGCAATCACTTGATCATCCCTGACTATGAATTCTTAGTTGAAATTATTCCTCTGTCACCCTGGGATGAGAAAGCCAATCATTCATAATTAGCAGGTCATTTATGTAGCCACATTTATGCCAGTCACGGAGTTGATGCCGAAAGAAAGAAACCCCTCTCGTTGGATAAAATTGACATGTGTGCCTGGGAAAGAACATGCTGATCAAAAACAATTAAGGGGAAAGGGAAGTTATTAAAGATGAAGAGGGCCACTTAATTGGATTGCTCAACTTGGGGAGGCTTTATTTGGGGGTGGGGGAATGGATTTTCAGAGAGGCCACAGCAGCTGCTCTCTCCTTCTTTGAGAGATATGATCCATAGACAGCCAGGCTCTGGCAAAGGGAGCAACATTTAAGATGACTTACTGCAGACTAGACAACGTGGAAACAAAAGAGATGATGTGCTGTATACCCTCCAGCAAAAAAAAAAATACATTATTTTCAGAGTCTGATGCTTGATTGAATAGCGAAATGGATCCATGTGGAAGGAGAGGGAACAAAGGGAGCCAGCAGAGCACCAGCTGCAGGGAAGATAGGCACTAGGAAGAGAATTACTTATGACCCAGACAATTAACTACCTGAAATCAGACATCTGATAGTTTCCATATTCTATAGGATGACCTCCTATAAAAGTTGTACTTCTAATAGATCTGTGAACCTTTTTTTTAATACAGGTAGCTTTGTGATGACATAGAGTGCATGCTTTGGAAAGATTTGGGTCATTAATGATCATACATGATTTAAAAGACCAATTTCAGTTCTCCCAGACAACAGCAGTTTGCTGTCACCATGTAATAAGAACAGAACAGAGATGTTTAATGAGATAGAGACAGCTTCTTTGTAAATCATTTTTGGGAGACAAACAAAAGGATATATTGCCTTATCAAATCAACCTTGGTTCCCCCCCATCTTTATGGCTATTACCGTTTTTCCTTTCCTACTGATTCCCATGAGAAGTGTGGTGGTCTTTTACCCACTTGTGCTTTGGACCTCGGGACATTCAGACATCTTTCACTGACCCTGATGGGGAGTCCCATGTCTGTTTCCACAAGACAGTGTTTCCAGAGCAAAAGAGATTTTCACATGAATGAGATTTCCCAGAATTTCTCAGACTATCTGGACAAAATCTTATCCAAATCATTCTGCTAAGAAAACTTTGCATCGGCGTATTGTATTGCCCTTGGAAATCATCCTTCCACTTCTCCCCAACTCCTCCATTCCCAGAAGCAACCAGGAGAGGAAAGGAGGGATAAAGGGCTATCCTATGCTTTTGTAGCAGGTGATAATGGGTGGGAGAATGGAAGCTACCCCCACCCCAATTTGAGAGTACTGGTTTGGGCTGACAGAAAGGCTGGACTTTACCCAGTCAGAAATACCCTTGAAATTTCCTCCCCATATCCCAGGACACACTGAAGAAGTCCAATTCATAAATTACTCTGGTTTTTACTCTTCTGGCACTGATTCAGTACCTGCTGGTCAAATAGATTAGGTATTGCTGCTTCTCATTCATTTTTAGACTGTGGAAAATGCCGTTCATTAGTTATCTGCAGATCATTGCCATTGGCCAGCTGGGTGACCTTGGTCACCTAGTCAGTCAACTCTCCCTCCTGTCTTACACCACTGCAGTGGGAAAGACACAAGCAGCCACAGACAGCATCCCACCTCCATGAAATACAGAGTCCTGAGCAGGATGGGACAGCTGCTGAAATTACTCTGATTTGCTCCCTTAATTCATCCCCCCTCCCAGCCCCACAGCACCTATGAACAAAACTGTAATTAATTTATTTATATTAATGTCTGTCTCCCCATTTACACTGTAAGCTCACTGTGGGCAGGGAATGTGTCTGCTTTGCTGTTATAGTGTACTGTCCTGTTTGTTACAGTGCTCTGCACACAGTAATTTCTCAATTAGTAGGATTGACTGAAGCTGTGATGGTCACTGTGGCTACCGATGTGACTCTTGCACTTGGATCTAGTCCTTTCGGGATTTGGTATTTGGTATTTGTATCACCTTCAGCCCCACTACACATATGCATATCTATAAACTATTTATATTAATGTCTGTCTCCCCTCTAGTTTGTAAGCTCAGTTGTGGGCAGGGAACATATCTACCAACTCTGTTGTATTGCACTCTCCCAAAAGCTTAGTACAGTGCTCTGCACATAGCAAGCACTCAATAAATGCCACTGATTGATCAATTAGACTCTGAGCCACAAGGATCCTGAACTTCTGCTTCTCTAGCCACAGTAACCTAATGCTTTTTTGTTTTCTTTGTCTATTTGACTGTCTTTTGTGTTTTACTGTTTTATTAGTTCATTTTTGTGTCCATCGCAAGTCTCTTCTTCTTACTTTCTTCTTAAATGTTGATCCCTCTGAGGGCCGGAGACTGTGTCTTACTTTCACCCAGAGATTTGTTCTTAGCACTTATCTTAAGCTGTTGAGTCATCTCTGACCCATAGTAATTCCTTGGACACGTCTCTCCCAGAATGCCCCACCTCCATCTGCAATCGTTCTGGTTGTGTATCCATAGAGTTTTCTTGGTTAAAAATATGGAAGTGGTTTACCATTGCCTGCTTCTGCGCAGTAAACTTGAATCTCCACCCTCGACTCTCTCCCATGCTACTACTGCCCAGCACAGATGAATTTTGACTTGTAGCAGATTGTTTTCCACTCTCTAGCCACTGCCCAAGCTAAGAATGAAATGGGTTTGCTTCTGCTTACCTATCCCTTCGGTAGCCAAGGCTGGTAGAGTACTGGGAACTCTCCAGGTGTGATTCTGAGAGGGTTCTTAGTACTTAGTACAGTACTTTATACATGTAAGTGCCTAACAAATACTTATGTATCTGTGATCTGTTGCAGAGGCAGCGTGACTCTGGGGAAAGAGCACAGGCTTGGAAGTCAGAGGTCATGGGTTCGAATCCCGGCTCTGCCACTCAGCAGCTGTGTGACTGTGGGCAAGTCACTTAACCTCTCTGTGCCTCAGTTACCTCATCTGTAAAATGGGGATGAAGACTGTGAGCCTCATGTGGGACAACATTAGAACTTAGAACAGTGCTCTGCACATAGTAAGCACTTAACAAATATCAACATTATATGAAGGGGGAGAGAGTTCCAGGCATGAGGGATGACATGAGCAAGGGGTCAATGACGTGAAATAAGACTAATGCAAAATAAGTTGGTGTTAAAGTTGAAAAGTGTTTGGGCTGGACTGGGATTTGCTATGGCAGTGGGGAGATGGAGTCTCCATTTGGTGTAGGGGGTGTGGCCTAGAGGTGGCCAATCTGCTCCTGGCAAACGGCCCACATCATCAGGACCTACTGGAGCTCTTGCATCAGCATGGGCTCCTCCCTTCATCCCGCCTCCCAACTCTGAGCACTTGTCATGCAAGAAGATAGTGAAGCAGCGTGGCTCAGTGGAAAGAGCACGGGCTTGGGAGTCAGAGGTCATGAGTTGGAGTCCCAGCTCTGCCACTTGTCAGCTGTGTGACTGTGGGCAAGTCATTTAATTTCTCTGTGCCTCAGTTACCTCATCTGTAAAATGGGGGTTAACTGTTAGCCTCACGTGGGACAACATGATTACCCTGTATCTACCCCAGCGCTTAGAACAGTGCTTGGCACATAGTAAGCGCTTAACAAATACTAACATTATTATTAGTGTGTCAAAGACTTAGCTGAAGAAAGGTACACCCGTGGAGTTGCTGGGGAGAGAGGGGGAAACTAGAGGTGAGGGCATCCTCTAATTTCCAGTTCCCAAGGCCCACTAGACCTGATTGTAACACTGTTGGAATTTTGCTTCTCCTCACTAAGTGTAAGATGAAATTAAATACCACCCTTTAGAGACATTTTAATTCATGCTTCTTTTTATGCCTGTTAATTTAGAATGAGGTCACATTTTTCATCCCCACTTTTGAGATCCAATAGTACCCAAGTGTTGCCCTTGTTTCCTTAGATGTCTCATTTATATATTAGGGAATTAAGGTTCAGAGAACTACTACAAATATTCCATATGATTCCAGTTGCACTTTTGCTATGTTTTTGATCTCAAAGTTTCTGTTTCTGTTCTATTATACCACTTTCACTTCAAGTTCCTGCATATAATAATAATAATGTTGGTATTTGTTAAGCGCTTACTATGTGCAGAGCACTGTTCTAAGCGCTGGGGTAGACACAGGGGAATCAGGTTGTCCCACGTGGGGCTCACAGTCTTAATCCCCATTTTACAGATGAGGGAACTGAGGCACAGAGAAGTTAAGTGACTTGCCCACAGTCACACAGCTGACAAGTGGCAGAGCTGGGATTCGAACTCATGAGCCCTGACTCCAAAGCCCGTGCTCTTTCCACTGAGCCACGCTGCTTCCCATATGTTTATGTATTATGGGATACAGATCTAACTTTGTAGATACAAATTTTTATGTCTTTGTGCTAGTTTGTTTTCCCTGTGATTTTTTTCAAGGGTAGGAATTTAATTATTTGAACTTTCTAACTCTCCTGTCTTTGTGCTTTGCATGTAGAGGAGTCTTAACAGATACTATTGACTGAAATGTTGTTGACTAATGGTAGCCCAGCAATTTAGTAGAAAAGTAGCAGTTGGAACTAGTGTGTTCTGTGTTTTCCTGTTCATTGTTTATCCAAGTCTGCAAACACAACCACTTAACAAAGGGTTACCTTAGTGTATGCACAGTGTGGTTGGGACTGGGAGTCCCGCAGTGGAATTTGCAACCATATGATAAATGTAAATTTCATTGCCCAGGGTACCTTCTTCTAGAACAAAAATCATTGTGGATATCCTTGAGGGCCAGAATCATGACTACCAATCCCATTCTATTCTCCCAAATGCTTAGAACAGTGCACTGCACACAGTAAGAGCTCAATCAATCCTATTGATGGTTAGTACACTGAGACAGACCATTTCATTTTATAATTTAGAAAAAACTCATTTTTAAAGGAAGCTATACATATTTTTTGCCAGGGTACAAAATAGGCAATGCTTTAGTTTTATCACTCTCCCCATCTTCACTGAAATCACACTAGAGTCAAACTAATGAATGTGGGAGGGCCTGTGAAGTTTGAGAGTCAAGCATTTGGTGATGGGGGTCTTATTTTGGTTTCTTTGTTGGCAGTGTATTTAGAATACAGTGGGCATCTCAGCTTCTGCCAAAATATCCTTATAAGTGAATTCAGTTGCCCATTCCAGGGCCATCTGTCTGCAATAAAACTATGATCCTATCTAACCCCTAGGGGGATTTTAGAGTTGTGAAAACTCAGAAAATTCCACCTGGGGATTATCCTCCCTGACTTTTTTGGCAAAGAACTAAGAATTCTTCTGGGTTTGATTTATTCTCCCTAGATCTGCAGTCCCTTCTTCCAGATTAAAAAAAAGAAATCACCCTCCCAGTGAAACATCCCCTCTTGAGAAGCTGGCAAAACTGAAATGAATATAAATCAGGCTTGTGTAGCCTAATGACTAGTTGCCTTCCCCATAGAGGGAACAACCATAACGGTGGAGCCAACCCACCCACACTCAACCCAAAGGCAAAATTCTTGACTATTGATGTTCACTCATTCCATATGTGCAACTCTCAAATTAACCCTGTATCAATTTAAATAATTACAAGCAGAAATGACTTCCCTTCCTGGCACATCCATAGCTTTCTTAGTATCCTGGACTTACTACTAGTTTCATTTTTTTTTTCCAGTTCCTTCCCCTGTTATGTCTAAAAGTCAGCACTGCCACGGTCTACTCTCCTATGCCTAGAACATACAGTGCAGCATCATTGCGGATGAAGACTATGAGCCTCATGTGGGACAACCTGATTACCCTGTATCTACCCCAGCACTTAGAACAGTGCTCTGCACATAGTAAGCACTTAACAAATACCACCATTATATGAAGGGGGAGAGAGTTCCAGGCAGGAGGGATGACATGAGCAAGGGGTCGATGACGTGAGATAAGACTCACATTTAACTCACTCCTCTTTCTGCCTAGCAAAAGGGGTCTAGAGTCTAGGTTTTCTGGTCCAACATTTTGGAATCTGCTGTCTAGATTGCTGACCATTTCCATGGAAACTTCCAAATATCATTAGATAGAATGCTCCAGGGCTTCCTTTTCTAATTCCAGCCCAACAACAAGGTACTTAGTATGGTAAATATATCTCTTCAATGAGAGGCAAGCTTCAGAATAAGCCTTGGGCTCTCACCGACTTGTTACATCTTCACTTTCCCTATTCATTAATTATGTTCTTCCCTGCTTAGAGGACTTGGACCTCAGGAACATTTACTGATTTGAGTTTGAGGACAACAAATGCTGTAAAGATCATTTAGATTTATTTCTTTTTTCATGATTACTAATATTTTGCTTGTATCATGAAATGCAAAAAAAAGTTATTGCTGTAACAACAAAGGGAGTAAACCGATTTATTGGATTTTATAGTTTTACAAGAGGGAAACTAAAGCAAATAAATACCGTACAGCCTGCAATGAACCATAATTTTTGAAAGTAAAATAGAATAGCTTCAATTGGGAGAAGCATTCTGGCCTAGTGGATAGAGCAAAGACATGGGAGCCAGAAGGACCTGGGTTCTAATCCCAGCTCCATTACTTGTCTGCTGAGTTACCTTGGGCAAGTCACTTCACTTCTCTGTGCCTCAATTACTTCATCTCTAAAATGGGGGTTAAAACTGTGATCCCCATGTGGGACATGGACTGTGTCCAACCCACTTACTTTGTATCTACCTCAGTGCTAAGAACAGTGCCTGGCATATAGTAAACACTTATCAAATGCCATTAAAAAAGTAACAACTTTTATTATCCTCTCCATCTCCCGCTTACCAAGAAAAGATGATAAACTGTGAAAGAGGGGAAAAAGCATTCTAAACTAAAGCTACTGCCCAGATGTCTAAGTACTTTTTTTTTAATTTGGCTTCTAAGATCAGAAGCCAAGCACTCTTATATGGGAGACTGAGATGGTCTGGAGGACTGGGAGAATACTGTCAACCTTGACAGAGTATAAGGGGAATTCAAGAAATGAGATATGTGAAGCAGCCAATTTTTAATGCCATAATTCCAGTATTGTTTGGGAGTGTATAACTCTCTACCTAATCTGACAGGGAGTAATTTACGTTGTCCACGCCTTGAACCAGATATGGTTCCTGCCATAAACCATGTTATTTTTTTTATGACATTTGTTAAGTGCTTCCTATGTGCTAGGCATTATACTAAGCACTGGAGAAGATACAAGACAATCAGGTTAGACATAGTCCATGTCCCACAGGAGGCTCACAGCATTAATCCCCATTTTACAGATGAGATAACTGAAGCCCAGAATAAAGTGACTTACCCTAAGGTCACACAGCAGGGAAATGGCATAGCAGGTATTAGAATTCAGATCCTTCTAACTCCCAGTTCTGTGCTCTATCCACTAGGCCATCAGCAAGCAGTGTGGCTTAGTGGATAGAGCATGGATCTGGGAGTCACAATGTCTCAGCATGGCTTAGTGTCAAGAGCACGGGCTTGGGCGTCAGGGATCGTGGGATCTAATCCTGGCTGCGCTACTTGTCAGCTGTGTGACTTTGGGCAAGTCACTTTACTTCTCGGTGCCTCAGTCCCCTCATATGTACATTGGGGATTAAGACTGTGAACCCCACGTGGGACAACCTGAGCACCTTGTATCTATCCCAGTGCTTAGAACAGGGCTAGGCACATAGTAAGTGCTTCACAAATACATCGTTAATATTCTTTCCTGATGATTAACATGGGCTAGTTGTGTTAGAAGTTGACTCACTGTAGCTACCAGTGAAATATTTGTCTCTGATCTCTGGAGTGAATTTTCCATTGCAAAAACATTATGACATACATGAAATGCACTGCTTTCATGAAACTAATCAAGCTCATTTGATTCTGGACTGGGTGCTGGCATCCTATGGAGGTCTCAGAAGAACAAGATCAAGGCTTTGGGTTTGAAGTCACCCAGCTATCCTTCTCTTCTGCTCTATATTTATTTACTTGGAATGGTCTTAAACATTGGAGCTTCTACAGGACTGCCTTTGCTGGCAAAAAGAGATACAGATGTTTCTTTCAGTGCTGTGAATACAGATTTGACCTGAAAACTCAATGCATTCTGCATATCTTTAAAATATGACGTGGATTTTCTTTTCTGAGTGCTTTGGTTTCTTAAAAAAAATTATAGAACATGTCACTCAAGCGTTTGTATTAATGATTTTCAGAGTAGAATGCATGATTAAATAGTGAAAAGGATTCACGTGCTGCTGACTCTGAAATCCTCCTGGAACTTCAAGGAAAAGCGCAGAGCTGAAATGAGCTTTGGGGAGAAACATGGAGATTTGGAAAGGCCTCAAATGTCATGTATGCCTACAAACCAGAGCTAGGTACCAGGTCGAACGTCAAATCCAACACCTTCAAATGAATGAAAGTCACATTTCAAGGAGCTGCAAGGATGTCTCCACCACGCATGCCCCTCCCTGACATCAGGGGACCAGGGTGGCCTAAGATGTTGCCCACCAGCCCAGTGCCCACTCGGCAAGCTTTAGGCCCCAAAAAAAAAATTAAGCAAGGGGAGAGTCTCCACTCCCCCCCCTTCCTCCCGTCTCTGCCACCTCCCACTCCTTCCTCTCCTCCCTTCCCTGGACCCTCCTCTCAACCTGGAGGCCTAGGATTGCACCGGAGGGAAAGGTTGCCCACTGCACACAGAATGCCTGAGGACTGAGCAAAGGGGAGGGTTGTCACCTGGACTATTCCTGGACTGCCCAGAGGGAAGAGACCCCAGCCCAGAGGCCTTCTGGACCTCTCACGCCTTCTTCCCCACACCTTGCACCAGAAGCCTAGAACTGCAGTGAGGGAGGGAACCCTGGCATCCTCATTCTCACCCCCACCTCCTTCCATGCATTGAGGATTTGGGTCTGTGAGGCCAAGCCCCCAACTTATCACCCCCGCCCCGCACCAGAGACTCAGCACCCCCTTGGCCCCCCTCCCCCCAAAGAAGCAGGACAGGGATTCACTAAGGAGCACAATGTGACAACAGTCACCCATCAACAACTAATAACTTGATAGTTATTAACTAGATAACTTGATAGTTAATAACTAATAACTAATAACTTGGCCCATTCCCTGCCTACAGGCACTTTAATGACTTGCTAATCACAGCCCAGAATTTATGGATTCCCTCTCCCTCCCCCCCCTCCCAACTGCTACCATGCTGACCCAGTACTTATTCTATCTGCCTTGATTATTGCATCTGCCTCCTTGCTGACTTCCCAGCATCCTGTCTCTCCCCATCCCAATCCATACTTCACTCTGCTGCACGGATCACCTATCAACAAAAACCTTTAGTCCATGTCTACTCACTTCTCAAGAACCTCCAATGACTGCCTTCCTTACCATAGACTTTAAAACACTGAATCAGCTCACCCATCCTATCTCACCTCATTGATCTCCTACTACAACCCAGCCTGTACACTCTGCTCCTCTCATGCCAGTTTACTTACTGTGCCCCAATCTCATCTATTTTACAGCTGACCCCTTTCTCACCTCCCCCTCTATGTTGGACCTCCCTCCCCTTCCATATGCACCAGACCACCACTCTCTCCACCTTAAAAGCACAGTTAAGGTCATATCTTCTCCATGAGGCCTTCCTTGATTAAACCCTTTTTCCCTCAGCTCACTCTCCCTTCAGCATCATCTCTGCACTTATATCTGTGATCTTTGGATATTTGATATTCACCCCATCCCAACCCCACAGCACTTATGTACATATCTTTATATTACTTATTATGAATGATTTATTCATATTAATGTCTGTCTCCCCCTCTAGACCATAAACTAATTATGGATAGGGAACATGACTGCCAATTCTGTTGTACTATACTCTCCAAGCACTTTGAACAGTGCTTGGCACAAAGTGCTCAGTAAATACCACTGATTGATTAAATCATCAAAACCCCCCCCAAAATCAAGGTTAGCCCAACTAATTGCTGTTGATCTGAAAGCCCTGTTAGCTTTATTCTGGTTTTGGTGTTTTCTTTTTGATTTTGTGGGGCTTTAACCTGTAATTTGATTTCTTTACCTCTCTCTCTCTCCTCCCCTTTTCTTTGAAACTGGAACGCCTTCCTTCCAAACAGTGGCTTCACTCAACAAAAGGGTGGCAGATTAGAGCTCCTTTTCATCCATTTATAGAAGTGCCACTTGAAAGATGGGTGAAAATTGGGATTGAAAAGGAAGGAGTATGGGTCGAGCAGGAGAGATGTGGAAATTTCAGGTTGGCCTCCATCATTCCCTCGAGCCTGGTGAGGCAGGGACTGAGCATTATCACAGTCTTCCACAGCCAAATGTCCAGGACCACTGACCATCCTTCTCCTCCCAGTCAGCAAAGGGCTGTTGGGGTTGGGAGGGTCTTCTCTTGGGTTCTCCCAATCCAAAAAATTGGGCTGCTTGGCACCAATTTAGCAAACTATCAGTCAGAAACTCTAATGGGCAACTCTTGTTCATATTAAACCACTATGAAGCTTGTTGTCACCTCCCACTTTCGGTTATTAGTTTTGAATTTCCTGAGTCCCCACAGTAGACTGGGAATAAACTGTGTGGAATGCCCATGGAGCTAGCTGGTTCTAGGGATCTGACACCCCAAAAAATGTGAATCCACCCCAAATGGGAATCATTATTATAATTCAGTATAAAAAATCCTTCCTTCATCCCAGGAACTACTTAATTGGAAGGCGGAGACCATCAGCCACCAGAATGTGTGATTTCATGACATACTTTGGCTAAACTTTTGCCTGAGAATTAAGGCACATTCACCTGGTGGCACTAGTCAGAATGTAAGCTCAGTGTGGGCAAGGATTGTGTCTATTAATGTACTTTCCTGAGTGTTTAGTACAAAGCTCTGATCACAGAAAGCGCTCAGTGAATACTACTGGGATGGTGCAGTGTTGGAACGAATGTTTGTGTGAATGTGTGGGGCTTCGGGCTTAGCGAGGATCCAGGCTGAGATTTCCTCATCATGGGGTTTAGCCCAAATGCAACCTCAGCATTTCAAGAATGCAGGGGGAGAGGAGGGGCTGTTTGTGTCCCAAAATGAGGTAGCTGACAGTGAAGTTTACCACTGAGGGAACCGATGTAGACTATGGATTCCAAGCTCCTGGTGGGCAAAGATTTTGTCTATTTAATTGTACTTTCCCAGGTACTTAGTACAATGCTCTGCATATAGTAAGTGCTCAATAAATATCACTGATTGATTGATTTATCTGCTTAAAGCCAAATGATAGGTGAAAACACTAGTGTTGCCAAGATGGCTCAAGTGGACTGGGCAGAATGAAAGTCAGAGAGGATAAATGTTCCCTAAACTCAGAGTCCCTTTATATTACTTCAGCCCCTGCTTTCTATTTCAAGAGGTGAAGAGTTTCAGCAACTGCTCTGATGGATGATAGAGTTTTCAACAATCAAGATAATCCATAATTAGTATTTTGTTATTTAACACTATTTCCTTAATTTTCATCTTGTAATCCACCCAAATTTGATACTGAAAGGGATTTTGGCCTTTGCAAGTGGACCATCTTATGACCCACTCCTCCCCACACCCTACACATAGCCCCCATACACATTCTCAGCAAAGACTAAGGTTAATTCCATATTTCAATTAAAAGCTCATAGCACTCCTGCAAGTACATTAACTCTAAAGGAGATATTTTGTGGGGGTATCAGTATTTTTAGGAGGATGGTAAAATAATCTGATCTTAATGGTTTCTTAAAGGATTAGTGACCAATCCCCCACCCACCTCTGCCCCCACCAACCCCTGACCTCTCCCACCTGCCAGGAGGTTTATTTGAAAATCAGGCTAAGCAGGGGGTGCATGAAATAGGGAAAGAATTCACAGCTAATATTGTAAGTGATATTGTACATCAGGGTTTATTGGTTGCATTCAAAGTTCTACTCTGATTGAATACTAGAGCTCTCCATAACAGCTATTCAGTGCCTTTTATCTAGAAACCTCTCATTTCTAGTCCCTTTTCCTCTTCCTCTCAAAGGTGAAAAAGGAAAGATTCTTTCCCCCAGATATTATTATTATTATTGTGATATTTGTTAAGCACTTATTATGTGTCAAATATCATCCTAAATGCTGCGGTAGGTACAAGTGAATCAGGTCAGACATAGTCTCTGCCCCAGATTGGGCTCATAGTCTATGAAGGGGGTAGAGTCTGCAGTCATTCATTCAGACATATTTACTGAGTGCTTACTGTGTGTAAAGCACTGTACTAAGTGCTTGAAAGAGTACACTATAACAACAAGCAGTCACATCCCTATCCACAATGAGCTCACAGTCTAGTGGAGGAGATAGGCATTAATATAAATAGATAAATTACAAATATATACAGATATAAACATTTGTGGTGTGGGGATGGGAGACAGGATGAATGAAGGAACATTAAAGGACAGCACAGAAGGGAGTGGAAGAAGAGGAGAGGAGGATTTAGGGAAAGTTTTTTGTAGAAGATGTGCCTTCAATAATATTTTTAAGTGGGGGAGAGAAATTGTCTGATATCTACCAAGCGAGAGGTACAAAGTGTGCGGGCTGTGTTGTAATAAGAGAGTAGTGAGGTGAGGTAGGAAGGGGCAAGGTGATTAAGTTCTTTAAAGCCAAGGGTGAGGAATTTTTGTTTGAGGTGGAGGTAGATGGGCAGCCTCTGGAGTTTCTTGAGGAGTGGGGAAACATGGTCTGAAGCATGGTCAGCATTGATATAATCATTTTACAGATGAGGAAACATAGATGTTAAGTGATTTATCCAAGGTCACACAGCAGACAACTGGACAAGCTGGGATTAGAACCCAATTCTCTTTCTTCAGACTTGTGCTTTTTCTACTAAGCTAACGCTGCTCCTTCAGAACCAAAGACATACCCTTATACATGCTCTATCTATGGAAGACCAATCCTCCTGAAGCATGCATTTATGCCTTTTTCTATAGCTGAAGACCACCCTGCCTCTCCCACATCTAGGCTTGAAGATCCTAGAAAATCTGGTGGGAATGACTATATTAGGTAGAATAAATGAAGCAGTGGCTGAAGGCTTTATCAGAAAGTGACAGATGGGAGAAATGACTCCTGATAGGTATCAGGGACCAATCAGACCTAATCAAGAGGTACATTTTATTGAAATGACAATTAAAGGATGGGTTCCAAAATTTGTTGTATACAGATTGACCTTGCTAATATTAAAAACAGCAGCTACACCTCAGCAGTTTCAGTTGTATCTGCCAACAAGGATGTTTACCTTAGTACATAAATATAGGACACTAATGTGAGCATATAAATTTATATACATATATCATATCTGTACCTGCATGTATTGATATAGACATACATATATAGAAATATATAATCTTGGGGAAGAGTATTATACATTAAGAACTTTTTGTGTTCTGAGCAAACTACTCTCAAAGTATCAAAAGTATATTAATTGGCAATCCAGTTGGGGTTTTTTGTTTGTTTTTTAATGGTATCTGTTAAGCTCTTACTCTGTGTCAAACACTGTTCTAAGCACAGGGGTAGGTACAAGTTAATTAGGTTAGACACAGTCCCTGTCCCACATGGGGCTCACTGTCTATGTAGGAAATATTTTTTGTTTATATTATTGCTGAAGCTTTTAATAGGCTAATTAAAACCAAGCATTCTGATTTAAACCAGAGCAGGCAAAGGTTTTGAAAATTGTGTAGTTGGACACATGCACACACCCACACCACAGCACATACACACACTCTCCCACCTACCTACACCCATAAACACATCTTTATCCATTGAATTGCCTAATTTCCTCACTCAGGCTGGAGCATGATTCAGCTTACATTTTCTGTATCTTGTACCATGAATGGCCCAGAACCCTGAAACCATCTCTCCCTTCCCAACACATGATCACTTCTGCTCTTGTGGTTGTCAAGAGGGTAGGAAAGGTGTGCTTGTTTGGAGCAGGTACTGATGCTTTAATTTTCAATGAAAAAATACTTTGGTCGACTTTTTCAAATACCGTCTAGTCATCTCGACCCATAGCGACTCCATGGTCACACACTCCTCAGAGCATCCCATCTTCCATCATAAAATCATTCTGGTATGTGTATCCATAGAGTTTTCTTGGTAAAGGTACAGAAGTGGTTTACCATTGCCTTCTTAAGTGCAGTAAACCTTGAGTCTTGGCCTTTGTCTTTGATGAACGTTTTGATCATCTGACCAGCTGCCTTAGACTCTTCTCCATGTCACTGTTTCCCACCACAGAAGAATCAACTTTCTATGGTGCTTCGGTTTAGACCGCTCCAATATGGGTAGCCCTATATGGCATAACTCTAAGCTTCATTGGTGTACTTACACTCTCCTGCCACGATAAGGTGTCGATTCATAGAAGAGACGATTGGCTTACTAAAATCCAAATACAAGTAGTCAGAAACTATTAAAACTGTCCTCAAGCACAAATTGTCATAATAATGTTGGTATTTGTTAAGCGCTTACTATGTGCAGAGCACTGTTCTAAGCCCTGGGGTAGATACAGTGTAATCAGGTTGACCCCGTGAGGCTCACAGTTAATCCCCATTTTACAGATGAGGTAACTGAGGCACAGAGAAGTGAAGTGACTTGCCCAACAGTCACACAGCTGACAAGTGGCAGAGCCAGGAGTCGAACTCATGACCTCTGACTCCAAAGCCCAGGCTCTTTCCAGTGAACCACGCTTCCTCTCCATGTTTTTATCCAAACATCAGATCTCTTTTGATTTGAAAACTAACTTCAAAGAGAGCTTCACAATTGGTACAAAATCTGGAGGTGCCAGTGGCCTGAGAGACTGTTCATTCATTCATTAATTCATTCATTCATTCATTCATTCATTCATTCATTCATTCATTCGGTTCAAGATCTACTTCTTGGGGACTAGAAAGTAGGTCAGATTTCAATTTACTAAAGCATGTAGCATCCTACAAGTGTCATGAAGATACTAGCTATTTTTGTATTTTGAGGATTGGCATATGTCAAAGCTATATTCAAATGCATTTTAATCATCAAACCTGCCACTTTTATCAATTCCTGCAGAAACACACAGCAGGACTCTGGAGGAAAGCACACTGTTAATGAAAAGACCTGCTTTTCTTCCATAAGGTGAGAATGCTAATGTTAAAAAGTGCTGCCAAACCATGCCTTGAGCCACAATAAAATTGATTAAAGATCAAAAGCAGTGAAATATGTTTCAGATCAAAAAACTCCAAGTCTTAAGCAACAGTGTTGTCAAATCTGGTACCTCTTACACTGAAAGCCACAGCTAATGAAACAAAATTGCTACCTTTGTGAAACTAAGTAATTAAAAAAGGAAGAAAAAGAGAACACTCCAGCTAATAATCTCAATGGAAACTTTTTGAAATGTTACTCACAATTGTAGTAATCTCTTTTGCCAGTGGGGATTCAAAGGAGGAATATCCATAACCTTTAACTCTGTATCTTCTAATTACACATTTACATTGAGCTGTTTATCAGCAACACGTATCCCATGTTTCAGAAAAAGGGCCCGGAGGCTTGCAGTGGCATTCATAAAGAAGAGTTTTAAGAACACTCAGAAGTCCCATCTGTTTCCACTTACCTCACAGAGGCTCCCCTCTCCTCCAGCTTACTAAATCATTGTCTGAGATTCTGACACCAACCACCAGAATTTGATGTTTTGGATGTTTTGTCTGTAAAAGAGGCTAATGAAACTTTTTTTTATATAATTTGCAAAAGCGGTTTTTGACATTAATGCTGCCGGATCAAATAGCCCCATAAGACTGGTCACTACAAGGGTAAAGTTATCCTAAAGCTTAGCTTTCAAGTTCAGAGGCCTTTTCTTCTATCTGGCTCACACCTACATGTAGATTTCCCCAGACCAATCCAGGTTATTTTGGGAACTGGAAAATTATTTCATACAAGGAAATCATTTCATAGAAGGGTCCCTTACTCTTGTGTCACAATCAGATTGGCTCCTTTGGAAGATGTAAGAGAGTGCTGAGTGCTTACAGGTGCTGTCGTTCAGAAAAATGAGATCATGGCTAGTCACAACCATTAAGTAAGCCATAAAGTTGTTAACCCCAATATCCAGGTCAAATTTGAGTTTGACCACTGTGGCAAATTATGCTTTCACCTAGTTTTCCCCTGAATTCCATCTGAAGATATTAGCCCTCATTTTAAATCCTTAGAAGAAAAATCAGCATATTGTACAACTCTGACTGCCAGTGGTCTTTAAATCTGTAGACTTAAGCCTGCCAAGTGTTTGAAATTCTTCTGGATCACAGATGCTAAATACATCTCAGGGATTATGGGTACCTAGGTACATAGTGGTTGAACTATGCAGAAGAAAAAAAGCAGTATATAAATTCAAGATATGGTATTGTGATCATTTAAATTTAAACTACATTAAGCAGGGAAGGGGGAAATGAGGCCCAAGATCCAGCAAGATCAGTAAATTGTATTTATTGAGCACTTGTTTTGTGCAGAGCACTGTACTAAAGACTTGGGAGAGTACAATAAAATAGAGTTGGTAGCCATTATCCCTGCCCATGACAGTTAGTTTAGTTTGCATTCTAAAGATGAGAGTTTAACTGCAGAACTAGAGCCCCAGATCTCCTGATCTTCAGTCCATTGTTAGACTGTTTCTTCCTGTCAATTCATCAGGACCACCACCACCAGAATTTCCTTCCATCAAGGAGGCCTACGGTTCCCAGAAGCAGGTTGTACTCCTGCAGAGTGACTTCTGGTGGAAGGGCAGCCATTTTCTTCCCTGTGGGGATACCCAGGAAAATATGAACTAGGTAGAGGAATTGTTGGAACTGCATCTACCAACCCTATTATACACAAGTGCTTAAACCACAGTACTCTGCACTCAGAACACACTCAATAAATACAAATGATTGATTGATTGAAACAGCACAGGCCTGAAAGTTAGAGGAACTGGGTTCTAATCCCAGCTCTGCTACTTGTGTGCTGTGAGACTTTGGGCAAGTCACTCAACAGGGAAGCAGCGTGGCTCAGTGGAAAGAGCCTGGGCTTTGGAGTCAGTCATGGGTTCAAATCCCGGCTCTGCCACTTGTCAGTTGTGTGACTGTGGGCAAGTCACTTCACTTCTCTTTGCCTCTGTTACCTCATCTGACTGTGAGCCTCAAGTGGGACAACCAGATTACCCTGTTTCTACCCCAGCGTTTATAACAGTGCTCTGCACATAGTAAGCGCTTAACAAATACCAACATTATTATTATTATTATTATTGTTATTCTCTGTGTCTCAGTTTCCTCAGCTGCAAAACAGGGATTCAATACTTGTTCTGCCTTGTACTTAGAATGTGATTCCTTTGTGGGATCATCTCAGTGCTTAGTACAGTGGTTGGAACATTGTAAGAACTTAACAAACACCACCATTAAGTTGGCACACTTCATTTTCTGAAGAGGGAAGTAGGGACTGGGAGATTATTCACCCCAGCATTCCTGGGCAAGAAGACTTGCACCAGATGGCCAACTAAGGCCAATTAAGAGCCATGCCCAAGGACACATTTTTTTCCAATTTAGTAAAATATAAACAAAAACAAAACCCAGCGTCTATCTCATCCATCTCATGTTTTCAGTTCTTCCATGATAGATATCCTCCTATTGTTAGCTATCATTGGGACCATTAAGAAGCGGAGACATTTTGCACTGTTTCTCAAACCGATCTTTGTTTAGCTCCATGCAGATAAAGACAATATGTCATATATTATATCAGGTACTGTATAAAACAGTGCCATTAGTTAACCTGAGTCAAAGCCAGAGTAGGCAGCAGAGTACCAAAAAAGGCCATTAGTATACTTGGAAACCAAAGCGAATGTACATTTACAAAACACCTTAAGAAAAAAAAATAAAACAAGCTGCTGCAAGACTAACAATATGGCAGTAATATGTGCCTGACAATCTGCCAATTCAATAAATTAATCTTTCATTTAATCTCTGGATTTACCGTAGCACTTCAGTGGGGAATACAGTTATGATTAAATTGAGATTCTCTTATGCTCATTCCTCATACTGCAGCATCGTAAACATTTTTATTGCATAAGTTTTTTGGTGTATATATCATTATCATTCTGCAAATTGCAGAGTTTCTCTCCCAGTTGACCACAGAGAATCAATCATATTTATTGAGTGCTTACTAGTACAGCACTGTACTAAGTGCTTGGGAGAATACAACCCAGCAGAATTAGCAGATACGTTCCCTGCCCATAATGAACTTACAGTCTTGATGGGGAAAGAGACATTAATATTAATAATCTGTATTATTAATATTAATAACACTAATAATTTGTGATATTATTTTTTCATATTAATGTCTGGCTCCCCTTTAAAGTGCAAAAGACTTGAAGGAGATTCACACCACACACCAGTGAATATAATACTGTCACACATAGAAAAAAAAACATGCACCAGTCTCCAGAGCTTTAGATATGAAAATTACTGCAATGCCTGGTTAAATTCAATCCAAGTGTTTCCCTAGAATAACTTATTTCTCACTGCATTAAAAGGTTTCGATTAGCCGCTGATATTGATTGATAGCAAGCATTGCTTGAGTGGCATGTGAATGGCTACTTACAGAAATACGTTTGTGTTTCGGAGGAGAATTTGGAAAGTGTAGTATCCTAGATGATGAAAACAATAAATTAGTATTTATATACTAATTTACAAGCCTTAATTAATCCACAAAATCCCTATGAAGCATGTACATATTATTATCTTTTTTTTTCTAACAGATGAGGAAATTCACAGCTTATATAACTTGTCGTATTTGATGGACCAGCACTCTCTCCATCTGCAAAGTTCTACTAAAATTTTATCTCCTCCAAAAAGCCTTCCCTGAGAAACCTCTCTTTCCCTATTCTGTTCTCCATCCTTTCTGCATCTTCTAGGAATTTGGGTCAGTTTCCCTTAAGCACTTATCAATCAAATGTATTTATTGGGCACTTACTGTGTGCAGTGCTCTCTACTAAGTGCTTGGAGAGTACAACGTAACAGAGTGTAGTGTACAGTTTAGAGAGGTAGACATACATTAACATGTATAAATACATTAAATTACAAAAATGTACATAAGTGCTATAAGGGGAGTAAATATACTCACTGCATCCTCAGACCCACAGTCATTTTGCTATCAATCATTCAATCGATGGTACTTCATTCATATTTATTGAGCACTTACTGTGTGCAGAACACTATACTAAGCACTTGGAAGAGTACAATACAGCACCTGGTTCTCCTCTTACCTCTCTGGCCGGTCATTCTCGGTCTCCTTCGCTGAAGCCTCCTCCCCCTCCCATCCTTTAACTGTTGGAGTTCCTCAAGGGTCAGTTCTTGGCCCTCTTCTGTTCTCCATTTACACTCACTGCCTCGGTGAACTCATTCGCTCTCACGGCTTTGACTACCATCTCTACGCAAATGACACGCAGATCTACATCTCCGCCCCTGTCCTCTCCCCCTCCCTTCAGGCTCGCATCTCCTCCTGCCTCCAGGACGTCTCCACCTGGATGTCGGCCCGCCACCTAAAACTCAACATGAGCAAGACTGAGCTCCTCATCTTCCCTCCCAAACCCGGTCCTCTCCCAGACTTCTCTATCACTGTTGATGGCACGACCATCCTTCCCGTCTCTCAGGCCCGCAATCTCGGTGTCATCCTTGACTCGTCTCTATCGTTCACCCCACACATCCTATCCGTTACCAAGACCTGCCGGTTTCACCTCTACAATATCGCCAAGATCCGCCCTTTCCTCTCCACCCAAATGGCTACCTTACTGTTACGGGCTCTCGTTATATCCCGGCTAGACTACTGTGTCAGCCTTCTCTCTGACCTCCCTTCCTCCTCTCTCGCCCCGCTCCAGTCTATTCTTCACTCCGCTGCCCGGCTCATCTTCCTGCAGAAAGGATCTGGGCATGTCACTCCCCTTCTTAAACAACTCCAGTGGTTGCCTATCAACCTCCGCTCCAAACAAAAACTCCTCACTCTAGGCTTCAAGGCTCTCCATCACCTTGCCCCTTCCTACCTCTCCTCCCTTCTCTCTTTCTACCGCCCACCCCGCACGCTCCGCTCCTCTGCCGCCCACCTCCTCACCGTCCCTCGGTCTCGCCTATCCCGCCGTTGACCCCTGGGTCACCGCCTCCCGCGGTCCTGGAACGCCCTCCCTCCTCACCTCCGCCAAACTGATTCTCTTTCCCTCTTCAAAACCCTACTTAAAACTCACCTCCTCCAAGAGGCATTCCCAGACTGAGCTCCTCTTCTCCCTCTACTCCCTCTGCCATCCCCCCTTTACCTCTCCGCAGCTAAACCCTCATTTTCCCCTTTTCCCTCTGCCCCTCCACCTCTCCCTTCCCATCCCCACAGCACTGTACTCCTCCGCTCAACTGTATATATTTTCGTTACCCTATTTATTTTGTTAATGAATTGTACATCGCCTTGATTCTATTTAGTTGCCATTGTTTTTACGAGATGTTCTTCCCCTCGACTCTGTTTATTGCCATTGTTCTTGTCTGTCCGTCTCCCCTGATTAGACTGTAAGCCCGTCAAACGGCAGGGACTGTCTCTATCTGTTGCCGACTTGTTCATCCCAAGCGCTTAGTACAGTGCTCTGCACATAGTAAGCGCTCAATAAATACTATTGAATGAATGAATGAATGACATCAGCCATGTTTCCAAGGCACATGATGAGTTGCCTATTCCATACACATCCTCGAATGCAGCCAAACTGAATGCTGCTCAGACCAGGCCCAACAGCATGTCTCTGGGGACTTCCAGGAGTCTCTCCCAGGAAGCTGCAGCAGTCGGGCTGAAAGAAGCAGGCAAAAGTCCGGGGTGGCCCTGGGAGCCTCATTTAGCACCACCCGTGTAGCTATGGCTGACCCCTAACTGAGTGATATCACCACATTATACTGCATATTTATTCTAACTCAGTGGCCCCTCCTGTGCCAAGGTGATCTTAAGGGTTTTTTTTTTTTAAACCATGTAGCACAACAGAAATGGGTGAGATATAATTTATCATGAAAGAGAAAATATCTGATGCTAAATGTTACAGTCTGTAACAAATACCTTGTACCATGGTCTGTGACTGTGTAGAGCATAAAGGAAATGTACTGTACAGGAGTTGGATTTTTCTGTGGAATATTCACTGAGAATAGCCTTTAGGAATATCACCTTAAATTGGGAACATGCCATATTTCATCGTGCAAATAATCTTAGTTGAAACAGAGATCAAAATAAGAAGCAGTGTGACCTAGTGGGAAGAACATGGGCCAGGATGTCAGAAGATCTGGGTTCTAATCCTGGCTCTGCCACTTGCCTCCTTTGTGATCTGAGCAAGTGACTTAACTTCTTTGCACCTCACCTCATCTGTAAAATGGGAATTATATCCTTCCCGCTTCTCCTCCCTGACTTAGACTTTCAGCCCCATGTGTGACAGGGACTATGTGCCCAACCTGATTAACTTGTGTCTATCCCACTGATTAATATAACACATGGCAGATAGTAAGCACTTAACAGGTACTAGCCTCATCATTACATTACTATTAGCACCTAACAAATGTCATAATAACGTTACTGGTGCAGCATGGCTTAGTAGATAGAACATGGGCCTGGGAGTCAGAAGTTCATGGGTTCTAATCCTGGCTCCACCACTGGTCTGCTCTGTGACCTTGGGTAAGTCACTCTATTCCTCTGTGCCTCAGTTACCTTATCTGTAAAACGGGGATTGAGTCTGTGAGCACTATGTGGAACAGGGATTAAGTACAACCTGATTTGCTTTCATCTACCTCAGTGCTTAGTACAATGCCTGGCACATAGTAAGTGCTTGAAAAATACCCTTATTAATAACAGTATAATTATTGAGTAATAATAATGTTGGTATTTGTTAAGCGCTTACTATGTGCCGAGCACTGTTCTAAGAGCTGGGATAGACATAGGGGAATCAGGTTGTCCCACGTGGGGCTCACAGTCTTAATCCCCATTTTACAGATGAGGGAACTGAGGCACGGAGAAGTTAAGTGACTTGCCCATGGTCACACAGCCGACAAGTGGCAGAGCTGGGATTCGAACTCATGAGCCCTGACTCCAAAGCCCGTGCTCTTTCCACTGAGCCACGCTGCTTCTCCATATTAATGAATAATAATATTGCTGGTTGTAATATCAATATTAATATTTTGGCATGTGCTAAGCATTTACTATGTGTCAAAGACTCTCAAAGCACTGTGGAAAGAAAAAAGCTAATCAGATTGGACACGGTCCCTGTACCACATGGGATTCACAGTCTGAGGAGAAGGCAGAACAAGTATTTAATCATCTGCGTTCCACCCAAACCCTGTCTTCCCCCAGATTTCCCATCACTATAATCCACACCACAATTCTCCCTGGCTGACAACTTGCAACCTTGACATTATCCTCAAATCACATCTGTCATTCAACCTGCCTATCCAGTCTGTAAAAACTCCTGTGGGTTCTACCTTCACAACATTTCTACCATGCTGATCCAAGCACTTATCATATCCTGCCTTGGCTATTGCATCAGCCTTCTCACTGACCTCCCGGCCTCATGTCTCTCCCCTCTCCAGTTCTTACTTCACTCTGCTGACCAAGTTATTTCCCCACTCCTTAAAAACCTCCACAAACAACTCCTTTCCATCAGATTTAAGGCACTCGACCAACTCTCCTACCCTTACCTTACCTACCTTACCTACATGATTTCCTACTACAACCCAACCCGCACACTTCACTCATCTAACACCAACCTACTCATTATCCCTCAGTGTTGTCTATCCCAGTGCTTACTCCTCACCCATATCCTCCTCCTGGCCTCTAACTCCCTCCCCTTTCATATCTGACAGGCCATCACTCACCCCACCTTCAAAGCTCTGCTAAAACCACACGTCCTCCAAGAAGCCTTCTCTAAGTCCTCACTTCCCCTATTCACCACCCCCTTCTGCCTCACCTATGCACTTGGCTGTGTACTCCTTAGGCCCTGTTTGATACTCACCCCAGCACCACAGTACTTATATACACATATACTTATATTCTATTTACCCTATCTGTAATTTAATTTAATGTCTGTCCCCCTCTTTAACTGTAAGGTCCTTGTGTGCTGGGATGGTGTCCATAGATTCTATTGAATTGTGCTCTCCAAAGTGCTTAGTACTATGCTCTGCAAACAGTAAGCACTCAATAAAAACCATCAGTTGATTGACTGATTGCTTGAACTCAAAAGAAATCCTTCTATTGACAGTAAGAGACATTTGGTAACTCAGCAGGTGAGGAAAGAATGAACCAATCCCTCCATATACATGATTTGGCACCAAGAATTGTAACAAAAATTCTTGTTTAAAAAAGTTTACCATTTAAATTTATGAAAAATGTCAGGATATGTTTTAAATTAGCTAATCACTGACCAAACTGTAATTTCAATCATAGCTTTCTCATTTGTCATTTGGTAGCATGCAAGTTCAGTCAACCAATCATATTTATTCAGTGCTTACTGTGTCCTGAACACTGTACCAAGTACATGGGAGAGTACAGTACAATGTAGTAGCTAGACTTGCTCCCTGCTCACAAGGAGCTAACAGTCTAGAGAAGATATTCTTCAGTAGTTGTAGAGTGGAATTGTGAAATTTCTGTTATTTCACATGTCTTACTTCAGAGGCTTGAAGATCTTCAAAGCAAAAATGCTTCCTTGGAGGAATTATGTTCTCAGTAAAGTTAGGGTAGAGATTTGGTTACAGGAAAGGTTCATTAATTCAATATTGGTTAATACAAAATATATCTAAATTGAGGCAACTTCTATTCCTCAGACAATTATGAATGGTTTTTCATTAAACACCCCAATATTAAATATAGAACATCAGAATATGAAGAGAGATTTGAACTGAGATGCTGCCTACTCCCAGAATTGAAATATCGTTGAAGACAGTAACAAAGTCTCACCTCTACTATGCCCTTTTCAAAAGTCTCATATAAACCAGGAAACATAATAAAAATTAAAAATTTATTCCCTGATTGAAAAAAAGTTGCTACTCAATTGAAGCAGTCTTTATTGTTATATTTGCAGCAACAACATTTTTATCAGGTGTTCATTCTTTGCAGAGCACTATACGAAGCACAGGGTAAGTAATGCAGTGAGGAGATATAGACACAGTGCTAGATCACCAAGGGCTCACAAAGATGAGGCAAAATTAAAAGAGAAGAGTGATGAAAAGTATGACCAGAGCAGCAGGATTTCAGGTTCCTCATGGCTCAGACCTACAATTAAAAATGTCGCAGCTACAGTCACAAGGATGACCTTCCTGGCATTACAAAAGTTGAGGAGGTCCTTTGCTGCCACTGCCTTTTCTTAATAATACATAATAAATAATAACAATAATGTTGGTATTTGTTAAGTGCTTAGTATGTGCTGAGCACAGTTCTAAGCGCTGGGATAGATACAGGGTAATCAGATTGTCCCAAGTGGGGCTCACATTTTTTAATCCCCATTTTTACAGATGAGGTAACTGAGGCACAGAGAAGTGAAGTGACTTGCCCAAGGTCACACAGGAGACAATCCCGGAGACAAGCCATGATTAGAACCCATGATCTCTGACTACCAAGGCCGGGTTGATTCATTCATTTATTGAATTGTATTTATTGAGCACTTACTCAGTGCAGAGCACTCTACTAAGCACTTGGAATGTACAACTGGGCAACAGAGAGAGACAGTCCCTGCCCAACAACAGGCTAAAAGTCTAAAAGGGGGAGAGAGACAGCAAAACAAAACAAGTAGCCAGGCATTAATATCATGGTGTTTATTAAGCATTTACTATGTGCCAGGCACTCTACTGAGGTAAATACAAGATAATCAGGTTGGATAGAGTCCTTATACCACCATGGGGCTCACAGTCTTAATCCCCATTTTATAGAGAGGAAAGTGAGGCACAGAGAAGTTAAATGATCTGTCCAAGGTTCAACAGCAGACAAGTGGTGGAGCTGGGATTGGAACCCAGGTTCTCTGACTCCCAGGCCCATGCTCTTCCCAGTAGGCCACTTTGCATTTTGCTCCTACTGCTTTTCAGAAGGAGCAGGGGTCAGTGAGATCCCCTGTCTCAGGTGGGGTCTTGGTGGAGGTGGGGGGAGCAGCTTCTAACCTATTTGGAGGGCACCTAAAGTCAGAAGTTAGGAGAATGGAGTAGCATGGGGTGGAAATAAATAAAGGCAGTTCCTTTCATATCTCTCTATCAACTCTGTTCATCACTGAAACCAAAGAAAACGGAATGGTCTCATATATTAATTGAATTGTTTTTATTTTAGCAAATTTTTGCTGCCTCTTTATTCAGGGTTGGCTTCAGACCATAAGCAAATGAGACCATTGACTCTTTAGCAAGGAGAGCCAATCCAAGATCTTCCCAAAGAAACACTGCATGTTTAGGGGTATGGAGCAGACTTCTGTGAGCTGTCATTACTTTTTTCTTGTGGTATTTGTTAGGCACTTACTATGTGTTCAACACTGCTCTAAGCACTGGGGTAGGTACACATCAATTAGGTTGGACACAGTCCCTGTCCCACATGAGGGTCACAGTCTAAGTAGGAGGGAGAACAGGTATTGAATCCTTATTTTACAGTTGAGGAAACTGAAGCACAGAGAAGTCAAAGGATTTTCCCAGGTCACACAGAAAACAACTGGCAGAGCAGGGATTAGAACTCAGGTCCTCTGACTCCAAGGTGCATGCTCTTTCCACTAGGCTTCACTGCTTCTCCATCGTGTGTGCCCAAAGCAAAACATAATGGAGTCATACAGAATGAGAAGGGTTGGCAGTTTTTTTCCCTCACTCTCAGTGGCCAGATCCCTGCATTAATCTCTGTTCACAGGAGGCAGTATGCCAGAGAGTTACAATAGTATGAGAAAAGTTTTATAGAGAGCTGATTGTTCAAATGAATTCAGACCAAGATTGTATCAACTAACCTAGGGAACAGATATCCAAAGACCACTGAGGTCAACCATATTGAACAGATGCCCAATAGCATTTGGTTATTTCAGAAGGTTTTGGTTTTTTTTGTTATCCAAGATGGTCTCCGTTCGAATAAACCACCCGTTTCAATATATGGCATTCCAAACTGAACTGCCCAACTGGGAGCAGAAAGCTCCCTTGAGAAAATCTGCTGTCCTAAGTATCAAGTATCCAGGATTCATTTTACATATTCAGTTGGGATCACTATAGCTTTGGATAAGAAGCTGATCATTGCTTTCCTATATAATCTGGAAATTTGGAATCATCAAAACAGAATGGAAGTTTGAACACCTAAATATTTGGAGGCCAAAATGTTCCAAAAACACGCAAACCCAATAAACTTTCCTTTAGCATGCATGCACGTTTACCAACAGGCAAGAAAAAAGAAAAGGAAGCATTTTCAGTTGAAGTTTTGTGGAGATAGTTTTACATCAGCAAGAGAGATAGAACTAGAGAAAGGTTAGTTAAATAATTAACCTTTGGAAATAACTCTTGCTGTTTGAGCGCACATATCAATAAAAATAATTACCAGATTTGATTCACCCTTAACCAAATGCTGTAATAGGTGATTTAAATATCTAGCAACATTTGCATATCAGCTAGGGTATTGTCTTCTTCCAAGACTGGCATTGAAAGAACAGAAGAGGAGAAGCACCTTTACTGCTGTGTTTGAGCTGGCATTGTTATCATGCATTTGATTGACAGGCAATAAAACACCCTCCACTTTATAATATTTTTTGCCTCATTTATGTAACTTTCAAGCCAATATGTTAGTTTCATAAAATGCTAATGTATGCTTGTAAGCAACAAAATGAATGCTTGGGCAATAACTTTGACAAGGAGGAAATTATTTTATGATTGGAACTGGTGCAGTATTTTAATATATTCACACTGTCTTCAGCATGAGAGAAAAGCCTAGCATCCTACAGCCCTTAAGGACACAAATACTAACTTCTGTGAATCACTTGGACATCTTTTAAAATGAAGTGTCTGATTTCAGTACATTGAAATCCCATCTGCTGGTAAGATTTGTTTTATGTGATTGCAGGCTGATAATTGTGGTTTCTGTTGAGGGCTTATTATGTGCCAAGTACTGAACTAAGCGATATGGTATATGCAAGATAATCCAGTTGGGTATAGTCCTTGTCCCATGTGGGGTTCACAGTATAAGGGGAGGTAGAAGATGAACTGAATCCCCAATCAATAAATTATATTTTTTGAGTGCTTACTGTGTGTGGAGCACTGTACTAAACACTTGGGAGAGTACAGTGTAACAGAGTCAACGGACTTATTTGCTGCCCACCAGAAGGTCACAGTATAGAGTCTGCCCATTTTATAGATAAAGACCCTGAAGCACAGAGAAGTTAAGTAACTTGCTCAGGGTCATACAACAAACAGGTAAGTGGCACAGCCAAAATTACAACCCAGGCACTCTGACTCCCAGGCCTGTTCTCTTTTCACTAGGCCATGCTGCTTCTCTGTTTCCTATGCAACATGCTTAAACTTTGATGACACCAGAAACTCTCTTCAATGTCTTACATTTAAACAACATGTGTTATATCATTCACTAAAATGGGCAGCAAGGCATCCTAGAGCTCCAGGTTGTTAAAATGACCCACTGACTTGCTGATTTGTCATCTTTTCTTTCCACTATCTTTTTGCATCTTTGATCAGCCCTTGAACTATGCACAACATCTGAACCAAACCTCTTGTCTTTAAGCAATGGGGAGACATTAAAAGAGATAGAATTTAGATTTCAAGCTGTTGGGAATTTAAACCAATTGAGGAAGCTATCTGTCAGGTAAAGCTCTAAGGCCTCCTCTCTTACTTGTCAAGGTATATTACACTCCCCTTAGGAATGTAAGCTCTGCTCATTCCCCTTTTCTCCAGTCTTCCCACAGCTTTGCTGACTGACCTCCTGACACCCTGAACTTGTTCTTCTCTCCTGGTCCCCTGGTCTTGTATTTGCTGTTTTTGTCTTTCCTAGGAGCTTTCATGCAAATTAATTTATTCTCACAACATCCTATGAGGTAGAGAGAGATAGACATTACCATCCTCAAATTCCAAGAGGCTAAGTGGTTCACTGATAGTCACACAGCAGGCCAGTGGTATAGCTCACAGTGGAACTATAGATCACAGATCAGAACAAGATCATGCAACCTCTGACCTGGAGCACCCTCCCTCTTTCTATCCAACAGACAATTACTCTCCCCACCTTCAAAGTTGTATTTGAAAAGAGCCCAGGCTTGGGAGCCAGGGGTCATAGGTTCTAATCCCGGCCCTGCCTCTTGCCAGATATGTGACCTTGGGCAAGTCACTTAACTTCTCTGTGCCTCAGTTACCTCATCTGTAAAATGGGGATAGTAATAATAATAATGATGGCATTTGTTAAGCACTTACTATGCATGAAGCACTGTTCTAAACGCTGCAGTTGATACAAGGTAATCAGTTTATCCATTCATTCAATAGTATTTATTGAGTGCTTACTATGTGCAGAGCACTGTACTAAGCACTTGGAATGAACAAGTCGGCAACAGATAGAGACAGTCCCTGCTGTTTGACGGGCTTACAGTCTAATCGGGGGAGACGGACAGACAAGAACAATGGCAATAAATAGAGTCAAGGGGAAGAACATCTCGTAAAAACAATGGCAACTAAATAGAATCAAGGCAATGTACATTTCATTAACAAAATAAATAGGGTAATGAAAATATATACAGTTGAGCAGACGAGTACAGTGCTGAGGGGATGGGAAGGGAGAGGGGGAGGAGCAGAGGGAAATGGGGGGAAAAGAGGGTTAAGCTACGGAGAGGTGAAGGGGAGGCAGTAGAGGGAGTAGAGGGAGAAGGGGAGCTCAGTCTGGGAAGGTCTCTTGGAGGAGGTGAGTTTTAAGTAGGGTTTTGAAGAGGGGAAGAGAATCAGTTTGGCGGAGGTGAGGAGGGAGGGCATTCCAGGACCGCGGGAGGACGTGGCCCAGGGGTCGACGGCGGGATAGGCGAGACCGAGGGATGGTGAGGAGGTGGGCGGCAGAGGAGCGGAGCGTGCAGGGTGGGCAGTAGAAAGAGAGAAGGGAGGAGAGGTAGGAAGGGGAAAAGAGATATAGAGCCTTGAAGCCTAGAGTGAGGAGTTTTTGTTTGGAGCGGAGGTTGATAGGCAACCACTGGAGGTGTTTAAGAAGGGGAGTGACATGCCCAGATCGTTTCTGCAGAAAGATGATCTGGGCAGCGGAGTGAAGAATAGACTGGAGCGGGGCGAGAGAGGAGGAGGGGAGATCAGAGAGAAGGCTGACACAGTAGTCTAGTCGGGATATAAGAAGAGCCTGTAGCAGTAAGGAAGCTGTTTGGGTGGAGAGGAAAGGGCGGATCTTGGTGATATTGTAAAGGTGAAACCGGCAGGTCTTGGTAACAGATAGGATGTGTGGGGTGAACGAGAGAGACGAGTCAAGGATGACACCGAGAGTGTGGGCCTGAGAGACAGGAAGGATGGTCGTGCCATCCATGGTGATAGGGAAGACTGGGAGAGGACCGGGCTGGGAGGGAAGATGAGGAGCTCAGTCTTGCTCATGTTGAGTTTTAGGTGGCGGGCCAACATCCAGGTGGAGACATCCTGGAGGCAGGAGGAGATGTGAGCCTGAAGGGAGGGGGAGAGGACAGGGGCAGAGATGTAGATCTGTGTGTCATCTGTGTAGAGATGGTAGTCAAAACCGTTCGTAGGTGTTTTCCCTATCCACAAAGAGCTTCCAGTATTCAATAGACATTCTGGCTAGAGCACAATTAGGCAAGTAGGGAACGGTGTTCTGGCCACGAGATCTTATTTGGGCTCTCCATAACGTGGTATTGAACAAGATGCTTGCTGACAGGCTCCTGGTTTTGGTATGGGCGAGTACCTCAGGGTGAGTTTTCCTTATATCGTTCTATAGTACTCTCCCAAACGCTTAGTACAGTGCTCTGCATACAGCAAGTGCTCAATAAGTATTTCATTCATTCATTCAATAGTATTTATTGAGCGCTTACTATGTGCAGAGCACTGTACTAAGCACTTGGAATGAACAAGTCAGCAACAGATAGAGACAGTCCCTGCCGTTTGACGGGCTTACAGTCTAATCGGGGGAGACAGACAGACAAGAACAATGGCAATAAATAGAGTCAAGGGGAAGAATATCTCGTAAAAACAATGGCAGGTATGATTGATTGATTAATGAAAGAGGTTTTGCATGAATGCATCTCCTGTGTTATAGGAGGATTTGAGCATATGTACTCTCCAGCTGGTTTTTTAGGTTCTGAGTTTTTGTGTCATCCCATCTCTCCTATTAATAAAACCTAGTGAGTGAATGAGTGAACAAAGGGAGTGAGACACTGCTGCTGTGTGGGACTTAATGAGCACGACTGGGATTGGAGGTACTGGCCTCTGTCATGGCACAAGAGGAGGGTCACACCTAGCTCATCCTGTCACAGATATCTTACCTCTCCCACCCAACGAGCCCCTCTGAAGGCATCAACTCTCCTTCTCTTTGGTTTCGCGACCATTTATTTACCATGACATCCCCCTTGGAGAAGTTTGGTATGTCACCTCGAGAAGCACGAATCTGGTCCTGCCTTCTGGAAGAGGGTGTTAATAAGATGGAAGATTATATCCCTTTTGGTATTAGAGATTGCCAAACAGGATGAGTCAATCTGTAGGACTGTTTAGTGCAGCTTCTATGAATTGCCCATTTTGTATTTGGGATGACCTATACATTGCTGTATGGACTCGGCTCTGTGGCCTTGTGAAGTCATGTTTATTAAAAGTAAGGTTCTTTGAGGGTATTTAAGATGAAAACGGAAAGATCGAGGTCAAATTAGAGTGGAAAAAAAAAGTCCTCCCCGGGCAGTCATTTCAATTTGGTGCCATCTATTTTTGCCAGCCCTTGTCTCGGCATGGAGATTAAGTAAGGATTTATTTCAGAAGTTGAGGGCAGACTGATCCTTGGAAATATCACATAGTGTATTTTTGCTCAGGGTTCTCTGTCACTAGGGTAGCAGCATGTCCTAGTGGGTAGAGCATGGGCCTGGGAGTCAGAGGGATCTGGGTTCTAATTCCGGCTCCACCACTTCTCTGCTGTGTGAACTTGGACAAGTCACTTAGTTTTTCTGGGCCTCAATTACCTCATCTGTAAAATGGGGTTAAGATTGTGAGCCCCTTGTGGGGAATTGGACCGGGACCAACATGTTTACCTTGTATCTACCCCAGCGCTTAGAACAGTGCTTGGCATATAGTAAGTGCCTGACAAATACCATAATTATTATTATTATTATTGGTATTATTATTAGGGTATGCCATGGGCAGGGGAGATTTCCTCACCTCTTCATGCTCTGGCTACTAAGGACCCATGACAAGTGAAGACTATTCCATGCGGCCCTTGGGAATTGCTTATTACACTTTTCCAAAATCTCTCTCATGGGGCTCACAGTCCTAACCCCCATTTTACAGATGAGGTAACTAAGGCAAAGAGAAGTTAAGCAATTTACCCCAAATCACACAGCTAGTAAGTGGCCAGCTGGGATTAGAACTCACGACCTCTGACTCCCAAACCCAATCTCTTTCCACTAAGCCATGCTGCTTCTCTTTGAAGCCTGTGAGCCTCAGGTGGTACAACCTGATTGTCTTTTATCTCCCCCCATGCTTAGAACAGTGCTTGGCACCTAGTAAGTGCTTAACAAATACCAACATTATTATTCAGTGCTTAGAACAGTGCTTGGCACATAGTAAGCACTTAACAAATACCATTATTATTACTATTATTATTAAAGACACATCTCCTCCAAGACGCCTTCCTTGACTAAGCCCTCCTTTCCTCTTGTCCACTCCCTTCTTCATCACCCTGACTTGCTTCCTTTATTCGTTGTATGTCCCATCCCCACAGCACTCATGTATATATGTGTAAATTTGTTGTGGGGGGGATATATCTGTTATATCGTTATTTCATACTCTCCCAAGTGCTTAGGACAGTGCTCTGCACACAGTGAGTGCTCTATAAATATAAATGACTGACTGGCAATCTCTCCTCTATTTTACTTCTGTTCCTTGAAAAGATTGATCTGATGGGGCTCTTCTGATGCAACACCATCAGCGTCCTCCATAAGCACTTAGTAAAGTACTTTGCACACAGTAAACACTCAGTAAATACGAATGAATGAATTAGAGGCCTCACTCCTGGAAACCACAGCTTCAGTCCTAACCCTTCCCCCTTCAACCCCTTCTCCCTCCCCATCCAAGTCCATAGTACAGTTTACAGTCTCCAACTTCCAGTATTACAAAGCTAGAAACAATCACTGTGGTAAGCAGCTTGGCTTAGTGGAAAGAGCCCGGGCTTAGGAGTCAGAGGTTATGGATTCTAGTCCTGGCTCTGCCACCGTGAGCTGTGTGACTTTGGGCTAGTCACTTAACTTCTCGATGTCTCAGTTCTCTCATCTGTAAAAAGGGGATTAAGACTGTGAGCCTCATGTGGGACAACCTGATTACCCTGTATCTACCCCAGCACTTAGAACAGTGCTCGGCACATAGTAAGTGCTTAACAAATACGAACATTATTATTTGTTAAGCACTTAATATGTGCCAAGTGGTAAGAAGCAATTAGATCAGATGCAGTCGCTGGTGTTCACAGTCAAAGCGGACAGTATAACAGATGTATCTTAATCCCCGTTTTACAGTTGAAGAAACCCAGACACAGCTAAGTTAAATGTCTTGTCCAAAGTCACGCTGCAGGTAAAAGGTGGTGTCGGGCTTAGAACCCAGGTGGCCTGACCTCCAGCTCTCTGCTCTTTCA
Organism: Ornithorhynchus anatinus; assembly: GCF_004115215.2. NCBI lineage: Eukaryota > Metazoa > Chordata > Mammalia > Monotremata > Ornithorhynchidae > Ornithorhynchus > Ornithorhynchus anatinus. The sequence goes on along the minus strand of NC_041728.1, from coordinate 48,722,561 downwards.
TTCATTCATTCATTTATTCATTCATTCATTCAGTTGTATTTACTAAGCTCTTACTGTGTGCAGAGCACTGTACTAAGCACTTGGGAAAGTACAATACAACAATAAAGAGTGAAAATCCCTGCCCTCAGTGAGCTTACAGTCTAGAAGCAGGGGACACAGACATCAATTAAAAAAAACTATCAATACAAATAATTAAAATTACAGATATATACATAAGTGCTGTGGGGCTGGGAGAGGGGAGAGGAGCAAAGGGAGCAAGTCAGGTGATGCAGAGGAGTGGGAGATGAGGAAAAGTGGAACTTAGTCTGGAAAGGCCTCTTGAAGAAGATGTAACTTGAGTATGGCTTTCAAGTGGAGGAGAGTAATTGACTGACTTTCCACTAGGCCACATTGTTTCTAGAGGACTTAAGAGGAGAAGGTCTGAGCTGCCCAGCTCCATTCGCAATTGTCTCGCATTCATCCCTGGTGGCACCCCTTCCTTTGCTCTTGCATGCATCTCCCTTATCTCCAAAAAGCCTTATTTGTCCCCAGGCTCCCAGCTGACTGTGCCAGCAGAGATGGCAGTGAAGATAGTGGCAGCAGGAGAAGCAAGGACCCCACTGTTGTCCAGCAGGTTTGAAGCTGTTGAAATAATAAACATAATAGTGAGGGTCGGGAAACTGTCTTGTGGTTTTACTGTTCGAACAAACACTTAGAATAGTGCTTTGAACACACAGTACTGATTAATTGAAAGAGGAATGAGATCATATGTTTTATTTTTTAATATCCCAAGAGACTACTTGAAATTCTTCCTTTAGATATTTAGCTATTACCTGGGCATCAGCAAAAATCTAACAAGACTAAAAGACAGCAATATATTTCAGAATATTTTTTTTCTTCTTTTTTTTTTTTTGGAAAAGTGACATTTGCTTGGTGTGTCAAGAACCAGATTTTGTGGTGGTTGTTGTTGATGCTTCTTTAATGGCATTTGTTAATTGCTTACTATGTACCAGGCACTATACTAAGCGCTGGGATAGATACAAACTAATCAGGTTGGACACTGTCCATGACCCACATAGGGCTCACAGTCTTAACCCCCATTTAGTAGATGAGGAAACTGAGGCACATATAATTAAGTGACTTGTCCAAGATTGCACAGCGGACAAATTGTGGAGATGAGATTAGAACACAGTTCTTCTGACTCCCAGGCCTGTACTCTTTCCACTAGGCAATACTGCTTCATGCTGTTACAACGGAGATGTTAACACTACTTATTAAATAGTACTACTAGTGATTGGTTGAAGCTCAAATTACATTTGCCATCTTGACCCCATTTTTAAGCATGCCATTCTAGCAAAATCTTTGCCACTTTGAAAAGGACTTTTTGCCAAGTTTCATTTTGATGGAGACAGATTTCGAAGAGGAAGATCAATTTGATTCTCTGTGATCAAAGTTTTTATTCATCTCTGGCAGCATATTAAAAATTACTCTAGCCTTGGCTTACTGGCATGAATGAGAAAACATTTACATAACACAGTCAATAACAACATGTAAATATCACCTCAATTTTTCTTTCTTCCTTTCAGATAACAAAAGTCAATTTAACCCAAGAGGGTGGTTGCTTTCTGGTTTGGTTTTTGGGATAATTTAGGAAGCAATTTTCAGTCATTAGGCTTAGATAAAAAATCACTGGTTTAACCATTGGGATGTGTGTATCTGCAAGCAATTTAGCTTCTATTTCAATAGTTAAAACTACAATGCAACTCTAATAGTCTCCCAAGCACAGCATCCCAGGCAATGGGAGCCACAGTATTTGAAGAGAAATATTTCCAATGCTAATTGAAATGAACAGATTCAATTTCATATGTGTTACAAGATACCAGAATTTCCAGATGGGACCCATGACATATAAACAGAAAAATCTAGCTCTCATCCCCTCTACCGTCAGGTTGTGATGCTCTCTCATAAATGAGTTGACTCAGGTGCAGAGGAATTAAATCAGCATAATTTTCCATCACAAAACCAGATTTGCTAAGAACGGATAAAGAATAGCAAGGTTTATTGAAAAATTTAGAGTTGGTATTGTCTAAACAGGCTTATTTTGCAAAATATTGCAACTGGGAAAACTCAAGTTATAAAGCATCAGCAGTAGACTGATTAAAAAACAGTTGTTGCTCAATTAGAAAATGTATTATGTATATATATATATATTCCATATCTATGATTGTTTGCACTCAAACTTAAGTCCTCTTATGGGCTGTGAATTGTTTGCTGTCAATTAAATTAATCATCTTTCTTTTTGCATTGGGGTATATTTAAAGATATCAACAATCTAGCAGCGAATGCTAACCAAACCAATAGATGAAACTTCTATGAAAGTGTTCATAAAGAATCATATCATTTACTTTCACCTCTACTCCTTATAAATTTCAGAAAGATATTTGTTTTGAAATTATAAACATTTCTGCTTCCCTTGCATGGTGACTTTCGGTCTCGCCCACAGGCTTGACACAAAACTTCCCATAGCCTCCACTGAAGCTCTGGTTATCTGCAAAGATGCTTCCAGATACTTCTTTGTCTCATCATCAACACACCAGCCCTTGTTCCTCATCATTATCTTTTATGAATTTTAATTTACTTTTCTTCTGCTGCTATTCAACAGTATAGCATCTGGGTTTTAAACCACCTGATTGTTATTCAGGTTTAGGTTACCAAATTTTCAATGGAAAGTAATCCCAGCAACCAAAATCCAATTATATTGAATTGAAAGCCACGTTCTCTATGGCAGTGAAGAAAAAACAAAATGTAAATGGGCTGGGAAGATATTCTTCTAGGTTGTCTTAATCTTTAAGAGTTTCACTGGAGGGAAGAGTGAGAAAATGTGACCTGCCATTATCCTAAACTGAACCTGGATTGAATTTGCAAAGGGAATTAATAAAAAAAATTCAGTCTCTTGATAGTTGCAGATTAACTATGCTCAAAACATTAAAAATATATACATCATAAAGACATTATTGGATTCCATTATGTTATTAGCTATTTAATTTAAATGAAACATTAATTCCATAGTCTATCTGAATTTCAGGTTTTGAATATTACAATATTATCTCCAGGTGATTATATTTAATAAGATTGGAGGCAAACTCAATGGTTAATAGTTTAGAATGGCAATTTATGTAGCTACATAATATTTTATGAGCTAAAAAGATTTCTTCCCCTAAAATGGGATATCTAAATAAGTTTTCTGTTATATCATTGTAATTATTACTTTTACTTATCTCAAAAGTCATGTTAATGCTTGGACAGTTGTTCACTAAGAAATGTTTTTCCCCCCATTACTTTACATTTAAAAAATTGGAATTAACCCTGAGATGAAAAAGATGAAAATGTTCAGAAATTTTAGAAGGCCATAGAATTACTGGCTTCTGTGTTTGATTCTAACTAGATGACCTCAGGAGAGAGGAAATGAAGAAAAGGTAAAATTTCACAATCAAATTGATTTAGAGATTAGAGTTGGGGGAGGAGATCATTTGAACAGCTGTTGGGTGGAGACAGGGGCAAGGCAGATTCTGTCCCCTGACCTTTCTCTAAACTAGATGTTAACTCCCCTGACCCCCTTTGTTATTAACCTAGAGCATTTATGGAGAGTTACTGGTTATTTCTGCGTAGGGCAAGACTAATACTCCAGGAGGGAAAAAAAGCTATAATCTAGGTTATTAAAGATCCAATTTTATTAATATTCTCTTTTCACTTCATCCTTTAAAAGACCAAACACTAGTAAATGCAGCCAGGATAGTTAGGGTTTGACTCACAACACTGTATTCTACCTAGATAGCTGTTTTGGGTTTTTTTTCAAGTTGGTGATTGTGTGATTGCATTCCCTCAGTTGCTTTCCAAATGGGCCTTAGCCATGTATTTTTTTTTAGTGGTATTTGTTCTACACGTTGCAGTAAATAAAATTTAATCAGGGTAGATACAGCCACTGTTCCATATGGGATTCACAGGCTAGGTAGGAGGGAGAACAGTCACTGAATCTCCATTTTGTACTTGAAGAAATTTAGGCACAGAGAAGTTAAGTGATTTGCCCAAGGACACAAAGAAGGCAAGTGGCAGAGCCAGGATTAGAAGCCAGGTCCTCTGGTTCCCAAGCCCATGTGTTATCAACTAGGCCACGCTGCTTCCTGTATGACTGAAAGCTACTGCCAACTGATGACAGCTGATGGTTGGACTGCTTCCTCTTAAAAGACAGCTGGGATTCCTTACTGCTTTCCAAAATGTAAAGCTCTCAGTACTATGACAAGCTGTCTAAACTCTAGATTGAGGAGTAAGGAGGTTCTGAAAAGCTGCAACTGGCATGCCTAGTGAGTATACTTGCTGTGAAAGGCATCTGGATTCAGATTGATTGTGGGGCTTTGTTGCCCTTTTTTTTAATGGTATTTGTTAAGCACTTACTGTGTGTCAGGCACTGTATTGAGGATCAGCATGGCTTATTGGATAGAGCACAGTCCTGGAAGTCAGAATAACCTGTGTTCTAATCTTGGGTCTGCCACATGTCTGCTATGTGACCTTGGGCAAATCACTTAACTACTTTGTGTCTCAATTATCTTACCTGTAAGAAAATCGGGATTAAGAATGTGAGCTCAGTGTAGGGTAGAGATTGTGTCCTACCTGATTAACCTGTATCTACTCCAGTGCTTACAACAGTGTTTGAAACATAGTAAGTGTTTAACAAGTACCATAATTATTATCATTATTATTTCTAAGTGCTGTGTTAGTTACAAGGTTAGACACAGTCCTTGTCCCATGTGGGGCTCCCAGTCTTAATCCTCATTTTACAGAAGAGAGAACTAAGGCACAGGGAAGTCAAGTGTCTTGCCCAAGGTCACACAGCAGAGAAGTGGAGGAGCCGGAATTAGACCCAGGTCCTTCTGACTCTCATGCCTGTGCTCTATTCCTTAGGCCAAACTGCAGGTCTTGCAACCTAGGGAAAAGGCCTCCCTTGACTAAGGAAAGTCTAAAGAAAGGGCGGGGGGGGATACTCTTGAGTTTCTCTATATTGGTCACTCTTTATCTGGCATTCACCCTTCATTCCAGAGCCTTCCTTAGCCCAGTTCTGGACCTTGAGAAGCAGGGTCTTATTGGGCAAACCTCTGAGTACACTTGAATAAAGATCATAAGGAAGAGTCAGTTTCCATAGGGAGGGCAGAGGAAACCTGAGGATGGGTCACGTTCCTCCATGGTTGTGTTCCTTCACTCTCATGCTATTTTTCTTTTCTTTAGAATTGCTAACAGTTTGTAGTAACTAATTTTCCCTAGTATAAGCTTATCGTGATCAAGGAATATGTCTGTTATATTTCTGTGTTGTACTCTGCCAAGCGCTTAGTTGTTGCCCATCCAGTTGTTGCCCATCCACCTCAGTATCAAACAGAAAAACTCCTTATCACTGATTTTTAAAGCACCCATTTACTTTGCTCCCTCCTACCTCACCTCGCTACTCTTCTACTACAACCCAGTACACACACTTTGCTTGCCTAATGCTAACCTACTTACTGTACCTTGATCGACTATCTTGCCACCAACCTCTCACCCATATTGTACCTATTCATATCTAATAGACAATTACTCTCCCCCTTCAAGTTTTATTGAAGATGCCTCTCCGCCAAGAGACCTTCTTTAACTAAGCCCTCTTTTCATTTTCTTCCACTCCCTTCTGCGTCACCCTGACTTGCTCCCCTTATTCATTCCTCCCTCCCAACCCCACAGGATACTATATATGCATATGCACATTACTGTATTCATTTATACTGATGTATGCTCCCCCTCTAGTCAGTACTGTGCACACAGTAAGTGCTCAATAAGTACAATTGACTGATTGCTAGGCATGTAGTAAGTGATCAATTAATACAATTGATTGATTAGAATATATCTTGAACTGTTAGCCATGGGATCTGGTTTCTAATAATGTTTTTACTACTAATGAGGTCTTATAGATCAGAACAGTAGTTGTATCTTTCAATACCATGGTTTTCTTACTTGCAAAATATTGATGAATTCTTGAATTTCCAGTTGCTCTGGAACCAGGTATTTTTACAGGGGACTTGGTAAAATAAATAGAAGGAGGTTCAAAGAGAGGAGTGGAAACTGGGAAAAAAGTGGAGGCTAAAGAAACAGTTTAGTCTTATAATATTAATTGTGGTATTAGTTAAGTACTTAATATATGCCAAGCAATGTACTAAGCAGTAGTATAGATACAATGAATGGATATTAGAGACTGCCTCTGTTCCACATGGAGTTTACAGTATAAGTAAGAGGGAGAACAGGCATTGAATCTCAGTTTTTATAGATGAGGTCGCTGAGGCACAGAGAAATCAAGTGACTTGCTCTAGGACAATCAGCAGGCAAGTGGCAAAGCAGGGATTAGAATCAGGTCTCCTGATGGCCAGTCTGGGGTTCTTTCTACAAGGGCATCCTGATTCTCTAAGTGTTTTTTTTTCCTAAAGGGTTTCAACTTGAAGCTTTTAGGTAGTGACAAAAGATGTCGCCTCCTGCTTCTGAGCCAAAAACTCTGATTAGAGAAGTCAGAAAAAAATGTTACTGCTCCTATTTTATAAATGTCTAGGATTCACAGCATTATTTAATACTGGCTGTGTTTGCGATGGTAAAACCGTTATTTATTTCCCCAAAATAAATATAAGGCTACCTTATTTCCAGTCTCCAAAGAGTGTCATTTTTATTAGGTCTTTTTTGTTACAGTTCATTCAGTGGTACGTCCTTCTTAGGGGAAGAATAAAATAAAGAGTAAATAAAATCGTTTCTGACCTTTAAAGGGCTCAGACTCAACAGGGTGGTGAACTGGGCATATGAAGAGAAATTGAATACATAAAGGTAAAATAATGAAGGAACACAATAATGCTATTTACATCCTATGAGCTAAAGCACTGAACTAAGCTCTGGGGTACAGAGTTTACACATAGGTTGGACTCAAGCCATCCCTGTCCTACATGAGGCTCAAAGTTTATTCATTCATTCAATAGTATTTATTGAGCGCTTACTATGTGCAGAGCACTGTACTAAGCGCTTGTAATGTACAAATCGGTAACAGATAGAGACAGTCCCTGCCCTTTGATGGGTTTACAGTCTAATCAGGGAAGACAGACAAGAACAATAGCAATAAATAGAATCAAGGGGATTAACATCTCATTAAAACAATAGCAAATAAATAGAATCATTCATTCATTCATTCAATAGTATTTATTGAGCGCTTACTATGTGCAGAGCACTGTACTAAGCGCTTGGGATGAACAAGTCGGCAACAGATAGAGACAGTCCCTGCCGTTTGACGGGCTTACAGTCTAATCGGGGGAGACGGACAGACAAGAACAATGGCACTAAACAGCGTCAAGGGGAAGAACATCTCGTAAAAACAATGGCAACTAAATAGAATCAAGGCGATGTACAATTCATTAACAAAATAAATAGGGTAACAAAAATATATACAGTTGAGCGGACGGGTACAGTGCTGTGGGGATGGGAAGGGAGAGGTGGAGGAGCAGAGGGAAAAGGGGAAAATGAGGCTTTAGCTGCGGAGAGGTAAAGGGGGGATGGCAGAGGGAGTAGAGGGGGAAGAGGAGCTCAGTCTGGGAATGCCTCTTGGAGGAGGTGATTTTTAAGTAAGGTTTTGAAGAGGGAAAGAGAATCAGTTTGGCGGAGGTGAGGAGGGAGGGCGTTCCAGGACCGCGGGAGGACGTGACCCAGGGGTCGACGGCGGGATAGGCGAGACCGAGGGACGGCGAGGAGGTGGGCGGCAGAGGAGCGGAGCGTGCGGGGTGGGCGGTAGAAAGAGAGAAGGGAGGAGAGGTAGGAAGGGGCAAGGTGATGGAGAGCCTTGAAGCCTAGAGTGAGGAGTTTTTGTTTGGAGCGGAGGTCGATAGGCAACCACTGGAGTTGTTTAAGAAGGGGAGTGACATGCCCAGATCGTTTCTGCAGGAAGATGAGCCGGGCAGCGGAGTGAAGAATAGACTGGAGCGGGGCGAGAGAGGAGGAAGGGAGGTCAGAGAGAAGGCTGACACAGTAGTCTAGCCGGGATATAACGAGAGCCCGTAATAGTAAGGTAGCCGTTTGGGTGGAGAGGAAAGGGCGGATCTTGGCGATATTGAAGAGGTGAAACCGGCAGGTCTTGGTAACGGATAGGATGTGTGGGGTGAACGAGAGGGACGAGTCAAGGATGACACCGAGATTGCGGGCCTGCGGGACGGGAAGGATGGTCGTGCCATCCACGGTGATGGAGAAGTCTGGGAGCGGACCGGGCTTGGGAGGGAAGATGAGGAGCTCAGTCTTGCTCATGTTGAGTTTTAGGTGGCGGGCCGACATCCAGGTGGAGACGTCCCGGAGGCAGGAGGAGATGCGAGCCTAAAGGGAGGGGGAGAGGACAGGGGCGGAGATGTAGATCTGCGTGTCATCTGCGTAGAGATGGTAGTCAAAGCCATGAGAGCGGATGAGTTCACCGAGGGAGTGAGTGTAAATGGAGAACAGAAGAGGGCCAAGAACTGACCCTTGAGGAACTCCAACAGTTAAAGGATGGGAGGGGGAGGAGGCTCCAGCGTAGGAGACCGAGAATGATCGGCCAGAGAGGTAAGAGGAGAACCAGGAGAGGACAGAGTCCGTGAAGCCAAGGTGATATAAGGTATGGAGGAGGAGGGGATGGTCGACAGTGTCAAAGGCAGCAGAGAGGTCAAGGAGGATCAGAACGGAGTAGGAGCCATTGGATTTGGCAAGAAGGAGGTCATGGGTGATCTTAGAGAGAGCAGTCTCGGTAGAGTGGAGGGGACGGAAGCCAGATTGGAGGGGGTCTAGGAGAGAATGGGAGTTAAGGAATTCTAGGCATCGATTGTAGACGACTCGTTCTAAGATTTTGGAAAGGAAGGGTAGTAGGGAGATAGGACGATAACTGGAGGGGGAAGTGGGGTCAAGAGCGGGTTTTTTTAGGATGGGGGAGACGTGGGCGTGTTTGAAGGCAGAGGGGAAGAATCGGGAAGAATCAAGGTGATGTACATCTCATTAACAAAATAAATAGGGTAATGAAAATATATACAGTTGAGCAGACGAATACAGTGCTGAGGGGATGGGAAAGGAGAGGGGGAGGAGCAGAGGGAAAGGGGGGAAAAGAGGGCTTAGCTGAGGAGAGGTGAATGAGGGTTAGAGGGAGCAGACGGAAAAGGGGGAGCTCAGTTTGGGAAGGCCTCTTGGAGGAGGTGAGCTTTAAGTAGGGTTTTGAAGAGGGGAAGAGAATTAGTTTGGCGGAGGTGAGGAAGGAGGGCATTCCAGGACCGCGGGAGGACGTGGCCCAGGGGTTGACAGCAGGATAGGCGAGAACTGGGGACGGTGAGGAGGTGGGCAGCAGATGATCGGAGCGTGTGGGATGGGCAGTAGAAAGAGAGAAGAGAGAAGAGGTAGGAAGGGGCAAGGTGATGGAGAGCCTCGAAGCCTAGAATGAGAAGTTTTTGTTTTGTGTGGAGGTTGATAGGTAACCACTGGAGGTGTTTTAAGAAGGGGAGTGGCATGCCCAGACCATTTCTGCAGGAAGATGAGCCGGGCAGCGGAGTGAAGAATAGACTGGAGCAGGGAGAGAGAGGAGGAAGGGAGATCAGAGAGAAGGCTGACACAGTAATCTAGCCAGGATATTACGAGAGCCTGTAACAGTAAGATAGTTGTTTGGGTGGAGAGGAAAGGGCGGCTCTTGACGATATTATAAAGGTGAGACTGGCAGGTTTTGGTGACGGATTGGATGTGTGGGATGAATGTGAAAGCTGAGTCAAAGATGATACTGAAGTTGCGGGCCTGAGAGATGGGAAGGATGTTCGTACCATCCACAGTGATAGGGAAGTCAGGAAGAGGACAGGGCTTGGGAGGGAAGATGAGGAGCTCAGTGTTGGTCATGTTGAGTTTTAGGTGGCGGGCAGACATCCAGGTAGAGACGTCTTGGAGGCAGGAGGAGATATGAGCCTGAAGGGAGGGGGAGAGGACAGGGGCAGAGATGTAGATCTGTGTGTCATCTGCATAGAGATGATAGTTGAATTTATAAGCAGAGAGAGCAGGTATCTCCTCCTCATTTTGCAGATGAAGAAACTGAGGCCTGGGATGTTTAAATTGGCTTGCCAGATGGTACTGGCCGACATAGGATTATAACCCTGGTGTCCTGCATGCCAGCCCCTTGTTTTTCCCATTAGGCCATGCAACGTTTAAACAGCATTAGACCAAAATAGTTTGGAGGTATTTTTCTTTTATGAAGTAGGGGTTATGTCCATTCACTCATTAATTCAATCATATTTACTGAGCACTTACTGTGTGCAAAGGACTCGAAGGACTGCTCATCCTTCTGGCCCATGTGTTTGATAACTATTCTCTTAATGGTTCAGTTGTTCTTCAACCTACAAGAAACCCAATGGAGAGACGCTAGGGGGCGCTGAAAGAAGGAAAACCTTATTTTGTTAGTGAAAAAGTAAATAGTGGTCTTCTGGTTTTCCCTCTAGGAACAATTCCTCTTCCCTGTGGTGTGATCACTCAGCTCCTGCTGTGTTAGTCCACACCAGGGAGACATTCCTTATAATAAGGCTATAAACAATGCAGGACTCATGGTAACCCAACCTGTCCCCTTCCAGGTAGCATTATCAATCTGAAGGTACCTTTGCATTCCTTTATTATAATGAAGTTCTCTTTGAATGCCCTACTTGTTTTAGCAAGGTGTCACCTACAAATGATACAGAACAGGTAAATAGCTTTCTCCATGTTTTTATATAAGAAAATCTTTTCTGACTCCCCCAACTTCCCACTGGGGCAGAAAGGACATGTTTACACTCTCCTTAATATACGGTTTTATTCTCCCTTTCCTCCTTTTTCCTTGAGGCTTATTCAATAAATCAGCCAATCACATCAATCTCTGTCCCAAGCACTGTACTAAACATCTGGGAGAGTGCAATATAACAGATAGATTCCATTTCCACATTGAGCTTACAGTATAGCAGAGACAGACATTAATATAAATGAATTACAGATAGGTACATAAGAGTTGTGGGACTGAGGTAAGAAGATGAATAAAAGGAGCAAATCAGGGTAATGCAGAATGGAGTGGGAGGAAAGGAAATAAGGACTTAGGAAAGACATCTTGGAAGACAGATGCCTTCAATAAGGCTTTCAAGGTGGGGAGATTGATTCCACCATCCACCCCCTTTCCAACTCTGGGCATTTGTGTTGTCCAACTGAAAGGGACAAAGTGGAAACAAAATAAGAAAAGAACGTAGGAGGAAAAAAAACCATAAAAAAATCCTAGAATATGTAAATGCATTGTGGACAGGTAACATGTCGTAACATGTCCACCAACTCTGTGTTATTGTACTCCCTCAAGCTCATAGTACAGTGCTCTGCACACAGTAAACACCCAATAAATATGATTAATCTGTAAACAACCTAATTCCCCCTTGTATAGTCTTTCCCAAGACTTAGAACAGTAATCTGCACATAGTAGATGCTTAATATATACTATAACTGCTATTTTCCTGACATCCAAAGGCTGTACAAGGAAACATAACACAAGTAGATGTGCTCTGATAATCAGATGCCATTCTTCTTACTAGCACAGTACCTGTGTTTGCCCAGTGGTAACCCAGACTATATTAAAACATTTCCAAGCATTCTCCTGAATCCTAATCACAGTAGCAACAGCTACCTTGGAGACAGTTGCTGCAATCAGGAAATTGCTTCTAACAAATTTGAGAAAGTGTGTGGCCTAGTGCAAAGAAAGTAGGCTTTGGAATTAGAGGACCTGGGTTCTAATCCTGACTCTTCCACTTGTCTGCAGTGTGACTAAGTCACTTAACCTCCCTGTACATCTACCCTAGTACTCAACATAGTGCCTAGCAGATAGTAAGTATTTAAATATCTTTAAAAAATCAAAACAAGAAGAAAAAATGTTCCATCACTTTTCAGCATGGTAGGGCAAAGAGATTCAGTTGAGTTGGTCTGGAAATATAGTCCTGGAAGTCTTCATTGTTCATTTCCCTGACTGTTCACTCTTCCCCATGATATCAGAGGAGGAAATCCTTTAGTTTTACACTAAATAACCCTGTGCTATGGGCAGTCTTAATGTAGTCTCTATGAATTAATCAATCAGTGGTATTTATTACACACATAGTATGTGCACAGTACTACACTAAGTACTTGGAAGAGTTCAACGCAAAGGAGATGGTTTGACATATTCCCTCTGATTGGAAAGAAAGGATTGGCCCAAACAGCAGGGATTGGGATAGTTGGGGACTGTCTTAAATGTAAGTCAGACAACCTTAGTGACTCTGTAATTATTGAGTCGGTAATAGTGCCAGAAACAGAAAACTCAGCTTCTTTTATGTTAATACTAAATGTTGGTTTGCCCCATGTGGTTTAGGATTGAAAATACATTTTTTCACTGAGCAATTATCATTCAAAATGATTTGTTCTTCTCCAGACTTGATCAATACATCTTAAATTTCATTGGAATAAAAAAATCCAGTAGATTTTAATCACCAGTACAGACCTACTCTCTGTCCATTTTTCATATAGATTATTAAACACATGGCTGATTCCAGTCATTTTATAGCACACAAGGAGGCAGCATAGCTAAAGAAGTGGAGCACCAGGGTTGTCAGTTGTAACCTTGGCTTCATCTTTATTCAGTGTTCTTGTATTTCAAATATGAGCAGCCAAGTAGTTTGAAAGAAAATATCAAGATAGCTCATTAGTATGTTGATTGAAAAGTTGGCATGGTTGGTTTCCCCTGTAAATGCTGGGTTGGGTTTGTGGAGTCAGGACAGCAGCTTTCATGGGAATTGCTTCCCTATGTACCTCTGATACACCACTAAATTGCAAGCTCCTTGTAAACAGGGATCACATCTACCAACGCTACTGAATTCTCCCAGTGTTTAGTAAAATGCTGTGCACATAGGAAGTGCTCATTGATAATTGTATTTGATAAACACTTGCTATATGCCTATTATTGTACTATATGCTGTGGTAAATACAAAATTATTAGATCAGATACAGTCCCTTTTTAAATGGGGTTTCCAGCCTAAGTAGAAGGGAAAGCAAGTATTGAATCCTCATTTTCAAATGAGTAAACTGAGGCCCAGAGAAATGAAGTGACTTATCCATGGTCATACAAGAGTAAGGTGGCAGAACCTGGATTAGAATTCATATCCTCTGACTCCCATGCTCTTGCTCTTTTCATTAAGCTACATTCTTTCACACTAAATACCATTGATTGATCTCCTGATATGCCCAAGAGAATCTACAATTGACCATTGATTCGGCAAGCGATTAACCAGAATTTCCCAGGTCCTAGCTTGGCAGAAATCAGGGAGGTCATTATGATTTCCAGTCACCCACAGGGTTGGGAAGACAGGTATGTATGGTAGGAGGGAAAGCTCAAGTTACTCTCTGCTAACAAGATTCCTGGGGTAGGCTCAGAGTTGGACTAAATGGCAGTACCATACTTCCTGTCTCACAAGCCTGCAAAGTTGGTGTCATCCTTGACTCTGTTCTTCCATTCACCCCACCTATCCAATCCGTCAACAAAACCTCCAGTCTCACCTTCACAACATCGCCAGGATCACCCTTTCCTCTCCATCCAAACCACTACCTTGTTGGTACAATCTCTGATCTTGTCCTGACTGGATTACTACATCAGCCTCCTTTCTGATGTCCCAACCTTCTGTCTTGCCCCACTTCAATCTGAAAGCTCACCTCCTCCAGGAGGCCTTCTCAGAGTGAGCCCCCATTCATCTGCTCCTCCTCCCCTCCCCATCACCCCTAATCCCTCCCTTTGCTCTGCTCTATTGAGAAGCAGCGTGGCTCAGAGGAAATAATAATAATAATAATGTTGGTATTTGTTAAGCGCTTACTATGTGCCGAGCACTGTTCTAAGCGCTGGGGTAGACATAGGGGAATCAGGTTGTCCCACGTGGGGCTCACAGTCTTAATCCCCATTTTACAGATGAGGTAACTGAGGCACCGAGAAGTTAAGTGACTTGCCCAAAGTCACACAGCTGACAAGTGGCCGAGCCGGTATTCGAATTCATGACCTCTGACTCCAAAGCCCGTGCTCTTTCCACTGAGCCACACTGCTTCAAGGAAGAGCATGGGCTTGGGAGTCAGAGGTGATTATAAACAATTTTAATGTCTGTCTCCCTCCTAAATTGTTCCTTGAGGGCAGAGATTGTATTGTGAGTGTGGGCAAAATTTTTGAATAGGGAATGGATGTGACAATAAACTTTCATAGCAATTCCAAGTCCCATCTGTAGTTCATATCTTTCAGCCCAGTAAAGATTAGAGAAGCAGCATGGCCTAGAGGAAAGAGCATGGGCCTGGGAGTTTGAGGACCAGGGTTCTTTCTAATCAAAGCTCTACGAATTACTTGCTTTGTGTCTTTGGGCAAGTCACTTAACTTCTCTGTGTCACAATTTGCTCAGCTGTAAAATGGGCATTAAATCCTACTCCTTCCTATTTAGACCTTGAGTGTGATGTGATAGAGAGCTAGTGTCCAACTTGATTAACTTGTATCTACCCCAGAGCTTAGAACAAGTCTTCACACATAACAGGCATTTAATGACATCATGACTTAGCTTCACTATTCAGATAATACCTTACCTTACCTTAGGTGGTTGAGAAGTGTAAGAATTTTCCCATGCAGAATCCCTCTAATCTCTAGACTTCTGGTGGGCAAGGATCACATCTACACATGACTACTGCTCTGCACACAGTAAGCGCTCAGTAAATGCCACTGACTGAGGTGGTAATGCTCTAGAAAGCTTATCACCCCTGCTTCATATGCACACCATTAGTCTGGAAACTTTTTTTACCTGATCCTCAGCTTCCCACCTCTGAAATGTATCAAGCAATAATAGTCTGAATACCAGGAGCTTGTAGTAAGGTTTAGAAATAAAAATGAGGGAAAATCTCTTTGAAATATTGCATGGTTGAATAGTTGCTTAGGAAAAATAATCAGATCTAATATGAAATTTTAGAGGAACAAGAAAATTCAGAAGGTTTTAGAAAAAGTGTATAAATTCTAACTTCACATTGATCATATTGCAAATGAGCTTTCCAGGATTCCCCATGATCAAATCATCTCTGAGGAGCGAGTACCTTCTTGCCATTGACAGATGAACTTAATACAGCAATGCAAGGCAGTTTGAAAACTTGGGGCATAAATACATCTCAGGCACTGCACAGTCTATGAAGGGCAGAGCAGCAACACCAGGCAGATGCTTTATCTATTTTCTGAAGTTAGAAATAGACCTGATGCTGTGTGCAAAAATCACCCACCTGCAGAGGTGCCAAATTTTTATTTTAAGCCCAGAGTACACAGAGGGATGAGGACCAGGAGAGATAAGTTTCAAAGAGCTAATCAGCTGGGGGGAAAAAAAATACCCAAAAAAACCCCAAGCACACAGTTTTGGGTCTTTATAGCTTCGGTAGAAAATGTTCAGAAATCTTCAGAGATCCTGTAGGGGAGAGAAGCCCAGAAATTTTTGGGGGAGATTGCGCCTCTTGAAGGGTCATGTATGCTTCCATGTGCTTGTCACTTTCATCCCACACCACCACGTGAATGTATTTTATTTTATAAATTGATAGTCCTAGAAATGTGAGTAGGGAGTGAGGGGGAATAGCAGATAGGAAGGAAGAAGTGAATGAGGAGGGGGAGAAGAGAACAAGGATGGGTGAAAACAGGAAAGAATAAAAACCATCTTTTTCAGAATCCCATTAGTAAAAGAGACCCACAGTGCTGAGTGACACTATATAATAACCTCCGGCTGTTTAACATGCATTAGGTCAGTTAATTTTTCCCCTTTCTTTCCCCCAGATGTCTGTTGCTCACTTCTGAATGTAAATGAAATGTATGCAAATGATCTTTGTCTTATTCAATCAGAATGCTCCTAATTTTGATTGACAGTAACAAAACATAAAGGGAATTTAAGTTCTGGGTCTGTCTAGTATGGTATCCAGCTTGTTCCAAAGAGTGAAAACAAATTTTTTTAAATTCATTCATTCACTCATTCAATCATATTTATTGAGAGCTTACTGTGTGCAGAGCACTGTACTAAGCACTTGGAACGTACAATTCGCAACTGATAGAGACAATCCATGCCCAACAAGGGGCTCACAGTCTAAAAGGGGGAGACAGACAGCAGAACAAAGCAAGTAGTCAGACATCAATACCATCAAAATAGATAAATAGAATCATATATATATATATATATATATATATATACATCATTAATAAAATAGAGTAATACATAATATATACGAATATGCACAAGTGCTGTAGGGAGGGGAAAGAGTAGAGCAGAGGGAGGGAGTAGGGGTAATGGGCAGGGGAGGAGGGGCAGGGGGAAAGGGAGGGCTCAGTTTGGGAAGGCCTCCTGGAGGAGGTGAGCTCTCAGTAGGGTTTTGAAGAGGGAAAGAGAGTTAGTTTGGCGGTTGTGAAGAGGGAGGGCAATCCAGGTCAGTGGTAGAATGTAAGCCAGTGGTCGACGGTGGGACAGGTGAGAAAGAAGCACAGTGAGGGGGTTAGCAGCAGAGGAGAAGAGTGTACAAGGTGGGCTGTAGAAGGAGAGAAGGGAGGTGAGATAGGAGGGTGCAAGATGATGGAGAGCTTTGAAGCCAAGAGTGAGGAGTTTTTGCTTCATGAGAAGGTTGATAAGCAACCACTGGAGGTTTTTGAGGAGGGGAGTGACATGCCCAGAGTGTGAAATGTAAGTCACCTTAATTTGAGGTGCTTAATTATGTCCTTTTGGATAAATAAATGCTGCCCAGATTATGTAAAAGATAGCATGTATCCCTGGGTGATCAACTAAAATGATCTTATAAATGCTATTGCTAATTGAATGATCTAGTCACACCCTTAGTCACTTTTCCTTTTAGCAGCCATGAGTTGAGGATGCTTTCTCTATGTTGTGTAAGAAAACATTTACCTCTTTTTTAGAGGTGGAAATCTTTATGTGCAAAAGAGTCAAACTAAATGAAACCTTTGAAAATCTGTGTCCAGAGAGCCATTCATGAAGTTTAGACACACTTTAAAGTGACTTGCTTTGTTGTGATTCAAACATCTGTCTCCTTTTTCTTTCTTTCTTTTTTATATTATTTGTTAAACACTTATATGTGACAGGTACTCTACTAAGTGCTGGGGTATATGCAAGCTAAACAAGCCAATCATGTTGGACACAGTCCATGTCCCACATAGTGCTGACAGTCTTAATCTCCATTTTACAGAAGAGATAACTGAGGCACAGAGAAGTTAAGTGACTTGCATTTTCCCCCACAAGATTGTAAGATCCAAGGAATACCATTGATTGACTGAAGGACAGTCCCCATCCCCTCCCACACCACCCCCTCAGGCCTGATGATATCACTGTCAGTGAGCACTAATGTCACTGGCTCAGCACCCAGAACCTGGCAGTAGGATGTGATAGCTCTCGGAGCCAATCAGTCCCTGCTGGGTCAGACCTACCCCAGAACCATGTAGAGGATGGTGCTCGGTGTCTTCTAGGATGCAAGGAGCCTGACATGATCACCTTACAGATGAGCAAGAAGAAAGGGTCAGCACATGGGGAGCACAGCAGGTTGTGAAGGTACGGGCAGACCGAATAATTCACCAACTCCACCCTTCTTGGGCCCCAGCTGCCTTGCCCAAAGAAGAGTGGGGAAGAGCTAAACACTCTTTTGGCTCCTCTTTCCAACACCAAAAAAAGTCAGTGCTCCATGTGCAGAAGGAAAGGGAGTCATAGAAGATGGTCCTGATTGGTGGTTGTTCCTCCTCGCTTGGCCTTGAGACTGCAGTTTTGGGACTGGACCGGATGGCTCAGTAAGAACTGGGGGAGACAACAGGGGATGTATGTCCACTCACCATATCCACTCCTTCTCCGATGTTACAGTCACTCACAGAGAGGTGGGACAAAGTTGGATGGTGGCATGGGGGAGCAACTCTGGGGATGTGAAAGGCTCTTTGTCAAGGATAAAATTCCGAGTTGCCCAATCCCACCCAGCATCCTGTCCCACCCCAAGGGAGGGGAGTGACTTCAGGGTGGGGCAGGCTGAAGGCTGATCTGAGGAGTTGGATCCAATGATGTCTTATATAGTAATAATTATGGTGTTTGTTAAGTACCTACTATGTGCCAAGCACGGCTCTAAGTGCTCTATATCACTTGGGAGCCCTACTAAATGGATTTAACCTTAAATCCCAGAGACATTAATCCAACCCTGATTGCAGCCCTAGGATACAATAATTCTCATTAGTCTATCGGTGGATGGTACTGACTGAGCGCTGTGTGCAAAGCCCTTTACTAAGCACTTGGGAGAGTGAAATACAATGGAGTGGTTATTCAGTCTCTGCCCAAAACAGGGTTTACATGAAAACAGAGACAAATTAAATAGCCACCTTCTCATTTTACCTCATTAACTACTGTGCTGCCAGCTACCTTTTGGTCATACCCACCTCCTGCCTGGAACTCTCACCTCTCTCCTCTGCCCACCCACTCCCCTCCCTTTCTTCAAAGTCATCCTGAAAGCACATCTCCAGGCAGTGTTCCCTGATTTATTTTCATGTCCTAATACTATTACCCCACTACTGTTCCTTCAGCTCTTCCACATCACTCACTCCTCCCTACCCCAGTAACATTTATTTATGTATTTTTGAAATCTGTTGCTAATCCCTACCTGTTATTTATATTGGTCTCTGTTTCCTTTACTAGGGGTCAGGGATCATGTCTTCATAATCTATAGTGCTTTCACTCAGGAGAGTGCTCTGCACAGAGTTAGCGGTCAAAAGAGCCATGGCTTAGTGGAAAGAAAACTGCCCTCTGATACAGAAGACCTGGGTTCAAATCTTACCTCTGCCACATGCCTTCTGTGTGACCTTGGGCAAGTCAATTAATTTCTCTGGTCACCTGTAAAATGGAGATTCAAAATGATAATAATTATGGGATTTGTTAAGCACTTACTATGTGCCAAGCACTGTTTCAAGCGCTGACCCCAGATACAAGGTAATCAGATTGTCCCACGTGGGCCTTACAGTCTTATTTCCATTTGACAGATGAGATAACAGAGGCACAGAGAAGTTAAACAACTTGCCCAAGATCACACAGCTGATAAGTGGCGGAGACGGGATTAGAATCCATGTCCTCCCACTCCAAAACCTGGGTTCATTCCACTAAACCATGCTGTTCTAAACCTTCTAAACCTTCAAAACCTATTACCCTTCCTGCTTAGGCTGTAAGTCCCATATAGGAAAGGAACAGTGTCTGACATGATGATCTCATATTTAATTAGAACAGTGCTTGGCCCGTAGTAAACACTTAACAAATACCCTATTTTTTAAAAAAATGCAATAAATTTCCCTGTGTTCTTTCTGAACTTGGCAAAAGGACCAGGAATAACCTAATATATTAGAGTGATTTCCATGTATTCTGACCCTGGCTCTATCTGCTGTTACACTATTTCAACGTGTACAATGACTATTTTCCAGTAAGGAAAAAAACTAGTATTTAAGTGCTTTCTAAGTTTTGGGGTAGATACCCGATAATCAGGTCCCGCATGGGGCTCACAGTCCAAGTAGGAGAGAGAATAAATACTGAATCTCCATTTTGCAGATGAGAACACTGAGGCACAGAGAAGTTTATTGACTTCCCAAAGTCACATAACAAACAAGTAGTGAAGTCAGGATTAGAACCCAGATCCTTTGACTCCCAAGCCCAAGCTCTTTCCACTAGGCTGTGCTGCTTCTCCATTAGGTGGCCAAAGTCATGTGCAGTAAGAAAGGAAGTTGAGTAGTTTATCAAAGCAAGTGTTTTTCTAATATTTGGTGAAGCTAGAATTTCAATGGCTATAGTATGATACAGCTGTTCTCTCGTTAAATTTTGAAGGTAATAAAGACCTTGATACTCATTAACACCACCATCAGATTGATAATTAATATGTAATCATTTTATTCATCTGTTCAACAAAGCAGTTGCAATTTGTAGGTAATTAAAGGAATCATTATTAAACAAGTCACTTTCAGTAAGATGTTTTCTTCTCCTTGAACTTGTGGTTTCCATTTCTCAAGCATAATTTTAAAATAGAAAAAATATTATATTTATGTTATGTACAATAAGACACTGGGGCTGAGTTTATGTAAAGTAAAATGGAGTATTGACTTGTAATCTAGGTCAAAGGAAATGGCCAGGCCAGAAAATGTTAGGCTGATCCTGTTAAATTTTACAACTATATAATATCTGTTATTCATACATCTATTCCAGGGTTACCAGACTTAATTACAAGAAAATCAATCAATAGCATTTATTATAATGATAATTATGGTATTTGTTATTTTATTGAGAACCTACTATGTGTAAAGCACTGTATTAAGTGCTTGGATGAGTACAGTAGGGGTATAACAAATAAAGTTTGCAAAGTAGTTTACAGTAAGTGGGAAAAGAGAATGGAAATATGGATAGATAAATACTTTAACCAAATGTTTCTTTGATGCCCTGCAATCTGCCTTCCTCCCCATTCCCTTCACCAATACTGCCCTCTCTAAGATTTCCAGTCATCTCCTTCTGACGAAATGCAGTGGCCACTGAACTGTCCTAATCTTCCTTTACCTCTTTTCATTTTTATTTTCTGATGATATTTGTTCAGCATTTAGTACATTCCAGGTGCTGTGCGAAGTGCTGGAGTAAATACAAGATAATCATGTTGGACACAATCCATGTCCCACATGGGGTTTACAGTCTTAATCCCCATTTTACAGATAAGGTAATTGAGGCACAGAGAAGTTAAATGACTTGACCAAGGTCACACAGCAGACAAGTGGCAGAGTCAGGATTTCAACCTAGGTCCTCTGACTCCCAGGGTCATGACCATGCTTGGCCATGCTGCTCATCTATGTTATGTAAGTTCTTCTTTCATAACATCTCCAGGATCTGCACCTCCCTCTCTATCCAGAATGCTTCCCCACTGGTCCAAACATTTTTCTTATCTTGCCATGACAGCTGTATCAGCTTCCTCCCTGACCTCCCAGCCTCCAGTCCTACCCTTCTCCAGTCCATACTCCATTCACAATTCCTGAATCATTTTTCTAAAAAAATCATTTTGTGGATGTTCATTCATTCATTCAATAGTATTTATTGAGCGCTTACTATGTGCAGAGCACTGTACTAAGCGCTTGGGATGAACAAGTCGGCAACAGATAGAGACAGTCCCTGCCGTTTGACGGGCTTACAGTCTAATCGGGGGAGACGGACAGACAAGAACAATGGCAATAAACAGCGTCAAGGGGAAGAACATCTCGTAAAAACAATGGCAACTAAATAGAATCAAGGCGATGTACAATTCATTAACAAAATAAATAGGGTAACGAAAATATATACAGTTGAGTGGACGAGTACAGTGCTGTGGGGATGGGAAGGGAGAGGTGGAGGAGCAGAGGGAAAAGGGGAAAATGAGGCTTTAGCTGCGGAGAGGTAAAGGGGGGATGGCAGAGGGAGTAGAGGGGGAAGAGGAGCTCAGTCTGGGAACGCCTCTTGGAGGAGGTGATTTTTAAGTAGGGTTTTGAAGAGGGAAAGAGAATCAGTTTGGCGGAGGTGAGGAGGGAGGGCGTTCCAGGACCGCGGGAGGACGTGACCCAGGGGTCGACGGCGGGATAGGCGAGACCGAGGGATGGTGAGGAGGTGGGCGGCAGAGGAGTGGAGCGTGCGGGGTAGGCGGTAGAAAGAGAGAAGGGAGGAGAGGTAGGAAGGGGCAAGGTGATGGAGAGCCTTGAAGCCTAGAGTCTCACCTCTCCTCTAAAAGCTCCAATGGTTTACCACCAATCTTGCCAACAGATAGAAACTTTTTACTATTGAAGATAATCAGCTCTCCCTTTCCTCCATAATCTCGCTAATCTTCTACTACAACACAGCGGACACTCCTCTAATGCCCACCTACTCCCTGTACCTTGATCTCATTTGGCTCACCATCCTCCCCTTTCCCTCATCCTCCCTCTAGACCGAAACTCCCGGTCCATTCATATCCAACAGATTACCATTCTCCCCACTGTCAAAATCCTACTAAAATCACATCTCCTCCCAGAAGCCTACCCTTACTAGCACCTATTTGCCCTTTTTCTGTATGGTTTATGCAAGTGTGCTCTACCTCTTAAGCACTGTGATTCTCATCCCAGCCCCACAGTAGTTATGTATGTATCTTTACACTCTGTCCTTTTTCATTGCTGTAATTTATTTTAATGTCCATCTCCCCTTCTACAATGTAAGCTCCTTAGGAGAACAAATTGTATACTGTACTCTTCCACGTGGTTAGAACAGTTCCCTGCACATAATAGGCTTTCAGTAAATACCACTGATTGAAATTAGTACTTAAATTATAAAGTACCTATAGGTGGCTGTGAGAGCAACAGTGTTAACCTACCTTCTTTGGAACCTTGGGCAATCACTAAACTTCTCTATTCCTTTGTTACCTCATCTGTAAAATGGGAATCAGAGGGGTATTTGGCAGCATTCATATCTGCTAGTTTTAACTAATATTTGTTAAAATAAGTTTCCCATAGAAAATAATGTAAAGTGCATTAATGTGTTCTCAAGATTAAAAAAATAGTGATAAAAAACAATGAAAATTTGAATATAGGTTATCATTGAGGTATTTAAAAAGTGCTTAATATGTGAACACTTGAGTCTTCTCATTATAAGTTATAAAAATTGTGATAGTTGTTAAGTGCTTAGTAGATGCCAACCACTGTACTTGGATAAATAAAGATAATCAAGTAGAACATAGTCTGTGTTCCACTTGGGGGCCCCCAGTTGAAGTAGGAGGGAGAACAGGTATTTAATACCCATTTTATAGGTGAGGAAACTGAGACACAAATTTTATGATTTTCCCAAGGTTCACACAGAAAGCAAGTGGTGGAGCTAGCCAGGATTAGAACTGCCGTCTTCTGACTCCCAGGTCCATGCCCTTACCTCAGGACCATAATAAGTTACAGAAGTAAATGTATAATAATAATGATGTTTTGAATTACCTTTTTAGTATTCATAATATAAATGCAATGTTTTTCAAGATGTGATATTTCACATTATAGTTAACAGAGAGTTTACCTAATGCTAATGATTTGAAATCTATTATCCGTGCTAAATAGATCCACTGCCTTTATCTACACTAAGTCAAAGTGGGCTCTAATATGCTCAAGATAGTCAAACATTTCAAAGAAAAAATGAAATAAGTAAGACTAACTTGTCAGCACTATCTTCAAGTGAGAGTCCTTTAAGTATTATCAGCACAAAAAATTCAATAGCACAGTCACCAAAAATGCCTCTATACTATATATGGGGGTTGTCTATATACCTTATAACATCAATTTGAGTGGGAATTGGATGCTTGAGGTGATTTGGGCTACATTTTTAATTACATTTGAAAATTAATATCTGAATCAGGGCAACCTCAACATTTTTCCCCCCTAAAAAAATAAGAAAAGGTGTGTATTTCCTCTGCATTCTAGATGGATTTCATTAGCACTCACTCTTAATCTGTAACTCAAGACCTTCTAATTTATATTTGCTAATTAAGAGCCTCTCTGTGTAGAGTGCTCTCATTTGTGTTCTTCAGGTTTATTTTCAGGAATGCTCTTCCTGAACAAATTCATCAAAAATTCCAGAGCAAATAAGAAAGTGATAATCTGGCTGAAATCCACCTTTAAAATGTTAGTGCATATTAAATGCATGAGAAACTCAGAGAGAACAGCTGTCATCATAAAAATAAGGTGTACAGGGATCATTATTAAAGAACAGTTCTAAAATCTGGATAGTGTGGGAATCTTGTGAGTGATGTACTATAATGATCACCATATCAATCAAACAATGGTATTTATTGAGCCTCAGTGTTTACAGAGAGCTGAACTAAGTGCTTGGGAGAGTACAATACAACAGATTTGCTATAACACATTTTCTGTCCACCGGATTTTATGGACTAGTTGGGGGAGACAAAACATTAAAATCAATTATGGATATATACTTCAGTGCTATGGGACTGAGGGTGGGATGATTATCAGTTGGGATGATTATCAGATTGTCTCTGTTGCCAAATTGTACATTCTAAATGCGTAATACAGTGCTTTGCACATAGTAAGCACTCAATAAATATGATTGAATGAATGAATTAAATCAATTCCTCTTTTCTATCAGTTCCATATCCAAGGAAATTAAATATGCCAAGTTCAATGCTCCTTGTAAATAGTAGTTGAGAAAGAACTTGAAAAAGGAAGATCTGTTTGGCCCTGGTACTGAGGTGCCTGATCCGCTGCGTAAATTATTCCAAGAAAAGCTTATCCTCATGAAAATATATTGTCCCAGTGACATCTACCAAGGCCATTGCCAAAGGAAGTTATTGGCCATGCAAGTGCCGGTAACAAAAGTCAAATGGTCCAGGAGAATGAAGGTGAAGGTAGAAACAAGCGATCACATAAAACCAGCTCTCAGATGGAAATAATTCCCCTTTTCTGGCCATCTTATCACTGTAGCATTGTGTTCTTCTGATCTCCCTCAGTGGGTGCAGCCAATTGCCAGACCCTGCATATATTTAGTAGATAAGTGGAGATAATTTCCTGTTTACAAGGTAATAATAATATCCTGGAATAAATCAAGAAGGAAGCCAAAGGAGGTTAGGAAGGGAAGGATGGTGGCTACAGAAAGAAATAAAACCCAAACTATATAGCTTTTTCTTCTTTTTACTGCATTGCTGAAGATGTATCCTTCTTTCAGTTAGCCTTATTTTTTGAAGACAATGAAAAAATATTTTGAGCTATTTTACCTGTGCCATTGAAGTACAATATTTATTTTAAAGTTACTCTTCAACTGACCTATATTTAAAGAGTCAGAAGTTATAAAAAAAATTGCCTGAGTTACCCACTTTGGACCAATGAATTGATCAAATAATTGTATTTACTAAACACTTACTGTGTGTGGAGCACTATACTATGCACTTGGAAAAGTGCACACACAATTGATAGGTATGTTCCCTGCCCACAATAATCTTACAGTTTAGAGGAGGAGACTGACATTATTATAAATAAATAATTTACAGATATGTGCATCAGTGTTATAGGGTTGAGGATGGGGTGAATACAAAATGTTCAGAGTACAGATCCTAGGGCACGGATGACACGGAAGAGAGAAGGAGCTGGGAAATAGAAGACTTAATCAGGATAGGTCTCTTGGAGGAGATGTGGGGAGAGTGGTTGTCTGATGTATATGGAGGGGCAGGCCATTTCAGGCCAAAGGGAGGATGTGGAAGAGGGGTCAGATCACTGAGAAACAGTGTAGTCTGGTGGGAGGAGAGTGGGACTGAAAGTCAGGAGACCTAGATTCCAATCCTGTCTTTGCCACTTGCCTGTTGTGTTACTTTTGGCAATTCACACAATTTCTCTGTACCTCAGTTTTCTCATCAGTAAAATTGGTATTTCTAACTTGTTCTCTTTCCCCTTCTCAGGCTGGGAGCCCCTAGTGGAACAAGGACTGTATCCAAACTGCTTTATATTGTGTCTATCCTTAGGTTGATCTGATTGAATTCTATCTACTCCTGGGCTTAATGCAATGTTTATCACACAAGAAATCCTTAAATACTGCAGGTGTTCTTATTAGATTGTACTGTTGATACTGTAAGATCAATCCCACCTCTGCCACTTGTCAGCTGTGTGACTGTGGACAAGTCACTTCACTTCTCTGGACCTCAGTTCCCTCATCTGTAAAATGGGGATGAAGACTGTGAGCCTCACATAGGACAACCTGATGATCCTGTATCTCCCCCCAGCGCTTAGAACAGTGCTCTGCACATAGTAAGCGCTTCACAAATACTACCAACATTATTATTGTTGGCAGGGCATGTGTTTACCAGCTCTATTGTATTATTATATTGTTCTTGCCTGAATGCTTAGTACAGTGCTCTTCACACATTCAGCCCTCTATGAATACAACTGACTGGTTGATTACTTGTTTGATATGGGGGGAATTTCAGTTGTCCCATAATGCATATTTTCACTGGGCATTTTGGATAGAATATTTTTCAATTAATGAATCAAGCTCTTAGTAGAGTCCAGTGGTAGTGGGATACACTTTCTGTGCCTTAAAGAAGCTAACAATTTAATGAGGAAAAGAAGAAAAACTCTTTCCAGGTAGTGAAGCAAAAGGTAGATTCAAGAAATAGGACACATTTCATCTTGTTGGGAAATTAGGGAACATTCTTTTCACAACATTCCTTTTTCCAGTTTGAATGCCATGTTTGGTCAAGGGCATGTCCCTGACTATAGAGAAGAATTATATTCCCCACATAATTTGGAAAAGGTTAACCTGGTCCGTATCCTAACCAGATGACTGGGTCGCTTTGGAATGGTTAACACCATCTGTTGTTGCCCAGTTTTATAGCCCATTCATCATATTCTAGCACTTCATCCTTTTGGCTTCTGCGTCTACCTGCAGACTCTCAAAAGCAGTATATTGTGGCCCTGTCCGTGACTGACTGGAAATTGTTAATTACTTGTAAAGTGAACATCACTGAAGACTGGTGCCTCACTAAAATTAGGTAGCACAGCAAAACAATAAAGTTTATGTTGACAAGTTCCACTATAGGGAGGGATTGAGAGGAAAAAACAACATTAAAAGATAAAAGAATTTTCATTTCAAGCCACCAGCAGATTTTCTAAACTCAGTCAACATTTGGATGATTCAGTGAATTGGGACTTCCTTCCTAAATTTATGGGGGCAGGAAAAATGCTGAAGTCTCATACCTTGTTAGTTTTAGGTCAGAAGGCCCTTTCTCTTCCATATTCTTTCAGTTCTTTTTGTTCTTTTCCTTTTACCTTAGCTGCTTTATAGTGTTCTAAAAAATAGTAAATGCAGAAAACATTCTAATTCTGAATCTAATGCCGATTCTGCCATTTGTCTGCTGTGTGACCCTGGGCAAGTCACTTTACTTCTCTGGGCCTTGGTTACCTCATCTGTAAAATGGGCATTGAGACTGTGAGCCCCATGTAGGACAGGAACTGTGTCTAACCCAATCTGCTTGTATCCACCCCAGTACTTAGTGCAGTGCCTGGCACATAAGTACTTAAAAATACCATAATTATTATTATTAAAACAAAATATAATGTGATTTTTTTAAAACTCTAGACTCCTGTTACCATAATTAGAGTAAGGTCTTTTTTTTTTTCATTTGATGTTTCATTGTGAATAGCCATACACTTATTTCACTTTGTCAGTCCATAAAATTTATTGAGCATTTACTGTGTGTAGAGCACTGTACTAAGCACTTGGGAGAATACAATATAACAGAAACATTCCCTGCCCATAACAAGCTTACAGTCTATTATTCTTATTTTTGAAAAGAAATAACTAAGGCTTGTATTTTACAAAGGAAAATATTATGTATTCTCAGAAAAGATCAAAGTCATAAGAACCACCCTTCTATCGTTAACCTGCATTGCAAAAGTGGCCTTTTTCTCTTGCTCATATTATTAGAAAGCATCTGCCAAGGCTAAGAACTAACATGGAGACTGTACAACTGCAGATATTAGCATATCTCAGGGAAAGAACAGTCTTTGCTAGTCTGTGAATGGAAATATATTTTGCTTTCAAATTTTGTAATTGAAAGAGTCCATTACCACTTGATGGACACTTCTTCTTTGACTCGCTTTATGAAACTCCAAGGATTGCATGTCCCTCATTTCAATTCTTATGAAATTACTTTTATATAACCATTTTTACTCCCCTCGCCTTTCCTCTCCTATGAATTTATCTCTGTTTCTATTTTCATTATCTGTAGTTACCTTTACACATAAATAATTTCATCTTCTTGAATTCCTCATATGATCTTTCCTGAACACCATGAAACTTGTCACTTTTTTTTCTTCCTGAACCTACTTTTACTTAGTGACTGGTGTCTAAATCATGTTACACAACTCTTTTTAGAACTATTCCCTCCCTCTCACTCCTTTCAACTCCAAACTACTCTTTCCTGTTAGAAACATGTTCTGTGGAGCAAGACCTTGGATATTTGCAAAATTAAAATAATAAATTTTAAAGCATATGTCATTCACCCTCATCAAACAAGCTGCAACTAAATTCAGAGAGATTTGTCGCTGCAGGACCAAGTTTATCACCAATTCATGCCACTGAGTGTGCAAAAAAACCACCCCAAAATTCCTTTTATGCCCCCTGGTTTATAGTGGATAATATTGAAAAGGGCAATTGAAAGAGACCAGAATCTCCACTGCACTGTAGGATTTGTTGGTTTGGAAGGCTTTCACAGTGTGGTAAAGCTAAATGAAGTGAATATACATGTCTAATTTCACCTGTTTTCTCTGCATCAAGAATTCATTTCTCCCTATCCAATCACCTTTAATATTTAGGTTTCAGGACCTTATATCTCTTTCCTTTATTCACCCCATTATCTCTCTCTTTTCCATCTGTTTTTGTTCCTTTCCATTTATAAAACTAGTAGATTTAAGTGCCTACTGTATAGAAAGCTCTGTGCTCTATTGTGGAAAAGACTACAGGGAAGAGAAAAAAGCAAAATGATAACTGTGTTATTAGTTAAGTGCCCACTGTGTGCCAGGCACTGTACTAAGCTCTGTGCTGGATACAAGCAAATTGGGTTGGACAGAGTCCCTGTCCCATCTGGGGCTCCCAGTTTCAATTCCCAATTTACAGAAGAGGTAATTGAGTCATGGAGAAGTTAAGTGACTTGCCCAAAGTCACACAGCAGACAAGTGGCTGAGCTGGGATTAGAATCCAAGACCTTCTGACTCCCAGGCCTGTGCTCTATCCACAAAGCCTGTTGCCCAAATAATAAATAAGCAAGGGACTGGAGTTGGTAAGAGGCATGTAATGGAAGAGAAAACAGTAAAGCAAAAACAATATAAAAGATAAGGATACTGATAAATACAATGAAAGCAGTAGAGCACTGGGCTAAGAAAGCCCAGTTGATACCACTGGAGTGAATGATTTCTCCAAGAGAATTGGATTAAATGGAGAATATAAGGGGCTTAGAACCAAACCATGAAGGGGCCCCCAGAGTTTCTGGTCAAGCATGGGTTAAAAATACTGTTTAATGTGTCCTCGAGTGAACCAACTGGTAGAGCAAAAATTCTTCACCCTGAAGCCACCAACCAATCAGTCAGCTGTATTCTATTAATAGCCTTTGGGCAGAGCTCTGTATTAACTCGACCAGTTTTGGAGCATTTTGATCTATAGGAGTTCCTTGTTTGAGTAGGAATTGAGGTGTGTGGTGGATTGCTAGGATTAACAAAATCTTCCTTATATCTGATTTTTGTTACATAGATTTTTGTTAGCGCATTACTATATTTGGTAGTACTGCTTTGCAGAGTTTCAGAAGGAAAACCCAGATGTTTCTGTAGTTTGACTTGTATAGAGCTGTCTTCCATATTCTCTGAGATAAGGTAAACTAAACCTCTTAAGGGAATCAGGCATATGTGATCTGAGCCTTGGGGAATCTCATAAATAAAAAATGCATTTTGCCACGGTTGAATGTGCTTAATTTTCTTATATATTAGGCTTTAATGCTTATATCTCACATGAAGCTAAAAAACAGATGTTAGAGAATTATAGAACCCTTGAGAATGATCCAGACAATTGCAAACTAGCCCTCATTAAGGTGACTCAATCATCAGATTCTGAAAACAGTAATGTAAATTACATTGCCTGGCTTGGGGAATAAGCTGCATTCTCAGGTTTAAAGAACTATAATGACTGGATGTGTTTTTAAAAGACTTAAGAAATCAGATTCATAATTCTTGAAGGAAAGATTTTTTCCTGTTGGTATAATTTATGATTGTCATATATTTGAAGTGCCTTAACAGACTGTGCAGTGCATTTAGCTATGCCATAACTGTAAAGAAAGTCTGCCCCCATAGCAAGTTGATCATCTGTAAGCTTGAAGTGGTGTCCAGCTTTCTATATTCCTGTGAGACCTAGAACTACAGTGTGGACACATCCTGCTTATTGAGTATATTTATCAGCCTCACCTATAACATTCAATGGCACGACAAAGTTATTAACATTGAACTGGAAAACATCAGCCTATTGGTAATGAGGCAATGCTTTTAGCAACACAGCTTTGAAGACGAGGTCGGTGAAAAGAGTGACTGGACATAGAATATGTAACCTAGTGCTGCATGGTGAACTGAATCTAGGTTTACCCAAACTGGGAAGGTAGAATAAATAATTTAAAGGCATAATTTAAATACATCCATCATATAGACCCATTTGGTGAGCAGCAATTAAGTAACAGAAGTATCAGTAAATCAATGGTATTTATTGAGTGTTTTCAGTGTGTGGAGCCCAGTATTGAGTGCTTGGGAAAGTACAAAGCAGTAGAGTTGGTAGACATGATCCCTGCCCACCAGAAACTTACAGTCTAACTGGAGAAGCTTCCAGGTTAGGGAGAGTGGGCTCACATAGAGAGCTAGGTCCCAAATGCAGTTTGCTAAGCAAGGTCAGAGGCCTGAGTGTCTATTCAATCATTGGTACTTAATGAGTGCTTACTCTGTGTTGAACCTCGTACTAAGCACTTGGAAAAATACAGTCAAGTTATTAGAAGTGATCCCTGCCATCAAGGAGTTAACATTCAAGAGGAGGAGCTTTACAGGGCTTTTTAGAAACATTCACATGCTTAGTTAGGACCTTCTGACAAGTAGAATCAACTTTGAAAACAAAAGACACCTACTTGGGTGCATCTATACACACCTGCAGAAACCAGTATGTTCTGTGAGGTTTGGAAAGTCAAACCAAGATGGAATTCATAATTATCCTGTGTCATGAAGAAAGTTCTGGATGGGGCTGCTTGATTCTTTAAAATAACAGGAGGTTTCAGAAGTCTCTGAAAAAGTAGATCCACTCAATCAGAGGTATATATAGATCATTTGTTTTGTGCAGAGCACTGTACTAAGTGCTTGGGAGAGGACAATAGAGATGGTATGTCCTCAAGGAGCTTGCAGCCTAACAGGAGTTAACTGAAGAGACTTTTCTTTTCTACCCTTGTCCTGTGGGTTCTAGTAATAGATGCTGAAGTGAAAGGACACTCCTGCCTGATTTCTTCATTTTTCTGGAAAGCTTCTTTGAGAAAAAAAAAAAGGAAGGTCAGAAAAGGCAAGGTAAAGACCAAAAACAAATATAATAATAATAATTATGGTGGTATTTGTAAAGTGCTATGTGCCAGGCACTGAGCTAAGTACTGGGGTAAATACAAGCAAATCTGGTTGGGCACAGTTCATGTCCCACACTGGACTCAGTCTTAATCAGCATTTTACAGATGAGGAAACTGAGGCACAAATCAGTTAAGTTACTTGCCCAGGGTCACACAGACAAGTGGTAGAACTGGGATTAGAACCCAGGTCCTTCTAGCTCCAGGCCCATGCTCTGTCCACTGGGCCATGTTGCTTCTCAAGCGTACTCTTATTCAAAAGAGGAGCGGAATAGCCATTTTGATTAAATATTTAATAAGCTGTTGGTGTGCTTCATGTATTGGAGAACTCCCTTAACCCTAGCTAACAGTTTAAATGACTCTAGGACACAGATTTATGAAGTAATATAACAATACCTTCTAACATCATTTTCTGCAGATTGGAGGGAGCAGTTTCATCATTGCTATGGGGAATGGGAGGAGATTAAGTACCAATGATTGAATGGGAGGAGATGGGGAATGGAGGAGATGGGGAATGGTAAGAGAAGGGGTTGTGCGTTTTTGTGATTGGAATCAGTACATCTTAATTTCAAAGTGTTGCAAGATTGGTTGGTATTCCAGGAAAAGGATTATACGACCAGTGATAGTAAAGATAGGTCAAGTATGATGGACCTCTACACAGGCTATAGTAAATTTGCAATTAAATTGTAAAATTGTAAAACAAATTGCTTGAAAGTGTTGGGGTTGATGTCACTGAATCTCCTGGGGGCAGAATCGTGAGCCCAGTGTTGGACACATTTTGTGTCAGTTCTCATAACAATAAAAATTACATTGTACTAAACTCTGTGACAGATACAAGATAATCAGGTCCCACATGGGGCTAACAGTGTAAATAGGGGGGAAAACAGGTATTGAGTTCCTATTTTGCAGATGAGGGAATGAGCTTTACCTCCATCATCTGAAACTGGTATTTCCTACTCTTGACAACAAAACCGTTTCTGGGTAGTTCCTGCCTTGACATTTTACTAACTGGGGGCAGGGTGAGGAGAGGAAGGATGGAAGCATGGAGATTACCCAGGAGATAGCAACACCAAAAGCATGAGCCAGTGGACATGCCCCAAAACAGCACACTATTTACTCCACAGAAACATGAAAAACTTTTCTGTACCATGTGAAAATGTGATTGCTTATGTAACCTCCCTCCAACTACTTAAACTCTCTGTGCTGGAGGGAGAAGTGAGCTCATTGGTTTTTCCTAGGTTCTTATTTTCAATTGCATTTAATTCAATTTATAAACTAGGAAAATGACTTTTTTGACTAATTTTGTGATAATCCTATTTTTAGCTTTAGAACATGAAATGACCTAAAATAAGCCCTGATTTTAGAAAAATAAAGAAATTAAATGTGTAGTAGTACCCTGCTGTTTTCACAACTTTGTTTCCCATCACAACTTTTTGTTTTTTGTTTCATCGAATTCTGGAGGAGCAGTTTTGTTATTTATTGATCAGTAAATGACATTTATTAAGTACTCACTGTGTGTAGAGCCCTCTACTGAGTGCTTGGGAACATACAGTTCTCAAGAGCTGAAAGCCATGAACCCTGCCCATAAGGAATTTATAGTCTGTTATGCAACACATTCCATTTATTGATTCATTCAAAAATTCTAATGAGAAACTTTGACATTTCAGAGTTTCTTTCTCGTGAGAATTTCAGAGAAATGACAGTGTTTCTTCCTTTGACTTAGCACTGTGAGAGTCAGAGATAATAAACTATCCCACCTTAACTGATATGACATGAATTGCTTAGGTTCCCATACTAAAGTAGGGAGGTATTGAGCAAATACAGTTTTCTAGGACTTGATTTCTTGGCCTATATGATGACATTCTCACTCAAAGACTGGTGAGACTGGAATATGTGGACCCACAAATGCATGCAGCAGACTCCCCATTTCAGGTACCCCTTAACGAGACCCCAAGTGGTGATTGGTTGTGTACCTCTTTACCAAGTCTATAAACCACTCAGTCAGTGGCGTTAAGGGCTTACTTTATGCAGACCACTGTGCCAAGCACTAGGGAAAATACAATACCATAGAATTGGTAGATATAATTGCTGCCCACAAGTCGGTTAACTCCAGTTTTGGGGTTTTCTTTTTATAATTTGATATCACTGTTGTGGTCTTGCTATTGTGATGTTGTTTGCACTTATT
The DNA here is from genome assembly GCF_004115215.2 of Ornithorhynchus anatinus. Classification (NCBI taxonomy): domain Eukaryota; kingdom Metazoa; phylum Chordata; class Mammalia; order Monotremata; family Ornithorhynchidae; genus Ornithorhynchus; species Ornithorhynchus anatinus. The sequence goes on along the minus strand of NC_041728.1, from coordinate 48,689,131 downwards.
TCATTCCTAATAGTCTTAGTGGTTGTGGAGTTTTTATTTTAATTTTCACTGTTTTACTTCTTATCACGGCATCGATCTTCTTTCTGTAGGTGTTTTCGTGATTTTGTAACATGTATGTCTTTCTGCTCCCTACAGAGGTTCATAAATATTATTCAATCCCACCTTCAGAACTATTGTATTCTCCTTTCCACAAGTCTGATTAACAAGCAGCAGTAGTGTTGGACCATATCTCAAATGGATCTCAGGACTCAGACCTCAGACTTCACCAGCGTTCAATTTTCAGTGGGTTTACCACCATGATAGTTTCCATAATTATGTGTCTTTTAGGTACATGGAAGATTTCATCAATCAATCAGATTTACTGAGCACTTGTATGCAGAGCACTGTTTTATATGCCTGAAAAAGCACAGTAGACATGTTCAAGGAACTTACAATTTTCTCTTAAATCTTTTCAATTAAAGCCCTTCTATTATTGTTGATAACACCACCATCTTTATTGTCCTTCAGGCTTGCGCCTATAGGGTCTTGGGATTATCCTCAACTCATTTCAAACGTTCACCAAATCCTGTCAGTTCTATCTCATAACTTCACTAAAATATGTCCTCTCCTCTCCATTTAAATTGGTAGTGTGCTGATCCAAACCCTTATTCCATCCCACGCTGACTACTGTGCCATTCTCCTCGCTGACTTCCCTGTCTCCTGTCACTCCTCAGTCCATTCCATATTTCTCTCTGCTGTGCGGATCATTTTTCTAAAAAAAAAAAGTGTATATCTCCTCATTCCTTAACAACCTCCATTGGTTGCCCATCCACCTCTGCATCAAACAGAATCTCCTTAAAGCATTCAATCAGCTTGCCTTTTCCTCCATTACCTCATTGATTTCTTACTTCAATCCAGCCTGCACACTTCGCTCCTATCACACTAACATGCTGTTCTTCTATCTCATCTGTTTCACTGGTGACCTCTTGACTAAGTCTTCTCTGTGGTGGAGAACTCCCTCCCACTTCCTATATGATGGACCACGACTCTATTCACTTTCAAAGCCTTATTGAAATCACATCTCCTTCAAGAGGGCTTCCCAGAATAAACCCTCATTCCCCCTACTCCGTCTCCCTTCTGTGTCACCTAGATACTTGGATCTGTCCCCTCTAAGCACTTGATATTAACCCCACCCGTAGCCCCACAGCATTAATGAACATATCTGGGATTAATTTTAATGAATGTCTCCTCTTCTAGACTGTAAGCTCATTGTGGAAAGTGAACATGTCTACGAACTTTGTTGTATTGAACTCCTCCAAGTTATTAGCACAATGGTCTGCACACAATAAGAACTCAATAAATACCATTGATAGACTTATTGATTAGGGTCAACTTTACTTCCTCTCTCTCATTTAGCTCCCAGTTCATTCTATCTCTAATTACTGCTGGTTCTTTTTGGCATTCACATGTAAATTTAACCTTTAAGTCCACCACCCTGGTACCTGCCCTCAACACCTGCCAGATGGATTAATGTAAAATTCTTCCTACTGATTTTCCTGCCTCTAGACCCTCCCATCTTCTGCTTATTGTGCATATAGTTTTATGTTTCATCTTTCTAAAAATGGCAATGGGAGCACAACATTCTACCACTTAAAAAAATCTCTAGTGGCTTCCCCGTTGTTTCCCACATCGCCTGACCACTGACATCTGTTGACTATTTCCTACAGCTCTCCTTTTACCTCTTATCCCCTAGTTTACACTCTTCATTTACCTTTAGCAAACCTCCAAATTTTCCACTGGTCTTAATTCTCCAGGCTCCCACCACCCATTTCTCAAGCCTATCCTTCAGAAGCAGTCTACTTTTCAACTGCATTAAACCATATCTCTAACTTTATAAAAAGCCACTTCCTGCATAAGGCATTGTCTAATTAATCTCCCCAACATTATCTGATTAATCTCCCCACTTTTCCAGTGATGTCATACCTTCAACGCTTCAAAACATATGATTTTTAACTTATGATTTATTTGTTTCTGATTTTGTAGTCATGGTTGTTCAACAATTATACTTTCATCCATTTACACCTGTTTATTTTCCTTATTGAATTGTAAGCTACTTGAGGGCAGAGATCATGCAATTTACTTTTGCTGTATTTTCTGCAAATACTTAATGCTGCTCAGTAAGTACTGTTGAAGGTTATAAAGATGGTCTACAAAGGTTCACTGAATGAAATCAGTAAATATTTATTAGGTGATCACCAAACCCCCTCCTCACCCCCTCCCCCCTTCTCTCTTCCCCACCCACGCCCCATCCCAGTCCTCCTGTCCCACCGCTACCCCTCATCCCCCTCTCGCCGTCCAGGGCCCAGCCACCTCCTTCCCATCTGTGCCAAGGTGGACCTGGGCACTGGCTACCCAAAGGTCAAAATGCCATCAGTGACGTAACCTCTCTGGCCAGAGGAGGCAGGACGGGAAGATAGGTGTCCCTCACCTCCGTGCCCACCCAATAAGGTATGGAAGGGAAGGGAGCGGAAGGGGGCGGAGATTGAACAGGAAGAAAGTGGGGACCACCCAAACCAAGGTAATAAATACCTATTGCCTCTGGTGCTCGGGTCTCTCTCTGGGAAGATCACAGCAGTAGCAACAGCCACCCACGTGTCTCTCCCTGTCCCGAGCACCAGACGCCATTCTGCCACCAGGAACAACGCACAGAGACAGGGGTCGCGGGACGGGTGAGTGTAACACATAACTGGGTTAAATACATAAGTGGGTAATGTATGAGTGTAACGCATATGTGAGCTTAGTGTATAAGCGGGCAATGTATAAGTGAGTATAATGCACATGTGAGTTTAGTGCGTAAGTGGGTAGTGTACAAGCGAGTGTAACACGCAAGTGAGTTTAATGCATGAGTGTAACGCATAAGTAAATCTAAAGCCTAAATGGGGTCGGCGCATAAGTAGATTGAAGGCTTAAGTGGATTCCTCCCAAGTGGGTGCGCACATGGTGGGAACTAGCCGCCTCACCACGTTGTTAGTAAACCATTAACGAGCTCTTCCTGGGCGGGCCCTGGTCCGCCCACACTCGAGTAACATACTAGTGTAATCCTCCCATCAGGGAAGCTTTAACACCAAATTCCTCCCAAAAGGGGAAGCTTTAACACCATACTTCCCCCAAAAGGGAAGGCCGACTGTCTCGTCTAAATAATTAATTAATTCAATCCGCCCCGTGGAATAAATTCTATACAAAACTCAGGTTTTCCATCTCCAGCCTCTCTCTCTCTCTCTCCCACGCCGATTCCAAAAGAACCTGTCCCCGGCAACGGGTGACACCTTCCAAACCCTCCCCTCCCCCTGCTCTTCCCCCCCTCCCCCTCTTGCAGCCACAGCTACTTTCAAGTGTGGCCTCTGGAACCCCCGCTCTATTACAGGTAAGCTACCTTTCGTCCATGACCTTTTCCTCTCCCGCTCTCTCCTCCTCCTCGCCTTTCGGAAACGTGGCTCTCTCCCGAAGACACGGTCTCCACTGCCGCTCTCTCCAGCGGAGGCCTCTCCTTCTCCCACTCCCCCAGACTCACCGGTAAGGGAGGAGGCGTCGGCTTCCTCCTCTCACCCCGTTGCCGCTTCCGCACTATCCCTCCTCCCCCCTCCCTCTCCTTCCCCTCCTTCGAAGCCCATATCATTCGCCTCTACCACCCACTCCAGTTACTTGTCGCCGTCATCTACCGCCCTCCCGGTCCCACCTCCGACTTCTTCAACCACCTTGACCCCTTTCTCACCTTCCTTCTCTCCTTCTCTCTGCCCACTCTGATCCTTGGAGACTTCAACATCCATACGGATGTACCCGACGACTCCTCTGCCGCCCGCCTGCTATCCCTCCTCGACTCTGCTGACCTCCTCCTCCACCATACCGCGCCCACTCACCGACTCGGTCACACCCTCGATCTCGTCATCTCCTACCGCTGCACTATCTCCTCCCTCACCAACTCTGAAATCCCTCTCTCTGACCATAACCTTCTCACCTGCCTCATCTCTCACACTCCCTCTCCCTGCGAATCTTCGCTACTGCCCCACAGAGACCTCCGCTCTCTCGATCCCATCCGTCTTTCCAATAGCATCTCTCCTCACCTTGCCGCCCTGTCCTCTCTTCCCACTCTCGACGATCAGGTCTCCGCTCTCAACTCCACCCTCTCTACTCATCTCGACTCTCTCGCCCCCCTTTCCCTCCGCCGCTCTCGCTCCACTAACCCACAGCCCTGGATCACCTCCTCCGTCCGCCTCCTACGCTCCTATGCTCGAGCTGCTGAGCGCTGCTGGCGAAAGTCCAAGCACCAAGCCGACCTCACACACTTCAAATTTATCCTTTCCTGCCTTAACTCTGCCCTCTCCTCTGCCAGGCAAAAGTTCTTCTCCTCCCTCATCGACACCCATGCCCGTCACCCCCGCCCATTGTTCCGGACCTTTAACTCTCTCCTTAGGCCCCCTGTTCCTCCCCCTCCCCCATCTCTCACCCCCAATGATCTGGCCACCTATTTCCTCACGAAAATCAACACAATCAGGTCTGAGCTCCCCAAAGTCACCCCTCCGCCTCTCCCCTCCCCCCGACCAACCCTCTCCCCTACTTTCCCATCCTTCCCTGCAGTATCCTCAGAGGAGATCTCCTCCCTCCTCGCAAGTGCCACCCCCTCCACCTGCGCCTCGGACCCCATTCCCTCTCACCTTATTAAAACCATCGCCCCTGCCCTCCTCCCTTCCTTAACTTCCATTTTTAACCACTCAATCTCCAATGGCTCCTTCCCCGCTGCCTTCAAACATGCCCACATCTCCCCCATCCTAAAAAAACCCGTTCTTGACCCCACTTCCCCCTCCAGCTATCGCCCTATCTCCCTACTACCCTTCCTTTCCAAAATCCTAGAACGAGTCGTCTACAATCGCTGCTTAGAATTCCTTAACTCCCATTCTCTCCTAGACCCCCTCCAATCGGGCTTCCGTCCCCTCCACTCTACCGAGACTGCTCTCTCTAAGGTCACCCATGACCTCCTGCTTGCCAAATCCAATGGCTCCTACTCCATTCTGATCCTCTTTGACCTCTCTGCTGCCTTTGACACTGTCGACCATCCCCTCCTCCTCCACACCTTATCTCACCTTGGCTTCACGGACTCCGTCCTCTCCTGGTTCTCCTCTTACCTCTCTGGCCGGTCATTCTCGGTCTCCTTCGCTGGCGCCTCCTCCCCCTCCCATCCTTTAACTGTTGGAGTTCCTCAAGGGTCAGTTCTTGGCCCTCTTCTGTTCTCCATTTACACTCACTCCCTCGGTGAACTCATTCGCTCTCACGGCTTTGACTACCATCTCTACGCAGATGACACACAGATCTACATCTCCGCCCCTGTCCTCTCCCCCTCCCTTCAGGCTCGCATCTCCTCCTGCCTCCGGGACGTCTCCACCTGGATGTCGGCCCGCCACCTAAAACTCAACATGAGCAAGACTGAGCTCCTCATCTTCCCTCCCAAACCCGGTCCTCTCCCAGACTTCTCTATCACCGTGGATGGCACGACCATCCTTCCCGTCTCTCAGGCCCGCAATCTCGGTGTCATCCTTGACTCGTCTCTCTCGTTTACCCCACACATCCTATCCGTTACCAAGACCTGCTGGTTTCACCTTTACAATATCGCCAAGATCCGCCCTTTCCTCTCCACCCAAACGGTTACCTTACTGCTACAGGCTCTCATTATATCCCGGCTAGACTACTGTGTCAGCTTTCTCTCTGACCTCCCTTCCTCCTCTCTCGCCCCGATCCAGTCTATTCTTCACTCCGCTGCCCGGCTCATCTTCCTGCAGAAAGGATCTGGGCATGTCACTTCCCTTCTTAAACAACTCCAGTGGTTGCCTATCAACCTCCACTCCAAACAAAAACTCCTCACTCTAGGCTTCAAGGCTCTCCATCACCTTGCCCCTTCCTACCTCTCCTCCCTTCTCTCTTTCTATCGCCCTCCCCGCACGCTCCGCTCCTCCGCCGCCCACCTCCTCACCGTCCCTCGGTCTCTCGGCCTATCCCGCCATCGACCCCCGGGCCATGTCCTCCCACGGTCCTGGAACGCCCTCCCTCCTCACCTCCGCCAAACTGATTCTCTTCCCCTCTTCAAAACCTTACTTAAAACTCACCTCCTCCAAGAGGCCTTCCCAGACTGAGCTCCTCTTCCCCCTCTACTCCCTCTGCCATCCCCCCTTCACCTCTCCGCAGCTAAACCCTCTTTTCCTCCTTTCCCTCCGCTCCTCCCCCTCTCCCTTCCCATCCCCTCAGCACTGTACTTGTCCGCTCAACTGTATATATTTCCATTACCCTATTTATTTTGTTAATGAATTGTACATTGCCTTGATTCTATTTAGTTGCCATTGTTTTTACGAGATGTTCTTCCCCTTGTCTCTATTTATTGCCATTGTTCTCGTCTGTCCGTCTCCCCCGATTAGATTGTAAGCCTGTCAAATGGCAGGGACTGTCTCTATCTGTTGCCGACTTGTTCATTCCAAGTGCTTAGTACAGTGCTCTGCACATAGTAAGCGCTCAATAAATACTATTGAATGAATGAATGAATGAATGAATGAATGAATGAATACAAATTGTTCCCAAAAGAGAATGCAATGAAACACATAATATTCCATAAGAAAAGAAACAAAGAGTTACAAAGTATAACAAAAGGAATTTAACTACTTTGGGAAATTCAGTGACCCAGATACCTTCATTATTGAACTGTTTCCATTGATAGTAAACTACAGTCATCGAAAGGAGATATAAAAGAAATTGGCTGATTAGCTTTACACTTTATCATTTTTCTTAATGAACATAAGCCTGCCATATTGAGTCAGCCCAGTGGTCCATCCAGTATTCTGCTCCCCAGGTACTGTCTCTCAGATGTTTGGAAGAATATTTTTCTCAATCAGTGGTTTTTATTAAATATTTACTGTGTTTATAGCACTATATTAAGCACTTGGAAATGTTCTCCTTGTATTCATCCTCAGTGATGAGTATATTCTAATGCCCCTGACTTTCCCCTCTAAATGAAGGACTTGGATCAATAGCCAAGTGCCTGAAAAATATCTTGACCTTAATCATCTCTCTAACTATCCTCTAATATTCTGACATTTTTACTGTGATTTCTCCCTATTTATACTATTACAAAACATGTCCCTTTTCCTTTGGGTATTTCACTAATCATTTTATTACCATCTACAGGAAAGTTACAGATCTAGGGAAGGGGAGAAGCAGGGAAAATCTATTTTGCTGTTTAACAGCAGTGTAACAATAGTCAGGAAAAGAGGATAAAATGATAATTTGGATTTTGAAATATTTGGATGTTTCACCAATTCACATTATTACTTTCCCATATTGAGCCAGTGAATCCAATATCACTTCAGGAGAAACAGCATGCCACTTACTTCTTGCTTAGCAATCTAAGGGAATAGAAAGCACAACTATTACGTTTGCACATTACATCATTTAGGAGCATGAGTAACCAGAATCATGGGATGTAGTAATAGAATCAGTTGAGCTCCATGAAGAACAGGGATGGGATCTGATCTGATGATCTCATATCTATCCAAGCTTTTTACATAGTACCTGATGCATAGTAAATCCTTAGTAAATATCACAGTAGATGTTTTGGTTACCTGGAGTAGGGTCATAAAGCTATAAAATTGATTACTGTGGTCTTATGAGAGCTTTTCTAATCTTCATAACACAGGGGAAATGGAGGTGTTGGAGAGGATTTAGCGAAGACCCAAAGTATTGTTAAACTGATCAGTGAATAGGAATTTAGGTTAGTGAAACAGCAACTTTGACAGCCGGGAGCAAAGCAAATCAAAGAAAAATTTAATATCAATCTTTAACACTACAAAGTTATTATATAGAGACTGGCACTTGGTCATTCTACTTCTCTTCTGAGGATAGCATGACTGAAATGGGATTGAAATGCAAAGTGAGGAATTTAGCCCTTTTGAGTGTAAGGTTTATGAACTACTTGATAGTGTTACCGGGATGAGTTTTAAATATTTACCTATCTGTCTTCAAAATGAGTACTGTTTCAACTGTTGCAGTCAAATTTAATGCAGTCCTCCATGGGAAAGGGTGATAGTTAAGGTGAATGATCTTCTGGCTTTGCCATTTGTCTGTTCTGCAACCTTGGGCAAGTCACTTCACTTCTCTGTGCCTCAGTTACCTTATCTGTAAAATGGGAATTAGGACTGTGAGTCCCATGTGGAACATGGTCTGTATCTAACCTAATTAAGTTTGTCTACCCCAGCACTTAGTGCAGTGCCTGGCACATAGTGTTTAAATGCCATAAAATTTTAAAAAAGGCAGAGTTGGGATAAGAACCCAGGTCCCCTGATTCCCAGGCTCAAGTTAGAAAGGTTTACATTTCTAGCTAAAAACAATAGTATGTTTTGAACACTTACTGGATCCAGAACACTGCAATTAGAACTTGGGGGAGTACAATACAACAGAGATGGTAGTCATGTTCTCTGTCCACAACATCTTCTGAGGCTAGAGAAATGAAAACATAGGAAAATTAAAAAAAACCAACTTTGAGTCATACCTCTCTTCTATAATTTGATCATTGTTTTATGTTATTCATTACATGCTTACTATGTGCCAGGCATTGTACTAAGTGCTGGGGTAGATAGGAGCTAGTCAGATTGGCCAACAGTCCATGTTCCACATGAACCTCACAGTCTTTATCCCCATTTTACAGATGAGGTAACTGAGGCACAGAGAAGTTACCTCTTTAGCATTTATGTACATATTCTTATACTTGGTTGCTTCGTTTATCTATATTATATTTCAATGTCTTTCTCCCTAATCCTAGATTTTAAACTCCTTGAAGGCAGGGATTGCCTCTACCTTTTCTAATATACTCTCCCAAGTTCTTAATACAGTGCTCTGCATATAGTAAACAATCAAATACCATTAATCAATTGATATATTTAGAATGTATTCTCCAGAACCTCAAAAATTAGAAAATGATCTCTCAAAGTGCCCTCTTGAGTCAAGTTTATCCCTGATTTACGTGTGTGTGATAAATTCAGAATTAACAAACTCTGGAGCAGAGTGCTAGGGAGATAGGACTAGACTCTCCTTCTAGACTGAGTTCATTGTGGGCAGGGAAAGTATTTACCAACTCTGTTGCATTGTACTCTCTCAAGTGCTTAGTATAGTGCTCTGCACACAATAGCGCTCAATAAATACAATTGATTGATTGACTGAAAGCTTGTCCACTAGACTGTAAGATCACTGTGGACAGGGAATGTGTCTACCAATTAATATGTTATATTAATTTATAGAAGTACATGCCTCCAAATACTTATATTGTTTTTGTTTCCTCATTAACATTTGTTTAAACCATATGAGGAGTTAGAGGTTGTGGGTTTCTAATCCCATCTCTGCCACTTAGCTGTGTGACTTTGGGCAAATCACTTAACTTCTCTGCGCCTTAGTTACCTCATCTGTAAAATGGGGATTAAGACTGTGAGAACCACGTTGGACAACCTGATTGCCTGCATCTACCCCAGTGCTTGGAACAGTGCTTGGCACATAGTAAGTGCTTAACAAATACCATCATTATCATTAAGCATATAGCTGTGTAGAAACTTGGAGCAGAAACATTAATTGTTCCAGAATGATACACATAAACACATTTTCCTTAAGATGACATCCAGTGACTTCTCACTGAATTGAAGAGTCCATATAGAATGACAATTCATTATGTCATGGAATTTCTGCCAGTGGTCTTAATTGCTCACCTCAGGAAAAATAAATTCAAAAACTTCATCTGGAAAAAGGCATGAACCTTTTCAAAGGGAAAGTCACTGAGTAGAAGGCTAAAACAGAAGAAGTTTTAAAGGTTATTTGCTAATTATGAAGGACATTTTATTTAAAAAAAGGCAGATGGACCCAGTTTACAATAAAATTGTCCATTTCTCATTTATGTTTGTTATTGAACATAGCTCAGTTGGGTCACTGTTATTTGATTTACATTTAAGATGTTTTGCAAAGTCAGAAACAATTGTTACAATCCTGCAGGGATGAAATCAAAGGAAGCATTTCTATTCACAGGAGTGATCTACATTTAATTCATCCCTGCTGATTGCAGGAATTCTGTCTGGGTAACATTCGTTTATTCAAATGTATTATTTGCATGGAGAGCTAAAGTAGATTTCTGGCTCTTTATTTTAAATGCCAAGAAAGTTTATCCTTGCTAATATTATTTAAAAATAAGGTTACTAGTGGAATAATTGACACTGTCCTGGTTCTGGCCTGAATTCTAATTTCATAAGGAAAGAAAGGGTTTTGATTATGAAATGTGAAACTTCAATTAAAGTCAGATGAACATTTCCAGATAGTCTCCTTCTTGTTTCAAAATTATTAATGCTAATAGTGAAAATCTGTGACCAAAGAAGAAGTAAAGCAAAATTATATCTCTTTAGCTTCTGGAACATTCAGTAGGTGATTCAGAGATTAACAGGCAAGGGTGTGTTTGCATGTGTTTAATGCCACTTAGACTCCTGACATTGTTTATCAGCACTGAGCTATCAAGGTTGGGAAACACTAAACCCAATCAATCAGAGATCCTAGGACATTTCTCTGAAAAATTTTAAGAATGTTTTAGGGATAACCTGGCCAAACAGCCCCTCGGATACTTGCCTTATATTTCCTAAATTTTCTTATTAGAAATTCATCTTCCCACGCCCTGAGTAAGTTGTGCTTCTGTACAGTAGCAGTTTATTAAGTGCTTGATGTGTGCTATATGGTTTCACGAGCACAGTGCACTCTATGAAACATTACTTTTTTTTTATATATTTTAAGGTATTTGTTAACATGTATTGTGTGCCAGGCAAGATACTAAGCACTGGGGTAGATACAAGATAATCAGTTAAGCACAGTCCATGTCCCACATGAGACTAATAGTTTTAATAACCATTTTACAGATGAGGTAAATGAAGAACAGAAAAGTTAAGTGATAGGCCCAAAGTCACCCAGCAGCAATATGGGGAGCCAGAGTGATGATGATGATGATCGTATTTGTTAAGCACTTACTATGTGCCAAGCACTGTTCTAATCTCTGGGGGTGATACAAGGTAATCAGGTTTCCCAAGAGGGACTCACAGTCTTAATTCCCATTTTACAGAAGAGATAACTGAGGCACAGAGAAGTTAAATGACTTGTCCAGAGTCACACAACTGACAAGTGGTGGAGCCTGGATTAGAACCCACGATCTCTAACTCCCAGGCCCGTATTCTTTCCACTAAGCCACGCTGCTTCTCTAGGATCAGAACCCAGTCCTTTGGCTTCCAGATCCATGGTCTTTCCATTAGGCCATGCTGCTTCTCAGATGAAATCCTTCAAGATGATATTACAACTGTCTGCTTTTTGTATGGCTAATGATTGATCTTTTTGTAAATTGAATTATTAGGCTCCCCAATCATTCCAACAGGGGATGGTCCTGGATAAGAGGGAGACAAGACTTCCCTTGCAATTAGCGAGGAATCAATCAGTCAATAGTATTCACTGAGCACTTGCTCTGAGCAAAGTGCAGTTCTCTAAGCACTTGGGAGAGTACAAGATTGCAGAATTAGCAGTCACATTCCCTGCCCAAAAGAACCTCTCTAGCCTGTAAGGTTCTTATGGGCTGGGAACATGTCTGTTAATTCTGTTGTAGTATACTCTCCCTAGTGCTTAGTGCAGTGCTCTACACATGGTAAGGGTTCATTAAATATGATAGATTGACTGTGGGCACTTGTGGTTTCCTCTTTAGAGTATGTGGATGAATCTGGAGCTGACCCCCAGAGGAGCAGAGACTACAGTCTCAGCCACTAGAGCTGCCTCTCTTGTCCCCTTTACTGCTGTTGCCACTCTTGGGGGTTGTGGGTGGGGAAGGAGCAGGGCTCTTCTGGTCTGTCGTGGAGAGCTGTCAATACTTTCCTCTCCACCTCCAGTGGGTGGAGGCAAATGTGCACAGATGCAGTTTTCACTGTTAGGCCAGGGGAAAGAGGCTGTCCTGTCAAGGGCTACGTGGAGGGAGATTCCTTTTCACTCCCCTCAGAGCAGGAAAGCAGCACCAAGCTAAGTGGCTCTATACTAGCTACACAGGAGGGTTCGTGATGCCCGAGCTCTGTCCCCACTCGTTAGCTTTCTGACCCTTTGTTTCCTCCAAATATAGCTTCCCACTTCTCTCTCCAGCTTTAATCACCTCCCCACTCCCTAAGCACACACAAACACAAATCAACATGTAAAACCTCTAAGGAAAGAGATTTATAACTAGATAACTAAACTAGATATAATTTTATTACTTGCAAGAGGAATCAATTTTTCAAGTAAACCTTCAATAAATCACTATACTGTATCTGTATGAGTGTTTAGTACAGTGCTTTGCACATCATAAATACTCTAGAGATACCATCATTATTATATTAACTGTTTGTAGTTGTAAATATTTTTCTTTGTCTCTCCCATTAAAGCGTTACAAGGAGTCAAGCAGAGGCATACCCATTCTATTCCTAGCTTAGGCAGTGAATAAGAAGCAATCTGCTACAAGACTGAATCCGTTGTTTAGACTGTGAGCCCGTTATTGGACAGGGATTGTCTCTATCTCTTGCCGAATTGTACATTCTAAGCACTCAGTACAGTGCTCTGCACATAGTAAGAGCTCAATAAATATGACTGAATGAATAAATAAAAACTCACTTTTGCTGGGCAGCAGTGGCATGGGAAAGAGTAAAGGGCAGAGACTCAAGTTTACTGCGTGGAAGAAGGCAGTGGTAAGTCACTTCCATATTTTAACCTAGAAAACTCAATGGATACACCACCAGAATGATTGCAGGTGGAGGTGGGGGCATTTTGGGAGAGATGTGTCCATGGAGTCGCTAGGAGTTGGAGATGGCTCGACAGTATAAGACAAGACAAGAGCTAGTAATCTTTTACTGGTTCTCCAAAGGAACAATCTTCTGGAAATGAGCCCTCCTTGAGCCCTCATGTTTGTGTCCTCTGAGACCCCAGCCTCCATGAGAACCCCAGACTGGACCACTCCCAGGAGTAATCAAATGATTTCTAACACACCCAGCTTTGTAGTTGCAGGGAATCAATTAGTGAGTCAGCAGTTTTTGAGTTCTCTTAGTTCAGGTTGGGTAATATACTGCTTCCTGGACTAAATAATTGCCAAAATCCTCTGATGTGTGCTTCATGGGGATCCAGAATCCCATCTCTTTTGTGCTTTGGGATTCTGTTTTTTTCTGCAGGGATGGCAGTTTGGTGCAGTAAGGGGGAATGTTGGGATTGCTACACAGTTAGTCAGTCTTTAAGAAGACAAAAGATCATCCACAACAATCCAGTTGAAAGCTGGAAAAGCTGTAGGGGAGAGAAAGGAGACTTCATTTCCCTGGAAGTAATTTGGCTTGACTACTGACCTCTGCACCCCAATAGGATGTGAGTCCATTAGACTGTAAGTTCCGTGAGGGCGGGGATCACATCATTCAACTCTATTATACTGCACTCTCCCAAGCACTTAATACAGTGCTCTGCACACAGTAAGCATTCAATAAGTAGCACTGATTAACTGATTGTTTGTGAAGCCCAGACTCTGCTTGTTCTTAATAAAGGTGGAAAGATTTCTCTTCTACTTTTGTCTTTTCCTCTTGATGTTAGTTCAATGAGGAACCTTTTCAAAACAATTTCTCCTTGGTTAAGTTGAAGGGAAAGTAAGCCAAGGAAGAGGAAGTGAAAGATCTACTTGGAGGTTTTCTGGTGTAAATCTCAGTTTGTGTTTTTAAATCTCTATTTGGAATTTGCATTTCTGTATCATATTCATTTGTATCTCCAATTAAATATTATTTGGTAGCAAAACATGGTTAATCAAAGTTGAATAGTTCCTTAAGATATTTGGACAGACTTTCCCTTTGTATTCTGGCAGGTACCACAGCCTTATTACTTCTTTTGAATGTCTTGATAGAAAAAGGACTATTGATTGTCATTCTAAGGTATTTTAGCAAGGTTCCCCATACAGGAAGTAGGTATAGTTCATTTTATCTAGAGATCATTAATTTTCACTCATCAATTTAAAAGAATCACTTTGTCTTCTGTGTGACTTTGGGCAAGTCATTTAACTTCTCTGGGCCTCAGTAATCTCATCTGTAAAATGGGAAGTAAGACTGTAAGCTCAACGTGGGACAGGGACTTGAGTCCAACCTGATTAGCTTATAGCATACGGAGCCTGGTACATAATAAGGGCTTAACAAATATCCCCCTTTAAAATAAATCCATTAATAAAGTCCCACTCCCTAATGCTGAGAAATGTGCAACTATTAAGGTGGAGAGATTAAGGTTAGCTTGATAAAATATGACTAAATAAACTCTAGAGCCAGGACTAGGTAGAGGAAAAAATAACTAAATATCCCCAGGCCAGGGAAGCAGAGGTTACTAATGACGAAAAGAGGAAAACTGAGTTAATCTGAGGAGGAATTGACACCTTCAGTTCTGTGAGAAATTAGACAGGGAACAAAGACCTGAATAGTGAAATAAAAAAGCAGCAAACCTAATGATTTCCCAGTAATCAGAGCATGATTGAGGGTGTGAAAAACATGACTCCAGCTCTAACCAGGTCAGAGGTACAACTTTGTCCCACCTTTCAAGACCCTGCCAGTAGCCTATGAATCCATCAGTGGCATTTTTCACATGAAAAATACTGAAAGACATGGAGTACCTTTCCCATACAATGAAGAAATTTCATGAACCCAGCTGTATGCCTCTACAGGGCATAACCCAGACACTGTGTGACAAATGAGGTTTACACTGTGTACATCAACTAGTGATTTACATTGATTTCTTCATGATTTGCAAGTGTCTGATTGATCAGTAAGTGCTCTGCAAATTGAGTGCAACCAAGATTTTTGCTCTGTTTATATACCATATGTAAACAATCATTTTACATGCCATATTTAAAATAATCACTTTAGGAAGTATATTAAGTAAAGATGAATACAAATTTGAAATTAACCCTACCACATACAATTTAACTAAACCAAAAACAAGTAATTGACATTTGTGACTATGTCCCATGGGTCCTTAAGTGCATGTTGGGAAACTGGAAAGCTCTAAAGCCAAGCTATGCAAACTTGCACTTCATTAAATGAAAATTATGAATGGAAATGGCTCACAGATAGCAATACTTTTAAAGGGAAAGCAGAGAGGGAAAGAGAAATGAATGGACTTATCCAAGGTTGCTCAACAGGAAGACCTAGCCCGGGAAAACAACCTCATATCTGGAATTCTATTCTAATGCTTTGATTATTGGAGCATATTGATGATTGAGGACAGTCAGCTTGCTACTCCCAAAGTATTTTTTTATTTTTTATGGTATTTATTAAGCACTTATCATGTGCCAGTCGCTGTATTAAGCACTGGGTTAGAAATAAACTAATCAGGTTGGACACAGTCCATGTCCCCCATGGGACTCACAGTCTTAAACCTCAATTTACAGATGAGGTAAATGAGGCCCAGAGAATTTAGGTGACTTGCACAGGGTCACGCAGTAGACAAGTGGCGGAGCCAGGATCAAAGCACATCTGACATACAGGCCTGTGCTCTATCCACTAGGCCACAGTGCTTTCCTACTTAATAAATTCATCGATAGTCTGCTGAGATCTTATACTACAATCCATCCCAGCTTTGTGGTATTAGCCAAACTGGTCCTTGTAGGCCATTTCTTGCAGTTTTGCCATGGGGAAGATTCGTGTGTCACAACTCCTGTAGTCAGGTGACTACTAACCCACTTGGCTGGTGGCAGCAGCAGAGGACCAGAATAGCAGCCCAGTGACTCGCTTCTCTCCTTTCTATTCTTTCTTTATTTTCCTTCTCTTTCCACTTTTGTTTCTCCATATCTCTTGCTTTTTTTTTGCTCTCAAGCTCTCTCTCTCTCACTCTTACTCTCTTTGTTTTGTTGTGTTTCCTTTGAATGTACTGAAAATATTAGATTCAGAATCAAAATAGTGTTCTAAAGTAAGAATGGAGTCCTAGAAAACAACAGAACCAACCAAAAAATAACTAGATTATATGCAAAGAGCCATGCAAAGAAATGAGCAAATGAGCTACCCAGAAATCTTTCATCAGAATGTTTTCAAAACAAAACTTAAAAATAAAATTGAAGTTCTGATGAATGAAATGCAACCCATTATCACTAATGGGCATTTTGGGTTATATCATATTTTAGTATATTATATTATCTCTGTAGGGGGCATGGTTTCATCTGAAAGACCTGATCAGCCTGGCTTAAGGGAATTTAGAGTTAAAGTGGAAAGTAGGTGGGCATGCCTAGAATGGTGTGGGGCAGGACTCATTGCAAGAGTGCCCCAGTCACCGGCAGGTAAACCTTTTCCCACTAATGACAAAATAATTCACCTTTTGCCCAGGCTGCTCCCTGTCATTCTATGGAGCTCTGAGAAGCCCTAGACAAAGTAAGCTGAGAGAAAAGGAAGTTGGGACCCAACCAATGATTAATCTTCTAACTCAACAGGTCTAGTTGTGCCTCCCATTATTGAAAAAGCATAGTGGCCTTAAAAAATTAAAAATCAACTATCTAGAATGCAGTTAACCTGCAATGAGACTATCAAAGGAATTGGTATTTCACATCCATGTTGTGTATGCTAAGACATGCATAAGTTAAGCAAGGCTTTGTTAAATTGGAGTTTATTGAGAACACAGTCCTTGTAATATAGGAAAATGGAGTGTAGGTCTATTCTTGATGAGTTTTAGTAATAATAATTGTGGTATTTGTTGAACATTTAGTATGTACCAAGCACTGTATTGGGCATTGGGGTAGATACAAGATAGTAATGTTGCTCACAGACCTTGTGCCTCATGGGGATCACAGGTTGGGTCTGGGGGGAGGGTGTACAGGTACTTAAATCCCATTTTACAGATTAGGAGACCAAGGCACAGAGTAGGTAATAGACCTGCCCAACATCACACTGCAGGCAAGTGGCAGAGCCAGGTTTAAAGCTCTGGCCCTCTGACTCCCACACCTGTCCTCTTCTTGCTAGCCATGCCGCTTTTCACCCTTCCAGAGAACTGGCACTCAACTTGATGTCTAGCCTGTATTTCACGGTGGATTTGTTCCCACTCTCCCACCATCAGCAATCCCATACACAAGTGGCCTACTCACCAGAAATTCTTCTAAAAAACCATGGATATAGACTATAAGCTCATCTCTAGACTTTAAGCTTGTTCTGAATAGGGAATGGGTCTACCAACTCTGTTACCTGCGAAACCATACTCTCCCACGCATTTAGTACAGTGCTCTGCACACCGGAAGCACTCAATGAATATGATTGATTCATGGATCAGGATCCTTATTTGGCCCTTCCCAGTTGACCGAGAAGGCAGATGAATACAACTAAGGACATTGGACCAATCAAAAATAATTGAACCTCTTTGCCTAGTGGATGAATGGTCTCATTCACTACAGTACAAATGTATCATATTAGCAATGTGTTCTTCCAGACATCAGATTGTTCCCAATGTTTTCTTTTCTGTTGTGCAGCACCAGGAAGGAGACCAGGTTCAATCAGTTGTAATACATTTCCCTTAATGCTGAAGAAAACTTAGAATACTGTGCCTGAATTCAGGTCCTGAATTGTCATAATGGAGAAGCTAGCAAAGCAGTTAAATGAAGATCAGTCAGTCTATTAAATTGTTCTTTCTACTTCCTAAAAACTAGCACTGATGCCATTTGATTAAATTTCCCCTATCTCAATCAATTGTGTTAGAGTCAAATTTGAGCAGGAACTTCAAAACCATGCCATAAGCTTTCAATATGCAGCTACAGAGCGGCAGAGAGCAAAGGAAAGCACTGATCTATTAATAGAGATTTCAGTTGCTTCTTACCCACATTCTCAACAGTGATGGAAAACATTGACCGACAATGGTGACTCGATTAAATGTAAAGGAGTAGAAGATTCCATAAAGCTCATAAAGTCACCTCATAGACACTATCACCAGTGCAGTTAGCAAATCCATCTGATAGGAAAAACCAGTCTAACCATCGGCAGATTTAGTGTACCCTGATGGAATCTAGTCATCCATACATTGACTTTCTATCAAGTTAAATGCTATCTTAATATCTGTTAGTAGGCAACTTGCTTTATTTATGAAGTTTCTAACCAATAAAAAAAATGTTCAATCTGTATGGAAATTAAAATGTCAGAAATAGCTATTAGAGATAGTGGAGATATACAGTTGTATTTGATGCTTCCCATTAGTTAAATTACTTATGGAGTTTATTAATTTCATATCTGCAGAAACTGCATAAATAATCCCCATGATGTTTCTATCACTGATGGCAAACCTTTCAAAGGAATGTAAGAATGAACTAACAAGAGACGTAATAGATGAGGGTTGAGTCAAACTCAGAATTCCCCATGTATCTATCCTATATAACTTTTCAGTCTCCTGGCAAAACAGGAAGTGTTATTTTTTATGGAAACTACTCTGGCCCCACTTCACTGATCAAGTCTGCATGGGACACAATCAACATGTTTCCCCCTTCCATTCATGCACACATACATGCACACATGAAAGTCTTGAATTTCCATGTTTCTCAGTGTACAAATATTTCTAGTTTCATTTTCAATCCAATCAAAGGGAAATTAGAAAAGAGCGATGTTAAAACATTCTGTAGACTCTCTAGACTGTTAGCACTTTGTACGCAGGGATCATGTCTACGAACTCTGTTATATTGTACTCTTCCAAATGCTTGGTACAGTACTCTCTGAACATAGTAAGTGCTCAATAAGTACGAATGATTGATTCACATGGGAATTTTTGGCCATAAAATTTGACTTCAATTACACTTCCTGGGTGCTTTGAGAATCCAAAAGATTGTCAGCTACTAGTTGGGAATGCTGGGAATTCTGTACCTCTTCTTCCATTGCCCAGACTGTAGTCTGTGTGGATTTAGTAACAAGAATTAGGCATGTTAGGATAAAGGGTACCCTTTATCTTTAAAAAGGAGAGGAGGATAGAGTGGTAAAACTCAAAATGGTATCAATAAAGCAAGCATAGCAGAGCCTCAGGGTGGGATCTGGACAGGATTGGCTGTGCGAGTTTTGTGTGCATGCACAAATCCTTCCTAATGGTGAAGCTTGCTCTATGCAGATTTTTTAAAGGTATTTGTTCAGCACTTACTATGTGCCTGTTACTGTACTAAGCATGAGGTAGATACAAACAAATTAGGTTGGACACAGTCTATGTCCTATGTGGGGATCACAGATTGTGTTGAAAAGGGAATTTTCATTAAAGAAATCCTTTTTAAAATTATTCTTGGCTCTGTGAAGACCTGGCCATTCAAATCATATGGGAAACATGAAGAACTACCCTGAGCTATTACCTTAATTTAAATTAAACGTAACCTAAACCAAGAATTACAGGGCACCAAGTATCCCTAGGGGAACTTGGTCATTTCCCATTCAGCCTTAGAGGAAGATGAAAATTGAAGCCTGGAGGCAGATTCATATTCTCTAGGCAGTCTCTGTGGGGAACACATTTCATAAATGTGTTAGAGATTAAAGGTTTGCTAGAGCTCTGAGGAGGAAATAAAAATGATACCTTTTCTAGTCACAGACAATGGCCCATCATACCTTTTTCAGGTGTTTTCTTCCTCGATGTTTTAATCATTATTAATAAAGACATTGACATGAGCATACCTACTTCTCCGGAGATCTGTTCCTACTACTCTTTCTTGCCCTCAAAAATGTATTTTTCTATGTCACCTTAGTAGTTTGTTATGAAGATTGTTTTGGTGTCACAGAGATCAACAGTGCCTTCAGGAAAACTGTAGCGGCAGGCACAGATGAACTGCTAAACAACAACAATCCTGTTGTCATTTCAATGTCAAAAGCAATAGAAAGGGATGAGAAAATTGTAAAAGTGGGTAGGCAGAATTATTTGAAGGATTTAGTGAGGCTGTACATTAGATACAATCCTCAAGGATGGTGTTTTCTACTTTTATTGTATATTCTCGAGGGCTTAGTACAGTGCTCCAGACATGATAGGCACTCGATAAATGCTATTAATTGTTTGATCAATATCAGTATATGAATGCCTACCATGACCAGAGGATATCATAAAACAAAATACATGGCCCCTGCCTTTAAGGAACTTAGATTCTGATGGTGATATATTCAAGTATTTCTACCACTTACTTTGTAATGAAATAAAATTATATCAGAGTGCATTTCATGGATTCTTCCAGTGTGTAAAGCAAATATTTTGGGGTTGACGAAACAGAGCTTAGGTTCCTTTTTTTTTCCCATTAAAGTCAATAGATGGCATTCTCCATCTAGCTCCAGAATAGGCTGCAGCAGTCCCAAAGACCACAGCAAGCAGAGCAAGATCAATGAGATATCACCACCACTCTGCAGTCTGTGACTTCATGGTGTTCTCGCTTCTGCCTGCAGTACATAGTGTAGATATCAAGTAGACACTACTTATTAGGGAGGCAGCAGGAACAGTGGTTGGAATTCATCTTCTCCTCATCTCCTTTTATCCCCAAGAGAAGTAGATTCTGCTCATATTCTAGGTAAAGAACTAAGACACGTTGGTCTTCCAAGCACTTAGTACAATGCTCTACACACAGTAAGTACTCAATAAATACGACTGACTGACTGACATTCTCAGTTTCATTTGTGGAACTCTTCTAGTAGTGGACATTTGAAATACACATTCAAGTGAATGTTCCTCAATACTGATGATTTGCTTACTTTTTAAAATTTTATATCAAACACGATATTATGCCAATTTTACCCTCTTCCTTCTGACTGCCTGCTAAGCAAGACAATTATTTTGAGGTTACCATAACTTACGCTGTTATAACAAGAAGATTCGGGAAGATCTGCATTGTACTGTTGAGGAGGGAATTCAGAGTACTTTCTTCCACAGTCACAAAGACTATATTCCTAACTAATCGTGACTTGCTACTCAGTGATGAGTAATAGTCATCAGTTGGACTAAGCCAGAGTCTGTGAGTCAGTTGTGTTTATTGAGCACTATATGCAGAGCACTTTACTAAGCTAGACATTAATATAATATTTTAATATAAATAAATAAAATTACAGATCTGTACATGAGTGCTGTGGGGCTGTGAGATGGATGAATAAAAGGAGCAAATCAAGGTGACAGAAAGGAGTGGGAGCAGAGGCCAGGAGGGTTCAGTCAGGGAAGGCCTCTTGGAGGAGAAGTGCCTTCAGTAAGACTTTGAAAGTGGGGAGAGTAATTGTCAGATATTAAGGGGGCGGGCATTCCATGCTAGAGGTAGGCCTTGGGCGAGTGGTCAGTGGCAAGATAGACAAGACTGAGGTACAGTGAGAAGGCTGGCCATTAGAGGAGCAAAATGTGCAGGATGAGTTGTAGTAGGAGAGTAGTGAGGTGAGGTAGGCAGAGTCGGGTTGATTCACCACTAATGAAAACAGCAATTCAAGAGCTTGACCTCTTGGCGGTGACTGTAAACTTGTTGTGGGCAGGAAGCGCACTACTAAGTCTGCGCTTCATCTAGATCTACATCTACTAAGTCTGTCATATTGCACTCTCCCAAGCGCTTAGAACAGTACTCTGCATATAGTAAGCACTCAGTAAATGGGATTGACTGGTGAAAAGCAAGTAGGTGATTTGGTGCATGGGTTGCTGACAGTGGCAGCAGCATCTTTAACAAATCAGCATGACTCTATTTAGAAAGAACTGGTGTAGAGGCTGATGGCTAGTTGCCAACAACTGCCTCCCTTCAACAATGTACAGGGGTTCCTATAAGAGA
This sequence comes from Ornithorhynchus anatinus, assembly GCF_004115215.2. Taxonomy (NCBI): domain Eukaryota; kingdom Metazoa; phylum Chordata; class Mammalia; order Monotremata; family Ornithorhynchidae; genus Ornithorhynchus; species Ornithorhynchus anatinus. The sequence goes on along the minus strand of NC_041728.1, from coordinate 48,667,314 downwards.
ACCCACCATCCCACTCTCAAGGGAAAGAACCCACCCTTCACCCTGACAAAATTACCAATCCAAGAATGAAATGGTGTAAACTGGCTCATGGACTGCCTGGCCTGCAGAGCACAGACCATTTTTGACACCTAGGCCCCTTTTCTACCCTTCCAATACCTCTTGCCTTTCCCTGGTTCCACTCTAAAGGCGGGCATTCTTATACCTGCCATTTTGTGTTACTACCAGGAACTGCCTGTTCCTCTCCATTCTCCTTCTTCTTTCAGTTTTCCCTATACATACAGCTTGAGTACCCCAACATCCACCATAGGACCATTCAACCTCAATATCTAGACTGCAGTAATATCAATCAATCAATCATATTTATTGAGCACTTAGTGTATTCACGACACGGTACTAAGTGCTTGGAAGAATTCAAATAAGAGTGAATGAAGAGTACAGCACAACAATATAACAGACTCAATCCCTGCCCACAATGAACTTACAGTGTAAAGGGGGAGACAGACATTAAATATAAATAAAATATGGATATATATACACATGTGTTGTGGGGGTGGGGGTGGTGAATGATAGGGGTATGCCAAGTCATAAGGGAGTAGAAAAAGAGGAAAGGAAGGTTTAGTCAGGGACAACCTCTTGGAGGAGATGTGCCTTCAATAAGGGTTTGAAGGAGAGGGGAGTAATTCATAATAATAATAATAATTATCGTATTTGTTAAGCACTTACTATGTGCAGAGCCCTGTTCTAAGTGCTGGGGTAGATACAGAGTAACAATAATGTTAGTATTTGTTAAGCACTTACTATGTGCAGAGCACTGTTCTCAGCGCTGGGGTAGATACAGGGTCATCAGATTATCCCACGTGAGGCTCACAGTTAATCCCCATTTTACAGATGAGGTCACTGAGGCACAGAGAAGTGAAGTGACTTACCCACAGTCACACAGCTGACAAGTGGCAGAGCTGGTATTCGAATGCATGACCTCCGACTCCCAAGCCCGGGGTCTTTCCCCTGAGCCACGCTGCTTCTCAGAGTAATCAGATTGTCCCACATGGGGCTGACATTTTTTAATCCCCATTTTTAGATTCATTTATTCAATAGTATTTTTTGAGCACTTACTATGTGCTGAGCACTGTACTAAACTCTTGGAATGTACAATTTGGCAACAGATAGAGACAATCCCTGCCCATTGACGGGCTTACAGTCTAATCGGGGGAGACAGACAAACAAAAACAATAGTAACAAATAGATGAGGTAACTGAGGCATAGAGAAGTTAAGTGATTTGCCCAAGGTCTCACAGCAGACAAGTGCCGGACCTGGGATAAGAACCCTCGACCTCTGACTCCCAAGCCCGTGCTCTTTCCGCTAAGCCATGCTGCTTCTCTATTTATCTATTGGATATGAAAAAAGAGGTGTTCCTTGCCAAAGTAAGGATGTGGGTGAGAGGTTGGTGGTGAGATAGACGAGATCAAGGTACAGTAGGTAGGTTGGCATTAGAGGAGCAAAGCTTGGGGCTGGGTTGTAGTAAGAGAGTAGTGAGATGAGGTAGGAGGGGGTAAGATGATTGAGTGCTTTAAAGCCAGTGATCAGGAGTTTCTGTTTGATGCCGAGGTGGATCTCCAGCACCCACTGGAGATTCTTGAGGAGTGGGGAAACATGGACTGAACATTTTTGTAGAAAAATGATCTGGGCAGTAAAGTGAAATATGGACTGAAGTGGAGAGAGATAGGAGGCAGAGGGTCAACAAGAGGGCTGATTAGTAATCATTATTACAAGGATAGAATAAATCCTTGGATTAACATGGTTGCAGTTTGACTAGAGAGGAAAGGACAGATTTTAGTAATGTGAAGGTTGAACTGACAGAATTATATGTGGGTTGAATGAGAGAGAGGAGGCGAGGATAAGACCCAGGTTAGGGGTTTGGGAGACAGAAAGGATGGTGGTGCTGTCTACATTTGTTAAGAGCTTACTACGTGCCAAGCACTGTACTAAGTGCTGGGTTAGATACAGGATAATCAGTTTCCTCATGGGGCTAACAGTCTAAGTAGTAGAGATAACAGGAATTGAATTTCCATTTTGCAGATGAGGGAACTGAGGCAGAGAGAAGTTAATTGTCTTGCCCAAGGTGACACAGCAGGAAAGTGATCAAGCTGGGACTTGACTCTAGGACTGCTGACTTCCAGGTCTGTGCTCTTTCCACTAGGCCAAGCTACTCCTTAGGATCTCCCTAAAAATTGCTTGTCTCACCCAAACACAGATAATTAGAGGGGCATGACTGCAAAATGTTTCAAGAGCAAAAGCCAAATGTTTGCTCATCAGTAACACTGAAAGGCCCTGATAAAATCTGCCTGGTAGGAAATTCTGAAGGAGCTTTGCATAAGCAAAACAAGACATCAAACTCTTTTATACTCTGCCAGTTGAAGAATTGAGATGTAGGTTAGGCGGGACTTACATACATTAGGAATTTCCAAGACAAGGTTTTCTCCATCAATACCATCTCTCCTTCATTCTTTCATTCATTCATTCAGATGTATTTATTGAGTGTTTACTATGGGCAGACCATTGTACTAAGTGCTTGGAATGTACAATTCAGCAACAGGTAGATACAATCCCTGCCCACCTACGGGCTCGCAGTCTAAATGGGGGAGACAGACAACAGAACAAAACAAAACAAGTAGTCTGGCATCCATGTCATCAAGATAAATAAAATCCTAGAGAAATACACAACATTAACTAAATAGAGTAATAAATAATATATAGAAATATGCACAAGTGCTGTGGCTCTCCATCTCATTCAAAGGGAAACATTAACCCTCGGTTCTAGAAGAAACAGCAAGCATAATTGACTATTTATCACTCAACCAATAGTATTTAGTGAGCACCTATTCAGTACAGAGCCCTGTACTCTGTCCTTGGAAAAGGGCAAAAGCAGTAAAAGACTCAGTCTTGCCATTGGGGAGTTTCAAATCTACTCCAGGAATCATCCACGTAATGGAGTAATCTATTAAAATTCACCATATCAATTGCAAATATATATTTTCTTTAAGGTTTTCAGGCTACAGTGGAGAATTAAGGCTTTTGAATGCTAGACAATTGATTTAGCTCAAACACACAAATCCAGTTTACATCAAGATTTATTAAATCAGATTTTTTAAAAATCAGACTCTAAGGTCTTTAAGAACGATCTCTAAAATCTGGAATAATTCAGGAACACTCAAATGAAAGTAACATTCCAATATAATGGCTCCGGTTTTCTTGAACAGGGTGAATAGGGCACAAATGGCAGGCTGTGGGCTAATGAGATTGTTTGAGAACCATGGTGGGTAATTTTGCTCATCAATATTATTTCATTGCTACATAAATAAGATGCAGCTAGTGTCTTGCTGGGACATGTTGGCTCCTCTGAAACTCTTTGCAGAGATGGTTCTGTACTAATGAATAAGCAAAGATTAGAGTACAAGTTGAAGCAAAAAGCAATTCTCAGAGAAAAGTATTTCAAGGTTTCATTCAGGAACAATGCCAGCTATTTTTAGGTCCTAAAATTTTCCAAGAGTTGGAAGTTGGGAAAACTCTTAGAATTCTAATAAAATAGAAATGATGGATGTTTGTGAAAATAAAAAAGTAGGCTCCTGTTTTGACAGTTTGAAATGTTTGTATACAGTGATGGAGAGCTAAGCATCAAATCATTTGGAGAAGTATGAGCAATACTCCAAAATAAAAATTTTTATTGTAATTGAATTATAATCTTTTAGATGCACCTAGGAACTTTCAACCAAGGAATTCCAAACTGCTAAACTAACAGTAATACATTGATTTTTACTATGATTTTGTCAGGAAACTACCTACTGTTATTACTGGCAGAGAAGCTAAGGTTAGGGAAGCCAAGTTAGCCATAGGAGGCAGAATACAACATGGACCCATGTCCTTCTCATTTGTGAGCATTTAGTAGGGTGTTGAGCCAAGAATAGGTGCTCATCAATTAATAATAATGATGGTATTTGTTAAGCACTTACTGTCTTTCGAGCAAACCTCTAAGCGCTGGAGTAGATAGTTCAAATACAAGTCACTGTCCCATATGGGCCTTGTAGACTCAGTAGGAGGGAGATCAGCTATTGAATCTCCATTTTTCAGATTAGGAAACTGAGGCATAGAGAAGTTAAGTGGTTTGCCCAAGATCAAACAGCAGGCAAGTGAAGCGGTACAGCATAATGAATAAAGCATGGGCCTGAGTCCAAAGGACCTGAATTCTAAATCCAACTCCTACAGTTTGTGTGCTGTATGAGTTAGGGCAAGTCACTGAATTTCTTTGTGCCTCAGTTATCTCATCTGTAAAAGGAGATTAATATTGTGAGCGCCATGTGGGAAACCTGATTAACCTGTGTCTACCCTAGTGCTTAGTAAAGTGTTGGACATATACCACAATAGATACTATTGAAAAAAGAAGAAAAAAAAGTGGTGGAGCTGGGATTAGAACCCAGGTTTTCTGACTCTCAAGCCCAGGCTCTTTCCATTAGGTCATGCTGCTTTTCCTAATTACTGTTGATGATTTGCTGTATTCAAAAGTATCTAGTATCCTTGACTAGATTATTTTGTTTTAGGAAACTACACGAAATTTAAAATAAAGTGTATCTAATCATGAAAGTCAACTTGATTTTAAACCCTTTTTTATTTTATAATTGTGATCAGCATTTGAGAACCACTTGTAACTTGTAAGAGCTGGAGAAACAGCATGGTCTAGTGGAAAGAGCACTGGCCTGGGGGGCAGAGGACCTGGGTTTTAATCCTGGCTCTGCCACTTGCTTGCTGTGTCACCTTGATCAAGTCACTTCTCTGTGCCTCAGTTCCCTCATCTGTAGAATGGGGATTCAATACCTGTTCTCACTCCTACTTTAGAGTGTGAGCCCCATGTGGGACAGGAACTGTGTCCGACCTGATTACCTCTGTCTTTTCCAGTGCTTAGTCCAGTGCTTGGCACATAGTAGTTAATACATACTATTATTATTATTATAATTATCATTATTGTTATTATTAGTGATCATGGCTGCCCAACCTTCAGGGTGGGTAGTGTCTGTGGATATAATAAATAGATGAAGCTATGAGACAAGCATATAATAATAATTTTAATAATGCTATTTGTTAAGTGCTTACTATGTTCCAGGCACTATTCTAAGCACTGGGCTAGTTACAAGGTAATCAGGCTGTACACAGTCCCTGTCCTACCTGGGGCTCACAGTCTTAATCAACATTTTATAGATGAGGAAATTGAGGCTCGGAGAAGTGGAGTGACTTGCCCAAGGTCACATAGCAGACAAGTGGCAGAGCCGGGAATAGAACCCATGACCTTCTGACTCCCCAGCCCGTGCTCTATTCCTTACGCTGTGCTGTTTCTATATCAAACCTGCTCCAATGGATGGGTCACTTGTGTTGTTGCATAATTATACTTGGGTGGGTGATACTTCAAGAAAGCAGCAAATTGTCAATAAATGTTTCATAAAATTGTTAGCAAGCTAATCCATTATTATTAAATAGAGCAAAACAGTGCAATCAGGGAAGATATTCTATCTTTATTTTTGCTGGTTCCATCTTAATTCATGAGGGTTCCATGGCAGCTAGGCTGTGGGAAGGAGAAGGGAGGAGAGAGAGCAGCAGCTCTTACTCTTGACCAATCTGAACTTTCCGGGGCCTTAGGCTCCTTTGAGGGTGACATGGCACTTGGGAGACAGGAGTTTCAGTAGAATGGCACAGCCAGTTTGACCCTATGCACTTGTGACTGTGTGTAGTTGATAGGGCAAATATTTTGTTCTTCCTTTTCCCCATTACCATACTGATTCTGAGGGGAGGGGAGGAAGAGTTCTCATATCGCTTTACAATAGCTCCTTCCTTTTCCATGGAAGAGGAGAAAAAAGATATGCAAGCTGCATTTGGGTACATTCAATTCCATCAGAACACATAATTTTCACTACACATTTTAGCTTAGGCCACAACAGCTAGAAAATGTTCTTCTAATACCACAAGCCAGTCTAGATCAATCACTGTTATTTATTGAGCACTTACTTTGTGCATCCCATTGATAGACATGATCCCTGCCTAGAAAAGCTTAAAGTCTACTGAGTGAGACAGACACAATTACAGGTAGGGGAAGCAACCAAGTGTAAAGATATGTACATAGTGCCTTGGTGACATAGGTACACAGGTAAGTTGGGGAGATGAGAGATTAGTCAGAAAGGCTATCTGGAGCAGATGTGGTTTTAGAAGGGCTTTGAATATGGGAAGAGAGGTGGGCTGCCAAGTGCAAAGTGGGAAGGAGTTCCTGGCAGGAGGGAGGGTGTAAGCAAGGAGTCAACATCAAAAGTAATGAGAACACAACACAGTGAGTAGGTTGCTATTAGAGGATTTAAGTGTTGTAGGAGGGAGCATACCAATTGAGTCTGAAACTGTGTGAAAACCCACATCTTTTCTTTGGGATACAGGGAAGCAACATGGCCTAGTGGAAAGAACATGGAGCTGAGGGTCAGAGAGCCTATATTCTAATCCTAGCTTTGCCATGTACCTTCTGTGTGAACTGGGGCATACTACCTAACTTCTCTGAGCCTCAGTTCCTCATCTGTAAAATGGGGATTCAATACCTGTTCTCCCTCCTACACAGACTATCACCTCACATGGAACCTGGTTATTATAATAATAATAATAATAATAATGATAATGTTGACATTTGTTAAGTGCTTACTATGTGCAGAGCACTGTTCTAAGCGCTGGGGTAGATACAGGGTAATCAGGTTGTCCCACATAAGGCTCACAGTCTTCATCCCCATTTTACAGATGAGGGAACTGAGGCACAGGGAAGTTAAGTGACTTGTCCACAGTCACACAGCTGACAAGTGGCAGAGCCGGAATTCAAACCCATGATCTCTGACTCCCAAGCCCTGGCTCTTGCCACTGAGCCTTGCTGCTTCTCTTAACACTGTTATCTCTTAACTACTTAGTGTGGTGCAAACACATAGAAGGACCTTAAAAATGTTATTATTTTTACAACACAGTGTAACATCAAAAGAAAGGGTTGTGTGCACTCACCCAGAATCACACTTGGTGAGTATTACGATTCAACTTTTCCTAATGCTGAGTTCTGCAAGAACACAGACTCATTGTTTCAGAACTGTGTGCTCCATGGCCCGTTTGCTAAGTATCCACAAAAGTTCAAGTATAACATTTCTCTACTTGAACTCTATCTTTTTAAAGAAAAGTCTAAAGCTCAGTCTCAAAAATCACTTCCAGTATACCAAGAAATTTAACTCAACAGGTTTCAAGCATTGTTAAAAGGTTTTGAAACAGTCAGCTAGGAACTACTATAAGATGATGGGCTTTGAGTGCACTCTCAATCCATAATTTTTTATTGCACACTAACTGTGTGCAGAACTCTGTATTAACTGCTTGAGGAAAGTACAATATAATAGAGTTGATAGACCCAATTCCTGCTTACAAGGGGTTTACTGCCCACATATGCAAGAAGTTATGTAGACGATTTTGAATTACTTTATAGAGTCAGATCAGTACCATGGACTAAATAAACCTTTAGAAAACTGAGATCATATACCAGCATACACATGAGAAGCCCTAAAGCAACCAGAGATTTTTGTCAATGTCCTAGAAACCATGCATGTGTGAAAGTGATTGATAAGACCTGTGCATGATTGACAACTTACTTTTAACCTTATGCTGGTGACCATTCCTTTGCCACTCTGATGAGGTTATAATATTTCCTTTTGTCAGTTCTCTGAAAAACAATTTAGGGGAGTTTCTGTGGAAACAATCTTATAATGGAGGAATTTCACCCACTCCTCTTCAGAAATCATCTATTGCTTACTCCCATGGAAGGCTCTTTTTATTTTTCTCGTATAGCTACCCCAAATAAGCCAAAACATCTATGATTTCCATATAATAACAATGATAGTGGCAATTTCATTCATTTATTCGTTGTCATACTTATTGAGCGCTTACTGTGTGCACAGCATCGTACTAAGCACTTGGAAAGTACAATTTGGCAAAAGAGACAATTCCTACCCAATAATGGGTTTCTAGTCTAGAAGGGTGAGACAGACAACAGAACAAAACAATTAGGCATCAATACCATCAAAATAGATAAGTAGAATTATAGATAAATACACACCATTAATAAAATAGAGTAATAAATATGTACAAATTTACACAAGTCCTTTGGGGAGGGAAAGTAGGTAGAGCAGAGGGAGGGAGTAGGGGCAAAGGGGAGGGGAGGAGGAGCAGAGGAAAAAGGGGGGTCAGTCTGGGAAGGCCTCCTGGAGGAGGAGAGCTCTCAGTAGAGCTTTGAAGAGGGGAAGAGAGCTAGTTTGGTGGATGTGACAAGGGAGGGCATTCCAGGACAGAGGTAGGATGTGGGCCAGGGGTCAAAAGTGGGACAGGTGAGAACGAGGCACAGTGAGGAGGTTAGCAGCAGAGGAGAGGAGTGTGCAGTTGGGCTGTAAATGGAGAGAAGGGACGTGAGGTAGGAGGGGGCAAGGTGATGAAGAGCTTTAAAGCCAATAGTGAGGGGTTTTTGCTTCATGTGAAGGTTGATAGGCAACCACTGTAGATTTTTGAAGAGGGGAGTGACATGCCCAGAGTGTTTCTGTAGAAAGATAATCCTGGCAGCAGAGTGAAGTATAGATTGAAGCGGGGAGAGACAGGAGGATGGGAGATCAGAAAGGAGGCTGATGCAGTAATCCAGTTGGTATATGATGAGAGATTGTACCAGCAAGGTAATAATGATAATCATGGTATTTGTTAAGCACTTACTATGAACCAAGCAGTGTTCTAAGTGTTGGAATAGATACAAGGTAATCAGGTTGTCCCACGTGGGGCTCACAACCTCAATTCCCATTTTACAGATAAGGTAACTGAAGTACATCATGTCTACTCACCTTACCTCTAACATTTGTTCAAAAAGTGAACTAGAATATTTTAACTTTTCCATTGTGCTATTAAGTAACAATTTAGGAATTAGACATCTTTTTTTTTCCTTCCTTTAGGAATTAGACATCTTTTTTTTTCCTTCCTCACTTTCTCCCTGAGACACTTGGATCTTAACAGATAATATCAGGACTGTTCTATCATTGTTTATTTCATGGAGCATACTCAATTTCAACACAAAGTACACTGACCAACCTATTTATCAATATTCAATTATCACAGTTCATTTATGACAAGGAAAATTGTACTTTAAATTCTACTTTGATTTTCATTTTCACATACTTTTATAAATAATTGGCATTTAATCTTCAACTTCCCTCAAGCCCTTTCTTTACTGCTCACATCCTCCTTCCCACTTTGAAAGGATTTAGTCTACCTAAACTGAAAAATACATTTTGCTGCCATCCTTTAGCCTGCTACAAATATGCCCAAGGAGAATAATTAGTGTTCCCATTGAAGAACATTCATTAGGGATTCATCCATACATTTGTAGGGAAATAACCTCAGAAATGTCAATGAAAATATTTGAATTGAAAATAATTGAATAAATAATGTTGATGCAGTGGATTGGTAGTAATGTCTTAATATCTCTGTAGGAAGAATTCTCCTCACAGCACAACTCTGATACCTCCATGTAATTTTTATAATATTTCAAGATGCTTTAGCACGATTACCTGTAACTTAGAGACAGATTGGTCTGACTAAATTCTATGTCTATTTCTCTGTTTCGACTGTCTATATGATGGTTTATTTAATAATCTTTCCATCTATATATTTTCTGTCTGGCTGTTTATCTCTTTTCTATCTATCTGTGCTTTGTCTGTGTATCTGATTCCTGGAAATTGACCTTTAGGTAAATCTAGTTCTCTGGTGACCTTGGGCTTTCTAGAAATTTAGTCATGGCTCTTCATTACTGGTAAAAACAAGGAAATGGGAAATCAGAGTTGATTTTTGTGTGGGTTTAGGTAAAAAAAGGCCCACATGGGAATCAATGTTCTTTCTTTGAGAGGATAATAGGTTCAGTTGGACCCTCTGGAGATTCCAATCCATTGGTCTTGGCAAATCTGTCAATCTAGATTTGGTAAAACTGCTGTTTAGACTCTTAGATCTAACTCCTCTGCAATTTCCATCCTCATGTTCCCTGAGAAATGCCTGTTGAGATGTGTAATGCACCATGTTATGGACTGACTCACAGGTTGTTTGAGGCAGAGGGTATTGTTTATGGGCTATTATTGGAAATACACTTTTAAGGATTTAGGGAATTCCAGTTGATTACAGGCAGCACTGGGGAAAAGTGCTATAAATTAGGCCAGTTACTTGAAGGGCAATCAGAAAGGCTGCTCAGATGGAGGAAAGGAATTGATTGTTCCAGTCTTTGTAAGATTCGGTCTTGGCAACAGCTAGGTGATTAGGGCTCAAGAGCATTTAAATGAATGCGTGTGTTTCCTCTCTGCTTTAAATGTGAATGTGCTGGGGATTTTCCAGACTGTCCCTCAAGATTTCCAATTGAATGTCGATGTGAGGAAAAAAAAAAAAGAATGAGCAGTAGTAGGATAATTTGCTCAAATTGACCAGGAATCCAATAGAGCCGCAGAGGAACTGTAGAAAATACACCTATCCTTTAATGGTACCACATTGGCCTGGGAAATGTTTTCCATCTTTCTTATTGGGCCTGTAAAAAGTCTGATTATTTCAACAGGATCAGAAATTTCACAGCTCTCTGATACAAGTAAAATGCAACCCAAGTTAAGCTGTGCATTTGAAAGCCATGAATCTTCTTCTTTGGTGGGAACCCCCTTAGCATGGTTGAAGTATATGCACATAGTCCTTCTGGATAGCCCCTAATGACCAGAGTCAAATGGACACATACAAACACCCTGGGTTATATGTGAAAACAGTAAGGGGTGGGGGGGCTACCAAAACTGGAGAAATCTGAGAAAATGTTGACTGTCACCAAAATCTTGATTAATCAGTAGAGAAGCAGTGTGGCTCAGTGGAACAAGCTCAGGCTTGGGAGTCAGAGGTCATGGGTTTGAATCCTGGCTCTGTCACTTGTCAGCTGTGTGACTGTGGGCAAGTCACTTAACTTCTCTGTGTCTCAGTTCCCTCATCTGTAAAATGGGGATGAAGACTGTGAGCCTCACATGGGACAACCTGATTGCCCTGTATCTTCCCCAGCACTTAGAACAGTGCTCTGTACATGGTAAGTGCACTTAACAAATATGAACATTATTAGTATTCATTCATTCAATAGTATTTATTGAGTGCTTACTATGTGCAGAGCACTGTACTAAGCGCTTGGGATGAACAAGTCGGCAACAGATAGAGACAGTCCCTGCCGTTTGACGGGCTTACAGTCTAATCGGGGGAGACGGACAGACAAGAACAATGGCACTAAACAGCGTCAAGGGGAAGAACATCTCGTAAAAACAATGGCAACTAAATAGAATCAAGGCGATGTACAATTCATTAACAAAATAAATAGGGTAATGGAAATATATACAGTTGAGCGGACGAGTACAGTGCTGTGGGGATGGGAAGGGAGAGGTGGAGGAGCAGAGGGAAAAGGGGAAAATGAGGCTTTAGCTGTGGAGAGGTAAAGGGGGGATGGCAGAGGGAGTAGAGGGGGAAGAGGAGCTCAGTCTGGGAACGCCTCTTGGAGGAGGTGATTTTTAAGTAAGGTTTTGAAGAGGGAAAGAGAATCAGTTTGGCGGAGGTGAGGAGGGAGGGCGTTCCAGGACCGCGGGAGGACGTGACCCAGGGGTCGACGGCGGGATAGGCGAGACCGAGGGACGGCGAGGAGGTGGGCGGCAGAGGAGCGGAGCGTGCGGGGTGGGCGGTAGAAAGAGAGAAGGGAGGAGAGGTAGGAAGGGGCAAGGTGATGGAGAGCCTTGAAGCCTAGAGTGAGGAGTTTTTGTTTGGAGCGGAGGTCGATAGGCAACCACTGGAGTTGTTTAAGAAGGGGAGTGACATGCCCAGATCGTTTCTGCAGGAAGATGAGCCAGGCAGCGGAGTGAAGAATAGACCGGAGCGGGGCGAGAGAGGAGGAAGGGAGGTCAGAGAGAAGGCTGACACAGTAGTCTAGCCGGGATATAACGAGAGCCCGTAATAGTAAGGTAGCCGTTTGGGTGGAGAGGAAAGGGCGGATTTTGGCGATATTGTAGAGGTGAAACCGGCAGGTCTTGGTAACGGATAGGATGTGTGGGGTGAACGAGAGGGACGAGTCAAGGATGACACCGAGATTGCGGGCCTGCGGGACGGGAAGGATGGTCGTGCCATCCACGGTGATGGAGAAGTCTGGGAGCGGACCGGGCTTGGGAGGGAAGATGAGGAGCTCAGTCTTGCTCATGTTGAGTTTTAGGTGGCGGGCCGACATCCAGGTGGAGACGTCCCGGAGGCAGGAGGAGATGCGAGCCTGAAGGGAGGGGGAGAGGACAGGGGCGGAGATGTAGATCTGCGTGTCATCTGCGTAGAGATGGTAGTCAAAGCCGTGAGAGCAGAAAACCATCGCCCCTGCCCTCCTCCCTTCCTTAACTGCTATTTTTAACCACTCAATCTCCAAGGGCTCCTTCCCCTCTGCCTTCAAACATGCCCACGTCTCCCCCATCCTAAAAAAACCCGCTCTTGACCCCACTTCCCCCTCCAGTTATCGTCCTATCTCCCTACTACCCTTCCTTTCCAAAATCTTAGAACGAGTCGTCTACAATCGATGCCTAGAATTCCTTAACTCCCATTCTCTCCTAGACCCCCTCCAATCTGGCTTCCGTCCCCTCCATTCTACCGAGACTGCTCTCTCTAAGGTCACCCATGACCTCCTTCTTGCCAAATCCAATGGCTCCTACTCCATTCTGATCCTCCTTGACCTCTCTGCTGCCTTTGACACTGTCGACCATCCCCTCCTCCTCCATACCTTATCTCACCTTGGCTTCACGGACTCTGTCCTCTCCTGGTTCTCCTCTTACCTCTCTGGCCGATCATTCTCGGTCTCCTACGCTGGAGCCTCCTCCCCCTCCCATCCTTTAACTGTTGGAGTTCCTCAAGGGTCAGTTCTTGGCCCTCTTCTGTTCTCCATTTACACTCACTCCCTCGGTAGTAGTATTCTTTGAGCTCTAAATCCCTTGGAAGAGTTAAAAAAGAATTAGTAGAAATGATCTTCTTCTTCCTCATTAGTAATATTAGTAATTGTGGTATTTATTAAGTTCTTAGCATGTGCCAGGCACTGTACTAAGCATTGGGGTGGATAAAAGCAAATAGGTTGGACACAGTCCCTATGTCCCACATGGGGCTTATAGTCTTAGAGCAATTTTACAGATGAGGTAACTGAGGCTTAGAAAAGTAAAGTGACTTGCCCAAGGTCACCCAGCAGACAAGTGGCAGAGCTGGATAGAACCCAGGTTCTTCTGACTCCCAGGCCTGTGCTCTATCCACCAGCCGAAGCTGCTTCTCGTAGATAAGATAATGGGAGAAAGAGTCACTAGCAGAAATTAAAGGCATGAGGAAGTATTCACATATAAAACTATGTACTTAGGTATTACAGGTATGAGTGTGCAAGTGCTTAAGTGTTTAAAGGTGTTATAATGAGGGAAGGTGGCAGATTAATCAGGGAAGGCCTCCAGAAGATGTGATTTCGTAAGGAGTTTGAAACTGTGGAGAGTGGTGGTCACCTGGATGTGAAAGGGGAGGGAATTTAAGGCAGAAGGGAGGGGGAGACCAAGAGATTGAAGAGGAGAGGCCTGAGAATGAGGTACAGTGAGTAAACTGAGAAAAATTAATCATGTGGATTGGGTTGTAGTGGAAAAGAAAGATAAATAAGGGGGTCAAACCTGATTGAGTATGTCATTTAATATGGTCAGGAGTTCCTGCTTGATGTGGAGATGGAAGAACAACCATTGGAGGTTTTTGAAGTGCTTAGGACAGTGCTCTACACATGATAAGCGCTCAGTAAATACCACTGGTCAATTGAGAAGTGAGGAGATAAGCTCAGAATGATGTTTTAGAATAATGGATCCTAGTAACATTTGAACATATTGTTTCCTCATGTAGTGAATAAATAAGTTGAATTTATTGAATATTTACTATGTGCAGAACACTGTACTAAATGCTGGAGGAGAATGCACCGGTGGGAATTAAGACACAGTCCCCATAAGACTGTGGAAGAATTTTAATTGCTTACCCAATTATCTAATCCAGTCCCCTACCCATTAGACCATCCTCTATTAGATTTGGATTGAAGTATGAAGAGTAGCCACTTGTCTAATCAACAATAGTAAACTGCTGATCAATTTGTACTTTCAATTTGTAAATGCAATTGATTGACTGATTCAAGGAGAAGAATGGGTTCAAAATGTGTGAGAAAGAAATCCCTGAAAGCTGCTCTGTTATTTTCTCGTTACAAGACCATATGATTTTCAGCCAAGACTGTTTTTCTAAGTGAGGACAGATTGCCCATTAAAGGATTTTCCCTGGTTTTGCTGGTATGCTATAATTTCCAAGATCTACTTCCTAATGACCCAATTTTTGTCCTTTATCTAACCAGTGGGTAGTTTATAAATTATCCACAAGTAATCAAAACAATAGGTAAAATGATATGCAATTACCAAGTCCCTGAATGCCTTCTGTTGTCAACATTTGCAGGTTTTCGAGCCAAGCTTCCTAAGGCCTGAGAGACAATATTAATAAATACTAACAGTGTATTTTCTATACGTAAATTATGAACTAGACACTGAGCTAAGTTCCAGGGTAGATACAAGTTGTTCAGATCAGATATAGTCCCTGCCCCAGATGGGGCTCTAAGTCTGAAAGTGAAGAGAATATAGATGTTTAATTCCCCTTTCAAAAATGAGGAGACTGAAGCACAGAGAAGTTGTGTGATTACCCAAAGTCACCCAGCAGTGATTAGAGACCTATGATCTAGGACTCTTGATTCCTAGTCCAGTACTCCTTCCACTAGGTGGTGCTAGTTTTCTAACAAGGAGGTAGAAGTGAAAACGGTGCCAGTTCAAGCAAACCTCTAACAAAGCAGTAAAAGCAAGGAAAGATTTTTTTTGGGGGTGGAGAGGGCACATTGTATCTGGAACTCCAGATCCTACATTGGCACTTTCTTTCTCTCTCTCTCTCTCTCTCTCACACACACACACTCTCACACACACACACTCTCACACACACACACACACACACACACTTAACTCAGTGGCAACTTTAAGTTTTCAGGGCAGACGAAAGAGTGCTCTGTCTCTTTTTTTTTCTTTTTCTTTCTGTTTCTCTCTCAACTTGCACACTTTCAACCCAGGTGCCATAAACTTTGCTATATATTTTAAAGACAAAGATACTAATGTAGAAAGACAAAGGTAAAACCTTCAGTCAAGCCATCAATTATTCCCTTTCCCTCCCCTAAAAAGCGACAAATAATGCCTATAGTCCATTCTCTGTGCTTCTTACTACTAAGTGAATGTTTCACCCTGTCCCTTCTGATGTCTGAAAGGTACATCTGCTCTTGTGCTTCAATTTCTACTCTAAGAGTTTTTGGCATAACGTAAATATGAGACTTTTCTAACATATATGCACACAGAAGTTATTCTACCTAAGGTCACTGAGAAATGTTGCTTTAATGTATCACTGACTGCAAAAGGGGAAATTGTCATTTTACAGGTGAGGTAACTGAGGTATAGGGAAGTGAAGCCACTTGCCTAAAGTCAGCCAGCAGACATGGGGTGGAGGCGGGATTAGAACCTGGGTCCTTCCTACTACCAGGCATTCATTCATTCACTCATTCAATCATATTTATTGAACACTTATTGAGTACAAAGCACTGTACTAAGCTCATGGAAGAATATATTATAACAGCAAACAGACACATTCCTGCCCACAATGAGTTCACAGTCTAGAGGGGGAGACAGAGTAATATAAATCAATAAATAGATAAATAAGTTACAGATATATGCAAATGTGCTGTGGGGATGGGAGGGAGGACAAATGAAGGAGCAAGTAAGACCAACACAGAAGAGAGTGGGAGAAGTGGGAGAGAGTGGGGAAAGCTCCCAGGCCAGTTCTCTATCCATTGGGCAAAGCTGCTTCTCTTATCTCCTTCCTCTATTATCATCATGAGGGCAATATGAGTGCTTGTTGACCAGAAGGAATTGTTTTTTTTTTTTTTTATTAAAGCTCTAATAGTGGTTCATCCTTGTTTGGTTCTTACTTCATTCCTGGTGAGCTGCAGAACAGCCCACTAAAAACACTGTGTTCAAATGTACTTGTTTCAGTAGCTCAGGACTTTACAGTTTTCCTCAACAAAACAATGCTATATTCATTTCTGCAGTGTACATAATAGGGATGTTTTGTCTGATAAAAGCTTGAAGACCAGAGGTCTACTTTTGATTAGTTCATTACCAGCAATCCAGTGAGTTTTTATAACATTCTATGCAAGGCAGCTCAGGTGACATAAATTCAGTTCCAATTAGAAGTAAAATCAAGCAAAAATATTTTTAGAAGCAATTTACAATCAACAACACACTCTGAAAAAAAAGAAAGTCAGCTGCATAATTGAGCACCATGGACGGAACTCCTCAGAGGCCTGAAATGCAAATGAAAGCCTCACAAAGAGTCAAAATCAGCCCAGATCATTAAGGAGAAATGCAAAGATATCATGTAAGCTTGTATTAGAAACTGCTCTAGAAGGCGGCAATACAAAAGGGTTAAAAACAGATCAAGGCTAACCCACTTATGGTTTGTAGTGAGACCTTGAGACAATGATAAAATGGTTCACCTCACTGCAAGATGACTGAGGGGTGGGGATAAAAGGGTTTGGAAAGAGCTGAACATTCTGAGTGGATTGTTATCATTGCAACTTCCCCCCAATAAAAATCCATTGGTGAATTCTGCACTGTTTAACTTCCTTAAGGGGATTGATTGAAATAATGCCACAGCTAGTCAGTAGTCCTGCTTCTCACTCTTTCTTTTCAGACATTTTCTTTGGCTGGTGTCAAGGGAGTGGTACTTGAGTGACCCAGAACTGTTTCTCAGCAGATTGCACTTCTTTTATAAACTGAGGTTGGCTGTTTTAAGTGAAGTAGATTGAACTGTTGGAAGCGACGTATAGCTTCCAGTTTGTTTCAGAAATTCAGTATCTTTTATAGGTCTTGAGGCTTTCACACTATTTGTCCTATCACAGACTGCAAGAAAACAAACTGTTAAGCAGAGGAATTTCCATAGAGGAAAATAATCAACATAAGTATATTGTGCCCATTAAAAGGAATTTAGAAAGAGGAACTTCATTACTATGTTCAATTGATTTGGGCAACCATATGTAATTTTAGAAAATAGTCATATATTTATACCTTAATACACTCACAAATGGATGATTTGTGAAACATACACACATATTTGTGTGTGTGTGTGTGTATAACTCATAGGTTTATGAATGCAGACATTGTGTATATATATACACTGCATATGTAGCACACAAATTTGTGTGTGTTTGTATACACATATGTATATAGAGAAAGTGGGTGAGCATTATGAACATTTTCACCCAAATCTCAGAAATATGCTCTAACTTGCTATAGGAAACTGTTGGATTTTGGATAATACCAAAGTATGGTTAATGATGTTCATTCAGCGGGATTCACTGGGAATTCTCCACTAGTAAGGTCTCTGATCTCAAGGATTTTATAGAGAATAGCAAAACTGCCTGCTATTTAAAGTGTAGACAAGGATGAAGGGCTAAGTGGAATCTGTTGGAATGTGAAGTTGAAGGCACACTTTCAAGGCTGGTGCAGATGCTAATAAATCCTCCCGGTTTAGGTGTCACTTTCAGGAATTTTTTCTTTGGGGGATGTCCATCTGTAGGCTAATGATAAAATGCATTTGTAAACAGTGGTACCTCAGAAGGTCAGTAATGAATGCATAAATCCATATAGGTATGTATATATTCATATACTGTCAAACCTAAGACTACCTTCAGGGTTTGAGTAGCAAGAACTGAAAGAGAGATTTCTGTCAATAGGTGGGGGGGTGTTTTTTAAGACCAAAGTGTTACTGATGATCCCTTCCTCATCTTGTTTTGTCTATGTACATATTGGCCTTTACAGTAACCGTTAATGTTTTTTAATCCACAGTTCCTGGAGCTATTATTATTTCTTCCTCTGGATTGTCACAATCTAATCAAAGCCTCTGCTTAATGACATTTGTCCCATTTGAGAGTGCTTCATCATTCAGGCAATCACTGGTATTTATTGGTGTTTACTATTTATAGAGCATTGGAATACAACAGAATTAGCGGACACATTCCCTGCCCATAATGAGCTTACAGTCTAGAGGGGGAGAAAGACATTAATACAAATAAATAAGTAATTTATAATAAATAATTTAAAGATATATACATAGGTACTGTGGGGTCGGAGTGAATATTGAATGAAAGGCTTCATGCCTGCTCTCTGTAGCTTTTTTGGGCCTGAGGGTCCCAGTATACATGGGCTAGAACATTGGCATTCACCATGACTTCTCCATCTCTTTCAATTTTCCCATTCAGTCTGTTATTAAATCCTGCTATTTGTTCCTCCTCCACATTTCCTGGATTCTCCCTTTTCTCTCTACCTGAATGACCACCTCTTTGTCCCAGGTCTTAATCTTATCCCCAGCTAGACTACTGTCAAATTCAAGATCTTATACTAGTCCTCTGCACACAGTAGACAATTAATAGATTGATCAATCTTCTTAAGGGTCTCCATGCCTCTAACATCTTGATTCTGCTGTCTGGATCTTTTTTCTAAAATGTGTTTTGGCACATGCATCTTTACTACTCCAAAAACTCCTATTTTTATACATTCCTGTCTTCATCAAACATGAACTTGAAACCACTGACTTCAATTCACTCAATCAGCTCTATGCTTGTTACTTAGCTGTCCTCTTCTAATGCACTCCATCTAACATTTTCAAGCCCACCAGTTCACTGTGCCTCATTTTTGACTAACACCTTGTTCATATCCTTCTTTTCACCTGAAACAACCTCACTCATGAAGTCTATCAGACCTTAGCTTTCCTCATCTTTAAACCCCTTATGAAATTTTCTCTCATCTAGGAGGTTTTCCATGATTAATTATTTTTCTCCCCCAGTCTCTTCCTTCTACTATCATCGGAAAGAACACTTTTATGCTACTTTTACACTCAGAACTTCCCGCTGCCTTTTGTACCTATTAATTCACATAATCTACAATTCAAACACTTCTTCCCCCTAGCTACAAATTATTTGGGGTTTTCTTCTTCCAATAGATGGTAAGCTCTTTGTTGTGAGGTGGGCTATTAGAACTCATAATATTATTTATTAAGCATTTACTGTGTGCAGAGCTGTATTCTAAGTATGGGAAGGAATACACAGGAGGAAATTAGACAGGGTCTCTGTCTCTCAGGTTGAGGGGCACTCATAATCTAAGAATATTAGGGTACTGAGATAGGAGGAGCAGAATTTAAGATGCCTTCCTACTTAGAGTTCACGGTCAGACCATGGCCACAGTAACTATTAAAACCACAGTGCCTTATCTTTCAATCGGTGATATTTATTGAATGTTTATTTTGTGCAGAATATTGTAAAATATATTTGGGAGAATTGATAGGCCAGGAGTTCTTGTTGTGTTTACTGTTGACCTTGTCTTTTTTATTGTTTATGTGTTTGTTTCATTGTTCATTCATTCATTCGATATTTCATTCAGTTGTATTTATCGAGCACTTACTGTGTGCACAGCATTGTACTAAGCACTGTACTGAGGGAGATTACAGTACAACAGACACATCCCCTGCTCACAATAAGCTCACAGTCTAGAGGACTGTTCCTTACATGTCTGTCACCTCTACCCCATTCCCTGCTTTTTCTTAGATTCTATGACCTTGGTGGGGGTGGCTAGAGACCATGCAATCATCACCTGTGTATCATTTTTCCACTGCTTAATATTGTTCTTTTCACTCAGTAAGTTCTCAGTCAATACTTTTGATTGATTGAATAGGGAATTCAACCTCAGGGGACTACATTTCCCAGAAGGCAAAAGAGGAAGTCGGCATAATGAATCATCCTTTAGAGATTACACTTTCCAGAAGGCAGATTGTAAATTCCCTCTCTAGATGGTAAACTGTTTATGGGGAGGATTGTGTCTACTAATGCCTTTATCACATTAAATTCATCCTTTTGACTGAACCCTTTTTAAGATGTAAACTGGAATTCTCATTACTTCCCAAAAAGCTTATTTGGTCCCTCCTAAAGATCTGTTATCTTTGCATTTACCTCCAATGAGTGGGAGAATGAATATGTGCCTGAGTTAATTATAAGTCTGTCACCTAATAAGCAGTCTCCCAGTGGTCTACAGCTGGACCATATCATTTGAAGTTATACTACATTTTATCTTTAAAGTGTTACACCTTTCCCACCACTGTCTCATTTTAGCTCACCTTTAGAGCCCAGGATAAAATGCATTTCTTTATTTCTAAGATACAAACGTTTCAGATTCTAGCAGCTCTATTAAACTCTTGACTGGAGTCAGCTTAATTAGGGTTTATAAAATATTATTTTCAGTATCTGCCTTTGTCATTACCAATGCAACTCCTCTGTGTTCTTCAATTACACGGTTGCTGTTTACAATGAAGTCAGCCCCATTAATTTGTTAATGAATTGATATTGACTTTATTTTTCTTGAGCTGGCAGTGTTTCAGAAGTCATTGTTACCGCAAAGTGAACATCAATGAATTGCCTCCACTGCAGAAACTGCAGACATCAATTTAAAAATCCAATTGGTTCAGTGGTATCTGATTCTGAATGATGGTGCTTATGCTAGGCCAAAAACCTGTGATGCTGGACAGCATCACTGTGTGTGACCACTTATTCATTAATTTTTTTCTCTTTCATATACATAGGTGTATGTATATATATGTATATATATATATATATAATATATACAAGTGCATACACATATATCTGATATGAGTATGTGTGTATGTATGCATGTATGTATGTTTATATATAAACATATATATGAGTTTAGTGGTAGAATAAGTGTCATCTCCTCAGAAGCCCTTACTTAGCCTTATTGTTGGTTTATTAGTTCGACTTAGGTATTCATTCATATTTGCATTTTTTACTTGTGTTGTTAACAACTAAGTTGCATTTTTGCTCCAATTCCCATTACATGAATACTCTCTGTGTCTGTCTTCCATTAGATTGTAGACTTTGAGGATAAAAGTGGTGCCTTGTAAAGTGAGTGTAAGCTCTATGATCAGTAGGTACTCAATAATTATTATGGACAATGATAGGCAGACCCATAATGTACTCAATATGACCTTAGATTCACATCTTAAATATCAATCATTTTACATTTCCTAATGTTTCTGACAGTTGTGCAAGTAGGTATAGACTCAGAGAATTGCTCAGGATAGTTTAATTTTGTTGATATACCCTTGGTTATTCTCTTATCCTGGCTATAGCAACTCATGACAATCACTTCTTTGTATATGACAGTAGTTTCTCCTCAAGTATCAATGTTACCTTTGGTATCAACTAAATTATATCTAAGAGGAATTAAACTATGTGATCTTGCATATTCAAGGTTCTCTTTCTGGCTCAACCCTTGCTACTATCATTCATTCATTCAATCTTATTTATTAAGTGCTTGTTGGGCGCAGAGCATGGTACTAAGTCCTTGGGAAAGTACAATTCAGCAATAAAGAGTGACAGTCCCGGCCCCCAACGAGCTCATTATGTGTGCGTATGTGTGTTTTGGGGGACGGGGGTGCTTCCTTTCTTGAATGCTTTCTCTATTCATATTCCTCCTGCCTGACCTAGCAGGATCATCAAAGATATGGATTTGGCTGTACCTGTGAGAAGAAATGGAATGATGTCTTGGAGAAAGCCTGGGCCCTGTGTAAGCACTTTCCCTCAGAGAAGACTTCCTACTCCAGTGCTCTGTATTTGGATTTTTATTTACGGGTTTTTTTTTTTTTGGCTTGTTTTTTTGAGGCTCATCCTATAACCCCTCTGTCATGATCATATTACATATCTAATACCTTCTCCCTTTACTCATAATGCTGTCAGCTAAAAAAGACATTTGCTTCACACTTTCTGTCCAACTAATTCTTCTCAAAGTAGAAAACAACTCTCTAGCTCCATTTTAGAATAGACTCTATTCAGAGACCTAAAGGGATGTGCTAGATGCTGGGCAGAACTCTGTATCATACATAGTTCGTGCTTGCATACTGCACAATCTCAATTAGCCAAAAGACTGATGAGTAGAACAGGACTCATTGATCAGACATACCACTCTCACCCCCTCAGAATAATTGTTTATTAATAGAATGCCCACCCCTCTGTAGTGGGAACATCAATCCCAATGTTCTTAGCCCTTGAATATTCCTCTACCCAGGTTTTATTCTATAAGGGAAGGCCTGCCCATTGTAACAGCTCTAAACATCACAGTGAAATGAAGAGAAAGAACATTTCTGGATCTGTAAGGAAAAAAAAAAGAAATCCTGCTTTCCCCTCAACTATCTAGGCTTCTTAGGATCATTTATCTAACCCTTAAGCTATCCTAGCTTCCTCTAATTCAAAATGTATGTATCCTCTCTGAATTGCTAACATGAAAAAGTAACTAATGTTGTTGGCATGGATTGGCCAAGCACTTGGAAATGTACTTGTATCCACCCCAGAGCTCAGTACAGTGCCTGGCACATAGTAAGTGCTTAACAAATACCATTATTATCATTATTATTACAATATAATTAAGTTGGTGTAACAGACCTATTCCCTGCCCAGAGTGAGTTTAAAGTCTAGAGAGGGAGACAGACTTTTATATATCGTTATGTACATATCTACTGTAGGACTGAGGGAGGAATAAATGATGCAGGGGAAATCAATTAATAGTATTTGTTGAGCACTTCCTATGTGCAGAGCACTCTACTAAATGCTTGGAAGAGCGTACTACAACACAATTAGCAGAAACGCTTCCTCCCCATATCAATCTTACAGTCTAGAGGGAAATTGGGGTTTAATCCGGAAAGGATTCTTGTAGACTTGTAGATTCTTGTAGAGTTCCAGACTGGAGAAAGGACACATGCAAGGGGTCACCAGTGAGATAGGCGAGATCGAGGTACAGTGAGTAGGTTTATATGACAGGAGTGAATTATGTGGTTTGGATGGTAGTAGGAAATCAGTGAGGTAAAGTAGAAGGGGGAGAGCTGGTTGAGTAATTTGTTTTAAAGCTAGTTAGACACATTTCCTGTCCCACCAGGGATTTGCAATCTAATACAGGTGGTAAATACAAGTGGGAGCAATTTATTCATCTGTTGTTAACATGCAGTCCTTTCTAGGGATACTTGGAATTCCTTATGGGAATAGAAATAGAAAATAGAAAAATAGGAAATGGGTCCCAGGGGAAAGCCTAAGGGAGTTAAGTAGAGGAGAGAAAAGTAGAACAATAGTGGCTGCTGTCCAACCAAAATTCTTCCAAGTTCTATTAGAAAATATGATCATTGGTTCTTGGTGGAGTTTAGAGACTTCAGTGAAGTGAATGTCTTTAATTCACTCTAAAACAGAGAACCAAGAAATCCCTTAAGGGAGGAGCCATTTGGACATTATCCCAATGACTATTTACTTCGAGATTGGGATGACAAATGAAACGATGGATTTCTAAACCACTGGATGGAGATGATTGAAAAACATCAAAGCAAACTGATAACTACAAGTGAAAGCCTAAAGGGATTAACTTTCTTTTGAACAGTATCATATTTATAGACATATTAATAAATCATAAGCAGTTTTTTTTTTAAATAACAGAGTTTGGGAATCTTGGAATGCTACTCTATGCTAATCAACAATCTCAATTTGAAGTAAAAATACTCAGTAATCACTACTAACTTTATGCAGCCTCACATATATAGCAAGAACCTAACAATTATTACTATCTGCCAAATGAAATCAGAGTAAAATGAATTCACGGTCCAGAAGAATTTACAACCAAAAATCACAAATATTTAAAGGGTAGGTAAGATACAAATAATACGGGTGAGGATTTTAGATCAGGAAGATGACATGGAGAAGATCAGATTTTGAAGTGTGTCGCATCAAAATTAATACCAGATGAGAAAAAGAACCATATTAATGAAATATCTTCAAATAATATTAACCTAATATTCACTTCAGGACATTTTCCAATGCCAGAAATACTTTTTGTCTATTTTGAAATACTCCTCATATCCCTTTGTTCTTTAATTCATCCATATCCCAAAGAATCATTTTAGAGCTTTACCTAATATTTCTGTACACACTTTTTCAAACGTTATAATGTCATTTTTGGAGGCAAAGAAAAAGCACAAAGTACAAGGGCCCATGTTTCTTACTCAGTTTTTCTCTCCAAAATAATTACACATTGAGGGCAGGGATGTTTGCAATTACATTAGTTGTAGTCCATGCCCAGATGACAAAAAGAGATAAGAGTTGATGATATCTGAGTTTTGGCAATTGATTCCAATCTGTGCCCCCTTACCCACTCCAAATTTTTAGCCCTATTGATCTCTGGTAACAGTCTCAGATTATTTCATCTCATTGAGCATGTTAAAAAAAAAAAAGGGAAACAAGCCTATTGACAGTCACACTTGTCCAAATTTATAGCCCCATCACTCCTTGCTTAAAAAAATAAAAATTTCTCTAGAAGTCTCTATACTGTGATTGGATCAGGTCAACAATTTTCACTTTATTCTTTAGAAATATTCCTTCTGGGATGAATCAAAGCCATCCCTGTCATTTGAGAGGAGTGGCCATATACACACTTCTGTTGGCTTCAGTATCGCATTTGATACTTGATCTTAAGTTCAAAGTCCCTTTTCATTAATTTCATGTCAAAGTAGAAAATGAACTTAAAATAACTTTTTCTTGTTCCTTTTCTTTTTTGGCTTGTGGCCTGCAAAAACAAGATCCCTCTTAATAACTGTAATCCAAGTGCCTTCGTTGAAGTAAATTGGTTTAAAAGAATCAATCCATATTTCAGGGTGGACAGACTACTGCTGCTATTATAATTAAATAAAAATTATTTAAATTTTCATTAATTTAAATTATGATCATGTTTGTAATATACAGCAAAGGTGATGAATGCATTATTCATGTTACTGTTATGACAAACTATTCAGATCTCCCTGTTATCAATTTTCAACAGTGATTTCATGTATAATTCTTTTTTGTTTGACACTTCTGCCTATTTCCATCTATTTGGAACCAATTAACATATTTCACCTCCTTGTCTCTATGTCAAACTCTATCGCTATAAAATCGAAATAATCCATAATGAATTCTCGGCAGAATTTAAACTATAACAGCCTGATTAAAATGGTTATCGTAAAAATACTTGATTAGAATGAAAAGTGATTGGTTGGCTAATAAATGACAACTAAAAAACACATTACCTGATTATATTTGCTACCCTTTCTTTTTTTAAAAACTCTCTTTGCCTGATTTTAATAGTGTTACTAATTGACTTTAAATCTATTACTACTAGCAACCTAGAGAGGATTCAGAACGGAGCCATAGATTTATATTAAGCATAATAGCAGCATAGAAGCAGTAAGCCTAGTGGAAAGAGCAGGGACCTGGGCATTGGAGGATCTGGGTACTATTCCAGGTCTGTCAATTGCCTGCTGTGTGACCTTGGACAGTTCACTTAACTTCTCTGGGCCTCAGATACCTCATCTGTACAGTGGGGATTAAAACTGAGCAGTGTGATTTAGTGGATAGAACATGGGCTGGGAGTAAGAGGGAACTGGTTTCTAATCCCAGGTCTGACACAGGTGTCTGCTCTGTGACTTCGGGCAAGTCACTTCACTTCTCTGGGCCTCAGTTACTTCCTCTGTAAAAGGGGATTAAGAATGCGAGTTCTTTGTGGGACAGATTAATTTATATCTACCCCAGCAGTTAGAATAGTGCTTGACACATACTAAGCATTTAACAACTACCATAATTATCATCATCATCATCACATGGATTGTGTCCCAGTTTATTAATACTGTTGCTACTTCAGCTGTTACTATAGTGCCTGGAACTTACAAAGTGCTTAAGAAATGCCATTTTAAAAGAAAAGTGCTTGAATCCCAGATCAAGCAGATTTAAGAACTCCATGTTCATTTCCCCCAGTTTTTAAAAAAGTGCAAATGATGAGTTATCACATGTGTGCATATGAGTAAATATTAGCACTTATATGTATGTGACCACATATAACAATTATGTCTAAATCAAATAATGGAATTAATTGAGAATTTGTGATATGTAGCAGCTTTATTGAGCTCTTCTGAAGGAACATTAGATTTATATTATCAGCAATGTAGCAGTGTAGAAGCAGTGTTGCCTAGTGGTTACAGCATGGTTCCGGGACTCAGTAGGACATGAACTCTGTCTGATCTGATTACCTTATATCTACCCCAGTGCTTAAAACAGTACACAGTAAGCATCTAACAAATGCCATAAAATAGAAGACTTGAACCGTGTCTTTAGAAACTTAAAAAACATTCATTCATTTTTGCCTACTTTGTAATCAGTGGTATCTATAGTTTTATTCTTGCTCCATATATATAAACATGTATATATACATATACAGTTGATGTTTCATCTCCCCAGTTAGACTGAAAGTTTCTTGAGGGTGTGTGTATTTCATTTATATTGTACTCTCCAAATTTCCAGGAAAATGCTCTGTACCAGTAGACATCCGTGAAAACTATTAACAGAATAAATTGAACAAATACATTTTTTTATATAATGGCTAACTCTGTGGCAAGCACTCTTCTAAGAGCTGGGGTAGTTACAAGAAGGCAGACAGAGATAAATCTAAGAATATCCAGGAAGGGTCAACCCAAGTGACTCATGCTAAAGTGTCTGAATTGCCAAAAACACATATCAAAAATCAAAATTTAGCCTGCAAATGCTTAGAATGGGAGCTTATTAACTGAGGCAAATTCATGAATTCAGGAGGGACAAGAGCTTCATTAAATTAATACATAGGTAATTTTTTTTTAAAGTCAGTATTTAAAAATGCATTTGATTCTGTTATTTGTTATCTCAGTCAACTCTCCCCAAAAGGATAAGAAATATAAAGACTGTTCCTGCAACTAATCCTACCTTAAGAGACAATTAAAACTGGACTGGCCAAATATTTAATAATATTGCTCTAGCAGGAGGTACGCCAATTTATGCTTTCAATATCAATTATGATGGTTCTTCATGTTGGATGTTGTGAATATGCCTAGGAATTTTCAATGTTTATTTTTCCCTTAAAATGATTTTAATTTCCCTAATTAAAGTGGCCACCCTACCAAATACTAGGATGACTTAAAGGTCAAATGTTGAGTTATTTTGAAGAACTTAGAGCTGATTAAATTGAATCATTCATTATTAGAAAATTAAATTCAGTTCTTCATTTGAAGGAAGCAAATCTTTTTCAACTGGTGGTAACTTCTGAAACAATGGCATTCAATGTATTCGTTTAAGTAGATTTGACCTTTGCATATAATATGATTTAATATTCCAGCCTCAAAAATAAGCACTTGCCTAAGTTCTCAGTTCCTAAAATGACTCATGCTGTGTCCTAATGGGAATTAGCACTTCTAAACATGAATTTTAGACTCAGTATGTAGATATAGGAATCTGTGTTTGAAGGGCTGCTTGAAGATTGTATCTATGAAAGGTGTTTTCCAAATAATAGTTTCCAATCTCAAAAAATGCCTATTTCTCCATTTATTGTGTGTCCATAACAAGTTGACTCTTAGAGACAAGAAAGCTTGTAGCCTTCATTAGTTGGGACTCACTGTAACCAATCACCTAGCTATTTCTGGACATCCCTGCTGCCGGCCCACTGATTGGCAGAACAAATGTGTTTAAACCAGACAGTTTTCTGGAAAGTTTCCTAAGGCAGGTTTAGTTCCTCAGCAAGTAACTCACTGCCAGGGCCAACCCCTGGGGCAGGAAGAATCATAGGGCACCATTCGATATATTTACAATGGATATATGACATCATCATCCCAGAACCTAGGGAGTTCTTCCTGACACTGCTCATCTTGAGTTTTTTTTATTTTTTATAATTTTTTGGGGCTTTTTTTAAGTGCTTACTATGTGCCAGGTACTGTTCTAAGTGCTGGGGAGGATACAAGGTAATTAGGTTGGATACAGTCCACATCCCATATAGGACTTCCAGTCCTAATTGCCATTTTACAGATGAGGTACAGTGAAGTGACTTGCAATAGGTCACAAAGCAGACAAGTGGCTAAATTTGCCCAACCTCAGCCTCTTTTTCAACAGCTTCTCTTGTCATGCCATCCCTCGCAGTGGTAATAACATTGCAAAAAAACATTCAAGGAGAATGGAGAGGATAAAGGGAGGAAGAGAAGGAAGTGAAGATGGAGTAATAAAGAGAAGAAGAGGAGGAAAACTTGAATAATAATAATGATAATGTTTGCCAAGCCCTGTTGTAAACAGTGTGGTAGCTACAAAAATAATCAGGTTGAACAGAGTCACTGTCCCACCAGTGGCCCACAGTCTAAGTGGGAGGAATAACAGGTATTAAATCCCATTTTACAGATAAGAAAATTGTTGCACAGAGAGGTTAAGTGATCTGCTCAAGGTCACACCGCAGGCAAGTAGTGGACCTAGGATTAGAACACAGGTTCTCTGACTCAGGCTTATGCTCTTTCCATTAGGCCTCACTGCTTCTAGGAATCATTCTTTCCCTCAGACCTACAACTCACTAGGTCTGCTACTAGAAATGCACCATTCATTTCTTCCCAAGTATTAATTTGATGTTTCATAGCCTTGGCCTGAGGGTAATATTTTAGCTTCATTGACAACTTGTTGCTTTGAGATTGTTATACCCACAGCATAAATCAAGTGGTAGTAATAGCAGTGTAGCATCACCTGTGATTCCAGTGATAACCAGGTCATAGGTGACTCCCAGATTGATAAAACTACTCCTCCCCTCCCTCTCCTTTCCAGGTGTTTGGAATAATCTGAGGGGAAGGTACTTTTGGACCAATAGAGTGAAAAACCTCCCTCCCACAGAGAACTAAACTCTGGTGTAAGAGAGGAAAGGAACTTGGTCTTTATCTGCCTGGCAGGTAGGGAGGGGGTGGGAGGGTTGAATTCTACTCTGAGAGATTCAAGTCCTGAGCACTGAATTATCTCTTTCTTTCTCTCCAAGATACATGGAAAATGGGAAGGAAGATTAATGTAGGTTAATTAGGGTGCAGATGTTATTGGTGAATAATTTCAGCTTAAACTCAGGTTTTCAAGAATTGCTTAAGCAGTTCATG
Organism: Ornithorhynchus anatinus; assembly: GCF_004115215.2. NCBI lineage: Eukaryota > Metazoa > Chordata > Mammalia > Monotremata > Ornithorhynchidae > Ornithorhynchus > Ornithorhynchus anatinus. The sequence goes on along the minus strand of NC_041728.1, from coordinate 48,638,027 downwards.
CCTTAATCTAGATGAGTAGTAGTAGTAATATTAGTGTTTCTTATGAGCAGAATATTGTACTAAGGGCTGCAAAAGAGTATATAGGTGGGAGTTATACATGTGCTTAGCCCCTTGAGAGGCTCGCAGTCTATAACTGACTTGTTTTTAGGAAGATGGTCTCTTAGACACAAAAAACCTCTCAGTATTCTGTGTGGACTGTGTTTTAAACTAAATTATTTTTATCAGGTCTATTTGATAGTGTAACTCACTAATGGTTTATGAAGCTTATGGAATTTTATTTAGGAGTGACTTTAATTCTGTATTTGCCTTGGATGTTATGGAACTTGGGAAAGTTAACTAATCCTTTAAATCTTAGTTGGATTATATAACAGTAAAGCAGCCCCCAATTCAGCCCAGGGAGAGGATGGATGCTAATAAGGATCCTAATACCCAGTAATAATACTAGGAATAATGATGGTATTTAGGCTTTGTGTACCTAGTAACATGCAAGGTAGATAAAACATAGTTTGATCAAAGTCCTTTGTCTCATTAGTGGCTCACAATCTAAGAGGGGAGGAAAAGCAGGTATACAGAAGTGGAAAGAGCAAGGACCTGTGTTCCAATCCTGATTCCTCCAACTACCTGCTGAGTGACCTTGAGGGAGTCACTTAATTTCTCTGAGCTTCAGTTCCCTCCTCTGTAAAATGGAAATTAGTTCTCCCTCCAACTTAAACTGTGAGCCCCATGTGGGACCTGATTATCTTATCTCTACACCAATACTTAGTGCTGGAGTATAATATACTCTAGAAAGTACAATATAACAACAAACATAGTTGTTAAATATTCCACAACTATGTAGGTGAGGGAAGTGAGACACAGCAAAGATAAGTGAAATTCTCAGTCTCAAATCCCCTGATTCCTGGGTCAATGCTCCTTCTCCCTAACCACACTGAATCTGAGAGTTCCTAAAAGTTGGGGAGTGGCTTTAATTCATAGTGGTTGTGGGGCAGGGAGTCTTGAAGGTCGGAAGAAGCAGAAGAAACATACCACTTTGTCCCTCTGAAATGAAGAAACCCCAGGAAGCCAGGGACATTATCTGAACTTCTGACAAGATTGCAGGGCAACACTGAAGTAAGTTCTTATCAATAATCAATGGCATTTGAGCACTTACTCTGTGCAGAGCATTATACTTGTACTGTGACAAGATGTTCCCAGAACTTTCCTTCACTTAGTGATGTGCAAACCTAAAAGGGACAAGGGAATGTCAAGGAGCAATTGCCCATGATGCATTAAAAAAGAAATACTTTGCAGAACAACAATTAGTAAAATGCCACGGAAACAGTGGGGATTGCAAATCCAAAGGATTATGGAATTTCCATAAAGATGGAAATTCCCTACCAAACTATGTTCTTGTTAGGAATATTCATTTAAATATCAAAAACAAACCCAAAAAACCTTACTCATGTCAATTCTGATTTTTAATCCTAGGTCAAACCAACAGGTCAAGGGTACTTTTAAATCTTGCCCATGTTACTTTACAATCCTAAAGTCAGTGTATCTGACACAGAGTGGACTGTTTTCGCTTTCAGAATTTATCAGAAAAGATTGAATCTAATCAATCTTAGGTTCCTCTTGCAACCTCCATGCTTGCCTATTTTATCTAACTCTGGCCCTTAGCATTAAAATCCAAACATTTTGGGCTACATGTGTGATGACTCCATTCTTTGATTCTGTCTCTCTGTGAAACTTTAGTATAGTCTAGGCACTTTCAAACATTGAAACTTGATTACATTTGGTTAGATTACTCTGGGGATTGGTAATCACTGCTAAATTGGTAATCATTGTAAATCACTCTCAAAAATGTTACTCTTAAACAGGTTGATTATGAATAACAGGAATTCTTGGGGCCACTTCCCTAATGAATGAGTTCACCTTACCTCTTGGGTCAATAAGGTCTCAAAGAGCTAGGCAGACAACAACTCCCACCTGGATGATTAAAGGCCCAAAAGGAGGAGAATATAGAAAATGCAAAATAAGGGGATCTGTAGAGGCACACCATAGGGATTCAGAGCAATATATGCTTTCCTTGCAGAGAGGGGGAAAGGGATATTTTCTAAATCACTCAGGATTTAAACTTCCTGTTTAAACCACAGTACTTTTAAATCAGTGAAAAACCCAGTGGATGTTATACACTGTAACATTATTGTTCAGGAGATAAGGTAGACATCGTGAATCTATAAAGGTCACTATTCATTCCTGAGAAGCTGACTTCTTAGGCTGATGTACTTACCATTTGACTGGAGCAATTGCTATACATCCTTTTAATGGCACAGTTTGTCTCTAATGTGACAGAAGAAGAGCATTTCCAGTACTTAGGAAAAGTGTTCTTTGACACTAAATTAGATTTTGCAGAGTGACAGAGAGGGAGTGAGTGGGGGAAGGTGGGCGGAGAGGTGAGAAGAACAGTGAGTTTCCTAAAACCTCAAGTTCCTAACATGGTCAATTTTCTGCCTCTTGGTTGGAATTGTATGTGGCTGTGATCTGCACCAAATGGATTCTTGCCATTCTTGTGTTTTCACAGGTTGACGGTATTCAAGTGAATTTTTACTTCTCTATTTTTCCATCAGTTAGTTTAGGGGTGCTTTATGAGAGGAAAGGACTGTTTGTTAAAGCTAGAACATCTCTGAAAGAACAAACATTTCTGTCAGGGAAGGTGTACTTTAATCTCCTTGCAAGTTTTCTTTTGAGAATGTGGTTTTTCCATTTCCACCTCGAAGATCAAATAATCAGCTTCTCTCTTGGTATTATCAGTTACAGGGCAGTAACCTTAGTCTGCTACATCAGAGCTATCACAGTCTTCTTTTTAGACCATAGAACAAAACAATGACAGTAAAATGCTTTTCCTATATTTGGTGGATTGATGAAATCCTGGTTGAGAACAAACTTGAAACTTGGTTGAAACAAATTTGACTCAGTGTTATTTTGCAGAATGCTGGGAAAATAATTTGACTGGTGGGGAATCTGGTACCGGGAAGACAGAGGAATTCTGGAGTGTTTTTTCTCACCAGGCCCTGATAGGATGTGTCTTTGAATTATGAGCTCCTTGAAGGTAGTCTTAGTACAAAAAATGTCTCCAGAAAATAGAGGAACTTGCTCCATTGACACATGGCAAGAGACCCTCTCATCTTGATCAACTTGATCTTTTTGAGTACAGGAAGAAAATGCAAACAGGGTTGTACACTTTTAGTGCTGGCTGCAGTATCAAAGGGGGAGGGCAAACAGCATCAGTGGAATAGTTGTACCCCACAAAATCTGTGTCTTGATCTCTTGTCAGAATTTGGCAGTTACAAAACAGAGAAAACAATAAAAGAGATTTGCAAGCTAATCCAGAAAGTATTTTGGTAGCTTTCAGGAAGGAAAAAGAAGAAAGTTATCTAGATCAACTATTTCCTTAATTGAGAGATCAAAACACAATAAAAAAAATTAAAGCCTTAGATTACATTGTGGTCAATGCCACATATTCATAACTGTCAACACAGACTGGTGAGTGTGAATAAATGAGAAAGGCTTGCTTTGTAGAATACATATTCATGTGTGTACACCTGATTTGTATAAAGTACATACATAAGTATGACCAATTGAGAACCTCAATTATTTTCCAGTAGATGTGGGCTTAACTGTTACAGGAACCAACACTCATTAAGTATGTAAATTGATATCTAATTAATTTGTTTCAGCTATCTTGTTAAATGCCAATTAAATATATTATCATTCATACAATTTTAATGTATCAATAATAATTTAACTGTATTTTTATTGCCATTATAATTTCAAGTTAATTACATGCAAGATGATTTATCTTTTGCATAATTAAGCTTTGTGTCTGTTCTTGAGAATAATTAGAGTGACTGTTTTACAAACTCTGAAGGCAAAAGAGTACTGGAGCTTTACCCCATTGTGAACTAGAAATACCTTTTTGGTTTGGAACCAATCCAGCTGTATTTCAACTAAGTTTTTTGAGAGGCTCTTCTGGTCTTGACTTGTCTTAGGCTGTTGAGTTGTCTCCAACCCGGAGTGACTCAATGGACACATCTCCCCCAGAATACCCCACTTCCATCTGCAATCATTCTGGTAATGTATCCATAGAGTTTTCTCAGTAAAAGTACGGAAGTGGTTTACCATTGCCTTCTTCTACTCTGTAAACTTGAGTCTCTGCTTTCAACTCTCTCCCATGTTGCCGCTGCCCAGCAAAGGTGAGTTTTGATTTGTAGCAGATTGCCTTCCACTCGCTAGTCACTGGCCAAGCTAGGAATAGAATGAATGGGTATGCCTCTGCTTGACTCTCCCTCCCGTAGCTAAGTCTGGTAGAATACTGGAAATTCTCCAGGTGTGATCCTGAGAGGGAAGCTCTTCTGGTCTCTCTTCCATAAAAAGGAAGTGTTGCTAATAATGATGATGATGATAATAAAAATGAGTTAATCCTGTGCCATGCCCTTTACTAAGTGCTAGGGAGGGTACAAAACAATCGGGTGTCAAATGGCCCTATCTCACATGAGGCTCACAGACTAAGTAGGAGAGAGAACAGGTATTGAATTCCCATTCTACAAATAAGAAAACTGAGGCCCAGAGCAGTCAAATACCTTGCCCAAAGTCACTCAGCAGGGAAATGGCATAACCAATATTAGAACCCATGTTCTCTGACTCCCATGCCATGGTCTTTTCATTTTGCCTGATGCTTCCCTTCCCCTTGTAAAATGTCTCAGAATTTAGCAGCCTCTTGAAACGTTTCCTTTAATTTTGGAGTGTGTTTTAACTCCCTTGTTTTATGAGAAGTCATTCCACAAAATTATCTTGATGAAAACCTTCCCAATTAATAAATGGTATTTACTGAGTGTTTATTGTGTGCAGAACACTGTACTAAGTGTTCTAAGTAACAGTGCAACAGAGCTGGTAGGCATGCTTCCTGTCTCTATTCTATAAACTCCTTGCGAGCAAGCTTTGATTATAACTATTCTTTTGAATGGCACTCTCCTAAGTGTTCAATAAATACCATTAATCTATTAATGGTATTATTAAAGTTATTAAAATACGGGAAGCAGCGTGGCTCAGTGGAAAGAGCACGGGCTTGGAAGTCAGAGGTCATGAGTTCAAATCCCAGCTCTGCCACTTGTCAGCTGTGTGACTGTGGGCAAGTCATTTAACTTCTCTGTGCCTCAGTTACCTCATCTGTAAAATAGGGATTAACTGTGAGCCTCATGTGGGACAACCTGATGACTCCGTATCTCCCCCAGCGCTCTGTGCTGAACAGTGCTCTGCACATAGTAAGTGCTTAACAAATACCAACATTATTATTATTAATTAATAACTGGGTAATGAAACATTCCATTAGCTATGAATAATATTTCATTCTCACCTGCAGCCGAGATCTGTTATCATTCTTACTGTTTCCATTTTGCATGCACAGGCATTTCATTTGTATTGGTTTGTCTTTATTGACATCATTGGCAACATGTATTTAACAGGGCATAGCACACTATAGCAAGTGCTTCTGGTACATACAGAAGAAGCAATAGACAGGATCCCCACCCTTAAAGAGATTACAGTTTCATGTTCAATTAAATCAGATATCCCTCCCAAATCTGAACTACCTGCTATGGGTTACCTACTGGTTAAGGAGATAGCTCTCCCAAGAGGCAGAAAGTGGAATCAGAAAAATATCACTTAAGATCAGAGGATGGTCCATTGTATTGTTTTGATGGCAAACTCTATTTTTTTGGTAGATCCATATCCAATTTCATATGTTGTTCACTTAGACATCTAATTATTATTGTTATTATTGTAATAATGATAATTTTCTAGAGTAAGAGCAGTGGATTTTGATTAGACTAGATTTTCCTATTCAGTTAGGCATGATAGTATAAATCTCTACAAGCTTCTTCCAGGAAATTCAGTCCTGTCCTTCATAATCAGGGTGGAATCTGTGACTAAGCTGCCCTTTCTATTCGAAGTGGAAGCTGACAGGGATCTCTGCCTCTAAGTTTGCAGATGTGACCAGAGTTCCTTATACATCAACATATACATACTGCTTTTACATGTGCCATGAAAACAAAAATATTGCCCTTGCATTTGTAGTGACTACTACCAAGAATTTCGTTGCTAACTGCAACTTGAGTTCTGTCAAAAGGATGTGGGTTCAAATCCTGGCTCCACCACTTGTCTGCTTTGAGACTCTGGGCAAGTCACTTAACCTCTCTGTTCCTCAGTTCTTTCATCTGTAAAATGAGGATTAAGACACTGAGCCCAATGTGGGACATGAACTGTCTTTGACTTGATTAGCTTTTAACTACCTCTGTGCTTAGAACAGTATCAAGCAGATACAGTAGAAGCAGCGTGGCTCACTGGAAAGACCACGGGCTTTGGAGTCAGAGGTCATGGGTTCAAACCCCGGCTCTGCCATTTGCCAGCTGTGTGACTTTGGGCAAGTCATTTAACTTCTTGGTGCCTCAGTTCCCTCATCTGTAAAATGGGGATTAAGACTGTGAGCCCCACGTGGGACAACCTGATTCCCCTGTGTCTACCCCAGCGCTTAGAACAGTGCTCGGCACATAGTAAGCGCTTAACAAATACCAACATTATTATTATTATTATTAAGCACATAGTGCTTAAGAAATACCATTAAAAAAATTCAAAAAAACTTTTCCCTTCAGACTTATGGCCTGACTGAAATCTTTGATCAAGAAGATTAATCCATTCCTGATTGTTACCTAGTAGATCCATCTTTTGTCACTCAGCATTCCTCATCAATATTGTATTAATAGCATTAATTATTTATATTAATGTTTGTCTCTCTAGACTGTGAGCTCATTGTGGGGCGAGTACATGTCTACTAACTCTGTTGCAATGTACTCTCCCAAGCACTTAGTTTGGTCCTCTGCACACAGTAAGTGCTTAATAAATACTATTGATGATAGAATATTATACTTGATACTATTATAGGTATAATATATGTTAACATGTGAATAATATCTATTATACATATAATCCATCCTTTCCTCTCCATCTAAACTGCTACCATGTTAATTCAAGTACTTATCCTATCCTGCCTTGATTACTACATCATCCTCCTTGATGAACTCCCTGCTTCCTGTCTTTCCATCCCTCTAGTCTACACTTCACTCTAATGCCCAGATCATTTTTCTACAGAATCTTTAAGTCCATGTTTCACCTCTCTTCAAGAGCCACAGTTATTGCCCATTCACATCTGCAACAAACAGTAACTCTTTATCATAGGCTTTAAAGCACTCATCTTGCACACTCCTACATTATCATCCTGATTTTCTACTACAGTCCAGCCCACACACTCCTCCTCTAATGGCAACCTAATCATTTTTCTTCAGTATCATCTATCTGGTCACTGACAATATGACAATAATAATTATAAGTATGGTATTTAAGAGCTTACTATGTGCTAGGCATCATATTAAATGCAGAGGTGGATACAAGCAAATAGGTTTTAGACACAGTCCTTATCCCCCATGAGGCTAATAATCTTAGTCATTGCTGTTTTGCAGATGAGGCCACTGGGGCACAGAATAGTGAAATGACTTATCCTAGGTCCAAGAGAATTTCTCCTACTCAACCCTCATTGCCTCTTCTCTCACTCCTTTCTTAGATTTTCCCCTTTATTTACCTCCCCCTCAGGCCCAGAATATTTATGTACATATCTGTACTTTATGTTAATGTCTGTATCCCCCTTTAGACTGTAAGCTCATTGTGGGCAGAGAGCTTGTCTACCAACTCTTATACTGATCTCTCCCGAGTGTTTGGTCCAGTGCTCTGAACACAGTAACAATTAAATACAATTCACTGACTGACATATATTAAGGTGGTGCTTTGTGTCTTTACTTAATTTCTTTTTCTAGTAATCAGGTTCACATTCAGTAACCTCATGTCAAAAGTTTTAAGAACACTTTTTATTTAATGAACATAGGATGCACAAGCATCATGACCTCATGACAGCCAACTATATTCCAGGGCTCTGTAGTTGCTGATTCTGTCCTAGTTGATGTCAAATATGCATGTAATATCCAATAAAGAGCTCCACAAGGGTTATAGATTTTCAACGAGGACTCCCCAAATCGAAAGACTTATCAAGAGCCACATTGAGTTGAAAGAAAAAAGAATGATTCATTCTAGAACTTTTACACTTTTATTTTTAAAAATACATTCTTTTGTCTGTAATAAGGAGGTACAGAATGAAAATTGCAATGCAACTTCCTTGAATCATATAAATATTCCTTAATACAATTTGATGAAATACCAAGAAAAATTCAGTACTAGCCATCACTGTCCACCTAGAATTGAGTACTTTGCTATAGCAATAATTTGTAGCTTTCATTAAGGAAATAAACTACCTTCTGATTTTTATATAAATATATATATGTATATATGTGTAGAGCCTTAATCTATCCTACCACTGTGTGAATTGTTAAAAAAAGATTCACCATCATTATCTGTAATGCTTTAAATTTTTTAGCGTTATTTATTTTCCAATTTTTCATAACACTTTCACTTCTATCTCATTTTGTCCACAACATTTCCTTGGAATTTAGGATAGGAAATTATTTTATATCCTAATTTTAGAGCTAATTATGGTTATGATAGTTGTTAAGCACTTACAATGTGCTAAGCACCATTCTAAACTCTGGGGTAGATACAAGTTTAGGATGGACACAGTTCCTGTCCCACATGAGGCTCACAGTTTTAATACCTATTTTATGATCAGGGAATTAAGGCACATAGAAATTATCGCAAAGCAGATAAAGGGTGGAGCCAGAACCACTTCCTTCTGACAGAACCAGAGTTGCAGATAGCAACAAAATCCTTGGCAGTAATCAAGATGAGATACTAAGAAACAAAATCTAGGACCATGTCTACCAACTCTACTGTACTCTGCTCTCCAAAGTGCTTAGTACAATGCTCTGCATACAGTAAAAGCTCAGGAAATGTCAGTAATGGAAAGGTTAATGACTTGCCTTATGTCACTAAGCAGATCAGGAGGAGAGTTGGGGCAGGAACCTCTAGCTCACTATTTTATGCTCTTGCCACAGGGCATGACTTGTTGATGCACCTTGAAAGTGCTTTAGCCAAATCAATGGTCTCATAACGGAGACAAAACAAAAAAGACAGTATCACCCTGTTATTGGTGCAGTTGCATGTTTGGAAAACATAACCAGATAGGTTCTAACCTGTTTATCTGTGGAAGTAAAGGGTGGAGAAAATTTCCTCTAGGGATCTGATCCCAAGTACTTCAAGAAGAGGGTGATCCTGCCCTTTTCCTGGAAGGAGAACAGATTCTGGGTGATCCTGTCCTTTTCCTGGAAAGAGAACAGATTCTGAGCTCAGACACTGAGTTTCCTGCCCAACCTTTTCCTTCTTCCTGAAGGTGGTCAGAGACTTCCAGGAAAATATCCATGAGGTCAAGAATCTTTGGAGATGGGTCACTCGCTTTGCGCTGGCTGAGGTCACCTTGTTGATGGATTTCCCATCGACAAAGCGCACCACCCTCCCCTGCCCTTCCTCTACTCCCTTCCCACTACACAGTATAGACAGAAGATCTCATGTCAGAAGTCTTCCATTCCATAGGCTCCCTTTCAAATGAATTCCATTAGCTGGATTTTTGGTACTTATTTGGGGAACCCCCCTGAAGTGTTGATATATAAGGGGGCCAAGTTCTGAGCACGCACTTTGGCATTTATTAATTTGAAATCAGGCACATAAACTTCAGCATAGATTGTTTTGTTTGTAGGCTATGTGTTCGCATTCCCAACCAAGTAAACCTGATAGACCATAGTAATTTGCATGATTACATTTCCCCTCCCTGGGAAGGCTCATCTAGCATAGCAACTTCTACAGAACCCTATCTGGAAGGTGAATTGCATTCTGGAGGTGGAACCTGATGGGAAGACCTAGAAATGACAGCCTGTGAATTTATTATGGAGCTAGTTGAGATGGAGGATGTGATTGTCATTTCTAGGCAGGAGAGTCCCAAGACCATAAATTATGCATTGAATAACAAAGAGGTAGGTGTTTTTTCTGTGTAATTACAATTCGGTCTCAGCTCTATAGTCCGTAAAAGCAGATAATAAAGTAACTCCACATTTATTCCTTCATTTCCCTAGAGTTTAAGGTGTATTAATGGCTATTGGATTCAGAATAAATAAGGTGGATGGAAAAATCATTATGTGAGTTCTATTTTCCAAATAACAATTTGGTTTCTAAGCACTCCAATAACTTACTCTTAATTTTCAACTCCAAGCCTCTAAGAAAAAGGTTGGAATTTGGGGCATCACTACTTTTCTCCTTGTAATAATGACACAACAATGTGTCATGGATTTCTTTATTTCATTTATTTCACTGACAGTAGAGATTAATTTAACTCAAATACAACAAAAACAGTTCAGACTGAAGAATAAGGGATTCAAAATGATTTAGAAAAAAAATAACTGTGAAAAGTATGTGAATACCTTCCTTCGTCTCTTCATTAACTTTACAATCAGACTATGAGCTTACGTATGTGTGTGTCTGATTATGGAGAAGTTTAAGATCTGACAAAGTGTAAGCCAATTTGTTGGACAAAATAAATTTTGGGGAAAAATGACTGAATTCTGGAATTTGTCTGAAAACTGTTCCTTTTATCAAGTAGTAAAGCTTTTTTTATGGATAGAGTACTCACCCAGAGTGCTCGTGAATAATGTTTATGAATGTCATGCTAGTAGAGTATGGTTTAGAATGGATGGAGATCTTTGGCAGTAATAATAATAATAGTAATAATATCTGTGGTATTGGTTAAGAGCTTACTATGTGTCAAGCACTGTTCTATGTGCTGGAGTAGATACAAGATAATTGGGTTAGACAAAGTCGCTGTCCCAAGTGGGGCTCATAGTCTCAAACCCCATTTTACAAGTAAGGTAAATGAGGCCTAGAGAATTGAAGTGACTCGCCCAAGGTCACATAGTAGACAAGTGGTGGAGCCCAGATTAGAACCCATGACCTTCTGATTCTGGGTAGGCCTGTGCTCTATCCATTAAGCCATGCTGCTTTCCAGTAAAAGAGGGGGTATAAGATTAAAGGGTCTCACTGTGAATGTGATCACTATGCTTCTTTGCCATGGGATCTGGGGCCATTCAGAGGTGATGGAAGAACAAGAACAAGGTGAAAGTATATTTGAACGATTAGGTATCTCATTAAGTATTGATGAAGGCTCAGGCCATGTGCTAGAGGAACAAAACTATCACTTTAGAAAGCTTTTTCACCCTCAAATTTTGTATCATTATCATGGTTGATTTTATAATCTTCCACTCCTAAATAAGGATAGGAATGGCAAATTCTGTTTGTTTCTTATCCCTGGAGTTCCCAGTTTTCTATATTTTGAGTAAATGATCCAGATTTAAAATTAGGGACAATGTGTAAGTGTATGAGCATGAACCAGAGCTTCCAAAAATGTGAATCTTAAAGACATTGGAATTTATAGTCCCTTGACAGTAGCCCCTTGGTAAAGGCTACCGAGCTCTAGAGAAAGCCGTATTGCCTCTCTAGCAAGACAAGATTTATGTGATTGTAATACAGAAGGGGGAGCTACAGTTTAGAAAGCACATCAGTGGGCTTGAGTAATGTACCTGTTCATAACTGATGCTATCAGACTTTTCCTTCCCTCACCTCCATTTTACTTTACAGGGCAGCAACTTCATGTTCCCCTTCCACGCCTTGAACATTAGCAGTAAGAAACAAAGGCATTAGCATGGGTGAGGTGGTCCTAAAGGTTAAAGGCATGTGGGCAAAGAACATTTCTACCTTCCACCTGAATACCCCAGTGATCATACATTCATTCAATTCATTCAGTGGTATTTATTAAGTGTTTACTGTGTGCAGAGCACTGTACTAAGCGCTTGGGAAGAACATTGCTGCAGTGGCCTGCACACAGTAATAATAATAATGATGTTGGTATTTGTTAAGCGCTTACTCTGTGCAGAGCACTGTTCTAAGCACTGGGGTAGATGTAGGGTCATCAGGTTGTCCCACATGAGGCTCACAGTCTTAATCCCCATTTTACAGATGAGGTAACTGAGGCACAGAGAAGTTAAGTGACTTGCCCACAGTCACACAGCTGACAAGTGGCAGAGTCAGTGTTTTGATAAATCACCTTTGATCGGTCACATCCTTGGCTTGGTGAAGGACAATAGGCCATCCCATTTTTATATTTTTGTTTGGGAGAAGGGAATGAGTTTAAGTTATTGATTGGTGTGATTAAATCAGATCATGGCCTAGTGGATAGAGCACAGGCCTGAGAGTTGGAAGGACCTGGGTTCTAATCTCAGCTGCACCACTTTTTTGCTTTGTGACCTTGGGCAAGTCACTTAACTTCTCTGTACCTCAATTCCCTTAGCTGTAAAATAGGAATTAAAACTGTGTTTAAGATGATGAGCTTGTAGTTACTCAAGCACTTAGTACAGTCTATGGCACATAGAAAGCACTTAAGTAATACCATAAAGGAAAAAAAAGATAGAGGAGGGAAGATGGGAAAGAAAGCAGTGTTTATGATCTAGCTTCTCAAAAAAAAAAAAAAAAAAGACCCTGAGTAGTAAAAATCAATACAGTGTAGCTGTTATTTTATTGTAGTCCCTGTGTGAAAGCACAGAAACAGCCACATTCTGTCCCAGACCAGAATACCATTGCAAAAACAAGTTATATAGCAAACATGCTAGCTATCAAGAGGTTAATGAAAAATCATAGTACAGTTCAAGGATAATATTTCACTTGTCAGCGGCCTGCATCTAAATCCTGCAAGTCCCTCAGTCACTATTACTCAGCCTTCTGCAATTTGCATTTCCATCCATAAAGCATACTTATTTTTATCCAAGATAGATTGTGGTTATGTCAGGTTTTCTTGATGGTTTTATTTTCAGCTGAATGAAGACATCTCCCTGTTAGTGAAGCTCTTTGCCTCAGCTGTCCCAACAACTTATAGTCACATACTTGAAAATAGAGAATACAGTACATTTAAAAGAGAAACAAGAAGCAGAAGTAAATAACACCAGGGAGAAGAAGAAAAATAGCCACAAGGTTCAAAAGTTAGGGAAATGTTCAAGGAAAACCAACACAGCTGTCTAGAACTAGAGGTGAAAACCAGGTGGGATTCCATAATAAATGAACATAGGTGATTAAATTTAATTCAGTAGTTGATGGTTCCCAGGAGTTAAGTCTGTTTCTAAGTATAAAAAATACATAATACAATGTTAGCTTGAACGTCCTCTGCTAGGCTACAGGAAACACACTGAAATTATACTGCTAGCCATCTTTCGCCTGAGCAGTAATTTATTGAATGAATTTTCCTTCCCCTTTACTCAGTTCAAGTTACCTGCTTCTCCATAGCTTCAAATGGTTTACTTTTCCTCAGAAACTGCACTTTTTTTATAACTTGTACTAAGAGTACAATGAAAAACCCATCAGAAATGATGGCAGTTTGATCACATGTATGCCTGATTCTATTGTTCTACAGTTCACTATTCCTAGTTACTGTGTCCTTGGGGCAGGGAAGGTGGGTTCTGTCTCAGTCTTCCTGGACATAGCTATAAAAATAGAGACATAATTTTTTCACAGTGGTATTTGATGGTAAACGGAGGATAAAATATCTAGATGAAATTAACCCTCCTCAATTACCAGCTTCAAACTCAGTATTATATTTTGTTAAATTAAGGTTTTTTTAATAACTTGAAAAATAAATATCAAATTATTTTTTTCCCTGTTACTACTTCTATTTCCCCCCCCCTTCCCTTCCTGCCCCCCTGTTGTTTAAGAATGTTTGTGCTATAGTATAACACAGCCCAGTGATCTATTTAAGCTATTTAAGCATTGCCGAATCTGTTTTGGAGAAAAAGGTATAAATATTTCACAGTGTACATAAAGTTTTTCTTTAGCACACAGCTCTATAAGAGTGATTAACTTAACAATTTTTAGGTCTTCTCTTAGTATAAACTATGAGAGTATAGTAATGTTAAAAATGTATTTTAGAGGGAACCTGATTTTCATGGGATGCTTGCTATTTTTCTTGTTATTGCTAAACCCTTTATACAAAATCACTTCCTTGACTCTACAAATACAAAGTTGAATTACCATGTTTCACAAATACCTTCCTTAGTCCACTATTATGTCAGGGTAACTTAGAGAACCATTTACCAACCTGCCCTGCCTTCTAATCTTTCAGTCTTTCCCGTCAGATTGTTCTTTCTTTTGACACTTCTAATGATTTTCAGTTTCCATTTCTGGGCTTTTTCCAGAATTGAATCCCATTCATTCAGATGAGGTGAACAAAAGAAAATCCACACTGGCCCCCTGATGCATTCAGGCTTAGGTTAAGGGATGTGTCATAAATGCTTAAGTCAAAATGAGATTTGATTGGTGATTTGGATATTTTTTTTTCCACTTTAAAACCACTGAGCCTGTAGTTCAATGAATATGCAAACATTGTAGTAGCTTTTAAAATATTATTTATGAGGATGCTACGTGATCTCTTTGATAAGAGAGTCAGCATTCATTCTGATTTTGGGTGGTCAAGCCAATGCATTTTTGGAAAATATGATCATTTTTAGTAGTTAAAATTCTTCCTTTTTCATTGCCATCAATTCCAAAGCTTAGGGGTAACAAAGTGAGATGGACAAGAAATCATAAATCTACATAATATATGCAATGCAATTACTTGGTCAGACCAAGAGTCCCTTCAGCCTAGCAATTCCATCTTCAACAGCAGCAACAGAATGCTTGGAGTCATAGCAGTAATAGCATTACTCAGGAGTAATAGTCTGCCTTCTTAGGGTATTTGTTAAGAGCTTCCCATATGTCAAACACTGTTCTAAGCTCTAGGTTAGGTACAAGTTAAGTTGGATATAGTCCCTGTTCCATGTAAGGCTCAGAGTCTAAGTAGGAGGGAGAACAGGCATTTCCATTTTATAGTTGAGATACAGAAGCTTAGAGAAGTTAAGTGACTTGACCAGGGTCACACAGAAAGTAATTGGCAGAGCTAGGATTAGAATTCAGGTCTTTCTGACTCCTAAGCCATTGTTTTCTCCAAAAGGCCACACTGCTTCTTGTGACTTCCAGGACAATTCATTCACCACAAACTACACTTCAACTCATGATGAGCAGGAGAAACAGACTTCCCATGCCCCCTTCACATTGGTCTTCCAATCCTGAACAGGGGAATCAAACCTCAGATCTACCCAGAGCCCCTCAGGGAGTGAAGCAGCCTAGGCCATGACTTCCATTAAATGACCTTCTTTGTCTCTAATAGGGATTGGAGAAAACTGCTAGGGAAACTGCCTTTGGGAAAGTATGATGTCAAGGGAGAAGGTTTCAATCAATGGTATGTTTTGAATACTGTACTAATTTCTTGGGAGAATTCAATATTGTTGGTAGACATGTTCCTGGCCTAAAAAACTTAAAATCTAGTGGATTTCCTGGTGTTAGGTCTGGGCTTTGCAAGATGAGGCGTAACCTGCAGTGGATGTGGTTTATCATTATCAGTGACATTTATTCAGTGCTTACTATGTGCAGAGCACTGTACTAAGCACTTGGAAGAGTACAATAGAGTTAGTAGACATGATGCCTTCTCTCAAAGAAATTAAAATCTAGTGGATTATCCTGGTGTTTGGTTTGAGCATCACAAGCTGTGGTGTAACCTACAGTTGGTGTGGTTTGACCATCCTCTCTTGTTTGAAACATAGTCTAGTTTTATTTCAATTCTGTACCTGTTTTGGAGAAGCAGCATGGCATAGTGGATAGAGCACAGGGCTGGAACTTGGAAGGGCAAGGGTTCTAAGGCAAGGGTTCTAATCCCAGCTCCTTTGCAAGTCTACTGTGTGACGTTGGGCAAGTCACTTCACTTCTCTGAACCTCACTTACCTCATCTGTAAAACGGGTATTGAGACTGAGAGCCCCACATGAGGCAGGCAGTGTTTCCAATCTGAATTATTGTATCCATCCCAGTGCTTAGTACAGTGCCTGGCACATAGTAAGCACTTAACAAATACCACAATTATTAATATTAACTAATATTACCTCTCATGTATTATATTTTGTAAATATTGATTCTATAATACCAGAAGATAAATGGAAATATCCACCATAAATGGAAATTTCCACAATATCCACTGTGGAAATTATTCATTCAATCATTTGATGCTATTTATTGTGTGTCTATCATAAAAATAGAAATAATAATAATAGAATAATGTGGTATGTACTAGGAGCTTACTATGTGCCAAGTACCGTGTTAAGTATCGGGGTTGATAGAAGATAATCAGATCACAGTCCCTGTGCAATATGGAGTTTGCAATTTAAGCGAGATGGAGGGGAGATATTTAATCCCATTTTACAGATGAGAAAACTGAGGCAGAGAGAAGTTAGCAATTTGCCTAAGGTTACACCACAGGGAAATGGCAGAGCTGGAACTAGAACCCAGTCCAAGTCCCATGATCCTCCTGCTGAGCCATTTTCTATCTGTTAGGTGCTTGGGAGAGCATGCTAAACACCTGCATGCTAAGAATTTACCATATAATGGGGGAGACAGGTCCAGGTATTGTATTGAGGAAGCTGTAGGTGCGAGTCCTATTTGGCCAAACTATTCACACACCTTTAATGAGTAATACTGAAGATACACAAATTCAAAAGAGTTAGGAGATCTTGGGGTCATGGGCCAGGGGAACTTTTTCAAAAAGATTGGAAAGCACATATGCCTTAAGAAAGTTCACCTTTTTTTAATCAAACTGACTTGACCCCAGACCAAAACCATGTATATATCTCTAGAATCACCAAAGGCAATACTTTTCCCCAGCCCCCATTGTGACGCCTAAATTTCAAAGGTACATGTGCTACAGTTCTTCTGCATTTCCTTAGCTAAACATATTACATTTTCCTCCTCCGTCACACTGATTAAATTGTACTTGCTATGTCCACACACACACACACACACACACACACACACACATATTCATTTTCATTCTCCCCAGTAGGTATAATAAGCATGCTAACTCAAATTTTTCCTCTTGTCTGATATATGGTTTGATAGGATGATTCCTACTCAGCTGGTTGTTCTATTTGCTTCTCACTTCTAACAGTACTCAAATCAGTAGGATTTTTCCAGAAATGAATGCCTTCCCACCTTTATCAGTTTTCTTCTATCTAATAGGAATTCTAAAAGAGGTTCACATTTAGATGAGAATCCAAAATTTAAAGCATTTTCTGAAGCTTGTTTTGCCATATGCAAAGAAAGGGCTGAAAACCTTGTGATACTGAATTCTCTGAGATTGCTGGGAATTTCAACTTCTAGTTAAAGTGGGAAGTGCTGAAAATCCATCTTCTGGAGCTACTTAAAAACAAATTTTCAAAGAAATCAAGAGTCACTTCGGGGCAAACTTACTTAAATCTGATCAATGGTATTTGAGTGCTTACCATGTGCAGAGAGCTGTAGTTAGATCTCATCCTTCCATTAACCACCAAAATTATTTAGAGCTTTAAAAAATACATCTTAGCAAACAGACTGAAATCAAAATATAATGGCATGGAAATAATTCAAAATATGACATTAAAGAATAAAACAAGGAAATGAGTAGAGGAGAAAAACAGAAAGAGAATCAGTGTATCAAATAGTCAGTTGAACTACTTGCAATCAAGGGAGAGAGAACCTTATCTTTCCCAGCAGGGAAAGTTAGTTAGTTAGTTGCACACATCTATTTTTCTCCCCTACGTGGTTAAGGATTAAAATATCAATCACTAGTATTTATTGATTGCTTACTGTGTGCAGAGCATTGTACTAAGTGCTTGGCTGAGTACATACAATACAACGGGGTTGGTAGACACATTCCCTGCCCACAATGAGCTTACAGTCTAGATGACTGCATTTGAAGAAAATTTAAATTGACAAAAATAGGAGGAAAGCCGAAGAAGCATACTTTATAATCCTTTCAAACAGATCTAACGAAAAATGCTGGCAGCAGAATTACAGGGAAGGAGAGACAAGTCACTTCTATGGGCCTGTTACCTCATCTGTAAAATGGGGATTAAGACTGCAAGGAACATGGACTGAGTTCAACTTGATTAGTTTGTATATGGTCCAGAGCTTAATATAGGGTCTGGAGCATAGACACAGCTTGGCAAGGTGGATAGAGCATGGACCTGGGAGACAGAAGGTCATGGGTTCTAATCCCAGCTCTGAGGCACAGAGAAGTTAAGTGAATTGCCCAAGGTTACACAGCAGATAAATGATGGAGCCTGGATTAAAACACAGGTCCTCCTTATTCCCAGGCCCATTCTCTTTTCACTAGACCATGCTGCCTCTGTGCCAGCATGTGGACATACAATGTGGACAGCCCAGCTGGTATCCCCCCAAAAATTTCTGGCTAAGGTGGGCTGTGAAATGAACATGGTGGCTCATTGTGGGCAGAGAACATGTCTACCAATACAGTCGCATTGTACTCTCCCAAGAGCTTAGTACAGTGCTCTGAATGCACACAATAAGCACTCAATAAATATGATTGTGATTGAGCTTCCAAGACATCAACACTAGGCTGCAGTCCCCTTGGCTTTAAGTGGGTCCTGTACATCTAAAACCTTTGCATACACTTAACAAGGTGCTGCAACCCTGACACCCTACAAGCACATCATACCCTGACCTCTTTCAGCAACATCACTGGCAGGAACAAGTCAGTGCTAGAGCGCCACATAAATCTTTATCTCACTAATTCCTTTAAGCAGATTCTCAGGCCAGAAGTCTCAGGATTGAGCCTTGTCTGGCATTCTTAATAATAATAATAATGTAGGTATTACCATTCTACAAGTACCAAGTACCATTCTAAGCACTGGGGTAGATACAAGGTAATTAGGTTGTCCCACATAGGGCTCACAGTCTTCAACCCTATTTTACAGATGAGGTAACTGAGGCACAGAGAAGTTAAGTGACTTGCCTAAGGTCACACTGCTGACAAGCGGCGAAGACAGAATTAGAACCCACGACCCCTGACTCCCAAGCCCATCTTCTTTCCACTAAGTCATGCTGCTTTTAATTCTTGACAGGAAGCATCATACAACACTATATAAAATGGCTCATTCAAAGACCCAACAGAGACACAGAGGGGATAGACTGAGCAAATAATAGATACAATTACTGACAGATAGTCAAAACAGAAACTCAGGTTTATCTTTGCTTTACTGAGGATGTCAGGGAAGGGCAGCTCCATCTCACTCTCCTTATAACATCCTTTGGTGTCACTGTCTAAACCTTAATCCTGGGCTGGATTGACCAAGTTCTGCCTGATCCCGACAACTCCTCCCCCTTGATTTCCAAGATGGAAAACTAAACTACAGAGCTGAATAATATTAAGGCATTTTTTCTTGTATTTGTTAAATGCTTACTATGAGTCATTCATTCATTCAATCAATCATATTTATTGAGCACTTACTGTGTTCAGAGCACTATTCTAAGCACTATTCTAAGCACTGGGGTCGGTGGTCATTAATCAGGCCAAATGCAGTTCCTGTCCCACATACAGCTCAGAGTCTAAGTAGAAGGGAGAACAGGTATGGAATCCCCATTTTGCAGTTGAGGAAACTGAAGCATAGAGAAGTTAAGTGACTTGCCCAAGGTAACTCAGCAGGCAAGTGGAGAGACAAGATTGGAACACAGATCCTCTGGCTCCCAGAACCGTACTTTAATCCATGAAGCTGTGCTGCTTCCATTTTAGGTATTCTAATATGTTCCTATTATAATGAAAGAAAGTATGTCAATAAAGAAAATAAGCATATTACAATATCAATTAAAGAGAATATTAAAGTTCATAAGAATGTAGGAGTACCTTTTCCATCATCATCAATCATCAGCACCACTAATATATATGCATTAAAATGCCAGATACCTAAGGTTTTTGTTAAGGAAACTTTATTATGAAACAGTTTATGTTTCGTTGCTGAAGCCTTGTCTTTTAATTGATTTTTGTGAATGGTATGCCATAAATAAAACATAATCACAAGAATTCTAGTTCTGTGAAACCTACATATCATTCCCTTATTTCTTGAATTGATTTTAAAGCCTATTTAAAGTCTCTTTGGAAATGTTGACAGGATCATTTAACAGTACAGTTGGGAAGCTGACTGGAGCATTCACTGAAGAAGGAGACAAGTACAATCAGTACAGTTCAGACTACACCATGCACATCATTGTTGACTTTGCTGAATCATTGCCTTTTGGGAAAAAACAGATATGCTTCCACTCATGAGACTTCAGGACAGAGAACCCCTGAGGAGGAATTGATTTTAGTGCTAGTGGTTTATGCAACTCCACTAACACTGTCTTCCCTGCCAGTCATTTTCCCTATGTGACTTGGAGTGCTGCAAATAGGCAGGCAGAGCTGCCAAACAAAGCCAAGAACACAGTATGATTTTTATGTGCATAACCCACTTAAGGCTGCTGTGAGTGGGGCAGCATAATGCTGATACTGTTCCCTAGGGGCACACAATGGTAAACCTACTGCCTTGGTAATTCCTGTTTTTTTGTATTTTTTTTTGCCCAGGTTAACCAAACACATGGAAGAATCTCTAGCAGAAAAATGCTCACTCAATCTGACTGCATTCCTATTGTATGCAGAGCATACAATACTTGGGAGAATCCAATGGAGTAGGCAGACATGATCCCTACCCCGTTTCAGGATTCTAGTTTGATCTATCCACCATGGAATGTGCACTAAGTAGTAGTTAAATCAGAAACTTCTGCCACTGTCAGTGAACTGGGACTAAAGCCAGACAACTGTTATTTACCAAACTGAGAAGCACTGACTGAATACCATATCTTGTTAACACACATAAATGAGCATGATGTGAATTAGGGCAGTTAAAAAAATCCCAAATATATTGGACATTCAAGTGATGAATTGGGACTTCATTCTGCTTTTTATAGGTTTTATGCCTTTTCTTGAGCTAGGCTTTGATTAAGTGATAGGTGGGTACCTAGTCACATCTTTTTTTAATTGGTATTTGTTAAGCGCTTACTCTTTTCCAGGCACCTTACTAAGCTCTGGGATACGTTTAGAACAGTGCTAGGTACATAGTATGCACTTAACAAATGCTAACAGTATTATTATAGACGATCTTTAAGTTGGACACAGTTTCTGTCCTACATGGGTCTCACTGTCTTAATCACCATTTTACAGATGAGGTAACTTAGGCACAGATTTGCCTAAGGTCACACAGCAGACAAGTGGCAGATCTGGATTAGAACACAGGTCCTCTGACTCCAAGGACACTCTCTTTCCACTAGGCCATCTTGTGCAATTCAGATTTTTGTACTTGTTTTCTGTAAGATGTGATATCATTACCACCAACTTGTGTTGTTATACTTGTAATTGGGACATTAGGATGAAAGGAACTTTTGTGTTGACTCAAAATAATGTAATAATGGCTCCTAAAAAACTTTTGAGTTCTTTTGTGATTTCTACAAGCTATTACTTCACAACAGAACATTAAAACAATGCCTTGTGAAAACACAATTAGTGACAATTCATTTCCTAATAAACTAAAACATAACATCAGTAGTTTTCCTAAGGAAGCTTACTTCTTCACCAATGCATATATTGGTATTTGCTTAGATATTCATGAGCACTAGACTTACCCTTTACTTTGCATGAATTACACATGGTAACCAACAATAATGAACAATATAGATGTACTTTCATTGTTATTACTGATGTTACAAGACTACCATGGCAATTCCAAGTACATGTGTATAGTAAAAATGAATAATTTGATATTATTAAGGAATTCAAATGTCATGGGTCCTTGTGCATAACTAATGACAGAATCTTTCTTTAGAAATTTTGGCTATAAAGGCATGCTTACAATCATCATTCCCTGTTTATGTTAAGCATTATAATAATGGTGTGTTGTCTTGAAAGAACCTCTTTTCAGAGTATCTCAGAGGTCTTTTGGAATTTTAATGTATCCATATGCATAAGATTTCAGAAAGTCTTCTCTTCTTAGAGTGTTGAGCTAAAATGAAAGGTGTTGAGTGATTACGTATAGTTACTCAAATTGATAGCAGGTTTGACAGGATGAATATTGATATTCAAATTGGCACAGTGAAGAGCTGATCAGGTACAGGTTAGGGCTTGCTACCTTTGAACAGTTGGACCAAAACTCTTCCCTGAAAATACACTGGATAGAACTTAAAGACACAAACATACAGGGATTGGATTAGACTATCTTATTCCTCAACACCTTCATTTGTTATTAATTCCTACAGTGTGTACAGAGCACTAGACTAGACATTAGAGACACTACTAACACGACTGAGAAGCAGCGTGGCTCAGTGGAAAGAGCACGGGCTTTGGAGTCAGAGTTCATGGGTTCGAATCCTGGCTCGGCCACTTGTCAGCTGTGTGACTTTGGGCAAGTCACTTAACTTCTCTGTGCCTCAGTTACCTCATCTGTAAAATGGGGATTAAGACTGTGAGCCACACGTGGGACAACCTGATTCCCCTGTGTCTACCCCAGCGCTTAGAACAGTGCTCGGCACATAGTAAGCACTTAACAAATACCAACATTATTACTTAAAGTTAAAACAAAACAAAAAACATGGTTCCTAACATCAAGGCCCTTAAAATCTAATGGTGGAAGTAAGCACATATGAAATGCAAATATACAAGAGTAAAAGAGTTGGAGCATAGATTCAAATGATGAAAAGAACATTAGATATATGCATAGAAAACAGATATGCACCTCTATCAATAAATACTATTGAATGGATGAATGCTGGTGGGATGTTAAATCAAGGAAACTGGGGATTAATTGGGCAATTCCAATTTCTTCTTGGGAGGGCTTTGAAGTTTAGGAAAGAGATGATTTATTTAATTTGAAAAGACAGGAAAATCCTTGCAAGGGCATTGGGTCTTATAAGCCCCTCAAAGAAAAAGAGACCCTGATATTCTTCCCTCTTAGGCTAACCCTATTTCACACTCAGAATAGAGAACTGCAGCTTAATAAAGGTATTCCAATCTCTTTGTCCAACTATAAAAAATGCTAGGCTGTAAGAAATGGGTATACTAAATATTCCAGTAAAAATTTAACTTCTCTTTTACGTATTTCTCAAAGTTTTGTGGAAATATTGCAGTTTGAATAGTCTAATGTGTGTTTGTGTGTAAAGCAAGGGTGACAAAAATGATGCTAGTGACAGATATTTTTATTGCTATGGGCAAATGTGGTGGATCAAATCAATTTGTATCTGAAAATCTGTTTTACAGTGAGAGCACATAAAGCTTGTTTTTGGCTGCATGGTTCTAATTATCAATCAATCAATCGATAATATTTCTTAAGGGCCTGTTGGATGCAAAACACTAAATTTAGTACTTGGGAAATTTCAATTATCTTGTATCTATCCCAGTACTTAGTATAGTACTTGTCACATAGTAAGTACTTAATGAAACTAAAAACATAGTAAAAATAATAATGATGGTATTTGTTAAGCCCTTACTATATGTCTAGCACTGTTCTAAGTGCTTGGGTAGATAAAAGCTAATGAGTTTGGACACAGTCACTGTCCCCACATGGGACTCTCAGTCATAATCCCCATTTTACAGATGAGGTATCTGAGGCACAGATAAATTAAGTGACTTGCCTGAGGTCATACGGCAGGCAAATGGAGGAGCCCCACAGTGCTCATATGCATAACTGTAATTTATTTATATTAATGTCTTTCTCCCCTGCTTTAGACTGTTGTGGTCAGAGAATGTGTCAGGGAATTTATTATTATATTGTACTCTTCCTTGCACAGTGCTCTGCTAATGAATGAATGAATGATTTTCTTGTGTCTACCTTCACACTTAGTAAAGTCCTCGACACATAAGTGCATAACAAATGCTATTATTGTTATTATCAATATTATTATCTCCACCATCATCATCATCATTGCAAAGATAAATGGTTAACTACTGATGAATTTTGAGGAGAGTAATTCAAATGATTTTTTTAAAGATGATTCAAACAGTAGAGTGACAGTTGGACTGGAGAAGGCAAAAGTGGAAGACAAGGAGATGAGTGAGGAAGTTGATACAAGAGTCAAAGTGGGATATGATGACCTCTTGGACCAAGGAGATGGGCATATAGATGGAGAGACAGGGGCAGATCCTGAATAGGTTGTGGGGAAAAATCTAACATGATTCAGCAAAAATACTAGATGTGAGAGAAGAAAGTAAGGAATCAAGGACAAAGCTAAGACTGTGAGCTTCAGTGATGTGGAGGAAAATGATTTCAACTGTGATGGTCATGTTAAGTGGAGGGGAAAGTTGGAGAGGAAAGATAAATTATTTCAGTTTTTAACATCCTGAGCTCAAGGTTCTGTGAGACATCGTCATCGAGGTGTATTGTAGGCAAGAGGCAGTGTGAGATTGCTGTTGGGAGAAAATTTCAGGACTGGTGACATGAGTTTTGGGAGTTGGTCCACATAGAGGGGGTAGCTGAATCCATGTGGTGAAGGAGAGACCTCCAAAAGAGTGAGTATTCACAGTTATGGAAGAAGAACCAGTGAAATAGAGTGAGTATTCACAGTTATGGAAGAAGAACCAGTGAAATCAGCTGAAAAAGAACATACCAAGATGTAGGAAGGAAATGTGGGTGACACCAATTAGATAGTGTTAACAGGAAGATGAAGAGGTCCCCACAATGGTAAAGGCATCTGAGTGCCTGTTGTTTGGTTTGTTCCTCTTTCAGCTTTTCTTATGGTATTTGTAAAGTGTTTACTATATGCCCGTCACTGTACTAAGTACTGGGGGAGATACAAGCTAATCAGGTTGGACACAGTCCATGTCCTGCAAGGGGCTCACAGTTTTAATCCCCATTGTACAGAAGAGAACACTGAAGCACAGAAAAGTGAAGTGATTTGACTAAGGTCACACAAAAGACAGGTAATAGGTTCGGGATTAGAACTCAGGTCCTTCCGACTCCCAGACCTGTCTCAACTCTGGGCAATGTTGTTACTGCTGTTACTGCTTTTAATGCTGTTACTCTTCCGTGAGAAGCAGCATGGCTCAGTCAAAAGAGCACGGGCTTGGGAGTCAGAGGTCGTGGGTTCTAATCCCAGCTCTGCCACTTATCAGCTGTGTGACTTTGGACAAGTCACTTAATTTCTCTGTACCTCAGTTACCTCCTCTGTTAAAATGGGGATTAAGACTGTGAGCCCCACATGGGACCACCTAATTACCTTGTATCTACCCAGCGCTTAGAACAGTGCTTGGCATATAGTAAACACTTAACAAATACTAAAATTAATTAATTAATTGTGTCTTGATCTTCTTGAAGTCTTTGCTCGAAGAGAAAACTTAATTTGTAATCACTGACCACCAAGTAGATTTATCTTTTGGTGCTGGGTCCTACAGATATGGAATGAACATAAAGCAAAGAGAAGTAGCATGTTCTAGTGGAAAGAGCAAAGCCTGGGATTCAGAGGATCTGGGCTTTATTGTCAGATCTACCACTTGCCTGCTGTATGACCTTGAGTAAGTCACTTCACTTCTTTGTGTCTCTGTTTCCTCAACTGTAAAATGAGGACTAAATACTTGTTCTCCCTCTCCCTTTAACTGTGAGTTCCATATTGGGCTGTTACCCGAATTTACCAAAGTGCTTAGTTCAAGGTATGTCATATACTAAGTACTTCAATGCCACAGTCATTTTTTATTATTATTAGCAAATCAATAGGTAGAATTTCACCTTATTACAGTGCTCTGCACACAGTAAGATCTCAATAAATACATCCATTTTTTCACCTAATTCATTTTGTTTTTGTATGAAGCTTTTTATATGGGACCAGGGATCATGTCCACCAACTCTGTTGTATTGTACTCTCCCAAGCACTTAGTACAGTAGTCTGCACACAACAAGTGCTCAGTAAGTACCACTGATTGATTAAATATTTGGTTAAGCTTCTTCCTAGTCATTCATTCATTCATTCAATGGTATTTATTGAGCGCTTACTATGTGCAGAGCGCTGTACTAAGATAGAGACAATCCCTGCCCAAAGACAGGCTCACAGTCTAAATGGGGGAGACAGACAGCAAAGCAAAACAGAACAAACAAAAACAAGACAACATCATCAAGACAAATAGAATCAAAGAGATATACACCTTATTAACAAAATCCCACCAACGATGCCTTCAACCCTGGATCCAGCCTACCAGGGATCCCCTGGGCACTCTAGGGTGAGGAAGGGATGCATGTGGATCTTGGCTGGTGTCAGTAGCAATCCAGGGGTCAAGCAAGGCCCGAGCTTGAGTTATCAGGCTCACCGCCCTTTCCCCCCACCAACAAACACAGCAACTGTACACCCGCCTCATTGTGGGCAGGGAATGTGCCTGCTCATCTGGGGTATTGCACTCGCCCCAGCGTTTAGTGCACCGCTCTGCATGCGGCAAGTGCCACCTCTCCCTTAGCATTCAAAAAAGCTCAGTACAAGTAAGTATATTTTAGACTCTGTTCTCTCATTAACATTTGGGAGGATGTGCTCTTAGCTGCTCCCCTCTCCCTGCTCTGGATTGTCCAGGATGACTGGTTGCTGCAACAACCACATTTCTCTTGTGTGGGAACAAAGTGGAATCTCTAAAGGGAAGGAAGAGGAACAAGAAAGCACCTTGGAGGGTTAATCAAACTGTTATGTTTCCTGTTACTACTCTTTCCCGCCCAGCCTCAGACCATGTTAGCTTGGGGCCTGAGCAGCTAGGAAGTAAAAAGGCAGAAAGGCTATAACCACAGGCACTCTATTGTCACTGTGGATGGTACGACCAACCTTCCCGTCTCTCAAGCCTGCAACCTTGGTGTCATCCTTGACTCAGCTCTCTCATTCACCCCACACATCCAATCCGTCACCAATGCCTGTCGGTTTCACCTTTACAATATCGCCAAGATCCACCCTTTCCTATCCATCCAAATGGCTATCTTACTGGTACAGGCTCTCATAATATTCCGGCTGGATTACTGTGTCAGCCTTCTTTCTGATCTCCCCTCCTCCTGTCTCTCCGCACTCTAGTCAGTTCTTCATTCCACTGCCTGGATCATCTTCCTGCAGAAACGCTCTGCATATGTCACTCCCCTCCTTAAAATCCTCCAGTGGTTGCCTATCAACCTCCACATGAAACAAAAACTTCTCACTCTGGGGTTCAAGGCTCTCCATC
The DNA here is from genome assembly GCF_004115215.2 of Ornithorhynchus anatinus. Lineage (NCBI taxonomy): Eukaryota > Metazoa > Chordata > Mammalia > Monotremata > Ornithorhynchidae > Ornithorhynchus > Ornithorhynchus anatinus. The sequence continues at coordinate 48,610,791 of NC_041728.1, read as the reverse complement.
GCTTTCCCCCTTCTACATCTCCTCCCTTCTCTCTTTCTACTCCCCACTCCGCACGCTCTGCTCCTCTGCCGCTCACCTCCTCACCGTCCCCCGTTCACGCCTATCCCACCATCGACCCCTGGCCCATGTCCTCCCGCTGTCCTGGAATGCCCTCCCTCCTCACCTCCGCCAAACTAACTCTCTTCCCCTCTTCAAAGCCCTACTGAGTGCTCACTTCCTCCAAAGGACCTTCCCAGATGGAGCTTCCCCTTTTCCTTCTGCTGCCTCTGCTCCCTCTCTGCACCCCCTTCACCTCCCCATAAGCCCCCTTTCCCTCTGCTCCTCCCCCCTCCCTTGCCCTCCTCTCAGCACTGTGCTCATTTGTATATATTTTTATTACCCTATTTATTTTGTTAATGAGGTGTACATCCCCTTGATTCTATTTATTGCAATTAAGTTGTCTTGTTTTTGTCCGTCTCCCCCGATTAGACTGTAAGCCCGTCAATGTGCAGGGGCTGTCTCTATCTGTTGCCGAATTGTGCATTCCAAGCCCTTAGTACAGTGCTCTGCACATAGTAAGTGCTCAATAAATACTACTGAATGAATGAATGAATGAAAGTAATTTCTCCCTTCTCCCTCAATAAATGAGCATGATTGTACCTCTGAACATAAGCTAATGCGTTTTCTCCTTTTGGAGGACCTCGTGGAGTAGAGAGTTAAACTCAGACTCAATATTAAGAGAAGAGGAGATTAAATTCATTGAGTTGATTCTACATCTTGTCTTAATACCTTTGTTGATATCATCCCCATAGCCCCGGATCACCTTCACAGTCGGCTTTCTTTTCTCCTGTGCACAAGCCATAATAGTGCTGGCAGAAATCTAGTTATCAGGCCAACCTCATCCACATCAAGTTCATCCTTGCAAAATTTAGCTCTGCCCTACCCTCTTACCAGAAAAATTATTTCTCTGCCCTTGACACCCATGCCCTTTGCCCTCATCAGTCCCCTATCCCCCACCTCCTCCATCCTTTGCCCTTATCCAAACAATTACTCCCTCCCGTCTTCCCTCACTGACTGCCATCTTCAATTGTTCGCTCTACAATGGATTTTTCCCCACTGCTTTCAAACATGCTATATCTCCCCATCTTAAAAAAAAAAACAAAAGCAAAAGCACTCATTTGATCCCACGGATCCTTCTAGATATAGCCCCATTTCCCTACTACCATTCCTCTCCAAACTCCTTGAGCAAGTTTTCTCTAGCCACTGTCTCAAATTCCTCTCTTCCTATTCTCTCAAACCAAATTGCTACCATATTAATTGAAGCACTCCTCCTACCTCCTCTTGATTACTGTAACAGCCTCCTTGCTGACCTCCCTGTCTTCTGTCTCTCCGGGCTCCAGTCTATACTTCGCTCAACTGCCTGGATCATTTTCCTAAAAAAAATTCAGCCCATATTAACTCTCTCCTCAAGAACCTCCAGTGGTTGCTCATCAGCCTCTGCAACGAACAGAAACTCCTTATCATCGACTTTAAAGCACTCAATCCAGCTTGCCCCTTCCTACCTCACCTCACTACTCTCCTACTCTAGCCTAGCCTGCACACTTTGCTCCTCTAGTGCCAAACCACTCACTATGCCTTGATCTCTTCTATCTCACTGCTAATCTTTAGCCCTGGAATGCCCTCCCTTAACATATTCAAGAAGCAATTATCCTCCCCACCTTCAGAGTTTTATTGAAGGCCCATCTTCTCCATAAGGACTTCTCTAACTAAATTCTCATTTCCTCTTTTCCCACTCCCTTCTCCATCTCCCTGACTTGCTCCTTTTATTCAGTACCACCCACCCCAGCCCCACAGCACTTATGTGCATTAACCATAGCTTATTAACTTATATTAATGTCTGTCTCCCCCCAGACTGTAATCTTACTATGGGCAGGAAATGAGTCTGTTATATTGTTGTGTTGTATTCTCCCAAGTGCCTAATACAGGGTTTTGAACACAATGAACTCTCAATAAATATGATTGATTGGTGGATTAATATGCAGGCCTAATATTTTCAGGGAATAGAGTTCTTTAATCTCTGTAATGTGCAGTGAAGAGCTCATCTTTGCAGTCAAAGTTTTTCCAATGTTAAACAGATTTTCCTTCCTCCACTTAAGCTTGTTCCTAGTTATACTGTACAAGTGTTGGAAGGTTGCAGGGTGGATTTGGCAGCTTTAAGAAAACTCTTCCTGTGAAATAGAGTTCAGAATTATAAATGACCACTTAGTGCACACAAGGTTAAAATCTCAGTTGTACATTTCTGTGGATGACAATTCTCACAAGTCAAGAGCAAGAGCAGTTAGCCCTGAGAATGAATTATAGTTACCTATGCCTACTGTGGGTGGCTAGTATGATCATTTATAATACCCAGGTAATCTGGATTACTTTTGAATGTTTTGAATTACTTTTGAATGTTTTGACAGCTCAGGTGGATTGCTCAGGGGATTGACAATAGGATGAGGAGCTTGTAAATGTCAAGGCCATGTGAGTTTTACTGCAGGAAGATGGTTGTGACTGACAGTTCCCCAGAAGGCTATGCAAAAGACATCCTTGGCTTAAATCTGGTTCCTGGTGAACCAGCTGTCAATATTTCAAACACTTCCTCAGCTGACACCATCAATTGATAGCTCTTCAGCTGGATGGACTAGAATGAATGAAAAAAAATCCTTCCTATTTGGATTAGGATAGCATATTATATAAACTTTCAAGTTAGGTTATTCCATCCAATGGAGCAAGAACATTCTCAGTCTTTCCTGGCTAGAAGGAGGTTCTCCCAGTCATGTACTTTCCAACATTGGATATTTCCTGAATTATGTCATTTTATGAGGAGACATTTTAGGGGCTGGATCAATGGAGTTAGTAACAGAGGCCTCTGATTTCCTGTGACTAATTCCATAAAGGTGAAGTTTACACTACAAGTATACCTCATGGAGGGGGGCACTCCGGGAGAGGTGGTGTAGCTGGACGGGGACAGAGATGCCCCCCTGAGAGAGGTAGAACTAGGGATCACAGACTGTTCAAGTTCCCTTGTTGCTAGACCAAGCAACTAGCATAGTAGTGAGATACTGCAGCAACTATTTGCTCACTTTGGAGTATTTTGCCAGGTAAGCAGATCATAAGCCAAAATGATGATAATTCCTTGTGGATTTGAAAGAATAGGTAAACATGATCTCTGACCTCAAAGATCTAACAGGGTAGACAGACACATAAGATTGCAGGTAGGGAATACAACAAAGTTTAATTCATCTGTGGTATTTATTGAGCACTTACTGGGTGCAGAGAACTATACTAAATTATATACATAAGCATTGTTGTGATCATGGGGTGGGTACATAAGATTTGTAACCGACAGCACTGCTTATTCACTGTATCACCACCTTTCTTACTGTGAATTTTCAGTCTTCACTTCTGTTCAGAATGGGGATGGGGGGCAGTTTTCCACTCTGTAACCTTTCTCCCTCAGTCGTTCATTACTTCTCCTGTCTTGGATTTCATTATAGAAAGCTTTCATTTTATCAGGTAAAGTGTTTATTACATACATTCTATCTATTTGACTCCAGTGAAAATGACTTAATTGCATTTATTGAGTGCTTACTGTTTGGAGCACTGTACTAAGTATCTGGGAGAGTACATTATAACAGAGTTGGTAGGTATGTTCCCTGATCACCATAAGCTTACAGTCTAGAGGGGGAGACAAACACTAACATGAATTAATTAATACATTACAGATATGTAAATAAGGACAATGACGCTGAGGGAGGGATGAATAAAGTGAGAAACTACAAGTGCAAGGACTACACAGAAGGGAGGGGGAGAAGAAGAAATGAGAGTTTAGTCAGGGAAGACCTCTTGAAGGATATGTGTCTTCATTTAGCCTTTGAAGGTGGCAAGAGTGACTAAGATTACAAATCAGTTTGGAGAACATAAATGAGCCCACATATGGTCTGTAAATATCTGGGTTTGAACCCTGAAGGATTGCGGTGGAATGAAAAAGACACTTGTGTTGCATACCAAGATGCATTTTACCACCCTATGAAAGGATTAGATGATAGCCTCATCTCTCAAGGGAAATGAGTCATTTTAACTCAGAATGGACAAAGTCAAAGTGTTAAAGTCAGCATTTTTGGCCCCGAGGGAATGCACTTGGTGTCCTGCCAAGGCAGTTCTCTGTTTGCATTCTATAATTCTATGGCAGAAGTTTAGTGATGCATTCAAGAAGAAATCTGCCTATATATAAACTAAGCTCCCCCAACAGAACCTTTATAGGAACATCCCTAGAGCTTGATTTCTTCATAGTAGGTCATTAACACTTAATTTTATTTCCACTGTTTATTGAGATCTCATTAGGCAGACTATGTGTTGAAAGAGATCAGGGATTAAAAATTAACAGTGTTCAAATACAGTTTGAGGGAGATGAGACTGCCAGACACTCACGGAGACTTGTATTTTATAGCCTAAACTTTTAAAATGTCCACTGAAAAGTGGAAATAAAACTGGAGCCAAGTTCAAGCACTTCTTTTCTGGCATTATAGAAAAAAGAAATGGATTTATTCAAAATCAGAATGACTAAATGCAAAAAGATGCAGGGGCTTTGGAATGTTAATTGCAGATATCCGCTAACAAGATAATCAACTTTACTCAGCACTAAATAAAAGCATATCTGATTAATATAATGCCACATGTCACTTATAACTCATTCATGAGCAAAGGCAATTAATCCTTTTCATAGACTGAGCTTCCCTGAGACAAGAGTCTTTCTTTGGCGTAATAAAGCTTTAAAGCACTCTCATGCAGGATGTTTTCAGTGGAAAGCAAACTTGTCAGGTCCAAAAAAATAATCTTTAGTAACTCTAATCTTGGAGGATTAGGCTGAATTAATTTAGAATGCATGTCTCTATAGTTTGAGGATATGCTATTGATTGGGGTTTTAAATCATTGGTTAGGCTGTGGTCTTAATATCTGGATTGGTGTTAGTTGGTAAATGATATGGAAGAATTATTTCTTTTTGTTTTAGTGAACTGGAGGATATTCTGATCTCATAGTATTAAGGTTCGCACATCTTGGAAAATATTCATTTTTGAGTTTTATTCCACCTATTTTAGGGACTTGTAAAAGTAGGTCAAGGAAAATTCTATGAGTGATTGAATGGTGCAGAAAGGGTTGAAGTCATAGAATAGTAATCAGGGAGTCTAATTGGTAAGTGTTCTCTATTAAGCACTAAGGCTCAATACAAGGTAATCAAATCTGTCACAGTCTTTCAACCACAGTGTGAGGGAGGGAAAGTTTATATTTTGCCCCCATTTTACAGGTAAGTAAATGGAGGTACAAAAGTTAAGTGATCACACAGCCGTTATGAGGCAGGCTCCCAATTCTATTCTCTTTCCTATAACTCACAATTCTCAAGATTCTAGGACTCTAAGGGACCATAGTCACCCCACAAATTGGTCTTTTAATTGATGGGGCTGTTTCTTTCCTTGACTAAGATGCAAAGAAGCAGAGCAAGTATTCTTGATTCTTAGACTATAAAATATATTGATGGGGCTTGTTCCAACTGGGTCTTAAATAGATTTGATATTTCATAATCAACGGCCAATTTGAACTCCCCACTTTGAGAAGGGCAGTTAAATGCTGTTGTGAATACTGCTTTGAAAGGGAACCCCTGAGTCTCTTTTAGCACATTCTGAATATGTCTCAATGAAATTAGAAGATTGAACATCACAGTCCTGTTGCAGTTACAGATCTCTGCTCCTGGTTATGTCTGATACTCTTCTTAAGCAAATAAAATGGAGCCTGCTGCCAGAGTAACTATGTGAGACCTCAATTTCAGTTTCACGTAATACTGGTTTAGTTTCATTTGAAACACAATGGAACAGTGTAGCCTAGTGGAAAGAGGACAGACCTGGGAGTCAGAGGACCTATTCTAATCCTGACTCTGCCACTTTGCTGCTTTGTGACCTTGGGTGAGTCAGTTAACTCCTGTGTGCCTCACTTTCTTCATCTGTAAAATGGGGATTAAAACTGAGCCTCATGTGTGACATGGACTGTACCCAGTCTGATCTACTCCAGTGCTCAGTCCAGTGTCTGGCACCTAGTGCTTACCAAATACTATTTTTTAAAAAAGGGATAACTATGTTTTTGCCCTAGAAATGTATATATGTTGAAATGTATTTTTAAAAACTCATCCAAATTTACATTATCTTGCTTTTCATTTCTCTCCTTAGTGGTTCTTACAATGTCAAGGAATTCAAAACATTTGCTGCTAATATAAAAGTAAACTCAGGCAGGCACAATCATTGTTTGGCAGTGACCAGGAAATAATTATCCACAAACACATGCATGCCAATTGCTTCTACTAAAAAACAACAACAAAAAACCCCACTGACCTATATTTAATGAGCACTGAAATGCTTGTTCATTTTAACAAAGAGGTCAAGTGGTACATGTACTAGGATAATGTTGATATTAAACATTAATTTCACTCTGGTCTAATCAATGGTAAGGGAATAAGCAATTCACTTTAATTTTAGTCAGAGAGATGCTATTGACTTAATCTATTGTTCAATCAATATTGCTGAAAATGTGAATATTAAAACATGTTGAAAAGTAACTTTTAGATCACTGCTTCAGAGCAATCATTGTAATAAAACAAAATTGACCTAATGTTACTATCAATACTAGGCCTTGTAGCTGTTGATTGGTTTTATTATATTTCATTTTGTAAGATATAGAATGTGATCACTTGATATCTAGGTTTCATTTTAATATGATCCATTGCTTATTAAATTGCAGGGCATGAGGTAAGATATTCGGCAAATACATATATTAAAGAATTTGAATAACTTATTTAATAAGCATTTATTACTCAGTTTCAAATAGAATATATCAAACAAGCCTTCAATCAATTTTAAATGTGGCTCTATAAAATAAATGTGAATTGCGAAGAAATGAATAGCAGCTGCAAAGCATTTACCTGATCTGTAAATTAATGTTCACACAGCTGCTAAGGGGAAGGTGACTTATCACCTCTTAATTATTGCAGTAATTATTTATTTCCTGTGAGCTGGGTATATATATGTAATGCAGCATAAGGTCGGACCACTAGGGATTTGCTCCCTACGTCTGACAGACGTTAATGTGTAATAAACTCCATTAGTGGCCTGTGCGTTCATCGAGGGAAAAATTAACTCTTATAGTTAAGGATTTTTCTGTTACTTGTTGAGGAGGGTCATGGGTGTGAAGGAATTTGAGACATAAGAGATTTTAGGGTACATCCAACCCATTGTAATGTAGCAGTTCATTGACTGCTCCCTATAGGATATCGTTTAAGAGTTTTGTGCAGGCTTATTTTAAAGGAATCTAGGCATAATGTCAGAAAGATGATTTTGCAGTAGGACAGATTTTAGTCACTAGTTTTTTCTCCCCCTCTGCAGATCATAGTTCCCTTTTTAAATTTCATTTCATAGAAATGAAGCTCTAGCTGTACTATAATAATAATGTTGGTATTTGTTAAGCACTTACTATGTGCAGAGCACTGTTCTAAGTGCTGGAGTAGATACAGGGTAATCAGGTTGTCCCACGTGAGGCTTACAGTTAATCCCCATTTTACAGATGAGGTAACTGAGGCACAGAGAAGTTAAGTGACTTGCCCACAGTCACACAGCTGACAAGTGGCAGAGCCACTTATAAGCGTCTTGTTGGTGGGGGACATGTCTACCAATTGATATATTGTGCTCTCCCAAGCACTTAGTAACATGCTTGGCACACAGTTAGTGCTCAGATATATCAGTCATATGGAATAATGATCAGAACAAGTCAGAGGCTTTATGTATGTGCCTAATAATGCCACTCTAATGTTCTCCTGCATCTATATATGGCTTTTGGTAGAGATCTCCAAGACTTCAGGCAGTCACAAATAATGGCCTAGAGATTAGATATCTGATTTCACAGGTGGACAGCATCTTAATGTATGGTCTTAGAGAATTTTCAGAGGTTACCAAGACAAAAGAAATAACTTTCTTCTCTTAGAGTTAGAAAAGAAGGAAAACTCTGAATTATCTCAGTGTCTTCCCACTGGGAAGGATTAAAATTGTATAGATGTGAAATTCGATGTAGGAAGCAATTCTTGTCTTATGTTGTCGAGTCGTCTCTGATCCAAAGAAACTCCATGGACACATCTCTCACAGAACACCCCACCTCCAACTGCTGTTGTTCCGGTAGGGTATCCATAGAGTTTTCTTGGTAAAAATATGGAAGTGGTTTACCATGGCCTTCTTCAGGGCAACAAACTTGAGTCTCCAACCTCTCCCGTGATGCTACTGCCCAGCCCAGGTGAGTTTTGACTTGTAACCGAATCATTTCCACTCGCTAGCCACTGCCCAAGCTAGGAATGGAATGGATAAGCCTCTGCCTTACTCTCCCTCCTGTTGTCAAGACTGGTAGAGTACTGGAAACTCTCCAGGTGCCATCCTGAGAGGAGAGGAAGCAATTACATTGCTTAAAACTCACCTTCACTATGTGGCTTCAAGAGAGCACTGCAATTCACCCTTGCAGAAGCCCTGAGGTGGGGGGTGTTATAGTAGCTGAGAGGGGGAGATGATGAGGGGGACAAGATCCCCATGAAGTCATCCTGGTTCTCTCCTTGGGGGAGGTTTGAACTCTTGGTGAAACTCAAGCTGTTTATCTCTTGGAAGATAGCCCTCCTCAAACCCATTATTGCTTGGGGAAGCAGGAATGAAAGCCCCTACACCTGGTGTTTAGGTCACCTCTGCCTGGTCAATGCTATGGGCTATTCTGGCCTTTGCTCTAAGACTTGGATTTGAGGAAATGCTTGGTTTAGAATAATTAATGATAGTATTTGTGAAATGCTTACTATATGCCAGGCACTGTATTAGTTGCTGGGCGGTTACAAGCTAATCGAGTTGGACACAATCTCTGCCTCACGTGGGGCTCATAGTCTCAATCCTGCTTTTACAGATGAGGTAACAGAGGCACAGAGAAGTGTAGTGACTTGCCCAAGGTCATACGGTAGACAAGTGGCAGATCTGGGATTAGAACCCATGACCTTCTGACTTTCAGATGCAGGGATGCAAGGTGACAGCTGTTCTACTCATGGCTCCCTCTCTAGATTGTAACATAGTTGTGGTCAGGAAATGTGTCTGTTATATTACTATACTGTACTCTCCCAAGTGCTTAGTACAGTGGTCTGTACATAGTAAATGCTTAGTAAATACGACTAACTGACAGATTCATTGCAGGAGCAGAAGACGTGTTCCCTGCCTAAAAGGACAGTACGTTGTAACAGGGAAAACAGAAATACAAATATTTACCAGTAGTAGACTGGAATAAATTAATTTAATATTTAATCAATTTAATGTTTAATTAAGTAATTTATTCACATTAATGCCTATCTCCCTCTCTAGACTGTAAACTCATTGTGGATAGGGAACATGTCTACCAACTCTGTTATATTGTACCCTCCCAAGTGCTGTACATGGTAAGCACTCAATAACTACAATTGATCGGTAATCCACATACATCTATACATATGTACGTTAGTGCAGAAAATGGGTGTCAGGTTAGATACGCCTAATGGGTTGAAGCAGTTTGAGATGCTGATAATTGGTTAGGAAAGGATTGTTGGAGGAGGTGGAACTTAAGGATAGTTTTGAGGTGGAGGCGACTGAGGTCTGAGAAACAGCATAGCCTAGAAGAAGGAACACGGCCCTAGGAGTCAGAGCACGTGGGTTCTAATCTCACCTCTACCACTTGCCATATGTGTGACCTTGGACAAGTCACTTAACTCTTCTGGGCCTCAATTTCCTCATCTGTAAAGTGGAGATTTAATAGTTGTTCTCCCTTCTACTTACAATATAAGCCCCATATGGGCCCTGATGATCTTGGAGATACTTCAGAGCTTAGTCCAGTGCTTGGTACACAGTAAGCACTTAACAAATACTTAATATGCATAAATTTAATATTTCTAAAGCAGAACCTCTTATGTCCATAACCTTGACTTATCCTTGATTCTCTTTCTCATTCAACCCACATATTCACTAAATCCTTTCATTCATTCATTCAATAGTATTCATTGAGCACTTACTATGTGCAGAGCACTGTACTAAGTGCTTGGAATTTACAAATCGACAACAGATAGAGACAGTCCCTGCCCTTTGACGGGCTTACAGTCTAATCAGGGGAGACAGGCAAGAACAATGGCAATAAATAGAGTCAAGGAGAAGAACATCTCATAAAAACAATGGCAAATAGAATCAGGGTGATGATGTACATCTCATTAAACAAAATAAATAGGGTGATGAAGATATATACAGTTGAGCGGACGAGTACAGTGCTGAGGGGGTGGGACGGGAGAGGTAAAATCTGCTCTTTCCTCTCCATTCAAACTGCTAAACTTCAATCCAATCACTTTTCCAATTTTGCCTTGATTACTGTATTAACTTCCTTGCTGACCTCCCAGACTCCTGTCTCTCCCCACTATAGCCCATACTTCACTCAGCTTTTCAACAGAACCATTCAGGCCATGTGTCCTTATTCCTCAAGAAACTCCAGGGTTTGCCCATCCACCTCCACATCAAACAGAAACTCCTCACCACTGATCTCACCATTTGCCCCCTCCTACCTCGCCTTGCTACTATCCTATTACAACCCAGCACACACGCTTTGCTCCACTATTGCCAACCTTTTCACTGGACCTCAAACTCATCTATCTCACCGCCAACCTCTCACCCACATCCTATATCTTGCCTGGAATGCCCTCCCTCTTCATATTCCAACAGACAATTACACTCCCTCCATTCAAAGCTTAGCCTTCTCTGACTAAGGCCTCCTTTCTCTTCTCCAACCTCCTACTGCATCACCCTGACTTGCTCCCTTTATTTATCTCCCCACTCCAGCCCTAACCAGCCCCACAACACCCATGTACATATATGTAATCTATTTATTATTCCCTTTCCCTCTGCCTCTCCTCCTCTCCCCATTCTCCCTACTCCCTTGCTCTGCTCTACCTGCTTCCCCTCCCCACAGCACTTCAGTATATTTGTATGTATTATTACTCTATTTTATGAATGATGTGTATACATCTATGATTCTATTTATCTTGATGGTATTGATTCCTGACTACTTGTTTTGTTTTGCTGTCTGTCTCCCCCTTTTAGACTATGAGCCCTCTTTTGGGCAGGGATTGTCTCTATCTGTTGCCGAACTACACATTCCAAGTGCTTATTACAGTGGTCTGCACACATTAAGTGCTCAATAAATATGATCGAATGAATGAAATAATTTATTTATATTAATGTTTGTCTTCCCCTCTAGACTATAAGCTCATTGTGGACAAGGAATGTGTCTGATATGGTTAAATTGCACTCTCCCAAAAACTTAGTACAGTGCTCTACACACGGAAAGCACTCAATAAATACAATTGACTGTTATAATTGCTATATTTGGGAAGGAAGAGAGTTCCAGGTCAGAATAATATGAAAAAAGAATAGGATGCGGGAATCAGAATGTGCTTCAATTAGAAGATGGGCTTGGAAGGAGCAAATAATGTGACCAGGGGACTAGCAGATGGCTATACATAGAAGAGGAATGTTTATATTCTGAAGGTAAAGTTAAATTAGTTGTGACAAAAAAATCTTGGTGACTTGATATAGAATATAACAAAAAAAATATTGGAAAAGAAATGAAGATAACCTCAGATCCAGAAAAAGGCTTGAGTCTTTCATTTAGTTTGGTGAAGAGAAAGCTGAGGAAAGATTTAATAGCAATGTTAAAAAAAAAACTAAAATAGTGTTCCTTTGGTGGCTGGGGAATCAGAGCACCTATTACTGTAAATAATAAATTTCATGATTGATTGATTGACCTAGTTCTGCTCAAACATTTGTTTTCACTGCATTTTGGCTAAAACATTCTTAGGGAATTGTGGAACATTTGTCTGACAAGGTAAGTCTTTAAGGATGTAGAACTCCATGGTATCCGAAGAAATAGTTTGAGTCCCTTTGCATGTGTGCAGCATCAGATAGCATGAGGACTGTAGCCCAAATCTGTTGAATGTGTGGCTTGGCAATCACACAACCTCTACATTTAAGAAGAACTGTATATGCATTTTTTAGGTTTATTATTTCATTCAATGAGGTACATAATTAGTCTGCTTGTACTCTCCTTAATGAAATGCCAAAGAGAGCTGTGTGTGTGTGTATGTCCATCTCTCAAGTGACATCATTGATGGTTACATTCTCTATATAGGTTGATAGGGCTGAAATGGTATGCTCTAATCATGGAATTAATCCACTGTATTTATTGAGTGCTCACTGTGTGCAGAGCATTGTAGTAAGTGCTTGGGAGAGTACAGTATAAGAGTTGGTAGATACATTCCCTGCCCACAAAGAACTTACAGTCTAGTAGGGGAGACAGACACTAATATAAATAAGTAAATTACAGATATGTTCATAGGTGCTGTGGGGCTGAGGAAGGGGTGAATAAATTGATCAATCATATAATGAAGGGTACAAATTGAAGTGCAAGAGCAACATAGAAAGGAATGGGAGAAGAGGAAATGAAGGCTAGTCAAGGAGGTCCTCTTGGAGGAAAAATGCCTTCAATAAGGCTTTGAAGATGGGCACAGTGATCATCTATCGGATATGAAGGGGGTGGACATTCCAGGCCAGAGGCAGGACAAAAGGCAAGTGGTTGGCAGTGCAATAAACAAGATCATGGTACAGTGAGTAGAGGTACAGTACATGGTACAGTAGAGGAGCAAAGTGTACAGGCTGAGTTGTAATAGGAGAGCAGTGAGGTAAGGTAGGAGGGGGCAAGGAGACTGAGTGTTTTAAAGCTGATTATAAGGAGTTTCTATATGATGGGAGATGGATGAGTAACCACTAGAAGTTCTTGAGGAGTGGGGAAATATATACTGAATGTTTTTGTAGAAATATGACCTGGGCAGCAGCATGAAGGAAGGGTTGGAGTGGGGAGAGACAGAAGTCAGGGAGATCAGTAAAGAGGCTGATGCTGTTATCAAGGTGGTATAGGACAACTGCTTAAATTAACATGATAGCAGTATATGGAGAGAAAGGGTAGATTTTAGTGATTTGAAGGTTGAACGAACAGTATTTGGTGACAGATTTGCTTATGTTGATTGAATGAGAGAGTCTTGTCAAGTACTAAGTTCTTAGTTTAGTGCTCTAAGCATAGTAAGAGTCCAATAAATTCCACTGATTGAGGATAATTGCAAGGTTACAGGCTTATGAGGCAGGGACGATGGTGGTGCTTTCTACATTGATAGTGAAGTCAGTGGAAAGAATTGCTAAAGGTTTTTCTCTTGCTATACTGTTGTGTTGTCCACTGAGAACTCTGAATATTACTATAATTCATCCTTTTGTAATTTTTTTATGCTGGTTTCTCAAGATGAGAAAATTCACAAAAAAACTATGCTGTCCCTCTGTTTTCTTTAGTCATCCATTCGTGTGAATGGAAATATTGGAGTACATACAATTAAAAATGGAAAGGTACATGGACTGACTCTTCCCTGTGACTTGTTGGTACACTTCCAGCTGAGCTTCTCCTTCTAGAACTGGGCTAGACATTAAATACTAGAGATGTGAAAGCAGTTTTTATGTTCTGTAGGTGACTATAAAGCATAAGATTCTTACGGTGAGTCTGCTTAACTGCATGAAGCAAAATCCAATAATAATAGCTTAGAATGGGTGAACCAGAAGAGGTTCTGAGGTTCAGCTTGAATGAGCATCCAAAAGTTTGGATGCTTATCCTAAATTGTTTGCTTTGGAAAGCTCTCAGCTGTAGGGTCTCTCCAGAGATCTCTAACATTTACAGAATATTTTGAGGTGAGAAGTACCAGGAGAATAACATTTTCATGGTGTTATCTTTATATGGGACTGAAGCAGGGGGTCCACAGAGATTTGTCATTTCTGTTCATGTTAACTGAAGATCCAGGTTTACTCAAGTTTGAAATGAAAAATTAAAGCTACTTCTCAGGATCCTCTGAGATCTTTTACACCAATTTGATGTCTGTTGAGTTACTAGACCTGGTTTCTCTTTAATGTCCCCACAATCTCACTGTGAAGTCTTCTGACAGACATCCAACCAAATCATTTTTTAATCACATTTGAAATGCTTCCCTGTAGTTAGGGAATAGAAGAAGCAGGCTGGCTGATTGACTTCAAGGTGAAGGAGAGAATCAAACCGTTGCCCCCATACTGTTACCATGGGGCACGTTTGCCAGCATGAAATTTTCAGATTGGACGGTATTTGTACATAATACTAACTCACAAGAAGTATACACTGGGTAGTCTTTCGCTGAGCCACACATGGCTCCACATGGCACTTTGTAATCCAATGTCTTAATCCTTTTCTTTTTATTCAGTGACCTATGAGGCATATTTGCTGGAGGCAGTGGAAAGAGCAGACTTTGAAGGTTCCTGCAAAAGATTCACTTGGTAGAGGAAATGGAGTGTAATACATTTGAGCTGGGTGCAGATAGTTAAGTCAACATTTTCCCAAAAGACAATTGTTCTACATCTTAGTAGAAATTATAAAAGGGGTGACAAATAGATGAGCTTCACTGTAGTTTAATCAGTTGAGAGTCCAAGTATGAAGTTGTCCAAAGATCCATTCATTCATTCAATAGTATTTATTGAGTGCTTACTATGTGCAGAGCACTGTACTAAGCGCTTGGAATGTACAATATGACAACAGAGACAATCCCTGCCCAATAACTGGCTCACGGTCTAAACAGGGGAGACAGACAGCAAAGCAAAACAGAACGAAACAAAACAACATCATCAAGATAAATAGAATCATAGGGATATACACATCATTAACAAAAGTAAATAATATATACATATATGCACAGTGCTGAGGGGAGGGGAAGGGGGAAAAGCAGAGGGCTGGATGGGGTGAAAGGGAGGGGAGGAGGAGCAGAGGGAAAAGGGGGCTCAGTCTGGGAAGGCCTCCTGGAGGAGGTGAGCTCTCAGTAGGGCTTTGAAGAGGGGAAGAGAGTTAGTTTGGCAGATGTGAGGAGTAGGACATTCTACGATAGCAGTAGGACATGGGCCAGGGGTCGACAGCGGGACAGGCAAGAAGGGGGGACCTAGAGGAGATGAGCAGCAGAGGAGTGGAGTGTATGGGGTGGGCAGTAGAAAGAGAGAAGGGAGGTGAGGTAGGAGGGGGCAAGGTGATGGAGAACTTTGAAGCCAAGAGTGAGGAGTTTATGTTTCATGTGAAGGTTGATAGGCAACCACTGGAGGTTTTTGAGGAGGGGAGTGACATGCCCAGAGTGTTTCTATAGGAAGATGCTCCGGGCAGCAGAATAAAGAATAGAGTGGAGTGGGGAAAGACAGGAGGACAGGAGATCAGAGAGGAGGCTAAAGAGAAAAATTAACTGCCTGAGTGAAAAGGACTGAAGTCGAGAAAATAGCCTGATCATAAGCTTGCAAATTATCTGGTTTTATAGGTTTCGATAGATCAATCTGTGGTAATTATTGAGTGCCTCTTGTAAAGTACAGTGTGCTAAGCACTTTGAAGAGTGTCACAGAAGCAAGATGCCTATTCCCTGCCCTCAAGGAATTTACAATCGGTCTCAGAAATATACAGCACCCTGGGTTATTAGAAATCTTTGGTGCATAAATTTTGGAGGGTTGACTTATCCAAAGACCCAGATGTGGCTTTTTCCTCAGGAGACTGTAGTTTGGAACGCCTATAGGTATATCTCCAAATTAAACCTGAAATGGTCCATCTTTTTAGTGTTACAGAAAGAAAATATGAAATTAGTGATATTCATTCATTCTGTCATTCACTTGTATTTACTGAGTGCTTACTGTGTGCAGATCACTGTACTAAGTGCTTGAAAAGTACAATTCAGCAATAAAGAGAGACAATCCCTGCCTACACTGAGCTTACAGTCTTGAATACCATCCAGGATCCAATTCCTAGGTCTCTGTAGGTCCCGCTGTGATCAGCACTAAACCAAGTTCCCGAATAAAAGATCAAAATCCAGATTCAATTAATATCACAAATGAGAAAAGAATACAACAGAAATGACTAAACCCCAGGCTGAGAAAGTACTATTTGAGGCCACTGGGGTTCACAATAACCAAGGCAAAGGGAGAAATCAGCTACTGCTGGTCAGACACCTTGTGTACTGACCTTGTGGCTAGTTACCTGGAAGTTTGGAATGGGGAAAAGCTTGGGATTGGAAATTGGGATTAGTGGTACAGTGCCTGGCACTTAGTAATCACAACAAATACTATAATAATTATTATCTCCCAAATTAAGCTAATTCCCAAATTACTCCAGTTTCTTACCCCAGGCATAGCTTACGCTGAGGTGCATACCTTTCCACATGCTCTTGTCTTCTGGTTGGGTCTCAAAGGAGCATGTAGGAAGACAACTCACTATAGCATTACAAAAACTGAAAAAAAAAACCCCCTTTTCTCTTCCTAGCCCCTCCCTGCAGAGAACTTGGTCCCACCCACAAGGTGTTCAGCAAAGGATTGTCAAGTATTGTTGTGTGTCATCATTGGCCATCCCATTGCCCCAACTCTTTGTTCACTGCCCAGATGGAGTCAGAAGCTATGCCCAGCTAGGATAGCTTGTTGCCTGGCTTTATTTCTGACAGTCTGGCTTGGAGCAACTCTGTATATCGTACGTACCCACCCAAGTGCTTAAATACAGTGCTCTGTACACAATAAGTGCTCAATAAATACCAGTGATTGACTGATTCTTCCAAAATGGAAATGGTACTCGTTGTCCCTATGTCTGCTACTTATATTTTAGGTGCTCATATGTCTTCCCCCTGTGCTGGTCCACGGCAGCTGTGTTTAGATCGATCTTGGAGGGAAATACAAGAGCTCTGAAGGTGGGGTGTTGATGGGATCAGTCAGTCAATTAATGGTATTTCCTGAGTGCTTACTATGTGCAGAGCACTATACTAAGCACTTGAGAGAGTACAACAGAGTTTGCAGACACTTTCCCTGCCCACAACGAGTATAGCATCTAGAAGGGGACACAGATATCTGGCCATAAAAGAAGTACTTTAGGTTTGAGTGGATTTTGGCATACTTTTGCAAAATGGAACATAAACATCAGCACAATGTCTTTTGCATCTCCTGCCTAGACTCTAATCAAGGCCTTTTTGTGTTAATAATAGGATGTCGTTAGCCATTACACAGTGAATAAAAGGATGGACAGACCAGCACCAGCCTGCCTGCTGAGTCGTGAGGAGTAGAATGGCATAGTGGATAGAGCACAGGCCTGGGAGTTAGAAGGTCAAGACTTCTAATTCCACCCCGCCATTTGTTTGCTATGTGACCTTGGGTAAGCCACTTCACTTCTCTGTGCCTCAGTTACCTCGTCTGTAAAATGGGGTTGAAGATTGTGAGGTCTTTGTGGGACAGAGACTGTGTCCAACCTGATTTGCTTGTATCCACCCCATTGCTTGGTACAGTTCCTGGCAAATAGTAAGCACTTAACAAATACCATAATTATTATTATACTTTGCTGTGGTCTGAGGCAGAAGAAATGGGGATTTTTCCTGAGATGGCTCTCAACCAGATGCAGCAACCATGGACACCAGAGATATAGCCCATATTGGCAGGTTACGGTGGGCAGATGTTGCTGACTGCATCTGTAAAATTCCACAGCTACTTACTTCAGGGCCTCCAAGACTCAAAGTCTAGTGACTTCTGCCCTTAAACACCCTCACCTCACATCTGGTCTCAGCATGACATCTGTACAAGTTTGTGTGTGGTCTATATTCAGCTTGGAAAATGCTGTTAGTGCTTCTGACCCAACTATGGCCCATCCCTGCTCTTGAATCAAGATCATAAAGATTTAGTTTGCAACAACAGGGTAGTTCTAAAAGAAAAAAGAGAAAATGGGCTAAAAGTCATTTCTTCTCTTGCGTTACTGGCTAGAGTCCACATTGGGTTGATGCTGAACAAATCATTGCTATGTGTTAACAGTGAAAACAGCTTTGTTCTGGAATATCCCATCTGCTTTTAAAATGAGACCCTCAGATTCTGCTTTCAAATTTGTAAGTTATAATGTCAGTCATTGGATCTGCCCTTATTTGAAAAAAATAAAATTGTAACTCTCAAGTAAAACTTAATATTTTAAACGTCAAGTTCCATGACAATGCCTTAGCCCAAATGTAGAGCAGTAATTACATTTCATTGCCATATTCATTTTTTGGAGGTATTCAAATTATTCTCTGCCTCACTGGTTTTCACATGAATATATATTTGACTTAAAGAAACAGGGCACTCAGTAACATTTTCTTTACACAATGAGAAATATATTTCAATAAAATGCATTTATTAAATGTATTTTAAATACAACTGAATAAATGAATAAATTAGTTTAAACCCAAATGTAACTTACTTCGAAATTAGTGAACACATTTCTTCCCAGTTCTAAGAATGTTGTTTTTTGTTGGGCTTTTTAAATTTTTTTGAAGTTGAATTTTGTCCAGCATTTTATCCTTAAGTCTACTCCAATGCACGGCCGACTGAATTGAGCCTGGGTACAAGGGAGAGGAAAATGCAAATATAAAGTGAGCTAATTAAAAATAGTGTCTTCAGTCCTCTGCATTCTCCAGGGTTTGGCTATAAAACTTATCAGAGTGACCAAATGAGTATAAATGGCTAAGAAAGTAGAGCAGATCTTGTAATAATGGAGAAAAGTCCCCTATGCTCCCCTTAGAGACAAATAAGATTTGGGTTTCCAGGTGAATACCTCCATCTTGGGCAAGTTTACCTAACCCAACATGAAGTAGACCCTAGAAACATGTCTGATGTGTTCCAGCTCAGGCCATTTCTATTGGCCTGAATTAGCTGCTTTACTTTGTCCAAACTCACTGGTTAATTGAACCTTACAT
The DNA here is from genome assembly GCF_004115215.2 of Ornithorhynchus anatinus. Taxonomy (NCBI): domain Eukaryota; kingdom Metazoa; phylum Chordata; class Mammalia; order Monotremata; family Ornithorhynchidae; genus Ornithorhynchus; species Ornithorhynchus anatinus. Next base: position 48,591,866 of record NC_041728.1, on the reverse strand, counting down.
TGCATTTTGTGTTTGGTCATCTTGGCTTCAGAATATTACAGAAAACAGAGATAGTAAGTTCGAAAAGTAGGGTTACAAGGGCTGCATCTTTGCCAAAATGATTCAAAGCATCAGATGCAGGATCATGAATATACTAGAAATATTAGAGAGAAACTGAGTTGTAATGTATAAAACTGTTGAAAATATCCACAGGATGAATAGCTATCATATGACAAGGTCGGTGTGACAGCCTCAGGAGCTGAAAAGGAGAAGGATGAGAGTTAAGAAAAATATGGAGTGATCCCGAGGCTGGAAATAGTTCACAGTCTATCTTGTTCCTAAAAATATCCTTCCACTCTACCATTTCCCCTATCTGTTCTAAGTGCTAGGATAGTTACAAGGTTATCAGGTTGTCCCACTTGGGGCTTACAGTCTTGATCCCCATTTTACAGATGAGATAACTGAGGCATAGAGAAGTTAATTGACTTGCCCAAAGTCACACAGCTGACAACTGGTGGAGTTGGACTTAGAACTCATAACCTCTGACTCCCAAGTCCAGGCTATTTCCGTTAAGCCATGCTGCTTCTCTTTGTGGAGCATGTCTACCAACTCTATTAAATTGTACTCTCCCAGTTCAGTACCCTAAATCTCCAGCCCTGACCTCTCTCCTTTTCTGCAGTCTTGAATTTCCTCCTGCCTTCAGGACTACTTGGTGCCTGGCACATAGTAAGTGTTTAACAAATACCATAATTATTATAATTATTATTATGTCCTGCCAACATCTCAAACTTGGCACAATGAAAACAGAACTCCTCATATTCCCACTCAGACTTTTTCTTCTCCTGACTTTCCACTCACTGTAGACAGTACCCCATCCTTCCTGTCTCATAAGCCCATTACTAAGCATTTAGTACAGTACTCTCTGCATACTGAAAGTGCTCAAAAAATATGATTGAATGAATTTTGGGATAATCCTCTACTTGTCTCTTTCATTGAACCCACATATTCAATCTATGCCCAAATCCTGTCAGTTCAACCTTAACAACCTCACTAAAATCTACCTATTGCTCTCCATCCAAACTCCAGCTCTTAGAAGAGTGCTCAGTACTTACAACAGTGCTTGGCACCTAGTAAGTGCTTAACAAATGCCAACATTATTATTATTAATAATAATCGAAGCACTTAACCTATCCCATCTTGATTAGTGTATCAGTCTTCTTGCTGACCTTCCTGCCTCCTGTATCTCCCACTTCAGTCCATACTTCACCCTGCTGCCTGAATTACTTTTCTAAAAAAACATTCAGTCCATGTTTCCCCACTCCTCAAGAACCTCGTGGTTTCTCATCCTCGACTGCATCAGATAGAAACTCCTTTCCCTTGACTAAATCACATGAACATCTTACCCACTCCAAACTTTTATACTACAACCCAGATCAGACACTTCGCACCTCTGTCAACCTATTCACTCTACCTCAGTGATGTCTATCTTCTTGCTGTTCCCTCACACACATCCTTTCTCTGTCCTGAAACTCCCCCCACCTTCAAATCTGACAGGCATTCACACTCCCCACCTTCGAAGGCTTATTAAAAATGCAGCTCTTCGAAGAGTTCTTTACCAACTGAGTCATCATTTCCTCATCTTCCACTCTCTTCTGTGACTCCCACGCACTAGAATTTGCACCCTTCACTCCCCTCACAGCCCCATTGTACTTATGTTCATATCCATGATATAATTAATTCATATTAATTTCTATCTCCCCCTCTAGATTGTATACTCGTTATGAGCAGGGGACTTGTTTACCAACTCTGTTGTGCTCTCACAAGGATTTGGTATAGTGCTCTGCACACAGTAAGTCCTCAAAATAAAAGGAATAAATCAAAGGTATTTATTGATTGAGCAGTTACTCTGTGCATATCTCTGTTCTAACCTTTTGGGAGAATACAGTACAACAGAATTGGAAGATATGCTGCCTGCCCACAATAAGCTTGCAATTTAGAGCTAACAATAAATAGTTAGTTGATAGATTCCTTAGCAGTATTTTTATAAAGGATCATGTGCAATAGTATGCTTTTTCTTTCCATATCTATTCAGATAATAAATCGTGGTATTTGTTAAGCACTTCATTGTGTGTAAAGAACTGTACTGAATGGTGGGATAGGTACAACACAACCAGATCAGACACTGTCCCCATGAAGTATAGAAACCACTGTCTAATAGGGAAGATATAAAATCTTCCTTTTATAGATGAAGAAACTGATGCACATAGAAGTTATTACATTACTGATTCACCTATTTTATCCTGTTTCCTTGTACAACTTCCTGAACATTTTTGATAGCATTTGTTAAGCATTTAATATGTCTGGCACTTTATCACAAGTGCCTTGATAGATACAAAATAATAGAGGTGGCTACAGTCCCTTTCCCATATGGGGTTTACATTCTAAGTAGGAGGGAGAACAGGTTTTGAATCCCCATTTTAGAGATGATGAACTCGAGGCACAGAGACATTAAGTGGCTTACTCAAGTTCACACAACAGACACATGGTGGAGCAAGGATTAGAACCCAGGTCTCTGACTCCTAGGCCCATGTTCTTTCCACTATATTCTTGTTTTTTGTCTGACACTTGCTATTTCATTCATTCAGTCATATTTATTGAGCACTTACTGTGTACAGAACATTGTACTAAGTGCTTGTTGTAAATAATTGGTGTATTCTCTATCCCCTTATTACATTGTAAACTCTTTACAATGGGCAAGGAACTAGTGTCTTGCTTCTCTTGAACTCTCCCCAGCACATGGCAATGGTGCTTAGCACTCAGAAGGGCACTTTATAAATACCTTTGTTTCATAAATTACAAACTCTTCTTTGGCCATGAAAAATATAACAAAGTACTTAATAATGTTCTTAATAAGTGCTTTCTTGCTTTAGCACAGTTTAATCCTAGTTTGGAAAATACTCATCTAGACCTGCTCCTGAGGAGTAGTGTGGCCTAGTGGAAGGATCCCAGTCCTGGAAAGCAGAGGACTTGGGTTCTAATCCCATCTCTGCTACTTTCCTGCTGTGTGACTTTGGACAAATCACTTAACTTTTCTGTGCCTCAGTTTAAAAAAGGTAATTTGATATCTGTTTTTCCTGCTACTTAGACTGCAAGCCCAATAAGGGAGTGACTGTGTCCAACCTGATTAACTTGTATCTACTCCAGAGTTTACAGAAATTAATATTAATAACTTAACAGTATAATTATTAATAATATTATTAGATCAACAGCTCTTTTGGGGCAGGAAATGTCTACCAACCCTGTTATATTGTACTATCCTAAACACAGTACAGTGTTCTGCACACAGTAAATGTTCGCTAAATACCACTGATTGAAAATGTGACTGGGATTAGCAAGGGAGTTAAAATTGATTGCAACAATGAAATTCCATATCCTGATTATATTTAAAGCCTCAGCTATGGTTTCAGCTCCCAGAGTGGTGCTAAATTGGGATATAAAGTGAGCATTCTAAGTGATTTCTGGTAAACTGTATTCTAGTATCATCTACTTTGCCTATGTACTGTTGCTCCTATGTGCTCATTTTTTCCCAGCAGTTGTTTGGCACACAAAACAGCAAAGATAAGCAGCACTTTTAGACCATGGAGTGCACTGTTATGAACCTGAACAGAGAGAAAAATTCCTGTGAGCTAGAGTGCAACCATATAGGCTTAGTAATACTGGAAAGAAAAGGGAATACCAAAATTGAGGACGTGGAACGGAAAATCCTAACCCATTGTTCTTATATCATCAGCTGGGATGAGGGACTATTTCAGGGCTGTAGCAGTTCAGATCTCTGATTGAACTCTGGGTCATTTTCATTGCACTTCAATCAGTCATAACACTTTCCTTGCAATTATAAACTATTAGGCAGTGACATGGATCTATTCCTTCTTCAACGTTTTCAAAATTGAGGGGAGGATTGCTAGCTGGCTTTCCCCTTTGAAATTTCCAAGAGTACTTTTTTTATGATATTTGTTAAGCACCAACTCTGGCTAGGCATTGTACTAAACACTGGGGTAGATACAGGCTAATCAGGTTGGACCCAGTCCATGTTCCCCATGGGGCTCACAGTTTTAATTCCCATCTTAAAAATGACAGAATTGAGGCACAGATAATTCAGTGATTTGCCTAAGGTTAAACAGCAGACAAGTAACAGGGCTGGGATTAGAATCAGTCCCTTGTGACTTGCAACGTCTCTAAAATCTGCCTTTTCCTACTCATCCAAACAGCTACAACATTAATCCAACCGGTTATCCTATCCCACCTTCATTATTAGCCTCCCTGTTAATCTCCCTGCCTCCTGTTTCTCCCCATTCCAGTCCATACTTCATTCTGCTGCCCAGATCATTTCTCTACAAAAATGTTCAGTCCATGTTTCCCAATTCCTCAAGAACCCCCATCCACCTCCACATCAGTTAGAAACTCTTTGCCATTAGCTTTAAAACATACAATCTCATTGTTCCCTCTTACCTCACCTGACTGCTCTCCTATTATTCCTTCAGTAGTATTTATTGAGCTCTTACTATGTGCAGAGCACTGTACTAAGCGCTTGGAATGTACAATTTGGTAACAGAAACAATTCCTGCCCAATTATGGGCTCACAATACAATCCACCCAGCACACTTCACTCCTCTAATGCCAACCTATTCATTGTTTCTCGATCTTATCTATCTTGCTGCTGACCACTCACACACTACTTGCCCTGGCCTTGTATGCTCTCCCTCATCTTATCGGACAGACAATTACTCTTCCTGTCTTCATATCCTTATTGAAGGCACATCTCCTAAAAGAGGCCTTTCCTGACTAAGCCCTCATTTCCTCTTTTCCCACTCCCTTCTATGTCACCTAGACATGGCTCCCTTTATTCACCCTCTCCACCCCCTAGCCACACAACATTTATGTTTATATCTGTAATTTATATCTGTATATTAATGTCTGTCTTTCCCTCTAGACTGTAAGATTGTAGTAGGGAGGGGATGTGTCTCTTATATTGTTGTGTTGTAGTCTCTCAACTGCTTAATACAGTGTCTTTCACACAGAAAGCACTCAATAAATATGATTGATTGGTAACTTTTGTCCTAGTGACAGGGAATGGGACAAATGAGCAAAGACCCCCTTGATGGGACTTCCCAGCAGCTTTCCATCCATTAATCTGCATCATTAACCTGCATCACACTTTTCATTGTCTCTTCCTTTATCCATTTGAGGATGGCCAAGGATTAGTTGTATGAAACAGATTGTTACCTCTAACTCTAAACAAGATCAGGCACTTAATACAGTGCTCTGAACAGAATAAGTGGTCAATAAATATAATTCATTTATTAATGGACTTAATTAAATTTGAAATGTAAGAATAGAAGTCACTACCTTCAGATCATATAAATGTCAAATATTCCTGTGATAACAGGAATTCCTCCCCTCAGGGATGCATTTGGAGAGTTTCCAATACTCTACTACTCTTGCCTATGGGAGGAAGAGTCAAGTAGAGACATATCCATTCCATTCCTAGCTTGGGCAGTGGCTAGCGAGTAGAAGGCAATCTGCTACAAGTCAAAGCTCTGCTGTGCTGGGCAGCAGTGGCATGGGAGATAGTCAAGGGCTGAGACTCAAGTTTACTACATGGAAGGAGGCAATGGTGAAACACTTCCATATTTTTACCAAGAAGACTGTATGGATACACTATCAGAATGATTGCAGATGGAGGCGGGGAGTTCAAGGAGAGATGCATCCATGGTGTCAATATAGGTTGGAGACGAATCAACAGCTTAAGACAAGACAACAGAAACTCAGTCAGCGTTTTCATTCAATAGACAGGTTAAAACAACAGTCTGTGACATCAAAAACAAACTGGCACATATTCATCATCATCATCATCAATGGTATTTATTAAGCATTTACTGTGTGCAGAGCCCTGTATTAAGCACTTGAGAGAGTATAATACAACAGAGTTAGCAGACACATTCCCTGCCCACAACCAGCTTACAGTCTAGAAGGGGAGGTAGACTTCAATACAAAAAAAAAAATATATTCATAGATAAAGATATGTACATTAAGTACTGTGAGCTGAGAGTGGGATGACTAACAAATGTCCAAAGGTCATAGATATAGAGGTCACAAATCCAAATTCATAGATGATTAATCACAAGATATTTCTGTCAAAAGACCTTCCATAAAGAGTCTAAAGGCATTCACTAGCTACTTTGGTTCTGTTTCTTATCCTATGTAACCAAGTGAGAATTGGGTTGATCACCTAATTTAGTGTGCTTTGTAGTCATTCCCATTGCTCGTATCCACCTCATCATTTAACACTGTGCTTAGCACACAATAATTGTGTTATTCTTTAACCACTTAGTATTAAATCCATATGACATCAGTTTACCTTAGGGTTTTCACTTGTGGTGGATTTCAGTTTCTCCAACATCTGGTACCTTTTCCTGTCTTTCCCCTTCCCTATCCCACGTCTCCTCCTATTCTTCCTCCTCAGTCCACATTCTGCCCCAAACTACATACCATTTTGAATGGACTCAGCTAATGTTTTAATCCATTAACTGGTAAAAATGGCAATTGGAAACTTGATAAATTAGAACATGCATTGAACAACTGAGGGTGCCGATTAAATTCAATTTTCTTAATATATTTGGCCATTATCTATGCAGGAAATTTAGGACATATAGACTATTTGGGGAATTTGTCAATTTGTCACTATATTTAAAGAGTTACTGTAGCCAGACCCATGAGAGAGTGGCCATCTTTGCAGGTGGCCAAGGCACATTTTTAAGAGAGAGTTTTAATGGAAACACTTCTTTTTGGTCTGAATCTAACCAGGGAAACCCTTACCTATGGGGTCAAAATAACATTAGCAGGGAAAACACCAAGCAGATAAATATTTTTGGAGCTACATAGTACCAGACCTGATTCCAAATTACTCTGTGATCATAGCAATTAGCATGCTGTGTTGAACAAAATATTGGATTTCAAGATTTTCTTCCATCCTTAAGTCCTGCCCCCTGCTGGTGTTTGGGGAATTGTTGGAAGCAAGGGCCATAGAGATTGGGTAGACAATGCATTGGGTATAACAATATGAAACAATTTATGGGCCATATTGGAAATATGAAAATATGTTCAAAAATGCATACATGTGTGTGTGTGTTTGAGTTTGTCAGTCCATAATTATAAATTATTTAATGTCATGTCTGCTAACTCTGTTGTATTATCCCAAGTGCTTAGGACAGTGCTCTGTACAATTGTAAGCACTAAATAAATACCATTGATTAATAATAATGTTGGTATTTTTTAAGCGCTTACTCTGTGCAGAGCACTGTTCTAAGCGCTGGGGTAGACACAGGGGAATCAGGTTGTCCCACGTGGGGCTCACAGTCTTAATCCCCATTTTGCAGATGAGGGAACTGAGGCACAGAGAAGTTAAGTGACTCACCCACAGTCACACAGCTGGCAAGTGGCAGAGCCGGGATTTGAACCCATGACCTCAGACTCCAAAGCCCGTGCTCTTTCCACTGAGCCACGCTGCTTCAGTTAATTGATTAATGTTGTGCTGAATGTGCAAACAGTTCATTGTCATCTAAGTGGAGGAGAAGGGCTGAACAGTTGGAGCTCTGCAATGATTGGGGTCCCAAAATACAGAACTCCCTGGCCCTGGGCTTGGATTCTCAAAATGGATGTGCACAATTAGATCCCCTACGGCATCCTCCTGCTTGAAAGGAATTTCTGGGTGGGGTGGGGAATTTAGATCAAAGAAGGGAAAAGCCCAACATCTGAGAAGTGCCTTTGCTGGAGTCATAGTTTTGTTATCCTGGGTCATGAGAACTAAATTCCTCAATAGTCCACAGGGCCATGAACTTTTGTGATAACACTCCCCAGTCCCAGAAAGCATGGCTAAATTTTTTGCCTAGGTTCACTTCCAGTTCAGACTTGGGTTTAGACTAAGGGGTTCAAGACGGGCTCAGCCTAGGCAAGTGGCAGATTGCAGTGGACATGTCTAGATCAGACTGGCCTTTGGATATCTGGCCTTGCTTCTAATATTTTCTGCTGTTTTGTAGCTTCTGATACTTTTTATGGTATTTAATGATAATAATAATAATGGTATTTGCTAAGCACTTACTATGTGCCAAGCACTATTCTAAGCACTGGGGTAGATTCAAAGCAATCAGGTTGTCCCACATGGGGCTCAGAGTCTTTATCTCCATTTTACAGATGAGATAACTGAGGTACAGAGCTGTGTGACTGTGGGCATGTCACTTAACTTCTCTGTGCCTCAGTTACCTCATCTGTAAAATGGGGATAAACTGTGAGCCTCATGTGGGACAACCTGATTACCCTGTATCTACCCCAGCACTTAGAACAGTGCTCTGCACATAGTAAGTGCTTAACAAATACCAACATTATTATTATTAAGTGACTTGCCCTAAGTCACACAGTTGACAAGTGGCAGAACCAGAATTAGAACCCATGACCTCTGACTCCCAAGTCTGTGCTCTTTCCACTAAGCCTCACTGCTTCTACCATGTGCCAGGCACTGAACTGAGTGTTGGAATAGTTACAAGCTAATCAGATTGGACACAATCCATGACCCGCATGGAGCTCACAGTCTTAATCTCCATTTTATAGATGAGATAACTGAAGCACAGAGATATTAAGTGACTTGCCCACCAGACAAACAGCAGAGCTGGGATTAGAATCCAGGTCCTTTTGACTTCTATTCACTAGGCCATGCTTCCTTCTCATACTAGTTTTAATACCAACATAATAAACGTCAGTAAATCTTGTTGGTGACTCGAAAACAATAGTAATAATCTCAGGACTATGAGGATTAAGCACAGAAGACTCCTGATTCAATAGTAATATTACATAGTTCCCTTCATGACAGTACTCATCCAGGATCAAGAATCTAGTCTGAAGTCAGACTATGTTATCAGGAGTAGTCTAATATTTTTCTGATTCTGGCCAGATATGAAATTGATGTAAATAAAATAGTAGTTAAGTAGAAAAGGGGACAGAGTGCTTAATACAATGATCTGTGCACAAGAAGCACTAAATAAATAGTATAGATCTACTGAGAGACAGAGGGGCATTTATCATTCTGCTAGAATCAAATCTGACAAAGTAAATCTCTTATTTGCCCAGGTTTTGAATAGAAAAAAGTCCTACCCTTTTCAATCCAAAACTGCTTGAAACTTTCATGTTGAGAGTTTGCCACCATGAGTTCCACTTTTAAATGCAGTACAGTGATAATTAGACTATGAAAGTGGTTGCTCATGAAATTCATTCCCTGAAGGACGTGGTGCTTTAAAGATTATAACACCTTTTCATAAACACTGTTCAAATTTTAAATTAAATATTTACCCCTGTGCTTTCTTACTTTACAACTAATGAATGCAATTTGATATTCTAAAAATCAATTATGATTTGGTATTAGCAGGTAATTTTTCTGGCCAACTGACATGATCTATTTTACTTGTGAGCAACTATCTGAATAGTTACAGCTTAAATAGCACAAAACCTTCAATCTACTATTAGACCCTCATGCATTTTTCATTGTAGCAAACAATTTTGAACAGTTGTTTATCAATTATGCTGCTGTAATGGTCTCAGGTTACAAGGTACCCTTTGAAAATCATCCAACACCTCTGTATGTCCTCTCACTAGATAACTCATAAGAGAGTATTCTGGTGTTCGAGTAGGGATTGGCCACAACTCAAGTGTCAGGTCATTCTAAGGCCAGCAATTTCACATGACAACAAAGCATCTAAAAGGCAAAGTAGAGGGTGAAAGGAGAGCTCTATTCAGGGAAGAAGCAATGAAGATGAGATTTTGATCATTATTAAAAAAAGAACTGTGATATTTAGGTTGTGTATAATGCTACCATTTTTTACTTCATGTTTTAAAAGGAAATCTAGTTTTTAAGCATAAAGAAAGGGACAGGAATATGAAAGTCAAGGCAGTATTGAACACATGAACAGGTGCATTCATTCAACTGTATTTATGGAGCACTTACGTGTGCTGAGCACTTACTAAGTGCTTGCCCCCAGTGGCCCTTACTGAGGTGGAGAGTGAGACGCAGAAAGGCAACCCAAAGGTAGCAGATCGGATACTTCATAAAAGTGAAAGCAAGCAGAATTTTGCACAACATATTGAGACTTTGTTACAGGACTATTAAACAAGTAGCATCTTTATTCAGAGTCCCCATATCATTAGGAAGAATCACAGATGTTCTCCAAATCTCTTGGGGTTTTTCTAATTGAAGGAGCCTGGGAGATGTTCCTCTGGAGCCTCCTGCAATTCCTTGAATTTCCCTCCTGATTCCAACATAATTGTTCTTCACCTTCATAAGCCCCTGCCAGACCCATCTGGGGCCAAAAGGCATTGCCTAGAGAATTCCTCCAGGGATTCCCTTCTTGCTTCCATAGAGCCCTGCACAGACAGGAAGTCTGCCATTCTGCTAGAGTGCAGACCAAATCCTTATATTGCCACACTAGGGAGTGTGTCTACTTGTTGAATTGTACTCCCCTAAGCACTTAGTATAGTGCTCTGCACATGGTAAACACTCAATAAATATGATTGACTGAATGAAAAGATTAAGCGTGAAGCCAGGGAGGAACCAGAAACAACCCTGGATATTCTGCATAAGTAATAAGTAATCTCTGTTAGGGAAGTTAAGCATAGAAATAGTTGTAACTCTGCCAACACATAACACAGATAATGGTACAAATATGTCATGTTGAAATAGAGGAATAAATAATTAAACATACAGATGAGTTGAAATGGTATACACAGACATAGGTGCTGGCGATGGATGTCATTACCATAAGGGATTAGGGTGGTGATGGGGTAAATAGACTTGGGGTTTGGGGAATTATTTGGGGAAGACTTCTTAGAAGAAGTGGGGATAGGGGAGGGCTTTGAAGGCGAGGAGAAGTGGAGTCTGATGTATTTGAAGGTGCAGTTCCAAGCAGCGAACGTAGTGTAAGTAGGAGATTGCAAGCTGGAGGTGAACTTGGAGGGAACAGAGAGTACAAGTTGGGTTGTACCAGTAGAAGTGAGCTGGTATGAAGATGGGGAAAGTCGTGGAGAATGTTGAAGCCATTTTTAAAGTGTCTGCTCGATATGGACCAAAACAGAGAGCCACCTTACCTGAGGCCTAAAAAAACTTCAAAATGGTAAGGAGAAAGGGCATGTGGGCACTCAGACCTGATAGCAACTGACCAGGCTGGACTTTGGGTCAGCTCAATTCAGTCCAACCGGGCCTCTACAGTCTGATGCTCTATACTGTATTTTTACTGGTGGTCTTCTTGGGTGTTCATGAGATCACCCAACGAATCACAGATGGGTGGTTTCCTTCTGCAAGTAACTGCCTTCTTCAGGCTTTGTTGACTAGTTAAAATGTATAGCTTTAGACATGGATACTTTAATTAAATGGATACCTTATCTGGCATCTCTAACCTGGATTATTCTGGTCATGTGAAAGTACCAGAACAACAGTTGAAAAAATGTGAATATCTGAGAAACAGAACATCCCCTAATTCTGTTCATGACTTCATCTGCCCATTTGTTCAGCAAAGATCCTGGCTTCAGATAAGGTTTAATGTCTGATTTGCCCAGCAACCTTCATTAGTAACTGAGGAATTTCTGATAATAAAGATGTCCATTACTGTTGAATCCCCTGACAAATGATTCTACCTGGAGAAATTGAGTGGCATACTAGGGAACACAGCTTGTGAAACTGACCTCAGAAAGATGAACAGGGTAGTATTTTAGAAATGACCCACAAGAATGTGGTATTAGGCATATAAAAATAAAGCCCCTGGTGTTTCAAGTTCCAGAAAGTCCAGATGCATGGAAAAATTTCTTGTACAGGCCCAGCTTAAATTTCCCATTTACGATTGTGTTTCTTCTACCGTAAAGCCTCTGCCAAGTACAATTCTCAGATATTTGCCCGCACTTAAAGGGGGCAGTTTTATCTTGGCAGCTAAGAGCCTGTTGGAAATGAGTTTGACGTGGAGAGTAAAGATGCATTTCCAACCATCTGGTTCTGGAAAGTATTCACTCCAAAAGGCTTTGAAGGATGCTGGCGTTACTTTTCTTTAGTCATATTGAATGAACCAAGAGAAGAGAGGTAATCCTCTCTCACTTTACAGAGTCTCATCAAACACATACGTCTGTCTGTGCAACTAAAGTTAGAATGCTTTTAGAATGAATGGGAATAGACCCCTCTAGATATTTAGAAATTCTAGAAAATTGAGCCAAAAGAGGTATTGCCTACTGTTACTTTTAGGTAAGAAACTGGCATATCAAATGAAAGGTTTGGTTAGTCCTACAGACAACATTTAATTACTTGTGATTTTATTTTACTATGAGATGAATCAATAAATACCACTGATGGATTGATCGAAGAACTCTATTTTAAGGTCCCTTATATGCCTAATCTGAACTCATCTCGAAGAGTAAAATGTGTTGCATTATGTACACGTGAACAAGTCCCATTAAATTTTCTCTGCTTTTTCCTTGTTTTTTTTTTCTTTTACTATATATCCAGACCTCCCGTACATAAAAGCTTTATCAAAGGACAAGAATTAATAATCTTGAAATTCAGATACCTGAGTTTTCTAGATCCATGCAATCTGGATACCTACACTGCTACCATCCATGACATAGACCATTATTTAGATGTGGAAATACCACACACAAAGTAGAAAATGAGTTGCAGTGAGAATATTTGTGAGACAACAACCTCATCTGTGATCGTTAGGCTTCCTAGAGAAAGCTTGTAATTTCCTATGCCCCTATTTTTCATACATCTTGCCATTACACAATACATCCTGTGCTTACATAAACATCAATTTTTTTTCCCCATTTAGGTCTAATTAAATGTATAATTTGTTTAACTACCCATAACTCTATCATTTTCTTTTGCCCTACTTACTACATGTGTTATATTTCTAAGAAAGTCACTCATCCTCCAAATAATAATGCTAACAATGATAATTGTGGTATTTAAGTGTTTCCTGTGAGCAAAGCACTTTTTTGAGACCTGGGGTAGATGTGAGATAATCAGGTTGGACATAGTCCTTTTCCTTCATGGGGTTCACAGTCTTAAGAAGGAGGGAAATCTTAAGGAGGGATGTAAAATCCCCATTTTACATACGAGCACAGATAAATTAAGTAACTTGTCCAAGGTCACACAGCAGGCAAGTAATAGAGACAGGATTTGAACGCGGCTACTCTAGTATCCCAGTTCACACTCTTTACACTAGATGATGTTGCTTTTATTAGTAATTAGACTGTGAACCCCAAATGGGACAGGGTCTCTGTCCCACCTGGGGCTCAAAGTCTAATTACTAATAAAACAGTGCTTGACACATAGTAAGTGCTTAGCCCATACCACTGTAATAGTATAGGATTACTAATTATGCCAGTTATACTAAATATGTCATTACATTCTCAATTATTGGTTTATTATTTTTAAAATTGCTGTGGAGGATTCAATGTCCTCATTGTTCCCATGGAGTGGGTGCTTTTTATTACCTCCCATCAGTAAATTGCCTTATAAATTCCCAAATGATCACCTCTTTTCCATCAAACAGTCATTCATATTTATTGAGTGCTTACCATGTGCAGAGCACTGTACTAAATGCTTGGGGGAGTACAATACAACAAAATTGGCAGACATGTGCCCTGCCCATAATGAGTTTACATTCTAGAGATGTAAGTTCTGACCAAGAAGATTCTGTCTTCCTTGCCTAAAAACAGCCTTCTGTTGTTATGCCAGGATTTGCTTTCAGTTATCTGGTGAATGTGCCCTTGTGCCCTTGTGAACAAACCAGAACCTTTGGGTCTTGCAGGGTAGAACTGCCCACATTCAAAAGATGGAATTGAAAAAAAAATCCATTACCTGTATCAAGTTTTCTCAGGACTTCTCCTTTCAGATTTTTCTTGAGGTTCCTTTGTAACTACAATCCCTTCTAAGCAGTATTCCTAGTAATTAAATGATAATGGTGATAATATTAATAGTAATAGTAATAATAATGCTATTTACTAAGCACAATGTTTTCTAAATGCTAGGGTAGTTACCAAATAGTGCTTAGAGAAGCAGTGTGTCTTAATGGAAAGATAATGGGAGTCAGAGTGTCTGGGTTTGAATCCTGGCTCTGATAATAATGATGATGACTGTAGTATTTGTACATATGCATACATGTATATATGTATATATTTGTAGTATAGTTAAGTGCTAACTATATGCCAGATACTATTCTAAATGCGGAGGTAGATACAAGATAATTGTGTTGGACACATTCCCTGTCCCACAAAGAGCTTACAGTATTAATCGTTATTTTGCAGATGAGAGAACTGAAGCACTGAGAAATGAAGTGATTTGTCCAAGTTCATACTTGTGCTCTAAAGCACTAAGCTCATGCTCTTTCCACAAAACTATGTAACTTGTCTGCTGTGCGACCTTGGACAAGTCCTATTTCTCTGTAACTCAGTTTCCTCATCTGCAAAATGGGGATTCAATACTTGTTCTCCCTCCTACTTAAATTGTAAGCCCCATGTGGAATCTGATTACCTTGTATCTACCCCAGCACTTAATACAGTGTTTAGCATGTACTAAGCAGTTAACAAATATCAAAATAATAATGACTACAATGACAATAATAATTATTAACATTATTATTATAGTGAGGTCTTGTATTGTCCCCACCTCTCATGGGGCTCACAGTCTGAGGAGGGAGTAGAGCTATTGAATCCCCATTTTGTAGATGAGGAAACTGAGACAAAGAGAAGTTAAATGACTTGTTCACGGTCACATAGCAGCCACCTGGCAGAGCTAGAATTCAAAACCAGTTTTAGTTCCCATTTTCCAATTCCACATCAGTCATTTTAAAAACCACCATTAAAGTTATGTCACTTACTGTCTCAAAAATGCTTATTTTGCCTGAGAGAAAACTGTCACTGTAGGTGGCAAATATTCCGAACTTGTTTACTTTATTGGCAGTATAGATACAGATTTAGTTTAGCAATCTTTGCAAGCAATGCAGTGTATATATAATCAGTTTAGATACAGATGATCTTTAGTTATTGGTTTTGTTTCATTTATCTTCTCAAATAATTTAATGATGCACTATATATTAGACTCAAGGAAATAGTCACGCAAGTGACTGAATTCCCATTTCTTTTCTAAATTATATTTTAAAAACTTTCTGCCCTTAGCTGGTATGAGTGAGATCAATCACTAAGGAAAACATATTGATTCTTAGTAACAATGAAAATGGTTTCCCTCATATTTTGGAAAGTAAGTCCAATCCCTATACACAAATAGTAACTGGAATCAAGGACTGTGTGTATATATATATATATATATACATATATAATATATATCTTATCATATATATATTGATAATGATTGGACCCAATTTGAACCTAATTTAAAATTCATTCTAGTTTGTTTCTAGTGAGTGTTTCCTTTCTGATTATCAGTGCCATAGAATTTAGCTCAGTGGTGGGTGGATGAAAACTTTTGCTTCTCTAAAAGCAGGCAGTTGGAGCCAGGAATCGGGTCCTGTGTCATTTGTGAGTGTGTGATTTATGGGCAGATGGGTTGCTTCTATAGAGTTCCACTGATTTTAATAATGAAAACAAGTCTTATTGAGTTAACTAATGAAATATGACTGTATTTAAGTGCACCTATTCAAAATGCAACCCATATTTTTCCAAGATAAAATCGTTATTCAACACGGAGGGATCATATGCCTTTGAATAAATTTGAGCTAGGGTAGTCCAGGATCATCAATAGTTTTAACTGAGTGCCTGCTATGCACAGAACGCTGTTCTGAGCTAGAGGGATACCACAGTTTCCTCAATTAAAATAGTCAAGTCTTCCCTGATGAAGCCTTCCTTTCCTCTTTTCCCATTCCCTTCTAAGTTACCCTGACTTGATCCCTTTAATTTTCCTCCCTGCCACCCCCACAGCACTTATGTACATATCTATAATTTATTTATTTCTATTAATGTCTGTCTCCCCCCAGACAGTAAGCTCATTGGGCAGTGGATGTGCCTATTTATTGTTATATTGTATTCTCCCAAGCACTTAGTACAATGATCTGCACATAGTGAGAGCTCAATAAATATGATTAAATGAATGAAAGAATGAGAGCTCAAGATGGAGAACGTGAGTGAAGTAATTGATTACAGGGATGGTGGTTTGCATGCTGCTACTCAAACATCTTCATCTCTGCTAGACATGATCTCGCTGCAGAGCAGAGTGCAACAAGCTACAAAGCTGGCACAGATGCAGCACACTGTGAAGTGTATATGTTTCTTTTTTTTATGTATTTTTATATGACACATTTTTGGCCAAAACAACCACAGGATATTATCAATGTTGTGCTGTATCATTATAATCCGTCAGACAGTTGCCTGGGAATGAGCATTTTAATATTTGCGGTATTTGTTAAATGCTTACTCTGTTCCAGGCACTGTAGTAAGCACTCAGGAGGAAACACATAAATCAGGATAGAAACATTAACTGTCCCATATGGGGCTCAGAGTCTTAATCCTTATTTTACCACTGAGTTAACTGAGGCACAAAGAATTTAAATGACTTAACCATGGTCACCCAGAAGACAAGTGGCCTAGGCATAATTAGTACCTAAATCCTTTGACTCCCAAGTCAGTACTCTATCCCCTAGGCCATGCTGCTTCTCAGGGAAGCTATTGTGCTCTACACCACTCATGTTATTCTGCTACTTTTCAGGTTTTCAGGTTTTCTACTGAATGTCCACTTTGTGGAAAGCCTTCTGAGGTTCTTGAGTTAGAAATCTTCACCATTGATGGCAAAGCCCCAGTAGACATTCCCTTATTTCCAGACCTGTGATTCAAATCCAGATATCCTGATGCCCAAAGCCATGCTCTTTCTGCTGTATCAAAAGCAAAGCTGTAGAGGAATATATAATATTAGTGACAGATATCCTCAATATATAAACATAAAGGAACTCCAATTAGTCTTGAATTTCTGACCATGCTTTACCAATTTATAATCCTTTATATGTCTAATTATTCTTATCTCACTGCCTGCCCCTTGCCCACATCCTGCCTCTGACCTGGAATTCCTTCCCCCTTCATTCTTTTTGGTTTTGTTTTGTTTTTATGGTATTGGATAAGCACTTGGTATGTGTCAGACACTGTTCTAAACACTGAGGTAGTTAGAAGTTCATTAGGTAGGGGACAGTTCCTGTCTTACATGGGGCTCACAGTCTAAGTAGGAGTGAGAACAAGTATTGAATCCCCATTTTACACTTGAGGGAACTTAGGCACAGAGTAGTAAATGACTTGCACAAGGTCATGCATTAAACAAATGGCAGAGCTGAAATCCCAGGTATCCTGACTCCCATACCCATGATCTTTCCGCATGCTGTTTCTCTATTTTAAAATAATTTAAAAGTTAAATTCCTAGTGGTTTCAATTAGTTAAAATCAATCATATTTATTGAGCATTTACGTGTGTAAATGCTTATCCTTAAAATGGAGATTGACTCCTAGACTGTGAGCCCTATGTGCAACAGGTACTGTGTCCAACTGATAACCTTTTATTTACCTCAAGCCTTTAGAATGGTCCTTGGCACACAGAAAATCCTTAACGAACACCATGCTTATCATTATTATTGTTATTATCATTACCAAATAGACTTGTTTTATTATTTAACTGTCACAAACCAATAAATGGAGAATGTGAAAGAGCATTTCACCTAACTGAATCCAGGTTTCTGGAGTGAAAATGGACACTGTCAATATCTTTCCTAGAACCATGTGCCAAGCACTGTACTAAGATGTGAGATAACCAGGTTCCATATGGGGTTTGCAGCCTAAATAAGAGAGAGAGAGCAGATATAGAATCACCATTTTGCAGCTGAGTAGCAGTATGGTTTACCGGTTAGAACACAGGCCTGAGAGTCAGAAGGACTTAGGTTCTAACCCCAGTTCCCCAACTTGTCTGCAGTGTGACCTTGGGCAAGTCACTTGACTTCTTTGGGTCTCAGTTACCTCATCTGTAAAAGAGGATAGAAGCTATAAGCCCCATGTGGGACAAGGACTGTGTCCAACCTCATTACCTTATATCTACTCCTGTGCTTACAACAGTGCCTGGAACAAAATAAGTGCTTAATAGAAACCATAAAAGCAATAACAACAAAAAAGCATGAGGGAACTGAGGCACAGAGAAGTTAAATGACTTGCCCTAGGTTACACAGGAGACAGTGGTGGAGTTGGGATTAGAACCCAGGTCTTCTGACTCTCAGGTCCATGTTCTATCCATTAGACAATACTGCTTCTCTTTCTGCATCAAAGCCAGCATAGGGAGAAAGTTTTGTCTCCATCCCTCCAAAAGAACTCTGGAATTTTTAGCTTTTCCAGGTCCTCCCCTTACAGTTGTGAAATATAGTGAGTCATCCCCTTTTTTCCTTGGGAAATGGAATTGCTACTCTCTTTCACTGCAGTTCTCTTGCGAACTTTCAACCAGTTCTCTGATTGGATGATAAATTACCTGGCTCTCACTAAAGATTCATCATTCACTGTGAGGTCTATTAATTATGCCTGTGGCCTAAAAGCAACTCCAGAAGATGACTATGTTAAAAATGATCACTTCTCTATCTAAAATAATTTAAAATGACCAAATATTGTACTAGGAATGCAATATTATATTGAGAAGCAGTGTGACCTAGTGGAAAGAGCCTTGGCCTGGGAGTCAGAGAACCTGAATTCTAATCCCAACTCTACCAGCTGACTGCTGTGTGACCTTGGGGAAGTCACTTAAATTCTCTGTGCCTCAGTTTCGTCATCTGTATAAGAGGATTAAGGCTGTGAGCCCCATGTGGGACATGATCTGTGTCCAACATAATTATCTCTTACCTACCCTATCACTTAGTACTTGCCTGGCACATAGTAAGTGCTTAATTACCATTTTTTAATAAAAAGAGCTGGTGAAAGTATAGGGAAAATAAGTAGGCATATGTCCTACTGGCTGCAAATTGTCAGTAAATTATGGTCAAAGACAATTGCATGGAAGAAATTCTTCTTTGCAAACACTATTGACACTGTCCATAATAGTAGTAAGAAATAAGAAAATCCAAACTAGTTTAGTTCAAGGTCTACAATGACACTAGTTATTATAGGTATCTCTTTACTTCTCCAATCAATCAGTGGCATTTATTAAGTGTTTACTATGCACAGAGTACTGTCCTTGGGAGGGTACAACTGAGTTAAGTTGATAAAATCCCTGACTTTAAAAAGCTGGCAATTTTATGAACCGAATCTATCATATTCATTGAGCACTTATTTTAAGCAGAGCACTGTACTAAACACCTTGGGGAGTACAGCACAACAATATAAAAGAAACATTCCTTGCCCACATTGAGGTTGCAGTATAGAAGGGGAGACTGACGTTAATGTAAATAAACAAATTATGGATATGTTCATATGTGCTGTGGAGCTGGAGGGATGGTAGTGGCAATTAAAGAGAGCAAGTCAGGGTGATGAAGAAGGAAATGGGAAAAGAGGGAAAGAGGGCTTAGTCAGGGAAGGCCTCTTGAAGGAAATATGCCTTCAGTAAGGTTTTGAAGGTGGAGAAAGTAATTACCTGTCAGATTTGAAAAAGGAGAGCATTCCAAGCCAGACGTATGACGTGGGGAGAGGTCAGTGATGAGGTAGACGAGATTGCAGTTCAGTGAGTAGGATGGCATTAGAGGAGCTAAATGTGCAGGCTGGGTTATAGTAAGAGAATAGTGAAGTGATGTAGGAGGGGACAAGATGATTGAGTTCTTTAAAGCCAATGCTAAAGAGGTCTTTCTAGTCACTGTACCACACACTCTTTTTCCAGTAGCCTTTTCAATTTCCTTTAACTTGAGTCTGCAGATAAACACATTGGATAACTGATTTTTTTTCCCTTTACAAGGTAAATAGTGTTACTAAGGAGAAGAAAAGAAAACTTTTGCTTAAACTATATAAAATATTTAATAAATCCTAAAGTCAGTTTATCCCTCAAATTCAGGTCTGTCATTCTGTATTCCACCTTCTTCCCAGAGATATGCAGTGTGGATCCATCTTCCTTTACATTCCCTCAATAGATGTAGTAACTTGGTAACTTTATTGATGTTCATCTCATTTGTTCAATTTTTATATATTTACTTTGATGCTCCAGATAAATCTCATTACTCTGTAGATCAAAGAGGACAATGCATTTCACCAAAGCAGAGCAATATGCCAATTAGCATTTCATGTATTTGTGGGGGGTTTTTTTGCAAATAATATTAGTTTCTCAGTAGGTCTAAAATTATGTAATCAAAGTTGATGGTGGGTGTTCACAAGCACAGCTCTGTAGCAACAAAGATGGTCTCATTTCATAAAATTATTTGTGTACCATGGATGGAAAAAATCTGTTACCTTAGAAGTTTGTATCATTAATAATAATATTACAAATTATCATTAATCCTAGCTATACTTCTCAAAGATGGGAGAATATGTAAGGTGTGAGAATAGTTCAGCTGTTCATGCAGTACTTGCTTTAGCTATTCAGAAGATATCATATTCTGTTCTTCCAGAAGACCAAGTCTGAATCCCAGATTTCTTTCAGAAAAGAAATAAATTTTGCACATAATTTGAGTGTGTCAAAACTGCCAGCTGGGTGCTTCATGAAGTTTAGCAGAGTTCCTACATTTGTGGGCGGTTTCTTTTTTGTGTTAGTTTGTGGGAAGTGTGGGTACACAGAAAGAACAGCTGAGACTCCAACCACAGTTCCTAAAACCTCCTGACACATCACAAGGGGTATCACTCCACCAACGCTCTCAATGAAATTTGTATGAGGAGCTTGGCCAAGTTCTCTTTCGCTGGATGGAAATTTCCATGCTGACCAGGATAAGAATTCTGACAGGTGCTGTTACAAAGTAGCTTACTTGGGCATAAGGTTTTTAATGTGGCTGCAGCATATTTTCCCCATAAGACAGACCAAATCACATTCATACTTTATCAGTAAAATCCATATCTCATTTTGGCATTCCAAGATTTTAAAAAAATGAATCAACGTGTCCCAGTTGCATCAGCTTCTCCTAGGCATAATATAAGCATATCATTTTCAGGATACAAGGCATACCTCATAGAGCCATATTTTTGAGGAACTGAATCTGGCTGTATTGTGAAGTTTGTATTTTCTACTGATTTACATGGAATGAGTTAGATGCCATTCTAGAACCAGTCTCAACATGCCAACTGAGCCCTACAGGTAAATTGAAATTATACTCTCCCACTCTCTTGCTCTTTTCTTTCCTGTCCTTGTTTCTAGCGACTTACATTTTACACGGGAAAGAATCATACTTAATAGATTTTGGTCATAAATGTTTTATCTTCCCCAAAAATTTATTTCAACCCAGTATCAACTCTGCAGATCATTGCTGTAAGATACCTTTTATTCAGCATCTAATCAGCGGGCTGTAAGTTCTTCATGATATCCTGTGCTGGAGGTTGAATGAGTATTCTGAGAATCATTTCTCAAGTGGGTTTTTCTAAAATGGACAATATTGTGTTCTAAATCTTCACCAGAGTGTAGGAGGAAATGGGCTGGTATATGAAGGAATCAATCCCCTGGGGAATCCTGAATGTGCAGGTTGGCCTGGAAGAAAGCCATTTTTGTAGGTGCTGGGATTCATAACCAAACATGAATAAGCATAAGTAATGTCATTTTTGGGTCAGTCCAATGGAGGCCCCAATCCGATAGTCTGTCTTCAACTATGGCACCAGAGGACACTTGGAATAAGTGTGCTCATTACTTTCCTTATATCCTTACTCATGGCCAGAGTTGAATAATGGAATGTCTCTAACTTGTACACTGATTGCTAATACTGGAACTTCCACCACAAAATTGTCCAAACCATATTGACACTTGCTTATATTTTCAGCTGCACAATTTCTTGTGATAACAAATACCATGTATTTATCACTTGCACCACCCTGTGAAATTTTCATTTCATATGTTTTAAAATTACCATTTTCAAGTCTCTCTTGTCCTGTCTGTGGTGGGATTTGAACAGCAATTCTGCTTTTTGCCCATTCTCCTCCCTTCATTATTTTTTATACTTCAATCATAGTTCACCTCAGCCTTATTACTGTGTTTGAGAATAGGATGGGATATGTAAATGAAGGAATAGTTGAAGGAAAAAAAACTAAATATAAATGAAAATGAATAATACCTTTCTTTAATCATTGTCTAGGACCTTTACATAGCATAGAATTGAATAAAGACCCCAACTTCAATCCCTCTCTACAGACTGTTTTAGCCTTACTAGTGGCAAGTCTGTTGAAGTCAGAGAAACATTTGTAAATTACTGTAGCAATCATTTTACTAAATAGAACCAGGGTGGCCTGGGAGAGGGAATGCAGCTTCAAAGTGGCTAATTTACTCCAAGGGAAGGGGCTATGAATGGGGGAACTATATGCCGGAAGTGCTTTGAAAGCTTTTGCTAATGTGAATCCATATTTAAATATTAAATGCAAATAGCATTTTTAGATTAAACCATTGCAAACCTCTTTTCAGAAGAGAAAAAGATGTCCAAACAGTGTATTTTATTTCTTTAACTGCTAATGCAACTGACTGTTTCAAATACTGAATTTCTTCCATCCGTTATCTTTGCGTAATTCACCTGTAGTGAATGTCATGCAGCCAGCCTGTGGTATTTTTGTTTTTTTGTTTGTTTTGTTTTGTTTTCCTGTCTCTTCTGCATTAGCCTGTGAAGGAATGAGTTTGGATCACTCAACTTCATCAACAGCAGTGCCATTTTTTTTCCTCCAAACCAACATCACTTGGTCATTGCCTTCATTTACAAATTTATGGATGTACTCAATGAAGTTGATTGATTTGCAGGACTGATCGTTGATGTAGGGTTGAAAGATTCTCAAGCACAGTGGACAAAATGGCACACTATATTTTTGGTCAACTTTGACCTTGACACAGAAGTTCCTGATTTTCACTCCAATCTTAGTTTTTTGTTTTGTTTTTATGTCACCTTGTTCTGATGTTGCCGACTTGTTCATTCCAAGCGCTTAGTACAGTGCTCTGCACATAGTAAGCGCTCAATAAATACTATTGAATGAATGCTTTCTTTGAGTTTAACTTTCTTCTAGAGTTTGAATATCATGAATGAAATTTTGTGTTTATTTTCAAAATGCTGCTTCTTTATGAAGCACCCTTCATAAAGGAGGACAGTTTGGATGGACAGGACCATAATGACAATGAATCCCTTTTTTATGATTTCATTAATAAGGGAGTGAACTTAGTGTAGATGAGAGTAGCTCTGACTTGGTTTGATTTTTATTTCTTCAGCCATGCTAGGGTATGGATGAGTGCTAAAAGCACTCCGGCTAATACTTAGGGGATTGGATTGTCCCCCCAAAATTATTCTTCTGAAGCACATGCATGAGCTTTATAACCATTACCTTAAAACTTTGCCAATAAATCATGGTTATCAAGTGAGATTGCCCAGAAGAAAGGTCTGCTTAGCGAATTGTCTATTTAGTATTGCCAGTGAATGGCACAAATAGGTTGTACCTTTCATAGTTTCAGATATGTCATGTCATGTGTGAACTCATACTTGTGTCTAGAGCTCCCAGTGAAGGGGGAAGAGAGAATGCTTAACTCACTAAGGTGGTAAATATTTCCATCACAGGTCACTACATCTCCAAAGTGAAAATATCCATCTGCGTTAAGTTTCTTCAAGACTGGGCATATGAACAGCAGTCCCTCAATTATAATCAGTCAGTGGTTTTTATTGAGCACTTACTGTTTAGATAGCACTGTATTGAGTGATTGAGAGTACAATATGACAGAGTAAATAGATACATTCTCTGCCCTCATTCTTGGAAAACACATTAGCCACAAACTGGTAGCCATTTTCTCCCTGCCAAAATGCCACAGGGCAATGCAAGGCATCCTAAAAGCAAACATCTCTTTATAATGGACTGTTTCTTGTTTGCCGAACAAGGTCCCACTTATTAAATCCATCATCCATGAGGATGGTGGTGACCTCATTTCTCATTGATGCTTTAAAGCATCACCCACACTCCCTAGCAGTTGCTTTGTTTGCTAGAATAGCCTCCTTAAACTGCTTCTATGGACACTTAGCTTAGAGGGCAGTTTTGGATCTTTAGACCTAGAAGTCATTCGGGACCCCACTCTGAAAGCAGCTAGCCTTGGGGTTCCAGGACTTGACTGTGAGCCCCTCTGCACATTTCTCAATCAGTAGTACTTATTGAGCACTTACCATGTGCAGAGCACTCTACTAAGCACTTGGGAGAGTCCCTCCACTCACCTCATCATTGACCTGTTGCTGCCACCCCAAACATCCCATAATCAGTATCCCGTCCATTGTGGGCAAACTCCCCTTGATCTTTGAATTATTTCTATAGGTCACCATCAGCACCTGTTCTAGACTAGTCATTTTTCTAACTTGCCATCGCCAAAACTGGGATCAGCCCAGTTGTTTCCGCTTCTCTGTTCCTGTCTCCCAAACGATTAGACTGTAAGCCTGTCAAACGGCAGGGACTGTCTCTATCTGTTGCCGACTTGTTCATCCCAAGTGCTTAGTACAGTGCTCTGAACATAGTAAGCGCTCAATAAATACTATTGAATGAATGAATGAAAAGTTGCTTTCACCTATCCCTTGCATCTCAGACTCACAGATAAATGGGGGAAACTGGCCTGCTCCTTACCTCCACTTCTGCCTGCCTCACCACCTCTACCTGCTCTCATTTCTTTGAGAACAAATGTATCATCATCACCATCATCATCATTGCTATCGATTATATGGCAAATTAGGGTTAGGGTTATTGATGATTTATGGTGTGCAGAGCAATCTTCTAAGTGCTTAGGAGCATACAATGCAATGAAGTTGGTAAATAGGTTCCCTGCCCACAACAAGCATGCAATCTAGAGAGGGAGACAGACATTATTATGAATAAATCATTTTATTTATACATATATAATGTATAGATATGATCATAAGTGCTGTGGGGCTGAGGGTGGGGTGAATATTAAATGCCCGAAGGTCACAGCTCACAGTGCACAGATGATGTAGAAGAGAGAGTGAGCTGGGGAAAAGAGGGCTTAACTGGGAAAAAGCCTCTTGGAGAATTTGTGGCCTTAATAATGCTTGGAAGGTGGAGAAAGTGGTGGTCTGGTATTCATGGAAGGGAAGCAAGTTCCAGGTAAGGGAGACGCTGTGGGAAAGGAGTCGAGGTGAAGTAGATGAGATTGGAGCACATTCATTCATTCATTCAATAGTATTCAGTGAGCGCTTACTATGTGCAGAGTACTGTACTAAGCGCTTGGAATGTACAAATCTCAACAGTCCCTGCCCATTGACGGATTTACAATCTAATCGGGGGAGACAGACAAAAACAACAGCAATAAATAGAATCAAGGGGATGAACATCTCATTAAAACAATAGCAATAAAGAGAATCAAGGTGATGTACATCTCATTAACAAAATAAATGGGGTAATAAAAATATATAAAATTGAGTGGACGAACACAGTGCTGAGGGGAGGGGAAGGAAGAGGGGGAGGAGCAGAGGAAAAGGGGGGGAAAGAGGGCTTAGCTGAAGGGAGGTGAAGGGAGGGGTAGAGGGGAAGCAGAGGGAGCAGAGGGAAAAGGGGAAGCTCAATCTGGGAAGACCTCTTGGAGGAGGTGAGCTCTAAGTAGGGCTTTGAAGAGGGGAAGAGAATTAGTTTGGCGGAGATGAGGAGGGAGGGTATTCCAGGACAGCGGGAGGACATGGGCCAGGGGTTGATGGTGGGATAGGAGTGAACGGGGGACAGTGAGGAGGTGAGTGGCAGAGAAGCGGAGCATGTGGGGTAGGAAGTAGAAAGAGAGAAGGGAGGAGAGGTAGGAGGGGGCAAGGTGATGGAGAGCCTTGAAGCCTAGAGTGAGAAGGTTTTTTTCGTGCGGAGGTTCATAGGCAACCACTGAGGTTTTTAAGAAGGGGAGTGACATGCCCAGAGTGTTTCTGCAGGAAGATGAGCCAGACAGCAGAATGAAGAATAGCCTGGAGCGGCGAGAGACAGGAGGAAGGGAGATCAGAGAAGGCTGACACAATAATCCAGCCGGGATATCATGAGAGCCTGTACCAGTAAGATAGCCGTTTGGGTGGAGAGAAAAGGGCAGATCTTGGGGATATTATAAAAGTGAGACCGGCAGGTTTTGGTGATGGATTGGATGTGTGGGGTGAATGAGGGAGCTGAGGCAAGGATGACACTGAGGTTGCGGGCTTGAGAGACAGGAAGGATAGTCGTACCATCCACAGTGATAGGGAAGTCAGGAAGAGGACAGAGCTTGGGAGGGAAGATAAGGAGCTCAGTTTTGGACCTGTTGAGTTTTAGGTGGCGGGCAGACAACCAGGTCGAGATGTCTTGGAGGCAGGAGGAGATACAAGCCTGAAGGGAGGGGGAGAGGGTGGGGCAGAGATGTAGATCTGTGTGTCAACTGCATAGAGATGATAGTTGAAGCTGTGAGAGCAA
Organism: Ornithorhynchus anatinus; assembly: GCF_004115215.2. Taxonomy (NCBI): domain Eukaryota; kingdom Metazoa; phylum Chordata; class Mammalia; order Monotremata; family Ornithorhynchidae; genus Ornithorhynchus; species Ornithorhynchus anatinus. The sequence goes on along the minus strand of NC_041728.1, from coordinate 48,565,284 downwards.
ATGAGTTCACCAAGGGAGTGAGTGTAGATGGAGAACAGAAGAGGGCCAAGAACTGACCCTTGAGGAACCCCAACAGTTAGAGGATGGGATGGGGAGGAGGAGCCTGCAAAGGAGACCGAGAATGAACGGCCAGAGAGATAAGAGGAGAACCAAGAGAGGACGGGGTCCTTGAAGCCAAGGTGAGATAAGGTGTGGAGGAGAAGGGGATGGTCGACAGTGTCAAAGGCAGCTGAGAGGTCAAGCAGGATTAGGATAGAGTAGGAGCCACTGGATTTGGCAAGAAGAAGGTCATGGGAGGAGCAGGGTGTGCAGGCAGGGGTGTAGTAGGAAATTAGTTGAGGTGAGATTGGGTGAGACAAGATGATTGAGTGCTTCAAAGGAGTTTCTGTTAGATGCGGGGGTAGATGGGTAACCACTGGAAATTCTTGAGAAGTAGGAAGACATGGACTGCATGTTTTTGGAGAAAAACAATTGATGCAACAAAGCCAAGTATGGATTGGAGTGGGGAGAAACAGAAGGCCAGGAGGTCAGCAAGGAGACAGATGCAATAATCAAGTTGGGATAGAATAAGTGCTTGGATTAATGTGGTAAAAATATGAATAGAGAGGAGAGGACAGACTTTACTGATGCTTTCAAGGTTGAACTGACAGGATTTGATTATAGATTGAATATATAGGCTGAATGAGAGAGATGAGTCAAGGACAATGCCAAAGTTACAGGCTTGTGGGATGTGGACGATGGTGATATTTTCTACAATGATGGGGAAGATAAGAAGTTCTGTTTTGGACATATTTAGTATGAGGTGTTGGGGGACCTCTAGAGATGTCCTGAGACAGAATGAAATGTGAGACTGCAGAGAAGGAGAGAAATCAGGGCTGGAGATGGAGATTTGGGAATCGTCCACAAAGAGATGGTAGTTGAAGCCATAGAACCAAATGAGTTCCCCAAGGGAGTGTTCATACATGGAGAATAGGAGGGGACCCAGAATTGAACCTTGAGGGACCCCTTCTATTAGAGGGTGAGGGCAAAGGAGGTCCCTGCATAAGAGCCTGAGAAGGCATGGTGAGAAAGATAGGAGGAAAACCAAGAAAGAAAGGACAGTGTCAGTAAAGGCAAGATTGGATAAAGTGTCAAAAAGAAGGAGGTGGTTACAGTGTTGAATGCAGATGAGAGGTCTAGGAGGACTAGGATAGAGTAGAAGCCATCAGATTTTGTGAGAAGCAAGTCAGTGATTACTTTAGAGAGGGTTGTTTCTGCGGAGTGAAGGGAGTGGAAGCCAGATTGGAGATGATTAAGGAGAGACTCAGAGGAGAGTAAGTGGAGAGAGTGGGCATTAGCAACTCTCTCAAGGAGTTTGGAGAGGAATGGTAGAGGAGAGATTACCAGAGAGAGTTGTAGAGTCTCTCCAATGTTGTGGGAATAACTGGAAGCGGCACAGCTCGCTTTAGCTGTTGTGCTAGAATTGTCCAGTCAAAAGTGGACATGGTGCTCTTCTGAATGTCCTAGGGAACCCAGAGGGTGATGTGATCATTCCCTTTCTCTTCCTCCCTTTCTTGCAGTTGAACTCTGCATGTCAAAATGGTTGGTATTCACTGATGAGGTAAATTATGTCACCCTAGCCTTAAAAGATGAATGCACTTCTAAAAGTACCTAACTACAAGATATTAATAGCATCTGCCTTAATATATTTGATCTGGCCTACACACCATGTTTGGGAGAGGTCTCGCTACATGCTCTCCGGAGGACTGAGTGAACAAACCTAGCCTTGTTCTACTTTCTAGATCTTCTGTGACTCAGGATAAGAGAGCCTGCTTCCACTCAGCCTTGTGCTGCTCCCCAAGCAGATCAGTCCATTGGCCCCTTCCTACTTTAATCAATCAATCAGTGGTATTTATTGAACACTTACTATGTGCAGAGCACTGTACTAAGCCTTTGGGAGAGTACAATACAACAGAATTAGTGGACACTTTGTAATGAGTTTACAGTCTGTTTGGAATGGGACCCATTGTGGAAAGGTTCTTATGAGTTAAATGTTCAGTACAGTGCTCTGAACACAGTAAGCATTCAATAAATATCTCTGATTGATTTTCACTGAACTTTAGGCCTATGGCATCTGGTTAATAAGATCCAATCTGACTTTGTTTAAACCAAAATCAAGATACCTATGAGAGTAAAGCCTACAAACAGTGATTCAGTTTAAACGCTTAAATTTTCAAGTGACCTTTTGTTGTATCTATTTCTAGATGTCCCATTTCAAGTCCAAAATGGAATTGCTATTTGTGTATTAAAGTAGTCTCCGTGGGATTTTGCCGTCTGTTCTAAACCTGAGCATACATTTAGTTATATCGGAGTCTATAACACTGTTTCAGCAGCTAATAGGAATGATGAAAAGAATGTCACGGTCTATTTAATATGCACATATCTCAACATATGGGTGGTCCAGCATCTGAATCTCCTGGTAGTTTCTAAAGGGCCTGTATGATTGTTTAGCTGGAAAATGAATGACTGTCAATGTAGATTGTCACTTCACCCACTCAGAGTAGTGCAAAAGTACATGTGCACAGTACACATCACTCCCACCACACCCCCTGGCTTGTTTTAAAAAAGAAATGAGCTGCCACTTCTGATTCATTTACCAAGTTATTTCCAAGTTTGGAGTCACGAATACAGTTTCTGTTACAAAGTTCCCCTGCCCCCCCCCCCGTTCTCCCCACTTAATCATTCAGTGTTGACCTCATTTCACAATGATCCCTGCTATTTGTGTAGTGGAAAAAAACATGGTTCTGGGGATCAAGATACCTGGGTTCTAACCCTGGCTCTGCAGGCCTGTGAGTAGGGGTAGAGGAAATCCTGAAAAATAGCTGACTGCTATGGATGGTGAAGACTGCAGTGGTTACCAACCTTCGACAGGGGTATAGTGCTCATGCACCACATTAACACTATGCTGTGGTCAGATGAGACATAAACCATAATTCACAATCACAAAGTTCTGTTTCATTTCTTTTTTTTTTTTATGAGCAGGACCCAGTGTGCTACACTTCTTCCTGGACCAGAGATGTGAGTTGACACATGCCTCAGAGTAAACCACTTTCACTGTAATCAATTCCTTCCAACAGCTTATTGAGGCTTGTACCTCCTCCTTCATGGAGAACTGCATCAGTGGTCCTTCAGTTAAACTGTTTAATTTTTGGAAGACTAATCCAAAGTGGCCAAAAGAGTTACTCATTCAGAGACTAAATTATTAATAATACTGTTAATGGTATTGGTATATGTTGTGTTTATTGCCTACCAAAAACTGTGCTAAAAACTGGGGTAGATACAAGATATTCACATTATTATTACTACTAATAATAATGATAACAAAAAATAATTGCAGTATTTCTTAAGCACTTATTATATACCAAGCACTGTACTAAGTGCTGGGGTAGATACAAGTTACTCAGGTTCACAGTTCCTGTCCCACATGGAGCTCACAATCTTAATCCCCATTTTGCGGATGAGGTAACTGAAGCACAGAGAAGTTAAGTGACTTGCCCTAGGTCACACAGCATACATGTGGCAGAGCCGGGATTAGAACCCAGATCTTTTGACTCCCAGGCACATGCTTGTTCCACTAGGCCACACTACTCACTTCCTACTTGATATGAGACTGGCAGTCCAAGTGGGAGAGAGAACAGGTTTTTGGTCCCTATTTTACAGATGAAAAAAACTGAGGCACTGAGAAGTTAAGTGACTTGCTCATGGTCACATAGCAGGCAAGTGGTGGAGATGGAATTAGAATACCGGTCCTGTGCTCTTTCTATTCGGCTAACACTTCCAAAACCAAAAACAATCCCAAATCTATGATCTTCAAATTTATCTCCCAAAATGATGAGTCCAACTATCCCCTTATCTCTTTCTTTTCCTTCCCCAAATTCTCCTATTCTGTCATGGGAAAACTGGCTTGCTGTGAATTTAGGATAACAGAGCTGTTTGAAATAAGCATGGCAATAAGCAGGAGTGACATTTTTTCTCACCCTCTTTCTTCTGTCCCTCCTCAACACAGCTAAGGAAGGATGATCAGAGACCGTTGTCCCCATAAAGACTTGAACTTCCTGTGGCTTCCATTGTTGTACGGTGTTTTGTCATCACTAGCCTAGAAGTGAAGTCTGTCTCCTCATCAATATGCTTCTTTGTTTCACAGATACTTATTCAGAATAATTTGCCACTTTTCCCTTACCCTTCCTATTGAATTGTACTTCCCAAGCGCCTAGTACAGTACTCTGCATATAGTAAGTGCTCAATAAATATGATTGAATGAATTAAATAATATCATTTGTTGTGATAAGAATTATGGAAGTTTGAGTGAACTACATTTCATGAATCTCCCCTCTCTTGGCATTGAACAACTTTCTTATTAGCATACTGTAACTTTCACCTCAGCCCTTGTTAGCTTTTCAGACTTGAGAAGTGTAGTGAATGAGTGATGTGATTTGTTCTGACAGAAATCCTTTGATAAAAGGTCAGTATCAGTCCTGGAAGCAAATGTATGATCTCAATTCATGATTAACAATCAAAATATGTCTATGAACTGAGACATATGTTCTTGAATGCAGAATCTTTCCTACCCGAAACTGATCATTTCAGCAGTTCATTATCTCCTCATCAGGCTTCAAGTTCTAGACAACCAGTTTATGAAAAGGGGACCAACTAGTGCTCAAAGGTGTGAAAGTGATGACTAACTTTAATGAAAGTCTTAAAGCAAAGACTATGTTTTCATACTGGTGTTTCTGCTGGCTGTGTATTTCCCCTGAGATGAATCTCTTAGAAGGCTTCCAAATAGGTGAGAATTTTCTTTCATTTATGGAAAACTTAAATATTTCCATCCTACTCTTAATCTATATATCAAGATAGTAGATGGGTTTGATCAGTCTGTCATTTCAGGGATACATAGAGTTCCCCACTGATTCCAAAACAATCCCTACTGGTTCTATACTTGAAATAAGTGAGTTGCAGGACCAAGTTGCAAGGAAAAAAATCAAGCTTCTTTCCATGTTGCTGTCAGTTTTTGGCCCATGCTTATTTTCAACCCAGTGTACCTGAAATGGGTTGTTATTGCTTTCATCATAATTCTAAATATTTTATGTCCCTTTCCCCAACTAGATTGCAAGGTCCCTGTGGAAAGGGATCTTGACTTCCTCTACTTCCAAGAGCTTAATGCAGTGCCCTGCTCTTAGTAAATGCTATTGATTTATTATACCCGGAATGCTTTGAGACTACCATGTTAGTTTCATGGAGTCAAGTGTAACTTTCTTATATTTGTTTCCTCATTGGCCCAGAAACAGGTTTGATTGCCAGCCTATCCCCAGAGATACTGATGTCCAGCCTGTTGCCCTTCTAACCTTGCCATTGTCATACACTTGTGTTCTGGGGACACCGTTTAAGCTACAAGTCCAACAGCAGGAAGATGGAAAAGATTAAGGGAATGACAAAGCTGAAATGTTCTCAGTCAACTAAGCTGATATGATAATGCTGAGCTTGCTGGAACAAGTTGAGAGGAGACCAAGTATGACAGTAAGTTGAAAAGGTTGTTGCATCTACATGGTTTGCCCCTGGAGTTGAATCAGTGCTGCCATCATCTTACCTTGGGTGGCATCCTGTCTAAATTAGAACTTATTGTTAAGAAAAATACAATAACCTGGTGCAGAGTCAATATAATGGCCTTCCTAATGGACTAGATCCCTCAATTTTGCTGACCTCTCTCTGGGATCCCTTTGTTTATTGAATAACTTCTTTGTGAAAGTGCTTATGGTAATTGAAAGCCTCATTGCAAAGACTTAAGAGTTAAGTGAACTCATAGAACCCAAAAGGTCAAATTAGTATTGTTAGCCAAGGGCCCCATGTGACTCTTCCCTTGTTTCCTGTCTGAGTAGTTCATTCATTCAATCATATTTTTTGAGCACTAACTGTGTGCAGAGTACTGTATCAAGTGCTTGAGAAAGTACAATACACCAATAAAGAGGGACAATCCCTGACCACAACAAGCTCACAGTCTAGGAGGGGGAGAGACAGACATCAGTAAAAATAAGCAGACATCTATATAAATAAATAAAATTACAGATATATACATGAGTTCTGTGGGGTGGAGAGAAGAAGAAAAAGCAAAGGGAGCAAGTCAGGGTCCTGCAGAAGAGAGTGGGAGATGAGGAAGGGTCTTAGTCTGGAAAAGCCTCTTAGAAGAGGTGTGCCTTCATTATAGCTTTGAAGGAAGGGAGAGTAATTTTCTGGTGAATTTGAGGAGGCAGGGCATTCTAGGCCAGCGTAGGATGTGGGCCAGGGGTTGGCAGTGAGACATGAGAGATGGAGGCCCAGTGAGAAGGTTAGGACGAGAAGAGCAAAGTGTGTGGGCTGGGTTGTAGAAGGAGAGAAAAGAGGCGAGGTGGGCAAGGTAATGGAGTGCTTTACTGGGATGCAACTGCAGCTGTTGAGTGACTAGAACTGAGGTCATTACTGGGTCCCCCACAGGTCCTAGTCTCCCAGCAAAGAGTCATTCTCTGATGAAAGACTTAAAGACTAAGAGACCCAGGACACCAGCATCCAGACCCTGGGGGAAAAATACAAGCAGGCTCAAGCTTGAGAGCCCAGCTGATAGAGGCCTCAGCTCTATACTCCATCTCACATTTTACCTCCTGTAGTTCACATTAATGCTGCCCAGAGGGCACTCCTGAGAAGTAGCATGATCTAGAGGATAGAGCCTAAGTCTGGGAGTCAGGAGGACCTGGGTTCTAATTTGGCCTCTATCATTTGCCTGCTGTGTGACCTTGGGCAAGTTACTTAACATCTCTGTGCCTCAGTTATTTCATGTGTAAAAATGGGGATTATTACTATGAGCCCCATGTGGGACAGGGAGTGGATCATTCATTCATTCATTCAACCAGGTATCCAACCTGATTACCTTATATCCACATCAGTACTTAATACAGTGCCTGGCACATAGGCAGCACTGAACAAATACCACAATTATTATTACTACTATTGATGCCTTCCTTCTCTGTCCACACTGCCCACTGTGTAGGATTAGTATATACTGGTACATTTCATACATTTGACATGACCATTCAAATCAATCTTATTACATAAAAATTATCATCTTTGTCACTGAATGTCTGGTTACTAAGGCAAGGATACAAGTCAGCTAACAGGTGGGCAATTCCCCTGTCCTGGGGCTTCTGGTCAATTTCTACTGTTGCCAGAAAGTCTACCTCGCTATTGTCTGAAGGTTCCTACCTCTTAACTCACAGTCCTGTTGTTACCTTGGCGAGGATGTTCCTCTAGAATCACTCCCACCCCACCCCAATCAGGGGTGTTTCAACATTATCCCTTTTCTTCCCTAACAAATATCAACTAAGGACAAATAGAGAAGAAATGAACCCCTCCCCGCCCCCACCCTCCCTCACCCTGCCAAAGTCCCTCAAACACTCTTGGCTTGGTATTTGGTTTATAGTAAGCATTTAACATACCATCATTATTATTATTATTATTATTCTCTGCTTTGGCTTTTTGCCCTAAGTGGAAGGTGCTACTACTGTACTACTGCTGTTGTTTGTTCTTCTGTTGGAGGACCTTCCCCCTGAGACTTGATCAACTTTGGAAGCAGCAGGAGTAGAAGAAGTGGCCCCCAAAATCCCACCATAGAGGGGTGACAGGACAGGATTTAACTCCCCCATCCCCAGCAGAGCCAGAGTTTGGAGGAGCAGAGGCTTATGGGTCAGATTCCTTCTTGTGGATTGGAATGCTGCAGGTGACTGCCATTCAGCATACGCGTTAAGCTATTTGAGCAGCATCAGTTGAGCCCTATTTCTAAGGCAACATGTACTAACAAACAATGAGTAGTATTTATTAAGGGCTAACCGTGTGCAGAGCACTGTACTGTGAACTTAGAAGAGTACAGTCCCATTGAGTAAGAGAAGCAGCGTGGCTCAGTGGAAGGAGCATAGGCTTGGAATTCAGAGGTGGTGGGTTCTAATCCCTGCTCTACCACTTATCAGCTGTGTGACTTTGGACAAATCACTTAACTTCTCTGTGCCTCAGTTACTTCATCTGTAAACTGGAGATTAAAACTGTGAGCCCCACATGGGATGACCTGATTATCTTGTATGTCTCCCCCCAGCGCTTAGAACAGTGCTTGGCACATAGTAATCACTTAACAAATACCATCATTATTATTATTATTACAACAGAATTAGTAGACACATTCCAATCAGTCAATCAGTGGTATATATTGAGTGCTTTCTGTGTGCAGGCCACTGTATTAAGTACTTGGGAGAGTACAGTGGATCATAGCTAGTAGTTACATTCCCTGCCCACAGCGAGTTTGTTTTCTAGAGAGGGAAACAGACATTAATTCAATCATTCAGTTCATTCAATCACATTTACTGAGCGCTTACTATATGCAGAGCACTGTACTAAGTGCTTGGAATGTTCAGTTCAGCATCAGATAAAGACAATCCCTGCCCAACAACGGGCTCACAGTCTAAATGGGGGAGACAGACAACAAAACAAAACAAAACAAATAGGCGTCAATATCATCAAGATAAATAGAATCATAGATATATACACATCATTAACAAAATGAATACAGTGGTAAATAATATATACAAATATGCACAAGTGCTGTGGGGAGGGGAAGGGGGAAGAGCAGAGAGAGGGAGTAGGGGGAGTGGGGAGGGGAAGAGGAATAGAGGGAAAGGGATGGCAGTATGGATGGAGAGGAAAGGGTGGATCTTGGCGATGTAGTGAAGTTGAGACCGGCAGGTTTTGGTGATGGATTGGATTTGTGGGGTGAATGAGAGGCCAAGTCAAGGATGACATCGAGGTTGAGGACCTGTGAGATGGGAAGGATGGTAGTGCCGTCCACAGCGACAGGGAAGTCAGGGAGAGGACAGGGTTTGGGATGGAAGATGAGGAGCTCAGTCCTAAACAATTAAGTAGCTTAATGTGTTTGCCAATTCCTGTTTGCCCTAACCTAAAGTACAAGAGGAGTTCCAACCAACCCAGCTGATACTTCTGGCACTGCATGTCTGGATTGTCCAATTCTATAGTAATATTCTGCTCTTCAGAACCAGCTTCAGTATGTTCAAAGGATAGTAGTAGTAGTAGTAGTAATAATAGCATTTATCAAGCTATTGCATTGTATTAGGTGCTGGAAGAGAACACACAAGTGGGAATTAGACAACATCTCTGTCCCTTATAGGGCTCACAGTCTAAGAGGATGCAAATTAGAATTTATCTTGGCCTGAATTTGTACAACGCCTATCTGTTATTTCCTCCTACCTCTTTTAATATCTGTTTCTGCCACAAGATTGCAAGCTACTTGAGGGGAGGGAGCAAGTCTACTAAATCTAATGAACTCACAAAGTACTTATTACAGGGTTCTGTAATAAATAAAAGTTCAATACATACAATCGGTTGATTGAGCAAATTCTTGAGATGTCTGCTTAATTTTTCACTTCATTTTGTCTATCTAAACATGGCCTCAAAATATGCATTTAAATCTAAAACTGAGTCATGCTTTTCCAGACAAAAGCAAAATTTACTATCCACTTTCCTTCAGCAGTTCAGATATCAAGTTTCCTATATCTAGTTTGCCTTGTTGAATTAAAAACAAAATTCTGAATCATAGTTATCATGTCCTGCTAATGAACCAGTCATTCATTAGCACAACTTCCTTTTTTTATTCAACACTTGTTCAGAGATTATTATCTTGCTCAATTTTATTTTTCAATAGGCATTATTAACAAGCCATATAATTAGATGGGCACTAGTTTATTTTTAATAGGTTCACTTATTATTCCCTCTTTATTGCTGTGTACTTTTCCACTTCAAATAATTCGTCAGTGAGTTACGATGTTTTATAATTATCTTCATATATATTAAGGCACAAGAGACTATTTGGAAAAGAGAAATAGGCTTGGATGGGTACAAATAGAGTGTTCCAATCCAATAAGCTGCTGCTTTTTCGTTATGGGCTTTTTCCTAAGGTTCGGGTAAATCAGGGGTTTTCTACAATGTAGGCTTCCCTTCGCTGGTTGTTGATTCAAGTTCCAGCTAGTTTGGAGGCATTATGATCTAGCAGAAAGAGTGTGGGGCCTAGGGATTCAGGAATGGTGGATTGAAGTTTCGGCTCTTTCAGTACCTGTTGTTTGGCTTAGAGGTAAAGCAAGTCAGTTACACATTGTGCTTTAGTTTGCTCTTATTTAAAATGGAATAATAATCTAGCCTCTCTTACCTCACTGGGATATAATATTGATGAAATGAAAAAAAAATGAGTGCTTTGAGAAAGTCCAATGCAAAAATGAAGTTTTATTGTTATTACCCTTCAAAACCTATTGAAGGCACATCTCCTCCAAGAGGTCTTCCCTGACTAAGCCCTCATTTCCTGTCTTCCCACTCCTTTCTGAGTCATCCTTGCCCTTGGATTTGCTCCCTTTATTCAACCTTCCTTCAGCCCCACATCACATATATATATATATATATATATATATATATATATATATATATCTCCATAATTTATTTATTTATTTTAATGTCCATCTCCCCTCTAGATTGTAAAGTCAGTATGGTCAGGGAAAATATCTACCAACTATGTTATTCTTTGCTTTCTGATATGCTTAGTGCAGTGTTGTGCACTCAGTAAGGACTTAATAAATTTTACTATTATTATTTCATTATTACTGTTATTATTATTGGTCTCCTCCTTCTTGGTAGATTTCTTTGATCCTGCTCTTCAGTCCACCTCTTCCCACAACTTGATTTGCCTCCTCTGGCTCATCCCTCCCACTCACACTACATACCACTATGCAAATAGGGGACTGCAAATCACAAATCAAGAGAAAATGAGTAGCCTTGAGTCTGAGAATGTTGGATGTCAGTCCTGACTCAGGTTCAGGACCAAGTACCTGTGCAAAGGAATTGAGGATAGTTTTAGTAGTTCAAGTAGCACCACTCTCTTCATCCTGCCAATCACATTTCTGTTGGAGCACATGGTGCAGTGAAGGGGTAGGCATCAGGGGGCAGTGTGTTGTGAAGTGTACATATGGCTTTGAAAATATTCATGAAAAATGTATCAATCCACTCATGTTAGTGGACTCTCTCATTCTCCCTGAGCAGGTACCCAGATAGTTAAATAAATGAAGTCAGATGAAGAGGTGTTGGGATTCAGGAAAAGCTGTGGCCAACCAACCTGCTTTAACCTTTTCTTTTCTTCCAGGGATGTACTGAGCTCAAATGAGAGAAATAAATGTTGTTACACTTTGAATAGCCCTGCTTTTCCTTCAAGCTGATGTTAAGTGTGCAGGAAGGACAACTTCAGATCATTACATTTGAGCCAGGTAGTGTTACAACAAAGTCAATCTAGAGACACATCCTCCAGCCCCCTCCCACCCATTCTCATTCCTTTCTAGTTATTACATATGTTTAAGAGGTTGGCACTGTTACAGAAAAAATATAATTACTGTGACTTTATATTCTGGCCAATAGAATAAATTTCTCCACAATTTTCTGATGAGCAGAAGAGGGGGATATTTAGAAAGAAGGTGATATTTGGGCCTAGTTCTTAGGACATGATTAATGGCCCTTTAATGGGTTTCAAAACTTTGGGGATTATTTATATTTCCTTTGACAAAAATATTCCTCCAGATATATTGCTGTTTAGACCAACACTCTTCTGTAACAGCTGCACTGACATATTGGATGTCTCACCTCAATTTTACAAACACCAAATATGTCAAATTCTTCTGGCTCCCCTTCTTCAGAGTGGGGTATTTTGATGTGCTTTTGACACAGCATAGAAAAGGAAAAACACAGCCTTGAGTAGCTGGCGAAACAAATCACAGAGTTCACATTAAGGTAAATTGTATCATATTAACCAAATAGCTTTTATTATTTGATGTGCCATCAATCAGTGGTATTTATTAAGTGTTTGTTATGTGCAGAGGACTGTGCTAAGCAAGAACCTGGCAGACTATAATAAAGTTGGTAGACAGGAACTGAGAATGAGTTGTATTGATCTACAAAGTCTCGCTTGATGCCAGAGTACCAGGAGCCATTTACAAAGTTGCTAATTAAAATTGAGTGAAATACTGAATTGGCTCATTAGTCAAAAATTCATTTTTTTTTCCTTATCACACCTGGTAAAATTGGTTTTAGGTAAGTTTTCCATCAGGAACATTAGAAGAAATGTTATTTAAAAAACATATTGAGGCAGTTTCTAACACCATTCCTTCTCCTCATCAACTCAATTGCCCCCTTCTTTCCATAACCTCCATCTTCAACAACTCACTTTTCAATGGGTTCTTCCCCTCTGCTTTCAAGCATGCTCATATATTCCCTATCCTAAAGAAAAAACAAAACAAAACAAAATACCCTTAACTCTACTGCACCCTTCAGTTATCATCCTATCTTCCTCCTACCATTCCTTTCCAGACTTCTTGAGCATGCTGTTATCACTACTCGCCTTTACTTCCTCTCCTCCAAATCACTCCTTGACCCTCTGCAATCTCAATTCTGCCCCTTCACGCACAGAAGTGTCCCATTTTAAGGTCACCAATGACTTCTTTTTTGACACATCCCAAAAAACACTATTCCATCCTAACTAATCCTCCTCTACCTTTCTGCTGCCTTCAACACTATAAACTACCCTCTCTCTTCTTGGATATCACAGTGACACCTCACACTTACCACATGCAAAACAGAACTCTTCATCTTCCCACTCAAAACCTGTCCTCCCTTTGACCTTCTTATCACTATAGATGGAACTTTTATCCTCCCTGTCTCCCAAACCTGTAATGTTGGCATTATCCTCTACTAATCCCTCTTATTCAACCCACACATTCAATCTATCAGGAAGCCCTGCTGGTTCTACCTTCACAACACCTCTAGAATTGACCCTTTCCTCTCCATCCAGATTGCTACCATGCTGATCCAAACATTTATTGTATCTTGCTTTGACTACTACACCAGCCTCCTTGCTGCCCTCTGTGTCTTCTCTTTCCACTCCAGTCCATGCTTCACTCTTGTGTCCAGATATTTTTCCAAAAAAAAAATTCAGTCAATATCTCACCACATTAAAAAAAACCTCCAATTGTTGCCCATCCACCTCCACATTAAACAGAAACTCTTCATCTTCAGTTTTAAAGCACTCAATTAGCTTTCTCCCTCCTTCCTAACCTCACTGATCTCCTACTACAATCCAAACAGAACACTCAGCTCCTCTAACACCAACCTTCTCTTTCTACCTCCTATCTTCTATCCCTCCACAAATGCCTTGCCCACATTCTTCCTCTGGCCTGGAACTCCCTGCCCCTTCATATCTAACAGTCCACCACCCTCCCCACCTTCAAAACCCTCCTAAAAATATATACCCCACAAGAAGCCTTCCCACACTAACCCATTCATTTCCCCTATCAATCTTGCCCACTGAGTCAGCAGTGGATTTGGCTGGGTATCCATTAAGCATCTTGATACTAATTCATTCATTCATTCATGCAATTGTATTTATTGAGTGCTTACTGTACACAGAGCACTGTACTAAGTGCTCAGAATGTACAATTCGACAATAGATAGATACAATTCGGCAATAGATAGACACAATCCGTTCCCTACAACGGGCTCACAGTCTAAAAGGGAGAGACAGACAACAAAGCAAAACAAGTCAGGCATCAATACCATCAAAATAGATAAAAAGCATCATAGATATATATACATAATAAAATAGAGTAATAAATAATATATACAAATGTACACAAGTGCTGTGGGGAGGGAAAGGGGGGGTAGAGCAGAGGTAGGGAGTAGGGGGAATGGGGAATGGGGAGTGGAGAAGGGAGGGCTCAGTCTGGGAAGGCCTCCTGGAGGAGGTGAGCTCTCATTAGGGCTTTGAAGAGGGGAAGAGAGTTAGTTTGGCGGATGTAAGGAGGGTGGGCATTCCAGGTCAGTGGTATGATGTGGGCCAGTGGTCGACGGTGGGACAGGTGAGAACAAGGCACAATGAGGAGGTTAGCAACAGAGGAGAGGACTGTATGGGATGCACTGTAGAAGGAGAGAAGGGAGGTGAGGTAGAAGGGGGTCAGGTGATGGAGAGCTTTGAAGCCAAAAGTGAGGAGTTTTGCTTCATGCAAAGGTTGATAGGGAACCATTGGTGGTCTTTGAGGATTCTGTTATATTGTACTCTCCCAAGTTTTTAGTACAGTGCTCTGCATATAGTAAGCGTTCAATGAATACAATTGATTGATTTGATACTCACCCCAGCTCCACAACACTTATGTAAAAATTATTTTGCTCTACCACTTCTCCTATCCATAATCTATCATCATGTCTATCTCCCCCTGTAAATTGCAAGCTCCTTGTAGGCAGGGATCATGTCTTTTAATCCTATTGTATCACATCTTCCCAGCTGCTTAGTACAGTGCACTGCACACAGCAAGTTCTCAGTAAACAACATTGATTACACTGGCTTAGGTCTTTTTGTTTGTTATTTCCTCCCAGGTTTTTCAGTGAAAAATCTTAACTCTCTATTGTGGTATGGAAAAGTTTGAATGTGAGGTTTGGGTAAACTTTGAAGTCGTGGGAACCCTAAATCCATTAGTGCACTGGAGTTCATCTTTTTCTGACCAATTCAAACTGAGAGAGAACAAGTGATGCCACCTGCAAGTGATAGCACTAGAATCAATTCCTCCATATAGACTGTCATTCCTTTTTTTTTATGGTATTTGTTAAGCACTGACTATGTGCCCAACACTGTACTAAGCACTGGGATAGATACAATAATCAGGTTGGACCCGTTCCCTCTCACATATAGGGCTCACGGTCTTAATCCCATTTTACAGATGAAGTCACAGAGATACAGAGAAGTGAAGTGACTTGCCCAAGATCACATGGCAGACAAGTGGCAGAGAGAATTAGAACTCAACTACTTTTGACTCCCAAGTGTGTGCTCCATCCAATAGGCCATGCTCCTCTTCCTGCCTGGGGACTCCATTATCACAACCCCGTGTTATGTCAGTACATGTTGATGGGAATTGTTTTTTGTTGTTTTCTGGCCCTCTGTAGGGCCAAGACTGGATTGGTTGGTCTTTTTAGAGGTAGATGATTACAGGTCTCTGGTTCTTTAGGGTATTACCACTGATTCCAGCTGACCCCTGGGGCCAAGGAGGAGAGTTTTGACATTCCAGGGCAAGAGAATTAATGATCTGAAGGGCTTACTATCAATTCAGTCTCCTTAAGGTCCTCATGAAGACAAACCCTATGAAGCCTCCCACAGAATACCTTCCATAAGGCAAAACTTGAGGGTTTGGTATTGTGGAAGGCAAGATATAGGCCAGCCAACAACTCCAGGTGCCAGACTATCATGAGGGCACTTTTGATGACAGCACTATTTTACTGGCTCAGTGCTCAGGGCTCCCTTTGACTCCTACAACTTTATCTGCAATGCGTCTTCCTATCATGCCCACCTTTCCTTCTGCTTTCCTTTCACTTTTGTTGTGTTTCAAAGTCTGCTCTCTTACAGTTGTTCTAATTAAGAGTTAAAAAAAAATAAGGTCCCTCTGCCATTTTTATGCTTAAAATGCCATTTTTTCCTCCCCAATCCAGTGAAAAAGACCCTGTGCTGGCATCCTGAAAGAGCCCCTCAGTTTCAGCTCTGAGAGGAGCAGAAACTTCTAGCTTGATCATTTCTGCAGGGCAGGGTCTGTTGGCTAAAGCTTTTTTTCCAAGTGTGACCCTGTAAAAACCAAATTGTATACAATATTTCAAGAGCATAGGATAAAAGGGTTCAGTGAATTTAGGTTGAAAATGTGACACCTATTGGTAATTTTAATCTGTTCTTGGCCAGCATTATTATAAATCTCCAGCAGAAGCTTAATGTTATTCTCAAAGCAGTGGAAGCAAATAGGCTGATCAAAAGTCAAAAGTTTTGTAAATGGTTTCGTCAAGAAAGACCAGAAGCATTAATGAATCTCTCTTTGGTATTTAAGTTCTAACTAAGCCTCCTGCTTATTCACGAATGTTGATTTTTTTGTAAAATATTTTTATTAAGGTATATTTCAACAAAGTTAACATAAGCCTCTTACTAAGCTTCCTAGAGCAAGGTGAGCAATGATCACAAGTAATTATTGGATTTTAAGGATCACAAATTATTAATAGGTTAATTTGAAACTGACTCCCAAGCTTGACTTAATGTAGGTAATCAATGTCTTATATGTCCAGAGTCACTTATGTCATGCTGAAAACTAACTCCCCCCAATCAGGAATTACATAATTAGGGTATCAGATATTTCCCTGGGGATATTCACTGAATTTTCATCTCAGTGTACAATTAGCATTGGCCCAGCAAATGAAGAGTCTTCAAGGATAGATGGAGGGCTCCATTTCCAAGCAGGCAAATTTATGTGGCTGAAATGAATTCTTTTCAGTGTTTTCTTGAATGGAAAATGAACCGCTTGCATTTTATTCTTGATTTCTTTGGGCAAAGATTGATTCCCACTCTCCATCAATACTGTCAATACTGACATCATTAAGTGCTTTAGAAATGGTTTATATGGAGCACCTTAATTCCCTTGGTAATAAGGAAATCTCTGACTAATCTCTCATCGTCCCATCCTACTTAATCCTCTTACTGTGTTACCTGTGCACTTAAATCTAGAATTAAGCACATAGGTACCCAGCCCCACCATCTACCCCAGAGTATTTATGTACATATGCTTATACTCAGATGTTTCTCTCACTTGTAAATTCATTTTAATGTCCCCTTCCACAACTAGCCCTGACTATGAACTCCTTGTGAGAAGGAATCATGCCCACTCTATTGTACTTTCCGAAGCACTTAATATAGTGTTCTGCACTACGTAAGCACTCAATATATACCGTGGATTAAATAATTAGGGCTACTTGTAGCTCTTCTGTTGTCTAGAGCTCCTCCTTGACATATTCCACCATTCTCATTGGGTGTTTTTTGCTTAATTTGTTTTGCTGGATTTAATCTGCCCTACGTAGCTTCTGTTTACACACATTTTTCTCAAACAATTGCAGTGAACTCACTTCTTTTTTAACTTCTCAACATTTCAAGTGAAACACGGAACCCCAAACACAACTCTGAAATATTGCTCTCATTACCGTCACCATGGGCAGAGTACTTAGCTAACTGAATTAGGCACTGGATAGGTAACAGTGAAACATGTCAGTGCATTGTAGAAAATGTGAACACTTCTTACAATCTAAGGGGCAAAAATCATGAACACTGAAAACTTTTTTATTAATTTCTTTTTTATGGTATTTGTTAAACATTTACTATGTGCCAGGCCCTTACTAAGTACTAGGGTAGATATAAGCTAATAAGGTTTGACACAGTCCTTGTCCCTCATAGAGCTCATAGTCTTAATCCCCATTTTACAGACGAGGAAACCGAGGCACAGAAAAGTTAAGTGATTTCCCAAGGTCACGCAGCAGGAAAGTGGCAGAGTCAGGATTAGAATTCAGGTCCTTTGGCTCCCAGGCCAGTGCCTTATCCATTAGGCCACACTGTTTTGCTTGTCCATCTCACTGTTGCTGTGCAGTTAGAACTGCAGCTGTTAGCTGACCAGATTAATTCTCCTCCTCATTCAGGGCTAGTCTACTTTTGGGGGTGGTCGCTGACTATGCTTCTTTTTCCTAACTTCAAACAATCACAATCTTGGCTTTAATGCTTTTGATGCTATATTAAAATTGCCTCTTTATCAACAGGCAGTCATTGTTTAAATTTCATTTTATAGAACTTGGAGAAAATGGTATTAATTGAAGATAGTCTACTTATTACCTTAGAACAGGTAAATAGTCCAACAGAGAGGCAGCATGGCCCAATGAAAAGAGCATGGTCAGGGAGTCAAATAACCTGGGTTCTAATCCCAGCTTTGCCAGTTGCCTGCTGTGTGACCTTGGACAAGTCACTTAACATTTCTCTTCCTCACCTTCCTCAACTGTAAAATGGGTATTAAACATCTATTTTCCCTTCTACTTTGGCTGTGAGCTCCATGTGGGATGGAGCCTGTGTCCAAGCTGATCAACATGTATTTCCCCTAGCACTTGAAAAAGTATTCCAAAAAAAGAGAGTGCTTAACAAATACCATTAGAAATAGAAATAAACAAAAGCAATAAGAAAAGGCATAAATTTTTGTCACAAGATAATTCTGATAAGGAATTTTCTTGAATAAGATATGCTGGTAAAATAGATTTGTTCTACCCCAAACCATAGACTGCATTGATTTTTGCAGGCACCCTACACCCCAAGTTCCTAGGCTGCATTATTAAAGTCTCTGAGTTATTTGGCACTGCCTTTTGGTTCCCTGCCTATACTTGCAGCTGAAAACAGGACCTTCTGTCCCACAGGAATGTACAACTCTTTTAATGATGTATGTGTTAAGCACTTTTCTAAGTGCTGGGGTAGATACAAGTTAATCAGATTGGATAAAGTCCCTATCCTACATGGGGCTCACAGTCTAAGTAGGAGGAAGAACAGATATTGGAGTCCTGTTTTCCAGCTGAGGAAATTGAGGCACAGAGAAGTTAAATGATTTTCCCAAGGTCACAAAGCAAGCAATTGGCAGAGCCAGGATTAAAATCCAGGTCCTCTGTCTCCCACGCCCACACTCTTTTGACTAGTCCTTGTCCTTTAGATCCTATTGGAGAAATGTCAATTCCATTTAAGATGGGTATTTCACTCATTCTCCTTCTCACAAGAGTGGAGCATTTTGTGAGTGGGAGATAAGGTGTAGGAAATGATTTCTTCCCCTGCAATTCTGTTCTCAGTGTTGGGCATGTTTTACCAGTTTAGGGTGGCGGGGGAGTTGGAAAAAAGGTCAAATTCATAAATCTGCTGCAATTTGCTTGGAAACTATTTTAGTAAAATTTGCCAAATGTTCCCTCGTCTCTGAACTTTTTAATGTTTGTTTCTTTTAACAGAAAAACCTATTAAGTTTTTTTTTTCAGCTTTGAACTCTGAAGGATTATTCATGATATTAGTACAGCAATTTCATATTTTGCTGCAAGATTTACACAGTGGGGTATGTGTACTGAGATTGTAAGGGATCCTCTCCCCTATTCTTGTGAATTCCCTTGAAACAGAGGGGTTAGGAATCTGCTTTACCCAACCTAAAATTCTTCCTTTCACCATGGTTTATGCTGTTCCTTTCCAATCAATGTAACCATATCTTGGCTATTGTATGTATCCTCTCTGACTCACACAGCCCTTCTAATGGGGAAAATTGATCCATCTACATTCTTCCTTTAACTTTTCAGAATTAGAAAGTAATGATTTATAATTAGCATTATGCAGAGATTATAGGTTGATAATAAATGCTTTAATTTGCACATTTCACACATTTTCCATATCAGCCTAATTTTTAAAATTATGATTTTTGTGTCCACTCAGGAATATATCAAAACTGCTTTCTCCTTTAACAGTCATACCTGAAGTTTTAACACTGATGAACAGCCATGCACTGTAAATCCTGTGTGCATAAATCAATTCATAACAAAGAATGAGTACGTTGCTTTGGCACTTGAGGAAAAATAATAATTTTTAAAAAACTTGTCCCAACAAAGTTGAATGTCCAAGTTTCCATGGGCAGTGGAACTTATTAATCTGACAAAGCTTTAGTTAAAGTATTTCACAACTGATTAGATAGTCTATTGCTCTTTAATGAAAATATAGTACTCTCTGAATCTACATTTTTATGGTGTCTTGTATTTCAGATTAATTGGACTTTAATAGCAAGAGGTAATTCAACTGCAAGGGTACAGTAGAGAATATGTGTTTTGGGGTAAGATGGAGAGTAGAGTTTATACTTATGTACTCATTTTTTTCTCTATGAAGGTCTCCTGAAAGCAAGTCTTTTCTACCCTTTTCTCAAAAACTTTCCTGATGCCATTAGCATCTGCTTACCAGGCTCATAAATAACAGGCATCTGCAGAGTTGAGAAATACAGATACATTTCCAAGCTTTATGTCTCTTCTCCTTGTATTTGATCTTCCTAATGGGAGTCTTCTGATACGATCCAATTAATCTTAAATGAGACACCAGGCATGTTGACTATTTGGTTTTAATTTACTAGGGTATAACAAGCTGAATTTTCTATTCCTCATCACCTATAAATTATTTGGTGGCTATAATCCCTTAAAATGCAACAGGGAACATTATAGTTGTATTCTGAACTCACTGTGGGCACAGAACATGTCTACTAACTCTATTGTATTTTACTCTCCCAAGTATTTAGTACAGTGCTCTGCTCACAGTAAGAACTTAAAAATGCCATTGATAATGAAAGGAAGGCTGCAGAGGAGATCCAAGATGTACAAGGGTCATACCTTAGCACTTGTCCCACCCACTATAAGAAGATGCTTAAAGTGGCACTATCCAGTGCTCAGTACTATTGATTGATTCGTTCAATAGTAAGGAATCTGGAGCAAAGGTAAAAAATGAAGCTTAAATAGGAATTTTTAAAATTGCATTTAGATTTTCTATCTTTTGAGCTAAGTCTTTTTTTTCATTGCTATAAGGGTTGTCACTCAAGCTGTTTCCTTGGAGATGGTCTGTGGGGGATGGTATTTTCTATAGCTCAAATACTGCAGATATTCCACTGAACTCATTCCTTGGGGTTTCATTGCCTCCCTTGCCTGTCTGGCATGTTAGACTTAACAGTGCCATCTGTAACTGTGTTTTTCTTCATCTGTAATTACACTAAAGGTATTACCATTCTGGTATCCCACAAAGAGTTCCATAATTACTCTTCTTGAAGGCAGAGAACACATGCAACTCACTGTGGGCAGGGAGTGTGCCTGTTTATTTTTATATTGTACTCTTCCAAGTGCTTAGTATAGTGCTATGCATACGGTACACTCAGTAAATACTACTGAATGAATGAATGCACTTACTCTGTTGTACTTTACCAAATGCCTAGTACAGTGCTAGGCACAAAGGACTCAATAAGTACCATTGATTAGGCCTCCAATCTTAAGAGATGTCAGGTCCAGATTCAAGTCAGTACACAATAAATGCCTTTCGTTGATTTTTTTTTCCTCCTCAGGCCCAGAAAAGCCATCCTAGCAAAGCCCAGTCACAAATTTCCTTTGTGCAATGCGTACAGTATACAATTGTACATTGTGTACAGTGATGAAGAATTGTAACCCATTCAACCTTCCTCAAGCTGCCATTAAAAGTGAATGGACTAGACTGTAGTCTAGACTGTAAGGTCATTGTGGACAGGGAAGGTGCCTACCAACTCTGCTGTATGGAACTCAGTAAATACTTTATTGATTGATGGACTGGTTAGCTCAAGAAGGGAAGGCTCCAAAGGAATAACTATGGCTGTCACTACCCAAGTTGAGTTTCAAACATACGGTTGATGAATAACTGAAAAATCAAGAGTGTATCTAAACATCATTTGATATCATTTAGGAACAAACTCATTTCAAACAATCCACACCATTGAGTTGGATGGTCCCTAATCCAGGAATTGGAAAAACTCTTCACTCTAACTAGAGGTTTATAAACCAATGCAAGATGAGTCAAATAATAAAATAAAAAAGAATGTGGAAGCAAATGTTGCCTGATGTGTCAGGGCTCTTCATCAACCAAATCTGTTTCCCCATCTACTCTCATGATAGGCTCTCTCTCCCATTTCAATTTCTCCTTCCATAAATTTATAGTTGTCCCTCCATGTCAACCATGTTTCTCTAGATAATGAGTTCGGGAACCATGTTCAATGCCCTGCACACAGTAAGCTCTGAGATAAGCATTATTATTATTGCTGCTGCTGATGATGAATGTAAGCAGAAAGGAGCTATGTGACCAGTGCAATGTTTAAATAGTATTTTGCATTATAAGCTAACTGGAACACAAAACCTCAAGTCTAATTTCACAATTTTCCAAGGGCCATTGTAGCTCTGTCTACAGTTGCCCCATCCAGCACAAAATCAATGAATAATACACAAAGTGGCAAGGTCATCTATAATCCTAAGACCTGCACTCAAGATTTAAAATCATGTGATTCTTTAGGCCCTTATCATTTTTATCACAGCTATTGGGAATAAGGATGGATTGGAATAAAGCTAGAATTGAGCAGGAAGGGTGACAGCTACAAAATAATCACCTCCATGAAATACTGGCCTAAATGGATGAAGATACAGATCTGTGACAAGCAAAAGTTGTAAAATTAAATGTGGTAATTCCTGTACTAAGGGAGAACAGAATGGGGAGCTGAAGGCAGCAGCCATAAAAACAGGGCATAAGAAATGGTTCCATGTCAGTGTGTTTCCATGTTGGCAAATCTACAAGGGAAGAACCCTGCCCCAACATGCTCTTCCTAGATATGTTTCTGGGGGATTTTCGGCCCCTCTCCTTCTACACCACAAACGCCTTCCCCAGTTCTCCCTTAGTCCCCTGTGCTTTGCCTTCTCATTTTCCCCCCCCAACCCCTGCAGTGTGGCCTAGCAGAAAAAGCACAGTCCTGGGAGTCAGAGGACCTGGGTTCTAATCCCTGCTCTTTAATTTGTCTGCTGTGTGACCTTGGGCAAATCACTGAACTTTTCTGTGCCTCAATTTCCTCAACTGTAAAATGGGGAATAAATATGTTTTCCTTCCTGAGCCCCATGTGGGACAGAGACTGTATCTGACCTGATTAACTTGAATCTACCCCAGAACTTAGAACAGTACTTGACACACAGTAAACACTTAACAATACCATTATTATTATTATTACAATTCATATATTTTTCAACAGGTACTGCTGCTTAAATCAACCAGTATTGGCTGTTGCTGGCCCCCTGTGTAACTTGTAGTGCCTGCCTTGGGGTATTGTAAATTTTGGGGACCAGGCCCAGGTTGGGGTGAGCTGTGGGGTGGCTGCCACGGTGATGATAGCTTAATAGATCCCCTGGGGGTGGGGGAGGAGAAGGAGGCTCTAGGATGGTTGCCACCACCAACAGCAGCAGCAATAGCTGTTGAAACATAAGAGTTCATTCATTCAATCAAATTTATTTATTGAACACTTACTATGTGCAGAGCACTGTACTAAGAGCTTGGGAAAGTAGAGTACAGTATAATAATAGACACATTCCCTGCCCACAGTGAGCTTACAGTCTAGAGGACTGTAAGAGGACTTAGAGTTGAATAGTTTAAGCCATGGGGAAAAAGGAGGAGCTCTGGGGGAGCTAACAAGATAGGTAAAGGGGGTAGATTTGGTGTGCAGGGAAGGGGAGCGACAGGAAAGCTGTGGGGAGTAGGGGCAGTGATGTGAGAGTGGAGGAAGTTCAGAGGTGATGTGCAGTGAGAGGGGCTGGATTTGTGTACTCGATAGGAAAGAAGTTGGGTCCTTTGTATTTCACCCAACAGAACAGCCCAAGTTGCTGGCTGATAAGGAACTTGAGAAACATGCTTCTGTAAATCAAACAGAGCAAGCTGATGGTATAGACAGTCATTGATATTGCATTACGAATGCCTTTTATCATGCTTTCTGTGTGCAGAGCACTGTACTCAGAGCTAGAGGAAGTAAAATACAGCCGAGTCAGTAGTCACAATTCCTGCTTCCAAGGAACTTAGAGTTTACATGGGGAGAAATACATTAATATAGATTACTACTACTGCTATCATTTAATGGGGCTGTTCTTTTAAATAATGAATTCTCCTTTCCACTCTGCCATGAGAACTTCAGGTTATTATTATTTTTTATTATTACCTTGGGCTCTGTCTGCTATCAAGGATCTTTATCTGAGATTTTTTTTTTGCCCACAATCTTGTGGACAGTGGAAAGAAGTGGGGACTGCCATGAGCAAGTCCTTAGGCTTGCCAACCTCTCTCTTAGGAAGATTGGAAACATTACTCCTGAGCCTCTGATTGAGACCGAAAGCAACTCTCTGTTAATAAGCCTACAGAAGGTTTGGGATTTACCTTCTTCATGGAACATCAACTTTGAGAGTGAGTCCACTAAAGATCAATCAGATCAGGGTAGATGAGGGGAGTCCTTGTCCATGCTAGCTCTGTATTTCTGAAAAAATGGAGCTAGAAGAAGGTGGATGGAAAATTAAAGATATAATGTTTTGCTCTTCCTCCAAGTTAGTGCTGATGGGGTCTACATTATTTCAGAAGGGTGTCAATTGGTCACAAATAAAATGGAGCCTTGGGGCAAAAAGGACTGTTTCTATCACATTGTCCTCACTGAGACCTGATGATAATTGAAAGGTTAAATGTTAAAAGATTATATTTCAAAGATGCACCTTGTGAAATTTCAAACCTAGAGAGGAAGGAACAGATTAACAACCATTTGTAATATTGATTTGGAATCAAGGCCTTGGAGTTCTTGGACACTGATCTAAAACAAGTATTCTGAACATAGTTCATCATTACCTGACCTCACCTACCTTATTCTAGCAATTTGGCTTGGAATGAATTAAGTTAATGGCCGATTTGGCTCCAGAGATCCTGGAACTTTCATCACCATTCTTGATCTGCAGGACTTCATTAGCTGGCTAATTGCAATATTTCATTTAAAAGGACCAAATAATACACATTGTAATTTGTAATTGTTTACCCACCCTGAAGTAGGTGGCTGTTAAGGAGATGGAGTGGAGAAAATTAATTCCAAATAGAACAACAGTGATTTTGGGTGCTTAGTTTCAGCTTGGCTTACATAAGAGTGAGATTTGGTTACCTAGTTTCTCTGGATCTCTGTTCATATTTAATAGCCTTTGCATTAACATCAGAATCAGCGAGAAGCAGCATGGTTTAGGGGAAAGAACATGGGCTTGGAAGTCAGAGGTCTTGGGTTCTAATGCTGGCTCCGCCGCTTCTCAGGTGTGTGACCTTGGGCAAGTCACTTACCTTATCTGTGCCTCAGTTATGTCATCTGTAAAATAGACTGTGAGCCCCATGTGGGACAACCTGATTATCTTGTATCTATCCCAGTGCTTAGAACAGTGTTGTGCACATAGTAAGCGCTTAACATATACCATCATTATTATTATTATTGTTGTTATTATCAGCACCAGACCCAGCATATTGCACAGGATTTTAGGTAAAGAAAGGAAGCACATATCTTGGGGTATAAGCAAATGCAGCCAACCTATTTGGAGTAGACAGCTATCTAGTGATTCGTAATATGTTTGAAGACTTCTGTGCAGAGCATCTAAAAGTGGAATTGTACCCATAATGGATAGCATGCTCGATATACTGTGACACTTAATCCACATCCAGGTAAGCAAATTGTTTTCTAAATTAATTTAACTTCAATAAAATGTAGTTGACTGACAGTCCTAGAAACTGAATTCCTCAGCTAATCCACAGAAAAAGTCCAGCACAAGTATTTTTGTATTATTATTAAACCTAACTCTTCCATCAGATTTTCAAATAATGACAATTTTTTTAATCAATGCCATTTATTATGCCCTTATTGTTTGCAGAGCACTGGACTAAGTCCTTGGGCTTGTGCCCCTAATCTTGATTACTGTCAAATAAATAATAATGAATTAATAAATAAAAATACATTAATGAATATGTTTGATTTTCAGGAAAATAATATTGTGGAGAAACACCTATTCACAACTTGTATATGGGGGTTGGAACAGGAGCAGGATTATTTGATGCCTGCAAGATTGGTTGGATGAAAATAACTCAGATTAAAGAACTAGTTATAGCAAAACAAGGATCATACTAATGATATCTTGTTGTTTTTCATGATCCTGATGAAAGAACAATAATAGGTGCCTGGATTAAAACTTCTAAATGCAGGTAGGACATTTATAAGACATGTGGTGACTTGCCAAAAGTTGAAGAGATCACCTAGACTTTAAATTCATTGTGGGGAGGGAATATATCTGTTTATTGTTATATTGTACTCTCCCAAACACTTAGTACAGTGCCCTGCACACAGTAAGCACTCAATAAATATGATTGGGTGAATTAATGAATGAACGAAGAGATCCAAATCAATGCAGGTCCTCGCCAAAATTAGGCTTGCTCAGTCAGTGGTATTTATTGATCGCATACTGAGTGAAGAGCACTGAACTAAGCACTTGGGAGAGTATAATACAATAATAAGCAGTCACATTCTCTGCCCACAATGAGCTTACAATCTACAGTGGGAGAGACGGACATCAATACAAATAAATAAAATTATAGATATATACACAAGTGCTGTGGGGTTGGGAGTGGGGAAGAGCAAAAGGGAGTAAGTCAGGGCAACGTAGAAGGAAATGGGAAATGAGGAACAGTGGGGCTTAGTCTGGGAAGACCTCTTAGGAGATGTGCCTTCAGTAAGGCTTTGAAGGAGGGGAAAGTGTAGGATTTGAGGAGGGACGGCATTCCAGGCCAGAGGCAAGTTGTGGGCAAGGGCTCGGGGGAAAGAGAGTCAATATTGAAGCACAGTGAGAAGGTTAGGACTAGAGGAGTGAATTTTGTGGACTGGTTTGTAGAAGAGAAGTGAGGTAGGTAGAAGGGGGCAAGGTGGTGGAATGTTTTAAAGCCAATGGTGAGAGTTTTTGTTTGATGCAGTGGTGAGTGGACAACCACTAGAGTTTTTGAAAAATTGGGTGGCATGTCTAGAGAAGCAGAGTGGATCAGTGGAAAGAGCCCGGGCTTGGGAGTCAGAGGTCATGGGTTTGAATCCTAGCTCTTCCACTTGTCAGCTGTGTGACTGTGGGCAAGTCACTTAACTTCTCTGTGCCTCAATTACCTCATCTGTAAAATGGAGATTAACTGTGAGCCTTATGTGGGACAACCTGATTACCCTGTATGTACCCCAGTGCTTAGAACAGTGCTCTGCACATAGTAAGTGCTTAACAAATACCAATATTAGAGAAGCAGCATGGCTCAGTGGAATGAGCATGGGCTTGGGAGTCAGAGGTCATGGGTTCAAATCCCAGCTCTGCCACTTATCAACTGTGTGACTGTGGGCAAGTCACTTAACTTCTCTGTGCCTCAGTTCCCTCATCTGTAAAATGGTGATTAAGACTGTGAGCCTCACGTGGGGTGCTTTCCTCTCCATCCAAATGGCTATTTTACTGGTACAGGCTCTCATAATAGCCCGGCTGGATTATTGTGTCAGCCTTCTCTCTGATCTCCTTTTCTCCTGTCTCTCCCCACTCCAGTCTATTCTTCAATCCGCTGTCCAGATCATCTTCCTGCAAAAATGCTCTGGGCATGTCACTCCCCTTCTTAAAAACCTCCAGTGGTTGCCTATCAACCTCCACATGAAACATAAACTTCTCACTCTAAGCTTCAAGGCTCTCCATCACCTTGCCCCCTCCTACCTCACCTCCCTTCTCTCTTTCTACTGCCCACCCCACATGCTCCACTCCTCTGCTGCTCACCTCCTCACCATCCCCTGTTCTCACCTATCCCACCGCCAACCCCTTCACTCTGGGCAGCAGAGTGAAGTATGGCCTGGAGTGGGAAGACATAGGAGGCTGGGAGGTCAGCAAGGAGGCTAATGCAGTAATCCAGGCAGGATAGAATAAGTGATTGTATGAAGGTGGTAGCATTTTGGATCAAGAGGAAAGTGCATATTTTAGCAATGTTGTGAAGGTGGGACTGACAAGATGTAGTGATGGATTGAATGGCTGAATGAGAGAGAGGTGTTAGGATAATGCCAGGGTTTTGGGCTGGTGAGGCAAGAAGGGTGGTGATGCTATGTACTGTGATGAGGAAGTCAGGGGGAGGTCAGGGTTTGGGTGGAAAGGTAAGGAGCTCTATTTTGGATTTATGTTTGAGGTGACAGGAGGACATCCAAGAAGAGATGACTTGAAGGCAGGAGGAAATGCAAGACTGGAAAGAAGAAAAGAGATCAGGGCTGGAGATATAGATGTAGGTATCAACCGCATAGAGGTGGCAGTTGGAGCCATGGGAGCAAATGAGTTCTCCAAGTGGGTGGGTGTAGATGGAGAAAAGAAGGGGACCTATAACTGAACCTTGAAGAATGCCCAGAGTTAGAGGATAAGAGGCAGAAGAGGAGCTTGCAAAGGAGGCCAAGAATAAATGGCCAGAGAGATAAGAGGAGAACCAGGAGAGGACAGTCAGTGAAGCCAACGTTGGGTAATGTTTCCAGGAGAAGGGAGTGGTCCACAGTATCAAAGGCAGCTGAGAGGTTGAGGAAGATTTGGATGGATTGGAGGCCAGTGGATTTGGCAAGAAGGAGATCATAGGTGACCTTTGAGAGGGCAGTTTCTGTGGAGTGAAGGGAACCGAAGCCAGATTAGAGGGGATCAAGGAGAGAATTGAAAGAAAGGAATTTGAGACAACTTAATAATAATAATAATGTTGGTATTTGTTAAGCGCTTACTATGTGCCAAGCACTGTTCTAAGCGCTGGGGTAGACATAGGGGAATCAGGTTGTCCCACGTGGGGCTCACAGTCTTAATCCCCATTTTACAGATGAGGGAACTGAGGCACAGAGAAGTTAAGTGACTTGCCCACAGTCACACAGCCGACAAGTGGCAGAGCTGGGATTCGAACTCATGAGCCCTGACTCCAAAGCCCATGCTCTTTCCACTGAGCAACTTGCTCAAGGAGTTTGGAGAGGAATAGTAGGAGGAAGATGGGGCAATAACTGGAGGGAACCATGGGATCAAGGGAGGTTTTTATTAGCATAGGGGAGACATAGACATGTTTGAAAGCAGTGGGGAAGAAGCCAGTGGAGAGCAAATGGTTGAAGGTGACTTATAGGGAGGGAAGAAGGGAGACGGAGAGAGATTTGATAAGGTGTGAAGGAATGGGGTCGGATGCACAGGTGGAGGAGGAGAAGGTGGCTTTTGAGAGGAGGCAAGAGATTTCCTCTAGAGATACTGCGGGGAAGGATGGTAGAGTCAAAGAGCAGGACTGGAAGTGTGAGGGAGTGAGGGGGGAAGGGGGAATTTTAGGATGCTCACATGTGATGGTGTCAATTTTCTTAATAAAGTAGGTGGCCAGATCATTGGGACAAGAGATCGGGAAGGTGTGGGACAGGGGGTCCGAGAAGGGAGTTAAATATCTGGAACACCTGGTGAGGGTGATGAATATGGATGTCAATAAGAGTGGAAAAATGGTTTTTCCAGGCAGAGGAGAGAGCAAAGTTAAGGCATGCAAGGATTAACTTGAAGTGGGCCAAGTTGGCCTTACATCCACCACCACCAAAAAAAGCCAAGCAGGACTTATTTTGCAATGAAAGAGGGTTGGGAAGGGGCTTTGGGAGATAGGGTCAAGTGAATGTGCAATTTTCCCTTTTCCATTTTTCCTGACTTGGCATAGTTCGTGGTGCTATAATTATACGATCTTGCTTTCTTTCAACTCTCATATTCAATCTGTTACGTATCTTATGGATTTTTAAATCAGCATTTCCCCATTCCACTAATTTTCCTCCATCTCAAAAGCCATCTCCTTTGTCCAGATGCTTAAAGTATTATGGCTAATCATACGTTGTAATAGCCTTCTCTCTGATCTCCCTGCTTACAGCCTTTCCCTACTCCTGTCCACACTTTATTTAGTAGTCCAGATAACTTTTATAAAATGCCACTACATGTCTCTCCAGTCCTCAAAAACCTTCACTAGTTATACATTCCTTTCTGCATCAAGCAGAACCTGCTGACCATGGGCTTTCAGGCACTCTAATTGTATTTTCCCTTCTAATTTTCCATTTTCCCACTACATCCCAATTTAAACTCTCATTTCCTTCTAGGCTAACCTATTCATTGTGCCTCATATTAAGCTGTCCTCTTTCTAACACTACCTTACAACCTTTCTCTGGACAGGATATATATACATTTTATGGAATTTATTAAGCACATATTAAGTGCCAAGCTCTAAACTAACCACTGGAGTAGACATAAGATAATCAGGATGGACACTACTTGTCCCATATGGGGTTTACAAGTCTTAATCCCCATTTTACAGACGAGATAACTGAGGCACAGAAAGGTTAAGTGTGCCCAAGGTCACCCAACAGACAAATGGTGAAGCCAGGGTTAAAACCCATGGCCTTTCTAACTTCCAGGCCCATGGTTTTTCCACTAGACCCTGCTACTTCTCAAATAATCTACCATTCAAACATACCACTCCTTATCTTCAAAGCTCTTTGAAATTTGAATTCCTCCAGGAAGGATTTCCCCAATGAATTTTTCTTCTCCCTTGGTTCTATCTTCCCTAATGCTATCTCACCACTTTTACACCACCCTAGAAGTTATTCACGCATAGCCACCAATAGCATTGCTCTACTATTTATGCCCTGTTATTATTATTATCAAATGCCAACTATCAGTTTCCCATTCATGGCAAGACTATGGATATATTTTCTCCAGACAGTCTTATCTTCTGCTATAATCAGTAATCTTGCTATCGGTCTTCCATTATCATTGTTATGGTTTCTAACTATCGAACTTCTGGTCTGTCTCTTCCACATTTTCCCTGGACTTTTCTTTTCATTAGTGTCTTCTCCAGAGAATTAGTCCTGATGATGATGTCTCCAAAATATGCTAATTTAATTTAATCCCGATTCATCTATCTTTCCATTATCATTTTTTGTTTGTTTATATCTGTTAAGCACTTATTAGGGTGACAAACACTGTTCTTAGCACAGAAGTAGATTCAAGTTAATTAGGCTGGACAAAGTCCCTGTCCCACATGGGGCTCACAGTCTAAGCAGGAGGGAGAACAGGAGAACTGAGGCACAGAGAATTGAAGTGACTTGCCCAAGGTCACATAGCAAGCAATTGGCAGAGCCAGAATTAGAACCCAAGTCCCTTAAATCTCAGGTCCACACTCCTTCCACTAGGCCATCCTTCTTCCCTATCATTTTCCTTTTAGATGTCAAATATTGTGTCTCTATCTCCTGTAAGACTGTAAGATTTTTGAGGGCAGAGACTGTGCATTTTGCCTCTGTCCAAAGGATTTAGCACAGGACAGATGCTCAATAAATACTACTGAATGATGACAGTAATGCTGTTACTGGATTAATGAACTGCCAAGCTGAGGCCCGAGAATAAAAGGCTGTGAACTAGGGATTCTAGAAGTGCCCAAACTGTGCTCTAACACAAGTTAAAGACTATCCATGAGTCACTCAATCAGCTCTACCCCTCCTACCTAACCTCGCTCCTCTACCACTACCACCCAGTTCACACACTTTTCTCCTTTATTGCCAATTTACTTGCTATACCTTATTCTCATCTATTTTGCCATCGACCCCTTGACCAACTCTCCCCATGGGTGTGGAACTTCCTCCTCATTTATGTTCAACAGTCCACCACTCTCTTATACTCTGCTCCTTCTCTTACATGTAATTTCTTATAATGGGTTCTTCCCCCACTTGACAGTAAGTTCGTTGAGGGCACGGATCATATCTACCAACTCTACCATACTGTACTCTTCCAATCGATGAATCATATTCATCGATTATTTAATGTGTGCAGAACACTGTACTAAACAATTCGGTGAGATCAATATAACAGACACATTCCCTGCCCACAATGAGCTTACAGTCTAGAGGGGGAGACAGATTAATAAGAAGAGATAAATTATGGATATATTCATAATTGTTGTGGGGCTGAGGGAGTGTTTGGCAAATAAAGGGAGCAAATCAGAGTGACACAGAAGGGAGTGGGAGAAAAGCAAAGAGGGCTTAATCAGGGAAAGCCTCTTGGAGGAGATGTGCCTGCATGAGAAGCAGTGTGGCTATGAGAATCAGTGTGGCTTAGTGGAAAGAGCATAGGCTTGGGAGTCAGAGGATGTGGGTTCTAATCCCTGCTCTGCTACTTGTCTGCTGTGTGATCTTGGGCAAGCCACTTAACTTCTCTGTGCCTCAGTTACCTCATCTGTAAAATGGGGCTTAAAACTGTGAGTCCCACATGGAACAACCTGATTACCCTGTATCTACTCCAGCACTTAGAGCAGTGCTTGGCACATAATAAAAGCTTAACAAATACCATAATTATTATAACTTCACTAAGTCTTTAAAGAATAATTCTCTGTTGGATATGAAGAGGGATAGCGCTACAGGCAGGAAGCAGGACATGGGCAAGAGGTCAGTGGCGAGATAGACGAGATCGAGGTACAGTGATTAGGATGACTTTGGAAGAGTGAAATAGGAAAGCTGGGTTGTAGTAGGAGAGTAACGAGGTGCAGTAGGAAGGGGCAAAGTGATTAAGTTTTTTAAAACCGATGATGAAGAGTTTCTATTTGATGAGGAGGTGGATGGGCAAATACTGGAGGTTCTTGAGGACTGGGGAAACATTTTGGAAAACTCAGCTGGGCAGTAGAATGAAGTATGGACTGGAGTAGGGAGAGACAGGAGGCAGAGAGTTCAGCAAGGAAGCTGATAGGGTAATCAAGGTGGGTTAGGATAAGTGCTTGGATTTTTCCATCACTTTAATCAGCACCACCACCCTCCCTGTCTCTCAAGCCTTGCCATTATCCTTGATTCCTTTCTCTCATTCAACCCACATACTCAATTTATCACTAAATCCTGTTGGTTCAACCTTCATAACATTGCAAAAATTGCTCTTTTCTCTCCAAACTGCTACCACTTTAATCCAATCTCTTATGCGATCCCACCTAAATTACTGCATCAGTCTCCTTACTGACCTCCCAGCCTCCTGTCTCTCCCCACTCCAGTCCATACTTAACTCTGCTGTCAGGATCATTTTTTTACAGAAGTGTCTGGCTATGTTTCCCCATTTCTCAAAAGCCTCCAGTGGTTGCCCATCCACTTCTGTATCATATAGAAAGTCTTTATCATTGGTTTTACAGCTTTCAATCACCTTGCCCCACTCCTATGTCATCTGGCTGTCCTTCTACTATAACCCAGACTGCACAATTCACTCCTCTAATACCAATGTACTCACTGTACCTCGATCTTATTCATCTCGCCAACAATTTCTCACCCACCTCCTGCCTCCGGCTTGGAACACCTCCCTCTTCATATCCAACAGAGAATTACTCTCCCCACCTTCAAAGCCTTATCAAAGGCACATCTCCAAGAGTCCTTTCCTTACTAAGCACTCATTTCCTCTTCTCCCACTCCCTTGTGTGTCACCCTGATTTGCTCTCTTTATTTACCATCCCTCCTCAGACCCACAAGAACTTATGTATATATCCGTAATTTATTTATATTAATGTCTGTCTCCCCCTCTCGACTGCAAGCTCAATGTGGGAAGGTCAAGTGTCTACCAACTCTGTTATATTCTTGTAATACACTTGCTCAAGTGCTTAGTACAGTGCTCTGCACACAGTAAGTGCTCAATAAATATGATTGGTTGATCAATGATCATTTATAATGGCATTTATAATCTAGTGGGGGGATACAAACATTAAAATAAATTAGAGATGGGGAAAGCAACAGAGTTTCAAGGTAATTACGTACATGCTTTCAATTAGTGATTTCTTTAACCTGCTTTTTCCTAAATATGTGGTTATTTTTATTTGATGACATTTTTAATTGCTATCTATGTGCCAGGCACTGTATTATGCACTGGGTTAGATACAAGTTAATTAAGTTGGACAGTCCAGGTCCCACGTGGGGGTCACAGTCTTAACCCTCATTTTACAAATGAGGTAAATGATTGCCCAAATAAATAAAGTGGCTTGCGGAAGGTCAC
Source organism: Ornithorhynchus anatinus (assembly GCF_004115215.2). Classification (NCBI taxonomy): domain Eukaryota; kingdom Metazoa; phylum Chordata; class Mammalia; order Monotremata; family Ornithorhynchidae; genus Ornithorhynchus; species Ornithorhynchus anatinus. The sequence continues at coordinate 48,531,669 of NC_041728.1, read as the reverse complement.
ACAGCAGACACGTGTAAGAACCATGATTAGAACCTAGGTCCTTCTGACTCCCAGGCCCTAGCTCTTTCATGCTGCTTCTCAGGAACCCAAGTATGATGTTATAGCAGAACTGATGGCATTATTCTATCATTAAGTTGGAGAACCTGGTTGACTGACATATCCAAATCTACTGAATCTCTCAAACTTTTCAAGCTGTCAGGTTTTTTTTTTCTAGGGCCTGCACCTATTGTTAACACTGATGAAACAAGCTTACTCTCACCATGATTTTTATATTCTAAAAATATAGGGTTTCCATAGTTACAGTTGATGTTACCTGGATGTTTATTGTTTGACTTTTTTTATACCCTCCCTTTATATAGTGAAGTGTTTATTTCCTATGAGGATCAATGAGGGTTCAATGTTCCAATATGTTATTCTGTTGTAACCATAGTCTGTCCTTTATTAACAAATCAGAAAGGGATTTTTCGTTTGGCCTATTGAACTGCTTTAGGTACTTGAGTATATTTCTCAGCAATTCATGCAAAGCAACATTCCTCTCTAGTGTTATGCTTGGAGAAACAGAGAGAAGAAGTTTTACATATGAAAGTTTCTGTTTCTTGAGATTAAGTTGAGGAAGGGATTGACTAGGAATCCTGGCCAGGTTGGAAAATCAGGGGTTGTCCCTTTCCTGTGGGTGACACTGTCTGTTTACACAGCTTCGTGAAGTCTTGAAATGCCCTTACTAGACATGCTCAGTATGTGTGGTAAAGGGGAAGGAGAGCGAGTTTACAGCAGTTGAGTTGTTGTAACTCTGTAGTCAACAGTAACACTAATGTGGCCCAACAGTCTGCACAATGCCACTTATCATGCAAATGTTTTCCCTCTCCAAATGGAGGGAGACCTAGTTGGAGGAGTGGATACCAAAGGGAAATGGACAGTTAATTCTATTTAGTTGATGCTTACTGTGTGCAGTGCACTGTACGAAGTGCTTGGCAGAGTGCAATATACCCGAGTTGTTAGGCACATTCTTTGCCCATAGTGAGCTTACAGTCTAGAGGGGGAAACAGATAGTAATATAAGTGAATAAATTATGGTTATGTACATATGTGCTGTGGAGCTGAGTGAGGGAGAAGCAGCACATGTAGTGGATAGAGCACAGGCCTGGGAGCCAGAAAAGTCATGGGTTCTAATCCCAGCTCTACCACCTGTCTGCTGTATGGCCTTGGGCAAGCCACTTAACTTCTCTGTGCCTCAGTTACCTCATATGTAAAATGGAGATTTAGACTGTGAGTCCACATGGGACAGGGACTCTGTCCAACTCAATTTGCTATATCCAACCTGGAGCTTAGTAAAGTGCCTGACATAAAATAAGTGCTTATCAAATATCACCATTATCATTATTATTATTAATGGTACATATGCAAGGGAAAGTGGGAAGAATGGAAGACATTTAGCTTACATTCTGTGCATGAAATAAAGAAAAAAACTGAGTACTTTGAGCTGGTAGACAAGTTCAGACTGGCAAACAATTCACGTACATTGTGATGATATATCAGAAGATTAAGTATTCTAATAACAAACAAAAAAGCCACATTCATTTACCGAACTCAGAGTGTGAATTGGAGCAAATCATAAACTGCAATTGGAGTGGATTTTTGGAATGTTGCAAAGTCACAAAGAATTAAAGATTTTTTTTAATATATGGTCAACTGCCTTTTACATTCTGCTTTACGTGGGAATTGGATTGCTGTGATATATGGAAGCTATTAAACTGTAGATACACAGGCTATGAGCTGATCCCCACAGAGTTGCTAATTGAGTTGTTTCTGTGATGATGAATAAATGTTGGATATAGCTATGGAGGCTTAAAAGAATCTCCTTTTAAGATTCTGAAGGAATTCCAGCTGAAGGAATTTAACATTCATTCTGTCCCCTTTTGTCCCTATTCTCCAAATAACATTCCAACCAAATTCTTAAACGATTACAAAATCTAGAAGCCCAGATATCCAGAGAGCAGATTATTTTATCAAATTTAATTCCTACACAGAATCGTCAACCTAAAGGTTGCTGTCAAAGGAAAGAGGCCAGTGTAGGATTGAATTATGCTACCTATCAAGAGAGAGAAGAGAAGATAATGTGTGAAAGATTGGATAGTATCTTAAATAGACTTTTTGCTTTCTGCTACAGTTGGGTTAGCTCTTTTCAAAAAGGCAGCTTTGTGTGTTCAAGTGAGTAAATATGTTTGTGGACTGCAACATATATTTGAAAGCTTAGTAATAAGTGCTAAAGAATATATTTTTGTGGCTTACCATAGGTCAAAGTAAAATCTTCCTTTCAAAGACCATCATAGAAGCTGATGCAAATTTATACAAGATATGTGTATCAATGAAGCAGATTGAAAAGGCTTTAAGGTTTGAGTACTCAAATGAAAATTAAATAGCTTTTCTGAAACCTATTCTAGCCTTTTTGTATGCAAAATCTGTGTTAGAAATCTCATGAGAAGTTGCTCCTGCTTGAGATTTCTGGCAATTTTGTTCATGATCTTGACTGGAATTCTAGATTGAGACTGTGTGCATCCAAATGAGACATAAGGGTAAAATAAATTGGTAAGCTTTGAATCTTGAAGAAAACAGTGAATTCTGAGTTTGAGTGCTATGGAAAAGATGTATATGAAATCCACCCTTTCCATTCCACCCAAACTACTACCACATTAATACAATCACTCATCCTATCTTACCTGGATTACTGCCTCAGCCTCCTTGCTGATCTTACCAGCCTCCTCTCTCTCCCCACTCCAGTCTATACTTCACTCTGCTACCCAGATCATTTTTCTAAAAGTACATTGAGGACATGTCATTCCACTCCTCAAAAAACTCCAGTGGTTGCTAGTGGATCCACTTCTGCTTCAAACAAATCTCCTCACCATTGGCTTTAAAGCATTCTATCACCTTGCCCCCTCCTACTTCACCTCACTACTCTTCTTTTACAAGCCAGCCTGCACACTTCACTCCTCTAATGCTAACCTTCTATCTTTGCCTTGATCTCACCTATCTCTCTGCTGACCCCTAGCCCAAATCCTCTCTCTGGCCTGGTACACCCTCCCCCCTCAAACTCGACAAAAACTCACTTCCCCCCCACACTTTCAAATCCTTTTTAAAGGCACATCTCCTACAAGAGGCTTGCCTTTCTTCTTTTCCCTGTCCCTTCTGCGTCGCCCTGACTTGCTCCCTTTGTTCTTCCCCTCTTCCAGCTCCACAGAGCTTGTGTACATATCTGTAATTTATTTATTTGTAATGATATATTTCCCCACCCTCTAAGTTAGTTGTTTGCAGGAAATATGTCTGTTTATTGCTTTTTTGTACTCTCCTGCGTATTTAGTACAGTACTCTGCACTCAGTGCTCAAAAAATATGATTAAATGAATGATTGAATGCATGGACAGTGTGATCAAGAAACTCTGAGGGGAGATGATGCTACTCTGATCTTCTCAACTTATGTGTGATTAATTTTGTTTAAAGCTAAATGTGTTGTTCAAATAAGATTTTTTAAAAACTGAAGATATAACCTGGCTTTTGATCTTCTGGAAAGATGGCTTCCTGTTACAGTTGATCAATCCTACTAACAATTTCCCAGGTCAACCTAAATGACCACGTACGTATACATTTGGAATTATTATGAAACCTCTTTAAAACCAGAGTGAAAAGTTGGACTTAAATGTAATGCTTCAAATAATCAGATAACTTGTCATGGTTTCTCATGACAGTTGTTTCCACACAATCTTGTAAGGTCGTATCCCCAAATGTATCACCTTCACAGTTGTTCATGTACTGGGGGTATTAGAAGGAGAGTTGGAACTAAGCTCTTTATATAAATCAAGAGACTTTTTTTTTAATGGAAACCTTTCTTTAAGGCAAACGCTAACTTGAAGTAAATAGCAAGTTTGATGTTGGTAGCTAACAATCCATGCCCATACATTGCAATTACTTCCTCTCAAAACCTCTGTGGCTCTTATGTGCTCATAGTCTAAAAATTTCAAAATAAATAAATCCTATAAATAATGTTTGAAATTAAAGATTTTAACAAAAATGTGGTGCAGAATCTTATGGAAAATTGGGAAAAGGTGGCAGCAGAAGCCAAGGAGGGTTGGATAGAGTTTAGTGGGACAGGAAACAGGATGTGAGAAAGACAGAAAGAGGCCGTAGAGGTTGATAAGTCACAGGTGGATTGGGAAAAGCAATAACTGGAATATTTGGCTGGAAGATATAATTAGCATGAAGTAGAACAGCAAATGAGAGATTATTGATTTAACTGGCCTAATTCTGTTTAGCTCATACACTTCTTGATTTCTCTCTAGGCTATGTATTCTCCCCAAAAACTTAAGGAGTGATGTATTTGAGCTGGTCTTACACTTGTTAAGAAATATTAGAAACTGTAATAGTACTAGTATTAATAGTAGTATTATTGCTGGCAAAGTACTCACTACTCATCCTTTTTGTTCTCATTTGAAAATGTAACTTTACCTCAAGAACAGTTTTTACCATCTGGATTCTCTATGACTTAGTTATGATTTTGAAAATTGTCACATTACTTTCTCAGTAAACAAATGTTCAAGACTTCTGGATCATTCCTCTTGGTTCAGTGAGCAAGAATCATGTTGATTTGTGGAGATAGTAGAACAGACATATTTCTTAAAGCTTCCACTTTTCTGCTTTTGAAACCAAGAAACATAGGACAATTCACATCCATTTCATATCCAGTTCTTCATATCCCTCTCTCTGACCATAACTTTCTCACCTGTCTCATCTCTCACACTCCCTCCCCCTGCAAATCTTCGCTACTGCCCCACAGAGACCTCCGCTCTCTTGATCCCATCCGTCTTTCCAAAAGCATCTCTTCTCACCTTGCCGCCCTGTCCTCACTTCCCACTCTCGATGATCAGGTCTCTGCTCTCAACTCCACCCTCTCTACTCATCTCGACTCTCTCGCCCCCCTTTCCCTCCACCACTCTCACTCCACTAACCCACAGCCCTGGATCACCTCCTCTGTCCACCTCCTACGCTCCTATGCTCAAGCTGCTGACCGCTGCTGGCGAAAGTCCAAGCACCAAGCCGACCTCACACACTTCAAATTTAACCTTTCCTGCCTTAACTCTGCCCTCTCCTCCGCCAGGCAAAACTTCTTCTCCTCCCTCATCGACACCCATGCCTGTCACCCCTGCCAATTGTACCGGACCTTTAACTCTCTCCTTAGGCCCCCTGTTCCTCCCCCTCCCCCATCTCTCACCCCCAATGATCTGGCCACCTATTTCATCACAAAAATCAACACAGTCAGGTCCGAGCTCCCCAAAGTCACACCTCCGGCTCTCCCCTCCCCCCCACCAACCCTCTCCCCTACTTTCCCATCCTTCCCTGCAGTATCCTCAGAGGAGATCTCCTCCCTCCTCGCAAGTGCCACCCCCTCCACCTGCGCCTCGGACCCCATTCCCTCTCACCTTAATAAAACCATCGCCCTTGCCCTCCTCCCTTCCTTAACTTCTATTTTTAACCACTCAATCTCCAATGGCTCCTTCCCCTCTGCCTTCAAACATGCCCACGTCTCCCCCATCCTAAAAAAACCCGCTCTTAACCCCACTTCCCCCTCCAGTTATCGCCCTATCTCCCTACTACCCTTCCTTTCCAAAATCCTAGAACGAGGCGTCTACAATCGCTGCTTAGAATTCCTTAACTCCCATTCTCTCCTGGACCCCCTCCAATCTGGCTTCCGTCCCCTCCACTCTACCGAGACTGCTCTCTCTAAGGTCACCCATGACCTCCTTCTTGCCAAATCCAATGGCTCCTACTCCATTCTGATCCTCCTTGACCTCTCTGCTGCCTTTGACACTGTCGACCATCCCCTCCTCCTCCATACCTTATCTCACCTTGGCTTCACAGACTCCGTCCTCTCCTGGTTCTCCTCTTACCTCTCTGGACAGTCATTCTCGGTCTCCTTCGCTGGCGCCTCCTCCCCCTCCCATCCTTTAACTGTTGGAGTTCCTCAAGGGTCAGTTCTTGTCCCTCTTCTGTTCTTCATTTACACTCACTCCCTTGGTGAACTCATTCGCTCTCATGGCTTTGACTACCATCTCTACGCAGATGACAAGCAGATCTACATCTCCGCCCCTGTCCTCTCCCCCTCCCTTCAGGCTCGCATCTCCTCCTGCCTCCAGGATGTCTCCACTTGGATGTCGGCCCGCCACCTAAAATTCAACATGAGCAAGACTGAGCTCCTCATCTTCCCTCCCAAACCCGGTCCTCTCCCAGACTTCCCTATCACCGTGGCTGGCACGACCATCCTTCCCATCTCTCAGGCCCGCAATCTCGGTGTCATCCTTGACTCGTCTCTCTCATTCACCCCACACATCCTATCCGTTACCAAGACCTGCTGGTTTCACCTTTACAATATCACCAAGATCCGCCCTTTCCTCTCCACCCAAACGGCTACCTTACTGCTACGGGCTCTCGTTATATCCCGGCTAGACTACTGTGTCAGCCTTCTCTCTGATCTCCCTTCCTCCTCCCTCGCCCCGCTCCAGTCTATTCTTCACTCCGCTGCCCGGCTCATCTTCCTGCAGAAGCGATCTGTGCATGTCACTCCCCTTCTTAAACAACTCCAGTGGTTGCCTATCAACCTCCGCTCCAAACAAAAACTCCTCACTCTGGGCTTCAAGGCTCTACATCACCTTGCCCCTTCCTACCTCTCCTCCCTTCTCTCTTTCTACCGCCCACCCCGCACGCTCCGCTCCTCTGCTGCCCACCTCCTCACCGTCCCTCGATCTCGCCTATCCCACCGTCGACCCCTGGGCCACGTCCTCCCGTGGTCCTGGAACGCCCTCCCTCCTCACCTCCGCCAAACTGATTCTCTTTCCCTCTTCAAAACCCTACTTAAAACTCACTTCCTCCAAGAGGCCTTCCCAGACTGAGCTCCTCTTCTCCCTCTACTCCCTCTACCACCCCCCTTCACCTCTCTGCAGCTTAACCCTCTTTTCCCCCCATTTCCTCTGCTCCTCCCCCTCTCCCTTCCCATCCCCTCAGCACTGTACTTGTCTGCTCAACTGTATATATTTTCTTTACCCTATTTATTTTGTTAATGAAATGTACATCGCCTTGATTCTATTTAGTTGCCATTGTTTTTATGAGATGTTCTTCCCCTTGACTCTATTTATTGCCATTGTTCTTGTCTGTCTGTCTCCCCCGATTAGAATGTAAGCCCGTCAAACGGCAGGGACTGTCTCTGTCTGTTGCTGACTTGTTCATTCCAAGCGCTTAGTACAGTGCTCTGCACATAGTAAGCGCTCAATAAATACTATTGAATGAATGAATGAATGAATATCCAACTGACAATTACTCTCCCAGTGTTCAAAGCCTTATTGAAGACACATCTCTTCCAAGAGGCGTTTTCTAAGTCCTCATTTCCTTTTCTTCCACTTCCTTCTGCCTCACTCTGACTTGATTTCATTGTTCCTCCCCACTCAGTCCCAGAGCACATATATATATATTTAATTTATACAGTCTGTCTCTCCCCAGACTGTAAGTTCACAGTGTATGTTAAATTGCACTCTCCCAAGTGCTTAGTACAGTGCTCTACATAGAGTAAGCTCTCAATTAATTTGATTGATTGATTGACAGTGTGTGAGAGAAAGTAGAGGGAAATGAGGAGGTTAGCATCAAGTGAAGCAAACATATCATTTTGAAGTCTTGCTTTCGAGTATATCCCTCTGCCTATCATTTGAGGCTTGAAGCAGTCTCTTCCTTGCCTACAATTCATTCCCCCTTCACAGCTGACAGATCACTTCTCTCCCATCTTCAAAGCTAGAATCACATCTTCACCAAGAGGCCTTCCCCAATTAATCTCAACTATTATTAATAATAATTATAATAATATTTAAGTGCTTACTATGTGTCAGGCACTATATTAAGCACTGGGTTAGATTCAAGCAAATTGGGTTGGACACAGTCCCTGTCCCATGTGGGGCTCACAGTCGCACTCCCTATTTTGCAGATGAGGTAATTGAGGCACAGAGAAGTAAAGTGACTTGCCTAGGGTCACACAACAGACAAGTGGTGGAGCCGGGATTCTAACCTATGACCTTCTGATTCCCAGGCCCTTGCTCAACCCACTACACCATGCTGCATCTCTGTGAGCACTGTGATTAAGACTGTGAGTCCTACATGGGATAGGGACTGTGTCCAACCTGATTATTTTGTAACTACCCCAGCACTTAGTGCAGTGTCTTGAGCATAGTAAGTGCTTAACAAATACCACAGTTATTATGATATTGAGTGAGAGAGAAAAACCTTTTCAGAACTAGCCTCACAGGGGTAAATCCCCTTCCCCTCAATTCAACTGTTGGGAAGAGGGAGTTGATGAGTTCTAATTCTGGTGTAAATCTGTGGGTTTGAATTCACTCTTACATCCTTTTGAATTGTGTCTTCTATTGAACTAGTGTTTGCTAGCAGATATGGTTAATCAGAGTTTTATAGTAATTGAAAATATTAAGATAGAGTTTCCATTTAATTTCTGGCCAGATTCCACAACTAATGATAATAATTATGATACTACTAATAATAATGGTAATTGTTAAGCACTCTTGTTCTGTGCCTAGCACTGTACTAAATGCTAGGGTACGTACACGATCATCGGGTTGCCCAGAGTACCTGAGCTGCATGGGGCTCACAATCTGAGTAGGAGGGAGAACAGAAATTGAATCCCCATTTTACAATTGAGAAAACTGAGGTACAGAGAAGTGAGGTGACTTGCCCAAGGTCCCAAAGCAAGCAAATGGCTGAGTTGGAATTAGAATCCAGAATATTTCATAGAACATATCTTTCAAAGGAATAAATAGAACATCTCTTTATTTTGAATGCCTGGCTGGAAAGAGGGACATTGCTCCACAGTTCCCCTAACAATATGCCATTTTCCTTCTGTCTGTATTTCAATTCCGTGTCTCTCTTTCCTGCAGGATTCACATTTATTCACTTTTTTGTACTCTCCCAAGCATTTAGTGCAGTTCTCTGTACATAGGTACTCACAAAATATTGTTGCTATTTACTATAAGCTCATTATGGTCAGGGAACGCTTCTACCAACTCTGTTGTGTAGTACTCTATGAAGCAATTAGTACAATCAATCAATCAATCAATCAATAGTATTTATTGAGCGCTTACTATGTGCAGAGCACTGTACTAAGCGCTTGGAATGAACAAGTTGGCAACAGATAGAGACAGTCCCTGCCGTTTGACGGGCTTACAGTCTAGTACACTGCTCTGCACACAGTAAGTGCTCAATAATTACCATTGATTGATTGACTCTTGTTCTAGTTAGCCTCCATTACTGTCTACCAATGTGATTGATATGACCCAAATAAAACTGTTGATTCATATCCACATCTCTCCCTCCAGACTGTACACTCCTTGTGTCAAGGAATGTGCCTAACAACTCTGTTATATCATACTCTCAGTAACACTTAGTACAGTGCTCTGTATACAGTAAGTGCACAATAAATATGATCAATTCTCTTTTTTGTGAAGATGTTTCCATGTTACATGCAGGGCCTAGCACTATTTTCAATGCTGCTTCTTCAAGTTATGATCTTCCTAAATGCTCATGATGAAAAGCAATTAGCTTGGCTTTATTTCAACTAAAACAAGGTACTATAGAAAATGATATAGACAGTTCATTAGATGGATAGTCTAACATTTACAGGTGGTCAATGAAGGAGCGTATAGACAATTGCTTAGTCATATCTTTCCAATGGGGAAACTACTCCTGGTGAGTAAATTAGACTTATTTGAAAGGTGAATTAATTTTTAAGTCACTAGTGCATCATTAAAAAAAAATGGCTCAGTGCACTCTTAAATGTCGAATAGTGCAGATTTCATAAGTGACCAATTTAATCATGTTAAATAGTCTACAGACTTGTAAAGATCTGGCTTTTAAATGAAATCTCTACATATTTTTGGAGGAATGAAGTTTTATGTTTGCTAAATAAATTAAAACTACAATACATGGTTAAAGGTACCACCCATATGTTAAGATAATTACTACATACTAAATTGAAAAATGGGCAAATGTATTTATCAGCAGCCTGTAATATCGTTAAATGGTTTTCAATGTAGTGAACAGAACAAATGCAAGAATAAAACATTTCCATTTTTGGTGAAGATAGTAGAATTAGTTGAATTTTGAAGGGATATCAGTTTTTTTTGGTTGGATCTTTAAAAACATCTTCACCATATTGACTTTCATTCTGCTTCCAATTTACTGTAATCTTTTATTTGTACAATACTGTTAACCTTCTTAAATTAGATTCCTGAAAAATTACAGCATATTTCAATTGGGCCAAGTGCCAAAGAGAAAATCGTGAGCTTCTCTGTGATTGCTCTAAACACTTGATAATAAATGTGTCATCAAGTCCATTTATTTGGCACACCTGGTGTAACAGACTAACTCAGCTGAAAACAGGTGTGAATTCATGTTACAGTACACATTTGCTCACTGTGCAGCATTTAACTCATTTTCATCTGTTTTTAACTCTATTACTGTTGTCAGATGACAGTCTTACCTTAATATTTTTATTCACTTTTTACTGTGAGCCTGTTGTTGGGTAGGGATTGTCTCTATCAATTGCCAAATTATACTTTTCAAGCGCTTAATACAGTGCTCTGCACACACTAAGCACTCAACAAATCGAGAAGTGACATGATTTCTCCAAATGATGTCCCTATGACTTTCTGAGAATTGTGACTTCTACTTCATTGGCACATTTCTGTTTACACTGGGTTTCTGCCAGTGAAGAAGCTTCTTTCACCTCATGGTGTGAATAACAATCAGTCAGTGGTATTTATCGAGTACTTAGAGCACTTAAACTTCCCTATGCTGGGGAGCAGCTGCAAGGGAAATAGTTGAGGCCAGAGACTCAAGTTTACTGTGTGGAAGGAGACAGTGGTAAACCATACTTTTACCAAGAAAACTCTATGGCTACACTACCAGAATGATTGCAGATGGAGGTGGGGCATTCTGGAAGAGGTGTGTCCATGGTTTTGCTATAGGTCAGAGACAATTTGGCAGCATAAAACAGGATTAGAGTGTGCAGTATAAGCACTTGGAAAAGTACAGTGCAACAGATTTGGTAAACTTGATCCCTGTCCACTAACAGCATATAATCTAGTGGGCTGGACTGGCATTTATATGGCATTTATAAGGATATGTGCATACATTATCCAGTGAAAGACTTGGATATAAAGGGATAGTCACAAATTTGAAAATTGCCTGTAAATTAACCACTCAGAATTTTCAGAGAATGGGAACAAAGGACCTTTTTACCCAGATTATTTCATAGGATATTTGTCATTTTGCAAAGATCAAAATACAGTTATAGCCCCTCAGTATGTGTTTTCTTTGAAACAACTATATATCTTCAACCTAGAGGAAAATAATTTCATCTTGAGGATAATACTAAAGTTTTAAATTTATACAAAAAATAACCCTAAGTGTGTTTGCTGCCTTTTCCTATAGCTTTGTACTAGGTATTGCAGCTATTGAAATATTTGACAGGATTTGAGTTTTATTTAACAACCTATTGCACTAATGTGCTGATTTTTTTTCTGCAGATGTTAAGATTACTTCTCAGATACAACTGTGGGTTTTCATTTGAAATGGACTCATTCCAGAATGCTGGTTTTTTGCAAGCAGAGCTTGTCTGTCGTTTTTATAGACACACATGCTCATTTCAATAGATTGGAAAGGTGTTGGTGTGAGTGGGTGTGTGAGAGAGAAAGGGGGAGAGAGAAAGGGGGAGAGAGGAAGGGGAGAGGGAGATCAAGTGAGAGACAGAGGAGAAGAGAGATAAACAAAGAGGGAAAGGGATAGAGGAAGCAAACAAGGGATGGGGAAGAGAGAGAGAAATTGGATAGGCTCAACTGAAAGGTAGAATTTAGGGCCTAGATTAGGTGTACAGAAGGCAATTGACCTCCTTTGGCAAAGATGTGGACCAACAAATCTTGCCCTCTGTATGCTTCAGAGCCCAAGCTCTCTGTTTGTACTTCTGCACACTCACTTGAATGAATCGCAGTACTCAATAGGTACAGTGTTAAGTGAAAGAAACCCAATGAGGAATTCTAAATGCTTTTTAAAAAATAAGGTAATACACAGAATCAGACTTGTTTCTAGGGAGTATTCCTTCCTTTGATAGGTTTTCATGGGTCAAGCCTAAGGGTTGATCTAACATAGTCCTGTATTTAGTAGACAAGACCATTGCTTTTGTCACCACTATGGCTTGTTCCACATCACAAAAGCCATGATGTGAATGCATCTTCTTGTCCAAGAAATTGACTATTAGGCATTTTATTTCAGATGTTAGGACATGCTTCTCATCTTTCTCAGAGGTAGGCCATGAGAAGCAGCATGACCTAGTTGATAAGAGCATGGGCCTGGGTGAGAAGGATCTGGGTTCTAATCCCAGCACCACCACTTGCCTGCTGGGCAACCTTGAGTAAATCACTTTTCTTCTCTATGCCTCAGTTACCTCATCTGTAAAATGGTGATTGAGACTGTAAACCCAATGTGGGTCCGTGACTATATCAACTTGATTTGCTTGTATCTACCCCAGCAAATAGTAGAGTACCTGGGACATAGTAAACACTTAACCAACACCATTTAAAAAAATGTTACCTGGGAGATGTGGGAGTCTCAAGGCAGTCATTAGAATTCAGCCTAGCTTTCAGTAAGGTGAGAGGGGCAACAAAGACCCCTAGGTACCCTAAACAGTAGTTACCAATCAAATAGAATGCCAATCAATCATACGACAATAGGTAGGGGGTTATAATCTTACTGAAAAATACCCTTTTAGCACAACCTCAGACTATTTATATTAATGTGTGTCTCCTCCTCTAAACTGTAAGCTCACTGTGGGCAGGGAATGTGTCTGTTTATTGTTATATTGTACTCTCTCAAGAGCTTAGTACAGTGCTCTGCACACAATAAGTGCTCAATAAATATGATTGACTGTGTTAGCTGAAGTGGGATAAAAAAGTATAGTTAACTAAGCCCTCTATGGTTTGTTGGTAATGAATCAGTCTGTATGGGGTCCAGGAAGGAATGCAAAGACCATGTAAATAATTTTTAATCTGTTCTTAGTTTTCCCCAGAATGTAGTGGGTCTATAAGAAGGTTGACCAAGAATACCATCCTTTGTGGGACAGATTAGATTATGAAATCTGATCTGACAGCTCAGCCAGAAGGGTTAAATGTCTCCAAATATCCCAGCACCAAAAGGAACAAGCATGGTTTAGTGTCAAGAGCACAATTAGTCAGTCATATTTATTGAGTGCTTACTGTGTGCAGAGAACTGTACTAACCATTTGGGATAGTACAATATAACAATAAACTGACAGACACAACAAGCTTACAGTCTGGAGAATGAGCCTGGGAGTCAGAGGGCCTGGATTCTACTGTTGGCTCCACCAGTTGCTGCTATGTAAACCTTGGACAAGTCACTTAAGATCTATGTGTCTGTTTCCTCATCTGTAAAGTGGGAATTAAATACCAGTTCTTGCTCTTCTTTAAATTGAGAGCCCCATGAGGTACAGGGATTGAGTCCATCCTGAATAGCTTGTATCTACTCCAGCTCTTAATACAGTGCTTGGCAAATAATATGTACTTAAATGCCATCATGAAGTCAGCTTGGACAATTAAGATGGAGCTCTAAGTCCAAAACTCTACAATTCTTAAAACCTCTGTTATTAGGGTAGAGGTATGCTACCTCTTGCCGCTTTAACCCCCTGTGGGAAATACCCTTTAGAGCCCCAGATTGAAAGCCTCTCTGTATTATAACCCTCCCACTTCCAACAACTACCAACTTTCTCTCATAAAGCCATACTCCTGTCTCTGTTTTAAAAAAAATGAAAATGGTCATCCTACCTGCCAGGGAATAGATGGGCTAATCTCTTCACAGCATATACTTACTCCATTCCAAAGCCTGTAAATCAAAAGAGAGGGCAAAGGAAGCAGTTTTTTCTGCTAAATGCTATCTCATTAGCTTAAGGACATTATCTTCCCAGAGATGTTTACTAATCCTAAACGCAAAGCTCTTTTTCAGTGTGATTATAAGTCCTGTTGATTATTAAGCAGATCAAATGTTGCAATTGATTTTTAAGAGAGCAATCATTTTCTTTATTTCCCCAGCCAAATTTGACATCCTTTCATGTTCTTTCTAATTAGAGTCTCAATTTAGATTAGAGTGTCTTCTTTCCTCAACTTGTCAGATACTAGTGCCACTGTAAGATACACAGGCAGTCCTCAACTTGAATGCTCTGTGCCCAATTCTTTGTCACTGGCAAAGTCCCTGAAAGAAATTGGCAGTTGAGAGCTGAGTAATGCATTGTATAACTAATGGAGTAAACCTTTCCTTCTTCTTTCTAGTTGATCCTGATTGGTTAAAAAAAAGGGTGATATTTTAATATTGCTGTTTTGTCCTAAGATATTGGCAGTTGTATTTTTTATTTACCCTCTCTCTTTTATCAGTCTAGGGACACAACTGGTACTTCAGTAGTCACTGACAAGACTTAATGACAGAATGGCAGACTGTATATGTGGGTTGAAGGAGAGAAAGTAGTCAAGTATAATGCCTTTGTTGTGGGTTTGTGGATGAGGAGTATGATGATGCTGTCTACAGTGATGGGGACATCAGGAGGAGGAGAGTGTTGGGAGGGGAGATGAGATGTTAAGTTTTGAACATCTTGCATTTGGGGTGACAACAGGACATCCATGAAGAGATATACTGAAGGCAAGAAGAAATGCAAGACTGCAGAGATAGTGAGAGATTGGGATTGGAATTATAAACTTGGGAATCATTGGCATAGAGATGGTAGTTCAAACAATTGGAGTGGATGATATCCTCAAGGGAGTGGGTGTATATGGATAATAGAATGGACTAAAAACTACACAAAGGTAGAACTAATAAGTGTTGCTCTTTTATCTTATTTTTATATTTATTTTAAAAAATCCACTTTGGTTGGTTATCCTAAATACGAGCCTCTTGTAATGGAAAGGTGAATACCTTCATGTAGTCATAGTTCATTCTATTCTCCGTCTACACCCACTCCCTTGTTCATCCAGTTAGAAAAGAGAAATGTAAGTATAGAGATCATTTCAGAATTTCAGTTGATTCCAAGCAGCAGAAACTAAAGATTCCAATCAGCAGAAACTAAGGCGATATGTTCTGAGATATTTATGGAAAGGGAGACACTTTGGTGGCTCAGTAGCCATTATTTTTGAAAATTCATGAAGAAAGGGAAAATCCCTTAGAGACTGAAAGAGTAAGGGTCTAGAATTGGTGATTAATGTCATTAGAGATCAGTCATCTGATGTCAGGGACCCAAAATGGTGCCACAACAAAGGTTAGCATTCAGAATATGGCAAGTCTCCAAGTGATTGCTAGGGTTTGATGTTTTTATGTTATACATTTTAAATGTATAAAAATGTCAGTGGAGACAGAGAGAATACCTAACACACTAACCAGGGAAGATTCTTCTCTGATTAAAAGGAGAGTAAGAATATGAGAAAGCCCAGGTGACCATGGCAGATAAGTTGCCAATACAACTTATAATGCAATACAATGTACAAATAATACATACAGTATAGAGAAGAACATATAGAATATATAGTATTGTATATATATTAATCAAAACAATTTAAAGAAATAGTGATGTTGAGCACAGTGGTAAGGATGTATTATAGAGAAAATTAAGTAACTTTTAAAAAGTTAAAGAAGTTAAATCTGAGCAGGGAATAAAAACATGAAAATGTACGTGAAAATGCCTGGAAATGTATGGCGAGTTATATGTAAAAATTAAATAAGGTTTAGGGAAACACTGGTAATTCTTGCCTAAGAAAAGATTACTGGGAGATTAAACAAAGCAGGAATATAAAAATATCGGATAGTCAAGGGGACAAAGACATTAGGATGTTTTAAGGCAAGGAGTTGAAGATCCAAAGTCAGAGGTTTAAACACATAAAAAAGACCACAAGATACTGAAAAAAACAACAAATAAACATAATGAGCTATAGTGAAAATCAACTCTTGTGATAACTGCCCATGGGAAGTCAGGAATGCAGAATTGTGTAGGGGTACATTAGAATTTGGGTATGGAGTTATGAAAAGGGCAAATGAATTATTAAAATGGATATATAATGTAATTTCTGTTTTATGACCTGGTTTTAGTCATATAAATGTTGTAATAACCTAATATGTCATTAATCTAAGCTTTTAACAAAACCTAAAAGGAGAACAAGGTGGTAGGAATGACACATGAAATTGTTATCCTTCTGCATGAGAGGCGAAACTAAGGATATTAAGTTTTAGAGAATCTTCACTGTTTAATAGCAATAACAATATTTATGCATATTTTCTGTTAAAGAAGTTGGAGATGATGGCAGAAAACATGATATACAAGCTGTGAGTGAAATCTGTCCTTGAAAAGGAAGGGAGCTGTTGTGGCTATCTTATAAGTCCAGACCCAAAGAAAGGTGTAGATAGGTGTAGTCATGGCTTCCTGACCACAACACTCTCCTCTTTCAAAGCCTTTTTGATATCCAAACTACTCCAAGAATGTTTCGCTGATTAATTTTGCTTCTCTGTCTGTTGCAACCACTCAACTCTCATCTCAGCTATTGTGCACTTTTGCACTACCTCAGAAAATTGTGATTCAGAACTCAAAACTTTTGTTTCATTTCATATACATCTATTTGCATATTGCACTTGCTGAGGACTTCATCTACTTATTTGTAATTTCTTTTGCATCATTCCCCTGTTTTGTTGCAAGCAACTTGTGGGCAAGAATCATGTCTTCTATGTCTATTATATTCTCCCAAGGAGTGAGTTGAGTGCATGCCACATAGAAAGCTCTCAAAAGAACCCAAAGTGATTCCTCACTGAAGTATGGAGGCCAGAGGTGTTCCTGAGAGCACCAGAACATAAACAAGACAGACATTGTAAGTTTTCCCAAAACAAATCTGTGAATGTGGGGTATGGGAGAGCTTGATCTCTAATATCCTCACTTCAGAGCTTGTAACTGCCTTTCCACGGCATCTTAGCTCTTGAATGCTTGCTATCTTTCATAGAACTTATGTCTGTGTTTATGTATATATTAGAGTATATGAGATATATAAGTAGATAGATTTATCTCTGATTTATATTTCTCTGCTACATACCCTAATACTTTCTCCTAGTTAGGTGTCTGTTAGAGATCTAAGTATTATATCCTATTAGATTCTAAACTCTTTTATTCAATAGTATTTATTCAGCACTTACTGTGTGAAAAGTACTGTACTAAGCACTTGGGACAGTAAGTTCGTCATTGTAGGCAGGGAATATGTCTGTTTATTGTTGTATGTATTCTCCCAAGTGCTTAGTACAGTGCTCTGCACACGGTAAGCATTCAATAAATACAATTGAATGAGGTACAGTTGGTAGATGTGATCCTTGTCCTCAAAGAGTTTATAGTCAATCAATCAGTCATACCTATTGAGAGTTTATCATATACAGAACACTTGACTACGCACCTGGTGGGTAGACATAATAGAATTGGTAGATAGGTTCCTTGCTCAAAAGGAACTTGTAGGCTAGAGGGAGAGACAGACATTAGAATAAATAAATTATAGTATGAACATAGGTGCTGTGGGACTGAGCATGAGGTGAATGAAGTGTGCAAATCTAAGTGCAAGAGTGATGCAGAAGGGAAGAGGAGAAATGGAAATGAGGCCTTAGTCAGGCAAAACCTTCTGGAGAAGATTTTCTTTTAATAGGGTTATGAGGGTGGGCAAAGTGATCACAGTCAGATATGAAGAGGAAGGGTGTTCCACTCCAGAGGCAGGTTGTGGGTGAGAGGTCAGTGGCAAAATAGATGAGATCTAGGTACAGTGAGTAGGTTAGTATTAGAAGAATGAGGAGTATGGGCTGGGTTATAGTAGAAGAACAGTTAGGTAATGTAGGAGGGGGTAAGGTGATTGACTGCTTTAAGCATATGGTAAGGAGTTTCTGTGGATGGGGAGGTGGATGGCAACCACTGGATATTCTTGAAGAGTGGGGAAACATGGACTGAATTTTTTTAGAAAAAATGATCTGAGCAGCAGTGTGAAGTATGGACTGGAGTGGGGAGAGATAGGAGGCATGGAGGTCAGCAAGGAGACTGTTAACAGCAGTCAAGGTGATATAGGGTAAGTACTTGCATTAACATGGTATCTCCTTGATTCTGTTACCATCTTTATGATGTTGTCTTGTTTTTGTTTTGTTCTGTTTTGCTTTGCTGTTTCTCTCCCCCATTTAGACTGTGAGCCCATCACTGGGCAGGCATTGTCTCTATCTGTTGATGAATTGTACATTCCAAGCACTTAGTCCAGTGCTCTGCACATAGTAAGCACTAAATAAATACTATTGAATGAATGAATGGTAGCAATTTGGATAGGGAAGTATGGGCAGGTTTTATTGATGCTGTGAAGGTTGAACTGACAGGATTTGGTGACAGATTGAATATATGGGTTGAAATAGACAGATAAGTAGAGGATGACACTGAAGTTATGGACTTCTGAGACAGAGAGGATGGTGGTGTTTCTACAGTGATGAGAAAGTCAGGGGAGAGTAGGGTTTGGATAGGAAAATGAGGAGTTCTGTTCTGGACATGTTTAGTTTGAGATGTTGAGATGAGTTCGAATCCCGGCTCCGCCACTTGCCAGCTGTATGACTTTGAGCAAGTCACTTAACTTCTCTGTGCCTCAATTACCTCATCTGTAAAATGGGGATTAAAACTGTGAGCCCCACGTGGGACAACCTGATCACCTTGTATCCCCCAGCACTTAGAACAGTGCTTTGCACATAGTAAGCACTTAACAAATAACACCATTATTATTATTATTATTATCATGACTGGAGATGTAGAGATGGTAGCTGTAGCCAAGGGAACCAATGGAGTCAGCAGATATAGGTGGAAAATAGAAAGGGACCTAGAACAGTTAGAGGGTGGAAGGCAGAGAAGGAACCCATAAAAGAGACTGAGATGAGCTGTCAGATAGAAGGAGAACCAGGGAAGACAGTGTCAGTGAAGCCAAGGTTAGATAAAGTTTCCAGGAGACAGGGATGATCAACACAGTTAGAAGGTATCTGAGTGGTTGAAGAGGATTAGAATGGAGTAGAAATCATTGGTTTTGGCCAGGTGATTATTGGTAAACAGAGTCTATTGGGGGAGACAGGTACTAAAATGCATTTCAGGTAGAGGAAGCAGCTGAACATATGGATATGTACATAAGAGATTGTCAACCAATATACTCTCCCAAGTGCTTAGTATAGTGCTCTACATAACACAGGTACTCAGAAAATGATACTGATTATTGATGAATGGAAGGATGGTGAGCAGGAGAACTTTTGCCAACTTCTTTTACATCCGTGAGCAGTAGATGTTTACTTGAGTCATTTAGGAGCAAGTTATCAGAAAACAAGAGAGATTAATTCAGTGTTTGTGCATCCCAATGTTTTATATACACAAACTATGTGTTTGAATTGCCTGCTAACTTTAGGCTATTAAAACACCCAGTGGAGAGTGTGTATTGACACCATGAAAATAAAAATAATTTAGATTTAGAAGGAACAAGGTCATTTTTACAATTGAATGAATTTTCATTTTCATTTTCAGGGGGGTGGCAGTGGAAACAGAGCAGAAACAGAGTTTTAAGGCACATTTCCAAGGTGGAATGTATAATGGCAGGCTCTTTACTGCTGGAAAGCCGGAAGATCAGGCAGCTGGAAAAGAGCAGTTCCAAAAAACTAATAGGGACTGGGAAATCGTGAAGACTGCTCTTAAACTAGAGGAAAGGAGAATTTCATCTAAAGCCATTTTAAAGAAGCAGAGATATTGGGTCCTGTGGGAAGGATGTGAAGAAGTTTCCAAACCAAAGAAACCCTTGTTTGTTTTAAGTAAGATGAATCTGAGAGGTAAAGGTAATGGTGTATTATGGCCTTTGAGGCATGGGAAACTGAGACTAAAAGAGAAAATGAAAGTTGGAGACAGCACAGACAAAATATACCCAAGAGAGGTTTGTGAGGAAGGGAAAGCCTTAGTACACTTAGTATCTGGATGAAAGTTGAAAAATTCTTTTGGCCAATGTGAACAAAAATGTTGGGAGACAAGATGGAGTTTTAAGGATAAATGAAGACTAAATGATAGTTTTTCAGACCAGGAACTGTGTGTTGTAGAGGAAAATCACTATGTGTATTAATATTTTATGGGAAAATAGAATAGGGAATTGTTAGGAGAGAGTGGAATATGGCTAGGGGCAAGGAAAGGGGCATGAGGGAATTGTGGAAAAAGGGAGCAGATGTGTGGTATTTTAAAAGATGAGTGAATGCTACATTGCTTTTATGTACTGATTTTACAGGGTGACTCTTAGTCATTCTGTCCTCAAATAAAGAAAAACAAGAAAAATGAGGGGGGAAAAATAATTTGATGGATCCCCATGAACAGCTAAATTTTGTGCCATATGATTAAGCTTTGGTCCTGAATTTTGCCTTTCTGTTAAGTTCTATTTCCATCATTCCAGTTCCGGCTTCTGTTTGCTGATCATAGTTATCTGGCGTAGTTAGTGCTGGTAATGACCCTAGCCATTGCTCTCATAACTGCCTGCTGAAACTCCTGTTTTAATTTTCCTTCTTCCCTGACCTCTGCCTGTTTGCCTATAACAGTCTATTCTGATTCCAGGCCGCTGCATGGCTGACTCTGCCTTCACTCCCCCTAACTCTCACTACCCCGACACCTGGTTCCTGGGAAGCTAGGAAAATTTGATTAAATGAAGGAGCAATAACCCAGAAGTGTACAGATATAAAGAACCACTAGCGTGACTTTTAAATAGCAAGTCGTGACAGATAAATGTAGTTTTCTTTTAAGATAGAGAGGGCACACAATAAGTGCTTAACAAATATCATCATCGTCATCATCATTATTCATTTACTATGTGTCAAGCACTATTCTAAGCCCTGGGGTAGATCAGACAAGTTAAGTGATTTGCCCAAGGTAACACAACAGAGTGGCAGAGTTGGGATTAGAACCCAAGTCCTCTGACAATCAGGTCTGTGGACTTTCCTCTAGGCCATGCTGCCTCCCCATTCAGTCATTCATTCAATCATATTTATTGAGCACTTATTGTGTGCAAAGCACTGTACTAAGCACTAGGAATGTACAATTTGGCAACAAATAGAGACAATCCCTGCCCAACAATGAGCTCACAAACTAAAAGGGGGAGACAGACAACAAAACAAAATAAGTATAAGATAGAAATGCTGAGGTGGGGAAAAATCATCACCTGGCCTTTCTGAATACACAATTCCATTTGACTAGAGTACATTACTCTGGTCATACACTAATTCCCATGTTATAACATCATTCACAATGCTTTGCCAAAGAGCATTTCCTGATAGAAAGTCCTGGGCAGCTCAATTATGAGATTCAGTCTTAAGTCTCTAGACTGTAGGCTTCTTGTGGGCAGAAAATATGTTTACCAAATCTGCTATACTGTATTCTCCCAAGAGGAAAGAAGGATTGTAAGCCAAGAAACCTGGGTTTTAATTCTGGCTTTGCCACTTGCCTGCTCAGTGACATTAGACAAGTCATTGATTTTTCTGTGCTTCAGTTTCCTCATCTGTAAAATGAGGATGAAATATCTGTCCTCCCTTCCTGTTAGACTGTGAGACAGAAACTAGAGTATCTTGTATCTACCACAGTGCTTAAAACATAATAAGTGTTTAGCAAATGCCACAGGTGTTCAATGTCCACAGAGAATTAAAACAAGTAAAAATTGGCTTAAATTGAAGTACGAGAGTTTGGTTGGACCAAGATAATCAGGCCTAAGTATTACTTGACTAGCAATGATAAAGCATTAGTACAGAATAGCAAGGGAAGTTGTGGTTTCCTTATCCGAAGACTTTTCAAAAACAAATAAATAAATAAAACAATGGTATTAATTGAGCACTGATTATGTGCCCAACACTGTACTAAACACTTGGGAGAGTAATAATGTTGGTATTTGTTAAATGCTTACTATGTCCAGAGCACTGTTCTAAGCACTGGGGTAGATACAGGGTAATCAGGTTGTCCCCTGTGAGGCTCACAGTTCATCCCCATTTTACAGATGAGGTAACTGAGGCACAGAGAAGTGAAGTGACTTGCCCACAGTCACACAGCTGACAAGTGGCAGAGCCGGGAGTCGAACTCATGACCTCTGACTCCGAAGCCCAGGCTCTTTCCACTGAGTCACGATACACTAGAGTTGGTAGGGATAATCCCTGCCCTCAAAGAGCTTGCAAGCTAATGAGCCTTAAAAACCTGTATATGGAAGTCTAGTCCTCTATAAAATGGCAATTCAAAACCTGTCTTCCCTGCTACTTAGACTGCGAGCCCCATGTGGAAAAGGCACTGTGTCCAAGGTAATTAACTGTGTCCATTAAATGTGGGAAGCTGGGTTGCCTAGTGGAAGGAGCATGGATCAGAGGACCTGTGTTCTAACGCTGGGATCCACCACAGATCTGCTATGTGACTTTGGACGAGTCACTTAACTTCTCTGTATCTCAGTTTCCTCATCTCTAAAATGGGGATTATGTTCTACTTACTTCTAGTTAAGACTGTGAGCCGCATGTAGAACTGGATTGGGTCAAACCTGATTATCTCATATCCATCACAGCACTTAGAATAATGCTTGACACATTATAAGTGTTTAACAAGTACCCTTACAATAATTATTCTTACTATCATTATTAATAAGTACTTCAGTATTATTATTAATAATAAGCACTTAACAAATGCCTTGATTATTGGGAACATCATTAATTTTTCACAGATGATCATTTATGTATCCTTCATATAGGTGGTAAGTTGTACAAGGGATTGAATTAATTAAGCATTCCTCTATCTATTACTAAGGTGGGTCTCATTCACCTATTACTAGAGTGGGCTATAGTCTTCAAGGGCCCTTCTAACTCTGTTACTCCATGAATAAGTGGATGAGAATTCTTAAGAAGTAATGCTCTTTGTCCAGGTTTGGAAAATGGAAAAGTTCTGACAGGTTTGCTCTTTTACTGCTATTCTAAGCCAGTAGCATATGGGACAGGGACAGTGTCCAACTTGATTAGTTTGTCTCTACCCCAGCACATAGTACAGTGCCTGGTGCTTAACAACAACAAAAAAAAGTAACAGTACCTCTTGTTTAGGAAGGCATTCTCCCCTCTAGGTGCTGGGAAACATACTGATTTCTCCCTTTCAGATGCAACTGGAAATATCAGTATGTTTTATAGATCAAAATGTTTCTTCTGTGGACACACTGTGGTTCCTTAAGTTTATTTATACTCCATTATTGGGGAGAGATCAGAAGAAAAAGCCTCCATGTTCTTTGAGATTTCCATGAAGTGAAGCCTTTGAGGGTTTTAGCTGGCTTTACTGCACCTATAAAGCAGGGTCCCTTCTTGACTAAAAACATTAATATCCATAGAGAAGTTAGGAATAAGGGATTTAGAATAGAAAAGAATTGTGTAGATCAAAGGGCTAACTGTCATTTCACAGCATTTGAACTTGTCAAAAATCCCTCCTCAAGACACAGACAGTTCCAATCTGGTAGTGTCTTGGAACTGAGTGGTACAATATAGCAAAAAATACTGAACTAGCATTAAGCTAAAACTCTAACTCTCAGCACCTCCTTTCCTTTCAACTGTATGGATAATTTATTGAAGATTATTGTTAAAAGAAAAAATAAGATGCCTCCCTCTTGAGGACCTAACCCAGAAGTGTTCTGTCCCTTTCTTCTCTCTCTTCAATCAATTTTTCTGTTTGTCCTGAGTGAATGAATCTTATAAACCATTTCGCATTTTCTGTTGGAAATGTAGAATTTGATCAGAGAAGCGCGTGGCTCAGTGGAAAGAGCACGGGCTTTGGAGTCAGAGGTCATGGGTTCGAATTCTGGCTCTGCCACTTGTCAGCTGTGTGACTGTGGGCAAGTCACTTAACTTCTCTGTGCCTGGGTTACCTCATCTGTAAAATGGGGATTAAGACTGTGAGCCCCATGAGGGACAATTCCCTTGTGTCTACTCCAGCGCTTAGAACAGTGCTCTGCACATAGTAAGCGCTTAACAAATACCAACATTATTATTATTATTATCCCCTTTCTCAATTGCCCTTTTCGCAGAATTTCCAAGTTAGTCAATGATGTTTATTGAGTGCTTGTGTGGGAAGCACTGCACTAAACACTTGGGAGAGTTCAATACAACATTAGTAGATAGGTTTCAATTTAGATGGGGAAACAGACATTAAAATAAATTATGGATATATATATATATATATATATATATATATATATATAAGTGCTGTAGGGCTGAGGGTGTGGTGGATATCAAGTACCTCAAGGGTAGATATTCAAGTGCAGAAGGGAGAGAGAGGGTAGGAGAGATGAGGGTTTGGTTTGGTAAAGTCTCTGGGAGAAGATGTGATTTGAACAGGTTTTGCTGGTGGGGAGAGTGAATGTCTGTTGGATGAGGAGGGGGAGGGAGTTCTAGGCTAGAGAGAGGACATGGGCAAGGGGTTGGCATTGAGAGAAATGAGATGGAGGTGAAATTTGATGGGTAAAGCCCATGAAATCTTTTTAAATGAACCCTGGTCACTTCAGTTTCTCCATAAACCTCTGTAAATTGTGGGTGTTTGTGGTCATATTTCTTCTACAGTTTTGTGTCTGTCACTTGTGTTCTGTCTTACTAAAAATGTGTTTGTCTTGGGTCTACTGTATTTCTACTGAACCTATACTACATTTATTCTAAAAAGTACCCAGCCAGAGGATGCAACTACCCTCTCTCGATGTCCAAATCCACACCCTTATAACCACCTTCTCTATCAAACTAACTTCATCATGATCATAATCATAATTTATTTAGGCTTTATGCATGCAGAATAGTGTATGTACTAAGAACTTGGAAGAGTATAATGAAACTTCCCCCTCACTCAATGCCTCTGTCCCTCCATTGATATTACACCACCATCCCAACCCTGGGTCATCTCCCCAGTATGCCACCCCAACTCCTTCTTTCATGTTACTGAACACTGTTGGTGAAAATACAGGTATCAGGTCATATCTGACCATTTCAAATTGATTCTCTCCTGTTGCCAATCTGCCATCTTCGGTGTTCACCCAAATCTTTCCTCCTCTCCCATTTCTTGCCTCTAGACTGGAAGCTCATTGGGAGCAAGAAATATTTCGGTTTATTGTTGTATTGAACTCTCCCAAGTGCTTAGAACAGTGCTCTGCACAAAATAAGTGCTCAATAAATATGATTAAATGAATTAATGATGAGGGCAGGGTTGATGTAGGGAAATCACAGGGTTTAAGCCCCATCCTCTGTGTTTTCAGCAGACTCAGCTGATCCCCATGAGAAGCAGCATGGGCCTAGGAGTCAGAAAGTCATGGATTCCAATCCTGTATGCCTCTGCCACCTGTATGCTACGTGACTTTGGGGAAGTCACTTCACTTCTCTGTGCCTCAGTTACCTCATCTATTAAATGGGAATCATAACCATGAGCTTCACATGGGCCAGCAACTGTGTCCAACCCAATTTACAAGTATGCACCCCAGAGTTTAGTATAGTGCCTAGTACATAGTAAACACTTAACAAATCCTGCAATAATTACTATTTACCCCATACCATGTCTTTGACCTTATTAATGTAGCCAACTACTTAACTGACAAAATCTAAGCAATTGGGTGTGAGCTACCCCAAATACGTTCAATCCACCTTACTCCTACTCACTTATTGCCAAAACCTGTCCTCTTCACCAGCTCTTCTGATGCCCTCCGTTCTCATCTTACAAAACATTTATTTTCACTCTTCCTTCTGTGTCATCTTCAAATGGCTCACTCTCTAATAGGTTCTGTTGCTCTACTTCCCAAAGCTTCCAGATCTTCCCAATCCTCAAAAAAACTTTGGGATCCCACAGCACCATCTAGCTATTTCCCCAAATCCCCTCCTCACATTCAATCAAACAATGAATGATATTTATTGAGTGCTTATGGTTTGCAAAGCAATGAACTAAGCACTTGAGGGCATACAGTGTAACACAGGCGATAAACACATTAGCTGCACACAACTAGTTTACAATCTAGAGAGGGAGAAATTGCAACCAGTTGCTGCCTCCACTTTCCTTCTACTCCCTCCTTTTTGCTCTACCATATGTTTTTTGCCCCCTTATTCTGCTGAGATCACCCTCTCCAAGTCAACCAGTGACCTTCTTCTTCTCAATCTGGTGGACTTTACTCAGTCTTAATCCTCCTTGACCACTCAGCTGTCTTTGACACTGTGGGAAGTTTGTCATATGCAAGAAATATGTCTACAAACTCTGTTGTACTGTACTCTCCCAAGTGCTTAGTGCAATGCTCTGCACACAGTACTCAAGAAATACCGTTGACTGAAACATTATTTCATCTTGGGTTTTTGGACACAGTTCTCTCCTAGTTATCCTACCTCTCTAGACCTTCTTACCAATTGCCTTTGCAGACTCTCTAATTTCTACTTTTTATTTTAGGTGGTATGAGTTAAGCTTTTTCTGTGTGCCAAATACTGTACTAAATGCTGAGGTAGGTGCAAGATAATCATATCTCACATGGGGCTCACAGTCTAAGTAGAAGAGAGAATAGGTTTTGAATCCCCATTTTTCAGGTGAGGGAACTGAGGCAAAGAGTAATGAAGTTATTGTTCAAGGTCACAGGAGGTAAGTGGCAGAGCTGTGATTAGAATCCAGGTCTCCTGGCTACCAGCCTTTTGCTCTATCCTCTAGGCCACTACTTCTCAAAACTCAGTTCTGGGTCTCCTTGATGATGATGATGATGATAGAAATAATGATAATCATGGTATTTAAGTACTTAATTTGTAATAAGCAATATGCTAAATTCTGGGGTAGACACAGGATAATCATATCAAATACAGTTTTTCCCTAAATGAGGCTCCAAATATGAGGAAAAGGTACTTAATCCTCACTCAACTTCTCTGTGTCTCAGTTCCTTTATTTCTAAAGAGAATTGCCAAATTCCAAAAAGGCAAGTCATGGAGCTGGGATTCGTACTCAGGTCTCCTGACTCACAAAGCTGCTTTCTTTCTATTAAGCCACTCTGCTTCACTCTCTTTGCAAGCTCATCAACTCCCTTGACTTCAGTTGCCATCTCTAGGCAATGTGTCCTAAATCTTTCTCATAAGTTCTGACCTCTTTTCTCTTCAGCAATCTCTCATTTCCTGATCACTCTACTGATGGGCTACTGGAACCCCCAATATCCATAACTGAACTCATCCTCCCTCCTCTCCTCCATCTAACATTCCCATCACCATTGATAGCATACTATACTTCCCATCTCTCAAGCTCATAACCTTGCCATTTTACTGACTCTTCCCACACTTTTAACCCCCAAATTCATCCTGTTACAAATTCCACTTGGTTCTTTCTCTGCAAAATTTCAAGGATCTGTCCCTGCCTTTCCATCATACAGTCACTGTGTTGGTATGGGTCCTCAAAATATCTCTGCTTAACTATTTCCAACCTTCTTGATAACCTCCCTACCTCCAGTCTCTTCTATCTCCAGGGCCTACTGCATTCTGCTGCCTTAATCATTTTTATAAAACATCATTCTACACATGATTCTTCACTCCTTAAAAAGTTTCAAATGTTGCCCTTTCTGTTCTACATCAAGCAGAAACTTCTGACCACAGGTCACACCTCTTAATCGACTTTTTTTTCCTACTTCCTCAGTTTCTCATCCCAATCAGTGATATTTATTGAGCTCTTACCATGTTCCAAGCACTGTACTAAGAACTTGGGAGAGTACAATGCAATAGAGTTAGAGTTCACCTCTTTCTGCCACCCTCTTGCTTACCTCCTGTCCCCCTTCACTTTCATCAGACCCTGTATTCAAGACCCTTCAGATATAGTGTGCCTTCCAGGTGGCCTTCTTTGATTAATAACCTCTCATCTCCCCATTTTATTTCCCCAGCAACAAACAGTTAAGAACATCTGTTACCCACTCCCCTATAGCACTTATTATTATCATCACTGATAATAATAATAACAATAATAATAACTGAGATATGTTTTGAGTGCTTACCTTGCCAAACATTGTACTAACTGCTGGGGTAGGTACAAGTGACAAGGTCAGACACAGTCCCTGTTACACCTGGGACTCAGTCTCAGATCCCACATGGGACTCACTAAGTAGGAGGGAGAATAGTGATTAAATCCCCATTTCACAGGTAAGGAAATGGAGGCACCGAAAAGGTACATCATTTGACCAAAGTCACACTGCAGGTAAGAAGCAGAGTTGTCATTTGAACCCAGGTCCTCTGACTCCCAGGCCATGCACTTTCTACTTAAGCTATGCTCCTTCTCATGTCATTATACTAAATCTCCTCCTCCTATCTGTAATTTATTTTAATGTCTGTCTTCCCTGCTAGATTGTTAGCTGTTATTTTAGCTGGACAGTCCAATTCAAGGGTCCAGGGCTCTTTTAACTGTGGGTCCCTGCAGCTCACCTGCAGACTTCTCCCCTTCTTTGTCCCACCCTCCACTGCTGACCCAAATCCACCCATCCCCAGCTCCCCATTCCTATCACCCACCATAATGTAACTCTTTCTCAGGGTTGTTCATTCCATCAGGTTGTCACCATATTCAGATAATAATGTACATATCCATATACACCAACACAATTTAAAAAGAAAATACTGTTCACAGATGAATTAGGTATTATGAGTAAAATGTATACCTTGCCATTTTAGCACAATAATTAAATTTACCCTGAACTGAACAAACTTTTTTTTTTTGGAACTCTTTCCTAAGGGCAGTCCCAGATGTATTTTATTTGCTGCTAGAAATATGTTTCTTTTTAAATAATGTCAGGAATGACAGAACTGGAGATATAAGAGACTGAAGTGACAGGAATTGAAAATGGTAAAAAAATCAAATGAGACTCAAAAAAATACCGGACATATGGCCTACAGAGGGTAAACCAGAAATATCACTTATGGACATGGAAATTATAAATAGAGGGAGTGCAATAAAATGGAATGGGGAATATGAAGGTCTAAAGTGGGACAAATAGGAGATGAATGATTGAATCCAATTCTCCTGGTGCAGCTCCGGAGGCCTTTCTGCTCCCTCATATTTTCTGCTTGCAACAGGCTTGTGCACGGTTGAATAACAACAACAAAAAAATCCACATGGAGTAAGTGGCTTCTACAAATACAGCTCTTATTATCAGAGCCAAAGAATGCATTTCTGGATACAGTGATCTTTTGGCCATTTTTGTACCACAAAGTCTAATTTTTAGCTGGTCTCTCCCCTTTCTGGTGCTTTATGTGCATGTGTTTGTGTACACCTGCTTATCTTGTATCTACCCTAGTCCTTAGTACAATGATTGGGATACAGTGCTTCACAAATACCACCTTTGGTAGGGAGGGGAAATCTGAGGGATTAGATAATGAGCTATATGGTATCAATGACTGTAAAAAAAAATGCCCACCCTAGATATGGAGCAGCTGAGAAATCCTGAGGTCTAATGAATAGGGCACGGGCCTGGAAGTCAGAAGGACCTGGGTTCTAGTCCCTGCTCTGCCACTTGTCTGCTGTGTGACCTTGGGCAAGTCATTTAATTTCTCTGTGCCTCAGTTACCTCATTTGTAAAATGGTGATTATGACTGTGAGCCCCACGTGGGACACCCTATCACCTTGTATCTACCCCAGTGCTTAGAACAGTGCTTGGCACATAGTAAGCGCTTAAATACCACCATTAGCATTATTGTTATTACTTAACTTCTCTGTGCCTCACCTATAAAACGGGGATTAAGACTGTGAGCCCCATATGGGATAGGGATGGTGTTGACCCCCATTTCCTTATATCTATCCCAGCACTTAGAACAGTGCCTGGCAAAGAGTAAGTGCTTAACAAATACCATAAAAAATAGCACCATTTCATGATGTAGAGTGCAGCTGGGGGCAGGAAGATTGTGTAATCCATGCTAGCCATGTTGCTACCTCTGTACTTTCATTCTCTTGCCACCTTGGGCATTCAGCTGCCATGAGGGAGAGCAAAATTTACTGCTTCCTGAGGTTCTGCACACCATCATTCTCTGCAAACCTACACAGCACTCTGCATGAAATTGTCACGAGCCCCACGTTGTACCAACCAGGACCTTCCTAGACCAGAGAAGCCTCGAGACACATAGTAAAGTCAAGCCACACCTCTAATCACAAAGGTTAATGTGTAAAACTTTTACTTAGTTTTACCAACATGAAAGGGAGTGACATATAAACACACACACACATTCACTCCACTCCATCAAGGGTCCAATATTAGTCTGTGGTCAAAGAGCCCATTCTGCTAATTCTTCTTTCTGCTTCCAAGTGCTGCTGCCTTCTGTTGCTTTCCAGTGCTGCTCTCTTGCTGCTTCTGTACATGCCTTTGCCTGAATGCCTGTATCTGTGTGCCCTCTCTGTGCCTCCAAGTGCCCCCTCTTTCAGCAGGCCCCTTGTAAGTCAAAGGGGCCACCTTTTATCTGCCTTATGGCTCTATGTGGCAGTCACTGATGGGTCCAGGCCTGTTTCTGGGTATAACAGCAAGAGAAAGCCCCACCTCCCTCCACGCTCCACCCTCACAGGCCCACAATCACCTGTGCCAGGTATAGTTCATCAGTACCTTAGCAAAGTCTCTCCCTTGTTGTTGTTCATGAGATCACAAACAGTCATTAAAAAGGCAGTTTACTGTGGGCTCACCACAGACATCAAGTAGAAACCCTCTCAAATCCTGGACCTAGACCAATTAATTTGCTGTGAGTGCCCTGACCTGTTCCCACTGCCCCACTGTAAGCCATTTGAGTTCCTCTTCAAGGTCCCTGGGAACACACGCACCGCTTATCCGTTGGGCTGGATGTTTGAAAAATTTCAGCTGCCACCACTTCCTCTCACACTGTGCCAACTGAGCTGTGGCCATTACCCCCACTTGCATTGGCCCTGAGCCTTCATACTCTCACCCCACTCTACTACTCTTCCCGGGTTTCCCATTCCGCATCTTCTTCTGACATGGCACACAGGTTTTATTGTGCCCTCGCTTCTTACCCCTGATTTTGTACCCTCCCCACCTCCCCTGCTCCAGTGTGCCATCACTCATTTCTTCTGGGGGCAGCTTTCCACTAGTGTAGCACCCAAAACGCACCTGAAGACCTCCCTGGCCAGAAGCCAGTGTTACCCTGGAGCCCGGCAGCAGAGGCACAAGTTCTAGCCTGCAGATTCCAGCATTGAAAGCATCTGAGTCCTTGCACAGTCCCAGGTAATGTTATTTAATAATAAATATTTTTTATTTAGGTGCTTCCCATGTGCCAAGCACTAAGCACTGGAGTAGACGTACAGGATAATCAGGTTGGGCACAGTCCCTGCCCCACATGAAGGCTCACAGTCTAAGTTGCTTTTCATTAGAAGCAGCCTGGTCCTTCTGCAACCCCTCCCCCAAACTCCTCCACCTCCACACAAAAAGTTAAGAAGTTGTACCCACCACAGCTTTATGCCAGACTGCCTTCCAGAAAAAAGCCTAAACAATCATTAATGAACCCATGTGGGAAAGTAATGGAAATAACACCTTCCACCCATATAAGAATAATCAATTTCCTTGCTTGATTTATACAATTTTCCTTTTAATAGGAGTAAAATGAATACATAACTCTGATTTGATTTTCTATTCGATTTATGAGTTACATTTAGTACATACAGAAAACAAGTGCTACCAGATGCTACCAGATGCACTCTTTCTTGTTGCAAAATGAATGCATTTTTGTTACTTTCCAACTTGCCATCTAAACACCCAGTGGTGAGAGTTGAATCTTTAAAATGCTGGTCATTGAGAACCGTCCAAGAGATTGAAGGTTTATACTAGCTCATCTATGTTGGAAATTTTAGGAGCTCATTCATTTGTAGACTGTCTTGATTTTCATTTCTGGCTTCCACTGTAAATAACACAAACTGGGATTTTTATGACAGAGGAGGTGACTTTGAAAACATAACAACAGATATCATCTCTGTGATGGCTGGAGCTTTAATGATATCAAGAAATATCATCGTAGTGTTTCCCAATTCCTTCTCCTTGAGTCCACCAAATATTGAACAGATCAGATAATTTGAAAGATGGCCCCGTGTCTTCCATCCGCAACTCTATAACTCTAAGAAGAAAACCCTCCTTTCCTCTTCTCCCACTTCCTTCTGTGTCACCCTGACTTGCTCCCTTTATTTATCCTCCCAACCCCACAGCACCTATGTACATATCTGTAATTTGTTTATATTAATGTCTTTATCTCCCTCTAGACTGTAAGTTGGTTGTGGGCATGGAATGTGTCTGTTTATTGTTATATTATACTCTCCCAAGTGCTTAGTATAGAGCTCTGCACAGAGTAAGTACTCAATAAATATGACTGGATGAATGAATAAACTATTCTTTTTAATTCCAATACTACTCTTACAGGTAGAACTTCAAGTGGCATTCCATTAAAACACAAAGAATAGGGCTCATGAAAATCCTATTTGACTTTTGTTCCATCAAATTCTAAGCCTTGTGGTCCAGATGATCTATGTTTTATACAAAAGGAACTGAATAACAAAGGGGAAAAGAGGCCATTAGCATATGAGCTTGTTTTTCTGTAGGATGGCTGAATTGAATTTAGTGGTAGTTGTGATGGCTGAAATGGTTTAAAGAATTTTAATGAGAAGGAGTTTAGAGGAAATTCTAGACAGGTATGCATAGTTTAAAGCAGCAGGGACAAGGCATTTTGGGTTTCCCAGGTCACTCCAGAATGACAAATTTTCTGCTAGATCATAAACACGCTGCCTTTGCTAGGGTGAATTTTGTGTAATAACCAATTAGTGCAGGGTCAAATTTCATCTCTGGCCCAACAGAATCTATATAGAAAAATGTGTGCTTGGTGGTGTGGTTTACAGTTCAGATCAGAAATTAGGAAGTTAAAATGAGAAAGTCCTTAGAGGAAAGGTCAAACCATAAATCTAAACAGAAACAAGTGAAACCAAGCTCTATGTGCTTCAGAAGATTTTTAGAAAGAGATCTAAATGATCAAACACAGAATATATGAAAACAGCTTGTTATACTCTGAATTCTTTAAGAATTCTCAGATCAAAGTTCTCAGCCACTAGTGTGCTATTACTATCCAACAATCAGTGGTATTTATTGAGCACTTACTTGACCCCACTTCCCCCTCCAGTTATCGTCCTATCTCCCTACTACCCTTCCTTTCCAAAATCCTAGAACGAGTCGTCTACAATCGATGCCTAGAATTCCTTAACTCCCATTCTCTCCTAGACCCCCTCCAATCTGGCTTCCGTCCCCTCCACTCTACCGAGACTGCTCTCTCTAAGGTCACCCATGACCTCCTTCTTGCCAAATCCAATGGCTCCTACTCCATTCTGATCCTCCTTGACCTCTCTGCTGCCTTTGACACTGTCGACCATCCCCTCCTCCTCCATACCTTATCTCACCTTGGCTTCACGGACTCTGTCCTCTCCTGGTTCTCCTCTTACCTCTCTGGCCGATCATTCTCGGTCTCCTACGCTGGAGCCTCCTCCCCCTCCCATCCTTTAACTGTTGGAGTTCCTCAAGGGTCAGTTCTTGGCCCTCTTCTGTTCTCCATTTACACTCACTCCCTCGGTGAACTCATCCGCTCTCACGGCTTTGACTACCATCTCTACGCAGATGACACGCAGATCTACATCTCCGCCCCTGTCCTCTCCCCCTCCCTTCGGGCTCGCATCTCCTCCTGCCTCCGGGAAGTCTCCACCTGGATGTCGGCCCGCCACCTAAAACTCAACATGAGCAAGACTGAGCTCCTCATCTTCCCTCCCAAACCCAGTCCGCTCCCAGACTTCTCTATCACCGTGGATGGCACGACCATCCTTCCCGTCCCGCAGGCCCGCAATCTCGGTGTCATCCTTGACTCGTCCCTCTCGTTTACCCCACACATCCTATCCGTTACCAAGACCTGCCGGTTTCACCTCTACAATATCGCCAAGATCCGCCCTTTCCTCTCCACCCAAATGGCTACCTTACTATTACGGGCTCTCGTTATATCCCGGCTAGACTACTGTGTCAGCCTTCTCTCTGACCTCCCTTCCTCCTCTCTCGCCCCGCTCCGGTCTATTCTTCACTCCGCTGCCCGGCTCATCTTCCTGCAGAAACGATCTGGGCATGTCACTCCCCTTCTTAAACAACTCCAGTGGTTGCCTATCGACCTCCGCTCCAAACAAAAACTCCTCACTCTAGGCTTCAAGGCTCTCCATCACCTTGCCCCTTCCTACCTCTCCTCCCTTCTCTCTTTCTACCGCCCACCCCGCACGCTCCACTCCTCTGCCGCCCACCTCCTCGCCGTCCCTCGGTCTCGCCTATCCCACCGTCGACCCCTGGGTCACGTCCTCCCGTGGTCCTGGAACGCCCTCCCTCCTCACTTCCGCCAAACTGATTCTCTTTCCCTCTTCAAAACCTTACTTAAAAATCACCTCCTCCAAGAGGCGTTCCCAGACTGAGCTCCTCTTCCCCCTCTACTCCCTCTGCCATCCCCCCTTTACCTCTCCGCAGCTAAAGCCTCATTTTCCCCTTTTCCCTCTGCTCCTCCACCTCTCCCTTCCCATCCCCACAGCACTGTACTCGTCCGCTCAACTGTATATATTTTCGTTACCCTATTTATTTTGTTAATGAATTGTACATCGCCTCGATTCTATTTAGTTGCCATTGTTTTTACGAGATGTTTTTCCCCTTGACGCTGTTTAGTGCCATTGTTCTTGTCTGTCCGTCTCCCCCGATTAGACTGTAAGCCCGTCAAACGGCAGGGACTGTCTCTATCTGTTGCCGACTTGTTCATCCCAAGCGCTTAGTACAGTGCTCTGCACATAGTAAGTGCTCAATAAATACTATTGAATGAATGAATGAATGAATCTTATACTTATCTTGTATCTACCCCAGTGCTCAGAACAGTGCTTGGCACATAGTAAGTGCTTAACAAATGCCATATCATTATCATTATTATTATTACTATGTGCAGTGCACCATGCTCTGTGTTCGGAGAGTATAGCATAAGAGTTGGTAGGCGCATTCCCTGCTTTCAGTTAATTTACAGTTTAGACAGGGAAACAGACATTATTATAAATAAATGATTTTTATATTGGTTAGTGGCAGTGGGTCTATCAAGTTTGCAAAGCAGTCAGACTCCTCTCAGACATTCAGAGCTCAGGTACAGGAGTTTAGATTATTATACATAGGAAGAGAAAGAGGGAAAGTTAAGCCATATTTGAATGGTGATACTTTGCTATAAATACAGGTTTCAGCACATAAATGAACTACCTTAAATGCACCAGCAGCTTGGTTAATAATTGTGGTGTTATTTATTGGGTGCTTACTATGTGCCAAGAACTTTACTAAGCACTAGAGTAGGTACATGATCATCAGGTCCCACAGGAAGTTCACAACCTAAGCAGGTGAGAGAACAGGTATTGAATCCTCATTTTGCAAATGAGTGAACTGAAGCACAGATTAAATGAAATGACTTGCCCAAGGTCGCAGAGCAAGAACATAGCGGAGCAGGGATTAGAAACAAAGTCTTCTTACTCCCAGGCTGGTGTTCCTTCCACTAGGTCATACTACTTACACATACAGTGTTCTGAGCTTGTACAGGTCAGGCTTCCAAATAGTGACTAGTTAGGCTGGAAAAGAGAAGTGTTTCCTTTATCTGCATTTAATGAAGTTATCTGGCATTTCATTGCACTGGGAACCTCAGAAGTGACCAACACTATATCTTTCTTCTTCAGAACAATTTCACAGGATTGCATGCTTCTTGAGGGTAGGGTCATAGCTACCAACTTCATTGTATTGTGCTCTTTCAAACTCTCAGTACAGTGCTCTGCACACAATAAATGCTCAAGAAATATCACTGAGTGACAGACATACAACTTTCCCCTATTAGGTGGTTTGTAAATCTAACTCCCTGTTCCCAACAGCATTCCCAAGTGCCTATTGGCTTTTAATGTTCCTGGCCCACATTTCACCCCCACCCCCACCCCACACCTTCCCCAGTCTTCCTGAACTCCTTGCCCTCCTGCCCTATTCTCTGCCTATTATTTCAAATGACGTATTTTCTCTACAGCTCCCATGCTTCTTGGTAGGTATCACTGGGGAGTTCAGTGCTTTTGCAATCAATTCTAGCATTACCCTTCTTCCCTTGCCTCAGTTCCTTTCACAGCATGACCTTCCTCTTCTTTGGGGCCTTCAAATTAGAAAGGGTCAGGGCTGGATCAGGATAGGATGATGGATGGAAGGTGGTGGTGGCAGCAGAAGAGCAAGAAGCTGACTACCCTCTTGGGAGCCACTGGCCATTCTCCCCCACCCTCTTCCTCTTTCTCTTTTCAGTGCATAGCAACACCAAGAGAAAGGGATTGGCAGTCAGGAAGCAACCAGGGCATGGTCTCTAGGATTGTTTAAACTGTAGAAAAAGCAAACCCCTTGAAAGAGCAGATATAGAATAGTGTTGGGAGAGGTGGGTGAGGGTGTAGAGGTTAGGGGAATGAAGAGGTAGAAGGGCAAGTTCTGGGTAGGGAAATAGGGATAGAGTGGGTTACTTCGTCAAGGGAATTTGCCAAAGGTGAGACCTGGGAAGCAATCACAGGGGATTCAAGGAAATATAGACTTCTGACCTCTTAGAAATAGTTTCCAAACAGCAGTTCCTGCAAGTAGAGTTTGCTATTACACCTTCAATTCCTCCCATAATGGCCTGAGCATTTCCATAACTAAGCTCTGCCAACGTGGTTGTGTGTGGAGACAATAAAAATAGGTTGAGTCGAAGAAGCCTTGATCAGCACTACTGAACAGAACTCAGTAGGGTAGGATAAGAAAGAAAAATATCCAAGCAATTAAAGATGGCTGTAAAAGTTTTGTTTTTCTCAATGCCTGGGGACTAGGAGGTCCTAGTGGCACAGAAGAAGACTTTCTCTAATCACACAAAGGGTTGTGTCTCCAGAAGTCTGTGGGAGGTCTTGATTGTGATGATTTGGAGATATTTGTTCACTGGATTGAAAGAAAGTTATGCAAATACCTCAGGGCAGCGCAGCTGTATAATCAGGAAAACAGAAACATTGAAATCTTCTCCACAAGGGGGCAATGCTCACGTTTGGCCTGAGAGGGGGACGTGGAGGAATTTGTTTTCAAAATTTTCTGAGTGAAAGGGAACTGACTAACAAAGGCTGTATTGTAATATGTCCCATATGGCTTCAAAGCTACTCTAAGCACAACAGTGGATTGAGGACAGGAAGAGAGAAGGGAAAAGAGGGTGAAAATACCAGTATAGAGATGGCAAGATAAGAGAGGAGGAAAAGGAGGGAGACAGCATGAAGCAAACACAGGGCTGGGCAGGTCATGAGTACATTGGGAAGAACTGATTTTATCTCTTAAGGAGCATCAGGCCTTTTATGACTCCTCCTTACCTATTTTTTTTAATAACATTAAGAGAAAAAAACCAAACCAACCATAAGT
Source organism: Ornithorhynchus anatinus (assembly GCF_004115215.2). Taxonomy (NCBI): domain Eukaryota; kingdom Metazoa; phylum Chordata; class Mammalia; order Monotremata; family Ornithorhynchidae; genus Ornithorhynchus; species Ornithorhynchus anatinus. The sequence goes on along the minus strand of NC_041728.1, from coordinate 48,494,037 downwards.
TAGCTGAAGTCCCTAAATAGATCATAGTTTCTATCCTTTTGATTCTGAAGGCTACAGATCATAGCAGCTGTCACTTTCTTCAAAAAAGGGAGAACTTCTGTTTAGTGGGATTGGAAGTATCCAGGTGGGGTGTGGTTAGTTAGGAAAGGCCAGATAGAGGAGAAGTGATGATGGGACTAAGATATGGTCAGGAGGAAGAATATGATCATCTAGTTTGTAGGAGCGAATGTCTAAGTGGGTGAGTGGTTTTGTAAAGTGTAAGAAGGCCAGTAAAAATACAGGTGTACTGAAAGGGTCTCTGCAGCATTGCTTAGTGGAAGGAGCATAGGCTTGGAAGTCCGAAAACGTGGGTTCTAATCCTGGCTCCTCCACTTGTCTGCTATGTGACATTGGGCAAGTCACTTAACTTCTCTGCCTCAGTTATCTCATCTGTGAAATGGGGATTAAAAGTGTGAGCCCCACGTGGGACAACACGATAACCTTGTCTACCCCACTGTTTAGAACAGTGTTTGGGACATAGAAAGTGCTTAACAAAAACAATTATTATTTCTGAAATTTTACAAGTCTAAATTTATTTGAATTTATCAGGTAGTACAGTGATCTAGACTCCTTCTGTCTACTTTCCAGATGGATATGCCTAGGAGAAACAGAACCTAATCCCATTTTTGTTGGTAAGGCCACTACTGTCCCCTGTAACTATGCCTGGTTAAGGATTAAGTAGACTGAAGTATTCAGTGAGCCAATCAATTAGTTAATGGTATTTCTTGAGCACTTCATTCATTCAGTTATATTTATTGAGCCCTTACTGTGTGCGGAGCACTGTACTAAGTGCTTGGGGAAGTACAATGGAACCATGGACAACTGACATCCCTTGACCAAATTGTGCTTACAGTCTAGAGTGGGGAAACAGTCTAGAGTAAGGGAGTACTGGCTTTGTGCAGATAACTGTAATAAGTGCTTGGGAAAGTACAATATATTAGAGTTGGTAGGATCCAATCCCTGCCCACAAGGAGCTTACAGTTTACAGGAAAAGAGACATTAAAATAAAATTACAGATAAAGGAGGTAGTAGGGTATAAAGAATATTTATACAAGTGCTGTGGCACTGGGGTGAGTATCAAAATGCATAAGGGATACACAGTCAAGTGTGCAGTTGAAACAGAAAGGAGGGTGAATGGGGAATGAAGGCTTCGTCTTGGAAGGCCTCTTGGGGGAGATGTGATTTTAGAAGGATTTTGAAGATGGAAAGAGTGGAGTACTGTTGAACCTGAAGGGGGTGAGAATTCCAGGACTAAGGGAGGATATGGATAGAGAAGCAGCATGGCTCAGTAGAAAGAGCCCAGGCTTGGGAGTCTGAGGTCATGAGTTCGAATCCCTGCTCTGCCACTTGTCAGCTGTGTGACTGTGGGCAAGTCACTTAACTTCTCTATGACTCAGTTACCTCATCTGCAAAATGGGGATTACCTGTGAGCCTCACGTGGGACAACCTGATTACCCTGTATCTACCCCAGCACTTAGAACAGTGCTCGGCACATAGTAAGCACTTTACAAATACCAACATTATTATTATTATTATATGGATAAAGGGTCTCTGTTGGGATGGATGAGAGAAGCAGCGTGGCTCAGTGGAAAGAGCACGGGCTTCAGAGTCAGAGGTCATGAGTTCGAATCCCTGCTCTGCCACTTGTCAGCTGTGTGACTGTGGGCAAGTCACTTAACTTCTCTGTGCCTCAGTTACCTCATCTGTAAAATGGGGATTAACTGTGAGCCTCATGTGGGACAACCTGATTACCCTGTATCTACCCCAGTGCTTAGAACAGTGCTCTGCACATAGTAACCGCTTAACAAATACCAATATTATTATTATTATTTCCAAGACAGAGAGTAGGGTGGTGTTAAGAAAAACAGCATGGTTTAGTGGATAGAGCACGGGCCTGATAGTCAGAAGGACCTGGATTCTAATCCTGACTCCACCACATGCCTGCTGTGTGACCTTGGGCTAGTCACTTAATTTATCTGGGTCTCATTTACCTTATCTGTAAAATGAGAATTAAGAATGTGAACCCCATGTGGGATAGGGACTCTGTCCAACCTAATTAACTTGTATCTTCCTGAGTACTTACAGCGGTGCTTGGTACATAATAAGCACTTAACAAGTATCACTATTATTATCATTATTACTGGAACCGGAACCGAGTCTGTGGATTGTATTCAAATAAGAGATCAGCATGATAAGGTTGGAAGGAGGGAGTTGATTGAGTGCCTTTAAGTGGATGACATGGAGTATCTATCTGATGCAGAGGTGGATGGGAAACCATTAGAGGTTTTTGAGAAGTGGAGAGACATGGATTTGAATTTTTCTGAAAAATGATCTGGGCATCAGAGTGAAATATGGAGAAGATTCAGGGAGGTCAGCGAGGAGGTTGATGCAGTAGTCAAGTCAATAAAGAGAAGGATATCATGAATTTCCAGAAAATTTTCCCTATAAATTTCACACATCAAGAGTATTTAAATGATGATGATGATGATGATAATGATAATTCAACAATAATATTGATAGTAATAATGATATAAAGTGCTTGCTTTGTGCCAAGCACTGTGATCAGTTATGGGGCAAATACATGATAATCAGATCACACAGAATCCCTGTATCACATGGGGCTCACAGTCTAAGAGGGAGGGAGAAGAGTTATGTTATCCTCATATTACCTATGTGAGAACTGAGGCTCAGTGTAGTTAAGGGGCTAACCTCAGGTCATATAGCAAACAAGTGGCAGAAATGGTACTTGAACCCAATTCTAAAAATAGCATGGCCTAGTGGAAAAAGCACAGGACCAGGAGTCAGGAGTCCTGGATTCTAATTCTGAATCTACTGCTTGCCTGCTGGTTGATCTTGGGCAAGTCACTTAACTTCTCTATTCTTTGGTTTCTTCATATCTAAAATGGAGGTTCAGAACCTGTTCCCCTTCTCACTTAGACTCTGAGTTCTTTGTGTGATAGGGGATGCATCTGATCTGGGTATCTTTTATCTGCTTCAGTGCTTAGTGCAGTGCTAGGCACACAGTAAATACCTAGCAAATACCATAATTTATATTAATCCGTCTCCTGACTCCCTCTCCCTAAGTGACACTGTCTCCTATGCATTGCTGAAAGATTTTTACTTTTCTTTGTTGGTGCTATATTTGAATCACCTCTCCATCTCTCCATCACCTTGCCCCTTCCTACCTCTCCTCCCTTCTCTCTTTCTACCACCCACCCCGCACGCTCCGCTCCTCTGCCACCCACCTCCTCACCGTCCCTCGGTCTCGCCTATCCCGCCGTCGACCCCCGGGCCACGTCCTCCCGCGGTCCTGTAATGCCCTCCCTCCTCACCTCCGCTAAACTGATTCTCTTTCCCTCTTCAAAACCCTACTTAAAACTCACCTCTGCCAAGAGGCCTTCCCAGACTGAGCTCCTCTTCTCCCTCTACTCCCTCTGCCACCCCCCCCTTTACCTCTCCGCAGCTAAACCCTCTTTTTCCCCTTTTCCCTCTGCTCCTCCACCTCTCCCTTCCCATCCCCACAGCACTGTACTCGTCCGCTCAACTGTATATATTTTCATTACCCTATTTATTTTGTTAATGAATTGTAAATCGCCTTGATTCTATTTAGTTACCATTGTTTTTACGAGATGTTCTTCCCCTTGACTCTATTTATTGCCATTGTTCTCGTCTGTCCCTCTCCCCCGATCAGACTGTAAGCCCGTCAAACGGCAGGGACTGTCTCTATCTGTTGCCGACTTGTTCATCCCAAGCGCTTAGTACAGTGCTCTGCACATAGCGCTCAATAAATACTATTGAATGAATGAAGAAGAAAATTCTAAAATGGAGCCAAGGTTAAGGACATACTTTTTGTCTCTTTGACATTAGCACCAAAACAGAAGACACAGGGTCACATCTGCTAAACCAGCTGCTATTGGCTCATCAGTGTTGGAAGTTGTGGCTTTATCTCTGCTACTATTGCCTGCAGTGGGAAAGAGGCAGAGAACAACAGGCAAACACATTGAAAAGCAGGATTTCAGAAGCCACCGGAAACATGATTCATCTCCAAGTTCTACACCCCTTACATTAACTTCAGTGGAAATTGAGTTCTGATTTTCTAAATTGCTTCCTGAAGAATATGCTGAATAAGATGGTAACTTTGGAATTGAACTCTTTTCATATTTGTCTTTCTGGACAGTTTTAAATGGAGCAAAAGGTCTTTACTTTATTGATTTAAATAACCAGGGGGAATGGATGAGCACAAAGATGCCCTGTGGGGCAACTGAACTTTTGTTATTGTCTATATTTCTGAAGAGAGAGGGCTGCAGAGAGATGGGACAGCTCTGTGAGACCTCTGACAGAGGAAGATAAAATTGTCACGTAAATAGTTAAATCACTTAAGTTGATGATTGCATAAAATTATTTACTTTTCAGGGAATTCACGTAACATGAATCCTTAATGAAGTCACAGAATCTTTTGAGCTTGTATCTACCCCAGTGTTTGGCACATAGTAAGCACCTAACAAATACGATAAAAAAATGGTACCAGGATTGGAGGAAATATAAATTGTTGTATGAAGAGAAGTGGCATGAACTAGTGAAAAGAGCACGGATCTGGAAATCAGAGTTACCTGCATTCCAATTCCGGCTCTGCCAATTACCTGCTATGTGACCTTGGGCAAGTCACTTAATTTAATTTTGCCTCAGTTATCTCATCTGTAAAATGGGGATTCAATCTCTGTTCTCTCTCCTGCTCACACTGTGAGCTCCATGTAAAACAGGCAGTGTGTCTGACCTGATTAACTTGTATCTAGCCCAGCACTTGGAACAGTGCTTGGTACATAGTAAGTGCTCAACAGACACTGCTTTTTATTATTATTACAGCTGTTAGTATTATAATCAGTATTCTGCCTTCATGATTATTGCAGTTGGAAGTGGGACCCTTTTGAGGCCTGCCATCTTTAGCTGCTGTTCTGGTCCCATTCCCCTGAGAGGCAGGGGTGGGACTATGGCTGGCAGGTTCAATCCCAGCTCTGCCCCTTGTCTGATATATGATCCTGGGCAAATCACTTCATTTCTCTATGCCTCAGTTACTTCATCTGTACAATGGGGATTGAGATGGGAGCCCCATGTGGGACAGGGACTGTGTCCAACCCAATTTACTTGTATCCACCCTAGCACTTAGTACAGAGCCTGGCACACAGTAAGTGCTTAACAAATAGCATTATTATTATTATTATTATTATAACATGGGCAGAGGGAAGGAAATCAGTAATGTCTCCTCTGTACTGCTATTTTGGGCATCACCCTGGTTCTAAAGTTGGCCCAACATTCTTGGGCCTGAAGGGCTATCTTTGAAACAGTCAAAATATTCAAAGATTACAACCTAGGGGGCACCATTCAAAGAGTGAGAGAATGTGCAAAAGGAATTCAGGAATCAGATAGAGGCAGTATGCATTTACACTTGATTTAAAAAGGCAGCAGTGCAGTGGAGCAACATACATGGACCTGAAGCAAGACAATAAAAGATGATAGAAGGAAGTATGAAACTGATCACAAACCATCAAGACTGAAATACCAAAGTGTACCTTAATGTTAGTTTAAAACCTAGCAATAATTTATTAAGGAGATGTGGAATAGTATTTTAGCAAGAGCTAGTAGAACAGCAGTATATTAAAGGATGAAGGAAGTTTGCTTGCAAATAGATCCTATAAATGTCTCTTATTCATTGTATCAGAAAAACACAGTGACTTGTTTGATCAACAGTAAAGATATGTCATGTAGCTAATTCACATAATCTTTTTATTGTTTCTTCAAATTCTCCATAGACAAAATAGATAATAGCAGTACTTATCTATCTCACCAGGTAATTTTTTGACATTTAAAAAATTGATGTTAGCTCAAGATACTTGAGTATTTTGGATGGGAGACATGAAATGCAAATTAATTCAATAGTATGATACAACAGCAGAATAATATGCTTAGTCAGAAGAGTCACTGAGGTGAAATTGCGTCTTCTACCATGTCATGTCTTCTTCCTCTTTATTTTTAAGTCACACTGCTCACTTTTCAGACACAAACATTTATTCTTGTTATCCCTGCAAGAGTCCATTCTGGACTGCCTTGGATTCGGTTCCACCTTCTGTATCAGCAGAAATATTGCTGGCTAAATACTAAAAGCAGAATCTTTGTAAGTGGAGGAAACCGGCAGAGAGCAAAGATGTATAAGATCTTTAAAAATATGGGCAAAATTTTCCAAAGATTTTTGCCCAGTGCTAAGGAAAATTTTCCTAAGCTACAAAAGCCTTGCTCCTAAAGTAAATATTTTTCCAGGAGGATTGCTATGTTTTTTTGTTGCCTGTTAGGGACTAGAAACCAGAGTGGTGAACACTGTCTTTATTTTCTTGCCTGCGGTATGTTTTGCTCCCTGTGGCAATGGCTACCTAAAATGTGCAGCTCACAGCTCAGTGGTGCTTATACCTTTGAACTGTTGAGAATCAGCCAAGTTCATTAATGTCCCATATTAAAGAGTTAGGCCATCCTTCTTTAATTTGTAAATGGATGAAGAACTGTTGGAGATTTGGGGGAATTTATTAGGAGGAGAGTTTGGCAAAGAAGGCTTGAAGGGTCCAAATTCATTCATTCATCCATTCAGTCATATTTATCGATGATTTGGCCATGACCAATCTGTCTCCCCGCTCACAGTTTCTAAATTATCATTTTTCTCACATCACTTCAATCCTCAAAAACATCCACCTTTTACCCAATTTTCTCTTCATCAGGCAGAAACTCCTGCCCATTGGCCATAAGGCACTCAGTAAGCTCTCTCCCCCTACTTTTCCACAGCACTCTACCACTAGTCAGCCTACTCACCGTGCCTCATTCTTGTCTTGACCTCTTGTTCCTACCTTGAGCACTTCCACACCCTTCCCCCGCCCATCCCATCTTTAATCCTCTGTAGATTCCTGATGAAAATTTAGGTTACTCTGTTCAATTAATAAGCTAATGGCATTTAATGAGCACTAATCGAGTGCAGGGCACTGTACGGATAAGTATGGTGGGTAGATATGGGAGTGGGATTGCCAGTTGAGGTGTAGTGAGAGATAATTGAGGAGCAAATCACTTAACTTCTTTGTGCCTCAGTTTCCTCATGATAAAACAATTGTTAAAGTGTCACTGAGTTGCATTTCAATCAATCAGTGGTACTGTATGTAGAGCACTGTACTAAGCACTTGGGAAAGTACAATCCAACAGAGTTGGTAGACCCTGCCCCTGCCAACCATCTTTTTTTCTAGGTTGGGAGACGGATATTGAAATAAATTTCAGAAGCAAACATAAGTGCTGAAAGGGCTGAATGTCAAGTGCTTAAAGGAAACAAGTCTCTGTAGAAGTTAGACCTGGCTTAAAATACAAATCAAGATCAGGTATAAGAGTACATTGTCAGAATATTCAACAGGTCAGGAAAAAAAAAGACTAATCCTTTTCAAGATGTTACAATTTGCAACCATCTTGTCCATGGCCCTAGACAGTATTCAGCACAAACTGATGATTGACTGACTCATGTTTCAGAAAGAGATGAAAGACAGAGTCAAAAGCAGGGGGCTTCCTATTAATTAATTCCCAAGTACTTGAAATTTTCAGCTGCTGATTGACTGACTCATCTTGCTACCTGAGCAAGCGACACAGGAAATTCTCCATCTCGCCTCCGGGATCCAGGCTGTCTCACAAACATTATCTTTCTTCCCAGGCCTTGGTTGTGTCTGGATTGTGCTTGACTGTGGGGTATGGGGAGCATACAGGGGGGCAGGCACTAAGGACTTGTCTGGATTGAATCATATGACTGGGGGAAGGGGAGGGAGGCGATAAAATGTGGGACCATAATTTATTCCCTAAGCCTCATGGTTGTTAAAATTGATAGGACACCCAGACAACCTCAGAAGCTACCAACCCGATTGTCAGACTGTAAGCATATTATTGGCAGGGAATATATCTGCTTATTCTTTTTCATTGTATGCTCCCAAGTGCTTAGAATAGTAGTACAGTGCTCTGCACATAGTAAGTGCTCAATAAATACTATTGAATGAATGAATGAATGCTCCACACATAGTAAGCACTCAATAAATACCATTCGTTGATTGAGTCACATTGAGCAGACCCCTGCTTTTCCCATATCTGTCTGCTTCCCTCTTCAAAACCCTTCTGAAATCACGTCTCCTCCTGGAGGCCTTCGATGATTAATCTCTCATCAGCCCATCCTATTTACCTCTAATACTGCCACTTCAGCTCTTCTGTGCCATATAAACACTTGGATTCTCACTCATCCCTGTCTGCTCCCATTGCACTTATATACGTATCAATCTATTAATTATATTTATTGAATGTATACTGTGTGCAGACCCCTTTACTCAATCCTTGGGAGAATACAATATAACAATATAGCCAATATATTCCCTGACCCCAACATGCTTACAGTCTCAAATTCTGTAGTTCCATCTTACTTTTGAATTATTTTAGTGCCTGCCTTGAGGTTAGGGATTGCATCCATTAACTGTCTCAAAGAGGCTTACTTCAGGGTACAGAGTAAGCAGTCAAATGGTATTAATTGTTGTTTGATTGACTGGGTCAAGGCCAGTTTGGACTGGTGTGAGCCAGTTCCCTGAAATTCCTTGATTCTTTTTATTGGCTATGTTCTCCTAACTGGCTCCCATCATCATCATCAAGTATCAGTATTTATTGAGGTATTGAGGGCCTTTTGTGTGAAGAACATAATACAACAAAGTCAGATCAGTGCCTACAAGCAGCTTGCAATCTGGATGAGGAGACTGACATTAAATAAATTACAGATTAGCGTAATGGCAAAGTATGAAGATAGATAAATGTTTTTGAGGCTGGGGTGAATATTAAGTGCTTAGGGATACAAGTCTAAGTGCAAAGTATAGAAGGAAGGACCAACAGGAGAAAGGAGAGCTCAGTCAGGGAAAGCGTCTTGGGCGAGATGTGATTTTAGAAGAGATTAAAAGGTGGGGAGAGTGGTAGTCTATCATTTACGAAGGTGAAGGAGATCCAGGCCAGAGGGTGTGTGTGTGTGTACGAGAAGCTGGTGACAAGATCACTGAGATCGAGATGAAGTAAAGAATAAATTGGTGTTAAGAGAGTGAAGTGAGTGAGCTGGGTTGTAGTAGATCAGGATTGGGAAACCTGATGGAGTGCCTTAAAGCTAATGGTAAGGAATTTGTTTGATATATAGGAAGATGGGCAGCCACTGGAGGTTTTAGAGGGGTGGGTAGGTATGGACTATACTTTTTTTTTTTAATGATCCACACAACAGAGTGAAGTAAGGACTGGAGAGGCGAGACGGAATGCAGTGTGATCAGCGAGGATGTTGATTCAGTAGTCAAGGTAGGATATGATAAGTGCTTGAATAAGCACAGCAGCAGTTTGGATGGAGAGGAAAGGGAGAGACCTGAGAGATAATGGGAAGGTAGAACCGAAAGGATTTGATGGCAGACTGAATACATGAGTTGAATGTGAGAGGTAAGTCAACATTATGCCAAGACTATGGGCTCTAAGGCAGGGATGATGTTGGTGTTGCCTACAGTACTGGAGAGTACTGGGAATGATGAGGTTTGGTTGGGAAAATGAGGAGTTCTGCTTTGGACACGTTATGTTCATGCCATCCTTTTACATTCACCCTAAGAATTCTTCTCTTCACTCATTGATGCCCATGCCCATCACCCCTGCCAATTGTTCCAGACTTTTAATTCTTTCCTCAGGCTCCATCGTGGCACAGTGGAAAGAGCCCAGGCTTGGGAGTCAGAGTTCAAGGGTTCAAATCCCGGCTCCGCCGCTTGCCAGCTGTGTGACTTTGGGCAAGTCACTTAACTTCTCTGTGCCTCAGTTACCTCATCTGTAAAATGGGGATTAAAACTGTGAGCCCCACATGGGACAACCTGATCACCTTGTTTCCCCCAGCGCTTAGAACAGAGCTTTGCACATAGTAAGCGCTTAACAAATACCACCATTTTATTTTTTATTTATTCCTCCCCCTCCCCCATCTCTCACCCCCAGTGATCTGGCCACCTACTTCATCATGAAAATTAACACAATCAGGTCTGAGCTCCCCAAAGTCACCCCTCCCCCTTCTTCTTCCCCCACGCTCCCATCCCTCTCCCCTACTTTCTCATCCTTCTCTGCAGTATCCTCAGAGGAGGTGTCCTCCCTCCTAGCAAGGGCCACCTGTGATTCGCACCCCAGTCCCGCTCACTTTATAAAAACTATCACCCCTTCCCTCCTCCCCTCCTTAACTTCTATCTTTAACCACTCATTCTCCAGTGGCTTCTTCCCCTCTCCCTTCAAACATGCCCATGTCTCCCCGATCCTAAAAAAACCCTCTCTCAACTTCACTTCCCCTTCCAGTTATTGTCCTATCTCCCTCCTACCCTTCCTTTCCAAACTCCTAGAACTAGTCGTCTACACTCGCTGCCTTGAATCCCTCAACTCCAACTCTCTACTGGATCTCCTCTAATCTGGCTTCCTTCCCCTCTACTTCAAAAGGACTCTCTCTCAAAGATCACCCATGACCTCCTTCTTGCCAAATCCAATGGCTCCTACTCTATCCTAATCTTCCTCGACCTCTCAGCTGCCTTTGACATCCCCTTCTCCTCCACACCTTATCGAATCTTGGCTTCACAGACTCCGTCCTCTCCTGGTTCTCCTCTTATCTTTCTGGCCGTTTATTCTCTGTCTCCTTCGCGGGTTCCTCCTCCCCCTCCCATCCACTAACTGTAGGGGTTTCTCAAGGGTCAGTTCTTGGCCCTCCTCTGTTCTCCATCTATGCTCAATCCCTTAGTGAACTCATTTGCTCCCACGACTTCAACTACCATCTCTATGCAGATGACACCCAAATCTACATCTCCTCCCCTGTTCTCTCCTACTCCCTTCAGGCTCATATCACCTCCTGCCTCCAGGATGTCTCCACCTGGATGTCTGCCCACCCCCTAAAACTCAACATGTCCAAAACTGAGCTCCTTATCTTCCCTCCCAAACCTTGTCCTCTCCCTGACTTCCCTGTCACTGTGGACGGCACGACCATCCTTCCTGTCTCACAGGCCCGCAAACTTGGTGTCATCCTTGACTCATCTCTCTCATTTACCCCACACATCCAATCCATCACCAAGGCCTGCCGGTCTCACCTTTACATATCACCAAGATCTGCCCTTTCCTCTCCATCCAAATGGCTATCGTGCTGGTACAAGCTCTCATAATATCCCAGCTGGAATATTGTGTCAGCCTCCTCTCTGATCTCCCTTTCTCCTGTCTCTCCCCACTCCAGTCTATTCTCCATTCTGCTGCCCGGATCCTCTTCCTACAGAAACGCTCTGGACATGTCACTCCCCTCCTTAAAAACCTCCAGTGGTTGCCTATCAACCTCCGCATGAAACAAAAACTCCTCACTCTTAGCTTCAAAGCTCGCCATCACCTTGCCTCCTCCTACCTCACCTCTCTTCTCTCTTTCTACTGCTCACCCCGTACACTCCGCTCCTCTGCTGCTCACCTCCTCACTGTCCCCCATTCACACCTATCCCACCATCAACCCCTGGCCCATGTCCTGGAATGCCCTCTCTCCTCAAGTCCGCCAAACTAACTCTCTTCCCCTCTTCAAAACCCTACTGAGAGCTCACCTCCTCCAAGAGGTCTTCCCAGACTGAGCTCCCCCCTTTTCCCTCTGCTCCCCCTCCACCCTCTGCTCTTCCCCCTTCCCCCTTCACTTCCCCTCAGCTGAGCTCCTTTTCCCTCTGCTCCCCCTCCCCTCCCCGCCTGACCCCATCCTCTGCTCCTCCCCCTTCCCTTTCCCCTCCCCTCAACACTGTGCTCATTTGTATATATTATATGTTACCCTATTTACTTTGTTAATGAGGTGTACATCCCCTTGATTCTATTTGTCGTAATAATGTTGTCTTGTTTTTGTTTCGTCTGTTTTGCTCTGCTGTCTGTCTCCACACGTTAGACTGTTAGCCTGTCAGTGAGCAGGGATTGTCTCTATCTGTTGCCAAATTGTACATTCCAAGTACTTAATACAGTGCTCTGCACATAGTAAGTGCTCAATAAATGCTATTAAATGAATGAATGAATAAAATTGTAGAAGAGTCAGGGTCCCCAGGAGATCACCTTGTCGAACCCTCTGTTGCCGGTTCCTGGCACCTGCTTTATATGAAAGGCTGTTGGTTTTATTACAACTATTTGCAAATTCCAATCTTTTTTATAGCAGCCTTTCATTGGAGTGTTTTGCAATTACTCATTGAGCCTGATTCTTCCCCCTCAGTCGTGCATTTCAGTGTAAAACTTGAAATGAAATGCCATATGTGGAGAAAGCTGGGGTGAATGAAGGAAAGGGAGAGAAGTGGGGACAGGGGCAGGGATTAAGGTAGTAGCTTCTTCTTCTTCTTCTTCTTCTTCTTGTTCTTGTTCTTGTTCTTGTTCTTGTTCTTGTTCTTCTTCTTCTTCTTCTTCTTCTTCTTCTTCTTCTTCTTCTTCTTCTTCTTCTTCTTCTCCTCCCTCATCGACACCCATGCCCATCACCCCTGCCGATTGTTCTGGACCTTTAACTCTCTCCTTAGGCCCCCTGTTCCTCCCCCTCCCCCATCTCTCACCCCCAATGATCTGGCCACCTATTTCCTCACGAAAATCAACACAATCAGGTCTGAGCTCCCCAAAGTCACCCCTCCGCCTCTCCCCTCCCCCCCACCAACCCTCTCCCCTACTTTCCCATCCTTCCCTGCAGTATCCTCAGAGGAGATCTCCTCCTTCCTCGCAAGTGCCACCCCCTCCACCTGCGCCTCGGACCCCATTCCCTCTCACCTTATTAAAACCATCGCCCCTGCCTTCCTCCCTTCCTTAACTTCTATTTTTAACCACTCAATCTCCAATGGCTCCTTCTCCGCTGCCTTCAAACATGCCCACGTCTCCCCCATTCTAAAAAACCCCACTCTTGACCCCACTTCCCCCTCCAGTTATCGCCCTATCTCCCTACTACCCTTCCTTTCAAAAATCCTAGAACGAGTCGTCTACAATCGATGCTTAGAATTCCTTAACTCCCATTCTCTCCTAGACCCCCTCCAATCTGGCTTCCGTCCCCTCCACTCTACCGAGACTGCTCTCTCTAAGGTAAACCATGACCTCCTTCTTGCCAAATCCAATGGCTCCTACTCCATTCTGATCCTCCTTGACCTCTCTGCTGCCTCTGACACTGTCGACCATCTCCTCCTCCTCCATACCATATCTCACCTTGGCTTCACGGACTCTGTCCTCTCCTGGTTCTCCTCTTACCTCTCTGGCTGGTCATTCTCGGTCTCCTTCGCTGGCGCCTCCTCCCCCTCCCATCCTTTAACTGTTGGAGTTCCTCAAGGGTCAGTTCTTGTCCCTCTTCTGTTCTCCATTTACACTCACTCCCTCGGTGAACTCATTCGCTCTCACGGCTTTGACTACCATCTCTATGCAGATGACATGCAGATCTACATCTCCGCCCCTGTCCTCTCCCCCTCCCTTCAGGCTTGCATCTCCTCCTGCCTCCAGGACGTCTCCACCTGGATGTTGGCCTGCCACCTAAAACTCAACATGAGCAAGACTGAGCTCCTCATCTTCCCTCCCAAACCCGGTCCTCTCCCAGACTTCTCTATCACCGTGGATGGCATGACCATCCTTCCCGTCTCTCAGGCCCGCAATCTCGGTGTCATCCTTGACTCGTCTCTCTTGTTTACCCCACACATCCTATCCGTTACCAAGTCCTGCCGGTTTCACCTTTACAGTATCGCCAAGATCCGCCCTTTCCTCTCCACCCAAACGGCTACCTTACTGCTACAGGCTCTCGTTATATCCTGGCTAGACTACTGTGTCAGCCTTCTCTCTGACCTCTCTTCCTCCTCTCTCGCCCCGCTCCGGTCTATTCTTCACTCCGCTGCCCGGCTCATCTTCCTGCAGAAATGATCTGGGCATGTCACTCCCCTTCTTAAACAACTCCAGTGGTTGCCTATCAGCCTCCGCTCCAAACAAAAACTCCTCACTCTAGACTTCAAGGCTCTACATCATCTTGCCCTTCCTAACTCTCCTCCCTTCTATCTTTCTACCACCCACCCCGCACGCTCCGCTCCTCTGCTGCCCACCTCCTCACCGTCCCTCGGTTTCGCCTATCCCGCCGTCGACCCCTGGGCCACGTCCTCCCGCGGTCCTGGAATGCCCTCCCTCCTCACCTCCGCCAAACTGATTCTCTTTCCCTCTTCAAAACCCTACTTAAAACTCACCTCCTCCAAGAGGCCTTCCCAGACTGAGCTGCTCTTCTCCCTCTACACCCTCTGCCATCCCCCCTTCACCTCTCCGCAGCTAAACCCTCTTTTCCCCCTTTCCCTCTGCTCCTCCCCCTCTCCCTTCCCATCCCCTCAGCACTGTACTCGTCTGCTCAACTGTATATATTTGCATTACCCTATTTATTTTGTTAATGAAATGTACATCTCCTTGATTCTATTTAGTTGCCATTGTTTTTATGAGTTGTTCTTCCCCTTGACTCTATTTATTGCCATTGTTCTTGTCTGTCAGTCTCCCCCAATTAGACTGTAAGCCCGTCAAATGGCAGGTACTGTCTCTATCTGTTGCCGACTTCTTCATTCCAAGCGCTTAGTACAGTGCTCTGCACATAGTAAGCGCTCAATAAATACTATTGAATGAATGAATAGCTGGATGTTGAAGGCAAATGCTCAGTCTCCTTCAGGCAGCTCCCAAATGCAGCTCTTTGTGTTGGAAAATAGAGTTATGACAACTGCTGCTTGGTTATAGGGGAGAAAAGCTCCTCTAGATTGTAATCCTGTTGTGGGTAGGGAATGTGTCTACCAACTCCATTATATTATTATATCATACTCTCTCAAGCATTTAGTACAGTGTTCTGCACACAATAAGCATTCAATACATTTGATTAATTGTTGGTTCTGGAATGTGTTTGAGATCTCAAGGGTAGAAATGAGAGAATTAGCTTCAGTAAATGCTAAGTAAACTGAGATCTTATACCTTCCCCAGATTTTTAATGCAGTACTTGGCATATAGTTTGCACTTAACAAATGCCACTAATATTATTATTATCTCTGCATTAAGATTCTATAGGTGCTAAACT
Organism: Ornithorhynchus anatinus; assembly: GCF_004115215.2. Taxonomy (NCBI): domain Eukaryota; kingdom Metazoa; phylum Chordata; class Mammalia; order Monotremata; family Ornithorhynchidae; genus Ornithorhynchus; species Ornithorhynchus anatinus. Next base: position 48,478,862 of record NC_041728.1, on the reverse strand, counting down.
GTTATAAGGTCTATAATTAATGACTACTCTGGTACCCACAGGAAGAGGTTCACCAAGCCCGATTCTTCACCCTCAGTTGTGCGTTTCAGTGTAAGGCTTGAAACAAAATGCCATGCCTATAATCAACTGCTTAGTACAGTACTCCGTACACAGTAAGCACTCAATAAATATCACTGACTGATCAAAGAGCAACCAACTACTTATATTTATAGGCTTGTACTTTCACAACTATGGAATGTAGGTCCTAGTGATCATCTGAGCTCTTGAAATGTTTGGCTTGCACTAACTTCTCCTGATGAGTTCTGCTATCTATTCTGGTGTAATCAGAGCAGTTTCTCCTGGACCACTAGCTCTTAGTTCCAGGGCCAGATTAACAAAGGAGTTCATGGCACTGAAGCCCAGGGGCCAAGATGAGCCCCAGATGTGTCCCCCAGCTGAGCAAGCTAATACGGTTGCTACAGTCGCCAATCCTGCTAAAAGCCACTCTCAAGTGTGGCTGGATGGACCACACTTTCTTTTGCTATCCCTCCCTCTATCAGGGGGAGCTGCCTCCTCACAGTGCAACTCTGGCCTTTTACTGGGGACAGCAGGCAGGGGATACATTGCATCCACTGCCTCTAGCTGTTTAGGGGGCACATTCATCATTAATTCATTCAATATATTTATTGAGCACTTTGTACAGAGCCACAGATATGGATTATCTAGTTCGGAAAACCATATACTCAGGTTCAGCAAGTCAAGAAGTGGAGTGAATCCTCAGTATGGCAGAAGAGGAATGGAGTTTGAGAATCAGTCCCTCATGTGTCCTCTCCCCTGCTTTCCCTCACCTGGAACTAGCTAAACCAGGGGCACTCATACCATCTGCAGCCACAAGAAAGTTCTTGCTCTGATGGGCACAGAACTTTATAGTCCCACTCACTTCATAGCTAATAATCTCATCGACGAATGTTAACTAATAGCCCCAGCCATTAGCATTAACTGCTTAGCTAGTTAGTTCCAGTAGCCAAGGGATTTATAATAATTATTATTATGGTATTTGTTAAGTGCTTACTATGTGCCAGGCAATGCTGTGGTGGATACAAGCAAATTGGGTTGGACACAGTCCCTGTCCCATGGTGGGCTCACAGTCCCAAATATCATTTTTCATATCTGGTATCTGAGGCACCTCTCCTCTAAATCGACACCTTATCATGACAGGAGAGTTTGCATACACTGATGAAGCTTAAAGTTATGCCATGTAGGTTTACACATAAAGGAGAGATCTAGTCCGAAGTGTCAGACAAAATCAATTCACCTGAGCTGGGCAGCAGCGTCATGGGAAAAAGTCAAAGATGGATGATCAAGTGATCAAAACTTTGATCAAAGACAACAACAGAGACTCAAGGTTTTTTTGCTGTGCAGAAGAAAACAATAGAAATCCACTTCTGTATCTTTACCAAGAAAACTATATGGATGCACATACCAGAACAACTTTATGGTAGGAGATGGGACATTCTGGAGAGAATGTGTCAATGAATCAGGAATTATTCGACAGCATTTGAAGACCTGAGGCACAGAAAAGTGAAGTGACTTGTCAAAGGTCACAGAGCAGACAAACAGGGGAGCCAGGATTAGAACCCATGACCTTCTGACTTACAAGCCCTTGCTCTTTCCACTATGCCATGATGCTTTAGGAAATGGTTATAGTCAGGGGATTCGTAAGTGTTAATGGTGGAATCGAAATGACTGGACTCACCTGCACACACAAACACACACACACACATACAACAACTCATGGGGAAAATCACTCCCTGTTGTGTTGGGGGTGTGTCTTGGGGAAGGCTCCTTGCACAGCATATCAGTAAATCTAGGAATACAGTTTTAATGTGAGCATCCACAGTGTGATTTAGTGACATCCTAAGTCATCATGGGGCCCTCGAAAAATCTATTAGTCCCAGGCCAATGGTAGGGGATTGGCGGGGTCCTACTCATGGCTAGACATTTTCCCAGTAACTTGTGTAATTCCTTTACAATATTTCCTCCTCTCTGTACAATTTGTTTCCCTTTTTGATCCTGATTCCCTTCAGAAATATTTAGGCAGTTACCTCAGACAGCATTAAACCATACTGGCAGTGAGTCAGATTTAGGCTCAAGTAAAATCAAGGTTTCTGTGACATTTTTACACAAAAGCAGTATGAAGCAACTGAAGTGTCTCATGATCACCCCCTGTAGCAGCCAACTTTCTTCCCTGGGAATGAGAATTCAGTCTTTTCAGAACTATTGCAACACTGACTTGCTGTGAAGGAAATTAATTTGAACAGAATGCACATTCAAAGCCATTCATTTAATTCGGAAGGTAGCAGACAAGAGTGTTTAAAATAAAGCTTCCGGCATAAATGTAATAACTTTAATGATCATTGTGGTGGAAAACAGGTGTCAGCCTTCTCTCATCCTTTCCAGCCAAGCCTTCTTTTTTCCTTTCCATCTGTTTTTCCTTTTCACCAACCTCTTGTGTATATGTTTTGGTCTGCATGGAGCAATTTGACAATGTTTGAGGAAAAAAACGTTTTTATTCACAAAAGAGGAAAACCAAGAAAAGTCATGTTGGGTCAACTCTAGCAGAAGACCTTGTGAGACACACCTGCTATTCCCACTCTTGACCCCAGTGCCCCAGAGATTACTGGACCCAAGTCTACTCCATGCTCTCTGGGGTTTGCCCATTCCCCACTGTTAAAATGGCAGCAGCTTCCCAGTAACGGTGCCAGGCATAAAAGATGCCAGTAAATTGTGCCATTTCTCACTCTTCTTCACTGTTGCTTTTCAGGATTAATTGCCATTAGACAAAAGATGTCATCAGAACTGCAAATGCATCATTTTATCATACCCTAGGAGGAAAGCCAACTATTCAGAATAGCAAACTTGAGTAAGAAAATTAGATTTAGTGTCTGAATGTACTAGCGTAGCCAAAGTATTTGTGTAAGGGGAGTTGTATACCCATTACCAGCATCATCTGAGCTTCTAAGCTTGCATATTTCCTGAATCCTGCTCTTTGACTGTATGACTCTCTGACTGTGTATAAGAAAATAAAACCAAATTTAAAAATCCCTTAGGCTGGTCACTATAATCCAGTCAAAGATTTGGCATCTTAAGGTTAACATATTCCCCTTTTTCCATGATCATCTTTTTATCTGATATTTAATTGAGGATAAGGCTCTAAAATGTATAAATATCACAGTGCTGTGGAGGAGTTTATTTCAGACTTCATTTTGTTATAATATTTGTGAAGCACTTACTCTGTGTCAAGCACTCTTCTAAGTGCTGAGGTAGATATATGATTATCAGGTTGGATGCCATCCCCATCCCACATGGAACTCACAGTTCCCTGTCCCACATAGGACTCACCGTTTAAGTAGCAGGGAGAAGGATTTAATCTCCCTTTTACAGCTGGGGAAACTAAGACACAGAGATATTAAGTGAATCTAGATCCTTTGACTCCCAGGCCTGTGGTTTTTCCACTAGACCACACTGCTTCTGACATTGACTGTGGTAAAGCAAAACCAATGGAAACACTAGTTGAATTTATTTGTGTCCATCCATCTAGTAAGGATAATTGATGAATGAACTTTTTCGAAAGTACAAGGGCCTTTGGATGTTGTTCTCCTTGTTACATCCAAGAGGATTTTAGATTTCACGTGAGAATCATGTCAACAACTTCGTGATCTTTAAGGGTGTATTTTCATTGTCTATTTCCCAGATCAATAATCTTTATTGAATGTGATTGTGAGCAGAGCTGTGTACTAAGTACTTGGGAGAGTTCGATAACAGAAGAAAACACTATCTTTATCTTTATTGTAACATTGAGGTTACAATTGAACTAACGAAAGAAAAAAAAGAAAATAATTTACTGCAAGGAAGAGGAGACACAAAATCTGGATATGTGGAAAAGCAAGTATTTAATAATGTACGTAACTGATACATTCAAAAATATAGGATGATTGTGAGTTCAATAAGTGTTGAATGCAACAGTTCTGGAGCAAGGGGTGCAAGATCAAGAACAGAAAAAGTTTACTTGACATATTCTGTGTTCTCTGGATTCCATAACATGATCTATCCTTCTGGCCTCTAAGTCCATTGTATGCAGAGAATGTGTCTACCCAGTCCGCTGTATTGTACTCTTCCAAGTGCTCAGTATAGTGCTCTGCACACAGTAAACATTCAGTAAGTACTAGTGATTGATTGGTACGATGTCATCTATTTACTTTGGATAACCTCTGTAGTGCAAGGAACATCACATGAGACTGTTGCATCAGCAAAGGAGTGCCTGGTACTTGCAAGAAGTTGTTCTAGACAAAGGAAGAAGTTCCACTTTAGAATAGAGATGGGCGGGTCATTGTTCTCACCTCTCCTCATTAGCAGCAGCTCCGTGAGAATCCTGAAGTCAGTCCAGGAAACTCCTGACAGGGCCTGGTCCCAACAAGCACTACATGAATGTTTACAGCCCCATCTTCAGATCAGACCTCCAGCCTACCTGCAATGAGGATACAGTGGCAGAGCCAGAATTTGAACACAGGTGAAATAGAATTAACACAGCCCGTGCTTGGTCGAGTACGGCATAGTGGAAAGAGTATTAGGCCTCTTCTCTCTGTGCCCCAGTTTCCTCAACTGTAAAATGGGGATTAAATTTTCCTCCCTTCAGTTTAGATTATGAGCCCCATGTGAACTAGGGACTATGCCCAACCCAATTATCTCATATCTACCCCAGCACTTAGTATGGTGCCTGGCACATAGAAAGCATTTGTAGCAAAAGAACAGAGCCCAAAAATGAATGAAACTGAGTGGATTTGGAGCTGATCAAGTCTAAACTGCTAAAATGAGACTGTCTTCCTCTATGAATCTATCCAAGGAACTGTTTAATCTGGCACTGGATCAGTAACAATGTGGTGAGATGATGAAGAATATCTGGTCAAGATCCCCGCTTGTCACAGTGACTAAGCATCTCTTGAAGTGCATGTGATTTGTAACTATAGGGCCTTTTCACATCTGTACTTTCCAGTAAAGTTGGTGGCATGTGTGGCATGCCCGGCCAAGGCAATATAGTGCTCTGCATGCAGTAAGCACTAAATAAATATGGCTGAATGAATTGAATGAATTTGCCAATCAGAACTGGCCAGCATGATGTACACTTCCAAGATTTTCTGAAATTGCTATTCGGTTGACTTCTTTCAGAAGCCCCCATCAGTGTTGTGAACCCTACAAGTAAAGTCGAGCCTTTACTGGGATCAATTCCAATTCCAATTCCACTTGGGTGAAAATTGATTAGAACTTATCAACTTCTTTTTATATGACCATTTCTTTAGGTAGCTCCATCTGTCTCTGAGACCTGACTTGGGGTCACGAGTAAACTGGAAATTGGGTTATCATTTTCCCCAGTAGAATCATCCAATACCCCACCTTCTCCTGAAGAGTGGGTGAGAGTGAGGCAGACCAGGTCTGAACCCCTAGTGCTGAAACATAAAACCCAGGCTGAAGTCATTACAGGAGGTTTGTTGTTGGAGTTAGAGCTAAGCAGGGAAGGAGAGCTGTTACCAGCCTAGTGCACTCTAGGAAGCCCAACTACGACCATGGGAAAACAGGATCATTTCCAAAGATCACAGGCTTTGAATTGAGAGAACTCAAAGAAAAACATCTAGTGGTGTGAAAGTTATGAACTGAGATGGCTCTATATGCCATGTGAAGGCAGCCGAAGCCTGCTCAATCGGTACAATCATTTAGCACATTAAAGAAGCTTTTCCTCAAGGAATTAATGCCTGAGATTCTAGTTTCCTAATAAGGTTTCCTTTTCAAGTAAACGGTCAATGCCCTCCCTCGAGCAAAGGAGGGAACAGAAGTTGAGAGGTGTTAAAAATGGAGAGATCATGTTCAACTTGAACACTAAATTAATGATGCTAATTTTGAGTCAAGTTGTTCTTTAATTATTAATGTCACCTACGAGCAGGTCTTTAAGATTTTGTTTGTTGAATAAATACACTCCTCTGGGTCTGGCTTCACAATCCCTATGGGCCCAAAGTCACTTGGTGGAATTTCTAATTAACAACAACAGCAACAACAAAATCAACAATACAAAGCAATTTAATCCAAATCCTATCCAATCTCTGGTTTATCTCAATGCCCCTCCCCTCCCCACACTATCCCTAATCTTCCAATCTTTTCATGTCTGTAGCTCATTCACTCCGACAGCCCAAATGAAAGACCTAGTGGCTTTCAACCAAAATCCACACTTGGCATATGGAAGGCGGCTTCAGCACTTCACAGCTTTACCCCCAGAGCTGAAACCTTTCATAGATGGTGATTAATACAAATAATAAAGGAGCTATTCATAAAAGGACCACTTTTGTACCCGGGTGATATTTCTTGAAACATTTTTTTCTTTTCTGAAGGTGTAGAGCTGTGAAGAATGTCCAACTTCATAGAAACCTCACCTATTTATACAGGTGTGGCCCAGAGAAACATTTTATGTACATTTTTCTTTCTTATTTTCTTTTATTTTTTTCTTTTGAGTCCTGGGTGAGTGAAGAGTTTGGAGCCCAATGTACGCCATCCAACAGGAAAGGTTTCACGGAGGAAGGATTGTACTTTTCCCCATAAGTTCTGCCAAACTGTGTTAACCTTCAAATTGTTCTAATAGCTCTATGAAAGGATTAGGTCTATGTGGCTTAAAACCCTGGGCCCTTTGCTGAGATCACCAATTAACTCACCCATGTACTGGCTACATTAGTGGAAGAGGATAATGGACTGTGTTCACTCAATAATTCAGAGTGGGTTCAACACATGATATAGCAAGCGGGAAGATCTTCTACCTTGATGCATTCCCTGTATAGTGCTTGTCCCTTTGGGCACTGTCACTTTTGTGTATGTGGTCAGAAGTGTGCATTTTGTATCATCTGCCTTTTCTTGATTTGAAAAAAACAACTTGAAAAAACTCATCTCAGTACATCCAGCAATATGAGAGGTGAAGAAGCAGTTATGATAATAACTGTTGTATTTGTTAAACATTTAGTGTGTGCTAAGACCTGGGGCAGCTGCAAGATTATCAACTAGGGCAAAACCCCTCTTCCACTTGGGGTTCACAATCTGAGGATATTCAATCCTCTTTTTTAAAATGAGAAAACTGAGGTACAGAAAATTTTAGTCATTTGCCCAAGGTCACACAGCAGGAAAATGATGGGACCCTGGTCTTCTGACTCCCAGTTTCTTGCTTGTTCCAGTAGGCTACACGGCTTCTCAGACAGAGGATCTAGCAAAATCAAAGTAATTTTTTGTGTTTTTCCTGTTCCCCATTGTTTCATTGTAGGATTAATATTCTTCCCAAGTCACAATGAATGCTGGATCCAATTGATTCAGAGGATTTTAAAAAAATAACGTTGTAGTATCTCACTAAGTATAGTGGATTTAAAAAAGAAGTAAAACACTGCACTCTCTTTTCCCGAAACTGTAAGACTTTTCATGTAGATATTCTAACCCCACAGTTGTGGCAGCTTCAATTTTAAATGAATAGTTCATTTTTTATGGGTCTGTTTTTTAAGTCTCTCACTAATGCTTTTAGAATAATCCCTTTTACCACCTGTTCTTTCTGCTTCAGGCTCTTTACTCCCTGAACGTATAAAGAAAAAGCTGGTGCCAATTACATACCACAGCACCCAACCTTCTTTTCCTAATAGAGAGTTGAAATTTAAGTGTGTGGGGGATTTTTTTTTAATGCAGGATTGCTCTAATTGTAAATCATGTCAGGTTGAGATTAACCATTTACCGATTAAAGGTACCTACCAGATTCCCAAACATTCCATTATTTCCTCAAGCAATTAAACTATTTTCCCCCTTTCTAGTCACCATTCTGAATAAAACTACAACTGCTAATGTATTCTCTTGTAAAGATGGTGACTTGAATTGGTAGTGTAAAAAGTGTATCATTATTTCAATTGACATTTGGAAAGCTATGATATTTATATCTATTGAGGCCCTACCAGTTTAATAGAACAGTTCACTTCAGTCCGAAAGCTATGATATTTATATCTATTGAGGCCCTACCAGTTTAATAGAACAGTTCACTTCAGTCCTTGAATTCTGAAGATCAGTCAGAATTGTTAGACATATAATCATTACAATTGTTTATTTAGGGGTTGAATATCACTTAGGAGCTCAAGGAGCATACCTTCCAAATACTGGACCATGGGGCTTCCCTGGAACCTGAAATAATTAGAATAATAAAAGTGACATTTACTAAGGACTTACTAAGTACCAAGCACTATACTAAGCACTGAAGTATATACAAGCAAATTGGGTTGAACACAGTCCTTGTTCCACATGGGATTCACCGTCTTTATCTCTCTTTTACAGATGAATAACTAAGGCACAGGAAAATTAAGTAACTTGTCCGAAGTCACACAGCCGACAAGTGTCAGAACTGGGATTAGAATCCAGGTCCTTCTGACTCCCAGGCCCATACTCTATTCACTAGGCAATGCCAACATTCCTTTAGGTAATCAGTCTCCTATTCTGCAAAACTAGATCACTTTGTGGCAGCCATAGCCACCATGAAAAAAGATCTGGATGGGGGTGACCTGGGATGTGGTTCTCGGTATGAATTTTGAGAACTTTGATTGCTTTCAGTTCTGAGCACACTCTGAGCTGCTTAAAAAAAAAAAAATGGAGCAAAGCCTTTCAAAAAGGATAAATCAGCACAATACTATTTGGGAACTATTCACTTTCATTTACATATTCTTTTATAATTGTTGTTTTAACTTCATCCATTCTTTCTTCATTGAGTTGTGAATGTTAAGAATGACAAGCATCATGGCATTCCCCAAAAAACTTTTGGGTAAATTAAGGAATCAGGCTATCAATCAGGATGAACCATTGATCTGACTTAGAATGACATTTCTTAGGCTTTTATGTTCCTGAGAATATTATTTCCTCTTGGTCAATAGTTGCTGTAGAGCCCTCTATCTTAGGAGGATTGAAAGTGGTAAAATTTTGTCAAATAAGGGACAACTTTACCAATCAATCAATGGTAATTATTGATCACTTACTGTGTACAGAGCATTTTATTAAGTACTTGAGAAAGTACAATATAATGGAATTAGCAGACACATTCCAGCCAATAATGAATGCCATTATAAAAATATCTAAAATATAAGTGAAACATATCTTTTAAAAGTTAGTGCATTTTCACTCTGAACCTCCTTGAGAGCAGGGACAAGATTCCTGATTTCTGTTGTGTGGAACCTGATTTTTTTTTTGTATTTTTGCAATTACTTAGTGCTTTGCATACAAGGTATGTTCAATATATGACATTAATTCATTGATATGGACAGAATGAATTTTTAAAAATCCACATTCAATAGAATTCACATTTGTGGATTGAAATGTAAATCTCCTTTAATAGAAAGCATACTAATAATAAGTGTGATAGTTTTTAAGCACCCTGTCCCATTGTACTAAGTTTTGGGATAGGTGCAAGATAATCAGGCCCCATATGGGGCTCACAGTCTAAGTAGGAAGGAGAACAGATATTGAATACCAGATATTTTGCAAAAGAGGGAACTGAGACACAGAGAAGTAAAGTGACTTGCCCAAAGTCACAAAGCACACCAGTGGCAGAATCAGGATTAGAACACAGGTCATTGAACTGGCAGGCACAGGCTTCTTTCTTCTATGCCATACTGCTTCCCTCATTGCATTCCCTGTGGGTATGGGTGCTGTAATGGGTGTGGGTGCTGTAATTTCCTCATTTGCAAGTGCTGGGTTTCACACTAATGGTTGTGTGATGGCTGATGCCAAAGTTGCACTCATTTATTTTATCACTGAAAATGATCTGAAAGAAACTCTCAGACTGTTTTAACTCTGGTGTTTGTTTATAAAGAACCAGGTAAACAGTCTGGCTTAGCACGGACCTGGCAGTCAGAAGGATCTCTGCCACTTGACTGCTTTGTGACCTTGGGCCAGTCACTTCACTTCTCTGTGCCTCACTTCTCTCATCTGTAAAATGGGGATTGAGTGTGAGCCCCTTGTGGGAGAGGGACTGTGTCCAACCCGATTAACTTGTATCTACCCCAGCTTAGATCAGTACTGGGCTCATAGAAAGTGCTTAGTAAGTACCATAATTATTACTATTATTAGTTAAATATACATTTATAACCTATAATTATAGAATCACCATGTGTAATTGTCGGCCAGACTTATGCATAATTAAGTTATCTAAGTCCAGATTGTACCAAAAATATGAGTAGAAATAGAAAAGGTGCTAGCACCTTGGTAAATGTGGTGGGAAACAGCATAAATATGATAGCTTCTTTCAGTGATATTAGTCATACCAAATTATATCTGATCCTATATTAATTAACTTGTATTCTCCTGTTCCATGGCCCCCTTTATGTACAAAAGAGAGGTTGGTTTGGAGGGTAGAGTCAAGGGAAAGGAATGGAGAAGGGAGTGGGTGGGTGAGATTGGAAGACAAAAAGGATTGGGAGATGCTTCCTCTTTGACAGGGACAGTGTCCATTGGTGTTTCTGAGAGCAAACAAGCATGACTAGTAATAGGAGTGCTAGTAGCTCATGTCAATCAATCCATTAACCATATTATTGAGTGCTTATGGTGTGCAGAGCATGTATAATAGAGTTGGTAGACATGTGCCCTGCCCACAATTAGCTTAAAATCTGGAGGTGGATAGTGCCACATGCCAAACAGCTAGGTTGTTTTTATTTTTGGTCTTTCTGTATTCATCTGCCCTGGTCATGACTTCAGTTAATCAATGGTATTTTTTTTTGAGTGATTTACTGTCTGCTGAGTACTGTACTAAGCACTAGGGAGAATACAATAGAGTTGGTAGATATGATCCTTGCTCACAAGGATCTGGAAACCCTAATAAGGGTCCAAATTATTTATGAGAGCATAGTATTTTCTAGGAAAGGATTCCCTCTGATTATTTTCAAATGTCTTCATTTTCCTCCTTTACATTATCAATTTTTAGATTTAGATTAAATAAATGCAAGATCTATAACAACTCATATTGAAAATAATTCACTTAATATTTCTAGCTTTCAATCTGATGGGTCAATTTGGATTTGTTGGCTCAAGGAACCACCCTGATATGACTCCATCAAAACACCCCCACACACCCTTGGTGGGTTTTGAACTAAATTTTTGTTTTCCTTAGAATCCAAGAATTGGAAGTGGAGAGACAACCACTACAATTTTATTACACCAACTCCAAGATGTTTTAATAACAGAGCATGCAGGCACCAGGGAGTGCACAGTAGGGCATATGAAGCAAGGAGAAAAAAATATTTCTTAACTTCAAAGCAAGGATAAAAGAATTAATCAATCACCCTGAAAGCAATGACTACATGGTTTTATTACCTTTTAAATATGTCTAGCAGTCCTGAAACGTAAACGGAGGAGTAGTTTGGAGGGAAGGGGAAGATTTGTATGTCTTCTTTTTTTTTTCCCCAGAGTTCTTCAAAAGTGAAATTGCTGTGAAAACATAGGTAGCACATTGGCTAGGTTTTCACAGGTCATGAAGGCATTTTTCCAGAGGGGGAAAGAATATCAGTTTTTGACTTAATCTGCATGGGACAAAACTAATTTTCAATGCTAGCAGGGATTTCTCTGTGCTGAAAAAAGCTCCCAACTGACTTACCTCACTGCCTGCCTCAGACAGCCTAACATCAGTAGGCCAAGCCAGCAGACAAGCAGGCAGACTCCTTGTCCTGGTTATAAAGGCTGTTTGTGTCCAGTCCTGTAATTTCTCCCTCTCTCTCTCTCTCTCATCACAAAAACTACCCACAACTTGGAGAGCAAGGGAAAGGGACAGAAAAGAGAGTGGGTGGGTAAGACTGGAAGAAAGATTGGGAAGAAGTTTCCTCTTTGGCAGGGACAGTGTCCCCTGGCATTGCTGAGATCAAACAAGCAAGGCTAATAATAATTATAATAATACTAATGGTTTATGTTAAGGACTTACTATGTACCAAGAAGCAGCATGGGTCAGTGGAAAGAGCACGGGCTTTGGAGCCAGAGGTCATGGGTTCGAATTCCAGCTCGGTCACTTGTCACCTGTGTGACTTTGGGCAAGTCACTTAACTTCTTGGTGCCTCAGTTACCTCATCTGTAAAATGGGGATTAAGACTGTGAGCCCCACTTGGGACAACCTGATTCCCCTGTGTCTACCCCAGCACTTAGAACAGTGCTTGGCACATAGTAAGCGCTTAACAAATACCAACATTATTATTATTATTATTACCAGGCAATGTACTAAGAGCTCAGGTGGATGCAAGCAAGTTGGGTTGGACACAGTCCCTGTCCCATGTGGAGCTCAGAGTCTCAATCCCCATTTTACTGATGAGGTAACCGAGGCCCAGAGAAGTGAAGCGACTTGAGAGGCCCAGAGAAGTGAAGCGACTTGCCCAACATGACACAGCAGACAAATGGCAGAACCAGGATTAGAAACCATGACCTTCCATGACCTTCTGACCCCAGGCCAGAAGGTCTACCCCTAGACCTCTATCCATTATGCTATTCAGCTAGTCATAGGACTGCCTGTAGCATTTAATAAGCAGTCATTATACAAAAAAGCACTAAGAAAATATGCAGAGATTAAAATAGGCAATGTTCCTAACCCTCAAGGGGATTCACAATCTAAGATTAAGGGAGGTTTTATTGAGTTGTACTCTCCCAAGCGCTTAGTATAGTGCCCTGCATGTAGTAAGTGCTCAATAAATATGATTGATTGAGGCAAGATTGGTTGTTGACACTTAGAAAGGTGAAACAAAAAAACAGAAAGTAACTTTAAATGTCAAAGGCAAGAAATAAACTATAGGAGTTTCAGTTTCATAAAAATAAAAACTGGCATTTGTTAAGTACTTACTATGTGCCAGGCACTATTCTAAGCACTGGGTGGATATAAGCAAATCAGGTTAGACTTAGTCCCTGTCCCAGATGGGGACACAATTTTAATTCCCAAGTTACGGTTGAGACTCCCTCTGCCATCCCCCCTTTACCTCTCCGCAGCTAATGCCTCATTTTCCCCTTTTCCCTCTGCTCCTCCACCTCTCCCTTCCCATCCCCACAGCACTGTACTCGTCCGCTCAACTGTATATATTTTCGTTACCCTATTTATTTTGTTAATGAATTGTACATTGCCTTGATTCTATTTAGTTGCCATTGTTTTTACGAGATGTTCTTCCCCTTGACGCTGTTTATTGCCATTGTTCTTGTCTGTCCGTCTCCCCCGATTAGACTGTAAGCCCGTCAAACGGCAGGGACTGTCTCTATCTGTTGCCGACTTGTTCATCCCAAGCGCTTAGTACAGTGCTCTGCACATAGTAAGCGCTCAATAAATACTATTGAATGAAAAGTGTGTTACCCAAGGTCACACAGCAGACAAGTGGCAGAGCAGGGATTAAAACCCAGGTCCTTCTGACTCCTGGGCCCATGTTCTTTTTACTAGGTCATTGCCAAGGTAGGGATCATCAGATTCCAACATTAACAGGAGGCACTGTCACAAGAACCCCAACTCCCACATTACAAAACTTTCAGAAGGTGTGACTGCTGCTTATCTATGTATTTATTTGTACAGTACTGATTGCAGGCAAACTTAACTCAAACTTATTAGAACGTCATTAGCATGAAAGAAAGAAAAGATCCTGAGAAATCAGCATTGCTACATAGCTCTTGTTATCCCTGTTGTTAAAATGATTTCCTTATGTTAATGTTGACTACAACTTCCAGGCATACCTAATGGTGTCTCCCAAGCCCTTAGTACAGTGCTCTGCCCACAGTAAGTGCTCAATAGATACAGTTGATTGATTGATGGTGCCAAAAGACATACTTGGAACTGGATTGCCTATTTGGATTACCCAGGAGTCTACCAGTATGTCGCCAATACTCAAACCAAAGAAATCTTATTTTTGATCAGCCAGAGTCCTGCAGAAGCTGAGGTCTCCCTTCCCCAATGAAGCAGAGTACCACAGAATCAATCATTTCATAGATATTAATGCAAGCAGTAATGCCACTTTCTGTTGTTCAATGTAACCTCCTCCCACCTGGAAGCTTAAAACTTGATGGTAGTGGTAAAGTTATTTATTGAGTGTGCCCTGGAAGTGATACACTTTACTGTAAGCGCTTAGAAAAATCCAACTTAAACCTGATTTGTGTTCTCTGACTACTCACAGTGAGCTTACCCATTGTCATTCTTCAACACTGCTGGTCATATTTGGTGTTCCTATGTAGAATGAATGCCATATTTTGAAAATGATACAAAACTTGCATTCTTCCTCCTTTTAAATTTGTTGGTGTGCTCATAAAAAGTGTTGGAAGCTAGAAATTTGAACAACTGCATGACTAGGCAAGGAGTCAGAACACACTTCCAATCCACCAAGAAATTCTTCCATTCAGCAGGTAACAATCATCGTGGAAAGGCAAATTACTTGGACACAATAGTTTGGGAACCATTGCAGATGACTACCTCTTGAGGCATAAACAAAAGAAGATGTGCTAATGATTAAGAGTTAGTTTTCAGATTCAGAGTGGCACTATGATTTGTCAAAGACTGATTAAAATGGACACCATGTAACTACCTACACCTAGTCCTTTACAGACAAAGGTTTTCATTAACAGTTCAGAATTTAAAGCAGTCACTGCAAGCTAACAGTGAGTAGGAATTGTGTCTAGCACATCTGTTCCTCTGTTATATTACACTGTCCCAAGCACTTGGTACAGTACTCTGCCCACAGTATCAACATGGCTCAGTGGAAAGATCACGGGGTTGGGAGTCAGAGGTCATGGTTTCTAATCCCTTCTCCGCCGCTTGCCAGCTGTGTGACTTTGGGCAAGTCACTTAACTTCTCTGTGCCTCAGTTCCCTCATCTGTAAAATGGGTATTAAGACTGTGAGCCCCAAGTGGGACAACCCGATCACCTTGAATCTCCCCCCTCCCCCGTGCTTAGAAAACTGCTTTGCACATGGTAAGCGCTTAACAAATACCATCATTATTATTATAATAAATGCAATTGATTGATTTAAAACATATGACTGACTGATAGGCATTAAGCTTTCCAATGATGCATTGATGACAAAAAACTGAATCAAAAAGCCTGGCTTGACTTTAGGAGTGTGGCGACAAGGGGCATCAAAACTCTGTATCAGATGGAAGGTCTAGAAAAATGTTGTGGTGTCCAATATGGCTGTGAAATATGGACACATGATAAAAACTATGGAATTTGTTAACCACTTACTATGTGTTCAATGGCTATTCACTACCTGTTCTCCCTCCTACTTAGACTGTGGTCCCATGTGGGACAGGGACTGTATACAAACCAATTAACCTGTATTTACCCTAGTGCTTAGAACAGTGCTTGACAAATAGTAAGTACTTAACATGTGCAATAATGGTCATACTAATGATAATGATAATAATAATGACAAAAAGACCTAGAGTAGACACAGTCAGGTCAGACACAGTCCCTGTTCTATATGGGGCTCACAGTCAAAGTAAGAGGGAGAACCTAGACTGTAAGCCCCATGTTTGACAGGGACTGTGTCCAACCTGATTAACTTCTTCCTACTTCATTGCTTAGAACAGAGTTTGGTACATAGTAAGCATTTTACAGGTGCCATTAAAAATAATAATAATAAAAAAACCCAGCAAAAGCGGGTAATGCATCCTCATTTTACATATGAGGAAACTGAGACACAGAGAAATGAAGTGACTTGTCCAGGTCTACAGCAGTCAAGTGGAAGAATCAGTGTTAAAAATCCAGGTCCTGCATCTTCCCGCCCGTGGTCTTTTCACTAGGCCACATCCAACTGCTGGGGAATTCTATTCATCATCATTTTCAGACTATATTAAACCACCAAATGGCTGGACATTGTGATTAGCAACAAGGTCCTGACAGTCAGCTCATCGTCACTGAAGTGATACTCATGTTGCTATCTGAATGGAATATATGAGGTGAATGGATGCTGCCAGGCTAATGATGTAGCTGCTGGATGGGAAACAGAGTATTCACATAACCCCAGAGGGAAAAAGAAACATAAAAAAATAAAGACATGGTGAAGCCTTGTTTCTAACAATGGCTCAGATCAGTGGACTCTTGGGAACCATTGAAGTGGACAGAGTAGCCTGACAGCCAGAAACTGATAGATGGATTGTTCTATCAGTGCAAGATTTTTTTTAAAAAATGAGGATATAAAGAAGCAGACATCAGGACAGAGTTAGACCTGCTGTGAGATCAGGCCATCAACACAGAAAGGATCCACCCCTACTGTATTTTACAATACAGAAGAGTTTTCTTTCGAACACATTCTCACACATAGATAGAACTAAGCCTCACCTCAGTTTCAATTAGCTTACTGTTTCAGAAGCATTTTTTTTTAAATTATCATCATGAAATAAATCAGTGGTAGTTATTGAGTGCTTACTGTGTGCAGAACACTATACTAAGGGCTTGGGAAGGTACAATATTACAGAGTTCGTAGACATGTTCTCTATCTGGATAATCAAAGCCAAAGTAAATTTTTATCCTGAATTTTATGAATTGCATTTCAGTGTTAAATCCACCTCAGCGGCAATTTTATTTCATTAAATGGGTGCTTAATTTAGTTGTATAAATTTGATTTGGTTTAATTTGAAACATTTTATTAGTTTCCTGAACAATGTTTGTGATCCTAGCCAAACCGTTTAAAATCTCCCACCATTCTTTCCTGAACACATAAAATGTGGCTTAGTTTTTCAATTCCCCCATAAGAGCACCTCTTGGACAATCCTAATGCCTGTATTTATACCCAGCTTTCTGCTCTACCTGTTGCCTTATTCACTTTTTAACTTGTTAACTCCATATAATCCTGAGGTGGTCTAAATAGATAAGACATTTTTTCCTATCTTTTTTTAAATACCATCTTAGTTGTTCTAGAGTGTTTTCTCTGAGTTCTCTAATTCTTTCAACTTCTAACATCAAAAGTTCCCTTCTCTTTGCTGCTGTTCCCCTCGACTCCTTAGGCTCCTTGACTTGGGGGCAGGGAGAGAAGTGTGTGTGTGTGTGTTTGTTTTGATAGCAGTATCACCACAGTCCTGAAAAGAACAAAGCTCTGTAAGTATTGACAGCTCCCCCCAGAAACCATCCTTGTACTTGTTGATTCTCAAGTGAAGATGTGAAGATTGGAGAACATAAATGTGGACTTCATTTGGCACGAAGCAGGGCTCGTCTCACTATTAGCAGGAGCCACACTGGGCTTGCTTATGTCTGGAAATTTCTCAGCTGGAAGTGGTGATGCTGGGCCAGAGGAGGGAGAGGAGAAAGACAGCAGGGCAGCATTTAATGTTTTTCCAAGGAATTTTGTTGATTCTCAATGAAATAGTTCCACTTGGTTAGCCTAGCTATGACTGCTAAGAGGTTTAGCCTGAAATAGGGACTTGTGATGACCTGAACAGAGCTGAACAACTCTAATAATAATAATAGTGGTATTTGTTAACCGCTGGCTGTGTTCCAGTCACTGTAATAAGTGCTGGAGTAGATACAAGCTTATCGAGTTGGGCACAGTCCCTGCTTCACATGGGGCTCAGAGTCTGAATCCCCTTTTTATAGATGAGGTAACTGGAACACAGAGAAATAAAGTGATTTGCACAAGGTCACATAGCAGACAAGTGGTAGAGTCAGGTTTAGAACCCAGGTCTTTCTGACTCCAGGGCTTATGGTCGATCCACTAGGCTGTGCTGCCTTTCCTAAGTGGGTGCTCCATGCTCTTTCCCTATATACCGAAGTCCTTAAGACGTTGCTGGAAAGATGAAATAAATGTAGAATTATCCCAGGTCACAAACCATCAAAAATTTCCAGAAAATCTCATATTCTTGAGCACCATAGACAGTCAAAAGTGATTTAGACAACCATTTGGATGAGATGTCCACTTTAGAGATTTTTCTAACATTTACTGTTAATACAACTGCACATTTTTAAGAAAGCTAGATAATCTTGGGGGTTGTACCCAACACACATATGGTTAGATAAAGTTCTGAATCTAAAAAGTAACCTTTTTTGCACACCAGGATTTAGGTAATAGATTTCTGGAAGGGTTCATTGTCCTTGAGACCTGGAGTTAATCTAGTTCATTTAAGATTAAAGGACTCGAGACCATCCGAACTTTCATTTATGAGAAGCAATTTTTCCCTTGATGTTTTTTCATAATGCAGCATTTTCAAAATGTATTTGAAATCTTGTACAGGTTCTTGGGTTTGGAAGATTCCTTGGGACCATTTATTATTGCCTTGACTGTAATAGCACTATTGATGATAGAACGTATTAGGCAATCAGTCTTATTTATTGAGCATGATTACACTGTGTAGAGCACTGTGCTAAGTGCTGTTGAAAGAATATGCAGTTGATAATTAAACATGGTCCTTCTCCCTGGGAACTCACAGTATAAGAGAATGTCTAGCAGATATTTAGGTTTCCTAAAAATAATCCACTTAGTGATTGGAACTCCACTGGAATTCTCTTTAGATATTCAATAATACCAAGTAACCATTTTACTTTTCCACCAAGGATTCTACAGTACAGCAGTCAGAGACTGATTCAAGACTGGAGTGCATGGTGCAGGATAAAATCTCTTCTGCTTTTCTTTTCTTATAGCTCCCCCTCCATCAGGTCCATGTTTGATTTCAGATTTTTAAAATATTCAAAGAACAGTGGAAGGCAATTTTATCTCGATTTACCAAACACTATGATTCCTCAACAGTATCATTCAGCAGGCACAAGAGTAAGGTTGAGCTGGATGCTCTTATCAAAGGCAGTAACTTGATAACTCCTGTCTGATCAAATAACCAAGGGTATAAACAAGAAATCATTGTAGTCTATGGGCTGTGATGAGTTATGTTTAGCACCACCACTCTACATATCCTCCAGCATGGGCTAGTGGCAAGAACTTGGGTTTGGGAGTCAGAGGACATGGTTTCTAATGCCGGCTCTTCCACCTGTCTGCTGTGTGACCTTGGGTAAGTCACCTTCTCTGTGCCTCAGTTACTCCATCTGTAAAATGGGGAATAAGACTGTGAGCCCCAAGTGGGACAACCGGATTACTTTGTATCTACCCCAGGTCTTCAAACAGTGCTTGGCACATAGTAAGCCCTTAACAAATACCGTAATCATTATTATTCTTATTATTATATTCAAAGCCCTACTAAAACCATATCTTCTCCAGGAAGCCTCCTTCCCTGAGTAACCTCTCATCTCTCCACCCTAGTCTTCCTCCTTCCTGCATTGCCTATCCACTTGGGTGCATATTTCCTAAGCCCTTGTATACTTTCCCCTATGCCCACATATTGAGCATGAGCCCTCTTTGGAATAAACCTATTATGATCATACATACAAACATACTTATGCACATATAGTCATAAAAAATTTAGAGATTCAATGATAAAAATGACTATACCCCATATTCATATATAAAATTAAACAACTCAAGACCTTACACATCTAGAATATAGGTAACCTTATACTTTGCTGCTTCTTCTATCTGTAATTTATTTTAGTCTCCCCACTATTTTGTAAATCCCAGAAGACAGAAATCCTATCTACCAACTCTGTTGTAGTTTCCCAAGGGCCTATTATAATGCTTTGCACAAATTAGGAGCTCATTAAAAACCACTGATTGAGTAGACAGCCAGGAAAGCTCTACACTGAACCTATTTCCTCTTCCTTCTAGAGGTAACTCAGTAATCTATGCTCATGGAGGGGAAAATCATTGTGGTACCACAAAAGAACTAGGGAGGCAGCTTGGTTCTGGACACTCTTGAAGGAAAGGTGCGTGGAATATGTCTAAGTGGATGCCACTATTGTATTAATTCAGGCAAATGGAAATTGGAGGCATCAAGCATTATATGCCAGGTACCATCACACAGGAGAAGGTAAGAGGGAAGGCAGCAGTTCTAAAAGAAGCTCAAAGTCTAAAGGGGAGTCAGGACAGGAATTTAGTCCCTATTTTAGAGATGAAGAAACTGAGGTACAGAGATGTAAAGCAACTCTGGATTAGAACCCAGGTCTTCTGACTCCCATACCTATGCTCTTTGCACTAGGCAACTCTCCTCATACATATCATCTGGCCTAAACTCAAGTGAATGTGTTTCTGGAAGGACATATTTTCCAAAATGGTACTCTGAACTCTCTATTAAGAAACATAAACCCCACTCCTTGCCACCAGCTCAACATGAAACCTCTCTTTTATAGGTCACTGGCTATGGGAAGTTTGGGGAGACCAAATAGCATGTTGGTTGCTTCATTTGGGAGATAGGTGGCTTTCACTTCTGAATTAACTGCTTGCTTTCGACCAAGCTTGAAAAATTCCCCACTAAGAGAGAGGCCTTGCAAAGCTCCAGGCCATATTTCCTTTCCCAGAATACGAAGTAATTTTCCATCTATAAAATCCTCGTTCTGAAACAAGAATGAATTATTTTTCCTCCCTGATTTCCTAACATAACAGGAAGACGTGACTTTGGTTATTATGGAAAAAAAATTAAACAAGCAAATTAAATGCAGCCATTTTTAGCTCCTTCTACATGAACACCAAGAGCAGGGGCCTGGGGGAATGCTGGAAAAGAAAAGGGGCTCGGGAGTCCCTGACCAAAGAAGTTTTCAATCACTCTTTAAAATTAAGTGACTTAGATCAGTATTTAATTTACAGTTTAGGATTTTAATAACACAGTCATTGCATGTTAATTAAAAAGCAATGGATCATTTACCAACCTCGTTAATGAGGTGTGACTGCCACTGCATATAAAACTCACCGACATCATTATATCTCTGTTAAACTTCAATAAATCTATTGGAATCATTACCGGCATTTAATATGAGATAGCACAAATATGAGTTCCCTCTTCATATTAAATGAAACAGTCACTGTCTTACAGTGACTTGAACTTGGATCTGTATCCCCTTTGGGCATTTGGTAGTTAGTCCACCCTCAGCCCCACAGCAACAGAAATAAATAAGTCACCAGGGCTTAATATCCTACCATAGTGTGCTGTGCAACTGTTCTTGGTATAAAAAAGATGTGCAAACTATTGAAACAAGAAACCAATCAGCCATATTTATTGAGTGCTTACTTTGTGCAGAGCACTACATTAAACACTTGGGGGAGTACAAGTTATACCATATTATAAAAAGCATACATCATATCTATATTATATTGAAATGCTCTGCACACTGAATGCCCAGTTCATTTCATTGCCAGCAACTACTCTTGCACTTAATTCTTTCACAGCTGTTTGTAGAGGACTTCATTTACAGGGATGTGCTTTGTCCCAGAAGATAGAGAGAAGGTCACGGATGACCAAGATACCTTTGGTGTTCTGGGAATGTAAGAGTAAAATAAGCTGATTTACACAATATCCCCTTCCTGAATATCCCACACTGTATAGCTTAACAGGCAGGCAGTTGACCACTGGGATACAACTGCATCAGGAAGAGGATCTGGCACCATTTATTAAGGGAGAAATGGTTCATTGTGAGTAGAACCTTTAAATGGCACTCGGAACTTAGAGTAAAACCGAAATCGGCACCAGGTGGTGGAAGGCAGCAAACACTGGAGCACAATCGGGAGCCATTTTGGTTCGTGCCATGAGTGATAAGGACTGTCATGCATTTGCCATTTCAGACCCATACACATTTAAGAGTTAAACTGACAATCAGGGATAACATTCCCAGAGGGAGAAAGAGTGAGGAAAAAAACAGTCAGGGAGTAAAGGGAAGTTCAATCTGTAATGGAAAAATGGAAGGTAAGTATAGGAGGCCAGGAATTAAGTGAATGAGTGGTGATTGGTTGTAAATGCTTAGTGCCAGAATAACATGGACCCAATATCTGATCACACTCCAGTGCCCACCCACCTACATTGTTAGCTCCTTGGGAGCAGGGATCCTGTCCACTTACTATATTTTACTCTCTCAAGCCCTTACCTCAGTGCTTTGTACATGGTAAAAACTCTAAAAATACCACTGATGGTGACGATGTCATAAAGATGACCTTCTGGAGTTTTATAAGGCAGGTGGATTTTGTGACTGAAATGACTCCATTCTAAGCCTCAGCAGCAGGGCTTTCTATTTCTATATCTGGGGCCACAAATGGAGGGTGGGAGGCCATGACTTAGAATCAGAAACTTTATATATATCTTTTGACCACCACAATGTATTTTGGACTATGTATGCTTAAAGGAAGGGAAGTATTGACAGAAGTGAAGGATCTGTATTTACAGCCTCTGTTTTCCTTTAATCCACACTCAGAATAAATTTTCTTTTAATTTTAGTCCATGTCCATAGGAATGGAACATGAGGTCAACACTGCATTTCAGGGAGAAATAGATGACCACATCAAAGCATAAGAAAAGATTAGAAGTGCCTGGCGACCCAAGATGTTTTAAAGAAATATCCCATATGAATTGGACATTTCCCTCAAAATGATCTATTTCCTAATATATTCGTTTGCTCTGATGTAGGCAGTAATCAAAATGAGAAATAAAAACAAAAGGCTTGTGTAAATTGAGAGCTTTTGAAATGCAAGCAAAAATGCCCAAAGCAATCATTCATGCTTGATTCTGGCAGTTGGTGTCAACAATCTGTAAAACAGGTGGCATGTAGTCCCTTAAGAATTTAATGAAATAAACAATATTCTCCTTGGTGATTTTTTAAAAAAATGTTTTATTAAGTTATTTTCTTAGGGACCTTCAATTTGAAACCTTAAATAGTTGTTAGCTTAACCTAAGAGATGTCCAGACTCAAGAGTGGGGTCACAATGTCATCCTCATTTTCATCAGTATTGATTGCCTGCTGGGCACATAGTAAGAGCTTAACAAAACCTGTGTGCAAAACATGGTTCTCAGTGGCGGAGGTCATACAATAAAACTATAAGACCAAGAAGTGTAGCATCTAATGCTGGAAACAGGCAGACCCAAAGAGTATAGGTAGAGTGGAACACTCAATCAATAAATCAATCATATTTATTGAGCACTTACTGTATATAGTCACTTACTAATATGACAGAATTTTATCAGAGAAACAACTCTGATCTCACAATCGCATAAGAGAGTTTCGTGACTGGTGTAGAAATGAACATACTCAAGAGAGCGAGCTGAGAGAGCAGGAAAGGGTGGAAAGTGGCTGCCTGCCCATTCACCCAAGGGGCGTACAAGTGACAAACAGCCCCAAGCTGTCCCAACCTGGTACCTTTATTTGCAAGCATTTCCACATTCCACTCAACTGCAATTCTTTGAGCACGCGCCCAAAATCTTACCCAATCCCCTTGCATTGCCCGTACTCCAGCCTCCAATCAGAACCAGTTCTTAGGATTGGTCCATATAAGGTAACATAATTGACACATTGCTGCCCAAACTTAAATGATTGATCTCCCACAAGAAGGAGATAAAATGGAGACAGGATGTCTAGTACAATATTGGAAGGAGATAGAACGGACAGGATGGTCAATTGTCTAGTACAATATGGGAAGGAGACAGAATGGAGACAGGATTGCCAATCGTCTAGTACAGTATGGGAAGGAGACAGAACTGAGACAGGATGGTCAATCGTCTAGTAATAATGTTGGTATTTGTTAAGCGCTTACTATGTGCAGAGCACTGTTCTAAGCGCTGGGGTAGACACAGGGGAATCAGATTGTCTCACGTGGGGCTCACAGTCTTAATCCCCATTTTACAGATGAGGTAACGGAAGCACAGAGAAGTTAAGTGACTTGCCTACAGTCACACAGCTGACAAGTGGCAGAGCTCACTAAACACTTGAGAGAATTCAGGATAACAGAGTTGTTAGTAGGAACAAGAGAGAAAACAAAGGTTCATCTGGTAACAACATGAATAGCAGGAAACAATGAATGTGTATAATAAATAATCTGCTATGCATAAAAGTATTAAAGTGACTAGCCTGTAAGCTCCTTGAGGGCACAGATTATGTCTATCCACTTTATCATACTGTACTCTCCTGAATTCTTAGTACAATGATCTGCTCACAGTAAGCATTTAATGAATTCCATTGAATGATTGGAATAACACAATCAGGGTTGTTTAGTTTACTCAGTGGGTTTTTTGGGGAGGGTTTGAGAGAATAATTTCCAGTCAATTAAAAATATTTATTAAGTACCTACTGAGAGCAGAACACTGTACTAAGCACTTGAGAAAGTAAACTAAAGTTATTAGACAGGTTCTCTACCCTCGAGAAATTTATAATCAGGGTGGCAGCATCAAAATAAATTACAGAAAGGAGTAAGGAATATACATTAAAAATACATTTGCAAATTCTTTGGAAGTATTTGTGTGGTGGAGGGGATGGGGAAAAGAAGTGAGTGCCCAGAGGTGAGTCAGGAGTAAGATAGAGTTTTTAGATGAATCTGGGAACAGTGAAGAGTGCCAGCTGAGGTGAGACAGAAGAGAAAAGTTAAAAGGAGGCAGCTGGTGGAGAGCCCTGAATCCAATGTTTAGAATTTTCTGTTTGATGTAGGGAGAAATGAATACCCATCATAGGTTTTGAGAAGAGGAGTGATGCATTCTGAATGGTATTTTAGAAATATCATAATCTGGGCAGGAGAGATGGGAGAGATGTGTCTGGAAGCAGAATATAGGAAGCTGATGCAGTTGTTCAATCAGGAAATGCCATGGCTTTCTAGTGGCATGCTGGCCATAAAAGTAGAGAGGGGAGTATCTGGATAAGAATAGCAGCATTTAAGTCAGGCAGTGTGAAAGGTAAATGACCAAGAGGAATCAAAGATGACACAAGAATTGCTAGTTTCAGAGGCAAGGAATATGATGATGTTGTTGACCTTAATGGGAAAGTTTGTCAAAGGATAAGTTCATTTGGGAAGATGAAAAGTTATGCTTTTTGCCATGTCAAATTTCAGTATCAATTAATCAGTGGTATGAATTGAGCATTTACTGTGCTCCTAACTCTCTATCAAGGCCTTGGGAGAGTACAATTCAGGAGAGCTGGTAGACAGGAACTCTGCCCACAAGGAGATTTCTGTTAAGCGGGATATTTGTAATGACAAATATCTTGTCAATGTTTGGATGACCTGGAGGAAGAAGATTAAGATCACTAGTCTCCTGTAGAGAATGAAAGGTGAGCCTCAGTCTTGAAAATTTTTCTCCTGAATGAACCATTTATGGCTAAAGTGACACATGATGGGTCATAATACTGTCCCATAATACGGAAGCAAATGTGTTGGTTTTTACCGTGGTCTTTCATGCTCGTGTCAGCCAGCCCTATTTTTCAGAATTCCTGCCAGGCTTCTCTATGTTGAGGAACAGCATAAGTGGGGCTTCCCTAGGTCCTAGAAGTCAGGAATCATGTCTACTAAATCTACTGTTGTCTTCCAAGCATTTAGTAGAGTACTCTACGTGCACTACGTGCTAAAATACTCTTTATATATATCTTTTAAATTGTATTTGTTAAGTGCATAGTATGTGACAGGCATTGTAGTGAGCTCTGGGGTACATATGAGTTTTTCAGGTTGGATGCAATCCCTGCCCCATGTAGGAGTCACAGGTTTAATTCCCATTTTACAGTTGAGGTAAATGAGGCACAGATAAATTATGTGACTTGCCCAAGGCCATGCAGTAGACAAAAGATTAAGCTGGCATTAGAACACAGCTCCTTAGACTCCCAGTCCCATGTTTTCCTCGAGGCCACCCTACTTGATCAGAAAGCTTCACCTTTGATAGCATATTCCAAGCAGACAGAACAAGGATTCACAAACGTGTGGCTCAGTGGAAAGAGCACGCACTTTGGAGTCAGAGGTCATGGGTTCGAATTCCGGCTCGGCCACTTGTCAGCTGTGTGACTGTGGGCAAGTCACTTAACTTTGCTGTGCCTCAGTTACCTCATCTGTAAAATGGGGATTAAAACTGTGAGCCCCACGCAGGACAACCTGAATCCCCTGTGTCTACCCCAGCACTTAGTACAGTGCTTGGCACATAGTAAGCGCTTAACAAATACCAACATTGTTATTATTATTATTAACCAAGTATCCTAATGACGATAATAATAACAACAATAATAGTATATGTGAATTGCTTACTATGTGTCAAGCACTGTATTTAGCTCTGGGGTAGAAGCAGCTGTGTGACCGTGGGCAAGTCACTTCACTTCTCTGTGCCTCAGTTCCCTCATCTGTAAAATGGGGATTAAGACTGTGAACCCCACGTGGGACAACCTGATTCCCCTGTGTCTACCCCAGCGCTTAGAACAGTGCTCTGCACATAGTAAGCGCTTAACAAATACCAACATTATTATTATTAAAAGGTAATCAGGTCCCACATGGGGCTCAGAGTCTAAGTAGGAGGGAGGTCAGGTTTGAATCCCCATTTTGCAGTTGAGGGAACTGAGGCCCAGAGATGTTAAGTGACTTATCCAAGATCACACAGCAGGTAAATGGCAGAATCAGAATTAGAATCCAGGTGTCCACTGACTCCCAGTCCCTTACTCTTTCCTCCAGGCCACTGGACCCATAGCAAGAGGAAGAAATTTAAAGGCAGCTTTGAATTTATGGCTAGTGAGGTAAATTTGAAAGTCACCTGCCTTGATATGGTAGTTGAGGCCATGCGAGTGTATGTGTTTCCCAGTATTGTACCTGAGGAGTGAAAAGAGACCCAGAAAGGTGCCTTGTGTTCCCAGAAAGGAACACCCACAATTAGGGATTGTTAAGTGGAAGAAGAGGCAGAGAATGAAAAGAAGGAGCAATCATTAATTCATTCATTCAATCTGGAAGCTTAGAGCCAGCTGAGTATTTTTTCAACAAAGAATGGGCGTAATCAATCAATCAATGGCATTTATTGAGTGTTTATTGTGTGTAGAGCACTGTACTAATAAAACTGATAGATGGAGAGCCATGTTCCCTTCCCCCAGTGAATTTACAGTCTAGAAGAGGACACAGACATTTAAATAACTTGCTGGAAAATTGTAATTATGGCTTTCGCAGTACATTCTTAGGGAAAAGGGAGTTCATTCCTGGTGTTGTCTCATGACAAACCACCCTCAGTATAAGAATAAGCTTTATAGTAACTTTCCTTCTAACGCCTGAACTTGGACAAATTACTGGAATGTGCCTATGTTATCTTTGTAGTAGACTGTAGGCTAATAACAAATGATGATGTCTTTTCTAATTAATTTTAACAGAACCTTGCTCAGGGCCTTAATGAGAATAGTGAATGGATAGTGAAAAGAAAGAGAGAGAGAGAGAGAGAGAGAGAGAGAGAGAGAGCATTTCTTTTTTTTTAAGGTTTTGGCTTCTTAACTGGTTGAACTAGCAGTTTGAATCTTATTTTGAGCAGTCCTGGAATCTGAATGTTGTTTACTAAGGACAGATGAAAACAAACAATCAAAATGCATTAAGGTTCTTTTATCTGCCTTAGACTATTTAAATTATAGTGAGGCTCTCATTCCTCTATGATTCTGTGATTAAGCAGGTGGAAGGTTAGTATCTGCCACCTGCTCTGCAGATTCCACAAGGTACACTCTGGAGACGGCAAAGGGTTTATCATCATATAATAATAATTACTTAATCAATTATGTCTGTAAGTGGTGACCATAATTATCCCAGAAGGTCGTCAAAGTCAGGGAGAGAGAGTAAGGTTGGGAATTGGTAAGGCAGAGATTCACATCTACATAGCTGCAGTTTTGTGACAAGATAGTATTTTTTTCACCTGTCCTGAATTACAAATGAACACCCAGCTCAATGGGCTTAGTTTAGGGGATAATCACAGATTAAGGGATTTACTTCTATTCTCCATCATTGTGTTCACATACTTCACATTAACATTAGTAAGGGTTATGCACCCCTCAAGGGAAAATGACTCTCTTTAAGTACATTCTCAAGCAAGTGCTTTAGGATAAGAAATGCTAAGCCTTTGGTGTAAAATGGTGCCTTAGATTTTTGTTTGTTTGTTTTATGATATTTGTTAAGTTCTTACTATCAACCAGCCACTAAGTGCAGGGGTAGTACAAGATAACTGGGTGGGGCTCTTTGTTTTAAATCCTTATTTTACAGATAACTGAGGCACAGAGGAGTTAAACCCAAGGTCACACAGCAGACAAATGATGTAGCTGGGATTATAACCTCATGCTCTTTCCACTTTAACAACCTTGAAAGCATCCCCCTCAGAATTGGGATGCTGCTAATTAAGCAAGGCATGGTAACACACACGGAAGTCAAAGGCAGGGCACTGTGAAAACTTTATCCCAGGAGAAAAAGCACGGCAAATTTTAGTCCTCAGAGATTGAGCAGAGTTTAATGCAGTAGGTAGCTGGAAAAAATGCAGTTATCACTTGCAAGACATATTCTTTTTGATAATAATGTTGGTATTTGTTAAGCGCTTACTATGTGCCGAGCACTGTTCTAAGCGCTGGCGTAGACATAGGGGAATCAGGTCGTCCCACGTGGGGCTCACAGTCTTAATCCCCATTTTACAGATGAGGGAACTGAGTCACAGAGAAGTTAAGTGACTCGCCCACGGTCACACAGCCGACAAGTGGCAGAGCTGGGATTCGAACTCATGAGCCCTGACTCCAAAGCCCGTGCTCTTTCCACTGAGCCACGCTGCTCAAAGGGAATTGGATTGTAGCATTAGGTGGACAAGGGTATTGGACATTTTAATGCATGTGCAATCTCTAACCAATTTAATCAGCTACAGGCAGAACTGGGTTTAGAACCCAGGGTATCCTGCTGGAGAAGGCAGTGATGGTTCCAATGGAAAAATGGCAGAGCTTTACTACTACTACTATATGTCTTTTGGAAGGACCTCACTATCTGGGTCATCTTCCAATATTGAATGACAGCTCTCTCTCTCTCTCCCCCCTTGTAATAAGTTAATATTCCCTCCCTCTCACCTATCTGCTCTCTTTTCCTGCTGCAACATGACTTCAAGTATTCATTGAGTACTTACTCTGAACAGACCTCTGAACTGAGTGCTTTGGAGAATATAGTAAAGTTAGTAGACATGATACATGCCCTTATGACATCTAGTGGGGAGGGGGACACTAAAATCACAGGTAGTGGGAAGTAACAACCTTTATTCATTCATTCAATAGTATTTATTGAGCGCTTACTATGTGCAGAGCACTGTACTAAGCGCTTGGAATGAACAAGTCAGCAACAGATAGAGACAGTCCCTGCCATTTGATGGGCTTACAGTCTAATCAGGGGAGACAGACAGACAAGAACAATGGCAATAAATAGAGTCAAGGGGAAGAACATCTCGTAAAAACAATGGCAACTAAATAGAATCAAGGTGATGTACATTTCATTAACAAAATAAATAGGGTAATGAAAATATATACAGTTGAGCAGACGAGTACAGTGCTGAGGGGATGGGAAGGGAGGGGGGAGGAGCAGAGGGAAATGGGGGAAAAAGAGGGTTAAGCTGCGGAGAGCTGAAGGGGGGGTGGTAGAGGGAGTAGAGGGAGAAGGGGAGCTCAGTCTGGGAAGGCCTCTTGGAGGAGGTGAGTTTTAAGTAGGGTTTTGAAGAGGGGAAGAGAATCAGTTTGGCGGGAGGTGAGGAGGGAGGGCGTTCCAGGACCGCGGGAAGACGTGGCCCAGCGGTCGACGGCGGGATAGGCGAGACCGAGGGACAGTGAGGAGGTGGGCGGCAGAGGAGCGGAGCATGCGGGGTGGGCAGTAGAAAGAGAGAAGGGAGGAGAGGTAGGAAGGGGCAAGTTGACGTAGAGCCTTGAAGCCTAGAGTGAGGAGTTTTTGTTTGGAGCAGAGGTTGATAGGCAACCACTGGAGGTGTTTAAGAAGGTGAGTGACATGCCCAGATCGTTTCTGCAGGAAGATGAGCCAGGCAGCAGAGTGAAGAATAGACTGGAGCGGGGCGAGAGAGGTGGAAGGGAGATCAGAGAGAAGGCTGACACAGTAGTCTAGCCGGGATATAACGAGAGCCCGTAGCAGTAAGGTAGCCATTTGGGTGGAGAGGAAAGGGCGGAACTTGGCGATATTGTAAAGGTGAAACCGGCAGGTCTTGGTAAGGGATAGGATGTGTGGGGTGAACGAGAGAGACGAGTCAAGGATGGCACCGAGATTGCGGGCCTAAGAGACGGGAAGGATGGTCGTGCCATCCACGGTGATAGGGAAGTCTGGGAGAGGACTGGGTTTGGGAGGGAAGATGAGGAGCTCAGTCTTGCTCATGTTGAGTTTTAGGTGGCGGGCCGACATCCAGGTGGAGACGTCCCGGAGGCAGGAGGCGATGCGAGCCTGAAGGGAGGGGGAGAGGACGGGGCGGAGATGTAGATCTGCGTGTCATCTGCGTAGAGATGGTAGTCAAAGCCGTGAGAGCGAATGTGTTCACCGAGGGTGTGAGTGTAAATGGAGAACAGAAGAGGGCCAAGAACTGACCCTTGAGGAACTCAAAGAGGAGGCGCCAGCGAAGGAGACCGAGAATGACCGGCCAGAGAGATAAGAGGAGAACCAGGAGAGGACGGAGTCCATGAAGCCAAGGTGAGATAAGGTTTAAAGATACTAAGGGCTACCATGGGATGAAGATGCAGGGGTCTGAGTACCCAGGTGTTTGGTGATGAGGAAGTGCCCAAGTGGCAGAAAAAGAGGTAGGAAATTTTAAAAAAAGGGTAGATTTCCTGGAGGAGATGTTTTTAGGAGGGTTTTGAAGATGAGAAGGAAAGGGAGCTGCCAGGATTTCCAGGCAGAAGGGAAAGAAAGAGCAAGAGGTTGGCAACAAAAGAGGTAAGGCGGAACACAGTGAATTAGTAGACTTTTCAATAATGAAGGATACGAACTGGGGGGTAGTGGGAGAGGAGAGACGATAAACGGGCAGAAGATTGAATGTCTTAAAATTAATGGTCAGGAGTTTGCATTTGATGCAAAGAGGAATGGACAACCATTTGAGTTTTTGACAAATGAGAATACACCCACAAAGCAAAACTCAACTCTTGCTTGATCCTTCCTCTCCACTCTCCCATTCCTGATCTACTGCTCATGTCTTCCCTATGCATGGGATGATTTTTTCCAAAAAGTCAGCCAAACCACTTCCTTCCCAAAAAGCTACTTCCCACAGTAGGTATTCTCTGACTACTGCCACTTTCATGAATAGCACCCCATCCGCTGGCTTAGCATTTGTGATCACATTCATTTTTTCCTCTAGTTAATTTTTGTCTTTGTGATTTGTGTCTGTCATTAACTCTTAATGCACTGTCTGGCTGTTCATATTCACTTCTCTTCCTCAGTAGATTGTGGATTTCCGCAAGGACATTGACATTAGTTTTGACTTCTGTTGTATATTTGCAAGTGCTCTGGACTTGGGTTCTGGATAAATACTATTGATGATGATAATCCCTAATACCCCAAGTATGGTCTCTTTCTCTCCCCTGAAAATGTCATTTCTCTACTAAAGTGCTTTTCAAACATTTTCCCGCGCCCCCAAAGCCACCCCCACCTCCCAGAAATCCAGAAGCAAACATGATTCCTAAGACAAAATACACCTCTTAGGTAATTTTAAAACTATGTATCCAGTTCATAGGTAGTTGTGACAAAGTGGAGCATATTTAATTAGAGATAACAGACCCATTTTTAGTTTCTAAATCCATCAGGTATGACCTTTCAATTTAGTTTTTCAATGGCATTTCAACTGCAAAAGCTTGTATATCTGATCTTTATCAGTCACCACATAAATTTGAGGGGCTGATGGCTGGAGTGTAGTTACTTAAATAGTGCACTGGTACAGATCCCAATGTAACTGACAGTGTAGGAGTAGTTAACTGACAAAACACCCCACTCTTTGCCATGTCTATTGTGTTTGAATTGAGCAAGTGAGAGACAGGGAAACCAGAGAGTAATTTTAAAAAAGATAAAAAACCAACTGAAGGGCAAATTAAGTAGAAAATTCAGGAAATCCAGGTCACTGGCTTCTTTCAAATGATCCAATACACACATATATTTATAGCAATTGTACATATATATTACATATAATATCAAAGGTAAATCATATTTAAGCTTGATGACTTTCCAAGCTGGCATGTTTTCAAAGAAAATATAGTTCCTAAGTTAGGAAATCAAGTTCTTAGGGGTCTGGATAGAGGCCTCTGAAAGAGTAGTCTTTAAAGCAAGCTCTAGCTTCTGGGAGTCAAAGACGTGGGCAAAAAAAGGGACTAAGGTTTAGAAGGGACAGTCCTGGAATGTTGGCATCTATCTCCTTTCCTGTTTTAGGCTTTGGAAGCCCATCCATATCCCATAGAGCTTAAGGGAAAAAAAAAGTAAAATGTGACACACATTCATCTCTACTGATGGGCTGGGTATCCTGTCAGAAAGGGGGAAATGCGTGGGGGGCACTGAATCAGTCAGTGGCATTTATTGAGTACTTACTGTGTGCAAAGAATTATACTAAGAACTTGGTAAAGTACAGTATAAGAGAACTGGTAGACTTATTCCCTGCCCACAACCAGCTTACAGTCTAGATGACACGCTTACAGTTTAGAGAGTAAGACAGGAGCAAGTGAACAAACTAACTTCAGATTCATGGGTCTGTCAAGCTGAGCTTTGGTAGTGGTGTCAAAGGTTTAGGTAACAACAGCTCATCCCGGAAGTCCAGACCTGGGAAGATGAAGACTTTGCCAGCAAATAGGTCAACAGTCCCACTTACTGGGAATTCTTCTCTCTGGAAAAGAAAGAAATAATCTGCTCTGAACTTAAAGCTTCCTAGTCATTCTAGAGCTGTAATAACAAAACCCCCAGGCCAAAAATCTTCACCGAGTGTAATGATACCAACACTACAAACACTTTTATCATGATTTTCAGGAGAAGACTCTTTGATCTTGATATGTAGGTAAACAGAAAATAATATCGTTTTGAGTGGGTTTAGAAGTAACTCTTCAAATAGGTTTGGGTGTGTGAAATCTGTAATGGCAAAGCTAGACCAGGCTGTTATTAATTATGATTAGGGAAGGGAAAATCAAGGCTGTCTCTTAATAGGCACAGTGAAGGATTTAGAAACTGCCTCATAAACCCTGGACCACTGTTGTGTGGAAAAAAAAACTGTTGAAAATCTGAAACTTTGGCCCGTATTTGGAACAGGAACAATTTTGACTTCATGATCTTGTATATAACTTAGCACTTGCTACAGTGTTTAGCATATAATAAGCATTTAACAAATGGCACAGTTATTAATGCTCATATTAATGGCTTTCTACACCGAGGAAATATTTCTGGTTTATGTAATTGCCCAACTTTCTACATTGCTTTGTCTATATAGACACAGTTTAAAGCCCGGGGAAGGCAGAAGAGGAATGCTCTTGAAAATAAGATTAAATGACTTGGAAAAGTCACGCTTGACTAACTTAGGGGCTCAACAAATTGTCCAAGCTATTTTTGAAATGTTTTGGATTTTCCAAAACCCAAAACATATTTATCCCCTGAGTACTTTTTCCTTTCATTTCTAAAAGCATTTATTCTGTAGGAAATTTAATCTGTTCATTTTTATTTTATTTACATTTCATTTATTGTAAGAACTATTTGATTTTGAAGGAACTTTATAAGGATCCTTTGTAAGCCTTTTAAAACCTCTTTTCTTAAGAACACAGTCATATTTTGCCAAGGTAAGTGAACCTGAACATTGAGAAGTTCAAGTTAGTTCGAAAATCCTGTCCCTCACTTGTCGATTAATTCTTAACTCTAACAACATTTTTTATTCTCAGTCTTAAAGGGAATAGGTAGTTGATTCAGTGGAGAGATATGAGATGCTTGTTCCAAGAGGTGTGATGAGAAGGAGAGAATGATAACATCAGGAATGGCATATAACATAAAAGGAATCAAATGAAGACCTATGTAGGTCTTTGTCCATGTTGACTACAGAAAATCGTCACATTTACAGAGGCCTGTGGGCTCTGAAGGGATCACGAAGGGCAGACAAAAAGAGGGGCACCTGTTTTATTTAGTAGTTGACCATGGATTAATGGGAGCATTTCTCCATTCTCCCATGAGAAGCAGCATGATCTAGTAGAAACAGCATGGGCCTGGGAGTCAAAAGACCTGGTTTCTAATCTCAGCTCCACCACTTGTCTGCTGTGTGACTTTGGGCAGGTCACTTCATTTTTTTTTGCCTTAGTTACCTCATCTTTAAAATGGAGATTTAATTCTCCTTGTTATGATTTAGACAGTGAGTGCAACGTGGGAGAGGCACTGTATCCATCGGAATCATCTTATATATACCCCAAGACTTAGAACAGTGCTTGACAGAGAGTGATTAATAAATACCATAAAAAGTACTCTCCTTCCTGCCACCTTCTCAGTTACTTGCATGATATATTACTTTTCTGCCAAGTTTTCTTTCCCAAATAACTTCTCCGAATATAACTTTCTTTTACTAACCATGAAGACTCCAGCAACTGTCACCCTTTTATGGACCTGTTATTCTCTCAATCTACATTCACCTCACAGTCTTTATTTCTCCTAAGGTCATGTTCTGGGTCGTGTCATGTTCATTATTCTCCTGTCTCTGATACATTGGTCATACCTTCACTTCTGCCTAGACCATACAAATGGAAGACCTGACATTAGAACCAATACCTTCTGACTGGGTGGCCCATGCTCTATCCACTAGGCCATGCTGCTCACTAGGACACACTGCTTCTCAAGGCAGGATAGGATAAGTGTTTGAATTACCAAGGTAACTGTTAGGATGGAAAGGAAAGGGTATAATTTAATGATGTTGTGAAGATTGAATTGACAAAATTTGGTAACAGATTGCATTTGTGGCTTAAATAAGAGAGATGAGTCTAGGACAATGCTGAGGTTACAGGCTTGCAGGACAGGGAACATGGTGGTGCTGTCTACGGTGATGGGAAACTCAGATGGAGGATAGGGTTTGCGTGGGAAGAGAAAGAGTTCTGTTTGGGACACGTTAAAGTTTAAGGTGGCAGCAAGACATCCATGCATATATTTCCTGAAGACAGGAGGAAATGTGAAACTGCGGTAAAAGAGAGAGATCAGGGCTGGAGAGTTGAAGTAGAGATGGTAGTTGAAACCATGGGAATGAATTAGTTCTCAAAGGGAGTAGGAATATATAAATAATAGAAAGAGACCCAGAATTGATGTTTGAGAGACTCCCACAGTTAGAGAGTGGGAGGCAGAGGAGAAACTCACAAAAGAGACTGAGAATGAGCAGCCAGTGAGAATGAGCAACAGGCAGGAGAGGACAGTGTCAGTAATGTTCCATTATGAAGATGAAATGCTGGATTATTTTTCCTCTGAAACATTTATGAAGAAAGGATTTGAAATTGAAGAGGGATGACATTTATTCCAGTACCAGTATTCCGTAAGCACCAGAGGAAAAGGAAAGCACTTCTTCCTACTGAGAACTATTAATTCAGGATCTCTTACCCAATAGAGGAGGAAACTCTCTTGTTATACAGCTGCCCAATTAGGAATTCACAGGCCAGCCCATGCCTAACTATGCCTTGCTTGTATGTCAGGTTTTTTTTTTTTTTTGTTACCATCAGAAACAATTTCACTGTTAACTATATATGTATAGAATAACTACAGCTATATAGAGTAACTACAGTTATTGCTAACTATATAGTTAACTGTATAAATACATATTAACTTAGACCTGGTGTACAAGACAACATAGGGGGATAAAGTGGTGCATGAGGCAGAGGGTAGAAGAATGCTGTTGCCTGACAGCATTATTCCTTTATTACAAACTAGATTGGTAGCAATAAAATCAGTGACATTAAGCATGCCAAATATTAATAGCACTGGTAATTATAGCACAATAAATTAATTTTATAGCTTTGCAAGTAGCTTTTTATTGAAGCTGATGAACATCAATAAAGCAATATGTTTGATGGGACCATATATATCCAGCCAAATGGAAAAAAAAAAGTAGGGTTTTTTTTCTAAGCATCACAGTGCCAGTCTAGGTTGCATCAGGTGGCTTTCTGGGAATGTAATAAAGCATAGAGAAGCTGATAATGAATTAGCCACAGATTGAGACACTCCATGGATAATGTAAAGTACCTGCTGCTACCCACACTGATGAAATCACATAGGAAAAGTCGAGTTGCCTGGAAGAAGTAATGATTTAATTTGTCAGTTTCTGATGCATACTGTTTCTTCATTTTTTTTAGTAAAGTTCAGGTTTTTCAATGAAAAATGCCTCACTGGCATTTCCCATAATTCAAATAACTGCTATTAGGAGAGATCATGGGAAAACTAGCTATAAATATTTTAATCATTCACTCTTTTTTTAATGTAATCCCCTCTTCTCATGTCTTTCTTCTCTCTTCAGTTTTCTCCCAAACCCTTTCTCCATCCTATATTCCTTTCTTTCAGTTGGATGATTTCAACCAATTTTGCTCCAGCACACTGCCTGGCATACCTCCTGGCCCCGACACTCTGATGAGTGATAAGTCTTCTCATTAGATTGCAAGAAATTGGGAAAATACACACAACATTTTTGTTTGATTGTTGCAATAAGAAATTTGGCTGAGAGCCAGCCATCCTTTGCTTCCCGGTGTTTAAGGTTCTTTGAGCTAGAATATTTCTTCTAATTGTGGTTCCTTTTTCTTCTCCATGAGATTTTCAGTTTTTCAAGGGAAGGAATTATGACTTAAAGTCTATATTTTTATTTACTCCACTGCAATATACATAAAGACATCTAATACTATTAATGCTGATGAGAGAGAACATCCTAAAAAGGATAAAATTATTTATATTGAAAGAACAAGTAGATGGATATCCTCAAATTAGAGACATTTTTTCTTATTTGGATGGCATTAATTAACTGATTTCATTTCCCTCCTAAACCTTCTCCTCTATTCAGTAGCATTTGAGTACCTACTGTTCATTCATTCATTCATTCACTCAGTCGTATTTATTGAGAGCCTACTGTGTGCAGATCATTTTACTAAGCACTTGGGAGAGTACACTATAGTAGTAGCAGACACATTCCCTGCCCACAATGAAATGTGTGCTGAGCACTATAGTGAGTGCTTGGGACACTACAAACAAAATCAAAAGGCACAGTTACTGCCTTAAGGACTTAAAGACTCATAAAGGAAACAGACAGAAATACATGTTTTATCAATAGGGGTGCAGGAGGAAGAATAAGAATTTCTAGATCAAATAGCTTATCTAATTAAACATACATTTGAAAAGCAATCAATTATGTTTGAGTTCCTACTGTGTGCAAAACACTGTGCTAAGCACTTAGGAGAGCAAGAAAAAAGTTAGAAAACTCCTGCTACAGACTAAGGGGGAAGACAAACACAAAGTTATTTACATACAGGAAAGCAGTGTAGCCTGATGGAAAGAGCAGAGGCCTGGGGGTCAGATGACCTGATTTCTAATCTTGGCTCTGCCACTTGCCTGTTGTGTGACCTTGGACAAGTCACTTAACTTCCCGGTGCCCCAGTTTCCTGAACTTTAAAATGTGGATTCAATATCTGTATCCAAACTTATTAACTTGTATCTACCCCAGTGGTCACAGTGACCACTGCCCCCTTCTAAACTGTGAGCCCGTTGTGGGCAAGGATTGTCTCTATTTGTTGCTGAGTTGTATTTTCCAAGTGCTTAGTACAGTAAGTGTAATTAACTGATTTCATTTCCCTCCTAAACCCTACACTATTATTAGTAGTGTAATACTGCACACAGTAAGTGCTCAATAAATACAACTGAATGAATGAATGAATGAATGAATGAATGAAAGAATGAAAGAAGTGTTTGACACATAGTAACATCTACCATTATTATTAAGAGGGCCAAGCTATAGAAAGAAGTATGCAGGATGGGGAATTAATCAGGCAACCTTATCAGAGGAGGTGGGTTTTGAAGACTGGGGGAGCTAAGGGTAAGAGAATTGTAGTTGGGTAGACTTTGAGTAGAGTGAAGGGAAGAGTTCCAGGCAGGGGAAGCACTGTGAGCAGAGAGTTGAAGGAGATAAATTCAAAAACAAGGTACAGGTAGAGGGTGAGTTAAAGAAGAGAGGAGTATGAGTATCAGGTGAACACAGTGTGAGTTGAAAAAACATTATTGGAGAGACTTGGAGGTGAGGTAAATAAAGTCTGATAGATGCTCTAGGAAACAGTAGCCATTGCAGCTTTGGAGGCATGGACAGATGTGTTCCCAGAGATTTTCAGGAAGATGATAGGGATGGCAATCCACTGTAGCACCTGAAGAAGAGAGAGACTAGAGCCTGCAGGATCAGTGAAGAGGCTGATAGTATTCTTCTTCTTTTTTTAAATGGTATTTGCTAAGCATTTACTATGTACCAGACACTGTACTAAACACTGAGGTAAATACAAGCTAATCAGCACTTAAAATATGCCAGCTACTGTACTAAACACCAGGGTAAATACAAGCTAATCAGGTTGGACATAGTCCGTGTTCCACATAGAACTCATGGTCTTAGTCCCCATTTTACAGATGAGGTAACTGAGGCAGAGAGAAGTGAAGTATCATGTCCAAAGGCACACAAAAGACAAGTGGTGGAGCCGGGATTAGAAACCAGATCCTTCTGACTCCCAGGTCCAAGCACCATCCATTAGTCCATACTATTTCTTCGCATTCTAATCTTGATGCAGTCATGATACAACAAGAGATTGAACTAGAGAGTTAAGGGATAGGGTGCCAAGGAAGGGTTGGATCTGGAAAAATGCTTGGAAGATGGGAGAAGCAGCAGGATTTAACTGCTGATTGAATGTGAAGTGAAAGTGGGTGAGGTTTAAGAGGAATGGTGAGAAGTTCAGGTTTTAGGCCTGTTGAGTTTGAGATACAGGTGGATTCTAAGGGGAGATATATTGAAGACAAGAGAAAATGCAAGATTGATTACCTGGAGAATGGGGAGTCAGAGAGGTAGATATGTGAGTAATCCTCATAGAGGAGGCAACTGAAGCCATGCAAGATGTTTCCTGAGAGAATGGCTAAAAAGAAGAACTGTTAGTTCTCTCAGAGTACCTTGTCAGCAAAACAAACCCCTCATAGCATTTTTGGAGAAAGGAGTCGTCAGTAGTGTTTGAAGGCATCTGAGAGGAGAAAGGGATTAAGGTGGAGGACTGTCTATTTGATCAAGCTATAAAAAGCTTATTGATAACCCTGGATAGGACACTCTAAGTAGAGTCAAGTGGGCAAAACTTGATTGTAATAGTGTTTGTAGGGAAGAAGTGAAAACACTGGGATGTACGGAACCTGTTTGAGGAGTGTGGACAAAAATGGGAGCTGGAGGTGAAGTAGGATAGGAGATGAAGGAACTGAGGGATCTAGAGGAGGCCTTTTCAGTCTAGAAGACACTTGAGTGTGTTTTGATGGCAGAGGGGAAGGCACCATCTGAAAGGAATGTTAAATTTCATTCATTCATTGTCATATTTATTGAGTGCTTAGTGTGTGCAGAACACTGTACTAAGCACTTGTGGAGTGCAATACAACAGTAAACAGACATAGTCTCTGCCCACAATGAGCATTATATCACTGTCTACAGCAGCACTGTGTTCTCTATCTTAGAAACTAGAAACCCTGGTGACATGATTTACTGTTCTTTGTGACCTAATCTAATCCACATCATTGCAATCCCTATTCCACCACTTGTTTTCTGTGGCACTTAAGCAAATCACTAGTATTATTTGTGCCTCAGCTTTCCCATCTGTAAAATAAAGATTCATTTATTCATTCATTCAATAGTATTTATTGAGCACTTACTATGTGCAGAGCACTGTACTAAGTGCTTGGAATGTACAAATTGGTAACAGATAGAGACAGTCCCTGCCCTCTGATGTGCTTACAGTCTAATCGGGGGAGACGGACAGACAAGAACAATAGCAATAAATAGAATCAAGTATAAATAGATCACTGTACTAAGAGCTTGGAATGTGCAGTTCGGCAACAGATAGACACAGTCCCTGCCCAACAACAGGCTCACAGTCTTAAAGGAGGAGACATACAGCAAAACAAAACAAGTAGGCATCAATAGCATCAAAATAGATAGAGTCATAGATATACACATCATTAATCAAGTAGAGTATACATAATATATATGAAACACAAGTGTTGTGGGGAGGGGAAGGGGGTAGATTAGCGGGAGGGAGTAGGGGGAATGGGGAGGGGAGGACGGGCAGAGGGAAAGGGAGGGCTCAGTCTGGGAAGGCCTCCTGAAGGAGGTAAGCTCTCAGTAGGGCTTTGAAGAGGGGAAGAGAGTTTAGCGGATGTGAGGAGAGAGGGTATTCCAGGTCAGTGGTAGGACATGGGCCAGGGGACGATGGTGGGACAGGTGAGAACGAGGCACAGTGAGGAGGTTAGTGGCAGAGGAGTGGAGTGTATGGGGTGGGCTGGTTCTTCATTCCCTCTGCAGCTCCTAGTACTCTGCAAGTAGGGCCAGCAAGCAGATAACTATTTCATTCTTTTGTTCCATGGATTGTTCTTCCTTTCTGACTGCATGGAGCACTGTTTTTGTCATGTGCTCCATCTTTTCCCACAGTCCTTCCAGGTGTATCATGGGCTGAAGCCACCAATTAGTGCACCTGCTGTAACCATTTCCTTGAAACCAGAATTGTCTCAGCCACTCGAACTCTACCTCATTATGAATTTCCTCTCCTCACTTCACAACTGCAGGCCCCAGGCACCTCAGAGTCCCAGGGTCAGGCTCCAAACCTTCTCTCATGTAATGCAGTACACTCCCAAGCATATAGTACAGTGCTCTGCACCTATAGTGAGTACTCAATAAATGTCATTGGTTGATCGATTGGTTAATATGCTACCCATACCAGCTTATTACTCATCTATATATCCATTTATTATTAATCAGCTTTATTTTCTTTTTTAATCATTTGTAGCTCTGTTCCTTGTCACCCAGATTATGTTCAGAAATGTGTGTCTTTATGTCTTCTTCAATAGATCAAAATCTCTCTGAGGCCAGGGACTGACTGGTTAAGTTATTTCAGTTAGGTTCTAAAGCACCTTGTGCTACATACAATAAGCATATAGTAAAGATCGTCGATGATGGCACAATCACTTACATTCATATTTTCTCAAGTTTTTATAAACTTATATTTAGAATTGCATCTCTTAACTCTTGGCAAACCAGGCTTGCAAAGAGCTCACCTCCTCCAAGAGGCCTTCCCAGACTGAGCTTCCCCTTTTCCCTCTTCTGCCTCTCTACCTCACCCCCACCTCCCCTCAGCTAAGCCCCCTTCCCCCCCGTTTCCCTCTGGTCCTCCCCCCCTCCCTTCCCCTGCCCTCAGCACTGTGCTCATCCACTCATTTGTATATATTTTTATTACCCTATTTATTTTGTTAATGAGATGTACTTCACCTTGATTCTATTTATTGCTACTGCTTTAATGAGATGTACATCCCCTTGATTCTATTTATTGCTATTGTTTTTGTCTGTCTGTCTCCCCTGATTAGATTGTAAGCCTGTCAATGGGCAGGGACTGTCTCTATCTCTTGCGGTTTGTACATTCCAAGCGCTTAGTACAGTGCTCTGCACATAGTTAGCACTCATTCATTCATTCATTCAGTAGTATTTATTGAGCGCTTACTATGTGCAGAGCACTGTACTAAGCGCTTGGGATGAACAAGTCGGCAACAGATAGAGACAGTCCCTGCCGTTTGACGGGCTTACACTCAATGAATACTATTGAATAAATGAATGAATGAATTCACTTACTAAAATTCTTGTCTTTTGGGGCTGTCAGAAAATGTGAGAAACTGACCCCAACAAAGCTTTCAAGATTCAAATTCTACTGTGTTTCCT
This sequence comes from Ornithorhynchus anatinus, assembly GCF_004115215.2. Classification (NCBI taxonomy): domain Eukaryota; kingdom Metazoa; phylum Chordata; class Mammalia; order Monotremata; family Ornithorhynchidae; genus Ornithorhynchus; species Ornithorhynchus anatinus. The sequence continues at coordinate 48,437,101 of NC_041728.1, read as the reverse complement.
TTTAGTTACCCGCCAAGGGGCAAAAAATAAAAATGCTGAGCTTTCTCTCAGAGGGGAAGTGGCAGCCTAACTGGTTTCATGCTTCCTGTGTTTAAAATGCTGGATCACCGCTCACTGACCCAATACCTAATTCCTTTATATTTCCTTCACACTAAGATGACATGTACAACTTGTCCAGATCTGTTGCAAGAACTCTGAATTATTGGAGTTCCTTGATTCTGAAACCAACCAGAGCAACCAGTTTGCTTACATCACTTGGAAAATGACTCTTCTTTTTGCAGGTGTCCCCAGGTAAAATGACTCCTTCATTTTCCTTCCCCCAGTCCTTATTAGACTGCAATGAGTGCTTTTTTATTGTACTTTTTGAAGCATTCCTATTTTTGGAATATATTTGATTGGTTGATTTTTGTTTCTCAAACTGGGGTTTAATTACAGCTTAAAATAGATGTTATTAGCTTTTAATTTACTCATTTTGCCCACCCTTTTCTCTCTTGGGGAAAAAAAAATTGCATTTTAAGGCAGACTACTTAAACCACTTCCACAGAACCAATCTTTCCAAAGTTTAATCCCTGTTCAATGTCATAGTTGCAGTTTTTTTCTCTCCCCTCTCCCTCATCATGGGAGACATAATAAATATTTGACTGAGTAGTCTAATATTAAAAGCAGAGATAAATTTTCCACTTTGTCAACTGGGTGAGTGTATGCACTTTGATGGGGTAGGAATTTTGAAGTTGTGCCAAAAAAGCAAGAACCTGACTGCCATAGATTACATATGGCATGAGCTGAGGGGAGAGGTCCCACCAAGGTAGGGACCCTGCTCAATCTCTCATGGACTCAGCACCTCCCTCCAGAAGTCCTGCAAGTCTCTCTAATAAAGCTGTGAGGTTATTGACCCAGACACCTCCCTCTCCCTCACAAGACTTTTTGTCTGGAAAGCTTTACTTTGCCCTTCTACTCAACTGACAACAGTTATCACTAGCTAAAAACCACGAAGTATGTTCAGGGAATCTAAGAACTTGGCTTCCTCGGCTTTCCACCCCCTTTCTGTTTTCTATCTCTGTTCAGGTTTGCCCCGACAGGTTTTCTCTCTCTTGCTCTGCTCTCTCTGCTCTTATCACCTCGCCTGTTCTGAAGAATGTTTTTCTCAATGCTTCACCTTTTATTGTACCTTTCATGCCAAGCAGTAGCTTAAGCCCACTAGAAAATCATGGGCCCCATTCCTGCTCAAGATTTATGGACTACTCACTGTACTAGAGATAATGACTCTGCAGGCAAAGTTAAGGTTCAGTTATAACTTCATTCTTACGCCTCTATGTAGTCTTCTTCAGTTTCCTTTTTTAATTTCTTCCTCCCCTTTTTTATTCCCTCTAATAATTTCTGTTATCATTGTCCTCACTGTTACTAAATTTCTTTCCCTACCCTCTCTGTGAATGTGTGTGATTCTGTGTGTTCATGTTTCTATATGTCTTTTTCTTTGAAACCTTAACATTTTTTTAAAATCAGTGGGGTTTTTTTTATGGTATTTGTTAAGTGCTTTCTATGTACCAAAACACTGTTCTTATTGCTGGAGTAAGTGCTAGTTAATTAATTTGGACACAGTCCCTGTCCCACATGGGCCTCAGAGTCTAAGAGGGAAACATGTAACCCCATTTTATAGTTGAGAAAACTGAAACATAGAGAAGTTAAGTGACTCACCCAAGGTCATACTTTAACTGGCAGAGCTAGGAGTAGAAATCTGGTTTTAGAATGCAGGACCTTCTGACTCCCAGGCTCATGCTGTCTCCACTAGACCACACCTACTGTGCCCAGAGCACTGTACTAAATGCTTGAGAGGTCAGTGGAGTTTCATGGACATGATCCTTGCCCAACAGGAGCTAACAGTCCAGACTGAGTATCCTAGGAATCACTGATTTCTATTGGTCTGATGGTTGGACAACTGCTTTCAAAATATCTTCCTTCATCTCTGTTATTTGAGAACTTTTCCATTTTTTTTTAAACAATAACTCCCAGCCAGGCTGAAGGAGAATGAGTAATGACCTTTGATATAAAGAATCTGATCCCATTTTATGTATTATGGACGGCTAGATTTGTTGCCTTTCTTCTTGGAGCTTCTCCAGGGACTGAAAGGCAGTGCCTCCCCGTTAAGCTGTAAACTTCGGCTTGAGACTAAAATCTTTTATGGTGGCTGATCTGTTGCTCTGAGAACATTAGTTGGGACTCAGTCTTAGAGTTGTGTGTTGTTGAAACATTTGCTAAAACCTTTGTTGCATGGAGAAATGAAAATTACACACTAAACATTAGAAATTAAAAATGAAGTGAAATTTGACCCCACTTCCACTGTTCATTTGACAATGCTTCCAGGTTTTCCTATTCCTAGTTTACACAAAGGGTTTTAATTTGAAAGAAATAGAACATAAACCAAATGAGAGAGTTTCTTACATAGAGTATGTTTGCAGCTGTATGTTTTATTGATTTAATAGGCACTGTCTTTCCTCTGCTAGAGAAATTAATGAATAACCTGCTAGATAAAGGAATGAATGAAGCTCCTTCCACTTGTGTAAGCTCCTGGAGTCGGAAGGACCTGGATTTTAATCCCAGATCAACCACTTGCCTGGTGTGCCACCTTGGGTAAGTCACTTAACTTCTCTAGGCCTTGGTTTCCTTATCTGAAAAATGGGGAGTACACCTGTTTTCCCTCTCTAGATTGTGAGCCTCAGGTGGGACAAGGAATGTACCCAATATGATTAACTAGAATCTACTCTGGCGCTTAGTTATAGCACTTGGTATATAGTGAGCACTTTACAAATAGCATTAAAAACATGTGTTTTGAACTGAACAACGGATGCATTTGCCTCCAATAAAGGCACTTCTTCAACTCAAGCTAAAGTTTTGAAAATATTTTATAACTTTAAAGTTAGATTAAAATTCCCCAATATAAGCACATATTTTATTCCCTAGATCTGGAGCAGAAGAACCTCTTTCCATCTCTTAATTTCATGCCTATATTTTCTAGTTAATTCTCAATATTTTCAATTCCAGAGTGGCTGATAGATAAACTTTCTACTGTATTTGTGTGCTTGTGCATGTGTGTGTGTCTTCATCTTTTATCAGTCAAGGAAGCAGGCAAGAGAAGATAGGTATTGTTCTATATTTCTATTAGAAAGCACATATACAAGAACTATAAAATGCATCTTTATAGAAAATGATAGGAGACGGTGAAAGTAGTTTTCAAAAATCAGTCAAGGATGTCTCTTAGAATGAATAAGTCAATGATATTTATTGAGCACGATCTTTGCACAAAAGAACACTGTATAAAAATATTACAACAAACCAGACAAAAAGTATGAGAGCAAACTTTATTCTCATCATACTAGAGTAAAATGAGTGGAAAATTGGGTAAAATAGAAATTGGAGAACAAAAGGAGTCTTTTTTTGTTATTGAGTAAATCCAATAATTCCACCTTTGCAATGATTTTCCTGCTTGTATTGTTTTCCTGATCAGGAAATATTTATGGTAGAAGTAGTAGCATTTTCTGATCACCTACTTGGTAGGTACAATGTACCAGCTTCTTGGGAAGTAGAGATTAACAAAATAACACATTTTCTGCCCACAGGAGTGATAAACAAAAAATATTTATATCTCTGTCAAAATGAATTCAACACACACATAGATATGAATACTAGGGAGTGTGTAAATAAGTACTAAAGTAAGTTGAAAAGGTGAAATGGTAAGGGATGCTGGGAAATTCATTAGGGAAAACTTGTTAGAGGAGGTAGGATTTTAATTAATCAATGATATTCATTTAGTCCTTATTGTGTGCAGATCAGTGACTAAGGTGGCACTCAATCAATCCCATTTACTGAGCACTTACTGTCTACAGAACACTGTACTAAGCACTTGGGACAGTATAACAATATTCAGAGCTTGTAGAAATGTTCCCTGCCTACTACTAGCTTGCAGTCTAGAGAACTTGGGAGTGTGTTATACAAAAGAGTTGATAAACATGTTCCCTGCCCAGAGGGACCTTACTGTCTAGAGGGGAGCTTAAAATCTAGAGGGGAGCTTACAGTCTAGAGGGAGAAAGACTTCAATATGGGGAAGATATATTTGAACATGGGGAGGTGTGGTATATCTGATGTGGATGAGGGACGGTGTTCCAAGTGGTGTTCCAAGTCAGTGGGAGAGCATCAGCATGGAAAAGGAGGTAGGAGAGTCGAGATTGAGATACAGTTAGAAGGTTAGCTTGGGAAGACCAAAGACAGAGCAGTGGGCAATAGTTAAAGAGATCAGGTACATAAGATGGTACCAAATGGTGGAGAGCCTTGATTGTGGGTTGTTTTTGTTTGATACAGAAAAAGGGCTCTGATCGAGACATTTGAGGAGGGAAAAGTGGTGGATCAAACAGTGTTTCTGAAATGTGATCTGCACAGCAGCACGTCGTATAGATGGGAGGCTAAAGATTAGAAGACTGGAAGCTGGGAGGTTGATGCAACAGTTTAGCTGCAGCAAAATCAGAGTATGTATCAGGATGTTAGCAAGTGGGATGGAGATAAAGGGGGAGATCCAGCCAAAGTTGCTCAGAAAAAAACAACAAAAACCTAGCAGTATTCATGACTGTGCTATATGCTAAGCACTTACTACATGCCAAGCACTGTATTAGTTCTGGGGTAAGCAAAAGATAACAAGATAATCAGGTCCCACATGAGACTCACAGTCTAAGTAAGAAGTAGGAACAGATATTGAATCCCCACTTTGCAGATGAGAGAACTGAGCCACAGAAAAGTTAAGTGACTTGCTCAAGGTAACTCAGCAGGTAGGTAGCAGAGCCAGGGTTAAAACCCAGGTCCTCTACTTCGAAGCCTGTGCTCTTTCCACTAGACCACGCTGTTCTTCCTATGATAGTAGAGTTGGGTTGACATTAAGACTGAGGACTCCTGGGATGGTGTTGTCTCTTGATTGTAACCTCACTGTGGGCAGGTAACATGTCTACAAACTATGTTGTATTTTACTCTCCCAAGTGCTTAGTACAGTACTCTTTACACAGTAAGTAAATACCATTGATTGATTGATGTTGACTAAAATGGAAAAGTTATTTGTGGGAGTGGTTTTAGGGGATAAGATGAGGAAATTGTTTTTTGACATGTTGAGTATAATCTGCTAGCAAGACCTCTAATTGAAGTTGTTTCAGAATCAAGTGGAAATGTAGGACTGCAGGTCAAGTTTGAGGTCAGGGCAAGAGAGATATCGATTTGGAAAGTCATTTGCATTGAGGTGGAAGCTGAATCTTTTTGAGTGAATGAGGTCCTGGAGGAGGACCCAGAACAGATTAAGAGATTGTCCACAGTAGGAGGATAACAGACAGAAGAGTAGCCATTCATTCATTCAATCATATTATTGAGCACCTACTGTGTGCAGAGCATGTACTAAGAGCTTGGGAGAGTACAATACAACAATAAACAGTCAAACTGCCTGCCCATAGTGAGCTTATCGTCCAGAAATGGAAAGACATCACTCTTACCCCTATTTTATAGATGAGCTGTGAGGCCCAGGAAAGAGAAGTGACTTGCCCAAGATCCCACAGCAGACAAGTGGTGGAGTCGGGATTAGAACCCAGGTTTTTCTGACTTCCAGGCCCAGACTCTGTCCACTAGATCACACTGCTTTCCATATTGGAAGTAGCAGTAGCATCCTGAGAAGTGGCGGTGCCATCAACTGGCTGTGCCATCAACTGGCTCAGTGGCTCAGTAGAAAGAGCACGGGCTTTGGATTCAGAGATCATGGGTTTGAATCACAGCTTGGCCACTTGTCAGCTGTGTGACTGTGGGCAAGTCACTTAACTTCTCTATGCCTCAGTTCCCTCATCTGTAAAAATGAGGATTAAGACTGTGAGCCCCACGTAGGACATCCTGATTTCCCTGTGTCTACCCCAGCGCTTAGAACAGAGCTCTGTACATAGTAAGCACTTAACAAATGCCAACATTATTATTATTATCAACCGTGTGAACAATTCCAAGATCGAGTATTGCTGCAAGGAGCAGAATGGCACTCAGGGTGTCAGAATCAGTGGAGAAATCAAGGAGGGCTACATTCATTCAATCGTATTTATTAAGCACTTACTGTGTGCAGAGCTCTGCACTAAGCGCTTACAAGGTAATCAGGTTGTCCGATGTGGGATTCACAGTCTTCATCCCCCTTTTTACAGAGGAGGTCAGCGAGGCACAGAGAAGTTAAGTGACTTGCCAAAAGTCACACAGCTGACAAATGGCTGAGCTGGGATTAGAACCTATGACCTCTGACTCCCAAGCCCATACTCTTTCCAAGACGCCAGGCTACAATGTAGTATAGTTTTTGGCAATAAGGAGATCATTGGTGATTTAGGAGAAAACAGTCTGGGGTGAGTGAAGGGGTCAAAACCAGACAACAGAGGTTGAAGAAGAGTGTGTGGAGAGTAAATTAAGAGAGTTGGTATAAAAGATGCATTCTAGAGGTTTGGGTAGGAATGAGAGGAGGCAGATGGGGTGATACTTTAAAGAAGTGGAGAGAGGACTTCCTTAAAGAAGGGGAGATTTGCACAATTTTAAAGGGAGAAGGAAATAAGCTGTTGAAACTGATAGTAAAGGAACTTGTACCCTTGGTGTTATCCTCAATTCATCTCTCTCATACAACACACATATTCAGTTTATCATGAAATCCTGTTAATTCTACCTTCACAACTCTAGAATCCACCCTTTCCTCTCAATCCAAACTGCTACCACGTTGATCCAAGCACTCATTTCCCACTTTGACTATGGCATCAGTCTTCTTGTTGGCCACCTTGCCTTCTGTCTCTCCCTTTTCCAGTCCATACTTTATTCTGCTGCCCAGATCAGTTTTTGGAAAAAAAAAAAGCAAATATTCAGTCCATATTTCCATTTTCAAAAAACTTCAAAGGCTGACCATCTTCCAAATCAAATGAAAACTCCTCATCAAAGGCTCTAAGGCACTCATTAAACTATTATCTCTTCTACCTTACCTTGCTTATCTCCTACTACAAACCAAAATGCACACTCCCCTCCTCTAACCCCAACCTACTTAGCTGTACCTTGATCTTGTCTATCTCTCCACCAACCCCTTTTCCCCATCTTCCCTCAGCTCTAGAACTCCTTCCTCCTTCATATACAACAGTTGACCACTCGCCACCTTCAAAACCCTCCTAAACACAATTCCTCTAAAAGGCCTTCCCCAAATAAGCCCTGAATTTCCCCTATTCACCCTCCCCTCTCCATCAACTATGCACCTGACTTAGATATTCATCCCAGCCTCACAATACCTATGACTTACTCTACTTACTCTACTATTTTCACTTATATATAGTACTATATAGTCTTCTTACTTTTCTTACTTAGAGTAAGTGTAAAGTATACTCTACACACATATACTATGTATATAGTATACTATATACTTACTCTACTATTCCCCATACCTAGTCTATGTTAACATCTGTCTTCCTCTGTAGACTTTAAACTCCTTGTTGGCAGAGATAGTGTCTACCAACTCTGTTGTATTATACTTTCTCAACCGCTTAATTCAGTGCTCTACACACTGTAAGTGCTTAATAAATGCCACTGATTGACTGATACAATCCTTTGCACATAGTAAGCACTCATTAAATACCATTGATTGATTGTTAAGAGAAACCAGTGGTTAAAACCATTCCTCTTTCCACTGCACATTTTTGGTTGCTGTGGTTACCTTCACCTGCACCTCAGTGGGGCTCTTTGTCAATTTCCAAAAAGTCCTAAATAATACTAACCCTACTACTAATACTAATGATAATATTTAAGTATGTACTATGTACCAAGTATTGTACTGATCACCGTAATAGATACAAGATAATCAGATCAGGCACAGTCCCACATGAAGTTCACGGTCTAAGTGTGAAGTAGAACAGATATTGACTCCCCATTTCACAGATGAGCAAACTGAGGAACACATAAGTTAAGTGCCTACTAGCCCAAGGTTACAGTACTAGTTACTTCCTTCTTTCTCTCGAGGTGTCCTTAGCACTTTGCACACCATCCACTTTACTGTTATCTTGGGAACCTGGTCACCTTGTGGAAGACAACAAGCATGTTCCCTTACAGTGCCTCAGTGCTAAGTGTTTCATTTCCCAGTAACCCCAATGAGAACTTTTTATGGAATGGACTAACCAGACAAGTTGAAGTCAGCTTGAGTAGTCCAACAACAGAAAGTCTGTTCCTAGTCTTTATCATTTAAGAAGGTTCACAAAAGTCCAGTCTGCCCTTTCCTGATCTATTAGGTTCTCCTCAGATCACATCACAAGTTGTTAGGGAATAATTGACTCACTCCTGTCAGGTTTTTGCCACCTGACTTTGGTTTTTTATCATCCTATGAAACTGACCTCTGTAGAAAGTTCCTTTTCAGGATCAGAGCTAGGACTGCAGGCCCCCTGCTAAATTGGTTGACCCTGTTATATAGATATTTCCAAATGGGATTCCTTTGGGTTTTGAAGACCTGGCCTGTGAGGGCTTGATTCATCTTGGCTCACTCCCATGGGGTTGTGGAATAAAGCCAGTAATTGACCCTATACCAAATGACCCCTGTTATCGAAAATACAAGATGGCCACCAGATTGGACTGTTCTCGTACGGGTGGAATAATTTAGGGAGCAAGTGGCTATTCGGATAATAAAGGTTAAAGCTCCCTCATCATCTCCTGGGGGCATGTCTGATCTTTGGTAGGTAATGAGGAAGGATTTTGGATCTTTACTGGGAGCTGGACTTGAGAGTTAAAGTTGAGACTTTGGGACAGATACCTTTCAAAAGATACATCTGAGATCTGAGATCTGATCCAAACTACATCTGAGATACAGATGAAGGTTAATGTTGAATAGCTTGGCTCTAGACATTGTTGGTGAATAATTTCAACCTAAATTCAGGTTTTCAGGGATTTCTCAAGTATTTAGGCCCAGACAGTATGTGATCTCCAAGGTTGAACTGATTTCTAGTTAGTTTCTGTTTATCAGCCATAAAAACCCAAAGAGCTGTAGGTAGTGACTTTGCAACCATCATTAGGCTGTGGTATTCCTTTCTTTACCAAATTAAATCCTGTTTGTTTATTGTGCCTTTTTTTGCATTTCAGTTATGGCCACTGGCGCTTCCATGGCCTTATTTAGGAGTGGCTGGTGAGACATGTAAATTCCATACCTGCCTTGGATGATGTAGGGCTTGGGGGTCTCAGTGCTTTATACCTGGTTGGGTGGTACAAGACCAAGGAGCTCCACAGTCAATCCAGAGAGAAAACTATTTCTCCTTCGGCTCCTAACAAATGACCCAACTGTTTGGGTTAGAAAGACATTTGATTAGGCAAGCTAGTGGTATACCTTCATATCATAAAGTACTTCTGCTACTTCTCTGTCTTCCAGGTGATGAATTGGTGTCTATTTTCAACCTTGAGCATTTCTAATGGCTCCCTCATATGAATCAGTAAGCAGTAAACTTGAGGGGAGTTGGCAGGAAATTGCTGACTAATGTGTTCTCAGGAGGTTTTCAAACTCAGTTACTGCATTTTGCTAGTTGGGCACACATTTAATTTTCTTGGCAGAGCATTCAGTGATCTGTAGCCTTGAAATTCACTGGTATATTTCTTGGGGGCAATTCATCATAGTCCTTATGAAGCAGTGCATACATGACAAAAGGGACTTACACTCTTGAGTAGAACACTTTTATTTTGATTGCATAACACTAGTAACCTTTTGCTATCATGTTTGGTGTTAAGCAGACAGACCATGTATTCCTGTATGTTATAGAAGTAGTGTGGCTTAGAAGATAGAGCAGAGGCCTAGGAGTCAGTGACCTCATCTGTAAAATGGTGATTAAGACTGTGAGCCCCATGTGGGACAGGGACTGTATCCAACCTGATCAACTTGTAGTTACCCCAGTGCTCTCCTCTCCCTGGGCTGGAGTGAGACATCATCCCTCCTCACATAGCAGTCAGCCATGGGTTTAGACGCACTGCTTTGGCATTAGAAGGGGTCAAAGAACATGGCAGAATTCCAAGATCAGCTCCTGCCCTTGTGCTGCCTATGATCTCCATCTCCTGTCTTTCTTCAGATGTGAAGAGGTGCTGAGTCTCTGTGATTCCCTTAGGGCTCCTTCCCTTGGTAAAAGGAGTGAAGATTCCCCAGTCTGAATGGTACAAGATGGTTGGTCCAATTAGCTTGGATCTAGAGGTGCCCAGGGCTTCCTACAAGGCCACAGAATCCCCTGTGGACTCCCCAGACCTCAGACTCTGGAAGGTGGCTTCTTAAGGGTCATCACTCTCACTTTCTGTCCAGCAAAGGGGCTTGCCTTTGCTGACAGATGTTTAAGGTGCCACCTGTTTCTAACTCCTTTTTTTAATGGTATTTGTTAAACGCTTGCTATATGTCAAGCACTCTTCTAAACTCTGGGGTAGAGACAAGTTAATTAAGTTGGGCACAGTCCCTGTCCCACATGAGGTTCAGTCTAAGTAGGAGGGAGAACAGGGGAACTAAGACACAGAGAAGTTGTGATTTGCCCAAGGTCACACAGCAAGCATTTGGCAGAGTCAGGATTAGAACCCAGGACCTATGACTCCCAGACTTGTGCTCTTTCCACAAGCCCAACCTGCTTCTCACTAGGCCATGTTGTTTCTCCCTGTCTTCTCTTTCTGCCCTCAAAAGTGATAAATTGATTGGAGTCCAGGGGCCCTGAACCAACTTTTAAGTATACTGTAGACTGTAAGCTCCTTGCTGGCGGGATTTATGATTACCTACTCTATGGAATTTTACTTACCCCACCACTTGGTACAGTGCTCTGCATGCAGAAAGTGCTCAATAAATACCAGTGGTTGATGGGTAGATTGTAGCAGGGAAACTATGTGGTACAACACATTGTAAATTGCTCATTTAGACTGAGGCTCTGGTCAGGTATTAAATGCCTTGTCCACCCTTTGTCTCCTACTCGAGAACCACATTTGGTTCCATAAAGAGACAGACCAATATGGCTCCCAAGCCACAAGTTACACGTATCTTCTCTAAGAGGCACTCTTTCCTTTACAGTCTTTAAGACTGAATATTGCCAAAATAAACCACTAGGACTCGTTTGGTGAAAATGAGCCCAACATCCCAAGAGCTACTTGAAGGAACAGCACTTTGCAGCTTCTCAAGGTACTGACAAAAATTATATTGGTCAAAGCCTAAGTTAGTTGATTGAAGAGCGCCTGTGCAACAAGTTGGGACAATGAGGCCGAAGAAATGAAAGGCTGCATAAATTGAAGTGTACTAAAAGCTGCCATGCATGTCTGCAGTATGCACATGGATGCTTAGAAATCATGACCAGCCTACCGAACAGTAGATTTGGCAAACATCACTCAAGTACAGTTTTACCACATCCTCCATCACTGAAAATGAGTGCCTGTCAAGAATAGTTTACCTGGCAACATGTAAATAGCAACTTTTTCTTTAACCTCTAATTAAGGAACTACTACAGGTAGAGAAATGGGTATATGTTGTTGTCGTTTGTATTTGAAGAGGACACTACTGATGGTCAAATTCCCCTAAGAGTAAGTGTGTGACTGAAAAGGTCAGTGTGACATCCATAATCCTGGCCCTGTTGTGCACACAAAGAAGGGTGTGCCTTGTTTTGTTGTTATGTTTAATGTTGGAATCAACTAATGCTATTTTCTCTTTTTTTCATTCCTTCAGAAGCTTTTACTTGGTGAACCACTTCTTTCTTGATGGCAGTGCCCCATGCTTGTCTATGCTGAACAATTGACTCCTAGTTTTCAGTTGAGAGGCTGCATTTTCAGAGGTTTTGTTTACTGTGTGCTTAAAACTTCTACTCTGTTCTCCTTGCTTTCAAGTTTCCCAGTTACAGCTCTCCACAGAGCAGCTGTTCGGCTATCCTGCTGAGACTCATTCCCTTCATATGTCCCACACAATGCAGTTCTGTTAAGGTGAGCCTGTTTTGGTGCTAGGGGGCTATGTTCCAGAACTTTATTGTTTGTGATCTTGTCTAGCCATTTGAAATTAATGTACTTAGGAAAGTAAAGCTCCCAGTCCTGATCATAGGTCACAGCTAAGATTGATAAGAAGGGAACAATTATAGGAATAATAGTAGTAGTACTTTTTAAGTGCTTACTCTGTGCCAAGCTTTGGAAAAGAATTCAGTAGGATCAGACTGTACACTGAAAGTTTCTTGCAAGCAGGGATTGGTTCTACTAACTCAATTATATTATACTTTCCCAAATTCTTTGTACAGTGATGTACTCACAGTAAGTGCTCAGTAAGTACTATTGGTTAGAGAAGCAGTGTGGCTCAGAGGAAAGAGCCTGGGCTTGAGAGTCAGAGGTCATAGGTTTGAATTCCAGATCTGCCCCTTATCAGCTGTGTGACTATGGGCAAGTCACTTAACTTCTCAGTGCCTCAGTTCCCTCATCTGTAAAATGGGGATTAACTGTGAGCCGCATGTGGGACAACCTGATTACCCTGTATCTACCCCAGCACTTAGAACAGTGCTCTGCACATGGTAAGTGCTTAACAAATACCAACATTATTATTATTATTGATTGATCAGACACAGTCTCTGATCCCCACTTACAGGGTAAGTGGGAGGAACAGGTATCTGATCCCTATTTAGAGGATGTGTGGCTCAGTGGAAAGAGCACAGGCTTTGGAGTCAGAGGTCATGAGTTCGAATCCCAGCTCTGCCACTTGTCAGCTGTGTGACTGTGGGCAAGTCACTTCACTTCTCTGTGCCTCAGTTACCTCATCTGTAAAATGGGGATTACGACTGTGAGCCCCACGTGGGCATCCTGATTCCCCTGTGTCTACCCCAGCGCTTAGAACAGTGCTCGGCACATAGTAAGCGCTTAACAAATACCAACATTATTATTTTACAGGTGAAGTAACTGAGGCACAGATAACTTAAGTGACTCACTCAAGATCTCATAGCAGACAAGTGGTAGAGTGGTGCGTAGAACTCTTCTAACTTCCAAGCCCATGCTCAATCCACTAGGTCACACTGCTTCTCTAGATAAAATGAATACAATGAAAAGAAAGTCAGATGAGGTAAATGGACTACTAATAGCCCAGCTTTCTAATCCCTTCAGGAGAGTAAATTCATTGAAGCAACTAGGACATTACATTTCTCCTAGTACTATCTTTGGTGGATTTTCAAGTTGCAGAGAATATAAGCTAGAAAGACTTCATAGCACCAGTGAGCATCTACTCAGATGTTTTTCCCGGCATTTCTGCCCAGCAAATTTTGTTTACAACCTCTTTCATTTTCACATCTCTCTAATGATAGCTGCCTGCTATTGATAATTAATCCAGATAATGACATTCTGGCATGCGATGCCACATTTCTGGACACTGAAGTGTGTCCAACATACCATTAAAATCCCATTAAAGCTTTATTTACCAGTCTCAAATTAAAAATAAACACTGATGGTACATATGGGAAAATAATAATAGCACTGACCTTGAAATGCACCTTCTAAAAGAGAAAAATAAGGCAAAATGGAGGGAAACACTGGTAAATTGAACACAGGCTTTTTAAGTGAAGGGAAATGAAGAAAAGAATAGTATCTTGGCCGATTAGGGAAAAAAATATGCATCTTCCAATTGGTGATTAACAAAATGCTAAGAGTACGCCACAAGAACCTCATGAAACTGTTCCTGATGATCTTTCCTTAAAGAGAGAACTGATCTATATTTCACGTCACCAAACCCTGTCTGTTTTTCCTCCACAATATGTCCAGGACCCACCCCTTCCTCTCCATCCAAAAGACCACCATGTTAGTCTAGGTACTCAAACATCCTGCCTCAACTACTGCATCAGCCTTCTTTCTGACCTTCCTGCCTCCAGTCTTCCCCTCTCTCCAGTCCATACTTCATTTTTCTCTCCTTATCATATTCCTAAAATATCAATCTGCATAAGTTTCTCTGGTCCTCAGAAACCTCTGAAAGTTGCCCAATTCCCTCCTCATGAAGCAGAAAATTCTGAGCATAGGATTTAAAGCACTCAATCAATCCCCTCCCTTATAAGCTCTCTTCCCCCACCATGCCTCAGCTTGCACTCTATGTTCCTCAGGTTAATAGACAACATTTAACTTGTTTTCCTCTCTCCTCCCACTAACTTCAAATTCTCTTTTCTGCTCAAATCTCTCTCCCACTTAATATTCAATAGAACACAGCCCTTCTTAACTTCAAAGATATTTTGTAATCACACCTCTTCCAGAAACTCTTTCCCAATTAATCTCTAATCTCAGTTCATATTCCCCTAACCATTACGTCAACTCTTCTGAACCACATATATACTTAACAGCAATTTAAAGTCCTGATAATTCTCATATGTAAATGTAATTTATGCACATGTAATTTATGTAATTATCTGTATTTTTGTCAATGACATAAACTATATGATTTATGTGCTTCTCCTGCAAAACTGTAAACTCCTTGGTGGCAAGAATTATGTACATTACTTTCTATTTCACTCTATAAATAGGTAGAATTGCCATGTTGAACTGAAATGGTCTTCAAGAACAAATGTCAACTTAGAGTTAAAACTGAATTGCCCATTCATATAAGATGGAATGATCACTCTGCTCTTGCTAATAGGAAGGGCACATCTCTGGAAATGAGAAGACCTGGGTTCTATCTCTGGTCACGCAAGTAGGAGCATGGCCTAGTGGCGTGGGCCATGGAGTCAGAAGGCTCTGGGTTCTAATCCTGATTCTACCACTTCATTCATTCAATAGTATTTATTGAGCGCTTATTATGTGCAGAGCACTGTACTAAGCACTTGGAATGTACAATTAGGCAACACACAGAGACAATCCCTGCCCAAAGACAGGATCACAGTCTAACATGGGGAGACAGACAGCAGAGAAAAGCAGAAACAAAAACAAGACATTATCACGACAAATAGAATCAAGGGGATGTACACCTCATTAACAAAATAACTAGGGTAATAAATGATATATGCAAATGAGCACAGTGCTAAGGGAAGGGAAGGGGAGAGGGGGAGGAGCAGAAGGTGGGGTGGGGAGGGGAGGAGAGGAGAGGGGGAGCAGAGGGAAAGGGGAAGGGGTAGGAGCAGAGGGTAGAGGGAGAGCAGAGGAAAAAGGGGGGAGTTCAGGAGGGAGCTCAGTCTGGGAACACATCTTGGAGGAGGTGAGCTCTCAGTAGGGCTTTGGAGGTTGGAAGAGAGTTAGTTTGGCAGATGTGAAGAGGGAGGGCATTCCAGGACAGTTGTAGGACGTGGGCCAGGGGTCGAGGGTGGGATAAGCATGAATGGGGGACAGTGAAGAGGTGAGTGGCAGAGGAGCAGAGTATATGGGGTGGGCAGTAGAAGCAGCGTGGCTCAGTGGAAAGAGCCTGGGCTTCGGAGTCAGAGGTCATGGGTTCGAATCCCGGATCTGCCACTTGGCAGCTGTGTGACTGTGGGCAAGTCACTTCACTTCTCTGTGCCTCAGTTACCTCATCTGTAAAATGGGGATTAACTGTGAGCCTCACGTGGGACAACCTGATTACCCTGTATCTACCCAAGGGCTTAGAACAGTGCTCTGCACATAGTAAGCGCTTAACAAATACCAACATTATTATTATTATTATTAAGAGAGAAGGGAGATGAGGTAAGAGGGGGAAAGGTGATGGAGAGATTTAAAGCCAAGAGTGAGGAGTTTTTGTTTTGTGTAGAGGTTGTTGGCAACCACTAGAGGTTTTTAAGGAGGGGAGTGACATGCCCAGAGTGTTTCTGTAGGAAGATGATCTGGACAGCGGAAGGAAGAATAGATGGAGTGGGGAGAGACAGGAGGAAGGTAGATCAGAGAAGCAACGTGGCTCAGTGGAAAGAGCCCGGGCTTGGGAGTCAGAGTTCATGGGTTCGAATCCCAGCTCTGCCACTCGTCAGCTGTGTGACTGTGGGCAAGTCACTTAACTTCTCTGTCCCTCAGTTCCCTCATCTGTAAAATGGGGATTAACTGTGAGCCTCACGTGGGACAACCTGATTACCCTGTATCTACCCCAGTGCTTAGAACAGTGCTCTGCACATAGTAAGTGCTTAACAAATACCAACATTATCGATTAGACTGTAAGCCCGTCAAACAGCAGGGACTGTCTCTATCTGTTGCCGACTTGTTCATCCCAAGCGCTTAGTACAGTGCTCTGCACATAGTAAGCGCTCAATAAATACTATTAAATGAATGAATGAGGCTGACACAATAATCCAGTCGGGATATTATGAGAACTTGTACCAGCATGATAGCCGTTTGGATGGAGAGGAAAGGGCAGATCTTGGCGATATTGTAAAGGTGAGTCTGGCAGGCCTTGGTGATGGATTGGATGTGTGGAGTGAATGAGAGAGCTAAGTCAAGGATGACACCAAAGTTGTTGGTCTGTGAGACGGGAAGGATGGTTGTGCCGTCCACAGTGACAGGGAAGTCAGGGAGAGGACAGGGTTTGGAAAGGAAGATAAGGAGCTCAGTTTTGGACATGTTGAGTTTTAGGTGGCAGGCAGACATCCAGGTAGAGATGTTCTGGAGGCAGGAGGAGATATGAGCCTGAAGGGAGGAGGAGAGAACAGGAGAGGAGATGTAGATTTGTGTGTCATCTGCATAGAGATGGTAGTTGAAGCTGTGAGAGAGAATGAGTTCACCAAGGTAGTGAGTGAAGATGGAGAACAGAAGAGAGCCAAGAACTGACCCTTGAGGAACCCCTACAGATAGTGTATGGGAGAGGGAGGAGGAGCCCACGAAAGAGACCGAGAATGAACGGCCAGAATGATAAGAGGAGAACCAGGAAAGGATGGAGTCGGTGAAGCCAAGATTCGATAAGGTGTGGAGGAGAAGGGGATGGTCAGTAGTGTCAAAGGCAGCTGAGAGGTCGAGGAGGATTAGGATAGAGTAGGAGCCATTGGATTTGGCAAGAAGGAGGTCATGGGTGACCTTCGAGAGAGAGTCTTATTGGAGTGGAGGGGACGGAAGCCAGATTGGAGGGGGTCCAGGAGAGAGTTGGAGTTGAGGAATTCAGGGCAGTGAGTGTAACGACTCATTCTATGTGTTTGGAAAGGAAGGGTAGAAGAGAGATAGGACGATAACTGGAAGGGGAAGTGGGGTCAAGAGAGGGTTTTTTTAGGATGGGGGAGACATGGGCATATTTGAAGGCAGAGGGGAAGAAGCCTTTGGAGAGTGTGTGGTAAAGGATAGAAGTTAAGGAGGGGAGGATGGAAGGGGAGATAGTTTTTATAAGGTGAGTGGGACTGGGGTCCGAAGCACAGGTGGAGGGGGTGGCACTTGCAAGGAGGGAGAAGACCTCCTCTGAGGGTATTGCAGGAAATGATGCGAAAGTAGGGGAGAGGGTTGGAAGTGGGGGGGGAAGGGGAAGGGAGAGGGGTAACTTTGAGAAGTTCAGACCTGATTGTGTTAATTATACTTGCTTGCTATGTAGCCTTGGGCAAGTCATTTAACTTCTCTGTGCCTCAATTTCTTCATCTTTTAAATGGAAATGAAGACTGTGAGCCCCGCATGGAACATAGAATCTGTCCAAACTGATTAGTTTGTATCTTCCCCAGCTCTTAGTACAGTGTCTAGCACAAAGTAAGTGCTTAACAAATACTGTTTCATCAAGTACGAGAATGCCTCCTAGAGCTATGCTAACAGTAGTGAAAGGGGTTTGAAGGACATTCTGTAATGGCCAGGCCTTTCAGATATCCTGCAAATTAGCTGGCTACCAAGTCAGCTGTCAGCTGTCTTATGGCGCTCTCCCACAGCCCTGGCACTATGCTATGGTCACTTTGGCTTCTATTGGTCCCTGCACTTTTAAAGCCTTGATACCCATTCTGTAATGTAGGTCATCCAGGCCTACCTACCTACTCTGATATTCTCCAAGCACCAGCATTTGGCTCTACACAAATTACTACTGATATAAACCACTAATGTTATAATGAATTTCTTCATGCAGGTTCACAGCCCTGATATCTTTGGATCAAGGATTGTCCTTTGTTTGTGATCAGGGATCCCAACATGAATCAATACTTACTGAGAGTCCACTGTGGCAGAACACTTTACTAAGTGCTTGGGAGAGTACAATAGTATCCATTAGAATGATGCCTACTCTTAAGGTGCTCATGAACTATTAAGGAAGAGGGACACAAAGATAAATTTGATAGGAGGAAGGAGGAAGCATACATATATACAAGAATTTGTACTTATTAGGATGCTATGTGGGAAGTTTTATGAATACCTAAGAGCTTAGATGGTGCAGAGGTGCTAAATAGGCAGAAAATAATAATAATAATTATAATGGTATTTGTTAAGCGCTTACTATGTGCTAAGCACTGTACTAAGTGTTGGGGTGTATACAAGCATATTGGGTGGACACAGTCCCTGTCCCATGTGGGGCTCACCGTCTCAGGCCCTATTTTACAGATGAGGTAACTGGGGTTTAGAGAAATGAAGTGACTTACCCAAGGTCACACAGCAGGCATGTGGTGGAGCCAGCATTAGAACCCATGACCTTCTGACTCCCAGGCCCATGCTCTATCCCCTACACCATACTGTAAAATGAGGAGATGGAAAATTAACTAAGGAAGACCTCCTGGAGGAAATGTAATTTCAGTCTTCGAAGATGGGCAGGGTTGTGGAATGTAAGCTTGTGTGGACAGAGTATGTGTCTGTATATTGTTATATTGTACTCTTCCCAGGTGCTTAGTACAGTACCCAAACGTGGCTTTCCCCCGAAGACACGGTCTCCGCCGCCGCTCTCTCCAGCAGAGGCCTCTCCTTCTCCCACTCCCCCAGACTCACCGGTAAGGGAGGAGGCGTCGGCTTCCTCCTCTCGCCCTGTTGCCACTTCTGCACTATCCCTCCTCCCCCCTCCCTCTCCTTCCCCTCCTTCGAAGCCCATATCATTAACCTCTAACACCCCCTCCAGATACTTGTCACTGTCATCTACCGCCCTCCCGGTCCCACCTCCGACTTGTTCAACCACCTTGACCCCTTTCTCACCTTCCTTCTCTCCTTCTCTCTGCCCACTCTGATCCTTGGAGACTTCAACATCCATATGGATGTACCCGACGACTCCTCTGCCACCCGCCTGCTATCCCTCCTCGACTCTGCCGACCTCCTCTTCCACCATACCGCACCCACTCACCGACTCGGTCACACCCTCGATCTCGTCATCTCCTACCGCTGCACTATCTCCTCCCTCACCAACTCTGAAATCCCTCTCTCTGACCATAACCTTCTCACCTGCCTCATCTCTCACACTCCCTCCCCCTGCAAATCTTCGCTACTGCCCCACAGAGACCTCCGCTCTCTCGATCCCATCTGTCTTTCCAAAAGCAACTCTCCTCACCTTGCCGCCCTGTCCTCACTTCCCACTCTCGATGATCAGGTCTCCGCTCTCAACTCCACCCTCTCTACTCATCTCGACTCTCTTGCCCCTCTTTCCCTCCGCCGCTCTCGCTCCACTAACCCACAGCCCTGGATCACCTCCTCTGTCCGCCTCCTACGCTCCTATGCTCGAGCTGCTGAGCACTGCTGGCGAAGGTCCAAGCACCAAGCCGACCTCACACACTTCAAATTTATCCTTTCCTGCCTTAACTCTGCCCTCTCCTCCGCCAGGCAAAACTTCTTCTCCTCCCTCATCGACACCCATGCCCGTCACCCCCGCCGATTGTTCTGGACCTTTAACTCTCTCCTTAGGCCCCCTGTTCCTCCCCCTCCCCCATCTCTCATCCCCAATGATCTGGCCACCTATTTCCTCACGAAAATCAACACAATCAGGTCTGAGCTCCCCAAAGTCACCCCTCTGCCTCTCCCCTCCCCCCCACCAACCCTCTCCCCTACTTTCCCATCCTTCCCTGCAGTTTCCTCAGAGGAGATCTCCTCCCTCCTCGCAAGTGCTACCCCCTCCACCTGCGCCTCGGACCCCATTCCCTCTCACCTTATTAAAACCATCGCCCCTGCCCTCCTACCTTCCTTAACTTCTATTTTTAACCACTCAATCTCCTAGGGCTCCTTCCCCTCTGCCTTCAAAGATGCCCACGTCTCCCCCATCCTAAAAAACCCCACTCTTGACCCCACTTCCCCCTCCAGTTATCGCCCTATCTCCCTACTACCCTTCCTTTCCAAAATCCTAGAACGAGTCATCTACGATCGATGCTTAGAATTCCTTAACTCCCATTCTCTCCTAGACCCCCTCCGATCTGGCTTCCGTCCCCTCCACTCTACCGAGACTGCTCTCTCTAAGGTCACCCATGACCTCCTTCTTGCCAAATCCAATGGCTCCTACTCCATTCTGATCCTCCTTGACCTCTCTGCTGCCTTTGACACTGTCGACCATCCCCTCCTCCTCCATACCTTATCTCACCTTGGCTTCACGGACTCTGTCCTCTCCTGGTTCTCCTCTTACCTCTCTGGCAGGTCATTCTCGGTCTCCTTTGCTGGACCCTCCTCCCCCTCCCATCCTTTAACTGTTGGAGTTCCTCAAGGGTCAGTTCTTGGCCCTCTTCTGTTCTCCATTTACACTCACTCCCTCGGTGAACTCATTCGCTCTCACGGCTTTGACTACCATCTCTACGCAGATGACACACAGATCTACATCTCCGCCCCTGTCCTCTCCCCCTCCCTTCAGGCTCGCATCTCCTCCTGCCTCCGGGACGTCTCCACCTGGATGTCGGCCCACCACCTAAAACTCAACATGAGCAAGACTGAGCTCCTCATCTTCCCTCCCAAGCCCACCACCTAAAACTCAACATGAGCAAGACTGAGCTCCTCATCTTCCCTCCCAAACCCAGTCCTCTCCCAGACTTCTCTATCACCGTGGATGGCACGACCATCCTTCCCGTCTCTCAGGCCCGCAATCTCGGTGTCATCCTTGACTCGTCTCTCTCGTTTACCCCACACATCCTATCCGTTACCAAGACCTGCCCGTTTCACCTCTACAATATCGCCAAGATCCGCCCTTTCCTCTCCACCCAAACAGCTACCTTACTGTTACAGGCTCTCGTTATATCCCGGCTAGACTACTGTGTCAGCCTTCTCTCTGACCTCCCTTCCTCCTCTCTCGCCCCGCTCCAGTCTATTCTTCACTCCGCTGCCCGGCTCATCTTCCTGCAGAAACGATCTGGGCATGTCACTCCCCTTCTAAAACAACTCCAGTGGTTGCCTATCAACCTCCGCTCCAAACAAAAACTCCTCACTCTAGGCTTCAAGGCTGTCCATCACCTTGCCCCTTCCTACCTCTCCTCCCTTCTCTCTTTGTACTGCCCACCCCACACGCTCCGCTCCTCCGCCGCCCACCTCCTCACCGTCCCTCGGTCTCGCCTATCCCGCCATCGACCCCTGGGTCACATCCTCCCGCGGTCCTGGAACGCCCTCCCTCCTCACCTCCGCCAAACTGATTCTCTTTCCCTCTTCAAAACCCTACTTAAAACTCACCTCCTCCAAGAGGTGTTCCCAGACTGAGCTCCTCTTCTCCCTCTACTCCCTCTGCCATCTCCCCTTTACCTCTCCGCAGCTAAACCCTCTTTTTCCCCTTTTCCCTCTGCTCCTCCACCTCTCCCTTCCCATCTCCACAGCACTGTACTCATCCGCTCAACTGTATATATTTTCGTTACACTATTTATTTTGTTAATGAATTGTACATCGCCTTGATTCTATTTAGTTGCCATTGTTTTTACGAGATGTTCTTCCCCTTGACTCTATTTATTGCCATTGTTCTCGTCTGTCCGTCTCCCCCGATTAGACTGTAAGCCCGTCACACGGCAGGGACTGTCTCTATCTGTTGCCGACTTGTTCATCTCAAGCGCTTAGTACAGTGCTCTGCACATAGTAAGCGCTCAATAAATACTATTGAATAGTCAATAAATATGATTGACTGACTGTGGTCAGTTGGGTAGAAAGGAGAAGGGACTTCCAGCTAGTTGGGTGGATATCTACAAGGAGTTGGCAGCAACCAGAAATGAGAATGATTTCAGAAGGACTTTGGAAATGGGGAAAATGGAAACTTGAAATTTTACACAATGTTTTGCCTCTCCAGTGTTGAGTTTTATTGCTCAAAAAACAGTCATATGCTAAGTCATTGCTATTATCTTTTTAAAAATATAACTAGGATTTATTTAGATGGAATCCTATGGACTGATCATTTATTTTTATACTGATTATAAAGAACGGAGAATAATAATACTATTATGGTATTTGTTTAGTGCTTACAATGTGTCAGGCACTGTACTAAGTGCTGAGGTAGATACAAGCAAATCAGGTTGCAAACGATTCCTTTCCCATGTGGAGTTCACAGTCTCAATCTCTATTTTACAGATGAGGTAACTGAGGCTCAGAGAAGTGAAGTGACTTTCCAAAGGCCAACAACAGACAGATGGCAAAACCAAAATTAGAACCCATGACTTACTGACTTTCAAGCCCTTTCTTTATCCATTGTGCCAGGCTGCTGAAGAATTAGGAAACCTTTCTGAATAACATGATAGGGATGGCCCAAAGTTGTTTTTCCATCACCAATATAAGTTGTCCTTCAAGGTCAACAATAATACTATTCATGATGAGGTTTTTATCTTTATGTGAAGTCTTTACTTTGCCAAAAAGCCTTTAAGGCCTTTTATTTGAGAATGAGTCAAGATTATCTGAGGTGAAGAAGGAGAAGGTTGCTTCATGCAAACAACCTTCTGCTTTTATTCTTCTACCTCGGGTCTTCAAGGCATGGAAAGAAAATATTTGAGGTGAAAGAAGAGAAATTTGCTTTTCTCAAAATCTCTCCTGTCAGTGTGTTCACCTAAGATCTGCAAGACCTAATGAGAAAATATATGAATTGGAAAAGGAGAAATTTTCTTCTTACAGAAATGTCTGCTAAAAAGAACTGCTCCTGCAGCCTTCAAGGCCTTTTAATCGAGAATGAATGAATAAGGAATTTATTTATATTGATGCTATTGGTGCCTGTCTACTTGTTTTGTTTTGTTGTCTGTCTCCCTCTTTCTAGATTGAGAGCCCATTGTTTGGTAGGTATTGTCTCTATTTGTTACCAAATTGTACTTTCCAAGTGCTTAATACAGTGCTCTACACACAGCAAGTGCTCAATAAATACAATTGAATCAATGAATGAATAAGGAAAATGATGTGGGAAGAGGGTGCACAGACACCTTGTGGCAGAAAGTCGGAGAGGAAGACAGGACAGTAATTCTTTGGTATTTCTCCACTTCTTTCGGGCTAGTTCCTGGAACTCTCCTATGACGTGTGTAGGAGCATAAACTACACTGAATCACTTAATCCAACAATCCATGGTATTTATTGAGTGCTTACTGTATGCATATCTCTGTAGTAAACACTTGGGAGAGAGTACAACAGAGTCAGTAGACATGTTCTCTGCCCACAGTGAGTTTACAGTCTACAGGAAGAGAAAAATTACATTTCATTATAAATGTAAGGCATAAATTTAAAGAAATGTAATTCCAATTGGCTTTTGCTTCTGAAATGCAGGTTGAGGGGTTTTTGACAACCTTTCAAAAAATCACTGATAGGCTGTGACCAGATTAAAAAAAAACAGTCATTTTTTGACTAAATAGTGAATGGCTGAAGACTAGGGTGAAGAGATTGTTCATACCTTTAATAATACAAAATACCCAGAGGAATTATATGAACAAAGGAATCAATCAATCGTATTCAATAAGCACTTGCTGTGTACAGAGCACTCTATCGAGTGCTAAGCAAGTGTTTATTTTGTAAATTGGACAAGGCAGGATGTAAACATTTTTTTTAAATAACCAAATTAAAATTTTCATCTAAAGTTGAACAAATTAACATGCATACTTGCTTAGTTTCCAATCATCTAAGTAATTTCTTCCTATCCCTTCTTCCTTCAACCTTTCCACATCCCACCTTAAAATTCTCCAAGGAGAAAGACAGCAGACTAAAGTAAATGTTTCAGTAAATTCTTAAATAAAATACTTTCTGCATAATTCATGTTTATCCTCAGAATCTGTTAGACGAACTTAAAATGTCAGGAGGTATTCTAAATGCCTCAGTGAGTTCCAGTTTTGCAATTGAATTACGCCAAAATAAGGAACTCAGAGTGAAATATAGATAATTAAGAATGTTGGATTTCAAAATGTCCAAAGTATTGGCCCTAGAAAAATGACTGACAAGACTAATGTTTGACAGAGTGTAGCATGCTCCTCAGTAATTTTGCTAGGCATAAGTAACCTTAGATGGTAAACATAGCTAAGCTACTAAAGAGAATTTCAGAGAAATAGCCCTTTATTGGGAATTGAAAATTTAGCTTAAATATGAATATCTAAAGGCACTGCACAGTAACTTTCACAATGATTTTAATATATCCTACTTGGATTAGCTCCATGCCTTTCATCAGTAACCATTCAGAATTAAATAGTTCAAAAGTAAATTAACAGATCAAAAGGTTTTTGTCACAGACTACACTCTGTCCTGTCATACAAGTGGAAATAAAATAAATTTTCAAGTTCCCATATTATCTTTCATTCACAGACCTTAAAATTATCATGAATTTTGTGTTTTAGAGGTTAAAGCAACTGATGTAAAAAGACATTTCAGTTTCTCTCTCTAGGAGCTCATGATTTAAGCAGCATGGCTTAGTGGAAAGAGCCCAGGCTTGGGAGTCAGAGGCCGTGGGTTCTAATCCCATCTCTGTCACTTGTCTGCTGTGTGACTTTGGGCAAGTCACTTACCTTCTCTGTGCCCCATTACCCCATCTGTAAAATGGGGATAATACTGTGAGCCCTACATGGGACAACCTACTTACCTTGTATCCATCTACCCCAGTGCTTAGAAGAGTACTTGGCACATAGTAAGAGCCTAACAAATACTATAATAATTATTATTATTATACATAATTCCCACAAACACTTATCAACCCTTCCTCACTTTATCTTTTATCTCTTCCCACTGCAGTCTATACTTCACTCTACTGCCAGGAACATTTTTCTAAAAAATGTCCAGTCTACATCTCCCCATTCCTTTAATGATTGTCCATACACTTCTTCATCAGATGAAGACTCTTTACCTTCATCGTTAAAGCATTCAATCAAGTTGCCCCCTCTTATCTTGCTCTTTGCTCCTCTATCACCAACCTATTTACAGTACCTCAATGTCATCTATCTCACTACCAACCTGTTCCCACATCCTCCTTCTGATCTGGAACACTCTCTTCCTTCACATACAGCAGTTCACAACTCTCCCCTTCTTCAAAGCCTTATTAAAATTTAACTTCCTCCAAGAGGCCTTCCCCAGATAAACCCTCATTTCCTTTATTTCCTCTCTCTTCTGCACCTCCTGTGCACTTAGATCCATATCCTTTAGGCACATGATATTCATCCCACCCTCAGCCCCACAGCACTTACATACACATCCATAAATGCCTCTCCTGCTCTCTACACCGTAAGTTCTTATAGTCAGGAAACATGTCCACCAATTCAGTTGTATTGTACACTCCCAAGCACTTACTACAATGTTCTGCATACAGTAAGCTCTCAGTAAATATCTATAGATTGATGGGTGTGCTGGTAAATGTGATTTTACAGAGCTTCTTAAAATACTTTGTAGCATAAAAGACCATTCATGTTTCCCAAAGGTAATGGATGAATCTTTCCTTGGGCCCAATTAAAGCATTGTTCTTTGTCCTTAACAACTCCATAGTCCTTTTGATTGCAGGAACACACATTTAATTCCTGTCATTGAGTGCAATGTTTAAAGCATTGATGATAAGCATGAGTTTTTCATCAGAATCAGCTGATGAGCCTCAGACCTATTGAGGACTTGGGGATGAAACAAGTCTTACTGGAATATAATATAGATGCCCAAATGAATTTCTTCCAGCATCATTCTGCTTCTAATCCACAATGACTAATTAGGATGATTACCTTTCAGAACATTCTTCATGACAGCACAACCCTTCTAAGAATACCTATTGAGGGGTACACTTAAAAATTACTTATGGCACCAGTTAAAACTTGTGTCAGTGTTCTAATCACTGAGGTAGATACAAGTCAATAAGGTTGGGCACAGTCCCTGTCCTACATGTGGGTCACAGTCTTAAGTAAAAATGCACATTTAATTGAGACATGTATTGTCAAGAGATACACTGGCTATTTGAAATCAGTAATGAAACACTCATCAACTAGTGGATGAAGGAAGGAAGGTTTCTGATTCACTCATGAACCCAGCTTGACCTTTAGTGGTGTTATTAAAAAGAAATGACAATAGACAGTCTGGGCCAATTAGATCTTTTTTTTTCTTCACTGTAATAGTATCTGTTGAATTGGATTAATAAATATTATTCTTAATTCATCACAAAGTACTATTTTTATTTCTAAAAATTATGGTATTTGTTACACACTTCCTATATTCAAGCACTGTTCATCCATTTCATTCAACCATATTTATTGAGTGTTTACTGTGTGCAAATCACTGTACTAAGTGCTTGAGAGAGCATAGTACAACAATTAAGAGACACCTTCTCTGCCCACAATGAGTTTGCACCATAGAGATGAGTTTACAGTCTGTTATAAGCACTGGGATAGACATGGCTATTACTACTAATAGTAGTACTGCTACTTCTAGGGAAGCAGCATGGCTCAGTGGAAAGAGCCTGGACTTTGGAGTCAGGGGTCATGAGTTCGACTCCCGGCTCTGCCACTTGTCAGCTGTGTGACTGTGGACAAGTCACTTAACTTCTCCGTGCCTCAGTTACCTCATCTGTAAAATGGGGATTAACTGTGAGCCTCATGTGGGACAACCTGATTACCCTGTATCTACCCCAGCGCTTAGAACAGTGCTCTGCACATAGTGCTGAACAAATACCAACATTATTACTTCTGCTACTATTAGTGGTGCTTGAAATGTGGATGAAATGAGTCATATGTTAATCATATAATCAATGTTTCAAACATCCCCAAAAAGTGTTTAGCCATCCCACAAAAGTTTAATAGAATGCATGATGTAGCCCTTATACCCAAATCATTGCCTGCCCTTATATTAACGTTTTTATTCTTTTGCACTCTCCCAAGCACTAAGTACAGTGCTCTGCAGACAGAGACATAAGAGAAGCAGCATGGAATAGGGGATAGACCATGAGCATGGGATTCATAAGGTCATGAGTTCTAAACCCGGCTCCACCACTTGCCTGCTGTGTGGCCTTTGGTAAGTCATTTCACTTTCTCTGTGCATCAGTTCCCTCATCTGTAAAATGGGGATTGAAACTGTGAGCCCCAAGTGGGACAGGGAATATGTCCAACCCAATTTGCTTGTATCCACCCCAGCGCTTAGTACAGTTCCTGACACAAAGTAAGGTCATGCCAGAATTATTATTACTGTTTTAGTAAACACTAATAACTGATTGATTACCTTCTCTTCCAGGTACCATAATAATCCCATGGCCAGAAAAAGCACCCAAATTTCACATGCGGCAATCCTCACTGGTGCTTATGTTTTGCTGATTCTGCAATTTGTCTATGATTCTATTTCCCATGTTGAAGGCACGGAGTTAGGAGGGAAGGGGAGAGGAAGCCGACATAGGAGGGAGCTTGTCTCAAGGCCTATGAAGGTGTCACTCCTTGTCATGGTCTCAAATGAACAGTGTGAAGAGTTTTGGCTGCTACAGACATGTTAGCATGTGAATTATTTCAATAGTCAACACATTCTCCCCCTCTAGAATATAAGCTCACTGTGGGCAGGAGTCACAAATACCAGCTCTGTTATGTGGTACTCTCCAAAGCACTTAGTACAGTACTCTGCACAGAGTAAGTACTCAATAAATGTGATTAATTAGTTGATTAATTGATTGTCTCTCTAAACTGTAAACTCCCTTGTGTGTAGGGAATGTGTCTACCAACTCTGTTGTATTGTACTCTCCCAAGTGTTTAGTAAAGTGCTCAGCACACATTAAGCTCTCATATTGATATATGGTTCAAAGCAATGTCTAGGATTGGAGTTTAGAATGAATATTCCCCAACAGAATATATTGAATAGTTTAATGGAGGACATTTTGTCTAGAATTCTGTGGTGATATCATGAAAATAAACCTGGTACACTACTACCAAGAGGAAGTACTGATAGACACTACTCTTTTCTGGCTACTGTTTCTATGGTTCTGGAAAGTGTGCATGTTTATTTCTCCTCATATCAAATCAACCAATCATATTTATGGAGCGCATATTGTGTGCAAGCATTATACTAAGCTCTTGGGAGGGCACAGCCCAGTAGAATTGGTAGACACATTCTCTGACCACAATTATATTTATAATACAAATGCAGCTTTGAAATCTCAGTAGAGTTGTTGAGTACAATGAAGATTATGATCTTCGCAGACTGTCACTGTTGCAGCCAAATTGTGTTGATGTTGTAACCAGGAACAGAAAACTCAAATTTTGATTCAATTTAGATGCTATGCAGAGCTGCAGCCATGGGGCTGACATTTGTTTAGCCGTGCTCATCTTACTATAGGTTCAGATGCCATGGAACAGTGGACTTCTTTGTAATTCACAAGATTCTGCTGATCTTCCCAGAAATACAAATCAAAGTGAAAGATAGAACGCCACCAGGCTTTATACTGGAATGGCAGAAACAGATCAGGTAGATCAGCAAAAATGTCGCATAAAGGAAGCATGTAGAAATTAAATTAGCCGAACTTCTTGCAGGTTTGTAAAATAATTCTCCTACATCAAAGTTGAAGTCATGAACAAAACTTAAATGCAGCTAATAAAAATGTGAGATGTAATTGGAAAAAACCAAAAGAATCTGATGACGTCTCCTAGATAGATCCCTACAAATCAAAAATAATCCATAGCAATTTGCTGCACAGTTGTTGCTCCATTACTATTTGTGTCTGGGAATTATAAATGCAAAATATTAGAGCTTGCAGTAAAACCTCTGACTCCATGATTTGCAGAACTGAAGCATCTCGTAGAGGTACTCCTTTGGTTCTGGGGTGAATTTGCTTATTGAATGGAATAAATTTTGGTATAAAACATAATTTTGATGAACAGAAAGGATATATTTTCCTTATGGGTTTCTCCTCAGTATTAAGAGACCTCCATGGCTGGGGGATGGCAGTAGTTACCTAATGATTCTTTTCACTGAGGGGTCTTTTGATCCATATCTATATGCCAATTGAATGGCCATTTAAGGGATGATTGGAAACAGCTGGAAATTCTAGAACTTCCTTAATGCAATTATAACTGTGAAAACAGCCAGATCAAGTAATATTTTCTCCATTCATATTGAAAAGGAGGTGGATTTTAACAATTTATAGGTCTGCAAAGTGCTGCTAGATTGTATTTTTGAGAAAACAACATACCAACTGCAGTTCTGTTTCATCTACTTCTTCTCCTTCAGAGAGACAAAGCAATTATGCTTTCCTTCTGATTAGATTTACTAGGAAATTAAAGCCATATAATATGATTATGCCAATATTCTACACTCTCAAACACACACATACCTATGCCTGATATATAACATCCTGACATGTGTTAGCTGTAACAGGGAATAATAAATAAAAACATGTATATACATGTTATACGTGCATATACATGTATATATAGTGATATATATACATGTATATACATTATATATATATATATATATATATAGTGATATATACATGTATAGATAGATAGATAGATATTGATATATATATATATACATGTATATATGTAGTGTGTGTGTGTATCTGTTGGGTTCATGAAATCTTTTAATTGCTTATAATTAAGCTCATAGTTGGTAGGGAACCTATCTGCTAAATCTGTTGTATTGTGCTTTTCCAAGTGTTTAGTACAGTGCTCTTCAGATAGCAAGTGCTCAGTAAATACCTTTGATTAATTATAATTGTACAGCAAATATGCCCTAATAATTATTATTATGGTATTTGTTAAGTGCTTCCTATGTGTCAATCACTCTTCTAAGCACTGAGGTAGATACAAGGTAATCAGGTTGTCCCACGAAGGGCTCACAGTCTAAATCCCAATTTTACAGATTAGGTAACTGAGGCACAGAGAAGGTCAGTGACTTGCCCAAAGTCATACAGCTGTCAAGTGGTGGAGTGGCAGAGGCCACAACCTCTGACTCCCAAACCCGTGCTCTTTCCACTAAGCCATGATGCTTCTCCTAGAGTTCCCAGGGTTCCATTCCCAGTCCTCCCTTCTCTTTTAAGCAAGATCATGCCTGTATGTTTAGCACACATTCTATAAAGTTGATTACTTGTGCATGGATTCCCAAAAGCCTTCAGGCCACAGAAATTTTCTCCCTGGTCCTTCCCATAGCTACAAGATTTAGAGTAGCTAGCTTCCATAAACTGAGAATGTACATTATCAGTATTGTTCAGGGAATTTTCCTTTTGAACACTTAGGAATGTATGGACACTAGCTTTCAGTTGAACCCCTAATGCATTTATTACACTCATAAGCTTAGATAGGGAAGGGTCTCTAGTTAGTGTCAAAATTGCTCACCCCAAATGATTTTAATGATATTTAAAAGCGAAAGAATGTCAGGAAGAATTCTTTCATGCTATTTCTCCTCAATGACCCCTTTAAAAAGGTGACATAAATTACCACTCACATCAAACTCACTTTTCCTGGCAAATGATAAAATAAAATTCTTGCCTCTTGGGAATAGACAGTCCAATACCTGGCTTTAGGCAGAATCCCTTTAATTTGATGCCCTGCAGAGCACCTTGGGTAATGCTATTAAAACAGCTCTCTTTGAGAAAAGAAACAGAAATGTCTCACTTTGGCATCACTGTTAGTATAATAGGAGGGATATGAAGTGTGGAATCTAGGTGATAAGATTACATAGAGGGAAAAGAAGTACTCATAGCACAGCAAAGTTGAGCATTCAAGACCTAGAAAAGTTATATAAATTGAACATGAAGTAAATCACTAATGTTTAGAGGCAAGTTGTTTTGCAGGCAAGAAGGGAAGAGAGTTATCTGTGTGCTTGTTGTAAGCTAGAGACTTGGTCGATCTTCACCCAGGCAGTATCCATTATTTAGGCATCAGTATCCCATCATTGCCCTTCCAGACTTGCAAACTTCATCAAAAAGAATGAAAGGGAGGAAGAACAGATAAAATACCTTATGGGAGAAAAAGGAAAAAAAAACTCCACAGACCACCAAAGTATGGAACTCTCAGAACACATTTCAATAGATTGAAACTATGGGTACTCTCTGAACAGACATTTACTATCATCATAATCCATCTCTACCAGTCAGGGTATATACAGAAATCTGTACCACCTGCTGTAATAAATTGAGGGTTGCGACTGATTTCATGGACTGTAACGAAGACCACAGGCAGCAGAGGTCAAATTCACTTAATGCACTAGGATAGCCAATACAGAATCACCTGCTGATGCCATATCTCTACATTCAGAGCTTAATGACAAAAAAAGGCAATGTTGAAGTGGATGTAGAAGTGTTCATTACCACCCACAGTGGTTGTAAGAATGAAGACAGACTGCTGGGAATGAGGAGGCTTGAAAGAACTGATTCCCTCAATATTCATGCCAGGCTGAACACTTAGGCTCTGCCTGTAGAGTAGGGACTGATGAGAGGCTAATAGCAACACCTGATCGTCAAGAGGCAGATGTAAAAATGTGATTCAGATGAAGAGGGCATAGTCGAAAGCCAGATGGAGTGAGATGATGGAGTTTGCTGGACCGTTTCAGTGATTGTCTTATGGTGCAGACTTTAGTATAATGCTTCATCTTTTTCCTCAAATACTATCTTCTTGCAAGTGTTACAGAAGCTGATCAGAAAGAAGCTATAGCACATGTAGTAAGTATTTAATAATGAACCCTATCATTAAGAAAAAATAAAATTGAAGGAAAGCATTGTTTAATAATTAACACTATCATTAAACAAAAAGGAAAATGAAGGAATTAAGTTTTGCTGCAAGAAATCGTATGCTGTTTCACTGAGAGGGGATTTCTGGGTAACAGTAGGAATTACTGAAGACTTTTTTTCTATACAGTTTACACATAAGCATACACCAACACACACTCTTATGATATGCCTGTTTGCAACCCACTAAGTCCTCTCACTTTATTTTTGATAAGGTGGTATAGATGGGGCTAGTTGGAGCTCTAAATTGCCTCTATTCATATATCAAGTCAGTGAGTTTATTAAAAACTCTAGTTGAAAAAATGAATCATAATTCAAGGTACTGTATATGTGTAGTGGACCACAGAGTAAAGATTCTCTGGTTACTTCTAATAACTCTGCTTAGTAAGAATCCAGTATTCTGTGTGATTCACATTCCCAGCCAAATGTTTTATTTAACAGCCTGCTTTTTAGTTGTAGCAGCTAGCAAATGTCTACCTCAGGCAAGCAGCTTTAGAAAAGCAAAAAGAAATGACCATCTCAGTTATTCACAATTCGACAAGCAAATCCCAAGTTTAAACTGATTTTGGAAGATAGCTGTACTGAGAAAAAAATGAAAAGGTATAGCAGGTAAACTTGCAGAGATATCAAGTATTAAAACAGCTGTGCCCATATTGTTACAACTGGAAATTGAGTGGAAATATGAATTGAAGACCTAGGATCTTTGTGCTAAATAATAGATGAGAAATGCAGCAGGGAGCAAGACAACAGTAAAAGAAAAACTGCTCCATGTAGGCAGGAAACATATCTACCAAATATACCAGTGTTTACATATTCACCCAAGTGCTTAGTACAGTATACAGTAAGCATCAATCAGCAACACTGATTGGGAGAACAATCATGAGACAGCGTGGCTCAGTGGAAAGAGCCCGGGCTTGGGAGTCAGAGGCCATGAGTTCGAATCCCAGGTCTGCCACTTGTCAGCTGTGTGACTGGGAGCAGGTCACTTAACTTCTCTGGGCCTCAGTTCCCTCATCTGTAAAATGGGGATGAAGACTGTGAGCCTCATGTGGGACAACTTGATTACCCTGCATCTACCCCAGCGCTTAAAACGGTGCTCTGCACATAGTAAGCACTTAACAAATAACATTATTAACATTATTACATATAAAGTGGAGAGGAAAAAAGTCTCCAGCCTATTCTCAAGTAATCAGTGGTATTTACTGAGCTCTTACTTTATGTGGAACACTGTACTAAGTGTACTTGGGAGAGTACTATAGCAAAGAATAGGTAGATGTGATCCCTGCCCTGAGGAACTACATGATTGATTGATTAGAGGGCAAATAAAGCAGTGTGGCTTAGTAGCAAGAGCACTGGCTTGGGAGTCAGAGGTTGTGGGTTCTAATCCTGCTCCGCCACTTATCAGCTGTGTGACTTTGAGCAAGTCACTTAACTTCTTTTTGCCTCAGTTACCCCATCTCTAAAATGGAGATTAAGGCTGTGAGCCCCACGTGGGACAACCTAATTACCTTGTAACTACTCCAGCACTTAGAACAGTGCTTGGCACATAGTAAGTGCTTAACCAATACCATCATTATTATTATAAAGGGGAAAAGAGAAGGAACAGCAGTCCTTTGTTATGGCAAGCACCAGATAGGGAAAGGGAGAGATTTTCTTTTCCCTCCACATCCATGATCAAAAAACAAAAATACCATGATGACTTCCTTCCTAAAATTACCCCCTCCAAATTCAACTCCTTAATAATTTGATCATATTCATGTAAATGAATATAATTTCAGAGTGGTGGAGCAACAGGAAATCAGGAATTGAAGGCAAGTAAGAAACAAAAGAATTAAGGATTTTGGGACTATCAAATACAAGAAAAATTATACATACCATCACTTTTCAATAGGCAGAGTAGACTTTCAAAATGCCTAAAGACATAGGAAACTGACACACATTTGCTTTTTAAAAAACATATTATTATTATTATTTTATTAATGGTATTTGTTAAGCACTTACTATGTGCCAAGTACTATACTAAGCTCTCTTGTAAATACAGGCTAAACAGTTTGGACCAAGTCCATATGTCACAAGGTCTCACAGTACTAATTCCTATTGTTCAGATGAAGCAACTGAGGCACAGAAAAGTGAAATAACTTGTCCAAAGTCATACAGCAGACAAGTGACAGAGTCAGGATTAGAACACAGGTCCTTCTGACTCCAAGGTTAGTGCTTTATCCAGTAGGCTACATTTCTTCTCCTCAGCCCACTGCTTTTATCACTGGGAAATCACTGGGATTACAATGAGAAATGACACTTTAGCCTTAGTTCTGAGATTTTTGAGACCCAGAACCTGCACAGGGGAATTTATTGCCATGATTGAGCAACACACACTCTCTTATCCCTGCCATCAGGCTTACACTAAGGTACAGAGTGCAGTAAGCAAGGCGGGTAGGAGTGAGGGATGCAGCATATTGCCAAGTAGGTGTGTGGACTTTGCCCAGTCCTTACTAATGTGGGCAGAAGCAGGACTAGAACTCAAGTCTCCTAATTTCAGAGAAGTGCCTGAGAGAAGTGCCTGATTCCACTGGACCAGCAACAATTCTAAAGAAACACTGATCAGGAAACAATTCCAGAGTCATTTGACAAGAAGGTTTAATTGATTTGCCTCTGCTTCTTACATTTCTGACTAATCACTCAATTTTGATGCAGTATAGATGGCCTGATTAATAGGATTTGGGCCTCCTGGTTAGGTTTCGTGAAGTCTATTTCCAGTTCTCTCACTGGATGATGTTCTGTATCAAGAACTTTCATTATTCCATATCACTGTAGATTCCCTCTTGAGGAAAGGCTAAGACAACAGTTTAGAATGAACTTAGAAGTCTTGGATCAAAGGTTCCTTAAAAGTATGTATTATTGTTGTTTCTAATTTTAAAATCACAGTTTAAAATAAACAGATAACTCTTGGAAGACCAAACATTATTTATTTTAGACTCAATTTTCTCACATCATATTTTACAACACTCAAGTTGAGAGAATGTGTTTTTCCTTTCAGTTTTTGTTATTTTATTGTAGTCCCATGAAATGTGATATCTTCAAGGAAGTCTTAACTTCAGGTTGAATAAGGAAAGAGCTATTGTTTAAAATTGGCTGAATTTGCAAGTTTTGGAACTACACTCTAAATGAGAATGAAATATTTTATATTCTTAACCAAAACTTTAGAGAATATAATGCAAAGTCAGGCTAGAAGATCTTGATTTCATGGAATTTGCAGGTTACTTTATTTGGGATGAGGGAAAAAAGTCTTAAATGGCCTCTCTGGAAATGTTGGTTTGGTAGGGTTGGAAGAAATACTCCACTTCATGAAACTGTAAATTGGGTACTTTTTATGTCCAGAGTAATCTGATTAAAATTTTGAAAGTTCATTGTATTAAAACCAGTGTTTGTCATTTCCTACCACTCACCCCTAGATTCAATCCATCCTTGCCATTTTGAACATTGAGCAAATATTGTCATTTTCACAGAAATGAGACTCGAGGAGTGATAACCTTTCACAGAAATCAGCATATAGTATTGTTTTGGTTCAATCAGTAATGATTTCGTGCACTTAGGATGGGGCCTTCTATCTTCTATCTATCTTTGAGAATTGCAAAGTCTTTATTTTCCTGAAAATCACCATTCTTCCCTGTTTCTTTCAAAACAAACAATAGAACCACATTGTTACATTCATTTAAACTTCATTTTTTTAATGTGGCTGCATTGAGAAGAGAAATGCACTTCAGTTTCAAGGAGGCAGCTCCACAGGCAGATACAGCAACCACTGCAGCCCTGACCTCTGCATCTCAGATGTGGTTGAGCATTTGTGCTGCTATCCAGAAAAAATAACTTTTCAAAATCTCCAAACAAAAGCTTCAGATTTCTCTTCTTTATTT
The DNA here is from genome assembly GCF_004115215.2 of Ornithorhynchus anatinus. Lineage (NCBI taxonomy): Eukaryota > Metazoa > Chordata > Mammalia > Monotremata > Ornithorhynchidae > Ornithorhynchus > Ornithorhynchus anatinus. Next base: position 48,401,287 of record NC_041728.1, on the reverse strand, counting down.
GTAAGTCACCACAAATTTGAGTTTAATATCACCACATACGTTTGGGGATTTATAACAGCTGTGGACATAGCCTGAAAGAAATGAAAGAAATGAACAACAACAAAAAAGCATCATTTAAAGGTTAGATTGAGAATCGACTTGCAGGAATTTTATCTACTTACTCATTTGTCCTCTTCCAAGTGGTTAGTACAGGGCAGAATAGAGTAAATTCTCAATATTCAGATTAATTGAAAGGACAATCAAAAATCTGACTGGAATATTAATACTACAAGTATACTGTTTCAGGCTACTGATACTTATTCTAATCAGATGTATGATTTCTTACCATAATGTTGATGCTGTGTGGAAAAATATTTTTGCTAGATACAAGCAGTTATCTGAAATGCTTTTCAAAATTTCTGCAAGGTTCAAAGTCTCCAGTGAAATGATAAAGGATAAATACAAAGCTAAGTATTATAATGCAAAACTGAAAATCTATCTTGAGATTTAGGCTTGAGATTTTTGTTTCATTCAGTGCACAATAAAACTAGGGATTTTGTCTTTTTTATTGTGTAGATCAGATGGATTTGGGTTGCTCTTCTTACCTTTTTGTTAATCACATTATTTTGGTATGTGTTCAACTAAATTCAGGTATAAGTAAATCATGGAAAACACTGGAGGGTTATTAGCTGGTTTGGCTTATCTAGAGGCAGGAGGAATTGATTGTAAACAATTTGAGTTCAGTGTGTCAAATGAACAGTGACTTGAACAGTCAAAATCCATACATTCTCCAGTTCTTAATAATGGAAAAAATGCTGTCATTCCAAAGTAGTGTTATGCAGGTTTTTTTTTGTAATGAAATTTCATTGCAATATAGACTACAATGACTACAGTGGACTACAAGTGATTATTAAGTACTTTCTGTGGGCCATCAATCTTTTACTGAATGTTTACTGTGTACAGAGTACTGTACTAAGTGCTTGGGGAGGCATACTATAACAGAAGTGATGAACATATTTCTTGTCCACAAGGAGCTTAGAGTCTTGAGGGGGAGGAAGACATTACAATGATTTAGATATATGTGCTTAAAAGCTGTTTTGATGAGAGTGGGTCAAATAAAAGGTACAAATTGGAGTTGAAGGATGATGAAGGAAGTGGGAGAAAAGAGAATGATGGCTTACCTAGGGAAGGCCTCTTGGAGGAAATGTGATTTTAATAAGGCTTTGAAGATGGGGAAACTGATGGTTTGTCAGGGTGTGAAAGGGAAAGGAGTTCCAGACCAGATGCAAGAATGAGAGATGGATCTGTGTTGGGATAGACAAGATTGAACTATAAAGGATAGTTAGCTCTAGAAGAGCAAAGTGAGCATGCTGGGTTGTTGTAGGAAATCAGTAAGGTAATATAGGAGAGGGCAAGGTGAATGAATGCTTTAAAAGCCAGTGCTAAAGAGGTTCTGTTTGTTTGGAAGGTTAACGGGAAACCACTGGAGGGTTTTTCTTGTTTGTCTTTTTTTTTAATAGTATTTGTTAATCACAATGTGTCAAACACTGTTCTAAACTCCAGAGTAGATACAGGTAAATTAAGTTGGACAGAGTCACAATCTTAAATTCTTGAGAAGTGGCGTAAAATGGACAGAACATTTTCTTAGAAAAGTGATCCAAACATCAGAATGAAGTATAGACTGGTGTGGTTAGAGGCAGGAGGCTGGGTGGTCAGCAAGGAGGCTGATGCATTAGTCAAAGCAGGATAGAATTAGTGGTTGGAACATTTTGGCCTAGTGAAAAGAGTACAGGTGTGGAAATCCAAGGACCTGGGTTCCAATCTCATCTCTGCCCCCTACCCACAGAACCCCATACTAAGCATTAGGAATTAGACTCAGATCTTATCCCTCAAGAGGCTCGCAATCTGTGAATAGAGGCAATGTAGGGGATTGGAGATGGACACCTTGAGATCAGTGAAGCACTAAAACAGTAAAAGAGCATGAGAAACAAATACACAATACACAATACACTAGTGTAAAAACTAGTCAGTAGGAAGTCCTGGTTAGAGGAGCAGAATTTATCCCCAGGATTCAGAGTCCAGAGCAATGACATTGTAGTCCCTAGCTTTCTTGAAGTCAGATGAGGCCTCAAGCTGCAGGAGCTCATGTTCAAATGTCCAAAGCAGAACTTCTTATCTTTCCACCCAAACCTGTCCTCCCTGTGACTTTCTCATTACTGTAGACAGCACCACCATCCTCCTTGTCTCACAAGTTCATAATCTTGGAGTTATCCTCTACTCATCTCCCTTTATATTAAATCTTTCTCCAAATCCTTTTGGTTCAACCTTCAAAACATTGCTAAACTCTGTCCATCCAAAGTGCTACTGTTAATCCAAACACTTACATCCCTCCTGCATCATCCTCCTTGCTGACCTTCCTGCTTCCTGCTCTCCCTATTTCAGTCCATACTTCACTCTGTTACCCAGATCATTTTTCTACAAAACCAGTTTATGTTTCCCCGGTGCTCAAGAACCTCCAATGGTTGCCCATTCACCTTCCACATCAAACAGAAACTCCTTACCATTCGTTTTAGAACACTTTATCATCTTTCCCCTTCCTATCTTACTTCTCTGATTTCCTGCTACAACCCATCCTGCAAGTGTCACTCTTCTAATGCCAGTGAACTCACTGTACCTCAGTCTCATCTATCTCACTTGACCTCCTCTCCCACATCCTACCTCTGGCCTGGAACTCCCTCCCCCTTCATAGCCAACTGATGATTACTCTCCTCACCTTCAAAACCTTACTAAAAAGCACATGTACACCAAGAGGCCTTTTCCGAATAAATTCCCATTTTCTCTTCTCCCACTTGCTTGTGCATTGTCCTTGCATCTCACCTCTCCCCCAGCCCCACAACACTTTTGTACATACCTGCAACATTTATTTATATTAATGTCTGTCTTCCCCGATTAGACTGTTTGCTCTATGTGCTCAGGAAACAGTCTGCTATATCGTACTCTCTGAAGTGCTCAGTAGAGTGCTCTGCAAACAATAAGCTCTCCTTTTAGACTGTAAGCACAATGTGAGTAGGGAATGTGTCTGTTTACTTGTGTATGGTACTCTCCCAAATGCTTACTACAGAGCTCTGCAAACAGTAAGCGCTCAATACATACCATTGACTGACCCTCACTAAATATGATGGATTGGTTGATTGGGTTTTTCTCATTCCACCAGGATGGAGGAAAGCAGGATGTGATGGGGTCTTTTCAATGCTGGGGAGGGGAGCTGGTGCCTGCCCTGGATGACAGAGAGAGAAGGCAGGTTTCTCAGTTGCAATCAGAGGGACTGAAACCATGCAGGGAGGCAAGACTCTAAATGTCGGTGGTTTCATTCAGCTTTGGAGGTGAATGGGGGATGAGAAAGAGCAGCAATGTCTTTCTATCCAGCTGGGCACACACAGACCTTGCCAGGGACAAATAGAGAGTTCCTCAGCTGCAGTGGACTAGGCATGCTGGATGCCCATTTGGCTCAACTGCGATAGACGAGAGGGAGAAAGAAATGAAACCCCTTTGGAGCTCAATAAACATCTAAACACTAAAAGGAGGTATATAATGAACTCCTTCCCCATGAAGTACTTAGGTATTAACCCCTCCCCCAAGAGCTTTTTATGCACACACTGTCAAACTAAGATTTATCTCTTCAATTATTTGAGGATCTGGTCTGTCTCTCCCTCTACCCTCCTCCCCTGACCAGAATATAAACTCCTTGAGAATAAGGATCTTGAGTACTTTATTGTACTCTTCCAATCACTTAGAGTACTGCTCTGTCCACAGTGAGTTCTCAATAAATTCAATTGATTGATTGCTCTGTAAAGAGTAAGTGCTCAAATACTGCTTGTAGAGGCAAACAAGGAAAGTTAGGAAAAGATTGGAGGGAGAGTGGATGACCTTTAAAAAACTCTCTCCTCATCCATGGTGGGGCAACTGTTGAGAGTCCTACAGTTCCAACCTCTGAAACTTTAATGAGGAATCTTGCCTCCCCCTTTCTTTCAGGATTCACAGTAAGGCATAGAGTCATGCAGCAAAAATTTTAGAGGCAAAATATGTAGAAAGAAGCTCAAATAATTTATGTTTTAGTAGAAAAGCTATTTTTAGGTCTTGATTTGATTCAGAATGAATACTTTTCTGTTATTACTGAAAGGAAAACAATAATGAAAGGAATTCACTAAAATAAACAAAAACCCCTCAAAATCTATACTTTATTTGTATACTTATTGCCCTTTGTAACAGCAATGGAAGGGTATTCTGGGAGCAAAGAAACTTGATTTCAACATCCTTTCTCCTGTTTTTTATTTTTTTGTTTGTTTTTAATAAATGACACTTGTTAAGCAGTTACTGTCAAGCACTGATGTATGTGCTGTGGTAGATTCAAATCAATCAGGTTGGACACAGTTCCTGTCTCACATGAGGCTCACAATCTAAGTAAGAGGGCTTATGAAAAAAAAAAACTAGGAAATAAATGTTTTTCGAAGAGATCCATTTAATTATATACTCTTTGAAGACATGGGAAAATGTTTTGCTACTGAAGTTCTCTTCCAAAGGTAGTAAAATGATTTACACTCAGCTTAATAATTACCTCATATTGATTTATCATTTGAAGCCATCACCTCATACTATGACTTTACCTTAACACTTGATGTACTTATGGTAGAAGTGATGCACTTCTGTGGACCTTTTTCAGAGTGTTTAGGGCAAAGCTTCCTCTTGATTGGATGACAATCTAAACTCACCATAGTGGGAATGGTGTGACCAGTTCTATCCAGTATCTTCTACAAGTATCATGCGGAATATATTCCCTGGTCATTTATTCTTTGGATAGGGAACATGCCTATTAGCTCTACTGTACTTTTCCAAGTGTTTATAGTACTGTGCTTTTCACAGAGTAAGCACTGAATAAATATTATTGATTATTTCTTTGAGGGGTCTACATGACAATGTTGCAAGGTCCATGCTTATTAACACTGAATGTCACATTGAACACATCATAACATCACACTATATAATGCTGGAAGCTTTGAAACAGGTAGCAAACGTGAGCCCCATGTAGGACAGTGGCTGTGTCCAACTTGATGACCTTGTTTCTACCCCAGTATTCAGTACAGTGTTTGGCACACAATATTTGCTTAACAATTACCATAATTATTAATTCTTATTGATTGCTAAAAAGTACCCCTGAAGGCAAGCAGCTTGTTCTCTTTTGTCAATCTCATCATGTTCTGCTATACTGGAGAAATTTAACTACTTGGCCAGAATGGTGTTATTTCAACCTGTGTTAAGTATGGTAGATTTTCAATTTGAAGCAAGGCATGCCACATTGTGGGGAGCTACAGTTCTATTACATTTTCAATTCCAATCCCATGTTTCCAGTCATGTATAATTGGTCTACAGCAGGGGCACAATCTGACCTTTTCATGGTAAAAGCACCAGAGTCGAGCATTAAAGGTCAGCGTGTAGCAGAGAAGAAGTTGTGGCATGTGTTAGAAAACGAATCATGTCACTTTAAAGGTTTTCCTTTTATCCTGCCATTAGCGATTTGATTCATCAGCAGGAGGTGGATGTTTGCTTCCATTTATATCTTGAATTGAAATGTGGAAGGCTGGTCTGAGAATCCTTTTAATTCTTATTAAAACACACACACACACACACATTCCCATATATTTGCACAGAAATATTTGTTGCAGGGTGTCATAGCTTTAGAATAGTGGAAATCAGCAGCCAACTATACAGAGGTTAATGATTACTGTATTAATTAACAGGTCAAGGGACTTCATTACTTTGCAACAGCCAGTAGTTAACCTGTTATCTTAACTAATTTCAAGGTCATTAAAAGCTGTTAAAAACTATATTGCCCCAGTGCAAAAGAGACCATGGGTTACCATAGTAACCGATGGTATTAATTGGGTAGTCAATTAGATGAACTCTTTAATGATTCAGGCAAACCAGATATTGAATAGTGATTGCTTTGGTTTTTTTAAGGGCACTTTTACTGTACGGGGCAGCTGAAACCACACTGTAGGAAGAGATTTACCCAGAAGCAGAAACAAGAAAGGCTCCAGACACTCACTCCACCTCATCAGACACCTCACCTTTCCCACTAACTCATGCTCCCTTTTTCCTTCTCATCATACTCGTTTCCACTCTTTGGATTCCAGTCTTGTACACCTAGCTCTGCTGCCTCACTATTTTGTAGTTAACTAAAACTCTTGCATTTCTTTTCCTTCTCCGTTTTAACGATTCATCTTTTTCTAGTTTTGCCATTCTCAGGTTCTCCTGCTGCTACTGAAGATGGGTTTTTCTCCCAAACCTAAACCCCCTCTCCTTTCTTCTGTTTAATAATGACATCTCTGGAACTTCCATACTCTCACTTCCCTTTGTTTGTCAACTTTTCACTAAATGTTTAAGCAATAGATCAGTGGTATTTCTTAACCTCATACTATGGGCAGAACACTGTGCTAAGCACTTGGAAGATTAAAATAGAGTTGGTAGACAAAATCCATACCCTCAAGGAGTTACAATCTAGCCATGGAGGTGGACATTAAAATGAATTGCAAATTGGAGAAACAACAGAGTACAAGGATATGCACATTAACCATTAATTATCCTATTTGTTAAGCACTCACTGTGTTCTAAGCACTGTACACAGCACTGGAGAAGATACAAGATAATCAGGTTCCAACGCAATATCTGTCCCACACCCAGATCATAGTCTAAGACCGAGGAAGAACAGGTGATGAATCCTCATTTTACAGATGAAGCATCTGCGGATCATAGAAGTTAAGTGACTTGCCCAAATTTCATCCGGCAAACAAGTGACAGATTCAGGATTAGAACCCAGGTCCTCTGACTCCCAGGCCCATGCTTTTCCACTGAGGCAAGGTTCTTCCCCTTAAGTGCTTGGGAGAGATGGTAGTATCAAATTTCTAAGGGGCTACATGTCTAAGTGCATATGATGGCACAATGAGGGAGGGAGAAAAGGAGAGGTGATCGGGTATTTAAAGGAGGCTTCCTGGAGGAGATATGATTTTACTAGTATTTTGAAGATTGGGAGAATGATAGATTTGAAGGGGGAGAGAGTTCTAGACATAAAGACAGGCATGAGCAAGGAATGAACGGTGAGAGATGAGATTGAGGCCCAGTAAGTAAGATGTTAGAGGAGAGATATGTATTCATTCATTCATTCATTCAATAGTATTTATTGAGCGCTTACTATGTGCAGAGCACTGTACTAAGCACTTGGGATGAACAAGTCGGCAACAGATAGAGACAGTCCCTGCCATTTGACGGGCTTACAGTCTAATTGGGGGAGACGGACAGACGAGAACAATGGCAATAAATAGAGTCAAGGGGAAGAACATCTCGTAAAAACAATGGCAACTAAATAGAATCAAGGCGATGTACAATTCATTAACAAAATAAATAGGGTAATGGAAATATATACAGTTGAGTGGACGAGTACAGTGCTGTGGGGATGGGAAGGGAGAGGTGGAGGAACCGAGGGAAAAGGGGAAAAAGAGGGTTTAGCTGGGAGAGGTAAAGGGGGGGTGGTAGAGGGAGTAGAGGGAGAAGAGGAGCTCAGTCTGGGAAGGCCTCTTGGAGGAGGTGAGTTTTAAGTAGGGTTTTGAAGAGGGGAAGAGAATCAGTTTGGCAGAGGTGAGGAGGGAGGGCGTTCCAGGACCGCGGGAGGACGTGACCCAGGGGTCGACGGCGGGATAGGCGAGACCAAGGGACGGTGAGGAGGTGGGCGGCAGAGGAGCGGAGTGTGCGGGGTGGGTGGTAGAAAGAGAGAAGGGAGGAGAGGTAGGAAGGGGCAAGGTGATGTAGAGCCTTGAAGCCTAGAGTGAGGAGTTTTTGTTTGGAGCGGAGGTTGATAGGCAACCACTGGAGTTGTTTAAGAAGGGGAGTGACATGCCCAGATCGTTTCTGCAGGAAGATGAGCCGGGCAGCGGAGTGAAGAATAGACTGGAGTGGGGCGAGAGATGAGGAAGGGAGGTCAGAGAGAAGGCTGACACAGTAGTCTAGCCGGGATATAACGAGAGCCTGTAGCAGTGAGGTAGCCGTTTGGGTGGAGAGGAAAGGGCGGAACTTGGCGATATTGTAGAGGTGAAACCGGCAGGTCTTGGTAACGGATAGGATGTGTGGGGTGAACGAGAGAGACGAGTCAAGGATGACACCGAGATTGCGGGCCTGAGAGACGGGAAGGATGGTCGTGCCATCGACGGTGATACAGAAGTCTGGGAGAGGACCGGGTTTGGGAGGGAAGATGAGGAGCTCAGTCTTGCTCATGTTGAGTTTTAGGTGGCGGGCCAACATCCAGGTGGAGACATCCTGGAGGCAGGAGGAGATGCAAGCCTGAAGGGAGGGGGAGAGGACAGAGGCGGAGATGTAGATCTGCGTGTCATCTGCATAGAGATGGTAGTCAAAGCCGTGAGAGCGAATGAGTTCACCGAGGGAGTGAGTGTAAATGGAGAACAGAAGAGGGCCAAGAACTGACCCTTGAGGAACTCCAACAGTTAAAGGATGGGAGGGGGAGGAGGCGCCAGCGAAGGAGACCGAGAATGACCAGCCAGAGAGGTAAGAGGAGAACCAGGAGAGGACGGAGTCCGTGAAGCCAAGGTGAGATAAGGTATGGAGGAGGAGGGGATGGTCGACAGTGTCAAAGGCAGCAGAGAGGTCAAGGAGGATTAGAATGGAGTAGGAGCCATTGGATTTGGCAAGAAGGAGGTCATGGGTGACCTTAGAGAGAGCAGTCTCGGTAGAGTGGAGGGGACAGAAGCCAGATTGGAGGGGGTCCAGGAGAGAATGGGAGTTAAGGAATTCTAAGCATATGTATGTCAAAGTGGGAGAATGTTGAAGTTAAGTAGGGGTAGAGAGATGACTGAGTGCCTTAATTCAAGTGGTGGAGAGTTCTTAATTAATGTGGAGAGGTGGAAGGGTAATCATTTAGAATAGTTGATAGAGCATGGGCCTGGGAGCATGGGTCATGGGTCCACCACTTTTCGGCTTTGTGACGTTAGGTAAGTTACTTCACTACTCTGTGCCTCAGTTACCTCATCTGTAAAATGGGGCTTGAGACTGTGAGCCCCATTTGGGAAGGGACTGTGTCCAATCCAAATTGCTTATATCTACCACAGTGCTAAGTACAATGCCTGGCAAATAGTAAGGACTTAACAAATACCATAATTATTATTATTATTATTTAAAGGACTTGAGGAGTAGGGAGATGTGACAGAAGTATTATCATTATTTTTTTAGGAAAATGATCTATGAAGCAGAGTATGTACTGGATGAAGAGGAAACAGGCTGGAGGCAGGGAGACCAGTTGAGAGGATGATGAAGTATTTGAGGTGGGTTTGAACCAGTGATTAGACTAGTTTGTTAGCAGTGTAGATGTACAGGAAGAGGCAAATTCTAGAGATGATGTGAGGGTAGAACTGACTGTATTTGGTGACTGATTAAATATTCAGGTTGAATGGGAGATAAAGCCAAGGTTACAGACTTGTAAAGCAGAGGATGGTGTTGTAATCGTTGATGGAGAAGTCTGGGTGAGGACAAAATTTGAGTGGGAAGATGAGGAGTGCTGTTGTGAACATGTTAAGTTTGCGGTGTCAGCAAAACATTTCAAGTAGAGATGTCCTGAAGGTAGGAGGAAATGTGAGACTTCAGAGATGAAGAGATGTTGGGAATGGAGAGATAGATTTTTGTAGTCATCTGTGTAGAGATGACAGTTTGAGTCATGGGAATAGATAAACTGCTATAGGATGGGGTATAAAAGGAGATCCAGAACTGAGCCTAGAGCGATCCCAAAAGTAAGGAGGTGGGAGGAAGCAAAAGACTGAGAGAGAGGGATCAAAGAGATAGGAGAAAAACCAGGAGAGGTCAGTGTGAGTGAAACCAGGAAAGGGAGTGATTCACGCTATCAAAAGTGGTTGAGAGTCTAGAGGATTAGGATACTGTAGATGCGGTTAGTATTTGGTGAGAAGAAGCTCATCATCAGTGACATCATATTTCCTCATATTTCCCTCACATCCATATACTTTTACCTTCCCTAGCCTCCCCAGTCCAATTCCTTGCTAAACCCTTGCTATATTCATCTCCACTTCCAGGAACTTTGGGCCCTCCTTTCTTCTTCTCCCATCAGTGGCCTCAGCCTTAGCTCTATTCTTCCAACTTCTCTCCTTTTATTTCATCTCCTCTTTTCCTGTCTTCTTTTGTTCTCTTTTCTTTCTATTCCTCTCTTTTCATTTATGATATTTGTTAAGAACTTACTATGTGCCAAGCACTATATAAAGCTCTGAAGTAGATATAGCTTAATCAGGTTAGACACAGTTCCTACCTTACATAAGGCTCACAATCTTAAATCTCTATTTTACAGATTAGGTAATTGAGTTACAAATAATATAAGTAACATGCCCAAGCTCACAAATCAGACAAGACAGCAGAGCTCAGATTAGAACCCAGGTCCTCTGACTCTCAAGGCCAAGCTCTATTCATCCCAAGGCCAAGCTCTATCCTTGAGGCCATGCTGCTTCTCTTTTTTCTCCCCTCCCATTTTGCTACTCCCCTCTCCCCCCTCCTCCCCAGCACCCGCTAGATTCCCTTTTCCTTTCTCTTCTCTCACCACCCTTCTCTCCTTTTCCATGAAGACACAGACTCAGAGGTTTAGGTGATAGATTAAGCAAATTTTCAGTTTACCCCATTCACCTATTCATGTTTATTAGCAACATAGTAAATAATTCAGTACCAGATATGTCACTGAAGAGGGTAAATTATTCTATGCTTGGGGGAATATATCAGCATTTACAACAAGAGCAAAACTCATCCCTCAGTGTCCATTTGGCCCTAAATAAATCATGTCACTTGCATTCAATATTTTAACCAAGAGCTAGTTTGTTATCTTCTCCTGGTCTTTGGAGTCCCCAGTGATAGATTAATATTTATTAATATAAATGTCATGTATCTTTGTGCACATTAGGATGTGTTGTATCTATAAATGTATTGTCAGTTCATGTTTTCCCTTCCAAAATATATGAGATAATCCAATTGCATTCTGACAATCCCTGTGGAGTTAACATAATAGACTGCCTTGTAGGAAATGCCAAACATTGGTCAAAGGATAGAATCAATGGCTGAAACCATTGGCCTTTTGTAGTTTTAATTTTTCCAGTCACCCTAGGAAGTCTCTAAGCCCACTAGTTTATTTATTCAATTCTATTTTCTAGTAAAGAATCTTTGCAAAATCACCTCAAGGTGTTAGTGTAGAATTAAAACATCAAATATAAATAAAATGCAAACCCAGTAATTATTAAAAGCAGGGTGGGGAGTGGGGGGGGATGAGATTTACTTCTATTCTCTTTCCCTTTGTGATCCAAAAGACTCAGGCAATCCAACTGCTGGGGAGATGTTCCATCAGTCAACCAGTGGCATTTACTGAGCACTTACTGAGTTTGGGGCACTTTGATAAGTGCTTGGGAGAATACAGTACAGTTGGTATATGTGATGGCTAGCCTGGCTGGCCCCTATACTCAGGAGAGGGAAGGGAAAGCCAGAAGAATCACTCCATCGTGTCCCTTCCTGAGGAAAGGAAACATATTCAATGAAGTCAATCAGAAAGAAGGATTGAGGAGGAAGTTGCGGGGGAGAGGGGGGAGGAAGTGGGGGGAATGGAGCAGGAAGCAGGAGAATAAATCACCTGGACACCTTGGAAGAGAGGGGAAGCAAGCTTTGTGCCTGGGAGAGTAGAACACAGGGTGAGCTCATTCTGTCATTCTAAAGGGGGATAGGATATGGGGAGGGGTCAGAGGGGATCCAGGAATAGGGTTAGAATATCCTAGGTATTCAGACTCCAGAATCGGGACTCCACAGGAGTGAGGCTCCTCACCCTTAGTGGGAGAAAGAACACTGAGAGGGCTGGTGTCTGAAAGCCTTGGAGAGGGTGAGACTGGAATCAAAATTGCATGTAATCATTACTGAATTAAGAAACTGTTAAGCACTGCTGAGATGTAAGATCTTGGGGTCTGCATGTAGTAGGGCTAGAGGAGAAACTTCAGGAGCTGGGGAGACACACATAACTGAGAAACCATGGGAAGAGGAGGAAATGCTTTCTCCATCAACTTCCTGCAGCCAGCTCTGGGAGCAGGGGTGGTAGACTAGTTTCCGACCAGCCCTTCACTTCTGGGGAGAGCCCTGGGCTTCAGTCAAAGCATGGTGGTAGTGAGAGTGGAGCAGCCTAGTGGTTAAAGCAGCGTGGTTCGGTGGAAAGAGCCCGGGCTTGGGAGTCAGAGGTCATGGGTTCTAAACCCAGCTCTGCCACTTGCCAGCTGTGTGACTTTGGGCAAGTCACTTCACTTCTCTGGGCCTCAGTTACCTCATCTGTAAAATGGGGATTAAAATTATGAGCCCCACATGGGACAACCTGATCACCGTGTAACCCCCCAGTGCTTAGAACAGTTCTTTGCACATGGTAAGCGATTAACAAATACCATCATTATTAAAGCACTGGCCTGGGAGTCAGAATGACCTGGTTCCTAATCCCTCCTCTGCCACTTGTCTGCTGTGTGACCTTGGGCAAGTCATTTCACTTCTCTATGCCTCAGTTACCTCATCTGTAAAATGGGGATTAGGACTGTGAGCCCTAAGTGGGACATGGACTGTATTCAACCTGATTAGCTTGTATCTATTCCAGTGCTTCGAACAGTGCCTGGCACATAGTAAGCTCTTAACAAATACCATGAAAAGAAATCAGAAGTTCCACCAAGCTGTGTTAGAACAATGGAAGACTTGGAGGTCTTAGGACCTTGTAGAGGCTAATCAGGGTCTGGGAGCTCCTTTAGGGATTTGGGGTTAGAAGGGGTTGGGGATAGGCTTTTTTGGGCTGGGATTGAGGGACGCAAAACCCCAATAACTTCACAGAAGACATGATTCCCTTTGGTACATTTGACCAAGGCAGTAAGGTAGTCGTCATTAATGAAACAATAACATAGTAGAATGTTACTTTTAAAGTGGACAAAGAAGCTGGACAATAATAATAATAATTATGATATTTGTTAAGCACTTACTATGTGCCAGACACTGCACTAAGTGCTGGAGTAGATAATAATGATTATGGTATTTGTTGAGTGCTTACTATGTGCAGAGCACTGTTGTAAGCACTGGGGTAGTTACAGGGTAATCAGGTTGTCTCACCTGAGGCTCACAGTCTTAATCCCCATTTTACAGTTGAGGGAACTGAGGCCCAGAGAAGTTAAGTGACTTGCCCACAGTCACACAGCTGACAAGTGGCAGAGTCAGAATTCGAACCCATGACCTCTGACTCCCAAGCTCATGCTCTTTCCTCTGAGCCACGCTGTTTCTCTAAAAGATAAAAACATATTGAATTGAGCACAATCCCTGTCCCACGTGGGGCTCACAGTCTCAATCCCCATTTTACAGATGAGGTAACCAAGGCACAGAGAAGTGAAGTGACTTGCCCAAGGTCACACAGTAGACAAGTGAAGAAGTTGGGATTTGAACCCATGACCTTCTGACTCTGAGGCCTGAGCTCTATCCACTATGCCATGCTGCTTCTCTTGAGTGATGGAAGAAGGTCCCAGTGGCTGGAGGAAAGTGACAATTCATATTTGAAAATGTCACACCATGGCTTAATACCTGGGTTCTCTTCACTCCAGGAAATTCTATTCAGGCATGGGAGGGAGGAATTCTTTCTCATTCTTACATAAAGGTGCACAATTCCAAGGAACTTGGCATCACTTAAGGTCCAAAAGTCAAGGATGAGAAGTACTATTTTACTCCACATCCACAATCTACCTACCAGAAAGGTGGTTGTGGTAGATGGACATAATATTTATTGACTATCCACTGAGTGCAATACAATGCACCCAGCAGTTGGGAAAGTGTATTAGAAAGAAGTGGCACATTCCTGGCCCACAAAGAGTTTGCAATCTATTGAGGCATAATGGTATTTATGAATAATTAGGTTCATTAATTGATACTCAAACTCTCCTGCCACGTTTAGGCATGGATTCATAGGAGAGTTGCACATAGTAAGCATTCAATAAATACCACTGATGATGATATTTTTAAACGTTTTTAAAAAAAAATTTGCATGTGTGGGAGCCTAGAGCAACTCCCAAAGACCTTCATCATATGCCAGTGTTCCCAGGAAATTTGTTATGGCATTTATTACAATATTTGTTGAGTGCTTGCTATGTGCCATATACTGTTCTAATTGCTGGGGTAGTTATTTGCTAACCGTGTTGGACACAGTCCCTGTCCCACAAGGGGCTCAGAGTCTAAGTATCAGGGAGAGCAGTCACTGAATCCCATTTTATGGGTAAGAAAACTGAGGCACTGAGAAGTTAAATGAGTTGCCTCGGTCACACATTAGGCAATCCTCTGAGGCAGGAATAGAACCCAGGTCCTCTCATGCCTAGATCCATGCTCTTTAGACTAGGTTATGCTACTTCCTCTTCTGGACAGCATGTAATTCTATCTTGGGTACTCCATGTCTATGAGGAAATAGAGAAATTTTGGTCTTCCGATAGCCATTATGGGTCTTCTTCTCAATGTGACCGAAGAGGAAAAAAAGGATTACGAACCCTGTTTTGGGCAGGGACTGTGTCTGATCTCATAATCTTCCAACTACCCTAATGTTTAGTACATAGTAAGCACTTGAGTGCCATGATTTTCTTGAATAAGAGAGGAAATTTCTCAATAGAGAAGCAGAAACCTCCCCAGTCAATTGGAGAAATATCAGTTTTTTGGGGTCCCACTGCAGTGAGTGGGAAGGCTGCTGGATCTTAAGAGTACATGGGTGGTATCAAGAGGGCAGGTACATTATCTAGCCCTCAATCCCAAATACTTCAATCAATCAATAATATTTACTGAGCACTTACTATGTGCAGAGCACTGTAGAGAAGAGGTACCTGGCTTGGTAACTATGGATCAGAGTGGGAAGGGGAAAGCTAGTAGGCAACTGGATTTCTAGTTACTTGTCTGCAGAACTACCCTACTTCATACCTGACAGACCATCACTCTCACCACTTTCAGAGTCATAGAATAATCACATCTCTCCCAAGATGCTTTCCCTGTCTAAGCCCTCATGTCCCCTCCCTTCACCACGTATGCACTTGGTTGGATCTGTACCCTTTAAGGATTCCACAACAGATTTGCACATTATGATCTATGGCATGTTGATCAGGAGAAATCTTTAATCAATCAATCATATTTATTGATCGCTTACTGTGTGTAGAGCACTGTATTATGCACTTAGAGAGTACAATATAATAATACAGTTGGTAGATACATTCCCTGACCACAGTGAGTTTACAGTCTAGAAGGGGAGATAGACATTAATATAAATAAATAAATTACAGATATGTGCATAAGCCTTGAGGGGCTGACCATCTTTCGAGATGATCCGATAAGCAAGGGGTTTGGGGCAGCTCCTAAGAGTTTGATTCAAAGTGTAAATTCTGAGGTTAGCTAAGAAGCTTGGGAAGGAAGGGACCGATGCCGATTGTGGTTGCTTGGATCAGAGGATGTGGAATGTCCACCAGGGATGCTGGACTGGGGAGGGGGTGGAAACTGAAGCAACTCTGTCCCTGCTCCTTGGGAGGGATGGTCCCACCCCTAAAGGAGACAGAGAGGCCTCTCCTGCAGGGGCAGGGAGAATGGATGGCTTTCTCCCCACTTGACAGCCCAGATTCTCGAGTGGCTGCCCGTGTCCAACCATAGCTGACACTACTGAGGGCTGGTGTGGTGGGTGGCACTGGCACTCTCCCCCTGATGTTCACATATTTTGGCCACACAGATTTTTGTGGCGGCCAGGCAGCTGGCATTAGATTGTGTCATATAGCCGGTAGATGTCAATCATAAGGGAGGCGGTGCCAGGCTGAGTCACAGGTCAACCCTTTCTATTAGGCATTGATAGATTTGTTAAGATGCCCAGACACTGTGTAATAATAATAATAATGTTGGTATTTGTTTAGTGCTTACTATGTGCCAAGCACTGTTCTAAGCACTGGGGGAGATACAAGGTAATCAGGTTGTCCCAGGTGGGGCTCACAGTCTTAATCCTCATTTTACAGATGAGGTAACTGAGGCACAAAGAAGTTAAATGACTAGCCCAAGGTTACACAGCTGATAAGTGGCAGAGTTGGGGTTAAAACCCACGACCTCTGACTCTCAAGCCCATGCTCTTTCCACTAAGCCACGCTGCTTCTTGCAATGAAAACCAGTGCCTCTTATGCAAGTCTCATCCCCATAGTGGCCCCCATTTCAGCACTTGATATGCACTCACTCTTAGCCCCACAGCACTTATTAGCCTATCTTTATATTCTGTTATTTCCCCTACCTGTATTTTATATTAATGTCTGTCTGCCCCTCTAGACTGCAAGCTCCTTGCTGGCAGATCTCTCGTCTACCAACTCTATTGTAATGTACTCTCCCGAACATTTAGTAACGTACTTGGCACAGAGTAATTGCTCAAAAAATGCTACTGACTGAATCTTTATGAAATCATCAAATTAAAAAAGACATCTGAATCAGTCTGGGAAAAAACAAAACAAAAAAAAATGAGATTTCTCCCTATATATGTACCTCCTGCCTGCATCAATTGATGGTACTGACTGAGCAGCCTACTGTGTGGAGTATACTGAACCAAACATGATGGAGAATGCAATAGAATGGAATAGTAGACATCCTTACTCTCAGGTGGCTTATGATCTAGTAAATAGAAGTAGTACAGGAAAGGGAGAATTCTGTGATTCTGCAGTCTGATAGCTCAGCTTTCCTATTTATTCAACCAATAGAGCATCTATGTATGTACTAAGCACTGTTCTAAGTATTTGAGAGCTAATCTCAGCTCCACCACTTGTCTGTTGTGTGACCATAGAGAAGTCACTTATATTCTCTGTGATTGTTTCCTCATCTGTAAAATGGGGTACAATACTTGTTTTCCCTCCTATTTAGTTTGCGAGCCCCATGTGTGGCAGGGCTATGTCTGACATAATCAATTTTATCTATCCCAGGACTTAGAACACTGTTTGACACATAGTAAACACTTTACCATTATCATTGCCATAGCAATTGAGAAAGAAATAGATTCGCTTTTCTCGAGGAGCTTATAAACTAATGGACTATTAAGCCAGCCACAAGCCAGTCCCATAACATTACAACTATTCATAGGAAAACTATTGGAAAGATAACTATATAAATCAATAGGTTTAAGTCAACAGAGCATATGCATAAGAGATAAAGTGTATAAGCATTAGTTATAAAGAGGACCACTGGAAAGTCATAGCCTGGGAAAATGGAACTTAATGGGGGAATATGTTCTGGAGTCTGTAAAATGTCTGTAAAATGGGGATATAATATTTGTTCTCCCTCCTATTTAGATCTCAAGCCCCATGAGGACTCACAAGCCAGTCCCCTAAGAGTTGCCTGCAGGCTTTTGAAAAGCAGAAGAGTTGTGGACGGGTGGATTTGAATGGGAAGGGCATCGAGTCAGGAGGAAAGATGAAAGCACTTAATGGTATTGAGTGCTTGCTGTGTGTAAAGCATGGTACTAAATGCTTGAGAGAGCAAAATATAACAGAGTTAGTAGATACATTCCCTGGCCATAGGCCGAAGGTCAGAGATGAGCAAGTTGAGAATGAGTTATGGTGAGATTAGGTAGAGGAGAACAAAGCACATCAGCTGAGGTATACAAGGAGGAGAGTGTTGTTGGAATCACCAAAATTTTCTGTTTGATGCAGAAAGGACTAGGTAACCATTGGAGCTTTTTGAGGAGTGAAGATATATGGACAGATGGACAGATTAGAAAAAATGATCCAGTCACTAGAGTAAAGCATGTTGCATTACTTCCAGTTTATTTCAGGCATGGGGAGCTCTGGGCCCAGGGCCCAGGTTTTGTAGGGTTAGTTTGAAATACTGCTCAGCTGATCTGTCCACCTACTACACTCTTTCCATCATTTCTCTCCATCAAGAAGGTGTTAAGGGCCAAGGAGTATAGATATACTTTTATTATCCATTATCTATTTCAATGTCCAACTGTAAGCACCTTGATGACCAGTATTACATCTACCAACTCTGTTGTATTGTACTTTCTCAAGTGCTTAGTACAGTGATCTGTAAATGCTAAGTAAATGTTACTGATTGATTGATAAGTGTGGATGAAGTGGCTCTATTTCTGGCTAAGATCTCTATTCCTTTGCACCACAGGCATATTACAGAGGAGGAAGAAGAGGGCAAGGGTTTCCTGAGGGGTACGAGAACTGACTGGATATTTTACGGAGGAAACTTTATGGATAAAAGAGTACATGGAAATTGAATTGTGGATTTCTGTTTGATTGGTTTTTATATGTCCAGTGCAACTAATTGAATTTGGCCTTTTGTGTTTCACCTGCAGTTTAAACTAGAAACAGCCTTTTTCATTTACCTTTTCTAATCTATAACTGCATGATTGAGCATATGTCTGGGTTTGCCCATCTGAAGAACTTGAAAGCAGCAGACATGATTTCATTTTACACAAGGACCTTTGCATTTTGTGATTTTTAAAACAGATCTCCCCTTTCATGAGTAGTCTACAGCAGCCAAAATGCTTCTTTCTGGGTGATTTATTTTGAAAGGTAACTCTTAGAGAGAGCATAATAAATTTCAAATATATAGTCCATGCAGAAACTCCCTAAAAAAAACTGACATTAGTAGAGACCACACTTCAGCTGGGAATGCCTTGATCTTTATGTTAAAGCAAATGATCTATATGTACCTTGATTAATCTGTGAAATGCTTCAGTCTCCTTCTGAATAAATGAAACTTAATGGATGAAGTTATAGAGCAATTTTTTCATTAAAGCATAGATAAGTGCAAGAAGGAAACAGAAAAGCAGTGACATGAATTTAAAATCTTAATGTTCACATTGTAGAATAATAGCAGTCATTCAATTACATATTTTGAGCTTCTTAGATAAGCACTATAAAAAAAGTAGAAGAAACAGTCCCCACTTTTGAGGTGCTTCCAGCCTAAAGTAGGAGAGAGTAGCAACACAGATCATTTTTTAAGGGATGGATTTTTTTGAAGTGGTACCTTTTCTCTTTCCCTTTTCTCATTTGTGAAAACGTAAATTTAATTTTAAATAAATGGTTCTTCTCAGAAATAATTGCAATATTTTGTAGTAAAAGCATATTTCTGGCCAAGATTTCAAACCATAATTTTTACAATAGTTTCAATTTACTATCCCAGTTTTATAAAGAGAAACCTGAAACCCCCATGTCATAAAGGAATTTAGTTTTTCCTCCAGCACCCAGTCACTCAATGTCAGTGGTGCTCTTTCAGCATCAGCTGTGTGCTGAACACTGTGATGAACATTTGAGAGAGTTCAGTAGGAGTATAATGCATATTCAAGGAACATATAATCAAATGGGGCAGACAGCCCCTCAAAAATCTAGATCTGTATCTAGAAGTCATGTTGTCATCATTTGTAAATAACTGATCAATCAATCCCAGAAGACTTTTGAAATCCCATTATCACCTAGCATAACACTTTATACTATAAGATGGAATAGCATCTAGATACTACCTCATCTACTCCAAAGAATGGACCAGTCTTGGAAGATACGGGAAGAATGCTATGAATGACCCAATTCATTTTTGTGAGCTGAAGTGAAACTTTAAGTAGAGCATCCTAGGGTCTCAAAGCTGAACCTCATCTCCCTTTTCATTAGCTTTGTGAGGCATGATCTCATCAAAAATGTATTTTGCTATATGAGCTCCACTGAACATTTCAAGCATCTTTGATGCATTCCAAAATTGGTATTTATTCAGCAGGATATAAAGGAAATCCTTGCCTGGGGTCAATTCCTTACCAAGCCCTTTTGATTTGGGTTCGGAAAGCTCAAATCAGTCACTGCAGTAAAACCTTCAGCTTAGATTTCCTTTTCTCTTTGCTGTTCCAGATTCTCTAGGAGAACTTCCTTTTAAATCTGAGGCCAGGGGCAATGTACATAGGGAAGGCCCAGCCCTTTGGATCTGGCTTGAAATACAGCATACCTGTTTCATTCTACTTTCTCAAGCAGCCCATACATTCTAATAGCACCCTAATTTCCTTAAGTTGTTTCTCTCTGAGTTTCTAAAGCATCCACATCCTTGCTCGCTGAGAGAGGAATCAGCTTTGTTTCTCCTAGTGGACATTACAGAAGCTTCTTCCGGCAATATGTGAAATTTGAATACAAGATGATGGTTGGGAAGGAAGGAATCTTTGGTATTCTTGAACAGGATTCTTCTTGTTGTTTGGATAATAATTGTGGCATTTGTTAAGTGCTTACTATGTGCCAGGCACCATTCTAAGAGCTGGCGTGGATACAAGCAAATTAGGCTGGACACAGTCCCTGTCCCACATAGGACTCACAGTCTTAATCCCCATTTTGCAGCTGAGGTAACTGAGGCCCAGAGAAGTTAATTGACTTGCTCAAGGTCGCACAGCAGACACATTGTGGAGTTAGGATTAGAACCCAGGTCCTTCTGACTTGCAGCCCTATGCTCTATCCATTAGGCCACACTGCAACTTCTGTTATTGTAGGAGTCAAAGTGTGATAAGATAAGAATAAGTGATCCAAAAACACATTGAATTACTATTTGAAAAGTACAATAAAATATCTTCTATGCTGTGAATTATAAAAAATAAAATATGTAATTAGGGACCCATTAGATCCCAAAAGTATGCTATCAAATGAGACACCTTAAAACACATCTAAAATTGACATTCTATTAGGTAATATCCATGTCATGTTACTGAAATCTATTTAATCTGTTTTGAAGATGAAAGGGTTCAGGCAGCTGGAAAATGCAGTTGATATCAATGCTGTTTGGCCTGTTAAACTGATAAAGATGGTTGAATTTTACAATGTAACAGTATAGATCTACTCTGAGAATCAAGTGATTCTAGAACTAAGATAGGGTAGAACTGGTCAGTCCTGAGAGGTACTGTCTATATCTCAGAATGTATGGTGGGCTGAGAATTGAATTGGTGGTAAAACACAGGTGGTTGGATTGGCCCCCGCAGTGCTCCTGAACAACCCCAAATCCCTGAGCTAGCTGTGGTTGTGGTCGGCTGGCCCCACAGTAACGGGACCCTGAAGTGCCGGACGGGGGGCAGAAGAGTTGCAGTTTATGGGGGTGGCTGAGTGCATACACAATAGGCAGAGAGATTTGGACCTGATTGGCGGGGGCAGACAGAAGTATCTGCTTTCACCAGCTACAAATCAGTTTGGCACAGTCCACAGGTGATGATAATCTCACCCCAGTAGTGGGGAAACTAATCAATGATCACCTAGTATTTGGATTTAACTCCTTTGAACAGGATCAGCACCCTTTCTAGGCAGAGAAGCTAAACAAGCAACCCATAAGTGGATGATATGTAGAGAGCAGTAGGATTTGTCTTCCTCAATGTGACAAATGATGTCATCATGACATCTTGTTCTACAGCATGAGTTCAGGATTAATATTAGGGGAACAGGCCTTCTTCATAGTCACAACTGTTGCTTCTGTCAAGGATGACAAATATGAGGGGAAGGAAGGAAAGGAAGAGAGAAGAGGCATGATGAAGGAGAGGGAAGGGGGAAGCATTGTAGTGGATAGAGTATGGGCCCAGGAGTCAGAAGGCTGAGGAGCAGATGGGGTCATGTATTTCTAGCCCCCAGCACTCCCCAGCATCTTCTTTTTTGTGTTCTCCCATTTCCACACACACCAATCATACCCCCACAAACTGAGAGATGTGCTATATTCCCAGTCTGTTCTCTATTATGTCCTGCTCCTCATGGCAGCAGAGAGAGATTGGGTCACACTCACTCAAGACCTGCAAATGCCTGGAAAATGCTGGTTTGCTGCTGCTGGGTGCTCTTTCCTTGCTAGGGTTGGGGAGGAAGGAGGGGGGGATGGAAAGAAGCCTCAAATTCAGGTATCTAGAGCCTGGATCTTAGGCAGTAAGATGGACTCTGTCTCCAAGAATGTTGAGGGTAAACAAGTGATCTCTGGGGAGATAACCCTTGGCAGAGGACCCCTTCCCATGCTACCTCTTCCACACCCCTGCATCCCATCTCCTCTATGCTAGATTTGAGCAAGGGGAATAACCACTTTGTAAGCCACCTCTAAAAAGATCACTCTTGAAGAATTAGCACATTGCATGGTTCTCTGTCCAGTTAGATTGGCTTCATGGTACTGTTAGAAGTTTTCTTTTCATTGGCTAATAGCAAACAGGTCCACAGGCCAGGGGGGATCCAGAGAAGGGGCAGGAGCCCCTCTCCCTACTGCTCTCTTTCTTAACCAAGAAGTAGTTGGTATGCATTTCAGGCCCAGAGCACTTATGTAAATACCTTTTACTCTACTATTTCCCCTGTATGTAAGTCAGTTTAATGTCTGCTTCCCCCTGTAGACTGTATATTCCTTATAATTTCCTGAGCATTTGGTACAGGGCTCTTCACATGGTAAACATTCAATGAATACTACTGATCGATGGATTAAATGAGACTGGCTGAAAATTGAGGGTGTGCAGAATTCCCCTCCCTCTGACTGATGCTTGATGCATGTGAACTCTAATGGGAACAGAATGAGAATTTTCTGGTTGAAACCACATTTGGAAGGCTGTTAGTTTGATGTGAGTCTGGGACGTGGAGTCCCTCATGATCTTCCTGGATCTCAGTGGTCCCTCGGGTGGGGTATTGGTTCCCTGGCCTTCCAAGTTTCAATGTCCAATCTTCCCAGCCAGTATACAGTCCAGGGGGCGGGGATGGGGGGAAGGGCTCTCTTATCCCCTCCTCATTTCATTTTATTTTATTATCTTCTGCCTCTTTTCTCATCCCTTCCTTCCCTTAGTTTGGCTAATCTTGGAGACTTCTGAGTATGGGCACCCATGAAAGGTGCTTTCAGCATCCAGCAAAAGGGCTCAATTCACATCCTGTCCTGGCACTTTCTGCCTGGTACCAAACCCATCCATGGCTGCCATCAGTGCTCAGGGACCTGGTTCTGGGGCTGCTCTAGCTTCTGGGGCACCAAGCAGGGAAGCCAACTACTTCTCTGCCCAGTCTATTTGGCCCACTTCTGTACTGTTGCTGCTACTGATGATGATAATGGAATTTGTTAAGCACTTGTTATGTGTCAAACACTGTTCTAAGTACTGACATAGAAGGTAATCAGATTGAACACAGTCCCTGTCCCACTTGGGCCTCAGAGTCTTAATTCCCATTTTATAGATGGGGGAACTGCCGCCCAGAGAAGTTAAACGACTTGCCCTAAGTCACACAAACAATAAGTGGCAGAGATGGAATTAGAACCCAGCTCCTTCTGACTCCCAGGCCTGTGCTCTATCCACTAGGCCATGCTGCTTCCCTGCTATCTCCTGCCAAGCTGTGGACAGCTGTTGACATACTTCACTGCCAAATTTCAGGTCCTAAACTGATGGATTGTACTTCTTTTCTTTTAGAGATTCTTTTGGTTCCATTTCCCATGGAAAAAAAGATCCATTGCTGGTTTTTGATGTTAAAACTTGTTCGACTCTTCTCTCCTTTCTGGCAATGAAATCCCTACACATTATTTTTACACCAATTGTGCCTGCTCTAAGTGCTTACACTGTTGGATTGAAATGCCATAATCTTTTCTTATCAAAAAGAGAATAAACTAAACAAGCTACACTGAATAGAGCTGCAGGAAATCATTTTCATCAGTGGGGAAAAATAATTTTGGCAGTTGCACAAAAAGAAGGAGAATATTTTCCCTCTTGCCTCATTTTTTTTTCTGAAGATGAAAACCAGTTTTTGTTAGGTGGGAGAAACTCATTTTGCTGCAAGGGGTTATCTTTTATATGAAAGCCTAATATAGAAAATATGTCCTTGAATCAGATATGCAAAAGACTTAGAATTTTCCACAGAGAAAGAATAAAGCCATCCCAAGAATCACCAAGAAAGACTGAATTTTCTTTGAACCATTATTTTAGTATTCATGGAAAAAGTATATTTTTCCCAAAAAAAAAACTTCCCAAAGAAAAACAAGATTTCATCATAATCATTTTATGGGATCTGTAGTAATTTGAGCCTAGTTTCAATCCAAGGGTAATTCAGTAAGTAATCCATGCTTCTGCAAATATGCCCAACACTGTGGTATAATAATAAAGCCAGTCAACTGAAGCATTTTGAGAAGTTCAAGATGAACGTGCCACCAAAGCAGCGTGGCTCAGTGGAAAGAGCCTGGGCTTCGAAGTCAGGGGTCATGGGTTCTACTCCCAGCTCTGCCACTTGTCAGCTGGGTGACTGTGGGCAAGTCACTTAACTTCTCTGTGCCTCAGTTACCTCATCTGTAAAATGGGGATTAACTGTGAGCCTCACTTGGGATGATCTGATTACTCTGTATCTACCCCAGCGCTTAGAACAGTGCTCTGCACATAGTAAGTACTTAACAAATACCAACATTATTATCAGACAGAAAAAAATACCCCACATTAACAGCCTATTTCTTAACTGTGTTTCCAATATTATTGCTGGTACAGCTCAGGTTGCTAAACTTGAAAAATTGAAGGATGAGATGAAGTAGTCGTGATGCTTTTTCAGTGAGATTGTGTCTTTTGTCTTCTCTATCACCTGATTGACAGCTGGATATTGATGGCCAGTTCTTTTTCTTATGGAGCTCTTTGTGGGCCTGCCTGTGCACTTGAGACTGCCTTAAGTCTCTTGGCAGTGAAGGTTAGACTGGGGAATGAGATGACCAGGAAAATCTGCAACGTTTCACTCTATTTGGAAAAGATGGCATAAAGATTTCCAGAGCAGGGTTAGAGATGGAACTATAAATATGGCTCCAACAACAGAGGTGGGCCAAAAATGAATTATTTAAAAAAAAAGTTGTATTTTGCATCAGACAGCTACAGGCAATTTGAGTTGGAGGGAATTATCTTTTCAGCATCCAATCACTTACAAACTGGTCACATGAAAAACTGTGAGTATTTGATTATCTAGTGTTATGACCTTTTTAATGATGATAATCATTGTGGTATTTGTTAAGTACTCCTTATGTGCCAAGCACTGTATTAACCACTGGGGTAGATACCCCAGATTCCTTCCCTGTTTTATACCACGGTTGACCTATCTTGCAAGGAGCAATTACTTTTTCAATTGGGAACACTGTTGTTGAAATTAGTTCTCTTTCACTAGTTTGCAGACTGTAAATTGATTTCTTCCTGCATAGAATGCTGAAATTTTTTGATTCATCCATTAGATTGCAGACTTCTGGAGGGCAAAAACGTTTTTCTTCTTTCTTTCTTCTTCTTCCTATTCCTCTTCCTCCTCTTCCCCTGCTTCTTCCTCTCTTCTTTCTTCCCCTTGTCCTTCTCCTCCTTTCTCTCCTTCTCTTCCTCTTCCACCTCCAATCCCTGGCATGATGTCCTGAACATAATCATTGCTCGATAAACATTAATGATCATGATAATTACTACAAAATACATTTTGATTAATATTTAATTCCACTATGTAAAGGTGCTTTATATAGGGTCTCAAGTGGGCTTGGATAAATCTATCTGTCAGCTTTTTATTTATTTTACAGCTTTGTTATATATAAAGTGGCAGCATCACCTGCGTTACTGGAATACTAAAAGAGTTGATTTATGTTAAATGGGGTGAATTTTTTTGTAAGGGAATCTGCATGTGAAGGTTATATTGCTTTTGCAAATGAAGCAATTACTTTTATTGTGATTTTATAGGTACCTTAATCTAGTAAAAATGTATGAGCTTTCATGATAATGAAATCTCTAAATATCTGCTCGAATGTGTGTGATTTGATATTTATTCTGGGACCACGCATATTAATTGACCTGAGCTTACGTAATATCCTTTGAAAAGCAAAATGTTCACAAAAACATTCTATTATCAATGGCTTCGGCAGATGTAGTTTACTCCTCCAGTGAACTTTTTTAATGTCGATATAAGAATCATTAAGTAAGAACAATCCTCAGTGAATAGGCAGGTACTTTTTCTTAATCATATTGCCAAGGAAGGATTCAAAAAGGAAAAAAAAAGAATATTGATATCTTCCTGACTCTTGAATAAAAATAACACTAAGAATACTATTTTTTAAGTTCACATTCCTAAAGAAAATCACCCATAAGACATCACACGACTCGTCGTTTTTTTTTTTTAAAGATTCATAAGGAGTGAGCCAAACTGCATCGTTACTGTTTTACAAGTGAATAACGCTAGAGGGCAGTACAGTTATTAGCATTTTAGTTAGCAATTTTTTGATAAGATTTTCTTTGAAAACTTTGACAAAATGTAGAAAACCTACATTAGTTTAAAATAAACTCAACGAGTTTGTTTTCAAAGCACTTAGACTGTACCTGATGGGTAATAGATATGAATTGCTTTGAGCCTGATACAGCTACACAGATTGGTGAGCATAATGAATTTTGCAGATAAGAACAACAAAGAACATGGACTAAACGGTTTTTATTTGCTTAGATGCCTTGAGAGAAAAACAGAAAAAAAAATTTCAGAAAAGATATAATTCAAAATCAATGTGAACAAGCTGGTTGGGTGTAGTAGTTCACATTTGAGTGTGAATACCTGGCATGAGATAAATAAATACAGACTACTTTCAGATGAATCAATGTGGCCTGGTGGAAAGAGAACAGAGTCAGGAGTCAGAAGACTTGGGTTCTAATCCTGGCTTCACCATTCATCTGCTGTGTAACCTTGAAAAAGTAACATAACTCCTCTATGCCTCACTTACCTAGTCTGTAAAATGTGGATAAGGGCTCTGTGTCCTATGTGGGACAGGGGCTGTGTCCCAACTAATTATCTTGTCTGTAACCCAAGCCTTTGTTCAGTACCTGGTACATAATATGTGCTTAAAGAATACTATTTAAAAAAAAAAAAGATGGTCTCAAGCATCTATTGTAAACTCCTTGTGGGCAGGAAACGAACCTACCAACTTTGATGTATTGTGCACTCCCAAGCACTTAGTATGGTGCTATAAACACTATACGAACTCAATGAATATGATTGATTGTTTAGTAATTAATTAAGGTAAACTAGTGTCTGAATGGCCTATGTCTGAGATTTGCTTCTCAAGTTGATCTCTGAAATGATTACCCTAAAGTTTCACTGAGTCTTCCCCCTCCCTGAGATGGAGCCGGTTGTATGCAGGGTCCTGGCATGGAAAGACTGAGGGGAATTTTACCAACTGGGAACCATTTAGATCTCTTGTGACCTTGGACAACCTTCACTCAGAAGAGGGAAGACAGTGAATGGAGAGATGTGTTAGAACTTTATTCCCTTTCACTGGCAAAGCTTGAAAGGATAAATTTATAAACATAAGGCACCAGAAATAAAAACATCCTTTCATTCTATTTCCTGCAGTGACACGAGATATATATTCTAGATTGTAGACAGAGCTGCCTTGGAGATAAATTGTCTGATTTCAGCATCTCAGCAGTAGATAATAGATTCCCCTCAGAACCACATAATTAAAAAATGACATTTCTGCTACATTGTGCCAACTCAGTATTGCTGGTGCCGTAGGATGCTGGGGATGTGGGATGCCTGATGAGGACAAGAAAACACACTTTTCATTACTCAGAGGGACAATGTAGGGTCGTGTTAACAAAGAAAACTCCTTCTAGGGGGACAAAAGGACTCTCTCCTTCTCCCCTTGCCATCTCATTTCTCTCTTCCCAGGAAGGTTGGAGCAGAAGAGAATGGTGAAATTGTGAGAACCACTTATTAAAAGCTAACGAGATGAATGGGAGCATATTGGAGTGGCAGAAGGAATTAAGATCCTAATTTTCACCATCTCTGAGAGCAAAAAGCAGGAGCCAGACAGAAGAGGTTCAAAACACAAATCCCCCCAAAAGCGAGAGGTAGGGAGAGATGCTTTCCTCTAGCTCTCTTATCTCTGGCTCAAAATAAGTTTAGCCCTTTGCTTTTTCTTATGGTTGTGGGGATTCCCTAGAAACAACTGATAGTTGTCTTTTCACCTTATCCCTTCACTAAGTGGTGCCACACACATTTGGATAATTATGAGGGTCTTATCTGGTGGCAGATGTCTTAGAGGAGAAGATTCCTCATGTTTAGTTGTTTAGTTTTTATACTCCTAAAACTCACAAATGAACTAAAATGAAAACTAGCAGGAATTATAACATCTTCTGCAAAAATTGACTCTCAACTTTACTCTGCAAGCTCCTTAGGAGCAGGGAACATATCTACCAACTCTGATTGTAATGTACTCCCCAAACACTTAGTACAGTGCTCTGCACTTAGTAAGTGCTTACTAAATTCCACTGTTTCACTGACTGATTGATTAATTCATTCTCCCCTGAGGCATAAGTGCTCCAGGAAGCAGGGCTTTTGACTCCCCTCTTTCCAGTTACTCAGCATCTTTTGGTTTTTCACTTATTTGAAGAGAACAATGTGCAGGCCACCCCAAGGTCTGACCCGGGATTGGGTCACACTGAATAGAGATAATTGCATTTTGTCTTCCTCTCCAAACTGTAAGCTGCCTGTGACCAGATATCACATCTCCTGACTCCACTGAATTGTACTTTCCCAAACACTTAGTACAGTGCTCTGCACAAAGTAAGAGCTGAATAAAATAATTTTTAAAAATTAATCAAAGGTATTTAGCACTTACTGTGTGCAGAGCACTGTAATAATTACCTCATCTGTAAAATGGGGGTTGAGACTGTAAGCCCCATTTATGATGTGTACTGTGCCCCAACTTGATTAGCTTGTATCTACACCAGCTTTTAGTACAGTGACTGGCACAAAGTCAACACTTAAATACCACTGGAAAAAAAAAGGTGGGGGGAGAAGCCTGGAGGCAGGGAGAACAACAAAGACACTATTACAGTTAGGAGAAAAATCTAGTTGTGGCTGTAAAAGTAGAGAGGAAGAGATGGATGAATCTGTGAAGAATTAGAGAGAAACAATGAGTAAGACCATAAAACCCAATGATGGATTGAACCTGGATAATGAATGGGAGTAAAGAATCAAGGTTTTGAGATGTGGGGAGAGGAATGAAGTGGTGGTGTGCATGGTTATAAAGAAATTACTGGGAGGTGGGGGCTCTGAAGAGATGGTGTATTGGTTCAAACTCTTAATTTTTGGTGATTCAATAGTATCCAAACAACTAATTCACAGTTTTATACATAATAAGACCAGTCAGTCACTGAATAACTATTTATTTAGCAGTCATCCGGTGCCTAGAACTATATATACTAGCTGCTTGGGGAATATAAGGTGTTTATAAAGTCTTTGCACAAATTTGAATCTTAGTAACTTTTGACATATATATTTAAAAAAATTAAATGACATTTAGAGCCATAATAAATAAACTTTCATGACAGTATAGATTTATTTCTCCTCACTGCTGTTATTGACTTCAGTTAATCATAGCACCAGATTCAGGGCAAAAATGTCATGCAGCTTATGACCAAACCAAAATCTAAAAAGTACAACAATAACACCTAAAATAAAATATATATTCAAAAAAGTGATTTCATTATTCTTATTTTCTTTGGGCCAAATGGTGCAAATAGGCTGTCTTAGGTTTCATCATTCTATGTAAACCCAATATGGCTTTCTGATACTTGCAGTGTTCTTTTATTTTTTTGGAAAGCAACAGGAAATATCTTGCACTGTGTCAAAACCATATCTTAGAAATACATCTCAAGTTATGTGGTGTTAAAATAACTTACAACATTTATACAATGCTTAACATTGTGTAGGGTGGGATGCAGGAGAGTGTGTGTGGTTTATGCCCGGGTAGGAAGGGGTACCTGGTGCCAGACAGCCTTGGTTCCTGAATCAGAGATTCTGAGGAATAGCAGAGTAGCACAGCGAGGACAGTTAGTAAGAAAACAGAACAGCACTGCAGCAGCAACTGAGCTCAGAGCTGTTGCTTTCAGGATGCTATAGGGAACCTGAAAAACACCCTTCTATAGTTTGTTAGTATTTTTTTTAGATACATACATATATGACTTCATATATATATATGGAAAGTATAGTTTTTTATGGTATTTGTTAAGCACTTTGTGCCAGGCACTGTTCTAAATGCTGGGGTAGATACAAGCCAATCAGTTGGACAAAGTCCCTGTCCCACATGGGGATCACAGTCTTAATCCCCATTTTACAGATGAGGTAACTGCAGCACAGACAAGTCAACTCACTTGCACAAGGTCATTCAAAAGACAAGCTGTAGAGCTGGCATTAGAACCCAAGTCCTTCGTAGTCCCAGAATGGTGCTCTATCCATTAGAGCACACTGAATGTTTTTGCATTTTTTTATTTAAATAAGGGACCACTGGCAGTGAAGTTGACTTAGAATGACCGAGAATCCTATTTACAATGTACTGCATGGGGTAACACATAGGATAACTGTCATTCTATCTTTAAATCTACTTTCATTCCCTTGACAACAAGGGAGTGTGTTTAAGGACAACTCAGATAGTACCTGATAACTAAGCCTCCACAGGATCCAGTAATAAGGGAGGCCCATAGAGACAAGAAGGGGAAAAGTAATGAAGGTAATCATAAGGGAACCATCTGGGTGCAAGAAACCAAAAGTTAAAAAAAAAACCTCAAAAGATCAAGCTGACTATAAAGGAGCAGATTAAATTATTTTGCCAATTCCACTTTTATTCATAATGGCAGACTAGATTAGGAGAAACACAGAGAAGGAAACTACAAGTATAGCTAGTTGCAAGAAGAGGAAAGGCTAGGACGTTAATCCTGAATGATAGCTACCTTGCACCCAAGTTGTTGAACTAAAATAAGCATATGCTTTCTAACTTCTCTAATTGTTATGATTATGACAATCATGTATCGTTTGAGTGTCAATAAGCTACCCAGAGATGTTTTGATAATTCATCATTATGGTACTTGCTAAGTTTTTACTCTGTGTTGTACATTGTACTAAGTGCTGAGGCAGGCACACATAAGTGGGTTGGACACATTTCTTGTCCCACATAGGGCTCACAGTCTAAGTAGGAGGGAGTAGATTTTAATCCCCATTTTAGAGATGAGGACACTGAGGCCCAGAGAAGGTCAATGATTGGACTGACATCATATAGCAGTCAAGTGATAGACCTGGCTTTAGAACTTAGATACTCTGACTTCTAGGTACAAGCTCTTTCCACTAGGCCACACTGCTTCCCTGGGTGTGTTACTTCTAAACACCGATATTTCCATAAATCAAAAATATAATTATCAAGAGAGGGGAATTATTTTTGAAAAGTAATCAAACTATGGTGTTTACTGAGTGCTTATTGTGTGCAGAGCACTGTCTTAAGCACTTGGGAGAGTTCAGTGCAGCAGAGTTGGTAGAGACGTTCCCTGCCCATGGTAAACATAGTCGAGTAATACTTATAGTAATACTTATGGTGTTTGTTAAGCCCTTACTTTGTGCTAAGCACTGTACTATGTGCTGGGGTGCACAAGATAATCAGATCCCACAAGGGACTCACAGTCTAAATCAGAGGGAGAACAAGTATCAAATCCCCATTTTACAGATGAGGGAACTGAAACTCAAAGAAGTTGTGACTTCCCCATATCACACAATGGGTAAGTGGAGGAGCTAGCATTAGAACCCTAGTCCTCTGATTCCTCTTTCCACTAGGCCATGTTGCTTCTCATACACAATAGTACAAATATCTAGAACTAAGAGTAACAGATGTCAGAGAAAATTTTCAAATGAATATTTTAAAAAAAACACCTTAAGAATGAAGTTACCTTTTGCAAAGGATCCTCAGTGATATGACAGAAAACCCAGGGCCAAAATTTAAGTTTCTTTTAATTACCTAAAATGTGGGTTGGGGGGAAGTGAAAGGCAATACTATACTTCTTCAAAAATGAACCTGGAGTTCCAGAGCAGTTGAAAAATATTTTGTGTTGTGTGTTCACATTATGAATCACCATGGTCTTGAAACATTATTTTCCAAAACACTAAGAGAAATGATAAAATATATCAGCTAATTTTGTTACATATGAGCAAAGACTTATGGGAATGAAAAAAATGTATCACTTCTGCATTATCAGAAGTCTTGGTTTACCTCACCAGTGTGTCTTCCTTTAAAAGAATTGCTTTTCTAAGTTAAAAGATGGGAAAGGAACCTACTCAATGTGAATCATTACAGGTCCATCTCCCGTTGTTTCCTTAGCTGACTTACTAGGAGCTGAGGTGATTTACCAGACATAAATGCTCTCTTTTTTGTTGCTACTTTTTTTTTCATATCTCCTACCTCACTGCTGATATATGGGAAGCATCTAGATGCATATTTAAAACCATCTATCTTTCAATCTATTCCCTGGATTTGGTCTACATTTGATCCTGGGGTGTGATCCCATCTGGAATAGCTAATGAATGAGTTGCTCATCATCTGGGTGGGCCTGGTTTAGCAATTCACATTAAGAATCTATTCACTGGGAGACTCTATTGCATTTTCTTTTATTTTGCAAGAAGGTTTGTTATTTAGCGCTTGGAATGTACAATTCAGCAACAAATAGAGACAATCTCTGCCCATTTGACGGGCCTACAGTCTAATCGGGGGAGACAGACAGAGAAAAACAATAGCAATAAATAGAATTAAGGGGATGTATATCTCATTAACTAAATAAATAGGGTAATAAATATATCTATATAAATGAGGAGATGAGAACAGTGCTGAGGGGAGAGGACGGGAGAGGGGGAGGAGCAGAGGGAAAGGGGGGGAAAGAGGGTTTAGCTGAGGAGAGGTGGAGGGGGGCAGAGAGGCAGCAGAGGGAGCAGAGGGAAAAGGGAAAGTTCAGTCTGGGAAGGCCTCTTGGAGGAGGTGAGCTCTCAGTAGGGCTTTGAAGAGGGGAAGAGAGTTAGTTTGGCAGAGGTGAGGAGGGAGGGTATTCCAGGACAGCGGGAGGATGTGGACTAGGGGTTGGCGGCGGGATAGGCAAGAACGGGGGATGGCGAGGAGGTGGGCAGCAGAGGAGTGGAGCCTATGGGATGGGCAGTAGAAAGAGAGAAGGGAGGAGGTAAGAGGGGCAAGGTGATGGAGAGTCTTGAAGCCTAGAGTGAGAAGTTTTTGTTTCATGTGGAGGTTGATAGGCAACCATTGAAGGTTTTAAGAAGGGGAGTGACATGCCCAGAGCGTTTCTGCAGGAAGATGAGCCTGGCAGCGGAATGAAGAATAGACTGGAGTGGCGAGAGCCAGGAGGAAGGGAGATCAGAGAGAAGGCTGACACAATAATCTAGCTGGGATATTATGAAAGCCTGTACCAGTAAGATAGCTGTTTGGGTGGAGAGGAAAGGGTGGATCTTGGCGATATTATAAAGGTGAGACTGGCAGGCCTTGGTGACAGATTGGATGTGCGGTGTGAATGAGAGAGCTGAGTCAAGGATGACACCAAGGTTGCATGCTTGAGACACAGGAAGGATGGTCGTACCATCCACAGTGATAGGGAAGTCAGGAAGAGGACAGGGCTTGGGAGGGAAGATAAGGAAGTCAGTTTGGGACATAACACATCACAGATACCTAATGAATATCAGCATATTATTTGATCTATAAATCCATCTTCGGAACATACCATTGGCTGAATGACTGTTCATTCATTCATTCAATAGTATTTATTGAGCGCTTACTATGTGCAGAGCACTGTACTAAGCACTTGGAATGAACAAGTTGGCAACAGATAGAGACAGTCCCTGCCATTTGATGGGCATACAGTCTAATTGGGGGAGACAGACAGACAAGAACAATGGCAATAAATAGAGTCAAGGGGAAGAACATCTCGTAAAAACAATGGCAACTAAATAGAATCAAGGCGATGTACATTTCATTAACAAAATAAATAGGGTTATGAAAATATATACTATTGAGAAGACGAGTACAGTGCTGAGGGGATGGGAAGGGAGAGGGGGAGAAGCAGAGGGAAATGGGGGGAAAAGAGGGTTAAGCTGTGGAGAGGTGAAGGGGGCGTGGTAGAGGGAGTAGAGGGAGAAGAGGAGCTCAGTCTCGGAAAGGCCTCTTGGAGGAGGTGAGTTTTAAGTAGGGTTTTGAAGAGGGGAAGAGAATTAGTTTGGCGGAGGTGAGGAGGGAGGACATTCCAGGACCGCGAGAGGACGTGACCCAGGGGTCGACGGCGGGATAGGCGAGACCGAGGGACGGTGAGGAGGTGGGCAGCAGAGGAGCGAAGCGTGTGGGGTGGGCAGTACAAAGAGAGAAGGGAGGAGAGGTAGGAAGGGGCAAGGTGATGGAGAGCCTTGAAGCCTAGAGTGAGGAGTTTTTGTTTGGAGCGGAGGTTGATAGGCTACCACTGGAGGTGTTTAAGAAGGGGAGTAACATGCCCAGATCGTTTCTGCAGGAAGATGAGCCGGGCAGCGGAGTGAAGAATAGACTGGAGTGGGGCGAGAGAGGAGGAAGGGAGATCAGAGAGAAGGCTGACACAGTAGTCTAGCCGGGATATAACGAGAGCCCGTAGCAGTAAGGTAGCCGTTTGGGTGGAGAGGAGAGGGCGGATCTTGGAGATATTGTAAAGGTGAAACCGGCAGGTCTTGGTAAGGGATAGGATGTGTGGGGTGAACAAGAGAGACGAGTCAAGGATGGCACCGAGATTGCGGGCCCAAGAGACGGGAAGGATGGTCGTGCCATCCACGGTGATATGGAAGTCTGGGAGAGGACCGGGTTTGGGAGGGAAGATGAGGAGCTCAGTCTTGCTCATGTTGAGTTTTAGGTGGCGGGCCGACATCCAGGTGGAGACATCCTGGAGGCAGGAGGAGATGCAAGCCTGAAGGGAGGGGGAGAGGACGGGGCGGAGATGTAGATCTGCGTGTCATCTGCATAGAGATGGTAGTCAAAGCCGTGAGAGCGAATGAGTTCACCGAGGGAGTGAGTGTAAATGGAGAACAGAAGAGGGCCAAGAACTGACCCTTGAGGAACTCCAACAGTTAAAGGATGGGAAGGGGAGGAGGCTCCAGCGAAGGAGACCGAGAATGACCGGCCAGAGAGGTAAGAGGAGAACCAGGAGAGGACGGAGTCCGTGAAGCCAAGGTGAGATAAGGTATGGAGGAGGAGGGGATGGTCGACAGTGTCAAAGGCAGCAGAGAGGTCAAGGAGGATTAGAATGGAGTAGGAGCCATTGGATTTGGCAAGAAGGAGGTCATGGGTGACCTTAGAGAGAGCAGTCTCGATAGAGTGGAGGGGATGGAAGCCAATTTGGAGGGGGTCCAGGAGAGAATAGGAGTTAAGGAATTCTAAGCAGCGATTGTAGACGACTCGTTCTAGGATTTTGGAAAGGAAGGGTAGTAGGGAGATGGGGCGATAACTGGAAGGGGAAGTGGGG
Source organism: Ornithorhynchus anatinus (assembly GCF_004115215.2). NCBI lineage: Eukaryota > Metazoa > Chordata > Mammalia > Monotremata > Ornithorhynchidae > Ornithorhynchus > Ornithorhynchus anatinus. Next base: position 48,365,931 of record NC_041728.1, on the reverse strand, counting down.
TCGAGAGTGGGTTTTTTTAGGATTGGGGTGACGTGGGCATGTTTGAAGGCAGAGGGGAAGGAGCCATTGGAGATTGAGTGGTTAAAAATAGAAGTTCAGGAAGGGAGGAGGGCAGGGGCGATGTTCTTTATAAGTTGAGCGGGAATGGGGTCCGAGACGCAGTTGACCTACTAACCAACTTGATATCAGTAAGGAGTGGCTGGCTTCAGGTAGACATTGAAGCTAAAGGCCAACCTGAAAATCTAATACACTAAATTGTAAGGTCCTCGAGGGTGGGGATCATGTCTATTAACTCTACTGTTGATAGCACTCTCTCGAGTGCTTAGTACCATGTTCCATATAGAGAAAGAACTCAAATGCAACTGATTGACTGATTGATTGATCGAAAAAAGAAGACTCAGTCAATCAATCAATCATATTTACTGAGTGCGTACTGTGGGCAGAGCATTGTACTAAGCACTTGGAAAGTACAATTGGGCAACAGATAGAGACAATCCCTACCCAACAACGGAATCACAGTCTAGAAGAGGGGAGACAGCCAACAAAACAAAAGAAGTGGGCATCAATACCATCAAAATAATAATAATAATGTTGGTATTTGTTAAGCACTTACTATGTGCAGAGCACTGTTCTAAGCACTGGGGTAGATACAGGGTAATCAGGTTGTCCCACGTGAGGCTCACAGTTAATCCCCATTTTACAGATGAGGTAACTGAGGCACAGAGAAGTGAAGTGACTTGCCCACAGTCACACAGCTGACAAGTGGCAGAGCTGGGATTCGAACCCATGACCTCTGACTCCGAAGCCCAGGCTCTTTCCACTGAGCCACACAATAGAATTATAGATATATGTACATAATAAAATAGAGTCATAAATATATAGAAATATACACAAGTGTTGTGGGGAAGGGAAGAGGGAGGAAGCAGGGGTAATGGGGAGGGGAGGAGGAGCAGAGAAAAAGGGGGGGGGCTCAGTCTGGGAAGGACTCCTGAGGAGGTGAGCTCTCAGTAGGGCTTTGAAGAGGGGAAGAGAGCTATCTTGATGGATATGAGGGGGGAGGACATTCCAGGCCAGACACAGGATGTGTGCCAGGGGTGGATGACAGGACAGGCAAGAACAAGGCACACTGAGGAGGTTAGCAGCAGAAGAGTGTAGTGTGCAGAGTGGGCTGTAGACAGAGAGAAGGGAGGTGAGGTAGGAGGGGGCAAAGTGATGGAGAGATTTGAAGCCAGGAGTGAAGAGTTTTTGCTTCATGCGAAGGTTGACGGGCAACCACTGGAGGTTTTTGAGAAGGGGAATGACATGCCCAGAGCATTTCTACAAGAAGATGAGCCGGGCAGCAGAATGAAGAATAGACTGAAGCAGGGAGAGACAGGATGATGATAGATCAGAAAGGAGGCTGATGCAGTAATCCAGTTGTGATAAGTTTATTCATTCGTTCATTCAATAGTATTTATTGAGCGCTTACTATGTGCAGAGCACTGTACTAAGTGCTTGGAATGTACAATTTGGCAAGAGAGACAATCCCTACCCATTGATGGGCTTAGAGTCTAATCGGGGGAGACAGACAAGAACAGTAGCAATAAATAGAATCAAGGGGAGGTACACCTCACTAACAAAATAAATAGGGTAATAAAAATATATACAAATGAGCAAATAAGCACAGTGCTGATGGGAGGGGAAGGGAAAGGGGGAGGAGCAGAGGGAAAGGGAGAAAGGGGGCTTATCTGAGGGGAGGTGAAGAGGAGGGGCAGAGAGGAAGCAGAGGGAACAGAGGGAAAAGGGGAAGTTTAGTCTCAGTCTGGGAAGGCCAAGATTAGACTGTAAGCCCATCACTGGGCAGGGACTGTCTCCAAGCACTTAGTACAGTGCATTCCAAGCACTTAGTATAGTGCTCTGCGCATAGTAAGTGCTCAATAAATACTACTGAATGAATGAATGAGAGATGTGCATTCCAAGCACTTAGTACAGTGCTCTGCGCATAGTAAGTGCTCAATAAATACTACTGAATGAATGAATGAGAGATTGTACCAACAAGGTAGCGGTTTGGTTGGAGAGGGAAGGGTGGATCTTGGCGATTTTGTGAAGGTGAGACTGGTAGGTTTTAGAGATGGATTGGATGTGTGGGGTGAAGGAGATACCAGAGTTAAGGATGACACCAAGGTTATGGGTTGTGAGAAGGGAAGGATGGTAGCACTATCCACAGTGACAGGAAAGTCAGGGAGAGGACAGAGTTTGGGAGGGAAGATAAAGATCTCAGTCTTGGACATGTTGAGTTTTAGGTGGCAGGAGGACATCCAGGTGGAGATATCCAGAAGGCAGGAGGAGACACAAGCCTGGAGGGAGGGAGAGAACTTCTAATATACATTTCCAAAGGTCTCTGTGAAAACCTAAGTCATTATAATTAGAATTTCTGAATTCCCTGATAAGGACTAATTTCAAGCTTAGTACAGTGCTCTGCACACAGTAAGTGCTCAGTAAATGTGATTGAATGAATGAATGAATTTGTACTATTTCCTGTTGTATTATTTTTGATTCTTCCTCCATTTGCACTTATTCTTCATATTTTCTGTGTGTCTACCCCATCAGATTCTAAATTTTTGGATGGTAATAATTGTATGTCTTGGTCTTGTTATACTCTTCCCAAGTTTTTTGTAGTATAATGAATTATTATTAATTATTTTGGCATGTTTTAAGCACTTAACTATGTCAAGTACTTTTTTTAAGCACTGGGCAGGTACAGGTGAATGAGGTGGGACACAGTCCCTGTCCCAACTGGGGTTCACAGTCTATGTAAGAGGGAGTAGGATTTAATTCTCATTTTATAATTTAGGAAACTGAGGCACAGAGAAGCTAAGTGACCGGCCCAAGATCACACAGCATGCAATTGGCAGAACTGGGATTAGAACCAACACTCTCTAACTCCAGGCCTGTGCTCTTTCCACTAGGCCATATTGCTATTTAATGGTTTGATTGCTATTGCTGGTTGTAAAGGAACATAATATCCATGATTCTAATAATGACAAAGAATTTACTCTGAGCCATAATTCCAGAATGGATTAGTTTTCAGATTTAGGGCATACAAATTGATAACCAGTGTTCACCTACTGCTTCTTCGAAGTAAAGTATGATTTGGGATTTCAAAAGGTTCACATGCCAGCAATAGGTAGGTAGCCAGCAGGTTTTCTGAACTGGAACCTCTATGTTGGGAGGTGTTTCAAGATCGCCATCTGGAAGTCGCTGCTTTTGGCTCACGTGACAATTACCACTGCACTGTAACAAGGCCAGAGAAGCCTTAAATCACAGGTAGCCCGACTGAAGCCAGCCCTTGTGTCAATTATACGGGCGGCACATTTCAAACAGAGCTTATGTTTTCTCATTTCAAACTGTTTCCCAGAACTTCCTGGAGGTGGAGTTGCTTTGAAATAAAGAAAGAGAATTCCTACAACCCCGAGGCCAATTGCTGGTTGTAAAGTAACTGTGGTCTGCTCCCCTTACACAGCTAGAGACTTCCAAATTTATAGCTGAGAGTGTAGATTTAGGGACTGAACTGGGAAAGGGGTTGAAAACTACAAATCAAGCTAATCGCAGACCTGAACCAGGTGGGGCGGGTTGTGTTTGTGTGTGTGTGTGTGTGTGTGTGTGTGTGTGTGTGTGTGTGTGTGTGTAGAGCAGGAGGGGGCATTTGTTTTCTCATAAAATGGGTTTGACTTTCATTCTGCAAGCTGACACATAATATGTCTACAAATGGGCGTGACAATTATTTGATGTACAGTATCTTGCAGCCTCACACTTTTCCAGGGAAATTAGGTCTGCAGTAGCATTTCACTTGGAGGTGATAGGAGTCTCATAAAGAACAGGCTAAAATTAAGGCTGCCTCATTGCACGTTCCAGGCACATGGAACAAATTGGGAAGTGGTAATCACCAGACCCAGAGCTGGAGATTTAATCAACGATTCTGTTTGTTTTACAAACATAAACAGTATGAAGCATAAAATCCCCATGTGATGGCAGATCCCAAAAGTCAATAGTTCACATTCCCTTTGCCCTAAACTTTCTTTCTCAAGACAAAACAAAGCTATTTCAGGCATTCACTCTCCATGAGATACATTTGCAAGCAATAACAAAAGAATCAGAATGGTTTTCTTTAAATTTCACTTCGTTTTTCCGTTTTCCCCTTTTGATTTTTAGCATTTTAATCCATTAAAATTCAGGATTAGAACTCTTCCTCCCAATCAACATCACTGCTGAACTAGTCCTGTATCAGTAAAAAGCATTACTCTCCTTTATTCCCAATGATGTTAGCAACTTCATAAAATTCTGATGTATTTTTTGCTTTTTACCCTTCTAATTTCCCTTTTACATATGACTCGGTATAAAATGTATCCAGGGTGACACATTTTGTATTTTGCTTCACAGGCATTAGGGCCAACCTGTTGCATTTGGGTTTTTCAAACACGCTGGTTGTTGTAAATCCAGAATTTCATAAGCTTCTTTCCAATGAACCATGTTTAAAGCCATAAATGTGTGTTTTTCTCTTTTAGAATACCCTCTTTTATGTCTCAAAACCTCAGCTATGCATACAAAACTTCCCTGTGTTCCTTTGGTCTGGTGACTAGAAGGGAAGGTGTCATTTATTAGAAAATTGATTAGATAACAGAATAACCATTTTAAACCAATAGGTTTTCTGTGCACCATGCCATAAAGCAGCAGTTATGAATTAAACTGTTTTATTCTCCTTTGGTGATAATATTCCTGAGCTTCCCTGTCCCAGTTGGCAAGTCTACATTTCAGGGTCTTGGCAGGATTTTAAATCCAACAAGTCAGTGCCATTTTTAACTTCCTTGGAGCCTTATCTTTCACAACATTATCATTGCTCAAAGAAGAACAATGCTTTGTTGAAGCTAAGTGAAAGCCAGACAGCATATTGCTGGCTAATGTCTGCTTGGACTATCATTTTTGAGGATCATTTTTAAGTAGAAAATTCCATGTGGGGCTGAATCTGTAAACTCACTGTGGGCAGGGAATGTGAAAATCAACTGGACATATACTCTCTCAAGTGCTTAAAACAGCTCTCTACACACAGTAAGTATTCAATGAATACCATCTATTGATGTGGATAGTTCACACTAAATGCTTATTTGAACTCACTGTTAGCAGGGGCTGGCAGTGTAAGATGAATAAACTATTTTTGTAGTGGGGTGATAGTTCCACCGCTAAATTCACCCAGGCAATTCTGATAGGACAGCCAACTGATGGAAAGAGGGAATTGCAGTTTCTTCCGCTTCTGCCCTCCCTGTCCCCTCTAGTCCAAAGTCAACCTTGCTGACTCCCAGAATCCTGTTAGATTGGCTGTGAGATATAAAGTGATACAAAGTCTCCAGCAGCTCAAGGAAGCAGCTGTAAATCAAAAGCACTTCACATTAATGCCACTTTTCACTTTGAATGTGGGGGCCTTAGAAGAGTTGTGGTTTTAAGGAGGGAGGCAAATTCATTCAATCATATTTATTGAGCATTTACCATATGCAAAGCACTGTACTAAGCGCTTGGGAGGGTACAACATAACAATAAACAGACACATTCCCTACCCACAAAGAGTTTGCAGTCTAGAGGGGAAATTAATTAATTAATTAAAACATTTATTGAGCACTTAATGTGGGCATAGCACTGTACTAAACACTTGGAAAGTACTACTATTCAGCAACAAATAGAGACAAATGAATAGAATGGCAGGCAGAAAGATCTAATTTGGGTTGCTTCTATCTCTACGTAGAAACTCTTGGCTGTTTTTAGTGTTGTTCAGGGACTCTTGGGGCTTGTTAGAGTCTAACTTTGGTAGTCCAAAAAGTTGGAAACAATAATGATAATAATAACAATTGTGATATTTAAGGGCTTATTCTATGCAGAGCACTATAGTAAATGTTGGGGTAGATACAAGATCATTAGATTGAATATAGTCCTTGTCCCAAATGTTCACAGTCTAAAAAAGAGGGAGAACAGGTCTTTGAATCCTCATTTTACAGATGAAGAAACTGAGGCACAGACTAGTTATGCAACTTGTTCAAGGTCACACAATAGGCAACCGGCAGATCTGAGATTAGACTATCAAGTTCTCTGACTACTGTGCTCATGCTTTTCCATTAGTCCTTGGTGCTTCTCCAGCTGGTAAACCAAGGTAATAATAGCCTTCAAAACTCTGCAAGCCAACTTAGGACAACGGAATTAGAGGATCCCTATTACTTGAACTAATAAGTCAAATATTATTAATATTGTTAAATAACAAATTCTGGAAAAGGTTTTTTTTTGTTGTTGACATCTCAACAGGGTCACTGGCTATTCTTTTTTTATTATTTGTTAAGTGCTTATTATATGTCAAACACTGTTCTAAACAATGGGATAAATATATGTTTATTAGGTCAGACACAGTCCCTGTCCCAAATGGAGTTCACAGTCTAAGTAGGAGGAAGAACAGGTATTTCATCCCATTTTACAGATAAGAAACTGAGGAACAGATAAATTAAATGACTTGCTTAAGATGACTCAGCAAGCAATTTGTTGAGCTGGTATTAGAACCCCGGTCATTAGACTCCCAGGCCTGTGCCCTTTCTACTAGATCATGTTACTCAGCAGACATTTCAATATCAGCATTGTCACCTTCCTCTCACATTCCCAAACCTTCACTCAGTCGGTGCCCCATTTCTGATATTTTTTTCCTTGTTAAATGTCAAAAAAAACCAACCAGAAATGTACTTTATACTGACAGATTGGGGAGGGAAAACTGACACCTCTTTCCATCTCTTTTTCATGCTTCTCAACTCTGTTTATATTACTTAGGCTTGATTCTGGTTTATTGATTCACATGAATGCTCTTTAAAATATTGTTCACATGGATATGAATCAGGATTTAACAAGGCTACGATGCTCTAAGAGGCATTCCCATCTGTGACTTAAAATTCTTGCAGTGTCAGTTACCAGATACTTAATACATGGCCTAGTGGAAAGCGTAAGGAAATTTAAAGTCAGGGGACTCAGATTCCAGTGTTTTTCTCAGCTACTTGTTTGCTGTGCAACCTTGGACAAATCTCTAAAAGCCCTAATCACTACCTCTGTGGCTCATTTCCTCATCTGTAAAATGTGGATCAAACACCTCTCCCTTATGCTGAGATTGTGAACCTTGTGTGCAATGGGTATGGTTTCCGATCTGATTACTTTGTATGTACCCCATTAGACAGCATAGCTTTTGGCGTATTAGGAAGTACTTAATAATAAATGCTTTATTTATTAATTAATGTCAATATAATCATTTTTATTAATAATACTATTTTATAAAGACCCCACCAGAGACAAGAACAATGAGATTCCAAAATAAATTCTGTGAACCCAGTTGGTACATTTTCTGAGCAAGCTAAGGTGAACTAGTGGATCGGTTTTGGTGGTTTCATGGTAGTGAATAAAGTGAATAGAGGTTGGAGGATGATGTCTCAATTTAAAGACTCTTCCTCCTTTTCAGCTAAACTATACAAAGGGTCCTGTCCCTTTAATTACATTCATGTCTGCTGTAACATTCAGCCTGCAGCCTCACTGAAAATCAGATAGTGCTATATTTGGAAGTGCTTGATCTGGCTGTCATTTTCTCGGATAATGAGTGTTTTGCTAACTATTGACAGGGTAGTTTTGTCTCTTTCTGAATAAAGGCTGCTTTTTGGGCTGAGGAGAGGCGCTTTTTTTCCCTTTTCCGGAGAGTGTTCAAGGGCTGAAGAGTGGGGCTGAAATGCAAATGAAGAGCGAGCCTGCAAGGAAGAGATAATGCAAAACCAGGGAGACTTTCAGGCAGACAGGTGGCAGCAAATATTCCCTTTCATTTTGGCTCCTCTATTATCTTTCGTATCCACAAGGTGATCTATGTCAGGCATGGGAATATGTTATTTAGCCTGACTTTTGACAAAACAGTCTAGGGTCCCTGGTGAGAGATTCTAGGCATCTCCAGTGAAGTACTGGAGTTTCTAGTGTTTGACTTTCTGTGCCTGAAGAGTAGAGAACTAGTGAAAGGATGATGTCTTATCTTGGGATATTTCCACTTTGTTTCTTTTCTTTCTGCCTCAAATTTTTTCTCTTCTTCTCTAACTGAAAGCTAGTACAAATGAGTCACAGAGGAAGAATTCAATAGAATCTATCAGTGGAATTTATTAAACACTCACCATGTGCCAAACACTGTACTAAGCGCTTCAGAGTATACAATATACTAGAGGAGTTAGACATGATCCTTATCCTTGAGGCGCTTATAGTAAGGGTTTGGATTTGCTTGATTTTATCTGATAATATGGTATATCTGCCCTGTTACCCCTCCAAAAAAAAACTATAAAAAGTGGGGAAGTTTCAAATAATATTCTTCTTTTAGGGAAAGGGTGAACCTTTCTTAATACTTCTACTTCTAAAGTGGAAATGGACCTGGGAATGACACTCAAATCCAGTATTCTAAATGAAGCAATCTTGCCTTAGTTTTACTGTATTTGTCATAGATAGCTTTATTGTTGATTGTTCTTTTTTGTCATCTGCTACATTTTCAAAGACTAAAGAGGAGTAATATTATTGTAGAAACAGTTGGCATGCAGATGTTGTATATGAATCCTATAAAAGTTTAATTATAGCTTGAAAACTTGAAATATTATTTCAATTTAAACCCAATTCTCATTAAAACTAATTATCCCCAAATAATATATTTTTTCAACCCCACCTCCACCTTAAATCTATAACCTAAAGGTAATATGGAAATATTAAACATTTTCATCTAGGCTGGGCCCCTGAGAAATATAGAATTAAAGTAACCATATTTCCCACAACTCAAAGTGGGATGGAGTCCATGGGACCTTAGGGGATAGAATCTAAGCAGTGGGGTCAAAATGCATTAAAGGGATGTGGAAATGTAGAGCAACTATATTTCACTCAAACATTATTTATTGAGTGCTTACTCTGTGCAGAGCACTGTGCTAAGCACTTGAGAGAGCACAACAGAGTTGATAGGTACGACCCCTGCCCACAAGAAGCTTCCCATCTTGCTAAAGATAAAGAGGCAAAAATGAAGAGGCAAAGAAGTGGAGAGATAGGGAAAGACACCCAAGGAGAGGTACACTCAGAGAGATGCTGAGAGAGGGTAAGAAGGAAAGAAGGTTGGAGTGGAAGGGTAATAATAACTCACACCAAGAAAGACACATACCCAGAAAGACAGACAGACACACACACACACAGTGGAGCTCTCAATAAACCCCATTGATTGATTTGTTTATGCTATTGGTTAGTGCCTACTATGTTCAAGACACTGTACTAATCACTGAGGTAGATACAAGTTTGGACACAGTCCATGTCCCACATGGGGTTCCAGTCTTAATCCCCATTTCACAGATGAGGTAACTGAGGTCCAGAGAAGCGAAGTGATTTGTCCAAAGTCACAAAGCAGATAGGTGGTGGAGCCAGAAATAGAACCCTTGTACTTTTGATTTCCAAGGCTCTGCTCTATCCACTAGGCCATGCAGCTTGATCCACTGATTGATGGATACACAAACAAATCGTTACCTAGAATCACTTACCCAGGTCATCTGAGAAGCCATAGCCAGAGATTAAGTTAAGCATTCCATTCCTTCCCCACCTCCACTTCTGCAATCTGCTTGTCTGCCTGCCTGCCTGCCTACTGCCACCTGCCACCACTCTGCTCAGTTGCTGGGACTGTGCATCTGAGATTCACCATGAATCAATCACTGGGATTTATGGAGTGTTTACTATGTGAAGAGCACTGTACTAAGCTCTTGAGAGAGTTTAAGATTACAGTATTGATAATAATAATAATAATGTTGTATTTGTTAAGCACTTACTATGTGCAGAGCACTGTTCTAAGCGCTGGGGTAGATACAGGGGAATCAGGTTGTTCCACGTGGGGCTCACAGTCTTAATCCCCATTTTACAGATGAGATAACTGAGGCACAGAGAAGTTAAGTGACTTGCCCACAGTCACACAGCTGACAAGTGGCCAAACTGGGATTCGAACCCATGACCTCTGACTCCAAAGCCCGTGCTATTTCCACTGAGCCAGTATTAGCAGACATAGTGCAGTGGATTTAGCTCAAACTGTGTCCTGGGCTAGAAATCTCCACTGAGTGGATTGAGAAAATCCCATGTTAGTCATGGCAACCTGAATGGTCTGCAGTCATTGCAGGGGTGGAGGGTCTGCTTTACTATCTCCTTCCCCACTGATTTGCTGTCACAGCCTCTCCACAATCTCACCACCATTATTTTAGGCACCATGTTGAATCCTACCTCACTAGCCAAATGAGGATCTTCAATGGATTCTTCAGGCATTTTCAGGAGCTGGCATAAGAAGATAAATTTCATGATGATCCCACATAATGCAAGTCATCTGTTATCATCTTTCATTCATTAATTCAATCATATGTATTGACTGCTTACTGTGTGTAAAGCACCACAGTAAGTACTTGGGAGAGTACAAAATAACAACAGATACAATCCTGCCCACGGTGAGATCACATCAGTAGTAAAACTGTGGATCCCTCTGTCTTACTCAATCCAATCTCAAGTAATTGTCATATGCATATCTGTAAATTCCTTGTTTCTGTTAATGTCTGTCTTCTCTTCTAGACTGTGAGGTCATTGTGGACAGCATATGTGTTTACCAACTCTGTTGTATTGTACTCTATAAAACACTTAGTACAGTGCTCTGCACACAGCAATTGTTAAACAGATACAATTGATTGACTAATTGATATGCATTCTCAACTACATTATCAGTCTCCTCACTTGACTTCCTTGCTTCCAGTTTCTCACTTCACCAGTCCACATTTCACTCAGCCATCTGGGTCATATGCAGACTACTGTGCTATGCACTTGAAAGAGAATGATATGAGAGAGTGGGTAGACATGCTCACTGCCCACAAGGGGCATCAGGTCTAGAGCAGGAGACAGAGCTTAAACTGAATCTCTGATAACAGAGTGGGAAAGTATAAGGACATGTAAGCTCACTGTGGGTGGAGAACATTTCTACCATCTCTCTTGTATTTTGCATTCCCAACTGCTTAGTACCTATCCACCACCACATCAAACAAAAACTACTCACCATTGGCTTTAAAGCTCTCCATCACGTTGCCCTCTCTTACCTCACGTCCCTTCTTTCTTTCTACAACCCAGTCTGCATACTTTGCTCCTCTGGTACTAACCTTCTCACTGTGACTTGATCTTGCCTATCTCGCCACGAACCCTTGGCCCACATCCTACCTGTGGCGTGGAACACCCTCCCTCCTCAAATCCTCCAGAACATTAATTTTCCTCCCCTTCAAAACCTTACTGAAGGCACATCTCCTGCAAGAGACCTTACCAGACTAAGCCCCACTTTTCCTCATCTCCCACTCCCTTCCATATCACCTGATTCACTCTCTTTGCCTTTCCCCCCTCCCCATCCTACAGCACTTATGTATATATCTGTAATTTTATTTATGTCTACTTGCATTGATGTCTGTCTTAACCACCGCCCCCCCCCCCCCCCGCCAACCCAGACTGTGAACCTAAGCACTTAGTGCAGTGCGCTACACACAGTAAATCCTCAATAAATACGATTGAATGAATGAATTGATCAAAGTAACAACTCAAGAAATATGATTGATTGATTGATTTCATTACTAATGGTATTTATTGTTGACTTTCTCTGTGCAGAGCACTGTGTTAAACTCTTGGGAGAACACTTAGTACAGTGCCTGGCACATAGTAAACACTTAACAAATACCACCATTATTGTTATTAATACAAGAGAGTTAGTAGACATATTCCCTGCCCACAGTGACTTACAATCTAGAGGGGAAGACAGACATTGATATAAATTAATAGCACCACTGGACAAGCACTGAAAGACTGGCAGAATTCATTTCCAATTATAATAATGACAATGAGGATGGTATTTCTTAAGCATTTACTATGTGCCAAGGACTGTTATAAGTGCTGGGGTGGATACAAGGTAATCAGGTTGTCCCACATAGGGCTTACAGTCCGAATCCCCATTTTACAGATGAGGTAACAGGCACAAATAAGTTATGACTTGCCCAAAGTCACAAAGCTGACAAGTGGCGGAGCTGTGAATAGAACCCATGACCTCTGACCCCCAAGTCCACGCTCTTTACACTAAGCCTTGCTGCTTTTCCACTGTTGCTACTAAAAACAAATCCTGGCTTCTGAAATCTCACCTTTATAAAAAGAACTACTCTGACTAATTGTAAAAGAGGTGGTATACTCCCCAACCTCATCTTGCCTAAATGTGACACTCCCATTACTTTTTCTTCACTTACTACTACTAAACATGTCCATTTCTACTTTCTTCCACAGATAAAACTTTATTTTCTTTATTTGATATTTATCTAGTATGCCTTTTATAAATTAGCATACCTGCTATATGTCGTAGCTGTAGATAGAAAGTACACGTCGTGTCAAGTAATCCCATCTTCCGAAAAAGGCAGAGTAGAAAAGTTTTTTAACAACCATCTTCTGTCTCTTCTGATCACCCATTTCTACCCTTTCTACCCCTCAAAAAACTTCTTATATGAAAGAGGGATTGAAGGACATAGAAATAAGTGGTAATAATAAACAGGTTCTTTTTGCCCAACCTAAATAATTAATGGACTAAACCATTTTGAGAAATGATGGCTTACATGGCTTACAGAAATAGGGTTTTTTTCAACTTAAATCTGATTCATTTTCACCTTCAGTAAATCTAGTTAATTATGTCATTTAGAAGGGCTCAATTTAAACATGAGTGTGTTGTGTGTGTGTGTGTGCGTGTATGTGCATGCGCATGTGTACTCTGCCCTTCCTGTTCAAAGAGGAGGAGGTTCTGAGAGTTCAGCTATTCAGGTGTGTAGAGTGACAAAGGAAGCTGAGACATGACCAGCTGTCTTTTACTGTTGCTTTAGTATCTAACTTGCTGTGTTACAACACTTACACCAGTATCATGGGCAGGCTGTGGGATGCTTACTAAATTTACTGTGGTGATGGGATCGCTCCCTGAAAACTGTTTGTGTTGTAGTCATGCTTTATTTCTTCTTGGCTTTTGCTAAGTGTCAGGTTAAAGTACAACTTGTATCATGAGTATTGTTGGCACACATCCATTGCATCCTAGGTATACCACAATTACAGTTTCTTTAAATGGCAAATCTGCTCTGAAATGTATTCTGGTAATTGCCTCAATCAGGAGTTAGGTCAGTTAGACCATGACAATTTGAGACGTTTCATTTACTTTACTAGAAGTTCATTCTAGAGGGGTGATGTATGTAGTATGCAATAATAACACAATTATACAACATTAGAACACACACACAAAAAAAGACTAAGAAAGTTGGAGTGGGGAAATCTATCTAGGAAGATAAAATCAATTTACTCCATGCTTTAATTTGTAATAAGATCATAACCATACACACCAATGTTATTTCTCATTTTCCCTTCAACTCGTTACTCTGATGACATTTCTTCTGGCATAGAAATTGTACTCCATTTACTTCCATAATCTCAATAGGCACAACACATCTTTTCTTTTTCTCTTCCTTTTCTCCAGGGATCGGTTCACACAATCATAACAAAAACTAATCAACCTCCACTTGAGAAAGGCAAAGTGTGTCAGAGAAGGTAAATGGAAGCTGTAAATCAGAGGGAAACAGTGAATGAAAATAGAACATTAAAAGGCAGCCTTAAAAAGCTGAGAGAGGTGGGGACAAAAGCATTTATAGAATCAACCTGTCCTGTTATCTGAAAACACATTCTATTACTTAGGCCTTAGAAATTCTGCTCCATAATTGTAGTGGGAAGACAAATTACTCTTTAATGAAAAATAGTTAAATGAAAACTAATTATTGCACTACAACCTTTGAAATCTTAGGAATAAATGGATATGGGGGAAAGGGGATACACTGTTTGTCTATTATACTTTTCCCATTCATTTTCAATTTTATAAAAAATTTCATTCATTACATAATGTGATAATTATAATATCTGCTTAATGTATTCATGAGTTTGGGGAATTTAATTATCCTGGGTATTGTGCATTCATACCCAAAGATGAAAAATACAGAAGAGAATTGTGTTGTTAATTATTATTATTAATTATTATAATTAAAGGCTTGTTGTTTATAATTTTTTTCTGTTTCTCATGTCATATAATTGATTTGAGTCTTTAATTTTTATTTTAATGTATTAGGGGATCAAATCCAGAAGTGCTTTTTTGTTTTTATGAGCACACTACTTTGTTTTAATGTAAATACTTTTCTCTCCCTCTCTCTCTATATATATATATATTGCTTTTATAATTACATTTCTTGTAATTTGAATAATGAAATAAGTTTTAAGAATCAGCACTACCAGAACAAAGCATAATGCCAAGGTGAAAAATAATAAAAAAAACTGGGTAGTGGAACAAGGGGGACCTTGGAAGTTATTATCTTCTGGTGATTTTCTCAAGAACACCTTTATTTTTAGATGACTAGCAATGTTCTCTTAATTGTATTAGTTTAGCGCTTACTATGTGTAAAACACTATTCTAAGCACTACAGGAATAATTTCCTTTATTTCTAAAAATGATCTAATCATAAATTATTAAAACGTCAGTGCTATTAGGGTTTTTTTTTAATGAACTCCAAGAAAAACATTAGTTGTTACCTATTTTTTCCCCTTATCTGGTAAGACTGGACAAACAAATAAAATAGGTCAAAATTGTCCCCTAAAAATAATATATTGAATGGAAATAACAATTCTCTACTGCAAAATTTTCAGATTTTGATCTGAGAATGTTTTCGTCATTATGAGAAGCAGCAGGGCCTAGTGGAAAGAATGCAGGTCTGGGAGTCAGAATACCTAGGTTCTAATCCCAGCTCTGCCACTTGCCTGCTGTGTGACCTTAGACAAGTCACATAACTTCTCTGTGTCTCAGTTTCCTCAACTGCAAAATGGGGATTTAAAATCTGTTCTCTCTTCTACTTTGACTGTGAGCCCTATGTGGGACAAGAACCATCTCCAACTTGATTAACTTGTTTTACCACACTACTTAGAATAGTGATTGACAGATAATTAGCACTTAAATATAATAATGATCGTAATAATAATGATGATAATTATACCTCTGATTTTCTTTCTCCCTCTCTTTCATGGTTGTCGCAATTTACCTATCCCCCCTCCTTTTCCTCTCCTTTTTCTTTCTCTTCCTTCTCCCATCCTTTCTTCCCTCTCCTTCCTCCTTATATCCCCTGTCCTTCTCCAAGCTAGCTATTGTCAAGATATTTACTGGAGATATATATATGTATATATCTCCTATTTGGAAAATCTGTGCAACAATTTTGGCTGAATTTTGATCACGTATTTTTCCATAGGGAGTCTCACCATACCATTACCACTTCTAACATCTTTAATTTTTATGATTCAAGTGTACCCAATACAATTTTACCTTACTAGTATGCACTAAAATGTGGTGAGGTTTTTCTCCTCCCACCTTTTTTTTTAACAACTTTTTTCCTGATCTTTTGCCTAAGCAAAATAGACACTGGAGAAAGGGGAGGGGGGATATTCATTTCTGAAAGGGCTAATCTTAATGGATCTCATTTTTCCCTAGTGCCTCTTAGAGCCTCCTCAGTGCAGTGTATTAAATGATGCCCCAGGAGTCTGAAAGTGAATCTTTTTCCTTAAGTACCTAACTTACTACCATCAAGGGTCTTACTTCCTAGGGAGGATTTGGCTCATTAAGTGGCAAAATGTCAACGCAATCAGTACCTAGCCTTAGACATAATACTTGTAAGTCTTTGATTCCTCCCTATTATATGAGTTATTTTTAAAAATAAAATATACAAGAGTATTAGTGGGATTTTTTTATTTTTTGCTAAAATGGACATCTTATTAGCTGGAAACCTGTTATAATTTGCTGTTATCAAAATTCCTGATGTAAACTTGAGCAGGTTTAAATGAACCACAGATGGTTGCAAAAATGAGTTCAGATATTGCTAATCCTAGTAGGTGCATCTGACCATTTCATTCATTTATTTAGTTGTTTTGTTGTCAGTTGTGATAGATGCCTTGATTAATTTTCAGGAGATGGCATTTCTGCAAGGAAGCTTGTAAAAGGAAACAATTACCCATTTGTAAAATTTGGGTAATTTTTTTGGGTAATTTTTTTCTGACAGCTGGAACTCTATCCTATTTGTTTTCCAAATTAACTTTCTGTTACTCAAATGGCACATTTTGTGTTGGCTTATCTAGGAGGAACAGGACATGACCAGGAGGGCAGGTTCAAAGGAAGCTTTCCTGCAGGCACTGATGATGTTACCATTTCTGGCAGGCCCAAATATTCCAAACTGTTTAAATGTATTAACATTGATCTAGCTGACCACATGAAGATCAGTTTGCTGCCACCTTAAATTTCAGAAATGGAAGATTACTGTGATATCAACAATAAGATAAATGTTCTGCAGCTCTCTAAACCTTCTTTTCAAGGACCTCAGAGTTCTAAACAAACAAACACTGATCAATTTTACAGCTTAATAAAGGAGGCAGATGACAAAAATACATACATACGTATATACATACATCATAGATAACCCAAGGAGTCATAAAATAGATAATCTGTGCCAAACTACATGCTAGTGTAGATACAAAATAATTAATTTGGCCACAGTCACTATCCCACACAGGACTTTCAGTCTAAATAGAAGGAATAAAAGGCATTTACAGATAACATTGAAGCACAGAGATGTTGAGTGACTCATCCAAAGTTACACAGCAGGCAGATGGCAGAGCTGGGATTAGAACCTATGTCCCTGATTTTAAGTCTGGTGCTCGTTTCACTAACCCCTGCTGCTTCTCAGAAGAAAAGCTTCCCAAGAGGCAAGGCTGTCTTCAGCT
Source organism: Ornithorhynchus anatinus (assembly GCF_004115215.2). Lineage (NCBI taxonomy): Eukaryota > Metazoa > Chordata > Mammalia > Monotremata > Ornithorhynchidae > Ornithorhynchus > Ornithorhynchus anatinus. Next base: position 48,349,005 of record NC_041728.1, on the reverse strand, counting down.
GGCCCTGCACCCTGAGGTGGATGAACAAACTGCCATCCCTCATGTGGATCACAGCATATCACACCATTAGTCAAGTAGGGAAGCAGCTTGGCCTAGTGGAAAGTGCAGGGGCCTGGGAGTCAGAGGATGTGGGTTCTAATCCTAGCTATGCCACTTGTCTGCTGTGAGATCTTGGACAAGTCACTTCAGTTCCCTGGGCCTCAGTTACTGCATCTGCAAAAATAGGGATTAAGACTGTGAGCCCTATGTGGGACAGGGACTGTGTCCAAGCTGATTACCTTGTAATTACCCCAGTGCTTAGAACAGTGCTTGACACATAGTAAGCACTTAACAAATACCATAGTCATCATCATCATCATCATTACATAGGATGGAATGTTTTGACTTCATCAAACCAGGCTGTTTGGCCACATTCTTATTCATGGGATATCCCCAAATTGTGCTTTTCTGTCACATGGATGATCAGTGATTTTTCTCTCAGAGAAAATCTGCTTCTCCCCTAGGCTTGAGAATGGAAATCACTGCACCACCTCCAGTCCCGGAGGAAGAATGGTCTTTCCTGAAGGAGGGTCTCCAGGTTCTCCCTGAAGCAGCAGCTCCCACCTCTGATGTGGTCACTTCTGTGGCTTCCCCATCCCCTTCCTCCCATACTATGTCCCCTCCTCAGGGATCTCACCCCACCATTTCACAGGTTGGGACCTTGGCACTCTACACAGCTTAGCATCTGGTTGCTCGTCTGGCCCTTCTCTGGCTGGTGGGGAGTGAGGATACCAGGTTTGTTCATTCATTCATTCATTTCAAGTGTATTTATTGAGTGCTTACTCTGTGCAGAGCACTATACTGAGTGCTTGGGAGAGTACGATACAATATTAGACAGACACATTCCCTGTCCACAACGAGCTTTCAGGCTAGAGTTTGTTGGATCTGAAATATAGCTTCATGCACCCTGGGACCCATGTGAAGCCAGTTCGGTCAAGATATGATGCAGGGCTGACAGGTGGGGAAAGTTGCCCCACTTGTTCTGATGGTACCCCATGCTGAAATGCAAGTCCTCATCCACTCTGTAGACTGGAAGCTCCTTGTGGGCAGGAACCACAGGCCTGGGAGTATTAAGTCCTGGGTTCTAATTCCAGATCTGCCACATATCTGCTGTGTGACCTTGGGTTGGTCACTTAACTTTTTTGTGCCTCAGTTACCTCATCTGTAAAATGGGGATTAGGAATATAAATCCCAATGTGGGACAGAGAATGGGTCCAATCTGATTAACTTGTATCTAACCCAGTGTTGAGAGCAGTGTTTGGCACACACAGTAAGCAATTAACAAGTATAATAATAATAATAACTCTATTGCATTGTACTCTCCCAAGCACTTATTATAATGCTGTTCACACAGTAAGTGCTCAATCAATCAATCAATCGGTCAGTTGTATTTACTCAATACTTAGTATGTGCAAAGCATTCTTTTAAGCTCTTGGGATAGTACATTGTAACAGAATCAGTAGACACATTCCCTGCCCACAGTGAGGTTACAGTCTGGAGGGGGAGATAGACTTTAAAATAAATAAATAAATTACAGGTATGTATATAAGAGCTGTAGGACAGAGGGAGGGGTGAATGAAGGATGCAAATCCAAATGCAAGTGTGATGCAGAAGGGAGTGGGAGTAGAGGAAAGGAGGGCCTAGGTGGGAAAGGCCTCTTGAAGGAGATGTGCCTTCAATAAGGCTTTGAAGGTGGGAGACCAATTACCTGTCAGCTATGAAGAAAGAGGGTGTTCCAGGCCAGAAGCAGGATGTGGAAGAGAGGTAGTATTTGAGTAGACAAGTTCTAGGTACAGTGAGTAAGTTGGCATTAGAGGAGTGAAGTGTGAGGGCTCGGTTAGCGTGGCGCAGTGGAAAGAGCACGGGCTTTGGAGTCAGGGCTCATGAGTTCGAATCCCAGCTCTGCCACTTGTCAGCTGTGTGACTGTGGGCAAGTCACTTAACTTCTCTGTGCCTCAGTTCCCTCATCTGTAAAACGGGGATTAAGACTGTGAGCCCCACGTGGGACAACCTGATTCCCTTGTGTCTACCCCAGCGCTTAGAACAGTGCTCGGCACATAGTAAGTGCTTAACAAATACCAACATTATTATTATTATTGGATTGTAGTAAGAAATCAGGGAGTTTAGGTAGGAGGGTGCAAGGTGGTTGATTGTTTTAAAGTCTATGATAAGGAGTTTCTCTTTGATATGGAGGTGGATGGATGATCACTGGAAGTCTTTGATGAATGGGAAAACATGGACTGAACATTTTCTGTAGACAAATAATTCGTCCAGCAAAGTGAAGTATAGCCTGGAGTTTGGAGAGACTGGAATCAGGGAGGTCAGCAAGGAGGCTAAAGCAATAATTAGAGTGTGACAGTATAAGTGCTGGAACTATCATGATAGCAGTTTGAATATAGAGAAAAGGATGGATTTTAGTTATATTGTGAAGGTTGAATCAACAGGATTTAGTAATGTTGGTACTTGTACTTGTTAAGCGCTTACTATGTGCAGAGCACTGTTCTAAGCGCTGGGGTAAACACAGGGGAATCAGGTCGTCCCACGTGGGGCTCACAGTCATAATCCCCATTTTACAGATGAGGGAACTGAGGCACAGAGAAGTTAAGTGACTTGCCCACAGTCACACAGCTGACAAGTGGCAGAGCTGGGATTCGAACTCATGAGCCCTGACTCCAAAGCCTGTGCTCTTTCCACTGCGCCACGCTGCTTCTCTGAATACTGAATACCATAAATACATAAATAAAATCAGTAAATACCACTGATTGTTTGATACTGCTGTGTGTAGTTTGGTGAATTGGTAGAGAACAGGGCACAGCCCAGCTTTCTGGATGACTCTCTCAGTAGTGCAGTGGGAGCTAATGGATTGCTTTATGGCAGGTTCTTTACCCCAGGTGGTGGTACCCCAGGAAGCAAGGTGTTAGCAGCCATCATCATCATCATCATCAGTGGCATTTATTGAGCTCTTGCTGTATGCAGAGAACTGTACTAAGTGCTTTGGGCAGGGATTGTCTCTGTTGCCAAATTATACATTCCAAGCGTTTAGTACAGTGCTCTGCACATAGGAAGCGCTCAATAAATACTATTGAATGAATGAATGAGAGTACAATATAGCAGAGTTGGTTGAAACATTTCCTGCCCACAGTAAACTCATGGTTTACTGAGTGATTTTCTTTCTTAAGCAGGGGTCCATCTGCTATGATTGAAGAGGAAAAGGGAAAAGAAAGTGGAAAGAGCCAGAGAACATACTGTGTTTTCCGGAACAAGAAAGGGAAAAGAACCAAAGTGAAAATATAATTCATAGCTAGGACTAAGCTCTATAAATCTCTGACTTGTTCTTTGTGGTTTGTATCTGAATTTTGGACATTTCAAGTAACTACTCGAACTACTGTAGGCCCCAAATTTCCAAAAGTAATCCTATGTCTTCTCTCAGTACAGAAAAGCTACTAACACATCATAAATTTTCTCTCTTAGCAGATTTCCTTAAATTTATGTGTCAAAATGGATCAGGATGATGATAATAATAATAATGGTATTTGTTATGTGTTTACCATGTGCCAAGTACTGTTCTAAGTGCTGGGGTAAATACAAGTTAATCAGGTTTGGCACAATCCTTTTCCCACATGGGGTTCCCAGTCTAAATCCCCATTTTACAGATGAGATAACTGAAGCCCAGAGAAGTTAAGTGTCTTGCCCAAGTTTACACAACAGATATGTGGTGGAGCTGGGATTAGAACCTGGGTCCTTCTGATTCCCAGACCATTGGTCTAGTCACTAAGCTACGCTGCTTTGGAAATATTCTTTTGGGTATACAAAAAAAGATTAGTGGTGCTAAAGTAGTCATTCATTCAATAGTATTTATTGAGCGCTTACTATGTGCAAAGCACTGTACTAAACGCTTGGAATGTATAATTTGGCAACAGATAGAGACAATCCCTGCCCAGTGACGGGCTTACAGTCTAATCAGGGGAGACAGATGGATAAAAACAAGACAAAATCATCACGATAACTAGAATCAAGGGGATGTACACCTCATATACAGATGAGCACAGTGCTGAGGGGAGGGGAGTGGAGAGGGGGAAGAGCAGAGGGTGTCATCTACATAGAGATGATAGTTGAACGTGGGAGCGAATGAATTCACCAAGGGAGTGAGTGTAGATGGAGAACAGAAGAGGGCCAGGAATTGACCCTTAAGGAACTCCTACAGTTAAAGGATGGGAGGGGGAGGAGGAGCCCGCGAAGGAGACTGTGAATGAACGGCCAGGAAGATGAGGAGAACTAGGAGAGGACGGAGTCAGTGAAGCCAAGGTGAGATAAAATGTGGAGGAGAAGGGGATGGTTGACAGTGTCAAAGGCAGCTGAGAGGTCAAGGAAGATTAGGATAGAGTAGGAGCCATTGGATTTGGCAAGAAGGAGGTCATAGGTGACCTTTGAGAGAGCAGTCTTGGTAGAGTGGAGGGGATGGAAGCCAGATTGGAGGGGGTCCAGGAGAGAGTTGGAGTTGAGGAATTCAAGGCAGCGAGTGTAGATGACTCGGCATGAAGGACTATGAAATGATTTGTCTCTGAAAGGCCTTGTTTTATCATGTTCCACCAGTTGAAAGAATGGCTATATCTCCTGACTGGATCCCAGAGACTAAAATATTCATTTTCACTTTTGATTAAATTAATATTTTGAGTGTAAGAGGTTTGTTTAACCACATGCCATGTAATCACTTTTTAAGACTTTATAAAAATTCCTCAGACAAAACACTCAGCAGAGTATCAAATGCAGTATGTAGTCCTAGAACAATATTACAAATTATATTAGAGAAACAGGGACATAATTTGCTTAGCACATTTGCTTGACCCTCATCTATTGTCAACTTCCCTTAAAATATTTGATTACAAAAGAAAAGAAGAAGGAAACTTGGAATCCATTTGGGTTACTGATTTGTCTCTGTTTTTAGTGTTTCTGTATGTTCCCTAAGAGATGCCATGCTTACGTATATAAATTGTATCTAGTGACCTTAGAGAACCTAATACTTATTAAAAGGGTGAAGTGTTAAATAATTGTTTTTTGTTCATCAAGAATCTTACAGCTGGAATCAGGTTGTGAAACAAAAAATCAGTGATTGTAGCTGAATTTAAGAAAAATTATATCAATCAAATACACGTTAATAAGGAAAGAAACAGAATTACATAGTTCAGCATTTGATTATTTGACTTTGTAATATGTTCTTTGGATTTATAGGCAGTGTCCATCCCTGTAGCCGCTGGGCTTGTTTAGACTAGGAACATAAATAGTTGTAGGTGTTCTTTCAGTCATGTTCCTTCTGACTACTCAAAATCAGTTTGGTGAAGCAACTGGATTCTGTGAGGTGGCCTAAAGGTCAATGGATTTAACATGTCAATGGAGCAGAAGAAAAATTCTTCAGAGACCTTAACCGAGCTGCTCTGGGACCTGGTGTCAATTGATGGAGGTGGGGGGGGTGGGCATGAAAAGGCATTCAAGGCAACCAACCTAGTGGCTGAACCTGACCCCTGCCCTGGTGTTCCCTGCTTGAAACCTAGCCCACCTGGGCCCCTATTAATGTGCATAAGGCTGGCAAAAAGTTGCTTTTGGTTCATGTGTGCATGGAAAGAGAGCGGTCTCCTTCTCTACTCAGCTTAGTTGGACCACTTATAGCCACTACTGCTTGCTGTGGATGGGCAGTTCATAGTGGATGTGGGCAGTAGGGATGAAAACAGCTTGCTCTCACTCTGCCATCCAACAAGACATGGAGCCAGAATCATGTTTTCTCCTCGCCTCCTCCACCTTTCCAGTTCGGGCGGCCAAGCTACTTCCTGCCCAGTTTCTTGCAAAGCTTATTGCTATGGAGGTGAAGCTAATGCTGTTGCCCTCACTGGGCTGATGTGATGGGTGGGTATACATACTCAAGAGCTACAATGAAAACAAGAAGAGCTGTATGAACCTTCCCAGCCATGAGTTCATTCATTCATTCATTCAATTGTATCTATTGACACTTACTGTGTGCAGAGCACTGTACTAAGCTCTTGAAGGTACAATTGGGCAAAGGTACAATTGGGAAAGAGACAATCCCTACCCAACAGTGGGCTCACACTCTAGAAGGGGGAGACAGACAATAAAACAAAACCACTAGACAGGCATCATTACCATCAAAATAGATAAATAGAACCACAGATATGTACTCATCATTAATACAATCAATAGAGTAATAAATTATCTATACAAATATGCACAGTGCTGTGGGGAGGGGAAGGGGAAAGAGCAGAGGGCAGGAGAAGGGGGAATGGGGAGGGGAGGAGGAGCAGAGGGAAAGGGAGGGCTGAGTCTGGGAAGGCCTCCCAGAGGAGGTGAACTCTCAGTAGGGTTTTGAAGAGGGGAAGAGAGTTAGTTTGGCGGATGTGAGGAGGGAGGGCATTCCAGGTCCGAGGTAGGACATGGGCCAGGGGTCGACAGCATGACAGGTGGGAATGAGGCACAATGAGGAGGTTAGCGGCAGAGGAGCAGAGTGTGTGGGCTGGGCTATAAGAGGAGAGAAGGGAGGTGAGGTAGGAGGGGACAAGGTGATGGAGAGTTTTGAAGCCAGGAGTGAGGAGTTTTTGTTTCATGCGAAGGTTGATAGGCAACCACTGGAGGTTTTTGAGGAGGGGAGTGACATTCCCCGAGCATTTCTGAAGAAAGATAACCTGGGCAACGGAGTGAAGTATAGACTAAAGTGGGGAGAGACAGGAGGATGGGAAATCAGAAAGGAGGCAGATGCAGTAATCCAGTTGGGATATTATGAGAGATTGTACCAGCAAGGTAGCAGTTTGGATGGAGAGGAAAGAGTAGATCTTGGCGATGTTGTGAAGGTGAGACTGGCAGGTTTTAGTGAAGGATTGAATGTGTGGGGTGAATGAGAGAGCAGAGTCAAGGATGACACTTGGTCCAGTCCATAGTTACAAAATGCATATCATGGTCAATTCTTTGAAACCAACAGAATCTTTGAAGGATCCAAGTTTCCTTCACATCATTGATCTCATCCTCATCACCGTCTTAATTTATATAGGTCATTTCTCCAACTATTTGTCATAGAGATAATGCATTAGGACTATTTTGTATTTTTAATGGCAGTCAGTAAATGAAATATCCAAAGAAGCAGCACTTTCAGGTGAAGTGAATTTAAGCCATTTCATTCTGCATACTTCCTTGAGGAGTCTCACCAATATCCACTCTGACCACTGCATTCTACATTTACCCCTCCACCAGACAAAAATTGTGCCAAAAGTCATTTTCAATGCTGGTATTGCAATGGATATCATGGATTTCACACTTCATTCAATTTACGAGACCAGGATCGTACATCTCTCAACATCAACCCCTTTGCTCCCATGTTCCCTTCTACCTTGAACTAGCTCCCTTTTCATATCCAACAGACTATCACTCTCCCCATCTTCAAAACCTTACTAAAATCATATCTCTTCCAGGAATCCTTCCTTGACTAACTTCATGTCCCCACTCTATTCACCCTCCCTTCTGCTTCATCCACGCATTTGCTTTCAAACCCCTAAATACTTTGATACTCACTGGTCCCCCACCTCCAGAGCACTTACATACATATCACTCAAGTGTCACTGGGAGAAGCAGAGCAGCTTGGTGGATAGATCACGGACCTGAGAGTCAGATGGATCTAAATTCTAATACCAGTTCTGCAACTTGTCTGCTGTATGATCTTCGGTGTGACCTTGGGCATATCACTTCACTTCTCTGGGCCTCAGTTCCCTCATGGGTAAACTGAGGATTAACACTGTGAGATCCATGTGGGACACCTGATTAGCCAGCATCTACCCTAGCTTTTAGTACAGTGACTGGCATGTAGTAAGCACTTAACAAATGCCTTAAAAAAATAATGTCTCTCTGTATATATATACAAACATATATATATATATAGAACACATAAAGAATGCAGAGCACAGTGCTAAGCATTTGGAAAAGTATTATATAACAGTTGTCAGGCACAATCCCTAACCACAAGGAGTTTACAGCCTTTATATTCTGATTCCTCCCTTAACTGTAATTTACTTCATTGTCTCACCCAGTAGATTGCAAGCTCCTTGTGGGAAGGAATTGTATATTGCAACTGCATTGTACTCTCCAAGTTGCTTAGTACAGTGATATGCACACAGTAAGTGCTCAGTAACTAACACTGATTTACTGAACGGTAGGGAATATTGGCAAGGGGTGTGTATGGTGGAGAAGGAGAGATTAGTCCTTCCCACTCATATAGCCTCTATACTATAAGATCCCATTCGACTTCAAGCTCATTATGGGCAGAAAATTTGTCTTCCTACTCTCTTGTATTGTACTCTCCCTTTTTTTGTACAGTGCTCTGCACACAGTAAGCACTCATTAAATATTGATTAAAATATAGCCTGTAGTCGGCTCCAATTATGGCCAGATCAAATCCAGAACTCAGCAGTGCCCATCCCCATGGGTTTTTCCTACAATTCCTGACTCCCTACAAACTGACTCCCAAGACCATGCTTTATCCATTATGCCATGGCATTAGTTAAGTGGGAAATTCTTAATAAAGCTGTCTGCTCACATCCGCTCACTTTGTCCTTGCCTCACCCTCACTTCTACTACAGCGATCCCCTTGCTCTAACTCCTGCCACTGCTTGGAACTCTCTCCCACCTCATATCTGGTAGTCTGCTCCTCTACTCCATCACAAAACCTGGCTTAGACCGGGCAATACTCTCTCCCCTGTGTCTCCCTCACAATGGGGGTGTGGAAGGGGATAGTCATCTTTTTTTTTTAATGGTATTTGTTAAGTGCTTACTATGTGTCAGGAACCATACTAAATGCTGAGGTAGATACAAGCCAATCAGGTTGGACACAATCCCTGTTCCACATAAGCCTCACAGTCTTAATCCCCATTTTACAAATGAGTTAACTGAGGTACAGAGATGTTATCTTCTTTCACTCTCCAACACTCCCTGGAAAAGAAATTGTCTTCCTTCTTGCCCCCTGTCTCAAGGTGACCCTGTGGTACCGACCATCTCAAGGTCAAATGCTATCTCGTGACCACCTGAGCCAGCAGGTGGAACTCGGAAGTGAGGGTGGAATACCTCCCCCACAACCAAAACTGCCGGATTGGCAGCCCAAGCTGGGAATACAGAATGTGCCCTTCGCCCCCGTGCCAATCAAATTAGGAATGGAGGAGGGGGGAGGGCAGAGATTGGAGAAAATGAGGCCGGAAGCTGGAATGGCCTAAGGGCACAGGTGATAAATACCTGCCGCCTCTAACCTTCTGTGCAGAAGAACTGGACTTGCAGCAGCCGGCTGCAAGTCGCCTCTGTCCAGAGCGTGAGAAGGCCGCTCTGCCTGCACCAAGTGAGGAGCCGTGGGATAGGTGAGTGTCCCGACCTGCTGAGCGCTTGTGGGGTTAGAAGCCAGATGTTCACCATGGGTATGTAATATTTAAATGGATTTGATGTCTAAGTGGGTGCCTCCTCGGGAGACGTGAACAGGGTGGGAGCTAGCCGCCTCACCAAGTGCGAGTAGCACATAAGTGGATTTGATGTCTAAGTGGTGCCTCCCCAGTGGGACGTGAATATGGTGGGAGCTAGCAACCTCACCACGTGCAAGTAGCGCATACGTGAACGTAACGCATAACTGGGTTTAACACATAAGTGTGTGTAACTCATTAGTGTTTAACGCATAAGTGTATTTAACACAAAGGTGGATTCCTCCTGGGTGGGCGAGCACATCGTGGGAGCCAACTGCCTCACCACGTCATGAGTAAACCATAAGCGAGCTCTGCCTGGGTGGGCCCTGGTGTCCTCCCACACGCGAGTAACATACCAGTGTATTCCTCCCATTAGGGAAGCTCTAACACCATATTCCTTCCAAAGGGGAAGCTTTAACACCATATTTCCCCCAAATGGGAAGGCCGATTGTCGAGTCTAAATAATTAATTAATTCAATTCGCCCCGCAGAATAAATTCTATACAAAACTCAGGTTTTCCATCCCCGGCCTCTCTCTCTCTCTCTCTCTCTCTCTCTGCACCGATTCCAAAAGAACCTGTCCCCGGCGACGGGGGACACCCCCCAGTGCCACTTTCCCACCAACCCACCTCCACCATTCCTCTCTTTGTCTCCTGTGAAGTCAAAGTCAGAGTAGGAGGGAGAACTGGTATTTAATCCCTATTTTACAGTTGAGAAAACTGAGAAACGGAGAAGTGAACTGACATAGAGCAAGCAATCAGCCAAGCTGGGAGGAAAGGGTTGATTTTAGTGATGTTGTGAAGATGGAACAGGATTTAGTGATGGATTAAATATATGGGTTTTGTGAGATAGAGGAGCTAAGGATAACACCAAAGTTACAGGCTTATGAGACAGGAAGGATGGTGATATCATTTACAGAGATGGGAAAATTGAGGAGGACAGGGTTTGGGTGTAAAGATAAGGGGTGCTGCTTTGGACATGTTAAGCTTGAGGTGATGGGAGGACATCCAAGTAGAGATGTCTTGAAGGCAAGAGGATATGTGAGATTGCACAGAGGGAAAGAGATCAGGGCTGGAAATGTATACTGGGGGAACATCCGTATAGAGGTGGTAGTTGAAGCCATGCAAGTGAATATGTTCTCGAAGCGGGTGGGTGTAGGTGGAAAATAAGAGGGGAATCAAAATAATAGCACTGCCATACTAGAAGGACTTCTCTCCAGTCCTGATAGAATAAACCACTGATTAACTGTGTCATTGTGGGACCACATGATGAGCAGATTCTGAGTTTGGCATGCCCTTAGTTGATTTTAACAGTGTATTGGGATATGGAATTGTCACATGTGACCCTGTTAATCTGGACAGTCATGTGGATAACATTCTTTCTTGTGTTTCTTCCCTCCCAATCAATATCCTGAATAATTTTTGAACTGCTACTTGGTAAACATTTTGATTTCCTCAGACAATACATACTTTCGTTGAATATAGTGTTGCTCTAATGTTTTAAAACCAATACATTGAAATATGCGTACAAACATATTCATCTCTCCGCTTTAATCTTTCAGTCCCATACATCTCATTTATCACCATCAATGGTGTTTATTAAGGACATTGTCTCACACAATAGTGAGTTGAATAAGAAACTCTATTGATCTTCCCTACTCCTTTTGTAACTGTATCTACATGTGTTTAGTTTGTTAGAGAAACAACATGGCTTAGTGGAAAGAGCGCAGGCTTGGGAGTCAGAGGTCATGGGTTCTAATCCCAACTCCACCACTTGTCTGCTGTGTGACCTTGGGCAAGTCACTTAACTTCTCTGGGCCTCAGTTACCTCATCTGTAAAAATGGGGATTAAAATATGTGAGCCCCATGTGGGACAATCTGATTACCCTATATCTACCCCAGCACTTAGAACAGTGCTCTGCACATAGTAAGCACTTAACAAATACCATAATTGTTATTAATCATTATTATTATTATTAATTGCCTTTCAGATCTAGTCTAGGGAAATGCTGATCAAATATTTCAGTCTTTTCTTCCCCTAGAAATTCATTCAAATTGAGCCTAAGTGAAACAGAACATGGCTGGCAAAAATGGGAAGCCAGATCTCTATACTAAACATCATTCCAAAATGATAATCGTTCTCAAGCAATCCAAATCCAGGAGAGGTGAATAACCCAGGACACTTATAAACTGTTTCACTTCCATTTTGAAGTTGTAATGTATCATTTTATCCCCACTTGGAAGGGGTGCAGACTGTATGTTTAGCTCTAAACACTTCTCAGTTCTCTATGCTTCATACAGGAATTTCTTGCAAGCAGACATCACTGTAATATTCATTAATTCTAGTTTCTTGAGCCATTTAAAGTGAGCAAGAAAAAAGTTTAATGAAGGTTATTTAGAACTTCTTTAAACTTTTAGACAAAGACACTGGCTTGGGTTACCCCATTATCTGACCTGAACTAATATGCCTTCAGGGCTTTCATTAGGGCAATGAGAGAGGATGACACTGATAGTTGGGAAATAGGAGAATAATGCAATTCTTCAGTAGTTTACTGATTTCCCTTTCTGTTTCATGTACACTAGCATCAGTTAGTTCATCAATTTGTCTCTTCTCCTGATTGAAACTTGACTTTCTATCCCCAGGACACAGAGCCCAACTGCAGCTCAGCATCAGGTAGAACACATATGTATTTGAACATCAAAAGCCCTATTAGGATTGACCCAGTCTAACCTGTTAAAGAACATTTAAAAATGAGAAACCAAGCCAGGCTCTTGGAACACATTCCAAAATGGCATTAGAGAAATAGCCTCAGTCAAGAGAGATCAGGAGATCATGCACCATCTATCTCCAAAAGGAGTGTTTTATCATTGGAACTTGTCTTAAAAGGGATGAAATATGATAGAGCTCCCAAATCTTCTAACAAATCACTGCAAAGGGAAATGCTCACTTGGGTTTGTTATGAAGTTATGGTCTTATGATATTTATTAATAAACCTTTCAGGAGGAACAAACCTGACACATTAAGGTCTGATGTGGGCAACGGGCATTGTGAAGATTTAGATGGTGAAGGGAGTTATAAGGAAAACAGAAGATCAACCCATGATGCTTGGCCCTTCTGCCTCACCCCTGACAATAATAGGAGCATTCTTTGTCACATTATAAAAATATTCCACATTCATCCTGGAAACTCACTATACAGTCTTGCCCCCATGTAGGAGCATTAGCAAAGGAAAACACCTTAAGAAAAATTGTACAACTGATCACTAAAATCTGGTTAGACTTTTTTTTTGACAAAAAAAGGATTTCAGTTCTAATATTATTGAACATAATAAACCAAACAAGTCTACAATATGTACTTTTTTCTGTTGACAGTCTTCCTTTGTGTAAAAGTGCACCTGAATGTATTCCTTATAATAGCCCTTCTGTAACTCTAATAGAATGATTGCCTTCATGAACTACTCATGTCTTTGTATGCACAAAGTCACATCTATGAATGTTCCATTTGTACCTATTAGTCAAGGAAGCATGTGCTGGAGTACAGAAAAGAGGGAATCTGGAAAAGTGTTACCCAAAAACATCAAATTAGCGACCTGTGCTGCCTTCCGGTTCTAGGAATGCAAAAAGACTTACCAGAGAGAAATCAGGACTGTCTTGATCACTGTGGCCTAGAAGTGACGTCATGCCATTTTTCATGGAATTTTCCAAAAATCTTGCCCCTTTATATGACAGCACTGTTTAAGTTGGGAAATTCAAAAAAAAAATGGCTTGCAGAGAGACAAAATAAATGGAAAATATTTGGCCATCTTTAGAGTTTCGAAAGTTCTTTTTGAAAAACAAATCATGACTCTCACCTTCTCTTTTGTCTTAGATTTGATCTTTCATTCTTGTGAATTGGGCAAGAATTGAATGCGAAGGTATAATGTTCTCCCTTGCTTAATGAGACGAGCCTCTGCATTCAAGTGGACTGACATGCTTAATTAGAGAGAGAGAGTCTATGGCTTATTACTATTCAAAAAGCAGAACTCTCCACCTCTTGCAGTCACACAGAGAATGATATTGTTGCTGGTTCTTTTAACTGAGCTTTTATTGAGACTCCGCAGCAGACGCATTCGGCAAACAAAGATGTGCTTCTCTATGGGTTCATAGCTATTTAACTTCTTGCGTGTTTTAGCCTCTGAGCAAATCCTATTTTAAAATACACACAGTGGATGTGCACTGTGGTTTGGGGGAATATTTTCTAAAGGGTACTAATTTGATACACATTAAATGTACTTTTGAATCAGAACAGATTCATAAAGACCTATTTTCCTAGAAACACCAGGCCTTTTATGGATTTGTTTTATTAATCCTTGCATTAATCCTTCTGAAGCAGATACGTGACAGGAATTTCATTCTCTATTTTTGATGGAAAGTAATTGAATAAGCCATCATTTCTTCTACTTAGCTTCCTCTCTGTGTCACCTATGCACTTGCCTGGATGATAATAATAATAATAGTAACATTTCTTAAGTGCTTGCAATATGCCAAGCACTGTACTAAGCACTGGGGAAGATACAAAATGATTAGGTCCTACATGGGGCTCACAGTTTAAGGATGAGGGAGAACACATATTGCATGCCCATTTTGCAGATGAGGAAACTGAGGCACAGAGAAGTTGCTCAAGTTTAGACAAGTAACAGAGGTTCAAATGAGAACTCAGGTCCTCTGACTCCCAGACCTGAGCTCTTTCCATTAGGTCATGGCTGTTTCTAAAGGTACCCCTTAAAGTACCCCTTAAGCACTTTGATACTTACCCCATCCCCACAGCACTTATGTGCATATCCTTATAATCTACTATTTCTCCTATCTGTAATCTAGCTGTACAATGTAAACTCTTTGTGAGAAGGGATTATGTCAACTACCTCTATTTCATTGTACTGTCTTTAGTGCTTTCCACACAGTAAGCACGTAATAAATACCATTCAATGCTTAATTATATATGAGGAATTGGGAAACAGAGGGAAGAAGTGAATTGTTAAGGGTCTCTCAGAGCCAGTGGTAGAGTTAAGAAGAAAACATACCTATTTTATCTCTCAGTGCAATATACAGAGATGGTGCTGATAACACTTGTGGCATCATGATAGGCAGAAAACATTAAACCAAGGGAAGAGATTCAAGTTGGAGACAATCAAACCCAAGAAGTTTCTTTTCCCCCTATATATCTCTTCCACTAGATATATAATAACAAGTTTTAATAACAAAACTTTCATATGCTATGCCTAACATAATAAATGCCTTTGCTTTATTATACAGACACAGACCACGGATGATTCCTAATCAGGGGGCCTGTGAACTATTTCTAATGCTTTTCCCAAGCACAAGATCCCTGGAAACATAGATTATTGTCCCACCACTGGTGTCATACACTTGGGATGGAGGACAGCATGTTGCTGTTCTTGTAAAGAAAACTTGCTCCTCCTGAGAGTGGAGCAGAGGCATGATCAACCTCTCCCAATCAATCGATCAGTAAAGTTTATTTATTGAGTGCTTACTGTGTGCAGAGCATGGTACTATGATCTGGGAAAGTACAGTACAATGAAGGAGCTCACAATAGACCTTGCCATTAAACTTCCTGCTCTTTGTGGGTGGTTTGCACATCATTATTGGCAATCTAAAGAATGTCTCTGTCTCAGATTCTGGTGCTGCCATTATACTAAACACTCTTTATGGGTGAGGATCGTGTTGACTAAACAGCATGAAGAAGAGTGGCTTAGTGGATAGAGCATGGGTTTGGGAGTCAGAAGTACCTGGGTTCTAATCCAGGCCCTGCCATTTGTCTGCTATGTGACCCTGGGTAAGTTACTTCACTTTTCTGGGCCTCAGTTGCCTCACCTGAAAAATGGGGTTTGAGACTGTGAGCTAGGTATATAAGTGCTGGGACATAATAGAAATGAATATGTCATGTGGCAGATGGGTTGATGTGAGTTAGGATGTTTGGGAAGAATCAGGAAAGGTCTGTTGGAGGAGGTAGGATTTTACAGCTGTGGTGAGCTGTAGTCTGAGGATTGTAGATTAGGGAGGTGGAAATTCCTGAATGGTGGAAAAGCATCAACAAAGTGTCAGAGGAGTGAGTGTTGAGAGTAAGGAGCAGCTAGAGGGGCTGGAGTCAGGGACACCATCAAGGAAGCTGGCATCATTTCATTTTGTCATTGCATGGGAATGGGCTATTCCACATTCTCTTTAAATACTATTCCAGAGCACATAACATTTACAGCTCGATTAATCGAAACAGCATTCAGCCAAAGCTGAATAAGAATTTTTCAGTCTGAAATAGTCTTCCCCCTATCATTTAGCCAAATCCGTTTTTCTTAATGACTATATCCATGACCAAATCCACTGGTTTAGACAGCTTTTGGGGGATATAATACATTAGATATTTGCCCCACCACCATCTTCACAGCACTTATGTAAATATCTTTAATTTATTATAAATTATTTATTCATCTTAATTCCTGTCTCCCCATCTAGACTGTCAACTCATTATGGGAGAGAATTAGGTATCTGCGAATTTTATTGCTTGGTACTCTCCCAAGAGCTGAGAACAGTGCTTTGTACATAGTGAGTACTCAATAAATGCCATTGATTGATTGATAACAAGGACTAGGCCAGGATTTACATTAAAAATGTATCTGGGACTCAAACATTTGGCAAGTTTAACTTATTCTCTGCCCTTCTCTGTTCCCCAATATTTCCAGGCCTATTAGCACCCCCTCTACTGTTCTTATGTGACATGGCTCTTTATAAATTAAGTTTTGTGCACCCTCATGAAGCTGTAACCTCAGAAGCACCATGGATAATTTGAAAGCCACATGCAATACAATAGTGTAGTAAAAACTAGCCATATTTCTAGTTTCTGAGTAGGCAACTCAGATAATTAATGAAACTCTGTTAAGGGTTCAGATCATCCCAATCAATAAAATTAGATGAGTTCAATTTTTCATCATGCCCTTTCGCCCAGCCCTAATGCAAATGGTGATGAAAGAGAAAAATCACCGTGATTAAACGTAATTCCTTTGCTAGTGAAATTTATAATGAATGGGCACCCTGATGACAGTTATGGGCATGGGTTTTATTTTCAATTAAATGCAATTTGAAGATGAATTAAAAATGACCTTTATGAATGGATGAAAAAGTAATCATATGTAACTTTAATTTCATTTTAGTGGGTCATTGGTATTAGGCCTCAAAAAAGGCCTGGGATGAAAATGAATTAATAGGAAAATGGCTTGGGTCTGTGAAATGTCTTTGGTGTATTGTTTCTGGCAATAGGTAGAAACAGAGCAACTGCTTAAGAGGATCAATTATTGAAAATTCATTTTCATTGTGTTTTCAGGTTAAATGCTGTAGAATCAGTGACTTACTTATATTTTTAATATTCCTGGTCATTCCAGATTTATGAGAATGCACTGTCCCTTACAAAATCTTCGTAAATTCAGCTTGGGAAAATGTTAGTAAACATATGTTGATTATTATTCTTTTGATTAGATTTCAAAGTCAAGAAATTGTTATAAGATAATATTACAATTATGTTATGGACACATGCACAATAAAGTCTACTGATTGATGGAGGAAGTTATTAGAAGCAGAATTTCTTCATGGAGAAATCATGGGCCAGGGAGGCAGAAGACCTGGGTTCTAATCCCTTCTCTGCCATATGTCTGCTGTTTCATCCAACTCAAGTGCAAGTCACTTAACTTCTCTGTGCCTCAGTAACCTTATCTGCAAAATGGGGATTAAAACGAGGAGCCCCATGTAGCAGCACTTAGTACAGTGCCTGACACATAGTAAGTGCTCAACAAATATGATAAAATAGGCACTTAAAATGTGGGCTTCTTTTCAATCTAAGATATTTTACAGTCCAAATCAAGAAAAAGTGATAAAGCATCATTCAATTGATGAATCAATTGATGGTATTTACTGTGTACAGAGCACTGAACTAAGTGCTTGGAAGAGTATAATACAAAAGAGTGGGTAGACAAGATCCATGCCCATAAGGAATTTACAGAATACAGGGAGAGAAAGACCTTAAAATAAATTACAGACGAGAGAAATGGGAGAGTGTAAGGTTATGGACATATGCGCAGTAGGGATCAAGATGGAGGGAATATCAAAATCAATTGAATTTATAGAGCACTTAGTAATAACAATAATAATAGTATTTTTTTAAGCACTTACTATGTGCAAGCACTGTTCTCTAAGTGCTGGAGGGGATACAAGGCAATCAGGTTGTCCCATGTGGGACTCACAGTCTTAATTCCCACTTTACAGTTGAGGTAACTGAGGCAGAGAGAATAATAATAATAAAGTTGGTATTTGTTAAGCGCTTACTATGTGTGGAGCACTGTTCTAAACTCTGGGGGAGATACAGGGGAATCAGGTTGTCCCACGTGAGGCTCACAGTCTTCATCCCCATTTTACAGATGAGGGAACTGAGGCACAGAGAAGTTAAATGACTTGCCCAAAGTCATACATCTGACAAGTGGCAGAGCTGGGATTAGAACCCATGACCTCTGACTCCAAACTCATGCTCCTTCCACTGAGTCAAGCTGTTTTTCAAGACTATGTGCAGAACACAGTAATAAGCACTTGGGAGAGTACACATTCTGTGCCTACAATGAGCTTACAGTCTAGAGGTGGGGACAGACAATATCTAGACCGTACACGCATTGTAGTCAGGGAATGTATCTGTTGCTGTATTGTATTCTCCCAAGAGCTTGGTACAGTGCTTTGCACACAGTAAACACTCAATAAATGCAATTGAATGAATTAATGAATGAATAATGTAAATAAATAAAATTCAGATATATACAAAAATGCTGTAAGTCTGCGGGAAAGGTGAATAAAAGGTGCAGATCCAAATGCAGGGGCTATACAGAAGGGTGTAGGTGATTATGTATCATTTTTCAAAGTTGGCATTGAATAACTTGACAATAATCCCCCAAATATGTCGTACTTCTTAAGGAGTTTCAGCTGTCATCTACCAACCTAGTACAGCAAAGTTGCCCTCTGCCAAATCTGATTATATTGTTTCTATCCCAATGTTTGGCACATCATCAGCTCTTAGCAATTGTCCCAGATTTTAAGTAATGAACTCAGATCACTAGCAGTAGGGCCATGGTCCCAGGTATACAACTCCTCTGTGTAGGACATGAGAATAATTGAGCATAGGATACCCAAGCAGTTGCTTGCTGTAAGGTGGCCTTAAAGATGGAAACCTGGAGTCAGTGTAGCCTAGTCGATAAAGCACTGGGCTGGGAGTCAGAAGGACCTAGGTTCTAATCCCAGCTCTGCCACTTCTCTGCTGTGTGACCTTGGCCAAGTCACTTCCCTTCTCTGTGCTGACTTCCCTCATCTGTAAAATGGGAATTATATTGTAAATTTCATGTGGGTTATGGACAAGGTCCAACATGATTAGCTTGGATATACCCCAGGACTTAGAACAGTGCCTGCCACATAATAAACATTTAACAAATACCATTTAAAAATGTAGTAAAACAGTGTTAAACAATAGTAGCACACAAAACTTTCAAGCAGCAATTAGAAAAAGGGTTGGCTTGTTCTTAGAGGCTCTTTGGAGGTCAGGATGCACAACAACAAAAAGAGGTCATGAAGCAGCAAAAGCATTAGTGGAGCAGGGAACTATATTTGCACCCAGTGCAAAATGGATCAATATTTATCTATTACAGATGCACTTGCCAGGAGAATATAATAATATTGATATTTGTTAAGTGCTTACTATGTGCAGAGAACTGTTCTAAGCGTTGGGGTAGATACAGGGTAATCAGGTTGTCCCATGAGAGGCTCACAGTCTTAATCCCCATTTTACAGATGAGGTCACTGAGGCACAGAGAAGTTAAGTGACTTGACCACAGTCACACAGCTGACAAGTGGCAGAGCTGGGATTAGAACCCATGACCTCTGGACTCCCAAGCCCGTGCTTTTTCCACTGAGCCACATTGCTTCTCAGCATGACCTAGTGGAAAGACCATAGTTCTGGCAGTCAGATGAAATGGGTTCTAATCTGAGCTCTGCCAGGTACTTTCTGTGTGACTTTGGGAAAATCACTTAACTTCTTTGTGCCTCCGTTTCTTGGACAGAAACTGTATCCAACCTAATAAATCTATTTCTACCGCAGTGCTTAGAACAGTGCTTGGCACATAGTAAACACTTAAAAATGACAGGTCCAAGAGAGTGGATATATATGACGACTAGAAGGGGACTCTGACCTGAACTTTGGGAGACTCTCATATTTAGGAGGTGACTTAAAAATACACAGGTTGAATCTAGCTCTTTTTAAATATTAAATGTAATAAATGATGATAATGATTGTGTCAAACATTGAATTAAGCACTGGGGTAGATTGCACTTGACCTCATACCCCCAAACATTTTGATACTCATCCCACTCCCACTCTGAGAGCATTTATGTACACATCCTTATACTCTGTGGTTCCCATAGCTGCAATTGATTATATGGTCTGTCTTTCCTACTAGATTGTAAGGTCCCTGTGGGTAGGGATCATGTCTTCCAACTGAATTGCTCTATACTCTCCCAAGCAATTAATACAGTGCTCAGCACTCAGTAAGCATTCAGTATGGTCAGGGAATGTGTCTGACAACTTTGTTGTACTGTTTTCTCCCAAGCACGTAGCTCAGGGCTCTGCACATAATAAGGGCTCGGTAGATACTATTAATGATGTCTAAGCATTCAATAAACAGGACTGTGTGCAACCTGATAATACTGTATCTACCCCAGCACTTAGTACAGCACTTGATACATAAGTAAGCATTTAATAAATACTGTTATCATTGTTATTACCATAAATAGTAGTAGTAGTAAGAGTAATGATAGTAATAATACTAAATGGACTAGGTACTCAGAAATGTGAGCCAATACAGACAATGCCACTGATACCACATCTAACAGGTCTAACAGTGTATCTTGCACACATGAGATAGTAAATGGATCTCTGAGTATGTGGTCTTTAAATTTTATCCCGATGCACTAGTTGTAAATGGGGTGAATTATACTATGATTTCTTTGCAAAGGGCTAGATCAAGCCTTTACACAGTCTGGCTCTGTTGGTGAACAGAGAGTGGCCCCATTTTGAACAGTGTCTTTATCAATTTACCTCTTACCACAAACCAGAGGTCACCCTTAGTTGACACATTTCCCCAGAGTCAGCCACTTTTTCCTAAAATATTTAGTATGTCTAAGCCAATGTTTACTTGAGAAAATCTGTTGTACTCTTGGGAAGAGGGGTTTATGGGATTGAGAATTCAGCATCAGTTTGCCTTTGACCAATAGTTTCTCCTCAGTGTATTTCCACTTGTAATTTCATTTTTTAGTCCCCTGCCTCTCACACACCTAAATCTAAACTTTGTCAGCTGTGAATAATTATGACTTTCCTTCAGTGACACTTCAACTGTTAAAATCAGTGGGTGTGCTAATGCTGACAGCACAATCCTGATACCAACTCAGTAGTAATAGTAACATGATGCTCTCGGTTTATCAAATCTGCCCCCCCAGACTGTTATATTCTGCAGCCTGGATGTTCTGGGTTGTCTTTGTATGAATTTCAGCTTCCCATCCATCCATTTTATTTTAACAGAAACAAATGGAAAGGAGATGGTGACCTGTTTAGGGAACTGTAGATTGGTGCTTGCTAGGAGCAAGTATCATTTGATTGTGTATCAATTCATCATATCGGCTGCTTTGTGTGCTTTTATTAGGTGAATAAATTCACAGCTCTATGTGATGGGATCTTATTTATAAAGAGATTGGCCCAGGTGGTTATGTGGTGCTACATATACCCAACTAAGCACAGTACAAAGAGTATTTTCTTGAAAACCGTTAATTTCCCACTCTAAAGTTGCAGTGCACTTGAGGAATAATACTGTTTCACAAACCTACGTTTTTTCAGAGAAGATCTTAGGATTTTTCTTTTTTCCAAGAATAGATGAATCCATTTCATTACCCAGGGAAATAGTGGAAAACAGTAACTCTAAAAGCAAACACAGGTTTCATGCAAGCATGCATGTGTTCCATATTTAAGCAAAAATATATTATACAAAAAACCTAGATAGTAGCATGAGATAGACTTTTATCCATTTGGATTTTCTTTCCCTTTGAAAGGGTTATAGGTCAAGGGTAAGATAAATTGGGCCCAGTTGTGTGGAGAAGGACTGAGAGGATCACCTGAAACCATTGAACTTGGCTCGTCACTGCCAGAGTGTCAATTTCCTGGAGACCAACCCTCATTTTAAATGTTCCTCAAAGTCAAATCTGTTTTGTTCATATCCCTTATAACAACGGATGTCTAGGGAAATGATATGTAAAAAGTTACATCCTTCTCATACACACTGGTACTGTGTGTGGCTGTTTCTCTTCATATCCAAGTTGCTTTATTGACCTTTAAACACCACCACCTATATTTAAAGCATGAATCTTCCCGATTTTTTTATTCACACTATAAAGGACTGACTGAAGGAACCAAATGATAAAATGGAGATTAGAAAGGATCAGGGTGACTCTCTTAATGATCTGCAGAAGTTGTCTATTATTCCATTACTGATTTGCTGCATTAGCAGGTTAAATGCCACATATGTTCCTCCTCTTTTTAATGTTTTCCTTACTGCTTAGTCAAAACTTGTGCCATGAAGGTATATTCACTCTCTAATGTTCTAAAGAGTTTTCAATGAACTATTCAGGTCAGAGGAGACAGAGAAAGGATCCAGTGAATGGAGGTGGGGCGGGGGGCGGAGCAGGAAGGAACTTGATTACTTGATTGCTAAGCAGAGTCACTAGTTAGGGTCAGTAGTGAATTTAAGGTGGTAAATGGGGCAGGGCCATAAAGTTACAAGGTGTAGACTTAGTAGTATTGAAAGCTCCATTCATTGTAATTCAGTGCCTATACATTACCCAATCATGAACATAGCAGATACGGCCTGGTAATGAGGGTGGATAATATCTTCACTGAAATGGGTGCATTCCAGGGGTGGAAGATGAGGAGGGATGGATGTTTACTGCAATTCACTGAGTGTCTACTGTTTGCAGTGGTTGAGAGAATGCAATAGAAAAGAGCTGTCTCAAGTGCCTCATCTCTCTCTTCCCACTCTCCTCATTTTCTCCTTATTTTCTCTTCCTCCCTTTATTGCTAGCTATAATTCTTACATGGCTTGGTAATAATCCCACCCCTGGTTTAGTGCTACAGCAATTATGTCAAAATAATAGGACAATTATGTATGGAAATTTAGTAATAACTTGTTTGCTCAAGTACTTGTGCTAAGTTGTGTTGCTTATCACTTAAAAAATTTTATCGTTTATTTCAGGTTTTTGGCTCATGAAACTTCATGAATGTACTTTGCATTATTTCCTAATACCTCCTAAAGGGTTTAATCATGACAAAGTAAAAGATGCAATAGGATACATACACATCTAAGTCTATGGCAATAGAAAAATGACATTGGTGTTCAAGTAGAGATGTAGAATGATACAAAATAAGAAAAGAAACACTGAGGTATGACAGCATTCCTATAGTTGGCTTACCTTTCAGAACAGTTATAAAGCTGCATTAATCAATGGAAAATATTGAAAGGATAAGGATATTATTACATGGAAAATAACAAAAATGTGTAAGTTTTAAGTGGAAGGAGAACAGATCTATAGAAAGATTTATAAATATTACCACACAAGACCAAAAACAAGAACAGTATTGTACAGTAAGATTTTGAAAATTAACTGGAAGCAGAAAGATGGAAAAAGAGTTGTGTATGAAATTTTGAAGTATGATCTAAACATAAGGAATTCTGACAATACCAAAAGTGAAAAAAATAGCCATTAGCATTGATTGAGCTTCTACTGTTTGTAGAATAGCCTACTTAAACACATTAGAGAATGCAATAAGGGTAGAAGACACAGTCCCTGCCCTTGAAGCACTTAAAATCTAATGACACAGGTAAACAGAGACTGCATGGAGGTATCTGTGAAAAAAGTAATTTATTAGCAAGGAAAGTATCTAAATTTCTCATTTTAAAAGATTTTTTGATATTTATGAATGCAAGAGTGCTGTGGTATATATGTTGCTAAGAGAAAAAAGGGTAAACAAGGAAAGCCTCCTCAGGGAAGTGAAATTTCAGAAAAGCTTTAAAGAGCTTGGGAGAAACTGATATGTGGAAGGTGATGCTGGAAGGTGAGTAGAATGAAAAAATTCTTGAGTAATTATAATAATGATAAATAATGTTTGTTAATCAATTACTATGTGCAAAGCACTGTACTAAGTACTGGGATAAATACAAAGTAATCAGGTCAGACACAGACCCTGTCCCCCATGGGGCTCACAATCTAAGTGAGACGCAAAACACCTTATTTTACAAATGAAAAACAGAGGCCCCAAAATGTTAAGTGACTTACCCTAGGTTACACTGGAGGAAAGTGGTGGAACCAAGATTAGAAACCAAGATTAGAAACCAGTTCCTTTGACTCCCAGGCCACTAGGACATGCAACTTCTAGTATACTGATATTTCATCTATATGAAATATGTCAATGAGACAGAGTGTATTTTTCCTAGCTTAAATATCAGATGCTCAGCTTTTGGCCAATAAGGTGAAGTCTTCCACAACCCCTGGGAGCAGAGCTGAACTCTAGATGGGGACTGAGTTTTGGAAGTTCTTCTGTTCTCAGCTAACCTGGAACCCAACTGTATGGCTGCCTGCTGTTACCAAAATCTAATCAGAACAATCCACATCTAATAATGTCTCTCTCTACCTCCAAGGTATATCTGGGTTAGAAGGTGTGGGTTTATTTGGTCATGAGAATAATTTCTGGGTGATTTAAGCCTTGCTTCATGTTTTTAAGAGTATGCATAGATGCTGCGTCAACTCTGCACTTGGATCTATGACCTTTTGTCATAGGGTATTTGCCCCATCCTCAGCCCTACAGCACTTATGTACCTATCTAAAAATGAAATCTTGCACATTATTTATATTAATGACTGTCTCCCCTTGTAGACTGCAAGCTTGTTGTGGGCAGGGAACATGTTCACCAGATCTGTTGTACTGAACTCCCCCAAGTGGTTAGTGAAATATTCTGCTCACAGTAAGTGCTTAGTAAATAACTACCAATGAATGATTGTGCCAACAACCAAGCCTGGGCAAATAGAAAGCATCTCACCCTATCCTCCTCCTTAGGCAAAAAGACTAGTTTATACAAGTGGTCCTACCTTACTGCTACTCTATACCAGATTTTATATTTTCACTTTTTGCAACTTTAAAGTGCTGTATTTAAGGAAGTTCTTATATATTATGCATGAATTAAATAAAATATATTTACATTAATGATTAATAACTAAATTTTATTATCTAAGCACTCGTAATAGATAACACTATAGGGTTTTTTTGTAGTAAAATGATCTGGGCAGCTGAATGAAATATGGGAGACACAGGAGGCAGGAAGGTCAGCAGGAGGCTGATACAGTAATCAAGACAAGCGAGATTAAATGTGGTAGCAGTTTGGATGGAGAGGAAAGGACAGATTTCCCTTAACATCATCCCCAAAATCCACCCTTTCCTCTCCATCTAGCCTGCCTCGGTTACTGCATCAGTCTCCTGGCTGACCTCCCTGCCTTCTGGCTTTCCCTACTCCAAGCCTTACTTAAGTTAACTAAACTTACTTAGAGAAGCAGCATGGCTCAGTGGAAAGACCACGGGCTTGGGAGTCAGAGGTCATGAGTTTGAATCCCAGCTCTGCCACTTGTCAGCTGTGTGACTGTGGGCAAGTCACTTAACTTCTCTGTGCCTCAGTTACCTCATCTGTAAAATGGGGATTAAATGTGAGCCTCACGTGGGATGACTTGACTACCCTGTATCTACCCCAGTGCTTAGAACAGTGCTCGGCACATAGTAAGCGCTTAACAAATACCAACATTATTATTATTATTAACTTTGCTGCTCAGATTATTTTTCTAAAAAGAGTTCACTCCATGTCTCTCCATTCCTCAAAACCTCTAAAGGTTGCCCATCTACCTCCTCATCACAGAGAAACTCCTTACCACTGGTTTTAAAACACTCAATTACCTTGCCTCCTCAAACCTCACATCTCTACTCTCCTACCCATCCCACACTCTGTATCCTCCCTCTGGCCTGGAACCCCCTTCCTCTTCATACATAACAGGCCACCACTCTCCTCACATTAGAAGCCTTATTAAATTCTCATCTCCTTCAAGAATCATTCCCATCTCCCATCTGCATCATCTATACATTTGGATCAGAATCCTTTAAGTTCACCCTTTCCTCAGGCCCACAGCACTTATGTGCAAATCCTTAATTTATTTTAATGTGTATCTCCCCCCTCAGACTGTGAGCTCCCTCTAGGTAAGGAATGTGCCTATCAACTCGGAGGTATTGTACTCTTCCAAGTGCTTAGTTAAATGCTCTCTGCAAAATAAGTGCTCAATGGATACCATTGATAAATTGATGTGGCAAGGTTGGCTGCATCAAAATTTCTGCATCAGTGGGATTAGAGTTCTGTAGATTTAATGGAAGATCATTTGGGGGTCTCAGGTCATTTAACTTTGCTTTGCAGATGTTAAGCAGCCTAGTCTAGTGGAAAGAGGCCTGGGAATTAGAGGACCTGAGCTCTAATCACAGCTCTACCACATACCTGACTTGTGATCTTGGACAAGTCACTTAATTTCTCTGTACCTCAGTTTCCTCATCCCCTTATGGGGATTAATTTCTATTTCCTCCTACTTAGTCTATGAGCTCCTTGTGGGGCAGGGACTGTGTTCAACCTGCTAATCTCATCCTAATCCAGTGCGCAGTACAGTGCTTGGCACATTATAATCATTAATTTTTAAACAGCACTTAATTCTTCAATTTGGCACAAGGTGCTGTGGAGACAAACCAAAGAAATCTTTCCATTTCTTCTTTTTTCCATAGTTATTATAGTTTAGAGTTCCAAGACATGCAGAAACAAAATGGAATTAAAAGTTTACCTGTAACTTTTATAATTCATATGAGATTAAAACAGAACCCCAATCTATCATGTGTTTTAAAAATGAATGTGTGGAATAAGCTGTATTCATCCCATGGTGGCCTCTGAATATCTAGTCTGAGCCGCAGCGGCCCCTTCAGAATATGCAGCTATTTGTCCCACATCCCAAGTCTATGCCAAAATATCTGAACCCCTACCTCTGAACACCTGGACAGGTTAAACTGTGTCAATTTTTTAGGAAAAGGCTAACAGGAAGGCTTTCCTTCTTGGCAGCAGAGAACATAAATGACCTCATAGGGCAGGAAATTCCAGCAGCAAGGAAATGAAGATTCTTTACTTCTCTGATGAGAGGACAATGAAAGAAAAAACAATTATATTGTGGCAGGAATGCATTGGAAAAAATACTATATTCTTAATTGGCTGACAAATTTTATGTGAATTACACTCGAATCAGAGGACATTTATATCTATTATCACTATAATTTTGAATAATAGAGATTTTATTTGCCAAAGTAGTGGGTGCGGGTTAATGGTTATTCAGGTAATCCACAATAATCTTGAGATATTTCCTGTATCCTGTAGACAGTTTTTTTTGTGTGTGTGTGAACCTACCTATCCTTAAATTACACTTAAAGGTGTAATTTGGCCCATCAGCAAGTTTTAAAAGATCTTTAAAGTGTCTGCATAGTGAAATTCTTATTTTGCCCTTGATTCATGGTCTTCTTCTGACTTTGCTCAAGGGAAAGTCTTGGCAGAATCATGCTGCAGTCAATCATAAAAATTTCATTAAATGCCTATAATAAAATACAGCTTCTAATCACATTGTGGATCATTTCAGAGTCAAAGGTAGTAGGGTCTTGTCTTAAAACAATATATCATGGAAAATGGTTATTTTGATAAAAGTAAAACTCATATGTATGTATATATATTTCTATATATATATATATAAATATAATTATGGTACTTGTTAAGCACTTACTTTGTGCCAAGCATAAAGCATATGCATTCATTCATTAAATCATATTTATTAAGTGCTTACTATGTGCAGAGCACTGTACTAAGTGCTTGGAATGTACAATATGGCAACAGATAGAGACAATCCCTGCCCAACAATGGGCTCACAGTCTAAATGGGGGAGACAGACAACAATACAAAGCAGAACAAAGCAAAACAAGTAGTCTGGTGTAAATATCATCAAGATAAATAGAATCGTAGATATATACACATCATTAACAAAATAAATAGAGTAATAAATAATATATACAAGTATGCACAGTGCTGTGGGGAGGGAAAGGGAGAAGAGCAGATGGCAGGAGGAGGGAGAATGGAGAGGGGAGAAGGAGCAGAGGGAAAGGGAGGGCTCAGTCTGGGAAGGCCTCCTGGAGGAGGTGAGCTCTCACTAGGGATTTGAAGAGGGGAAGACAGTTTGGCAGATGTGAGGTGGGAGGGCATTCCTGGTCAGAGGTAAGACGTGGGCCAGGGTTCGATGATGGGACAGGTGCAAATGCGGGACTGTGAGGAGGTGAGTGGCAGAGGAAAGGAGTGTACAGGGTGGGCTTTAGAAGGAGAGAAGGGAGGTGAGGTAGGAGGGGTCAAGGTGATGGAGACCTTTGAAGCCAAGAGTGAGGAGTTTTTGTTTCATGCGAAGGTTGATAGGCAACCACTGGAAGATTTTAAGGAGGGGAGTGACATGCCCAGAGCGTTTCTGTAGGAGGATGATCCGGGCAATGGCATGATGAATAAACTGGAGTGGAGAGAGACAGAAGGATGGGATATTAGAGAGGAGGTTGACACAATAATCCAGTCGGAATATTTGTGTGTATATATATATCCATATATAGCAAAATAATTTATGGTTTTTTCTTTATTAATAATAATAATAATAATGGTATTGGTTAAGCGCTTACTATGTGTTCTAAGTGCTGGGGTAGTTACAGTGTTATCTGATTGTCCCACTTGGGGCTCACAGTCTCAATCTCCATTTTACAGATGAGGTAACTGAGGCACAGAGAAGTTAAGAGGCTTGCCCAAAGTCTGCCACAGCTGAGAAGTGGCAGAGCCGGAATTCAAACCCACAATTTCTGACTCCCAAGCCCATGCTCTTTCCACTAAGCCATGCTGCTTCTCAAACTTCGGTATGA
Organism: Ornithorhynchus anatinus; assembly: GCF_004115215.2. NCBI lineage: Eukaryota > Metazoa > Chordata > Mammalia > Monotremata > Ornithorhynchidae > Ornithorhynchus > Ornithorhynchus anatinus. Next base: position 48,320,304 of record NC_041728.1, on the reverse strand, counting down.
ACAGACTGCTCCAAAATAAAGACTAAAGAAATTTACTCAAGTAGAAAGCTTCTAAGACATATCAACACCAGGGATTTTCCTAAAATAGGTACATTTTATTCAAATATTAAGTCAAGGGGAGAATTTTGACACTCGAATATTTCTCCATTACATTACAATATTATGCCAGGCGTGAAAGCAAAAGTTCAGAAGAGATCTGGGGAGAGACATATTAGGAAGGTACAATCTTAAGGCTATTTAGTCAGTCTTCTTTATGTAGATCAAAATCAGGAACTGATTTCTAGACCCTTGGATCAGAGATTGCCATATCTGGAATACAGACAGAAGGTTTATATCATGTTGATAGAGTGGCAGAGGCTGATGGAGAATGTTAAAATGAATGTGTTGTCCAGCGTTGATCAGTGATGGAGACTGGGAGGGTATTTGGGATACAGTCTGCTCAGGTGAATGATTAAACCACCCATGTTAACTGTAGCCTATATTCATGGCTTTCTAAGGAGAAAAATGCCTCAGCTCCCAGAGGATCCCATTTTACAGCTTTATCATTAGGGTAGTACAAAAGTGCTCTCTTTTGTTCAACAAAATCACTGCTATTTTAAACGCATTCCTTCTGATTCCTTTTGTTCCATAAAGGAGAGACTAACCAATCTACCCCCTCTTTGTAAACACCTTCTCGTGCAGTTAACCTATTTTCTGACATTTTAGGGTAAGGGGTTGTGTTAGTTAGCATTTCCATTCTAAGCAGTACTTTTATTAGTGGGTCTGACTAATAATAAGTTCCAAAAATAATGGAATTTACTTGAAAGTTCCCCTCCCTAATAGGCAGGCAGATGACTTTAAAAAGGAGTGTGTATTATCCCTGCTGGAGTTGCCAACTGTAGAAGATTGCCTACTGATGAGTTCAATCAATCAAGCATAATTGAGTACTGACTGTGTGCAGAGGATTGTAATATGTGCTTGGGAGAGGACAATATAACGGAGTTGGTAGATATGTTCTCTACTTACAAAGAGCTTACAATCTAGAGGGACTTTATTGGTAACTCAATTTCTAAAGAACTAGAATCAATTGATCTTGAGAGGCCTAATGTATATCTTGCCTTTTTCATATAGTTTTTCTTTCTTTCTTTTCTTTTTTTCACCAACTTCTCATCTATCTTTTCTTCTTTGAAAATGTCATACTTATAGTGTATATAGGATTTAGCTGACTCCTCCTGGAGTAGTTAAAAGTTGGAGCTATGCAAAATGGAGCTTTCCCATCACCCTAAGGAACCAGGAAATTTTCAAGGAATGGAAAACACAGTGAGGTGGGTTTAACTCATATTAAGGGATAACCTTGAGCTGAAGCAGTTGTTACAGGGAGAGAATTGTTTGTTATCACACTAGAACAACAAGCCCCAGGCTGCCAGGGCAGTCCTGTTCAATCACCAGTTCTGAGAGAGTTTATTCAAAATACTGCTGAGAAAACTATGCAGCTTAACTTTATCAGCCCCCTGCCTTTGCCTTGGGAAGGACTCTATGACTAAAGAATGAATAAATAATGAGTGAATCACTGATAATACAGTAGCCTTGTCCAAAAATTTAAAATTCAGTTATTCAGTCTGCTCTCTCATTTTTTATTACTTTCTAAAAGTCCTCTATGTTCAAAGTATGTTCCTCACATTTTACTTTTAAATTTCATTGTTAGAATACTTGGTTTGAATGCAAGGTGTATTGTTTTAGTTTGGAGTGGATTTGGGAAGGATTGTTTGTGAAGTGACAATCAGTGGTATTTCTTTGGTGATTAGTGCATGAAGAGCGATCCCTGTTCAGAAGAGCTTACAGTCTAGAGGGTTCAGTATCACTCAGAGACTTTTTGCATAGACTTGAAATTTTATGAGAATTGGATAATGCAAGGCATTCTGAATGGTAAGTAATAAATTTGGCAAGACCTCTATGCGTTTAGTGATTCCATATTTCTTCAGTGTATTTAATAATCTGTGTCTTGGTGAGAGCTAGATCTCACTACATAAATATTGTATGTATTTCTAAATTCCTTGCACTGGTAGGTATAAACAATGATTGGTATAAAATGGGTCATAATGTTTATCATGGGATTTATTTTATTTAAGAGATGCTCTTCAATGGTTTTTATACCTGAGAAAATGTGTATGTAGTCCATCTCTCTCTCCCAAACTCCACTGAGAGAAAAAATAATGATTTTCATTAATTATTTCAGGCTTTTGCATTTTAACTGTTACATCTTTGGGTGTTAACAATATTTGCCTACCTTTACTTAACATGCTTCTCCTATTTAAGAAATAAAATACATTAATTGTGCCAACTAAGCTAAACAAGGGGTTTATAAGGGTAGGGAGAAAAAAAGGCTGCTGAGATAATGCCATCAAATTTGTTCTGGTAAAATATGAAAGGATTTTAGAAATATATCAGGGGAAAAATGAGCCACCCCAAGGGAACCAAAATGCCTACAGAATGTGTGATGAATGGGTGAGCTATTTCCTTCACTTTTTAAAACAACCTTTCCCATAAAGAAAACAAAGGAATGAGTGAGTGGCAAAGCATTAGGGAGTCATGAAACCTTGTTTCTGTGTTCAAATCACTTCCTTCACCTCCAAAAAAAAAAACCAGTCCCCCCACCAAAAAAACTACTGTTTCCCAACCATCCCAAAGATAAAGTTGTTAAAAATAATAAAAGTATCCTCTGCCATGCTGGGGTGCGTCTAGATCTAGATGTTTGCTTGAGGAGATGGAAAAGAGGAATGGAGAATATCAATTAAAATCAACTTAATAGGGATAAATTTTGTTTAAAAGAAGACTGGATGTAGAATAGCTAACCTTGTTACATGAGATATTTCAGGTAATTTAGGCTACTCTGAGTTCTAGCTATATCCAGATTTACTAAATTGAGAATTGGAGGAAGCTAGTGTGTGGTCTTAAGGTGAAAATTTCATCCCAGAATCCTTTACAATCCATCCCTTTCCAGCTCAGGACTGCAGAGGAATGTCTGCTGGATATTATTTCTGACTTTGGGTTGTGTCCTGGTAGGCATCTTAGTTACCATCCTGGGATCAGAGAGCCAGAAAATGAAGTTTACTGAAATTACAACCTCTCCTACTTTGTCCATTCCTGCCCTGGTTGGCATTACAAATAGCCTTGCTAGAAAGGAGGAAAATGAGTTGATCATTCCAGGTTTTTCACCCTTTGGTTATGAGATAAGCAGTGCCACCCTAGTGGATAGAGCAATGACCAATGTTCTAATCCTGGGTCTGCCACTTGTCTGCTGTGTGATCTTGGGCAAATGACTTCTTTGTGCCTAAGGGCATCATCTGTAAAATGGGGCTCATTCATTCAATTTTATTTCAGTGCTTACTGAGTTGTCCCATGTGGGGCTCACTCTTTTAAACCCCATTTTACAAACTAGGTAACTGAGGCAGAGAGAAGTTAAGTGACTTGTCACAAAGTTACACAGCTGACAAGTGGTAGAGCTGGGATTAGAACCCATGACCTCTGACTCCTAAGCCCCTGCTCTTTCCACTGAGCCACACTGAGTTGACATTCTAGAGGGGAGGAAACAGATATTAATATAAATAAATCAGAGACACATGCAAAAGTGCTGTGGGACTGGGAGGGAAGAAGAACAAAGTGACCTAGTTAGGATGATTCAAATGAGAGTGAGAAAAGAGGAAAGGGGGGCTTAGAGAAGGCTTCTTGGAGGAGATGTGCCTTGCAGTAAGGCTTGGAAGAGGGGGAGAGTAATTGTATGTCAGATTTGAGGAGGGAGGACTTTTCAGGCCAGAAGTAGGATGTGGGCAAGGGGTCAGTGGCAAGTTAGATGAGATGGAGGCACAGTGAGAAGGTTAGTATTAGAGGAGCAAAGTGTAAGGGGTAGGTTTGTAGTAGGACAGTAGAGAGATGATGTAGGAGGGGTCAAGGTAATTGAGTGCTTTAAAACCAAAAGTAAAGAGTTTTTGTTTGCTGCAGAGCTGCACAAACAGCTGCTGGAGTTTTTTTAAGGAGTTGAGAAATATGTCCTGAATTTTTTTGTAGAACAGTGATCCTGGCAGCAGAATGAAGTATGGACTGAGGGGAGAGAGGAAGCTGGGAGGTCAACAAGGAGGTTGATGCAGTACTCCAGGTGGGATAGGATGAGTGATTGTATTAGCATGGTAACAGTTTGGATGGAGAGAAAGGGTGGATTTTAGCAATGTTGTGAAGGTGGGACCGACAAGATTTAGTGATGGATTGAATATGAGGGTGGAATGAGAGAGAGGAGTCGGGGATTAAGACTGTGGGGCATGAACTGTGCCCAACCTGATTGGCTTGCATCTACCCCAGCTCTTAGTATGATGCTTGACATATAGAGCAACTGAGCTTCCCCTTTTCCCTCTGCTCCCTCTCTGCTCCCCCTCCACCCTCTGCTCCCTCCCTCTTCCCCCCCTTTACCTCCCCTCAGCTAAACCCCCTTTCCCTCTGCTCCTCCCCCTCTCCCTTCCCCTCCCCTCAGCACTGTGCTCATTTGTATATAATGTTGGTATTTATTAAGCGCTTATTATGTGCACAGCACTGTTTTAAGCGCTGGGGTAGATAAAGGGTAATAAGGTTGTCCCACATGAGGCTCACAGTCTTAATTCCCATTTTATAGATGAGGTAACTGAGGCACAAAGAAGTTGTGACTTGCCCACAGTCACACAGTCGACAAGTGGCAGAGCTGGGATATTTTCATTACCCTATTTATTAATGAGGTGTACATCCCCTTGATTCTATTTATCGTGATTGTTACCTTGTTTTTGTCTGTCTATCTCCCCCAGTTAATCTGTAAACCCGTCACTGGCAGGGATTGTCTCTATCTGTTGCTGAATTATATATTCCAAGCACTTAGTACAGTTCTCTGCACATAGTAAGAGCTCAAATATTATTGAATGAAAGAATGAATGATAAATACCATCAAATAAAATGAAGATGGTCTATAAGACAAGAAAAGGAAATGCACTTATATGGAAAGGACTTTTCTTTTAAGAAAACTGATACTGTGCTTGTTAACCAGTTGGTGCTGATTGGTCTTTGCACTGGAATAAACTATTTCAAGGTTACCATAAAATTAGTGTCTTAATATGACTTTGGAAAGTAAATAATTGATAAATTAAAAATGATGGATCCTTTTTAGTGATGTCCTCTAAATTTTCATGCTTAGGAAAACAAAGATTAGATTCTTAATGATTAGGTGTGGTTACAGACCTTCTAACCTTCTGCAGTCTCTGTTACCAAAGTCATGTTAGCAGATTACTTGTCCTGTTTTTAATTTAAAGGATAATATGGCACCTGTAAAGTAGCCCATATTTCACAATTCTTCCAAACAGATGACTTTTGAATTGTACTCTCCCATGCACTTAGTACAGTGCTCTGTACACAGTAAGCACTCTCAACAAATGCTAATTATTGATTGAATAGTAAGGCTGATGCAGAAGGAAGAGTGCGACCAGAAGCGGTAGTGGTAGACACACTACTCTGGCAGGATGAGTAGGCTTCAGGGGATGTCTTTTTTTTGACTGGCTGATCAATCATAGTATTTAGTGCTTATTGCATGCAGAGCACTGTATAAAGCACAATAACAGAATTGGTAGCCATATTCCCTGCCTACAATGAGATGACTTTGACCAAAAATCCATAGACTTGAAAATGAATTGTTGCTTGAGCTCCAACAAGTGGAGAGAGGAGGAAACCTTCAACAAGGGGAAAAAAAAAAGGGAAATCTAATGCTTTTCAAATAGACATTGGTTGTCAAACTAAATATTAGGACTACACCATCCAGACTTCACAGTGTTTGCTAAAAGTAATCTGCTTCAATTGTGACAAATGTTGACTGGGCTATTTTACAGGTGTCATGTTATCCATTGATTTAAAACATGACTTATGCCAGCCATCTTTTCATTTAACTCCTATAACAGGAGATAGAACATTAGAATCTTCTCCGTTGCTCACCATTAAGTATAATTTTATGTTTCTATGTTCAGAGTTTTAATGTAAATACTTCTTATGTCTGCCTCTGGCTCATGTCCTTGTTCTTGTTCGTAAATCCCTATAATCTAGTAATATTCAATTTAAAACAGACCAGAATGAAAAGGGTTATGGAAGGAGGCTTTCAAGTCACTCTTCATTGTCACAGGTAAAATATAGCTATGGAAATGTAGAGAATGCCAGCAGTAAATATATATATATTTTGCTTCTAGGTCTGTGTTCCCTAGGTATGTAACCTGTGCATTTATAGGGCACCACAAATCAACACAATTGTTCTAATCTTTTCTTGTGAGATTAACACATATGGAACACATCTGAAGATAAATTATTCCTTTGATAATTTTAGGGTTACATTCTGACTCCTGACAGATTCACTGATTCTGTGTTCACTATCATCTGCAGTTGTACCAAGTCACATCAGCAATACCCACATGACAACACATTTAATATGTCTATTAGGAACAACTTTACAGTCCTTTTTTTGCCAGTTTGCTATAGAGATTTGAATGAGAAACCCATTTGCACACACATGTTACGGAGGCCAACATTATCCAAACTGGCATAAATGCTGCTTGACGAACAGGACTTAATACACAAATGTCTTTCTAGGGAATTTAGGAAAAAGTGGCAAACTGTGACCACTTGAAAGATGGAACACATAGCTTTAAAGTTGTTGTTTGCTTCCATCAGACACTCGTGCATTAGTGTCTGAATAGACCTGAATACACTTTGTCTTGGCTAGTTTATGGCTGGCCTTTGTTTTCTTTGGTTTTTTTAAGTATGCAAATGGACTTCTTGACAAACCTTTGCAGCAGGTGGCTTTTGTCTTATTAGCTGCAGGAAGTTGATTGCCTCCTCTTTGTAATTGCTATTATGATGTCTGTGGTCTAGAGAGGTAAATGTGCTATAGTTTTTTGTTTTTTTTAATACTCCTTGGTGGATTATGTGTCATTTGGTGAAAGACTTGTTTAAAATTTATACCAGCTTAGGCCAGATATGCCAAGATCGTTGTAGGACCACTGGTATTTGAATGACAAGTGGGGTTTAATAGTACTTGGTTATTGTATGTGGTTGTAGGGTCAGTGATACGATCTTCTGTCCTCTGAAATGCTCTCTGCAATTGAAACTCATAAAATGATCTCAAGAAACATATTCTTCCAAAATTCAAAGTAAATTAACATTTTGCTATTTTGTTCCTTAATGGTAGTGTTATCCCTAAGCAGGATAAGTGTTATCCCTTTAGGAAAAGTGAGTAAATCCAGATTCATGTTTTCCTGAGTGGAGGCAGAAGTGATTAGGCAGAGAAAAATGAAATCATAAGGAATATCTCCTGAAAATTTCCCCTGCTCTTCTCCAATAATAATAATTATGGTACTAATTAAGCACTTATAATGTGCCAAGCACTGTTCTAAGTGCTGCTCCTTCTTCAATTTTCCCATATTTCCCAGAAGTATCTCAAGATCTCCTGCCTCCTCTCAAAACCCACCACTTCTATTTGTGCTTTTGTCCCCATCCCTTCAAACCTTCTCCAAATGATTGCCCCTCTTCCTTCTTGCCCCATCCCTTTCCTCTACTTTTTTGCTTGCCCTTTTTTTTGATGCCCCCATTTATTTCTTTTTCTTTAATTTTCTCTGATTCTTTTTCATTCTGCTTACCAAACTTTCTACATTATACATTAGACCATGGAGTACTGTCAGTAAGTCTGTGATGATGATGGGCATTGCCTGGAAAAAAACAGCAAAAAATATACCAAAGGACCTAAGGCCATTCATTCATACCATTGACAATGAGAATAATTTCCTAAAGAGAACATAAAGCAAAATAACTTCCCAAAACAAGCCTTGAATGCATCCAAAGTGGGTAAGATTTTTTCATAGTTGGGAAACTCTTCGAGGACTTTAAGTAAATCGACAGCACTTTCTGATGTTCTCACTAGAATGTCAGGTCACTGAGAGCAGGTACCTTGCCTAACTGCCCTATAGTGTTCTCCCAACCACTTATATATAATGCTAACCACTGAGCTAATACTCAAATGATATTATTGATTGATGCTGTATTTGTTTTCTACAACAAAATTGCAAGAGACAATTTTGCAGTACTTTCCCTGCTTTGTATAACTGTCAACTCAATGTTGAAAAGCAACGTGGCTTAGTGGAAAGAGCATGAGCTTGGGAGTCAGAGGTCTTTTGTTCTAATCCCAGCTCCGTGACATCAACTGTGTAACTGGGGGCAAGTCACTTAAATTCTCTGTGCCTCAGTTATCTCATCTGTAAAATGGAGATTAAGGCTGTGAGTCCCACATGGGACAACCTGAGTTCCTTGTAGCTACCCCAGCACTTAGAATAGTGTTTGGCACATAGTAAGCACTTAACAGATACCATCATGTTGAGTGTTTGTGTCCCTCTGAACTAGGTTCTTAGTTAAGGCGATTCCATGAAGTAAATGTAAATCCAACTAAAATGAGATTTTACCTTTATTTGAATTTGTCATTACTTAGTTTTCTGACCCTGAATTTTTTTTTAAATAGGATAATGTTGTAACTGTAGACTGCAAAATTTCCCTGTAACAATTTAAATTGTTGGCTAGATTCTAAACATCTTCAACTTTATACTTGACTATAATGGTACTATAAAAAGAAAATGTAATGTTGAAAAGATAACTCCTCAGTATTCTTTATGGGAAATGGCAAAATCAACTTACATTTAGAGCTAACCAAACTTAATTTCTTTCTTTTAATCTTTCTAAATAATTTAATATTTCTGGCATTGCGATGTGTAGCCTATGTCCCCTGCCATGTTCTCAGATTGAAAGGGAGGATGCAACCTAACATAAATAGGATTTATGATTTTGTTATTTGAAAACACTTACAATGATAGAGCCCTAATCTCCCTGTAGAAAACAGGTTCCTTTAAAGGTATTTGTAGATAGGAGCTGTTCTTCGAAGATTTTAAGCATTTTTATGCAAAACATAATGAAAATAAAATCTTTCCTCCTTTGGTTCCAAACTCCACTAACTAGGTTTAGTGGCATTCACTTATTCTCAGGTGCTTTTGTTTTGTTTTGTTGTTTTTTTAAACCCCCAAGGGTCAGTGTCTCCGCCTTTTAATTCTCAACCACTGGATGGTGGGCAGCTGTTCTATAGACAGAACAAGCTAGACATTTTTATGATGGAACCAGAAACAAGCCTAGTTCTCAATGAGAAAAAGAAAGGGTTAGACAGAATTTGTTTCCCTGTTGCTGATTTGGAGTGAGTGCTCCTGCAGCCACAAGAAGAAAGTTTGGAATGCCTAGAAGTTTAGGAATGCCTAAAATATAAATTCCTGGTTACTGTACATATATGTGAAACAGTGTACCTAATGGATAGAACACAGGCCTGTAAGTCAGAAGCATCTGGGTTCTACTCCCAGCTCTGCCACTTGTCTAAATGTGATCTTGGGCAAATTACTTTGCTTCTCTATGCCTCAGTTAATGTCATCTGTAGCATGGAGATTAAGACTGTGACCCCCTTGTTGGACATGGACTGTGGCTAAGATGATTAGTTTGTATCTACCCCAGTGTTTAGTGCAGTGCCTGGTGCAGAGTAAGCACTTAAATACCACTAAAAAAAATTGCTACTTGGGCCCCATTCGCTTATAGTCCTTGAACTTAGTGACTTCTTATGGGGAGATTTTTAACATTCTGGGGGATTTTTTTTCCCAGGTGGTAGGATCAGTAAATCTGTCTTTTTGGATAGGTTATTGTTGTCTATACATTTATTAAGTGTTTACTACATGATAGCTGAAAAAGATACAAGGTTATCTGTCTGAATGTAGTCCCTCTCTCCCGTGGGAGTCAAGAATCTATCTTCTCTCCATTTTACAGGTAAGAAAGCTAAGTCTCAGGCTAAGGGACATGCCCAGAGCAAAACAGGAGATCAGTGACTGAGTTGGATCTTGAATCCAGGTCTCCCGACTCCCAGTACATATACAACATAGTGATGGGTTAGGATTGCAAAAATCTAATCCTGGAACTAAGTCTATCTGTCAGCATAGACTAGTGGCAAGAGCATGGGCTTGGGAGTCAGAGGTTGTGGGTTCTAATTACAGCTCCTCCACATCCCTGCTGTATGACCCTCGGCAAGTCACTTAAGTTATCTGTGCCTCAGCTACCTCATCTGTAAAAACGAGTATTAAGACTGAGCCCCACATGGGACAACCTGATTACCTTGCATTTACCCCAGTGCTTAGTACAGTGCTTGGCACATAGTGTCTAAGTACCATAATAATTATTATTATTATTGCCAGCTCCAGTATGCTCACTACAACCTATGTTACGTGGGTGAAGACTACATGAGAGAAGGTTAACCAATGAGCTGTGGTTTGGTGAGCTGAAATGGAATGGCCAAACCTTGGAAGGACATAGGCCTTTTTTAGGAATGTAGTATAACACTGTCTCATGCAAGGCAACTGGAGAGTTGTCACATAATATATGTGATAGACCACTTTGCGCCCTAAGATTGAGAAAGATTTGGTTCTTTTTAAGTAGAAAAACCAGATGTATCATGAGACAGAGGCGGGGGCAAGGGGGATGAGGGGGGAAATAGGGCCAGGCAAGGCAAGCACTGAATGTAATGCATTTGCAAGTCTGTCACCTAGTTATCTCCTTACTACCTTAACAACTCTGAAGTCCACTCCTTCACTGCCATACAAACTGTTTCCCTGCTGATCCAAGGACTTATATCCCTCCTTGACTATTGCATCAGCCTCCTTGCTGCCACCTTTGCCTCCTGTCTTCCTCTTTCCAGTCGGTACTTCGCTTTGCTGCCTGGATGATTTTTCTGAAGAAACTATTCAGCCCATATCTCCCCACTCCTCAAGAACCCCCAGTGGTTGCCCATCCACCTCATAATCAAACAGAAACTCCTGTCAACTTTGTCATTTAATCATCTCTTGCACACATTAGGCATTCATTAAATACAATATTTCTCTCTCTTTCTTTCACTCTCTCTCTCTCCCTCTCTCCTTACTTCCCTAATCTACTACAAACCAACCCACACACAGCACAGCCTCTTCATAGTACCTCAGCCTCATCTTTCTTCCACGGATCTGTTGCCATGTCCGCTTTCTAGCCCATAGCTCCATCCCCCTTCATAATGAACAAACTACTACTCTTCATATCGTCAAAGCCCTAATAAAATCATATTTCCTCCAAGAGGCCTTTTGTGACTAAGCCATCATTTACCCTACTTGCCCTCTCTTCCATGTTACCTGTGCCCCTTAAGCAGTTTACTATTCACCCCATCCCTACAGCACTAATGTAAACCGTATATTCCTGCCATTTCCCCTATCTGCATATATATATATATATATGCATATATATATATATATATATATAACATCTGCTTTCTCTCTACTATGTAAGCTCCTTATGGATAGGGATTGTGTGTATCAACTCTACTGTATGATGCACTACCATACACATTATGGTACAGGGACTGTGTCCAGCCTGATTAACTTGTATCTAACTTAGGTACTTAGAACAGGGCTTGATACATAGCACTTATCAAATACCATAAATAAAATACTATTCACACAATAAGAACTCAATAAATACTACTGGTAAACATAAGGATGGAATGGTTGGGGGCTGGCCGTCTTGCTGTAGGCTTGTTTGTTAGCTCCTATGGACTGTGAGTTGACTGTGGGTAGGGAAAAATTATGATGCTTACTATGCGCAAAGTACTGTTTTAAGCACTGGAATAGATACACACTAATCAGGTTGGATACAGTCCCGATCCCACAGGGGGACTCAGACTCTTAATTCCTTTTTACAGATGAGGTATCTGAGACATTGAGAATTTAAGTGATTTGCCCAAAGTCACACAGCAGACAAGTGGCAGAGCTGGAATTAGAACCCAGATCCTGACTCTCAGGCCCATATTCTATCCAATAAGCCATTGTTATATTGAACTCTCCTAAGAGCTTAGTATAGTGTTCTACACAAAGTAGGTGCTCAATAAATACAATTATTGATTGATTTGGTCTTTTCAGCAAGAGGACTGTCAACTAGGACAATAAACTAGGTTTTCAATTTCACCTAACTCTATGATCTAGCTTTTTTTTTTCTTTTCCACATTTTACCTACTTAGACTGATATGATTACTCCGTTCCATATTTGCAACAGTTCAGTAATAAGTTTTGCCACAGTAACAACAAATGAAGAATATGAATGCAACATGGGGTTGTCATCCTACAAGAGCCACTTTCTCAAAACAATAAACCTGTAACTGAAAACGTTCCATTTGTCTTTCATGCTGCTCTCCTTCCAACTTTGGTTTATGAAGCCAGGTAAACCATTACTTTTTATTTTCATTTTTCCCATTAGACTCCAGCAACAGATTGCTGCAATCGGCTTTGAAATAACATTTTATGTACATCTAAATTGCTTGGAAAAACATTTCATTTCAGTCTTAAGTAGGGAAAGAAAAACATGGATCAATTATAGCCACCAAACTTTGTACTGTTGATTTTTCAGCTACAAGAAATTGTTTTCTTTCATGCTAGGCTCTTGGGAATGCATTGCAGCCTGTTTTGCACTAAGACCCACAAAGGAATTATACTTAAATTCAGAACTCATAACAAGGCTTGTTATGCATACTCTAATTGAGATTCAAGATGACACTACCCAATATACTGGAAAATGGAAGATTTTATCTCTTTATATAGAGTGACATATCCCTGAGGAAAACAGTGATATCCTATTAAGGTTGTGTCATTTCAATCAATCATATTTATTGAATGCTTACTGTGTGAAGAGCACTGTAGTAATCACATTACAGAGTACAATATGACAGAAATGGTAGACACATTCCCTGCCCACAACAAGCACATAGTCTGGATGGGGAGACAGGCATCAATGTAAACAAATTACAGATAAACACAGAAGTGCTGTAGGGCTGAGGGAGAGATGAGTAAAGGGAGCAAATCAGTAAATGGAGAAGGGAGTGGGAAAAGAAGAAATGAGGATTTAGTCAGGGAAGGCCTCTTAGAGTAGATGTGCCTTCAATAAGGCTTTGAAGATGGAGAGAGTAATTTTCTATCCCATATGAAGAGGGAGTATTCCAAGCCAGAGGCAGGATGCGGACAAGAGGTCGGTGGTGAGATAGATGAGATTGGGATACAGTGAATAGGGTGGCATTAGAAGAGGAAAGTGTGTAGGCTGGGTTGTGATGAGAAAGTATCAAGGGTGATGTATGAGGTGACAAGGTGATTGTGTTAAAGGCAATAAAGATTTTTTGTTGATGCGGAGGTGGACAGGTAACCAGTGGAGCTTCTTGAGGAGTGGGAAAATATTGACTGAACATTTTTGTAGAAAAATGATCCCGGCTGCAGAGTGAAGTATGGACTGAAGTGTGGAGAGATAGGAGGTAGGGAGTTCAGCAAGGTGGCTGATATAATAATCAAGGCAGAATAGGATAACTGCTTCAATTAACATGGAAGCAGAGAAGCAGTGTGATTTAGTGGAAAGAGCACAGGCTGAGGTTGAATAATGTTTCCAGGAAAAGAGGTTGGTCAACAGTGTTGAAGGCAGCTGGTAGGTCAAGGAAGAGGATGGAGTAGAGACTGTTGGATTTCACAAGAAAGAGATAATTTGTGACCTTTGAGAGGGCAGTTTCTGTGGCGTGAAAGGGATAGAACTTACTATGTACCAAGCACTGTTCCAAGCGCTAGGGTATATTCAAGGCAATCAGGTTATCCAACATGGGGCTCACAGTCTTAATTGGAGGGTGTCAAGATGAGCATTGGAAGAGAGGAACTTAAGCATTGTAGAAACATGAATCCATTTACTCATTCAATCATATTTAAACAGAACTCCTCAGTTACCTCATCTGTAAAATGGGGATTAAGACTGTGAGGCCCATGTGGGACAACCTAATTACCTTGTATCTACCCCAGGGCTTAGAACAGTGCTTGGCACATAGTAAGATCTTAACAAATACCATCATTATTATTATGAAGAGGAAAGGGCAGATTTTAGTGATGTTATGAAGGTTGAACTGGAAGGATTTAGTTATAGTTTGAATATGTGGGTTAAATGAAAGAGGTGAGTCAAGGATAATACCAAAGTAATGAGCTTGTGAGACAGGAAGAATGGTGGTGCTGTCTACAGTGATGGGGAAATCTTGGAGAGGACAAGGTTTGGGTGGGGAGATAAGGAGTTCTGTTTAAATATGATTGAATGAGTAAATGAATTCATGTTTGTGGTGTCAGTGGGACATTGAAAGAGAGATGTCTTGAAAGCAGGTAGAAATGCAAGACTCAGAGAGGGAGAGAGAGAAGGGCTGGAGATGTAGATTTGGGAATCATCGGCATAGACATAGTAGTCGAAACCATGAAAGTGAATGAGTTCTCCAAGAGAGTGGGTGTAAGTGGAGAATGGAAGTGTGCCCAGATCTGAGCCTAAAAGGACTCCCAGAGTTAGAGGATGGAAGGAAGAAGAGGAGTCCTCAAAGGAGACTGAGAAAGAATGGCCAAAGAGATGAGGAAAACCAGGAGAAGGCAGAGTCAGTGAAGCTGAGGTTGAATAATGTTTCCAGGAAAAGAGGTTGGTCAACAGTGTTGAAGGCAGCTGGGAGGTCAAGGAAGAGGATGGAGTAGAGACTGTTGGATTTCACAAGAAGGAGATAATTTGTGACCTTTGAGAGGGCAGTTTCTGTGGAGTGAAAGGGATAGAACTTAGTATGTACCAAGCACTGTTCCAAGCGCTAGGGTATATTCAAGGCAATCAGGTTATCCAACATGGGGCTCACAGTCTTAATTGGAGGGTGTCAAGATGAGAACTGGAAGAGAGGAACTTAAGGCAGCATTGTAGAAATTTTAAGCTTTGACAATATTATTCTATAGAGCAAGTGTATGTGTATATCTATGTACGCACACACATATGTAATCTGAGTTATTATCATCAGAACTTATCTCTTGCATATGCTCTCTATTTCTTAGAAAATCTAGAACTAAGGAAACACATATCCCTAGGATACTGAAATACAAAGTGATATTTAGGATAATATATAATGTCACACAAGACTACCAGAAGACAAATTAAAAAAAAGTAAAATAAAAAGCCTCTTCTTCTGGTAGTGGCGGCAAAGTTCACTTAAAGGAATGGTATGAACATTGGCCTCCTTGACTGATTTCTAGACAGACATGTCCAGAGCTACTGAGAAAAATGTATTAATAATAATGGTATTTACTATGTGCTTACTATGTGCCAAGCACTGTTCTAAGCACTGGGGTAGATAAAAGATGATCAGGTTGTCCCAAGTGGGGCTCACAGTTTTAATTCCCATTTTACAGATGAGGTAACTGAGGTCCAGTGAAGTGACTTGCCCAAAGTCAAACAGTAATAATGTTGGTATTTGTTAAGCGCTTACTATGTGCAGAGCACTGTTCTAAGCGCTGGGGTAGATAGACACAGGGGAATCAGGTTGTCCCACGTGGGGCTCACAGTCTTAATCCCCATTTTACAGATGAGGTAAATGAGGCACAGAGAAGTGAAGTGACTTGCCCACAGTCACACAGCTGACAAGTGGCAGAGCTGGGATTCAAACTCATGACCTCTGACTCCCAAGCCCGTGCTCTTTCCAATAAGTCACGCTGCTTCTCCTTCCTCATACATTTTTCATATTGGAAAAGAGGATTTTTCCCAGTTATGTAAGGCAACCACTCCTGTGGTTACAGTTTTTGAACTAAAAGTCATGTAACTGAAAGGGATTTTGACAGGTCGCATGATGGGAACTTCAGAGAGGACGTACCTTTCACATACTTGCACTGTGTATCAATTTTCCAGTTGGGTTATTACCTTTTTCTTTCCATAGAATGCTTTAAAAAGAAATTGGTGTTAGACAAACTGAACTGGCTAGTCTAGACAAATAAAAAGGGTCGTGTTACTTAGGAAGCTCTGAACCTTCTACTTACTGTGTGGAGAGCACTGTACTAAACATTTAAAGAATACATTACAATAAAGGTGGTAGATATCCCTGCCCTCAAGGATCTTACCATCTAGTAGGGGAGACTGACATTATAATTCATTACAGATAGGAGAAGCAGCAAAGTATCAGGATATGTTCTCAGTGCTGTGGGGTTAAGGTTGGGATGAGTATCCAAGTGCTTAAGAGTTAGAGAACCAAATGCATAGGTGGAAAGATGAGGGATTGGTCAGGAAAGGTCTCATTAAGGAGATGAAAGGTCTCATTAAGGAGATGTAGTTTTAAAAATGTTTTGAAGAAGGGGAGAGTGAATGTCTTTCTGATATGAAAAGGGAGGGAGTTCCAGTTCAGAGGGAGGATGTGAGCTTGCTGTGGGCATGGAATGTGCCCCTATATTGTGGCATTATACTCTCCCAAGCACTTAGTTCACTGCTCTGCAAACAGTAAGCACTCAATAAAATATGACCAAATGAATAGTAAGTGCTTAAGAAATACTATAAAAAGCAAACAAAAACAATTTGATGCAACCATCATCTTTACCACATAAAATAAAGAAAAATTAGAATTCCCAACTCCTAGGACTTCTGATTTTGCTCTGAACAGGAATATGATGAAAAAAAGCAAATTACAAATAGGTGTGTGACAAAGACATCGCAAGAAAAACATTTTTCTCATGAGGTATCAGTTATCATGTGACTGCCCAATTCTTAATTTAAGATCTCAAAAGTTGTGGGTAAGAATAGAGTCTTTCAGTCTGAAGAAATTGTAAGATCTGAGAAATTACATAGGTTTTATTAAGCAATCATCATGATTTAAACTTTAATGAACATTGCTGGTGGATTAGATAGCAACTTTAAACATATACTTATTTATATTATATATATTTTTGTGTAAGAGTGACAACCAACATTAAGTCCATTGTAAAGCAAAAAAGTTTGGGATGAAAGCACGGTGGTTAGTTTGCATTGATTAGTAGGTGTCTGCTACAAATGCTAACAAGTGCAAATCCATAGAAAATGTAAGAAACATCAATACCCTTCTTAGGCACAAATAATGAAGATTTGTATCCAGGGTATATTGAATTTCTGGAAATTATTTCCTCTGCTATTATAGTGAATAGAAACGGAATGGAATCAGTTTCAATTGATTAAGTATTACCATCAGTAACAGAGGACAGAAGAAAATAATGATAACTTTCATGATTTATAGTCACATACATTGTATTTTGCTAAGTCTCATGGAAAGTTTTTTTTTATTTTTGTGCACCATTTCCACATTTAAGCTATTATCATTGGAGTTGGTTAAGTCTGGGCCCATGTATGTTAAGTGAAGTTTTGAGGGAAATTATTCTGGTTACTCCAGCAAAAATAAAAAAATCTCTGTGAAGATAATATAGGAATATATATGGTAACACTCAGTTGCCCAAGATTGCCTACCCAGCCTGAATTCACTTAATCTACTTGTCCACTTAGTTTTGCCTGTGTGGATACAGCCCTGTGTCTTTAAAATAATTTTATATTTCCTAGATAATAATTTCATTCCTCAGCAAAATATTTATTTTTAAGAACCAAAGTACTATTGTCTAGTCTGAGTGCTTTTCTATCTATTGAATAATTGTTCACATTTTAAAACCTAGTTGACATGATATTGTGTGTAACTGTAGTTTTATTCATTAAAAGTTCATTTCCATTTTCATCTTTGTGATAGGGAAAAAAAACCCAAAAAACCAGAAGAATCTGTTTATCCATACTAGTGATGCCAAGACTTGTCAGAAGCTTCATTTTAAAGATGACTGCCAAGATACTTCATTAACATGAAAAATGTATGCAGAATGCCCAATTAAAATTTTCAGCACATAAACTACAAACTTTATTTTCCATTCCAGCAAAGCCAAAAAGAATGCATATTTCTAGATTTCTCAGAGCAATGTTTGACCTTTCTCAACATCTCTTTTGCCTCATAACCACGAGGTCAATTTGAAGGAATTCAACTTTAGGTTTTCTGGGTGGTTCTTTTTTTTTTGGTGGGAGTGATTTTGGGGGGATCTTACTGAAACACTTTCCACAAACTTCTTGACATTTTATGGTCTGACCCAACATCCTTGGGGCAGAAAAATCTTCCCTTGTATCTTGCCAAGTCTATAGATGTGAATAGTTTGTGAAGTTCCCAAAATTAGTCTTGTAAAATGAAAGAAATCCTTGAGGGAGAATAACAATTTCCAGTGAAGAAAAGAAAAAAAAAGAAACTGCAAGTGTCCCTTTTGTCCTGTCAGTAAAAATGGTTATATTAATCAGTGCAAGAAAGGGAAGTCATGAGGGAGGAGAGAGTGGATTGGAAACTAAGATGGGAGATGACAGCAAATCATTTAAAAAATCAATAGGTATAAATGATGAAATACAACAGCATCAGATTTTTAAGAAGTGTGGTGGCTAAGAAGGGGAAGGGTCCATTTTCAATAGAGTTGTCGCCGAACAGCAGTGTCTTTCCATGCACAGAAGATCTTCAGATTAAGAGAAGTTATCCTGGCCAAGGAAAGGGATGGAATATTAATAATTGTGAATGGGATCACAGTTTTAATACCCGTTTTACAGATGAGGTAACTGAGGCCCAGAGAATGAAGTGACTCGCCCAAGATCAAACAGCAGACATGTGGCAGAGCCAGGATTAGAACCACATCCTCTGACTCCCAGGTCCATGCTCTTTCAACTGGGCCATGGATTTCTGGTCAAGAGAAGAAGAAACTAGGGGATGGATGTGAAGTATGAATTATCCACACCAACCGGTGTACAGGGCTTTCCCTGTGCTTACCAAATATTTATATTGGGAGGGCTGGATTTCATCCTGAGGGGAGCACTTATTGTCTGATCTAATAATCTTGTATCTATCCTAGCCCTTAGTACAATTTTTGGTGCATAATAATCACTGAACAAATACCACAATTATTATTTTCTAATCAACCAAAGCATTCCTACTTTCCTAAAGGTTGGTAGAAAGTTGAAATAATGAGCTGACCCCTGAAACCTTGAGGGAGAAGCAGCAGGGAGGCCAAAGATATGCCAGCATTGTCAGACTTTCCATGACTGACTTTTTCCTAGGTGCTTCTGACTCCTCCTTCCAGCCTCCTTGGGTTGGCTCTGAAACATATATTTCCCTCACAACCTGCCACATTTCCTTATGGTACCTTCACATATCAGTAGTTGTAATAATGACACGTATTAAGTGTTCACTATTTGCAAAGTACCTTACTATACTCTGGGGAAAAATATATAGACGACAATAATAATGTTGGTATTTGTTAAGCGCTTACTATGTGCCGAGCACTGTTCTAAGCGCTGGGGTAGACATAGGGGAATCAGGCTGTCCCACGTGGGGCTCACAGTCTTAACCCCCATTTTACAGATGAGGGAACTGAGGCACAGAGAAGTTAAGTGACTTGCCCACAGTCACACAGCTGACAAGTGGCAGAGCTGGGATTCGAACTCATGAGCCCTGACTCCAAAGCCCGTGCTCTTTCCACTGAGCCACGCTGCTTCTCAATGAATGAATCAAGGGATGAAGACTGTGAGCCCCACGTGGGACAACCTGATTCCCCTGTGTCTATCCCAGCATTTAGAACAGTGCTCGGCACATAGTAAGCGCTTAACAAATACCAACATTATTAAGTCAGTTAGCTAACGCAAGGGAATATTTCTGGCTGGAGGGCAGTGAATGCCTTGTCCATAAAGTTCTGACTGACTGACAATAGTCAATATTATGTTGGTCAAGGCCTCAGATTCTTAGAGAAATATTTAGTGAGCTCCCTCTGGCTCCCAAGCCAGGCATCTTTCCCAACCTCAGGATCTCTGGGCCAGCACTGGAGGAATGCTCTATTGACTATTGTTCATCAGCTGTTGGGGACACTGTAGAAGGGGCAAGTCTTGACTTCTTGTGTTCCGAGTCTCTCCCTTCTTCTCCACATTGATGTCTTTGCTGGACCCTCCTCCCCCTCCCATCCTTTAACTGTTGGAGTTCCTCAAGGGTCAGTTCTTGGCCCTCTTCTGTTCTCCATTTACACTCACTCCCTCGGTGAACTCATTCACTCTCACAGCTTTGACTACCATCTCTACGCAGATGACACGCAGATCTACATCTCCGCCCCTGTCCTGCTCATGTTGAGTTTTAGGTGGCGGGCCGACATCCAGGTGGAGACGTTCTGGAGGCAGGAGGAGATGCGAGCCTGAAGGGAGGGGGAGAGGACAGGGGCAGAGATGTAGATCTGCATGTCATCTGCGTAAGGATGGTAGTCAAAGCCATGAGAGCGAATGAGTTCACCGAGGGAGTGAGTGTAAATGGAGAACAGAAGACAGGGTACCAGGTCTTCTATGGATTCTGAATCCAAGAATAAAGTGGACTGGTGGTTGATGATGATGATGTAAAGAACATGATAAAGACAGAATAAATGAAGGATACCAAAATATTTATATCATGTTAATTGGCATTCCAAAGGCTTCTAGCCCCATTTACAGATCAGGACTGGTTAATCATTACTCAACACCCTTTCAGCCTCCTGCATCTAACCTATTAAACTTGTATGTACCCCAGCACCTAGAACAGTATTCAATATATAGTAAGTTCTTAACATGCATCACATAAGTTCTTAACATGTGTCACTTTTTTTTAATTGCTAAGCAAATTCTACCATTTTAAGTTATTTCATAACTAAACAGTTGGTCAAATCAGAATTAGAGACCTGTCTGACTCTTTCTCTACTATTCTATCTCCTCTACCTGTGTGTCCTCTTTAGGGGAAGCAGCGTGGCTCAGTGGAAAGAGCCTGGGCTTCGGAGTCAGAGGTCATGGGTTCGATTCCCAGATCTGCCACTTGTCAGCTGTGTGACTGTGGACAAGTCACTAAACTTCTCTGTGCCTCAGTTACCTCATCTGTAAAATGGGGATTAACGGTGAGCCTCACGTGGGACAACCTGATTATCCTGTATCGACCCCAGCGCTTAGAACAGTGCTCCGCACATAGTAAGCACTTAACAAATACCAACATTATTATTACCTTATTAAAATATTAGTGCCCACCCTTCCTGTCTCCCTGACCATCACCATCCAGTATGCTCACTTTCCCATGTTTTCTTCTCCCCAGCTTTCAAACATATCCACATGTCTACTCTCCTGAAATACCCTTCTCTTAACCACACTATTCCTTCCAGCTATCATCCCATCTCTGTTTGACCATTCCTGACCTAGATCCTTGAATGAGTTGTTTGCTCCCACTGTCTCCACTTCTTCCACTCAAACTCTTTCCTTGGCCTCCTGGGATCTGCCTCCTACCCCTTGACTCCACTGAAACTGATCTCCCTCCAAAGTCACCAATGACTTGCCAAACCCAATGTATACTACTTCATATATTCTTCTTGACCACTCCCTGGCTTTTGTACTGTAGACCACCCCTTTCTCCTGGAAAAGCTTTCCGACCTTGGTTTCACTGCCACTGGTCTCTTTCATTGGCTCCTTTTTGGCCTCCTATTTGTGGGGGTCCCATAAAGCTCCTTTTTTGGTTCCCCTCTATTCTCCAGTTACATGGGGAGTGGCTAGACCCCGCGCCTGGTCTTGGGTTCCAATCCCAGCTCTTTCACCTGTCTGCTGTGTGACCTTGGACAAGTCATTTCACTTCTCTAGGCCTGAGTTACCTCATTTGCAAAATGGGGATTTAAACTGTGAGTCCTACATGGAACAAGGGACTGTGTCCAACTCAATTTGCTTGTATCCACTCCAGTGCTTAGTACAGTGTCTGGAACAAAGTAAACCCATAACAAATACCATCATTATTATTATTATTATTATTCAACTACCATCACTACGCAGATGACTCCCGTATTTACCTCTCCAATCCTGACCTCTCTGCTTTGCTTGTTGTGGTCAGGGAACATGACTACCAATTCTGTTGCATTATATTCTCCCAAGCACTTAGTACAGTTCTCTGCACACAGTAACCACTCAAATACAATGGATAATGATGATCTATAGTCTCACATTTCTTCCTGCCTAAGGGATATCTTTGCTTGCATGTTCTACTGACACCTCAAATTTAACATGAACTCATCATCTTCCCTCCCACCCAGTTTCCCATCACTGTAGACAGCACCACCATGTTCCCTGTCTCATAAACTTATAACCTAGCAATATCCTTGATTAATTTCTATCCTTCAAACCTCATAATCATGGAATCAACAAGATTTAATCAATACAAAATATCCAGAACTTTCCCCTTCATCTCCATCCAAACTATTACCATACTGATTTGAGTACTTGCCACATGCCATCTCAACTGATGCAACAAGATCACACAACAGGAAAGTGGCAGAGCCAGCATTAGAACCCAAGTCCTTCTGACTCTCAGGCCCATGCTCTATCCACTAGGTTTGCTGCTTCTCAGTCTCCTTACTGACCTCCTTTCCTCTAGCCTCCCCTTTCTTCAGCCTAGACTTCACTCTGCTACCCAGTTAATTTTTCTAAAAAGATCATTCTATGCACATCTTCCTATTCCTAAGTGCCTCCAACTGTTGACAATCCATCTCCAGATCAGAAAAAAAAATTACTTGTAAACGGGTTCAAGGCACTCAATCATGTCACTCTCTATACCCTCACTTCTGTCTCACTACAGTCCAGCCATACACTTCTCTAATATCAAACGTTTTGCTTTCCCTTGCTTTCGCCTTACCCACTGTTGATGCCCTTGTTGACACCTTCCATCTTGCCTGGAACTCCTAGCCAGTACATATCCGATAGCAAACCAGTAGCTTTCAGGATTGGAACCCAGGTCCTCTGATTCCTAGACATGTTTTTTTTCCACTAGGCCATATGGATTTCCCATAAGTACTTAAGTACAAGCTATTATTTTTATTAGACTTTCCTGGACTAAGCCCTCCCCCTTGCTTCTGCAGCACACTGATTTGCTCTCTTTATTACCTCCATCCCAATCCCTATAGCACTTATGTACATATCTGTAATTTATTAAATTAATATTTGTCTCCCCTTCTTGAAGGTAAACTCATTGTGGGAAGCGAATGTCACTATCGACCATCCCCTCCACACTGTCCAGTGTGGTCGACATCCACACCTCCTCCATACCTTATCTCACCTTGGCTTCACGGACTCCGTCCTCTCCTGGTTCTCCTCTTACCTCTCTGGCCGGTCATTCTCGGTCTCCTTCGCTGGAGCCTCCTCCCCTTCCCATCCTTTAACTGTTGGAGTTCCTCAAGGGTCAGTTCTTGGCCCTCTTCTGTTCTCCATTTACACTCACTCCCTCGGTGAACTCATTCGCTTTCACGGCTTTGACTACCATCTCTACGCAGATGACACACAGATCTACATCTCCGCCCCTGTCCTCTCCCCCTCCCTTCAGGCTCGCATCTCCTCCTGCCTCCAGGACGTCTCCACCTGGATGTCGGCCCGCCACCTACAACTCAACATGAGCAAGACTGAGCTCCTCATCTTCCCTCCCAAACCCGGTCCTCTCCCAGACTTCTCTATCACCGTGGATGGCACGACCATCCTTCCCGTCCCTCAGGCCCGCAATCTCGGTGTCATCCTTGACTTGTCCCTCTCGTTCACCCCACACATCCTATCCGTTACCAAGACCTGCCAGTTTCACCTCTACAATATCGCCAAGATCTGCCCTTTCCTCTCCACCCAAACGGCTCCCTTACTGTTACGGGCTCTCGTTATATCCCGGCTAGACTACTGTGTCAGCCTTCTCTCTGACCTCCCTTCCTCCTCTCTCACCCCGCTCCAGTCTATTCTTCACTCCGCTGCCCGGCTCATCTTCCTGCAGAAACGATCTGGGCATGTCACTCCCCTTCTTAAACAACTCCAGTGGTTACCTATCAACCTCCGCTCCAAACAAAAACTCCTCACTCTAGGCTTCAAGGCTCTCCATCACCTTGCCCCTTCCTACCTCTCCTCCCTTCTCTCTTTCTACCACCCAGCCCGCACGCTCCGCTCCTCTGCCACCCACCTCCTCACCGTCCCTCAGTCTCGCCTATCCCGCCATCGACCCCTGGGTCACGTCCTCCCACGGTCCTGGAACGCCCTCCCTCCTCACCTCCGCCAAAATGATTCTCTTTCCCTCTTCAAAACCCTACTTAAAACTCACCTCCTCCAAGAGGCGTTCCCAGACTGAGCTCCTCTTCTCCCTCTACTCCCTCTGCCATCCCCCCTTTACCTCTCCGCAGCTTAACCCTCTTTTTCCCCTTTTCCCTCTGCTCCTCCACCTCTCCCTTCCCATCCCCACAGCACTGTACTCATCCGCTCAACTGTATATATTTTTCGTTACCCTATTTATTTTGTTAATGAATTGTACATCACCTTGATTCTATTTAGTTGCCATTGTTTTTACGAGATGTTCTTCCCCTTGACTCTATTTATTGCCATTGTTCTTGTCTGTCTGTCTCCCCCAATTAGACTGTAAGCCCGTCAAACGGCAGGGACTGTCTCTATCTGTTGCCGACTTGTTCATCCCAAGCGCTTAGTACAATGCTCTGCACATAGTAAGCGCTCAATAAATACTATTGAATGAATGAAAGGGAATGTGTCTACCAACTTTGATTATATTTTCATCTCCTAAGCACTTAGTATAGTACTCTACACACAGTAAGTGCTCAATAAATACTATAATTATTATTGAAAACTATTCTCGGTGTCAAAAGGGACACAGCAGGGGAGACTATGGTCAAAACTAAGTACCCAATCACCAGGCAAAGCCACTAAGAAGGGCTGACACTAATCTTGTCTCCAGAGAAGACAATTCTACTACTGTCTAAAGACAGTAAACAGATCTAGTACCATGAAAGAGGTTAGTGTTAAGTTGGATCTGGTGGTGTAAAACTGAAGCAGGATGTTACTTAAAGTTTTCCAAAAAAATAAAAAAAATTGGCAAGATTGAGAATTAGATTTTAGTTATTCTTTTTATTCTTTGCCCAAACTTCATTAACCATAACCTCTTTCTTTTTTAGAACATGGAAATAAGTTATTTCAGGGCAAATGAGTATAGGCTTATATTGAGGGTGGGGACATTTTCCTAAAAACAATTGTGGTATTTGTTAAATGCTTATTATGTGCCAAGCACTGAACTGAGTTTAAAGGTAGAGACAAGATAATCAGGTTGAATGCAGGTCCTATTCCATATGGGGATCACAGTCTAAGTAGGAGGGAGAACAGATATTGAATCCCTCTTTCACAGATGAGGAACTGAGGCCAAGATAAATTATGTGACTTGCTCAAGGTCACACAGCAGGCAAGTGGCAGAGGGACATTAAAATCTAGGATTTCTGACTCCCAGGCCTATGCTCTGACCACTAGGTCACACTGCTTCTTAAGGATTGCAGGCATTTTTCCTCTATATTTTCAATGGTAGAAATATTTTTCCTTGTTTTATCTTATAGTTGAGGTCATTTACATATTAGATTATTATTATATCCATTAGGTGAAATTATAGGATTAAAAAAACAGCATGGCTCAGTGTAAAGAGCACGAGCTTAGGAGTCAGAGGTCATAGGTTCTAATCCCAGCCCCACCACATGTCAACTGTGTGACTTTGGGCAAGTCATTTAACTTCTCAGTGCCTCAGTTACCTCATTTGTAAAATGGGGATTAAGACTGTGAGTCTCGCTTGGGACAACCTGATTACCCTGTATCTATCCCAGCGTTTAGAACTATGCTCGGCACATACTAAGTATTTAACAAATGTCAACATTATTATTATTATTATTATTAATAATAAAAGCTGTCAAGGCTATTCAGGGAAATATTTCCAAGCAGGAGAAGGAGGACTAAGAAAATGGGATGAAAGTTATTTTGTCTGTTTTGCAAAATCCATTATTTATCTTTGAACAGCTCTAAGTGATATTTATTCTAGAAAAATGGCCAAATCTCTACTGCTATATTTTTGTAGTTTGGCTAACATTATTTTTGAAATGTACTAACCTGGATCCAAATATTGACTCATCATAGAGAATTTTACATTTACAATATTCCTCCCATCCCTTCTGTTGGTCTTTCTTTCCTTTGCGTGATATTCAACCTGGATTTTTATTTTACCTAATATAACTCTCCAAATTAGATTTACAGAACGTGACTTTTATCCCCTACTCCTACTTTTGCATGGCTATACAACAGAACTATTTAACCATCTATTTCTATAGAAGAAAAATAATTTTATTATTCATAAATCTCAGAAAAATATCACTTTCTGTGTATTCAATTCTGGGATGCTGAAGGTGGTATGCTTGGAAATGAATTAGAACAAAAGAAGACATTTCACCATAGTGTGCCTCAACAGACTGCAAGTTAACCTACTTTTTATTTGAATATGATAAAGCTTGAAAAGTTAAATTTTCTGATTTTATAATAGGGAGCTCTTGATAGTTTATATATTCAATCAATTGTAATTAGTTCACAGAGGAATATAATGTTGTATAATATTACCCAAACCTGAGCTAAGAGGTTCATCAACAGAGTTATTTTGCAAATCATCCACATTGTGGTTAACATAATCAATACTGTGGCTTTTTTCACTCATTCTAGGCACTAAAATATATTTGAATAAAACTCTGCCTTTTTGTCAAGGTTTCAGATTAAGAGGCTGTGTAGCAGCCAACTTCTTTTTGGGGATCATCATGTAAACACAATCACATTTAGGAACTGTATATCTAGCTCATAAAGTCCATTCTAAATAACTGCACCATAATTTACTTTCATCCTAATGGGAATTTACTGGACAATGGAAGGGAGCAGTTCTCCCTGAATATAATGATCGATGGTGGAAAGGCACTGCCAACTCTGACAGAGTATTTGATTAGCCTTGATATGTCAAGGCTGAAAGTAATGTTAACCTTCCTGGAAATTTATAGACAAGTGCTAAAAGAGATTCCTGAAATACAGGGACAAGATGCTGAGTTTTGATCATCTACTTGAATTCTAGCTCCGGGAAATGCATTTTCATTGTGCATAACCTAATCCTCAGGAGTGGTTAAGCAGTTTTGCAACTTGTTCTAACTCTTTTTGAAAAGCAGGGAACTGTATAGATGACTGAAGCAGTAATGTATTAGTGGTCTGACCTCACTGGTGAAGACACTGTGTTTCTATGCCATTCGTTGGGGAACAAGAAGCAATCAGAATGACCTGAGATGATGGCATGATGTGATGTGAGAAAATCAGCAAGCTTGATGAACTGGTCTGGATGGATTGCAGGTTGAAGAAAAGGAAAGTTACTGTATTTTCCAAGGCTCAGAATGGAACAGAGATTTATTGTGGAGTAGAGAGCCAAATATCCAAATACAGAGATCGGTCAAGGAAATGCCAGGGAAAAACAGTGACATACAGAAGATGGGTGGACTAAAAAGCATAAATAAAATAAATGCTCACCCAAATATTAAGAAAGTCATGAAGATGCTGTCTTTGGATCAGAGAGTTGAACAGATGTGGTGGCAGATAACAGCCCCTCTAGCACCACACTGAATGAACATGGAAATGTTGGATTCTGCCAGCTCACTTGTTGGGTGGAAGGAAGGAGGGGCTCTGATTCAAGACAATGGGATCATTTAATCAAAGGGAGGAGTAGCTGACTGTGGAGAAACCTGATCTGAGGAATTTGTAGCTGACCACTGATATAGGTAAAAATGGAAGTTGGACCCGGAGAAAAATCTTGGACAATGAGAAAGAAATACAATGGCAGACATGAGAGAGGATATAGAAAAGAAATGCCAGGATTTGACTGACCCATGGTGTTCAGCTCTGTTTAGAGCCTGTATCTCATCTTTGGTGTCTCCATTGCAGTAAAAAAAAAATGCAGCTAAAAGTCAAATGGAGTCTGTAAACTTGTTATAGACAGCAAACATGTCTGCTAATTCTGTTGTATTGTACTCTCCTAAGTGCTTAGTGCAGTGCTCTGCACATTAAACACTCAAAAAATACCACTGATTGATTAGCACCCATCACATGCACGAGATCACATGTGGTCTGCACTCATTCATTGAAAAAGGTAAATGGTGAAGTGGAAATGAATGATATATAAAAGTAAAATATTATCAATGATATATCATAACTTTATCATATTACTGAACTTTATCATAACTTTATATTATATCATATCATTTTCATAGTTAATATTTGTCTACTGACTGGGCATTTTTTCCCATTTGTACATGAGGCTTTTATACAAAATACAGAATGGTTGGGGTTCAGCAGATTTATTTATTTTTAATCCTAATACTTTATGGTTGGTGCTCATCAATTGATATTTATTGAGTACTTGGAGAACATCATCATCATCCAAAATTATTGAGCATTTACTGTGTGCAGAGCACTGTACTAAGTGCTTGGGAGAGTACAAAGTGACAGAACTCTGTAGACACATTCCATACCCACTATGTAGAAACAACTATAAACAAGTTCCCTGCCCACAAGCGCTTAGTACAATGCTTAGCACACAGTAAGCATGCAATATGATTAAATGGGCAATTGAACAAGAAGCTTTCAGTTTACAGTTACAGGGGTTATAAGAGATACTTCTCTCCTAGTTCTTTGTTTCATGAATAGGAGCAAAGGATTCTAGAAAAGTGTATGTGGAAAAGGATTTGGGATACAGGATAAACATTGTTTTATTATTAGATGTTCATTAACTAGACCAAGTGTCTTCAACTTATGGATCAGGAACTGGTCGTTCTTGGAATCAAATGTTGCTCCTGCTTGTGAGGGACAAGGTATTTAACAGCTATGTGCAGGGTAAGGGAACAGACATTTAAAAAATATATATCTGCCGAAATGGGGTTACAATACCTTACCCTCCCTTCTAGTTAGACTGTGAGCCCCATGTGGGGCCTGATTGTCTTGAATCAACCCCGTTGCTTAGTACAGTACTTGACACATAGTAATTGCTTAACAAATACTATAATTATTGAGAACCCAGCACAGAACTCCTGTTCAGAGCACTGTTTCAGGATCTGTCAAATACTTTCATTTGCCTCTACCATTTGGATTAAACATAAGACAAATTAATTGTTGCCTGTAGTAAAAGTACCTCATTCAGATAAATCCCTTCCCATCTAATTTTTTATCCACTCTATTCAGAACACAATAGGAAGTTTTCTTGAGAGTAGTGCTTTAGGAAAATTAAGAGAAGCAGCGTGGCTCAGTGGAAAGAGCATGGACTTTGGAGTCAGAGGTCATGAGTTTGAATCCCAGCTCTGCCACTTGTCAGCTATGTGACTGTGGGCAAGTCACTTAACTTCTCTGGGCCTCAGTTACCTCATCTGTAAAATGAGGATTAAGACTGTGAGCCCCATGTGGGACAACCTGATTCCCCCGTGTCTCCCCCAGCGCTTAGAACAATGCTCTGCACATAGTAAGCGCTTAACAAATACCAACATTATTATTATTATTAAGGACAGAGAATTGTCCACCACATTTATTTTCATCAGTTTAGTTAGAAACAGCCCCAGAAATTAAAATTAGTGACAATATACTGGGAAAGAGCTTTTTCTTCAAGCTCAGACCACTTCAAATTTCTTGAGTGAGAGCAATATGGTCAGCCTTTCTGCTCGTATGGTTTTGACTCTCCACCCATCTCCAGTTTTATGATTGACAATTGTTATCCTGCCAGAGCAATGTACAGCAGATGCATTTTCTTAATTTAAATGCTTCCCAGGCTGTGGCTCTGGTGCTTAATCATCTGCTCCCATGTTCCACATTTTATCTACTTATCAGTTTTGTGTAAGTTTCACACACTCAATCATCTACTTTTCACTGCTGACAGCGTCTTCTCAACATTGTCACTAGGTGGCAATGAAGATTTATATTTGCCTTTGCTGAAACCCACATGTGTGGCAATGGGAAATTGGTTTCTTAAAGACATTTGAATTTGGAAGGGTGGACATGTACTCAACGAAGTTGTGCTCAATCATAACTCACAGTTCTCCCTTGTTTGTTTTCAGGATTTGAAAAATGGTAAAGTTGATGCCTATAAAACTTGCTATACAACTCCTTTTGCGGAGAGGATAGAGCATAGGCCTGAGAGTCAGAAGATCATAGGTTCTAATTCCACCTCTGCCTCTTGTCTGTGTGTGATCTTGGTCAAGTCACTTCACTTCTCTGTGCCTCAGTTACCTCATCTATAAAATAGGGATTGAGACTTTGAGCCCCACATGGGACAGGGACTGTCCAAGCCAATTTGTTTTTTAACCACCCCAGCACTTCATATGGTGCCTGACACACAATAAGCATTTAACAAATGCCATTATTATTATTATTGGAAATGTGTACCTTCTGCTGATTTAGAAGTTCTCGTTATCCCTTAACTGTTTGTAGTTGAAGGATTTTCTTTCTTGGTTGATTTTCCTCTACCAGAGGATTTTAAGCCTGATGCTATATTTGTATGACTTAGATGAATCCTAGTTTCAAAGAACAACCTGATGACTATATCTGAGCTGGTAACATTGAAAAACAACTCTTGGTATTTTTTCATACATAACAACTGAGAGCATTTAATTTTCCTGAAGACAAGAGCCCAAAACCACACTTCAGGTCACAAACACATTTATGTGTGGTTTAGATACTTAAATGTTCTGAAGATGTTCTTCAATGATAAATGATATACTCAGTATGAAATAACTAGCACATGGCACAAAAAAAGTTGTTAATATCTTGTATTGTGAATAAATCTTAGTCCTCAGCTACAGGGCCAATGACAGAAGCAAAGACATATTAATAGGCAGGAACAGGGTAGGGAAAAAGAGAGAAACACACAAGTTAGAGGAAAAAGAAGTATGTTCCACATGACAGAGTCAGAAGAGAATAGCATATTTCCCCAGTGAAGCACACTTGTAAGAAGACTTGCTGTTCAATAACTGAGAAAAGTCTGCGAGGAGAAAATCATGTCCTAAGACAAATATAGGCCATTGCTTCCTCAGACAAGAGCATGAAACTCTGGTATGCAATTTTTTTTCTCTGATCCAAAGGATTCTTCCATTCCCACAAAATCATCATTCTTCCTTTCTACTGAAATACTGTCACATTCTTCTGCAAATATGTGGGAGGATGATGAAGAACATAGACATTGGGGTCCTGAGATGAGGGGTGTGAAAGTCTTTGTGCTGAATTTTGCTCTGCTTTCTCATTGTTTCTTTTTAGATCCTTTGTCTTCAGAGATGATACACTGACATTGAGATCTTTCCATGCAAGTGAAGTGTGGCTCAAGAGACAATGTGTGACTGAGGAACCTGTGGGCATGTCTCTGTGTGTGGAAATGTTTTCTCTGCCATGGTGGGGAACCAAAAACACAGGGACAGTGTCTTTCATTGCCTCACATGGGATTGGCACTGTGAGGATGAAGATGTTCACTACTTCTACTACCATAGCTTTTCTATCTCGCTGTCAACTTCTAGCCTACATCCTATCTCTGCCTTGGAATGCCCTCCTTCTTCATAAGTGCCAGACGATCACTCTCCCCACCTTCACCTTATATTTTTTAATGGTGTTTGTTAAGTGCTTACTACGTGTCAAACACTGTTCTAAGGGCTGGGGGGTAGGTATGAGTTAATTAGGTTGGACATATTCCCTGTCAAGCGTGGGGCTGACAGAGAACAAGTATTTAATACTCATTTTACAGTTGAGGAAACTGAGGCAAAGAGAAGCCAAGTGACTTGCCCAAGGTCACACAGCAAGCAATGGGCAGAGCTGGGATTAGAACCCAGGTCCTGTGCTCCCCAGGGTCTTTCCACTAGGCACATCTCCTCCAAGAGGCCTTTCCCAATGAGGTTCTCAGTTTCTTTTCTCCCACTCCCTTCTGCATCACCCTTAAACTTGGATTTGCTCCCTTTATTCAACCCTCCCTTAGCCCCATGTCATTAATGTACATATCCACAATTTAATAATAATGGTATTTGCTAAGTGTTTACTACGTACCAAACACTGTTGTGGGGTGGATACAAGGTAAATCAGGTTGAACTCAGACCCTGTCCCATGTGGGGCTCACAGTCTTAATTTATATTTTACAGATGATGTAACTGAGGCACAAAGAAGTTAAGTGACTTGCTCAAGATCACAAAGACATATGGAGGAACAGAATTAGAAACTAGATCCTCTGGCTCCTAGGCCCAAGATCTCTCTGTAGGCCATGTTGCTTCTCATTTTCCCTCTCCCCCTCCTCTCCATTTCCATCTCCCCATCCTCTCCATTTCCCTCCACTTTTCTTCTTTGTCTATCTTTCCTTCTTTTTCTCCTCTTACTCTGTTTACATTGGGTGTGCTCCTGACCTACCTCACTAGGCCAGAATTCTAATCACCTTACTCAGTCAGGCAACTTGGTGAGAGCTTCGTGGAGTAGATAGCTGCATCCATCATCATCATCAATTTTTTTTTCTTTAGAGAAGCAGCATGGCCTAGTGGCAAGAACACAGGCTTAGGAGCCAGGGGATGTGGTTTCTTATCCTGGCTCTGGCTTTGATTGGACAGGGAGGGAAGGTACTAGTGGTAAGTGAGCTTCTTCCCCAGCTTTTCTGGGAAACAAAGTCAGTAGTCAACTGCTGCTCATCTTAGGAAAGCCAGTTTTGGGCCAAGAGGCCCAGCTGTAAGGGGCCCTTACCCCTACCTAGTCTACACCCTTGATATGGACCATTTCCTCCAAGTTCCACCCTAAGATTAACTCCCATGCTATGTTTGCTTCCTGTAATGACTGCTACTCTGTTCCATGAACAGCTTTTGATTACCTGCTCTTCCTGAAGGGATTGCCCAAGGATAGCAAATTATCTCTTGATTGACACACCTGGCTGGTCATTCCACTGTAGTTGTCTCAGCTACCTGCAACTTAAACTCATGTTGGGCTCTGTCTTTAAAACACTTGTTATTAATTATTATTGTGTGGGCTCCATTTGTGTTGAATGACTTGAACATTTGGGATCCCTGTTGTTGTCCATATCCTCTCCAGAAAAAAAAAAAAAACTTTGTCTGACAGTGAGCTTGTAATAAGACTAATTAGCTGACTTTATTACTGGGATTCCTCTTATTTCACTTGATGCTAATGAAGATTTCTAGATCATGTTGATGAAACTGCAAGAAGAAAGTTGTGCCTTCTCTGGTAGCTTCAAAACATACAGCTTTACAAGAATGACACTACTTCTGATTACTAGACTGTTTCTTGCTTCTTTTGTTTTGAAGTGTAATGCCATGATGTATCCACACTCTCTCCCACTGAATTTGTTAATCTTCTTCAGTTTTCTACTTTTCATTCAGTAGGCTGTTCTAGTAAATACTATAGCCTCATTGCAGAAGACTTCAATTTTAGTGAACTTGACATTGAGCCAACTGATAGTTTTGAGGAATCTTTTTGAGATATTGGTTGTTCTGCTACCACAAGTCTGACTGTTATTAGAACAAGCACTTGACACCTCTCATAACCACAGTGATCCAAACAGATTTTGGGTGTGGCTGTTTGGGAAAAAAAAAGATGTTCCAGTTGTTTAGACTATGGTGACATCATCAATATTTCTACAGGGAGGAGGTGTAAAATTACCATCTTGTATTTGGAATACTCCCAAAACAGGAGAGTATTGTTATTTAACTTTCTAATCCAATGTGATCTTACAACTCCACAAATTTCTCACTCTTCCTTAAGTAGCTCACTGTTCAGAAGAAATTACTGGAAACAAAGCAAGGGAAAGAAATGTTTCGTGAAAGAAAAAACATGCCTAAATATAAATAGAAAGTTTTCCCCTAACCCTATAAAGTTTCAAGGCTTTTTTTTTAAGGCCTTAATATCTTGGAAGGGATTGTTGTATCTATTCTGAGTCATTCATCAGAATTCTAGGAGAGAGAGATGAAAGGGTGAGCTGCAAATATGCATCCTAGAGACAAGTCTCTGGATTGGACTAGCCTGAAAGGCCACCTCTCTTCAGACTCAAGAGCTGATTAGGACAAAGCATATTGTTCATAATAATAATAATGTTCACCTACACATTTCAGTAGGGAACCCATTTATATGCTATAAATGATAAGGAGCAGACAAGTAGCCAGTGAAAAGCAATCATCTTTTCATCAAAGATTCCCCCTTTCTTAATGGGCTTCCTTGCCCAGGTAGGTAGAAGGAAGAGAGGAAATAATAATAATAAAAAGCAGCATGCCTAGCGGACAATACCATGACTTGGGTTTGAAATATTTGTCATACTAGTGTTTGGGACTGCCCTTTTTGTTCCCTTTTTGCTCTTTTTGTGACTTTTTTAGATTTTCCTTCAAATATTCACCAATCTACTGTTTCAAAGAGTCCTTCTGGGTAGGGTTTTAAAGTGTATTAATATCTTGAAGTTACATATAGAGTTTAAGCTTCTAGAAGGTCTAGATTTTTTCCAGAAAAACAATATAAATCCAGCAAATTAACTTTTAAATGAACATGTTTGCATTTATTTTTCACTTTGATGTTCAACTCTAGTTTATCAATTTTAAAAGATACAATAAAAAAAAAAGCAAAAAGAAAGGGAAACAAACAAAAAAATTGATTACTTATCTCTTTGAGGTATCTGCATGTCTTGAAAAGTTATAAATATGGTATATTGGTCATGTCTGTTAACTCTTAGTGACAAATTATATATGTTAAACATTCTCAAATTTTGAACAGCAACAAGAATATATGTTTCCACTGTATATAAGTTGGACATGA
Source organism: Ornithorhynchus anatinus (assembly GCF_004115215.2). Classification (NCBI taxonomy): domain Eukaryota; kingdom Metazoa; phylum Chordata; class Mammalia; order Monotremata; family Ornithorhynchidae; genus Ornithorhynchus; species Ornithorhynchus anatinus. Next base: position 48,285,636 of record NC_041728.1, on the reverse strand, counting down.
AACAGTGAGTTTATCATAATTTGTATCACAATTGCTTCAGATTTTTAAAAAAACAACTTTTCTCGCTTTGATGTCTAATATTGAAAGACAGGATATCTTTGTCTGGAGTCACATTGCTGTTGGCTGTTGTCATTATAAGTAGGTGGCCAGAAGATGTTGGGGATATAATTGAAGAGGTCTGATCATGGTATAAATTGTCCAAGCCTCTAATGAGGGTACCTATGTTATTGTCAGACGTGTCTCTATGATCACTGTCTTCCAAAAGAATAAACTGTAGGAAGCTCCTTTGCCTAGTGATAGAGCATGGGTCTGGGAGTCAGAGGTTCTGAGTTGTAATCCCAGCTCTACCATTTGTCTGTTGTATAACCTTGGGCAAGTCATTTCTCTGTACTTCAGTTACCTCATCGTGAAAAATAGAGATGAAGACCATGGTAGCCATGTGGAACATGGACTGTGTCCAACCTGATTATCTTATGTTTACCCCAGCACTTAGTACAGTGCTTGGCACAGTGTTTGAACAAATACTATTTAAAAAAGAAATAAAGACTGACAAGGGAGATTTCTGACAGCAGAAACTAGCATGGAGTCTCACGCCTCTCTCTGGCTGCCAAAATGCTTGTTGGGAATCACTTGCACAACTGCTACATAACCCAGTTAACCTTGTGATCCCAGAAATGCAATGCAACTTCCAACAGTGGAATGGAGTGGACATGAGCCTTCCTGCATATTAAATAAGGGAAATATAGGGATCAAGATCAAGACTGTTATATGGTGCTCATACAGGAACTTTTAACAGCCATCAGCAGAATTGGACTGTAATAATAGTGATAATTGTGGTACTTATTAAGTGCTGACTGTGTGCCAGGCCCTGGAATAAACACTGGTGTGGATACGAGCAAATTGGGTTGAACACAGTCCCTGTCCCACATCGGGGTCACAGTCGTAATCTCCACTTTACACATGAGGTAACTGAGACACAAAAATGAAGTGACTTGTCCAAGGTAACACAGCATATAAATTGCAGAGCTGGGAGTAGACTCATAAACATCTGACTCCCAGACCCATGCTCTATCCACTACACCATGCTGCTGTAGCAACTATTGTACACATCTGACTGCCCTGAGCAGTTTAACAAGATCTTAAGGTTACTCCACAGTGATATGGCTTCAGACTTAAGATCTCCCCATTATCTTTTTTTTTTTAAAATATGGTTTGTTAAGCACTTTCTATGTGCCAAGCAGTGTTCTAAGTGCTGGGGTAGATACAAAGTAATCAGTTAAAAACAAAAAAAAAATTATCCCTCTGCCTTCTGTGTGGATGGGTCCCTCACTTCTGCTCATCATTCACCAGCCATCTGAGGGTTATGCTTCCATCCATTCTACTTCCTTTCCTTCCCACAGAGTTAGGCAAAAGAGTGACATTGCAATGATAAAATAGATCTGTAATACAAACAAGAAGGAAAGGTGAGTTGTTCTTTCAGAGTATGAGTTCAGACAGACAATATGTTGTAACTGTTATAATCATATTGCTGAGACTGTACTTCAATGAACTTTGTGATTAAGATGCAGTCATTTTGGAAAAAAAAAGATGGTTTACATTGTTATTCTTCTCCCTTCCTCTACAGTCTAGGACTGTCTTTTCTTATCCTCACCACCCTTGGTCACTGACCCTATCATACTTTGAGGAATTTATTCCAGAAATTGCACTGAGAAATAGTTCTTGGAGGACATAGGTGGAGGCCGAGGAATGCAAGGAAGGGAACTGGAAGGCTTTAAAGAATGTCTCTGCATATTTCAGGGAGAGCAATCTGTGGTATGAAGATTAGATTCTTTGAAAAAAGGCCATGGGATGGATTTGCTTCAGTTGAGTCTTTTGGATTACATCTGAAAATCAGTGCGAGGAGTTCTGTTTGTTAAAGCCCAAAAACAGGAATGCCAGGTTGCTACTCTCCACAGGGGTGGCTCATCAAGGGAGACTTTTCTCACTGTGCCTATTCCTAGCAGGCATTTTATTGGTTCAGAAAGAAAACCTGGAGAATGCTTCTATTGACTTGTGAGGTTTCTAGTATAATTGAACTGAAGATGAAAGGGGTGGTGGAGAAGTGGGGAGAGAATGCAGCAGAGGGACTATTAAAAACGACCATTTATGATCACTTAGAAATTATCTGGGTAAGTTTGTAAGTAGTAGTTCCACATTACTTTCTCCTCCAAGAGGCTTTCCTGGGCTTAAGCATTCTTTTCCCCTACTCACTCTCCTTTCTGCCTCACCTGTCCCACAGATCCATACTCTTTAAACACCTGATAGTCACCCCACTCTTAGCCTCACTGCCCTTATGTACTTATCCATAATTTAAGTTCACAACTCTCTACTCCTCACAAAACTCCAAGAGCCACCCATTTCCCTCTTACTCAGGCTCAAATGGTTTCAAGGCACTTCCTCTTATCTATTATTTCTCTTACCTGACTTAAACATTCCTTTTCCTCTCTCTACCCTCCCTTTGGCTTCACCTGTGTAGTTAGATCTGTAACCCTTCAACATTTAATATTCACCAGTCACCCAGATCCATAGAACCTATGTACTTACCTTTATACTCTCCTGTTTCCCCTATCTGTATTTTATTTTAATATGCTTCCCCTTTTAGACTGTAAGTTCCTTGTGGGCAGGGATCATGTCAACCAATTCTATTGTATTGTACTCTCTCAGATGCTTAGTACACTGCTCTGCATACAATAATCTCACAATAAATACCACTGATTGAAAGGTATTTTTCCCTTACACCTTTAAATATGCCCAGTGGCCTTCGGTTTATGCCATTATTCTTCATAGAAAGATTTACTAGGAAAGCTAAATGGTTTATTAATGCTGCTATTATCATCTGTACTTTGAGGGTGTCATTTGTGAATGGTTCATTCAGTAGCAAAATTGCATCTTCCAACCCTGCTGTATTAGGTTTTCCCAAGCATTTAGTATTCTGCTGAGTATAAAGTAAATGCTCAAATTACCACTGATTAGAGTACCTATTATGTACAGAGTTTTTCCTAGGCATTTGGGAGATAACAGTAAACATAAAAAACCCCAAAGAAACACACAAACAAAATTCCCTGTTTTTAAGGAACCCCCAATCTAATGAAGTAGGCTTTTTTATAGTATTTGTTAAGCACTTACATGTAGGGCACTGTATTCATTCATTCATTCATTCAATAGTATTTATTGAGTGCTTACTATGTGCAGAACACTGTACTAAGCGCTTGGAATGAAAAAGTCGGCAACAGATAGAGACAGTCCCTGCCATTCGACGGGCTTACAGTCTAATCGGGGGAGACAGACAAGAACAATGGCAATAAATAGAGTCAAGGGGAAGAACATCTCGAAAACAATGGCAACTAAATAGAATCAAGGCAATGCACATTTCATTAACAAAATGAATAGGGTAATGAAAATATATACAGTTGAGCAGACGACTACAGTGCTGAGGGGATGGGAAGGGAGAGGGGGAGGAGCAGAGGGAAATGGGGAGAAAAGAGGGTTAAGCTGCGGAGAGGTGAGGGGGGGTGGTAGAGGGAGTAGAGGGGGAAGGGGAGCTCAGTTTGGGAAGGCCTCTTGGAGGAGGTGAGTTTTAAGTAGGGTTTTGAAGAGGGGAAGAGAATCCGTTTGGCGGAGGTGAGGAGGGAGGGCATTCCAGGACCGTGGGAGGACGTGGCCCAGGGGTCGACGGCGGGATAGGTGAGACCGAGGGACGGTGAGGAGGTGGGCGGCAGAGGAGCGGAGCGTGCAGGGTGGGCGGTAGAAAGAGAGAAGGGAGGAGAGGTAGGAAGGGGCAAGGTGATGTAGAGCCTTGAAGTCTAGAGTGAGGAGTTTTTGTTTGGAGCGGTGGTTGATAGGCAACCACTGGAGGTGTTTAAGAAGGGGAGTGACATGCCCAGAGTGTTTCTGCAGGAAGATGAGCTGGGCAGCGGAGTGAAGAATAGACTGGAGCGGGGCGAGAGAGGAGGAAGGGAGATCAGAGAGAAGGCTGACACAGTAGTCTAGCCGGGATATAACAAGAGCCTGTAGCAGTAAGGTAGCCATTTGGGTGGAGTGGAAAGGGCAGATCTTGGCGATATTGTAAAGGTGAAACCGGCAGGTCTTGGTAATGGATAGGATGTGTGGGGTGAACGAGAGAGACGATTCAAGGATGACACCGAAATTGTGGGCCTGAGAGACGGGAAGGATGGTCGTGCCATCCACGGTGATAGCAGGGTGGTAGATTCAAGTTAATCAGTTTGGACAACAGTTTATGTCCCACATGGGGGTCATATTCTTGATCTCTATTTTACAGATGAGGTAAATGAAGCCCAGAGAAGTTAAGTGATTTGTCCAAAGTCACACAGCAGAAAAGTGGCAGAGCCAGGATTAGAACCCAGGTCCTTTGGACTCCCAAGTCTGTGCTCTATCCGTTAGTCCATGCTGCTTCTCTATTCTAAAAAAAAAAATAGTTTTAAATCAAATGAGTCTACTCTAATGGGTCTATTCTCTATAAGTGGAAATGAGTTGCCTAAGCTACATAAAGCAGTCTTGGGCATTTTGGGCAACAAAGACTGATGGTTCAATGAAAATTATCACTCCTACTGCCAAGGAATCTTGAGCACATGTCCTGCTGACTTACAGCACATACCTTTCCCATCTAACCACTGGTGTCTGAGCAATGATCACCCTGAATGACATGGGGCCAGAAGAGGTGCAAGACTATTTTCATGTGAATGGTGTGTGTGAGTCAGTCAGTCATATTTATTGAGCACTTACCATGTGCAAAACACTGTGCTAAGGAAAGGGGAGAGTAAATGAACAGACACATTGCCTGCCCACAATGAGCTCCCAGTCTAGAGGGTGAGAAACTCTGACACTTGTACCATGGATGCTTTTTCACTTTCTGCAGCATCATCTTTAAGCAGGAGTACAGCTCTAAAGTTGTAATCATTCCTGGATTTGTTACTCACTAGACATCAGCCTACTAACTCTGAACCCTGCAAAAGGAGCTCACAATTCCCTGATTACTTTTCTTTATCTAAACTTTGGGCACACATTTTTGGTAATTTAGAAGCAAATGAAATAACATAACTATGTGTTAGGCCCTTGTCAGTGACACTTTTTATATTCATTAGGATGGTTAAAAAAAAATACTTTCCCTTTTCGAATACCAGTTTTTGCATCTGTGCCACCATTACCGTTCCATTTATGATGCATTTTTCGCTGGTAGTGGGATTTTTTTTTTTGCACTGTGGTTCATTTTTCAATGGATCCAATTGCCCTTTTTAAGGACACAAATTACTTCAGCTGATGTTCTGGGCAGAAGAAAATAGCCCAGCTCAGTACACTCATTCTGCTTCTGCAAGACACCATCTACTAGAACTGCATATGGAAAAAAAAATATTTGCACTGCTGGCAGAAATGGTGAAAAATGTGACATTTTTGCTGACTTTTTTCTTTATGGTGAAATTGCATTCTCCAGTCATGAGCTCTTTCTCTCTCCTCTACCTAACAGGAAAACCTTTCAAGGTCTGGAAGTTGAATGAATGCAGCAGGTGGGAGAACCCTTTTTTCAAAGCGTTTGTGTTCCACAGCTTGAAGCTTTGACACCATTTAATGCTTCATTTGCCCATAGGGCTGATTCATTTAGTGAACTTGGTTATCCAAATACCCTCCTCTCCACATCTCAGCCCTCATCACAAATATACCCATAATCCCCTCTTCCTTATTTCCATTTTTCATCTACTATATGACTCCCTCTTGTTTTGTTATGACTTTTTTACTGAATCTGAAGTTGTCTCTTTAGCTCTTTTCTTAAAACATTTTAAAATAGTGATTCTGATCACCATGTGGCACTGTCTGCCATGCATATATTCTCTCTCCCACAGCACTTTGTTAATGCTTCCCTTTGCTGAGCATTGTACTAATTCCATTATAATTATTATGATAGTTATTCATTTTCCATTCCCTTTTCCCTATTACCCATTTTCATTTAGGCTAAAAGTAAAGGCTAAGATATTTTTGCTCTAATTTTATATCCTTAGTCATTTTACTCCATCCCACCTTTAATCTGTGCATTTCCTTTCTAAACTCCTTGCAGGCAGGGCTCACATCTTTAGCTTTTATTATGCTTCTCAACTCTTTAGTTTAATGCTACACACACAGTAAGTGCTCAGTAAATGCCACTGGTGGATTAAGTAGATGATTTAGTGAACATTTTTCATGAGAACAGCAATTTGAACTGTGAGGAAAATAATGAAATAGAATGAATGGATCCACAAATTTCATAATGTTGCAAAGATGGGTGCCTGGTTTTCAAGCTAATAAGAGGGAATTAGAAAACATGTATATCATATTGTGCATGAGTATATTCAGGCAAGCAAATGTTCAGTTGAGCTGGGGAGACAGGACATTTGTATGACTGCTCAGTCCTGAGATCTTTAGTCAACAGTTACTTCCCAGGGGAGCTGTCAGCTTTCTGCTTCTCTCTCTTGTCACTCTGTTGCCAGCTGGCCTGGACACTGAGGGCTACCCAAAATAGTAATAATATTTGTTAAACTTTTGCTATGTGCCAAACTCTACTCTAAGCACTGAGGTAGATAAGAGGTAATCAAGTTGGATACAATCCGTGTCCCACCTGGAGCTCACAGTCTTAATCCGTATTTCACAGATGAGGTAACTGAGGCACAGAGAAGTTAAGTGACTTGCCCCAGGTCATACAGCAGACAAGTGGCTGAGTGGGACTTAGAACTTCAGCCCTCAGGAACATTAGAGATGCAGTGTTGAATACAGGGGGCTAGTATGCCTCTCTGGTAGTGAGACCCAACTCTGTGCTCTCACTCTCCTTTCCCTCCTGCTTGCCAGCTCCATTACCATTCTGTAGTCTCAGTGCAACTCTTGCATCCTCCCAAATGGCACTTGCACCTGGAGGCAGGGCAGGATGAGGTTTTCAGAGCCCTAGTAGAAGCTCTAAAGGGATTGATTGGGCCAGGGCTGCCCTAGTGACAAAGAAGTCTCCAGCAGGAGCATGTAAATCAGCATTTTGTGGAGAGGGGTTTGTGTGTGTGTGTGTGTGTGTGTGTGTGTTTGTGGTACTTGTTAAGCACTTCCTCTGTATCAGGCAATGGGTTAAATTCTGGAGGAGCTACAAGCTAATCAGGTAGGACATGGTCCATGTCCCATATGGAGCCTACAGTCTTATCCTTATTTTACAGACTGAGACACACAGAAGTGAAGTGACTTGCCCAAGGCAAAACAGACAAGTGGCAGAGCTGGGATTAGAACCCATATCCTTCTGACTCCCTGACCTGGGTTCTCTCCACTAGGCCATGCTGCTTCTCATTGACAGGGTTTCCTCAGCTTCCTAGAAGCAGGAGACCTCCCCAAATCTGGGCCCTCCTAGCTTAGCCTGAGGCTTAAAGAGGTCAAGAAGGGAACTACTAGTTATTTTCATCCATCTGCAGGGCCAGCAAGAGGCTAAGTGTGCTTGTTCCCATTTTAATTCTCTAGATGACCAGACCAGATCAACTTTACTGAAAGATCCCTGGGAAGCCACCTACCTGGTCATCTTGTCCTTCAGAGGGATCGCCTGCCATGATGACTAACTGGAGAGCCTGAGAAAATAGGGTGAGACTCTCTTGGGGTCTGGGTGTGCCATTAGAGGCATCTCTGTGTCTTTGGGGATGAAGTTTTCTCTCCATCCAGGTTCCCTGTCTAGCCTGTCTTGGGGAAATGGAACAGAAGGTCTTCAATATCCTAAAGGAATTCTCTTTTCCTCTCTCTCTCTTTCTCCTTCTCACTGTTGCCTCTGCCCAGTGATATCATCTCAGGCATGAAGGGATGATAACACGCATCACGTGAAAGGTTCTGGAAAATTAGATCAACCAGAGAACAATAGAGTACATAGACATGCTTGCTACCCACAAGGAACTTGTAGACTAGAGGAGATTTTGAATCTAGGATACACTGTTTTATGGAGTGAGCCAAGTCCTGTTAAAGACAGAGCTAATTTAACTTAGTTCCTCCACCCCACAAATCAGGGGGAGGAATTTGGCAATATTCTGGTTCTATCCAGAACATTTCCCCTCTAAGTCTAAGTCCTGCTCTGCCTTTGTCAAAAGCATCAAACCCAGAGCAAACCTTATTTCAAAGGCAACTGCATACAGGAATAAATGTACTCTGGGCTCTACTAGTGACTCCTTGATCAAAGGCAAGGGGGTTAACTGAAAATAAGCCAAAACTCATTCAAAAAGGAAATGGTTTTTTTGGGATGATGTTATAAGCGCACAGAAGATGAATGTTTCCAATAGGCCCCCTAGACCACAACCTTCTACTTCCTTAGTCATGTCTCTACCACCCCTCAAACGAAGAAGAAAATGAGTGAGTGATAAAGCTATAAACAGGATCCCAGTGAGAGGTAATGGAAAACACTAATAGAAGTGGTAATAATAGTATGCATTAAATGCTTGCTATGGGCAGAGCACTGCCCTGGATACTTTTTCTTCTCCAGTACAAAGATTTCCTTTCAGGTGTACAGAACTGAGGGTTTTGCTGATATTGCATACCATCCCAAGGGTGGTCTAGGGGGCAGAGATGGTCTCCATTAGAGACAGGGTGTTGACAGGAAATATTTTGTCAAGCATTTAAAAATGTTAAATATTTCAACTCACATCTTCTCCAAGAGGTGTTCCCCGACTAAGCCCTCATTTACTCTACTCCCTCTCCCTTCTGTGTGGCCCTTGCACTTGGATTTTCACCCTTTATTCATCCCACCCTCAGCCCCCACAGCACTTACCTACATATGTGTATATATGTGTGATTTATTTTAATGTTTATCTCCCCCTCTAGACTGTGAACTCCCTCTCTACACACACAAACACACACACACACACACACACACATATTTGTATTAAGAGCTTTCAGGAACTGTATTGAGTGCTGGGGTAGATACAAGCTTATCAGATTGGACACATTCCATATCCCACATAGGGCTCACAGTCTTTATTCCCCATTTAACAGATGAGGTTACTGAGGCCCAGACAAGGCAAATGGCTTGCCCAAGGTCACACACGAGACAAGTGGGAGACCTGGAATTAGAACTCATGACTTCCTAACTCCCAGGCCCATGCTTTATCCACTAAAGAAGCAGCTATTTATTTTGTTAATGAATTGTACATCGCCTTGATTCTATTTAGTTGCCATTGTTTTTACGAGATGTTCTTCCCCTTGACGCTGTTTATTGCCATTGTTCTTGTCTGTCCGTCTCCCCCGATTAGACTGTAAGCCCGTCAAACGGCAGGGACTGTCTCTATCTGTTGCCGACTTGTTCATCCCAAGCGCTTAGTACAGTGCTCTGCACATAGTAAGCGCTCAATAAATATTATTGAATGAATGAATGAATAGTGGAAAGGGCATGGGTTTAGGAGTCAGAGGCTGTAAATTCTAATCCCGGCTCTGCCACTTGTCAGGTGTGTGACTTTGGTCAAGTCACTTAACTTCTCTGTGCCTCAGTTACCTCATCTGTTAAATGGGGATTAAGATGGTGAACCCCATGTGAGACAACCTGATTACCTTGTCTCTATCCAAGAGCTTAGAACAGTGCTTGGTACATAGTAAGCACTGAACAAATACCATTATTATTATTATTATTATTAGGCCACACTGCTTCTCTTTGTGGGCAGGGAAGAGTATAACAACTCTACACTCTTTATTGTACTCCCTCAAATGCTTAGTGCAATGTTCTGCACACGGTAAGCACTTAATTAATACCATTGATGGGTTTACTGATTAATGAATCAAGCTAGATTATTGAGGAGTGAATGGGGAGAAATCAGCATGGATCTCAGGAAGTCAAGACTGTCAATGCCATTCCCATGGATGTGAACAGCTGAAACCCTGAAGGAGCCTAAGCACCCAAACTGGAGCCCGTTCAACATCAGAATTACCTTCAGCTGCTTGTTTGGACTATCCAAACTGAGCCTCTGGGATCTGAATCTCCAAAACTGAATTAGCCAAACCCCTTGACTGCTCCCCTCACCACAGACCTGGCCGCATACACAGCAGAGTCAACAGCTGCCTATATATATATCAATCAATCTAGTGTTTACTTTGTGGGGAGAGTACAACAGAATTAGCAAACACATTCCCTGCCCATAAGGAGCTGTTTGGAGTGCCTGCAATTAATTACCATGTGAACTCCAAGTTAAGCTACTCCTTTGCTTTCTAACTATGCTCTCCACTGAAATATCTCTCCACCCCAGTTGGTGAAAAACTTCATCCTCCTTACAACTCTTTTTGATCTCACTTGTAATCCCTCAAACCCTGACCTCTAATCACCCCACCCCATCTGTCTTTCCTACCACCACCCCAAATGCCCTTCTTCCTGTGTTGCATTCCCACTTCTCAACACCCACTGGGAAAGAGGGAGGAGTTGCCCATTTCTTGTCTCCCACTGTTGCTTTTGCACAATCTCACTCAGTCTTTCTTTTTCTTTCACTTCCTTTGAAGCCCACATCATATATCTCAACCATCCACTCCAATTATGTGTTACCATCAGCTACTGCTTCCCAGGCAGAATATGTCCCATAAGTGGTGGAATTACTCAAGGAGCCAGATGTAGTGCCTGTGTTTAGTCCAGGTTACAAAGTTGACACCTCCATCTTAACAAGTCCAACACCCAACTCCTCATCTTCCCATCCAAACCACCTTTTCCCCACAACTTTCCCATCATTACTGACAAAGACATCATCCTCCCTGTCTTACAAGCCCATGACCTTGACATTTTTCTTGACTTGTCTCTCTCACTGAACCTATATATTCAATCAGGCTCCAGATCCTGTTGGTTCTACCTTCACATCGTCTCTAAAATTAGGCCTTTTTTTTCCCAAACAAATGGCCACTAGGCTGGAATAAGCATTTGTCATATCCTGCCCCGCCTATTGCAACAGTCTCCTTGCTGAACTTCCTGCCTTCTGCTTCTCCTTTCCCCAGTCCATAATTCACTCTGCTGCCCAGATCATTTTTTTAAATCATTCTGTGAACATCTCCCACTCCTCAGTGATTCCCCTTTCATCTCTGCATTGATCAGAAACTCATCTCTGACTTTAGGCACTTATCAACTCTCTTCCACTGTAACCCACCCCACACACTTCACTCCCTTATTTCTGTAGTTCCAGTGTTTTGATGCTATCTCTCTAATTGCTAATTCCTAACTCACTCCTTCCCTCTGTCATGGAACTCACTTGCCCTTCACAACTAACAAACCACCCGTCTTCTCACTGTCAAAGTCCTATTAAAATCATATCTTCTCTGTGCACAGTAAGTGCTCAATAAATATGATTGAATGAATGCATATCTTCGCCAGGCAACTTTCCCTGATCGACCTCTCATCTTTCCACCCTATTCTTTATTCCTCGTGTGTCAGCTATGCACTTGGGATAGTCTCCCTCCCTGACCCACGACATTTCTATAGATATCTTTATGCTTTGTAACTTCCCCCACCTGTACATTCATTTTAATGTCTGTTGTTTCCCCCCATGAGACTGTAAACTCCTTGCTGACAGGGATCATGTCTACTGCTTCTTTGTTCGCTTCCAATTTGTAGTTTGCACACGGTAAGCACTCAAATACCATTGATTGGGCAGATCTTTGTTTGTTGTCCTTTCTCTTTCCAGGGAACTGTGGGGCCCCAGTGCAGAGAGAAGCAAAAAGGGGGGGGGGGGAATATATATGAATGATCATGGACAGTTACTACAAAAATTCACTTTGGGTATCTCTGCTAATTGGCTGCCCAGACAACATCAGAACAACCCTTATAATTGCAGAAGTGGTTCAGGGGATTGGCATAACCTTACAGACTTAGAGCATCGTGTTGGAGTGATAGGTTTAAAATTTTGGCCATACTATTCTAATTTGTTGTGGGCTGAACAATTGCCATAGTAAATGTCTTCAATTAGGTTGTATTGGCTTAACATATAGAACAGTCTTAGAAATTAAATTCTATGTGAAATTCTAGGAAACCATCCTTCTCCCTCTGTCACGGACATTCTCCTACTTGAATTACTTGAACAAGATGGATTCAATCTTGAATGAGATGGATACTTCAAAATGGCCCCTGTTAGTTGTTCAGAGTGGAGGTGACCTTTATATAAGGTCCCTGCTTCCTTGAGAATCCTCAGGGTTTAACTGGGCCAGAAATAGTTGGTGTTTCAGAGTATAAGAAAAACAGCTATTAAAAAAAAATGGACTCAGAAGAATGCTTTAGTGTCGCTAATGCTGTCATTACTGTCTTGCATTTCATAGAGATAAGTAAGCAACTCAAGGATCTGAACTACAAAGGGTCTTCTCAGTTTGTCATTTTAATTTAAGCATGCAAATAGAACCCCACCACCACCACCCACCATATTTTCATTCAGAGAAATATCTATGAATGCAGATTACTAAAAGGCAAAGGAGGATCTTAAAACGAATTTTTGGCAGATGAATTTGGTACTTTTAAAGATAAGAAGATAAAATCTCAAGCAATGATCAGGAAAACAGAAGGATCTGTTAATAAGCCTTTTGATATTTTCAAATTCTAGATAAGTCAATTGCTCTTTGATATAAGCATTGCCATTTCATTCTTAGTATTTTTGATTGTATTATAGGCACCTGGATTGTGGAGTTTGCATTACTAGTTCTAATGGTTTACCTTCTGATAAGATTTCCTCTCTGATTCTGGCTAAGAATGCCAATCATTTGTTTCACTTGATCTCAATTTTGGCTTGATTAAACCATTCTTTTCTATACTATGAATTTTAGTAATTTGATAATTATCCTAATAGTTTTATAATAATACCAATACGCAGTAGCAGTGTATGATTCCTATTTTACATCTATCAAGTGTTATAAGACAGTGCAGTCTATCCCTCGCTTAGCATTTCCCTATTTGAACTGTTCATCATAACTGGATAAATTGGTAAAATAGAAAATATGCAAGGAATTCAAACCAAACCTTCAACATCCATCTCCATCAGTGTAGTTATGAAAAACAGCTTGAAGAGACCAAATATTTGCTCATCAAAGATGTATACACCCAATTAGGTCAGTGGATCTATAATTATCCAGGGGGATTTAATCAAAGATACCCTGCCAGAAATTCAGCTGAGCTTATGTAGTCAAAGATTGTGTTCTCTTTAGTTTTCTATTCCTCTTTCCAAAACCTATAATCAGTTACAAATCACTAGAGGTCATTTTAATCTTTGTCACTAGGGAAGGTAATGCGAAACCTTCATCAAATGAGCAGTCTCCTCATGAAGGTGGAACACTTATAACTAATCAACTATTCGGTTCATCTTCCTTTTCATTGGTTTAAATTACCGAGCCATGAACGTGTCTGGGTCACCACTGTTCTTTATTGTGTTATGGACTTATATGATGTGGGTATATTAATGTTATTATCTGCTAATGTAAAAAAATACATTTAATGAGATTGGAACCTCATATGTTAGCCCAGAATTTAGAATATGTCAGTACTGTTTGACTATGTTTATTTTGGCAAAGGTCTGTAGAAAACTGAGACTATTGTCTGCTTAAAGCTGAATTTCTGGGAATCATCTGATAATTATTTCATTTTATGGGACCTGGTTTAGGTATTTTTGAAATCTATAATGTGCTCTGAGCACATACCTCTCTCCTTGATCATCTGGCAAATCCTGACTTCTTTTTCTTTTTTGGAACCCTGCACTGTCCAACTGGACACAGTATGTCCCAAACTAAAACAGAAGGAAAGGGACTTGTATTGATAACGATGGGTACACTCATTTACCCACCCTCTTCAAACTCACATCTCCTCTTTTTTATGTTATGTGCTTACTATGTGCTAGGTGCCATACTAGGCACAGGGGTAGACATAAGATAATATGGTGGGGCACAGTCTTTGTCCCTCATGCGGCTCAGGGTCTATATCAGAAGGTGGAAGATTTAATGTCTATTTTACAGATGAAGTAACTGAGACACAGAAAAGTTAAGGGATTTCCCTGAGGTCACACAGTAGATAAGTGTTGGAACCAGGATCAGAACCTATGTCTTATAACTTTCAAGCCCTTGGTCTTTCCACTAGGCCATACAGCTTCCCTTCATATGGGCAGTGGGATAAGTCTTTTGTACTGTACTGTACAAATCTGTACTGTACAAAACAAAACTAAGGGTTTCAAACAGTGTTCTCCACACAGTAAGCAAATCTGTGTGCCTAAGGGGAATAGAGTAAAAAACTGATAGTTATCTAAAGTATAATTCATTCTCCAGAACTGTTATTAGAAATTGTGTGCAGCAAAATGGTAAGCATAAAGACTTATATTGTCAGTCCTATTGATTTGGGAACAGTTAATCATTAAAAATGTTTTGTTTTCAGTTTTGATTTTAAAGTTGATTCCTTCAATTCCACAATGCACAGTTGTCCTAGGGGCTCACTATAGGTGCTTATGGTGGCAGTGATTATGCATTCAAGGCTTCTGAACTTCAAATAATTTGGTAACACACCCTTTTTTATTCAATATGCATAAGGGCCCAACACTGTAAAAACAGGTGGAAAAAATGTTTGAATTCATGTTTATGGAAAGGTAGATGAGCCCCTGCATTTAATCCAATTTAGTGCCTATGAAAGTAGGAGTCAAAAAGCAAGAGATACAATCATTTGAGGCTATGAACTCTTTAGCTGAGGATACTTGATAAATACTCAAGACTTTGCTAAGGGTGTGGGAAATGATTTTCATGCCCATTCCCTTGAAGACAGAATCCTGGCTTCCCTAGTCTATGGTCAATCATTGGTATTGAGTGCTTACTGTGTGCAGAGCATTGTATGAGGCCCTTGAGAAAATACAGAATGACATAGTATGTAGATTTGCCATGTCATTACTTCCTGGAAATCAAGACTATGGAATTGATGGACTAAACTATTGAAAACCTGGCAAATATTGATTTTCATCTTTTATTACAAGTCTGGCTTAGCTGTTTCTTAATTTGGGCTCTCTTTAATATACCATCAATCTCTAAAATAAATGTATTTCCTGAGACCTATGACAATCAGCTTTTTCAGTAAGTGAGAGAGAATTCTTGTGTGTGTGTGTGTGTGCACGTGTATGCGTGCATAAATGATGTGATATACTATGTGTCTTAGATAAAGAGAGGGAAGAGAACCGCATGCCCCCCCACCATAATGAGCAGCCTGATAGTATGCTCTGGGCTCTCCATTGTCCTCAAGCCACTACCTTGCCACTTATCATGTCATAGTGCCTCCCAGCCTCACCCTCCCATAGGAGTGGAGGTCATGTGAAGGAAGAGACTGGTGGTCCCTACCCTCTGCCACTGTGACCTGGTTGCTTCCCGGGGCTTCCCCTCCACCTGGCCTACTACCATGGCAGCTGTCACACTTCCTCTCCCATAGGGATGGAGTATGCATCATAGCTCATCTTCCCTTCGGTAGATTATCGTCATTTGGATCAAAGATGGTGTTATCTGGAGTGGGGAGTGATATTCCAGTGCTTCTAGCAATGTAGGAGAGTACTCGTACAGAATACAAGCAAAGTACCTGTGCTCTGTTGTTCTCACTGAAATGTTTATTGAGTTTACTCTGTTAATTCTTTCTCTCTGGGCCTGTCCTTTCCTACCTTTATTTTATGAGCCCCTGGGGGCCAGTGTCCTTGGACTCCTTCCCAGAAATTAGTTGTGACCTGCACATTACAAGAATTTAATAAATGCCTAAGCAAATTATGAATGGTTCCTGGTTTCATACATGAATAACTCTGAAAAGAAAATAATGAAATATTCTCTGGCTCCTGCTACTCAGGGTCCAAGATGTACATCTGGTACTGCCTGACTATAGTGACCAGATATCTTGATTTAAATGAGAAAAAAAAAATTGTTCTGGGTAAAATTATGATTGGGTGAGGTGCAGAGTTAGGAGGAGGAGCCCCATTAGGGAGATGTGTGGACTCACATCTCTCTCTCAATGAAGGCGTATAACTAGGGTAAGGGGAAAAGTTAGGAAGGAGCCTAGAGATACCTGAGTTTGAAATTTTGCAGGTTCAGATCTCAGGAACTGAAACTACCCAAATCCCAGACCATGGAATACAGGCCCAGTCCTTGGTCAAAGGAGTCTTTCTGCTACTGTCTGAATTCTGAAGCACTGCAAAATCACAGGTTCATTAGCTCCTGTGCCAGTTCAGCCCTCAGATTGAAGAAGGATTGTTAGTACCATACTCCTCTCTTCCTTCCCTCTCCTATCCTTCTTACCGCCTCACCTCTGTCTTCCCCCTTTCTCCTCCTCTTTTCATCCCCTGTCTTTTGAACCCCAACATAATTTGGGGGATGGTTAGATACAATAGAAATAAGAAGAAAGTAAAATAATAGGAAAGAGAACCTGAGTAGTACAAGACAGAAAAGCTGAGAAGCCAGTCAAGAAACTGGCTACTTGACAGTTCCTCCTCCTTTTGCCAGCATCTTTTCCATGATGACTTGCACCCAGAGAAGGTAGAAGGAGAAAGGTAATCAAGTTCCGTGAAGGCTAGCTTGGAAATCAGAGCACTTTAAAGGATAAATAATCCAGAAATGAAGAAAGGCGTCAAGACCAGAACACAAAATGAAGATATTTTTAGATAGTAGGGTAAAACCTCATTTAACCATGTTTATAATAATAATTATTATGGTATTTGTTAGGCACTTACTATGTGCCAGGCACTGTACTAAGTGCTGGTGTAGATGCAAGCAAATCAGGTTAGACACAGTCCCTGTCCCATGTGGACCTCACAGTTTCAATTCCCATTTTACAGAAGAGGTGAGGTACAGAGAAGTGAAATGATTTGACCAAGATCACAGAGCAGAGAAGTGTCAGAGAAGGGATTTGAACCCATGACTTTCTGACTCCCAGGCCTGTTGGGTATTCACTAAGCCATGAGTGCTTAATGTGTGCAGAGCACTGTACTGGGTGCTTGGGAGAGTATAGTACAATAGATTGATCAAAACATTCTCTGCACACAACTAGCTTACAGTCTAGAGGGGAAAATAGACATTAATATAAGTAAATTTTGAATATGTAGTGGGGTGAAACTGAGGGATTGGTGAATAAAGAGTACAAATCCCAGTGCAGGGGTGACACAGAAGGGAATTAGAGAAGAGGAAATGAGAGCCTAGTTGGAAAAAGCCTCTTGGAGGATATATTTGCCTTCAATAAGACTTTAAAGGTAGGGAGAATGATTGTCTGTCAGATATGAAGAAGGAAGGTGTTCCAGGCCAGGCACAGGATGTGGGATAGAGGTTGGAGATGTGAGATACTTGAGAGTGAGGCACAGTCCAAGCAGGTCAATTTTTGACCTTCATTCGTTAAAACAGGGGTTAGTTGATGTGATTTCAGCTTTGTTTGCTACTGTACACTTCAACACATGACTTGAGTTTCTCTCACTGAATGTGAACTTGGGCTGCTTCCAGACTTTTCATGAATGATTTTGACTAAAATGAAGTTTGGCAAGAAATCTGGACCACCAGAACTTTTAAGAATTTCAACTCCTGAAGTAACCTATGTTCTTATTTGTTTTGGGATTAAAAGGGAAATTTGCATAAGGGCTTCGCTAATGAGGGACCAGGATGTTGGGGGAAAAAAAAATCTAAATTTAGTCAATTCCATTAGTTACACTCATTTAATAAGGGATTATAAGTCCTCCTTGTTAAATGAACTACTGGGAAGTTTTGAACTTTTCACCTCATTTGGTAATAGAATCCTTTCAGAATGGCATGCTTCTCTAGCAATCATGTGCAGTAAAAATAAACAAAATATTGGTGTGGAGATGAAGAAATAAAAAGGTGAGACTTATCCACTTCAATTCAAAATGAGTGGTAAGGGGTTCCTGTCTCTTTTTATTAAGAAAGAAAAACTCTTCTCTAACTTTATTCTCCAACAGTGTCTCTTTAGTCAATTCAATAAAATGTGAAAACATAAATCCAGCTTGGAAACATCCATCTCCAAATGAAAGCTGAAAGATGTGAAACAGCAGTGTATGCAGCTTTCCTGAGAGTAACTGGGTTAAGGCACCATTGTGTTTTGGGGTTCTCTTTTAATTTTTAATTTCCTGCCTTAGATCTGGCACTAGAAACCTGTTTCGTGCTTTCTGCATTGTGAAGTCAACATCAATTTTCTTCATGGTGGCCTTGTCTTAAAAAAATACCCATAAGCCAATTAACTATCTCCATTTGGCAATAAGGTTTCTTAGCCAAGTGCTTTTATAGTGGGACTCCTGGCCAGTTCTGTGAGAGATTCAAAACCATTCTGTTAGAAGTTTGAAAATTTAAAAAATTAGAGGAGGGTTTTACATAGGAACTTTTCACAATGTTTTGGTGGGGTAAGTCAAGTGAGAAGAATGGGTGGTATCAGCATACTCAGACAGCCACAATTGAGAAAGGTCATGCACAAACTGGGCAGAATGTGCTGCCACAACTTTTTAAAATTGCGGTCATGAATTATCTGACGCTGTACTGGAAAACACACTGGAAACTGGGTTCATGTGGAAAACAGAGAGCTGGGTTCTAATCCCAGCTCTGCAACTTGTCTGCTATGTGACCCTTCAGTTAAACCATCTATGAAATGGGGATTAAGGCAGTGAGCACCATGCGGGGCAGGAACCGTGTCAACATGGTTATCTTGGATCTATGCCATCTCTTCGTACAGTGTCTGGCCAGATTAAGCTCTTAACAGATACCATTGATAAAAATAAAATAGCAATGAACTGTTGGAGGAAAACTGGAAAACAGGCCAGGCTGTTGGGCAAAAATCAAGAGGCAGTTTGTTCTTAAGCAAGGACTTCAGAAATTAGAGGAGGTTAACACTAGGAAGTTCTGCAAGAGGCAGACACATTAGTGAAGTGCATCCTTACAGCTCAGAGGTGAACACTGGGGAGGGGTAGGTGGTTTCAAGAAGATTGCAGAAACAGGAGAGAAACAATATGATATAGTGGAGACAGGATGGGCTTGGGAGTCAGAGGACCAGGATTCTAATTCTAGCTCCACCATTTGTCTGCTGTGTGACCTTGGGGAAGTCTGTTCAACTTTTTTCTGTTCTTCAGTTGCCTCATCTCTAAAATGGAGATGAAATTCTCCTCCCTTCAATTTAGGCTGAAGCTTTATGTGGGACAGGGACTGTGTGCAACCTGAATATCTTGTACCTACCCCAGCATTTACAACAATGCTAAGTAGGAAGAAGGGAAAGAGAGAAAGGAAAGAAAGAATGAAAGAAAAAGGAAAAAAGGAAAGAAAAAAACAGCACTAGGTATTATGGGCTGAAAATTTCTTCATGCCTGTTGTAAAACAGGGGTTCTTAACTTCCCTGTCATGTACTGATGATAATCACACCATCAACAAAACGGTGCCAAATTAGAATGGAGCATTAGTACTATCATCTTTGAATATGAAGAAAAGAGTCCTATAAGTGTGTGTGTGTGTGTGTGTGTGTGTGTGTATGTGTATGTATTTTTGAAAGATAATGCTACTGCTCATGGGCGGGGAAATGTGTTTACCACCTCTGTTGTATTGTACTCTGCCTAGTGTTTAGTACAATACTCTGCACACAGTAAGTGCTCAACAAATATATGATTGATTGGCAGACATATCCTCTCCATGCATTTTAATGTATTTGAAAAGCATCATCCCTGTGGACTATGTCCAATCTGAGTAGCTCATCTCTACCCCAGCACTTAGTTCAGTGCCTGGCACATAGTAAGCACTTAAAACATACCATAAAAAAAAGAAAGAAACAAACAAAAAACAATTATAACCACGCTCAAAATTCTGCCTTGACCACAATGAGAATAGAAGCTCTTCAGATTTCCATAAGAATCCTTGAATGAGATGATGTGTAAATCAG
Organism: Ornithorhynchus anatinus; assembly: GCF_004115215.2. Classification (NCBI taxonomy): domain Eukaryota; kingdom Metazoa; phylum Chordata; class Mammalia; order Monotremata; family Ornithorhynchidae; genus Ornithorhynchus; species Ornithorhynchus anatinus. Next base: position 48,265,745 of record NC_041728.1, on the reverse strand, counting down.
CAAGAATACATATAGGACAAAGTTTGGGTTAATATTTTAGGTGTTCGTTCTCCTGGGCCAATGATTGGGCTTTTGATTATTTTCTTTTTGATCTAAAAGCACATAGAAATTCCCTTCATGTATGCTTGTACATGAGAACCCCAAATCTCCAGTGTTCACTGAAGGCTGAAATTGTTGCTGAATTACTCGAGGAGTGGTATTTATTGAGTGCTTACTATGTGCAGAACACCCAATCCCAGAAGAGCACGTGAATCGTAAATGGCATGCAACCCAGGAGTTTGATGCTACCACCAAAGTTTGTTTTCTTCTCTGAAGTTCTTTGTTCTAAAAACTGATTGGGACAATTAACAGAGAAAAGTTTTCATGAGTTATCTTTCTAGCTAGTTTCAGCTGGAATGGGAATACTCTGAGCACCTCTCTTTCAAAATTCCATTTTTGTCAATTCTTGATATGGATACTCTTGATAAAGGGGTTAAAAGATGTTGAAAAATAGTCATTTACTTTGAATACCTTTAATTCTCAGGAGTTTGGCATGGATCCTAACTTGGACTTTCTCCTCCAGACAGGCAATGAAATGTTCCATTCTAATCAGGTGATATCCTGAGGAGATGGTTGAATTATACTTGAGTCCTTGACAATGAAGCATCCAGTGTTTAGGAGAAAATAGGGTCTGGGTTGTTTCTACCCTAGCATTTAGTACAATGTCTGGCACATAGTAAGTGCTTTTAAAAAAGCATGAAAGAATTATGAAACCACAGTCAACTGGATTGCTTTCAGTTACTACCCTCTTCTCTTACATGACAGCCTCTATCTTCCTATTGGAACAGTGGATTATCTTCAAACTAAATGCTTAATGAGGCTATTGACCCTACAAGCCCAGTGAGATTGGGCCTTGCTAAATTAATGATTTGTAGCAAAAAAAGCCCCAAAGGAGCCTCTATTGCTGACAGAAGAATGAACCTTTTAACTGAATGTGACCCTTTATTGCTGAAAATGGCTTCATATCTCTAGTTTTTATTTCAGAATGTCACAGTCACAGGTAGATCTGTTTGCCTTGAATTTGCCATGCAAATAATCATCTTCCAAGTGTGGGTAACCATTTTTATGCTGAGTTGGTAGGGATGAATACTGATGCAATTCAAAAGCATCCCTCAGTCAAGCTAACTCTCAATTTGTCTAGATGCAGTGGACAGAGGTAGCCTGGATAACTGAAACCAGAAAAAAATCCGTATGCCTTATTTCACCCAGAAATCATGACCTCTGCCCCATCAAACTTTTACCCTCGTGAAAGGAAAATTGATCTTTTTATTCCCCTGTCTGCTTATTAAAGGAACGACTAATAGATGGTGAAATTGAAGACTCAGGCAACAAAAATAGCCAGGCAAGTCTGCATTAGGTCATGTGCCCTGAAACCAATGACTGTTGACTGATTAAACTTTCCAGAAAGAACATTTTGTGGGTTAATAAATTTGTGTTAAATGTAACAGTGAGTTGGGCAGAACGCTACATATAACCATTGTTTTAGTGACTTGCAAGTTATTGAGGAAAGTAGTTTGTTTCACCAGTTTCACTGTTCTTCTTTGTAAAGTGCCTGAATTTCATCCATTCAGCCACTGACCTCACCTTCCCTATCATCAGATACTGAGATTACATAAATCCCAGATATCCTGCAAACACTCCAACTCACTCATTCTGAGGCATCTCTCATGCTTACACACACAAAGACAAATATCAGATTATCTCGAGGTATCATACAAATATCCCTGTTGCTTACATTACTATCATTACTATGATTAATATTAAAAGCAACAACAATAATGGTAATGATAATACCTGTCACCCCCGCCAATTGTTCCGGACCTTTAACTCTCTCCTTAGGCCCCCTGTTCCTCCCCCTCCCCCATCTCTCACCCCCAATGATCTGACCACCTATTTCCTCACGAAAATCAACACAATCAGGTCTGAGCTCCCCAAAGTCACCCCTCCGCCTCTCCCCTCCCCCCAACCAACCCTCTCCCCTACTTTCCCATCCTTCCCTGCAGTATCCTCAGAGGAGATCTCCTCCCTCCTCGCAAGTGCCACCCCCTCCACCTGCGCCTCGGACCCCATTCCCTCTAGCCTTATTAAAATCATCGCCCCTGCCCTCCTCCCTTCCTTAACTTCTATTTTTAACCACTCAATCTCCAAGGGCTCCTTCCCCTCTGCCTTCAAACATACCCACATCTCCCCCATCCTAAAAAACCCGCTCTTGACCCCACTTCCCCCTCCAGTTATCGCCCTATCTCCCTACTACCCTTCCTTTCCAAAATCCTAGAACGAGTCATCTACAATCGATGCTTAGAATTCCTTAACTTCCATTCTCTCCTGGACCCCCTCCAATCTGGCTTCCGTCCCCTCCACTCTACTGAGACTGCTCTCTCTAAGGTCACCCATGACCTCCTTCTTGCCAATCTTGGTGTCATCCTTGACTCGTCTCTCTCGTTCACCCCACACATCCTATCTGTTACCAAGACCTGCCGGTTTCACCTTTACAATATCGCCAAGATCCACCCTTTCCTCTCCACCCAAACGGCTATCTTACTGCTACGGGCTCTCGTTATATCCTGGCTAGACTACTGTGTCAGCCTTCTCTCTGATCTCCCTTCCTCCTCTCTCGCCCCGCTCCAGTCTATTCTTCACTCCGCTGGCCGGCTCATCTTCCTGCAGAAACAATCTGGGCATGTCACTCCCCTTCTTAAACAACTCCAGTGGTTGCCTATCGACCTCCGCTCCAAACAAAAACTCCTCACTCTAGGCTTCAAGGCTCTACATCACCTTGCCCCTTCCTACCTCTCCTCCCTTCTCTCTTTCAACCGCCCACCCCGCACGCTCCGCTCCTCTGCCGCCCACCTCCTCACCGTCCCTCGGTCTCGCCTATCCTGCCGTCGACCCCTGGGCCACATCCTCCCGCGGTCCTGGAACACCCTCCCTCCTCACCTCCCCCAAACTGATTCTCTTCCCCTCTTTAAAACCCTACTTAAAACTCACCTCCTCCAAGAGGCCTTCCCAGACTGAGCTCCTCTTCTCCCTCTACTCCCTCTACCACCCCCCCTTCACCTCTCTGCAGCTTAACCCTCTTTTCCCCCCATTTCCCTCTGCTCCTCCCCCTCTCCCTTTCCATCCCCTCAGCACTGTACTCGTCTGCTCAACTGTATATACTTTCATTACCCTATTTATTTCGTTAATGAAATGTACATCGCCTTGATTCTCTTTAGTTGCCATTGTCTTTACGAGATGTTCTTCCCCTTGACTGTATTGCCATTGTTCTTGTCTGTCCGTCTCCCCCGATTAGACTGTAAACCCATGAAACGGCAGGGACTGTCTCTATCTGTTGCCGACTTGTTCATTCCAAGCGCTTAGTACAGTGCTTTGCACATAGTAAGTGCTCAATAAATACTATTGAATGAATAATAGAGGTATTTACTAAGAACTTATTATGTGCAAGCACTTTACTAAACTCTGGGTCAGTGCAAGTTGATTGGGTTGGATGCAGTACCAATCCTACATAGGGTTCATAATGTAAGTAGGAGGGAGAACAGGAATTTCACCCTCTGTTGTACAGATGAGACACAGATAAATTAGGTGACTTGCCCAAGGCCATTCTGAAATCAAATTGCAGAGCAGGGATTAGAATCTAGCCTTTCTTATACCCAGGCTCAAGCTATTTCCACTAGGCCACAGTGCTTCTCATTAGATTTCAAATTAGTCAAAATCTCCCTAATTATGATTCCACACCACAATTTATAGCAGCAACTGAAGCCACATTTTGGGAAAGCAGGTATTATCTAGGGACAATTTGTCTGCAGAAAGCCTAGTATCAAATAGCTCGTGAAAATCTTACACTGCCCTCTTCTTCCCTCTATTTTTTATCTCCTTAACTCCTACCTTTTCCCCTTGTCCCATTTCTCTTTGTTCTCATTTCTTACATTTCTTCCATGCCCACAGAGAGTTAAGATCATCTCACCTTCAGTTGTTTTAAAATGAGTCTCTTCTTTTGGAGATGAGGGGAGGTGTGTGTGTGTGGGGGGGGGGTGATGGGGGGAAGTCTTACCCAATTAATTTATCATTTGCCCAATCTATAGGTTCCAGATTTCACTTCAGCACTTTCAAGTCACATAAACACTTGGCTATTCACACCCCCACACTACCTGTAAATTTATCTTAGCATCTGACTTCCCTGCTTGATTGTGAATACAGTGTTCTGTGCTCATTAGATACTTAATAAATTTACTGATTGGTTAAAATTGCAGGCATTGATTTAATTGATCTATTGGCAGCAACGCTAATGATTTTGTTCATTTTACACTGATAAATGAATTAAAATTTTACACTCAAAATTTTAAATGAAAACATTTTATTCACATCTACATATATTTGTAGTAGCTGGCTTTTTGTGATTTTAATTTAAATTATAAATTTGGTCGCTGTCATCTCAGTGTTGTGAACAACAACACCTTTTTTTTGTTGAACAGAGACATTCATATCACCTTGCTCTAACCTCAAAACTTATCTGGATTCCTTCAAGCAGACTCCCTCAAAATTGTTTCCTTTAGTTGGGGTCAAGTAAGAATTTTACTTGAGGGCATAACTACATAAATTCCTATGAGGAATCTATAGTTAATCCTAATTTAAATAGAGTATGGAACAGCATGTTCTCTTTACCTACAATCTCACAGTGAATGCAAGAGAGTAGTCGTCTGGGAAGGGGTAGGAGTCTGAAAATGTAACTGAACACAAGAAAGAACAGAAGATGCAATTTGGTAGGCAGAATATTTATGCTTCCAGTAAAATTTAGTAATAACAATTTTAAAAATGAATGATGATAGCGGTATTAAAAATTGACAGATAAATAATTTGCTATAGAAATTTAGCAGGAAAAAGTCCATTTTTAAATTTTCATTGCTTTAAATATTTTCTCGCATTTGTAGTGCATCTTTTATTCAATCTAACATAGCTTTTTTTGGATTATTTTTCCCTTTGTCGAATAACTTTCTTGAGATATTAGCTTCAGAAACAAAGTGACTTTAAAACAAGCTGACTAATTATTTTCAATTAGAATACAATTGGAAGTGATTTTGAGACCTTCCACAAATATTCCATTCATATTTTCTTTATTTCCTATAAACTGAAAAATAAAACAATTTGGTAATTTGTCTTGTGACTTCAACCTAAAATGCCTTTCCTTTTGCATATGAAGAATTACATATTTGTTCATAAAAGCAACAACAAAACCAAATTGTCACTTTTTATTTTTTTAAATCCACCTGTTTATGATGCATGTGGAAGATCATCAACCAATTTACCTATTTATATTGAAAATTTTCCATTTCTGAGTTTTGATTAGTGTTGATAGTGCCATGAGGAAACAGCTCTTAATTCAAAGTAGTGTCATGGATATTTAATCTATGAAAGCCATAGAGTGAGTGTGTATGTGAGTATGTATGCACACAGATGTGTGTTTGGCAGGATTAGACAATCACTTGGTCTGGAGTGTCACTTAAGGCCCATTCAAAATTTCTGTGTTCACAATACCTATCCATAAAATTCCTGTGATAGTGTACGCATCCTGGCTGTGTGGTGAGGGGCAATTATATGGGAGAACATCCCACCTACCTGGTTCTTCTGCTCCTAAAACTACCCCATTCTTGGAAGAGCCTTACCTATATTGACATCAGTCCAGAGAAGGGATGAGTCAGTGGGCAGAACCACAGGAGGGACACCAATTGCCAACTTACCACTGTCCTGGGCAAGGATAATTTTCTGATCAGTCAATCATGTTTATTGAACACACTGCACGTGATCAACCAATCACATTTATTGAGTGCTTACTATATGCAGGGCACTGTGCTAAGTTTTTGGGCAAGTACACTATATCAGAGTTGGTAACCACATTCGCTGCCCACATCAAGATTACAGTCTAGAGGGAGAGAACTGTGCTTCTACCAACTACATCTCCCTTAGATCTGTGACCTTTGGGCACTTAATGTTTGTCCCACCCTTGGCCACACAGTACTTATATACATATCTATAAATTATATAATGTCAACCTGCAGACTGTAAGCTCACTGTGGACATGGAATGCAGCTACCAACTCTGTTGTATTATACTCTCACAAGCTCTGAGTACAGTGCTCTATAAACAGTAAGGGCTCAATAAAAAGTTTCTAATCCTGGCTCCTCCACTTGCCTGCTGTGTGACCTTGGTCAAATTACTTCACTTCTCTTTTGCTCAGTTATCTCATCTGGAAAATGGGGATTCAAACTGTGAGTCCTATGTGGAATAGGTACTGTGTCCAACTTGCTAGGCTCTTATCTACCCCAGTGATTAGAATAGTGCTTGACACAGAGTAAGAGTTTAACAAATACCACCATCATCAGCAAATACTACTGATGATGATGATGATTCATTATATTCTCCCCAGTGCTTAGTACTGTCCTCTGCACCCAGTATAAATGTTCAATAAATACCACTGATCGGTTGCCAAACACCTATCTCAACTGGTGAGGGGATGAAATGAAGATTCCTCTTGGGTCTCTGCTTTTAGTGGAAAAGAGGCAGCATCCAGAAATGGCAGCTCTTTTAAATTGGCAGTCCTAGGCCACTGTTTAATATTCCTGACTTGAAAATTGATTCTTAAGAAAGCAACCAGCAGTATCATCTAAATTTTGACAACTGTAGATATACTAAGTTACCAAAAGATTCAAGTGCAATCATAATCAGGTTTCTTCTCTTGAAAACAATATTCAGGGTAAATGTGTCATCTGTAATACTTGTGGTATCTGATAAATGCTTACTATGTGTTAAGTACTGTATTAAGAGCTGGAGTAGATGCAACACAATCAGATCAGGCATAGTCACTGCCCTATATGAAGCTCATGGTCTAAAAAAGGTGAAGAGCAGGCAATGAATTCCTATTTTACAGTTAAGGAAAATGAGGCACAGAGAAGTAACTCACCCAGTACACATGATAATGCATTGCCAGTCTAAAAGGTAATATGTGATTACCTCAATCCCCTTTGTTGTCCAGTTAGGCAGGGGACTAAGTCAGGAGAACTTTCTATTTTAGATGATCCCAAGTTCAAAGAGACTGTGACAAACATAGGAAAACCAAGGCAGGTTCTCATGTGATTTCACCGTCTGAGAAGTGTGATTGGATTATCAAGTTCTGTAATGGAGAATTACCCTCCTGAGGTCCCTAGTCAGTCAGTGGTATTTTTTAAGGGCTTTCTGGGTTCAGAGAACTGTACTTAAGTGCTTAGGAAAGTATGAAAGAGTTAGTAGACACAATCTCTGCCCTCAATCTTATGATCTATTGGGGGAAACAGGCATTAAAATTAATTCTTGAGATGGCATAAAGGAATATGCATAAGTGCTGTGTAAGTGGGTGAGTACCTAAGTATTTAGGAGGTACAAACTAAAGAGCATAGGTGACATAACCAAGTGCTCGCTACAATGCTCTGCACATAGTAAACAATAAATATGATTAAATGAATATATAGAAGGCAGGGTGAATAGGTTGAGGAGATGAGACGTTAGTCAGAGAGGGCTTCCTGGAACATAAGTGGTTTTATTATTAATTAATCACATTTATTAAATGCTTACTGTATGCAGACTTTGAAAGTGGGGAGGGTGGTCATCTGTCAGATATAACAAGGAAGGAAGTTCCGGACTGGAGGGAAGGCATGAGCAAAAGGTCATGAGAGAGATAAAACAGAATTGTAGCCTAGTGAATAGAGCACAGTCCTGGGAGTCAGAAGGACCTGGATTCTAATCTCTGCTCTGTCACTTGTCGGCTGTGAGACCTTGGTCAAGTCACTTCACTACTTTGTGCTTCAGTTACCTCATCCATAAAATGGGGATTAAGGCTGTGAGTCCCACTTGGGACATGGACTGTGTCCAACCTGATTAGCTGTGATCTACCCCAGCTCTTAGTATAGTGCCTGGCAGATAGTAAACACTAAAAAATATCAGTAAATGAAGTACCCTGCCACAAGGAAGATGGGAAAACTGAATTGGTCAGCAACCACTCCATTCAACGCTGTGGCTGGAGAATGGTAAACAAGGCAAGAAAATGGCTCTCATCTGTAGATGAATAATAATGATGATAATGGAAAAGGATTCTGAGAGAAGGATCTGTTTAGGTTTTTCAGCTTTGTTTTCTAATTGTGATATCTATTGTAAGCTCGCTGTGGGAAGGGAATGTTTCTGTTCATTGTTGTTTTGTACTCCCCCAAGTTCTTAGTACCCTATTCTGCACACGGTAAATGCTCAATAAATATAATTGAGTAATTAGTTAATGAGAATTCATTAGACTGGAACACAGTTCAAAATATCTAAGTTATATAGAGATCACCTAGCATTTCTAATGTTAGTAGAGGATTACCAAGTGTTCAGGAGTATCAATGAGAGCTGCCAAGTCTCTTTAGCATTAGCTGAGTGACATTAAAAAGTGGGAAATTCTTTCTGGCTGTAAATTACATCTGTCTCATTCTCATCATAAAATGGTCCATTGATAAATATAAGTGAGGGGCTGAACACACCAGCACACATGGGAAGAGGCTTATGGAATGTAATATTTCACCTTGTGAGCCAAATGATTTCTGTAGGCTGTGAACCATGAAACCCAACTCCATTGGGGTGGATTTTGCCCCCTGAAACAAATGCACAACTGCCACTAAAGCCAATAGACTTATGTATGAGTATCCAAGGACTAATTTCAACTTCACCAGTATACTGTATGCACTTAAACTTTTTCAAATCTAATATCATTTAGAAACTGGCTTAAAGAGTTGGCATGCATCCTTAAGATGTGAATGGATTTCTGGGAGGTACTAGCCTTATTCATCATGGAAATTTTCATTATTTCATCACTGTAGATGAAACTCAAAAATGCATCAGACTGTTTTGGGAGCATCCCCAGCTATGTATGGTAAGCTTAACCCAGGTAAACATGATGTCTATGGATAAACAAGTTTGGATTCCCACTTGAGTGCTGCTGAATGTAAGACACCCAGTGGTTTGTGCTGAATTTTCTTTTTGAAGGAGATGGAGGATTCTGGGTTGGGGCAGGGATTGAGAGGAGGTAGGCTCTAAAGAGTTAGCAGACCAGAAGTTACTTTTTGTGGATTTTTTGGCCCTGAAAGGAAGCTTGTCGAAGAGCTGAAATAAGCCAGACAGAAGCCTAACTCAAAAAGCTATGGGGGTAATTCCCTCCCTTTGTACCCTTGGTGTTTAGTTTTTGGTTTGTTTTCCTAATAGTATTTATTAAGTGCTAACTGTGTGGCAGGAAGTGAGTTAAATGACTTTCCCAAAGTCTCACAGCAGACAAATGGCAGAGTAGCAAGCAGCGTGGCGCAGTGGAAAGAGCACGGGCTTTGGAGTCAGGGCTCATGAGTTCGAATCCCGGCTCTGCCACTTGTCAGCTGTGTGACTGTGGGTAAGTCACTTAACTTCTCTGTGCCTCAGTTCCCTCATCTGTAAAATGGGGATTAAGACTGTGAGCCCCACGTGGGACAACCTGATTCCCCTGTGTTTACCCCAGCGCTTAGAACAGTGCTCTGCACATAGTAAGCGCTTAACAAATACCAATATTTATTTATTATTAACTCAGGTCCACTGACTCCAAGGAATTAGTTCTGTGCCCAGAGTGAGAGTTGGTGCTTGTAGTTGAAACTAAATACCACGAGTGGAGGTATATTTCCTCAAGAGTTAATAAGGATATTTTAAGTACTATCAGATGAATTAAGAAGTTTGTCATTATATTAATTGTGGTATTTGTTAAGTGCTTACTCTGCTTAAAGCAAGGTCCTAAGCACTGTAAATCCCAGATATTGAATTGGATTTAAATTAATGGTTTTCCACTGCTAGGGAAAGTTGTAGGCTTTAATAGGCCACTAACTGTGGAATATCCCCAATGTAGCAATGTGCTGCTGAAAACACTGCCCTGAAATTGTTTAGGAATTTATCCTAAATGCAGGTTTTGAGGACTCAGTGCATGCATGATGCTCAATTGACAGTATGGGAATTTCCTTGGATTTCCAGTCATACCAGCTCCATGTAATAGCTGAGATATGTGGGTTGGCTTATAATTTCATCACCTCCCCTTATTGTCACAGAAAGATTTGTTGGGAGGAGATTATTATTCTGAATTTGGATGGCAGAAGATCCACCTCCCTGCATCAGTAGCTTTGTCAGAAGGGAGTTCCCTAGCTTCCAACAATGTTCTTTCCTGAAACGTGTAGCAAAGAGACATTCTAATAATGATAACAATAATAATGGCATTTGTTAAGCTCCTATTATGTGCCAAGCACTGTTGTAAGCACTGGGGGAGATACAAGGTAATCAGGTTGTCCCATGTGGGGCTCACATTCTTAATCCCCATTCTACAGATGAGATAATTGAGGCACAGAGAAATTAAGTGACTTGCCCAATGTCACACAGTTGACAAGTGCTGGAGCTTGGATTAGAACCCAGGACCTCTGACTCCCAAGCCTGTTTCCACTGAGCCACGCTGCTTCTCTGGACATTCTTGATAATCTGTGTTTTTACATAGATACCCATTAGTGGTAGAAATAGGTTATGTAAAGGTTAAGGGCTTTTTTTAAAAAAAAATTCATGTTCCAGTTAGTTGGAAGACTTCCTGGAAGTGATAAGTTATAAGTAAGATTTAAAATAAGGGAGGGTTAAAGTTTGGCAAAGATGATTAAGGAGGCCATTCCATTTTGGCGGGGTAACTTTACAAAGGATTTATTATAGGAGTGCAATGAAGTCAGGCAAGGAGCAAAGAAGAGGTTTGACAATTAGAGATTGTATTTTGTACAGTCCACTGCAAGCTTTACAGAATTGGGATTTATATATAAATATATATAAAATAAACATGTTTGAAGACTTGTTTGTAGATGATTTCCCAATTCCCAATCTATTCCCCGAATTTGGTAAGTGTTGGGTGTCCACTGATAAGGTTTTTGGACATTGGCCCTGTAGAAGCATTTGATGTCACAAGCATTTTGTCGGGCACAAAGTAGAATATAGCTATGTCCTATGTATCATTGTGCAAAATTATTTTCAAGATCATCTGACTCCTTTCTTCTGGGAGACCCTTGTCATCCCTCACTTGTTTCAAAGTCATTGGATTCTCCCCACACTCCTCCTCCCTCAACTCCCTCTGAACACAGACACCACTTCTGACCTGCTGAACCCAATGACAGGAACACTGTTGGATGGGGGGAGGGGAATACTGGGATCCTTATCTACTGTGTATGAAGGAATTCAGTATATTATCATTACCCAACAGGGGATACAACCTGGATAAAATTAGAAGAAGTTCCAGTTTAGGTATGTGTGAAGGAAAGAGTCCACCAACATCAACCTGAACATGAATATAGAGGAATCATTTAGTTGGAAAAAAATGAATTCTAAGAGAAGAAAATTGTACATATTTATCTATGATCTCTTTTAGTTGTAGCTTTTTCCAGTGATTGCAAAGTCCTTCTGGGCAGGGACTATGTCTCCCAACTCTGATGTACTCAAATGCTTAGTTTAGTGCTCTGCATAGAGTAAGTCATCAAACACCACTGATTGATTTGGAACATAAAGAGAACAAAAGGCAATATAATCCAAGTGCTTTTCTTTTATAGTATGTAACTAAACAAAACCTTTAAGTATGTAACCAGCAATGGTAAATATCTTTTTTCCCCAGATATTTAAGTTTAGACATAATTATCATTCTTTCAGTTTTCATAAAATATCTAATATAGCATTAGAGCAGAGAAATGCATGCACCAGAAATAAAACTTGTTCTGTTACAAAGTCATGGCAGGATGACCAAGTTAGGTGCACAAGCTGCTGAGCTTTTCAACATATGTTTCAATCTCTCATACCTCGTTACTTATAGAACACTTCACTCCACTCTGCTCCATCATAAAAAAGTATCATAAAATGAAAATATATAAATCATTTGTCTTTCCATACTTTTGGACATAAACTTTGGAAACATGTGGGCCTTTTTGGTTCAATTTGCAGTGTTCCGGCCATTTGTTCATTGACTTCCTTTATTTGTTTTTTTCACTCTTTGTCCTCTTTGTATAAGTGGAGGCTTTCAGTCATAGTTTTTTATTGTGGTTGGAATTTAAACTTTGATAGTTTGATTTGCTCCTTGAGAAAATGATGTTCTGAAATAGGGAAAATACCGAAGTTTTCTTCTATTTGGGATTTTCAGCTGAGGCATCAAAAAGAAGTTTCAACATGAGGCTTGCAAAAATTATATTCTTTGCTTCTGTGACCAAGTATGGGTGAATGATTTGTCTAATGGCTACACTGACTTCAGCACTATAGGGAACTAGTTATACCAAATCACTGTGTACTGCATCTATTTTGGGAAATTTATAATTTAGTGAAAATTTTCTAATTTTATTCCCCTATTTTTGGCCACATTATCAACCAATGGTATTTAATGAGGGCTTACAGTGTGCAGGACACTGTACTAAGTGCTTGGAGAGTACAATATACTAGGGTTAGTAAAAATAATTCCCACCCTCAAGGAGCAGAGAACTTACGGCAATTCACTACAGCAAAGATGACATAAGATATATTAACCAAAAACATGCAAATTATGGAAAATATTTAAAAAATCTGTCAAAGTAATATTTGCTTTTCCAAGGAAGTAACAAAATCTTAAATATTTGATTTATTAAAGCACCCCACCACTATATGCTCATATATGAGCTCAAATTCTATTTTTTTAGATAAGACAATCTCTGAGTTCTAATTCTTGCACAGGTTGATATTTTCCTAAGAGGAGTGCTGATTTTATTCACACCACCTTTTTCTCTTTCTGAATCTTAAAATGGAAATAGCATTGGCAACAATAATAATAATTTATTCCTATACCCAAAAATTACAAATTCAGCAAAAGATTGAATATTCCCACAAAACCAGTGATAACAGATATATTTCTGTGTTCACTTATGTTTCACAGTAGGACAGTAGACTCAGATAATGGAAACATAATTTCTAATTTGGAAGAAAATGGAGAGGGACTTTAATCAGTTATATTTATTGGGTGCCTTACTTTGTGCAACACACTGTACTAAGCACTTGGGAGAGTATAAAACAGTAGAGTTGGCAGAAACATTCCTTACCCACAACAAGTTCACAGTCTAGAGGGGGACAGACGTTATTGTCTTAAACTGTTGAGTCATCTCTGAACCATAGAGATTCATTCATTCAATAGTATTTATTGAGTGCTTACTATGTGCAGACCTCTGTACTAAGCCCTTGGAATGTTCAAATCGGTAACAGATAGAGACAGTCCCTGCCTTTTAACGGGTTTACAATCTAATCTGGGGAGACAGACAGACAAAACAATAGCAATAAATAGAATCAAGGGGATGAACATCTCATTAAAACAATAGCAAATAAATAGAATCAAGGTGATGCATATCTCATTAACAAAACAATAGAATCAAGGTGATGTACATCTCATTAACAAAATAAATAGGGTAATGAAAATATATACAGTTGAGGGGACGAGTACAGTGCTGAGGGGAGGGGAAGGGAGAGGGGGAGGAGCAGAGGGAAAGGGGGGGAAGAGGGTTAAGATGAGGGGAGCTGGGGGGGTGGGGGGGAGCAGAGGGAGCAGAGGGAAAAGGGGGAGCTAAGTCTGGGAAGGCCTCTTGGAGGAAGTGAGCTCTAAGTAGGGTTTTGAAGAGGGCAAGAAAATTAGTTTGGCGGAGGTGAGGAGGGAGGGCATTCCAGGACCGTGGGAGGACGTGGCCCAGGGGTCGATGGCAGGCTAGGTGAGAATGGGGGATGGTGAGGAGGTGGGTGGCAGAGGAGCGGAGTGTGTGTGTGGGGGCAGTGGAAAGAGAGAAGGGAGGTGAGGTAGGAGGGGGCAAGGTGATGGAGAGCCTTGAAGCCTAGAGTGAGAAGTTTTTGTTTCGTGCAGAGGTTGATAGGCAACCACTGAAGGTTTTCAAGAAGGGGAGTGACATGCCCAGAGCATTTCTGCGGGAAGATGAGCCGGGCAGCGGAGTGAAGAATAGACTGGAGCAGGGAGAGAGAGGAGGAAGGGAGATCAGAGAGAAGGCTGACACAGTAGTCTAGACCGGGATATAATGAGAGCCTGTAGCAGTAAGGTAGCCGTTTGGGTGGAGAGGAAAGGGCGGATCTTGGCGATATTATAAAGGTGAAACCGGCAGGTTTTGGTGACGGATTGGTTGTGTGGGGTGAACGAGAGAGCCAAATCAAAGATGACACCGAGGTTGGGGGCCTGAGAGACGGGAAGGATGGTCATACCATCCACTGTGATAGGGAAGTCAGGAAGAGGATAGGGCTTGGGAGGGAAGATGAGGAGCTCAGTTTTGGACATGTTGAGTTTTAGGTGCTGGGCAGACATCCAGGTAGAGACGTCTTGGAGGCAGGAGGAGATACGAGCCTGAAAGGAGGGGGAGCGGACAGGGGCAGAGATGTAGATCTGCATGTCATCTGCATAGAGATGATAGTTGAAGCCGTGAGAGCGAATGAGTTCACCAAGAGAGTGAGTGTGTATAGAGAACAGAAGAGGGCCAAGAACTGACCCTTGAGGAACCCGAACAGTTAGAGGATGGGAGGGGGAGGAGGAGTCTTGGAACGAAACCGAGAATGAACGGCCAGAGAGATAAGAGGAGAACCAGGAGAGGACGGACTCCGTGAAGCCAAGGTGAGGTAAAGTGTGGAGGAGAAGGGGATGGTCAACAGTGTCAAAGGCAGCTGAGAGGTCAAGGAGGATTAGGATGACATGGACACATCTCTCCCAGACCACCCCATTTCTATCTGCAATTGTCTGGTAGTGCATCCATAGTTTTCCTGGTAAAAATACAGAAGTGGTTTACCATTACCTCTTTCCACTCAGTAAATCTGAGTCTCTGTCCCCAACTCTGTCCCATGCCTCTGCTGCCCAGCACAGGTGAGTTTTGACTTGTAACAGATTACCTTCCACTCTCGAGCCACTGCCCAAGCTAGGAAAGAAATGGATATACCTCTACCTGATTCTCCCTCCTGTAATTGAGACTGGTAGTGTACTGGAAACTCTCCAGGTGCGATCCTGAGAGAGGGAGACAGGCAATAATATAAATAAATTTTGGATATGTACGTAAGTGCTCTGGGGCTGAGGGAGGGGTGAATCAATGGGCTAAATCAGGGGGATGCAGAAAGGAGTGGGAAAAGAGGAAATGAGGGCTGAGTCAGGGAAATCCTCTTAGAGGAGAGATGCCTTCAATACACCTTTGAAGAAGGGGAGAGTAAATGTCTGCCAGATAGAAAGAGGGATGGGGTTCCAGGACAGTGGCAGGATGGGGGCCAGAGGTTGGTGGAGAGATAGATGAGATTGAGTGATTGGCACTCATGGAGCAAAGTGTGTGGTTTGGGTCATAATAGGAGGGCAGACAAATGAGGTATGAGGGGGTAAGGTGATTGAGTGTTTTAAAGCCAATGTCAAGGAGTTTCTGTTTGATGTGGACATGGATAGACAACCACTGGAAGCTCTTGAGGAGTGGGGAAACACAAACTGAATGTTTTTGTAGAAAAATGATTATGGCAGCAGAGTGAAATATGGACTGGAATGAGGAGAGACAGGAGGCAGGAGGTTAGTAAAGAGATTGATGCAGTAATCAAGTTGGGATAGGATAAGTGGTTAGATTAACATGGTAGCAGTTTAAATGGCAAGAAAGGGAGGATTTTGGCAATGTTGTGAAAGTAGAGCCAACAGAATTTAGTCATAGATTTAGGATGTGGTTTGAGTGAGAGAGACGAGTCAAGGCTCAGGCCAAGTTTACCTTGTTGTGGACAAGGAACGTGTCTACCAACTTTATTGTATTGTATTCTTCTGGGAGATTACTACAGTGCTCTGTGCATGGAAAGTACTCAATAAATACATACAATGATTTATTCCCTGGAAATCATTCTCGGTCTCCTTCGCTGGAGCCTCCTCCCCCTCCCATCCTTTAACTGTTGGAGTTCCTCAAGGGTCAGTTCTTGGCCCTCTTCTGTTCTCCATTTACACTCACTCCCTCGGTGAACTCATTCGCTCTCACAGCTTTGACTACCATCTCTACGCAGATGACACGCAGATCTACATCTCCGCCCCTGTCCTCTCCCCCTCCCTTCAGGCTCGCATCTCCTCCTGCCTCCAGGACGTCTCCACCTGGATGTCGGCCCGCCACCTAAAACTCAACATGAGCAAGACTGAGCTCCTCATCTTCCCTCCCAAACCCGGTCCTCTCCCAGACTTCCCTATCACCGTGGATGGCACGACCATCCTTCCCATCTCTCAGGCCCACAATCTCGGTGTCATCCTTGACTCGTCTCTCTCGTTCACCCCACACATCCTATCTGTTACCAAGACCTGCCCGTTTCACCTCTACAATATCGCCAAGATCCGCCCTTTCCTCTCCACCCAAACGGCTACCTTACTATTACGGGCTCTCGTTATATCCCGGCTAGACTACTGTGTCAGCCTTCTCTCTGACCTCCCTTCCTCCTCTCTCGCCCCGCTCCGGTCTATTCTTCACTCCGCTGCCCGGCTCATCTTCCTGCAGAAACGATCTGGGCATGTCACTCCCCTTCTTAAACAACTCCAGTGGTTGCCTATCGACCTCCGCTCCAAACAAAAACTCCTCACTCTAGGCTTCAAGGCTCTCCATCACCTTGCCCCTTCCTACCTCTCCTCCCTTCTCTCTTTCTACCGCCCACCCCGCACGCTCCGCTCCTCTGCCGCCCACCTCCTCACCGTCCCTCGGTTTCGCCTATCCCGCCGTCGACCCCTGGGTCACGTCCTCCCGCGGTCCTGGAACGCCCTCCCTCCTCACCTCCGCCAAACTGATTCTCTTTCCCTCTTCAAAACCCTACTTAAAAATCACCTCCTCCAAGAGGCGTTCCCAGACTGAGCTCCTCTTCCCCCTCTACTCCCTCTGCCATCCCCCCTTTACCTCTCCGCAGCTAAAGCCTCATTTTTCCCTTTTCCCTCTGCTCCTCCACCTCTCCCTTCCCATCCCCACAGCACTGTACTCGTCCGCTCAACTGTATATATTTTCATTACCCTATTTATTTTGTTAATGAATTGTACATCGCCTTGATTCTATTTAGTTGCCATTGTTTTTACGAGATGTTCTTCCCCTTGACGCTGTATATTGCCATTGTTCTTGTCTGTCCGTCTCCCCCGATTAGACTGTAAGCCCGTCAAACGGCAGGGACTGTCTCTATCTGTTTCCGACTTGTTCATCCCAAGCACTTAGTACAGTGCTCTGCACATAGTAAGCGCTCAATAAATACTATTGAATGAAAATCTGCTTGAGCAATGCAAGCCTAATGTCATGTAACTGGCAGAAATTTAATTTAGTCAATCAGTGACATTTATTGAGTGCTGTCCCTATGCAGCAGCAGCTTGGCCTAGTGTATAGAGCACGGGCTTGGGAGTCTGAAGGACCTGGGGTTAATCCCAACTTTGCTATTTGTCTGCTGTGAGGCTTTGGGCAAGTCACTTCACTTCTTTATACCTCAGTTATTTTAGGAGTAAAATGGGGATTAAGATTGTGAACCCCAAGTAGAACAGGGATTGTGTCCAACTCGATTTGCTTGTATTCAACCCAGAGTTTAGAACAGTACCTGGCACACAGAAAGTGCTTAAGTACCACAGTCATCATCATCACTGTATTAAGCACTTGGGAGAGTGCAATAGAATTTGTAGACATGATGACTGCTTTCAAGGAGCTGACAATATAGTGAGATGAAAGAACCTGAAAAAAGGAGGGTTTGGTCTGTTGACTCTATGGAGCAATTCACAGGTACTGGTGACTGACACCTTAAGCATTCACATCCTCTGGCCACTTTGGAATGCAGAGTCTCCAGCTACCCTGATTCAGGACCAATCGCAAAATCTAAGAATTCAATATCAGTCAATGGTGTTCGTTGAGTGCTTTCTGTGAGCAGAGCATTGTGGTAACCACTTGAAAGAGTACCATGCAGAGAGTTGGTAGGCATGTTCTCTCCCACCATCAGCTTAAGTCTAGAGGGGGAGACATACATTGTCTTTGTTCCACATGAGGTTCATTTAATTTATACATATGTAATTACATAATACATATATAATATGCATACCTGTACATATACATATATACGTTTAAAATGCACATATTAAATGAGCCTCATGTGGAACAAAGACAACGTCTGATATGTGTCTTTTATTTACCCCAGGGCTTAGGATAGTGTTTTTAATAGTATTTGTTAAGCATTTGTTGATGAGGTTAGACAGAGTCCCTGTCCCAAATGGGATGCACTCTCTAAGAAAGAGATAGAACAGGTAGGTTATCCACATTTTACAGATGAGGAAACTGAGGCACAGATAAGTTAAGTGATTTGCCCAAGGTCACACAGCAGGCAACTGGCAAAACCAGTAATAGAATTCAGATCCTCTGACTCCCAGGCCTATGTCTTTCCACTAGGCCACACTGCTTCTCTTAAGTCTGTGCACAGAAAAGTGCTTAAGAAATACCATAAAAACAAAAATCTTGTCAGGCGTACATGTTTTTTCAGTCACAGCTATATTCAGAGATAGATTTTCACCATCAGTAGCATCAACTTTGAAAACAAAAGGCATTTTGTACATATAAATTCTTAGTTACATTCTCAGTATATAACATTTCTAAGGACCTGTGCAATTTTTACCTCAAGGCATTAGAGCCTAGATATTCCAGTTATAAGATTATCATTATTCAAATTTAAATGATATAGAAAAACTGTGAATAAATTTCCAAACTTTTAGCTATAGGAGTTATCCAAAAGTCCTCCTATTTACCTGTCAGTCTCTTTGATCTCCAAATTAGGAAGAGAATGTCTTAACAAATGATTTTCCATCAGGTAGGGGGAAGGGAGGAAATTTGATAAAAATAACCAAGATTTGTTGAATTATCAAAAAATTAATACCCCAAGCATTTAAGATAAGTTACCAGTCTGTGTTTAAGATCTGAAAGGGTTAATAAGGAATTTTAATTTTTATCTAAATCTACTTGTCCTAGTTAAAAGAATGGGTTTGGATCATCAATGACACTCAAGATACTTTTTCAAGTGGACAAAAGTCCTGATGAAATTTATAAATGATACATGCACCAGATTTAAAATATCTCTGAAGCATACTAATTTGATTTGTTAGGACATTGTGAGTGTATTCAAGTTTGACTTTAATAATAGTAATAACAAATTTGATGGTATTTGTTAAGCACTTACTCTGTGTCAAGTACTGTTTTATGCTCTGGGGTAGACACAAATTTATCAGGTTGGATGTAGTCCTTGTCCTCCATGACCTCACAGTCTGAGGGAGGGAGAGCAGGTAGTTGATCCCCATTTTTTTACAGATGAGGAATCTGAAGCTCAGAGTATTTAAGTCACTTCACCAAGGTTACCCAGCAAGTAATTGACAGAGCTGGCATCAGAACCCAAGTTCTCTGACTCTCAGACCAGAGTTCTATCTAATAGGCACACTGCTATGTCTTCTCTGAGGAATGTCAGGGAACTTGGACCAAGTTTCAGGGCAACCTATTTTCTCCTAAATGATATAAATGAGGATTTATAGCTCCAGTTGGGACATGTAATGAATTTGGTGGCTTTGGATGAATTTTTCTCTGTTATTGGTTCATTGGAAGTCTAAAATGAAACTTGCAGATTGTGAGAGCACTCCCTCATAAACCAAATTAGAAATGAAATGAACGAGTACTAGCTTCTATATGTTTCTTAGAGTCCTCCAAGTTGTCCTTATGCCAAATTTGGTGTCTCCAAAGACCACATAATTAGTATGTGGGAAATGGGAGATTCTACCTTTAGCTTGAAAGTTGTCGACAAATAACCTATTAATCGGATAGAATTCCCAGTTTCCCCCAATTAAAATAGGCCTGGATATACTTTTGTTTTACTCACCTTCCTGACTGAAAAACTAGCTCTGAAATAAGCTTAGCCCACGTTCCAGCACACCGTCCAGTATTCTGAACAGGAAATCGAGTCATGTCTGTAAGTATATCCCTCACAGAGTACATAATTCATTAACGTATTATGGCTCTGGTTTCTGGGAGTGTGTTTTTTCTCCTGCCATGGAATTTTTAATATGTAAACCAGAATTGGAGTGTGTGTGTGATTTAAAAGCCGAAAAATTGAAGACTTTTGCAGGTGCATGTTGGCATGTGTGTGGGATCTACAGTGTAGACTAGCTCACATCTCAGTCTAGGAATAGAACTAGGGAATGGAACTAGCCCTGTTTCTCCCCATAAATGGAAAGAGCTCATAGCCACTAACTGAAGTTGCAAAATCCATTTTATTAGTTGAATTTAATAGCTATAGTGCCTTTTGTGACCACCCTCAAGAACACAAAGATAATCCATGAAGTAAAGCATGAGTCTCACTGACAAAATTTCTCCTCTAATTAAAAAGGTTGACAGATATGAAGAAAAAAGAACAGAATCCACCATTTCTTTCCAAATCATATATTAGATGGCAAAATCCTGGTTTGTGTCCACTCGGCACTGTAAATACCTGATTTTGCCTCTAAAATATGTTGTGTGAATGTTATCTTATACTGCTGGTTTCCCATTGACACAAGGGGAATACCATCCCTGGAGACAGGAGAAGTTGAGGTTGGGACCCTGATTTACACACTTGAGAGAGGGAGCTAGGAGAAGCAATAAGAAAACAGGATGTTTTACAGTAGAAGACATATTGAAGCCTGCATGGACACATCTACCACCTAAGTAGCTGACAGTTTGTCATAGAATTAAGTCAATTTTATGTCGCACGTTGTATTCTTTCCAAAGTCAAGTTTGTAACTTTCTAGTCTTCTAAGGTCTTCTAGTGTTTGATGTTTGGGAAGAAATTAAGGACATTGAGGTGAGGGTCAAGCTTGTGCGAATGGGATAGAAGGAGAGGAAGCTGGAAATTATTTAATCATACCTTATAATCCAACTAAATAAGGGACACTGAAAGCAAGGTCCTGTAGAGGTAAGTCAAAAGCAAAGAAAGAAAAGGAATAAAGTATTATGATTCTTGGTAAAAGATGAAGATATAGAAAACTGATCCACATAACTGCAATAGGTAGGTGTGAGAAAAAAATCAATAGAAAGGGAAAGACATTCAAACTCAATACCAGGAGGTTAAGGAGAAATGGAAGGAAGAGATGGGAAGGTTGTAAAGACAAAAGGTAATTATAGGGGGAAAGCAGAAAGTGTAAATTGAGATGAATGATTAATAAATAATCAAGAAATGAACCAATGTTTTTTATTTAAAATCTATTGTATCAAGAAGAACAAAGTGTGGGTGTAGGTGGTTTAAAGAGGTGAGAGGAAAGGGTAAGAAGTACAGGTAAAAGGGCACATCTTGAAGGCAAATAGAAGACTTCTTGAGAAAAAAGCTTGGAGAGATATGAGGTAGGTTTCAGCAATTTACTGTAAACCAGATTAAGCAAAATGTCACAAATATTACATCATAATTATTCAATCCTATATCCAATGCAAACCCTCCAGGGAGAAGAGGGGAAAGGAGCAAACAATACATTCTCCCATTTACAGAAGAAAGATTTTGTGGGAATGAAAACATATATGTATGTATACTTACATACAAATATGTATGTGTATATATAGATAGATAGTGGTTGGCTCTCCTTTTTTACTTTCTGTGATGGTGAATTTAAATGACAATACAGATTTAATAGTGCACCATTCTGCCATTGGATATTTCACTATCATTGGGCATATCACTTTCCATGTGAAAAATTAGAATTTGATAGTTAAAGGATTTCAAATATAGTTACCCTATCAACCCTATTCATTGTCGGGTGATTGGGCTGCCACAAATGTGTGTTTTACTGGCCTGCAATTATTTTTCCAAAGAAGAGAGAGACTGCTGCTCCCGTCTTCACTTATCCACTTCCTCCCTCACCATTATAGACTGCAAATAACTATGCAGTTGTATTGCCTTATGTACGGTGCATGAACATTTGTGGGGTAGGTAGGATCAAAAATCCATGAACGCTGTTGTCCTTGGGAAATAAACTCCAAGCACTCCAGGCCTTATATGGCTTGGTAATAACATAAATGGTGCCAACACTGTCACATTATTTGTTGATCCAGTCCAGTTTTCTGATTCCAAAGGACACTTGGGAAAGCAGTGTAAAGTTTTATCTCCTTGACATCCTTCTCATATCTAGCATCCAATATTCCTAACATTTCCTTCTACATTGCGACTTTCTCTCTAGAGCTGATTATGGACTACAAAATGGATGCATAATTTTCTGTCACTGCCCAGTGAAAGCTTAGCTCCAGGGAGAAGCAGTGGGAAGTGGGAAGAAGAAAATACATTCAGAATATGCCCTTCATATTCAAAGCTAATGCCACTGGGTGCAGGTGTGGTTTAAATGGCTGACAGGATTAACAGCCCTGCCCAGATACCTTGAAGCCACAAAGATAGTCCCATTTTGGATTGAGTTGCTTGTCATTTATGGTGTCTAGCCCTTATCTGTGTTGTGTTTTTTTTTTACTTATGTTCCTTTTGAAGTTTCCGCCTTTAATGAGTCAGTCCATTCCTAATTGCAGTGATCTGAACTGGAGTATCTGTCTTAGTTGTCTCTCAGCTTTCAGTTACAATGCAAAAGGTTTGGGGGGTTGGGCAAACCACTTGCCCAAACCGCTTCCTGAGAAATACTGATTTTTAAGAGGCATGAGGAGAGTAGAGTCCAGTACTATTCATATGGATTATTTTGTGATAATGTCGGATCAGTTATGTAATGATTTGTATGTAATCATTACATACATTACATACTATGTAATGCTCTGCACATAGTAAGTGCTTAATAAATGACATTGATTGAATAATATATCTGATTCTTATAATATTACTACAAATTGGCACTCAGATTATGAAAGAATAAGTGTAATTGAGAAAGAAATATTGAACTATTTTAGGAATAACAAACTTTGGTAATAATTTCTATCAAATTATTATTATTAATAATAATAATAATATTTTTTGTTAAGTGCTTACTACGTGCCAGACACTTCACTAAGCGTTGGGGTGGATACAAGCAAAATGGGTTGGACACAATCCCTGTCCCATGTGGGCCTCTCAGGCTCAATCCTCATTTTACAGATGAGGTAACTGAAGTACAGAGAAGTGAAATGACTTTTTCAAGATCACACAGCAGACAAGTGGCAGAGAATAACACAATTTTGTGTAACTCATTCCATGTTCTAAAAATGTACACATCCAGAGGTATTTTTTTTTCCATTTCACACACAAGGTCAGATGCTAAACCTTTTGAGATTGTAAGAGAGGAAAAAGAGATTACGTGGTGCAAAATGAAAAAGGAAAAAAAAATAAAACTCCTAATGGTTTTAAAGTTAGGTCACAAAGAAAGTTTGTTTCTTGGCTAAATGTTCTGGGTTGCCTCATCAACAAACATTTGCTCTCCCCGTACTTTTGGAATGGCAGGAAATGTTTTAACAATTAGGGTGAGCAAATTGTAAAGGGAAATATGGTAGTAAGTTACCCACCGCGTCCTTAAATAAAACATTCCATCTCTAATGTAGTCCTGATGCTGTTGAACCTTATACTAGCAGAGACCACTGCACTGCCATAGGCAAGCATCAAATATACAGTAGTTTGATAATGGTAATACATACAGCTAGAGAGCAAAAACACAATTATGAAACGAGAAAAGAGAGACATAAATTGAATTTTACCTCTAGGCCAGTTGGTTTTCCATGAGCAAATTAAAATGCAGACTTATTTCAGTGATGTGTGCCTGTCTTATTTGCATACTTCGCTTCAACTTCCAAAATCAGATATCATTTTGCCCACTGTACATGACTAAGAAAGGGAGTAGTGGAATGTGATGTGGTCTGATCTACTCCAGGCTTATATTCTGAGAAAAGTGTTCAACTGTTTTAAAGAAAGATGATATACATTATCTATTGTGTTTGCAGAAATATATTTTATCGAAGATGTCTAGAAATCTTCTCGGAGGGTGAATTGCACGACTTGGGTGGTTTGTCAGAAAGGAGATTTTAAGACTCTAACCTCTGAAGCAAAATCCTTTCCACTACAAATATAGCTAACTGTGGTTTTTGATGTCTTGATCTCACTGATGGTGGGGTCTTATCCATTCATTCATTCAAATATATTTAATGAACATTACTGTGTGCAAATCACATTTCTAAGCACTTGGGAGAGTACAATATTACAACAAATAGACATATTCCCTGTCGGCATCGAGTTTATAGTCTAAAGGGGAAGATATGCAATGGAAATGTGGCTGAGAGAGGCTCATGTTAGGAGACTGTTTTCATTCATTCATTCATTCATTCATTCATTCATTCATTCATTCATTCATTCATATTCATTGAGTGCTAACTGTGTGCAAAACACTGTATGCTTTGGAGAGTAAAATAAAACAACAACAAGCTGCCCACAGTGAGCTCACCTTCACTGTTTGTTTCTAGGTAAAGCTACTTCCTTGTTGTTTAAAGCAGCATGACCTAGTGAGTAGAGCACAGGCCTGGGAGTCAGAAGGATCTGGGTTCTAATCCCAGCTCTGCCACTTGTTTCTACTGTGTGTCCTTGGGCAAGTCACTTCATTTCTCTGTGTCTCGTTACTTCATATTTAAAATGGAAATTATGATTTTAAGCCCCATAATAATAATAATAATTACAGTATTTAAGCACTTATTATGTGCCAAGCACTGATCTAAGCACTGAGGTAGATTTAAGGTAATCAGGTTGTCCTACATGGGGCTCACAGTCTTAATCCCCACAGTTTCAGATGAGATAACTGAGGCAAAGAGAAGTTAAGCAGTTTGCCCAAGGTCAAACAGCAAAGTGGCAAAGACAGGATTAGAACCCACATCCTCTGACTCCCAAGCCCATGGCCTTTCCATGTGGGACTTGGATTGTGTCCAACTCAATTTACTTGTATTCACCCCAGAGCCTAGTACAGTGCCTGGCACGTAGTAAGCATTTAACAAATACCACTAATAGATTTGTTCTATTACAGGGACTTCCTCTGTAAGTCACTTAACTCCTCTGCACCTTCATTTCCTTATCTGTAAAATAGGGACTCATTGCTATTCTCCTTCCTCCTTATACTGTGAACCCCATGTGGGACTGAGACTGCCCAATTTGATAATCTTGTATCCACCAAAGCCCTTGAAGCAATGACTGACACATATTATGTGCTTAAAAATATATCATAATTATTATTATCAGTATTTTGACCTTTGAAAAGCAACTTGCTGTGGGAAGGGAAGATGTCTGACAACTCCGTTGAATTGTACTCTCTCAAGCACTTAGAATAGTGCTCTGTACATAGTAAGCACTCAATAAATACCACTGATAATCTGCTCAAGGAGGGTGGTATGTCTTTTACTTGCTGTCTGTGGTCTGGTCTGTCTGCTTTATTTTCTCCTAATAGCCCACTGCTATTTCTTGTTTACACTGGAGATGGTGTTTATAATCATACTCTTGACAGACATTTGATTAAGTGGTAGTATATTATAAGTCAGTGGAGCTAATCCCTGATTGGACTTGGTAAGCAGTTAAGCAATTAACATAAATGCAGGTGAAGTGAATTGATTGGGAATGTTTCAGTACAAAGTACATGAGGAAGAGGCAGCCTTAACTACCTGCCATAATCATGAATCAATAAGAAATTACTTGGTCACAACAATATTCATGCATGTGTTTGAACTAAATTCTTTTTTATATTTGTTAAGCACTTGCTGTAAGCCAGGCACTGTACTAAGCACTGGGGTGGATACAAGGAAATCAGTTTGTACATAGCCTCTATCCCACATGGGACTCCTAGTCTTAATCTCCATTTTAAAAATGAGGGAATGAAGCACAGAGAAGTTAAGTGACTTGCCCAAGGTCACAGAGCAGACAAGTGGAACAGGCAAGATTAGAACCCAGGTCCTCTGACTACCCAGGTTGTACTTTATCCACGAGGCCATGCTGCTATCCAAAGTACCTACTATAATGTTCTGCATACAGCAAGTGGTCAGAATTGATTGATCAAAAAAGAAGCTAAGTAATGATTCTGACAAATCTCCTGGAGATAAAAGGTGAGTCTCTAAAGGCCTGAATCTCCACTGTACCTCCCACATCGGTTCTCTCAGAACATTTCTCTTCACACAATCAATGTCTCCTACAAGTTTCTCCATGGGGAATAAGATTTTTGGATGGTAAATCCATTATTCCCTTAAATCTCCTACCATCGTTTAAGCAATTTTCAGTTCTATGACAATGGAGATCATCAATATGGGTTTTGGCTAAAATATTATTTGGAAATTAGAACAAGTTCTTTCAACAACATGAACCTGTTTGGGTTTGGCATTTCACATTATCAGATAAATAGCCTTAACACAAACACATGACTTTGGAATGGTTGAGTATTGCAGCTCAACAACTGTTTTCTAAAATACAAGGTTTCTAAGGATGCAATTCTTTTGTGATAAGATAATTTGTGTTTGTGTGTGTGTACAGAAAGTAAGAGAGAACTATCTTTAGTGTACAGGGATGATACTGACTCTGAAGTCCTTATCATTATGTGTAAGTGTGTCTGATAAGGCCAGTGAGAAAATAACTATCATTTTGAGAGTATACCTGTAAGAAACCCCTATTGGTACTGTTGCATTTGTTACACAGAGGGTCTGATGTTATCTTTCTTTCTTCCTTATATTATTTCAATCCTTCTGAAGCCTCAATTAATCAGTCAGTAGTATCTATAGA
The DNA here is from genome assembly GCF_004115215.2 of Ornithorhynchus anatinus. Lineage (NCBI taxonomy): Eukaryota > Metazoa > Chordata > Mammalia > Monotremata > Ornithorhynchidae > Ornithorhynchus > Ornithorhynchus anatinus. The sequence continues at coordinate 48,238,913 of NC_041728.1, read as the reverse complement.
GAGAACACTGTATAGAGAGCACTGTATTAATTGCTTGGGAGAGTACAATAGAATAGGTCGATACAATCTCTGCCCACAAAGAGTTTACAGTCTAGTGGGGGAGATAGGCATTAAAATAAATTACAAAAATGGGAAGCAGCAGAGTATAAGGTTATGTAGATAAGTGTTGTGGGGCTAGGAATGGGGAAACTATCCAAGTGCTTAGGGGATATGGACACAAGTGTATAGATGGTATAGAAAAGAAGGAGAATGTAGTGGGGAGATGAAAGGTTGGTTAGGGCAGGCTTCCAGGAGCAGATATGATTTTAGTGTGCTTTGATGATTGGGAGAGTGGAGTCTGTTAGATATGAAGGGGGAGGGAGTTACAGGCAGGAGGGAGGGGTATGAGCAAGACACTGACAGTGAGAAAGAGGATATTGTGGTTCATTGAGTAGGCTGGTGTTAGAGGAGCAAAGTGGGTGGGTGAGCTGGGTTGAAGTGAGAGAAGAGAGAGATAGCTGATTGAAGACCTCTTACTGATGGTGAGGAACTCCTGCTTGATGTGAAACTTGGGTGGCAAGCTCTTGGAGGTCTCTGAGGAGTGGGGAGAAGTGCACAAATCCTCTTTTAGACAAATAATCTGGGCAGTAGAGTGATGTTTGTTTTTGTGGTGGGGTGAGCCTGGAAGGAGGTCAATGAGAAAGTTGGAGGTGAGGGAAGGGAGGCAGGGAGTGTAGACAACTCTGCTCCAAGACAATTATCCTATTTAGATTTTTTTATTCCGGGCTGATGTGACACTTTCTCCCAAAACACGTGAATCACAATAATAAGTAATGCAAAGACAGACATTCCACGTGTTTTTTCCATTTAGTCCTCACCTGATCTGGATGGAGTGTGAAAATGCAGTTCTCACAGGTGATGAGTTGATTCTGGTTTCTTTTGTTTGCTTTAAAAGCATTTGAGGTAACTGCAGATATCTTGAAGCATAAACACCTGTTTTGTGAAGCTAGAGAGAGGCTAACAATTTAAGTTAGTCCTGACAAATACCTAAAGGAGTCAGTGAATAGCCTATTTATTCAGAATTAAATATACTTTTGAAAATGTTACAAAGAGGGAAAAAAATAAAGGGTGCATTAAAAGTTTAGCAAATCTGACTCAGAGATCTGAATGTGTTCTACATGTGGAATCCATCAGGGAGATTTTAGCAGCACTTGCAAACTTCCCTTTTCTGTTACTGCTCCTTATTAAACTCAGAGGGATCTAGGATGATTTTTTTCGGTAATTTATGGCATTTGTGTCTATTTGCAACAGTTGTAAAAATACAGTATAACCAGGAAACATCATAAAACACTCATAAAGTCTTCTAAAGGCAGCCAAAGAGCTAGACTTTCCTTGGCAGTTAATGGTACAAAGGTGAATGAGTTATCCCTCAGCAGAGCCTGTGTGAAATCTGTGGCCTATGTAATGGTGTTTTCACAGATATTTATGGCATCAAAATAAAAACAAAATCAGATTTGTAGAAAAGTAAATTTTATGTCACAGTACTTCCTTGATAAGGGTGTCTGCTTTAAATAAAAAACTATGGGAGACTCATGTTCCTCCAAAAGAGTTTTTTCTAGAGTAACATTTCAGGGACCTTGTGCTGAATGACTGTAATTCTATTCTCTCTAAAATTGATTAACTCATTTCTTCTAGGTGGACAGTGAACCATTTAAAACGTCATTTATCCTTATGAAAAATGCAGGAAAGTGTTCTGCTTGGAAATCATTTAGGTATCTATCTGTTAATAGTCTGTCTTTTGAATATTTTATTCTGTCAATAATGAGTTCAATCTTCTAGGCATTTGCCATTTTCTCATGCTGTAACAAAGTATTCACCAATCCTCTTCTTATCACTCTGTCCATAGTGACATTCCAACCTGACACAGATGTTTACTGTGCTAACTGCTGCAAAGGAGGCTTTGGGGACTTTAAAGACACAATAGAGGCTGTTCACTCTCTAAAGTTCTTCACTCTTTACTTGAGCTCTCAGCTACAATTTTAAATTAAAATATCCAACACCCTCTCGGTAGCCCCTGGAAGAGCTATTTTCTTATGTGTTTAAGCCATTATACTGATCTTTGCCCTGCACCTTACGGTGTTGAGGATATTACTGGGCAATAGAGCTTTCAGAACTATGCTACTGGTTTGAATCAGTCCTGGACAGAAAGAGAGAGAGCTGGTAGGCCCCACTACACTTTCACTGAAAACTAGAACTCTTAAGGTTAGCTTTTCCTAATTGCTTGGCTTTTCTAACCATTACAGGGACCTCCAGGTTTGGCTTGAAATAAAATAATAATAATTCTATTGGTTAAACACTAAGTGCTTAGTAGATGCAATTAATTAATTGACTGTGGCAAGCACAGCGTGGCTCAGTGGAAGGAGCATGGGCTTTGGAGTCAGGGCTCATGAGTTTGAATTCCAGCTCTGCCACTTGTCGGCTGTGTGACTGTGGGCAAGTCACTTAACTTCTCTGTGCCTCAGTTCCCTCATCTGTAAAATGGGGATTAAGACTGTGAGCCCCACGTGGGACAACCTGATTCCCCTGTGTCTACCCCAGCACTTAGAACAGTGCTTTGCACATAGTAAGCGCTTAACAAATACCAACATTATTATTATTAAGCACTGAACAAAGCCCTAGGGTAGATATTCATTCATTCAATAGTATTTATTGAGAGCTTACTATGTGCAGAGCACTGTACTAAGTGCTTGGAATGTACAAATCGGCAACAGATAGAGACAGTCCCTGCCCTTTGACGGGCTTACAGTCTAATCGGGGAGACGGACAGACAAGAACAATGGCAATAAATAGAGTCAAGGGAAAGAACATCTCATAAAAACAATGGCAAATAAATAGAATCAGGGTGATGTACATCTCATTAAACAAAATCAACAAAATAAATAGGGTGATGAAGATATATACAGTTGAGCGGACAAGTACAGTGCTGAGGGGGTGGGACAGGAGAGGGGGAGGAGGAGAGGGAAAGGAGGGAGAAGAGTGTTTGGTTGCGGAGAGGTGAAGTTGGGGGTAGAGGGAGCAGAGGGAAAAGGGGGGGAGCTCAGTCTGGGAAGGCCTCTTGGAGGAGGTGAGCTTTATTTAAGTAGGGATTTGAAGAGGGGAAGAGAATTAGATTGTCGGAGGTGAGGAGGGAGGGCATTCCAGGGCCACGGGAGGATGTGGCCCAGGGGTCGATGGCAGGATAGGCGAGACCGAGGGACGGTGAGGAGTTGGGCGGCAGAGGAGTGGAGTGTGCGGGGTGGGCAGTAGAAAGAGAGAAGGGACGAGAGGTAGGAAGGGGCCAAGGTGATGGAGAGCCTCAAAGCCTAGAGTGAGAAGTTTTTGTTTCATGCGGAGGTTGATAGGCAACCACTGAAGGTTTTCAAGAAGGGGAGTGACATGCCCGGAGCGTTTCTGCAGGAAGATGAGCCGGGCAGCGGAGTGAAGAATAGACTGGAGCAGGGAGAGAGAGGAGGAAGGGAGATCAGAGAGAAGGCTGACACAGTAGTCTAGCCGGGATATAACGAGAGCCTGTAGCAGTAAGGTAGCCATTTGGGTGGAGAGAAAAGGGCGGATCTTGGCGATATTATAAAGGTGAGACCGGCAGGTCTTGGTAACGGATATGGTATCTGCAAACTGAATACCATTCCTGTCCCACATGGCCATCCTAGGCTAAGTAGGTGGGAGAACAGGTTTTGAATCCCCATTTCACAGATGAGGAAACTGAGGTGCAGAGAAGTTAAGTGAGTTGCCTCAGGTCACACAGCAGGCAAGTGGCAGCTCTTCTGACTCCCTGGCCTGGGCTCCCTGCAAAGCAATTTGTAAAACCCCTGGCCATGAAGCAGTAAAATGAAGATTCAATGCCTGTTCTCCCTCCTCCTTAGACTGGGAGCATCATCAGGACCTGTCTCTGACCTGATTAACTTTTACCTACTCTAGCATTTAGAACAGTGCTTGACACATAGTGTTTAATAAATACCAAGTTCATAGGAAGCTTCTTTTCCAACACTGCCATTTTCCTAGACAGTGATTCACAGCTTAACAGTGATTCACTAATTGACTTTAGCTTTAGGACACTGGTAGGCATGGCCTAACCTATCTCTTCACAGTTGCTTTGTCATATGGAAGCTTGACTTTCCAATCAGAGTAATGATGAAGTAGGGTTATAACTGGTTCATGAGGGACATATGCCTTAATTTGTTACTTGATTTTAGAGGTAAATATTTTGTGCATTTTTCAAGATACTTGTTTATAAAAACATAATACAGAGCTGTATATACCCTTGTATGAAACCTCAGAGCAGAGGGTGTAGTTTCAAAATAAAAGACAGAAGATTCTGGTAACTAAAATGATTTCTAATTGTATTCCAGGATGGATTCAGTCCACAGACCATCTATAATCTAGATTACTGTTTTCGGAAGGCAGTAGTACTGAATATTTACATTATAAAACCTAAACTCATTTATGGCACTTACATCATTACCTGGCATGCTGTTAATCAGCTTTCATGCTATGAAACATCTAAACTTGCTATAAAATGCCCACTTTCTCTGCTTTGGCATGAATTCTAATTATTGCCCTTTTTTTCCTAACGATGAACGGAAATAGATGCTTTCAAGAAACGTCTACACATTCAAGACACTTATAGAAGCAGAATCATACTACTTTTGGGGAAGCAGTGTGGTCTAGTGGAAAGGACCAGGGAGTTGGAGAAGTGGGTACTAATCCTGTCTCTGCTACTTGTCTGCTGTGACCTTGGGTAACCTCCTTCTCCACCCCACAGAACTTATATATATTTGTACATATTTATTATTCTATGTATTTAATTAATGATGTATATATCTATAATTCTATTTATACATTTTGATGTCACTGATGCCTGCCTACTTGTTTTGGTCTGTTATCTGTCACCCCTTTCTAGACTGTGAACCTGTTGTTGGATAGGGAATATCTCTATATTTTGCCGAATTGTACTTTCCAAGCACTTAGTATAATGCTCTACACACAGTAAGCGCTAAATAAATGTGATTGATTGAATGAATGAAAAGTCACTTAACTTTTCTGGGCCTCAATTTCCTCAGCTGTAAAATGGGGAGTCAATACCAGTTCTCCCTCCTACTTATCAACCAATCACCTTTATTCAGCACTTACTGGTGCACAGCACTCTCCATTAGGAGAGTACAATATAACAGAGTTGATAGACACATTCCCTTCTCCATAGAGGGAGAAACAGATGTTAAAGTAAATTACAGATATATATGTAAGTGCTGTGGGACAGAGGATAGAGTGAATAAAGGGTACAGATTTGAATTCCAGGGCAATGCAGAAAGGAGAGAGAGTAGGGGGTATGAGGGCTTAGTAGGAGGACTCTTGGAGGATGTATGATTTTAATAAGGCTTTGAAGGTGAAAAGAGCAGACATTTATCAGATATGAAGAGGGAGTTACAGATTATAGGCAGGACCTGGATTTGAGGTCATTGGCAAGATAGAGGAATTTGAGATACAGTGATTAGGTTGATATGAGAGGAGCCAAGTGAACATGCTGGGTTGGGGTAGGAAATCAGCAAGGTAAGAAAGGAGAGGGCAAGGTGATTGCTTTAGAGCTCATGGTAAAATGTTTCTGTTTGATGTTCAGGTGGCAGGGCAACCATTAGAGGTTCCTGAGAAGTAGGTAAACATGGACTAAACAGTTTTACAGAAAAGTGATCCAGACAACAGAGTGAAGCATGGATTGAAATAGGGAGAGACAGGAGGCAGGGGGTCAGCAAGGAGGCTAATACACTAATCAAGTGGGATAGAATAAGTGCTTAGATTAACATTGCAACAGTTTAGATAGAGAGGAAAGGATGGATTTTAGCAATAATTGTGAACATTCAACCAACAGGATTTGATGTCAGATTGAATATATAGTTGAATGAGAGAAACAAGTCAAGAATAATGACAAGGTTATGGATCTGTGAGCCAGGGAGAACGTGATGGGAAAACATGGGCATGGAAGTCAGAAATTCATTTCATGAGTTCTAATTCTGGGTCTGCCACATGTCTGCTGTGTGACCTGGGTCAAGTCACTAAACTTCTCTGAGCCACAGTTGCCTCATCTGTAAAATGGGGATTAAGAATGTGAGATCTACGAGGGACAGAGACTTCAACCAATTAACTTATATCTACCCCAGGATTTAGAACAGTGTTTGACACATAGTAAGTGCTTAACAAGTACCCTAATTATTATTATAATCATTATTATTAAAGTCATAAGACTTTATGGGGTTTGAGCAGGAGGATAGTTCTGGTTTGGACCTCAAATTTGAAGCCTTGGCAGGACATCCAAGTATCTTGAAGGCAGGACAAAATGCGGACTACAGAGGAGACAGATTAGGGCTGGAGATGTACATATGGGAATCATCTGATAGAAACAGTAGTTAAACCATGGGAGTGAATGAGTTTTTCAAGGGAGTGGGTGCAGATGGAGAATAGAAGGTGTCCTAGAACTGAGCATGGAAGGATTCCCACAGTTAGGGAGTGGGAGGCAGAAAAGGAGTCCATGAAAAGGAGTGAAAATGAGCAACCAGAAAAACAGGAGAACCAGGAGAGGACAGTGTTAGTGAAGTCAAGGTTAAATTGTGATCCCTGTGTAGGATAGGAACTGTGACTGACCTGATTAACTTGTATATACCCCAATGCTTAGAACAATGCTTGATTCATATTAAGTGTTTATTACATACCATAATCATCATATGCATGCATGTAGCAACAATTTTATAAACTTGTAATAATAATAATGTTGGTATTTGTTAAGCGCTTACTATGTGCAGACCACTGTTCTAAGCGCTGGGGTAGACACAGGGGAATCAGGTTGTCCCACGTGGGGCTCACAGTCTTAATCCCCATTTTACAGATGAGGTAATTGAGGCATAGAGAAGTTCAGTGACTTGCCCACAGTCACACAGCTGACAAGTGGCAGATCTGGGATTCAAACTCATTTTCTCTGACTCCAAAGTTCGTGCTCTTTCCACTGAGACATGCTGCTTCTCTTAAAATAATGTGTCTAGGATCATCTTGATTTATTTGGAGCTGTTAGCTATAAATGTTGATTGACAAATTCTAGTTGCCTGAATCAAAAATAGGTTGAATAATATGTCAAAGACAGTGTAGAGTTCACTGCTGGTTAATAAGCACAAGATGTCTCAAACTGTGCCATAAATGGCCGGCTGGTTGCTCTTTATACTATCATTAAGGTTATAAATATTAGGTGGAAGTTTAGGTTTCATGTGCCATGGAGTTTTATTAGCTGTGAGGGTTGTTTATATGTATTTTTTTTTCATTCTGTTACCCAACATGGAAAGACCTCCATATGCATGCACCCTTGATCCTCCAGCCTTTGATATATGAGAATCCTTAAGCATCATTTTTGATGAATTTTGTGACAGTGATAGACTGAAAGTTTTGAAGTTAACAGAGCAAGAGTGTCTTAGAAACAAGACTGATTTTTCCTTCCCTAGTGGACTATTTTGGTTTCTTTTAACTTCTCATTACAGACCAGGCAAAATAAGAATTGTTATAAGGGGGAAGCTGATCAGCCTTAATTCATCTTCAGAAATAATATAGGGACTTAATTGCAGTAAATTATATTGGTTTAGTGTAGAAAGATTTAGGAGAGTATAAAAGGATTTGAAAAGTGGCATGACCTAGTGGCATAAGCCCATGCCTGGGAAATAGAGGTTTTGGATTCTAATCCTGGCTTTGTCATTTTTCTGCTGTGTAACCTTGGATAAGTCACTTTACCTTTCTGTGCCTCAGTTTCCTCATCTGTAAAACAGGAATAAAATACCGGTTCTCCCTCCTATTTATTCCATGTGGGACAGGGACTATATCTGACTTGTTTGTCTGGTTTCTACCCCAATTTGCAGACAATGTAAGCACTTAATTACCACAAAATCTTTTTATTGCTCTTATTTATTAACAAAAACAAGTTAGAGTTCAAGGAAAGGCATCTTACTCAGAGAATTGATGATGAATCCTCCAAGGGATATTTTATGTTCTTCTCAAAGTATTGGAGATCTAGCATTATTTTAAATATTTATGCTGCCAGACTTTTTAAAAATCAAACTAATATGTGAACAATTAAGCTTACCAGGGACAGGAAAATATATGAGAAAGCCAAGGGCTAAGGTCAGCTATTTGAGAGTATTCACATTTGATCAGCAGAAAACTTTTGTAACACAGATAAAGCTGTAATATATTTAGTATCCAGTGTACAAAAGCAAGTTGTATCACAAAACTGAACTCAGTTGTAGAAAGTGTATCTACAAATATTTTAACAAAGAAGTGAAGATTTCTACTGTACTGATCATGCCAAATTCTTTGTTCAGGTACTCAGTTATTATTATGGTATGTATTAATAACTTCATGTATCCCAAAGCACTGATTAAAGTGCCTTAGTAAATATAAAATATTCAGATGAGTCAGAATCTCTGTCCTGCTTAAGACTCACAGTCTAAGAGAGAGAACAGGCATTTATCTACTTTTTATAGATGAAGAAACTGAAGCACAGAGAAGTTAAGAAACTAGTGCTTGATAGGTCAGTGGATTACATGGAATAGGAACTCACTTGTCCTTATTCCCAGCCCCAAGGACATTACATAAGGCTATACTGGGTAGTGACATCACTGATTCAGTATCTTAGGTGCTTCTGAATCAACCCCCAAATCAAAGGTTTTGAGATGGTGCATTATCTTCATGACTAAAAAAAAAATGGTACAAAAAAAAAATTTGAAGCATGTCTTCTCCAGGCAGCCAATAGTCTGTATATCTCTTCTTAAATATATTTCATAATCCAAAACAATTTTTGCTTACATATTGAATAAACTAATTAGGTCTGTTTCATTTTTTAACAAGTGGCAAACCATTTCTTCTTTATTCCCCTAACAGTCTTTCCATTAAAAGAAACATTCTGGCCAAGCAACATAAATGACACTCTCTCTAATGTTCACTGGCTTGTACTGTTTTCTAGTACTTCTGTCCATCACATGGAATGTTCAGATGTAATAGCTTTATTTATGTCTCCCTGTTAGAACTTAAGGTCCTTTTGAGCAGGGAATATGTTACTTTTCAAGTGCTTAGTGCAGTGCACCGCACCAAGCAGATATGCTACTATTCCTATTGTCTGTTCTTTCCCCAAGGTGGCTGTGATTTTGGGGTAGATGAAGAAATCATTCTCTGCAATAACATGCATTAATCTTTAAATCTAGACAAGTTGTGAGATGTGATACCTCAATCTCAGACTTCTGTGATTCCCCCAGGGCCCCCTCCACCATAGTCCAAGTTCTATTTTCATTTCCAATGAACTGTGATGGTTTTTCATTTGAGAGTTGCATTTTCGTATCTCTATCTTACTTTCCAGGATTAACTAAAAGTGTCATTTTCAAATCCAGTTTATAGCTAATATTTTTGCACCCAACTAAATGAAACCAAGAACTTTAACTTATTGAGAAGTGCTGCCTAGTGATTTATCAGGTAAGACTATGAAAGTAGGAGTGGAATATTATGATTTTCATCTTCTGTCAGAAAATGTTAAAACTGAAAGCAACTTTGTGTAATAGTACATCAGTGACAGAAGTAGGATTATAATTCAGGGCAATATATTCAATTCCTTTCTCCAACCACCTACCAATATTTTCTACATAACTATCTCAAGAGCTGCAGGAAGATTGCCTATCAAGTGATATTTATTCTTTATAAGTTTTTTTTTTTTTTTTACTTCTTACATGCTTTCTCTAGAGAGACTAATAAACACCATGCTTTCCCCATTCAAAAAAACTTACAAAACAAAACATATGCCAACATATGCCTATGCAAAGGGAACTGGATGAAAATTTTGAAATTGTCCAAAGAACTAGAGTAAGATTCTGAACTCACAATTCTTCAACAGTGTGAGGCAATCAATTTCCCAGGAAGCACAGGTGTATCCCACATGAGTGGGATCAAAGCAACGTGACTGTGAAAATGTTGGTGACAGCTCTGTGTCCTGTATTTCTGTTATCCTGAGGTACAGTGGGGCATCTGTTAGCCATACTGTTGCCAATACAAGGGCTGTCAGCATTTCCATTTTAAACACTGGCTAATACCGCGACTGCAACAATCTGCTCCAGCTTGACTCAGAATAGAGACTTGCCTTGCCAATAAATAATTTGATCTTTCAGCTACTGGTCAGACAATGGGTTGAAGTTAAACAATTAGTGGAATTCCTTATCTGGAAAAGGTAGCTCAAGAGCACAAGTAGAGATCCCTCCCTTGATAAAAGAGAGGTGAGGAACTGAGAAAGGGCCATTACTAATCTTCTAGGATACAATTACTGTCATTCTTCCAGGGTAGTAATCACCTTCTATCTGCAACAGTTACAAAAGTTCTTGTATCCAAATCATTCCTTGGACAGGACTTTGTGTTTGATAAAATTGGTTTGGAGTATCTCCTTTTGATGGATATTGAAATGAAATGTTGCTGAGTCTCTAAGCTAGAGGAGTTCATGCAAAATAACATTTGACCAAAAAAAAGCCGTAGAAGTCTATTTTATGTTTAATAGGACCTTGGGAGGCAATAGAGCTCAGTAACCAGCCTCCTCTTAGGACACATCTAAACTATCCACAACAGGGACTTGTTTTCCCTAAGAACAATAATAATAATCGATCATAATGATTGAGCATTTACTGTGTGCAGAGCTCTGTATGCTTGAAATAATATAACAGAGCTAATAGACATGCACCTTGCCCGCAACAAACTTACAGTCTAGAGGGGAAGAAAGACATTAATATAAAGAAAGAAATTATGGTTACGTATCTAAATGCTGTGAGTTTAAGGGAAGGGTGACTAAGGATTCAAATCCAAGTCCAAGTGTGACTCAGAAGGCAGTGGAAGAGGAAATGACTGTCTAATTAGTGAAGACTCGTTGGAGGAAATGTGCCTTCAATAAGGGTTTGAAGGGGGAAAGTGATTGAGCCAGAACAAGTGGTGGACCCGGAATTAGAACCCATGACCGTCTGGCTCCCAGACCTGTGTTCTATCCCCCACACCATGCTGTTTCCCAAGAAGAAGATAAAGGAATGGCTGCATTCTCAGCCACATTAGTTCAGGATTGAAATCTCTGTCTCCTCGTTGACATTCTGATAGTTCCGATATACGACATTCCAGGCCAGTTGAGGTCACAAGGTAGGGAGAGATCCCAGTGTCTGTGGGCAGCTCTCTATCCAGGGCTTGAGGTCTTGGGCTGGCTGAGGCAGCTCTGCAGGGAGATATTTCAGTGTCCTTGGTCAGGTCTCTGTAGTAATTTTAATAATAGTAATTATTACAATAGTGACTGTAGTAATAAGAATTGTGTTTGTACCTTAATAAAGCTACATGGCCTCATAGAAAGACCACTTGTCTGGGAGACAGAAGACCTTGGTTTTAATTCTGGTTCAGTCATCTATCTGTTGTGTGACCTTAGGCGAATCACTTGCTTATCTGTGCCTCAGTTTCCTCATCTATAAATTGGGGATAAAAATTATCCTTCTTATTTAGATTCTGAACCTCATGTTGACAGTGACTGTGTTCAACCTGATTATCTTCTATCTACCCAGTGCTTGGCACATAGTAAGTGCTCAAGTACAATAATAATGATAATAGTAATTATTATTATTACTACCATTAAGTGCTTAATGACTTACTTGCTGAACACTGTAATAAGCACTGTGGTAGATATAGGATAAGATACAAGATAATCAGATTGGGCCTAGTACTTGTCTGACACAATTTAGTGAAGGAGAATTAGGTATTTTCTCCCCATTTTACAGATGAGGAAACTGAGACACAGAAACATTATGTAACTTTGTCCAGGTCACACAGCAGAAAAGTGGCAAAACCAGGATTAAAACTCAGGGCGTCCAACTCCCACATCCATGTTTCTTTTCCATTAGATCATGTTGATTCCAACAGGGAGGGAAAAGTGGTTTTGAATATCCATGTTATGGATGAGGAAATTGAGGCACAGAAAAATTGTGATTTTGTCCAAAGTCACAGAGCAGGCAAGTGGTAGAGCCAGAGGTAAAATCCATGTCAGATTCACAGACCTGTGCAATTTCCTCTAGGTCTTTCTCCCACACTCCTTTAACCCTATGGACCTTAAAACCTTAGATTTTTTGATATGATACTAATGTTTCTCTACCTATATATTTGTCCACTCCAATCAATCAATCAAGGTTATTTATGGAACACTTACTATTGGCAGACCACTCTAAATAATCACTTGCGAGAGCAAAATACAACAGAAAGAGTAGACATGATCCCTGCCCACATCAAGCTTCCAGTCTATCTCAGTCTCTGACAGTGGTTCCTTTTCTGGCTTGCAGCCCTTAAATGTAGGTGTCTTGCAAGACTCTGTCCAGGTTTCCATTTCTTGTTGTGCTGCACACCCACTGTTCTGGGTGCTCATCCTGCTCAAGTGACTTCAGCTGCCTACTGTCTGTAGACAAGTCCCAAACCTATCTCTCCAGCTCTCACCTCTGTATAGCCTGCAATCTCCAATTTTCTCTTCTCTGTAAGATATCTCCACTTGAATTTTTGTATCTTTTGTTAGCACCTCAAACTTAAAATGTTCCAAACTCAACTACTCATCTTCCTTCCTAAACCCTCTTGACAAGTTTCCCATCTTTGTCGATGTGACCACTGCCTCAATACCCAAAACCTTGGTGTCATCTTAGATGCCTTCCTATACTATTTGTAAAATGATGTTAATGTCTGTTTCCCCAAATAGACTGTTGTTTTGTTAATGTCATTTACTAAGTGCTTACTATGTGTCAAACACTATTTTAAACATTGGGGTGGGTACAAGCTTACTAGGTCATACACAGTCCCTGTCCTGCATGAGGTTTACAGTCTTAAGTATGAGGGAGAACAGATATCCCCATTTTACAGTTGAGGAAACTATGGCACAGGAAGCAAAGTGACTTCACCAAGGTCACACAGCAAGCAATAGCCAGAACTGAGATTGGAACCCAGGTCCTCTGACTCCCGGGCCTGTGCTTTTTCCACTGGGTCATGCTGCTTCTCCTGTGGGCAGGGATTGTGTTTACCAATTCTATAATTTTGTACTTTTTCAAGTGCTTAGTACAGTACTCTGCACACAATAAGGGCTCAAGGAGTTTCACTGATTGATTCCTAAATCCTGCTGGTTCTCACTATACCACATTAACCACACCTGCCAGTTCCTCTACACCCTGATTGCTACCACCTTGTTCCAAACTCCTGCCTTATTCCAACTGACCTATTTGATCAGTCTCCTTGCTTTCCCTGTCTCCAACCTCTTCCCTCTGTAATCTATACTGTACCTTGCATATATTTTCTTGAAACATCCCTCTGAGAGGTCATGTGGACTACTGAAAAAACAAACACACAAAAAACCACGGGTTTAGGAGCCAGAATGCCTGAGTTCTAATCCTGTCTCCACCCTCTTCCCTGCTGTGTGACTTTAGGCCGTAACTAAATTTCTCTGGAACTCAACATTCTCACATGTATAGGTGGGATTAAATACCTGTTATTAGTCCCTCTTAGTCTGTGAGCTCTGTGGAGAATTGGGGGCTGCATCTGATCTGATTATATTGTATCTACCCCAGTGCTTGACATATATAAATTCTGCCTAAGGATTTCTATTTCCCCCCATGTCAAGAAAAATATTCTCATTTCTGGCTTCAAGGCTCCCCAGCAACTCTAGCTACTTCACGTATTAGGCCTCTTCACCTACTGTCTAACTCACTTCATTTCTTCCCAACCAATCTTCCAAATCTTCACTCTAGAGCTCAACCTGCTCTTCAATGCTAGAATGTCTCCTTTGCCTTCCCCAGTCTACAGGCCACAGCTCTCCCCACCTTCAAAGTCCTCCTTGAATATCATCTTTCACCTACAAGCCATCTATCAATTAATCACTCAATGCTTTTATTGACCTCTGTGTGTAGAGTACTGTACTAAATGCTTGGGAGAATACATTAGAGCAGATAGGAACATTCCCTGCCCCCAGAGAGCTTATAGTCTAGATGGGGAGACAGACATTAGCATAAAGAATTTATGATACACAATTTAGAGATAAGTGCTCTGGGGTTGAGTGTGGAGCAAATACCAGAAGCCCAAGGGTCATAGATCCAAGTACTTAGATGATGCAGAAGGGAGAAGGGACTTGGAGAAAAGTGGGTTAATCAGGGAAGGTCTCTTAGAGGACCTGCAATTTTGAAAAGGCTTTGAAAGTGGGGAGAATGGTGGTGTACGGGGTTGGAAGGAGTGCCAAACCAGAAGGAGGATGTGGGGAAAGGATCAGTATCATGATAGACATGCTCGAGCCTTCCCCACCCCAAAGCCCTAATTCACATCAACCCATTAGTGACCTCTAACATGTAGAAGTTTAGTCATAGTCTCCCTCAGCTCTTACATACATGTGTGTAATTCACTGACCATCCAGTGTATTGCTTGTTTTCTTATTTGTGAATATGTTTATATCTGTTTATATGAGAAGCAGCATGGCTCAGCGGAAAGAGCCCTGGCTTGGGAATCAGAGGCCATGGGTTCTAACCCTAGCTCTGCCGCTTGTCAGCTGTGTGACTTTGGGTAAGTCACTTAACTATTCTGTGCCTTAGTTACCTCATCTGTAAAATGGAGATTAAGACTGTGAGCCCCATGTGGGACAGCCTGATCACCTTGTATCCCCCCCAGTGCCTAGAACAGTGCTTTGCACATAGTAAGTGCTCAACAAATGCCATTTATTTTATCTGCCCTCCCCATTAAAATGAAACTCCTTGTTGGTTAGAAACTTCCCTCATGCTTCTGTTCTTTCCCAAGGACTCAGTACAATGCATGTAGGCAGGGATCATGTCTCTGTTGTTTAGTACAGTGCTTTGCACACAGTCAGCACTCAATAAATACTATTGATACATTACAGTAGACTTCAACACAGGTCCTGTTGCTATTATTGTTAATACTCCTGCAGGCAGGGAGAGAAAATAAATGCTTACGTGGCATGGCTTGAAATTCATAAGTTTCAAGCTCACACAAATTGTACCAAAATCAACTTCCAATGTCAAAAGTGTAAAAAATTAAGTGCTTAATGTATGCAGAGCATTGCTCAAAGCGCTTTGGAGAGTACTGTATAAAAGACGGGCATACAGTATAACAGAGTAATCTGGTCCTACACTGGGGCTTACAGACTAATTAGGAGGGAGAGCAGGTATTAAATCCCCATTTTGCAGATGAGGGAACTGAATTACAGAGAAGTTAAGTGACTTGCCCACTGTTAATCAGCAGACAAGTGGCAGAGACAGGATTAGAACACAGATGTTCTGACTCCCAGGCCTGTGTTCTTTCCACTGTTGTGGAATGCACAAACATACACTCTGAAGGGAGTGGAACACTATTATTTGCTAAATCAATCACATCTTGAAAATGTGAAGAAAATATCACAGACCCAGAATACCTCCCTCACATATCCTAATTGCAGGAAGTACTTTAGAAAGGTATATACTAAAGACTTGTTAATGGGAATGAAAAAGCTTAAGAAAGTCTAGATAAATATATATATCATCTTGGTTTATGTGAAGAGAATGGAGAAGCGGATGGGCATTTTTGGTTTTTCTTGACTTGGGGAAGGGAATGTCAACTATCATTATTTGGTAATACTAATTGAGGTATTTGGTAAGCAGTTACTATCTTTGACAAGCCTTGTTCTAAGCACTGGGCTAGATAAAAGACAATCAAGGCAGATGTAGTCCCTATCCTACCTGGGACTTCTAGTTTAAAGGGAAGGGGAATTCAATATTTAATCCCCATTTTACAGAGGAGGAAATTGGGGCAGAGAGAAGTTTGGTGACCTGCCTCAGGTCACACAGCAGGCAAGTAGAACAACCAGGATTAGAACTCCTGACTCCCAGTGCAAAATTCTTTCCACTAGGCTGTTCTCTTTATTCAGCACTGAACCCCAGTGAGGAGGGAGAGAAATGCTCAGAGTTGACTATGACATATTGGTAGAGTTGATCCTATTAATTCTGTCAAATGAAATAAAACCCAGTTATCTGCCCAGTCAAATCTGTGATGCTATTCTAGGTGAAATGTTGGCATAAGTTTTCATAGGTAGTTTGCCAGTAGGTTGAGAAAGTATTTTTTGTGCATCTGATTCCAGAAAGGAGTGTTAACATAAAACTAGTGATAAATGGATGCAGGAGATATTTTAAAATGTTTCCAGGAGTTACCATGTCAAAATATTAAATCATTCTTGTCACAGTTTTCAAATATTAATGAATATTAGGTATTTTTCTCTAAAGATGTTTTAAGATTTCAATTCTCTAAGGGCTTCAGGGGAGAAATGGTAAAAATAGCATCTTTACTGTATAAGGTATCTCCCACAGATCAATGACGGAAGCAACAAACACCATGGAAAACATGGACCAATCTCTTTGGGCTAAAATATTTACCAGACAGATGTAGATGTGTATTTACATCTCTAGGTAAAGAGCAATAATCTTTATGAGTGTTACTTATTTATGGTTCCAGATGAAGCTGAAGTCCATGGTGGGCATCATTAGTCATAGTGATCCTGGGCTATATACAAGATAACTTCATTATGTACAGCATATTTCACATTAACTGTTTCCCAAAGTGCTTTACAGAGTGAAATAAAGGATCTTAAATAGTGCATGTATATTTTGTGTTATAAATTACAAAAACATGCATAAACACCCAACAATACTGTGGCTAAATTAAACATTTAATCTTAAAGTTAGAACAAAGAAGAGAGAAAACTAAGAGGTGGAAACAAAAATGGAAATCCAAGGAAAAAATTGAAAGTAATTTAGAATAAAGGAGAGAGAGAGTGTTTAAGAAGAGAGCTTTGACAACAGCAATGATGAGAATTTTGGAAGTGACAGACAGAGATCAAGCCATTGTAGGTTAGCTAGAGCATGGGCCTTGGAGTCAGAAGGACCTGGGTTCTAATCCTGACTCTGCCCTTTGGTTGCTTTGTGACCTAGGGAAAGTCATTTAACTTCTCTGGGCCTCAGTTACCTCTTCTGCACAATGGGATTAAGACTGGGAGCCACATATGAAACAGGGACTGTGTCCAACCTGAGTATCTTGTATCTACCCCCAAAGCTTAGTACAATGCCTGGCACATAGTAAGTGCTTAACAGATACCATTAAAAAAAAAGCTATAAGGAAAAATTCCCTGGTTTGACAATTTTTGAATACTCAAATGAGTTACAAAAGGAAATTATAATACCCAAGATAGTGGGCTCTCTGAAATGAAGAAAGGCTTCCATCTTCCCATCCATCTGTCCTAAAATTGGGGCATTAATGACATGAAGTCTATTCTAGCATGATGAATCTGTGAGAAATCTATTGTCCCCCTGGCCATAGTATCCAAACTGAGAGTGAAGGGGACAACAACATACATTTCAGAGAATAAGTATGAAGAGCCAAAGAAGAAATTCTTATGAGGGATACTTACCCACTCATGATATTCATTTACATATCTGAGTTTCTTGTTCTTATCTAGTGCTAGCTTCCCTGACAATATGAAGAGGGGATTTGGAATCTGTTAGTGCTATCTCATTTGGACTTAGAATGTAGGATTGATGTGACATTTCTTCTGAGGACACAGTGAGCCAACAGGAAGACCCAAATACTTGAAGAATTTTCTGTTGTGCTAGATTTGAGAATGCTATGTATCAAAGTGTTATGGCATGAACCTGATTCTGAAGTTTGTCTCCTGACCAATCAATCTGTGTTGTTTATTGAATGCTTACTGAGTGTACAGCACTGTACTATGTATTTAGGAAATACAGTTTAACAGAGTGGGTAGGTACCATCCCTGGTGAGACTACTTTGGATCAATTAGTGGTTTTATTGAGTGCCTACTGTGTAAAGAGCACTGTATTAAGCACTCTGGGAAGAACAATACAACAGATGTGGTAGATACAATCCTTGGTGAGGCTGCTTTGGGTTTTGTTGACCTGGTAAAGCTATTTTCTCTAAGAATCATTTTTCTAAAAGTAGCAAAGCATCCCATAGGAAAAGGATAATTGAGTCAGGAACGTTACTGTGTGTGTGTGCTAGAGAATACTAAAATGAATGGTAGTGATAGTGGAAAAGCTTTGAGCAGACTACAGTTGAGTGTTGAGTTTGACTATTCCATAGGCTTGGTGCCAGGAAGACGATTATCAGCAGATCAAGGGAACAGATTTTTATTAGGCAATTGGGGGAATTATGTAAATGGTGTGCAATTAACTATAAATAGATTTGGAAAGACAGAAGAATGAAGATTTTAGAGAGAATCCAATAGGAACATTTAAAGGAATGGAGCTGGCCATGAATCAAGTAATAGTCAACTGGGGGTCACAGTCCCATAGAGAGCAAAAAAATGTGTCCAAGGTAAATTTTAGTTTTAATTGTTTGTCTGCTGACAGAAAAAAGGAAGCCAATTATTTTTCCCTGATGATATTTCTGTATTTAAAAAAATACCCTGATCATTAGTTGGGCCAAATGACTATGCAATTATATTGTGTACCAGCCAGTTCAAAAGTCCTGCTTCATCGAGAACTTTTTTAGATTATTTGAAAGAAATTTAACAATAATTAGGTGGGGTTTTTTTTTGGACTATCAGCTATGCATTTAAGAAGTGCAAAGCATTCATTCCCATTCTGTGATGGACCAGAATTCTTGAATTTCATCTTTCATTTCAGTGGAAAAGAACCAGTTCAGGGAGCAGAGCACTGTTCTCCTGGAGATCTGTATTTCTCCCAAATGATCATAAATGCAGAGAAATAGGAACCAGACTTCTCTGAAATCCTGTTTCTCCGGGGGAGATCAGTCCAGTATTCTAGGAATTATTCACAGAAATGCAATCTCGAGGCAGCAGGGCTGGTTACAGTGTTCTAGGTACAGTGAGGAGCAGCATGGTCCAGTGGGGAGAGAGATCTTGCTTGGGAGTCAGAGGTCCTGGCTTCTATGCTTGATCTGCCAATTGCCTGCTGTGTGACCTTGGGCATACCACTTTACTTCTCTGGGCCTCAGGTTCCTCCTCTGTAAAATGAGGATTCAGTGCCTGTTCTCCCTTCTTCTTAGACTGTGAACCTCTTTTAGGGCTTGGACTATGTCTGACCTGATTAACTTATATCTACCCCAGAACTTAGAACAGTTCTTGTCACATAATAATCATTTAACAAATATAATAATAAGAAGAAGAAAAACAATAAAGCAGAAGCCTCATTAGCTAGATTTAATGCTTCCAGCCAAATGGATTCAATCCTTCATAGAATTAATCTTATCCTCATTTTTTTAAAATTGATTTCAAATTCTAGTTGGTTGTGCTGTCTGGGGTTGTTTGGTTTGTTTGTTTCTTTGTCTTTAAGTTTAGCATGCTTGATCTTCTTCTGACAATCTTGACTATAATCTTCAGGGCAATACCTGATAGTGGTAGTAATAAGAGAAATAGTAGTAATAATATTTATTGACCACCTACTAAGTCGGATGCCCTCTACAAAGCACTTGGGAACATTCAAGAGAAGCAAGGTGGCTTAGTGGAAAGAGCACAGGTTTGGTAATCAAAGGTCATGGGTTCTAATCCCAAATCACTTGGGAACATTCAAGAGAAGCAGGGTGGCTTAGTGGAAAGAGCACAGGTTTGGTAATCAAAGGTCATGGGTTCTAATCCCAGCTCCTCCACTTGTCAGCGGTGTGAACTTGGGCTCTTAACTTCTGTGCCTCAGTTACCTCATCTGTAAAATGGGGATGAAGACTATGAGCCCTACATGGGATGACCTGATTACCTTGTATCTACCCCAGCACTTAGAACAGTGCTTGGCACATAGCAAGTGGTTAACAAATACCATTATTATAATTATTATTACAAAGATCTGACAATCTAATGGGGAAGACAGACAAACAAAATATTTACCAGTAATTGGTGCAGAAGTAAACTTGTTCTGGGCATGGGATGTTTCTACCAACTTTCATGCATTGTATCTCCCAAAGTGTTTAGTACAGTGCTCCAAACAAATCAATTAGTGGTAATCATTGAGCACTCACTGCGTGCAGAGCAATATGTGCAGCTACAAAGTGCTCAATAAATGCCACTGAATGATTAACACAGTCACCTAGAATGTAGAACCAATATGTCAGGATGTAACAAAATAGATCCGAATAAGTATCTATATATTTGAATATACCTAAATCCCAAATTTAAAAACACACATATGCTCCTACTACCTCTTCCCATAGCAATACAATCAAGGGGTCTTTGCTACCGAACATTAGAAAACAAATAATAATAATAATAATAATGTTGGTATTTGTTGAGCGCTTACTATGTGCAGAGCACTGTTCTAAGCGCTGGGGTAGACACAGGGGGATCAGGTTGTCCCACGTGGGGCTCACAGTCTTAATCCTCATTTTACAGATGAGGAAACTGAGGCACAGAGAAGTTAAGTGACTCGCCCACAGTCACACAGTCGACAAGTGGCAGAGCTGGGATTCGAACTCATGAGCCCTGACTCCAAAGCCCATGCTCTTTCCAATAGTGGTGATTCTATTCTACTGAATAGAGTGCTAGCTTGATTCCTTTGACCACAGACTCCTGCAGTCTCTTTTAATTTTGCAATTGAGTTACCTAATCAGTATCACACAGTGGGTCAGTAGCAAAAATTGAGACTGCCTGGCTTTCTGCCCTGAAAATGAATTCCAGGCCACTAAAAGTAAATGAAATTAAAATCCTAAAATGAGTCAGTCACATATTTCTAAAATGTTTACTTATAAAATCAAAGAAATGTAGCAAATTATACAGCATTTAAGAAAAATTTGTGAACAAGTCTCATATTCATAACATTTTTCCCTGTGACGTATTATCTCTTTCCTTATTTGAGATAAAAATTATGCTCATTTTCAAACTACCATTAGCACATGAAAAAAGAACAAAGATAATTCCTTTTTTTTTAAATGAGAGAAATAAATATACTATCTATCAGTCAGAGACCTTGACATTTTTGAGAGTACAATTGCCCCATTCATTAGGGCAAGAATATACTGAAAGAAAGTAAATTTCACTTTTGGTTTACCCAGCTGTGAACGAGGCATATCTAAGCAAACCCCCAGAGAGGTGATAGTGCCATTTCAGGGAATATCTGTTCCAGAAAGAAACAAATCCAAAGTTACGAATCCCTCTAGTCAACTGAAATTTAATGTCATCACTTCCCCATTTCCTTCTGCAGACAGCTACATGAATTATTTGATTGCTCTTGATACCCATTTTGATGTCAAATGTTCTTACCTGGAATGACAACATATTCTGGAAGCTCAATTTAGGTAAAGTCTTGGACAATTCAGAGCTATTCAAACCTCTGTGGTCCATATGCTTTTGTCACATTAGTTCTCCTCTCTGAGAATGTAAGAGGCCTTGTGGTTGAAGCAGAAAACTGGACTCTAGCTATTATTGTCAGGCTCCATTACCAAATTCCCATGAATTTTTGTCAATAGATTACTTCAGCTTCACTATTTTTTTCATTTGAAAATTAATCTTTTGCTTTTTGCCAAGACCTATAGTTCTAAAGAGAGGGACAAGGCATGTAAATATCTTGGGCTACTGAGCTATTATTCCGTAAGTTCTCTAAGGACTCTAAACCCTTAAATTTGAATTTAACTCTTTTTAGGCTCCACAATGCTTTCTTATTTCTTCTAGATCTTAACTGCATTGTGCGCAGGAAATGTGTTTGCCAACTCTGTTGTATTGTACTCTCCCAAACACTTCATTCATTCATTCATTCATTCATTCATTCATTCAATAGTATTTATTGAGCGCTTACTATGTGCAGAGAACTCTACTATGCACTTGGAATGTACAAATCGGCAACAGATAGAGACAGTCCCTGCCCATTGACGGGCTTACAGTCTAATCGGGGGAGACAGACAGACAAAAACAATAGCAATAAATAGAATCAAGGGGATGTACATCTCATTAACAAAACAAATAGGGTAATAAAAATATTTACAAATGAGTGAACGAGCACAGTGCTGAGGGGAGGGGAAGGGAGGGGGGAAGAACAGAGGGAAGTAGGGGGAAAAAGGGAGCTTAGCTGAGGGGAGGTGAAGGGTGGGGTAGAGAAGCAGCAGAGAGAGCAGAGGGAAAAAGGGAAGCTCAGTCTGGGAAGGTCTCTTGGAAGAGGTGAGCTCTCAGTAGGGCTTTGAAGAGGAGAAGAGAATTAGTTTTGCAGAGGTGAGGAGGGAGGGCATTCCAGGACAGCGGGAGGACGTGGGCCAGGGGCCGACGGCGGGATAGGCGAGAATGGGGGACGGTGAGGAGGTGGGCGGCAGAGGAGCAGAGCGTGCAGGGTGGGCAGTAGAAAGAGAGAAGGGAAGAGAGGTACAGCATTTTGCAATTAGTAATCACTCAATAAATACCATTGATTGATTATCATCTTATCTGAAATCCTGGAGAATCATACTTGGATCTTGCACACAGCTCCCCCGAGCCACCTAATTTCTTCCTAGAGTGTCTGACCTGAGTTTTGGAAGCAATGAATAAAGTAGCATTTGATATTAGTAAATATAATTGGGAGTCAGAGGTCATGGGTTCATATCCTGGCTCCGCCACTTGTCAGCTGTGTGACTGTGGGCAAGTCACTTAACTTCTCTGTGCCTCAGTTACCTTATCTGTGAAATGGAGATTAACTGTGAGCCCCACGTGGGACAGCCTGATTACCCTGTATCTACCCCAGTGCTTAGAACAGTGTTCCGCACATAGTAAGTGCTTAACAAATGCCAACATTATTATGATTATTAGTTTGGAACAGGGTAAGCTTTTTTTATTTTAAATATTTAAAAATAAAGCCTCACCTTGAAATAATGATGTAAACAAGTACACATGAAAACTCTCTGTGCAACTCCATGTTGAGAGATAGAGCCTTCCATTATTCAGAGTGGATGAGCCTCAGTCCAATCACGAAGATTTTAAGACTGAGAATCTGTGAGCACAAATCAATTAGTGTGATAGTGGTTTATAAAGCTTCAGTCATGCAACCATCAGTATGTTCTGCTGGGGTACGAAATACAATAGTATGGAGGCTGGCAGGGGTGCTGCATATTACATGAAATTATTTAATATAATAAAAAATGAGGATGGCATTGATTTATTTCCTATGTATTGAACAGGGTTCTAACTGCTGGGGTAGATACAATCTGAGCAGGTTGAACAATCCATGTCTCACATAGGGCTCACAGTCTTTATCCCCATTTTACAGATGAGGTAACTGAGGCGCAGAAAGGTGAAGTGATTTGCCCAAGGTCACATAGCAGATTAGCAATGGAGCTGGGAATAGAAGCCAAGTCCTTCAGACTCCCAGGCCCATGCTCTATCTACAAAGCCCAGTTACAGCCAAACTGACCACTATATAGTGACCCTCATGTCATAACAAAATCAATCAGTGATATTTATTTGGCACTTCATTCAGTTGTATTTATTGAGTACTTACTGTGTGAAGAACACTGTACTAAGTGCTTGGGAAAGTACAATGCAACAATAAACAGACACATTCTCTGGTCACAATTAGTTTATAGCCTAGAGGGCGGAGGAAGACATAAATGCAAATAAATAAATTACAGATATGTACATAAGTGCTGTGGGGCTGGGAGTGGGGGAAGAGCAAAGAGAGCAAATAAGGGTTGCACAGAATGGAGTGGGAGAAGAGGAAAGGAGGGCTTAGTCAGGAAAGGCCTCTTGGAGGAGATGTGCCTTCAATAAGGCTTTGAAGGTGGGGAGAGTAATTGTCGGATTTGAGGAGAGAGGGTATTCCAGGCCAGAACATGGGTCAGTGGTGAGAAAGGTGAGACGGAGGCATAGTGGGAAGGTTAGCACTAGAGGAGTGAGTAACACTTATTCTTACTGTGTGCAGAACAAGAGAGCCTATGTTAAAGTTAGTATGCACTCTGCCTACCCTTTTGGATCTTACAGTCTAGTGGAACTAACAGGCCATTGCCATTATTATCGTGGTTTTCACTGCGAACAACAGCCAGCTGTTTTCAGAATTCCTGAATTCTAAGACTGTCCACCAAACTAGATTCCCGTGGTGGTTCAGCCATGGCATTGCTCTGGCAGATATTCCCCTACTTTTGGTTGCTTAATTCCTTATCCATGATAAGGTGTACATTGGAATTCAAGTGGCCTGTGAGATAAAATAGGTATCTTCATTTATTCATGCACTTCATTATTTCATATTGCTTCTGCAACCACTTTTATCCCTGTTCTTCCTCCTGCTCTTACCATTTGTAAATAATTAAGGTCTGCTTTCTTATATTTTAAGGTCTCTGAGGACAAGTTAGGTGCTTTTCCCTTTAATGGTACTCTCCCAGGTGCTTACTCTAGTGATCTGTACCTAGTAGAGGCTCAATAAATGGCAATGATAGAGTGATTGGGGATATTCCATTGTATCTCTACCTCTCTTCACTTTGGATCCATGTCAGAAGACATAGGACCCAGCACTGAGATATTTTCTGTAATGGAGGAAAACATAAAAATAAATTTTCCTTGTACTGTTTGAAATGCTATGTATTTTCCTGTGCTTTTGTCTGTGTCTTTGTTGCACTAGGTCTGTCTATCTCTCTGTCTTTGTCTCTCTCTCTCCATGCATATAGCAGGTGTGTTCACCTGGAATGTTGGGTAGCCCTATCATCTGACTACTTATAAAGGACTTTCCCGGGTTTTTAAAGAACACACTACTTGTTAAAGAAAAACAGATTTATAACACTGGAGTTTTGAAATGCACTTATATGAGAATATCAGACCACAGTTACCTGAGAGTGGTCCAGTTCATTAAGAAAATAAATTGAGAACAAATGGTCAAGGTTACAAAATGTGCAAAATTTAAAATCTGTTGAGCATATCTTGGCGCATTCACCCCACCATAACAAAGCAGTAGAACCATAAAGAGACTTAGCCTTGGCTAGATTCTCTACCAAACATTTCTATTTTTCATACATCTGGTATTTTTCTATTATAGTGGCTGCACTCTTAATAATAGTATTTAATATACATAGACTGAGAATCTTTTTGGCTCCCATGCATTCACATTAAGTAAAATTATACCCTCTCTTTATTTGACCTGAATGTAAGAACCATTTCCTCCCGCATTTTAACAGAACTAGGAGTTAGACAAATAAAAGAGAGAGAAGAATTTGAATATTTACCACTTGCTGTTTAATGACTGTTGCAGTCTTGCTTTCTGTCCAGTGAAAGAAGTTGACATAACTAGAAGTTTGGGCTACAGTTTGCTTGGAAAACCAGCTAGGTTGGGTTTGATGGATTGATTAACTGTGGATATAGAAGAGCAGGTTGGTGATGCCTGCTTTGTTTGCTGAATCCCTGGATAGGTCCAGCCATCTGCATGAATGTCAGCTCATATATTAAGGGAGGGGAGTGGCCTTGCTCTTTTCATCAGACCCTGCTGCCAGACTGCTTGGGGTTTGAAAGTGTCTCTGAGAGCCGGGGCTTCAACAGGAATGCAGTTACAGGGGAGGGGCTTTGAAAGCCTTGAGATATTCTCTTATTAGGATGGATGCAATCCAAATGGATTACTGTAACTTTACAATGCAGTGGCCCTTGTTTAGCCACTGGATGCTTTAAGTGAGGCTAAAATGTATCTATCTGCTGAAAAATTAGGGTAAGTTAAAGGAAGGTGATCAGGACTGCTGAATTATGTGGCACGGTCCCCCTGAAACAAACAGCCAGTGGTACCTTTAAAGATCTAGTATTTGACATGACAAGTCATAATGAGTCCAGAAGTGGGGAATCAACGGTGAATTGGCAGAGGCACCACAAGTACTAAAGGTGAGAGGAAAATTTGTTCTTACCGTTATTGCTGCCACTGCTGCCACTTTGAGAATATGTTCCATTGAGACTCCAGTATACTTGCAAGTATGATCAGAGCAGCCCCTCTCAAACTGTGGGGAATAATTACCGCAGAAGTGAGACCCAAGTGAATCATTTCACTCAACAAAATTTATATAGTGCTTACTGAGTGCAGAACACTGTCCTAAGTTCTTGGGATAGACTGTAAGCTCATTATGGACAGGGAGTGTGTCTGCTTATTGTTATATTGTATTCTTTCAAGCACTTAGTACAGTGCTCTGCATACAGTAAGTGCTCAGTAAATACAATTGAATGAATATAACAAAGTAGCAGACATTTTCCCAGACCACAAGGAGCTTACAATGTAGGGTGCCGGGGCACAACTGTGTCGAACCTGATCATTTTTTTACTATCTCAACACTTAATACAATGCATAGTACGTAGTAAGAGCTTAACAGATACCTTAAAAAGTAGTCATAGTGATCTAGACTGCCTCCACCTCTAGACTGCAAGCTCCTTGTGGATAGGGATGTTGTCTACCAACTCTAGTGTTTCATACTATTCCAAGAGCTTAGTTTGGAGCTCTGAACAAAGCAAGTGCTCATTTGATGGCTGATTGATTGAAGGGATTGGCTGCATCAGCTTCCCTTTCCTGTGCACTTTACTACTTCTGCCATTTCTGACTACCCACATCAAAAACATCTTCTGAGTGTTTCTAGGTGTGTCGTGCCTATGCATTTGTATCTATGACACCTGCCTTTTCTTCTCTCTAAATTTCTATTCTTTCTCACTCCCTCTTATTCCTCCTCATCCTCAATCAATCAGTGACATTTATTGATCACTTTTTAAAAAAAATTGAACTAAGCCACTAACGACACTGCAGTTGATAGACATGATGTCTGCCCTAAAGGTGCTTGCAGTATTAAGGGGCTGACAAAAACTGAAATAAATTGCTGGTAGGATAAACAACTGACTTAGAGACAGGCAGTGGTGAGGGACATGGGAATGAGGAAGAGTGAGCACACTAGGATTAGAAGAGCAGAGTGTGTGGGCTGTGTTGTAATGAGAGAGGAGAAACAATATATGGTGGAATGATTGTTGATTGATCGCCTTTGTATGTGAAGGTGAGGAGTTTCTGCTTGATGCAGAGTTGGATGAATAAATATTGGAGGTGCCTGACGAATGTAGAGATGGGGGCAGACAAATGATTTAAAAAGATAATCTGGGCATCAGAGTGACATATGGATTGGAGAGGAGATAGGAGACAGGGAGGTCATTCATTCATTCAATAGTATTTATTGAGCGCTTACTATGTGCAGAATACTGTACTAGGTGCTTGGAATGTACAATTCAGCAACAGATAGAGACAATCCCTGCCCACTGATGGGCTCACAGTCTAATAGGGGGAGATAGCAAAGCAAAACATAGCAAAACAAAAACAAGACAACATTTATCATGATAAATAGAATCAAGGGTATGTACATCTCATTAACAGAATAAATAGGGTAATAAATAATATATACAAATGAGAACAGTGCTGAGGGGAGGGAAAGGGGGGAGGGGGAGAAGACGTGGGTGGGGAGGGGAGGGGGAGCAGAGGGGAAGGGGTGAAACTAAGTCTGGGAAAGCCTCTTGGAGGAGGTGAGCTCTCAGTAGGGCTTTGAAGAGGGGAAGAGAGTTAGTTTGGCGGACTTGAGGAGGAAGGGCATTCCAGGACAGCGGTAGGATGAGGGCCAGGGGTCGACAGCGGGATAGGCATGAACAGGGGACAGTGAGAGGCAGAGGAGCAGAGTGTAAGAGGTGGGCAGTAGAAAGAGAGAAGGGAGGTGAGGTAGGAGGGGGCAAGTTGATGGAGAGCTTTGAAGCCAAGTGTGAGGAGTTTTTGTTTCATGCAGAGGCAGATAGGTGAACACTGGAGGTTTTTAAGGAGGGGAGTGACTTGCCCAGAATGTTTCTCTAGGAAGATGATCTGGGCAGTGGAATGAAGAATAGACTGAAGTGGGGAGAGACAGGAGGAAGGGAGATCAGAGAGAAGGCTAACACAATAATCCAGTTGGGATATTATGAGAGCTTGTACCAGCACAATAGCCATTTAGAAGGAGAGGAAAGGGCGGATCTTGGCGATATTGTAAAGGTGAGACAGGCAGGTGTTGGTGAAGGATTGGATGTGTGGGGTGAATGAGAGAGCTGAGTCAAGGATAACACCAAGGTTGCAGGCCTGTGAGGTGGGAAGGATGGTTGTGCCGTCCATAGTGACAGGGAAGTCAGGGAGAGGACAGTGTTTGGGAGGGAAGATAAGGAGCTCATGTTGCACATGTTGAGTCTTAGGTGGTGGGCAAACATCCAGGTGGAGACATCCTGGAGGCAGGAGGAGATACAAGCCAGAAGGGAGGAGGAGAGAATAGGGGAGTAGATATAGATTTGGGTATCATCTGCATAGAGATGATAGTTGAAGCTGGGGAAGCGAATGAGTTCGCCAAGGGAATGAGTATAGATGGAGAACAGAAGAGGGCCAAGAACTGGCCCTTGAGGAACCCCTACAGTTAGAGGATGGGTGGGGGAGGAGGAGCCTGTGAAGGAGACCGAGAATGAATGACCAGAAAGATAAGAGGAGAACCAGGAGAGGACGGAGTCCGTGAAGCCAAGGTGAGATAAGGTGTGGAGGATAAGGGGATGGTTGACAGTGTCAAAAGAAGCTGAGAGGTCGAGGAGAATTAGGATAGAGTAGGAGCCATTGGATTTAGCAAAAAGGAGGTCATGGGTGACCTTTAAAAGAGCAGTCTTGGTGGAGTGGATGGGGTGGAAGCCAAAGAGCTGCCAAAGTAGGTGAGACGGAATAAGAAAACGGCATGTCTTAATGGATAAAACTCAGGCCTGGGAATCAGAAGGACCTGGGTTCTAATCCTACCTCTGCCACATGTCTGCTGTGTGACCTTGAACAAGTCACTTAATTTCTCTGGGCCTCAGTTACCTCACCAGTAAAATGGGGATTAAGAGTGTGAGTCCAGGTGGGACAGGAATTCTGCCCAACCTGATTAACTTGTATTTAACCCAGTGCTTAGAACAGTGTTTGGTAATTGGTAAGGACTTAACAAATACCATTATTATTGTTATTATTATATGACAAATGTTTTAGCCACAGTGGTAGAAGTTTGAGAGGAAGGAGTAAATTCTGGAGATGTTCTGGAGGTAGAATCAACAAGATTTAGTGACTGAGTATGTAGGCTGATGGATTGAAATGAGTTTAGGATAATGCCAAGTTTGCAGGGTTTTGAGACAGGAAGATGGTGGTGGTGTCTACTGGGAAGGGAGAGTTGGGTGGGGAAAATGAAAGGTTCAGTTTCAAACATGTTGAGTTTGAGTTGACAGGGAACAGTTTCTGAAGGAAGGAGGAAATATGACACTGCCAACTGGGAGAGAGGTTCAATCCTTGAGTGATCCTCCACAGTTAAAGTGTGGGAAACAGAGGAGGAACATGTGAAAGAGACCAAAAAGGAGTCAACACATAGAGAGAAGGACAACCAGAAGAGGACAGTGTTAGTGATAACAAGGATTGTTAATGTTTCCAAGAGAAGGGTATTCCATACTCTCAAAGGTGCCTGAGTGGTCAGGAACAACTAGAATTGGGTTAAGTTCAAAGGATTAGGCTAGGAAGAGGTTGTTGATGTCTTAAGAAATAAAGGTTTCACTTTAATGGAAACCAGGATGCAGGAGGTCGAGAAGGGAGTTGAAGGAGAGGAAGCGGAAGCTGTGGAAGTAAATAACTCATTCAAAGAGTTTGGACAGTAATGGTAGTAGGGAGGGTGGATAGCAGCTGCAAGAGGCAGTTGACTAAGACGTCATTTCCTCTTTTCCAACTCCCTTCTGCATTGCCCTGACTTGCTCCCTTTATTCACCACCCCAGCCACAAACACTTATATATATATCTGTAATTTATATTCATGTCTGTCTCCCACTTTAGACTGTATGAGTGCTGTGGACAGGGAATATGTCTGCTATATTGTTGTTTCTACTCTCCCAAGTGCTTAGTGCAGTGCCCTGCACACAGTAGGCTCTCAATAAATATGATTGATTAAGATCAGAGGAGGCTTTTTTTTTTTTGGTTTTTTTAAGATAGGAGATACTTGGACATGTATAAAAGTGGAAGGGAAGAAACCACTGGAGAATGAATCGTTTTAGCTAGTGCTCTCCCTCTTCATTTTGTTCCCTCTCTCGATCTTGGCTTCTCCGTTATCTACCTTTCTTTGACTCTATAGCTCTCTCCCCTTCTCTCTCTCTCTTTTTTCCTCTCTCCCACTCTATTTCTCATGGGACTCTCTTTTTCATTCATTCATTCATTCATTCATTCATTCATATTTGCTGAGTGTTTATTGTGTGCAGAGCACTATACTAAGTGCTTGGGAGAGTACAACACAACAGTAAACAGACTAATTACCTTTTTTTTTCCTTTCTATATTCAGATTCCTTTTCTTGACTTTTTCTCCCATTCCACATTCTTAGTCCCGTGATTTTACTGCCCATGGGTGTTCTTATACTGTGAAATCTCGCTCATCAGAAGTCTACCTAGAAAATACAGTTATTTTAGCTAAAATAACATCTCCTTGGTAGAAGAAAATGTTTATGACTCTCTCAAACAGGGTGTATCTTGATTAAAAATCATAGTTTCTTATGTCATCAGTGGGAATGTGAATCTGTGAGTTGAACATCATTAACCAGGAGTCCAGGTTAATAGCTAGTAATTTCCTAATATATTAATTCATTCAATCTTATTTACTGAGTGCTTACTATGTGCAGAGCTCTCTACTAAGGGCTTGGAATGTACAATTCGGCAAAAGATAGAGACAATCCCTGCCCAACAACGGGCTCAGAGTCTAAACAGGGGAGACAGACTACAAAATAAAACAGAACAAAACAAAACAAGTAGTCTGGCAAATATTGAATAGTTTGTAGAGGAGTAGTTGCAGTGAGGGGTGGAATGATGAGAGAGTCAGTATATTTCATTGTATTACATTATGTGACCAGATGTGAGGATTCTGAACTCAATGCTCTTCCCAACTTATGAGCACTCTTTCTTCTCTCCCTTTCCTTAGTAGTTTCTCAAGAATCCTAGCTAGAAGCAGAACTACTGAAAATAGTTGACAGTGTAAAATTGACAGGGATGTTGCTCAGAGGAAGCTAGTATGGCTTGAGAAACAGCATGGCTTAGTGGAAAGAGCACTGGCTTGGGAGTCAGAGGTCATGGGTTCTAATCCCAGCTCCACTGTTTATCAGCTGTGTGACTTTGGGCAAATCCCTTAACTGATTTGTGCCGCAGTTTCCTCATCTGTAAAATGGGGATTAAGACTATGAGTCCCACGTGGGACAATCTGATTACCTTGTATCTACCCCAGCGCTTAGAACAGTGCTTTGCACATAGTAAGAACTTAACAAATACCATCATCATTATTAGTAGTATAAATGCTGAAGGTAGTTATCAATCAACTGTACTTACTGAGTGCTCACTGTGTGCAGACTACTGTTCAAAATGCTTGGGAAGAGTATAACAGAATTTCTAGACATATTCCCTGCTCAGAAGGAGCTTACAGTCTAGAGGGAGTGGAAGCCACAAAGAAATGTCATCTCAGCCAGGAGCCTAGCTCACAATATTAGAAGTGGGAAATAGCAGGTCTTAGTGGAAAGAGCCTGGGCCTGGGAGTTACAGGCCTTAGGTTCTAATCCGATATGCTTACTGTATGTCAAACACTATTCTAAGCACTGGGGCAGATACAAGTTAATGAGGTCAGTCCCCATCTATATTGTAGGGCTCATAGTCTAAGTAAGAGGAAGGCAGGTAATGTATCCTCATTTTACAGATGAGGGAAACTGAAACACAGAGAAGTTAAGTGACTTGTCCAAGGTCACACAGCAGATGAATAATAGAGGTGGGACTAGAACCCAGTACCTCTGATAACCTAGCCCATACTCTATCAATACGTCTGCGTATATACACACACATTTTATTTATGTACCCACATACATACGTCAGTCTGTTTTTGAAGATTCCATATTGAAATAAATAAGTAAGGTTTATTAATCATTTATATTTTGCAGAGCAGGGTTCTACTGGAGTTGGAAAGAATACAATAGAAATAGGTTAGATAAATTGATTCCTGCCTTCAAGGGCTTTACGATTCAGTTTGATGAGACACAAAGTGATTTACAAATAGGAGAAAGAAGTATTTTAATGGCATTTATTCTGAATTAGTTGAGAACCTAAATCAGTATGTGCATAATGACTACAGGAGGGTTTGTGTGCAAAAGCAGTGAGGTGATGTAAAAGTGCTGAGATGATAGTTGAGAGGAAGTGAACTGGGGAGAAGAAAACCTTACTGGGGGAGACGTCCTGGAAGAGGTGGAATTTCAGGAAGGCTTTGAAGATGGGGACAACTGAGGTCTTTAATATATAGTATATTTATATGAATTTAAGCAGGATTATATTTCATAATGCTTTCTCCAAGGGATGTATCATTAACTTGAAGGATAAATTAAAAGGGAAATATACTTTGAAATGTGCAGTACTGGAAATAATGGAATTCAAGGAAGATGGATGAGGTTATCTAATACTACTTTGGAGTATATGTAAAAACAGGGAATAATAATAACACTAATGTTAAAGAAAAGCAAAAAAGACAAGATGATTTAAGACAATCAACTGGAGTGAAAACAGTCTGAAAGATGATCTGAAACTGTATAAAACATTGACAAAACAAAAAAGTATAAATGTGAGGTTAAATTTCTTTTTTCTATAATATGATATTTTGCAATGGTTATTATAAGCACCGTTCTAAGCACTGGGGCAGATACCATTTACACCTTCAACTGAACTCCTCATCTTCTACCCTAAACCCAATGATGGTCCTAACTCTCTTTCTGTCAACAATGCTGTTGTACTTCCTGCTCTAGAAGCCTTTACTGTTGATTTCTTTGATGTCTCCCTGTGTGTGAATCCTCTCACTTGATCTTCTAAATATTGCATGCTTTTTCTCTCCACTATTTCTCAGATTTCAAACAAGACCTCATGTCTCCTATCCTTAAAATAAATGCATCATCCAGATGTCCTGCCTAAAATTCCTGTCCAACACCTTGAATGAGTTCTTTATACCCACTGCCTCCATTTCCTTTCCTCGAACTCCCTTTTTGACCCTCTGCATCTTCCACTACACTAAAACAGTTCTCTCTCTCTCCCATGTTACAAATGACCTACTCTTCTCCAATTCTAATTGATTCTACTCCATCAAAATCCACTGACACTGAGGATCACTCCCTTTTCCTCTACACAGTCTAACCTAGATTACTTTGACCCTGATCTTTCTGGCCACTCCTCAGTCTCTTTTACCCATTCCTCTGTCTCCTGCATCCTAACCATGGGGATCTCTTTAGATTCAGTTCTTCCCCATCTATTTTCCACTTACCCCCACTCAATCAATCATAATAACAACCCCACTCTTTCAGTTAATATTTATTAAGCATTTTACTGTGTGCAGAGCACTGTAGTAAACACCTGGGAAAGTACAATAGAGTCATTAGATGTGATCCTTGCCCACAAGAGCTTGCAGTCTAGAAGGGACCAGAGAGTAAAATAAAATAAAGGTTGTGGAAATGGCAGAGTGTAAGGTTATGTACATAAGGACTGAGAGTGGAGTTTTAAGGTTATCTGTGTGGATCCAAAGACCCAAGAGAAGACGGCAGGAAAGGGAATTGAAGGCTTAGTCAGGGAAGGGCTCTTAGAAGAGTTATGATTTTAGTAAGGCTCACTTCCCTCACCTTTACCCACTTAGTCTGTCCCCAGTTCCTTTGGGTTCTATTATCATAACAGTTCCAGAATTCACCCATTCCTCTCCTCCCAAACTGCCACCACATTGGTCCAAGTACTTGTCATATCCCATTTATACCACTTGCTGGCCTTCTCTTCTCCAACACTAATCTCTCTAATGCCTTTATCATTTTTCTAAAGTAACATTCTGAGCACGTTTTCCAACTTCTCAAAATCCTCCTACAGTTACTTATAACTCTCCACATTAAGTGGAAAATGCCTTACCTTCAGCATTAAGGAATTCTCTTCACATGAATGCAAGTGAGGTAACTGAGTTGCAGAGAATATAAGTGACTTCCCCAAGGACACACAGCAGATACATGGCAGATCTAGGATTAGAACACAGGTCCTCTGACTCCCCGATCTGTGCTCTTTCCAGTAGGCCACACTATTGATGATGATGGCATTTGTTAAGCGCTTACTGTGTGCAAAGCACTGTTCTAAGCACTGGGGAGGATACAAGGTGATCAGGTTGTCCCACGTGGGGCTCACAGTCTTAATTTTACAGATAAGGTAACTGAGGCCCAGAGAAGTTAAGTGACTTGCCCAAAGTCACACAGCTGACAAGCGACAGAGCCGGGATTTGAATCCATGACCTCTGACTACCCAGCCCGTGCTCTTTCCACTGAGCCATGCTGCTTCTCTATTGCTCGGGGCCCACTTATCTTAGCTCCTCTGCCACTAAATCCAACCTACCCATGTAGCTCATCAAACACCAACCTGTTCACTGAGCTTAATTCACCATCAGTCTTTTCCTCACATTTTTAGTCCTGCCTAGAATGCCCTCCACCTTTCATATCTGGCAGACTAGTATTCTCCTCATCTTCAGAGCTCTACTTAATTCACATCTCATAGATTCTTCTGTTCAATTTTCTCCCCACTCACATCATGGAAAACCCAGTCCCCGTTCAAACTGCAAAGACCCCACGCCATAGCCAGTTTCCATGGTACCCAGCTCCTGCGTGGTTGGGGAAAGTGGCAGAGTTGTTATCTTGGATCACCCTCTGATAATCTTTTTCCATCATCATCATCATCATCACTGATACTTATTGAGTACTTCTGGTATGCAGGGCACTGTACTAAGTGTTTGGGAGAGTGAAGCAGCATGGCTCAGTGGAAAGAACCTGGGCTTGGGAATCAGAGGTCATGGGTTCTGCCAGGTGTCAGCTGTGTGACTGTGGGCAAGTCACTTAACTTCTCTGCACCTCAGTTCCCTCATCTGAAAAATGGGTATTAAGACTGTGAGCCCCATGTGGGACAACCTGATTACCTTGTATCTACCCCAGTGCTTAGAACAGTGTTCTGCACATCGTAAGTGCTTAACAAATACCAACATTATTACCACAGTAGAACAGAGTTGGTAGATATGTTGCCTGTCCACAAGGAGCTTACAGTCCGGAGCCACATGGTATCCAAACACTTACATCAAGCTTTTCAAGGACAAGCAAACCAAAAAAAGTCTGTTTTCAAATAATTCAAACTAGAATGTCCTCACTGGCTATTGTCATTTTGTCACTGGGTTACATTTGGTGGCTTAGGCTTACTTTGTCTTTGCTTGAGGACACAATTCTAGATTTGCTTCAGGAACCAATCCCCACCTTATAACATATTGTTTCTCATATTAAAATTGACCCCAGCTAGCTATATTGCCTTAAGACTCTTTTTTCAGTAATTGTTTTATAAGCCAGGGGACTGATATCATTCTTACTAAAGCCCCTGCCCCTAATGTCTACTCTCTTCAGCCTGTGATAGAATTCCCACCCTGGATCGTATTCTTAAAATGTTTTTCTGCTCACGCCTCTCCTTCCTCAAAAATATCTACCTTGAGCAAAAACTCCTGTCTTTTGGCTTTTGGGCTCTCCGCCCATTCTCTGACCTCTTCACCCACTACTCTACAACCCCACACTCTATATGCTTCCAAATAGATTCTTCTCAGTATCTCATCAAAATCCCTTACTCTCACCACACTCATCTTCAACAATTTACTCACCCTTCACCCCGTGACTGGAATTTTCTCTTCTTTCAAGTCTTCCTAAACTGCAGGCTTCCCCATCTTCCAGCGTGGCTCAGTGGAAAGAGCACAGGCTTGGGAGTCAGAGGTCATAGGTTCTGATCCTGGCTCCACCGCTGTGTGACTTTGGGCAAGTCACTTAACTTCACTGTGCCTCATTTACCTCATCTGTAAAATGGGTATTAAGACTGTGAGCCCCACGTGGACAACATGATAACCTAGTATCCTACCCAGCACTTAGAACAGCGCTTTGCACATAGTTAGCACTTAATAAATGTCATCATTCAAAACTTTCAGCATTTTCTTGTCTAACTTATCAAGAGGGATTCCATTATGAATTTTCTTTTCTCCATGTCATATCCTACAAACTCACTCATCAGCACTTAGGTACTTGTAGCCATCTGTAACTCATTTTCTATACATCAATTTATGTATTCCAATATTTAAGCTATGAATTATTCGTCTAGCCATCCTTCCAATATCTTTTTTTCCTCTTTTCTGTAAGTATTTTGTGTCTGCCTCCCCCACTGGACTTAGATCCCTGTGGGCAGGGATTGCTTTTTTGCCTCTAGTGTAATACAGTGCCTTGAACACAGTACTTCGTAAATAATATTGATCAATAAATAATAGGGAAGATATTAGGATAAAGCAGTATACTTTTAAGGCTTAGAAAAGTCCTAGTACACCCAAAATTGTACTGAGAAATTGTATGGCCTAGCAGAGAGAGCACAGGCCTGGGAGGCAGAGGACCTGGATTCTAATCTTGGTTCTTCTACTTGTCTGCTGGATGATCTTGGGCAAGTCATTTAACTTCTCTGTGTCTCAGTTACCCCATCTGTAAAATGAAGATTAAGACTGTGAGCCCTATGTGAGACAGTGACTGTCCAACCTGATTCTCTTGTATCTACCCCAGAGCTTAGTACAATGCCTGGCACATCTGTAAGATTTAACAAATTCCAATTTTTTAAAAAAGGGCAGGTGCAGTGCTAGAGGAGATAGTGGAGAGCAGTGAAGAAAAGTAGACACAGACTTGTAAATCACTTGCAATCAGTAAAGCTTGACACATAGTAAGCCCTTAACAAATATAATTAATTATTAGTTTGTCCTAACCAAGTTGGTCAGGAAGATGTTTATACCTCCAAACATATTTTGGCTCCTAGGCTGTCTTTTGCAGACAGTGTATACCATGACCTCAGAGCTAGGCAAGCCATTTCTAGGATTGACATTGCCAAAGACAAGCTGGTAGAACCACATCCACTTATTCAGTTCATTTCAGAAAAGCATCTTCTCTCATGTGGAGCTTACAGTGAATAATATATTTGTTGAAAATTTCTGAAATAATATTTGTTGTATAAGTAGCATACTGAGTAGAACAGTTAATTGGCCATAGTAGATTTAAACTAATGTGCACTACCTAATGAAATTATTATGAATTCTCTTTAAAAAGTAATTGCTCCAATTCATTAAATATGTTTTTGATAATTGCTATTTAGCTAATACCCCTTCTGCAATGAGATATGGCATTTTAACAAGACACTTTGGGTATGTTAAATACTTACTATTAAGAACACATGCTTTAAGACTGCACAATCATGAATTTAGGCATTCACCTCTTAAACTTAAATTAAGAGGTCCCTCATAATCAACTGTCATTGTTTTAATAAGTAATAATTATCCTAGAAACCCCATATTATATAGTCAAAATATTCCACATGAAAACTCACCAGCTGTGGAGAAAGTTCCCAGGCCTCAGAGGCCAGTATTTTCCAATCCTCCCCAGTTTTATTCACAGTGTCAGAGTACAGAAACTATTGTGGAGTCTGTAATTGAGTTGGGCCCCAGAATTAAGTTTATTGAGGAGCCTGGATATTAAGTCACATTGTCAATAAACATATAACTTAGGTCAGCTAGAAGTTTTTTCTGGCAGGACCTATACAATCTTTCCCTTCCTGGTTTGGTTCCTGGGCTCAGCCTCCACTTGATTAAAAAGTCATAAAGTGTTTTATTCTGGATTGTTGGAAACCAGAGAGACAAGCCTGATTGTTTAGAATGTGTACAACCTCCAAATCTAATTCTTTTTCCTAGTAGATACAGGATGAAGAGCCCCAAATCATGCCTTTGGTTAGACTAGAGAAGGAATATGATTTGATCCCCACCTGTTTATGCTACCTCTGGCTAAATAAAGTGCAATATTTATAAGTGAAGAATATAGCCCATCTTTGATTTGGTCAACATACACTGGTCTGAAATAAACGTAAAGTGTTTAGGGAGATTTTTATTATTCTAAGGCTTTGGCTATGTGCAAGTTGCCCTGAACCCTTTGGACTTCCTGGGGGTATTTTAAATCATTGTGCTATATCTAGGTTTGTTTTAAAAGGCTTCTACTGCATATCCATAGGGGAAAAATAAGCTAGTAAAAATTCAATATTTTTAGGGCAAAAAATAGGCAAAAAGAACTCCAAAAAGGCTTGTGACGTATTCATAGACTGAAACCCCATAGTACTGTTCTCCCTCAAATGTTTCTACAAAGTTCTTACTGCAATCAGTATTAAGGTAGATCTGGAGTCTGGAATGACAATACTTCTACATTTTACCAAATTCCAATTGAAAAAAATCAAGGGTATGGTAGAATACCTGTTTTCCCTCTGCCATCTTTTCTTAAATATGTATCTATAGATATACTTACCTATAGATATATATATTTCTAATGTGGGATTCAGAAGCCAGATGAACTGTCCTTGGAGGCCCAGGAAAATGGGTTTTGTGGAAGTCCCCTCATGCTGTGTGATGCCATGGTGTTATGTGACATAAGGTATCTTTGGACCTAGCTGCATCTTTCCTCCACCATGTCCCATTTCAGCCATATGACTGTTAACAGGCTATGTTGTGTTTCATTCTCTCATTCATTCATTTTCATTCATTCTCATTCTCTCTGTCTCTCTCCCTCTCCCTCCCCAATCCACCCAAAGTCCAGCATCATAACTTGGTAGGGGTCAGAGAGAGTTCCCTTGTCACTTGTCCCACCACAAAATGAAACTTAGTAATGGAAACAATGCAGGAGAGAGGGAGAGGTGGAGAGCAGACAGGAAGGGAAGCAGGGTGGCTCAGTGGAAAGAGCACGGGCTTTGGAGTCAGAGGTCATGGGTTCGAATCCCTGCTCGGCCACATGTCAGCTGTGTGACTTTGGGCAAGTCACTTCACTTCTCAGTGCCTCAGTTACCTCATCTGTAAAATGGGGATTAAGATTGTGAGCCCCACGTGGGACAACCTCATTCCCCTGTGTCTACCCCAGCGCTTAGAACAGTGCTCGGCACATAGTAAGCACTTAACAAATACCAACATTATTATTAAGGGAGGGAGAAATGACTTAGAAGTCAGTGGACCTGAGTCCTAATCCTAGCTCTGCTACTTGCCCGCTGTGTGTAGACTATAAATTATCTCTAGACTGTCATCTTGTTGTGGGCAGGGAACGTGTCTACCAACTTTGTTACATTGTGCTCTCCCAAGGGCTTAGTACAGTGCTCTGCACACAGTAAACACTCCATATTTACAGTTGATTGATAGACTTTTGGTAAGTCACTTCACTGCTCTGTGACTCTTCCCTCATCTATAAAATAGGGATTAAATACCTGTTCTCCCTTTCCCTTTACTGTGAGCCCTATTTGGGGCAAGGATCCAGATATCTTCTATCTACCCCAGTTCTTTATACTTGTCATTTAATAATCCCAATCAAAAGACCACAATCATTATCATTATTTCAAAGAGGAGAAAAGTGAGATGGAGAAGGGGAGAGAAAGGGGAAGAGAGAGATATAGAATATACAGACATCTTGGTTTAGATAGCAGTCCCCATTGTGGAAAATCAAGTTCACTGACCCCATTGTGGAAAATCAAGTTCACTGAGCCTCTTTCAAATTCCCCTCTCATCAAGATTAACCGGCCCTCCCTTAGAATGTCCAAGACCTCCCTCCTATCCCAGCAGATTATTCCAGGACCTTGATTGGTTGGGGGGGGGGGGGTGTAGTGGGGACCCCATTTCAGTCAGATGGTACAGAATGGCCCAAATGGGTGTCATCTTTGTACGTTCATGACTTGTGTGCTTGACCATATGAAGCAGCGGTGGCTAAAGTCAAAGCAACTCGAGGCTGTGGCTGGGCCCTCCCCCTGTTCTCAGGCCTCGGTCTCCAGCCCTATAGCCTTAATTGTCCCTAGGAGATAGGAAGGAAAATTCTGACTTTGCCATTACAGATAGGGATGTGTTATAGAAGTGTTTGATTTGGAATATATCCATGAGCCCTTTATTTTTTTTTTTTAAATTAAAACATTTCTTGTGTACCTACTATGAGCAGAACACAGCTAGGCTCCTGGAGAGTGCAATGAGATAATATAAAATGTGACATAGCAAGCAGATTCAGTGTATTCGTAAGTATACTTCACAGTGGCACCTGTGTTGCTCCTTCCACTCTCCCTACATCAATGACATCGGTGACATGGGTAGCCTTCCATATCATCTCTTATCCCTGACTCCTCCTCCTTTCCTTCTACCACCCCTGCAG
The DNA here is from genome assembly GCF_004115215.2 of Ornithorhynchus anatinus. Classification (NCBI taxonomy): domain Eukaryota; kingdom Metazoa; phylum Chordata; class Mammalia; order Monotremata; family Ornithorhynchidae; genus Ornithorhynchus; species Ornithorhynchus anatinus. The sequence goes on along the minus strand of NC_041728.1, from coordinate 48,198,583 downwards.
TGCTATTTCATCATGATAATCAATGGTGTTTATTGAGCACTTAGTGTGCTGAGCACTGTAGTAAACACTTGGAAAAGGACAAATTGAGAGGAACATCCTCACTGACTAGAAATCTTGAGTTTCTAAGAACCTAGAAGTGAACCCTGCTTCATATAATTTAGGTTACAAAGTAGATGAAATTTGAAGTTCAAACTAATCTACCAATTTCATTTTTATTTTTTTCTATTTGGCACAATTAGTTTTAAAATCATAACCAATATGGTAAATAGTAAATCAGAATGGGTTCCATCTTGCAATGATGGAATCAAGCCAAAACAACTTATTTTACCTTAAGAATCCAAGTTTGCTGAATATCAAAAGATGAACTTCCTTAATCAAACTAGAAATATATGGATATACATACATATGTATGTATGTTATGCTCTCTTACTCTCACTGCTTATACTGGGACATTTAACAGAAAGTCCACTGGTCAAATATTGTCCCTGATCACTCCTGTATTCTGGTACCAACATAATATTTTTTGAGTCCTCACTGTGTGCAAAGCACTATACTGTTTCCCATCTACTTCCAGCCCTAGAAAATAACCAACCTTTTCCTTAGCTTCTGCACTTTAGAGTGAATGATGGTATTCAAGAATGTACTAGGTGCCAGGCACTGTACTAAGCGCTAAGGTAGATACAGATTTGTCTGTACCTGTCCCACATGGGGCTCATAGTCTTATTTGCCATTTTACAGATGAAGTAACTGAGATCAGAAAACTGAAGTGACTTGCCCAAGGTCATACCATACAGCAGACAGGTGGCAGAGCCGGGACTAAAACTTCCTTCTGACTCACATCTTTCCTTCCTTCTGACTCCCAGGCCCATGTTCTAGCCACTAGGCCTGCTGCTTCCATGAAAAACTGTTGATTATACAAGCTGGACCAATTGGAGAGCTGAGAATGAAGGCAAAACAATCTGAGTGTTCTTATCTGGGAGAAGAACATCCTGTGGGAGATGTTTACTTGTCAGATGCTGCTAATTTAGTACAGGGGAAAGAAAGACAGTCCAGGGAGTCTTGATGTTTGAGCCCCCAGGCTTTGTGGTGAATAGGTACCCTAGGGCCACTGGGGCTGTGGGGTGATTCACCATCTCAGGTCTCCTTGTCAACTCTTCCTGCAGAAGCCCCAAAATAAAATCTGGGGTAAAATAATAGATCATCACATGCCACCACCTCCTCCCTCTCCCCCCAACCTAGGAAATGGAACCTATGATTTGCTCGATGCATTGAAAACTGTGTCCCAGACATTTGGCATTGGGGCTGGTTGGTCTGCTGACTGGAGATCAGGTCCACCATTCACTCCAGCTCATTCTGGAACATGTAGGGCCATGGAGGATTCTGTAGTCCTGATTGGCCCCAAATTGACTATAGCAAGACTCTGAAGAAATTCACCAGAATGTTTTCTATGAATGAGGAGAGTAGAGTACTTGCTCTCCTGGAGATAATGTCTCCCGCCTCCCCCACCCCCCACCAAACTAAGTCATTTGACAAGGGAGGATGTGAATCAGCTGATTGTGATTTGTGAAAACAAAGGTCAATGGGCTTTGTCATTGGCTTCTGTCATTCATCTCCCTTCTGTGTCATCTATGCAGTTGAATCTGTCCCTTAGGGCATCTGGTACCCACCTTAGCCCCACAGTACTTATGTACATATCAATAAATAATTTATATTAATGTCTGTCTCTCCCTCTAGACTCTAAACTTATTGTATGTGGGCAGGGAACCTGTCTACCAACTCTATTAAATTGTACTCTCCCAAACAATTAGTCCAGTGGTCTGCATGCAGAAAGCACTCAGCAAATATTATTGATTGATTGACTTTTAAATTTTCAAGTTCAAACAGTTTGTTACTGCCATTAAACAGCAACATGAGATTTTTATTAGAATTTACATTTTTGGTTCTATTTTTATCTTTAACCAATATAGTGAAACAAATCCATGTTAGACACTCACAGTTACTAAGAAAATGTAGACACCATTTTACTTTATCATATCTGCCCATGAAGTTTTGGCCATAGAATAATTTTGTAAAGAAATTTGGAATACCACACCTTGAAATACTCTGTTTCAGACTAACTCCAGAGAGTTAAAGAGACAACTCAATGACTACCAGGTCTTTTTTTATTTGCAATTTAATTTTTATGGCCTTTTAAAATACTTAAAGGTAAAGGAAATTACAAATCTGTGGAGATAGATATATCAATATTTCAAGTACATTCCAATCCTATGTTCTAGCTGTGGAAAGGAGCTTTTCAAAGCATTTTAAGTTAGACTTAGAAGAAAGAAACCATTCAAAGGAGAAATTGCTTTGGCCAGTGTTCTATTCTTTCTCTGCTTTTACTGAAAATATTTTCCTCTTCAGTAAATGTTTTCTCCAGTTGATGCATCCAGCACTGAAGTCATACCTTCATATCTGGGACAGTGATCACGATCCACATGTAGGTCTACGATTTTCTGGAAGGATCTATTAGGGATGAGTGATGAACCGTGCTTCTATGAGGACCAGCAACTTTGATCATTAGCAGTGGAATAAGGAAAATCCAAGTATGTGATTGATTAATGCTGATTTCCACTGAATATTTTCACCAGGAAAAAAAAATCCATCCACTTCACATTCAGTTTCATTTGTTAATCTTGCTGGGTAAAAATAAAAGTCCTGAATCTTGGCTTCTTTTCTGACAAATTATTTGGGTAGTCAGTGTGCTAACCTCACCGCAACCTTAAATAGCAATTCAGGGCCTAGTCATTTTTGAATTATTCATGCATCTATCAACTTTGACACTCTAAACACCATTTCTGAAGATTTAAGAACTGAATGAGACACTTGAAAGGGTTATGATTAAGATGCAGTAGTCATTGTTCTGATGACTCCTGGGATCCAAGGAGCAATAATCAAGTCGAAAATGAAACTGAACAAGCCAAAAACCTCTACCCTGTGAAACTATAACTACCCTAGTTTTCCTATATGGATTTGGCATTTTGAAATATTTAGCTTATCCTTTTATTTCAGACACATTTGTTGGAAGGTCCAGCGCCATCAAGCCATAAGGATAGAGTGGGAGAGGGAAAGAGTAACAGAAGCTTATTTACTTGTTTGGGGAATTAGAAGTGTTCATGGGTTTATTTCTTCAGACATTAATAGTAACATTAACTGTATTTATTAAGCACCTGCTGGGCTCAGTTCATTTTATTAAGCACCAGAGAGTACTATCAATCCAGTATTACATGCTTACTATATACTGAACACTGTACTAGGAGGTTGGGAGAAAACAGTAATTATAATAATTATGGCATTTGTTAAACACTTCCTATGTGCCCAACACTGTACTAAGCACTGGGTTGTTTACAAGCTCAATGAGTTGGACCAAGTCCCTGTCCCGCACAGGACTCACAGTCTTCATCCCCATTTTACAGATAAGATAACTGAGGCATAGAGAAGTGAAATGTCTTGCCCAAGGTCACACAGCAGAGAAGTAACATAGCTGGAATTAGAATCCATGACCTTCTGACTCCCAGGCCCTTTCTCTATCTACTAGGCAATAATGATCCTCACAGTGCAATAGGGTTGCTAGTCATGATATCTGTCAGCATTTTGTTCACAGTCTAGATGGGAAAAACTGCACACAACAGATACAGTGGGAGTGTACAAAAGATCCCTGACTAGAAAGAACTTGCGCTGTAACTTGGGAGACACAGAAACACTTATGAATTGTGTAATGATAACAATAACTGCGCATTTTTTAAGCATTTAGTAGGTGCTGTGCAGTAGGGTAGATCACCAGAATTCACTGTTTATCTTATCCCCATTTTACAGATGAGATATCTGAGGCCCAGAGAGATTAAAGGATTTGCCCAAAGCAAAATTAGGATTTGAACACAAGCCTTTTGACTATAGTGCCTTCAGGACTCTCTCACTAGGTCTCTCTGCCTTGTGTATTTGCAAAACAAAGGTCTGTTCTGGGGAAGGGAGGGGTAGGAAGGAGGATCAGAACAGAGTAGAGGCTTTTGGATGTGGCTACTGACAGAGGAGTGAAGGGTCAAGAAGATAGTTGGAGGAGAAGGAGTCAAAGCCACAGGTAGAAAAAACCTCTTCCAAGTGTTTGGATGAGAATGGGAGCAGGGCATTAGCTAAATGGGACTTTGGGAGCAAGAAAGGACTTTTTCAGTATTGGGGAGACATCTAAATATTTGAAAACAAAATCATGATATTGCTCTAGTTAATTGATCAAAGAAAAATTTCTAGCAGAAAGTTCTGAAAATATATAGCATGCTCTCTATATAGCCTGATATATATCATATTTATCTTTAAATGGTCTCTTTGGAGCATGTTAAATGATTTCAGAACTTCCTTTCTGCAAGAATATACACACACAGAGATCTCTACAAATATATGTATGTTGTATGTGTGTGTGTATAGACATAATCTGGTTTTCTGAAGATTTTTTTGCTTACAAATATAATATGAAAACTATTTTCACATTACTTTAGGCTTATGTTTCATATCAATGGGTACTTAGTAGCACATGCATTGGTGAAAAGAATACAATAAAAAATTTAGCTGAGTAAAAAAATTGCCCTTCCAAACCAGTTGGGAATGGGGTTTGTTATAGACCTGAAAATGATTCAATCATCACCCTCTCAGGGATAAACTGACTGAAAATGTTTGAGCTGTTTCAAGTGGTTTCTTATAGGCTTACCATCAATCAGTCCGAGCCCACAAAAACTCCTCACTCTAGGCTTCAAGGCTCTACATCACCTTGCCCCTTCCTACCTCTCCTCCCTTCTCTCTTTCTACTGCCCACCCCGTACGCTCCGCTCCTCTGCCGCCCACCTCTCACCGTCCCTCGGTCTCGCCTATCCCGCCGTCGACCCCTGGGCCACATCCTCCTGCGGTCCTGGAACGCCCTCCCTCCTCACCTCCGCCAAACTAATTCTCTTCCCCTCTTCAAAACCCTACTTAAAACTCACCTCCTCCAAGAGGCCTTCCCAGACTGATCTCCCCTTCTCCCTCTACTCCCTCTACCACCCCCCCTTCACCTCTCCACAGCTTAACCCTCTTTTCCCCCCATTTCCCTCTGCTTCTCCCCCCTCCCATCCCATCCCCTCGGCACTGTACTCGTCTGCTCAACTGTATATATTTTCATTACCCTATTTATTTTGTTAATGAAATGTACATCGCCTTGATTCTATTTAGTTGCCATTGTTTTTACGAGATGTTCTTCCCCTTGACTCTATTTATTGCCATTGTTCTTGTCTGTCTGTCTTCCCCGATTAGACTGTAAGCTCGTCAAACGGCAGGGACTGTCTCTATCTGTTGCCCACTTGTTCATTCCAAGCGCTTAGTACAGTGCTCTGCACATAGTAAGCGCTCAATAAATACTATTGAATGAATGAATCAGTCAATGGTATTTATTGAGCTTTGACTGTCTTTTGATGAAAATGAATGAATAAGACACTACTCCAAATTTTAACTATGCCCATTATCTCTCAGTGACCAGGAAAATGAGGGAGGAAAGGGAAGGAGGGAGAAAACTGTCTTCATTAATGTGGTACAAGTCCCAGAATGTTATTGATCCCAATAACACAGTGATGATACACTGAGCAGGTATGGAAATTTCAAACTGTGAGGTAAGCAGGAGCAGTTGGTATGGAGGGAAGAGAGGCTGACCATTTCATCAACCTTCATTATAGGCAATCTATTTCTTGTATTTTTTTCAGTTACCTTTTCAGTGAATCCATTTTCAGTCACCAAACTCTGGGATTGTACTCCTTTTGAACAGGGACAAAGGGTTAGCCAAATTTAAGTCACTGAACCTCAAGTAAATATGTTTTCTTTTAACTTGATTTCACATTTTTCTGAATTATTGGCAGCAGTACAACTTTACTTTCCTTCATAGGGCAATTAGGAATAACTATTCTGCAATAACATAATGCCATTTTAGTGGGTGTTCATTTCACAGCAGGTACTAAGTACAGTCCCTCTCAGGCTCTCATCGGGAGAGTTTCAGCCAGTCTCAACTATGGGAGGGATAGTCAAGCAGAGGCTTATCCATTCCATTCCTAGCTTGGGCAGTGGCTAGTGAGTGGAAGGCAATCTGTTAAAAGTCAAAATTCATTGGTGCTAGGCAGCAGTGGCAGGGGAGAGAATTGAGGGCGGAGACTCAAGTTTACTCCATGGAAGGAGGCAATGGTAAAACACTTCTGTATTTTTACCAAGAAAACTCTATGTAGAGTGATTGTAAATGGAGATGGGGCATTCTCGGAGAGATGTGTTCATGGGGTCGCTTTGGGTTGGAGATGACTCAACGGCATAAGACAAAACTAAATACAGTCCATTGTAGAGGGACTTGAGAGGACTGGAGAGAAAGGAAATCTGAGGTCAAAGAAAACAATGAAGTTGTTATTCAATTGAGCTGCAAGATAATGATCAGCCTATCCACCTTCCTAAAAAATATTGCAAGAAGTAAATCAATTATGATGGGATATTTTTTTCAGGAGATAAGTAAATGAACCCTTAACTTTCTATATAATATGGGGTAAATTGACCTCAGAAATTGAATCTCTTTTTCAGCTGCATCAAGATGAAGAACAGTATTGCTGAAATTACTAAGGTTGACAATAGCTCTTCCAGAACATAATGTGGGACACACACACAAAGGCAATATATTTTCAGGTTAATGCTGACTCCTCCCATATTGATATAGATGGCTCTATTTTGGGCAAGGGTTCCATTAATTTAATGCACAGATCCGGTCAGAGAGACACATGGATTAAAAATAGGTGAAAACATTCTTCAGGACTGCAACTTTTTGGCCTGATCATAAAATGTACCCACATTTATCAGTGGCAATCTGATATTTCTTCAAACCATGATGTTTCTTTCTACAGTTCCTCCTGTATCATATCACCTTCATTAGAGTCAGATCTGAATCTTTCCTTTCATAAACACACTTTAGGAAAGTAATAATAATAATAGGTACTTACCCATTGCTTAGAACAGTGTTGGGCACATAGTGAGCACTTCAATGCCATTATTAATATTATTACTATGTACCAAACATTGTATTAAGCAATAGGGTAAATACAGGACAATTTTTTATGTATTTTGCATGCCACCAGAATTGTCGGCGCTCTGGACCTGAGTGTCACTATCTTCATCAGCTCTAGCTCAGTATTTACCATCCAACTGGGGACCTGAAGTGTCTAGAACCATCTTCCTTTCTGTCTCCCATTTTATGGAGAAAGACGCTCACTGACAGGAGAAGCAGCATAGCCTAATGTAAAGAGCACAGGCCTGGGAGTCATAGGACCTGGGTTCTAATCCCAGATCCTCCACTTGTCTGCTGTGTGTGTGACCTTGAGCAGTCACTTAACTTCTCTGTGCCTCAGTTCCTTTATTTGTAAAATGGGGATTAAGATTGTGAGCCTCAAGTGGACAGGGAATGTGTCCAACCTGATTATCTTGTATCTACCCCATACTTGGATCTGTGTCTGCCATATAGTAAATTCTTGTCTGTCTCCCCCGATTAGACTGTAAGCCCGTCAAACGGCAGGGACTGTCTCTATCTGTTCATTCCAAGTGCTTAGTACAGTGCTCTGCACATAGTAAGCGCTCAATAAATACTATTGAATGAATGAATGAATGCTTAAATACTACTACTGTTTTTATTGTTCAAAGGTGTATAGAAGATTGGCCAATGCTACATACCTGGAGATGTTTACTTTAGTCTGGAGCCTAATACCATAGTGTTTAATCAAACTAACAGTGGCATTTATTGAGCATTTACTGCATGTAGAGCAGAGTACTATGAGCCCTTAGAAAGGTCCAGTAGAAATGGAAGACACACTCACTGCCCACAAGGAGTTTGGAGTCCACAGGGGAAGACAGGCATTGCAATAAATGACAGGGGAAATAGTAGATGATAAAGGTATTTACATAAGAATTGTAGGGTTGGGGTGACTATCAAAGTGCTTAAGGAGTACAGAGAAGAGCTTAGGCAACTTACCAAAGGATGTGCTGGCTTTGGTTTATTTATCAAATTATGCATAAACCCATTGCTAGTCTCATATAAACCAAGTAATTTGAGAACACCTGTTCTTCATAAGCAGAATTAAGTTCAAGCTACAATTGATATGTTAGCCAATTACACTGAGCTGAGAAGTGTATCAAACTCCAGTTTAAATGAGTTTCACCAGAAAAAAAGAGATTCAAGTTGATTTAGATACAGTGAAAAACCTTTCATATCCTGCTGTGTTCCTCTGGTCCTCTTCCTTCTGGTGCCTCTTCACTGCTGCTTCTCCTTCAGTCAGTCAATCAGTGGTATTTATTGAGTGCTTACTCTGTGCAGAGCACTGTACTAAGCTCTTTGGAGAGTCTAGCAGAGTTGGTAGACATGTTCCCAGTACACAGCGAGCTTGGAGCCCAACAACTACTCCTGCTATCTCTCTCTCTCTGATATTATAGTATGTAAGTTATCATATTATTCTCAGACTTGCGAACACCAGACATGGACAACTCATTCCCAAACTGCTGCAGCTGAGAAGTGGCCAAACCTTCATTTTAGCTCTTCCTGCTCCCACTGCCTGTGTGGCCAACCTATGTGCAGAATGGGGAACACAGAGCAGGTGTGACAAAAGTTTTTGACACCCTGGTGACAGAAGACCCTCTTAGAGAAACAGCATGGCCTAGTGTTTAGAGCACTGGCCTGGGAGTCAGAAGGCCATGGGTTCTAGTCCTGATTCTGCCAATTGTCTGCTGTGTGATCTTGGGCAAACAAGATGTGCCTTAGTTGGAGATGTAGGTTTGGGAATCATCTGCATGGAGATATTAGTTAAAGCCATAGAAGTAAATGAGTTCTCCAAGTGAGTGCATGTAGATGAAGAATAAAGAAGCCCATGAATGAGACTGAGAATGAATGGCCAGTGAGATAGGAGGAGAACCAGGAGAGGGCATTGTCAGTGAAGCTAATTTTGGATCATATTTCAAGGAGAAGGGTGTGATCCACTGCACTAAAGGCAGTTGCAAGGTCAGAGATGATTGGAGTATCTCAGGAGGAGATCTCCTGCCTCCTATCAAATGTGAACCCTTCCCCTTTGCCTCTGACCCCATCCCTTTACATTCTATCAAAGCACTTGCCCCTTTACTTCTTCCCTCCCTGACCACCATCTTCAACCATTCACTTTCCAATTACTTCTTCCCTACTGTTTTCAAATATTATGATATATGCCCTATCCTTATACGCCCCCCCAAAAAAACCCCAAATACCTCCTAAGTCTCTCCAGTTATCGCTCCATCTCCCTCCTATCATTACTCTCCAAGCTCCTTGAGAGAGTTGGCTACACCTGCTGCCTCCACTTCCTCTTCACAAATCTTCTTCTTGACCCTCTCCAATTTGGCTTCCACCCCCTTCACTTCATGGAAACTGTCCTCTCTAAGATAATCAGTGATCTTGAGAAGCAGCATGGCTGCGTGGAAAGAGCACAAGCTTGGGAGTCAGAAGACATGAGTTCTAATCCCAGCTCTGTCACTTGTCTCCTGTGTGACCTTGGGCAAGCCACTTAACCTCTCTGTGCCTCAGTTACATCATCTGTAAAATGGGGATTAGGACTGTGAGTGCAACATGGGCCAACTTGATTTACTTGTATCTTCCGTAGCACTTAGAACAGTGTTTGGCACATAGTAAGCACTTTGATAGCTTGATTATTATTATTATTCTTTTAGCCAAATGCAAAGGCTTCTACTCCATTCTAGTCATCCCTGACCTTGCAACTGCCTTTAATGCAGTGGATCACACCCTTCTCCTTGAAATATGATCCAACATTGGCTTCACTGACAAAGTCCTATCCTGGTTCTCCTCCTATCTCACTGGCCATTCATTCTCAGTCTCTTTCAGGGGCTACTATATTCTTCATTTACTCGCACTCACTTGGATAATTCATTTACTCCCATGGCTTTAACTAATACCTCTATGTAGATGATTCCCAAACCTACATCTCCAGCCCTGATCTCCCTCCTTCTCTGAAGTCTCATCTTTACTCCTGCCTTCAGGTCATCTCCACTTGAGCCTCAAACTTAACATCTTCGTCATCTTTTTATGATATTTATTAAGCACTTACTATATGCCAGGCACTGTACTAAACACTGGGCTACATAGGAGATTGTAAGGTTGGACACAATCCCTGCCCACATGAGGCTCACAGTGTTTATTCTTATTTTACAGATGAAGAAACTGAGGCCCAGAGAAGTGAAGTGAATTGTCTAAGGTCACACGGCAGACAACTGGCTGAGCTGGGATTAGAACCGGGGTTTTTCTGACTCCTGGGCCCATGCTCTATCCTCTAGGCCATGCTGCTTTTCTGTGTACTTAAACCTTATCTATCAATCCCTGACTTTTCAATCACAGTAGACAGCAAGGCAGCACCACCAACCGCCCTACCTCACAAGCCCATAACCTTGGCACTGTCCTCAACTCATCTCTTTCATTCAACTCACTAATTCAATCTATCATCAAACCTTGTCATTTCAACTCTCACAGCATTGCTAAAATGTGCCCTTTCCTCTGCATCCAACCTGCTACCACACTGATCCAAGCATCAGTCTCCTCACTGATCTTCTTGCTTCCTGTCTATCCCTACTTGAGTCCTCACTTCATTCTGTTGCCTGCATAATTTTTCTAAAAATTAGTTCAGTCCACATTTCTTCACTCCTCAGAAACTTCCTGGAGTTGTCTTTTCACCTCTGCAAACAGAAACACCTTACCATTGACTTTACAGCACTCAATCCTCTTGGCTCCTCCTACCTTACTTCAATTGATTTCCTATTACTATCAAGAGTGTACACTTTGTTCCTCTAATGCCAGATTATTCACCATACCTTGATCTCATCATCTATGTTGGCATCCACCCTTTGCCCACATGCTCCCTCTGACCTAGAGTAAGAGCCTGGGAGAATACAGCACAACAATATAATAGACATATTGACAGCCCACAACAAGCTTATGGTCTAGAGGGGGTGACAGGCATTCAAATAAATAAATAAATTATGAATATCTACATAAATGTTGTGGATGGGGGTAGTGAATAGAGGGAATAAAACTTGGCTCCTGGTTTGCAGTGGTTTGCTCCCTCATCATATATGACAGGCCACCACTATTCTCACCTTTAAAGCCTTATTGAAATCACATATTATCCATGAGATGTTCCCCAATTAAGCCTTCATTTCCCCTATTCCCTATTCCTCTGTGTCACCTATGCACTCCCTACCCTTAAAGCCCTTAATGATCAATCCATGCTTAGGGCCACAGCCCTTAGATACATATCCATAATGTATTAATTTAGGAAAAAAATTGTCTCTCCTTCTAGATTTTGACCTCTCTGTGGGCAGGGAACAGGACTACCAGCTCTGTTATATTATACTCTCTCAAGTGTTTAGTAGAGTGCTCTGCACATAATAAGTGATCAATAAATACTATTGATCGCCTAACTCTCTCACCCAGCAGAGAATGAGAGGAGTACCTCTCTCTTCCTATCTTTATACCCATGAGACATAAGCCAGAATTCCAAATGTAGTTTATGTATGTGCGTCTATGTGAACAGGTGTCCATCCTAAATGTAGCCCTTCAGTTCTATTCTTCTGTCTAGCATTGTAGTGCAATTTACTCACCGCCTGCTGAGAAACCACTGAAGACTTCTCTAAATGCATTGGTTAACAATAGACTTAGATTGCATTTTGGCTTGTTCTGACAACTGTTCTGAATACTTCAAGTGTAGCAGACACATTATCTCCTTGGCATTTTCTCTCCTTCTTTCCAATAGCTACGACTAGCAAGAGATTAATGTTCTCTTCCTGTTTCCTATAGAGTTAAAGAAACTGAAAATCACTGAAACCTACCCTACTGTGCAGTACTGAGGGGTGTTCAGTCTTTTAAACTGTCAGTGTGGGAAGTGGTGGATTAATCTAGCCAGAAGGAGAGTCAAGTTCCAAAACGTAAAGGCAAACTGTCTGTAACCAATGCTTAATTAGTTGCTTAGCTAGATAAACCTTTAAACAAATAAAAAAACTTTAAATTAGTACTGTTTTGCTTCTGAAATTAAATATGATTTAAATCCAAAGCTTGATCATAGTTTTCATAGTGGATTTGTTTCCAAGAACTTTCCTCCCTGACCCCTTATTCCTTTCTTATATTTTCTTCTATTCTTCCTGTTGTATTCTGTTGTATACTGCTTAATAATAAGTATGAATCATTTTAAAATCCAATATAAGAGCTTAAAAAAATGGAAACTTTACTCAGCATAAAGAGGCAAGACAAAATCACAAGTAACTAATTCCTAAAACAAATTATTTATAACTTAGATAGTAAGCCCCATTTGGGACAGGGGCTGTGTCCAACTTGATCTTCGAATAGCTACCCCACCACTTAGTACAATATCTATCTAGTACATAGTAAGTGCTTAATAAATTATTATTCTTATCATTCTTAATATCATTATTATTATTATCAACAGTCAGTTTCCTGACAGTCAAGCTAGTGGCACCCTGACATAGCTGTGCTTGAGCGGGGCATGTGAGGGGAAAGGTGACAGTAGTACGGCCAAATAGTTGCTGTGTGGTGAGTTGAATTTGGTAATTTGTACAGTCCACAGAAGTCTCTTATTAAATGCTACTAAGAACTTTAGAGAATATGATATAATTATATTACAAGACCACTACCCCCAAGGTGCTTACAGTCTTATAAGAAAAATAGAGGAAACATTTCAAGGGTACAGTAAAATGAACACTCAAGCAAGGCTGCTTCCAAATGAAAATTGGTAGTCACCCCAATCAAAGGTCATAGTCTTAATCCCCATTTTACAGATGAGGTAACTGAAGCACGGAGAAGTTAAGTTACTTGGCCAAAGTCGTACAGCAGACAAGTGGCAGAACTTGGATTAGAACCCAGTTCCTTTTGACTCCCAGGTCCATGCCCTAGCCACTAGGCCATGAGGCAATCAAGCAGGCCTAGAGACAAAACAACTCAGAGGAGGTCAGAAGAGAAGGGAACAAATGCAAGACCCTGTTGACTGTGTTTCCACACAATCCCTCAGGAGCAGAGATTTAGCTTCCTTGACTTCGCCATCTGGGATCCGAGAAGACATCCAGGACTTAGATTCCTTGGCTGGAATGGAACTCAAGCTCCACTGTAAACCAGGAGCCAAGTTCTATTCCCTCTATTCACTACCCCCATCCACAGCATTTATGTAGATAGTCATAATTTATTTATTTAAATGTCTTTCACCCCCTCTAGACCATAAACTCATTGTGGGCTGGCAATATGTCTATTATATTGTTGCGCTGTATTCTCCCAGCTCTGACTACAATGCCCTAGCACACAGTAAGTGCTCAATAAATGCATTTGATTGAATTATTTCAAATTTTAAGACCTAGCTTTTGACTGCTTTAACTCTGCATTCAAGTGTGATTACAAAGACCTGGTACTTTTCCAAACTGGGCCCATGAGGCTGTCCATTGCTTAGCATATGGTTAGTATGCTCATTAAAGAGTACCAAGTCTGTTCTAAACTGGGACTACTGCTCTGTGTTGTTTTGTGTTGGCCTTTTGTGGAGGGCTTGATATGTTTTGTTCGTCCCCAACTTTTCCACAGCCATGGCACTTCTTGTATTGTCTTATACTGTCGAGTCGTCTCAATGCAAATCATGAATTACACATTTTGACTATTTACTAAATATGATTTAACTGCATTTAGCTGAACTTATCTATTCTGGTTCAGTTCTGCTAGTGTGCTCTTCCAGACTTTTTGTATTCTTCTAGAACCTTCCTTCTTCTAAAGTTATATTCTTGCAGTAACAATAATCCTAACTCTCATCATTTGTCTCCATGATTCTTCAACTGTTTTTTCCAGTTTGTTTTTTTGTTTTGTTGTTATTTGCTTTAAATGGTTATTTTGAAAGTGAGAGTGGTTGGGTGATATAAGAATATTTCTGAAAGTGTTAATCTTCCCTAAATGAATGTTCACTGAGCCAAGCAAAAACCTATTTTGATTTGAAAATCCACTTACCTTGGCACAGTGAATGAGGGGGCGAAAGGCATATTGGGATAGAAGTTGAGAGAAGGCAAGCTATGAAGAGCTAATGGGCTAGAAAAATATAATTTGGGGGTTTATAGCCAAGTGGAAACTTTCCGATCTCGTGGGAGACTTGCGTTGAACAAGGGTGGAGGTCCAGCCCCATGAGCTGTGAGTGAAAACAGTGCTTGATCCTTGTAGCAGAAAGGAATAAAGATGGCAGACCCTTCATGCCAATGGAAGTTGGTGTCCACAGTTTCCATCTCTCAGTATATTGTCTGACACATAAATAAGCTCTAAACAAATACCATCATTATCATTATCATCACCCCATGAAAGCTGATAACTATACTTGGACTTGGACTTGTTGAGACTAGGGAATATTGGCTGTGTCTTACTCAGACCTTTTCAGAGAATCTTGCTGCCTGTCTTCAAAGAGGTTAATCTCAGCAGATTAACCAGTGTTTGCTCTTGGATAAATAGGGAAGTTGAAGTAATTTAATCCTGTAGATCAAACACTCTCTCCAAGACACCCTAGAGTGAAGACCCCTTTCAGAGAGGTTTGTCAGGGTGGAAATTTCTGGTGGAGATAAGAAAAGGCCCTAGATATGTAAAGGTTTCAAGGGACCCAAGATTAAAGCAACTGTGCTGAATTATCTGAAATCAGCCATGCATGTAACTGTTTTTGAGGGGCATATAACTGTTTTTGAGGGTCCTATTCAGCCTGAACTTCATTTGTTGGGCAACATTTCACTCACTTTTTTTTTTCCCCACTGATGAAGACAATCCCCATAGCAGGTCAGCTATGCTGCTTTTTCTATGTTTTTTCATATGCACATTTCTGTCCTGATTAGCTAATTTTTGTTCCTTGGCTTTGTGATCATTTCACAATTAAAAGTGCCTTTTTGCAAACTCAAGAAAACCCTGTTTTCAATTCCAGTCTTAACTGGGTCTGATCCCCCTACACACACACTATTTTAAAAAACCACCGTTAGCATGTTTTCTTGTTATAGAAAAATCTCCTTGACATTTTTACTGCAAATGAGCTACCTAAGGATAAATATCATGGTTTTAATTTCCTGAATATGATTGCAGATCCCTTAGGTATTTCCTGGTTATTAGATTTTAAAATCTCAGTATTTGGGAGCTCATCTTTCATTGTTTTTTCATGTTTTCTATGGAAACCTTAAATTCTTGCTTCTTGTGTATGAGAGGAACATAGTTTATGGGCTGGAGTCTGAGCCTCCCAATCACACAAAAGAAACTCACAAATTCAGAAAGAAAGAGTAGAAAGGGTGGGGAATTGTGATAGTTTTAGAGAATTGACTCACCTGCCCTGTCCTTTGATTTTAACTTATTTTAATAGACCCACTTAGACTCTTTATTGCACTATCCGGTCTGAATCTATATTTGGTCACAGCTATCAATTATAATGATTGAGTGCTTATTATATGCATTAAGTGCTTGGGAGAGAATAATATAACAGAGTTGGTAGAGAGGTTCACTGCCCACACAAGCTTACAGTCTAGAGGGGGAGACAGACATTAATATAAATGAATAAATGACAAATATAAATGTAAATGTCATGAAGATTAGGAGAGTGAATAAAGGGTGCAGGTCCAAGTGTGAGGGTGGCACAGAGAGAGTGGGAGAAGGTGAAATGATGACTTTGCCAGGGAAGACCTCTTGGAGAAGATGTGACTTCAGTAAGGTTTGAAGGTAGGGAGAATGATTGTCCATTGACTATGAAGAGGGACAGTGTTCCAGGCCAGAGGCAGGACGTGGGTAAGAGGTCAGCGGTGAGATAGATGAGATCAAGGGACAAGTGAGTAGCTTGGCATTAGAGGAGCAAATTGTGCAGGCCTACGTATAGAAGGAAAGCAGCAAGGTAAGATAGGAGGGAGAAAGATGGTTGAGTCCTTTAAAGCCAATGGTAAACTACAATTGGTTTACCCAGCGATACCTTTTTTATGCTATTTATTAAGCATTTACTATATGTCAGGAACTGTACTAAGCTCTAGGCTACTCTAAAATAATGAGATTGGACACCGTCCATATCCCACATGGGGCTCACAGAGGTAATCCTCATTTTACAGATGAGATAATTGAGGCACAGTGAAGTTAAGTGATTTTCCCAAGGTCACACAGCAGACATTTGGCAAAGCTAGGATTAGAACACAGTTCCTTCTTACTCTCAGGCTTGTGCTATACCCACTAGGTAATGCTGCTTCTCAAGCCCTTCTGAGCCCTTTCAAGATGAATTTTTTTATACTTAGCTCAATTAATCAATTATATTTACTGATTATATGTGCAGATGCACTTTCATTCAACTGTATTGAGTGCTTACTGTGTGCAGAGCACTATACTAAGCACTTGAGAGAGTACAATACAATAGGCACATTCCCTGCCAACAATGAGTTTACAGTCTCACTGCACTAAGTCCTTGTCAGAGTACAATACAGTGAAGTTGATAGAATGAGAACTTTTGTGATACAGGAATTCCAGAACTCTATTTTCACAATTGAGAGCATTTTTCAGGAATCCAGATAGTCTCAGTACCATATTTCAAATTAGAAGTTGTTGACTGATGTACAGAGATGGGAACAATTTAATGTTGGTATTTGTTAAGCGCTTACTATGTGCAGAGCACTGTTCTAAGCGCTGGGGGAGACACAGGGGAATCAGGTTGTCCCACGTGGGGCTCACAGTCTTAATCCCCATTTTACAGATGAGGGAACTGAGGCACAGAGAAGTGAAGTGACTCGCCCACAGTCACACAGCTGACAAGTGGCAGAGCTGGGATTCGAACTCATGAGCCCTGACTCCAAAGCCCGTGCTCTTTCCACTGCGCCACGCTGCTTCTCAAGGATGACTGAAAAGACCAGTGTGAGACTGACAGTCCTGTACACATCCACTTGTACCTGGTTCTCTTCCAGCTTTGTCTCATGACTCCTTGATTGTCTCAGGAACATCTATCACAAAGTGTTCCTTCCTTCTTGATTTCAGCAGGTTGTTCTGCCTGTTTCCATTGCCTCCTTATATGCAGTTGAGATGATGCATTGCCTAATTGCATACCATTATTGCATCCATATTGTAATTTCCCTGACCCTATTACTTTTAGCTACCCTATTTCAAATCCCTTCTGTGTTTTCTATGCACTTTGATATGTGACCTGTCTTTCCCATTACCGTAAACAGCACCATTATCCTCCCTAACAAGCCTGTAATCTTGGTGTTGTCCTCAACTCATATCTCATTGCAGCCACATATTCATTTATTCATTCAACATATATATTCAGAACTTACTGTGTGTAAGCAGTAAGAACAAAGAATGAGTCTGACCAGATCACCTTGTATCTACCCCAGCTCCTAGTATAGTGCTTGGCTCATAGGAAGTATTTAAATACCACAGTTATAATTATTTCCTATACATATAGGGAATAGTATCAATCAATGGTATTTGTTGAATGTGTACTAGGTGCAGAGCACTGTACTAAGCACTTGGGAGGATACAATACAGTGACAGACATATTCCCTGCCCACAATGAGCTCACAGTCTAGAGGGGGAGATAGACTGTGTACATAAATAGATATACATATAAGTGCTGTGGGGATGGGAGGTAGGATGAATGAATGCAGCAAGTCAGGATGATGAATAAGGAAGTGGGAGAAGAGGAGAAGAAGGCTTAGTCAGAGAAGACTTTCTGGAGGAGATGTACCTTCAGTTAGGCTTTGAAATAGGGGAGAGCAATTATTTGTCTATGAGGAGGGAGGGCATTCCAGGCCAAAGGTAGGATACGGGACAGAGGCCAGTGGCAAAAAAGAGATCAAGATATTCAATATGTCTCCAAATCCTGTGGGTTCTATCTTCTCAACATTGCTAAAATCATCAGCCCTTTCCTCTCCATCCAAACAGCTACCATGCCTGTCCAAGCACTTATCCTATCCAGCCTTGATTACTACATCTGCCTCCTCATTAACCTCCCGACATCCTATCCATACTTCAGTCACTCTGTTGCATAAATCATTTATCAACAAAAATCTTCAGCCCATGTTTTCCCACTCCACAAGAACCTCTAATGGCTGCCTATACAACTCCACATCAAACAGAAACTCCTTAATGTTGACTTTAAAGCACTCAATCAGCTTGCCCTACTCTACCTCACCTCATTAAGCTGCTACTACAGCCCATCCCACACACTCAGCTCTTCTAGCACCATCTTACTCACTGTGTCCCGATCTTATCTATCCCCCTGCCGACCCCTTTCCCGTGTTCTCCCCCTAGCCTAGAACTCCTTCTCCCTCCATATATGCCAGATCATCATTGTCTCCACCTTCAAAGCCTTACTAAGGTCACATCTCCTCCAAGAGGTCGTCCATGTTTAAGCACTCTTTTCCCCAGCTCACTCTCCCTTCTGCATTGTCTATGCACCTCAATCTGTGATCTTTGGATACTTGCTATTCTCTCCACCCCCAACTCCACAGCACTTAGTTGCATATCTTTAAATTATTTTTTAGAAATTGTTTATTGATATTAATATCTGTCTTCCCCTCTAGAACGTAAGTTCGTTATGGGCAGTGACAATGTCTGCTAGTTCTGTTGTATTATACTCTCCCAAAAGCTTAGTACAGTGCTCTGTACATAATAAACAGTAAATACAACTGATTGACTTTTGGGCTTTTGATATTTATCCAACCCACAACAGAACATATGTATATATCTTTAAATTTATTCATATCCATGTCTGTCTCCCCCTCTAGACTATAGGCTCCTTATGAGCATGGACCATGTCTGCTAATTCTGTTGTACTCTCCCAAGTGCTTAGTACAGTGCTCTGCACCTAGTACACATTCAACAAATACCGTTGATTGATACTATTCCCTATATGCATAGGAAATAATTATAACTGTGGTATTTAAGTACTTCCTATGAGCCAAGCACTATACTAGGAGCTGGGGTAGATACAAGGTGATCTGGTCAAACACATTCTCTGTCCCACCTGTGGCTGTGATAAGAGCAATCCAGGGCAGTTGTGGGATGAGAGACTCTAGCCAAGATCCAATTGATAGCTTCAGGTCTGCGTGATTACCCCCCAGTAATCACGAACAAACCAAACAGAATAATGGCCTAAGTCAGGATTTAATAACTATTACAAATTAGAAAGTCTAGCAATTGAAAATGCATCAACTAAGAGTTATAGAATGATATTTTGAGCTGTTGACATTTAAACCTGCAAACACCAACCTTGATGAACTGATTACCAAAGGCCTCTCACTCACTACATGTTCATCACCCTGAGACTGAGAGATGTAAATAGAAAAGGTTCTATACTAAACCCCTAAATAATCTACTCTAACATCCTTTAAAATCCAGGAATAGCTCAAGCAGATCTTGAGAAACAGAATAGCCTAGTGGAAAGAGCACAGGCTTGGGGATCAGAGGACCTGAGTTCTAATCTCAGCTCCACCACCTGTCTGCTGTGTCACCTTGGGCAAGTCACTTCACTTTTCTGGGCCTCAGTTACCACATCTGTAAAATGGGAATTAGGAATATGAGCCCCATGTGGGATAGAGACTATGTCCAACCTAATTAGCTTGTAACTACCTAAATCCCTAGTATAGTGAAAGCTAACTGAACCTTCTTCTCCAAGATTCCTTTGAGGAAAACTCCACCATGTCCACAAGACAAGTGGAGCTCTTGCACTATCAGCAAAGAAGCCAAACTCCTCCCAGAATATCCCATTAACTTCTGGAAGGTGTAGGAGGTGAAACCAGCTTTGTGCTATACATTTTGTAATCAATCATCAATAGTATTTATTGAGCCTTCACTATGTGTAGAGCACTGTACTAAGCTCTTGGGAGAGTACAACTGAAGTAGCATATACATTTCCTGCCCATAACAAGCTTATAGTCTAGAGGAAGGACAGACAAATATAAATAACTTATGTAATGTAAAGATAAGTTCACAAGTGCTATGGGATTGAGGCTTGGTTGAATATCAGATGCCCAAAGTTCACAAATCCAAGTGCATAGATGATACTGAAGGGAGAGTGAGCTGGGGAAAAGAAGGCTTAATTGGGGAAGGTCTAATTTGTAGTTTTGTTTGTTCCCCTCCTGCAATTCTCTTGCCAGGCTTTTTCAAAGGGGTTTTAAACACACGACCTAAGATGTGATCTCATTAACTGATACTATGTGCAGAATACTGACTGTAGTATGTGTTTGGGAGAGTACAGCCGAACTGTACATTCCAAGTGCTTAGTACAGTGCTCTGAACACAGTAAGCACTCAATAAATACGATTGAATGGAACTATGATCTGTACCCTCAAGGAGCTTAACAGTAGGTACATGCATATAAATTTACAATGACATGTACAAGTGTTAGAGTGGTTGAATATGATGGCCCAGCTAATACAGGTTGAATGGGGGAAGATTGTCAGGAGGTAGGATTTTAGAAGAAATTGGAAATCTTGAAAGGGGATAGTTTTCCCAGATAATAATAACGTTGGCATTTATTAAGCGTTTACTATGTGCAGAACACTGTTCTAAGCGCTGGAGTAGATACAGGGTAATCAGGTTATCCCACATGAGGCTCACAGTTAATCCCCATTTTACAGATGAGGGAACTGAGGCCCAGAGAAGTTAAGTGACTTGCCCACAGTCACACAGCTGACAAGAGGCAGAGCAAGATTCGAACCCATTACCTCTGACTCCCAAGCCCAGGCTCTTTCCACTGAGCCCAGATGAGAGAGGGGAGGGAATTACAGAATATAGGCATTAAACCTGTGTTCTGTATCCAGAAAGTGAATGCAGAAAGTCAGACTAGAAAGGTAAGCAGCAAAGTGCCAGGTATCCCTCCCATCCCCTTATCTCATTCTGTTTCACCTTTTTTGCGAGAACACCCCTCAAATAGCTCCCCATGAAAGATCAATCTATACCTTTTCCATGTCCAAACTGTGAGCAACCTACAGGTAGTTGGAGAGATAAGGAATGGTGTGTCTGGGAATTCAGGATCTGGCTAGGGAAGAAACCCTGCCAAGTTATCCACTCCTTCCCTCACTTCTTCCCCCACATCCCCCATAACCAGGCTTATAGTAGAAGGTCAGGTAACAGGTGATACACAGGGGTGGGCAAATGTCTTCTTAGCTTCCTGAGTGGAATCTCACCTACAGCTGTGCTGATCCCCAGTTTCCCTGACCTGGCTTTCTAATGTTCAGGAGCTGATCTACATCCAGCCCCAGTCCTGGCCCCACCCCAGGCCAACCCTGGCTCCATCCCAGCCAGGGGAAAGGAAGGTAAAGTCAGAGATCTGGGAGAAACATTTCTCTTAGACTGTAAGCTCTTTGTAGCCAGAGAATGCATCTATTATCATACTGTACTTTACCAACCACTTAGTACAGTGCTTCAAACATAGTAGATGCTCAGTAAGTACTACTGATTGGCTGACTGATTGGGAGGCTGGGAAGAGGTAGGTCCAGATGTTCTTCTCAAGGGGAACTGGGGAGAACTGAGTAGGGAAGGTGATTGGAAAAGGCTGGGTGACAGACTTTCATCAGCAGAACACTGCAGAACAGTAGTTAAATAATAGTAATAATAATAATTGTGATATTGGTAAAGCACTTACTATGTGTCAGATCCTGTTCTAAGTGCTGGAATGGATACAAGCAAATTGTGTTGGACACAGTCTATATATCATGTGGGACTCACAGTTTCAATCCCCATTTTACAGATGAAGTGAGGCACAGAGAAGTGAAGTGACTTACCCAAGGTCACAGAGCAGACAAATGTTAGAACCCAGGTCCTTTTGAGTCCCAGGCCTGTGCCCTATCATGCAGATCGTGCGGGCTGTTAGAATGTGTCCACCTTGTCCAGCTTGGGGGTGTAAAGTCTCTCTGGGGGAAACTGTGTAAGGGGGATTCAGTTCCTCCATTGTTTTTTCTGGTCCCTCCCTCATTAGCTGAGGGAGACCAATCAGAAAAAGGACACATCCCAGAGGGGAGGAGAAGGGGCCATGGCTACATGTCAGATCAGATCATTTAGACTGTGAGCCCACAGTTAGGCAGGGATTGTCTCTATCAGTTGCTGAATTGTATATTCTAAGTGCTTAGTACATCACTCTGCACATAGTAAGTGCTCAATAAATACAATTGAATGAATGAATCAGGTCGGGGTACCAGTGAGATAGTGGGGCAGAGATTCTAAAGGGGACAGATCACAAACTAATGTTATTTTTTTGGTGGAATCCAAAAATCAAAAAGTGCTTAAAACGCTTTCATTTTCAAGGTAGTCATCAGCCTTATAAAGAGGTAAGCTGTTGAGTCCCTGAAGGAATGGGTGGATTCTAGTTCTGCCACTTGTCTGCTTTGTGACGTTTCGCAAGCCACTTCATTTCTCTGGGCCTCAGTTACTTCATCTGTAAAATAGGGATTGAGACCTTGAACCCCATGTGGGTCAGAGACTGTGTCCAGCCTTATTTGATTGTATCCACCCCAGCACTTAGTACAGTGTTTGGCAGATAGTAAGCACTTAACAAATATCATTATCATTATTATCATTATTATTATTTGAGAAATATTGCTGAGGGAAATTCAGCAAGATTTTATGACAAGTTGGAGTGAATTAGGATTTCAAGGTCTTTAGCATGAGGAATGGTGTTTACAGTGATGGAGATGTTAAGGGGAGGACTTAAGAAAGACAAAGTGATCAGATGAAGATATTAATTGTATTAGAGTGAGATTTGCAGCATGGTATAGTGGAAAGAGCATAGACCTGGCAGTCAGAAGGTCATGGATTCTAATCCCGACTCCACCACTTGTCTGTGTGTGACCTTGGGCAAGTCACTTCACTTCTCTGTGCCTTCATCTGTAAAATGTGGATTGAGGATTGAGACCCCTATGTGGGACAGAGACTGTGTCCAAGTTGATTTGTTTATATCCCTCCCACCCCCAACCCAGCACTTAATACAGTGCCTGGCACAAAGTAAATGCTTCACAAATGCCACAATTATTAAGATGTTCCAGAGACTGGAAGAAATATAAGACTGATTAGACTTCATCAATGATTAGACTTACTGAGCACCTACTGAGGACAAAATTCAGACACTGTACTAAGTGTTTGGGAGAGCAAGGCATGTATGCCCTAGTCACAGATAGCTTACAAACTAATGGGGGGAGAAAGACAACCAGATTATTAGCAAATATCAGATATGGACAGAAGATAAATAGGGAGAAATGTGCATTTTCTCAGGATGTTTCAAAACAAGTAATTGAATGTACAGTTGTTTTTACAATTAAGGGAAGATGAGCGACCAGGACAAACAGTAGCAGGCTTGTGGGATAGCTGCAGTTAAACCATTTAAGGAAATGAATAGTTTCATGTGAATGAAGAATATATCTACCAATTCTGTTGTAGCATACTTTCCCAAGTGCTTAATACAGTCAATGCTCTGTATACAGTAGGCATTCTCTAAGTTAAATTTATTAAATTGGCCAATTCAACACCCCAGAACCATGTTATCTGTTGTTTTTTTAATGAGGTTACTATCTATCAAGAACTGTACTCACCGCTGGGGTAGATTCAAGTTAATTGGGTCAGACACTGTTCCTAGCCACATAGGGCTCACAGCCTAAGTAGGAGGGATAACAGGTACTGAATTGCCATTACTTCAGTTGAGGAAGTTAAATCACTTGCCCAAGGCCACACAGCAGGCAAATAATGGAGCCAGACTTAGAACACAGGTTATTCATTCATTCAATCAAATTTATTAAGCTCTTACTGTGTGCAGAGCAGTGAACTAAGGGCTTGGGGAAGTTCAATACAAAAATAGAGTGACAATCCCTGCCCACAATGAGCTCACAGTTTAGAGGTGGGGAGACAGACATCAATATAAATAAATAGACATCAATACAAATAAAGAAAATAACAGATACATAAGTGCTATAAAGCTGGGTGGGGGGAAGAGGAAAGGAAGTGAGTCAGGGCGATGCAAAGGCGAGTGGGGGATGAGGAAGAGTTGGGGCTTAGTCTGGGAAGACCTCTTGGAGGAGATGTGCCTTTAGTAAGGCTTTGAAGTGGGGAGAGTAATTGTCTGGTGGATTTGAGGAGGGAGGGTGTTCCAGGCCAGAGGTAGAACACAGGCACAGCAAGAAGGTTAGCACCAGAGGAGCCAAGTATGCGGGCTGGGTTGTAGAAGGAGAGAAGCAAAGTGAAGTAGCAAGGGACAAGGTGATGGAACGCTTTTAAGCCAATGTTGAGGAGGTTTGTTTTTTTTATTACAGAGGTGCATAGGCAGCCAATGGACATTTTTGAGGGGGTAAGTGACATATCCTGAACATTTCCATAGATGATCCGGGCAGCAAAGTAAAGTATGTACTAGAGTGGGAAGAGTCAGGAGTTTGGGAGGTAGGCAAGGGAGCTGAAGCAGTCAGTAATCTAGACGGGATGTATTAACATGGTAGCAGTTTATGTGCATGGAGAGGAAAGGTATATTTGGTTCTCTGACTCCCAAGTCCATGTTCTTTCCATTGTGCCACAACTACTTTCCTATCTTGGATAAGATATCCCTTGAATCCTCACTGTCTTCTTCAAAGGTTAGGATGAATTCATTCCATAGATTATACATATCGCAAAATTTGTAGCATGAATTAGATTTTTTTTAAAGTGGAAAATAACAGTAAATCTCCAGCATTTATAAGAAATTCAATGAATTAAAGTGTCTGGAAGGAGAAGTCATGGAGATTTGCCATTGTAAATAAAAAGGTATCTGGGTTACATGTGCTGAATGATTTGAGCAAGATCCAGGAGCGGACTATGGGGTTTCAAATAAGTATGAAGAAGTGGTTTCATCAAAAAATCGTTGTCAAATCAAATTCCTTTAGAAAATATTTTCCTAACTGAAAACAAAAAGGTGCTATTTTATTACCACATTTTTTGTTATCAACTTGGTCTGAAGAATGTTATGCTTTCTCTGGGGAAGTGTTCATTAGAAATGAACAATTGCTTTAAAGCCCTCTGATAAAAACAAAAAACAACCAAAAAAAGTGCCTAATTGCTTCTCCCATCTGATTTCCTCTGGATCAATATGGTATGTTTTTAATCAGAAAATTAATGTCTGCCAAGTTTATTATTTATCATCTCCATAAGCACTTAGTACAGTGTTCTGCGCATAGTAAACACTCAACAAATGATTTATTTTTTGACTGATTATTTTCAGATTAGTTACCATGTGTCTACCTCAACATTTAGAAAGGTACTAGCACTTAGTAAGCACGTAACACATACATTAATAATAATACTGTCATTTTCACTAGTGAAAATAATAAAGAAAAATTTTAAACAAACACCAATAATTGGATGTGGCAATTTTGTTGCAATTTTTTTAAGCTGGACATCCACTTTCTTAATATAAGGATTTCATCGCTGGCTTTCTCAAGTTGTGATTACCCTAGATGAAGGTCAGCACTGATTGGAGAAGCTGTAGGGCAATGTGGAAAAAGCACAGGTCTACGAGTCAGAAGGTCATGGGTTCTAATACCAGCTCCTCCACCTGTCTGCTGTATGACTTTGGGCAAGTCACTCCACTTGTCTGTTGTGTGACTTTGGGCAGTTTACTTCATTTCTCTGGGCCTCAGTTACCTCATCTGTAAAATGGGAATTGAGACTGAGAGTCCCATTTGGGAGAGAAACTGTGTCCAACCCAATTTGCTTGTATCCACCCCAGAGCTTAGAACAGTGCCTGGCACATACTAAGCACTTAACAAATCCCATAATTATTATTATATCATCAATTAATCAATAAAATTTAAGGAGTGTTTACTGTGTGAAGAGCACTATATAAGCCCTTGGGAGAGTACAGTATAAAAGAGTTGCCAAGCAGGTTCCTGCCCACAATGAGTTTGCAATCTAGAGGATGAGGGTAATGAGAAATGGAGCAATCACCTCCAGAATTCTCTACACCTTAGTTCTATATGGACTTCCTGGTTCTGGGAGGGATTAAAGGTGGAAATCTTTCTTTTCACCAGCCCTTCTCTATGTGTGAAATTTATTTTCCCTTCCTGCCCAGACTAGTGTCATCTTCCTACTTCCTTCTGCTTCCTCAGGGTGTCCTAGTTTCCTGGTCTTTCAGAAAGAGGCTGATCAGTGGGGCAACCATGACACTGCTCCACGAAGCATTCTGTTGCCACTTTCAGAGACAGTATTCAGGATGGACCATTGGCCTGACCCAGTATTGTCACTGAACAGGCCTTAGATTCTTGTTTGCTGCAGCTCAGTACTGTGTTTCACTATGCTACATATTACTTTATTTGGCTTGTTGCACAGACTGGTGACTAGTGTTGAATTTGAAACGACAAAAGATCAGACACGCAAAATCCCATCAACCACTGTCATAAAAATAGAATACAAAATGTCAGAAAATGTCATCTTGTCAAAAATCATCCAAACATAAAAAAGTTGAATCAGAAGTCTCTCTTCCACCAGCTAGAGTTGGCGGGTTCTGCTTGGACAGGCTTTTCTCTGTCTGATGATCTCTTACCCCCTGCCTTCCCGTTTCCTTCCCATTTTACCACATTCCCCTATCCTAATTCTCACCTGGGAGGTTGAATCACATTTCAATAAGAGAGGGGTATAACTGGCATTATCTTAAGTATCTAGGTCTAGGGTTTCACTCACCCTATGGAGAGAGATATTTTATTCATTGATTGTTTTTGAAATTGGACTTTTTTCCTGAGCCACTCAGGTGTGCACAAACCTCCTGCTCTGCCAGCTTTAAAACATTAGAGGTAGTAACATAGGGCTTGCTGATTAAAACACAAAATAATTCTTCCATTTATACACTTCAGACCTATTCTTTAAAGAAGTTTATTCTAATGGATATCTGCCACTTTGGAGGGTATTTTATTTTCTCTGTTTTAGAAGAACCATTATGTTGGCCTTTAGCATTGATTAAGGAACCAAATCAACTGTCTATCTAGTAGGAGAAATTTTATCCTTGTTTCCCAGTGCATAACTTTAGACCTCCACTCTTCTTCCCTGAAAGACATGGAATACAACTGAAATATAAAATACAATTGAAATATGGGCTTGTGAGCCAGGGAGGATGTTGGTGCTATCTACAGTGACAGAAAGGTCAGGGAGAAGGCAAGATTTGGGTAGGAAGATAAGGAGTTCTTTTTTGGACATCTTAAGTTTGAAGTGTCAGTGGAACAGACAAGTAGAAATGTCCTGAAGGTAAGGAGGAAATGTGGGACTGCAGAGAAAGAGAGATCAGGGCTGCAGATACTACTACAGAAGAATCCTGATTTAGTCTTTGTAGTTGCCCTATTGATATTCTCATTTTCCCCAAATCCTTTTATGGATCTTGAAGAGAAAGAAGATAACCGTTAAATAGTGATTTTTTTTGGAGTAAATACTTTGTTCAGGGATATGGAAAATGGTGTTAGTTATATTGTACCCTCCCAAGTTCTTAGGACAGTACTCAGCACACAATAAGCCTTCAATAAATATGGTTTTTTAATTAATATTCAAATTTTAAGGAAATACGTTATTTCCTTTTCTAACTCACCTGAGAATGGATTGGGGAGTTTACTTTTAGGCTAATGATGACAGCACCATTCAGTGGCAGAAAAAGCCAGTGGTCCAGGTTGATGAGAGATGTCCAGATTAAATTTAGAACATTAGTCAAATAGATGAATCTCTGCTTCTAATGAGAAGATTTATTTGGACTTTTATCACAAATAGCATAATTTCGACATTGCACTAATGAGAGTCGGGTGAAATGACAGACAGTAATGGGAGTCGGTGAGAGTAGGAGGCTCACGAAAAAATTAGTGAGAACCATAATGGGTGTGAGGTGAAGGGATGGAGTGCTATAACAGTGTCAGACACAGGAAGATAAGCATGAGGGGCTGCCATTGGGCCAGTAAAGGTGGGTTTGGAGGAAGAGAAGTAGGAACAGGTGTGAATTTCCTAGAGGACTCAGCTTGAACCATACATTTTGAAGAGGAAAGGTAATTTTTCAAAAAATTAAAATATATATAAGTGATACAATGTATGATTGAAAAGCAGCACGACCTAGTGGAAAGAGCACGAGGACATAAATTCTAATCCTAACTCAGTTTTTTTTTTTTAAAAAAATTGCTGCTTGCTAAGTGTTTACTCTGGGCCAGGCAGTGTACTAAGAGCTGGAGTAGACACAAGATGATCAAGAGGACATAGTCCCTGTCCCTCAAGGGGCTCACAGCCTTAATCCCCATTTTTCAGATGAAGTAACTGAAGCCCTGAAAACTTTAGTGACTTGTTCAGGGTCATCCTGCTGACAAGTGTCAGATCTAGAATTAGAACTCAGGTCCTCTAAGTCCCAGGCTCATGCTCTATCTAATAAGCCATGCTACTTCTCTGCTGATACTCGCCTGCTCTGTGCCCTGGGGAAAGTCATTTAACTTATCTGTGCTGTTTTCTAAGCTGTAAAATGGAGATTAAATACCTTTTCTCCCTCTCAGACTGTGAGCCTCATGTGGGAAAAGAACTGTGTCCCATCTGATTATTCTGTCTCTATCCCATCACTTAGAGTGCTTGTCATATAGCGAGGGCATAAAAAAATACCACATTTTATTTCATTTTTTTAGTTGCATCCTGAAAAATATAAAATCACATTGCAAAAATTAAATGATGTGCCAGGGTTCCTTATATGAGTCCCAGGGGAACTGAAGGGAGTTTGGCCTGAAAATTGATTTAGGTGCATGCAAAGACAAACTTGTTGAATTAACAATGAGTTTAATGATGAGGAATGGAAGAAAAAGGCTCTAATGAAGTTCAATCTAAAAGAAATTATACTTGAAAAAGCATTTTAGGAAAAGATGGGTTTTGATGATACTATTGTCATCCATTTAAAGCAACATCATCTATGGATTTGCTGAAAATAAGGCAAGGGGTAATGATTAGGTAAATGAGAAGACAACTCCGGGTAAAAGGTCCTGAGAGGAAACAATCATGAGAAACCAAAGACTGATGGCTTCCCTCTAGCTCCCCACTAACAGGGCTCTCTCCCAGGCCTGACTACTCCCTGGGAGTGCTCTATCCACCTGCCCTTCTGCTACTCCTTGGTGGGAAGGAATAAAGGCTGGAGCAGCAGACTGCACAGGCAGGGATTCCTCATCATCAATCAAGATCCCTCTGACGATAGTACAGAGGAGTTATATGGGACTGCTACTTGATCCATCCCTGGGAAGAGTGAGTAAAAATAACATTATAGCCAGTAGAATCATGATACTGTATTTCAGAATCTTGAATGAATGTTGTGAGATGTATTCTTCAGTGTGGCCTAGTGAAAAGAGCATGGGCCTGGGAGTCAGAGAATGTGGGTTTAAATCCTGGATCCGACACATGTCTGCTATGTGTCCTTGGACAAGTCACTTAATTTCTCTGGGCCTCATTTATCTCATCTGGAAAATGGGGATAAAGACTGTGAGCCCCATGTGGGACAGTGACTGTATCCAACCTGATTATTTTGTATCTACCCCAGTCCTTAATGTAGTGCCTGGCACAGATTTAGAAGGTCATGGATTCTAATCATGACTCTGATACTTACCTGCTGCATGATCTTGGGCAAGTCACTTTCTTCTCTATGTCTCAGTTACATCATATGTAAAATGGGGTTTGAGACAGAGAGTCCCACATGGGACAGGGACTATGTCCAACCCAATTTGCTTATATCTATCCCAGTGTCTCACACATAGTAAACACTTTAAAAATACCATGTTTATTATCATTGTTATTATTATTAATAAATACCATTTTAAAAAAAAAGAATCCAGTTGATCACGCTGCCTTGGAAGTACACTAGTGACCATGGCATATAGCAGAAAACTGGAAATGTCTAGCAAGCTTCATGAGTATCCACCCTTCCTCAATTATTTCTTCCCCTATGTTAACCTGTGGATGCTCCTCAGCTAAATCAATTTATCAGTTGTATTTTTTGAGTGCTTACTATGTGCAGAACACTGTACTTCATGCTTGGGAGAGTACAACAGAATTAGCAGACATGTTCTCTACCCACCATAAGCTTACAGCTAAATGCACTTAAAAGTAGATAAGCACAAGTGGATTGACCCATACAGAGAGAAACTTGTGAGGGTCTTCTTTATGGAAAGAACATATTTTGGATGAGATGAAAGATCTCTTTCCAAGACCAAGATCTCTCCACCATAAATTCGCTAGAGTTTGGCACTTTGGTCAACTTTAACATAGGTATTTGTTCTGAGAAATGAAATTCATGAAACTAGGCCCAAAAGTCTCTTGTTCAAGTCATCCCAACTTGAGAACCCCAGTCTAGGGTTGGAACCCTAGTCTAGTATTCCTTTGATATGGAAGTTTTGTTCCTGCAGAACCCCATGTTAAGAAAAATCATATTCTAGGTAAGACGAGAGGTGCATGCACAAAACCATTTCTTTTGACATCGTAATCATGTTCTATTTTGATAGATTTCCACTGAGGGAAGAATGTTTCTTAATTCCCTACCAGCATTCTATCCAGAATGTGCATTAAATCCCACTTTAATGAAGAATTTGGTATTTTATAACCAACATACTTATTTTTCATTCATTCATTCAATAGTATGTATTGAGCGCTTACTATGTGCAGAGCACTGTACTAAGCACTTGGAATGAACAAGTCGGCAACAGATAGAGACAGTCCCTGCCGTTTGACGGGCTTACAGTCTAATTGGGGGAGACAGACAGACAAGAACAATGGCAATAAATAGAGTCAAGGGGAAGAACATCTCGTAAAAACAATGGCAACTAAATAGAATCGAGGCGATGTACATTTCATTAACAAAATAAATAGGGTAATGTAAATATATACAGTTGAGCAGACGAGAACAGTGCTGAGGGGATGGGAAGGGAGGGGGGAGGAGCAGAGGGAGATGAGGGGAAAAGAGGGTTAAGCTGCGGAGAGGTGAAGGGGGGGTGGTAGAGGGAGTAGAGGGAGAAGGGGAGCTCAGTCTGGGAAGGCCTCTTGGAGGAGGTGAGTTTTAAGTAGGGTTTTGAAGAGGGGAAGAGAATTAGCCTGGCGGAGGTGAGGAGGGAGGGCGTGCCAGGACCGCGGGAGGACGTGGCCCAGGGGTTGACGGCAGGATAGGCGAGACCGAGGGACAGTGAGGAGGTGGGCGGCAGAGGAGTAGAGCGTGCGGGGTGGGCAGTAGAAAGAGAGAAGGGAGGAGATGTTCTTTCTTGCCTAATGTGCTTCCATACCTTTGGTACATATCATAATATGTAGAAATGAGAAAATCACCTCTTGTTGAATCGAACGTCTTGGTGTAGAAAATGCAAAGCTATTTTTGGTGAGGTACTATAAAAATATTTGTTTAGTACAAGTACTACACATACCTTTACTATTTGCCTCAATAATGCATATACTTCTGCAGCAGGCTTGAAAGTTGATTTGCCTATTGCTTTTAAATGAAAGTGTTTTAAGCCTCTTTAAATCTGTTCATTTTAATTTACTACATCCCTTCATTCTTGTATTATGGGTAAGTGAATGCAGCCGATTGACTGCCTTGATATATTTGGTTATTTTATATTCAGTGCATCTCCTCTGAGCTGCCACACATGAAAGCAGAAAGATCGGAACAGTATTGCTATAAAGGGTAATCATGATGAAGGTGATTTAATGTTCATTCAGTTGATCTTTATTAAATAATGCATAAGGAGGGATTGAATTTAGAAATTCACCGAGACGGAGTTTAATAGCTGATGATGTTTAGCACACATATAATGCAATAAAACAGCAATTTGTATCCAACTAGGACATTAGCCTCACCGTAATGGCATTTGCCAACCCAAATGTATTTTATTCAAAAAGAAAAAAAGAAATGAATGTTTTATAGGATCCAAAATATCTGATTTCATGCAAAATATCAAATATCTAGGGAGCTGAGGAAGTAAACTTCCTTTGTTTGTGGGTATCCATGAGGAAACATCTTGGGAATTGTAGCCTGATATTCCATATCAGTCCCTCCCTTTCACTTTTATTTCTAGGTGTAATAGAGGAGTATTGATTTTATGGGCTCTTTTTCTCTTAGCGTCTGAGTGATGCCCTGATAAGTGTGATGATAAATGTCACTAAGACCACTCTAGTGACTAAAATGGATTTTTGAAAGTACAAAAATGTTAAAGTTACTGCCAGAAAGGAATATAGACCTGTGGAAAAGCTGCCTCATGGGCTCACTTCTCCCTAACCCATTGAAAAGGGCATTGGCAACTACCCACTCTCTACTCCAGTCCAGGCTGAGGCCTGGTCTAAGAGATGAATAGCTTGGAAAGCTGCCAGTGAGAAAACTCATTAATCCACCTAGTATATTTGACAGAGTTTTGATGTGGCTGTTGGGTAATCTTTACTATTGTTACTTATTGGATCACAATTATTAGCTCTTAAAGCCTATCTAGATTACTGCATCAGTCTCGTCATTGACCTCCCTGCCTCCTGTTTCTCCCCATTCCAATCTTTATTTTGTTCTCCTGTTCAGATTTTCTAAAAAAAATTCAATCCTTCGCTCCTCATCCCTCAATCAATTATTCAGTTATTGAGTGCTTACTGTAAGTAAAACCCTGTACTAAGCACTTGGGAGAGCACATTACAACAATAAACAGACACATTCCAGCTCACAATGAACTTACAGTCTTTATTGAGTGCTTACTGTGTGCAGAGTACTGTACTAAGTGCTTGGGAGAATACAGTATGACAATATAACAGACACATTCCCTGTCCACAACAGGCTCACAGCCTAGAGAGGAAGACAAATACTAAGTTATAGATACGTGCATAAGTGCAGAGGGCTTTGGGGGCGGGGGGTGTTACAGGGAACAACTCAGAGTGATGCAGAAGGGAGTGGAAGTAAGGAAAAGAGGGTTTAGGATAGGCTTCTTGGAGAAGATGTGCCTCTAATAAGGTTTTGAAGGTGGGGAGAGTAATTGTCTGTCTGACATGAAGGAGGAGGTCGTTCCAGGCCAGAGTCAGGACATCGGTGAGAGGTTGACTGCAAGATAGATGAGACTGAGGTACCGTGAGTAGGTTGGCATTAGCGGAGCCAACTGTGCAGGCTGGGTTATAGGAAGAGAGCAAAAAGGTGAACCTCAAGAACCTCCTGTGATTGTCGTCCACTTCAGCATCAAACAGGAACTCCTTATGATTGGATTTAAAGCACTTTGTCATCTCACCCCCTAGTTCTTCGCTATTTCTACATTAACCTACTCTGTACATTTTGCTACTCTAACACTGTCTCAGTGTAACTTGATTTCATCTTTCTGGCTGCTAACCCCTGACCACACCCTCCACTATCTTGGAACACCCTCCTTCTTTAAATTCTCCTCCTCTAGATTGTAAACTCTCTGTGGACAGAGACCATATTTACCAACTATGTTGTATTGATTAAAAGTTTAAATATTTTTGATCTTCTAGTAAACATTCCACCCTCTCAGACTACCCTGGGCAGGGCAGCAGTGGCATGAAAGAGAGTCAAGGACAGAGACACAGCTTTACTGTGCAGAAGGAGGCAATAGTAAACCACTTCCATGTTTTGACCAAGAAGACTCTATGGATACACTACCAGAACAATTCTAGATGGAGGTGGGGCATTCTGGGACAGATGTGTTCATGGTAACCTTATGGGTTGAAGCTTACTCGACAGCATAAGACAAGAGAAGGTCGACATTTCAGTGTTAATTATTTGACAGACACACTAGAAAAATGCAAAACTAAGTACAGAAAACATGGAAAACTTTTTCTTTCTCTGGTAGAATTAATTTTCATTTTCCTCCCTAAGTGTTTTTTGTTTGTTTTAATGGTTTTTATTAAGTGCTTACTATGTGTCAGACACTCTTCTGGACTGTAAGCTTGATGTGGGTAGGGAATGTGCCTGTTTATTGTAGCAGTGTACTCTCCCAAGTGCTTAGTACATGCTTTGCAGAGAGTAAATAATAAATATAATTAAGCACTGGTGTAGTTCAGAGGTAATCAGGTTGGACACAGTCCATGTCTCACATAAGACTTTTACAAATGAGATAACCCCACTTAAATGACGTTACACAGCAGATCCTACAACCCTATGGGTTGAATCCTAAACCTAGGTCCTGATGACTCCCAAGCCTGTGCTTTATACACTAGGCTATGCTACTTATGTTTGTTTTTATTTCCTTGAATCAGGAGTACAGTTATTGTTTATCTAGAACATGAATGCTCCTCATCTTCACTAATGCTGTAAACCAGTGAACTCATGTTATAACGTAGGTTCTAGGAGATCTTATAAACCAGCCATGCTATAGCATGATTATATCCTAGGTTTACCTGCTGCTCTTTCATGAGTTAGTGTTTCAGGAATCTGTGCAGTAATGGGCAGAAATAAACTGGAAGTGGCCTGTGAGACTTCTGAGGAACTCAGAGAAGTGACTGCCATTCTTTAGGAAATGCTTCCTGGTTAACTGACTATAGTAGAGAGAAAACAGTGCTTTTAATTTCCTTGTGGACAGGGATTGACAGTATGAAGAAACAGTATTGCCTAGTGAAAAGACCAAGAGCCTGGAAGTCAGAAAGACCTGAGTTCTAATTCTGACTCTGCCACTTGTCTGCTGTGTGACCTTGGGCAAGTTATTTCACTTCTCTCTGTTTCACCTTCCTCATCTGAAAAACAGAGATGTAATTCTATTACCTCCTACACAGACTATGAATCCCATGTGGAGCGGGGATTCCTTCTGACCTGAAAAACTTGTATCTACCCCAGCACGTAGAACAGTGCTTGGCACATAGTAAGAACTTAACATGCACCATCATCATTACTATTATACCTATCCTTTTGTATTGTACTCTCCCAAGTGCTTAGCATAATACTCTGCATGGAGTAAGTGCTCAGTAAACAGCACTGATTGATTGATTGATTGATTGATTGATTGATTAATAGGCATGTATTCTTTCATTCTGCAGCTTTCCAGGTGATACTTGAT
This sequence comes from Ornithorhynchus anatinus, assembly GCF_004115215.2. Classification (NCBI taxonomy): domain Eukaryota; kingdom Metazoa; phylum Chordata; class Mammalia; order Monotremata; family Ornithorhynchidae; genus Ornithorhynchus; species Ornithorhynchus anatinus. Next base: position 48,163,492 of record NC_041728.1, on the reverse strand, counting down.
CATAGGACAATGTAGTATTGGCTAAGAAAGGATGAGGATAACCTGTTGACGTACTGGTTGCTTTAGTTAACTTTCAATTCCTTTCAACCTAAGGGATTTGCCATTATCGTTTACTCTGACTGAGTTCTTTCTGTTCTCCATTCAGTGGTGAAGCGACTCTAGTTCCAAATCCCAGAATCCAACTAAAAATTAAAATGGCTAAAAAGTGTTGATCATCTCGCCTTTCTGATTGATCTCTTCCAAAGGTCCAAGAAAACAGTACACAAAATATACTTAGGTAAGGGAAAACAAACCCTACCCTTATTTCTCCAAAGGCATCTATAATGCTGGCTGCACTTTTCTTAAGTTCTACTACTACTATCCTGTCCAGTTCCTGGGATTCTTAGTGAAGTAAATAATGGGGAGAGAGTGAGTTGCATAGAGATTATACTCTACCACCAAATGGAAGGCAGGATACACAAAAACCCTTTGTGATCATCTAAAAAATATTGAATTCACAATACGGCTTTTTCTCCTCTCTTTTCCAGGGATCAGTTTATATTTATTGTTTATCTGGCTGTAGTGAGTAGCAGCTGCATAATAATAATGACAACAACAACAATAATAATAATAATAACATTATTTGTTAAGCATTTACTATGTGGCAAACACTGGGGTAGATGCAAGATAATCATGTCCAGCATGGGGCTCAGAGTCTCACAGTCTCAGTAGGAGGGAGAACAGATAGTGAATCACCATTTCACAGATGAGGGAACTGAGGCATAGAGAAGTCAAGCCCAACGTCTCACAGCAGATATGTGGTAGAGTCAGGCCCATGCTCTTACAACTAGGCCAAGCTGCTTCCCAAAGTTGAAATAAAATTCCTACTCCCATAAAAAATACTACTAACCTGGAAATAGTTAATAGTTTGGCACATAGTAAGCGCTTAACAAATACCACAATTACCTTTATTATCACATCTGGAGTTTATTCCCACCTCAGCAGTCCTTCACATTCAGCACTTTAAAACATCCCAATATTGGAGCAGCAGAATGATATCTTTCTAGAAGGAGGTCGAGTGTGCTCAAAGCCATTGCTGCTCGTGTCTACTATTTATCCTTGTCATTAAAAGCCTGCACCTGATTATCAGACACTGGGGGGTCTTGAGCTTAGCTCTTAAAAAATAATGACCATTTCCTTGAGAGGGCATATGTCTGGAAACTCAATTACTTTCTGACATTTTCCTTGTGGTATGGGAACCGACTAGTAGGGACACTTCTTGACCACTTGGTTAAAGGAACCTTCATGGACTATCTCTCCTTTGGGTGGTGAGGCCGACATTGAAGATGAGACAGAAAGCAGCTGTCCATCTCCCTGCTGCTCACCTCCACTAACCTACAATCTATTCTCTCTCTCCTCTACCTGTTCCCTTTCCTTTCTTCTTCCACATCTCCCATTTCACTGTACACCTTCCTCCATTCTCCCCCCCCCTCTCTTTATTTCACCCTTCTACCCCTCCTCCTTTTCAATTCTTCTCAATTCACTCTGGCTTCACTCCTTCTGATGGCCTCATACTTCTTTGGCTCAGACTCTATCTTCGCTAGAGTTCTGATCATCTTTCTGATGTGAGTTCTAAATGATTCAGCTATTTTTGTGCGTGGAGTATTTTGACAAAGGAAATATAAATGTTAAGAGTAAAAGGAGTGAGGTTTTGTGTCTTTGGATTTTACAGTGGCTTACAAAATATTCATCTAGTGGAGAAGTAAAGAACAAAAGAAAGAATGGAAAGTCAATGTTTACTGCAAGTCCTGACTCCAACTACACCTTTGTTTTTTTTCCCTTTGCCATTTGCCAATTTTAGCACTTTCCTCAGCTGCTTTTTGGCAAAATCACAAGCTTTCTGTTGATCTCTGTCTTGAGACTTTCTCTGAAAGAGTAGATTTAATGAAAGGAAGCAGAACTATGATAACGGGGCTCATTGTTTGCAGGGGGGAAAGGCATGGCAGACACTTGGAAAACAGTGTATCATATAAATAAATTGTTCATCACTTGCATGTTTTTCACCGTTAGAGAACGGATACATTTGAGTAATTAGAAAAGTTTGGAACTAGGTTGGCATGGATATGGACTATCAGAAAGCTAATGCTTTGACTCATCTCTTTTACCTGCTCTTTTAAGAGCACACATGGAATCATAGTTGCAAACATCGAGAGAGAGACATGCTACCTGACTAAGCAATTGTGTCATTATGACATGTAAAGTGCACCTTCTCTTTAAATCAGCTGGACTGATCACTTCAATCCAAGGGAAGAAGCAATAATCTGAATCCTAGACTGTGATTGAGAATAAATTTAGAGTTATTTTTGCAGAGAGAAACTTCGAGCCCCTTTTCCTATGTTTCTTTGTTATTCTTTATGCCACATCACTATTTTTCTGGACAACCAAGGGAGATAAATCTGTAATTACTGGGTAGGGACTGTGTTTTCTGTCATGCCCAGCATGCTGAGTTCTGCTCAATAAATGTCACATCTGATGGATAATATTCATTTAAATGTAACCGGGTTTGTATTTTATATTTTCCTTTTGCAAAGCTGATGCCTGTAAACAATGTTATTAAATGCCATGCTGTGGATCTACTTTGATTGTACCTTATTATGAGATGTGAGAGCGCTTTTCAGAGAAAAAGTCACCCATTTTGAATATAATTAGCTATCGAGTCTGCATGGGTGCCAAAGCTTATAGATAGTGAAAATAGATGCAATTTAAGATACTCAGTTTATCCACTAGTTTTATCCTACTTCCCTGCTACTACTACTACTACTAATAATAATAATAATCTAATTATGGTACTTGTTAAGCAATTACTGTGTGCCAAGCACTCTTCTAAGTGCTGGGGTAGATAAATGTTAATCAGATTGGACACAGTCCTTGTCCCACATAGGGCTCACAGTCTTAATCCCCATTATACAGATGAGATAACTGAGGCACAGTGAGTGAAGTGACTTGCCCTAGGTCATACAACAGACACATGGCAGATCCAGGATTAGAACCCATGACTTTTTGATTCCCAGGTCCATGCTCTATCCACTAAGGCATGCTGCTTCAACAACTGACAAATAACAAACTCTTTTGGGATCAATCTCTAGGCTAGGTGCTAATGAGCAGTGAAATGACCAAACATTAGTGGGAGAAAGGAAAAGGAAGGGGATACACAAACTGGTAAATCAGTTCCTGAATGATCTGTTCTTAATAAGAATGAACCTTTTAGTACCTTTTTTTCCAGGGGCTAAAGGTGGACAGTGTGGGTGTGGAAAGGTGGGTCTCACTTCTAAAATGTAGTCAAAGAAGAGTTGATAAAATCAGGTCCCCCATGAAATTGTAGATTCCTTGAGAGTGGGAACCATGTCTTTTAATTCCATTGACCTGGGACAGTGCAAATGGTACTAGAAAAAACATTATAGTGTTTTCTCCAAGCAAGTTATTGAACCTGAGGTCATGGGACTGAAGTCCATCTGTTGTTCTCAATCCAGGACTTCATCTGGTAACATTTTCATCCTGGTATTTCTGATTGGAGGAAAAGTAGACAAATTTCAGAAATGTATCTAAATTAGCTGAAGCTCTCAACTCAAACCCAAACTTCAGACCTTTTGCAATTCACCCATCATTACTTTTTTATGGCATCATATTAACCATGAGCCTTCCCTAACATAAATCTGCTAGGATTCAACTGAGTAGTAGTTACTCCTAAGCAACAGTCTACTTCTTGGGAGTGTCCAGGGTGTGGACTGGAACAATTTTTGGAAAGATGATCTGGGTAGTAATGTTAATTGAATTGGAGAGGGAAGAGACAAACAACATGCAGGAAGTCTGCAAGGAGGCAGATACATCAATAAAGATGGGGCTATAGTAAGTGCTTGGATCAGCATAGTAGCAGTTTGGATGACAGACTGTTGTGGTGTCATCCAAATATTCAAATTCAATTAATCAATACTATTTATTGATTTGACTCTAAACCTCTTGTGGGCAGGGAATATGTCTACTAACTATTATATTTTACTCTCCCAAGTGCTTATTGTAGTACTAAGTTAGTGTTCAATAAGTATGATTGATTGATTGAGTAGAATGGCCTAGTGAAAAGAGCATGGGTTTAAACCTAACCCTTACCCTAACTCTAACCCAATCAGGTTACATGGCTTTTAATCTCATCTCTGACACTTGTCTGCTGCAAGACTATGGTTAAATCTCTTAACTTCTCTGGGCCTCAGTTTACTCATCTATAAAATGGGGCTTAAATCCAATTCCTTTCTACTTAGACTGTGATCCCTGTGTGGGATAGAAACTGTGTCCAGACTGATCATCTGATATCTGACCTAGTGCTTAATAGAGTGGAGTGTTCGGTATACACTAAGCACTTGACAAGTATCATAATAATAATAATACCATCATACCTTAATATAATACTCATACACCATAAGCATAATGATAACATAATTTATACTATCATTGTTGTTGTTATTGTTAAGCACCCACTGTGTGAAAGCCACCATATAAGGTGCTTAGGATAGTATCACCATATAAGGTGCTTAGAATAGTATAATTTAATTAGTAGACACAATCTCTTTCCTGAAGAGCTTGAAATCTAACAGGAGATATAGTCGCCAAAAAAAAATACAGGTAGAAGGAAGACTGGAAAGAGAATATGGGCAGAAGTCAGCGATTAAGTTAATAGGGTACATAAAATATATACAAAAGTGTCACAAGTGGTTTTGAGCATGCCAGTGCTTCGGTGGAGCCAATGTAGGAGTTTGGGACCTAAAATGTGGGGATTAGACTCTGACCTGGACTCAGTGTCTAAGTAGGTGGGAGAACAGAAGCAGTGTGGTTTAGTGTATGGGACTGAGAGTCAAAGAAACCTGGGTTTTTCTAATCCGGGCTCTGCCACTTATCTGCTATGTAATCTTCGGCATATCACTTCATTCCCCGTGTCTTAATTACCTTATCTGTAAAATGGGGATTAAGACTGAGAGCCCCATGTGGGACAGGGACTGTAACCAACACAATAACCTTGTACCTATCCCTGTGCCTGACACATAGTAAGCACTTAAATACCACAATTATTAACAGATACGTAAGTCCCCATTTTACAGATGAGAAAACTGAGGCACAGAGAAGTTAAATGATTTGCCCAAAGTCAGACAGCAGAGAAGTGGCAGAGTTAGGATTTGAAGTCAAGTCCCCTAACTCCCAGGCCTGTACTCTTTCCACCAGGGTGTTCTGCTTCTCTAATCTAACAATAGGCTTAGATGTAGATGAGGGAGCATATTAATATTTAGCAGGAAAGTTTTGGCCTTGACCCACTTCTGAAATCCCTTTAATACGACTTCTTCACGCACATTTATTTCTCTACTGTTTCTAGCATTTAGTCTGCCTGATGCACAATGAACATTCAAAGAAGTTAGTTGTTTTTTTTTTTAGAAAACAAGGAAGGCCCAGAAAGCCTCTTAAAATTAAGTTGACCATACCTAATTCACTTTGACATTTCTCTTCTCTGGCTGCATATCCCAGGGTGGGTAGGAAAGAAAAAGGTTATTAATAATTCAGCTACATTAGATTAATAGAAAGACCAAAAAGTAAAAGGCTATAGGAAAAACATGTTAATTAAGAAATTAAGATTACAGAGAGTTAGTTAAAGTGAATGAAGGGTAAACCTTAAAGAGATTCAGAGGACATTTAGACTTTCAAACATTTGCTTGCAAAATGAAGACGTCTGCATTGTCTAAATCCACATATTTTGGCTGGAAACTTTTCAAGAATAGCCACTCATTATTCTGAATAATAATAATAATAATAATTGTGGTATTTGTTAAGCACTTATATGTCAGGAACTGTACTAAGTGCTGGGGGAAAGCAAGCTAATTGGGTTAGACACAGGCCTTGTCCCACACCAAGCTCAAAGTCTTAATCTCCATTTTACAGATGAGATGACTGAGGCACAGAGAAGTGAAGTGACTTGCCCCAGGTCACATAGATAAATTATAGAGCTGGAATTAGAGCCAATGACCTTCTGATTCCCAGGCCTGTACTCTCTCTACTAGACTATGCTTCTACTCAAATGAAGAGTACTTCAAGTCAGAAAGACTCTTCTGGGGAGATGCGGCCCAAACCCCTCTCAATCTGTTGCTTGGGTCTGTGGCTTCTGAACTGCTGAAGAGGATTTTGTATATGAGTTAGTAAACAGGGATACACCCATTATGTATAATAATGATCCCCTAACCCCACAACCTGAAGCATCCAAAATATTACTTCTTTTTCCTCTAGCTGTGACTGAGTAAATCTTTTGTTATCCTCCTCACTATTTGAGAGCACTGTTAGCTTGTGGGGGATGTGGGGAAGAGAGAGAGAGAGACAGAGAGAGACAGAGACAGAGAAGATAGAGATTAGGAAATGACTTAGAGGACTGATGTTCAAATCTTAGTTGCTCAATGTGCAGGGTGATGAATTGAAATGTCAGGATTATGCAGATTTTGATTTGCTTTATTCATTCACAGATTTGTTAATTTACTCCTCAATGGAGAAGCTTAGGGGCTACAAGTGTTGCCTCACACATCAGAATTGCAGCCTGTAGCAGAGTAAGGGTGTTGGACCAGGCTGCTGACGAATGTCATTTTGAAGGGTGCAGCAGATGCTCCTCTGTTCACTCTGGTGATGCAAAGATAGACCAGAGCCTCTGATGAAAGGGCAACTTGAGATAAGAGGCTCATTCATCATATGGAAAAAAGATGCTTTGGGAAAAAAAAATTCAAAGCTGTCTTCAGACAAAACAAGTGCAAAGTTAAATTTCCCACTGATACTTGAGAAGCTGTGAATCAAAAGAAGCTTACCAACTTTTTTTTTCTAAAAAAACTGTAAGCCCCTGCTGACCCATTTACAGACCTCCTCTAGTGCTAGTGCCTGGAGGCAATCATCCCCCATCATCCTGGTCTTTCAGGTTTATGCAATTATGAAACTTGGGGAAGAATTTAGGAACCCTTTACGCATGTGCGTGTATTCAGTTTAGCATCTCATGAATCAGATTTATTCTGCTATCTCATTCGGTCACGTTGACAAGAACATGTATTTTATCCTTCTTCCTCCACTTCTCACCATCAGTAAATTAGTCAGTCAATCATATTTACTGAGCACCTACTGTGTGCAGAACACTATATTAAGTGCTTAGAAGAGTAATAATAATAATGATAATAATGGTATTTATTAAGCACTTACTATAAGCCAAGCACTGTACTAAGTGCTAGGGTGGATATAAGCAAATCAGGTTGGAGGCAGTCCCTGTCCCACGTGAGGCTCACAGCCTTGATCCTTATTTTACAGATGAGGTAACAGAGAAATGAAATGCCTTACCCAAGATCACACAGCAGACCAAGTGAGGAGCTCAGATTAGAGCCCATGACCTCTGACTCCCAGGCCTGTGCTCTATCCACTATACCATGCAAATAACAGACACATTCCCTGCCCACCACAGGCTATTAAGTCTGTCTTCCCCATTAAACTGAAAACTCCTCAGGAGCAGAGAACATGTGACTAGCTTCTGTTTTCTCTCCCAAGTGTTTAGAACTAAGCTTTGCACTCAGAAAATGCACTCAATCAATAGAATTGATTGACTGATAGACTGAGATATGGCAGACTCTTCAGAGAACTATGAGAAGGGAAATAAACACACTAATTGTGGTGTTTATTAAGAGTTCTCTTTGTCTCAAGCACTGTGCAAAGCACTGGGACAGATGCAAGATAATCATATCCTACATAGGGCTTTCAGTTTAAGTAGGAGACAGAAAAGATATTGAATCCTCATTTTTAAGTTTAAGGAGCTGAGGCACAGAGAAGTGATTTATTGGAGGTCGTACAGCAGAAAAGCAGCAGAGATGGGATTAGAATTCAGGTCATCTGAAGTCAGCTTCATGCTCTTTCCACTAAGCCATCCCACTTCTCTCGTTGGCTGTAGTAGTCCCCTTAATTATATTTTCTAAGAATCTTATGGAAGTAGTATGGCCTAATGATAGAGCATGGGTCTGGGAGTCAGAAGCTGGGTTCTAATCCTGGCTCTGTCACTTGTTTTCTGTGTGACCTTGGGCAAATCACTTAATTTATCTGTGCCTCAGTTAATTCATCTGTAAAAAGGGGTTTAAGACCATGAGCTGTCTGTGGGACAGGGACTGTCACCAACCTGATTAGCTTGTATCTACCCCAATCCTTAATACAGTGCTTGACACATAGTAAGCGCTTAATAAATACTGTTATAGTTATTAATGCTATTATTATTATTATACTACAGAGTAGATGGATCTCTATGTTTTTTATTCATGGTATTTATGAGACTTTACTGTGTGCAGAGCACTGTAGTAAATACTTGGAAGAATACAACAGAGTTGATAGACACATTCTCTGCCCACGAGTTTACAATCTCCTTACATGATGATATTTCAAAATTGCCATTAGGTGTCTGAGATAGTTCTAGACACTGTCCTTACTGAAGATGTGAGGTCAGGGAGGGAATAACTGTCATAAAACTGGCATTCTTTGCCTTACGTCTGTCTGATGATAGCAATGAGCACCCATTGATTTGCATATGCCTTCAAATGAGCAGGAAGTGTATCTGGATCAGCCAAACAGGAAATCTCATAATCACACACATTTACTATAGTCTCTGCTCAAATGCCGAAACACACAGCATGGGATAGCAGTTATTTTGACAATCACTGATGCAGTATTCTCTGAGCAGCCATTTTCTAGGAAAATATTGGCTTCATTTACTTTGACTGCATTTTTGCTTTTCTAGAATGCACATAATGCATGCTGAATAACAGTTTTTCATTGCTCCTGATGCAAGAAAACCTGGGTATGGAAAGGTTGATATCTGAATGGAAATTCAGAAATGATCACATTCATCGGTCTTTCTCTTTCCCTAGTTCCCTGGTTATCCTCCATACCTGGATAAGCCATTCAAGATGCCCCAACTACATTATCCCATACTAGCTTTATAAACACATTTTCATTTTCTCTTCCTCCCTTTAAAGAACTTTTACTTCAAAAAAAAAAAATGAACATTGTTTCCTTTTCCACCCCAGCACTAATATCCACATCTACCCATTACACACATGCACACACACAACACACACACACATCCCTGTAGATTTTGTCACCTGTAGACCTTGCTGAACTTCCAGTCTTCTTTTTTTTAATGAGGGATTGGACATGTGTTAGCCACAGTAACACTGACTGCTCTATCCTATGTTGTCTTGGATTGGTCGATTAGAACGGCAGTTGTGCCCTGCTCTCTGGACATGAATGTAATGATGAGCTGGACTACTTCTCATTCAGAAAGGGTGACCTGGTGGAAAGAACATGAGCCTTGGAGTCAGAGGACATGGGTTCTAATCCCAGTTCTGCTAGTCACTTACTGTGTGCTTTTGGGCTAGTCACTTGACTTCTCTGTGACTCAGTTTCCTCACCTGTTCTCCCTTCTACTTAGACTGTGATCTCCATATGGGACCTGATTATCTTGTATCTATGCCAGTGTTTTGTATAGTGCTTGGCATAAAGTAAGCGCTTAACAAATACCACAATTATTATGAAAGAACTTCTCAAATTCACCAGATATTTCTTTTCTCCCCATGCTTATGTAAAGTAATACACCATTCTTTAAAAAAAAGTGGCCATGGTTCTCTAGACTGTCTCCCATTCAAGACTGTAAACTCCTGTTGGGCAGGGAACCTGTCTACCAACTCTGTTGTGTCATAGTCTCCCAAGTGCTTAGTACAGAGTTCTGCACTTAGTAAATGCTCAGTAAACACTACTGTTTGATTCACTGGCCACTTGGCATGAAGAGAGGAAATATTATTTTGTTTGACTATTTTCCATTTTATCCCAGCACTAAACACATTGGGATATTGTCTGGATGTTTAATTCATTAGGCACTCATTGTAATAACAAGAACTCATCACAAATAACAATGAAATAAGTAATGGCACAGAGCATAATGTATTTGCTGTTGGTATTCAAAATTCAATAGTTCCATAAAAGTCGAATGCCACTGAATAGTAAATAAATGGGCCATTAAAATAAGAGGGCTGACAAAATAACTCCACTGTACCAGGTATAAATGCAGTTGTAATGATTGAAACTCCCAGTGTCACCAATGGTTTGAATGCAGAAAATAAACAGAATAGGATATTAGGAGAGACTTCAGGTTCACAGAAGCTTTGATGGATAGGAACAGGTCAAAGGATATTCTTGTACTCGAGATTTGAATTGTAAAGGCTTGGGTGATTTTAGAAACTGCTGAAGTGTTCTGCTTCTTGTTTCCCCACTATCACCCCCAAGAAAAGAGAGCTTTGAGCAGTCATACTACTGAGATCCCAAAATAGCTCCTCATTTTGTAAAAGTATTTTTCTTCATAAATTATTCAAGATGCTTTTTTCCATTTCCATTATGCACAAAGGAAAACAGTGTTACCATTTTTCTTGGAGCTTCCTGGGAAGGACCTGAGAAGCACAGCTAGGGCAAAGGTCAGTGGTAAGGCTTGGTGCGCTAGCCAAATAATAATTATGATAATAATTGTGGTCTTTCTCAAAGGCTTACTATGTGCCAAGCATGCTGCTTGATTCAAGACAATCAGGTTGAACATGGTTCCTCTCCCACATGGTTTTCACAGTGTAATGGGGAGGGAGAAGAGGCATTGAAAACCCACTTTACAGATAAGGAATCCAAAGCAGAGAGGAGAGGTGACTTGCCTAAGCTCAAACAGCAGGCAAGTGGTAGAGCTGGGATGAGAACCCAGGTTCTCTGACTCTAGGCCCAAGCTCATTCCATTAAGCCATGTGGCTTCCCCAGATGAAAATTCAAAACTGTGCTCTGTTGCCCACTCTCCCCTTCTTCCCAAAAGCGACTCAAGATGCTTGCAATGCAAAAAGCTGTAGGACAAGAGAGAACAAATTGTCCACCCAAAGTGTCCTCCCTCTCAAAGCTGAGGATAGATAGCCTCACTGCATGGGCCCAGGCATATTTGTAGCCATTTTCAAGGAGTTATTAGTATTTTATTTTTTCATTGCATTGTACTACCCAGAATGCTGTCGGACAGAACTCTCCAATGAGATGCCCCAGCCCATGGTGTGACTTCAGAATATTTCAAGAGTGCCCAAACATTTGGGGTTGCTACTATTTTGGAACTGGTATTTTGGATTTATCCTGCCTGCAGGACACCCTTCAAAGCACAATAGAACATAACACACACGTTTGGTAATATCCATTAGTAAAAAAGCTCTCTAGACTATAATCTTGTGATCGGCTAGGAACGTGACTACTAATTCTGTTGTAGGGTAATCTCAAAAAGGCTTACTACATTGCTCTGTACATAATAAGTGTTCAATTAATATGATTTATTGATCGATTGATTGGTGTGGCTTACTGTTAAAGGCTGGGAGGAGCTCTTAGAGAGAGTAATATTTTCCCTCTCCCGATCACTGATGTCAAGGTTTCCTGAAACACTCTTGCCAGAAGAACCCAATAGGGAATAGCTAGTAGCTGATTTCTTATTTCTATCACAAGCAACTTAAATCTCAGGATTGCTTCATACGTCTCCAGGGAAGTCCACCAGAAATAATGACAATCCTCTTCATGCAGTGACAATGTCTGCATAGACAATCAAATGCTTATTAAAAAAAAAGTAAAATAAAGTAAAAAACAAAAAGTCATACCCACATGCATCTTATTGACATGAATGAGCCCAACTTTACTTCCAAATTAAATTGGTATTAGCAATCTTGTATTGCATCATCATATTTTAGAATCAGCTGAAATCATTTTCCACTACCTGGAAGTTAAGGAACACATGTAGATTTAAGAATACTCCAAATATGCTCTGAGATGGTTTTGGTCATAACACTAGTTCTGCTAGGATAGGGCAATACATTGGGGTTATCTTATGCATATTTAGACTAGAAAAATACATTTTTTGCTAAAGAAAATGTATAAATATAACAGTAATGGTCATAGACCAATTACTTACAGAGGCATAGTAAGTGTTGGGAGAATTCCAAAAGTAGTCTCTCTAGATTTGGAACTGAGTTTGATCTTTGGTCTTTGAGATTCTGCTTGGAGTCAACTCAGTCTGGAGAAGATGTTGTGCCAGCTACTATTTTTATATCTATCACCATCCTGATTCAATAGATGGAGCTGTGAGATTTGGTCTCATCCATTCTATATTAATCCAATCTGCATATTTCATGATAATCTAAAAAATGAAGAGTCCTAATCTTTCTATCCTATCTGCACACAGAATCTACTTCATGCTCTAATAAATTTGATTGCTCTCCTCTGCTCCATTTTGAAATTTCTAAGATATGACAATCATATCCATAATCAACAGCCTCCTCGCTGACCTCCTTGCATCCTGTCTCTCCCCACATCCAATCCATACTTCACTCTGTTGTCCAGATCACTTTTCTATAGAACCATTCAGTTCAGGTTTCCCCACTCCTCAGGAATCTGCAGAAGTTGCCCATCCACCTAGGCATCAAACAAAAACTCGTCAGCATTCTCTTTAAAGCACTCAATTACCTTGCCCCCTCGTACTTCACCTCACTACTCTCCTACTACAGCCTAGCCTGCCCACTTTGTTTCTCTAAAGCTAAACTCCTCATTGTGCCTTGATCTTATGTATCTCACTACCTACCTCTCTCCTTTGGCTAGGAACGCCCTTCCTCTTCCTATCTGACAGATGATCATTCCCCCAGCTTCAAAGCCTTATTAAAAACACATCTCCTGATTAAGCCCTCATTTACTCTACTCCCACTCACTTCCTCGCCATTATTGCACTTGGATTTGATCTTTTATAATAATGTTGGTATTTGTTAAGCACTTACTATGTGCAGAGCACTGTTCTAAGCGCTGGGGTATACAGGATAATCAGGTCATCCCACATGAGGCTCACAGTCTTAATCCCCATTTTACAGATGAGGTAACTGAGGCACCGAGAAGTGAAGTGACTTGCCCACAGTCACACAGCAGACAAGTGGCAGAGCCGGGAATCGAACCCATGACCTCTGACTCCCAAGCCCGGGCTCTTTCCACTGAGCCATGCTGCTTTTCCACCCCTCCCTCAGTCCCATAGCACTTGTGTATATATCTGTAATTTTATTTATAAAAATGTCTCTCTCCCCCCTAGACTGTAAACATGTTGTGGACAGGGAACATGTCTCTCAATTCCATTATATTGTATTCTCCTAAACATTTAGTACAGTGTTCTGCACACAATAAGCACTCAATAAATGCCATTGAGCGATTCTGTCAAACAGCCAAGTCTGGCACACAGACTACTCCGATGATCAGATTAATTTCTAGATGGGTGGCCTGATGATCAGTCTTTAAAAACCTTCAGTAACTATGGTAAGCTATCTTGCAGACCACTTCTTTAGTATTCTGTGATGTGACCACTCTATTTGTTTTACTAATTCCTTAGCCAATTAACTCCAGCGTTCTGCACACAGTGCTCAATAATTACCACTGATTGATTGCATCCAACCTGACGATTTCGTATCTATTCCACAACTTAGTACAGAGCTTGGCACATGGAAATCACTTAACAAATAACACTAATTCAATCCTGATTAGAGATTGTAAAGTCCTGGCACTTAGGGGTAATGTCTACTCACTATATTACACCCTTTCCAGGATTTTGTAAAATGCAGAAAGCCCTCGATAAATATTGTTGTTTTTGTTCCTTGCCTGTTTGGGGGTAATGATAATTATGGTATTTGTTGAGCACTTACTATGTGCCAAATACAATATTAAACCCTGGGATATATACAATAAAGCATTTTCTTGAGGGGGTATTTAAGTGCTTACTATGTGCTACGTACTGTACTAAATGTTGGGGTAGATACAAGTTAATCAGGTTGGACACAGTCTCTGTACTACACAGGGCTCATAGTCTTAAACCCAATTTACAGACGTGGTACCTGAGGCACAGAGTAGTAAGTGACTTGTCTAAGGTCATACACTTGACAAGTGGCAAAGCTGGCATTAGAACCCAGGTCCTCTAATTCCCAGACCTGTGTCCTTTCCATTAGGCCACTCTGCTTCTCTTCCACACAGACCTTCTCCCACACAGTCTAAGAGGGAGGAGAATTGGTATTTTGTCTCCATTTTGTAGATGAGGAAACTGAAGCACAGAAAATGTAAGTGACTTGCCTAAAGTTTCAAGGCAGGCAAATTGTAGAGCCTGAATTAGAACCAAAGTCTCTTGAGGGTTCCACAAAGAAACTGCTCCCTGCAATCTTGCCATCAGTAGAGTCCCTTAAAAGACTTGCCTATCAACCTTGGAGCAAAACAAAATCTCACTCTAGGCTTCAAGGCTCTCCATCACCTTGCCCCCTCCTACCTCTCCTCCCTTCTCTCTTTCCACTGCCCACCCTGCACGCTCTGCTCCTCTGCTGCCCACCTCCTCACCGTCCCCCATTCTCACCTATCCTGCCGTCGACCCCTGGGCCACGCCCTACCGTAGTCCTGGAATGCCCTCCCTCCTCACCTCCACCAAACTAATTCTCTTCCCCTCTTCAAAACCCTACTTACAGCTCACCTCTTCCAAGAGGCCTTCCCAGACTGAGCTCCCCTTCTTCCTCTACTCCCTCTACCGCCCCCTTCATCTCTGCAGCTAAACCCTCTTTTCCCCCCATTTCCCTCCACTCCTCCCCTTCTCCCTTCCCATCCCCTCAGCACTGTACTCATCTGCTCAACTGTGTATATTTTCATTACCCTATTTATTTTGTTAATGAAATGTACATTGCCTTGATTCTATTTATTTGCTATTGTTTTAATTAGATGTTCATCCCCTTGATTCTATTTATTGCCATTGTTCTTGTCTGTCTGTCTCCCCTGATTAGACTGTAAGCCCGTCAAAGGGCAGGGACTGTCTCTGTTACCGATTTGTACATTCCAAGCACTTAGTACAGTGCTCTGCACATAGTAAGCGCTCAATAAATACTATTGAATGAATGAATGAATGAATGAATGGATAGTGGCCAAGAGGCCTGCGGAGTGGGCCAACTCAACACCTCCCCATGTCCTTTTTGCATCACTAACAACTGTAGTAGTGAAGAAGGGTCTGGGCAGGGGAAGAAAGCAGCTTCAGAAGACCTCCCTATCACCTGTGAGCCCACTGGGCTTAAACTGCTGTTGAGGATGAGGGATCCCCCCCCATTGTAAGTGAGTTGGTATCACAGTCATAGTGAGAGTGGACCAGGCTGGAGCTTTAGCCACAGAGGGAATGGATTAGACTGGAGCCTATGGCCACAGAAGAGGTGGATTGGGCTGGAGTCGTAGTCATGGACAGAACAGTTCAGGCTGGAGCTGCGGCCACAGTGGAGGCAGACAGGGCTAGAACCATGCCCAGGAGGGAGTGGGATGGTCTTGAGCCACAGCACTGAGGGCGCGGAGAGAGCGGGAATAATGGCTACATCCCTGGCAATGCCTGAGTGTGAACTTTGAACTCAAACCCTGCTAGGGAATCTTTCCCCACCAGCACCCCCTCATCAATCACCCCCAACCATATCCCACTTGATTTGCAGAGTTTTCACTTTGCACATTTTGAAATGAAAACCTGATCTTGTTTTCTTCACAGATTCTAGGACTTCTTTTATTATGGAAAGTAAACTCCCTCCTGGCAAAGGCTGCAGCCACTGTTATTTTCTCCTCTTCCCCTGACAATCAATACTTGATAGACAGATTGACAGGTGTATCCATCAGTAAGCTCCTATTTGGTGGAAACCATCATAGTAAACTCCCCATGAATTTCTTTTAAAGCAAGATTTCAACTAGTGATATGATCAAAGAAGATATCCTGGTACCAATCATGTTATAGTCTTTAGTAACTAAGTTCTTTAGTAGGGTGCATCTTTATCCTGTACCCTGACTCTTCCTCTTATCATCATTATTATTATTATTATTATTAGCAGAAGTAGTATTGCCTCTCTGGATTCTAACATTTATCACACCTTGCTAATCTGCTGAAATTCTTTGAAATGCTGAGTGAGCATATGAAAATAGATGAAGTCATTAGATTTTTCGAAAGAGTTCCGTCAGGTTGGTACCCAAAAGCTCTATTTAAAACAATGAATGATCATAAGGTGGATAAAAAATTGACTAAAGAGAGTAACAAAGGGTAAGGACAACTGTTTGGAGAAGGGTAAATCAAGGGGCCATCAAGCCATAAAGGTTAGGACAAGTTTGGTTTCTGATTGTGGAAGAAATTGGGAGTAATATTAAAGGTGTGCTTTATCAGTCACCTCCATTCTCACTAAGTAGTCAATAGTATTTAATGAGTGCTTACTGTGTGCAGAGCATTGTACTAACTGCTAGTCCCTTCTAGACTGTGAGCCCATTGTTGGATAGGGATTGTCTCTATCTGTTGCCCAATTGTATTTTCCAAACGCTTAGCATAGTGCTCTGCACACAGTAAGTGCTCAATAAATACGATTGAATGAATGCTTGATCAGAATTATTTTTAGGTTGGTGTCCCTAATACAGTATTAGGGAATAGGTGGGTGGAAAGTCTACACTCCCTAAAATGGATTATTCATTGAGCATTCCCTCAGTACAATTTAATAAATGAACAGCTTGGGAAGTATGAAGCAAGTGAGTGAAACAATTTTTTAAATTTATTTTTTAAATGGCATTTATTACTATGTGCCAGTCACACTACTAAGTGCCGATGTAGAAAAAAGCTAGTCAGGTTAGATGCAGTCCATGACCCACCTAGGGTTCAGAGTCTTGTTCCCCATTTTAGAGATGAGGTAACCAAAGCCTGGAAAAGTAAAGTGGCTTTCCCCAGGTCATATAGCAGACACATGGTGAAGCTGGGATTGGAATCCAGTCCTTCTGACTCCTAGGCCTGTGCTCCATCCACTAGGACAACACTGCAACTCTCCACAATAAGTTTACACTCTAATGGAAGAGGCAGACAAGAACAACTGATAATCCTGCTTATTTCTACCAAGTACTGACAAGTGAAAAGACTCTTGAAAGGCTTGTCTATATGAGATAAGTTTGTTTCTGCTGGAGGTGACTGTTCTCTGCTTTCTTTTAGAATTACTTCCTCCTCAGCTCCTTCCTTTAGACAGGAGAAATGCTATTAACTGCTACTGAACTACCACCCAATGATTATTGAATCGTGGCTAATAAAGATCTTCAACCCTCATTAATGTAAGTGCAAACAATTGCAAATTTTTAGGTTTATTGCACTTATCTATGTTTCCCTTCCCCATCTCTTTTTTACTAAGCCCCATTTTTTTCCTGAATCGAGGCACAGGAGAAAGGCCATCTGTTTTGTTAGATGTCTGTTTGATCGATGAAGAAGCCCTGATAGTGTCTGCCTGAGGATTCAAGTACCAGACGTTCTGTGCTTGAGTGCATATTTGTCCTCTGCATACGAACCGAGGCTCATGTGTTGGGTGCACCTTAGTGATGAATAATAGCATAAAATTCTCCACTAAGGAAAATGGATTTAGATAGGAAAGCAGCAATCCCCAAAGCCTTCACTCATAAAATTATTTGAAAAAAAATAAAGCTTCATTGCATATACAATCAGATTTGGGTGATCATTAATTCACCTATTCATCATACCAGCTAGGCTCCCTTGATTTCAGACACTGAATTTATCTGAAGTGCATGTGCCATCAAAACCAGGCTTGATATCCTCGGGGGCCACCCTGCTTGTTGGGTAGAAACAGAATTAACTGACATTGCACCAGCTCCACGGTTTCATCTATCATCTCTATGCACATAATACCCAATCTACATCTCCTCCCCAAGAGCTCACCTCCTCCAAGAGACCTTCCTAGACTGAGCCCCCCTTTCCCTCTACTCTCCCTCCCCTCCCCCCGACCCTGTGCTCCTCCCCCTTTCCCTCAGCACTGTGCTCATTTGTACATATTATTTCTTACCCTATTTATTTTGTTAATGAGGTGTACATACCCTTGATTCTATTTATCTTGATGATATTGTCTTGTTTTTGTTTTGTTCTGTTTTGCTTTGCTGTCTGTCTTCCCCATTTAGACTGTGAGCCCATCCTGGGCAGGGATTGTCTCTATCTGTTGCCAAATTGTACATTCCAAGTGCTTAGCACAGTGCTCGTCACATAGTAAGCACTCAATAAATACTATTGAATGAATGAATGTGGAAAATTGCTGCCTCAGTCAATCAATCAATGGTATTGATTGTTTTCCGTTTGCAGAGCATTTACTAAGAATTCAGAGAGTACAATACAACAGAGTCAGTAGATACATTCCCTGTCCACAAAGAACTTATAGTTTAGAGGGAGAGACAGATGTTAATAAAAATAAATTGTGGATGTAAATGTAAATGCTAAAGGGATGAGGTTGGAGTGAATACCAAGTTCATTCATTCATTCATTCACTTGTATTTGTTGAGTGCTTACTGTGTGCAAAGTACTGTACTAAGCTCTTGGGAGAGTGCCCTATAACAATAGACACATTCCCCGACCACAACAACAACAATTATAACGTTGGTATTTGTTAAGCACTTACTATGTGACGAGGATTGTTCTAAGTG
The DNA here is from genome assembly GCF_004115215.2 of Ornithorhynchus anatinus. Taxonomy (NCBI): domain Eukaryota; kingdom Metazoa; phylum Chordata; class Mammalia; order Monotremata; family Ornithorhynchidae; genus Ornithorhynchus; species Ornithorhynchus anatinus. The sequence continues at coordinate 48,144,892 of NC_041728.1, read as the reverse complement.
CTGGGGTAGATACAGGGTAATCAGGTTGTCCCACGTGAGGATCACAGTCTTAATCCCCATTTTACAGATGAGGTCACTGAGGCAACGAGAAGGTAAGTGACTTGTCTAAAGTCACACAACAGAGAAGTGGTGAAGCTGGAATTAGAACCCATGACCTTCTAATTCATGAGGTTACAGGTACAGATCCAACTGCCTCAGTGCATTAAAATGGACTGAAGAAACCAAGTGCCCTAGGGAAGCTAGGGAGCGGTATAACTATTATGAAACTGGATGAATCAAAGTTGAAACAGATGTCATCTGAGGTCATTTATACTTTTTACTTTATACTTTATACTCTTTGGGCACAAACCACATCCATCAATAGTATTTACTGAGCACATACTGTGTGCAGAGGAGTCTACTAAACATTTAGAAGGGTACAGTAGAGGAAATAGACACAAAATCTCTACTCCAGTGCTTAGTTCAGTGCTTGGCACATAGTGAGTGCTTAACAAATGGCTTTATTATTATTATTATTATTATTATTTTAGAAGGCCTGTCCGATCTGGTCAGGCCAAGGGCTGAGGAGGAGAAAGGCAGAGCAGGCCTGTAAACTCATAGGCAGCTGGTGTGGTAAAAGCGACTCCAGTTCACATTAAAGCATGGTGAGATCTAGGGGCTGTTACTGCTCTAGTCTGTAGGCTCATCATAGGCAGGAAATGTCTGTTACATTGTGATATTGTACTCTCCCAAGGTCTTAGTATAGTGCTCTGCACACAGCAAGGGATCAATAAATATAATTGATTGACTGACAAACTCGAGGAGTAAATGGCACAGAAAAACAATCCAATTCCCCAGCCTCCATCCTGGATCGGTTTTCCCATCCCCTGCCTGGAACTCTGCTGTTCAGCATGGTGCAGTGGATAGAGAGTGGGCTCTCCTAGACTGTATGCCCGTTGCAGGCAGAGATTGTCTCTAGTGCTAAATTGTACTTGCCAAGCACTTATTACAATATTCTGCACAGAGTAAGTGCTCAATAAATATGATTGAATGAATGAAACAATCAATCACATAATTATCCAGGTAGATTGTTACAGAATATTTTCTAGGACACTTCACTATGTAGGAAAAAAGCCCCTGTTTCAGACTAACTACCTAATTCTGGTGTAGGGGTTGCTGTAACATAGACCTGAATATTTTCGTTACCCTATTTATTTTGTTAATGAATTGTACATCGCCTTGATTCTATTTAGTTGCCATTGTTTTTACGAGATGTTCTTCCCCTTGACGCTGTTTAGTGCCATTGTTCTTGTCTGTCCGTCTCCCCCGATTAGACTGTAAGCCCGTCAAACGGCAGGGACTGTCTCTATCTGTTGCCGACTTGTTCATCCCAAGCGCTTAGTACAGTGCTCTGCACATAGTAAGCCCTCAATAAATACTATTGAATGAATGAATGAATGAACCTGCAAAAGCCTGAAAATCAAAAGAGATGTCCCTTAAGACTGCAGAGAAGTCAATTTCATAAGAATGATTACAATTCAGTAGAGTCTGTTCTCTCCTTAGCAAGATAATAAAAGTGGGTGGAATGACACTTGCAGAATGGTATAAATGTGGTAAAATCAAATCTTGAAATGATACATTACCTTGTAGTGAATAATTTTAAATAGAGAATTATGCCTTTTCTTTGTAATTGTCATTAAATCCTTGGCTAAATAAAATAACTTTCTAAAAATCAAGACTGGAAAGAGGTAAAAAAAGCTTCTTTATTCAGTGACTGTTCATAGAATCACTGCTTTGCCAGCTACAACTGAAGAGGTGTATGACAACTCATAGTCTTCATAATAGTTCTCTCTCACCCTCATTTTTTAATTTCTTCATAAAATAACACCCCTTTTATAAGATGTTCATGGCTTGGTTTATCTAAATAAAACATTCCTCACTTATTCTGCCCACTTAAAATTTCAAAAGTCAATCCAATAAAAGTGAAACAAATTTTATGGAATAGTCTGCCCAACCTTTTATTTTTAATGGTAGACTCAGTGCCTATATATCATGTTTGGAATGAACTGTACTCCATTTTTGAATTTCCTTCCCAACACAAACAGTGGAAGTCAAGATTATTCTTCTATATATCCTGATTGTAGTATTTATCATCCTCTAGACTTTAAGGTTGCTATAGTCAGGGAATATGTCTGCCAACTATGTTGTATTGTAGTCTTTCAAGCACTCAGAATTGTGCTCTACATGTAGTAAATGCTCAATAAATACCATTGCTTATGGTCAACAAGAAAAGTGTTACATACTCCACCTTCTTATTAATAACATTCTCATATTAACCTGGGAAATTGAGATTTAAGTAATCCTTCTATTTCTATATAATAATTTTTCCAACAAAAATGGAACCTAGGACAGTTTTTCCCACAGGAATTTTTTTTGTTATTATTATTATTGTGCTAGGGTAGATACAAGCTAATTAGGTTGGACACTGTCCATGTCCCACAGTGAGGTTCACAGCTTTAAACTCCATTTTACAGATGAGGAAACTGAGGCACAGTAACCTTAAATCATAGAGCAGACAAGTGGAGGAGCTAGGATTAGAATTCAGGTCCTTCTCACTTCCAAGCCTCTGCTCTAACCACTAAGTAACTCTCTGCTGAACTCAGTTCTCTCACTCCCCATCCCTTCGTTGATCTCATACCACTAACCCACAGCCTTACATCACCTCCACAGTCTGCTTCTTTCGCTCCTGTGCATGAGCCACAGGGTGTGGATGGCAGAAATCTAGATAGGCTGACTTCATCCACATCAAGTTCATCCTTCCATGTTTTAACTCTGCCCTCTCCTCTGCCTGGAAAAATTATTTCCCTGTCCCTATTGACACCCATGCTCATTACTCCAACCTGTTGTTCCATATCTTTAAGTGCTTAGTACAGTGCTCTGCACACAGTAAGTGCTCAATAAATATGATTGAGTGAATGTTTAAGTCTCCTCAAACCTCCTGTCCCCCCACCTGCCCAATCCGGTGCCACTAATGACTTGACTAAAACCTCCCGTGCCCCTCTCCAGTTTTTTCCTCCTCTTGCTCTTTATTCAACCCTCCCATCTTTCTTAACAGTAGCTCCTAGGGGAGATCTCTTGCCTTTACTCAAAATCCACTCCTTCCACCTGTGCACCTGACCCCATCCCTTTGCTCCTTATCAAATCACTAACTAACTACCTTCTTCCCTCTATGAGCACCATCTGCAACTGTTCACTCTCCAATGGTTTTTTCCTCTCTGCTTTCAAACATGTTCATGTCTTCCCTATCCAAGGAAAAAACCCCTCACTTGATCTTTACAGCTCCCTCCAGTTATTGCCATATCTCCCTCTGACCATTCTTCTTCAAACTCCTTGAGCGAGTTGTCTACACCTGCTGTCTCAAGTTCCTCTCCTCCAAACGCCGCAGAAACCACCCTCTTAAAGGCTATCAATGTTCTCCTTACCAAATCCAATGACCTCTACCTTGAGCGAGTTGTCTACACCTGCTGTCTCAAGTTCCTCTCTTTCAAACGCCGCAGAAACCACCCTCTTAAAGGCTATCAATGGTCTCCTTACCAAATCCAATGACCTCTACTCCTTCATCCTCCTTGATCTCTCAGCTATCTTTGACACTGTTGACCACCCACTTCTTCTCAAAATAGTATCCAACCATGGTTTCACTGACATTGTCCTGCTTCTCCTCCTGTCTCTCTGGTTGATCACTCTCAGTTGCTTTTGCGTGCTCCTCCTCTGCCCTTCACCCGCTAACTGTAGTAACCCTCAAGATACTTGTTAAGCTATTACAATGTGGCAAACACTGTTATAAGTGCTGGGGTAGATACAAGTTAATCAGGTTAGACCCAGTCCCTGACCCACATGAAGCTCACAGTCTTAACCCCTTTTTACAGATGAGGCCCAGAGAGGTTAAGTGACTTGCCCCAGGTCACATAGCGGACATGTGGCAGAGCCAGGATTAGAACACAGGTCCTTCTGACTCCCAGGCTCATGCACTATCATGTTGCATATAGTGCCATGTTATGCTACACCCACACACAGTGAAATGTAATGATGTCATGCTGAATGTCAGAGCAGACAGTTTTTCTTCACCTCAGGCTGTCTGAATGCTGAATGTCTGAAGCTGGCCCTGACCAAGATGCCAATGGGACTTGGGTCCTCAGGGTCATGTGTACCTTTACCTGAGTGTCTCAAATGAAATAAGGATGGACAAAGAGATGAACAGTTGTCCCTGGCATCATCACTGATGGAGATTAGCAATCACTCCAGTCCCAGGGACACCATGGACAGCCTGTGGACATCTACCGTATGCATTGTGGGCTGTAGCAGCCCAGAGAGTAGCATGGTGACAGATTTTATGAATCTTAGCTCTCACTTGATGATGAAATCTAATGTTGGGAAAAATAGACAGATCTTAGTCCTGACACTTGAGGGCCGAGATCGGTTGGAGGAACTGATTATAGTGCAAGTGATTTTGCCAAGTACTTTTCAGGTTTTCTCAGCAGCATGGCCTAGTAGAAAGTGCACAGACCTGGGAGTCAGAGGACATGGTTTCTATTTCCATTTTATTTCACTTTCTGCTGGGTAACCTTGGGCAAGTTTTTTTTTTTTACATCTCTGTGGCTCAGTTTCTTCATCTTAAAATGGGAATTCCTTACCTTTCCTCTCTCCTACTGATAATATGAACCCTTTACAAGACAGGGACTGTGTCCAAGCTGATGTCTTGTATCTCTCCCAGTGTTTGACAAACATGTGAAGTATTATAATCATCTCTGACAGTCATGGCCCCTCACTGAGGCACGGGGGCAATGAGTAAGTAGGCAGGCAGGGGTGCAGTTCCCTGCAATGTGTAAACAAGGTGATTTCTATAAGAGACCTATTAATAATAATAATAATAATGTTGGTATTTGTAAAGTGCTTACTATGTGCAGAGCACTGTTCTAAGCACTGGGGGGATACTGGTGATCAGGTTGTCCCACGTGGGGATCACAGTTTTAATCCCCTTTTTACATATGAGGTAACTGAGGCACAGAGAAGTGAAGTGACTGGCCCAAAGTCACAAAGCTGGCTAGAAAAGTGATTGCAGGACAGTGCTGATGCCTTTGGAGCTATGGGAAAATATCAGTGTGGTCCCTCAATTGCCTTTGGTAGTCTTCTCAGCCCACTTCTAGCTAATAAATACCTGTTTTCTAGGATTTTCCAGGATTATTGCCAGGTCTTTCTACCCCATGGATTTCTCTTGATACCTCTTTAGTTGGAAAGTTTCACTGCAGATGGACCAGCCCCAGACGGATAGATCTAAGACCAGCACTCGGTCTCCTGAGTCCTAGAGCAGTGCTTTTTCCACTGGAACCACAGCAAGGCCATGCCACAAATCTGGGAAGGAAACCCTCTTGCCCCAGCCCTGTATATCCCAGGCCCCAATTCATAGAAGGAGAAGAGGGTTCACCAGTAATCTGTATTCTGACCCTTATACTCGATTACTCCCCTTACTTGAAATTAATTTTTATGCCTATCTCCTCAACTAGACTGTAAGTTATTCAGAGGAAGGGGTCATGAATACCAGCTCTACAGTGCTCTCCCAACCTCTTAGTACAGAGCTCTGCATAAAGTCAGAGGGAGCAGCATATCTACCAACTTTGTACTTAGTACATTGCACTTAGTACAATGGTCTGCACAAAAAAAGTGCTGAATAAATATGATTGATTGACTGAATTATGCTTCTCCTTATTCTTTCAGTTTTAAAGAAGAAATCTATTTTTTGAGAATAATTTATTCTAAACCAAGCCAATTACAGTGTTGGGTTTTAGAATGCAAAACTGTAGAGGCAAAATCTAGTCTGTGATCCACTAAAGCTGTTTGACAAGTATTCTTTTGCTACCCACACCTTCTATTTTTAATTCCTGCTGGAAACTAGAAGGCAGAAGATGACAATGGAAATGATAACCTGAATTGTTTCAATCTTTCAACCTCTGGTTGAAGTCTGGGGAGGAGAAGGATCCAAAATCATCCAGTTTCAGATTCAGTGTCAGGCAGGTAAATGAGATTTCATGAAAAATTTCAAGAGCCACATGGCTCTCTTGCAATTCAATGAAAGCTTTTGTTTTTTGGTTCTTCACAGTATCAGTTCTCTAGCAACAGCTTGGTAGGCAATTTAGTATCAGCTTATACTCCAAATGATGAAATTCATGTCAGTATTTCAAATTTATAGTTGTTCATAGTTTTAGTATTTCAAACCCATTAAAAGTAAACCCACTTTAAGTTAAACCCTTTATCTTTTCCATTCTTCATTCTCCCCAGTGAAGCATTCTACTTTCATCTCATCAGGGGAGCTATTCTGCACATTTTTTTTTTTCTGAGTATTTTTCCATTGGTTATTGTGAGGCTATCGCACTTGATTTCTAATCTGACAGAAAGTCATCATGAAGGAAGATGGAACATTTCTCAAAAAAATTCTCTAAAAGACATTCTTACAAAACCCATCCTGCGTTCTAACTCAGCAGTTGACAAGTGGATTCCAAAAAGCTTTTCTTTCAGACCATCTCATTCACCTATCTTCTTTGAACTACTTCTGCTCTATTTAATGCCACTGTTCTTTACTCCAGCTTTATCCAACTACAAAGCACCTTCAAAGCTTTCCATTTTCTATCGTTACAAAGAAGCTGGGTAGGTGGTGGAGGGTGGGCCAGGTGGATGACAGAGGAAAGTCTGAGTGGTAACTGTTGTGGGTCATATGCAACAGCTGGGAAGAGGCAGGAGATTGGGGAGACAGAAGATGTTTAGTGAAGCCAAGTTGGATAAATTGGTCAATGATATGTTCATGGAGGATGGGAAAAGTATCTCAACTTGCTTCAATTCTCCCAAGCATTTAGTACAGTACACTAGAGTAAGCACTCTGTAAATCTTATTGATTGACTGATGGATGGATTCTCCTGGTTGTCCCAATTCAGACCAAGGCCCTGATAACTATTTAAAGTGGGGTTTTGCTTGAAGCACCTAGAGGTCAGATAGAAGGGCTATAGTTTTCCTGTGTCCTCTGTAGCCACATCTGTAACCCTGGGGAGAACTGAAAGGCAGAGGGATGGGTAGTAAGCCAGGCTTCATCCCACACTGAGGCTATTTAAATTTCATGGCCAGAGGGAGAAAATAGAATACAGCTCAGAGGCAATAGAGAAGTGGGAGGACTCTCCAGTCTCTGACTGTTTGACTATTGTTTGGATTACTGAATTGTTCATGAAGCCATGGATTTTTTGCTTTTGGTGTTGTTGTTGTTGATTTATCTTTATTGACTTATTTCATTTGACAAACTGTCTTGCGACTCTAGAGCACCGCTAAAGGGTGGGCAGGGTTTCCTTTAGTTATTATTCTCATTAAAACATTTCTGTTTTCACAACTCTTAGTGTGGTCTTTTCAAGTAACGGTTATTTTGTTATTCAAAATGTTCTTTAAATTTAAGACCAAATGTAAAGGACTGCAGTGGAATTGAAGTAACTGCCCAAAGGAATGCATCTATCCCTTTTGGGTGTTGATCACTAGCCATGGAGGAGGTAAAGCCACATCTTTTTTTCTCAAGTTTATTATAATAAGGAGATTTATGATTAGTTTTCCATATTAGGGTTTTGTTACTTCATCCCCTCTTAGAAGTTGAGTCCTGTGTGGGACAGGGACTGCGCCCAGTCTGTACATATTGTATCTACTCCAGTGATTAATTCAGTGCTTGACACATAGACACACTATCACAATGATTACAGTTGGATGTGGGGTGTTATGAGAGAGATGTGTCCATGGAGATGCTATGGGTCGGAAACGAATCGACAGCATGAGTTGGCAAGATCTTAACAAATATTATTAATAGTAGGAGTTATTTTCAATGTTGTTTTATACCTTGGATTAAATTTTCTAGTTTGTGTGTTCTTTATTCCCAAGGAAGATTGCCAGGGGGTTGAAGTTCATCTAAGGTTGTATGTATGTCTGAAAAGGTCAATGGGGCACCTTTAATTATGACTCCATCAAGTCCACATGACATTGCCCTATTTATTTCTTAGTTGTAGTCTATCTACCTCATTTGAATGTCAGCTTTCAGCTGACATCCCATAGTTTTCCAAGCCTTGACATAATTTCATCTTTAAAACTTTTCCACATACTTTATTATTATTATTTTTTTGGTTGCCCAATTTCAGCTTTCCATATAGCACCTATAGGGTTTCCTACTATCATCTTCTTCTATGTGAGGCTATGTGAAGGTGCTCATGGCTTCAAGAGAAGGAGACTGACACTCAAACACTTCATTATTTATGAACCTGTCTTTTCTTTTTTTTAATGTAATTTGTTAACCACTTACTACATACCAGGCACTGTACTAAATTCTGGAGTAAATACAAGGTAATAGGTTAGACACAGTTCATGTCCCATATTCATTCAATCATATTTATTGAGCATTTACTGTGTGCAGAACAGAGTCTTAATTCCTATTTAGCAGATGAGGTAACTGAGCCACAGAGAAGTGAAGTGACTTGGCCAAGGTCACACAGCAGACAAGTAGTGAAGCTAGAATTAGAATCCAGGTCCTTCTGATTTCCAGGCCCAAGCTCTTTCCACTAAGCCTTGCTGCTTCTCTTGCCTTGCCTCTTAGTGTTGAAAAACCCACTTAATTGACATTGATATAGTTCAGTAGTTATGAAAGCTGCTGAATAAGTGTGGTTTTCTCAACTGTAAAATGGAGATTCAATATCTGTTCATCTTCGTACTCAGACTGTAGCCCCATGTAGAACAGCGACTATGTCTGACCAGACTGTTATCTACCCCAGTGTTTAGAATAGTGCTTGACACAAAGTAAGCACTTAATAAGTACTACAAGTATTATTATTGTGAAGTAATAATGAAAGCCAGAGTAGTCTAGTGATTAAAGCATGGACCTGGGAGTCAGAATAACTTGGGTTGCAATTCCATCTCTGCCACTTATCTGTTTTATGATTTTGGGCAAGTCACTTAAATTCTCAGTTACCTCATCCGTCAAATGAGGGATCAAGACTGTGAGCCTCACGTGTGGCCATGGGCTGTGTCCAACCAACCTGTTTATCTTGTATATACTCCAGTGCTTAGTACAGTGCCTGCCACATAGTAAGCACTTAACCAATACCATTAAAACAAACCAAAAACAAAAAAAGTGCTCAACAGCCATGCAATTGAAAGCAGAAGTTTTCTTTCCTCTTTCTGGCTATCCCTCACAAACTAGGAAAGTCCTGAAGCTTTGTTTGTTGTCAAGGGATGTCTAAATAATGCATAATAACCTAAATGTATTTGACTTGTATAGAACTGGCCAAAATATCTTCAGTCAAGAAATCAAATTGAAAAGTCATCACCTGTTCATAATGTGTTAGAAATGAAAGTGGTAAGTATAAGTTAGATGAAAATTCAAAAGACAAATGTCTCAAGTTCCTCATGTTAACTGTGCTTTTCTCAATTCTAAAAGGAATTGAACTCATTTAGATGATATAGTGTGGGGTTGCTTTCACATTTCAGGCTCTTCTATATTGTACTTCAGTTTCAGTGAACAATGGAGACTTTTTGAAATTCTGAATATTTTGAGGCAAAGGAGAGAGTTAGTGAATCAGAAGCAAAGTTTGAAAGTAGCAAATTGGTAATAGAACAATTATGAGGGAATCATTTATTAATTTCAAAATAGTTTCACAAGGTATAAAACTGCTTGAAGGTGTAGTGAGTTACTTTCAAAAGATCTACTCTGAGAGGAGAGGGAAAATAAAGAATGATACTAGAAAAGCAGCTATTGTTAAATGTCAATTAGAATGACAACTTGATGAGGCATTATACAACTACACATCTATAGTAATTAAGATCCAGGAAGGGAAGTATTCACTGACGTGCACTAGACAATGATCATAAAAGTTTCCCCTTCTTGTAAATGCTGCAGTTATGTGAGAAAATAATTGCTAATCCATATGGTCACTACTGGTATTTATTATCTGTCAGCCAGCTTAGTGGCACAATTTTCTCTGAGAAAACTGCATATGAACAGGAAAAAAATATATATAAGGATTGGATCTTCTCCAAAACTGTCAGCAGTTACATGGGTAGCAATTAAGATTCTACAGTTTTGCCATCAAAATAAGAGCTGGCCCTGTGTTTACCCAGAACTCAGGATGGTCCTAAGCAAAATCAGGCAGTTGACTGAAATGGGAGCATAATATTCAATCTATCCTTTCTATTTTTTATTCCTGTTGTGGTTTAGTTTTCATAGGGGTGTGTGTGGGTGTGGGTGTGGGTGTGTGGGTATATGTTTTGGAGATGGATTTAATATCACTTTAGCCTCCTGAGCTGGAACACATAATAAGGAGGGGAATGGTTAGGAGTAGTTGGGGAAAGGTGATTAGAAATGTAGGTAAGACAGGCACATTTGAATTTTGAAAACATAAATAAAGTAAACACAATTTTCATACGGACCCTGAGGAGGATGGAGAGTAATCAATTATCATAATCTTTAAATTGAGTTTCTAATGTATGCAAAACACTGTACTAGGGACATGGAAGAGTATCATAGAGTAAAGAGAGATCCTACCCTCAGGGCACTTACAATTAAGTCGGGGAGGCAGACACTAAAATAATGTAAGAAATTAGTAAAATTTCTTTAAAAAGAAACTAGAAATTAGTCATACAGTAATGGTTCATGTCCTAACTACATACCTTGTCTCTGCAAATAATTCTCAGTATTATAAGGTGGGGATTTCAAAGGGCTTACTAGATCAGTATGTTTCTGACATTTCAGAACATTTCCTTTTTTTTGATAACACCAAACAATGGGTATAGATATTGAAATGATTATCTTTAACTTATATTTCCAGTTCCAGTCCTAGACTGAATGTAAACTGTAAGTTGGTGGAGAAAGAGAGAGAAGGGACTATTTATTTTTTAAAAAATCAGGTGAGTTTAAAAATAAATGAAAGGTGTATTGAAGGAATTGAGTCAGTTCTGGTAGCCAAGTTCAATTGGCCAGTATTTATTAATCGATCATGCTTACTTGTTTTAAATTCAAATACAATCCAAATGTCTCTGAGTTGGTAGGGGAGTTGCACATTAAGGATTGATGGAGTACATTATTCCTTTGTTTATGCTTAGAATTCCTTAACTCCCATTCTCTCCTAGACCCCCTCCAATCTGGCTTCTGTCCCCTCCACTCTACCGAGACTGCTCTCTCTAAGGTCACCCATGACCTCTTTCTTGCCAAATCCAATGGCTCCTACTCCATTCTAATCCTCCTTGACCTCTCTGCTGCCTTTGACACTGTCGACCATCCCCTCCTCCTCCATACCTTATCTCACCTTGGCTTCACGGACTCCGTCCTCTCCTGGTTCTCCTCTTACCTCTCTGGCCGGTCATTCTCGGTCTCCTTCGCTGGAGCCTCCTCCCCCTCCCATCCTTTAACTGTTGGAGTTCCTCAAGGGTCAGTTCTTGGCCCTCTTCTGTTCTCCATTTACACTCACTCCCTCGGTGAACTCATTCGCTCTCATGGCTTTGACTACCATCTCTACGCAGATGACACGCAGATCTACATCTCCGCCCCTGTCCTCTCCCCCTCCCTTCAGGCTCGCATTTCCTCCTGCCTCCAGGACGTCTCCACCTGGATGTCGGCCCGCCACCTAAAACTCAACATGAGCAAGACTGAGCTCCTCATCTTCCCTCCCAAACCCGGTCCTCTCCCAGACTTCTCTATCACCGTGGATGGTACGACCATCCTTCCCATCTCTCAGGCCCGCAATCTCGGTGTCATCCTTGACTTGTCTCTCTCGTTCACCCCACACATCCTATCCGTTACCAAGACCTGCCGGTTTCACCTCTACAATATCGCCAAGATCTGCCCTTTCCTCTCCACCTAAATTTGGTCAATGCTGGAATCAAAATTATATTACCAGATCTCCAAGAGAACAGAAAGTTGGCCAATCTGCTTCCCTAACGTTCAGGAACTTTCTAAGATAGGCAGGTATCAACAGACATCTTATACTACCCATTGTGTAATGTTTTCTTTCCATTTCTGGAAGCCTTCTAAAGAAAAATATGTATGTTCTCAACAAAATTAAATCAAGTTAAACTATGCTAATTTCATGGAAACTAGGTAATTGGATTTATATCTACAGGATATCTTTCTTTTCCAAAGCAGTACAATGAGTCCTCTGAAATCCCAATTTTTCACTAATACTGAAAGTCTATTCATATAAAGTCAAAACATAACTATTGTAAGGCATTTTGGCATCGGCTTCAGCATAACTATGCCTTTTAATTCAGCATTGTCTGATAATAGTTTTCTTTCTGGAAGCTTAAGTGGTAAATATCAAATAGAAAAAGAATTATACGAGCTCAGTCTTGAAAACAATTCAGTGTTTTTCATTCTTTAAATGATATGCTGCTCTTGAGAGTGAAAATAAAGTCACCCTTTTAACAGTGGAATTTATAGGAGCAAATTAGAAATTGGATGTTGCCAGGGGGCCCAGCTTGCATCTCATCTGTTGCCAAATCAATGCAGAGAGATATGGAAATCAACCCTTTAAAAACTCCTAGGCAAATTATTGCACAATTCATCAAGTACAGAACACTCATTATTAATTCTGTCTCTTAAAAAAATCAGGCTGAGAGCTCACATCACTTGATAATCAATTGAAGTATTAATACATTTATCATTCTTGCCTTTCATTTTCATTTTGGAATTCTGTCTCATTCAATTGTTACTAGTTTTTTGTTAAATCTTTAGGGACAAAATATTCACCCTTTCCTGGGCTTCTGACACTTTAAACTACCTATGATCCTTATTCACAAGAACAACAGCTGGTGCATTCACAAAACAAGAATGATACGTATACAATCTACTATATCTTTACACTTTTTTTCTACAAAATATTGCAAAATGCTTTAGAGAATTTGGTAAAGGAGTAGTTCCAGAGACTAATGCACATTTCAGGAAAAAACAAGGCTATGGTAAGAAGTTATAAGCTTTGGGGCCTAGTGCTTGGGAGTCAGAGGTCATGGGTTTGAATCCCGGCTCCACCACTTGCCAGCTGTGTGACTGTGGGCAAGTCACTTCACTTCTCTGGGCCTTAGTTCCCTCATTTGTAAAATGGGGATTAAGACTGTGAGCCCTACGTGGGACAACCTGATGACCCTGTATCTATCCCAGGGCTTAGAACAGTGCTCTGCACATAGTAAGCGCTTAACAAATACCAACATATGTATTATTAATATTAGTGGATGGACCACAGCCCTGGAAGTCAGAAGAACCTGGGTTCAAATCCCAGCTCTGCCACTTTGCTGTGTGACCTTGTGCAAGTCACTTCACATCTCTGTGCTTCATTTGCTCCATTTGTAAAATGGGGATTAAGATTGGGAGCCACATGTGGGACAGGGACTATTCCGTCCTGACGACCTTTCATTTACCCTGAACTTAGTGCAGTGCTTAACAAATGCCATTAAAAAACAAAAAGTGGTTACACTGATGTGTTAGAGTGAGTGGTGATTAAAGGAACAGTGGACAAAAGACAATGTGATTACAGTTGTGTGCTGAAAACTAGTGTCATCCCTAGTAAAAAGAGCCTAATGGGTGGCTTAAAGTTCTAGTGCTCTTTCATTCACCTCATCTTGGCAAAGAAACTAACCCAAAATGGCAGGTGTGGAAGTGGAGCAGAGTGGGTTTTATCACCAGGGATTTCTGGACATGTTGTCCCCAGAAACCCCATTAAGAACCTTCAGCATCAGTGTGCAGGTCATTTCCAGGGAGCTAATGGCTGTTCTCCACTTCCATTGGAGCAAACTAGGGTGGTACTCATTTGGGCTTTTAAAAAGCACTGGAGTTTGGAGGGGTTGCATTTGACAACTAGTATGGGCTTTAGTCCTGTGCAGAAGTAGCATTGAAAGCAAAATCCTTTACTATCCATCTTCAAATTTAGTATTAATAATTATAATTAAAAATTATGGTATTTGTTAAATACTATGTGCCAAGCACTGTTCTGACTGATATACCTGTGGGACAGTTCATTTGATTCCACCTACTTCTGTAAGATATTTTCACAAGCAGGGGGAAGGGGCTGCAGCTTCTAAATGGTGGTAGCTAAGCTATGGGCAAAGGTAACTCTATCATCAATCAATCAAGCAAGTAATGGAATTTATTTACACTTACTGTGGTGGAGCTCTGTACTAAGCAATTGGGAAAGTTGTTAGGCACAGTTGGTAGGCCCACAAGAAGTTCTCAGCTTTATAGTCAATCACGGAGAGGGACCTTCGGAAGGCGAGTGGACACTACAAATTGCCCTGGGGCTAGAAGTGTGAAGGTGAATTCTCCCTTTCTTGGAGAAAAAATAGATTTTGTGTCTTATGGTCCAGGTAGATTTAGGCTTTTCTGAAGCATCTTCTTGACTTAATTCAAGCTACTGGATCACTGATATTTCAAATAGCATGATATAATCAATGCAGCATCTGGTACATAAAAATGATTTAATCAGTAAGTTCAAATCTTCAATCATTCAATCAATAGTATTTATTGAATGCTGACTGTTTTCAAAGCACTGGATCTAAGCACTTAGGAAAGTTGCTAGATACATTCCCTGACTACAAAGAGCTTACAGTCTTGGAGTCAATCACCGAGTGGGACCTGTGGAAAAATAAGTTGCTGGGTAAAGGTTAATCCTCCCTTCCTTGGAAAGAATAGCTCTTGTGTCATATGTGCCAATAGAGTCAGACTTTTTTGCAGCTCCTCAGTGAAAAAATTCAAATTGCTGACCTATTTCAATAACATGATATTTTCAATGTGGCATTTGGTGCCTAGTACTGATTAAATCAGTAAGTTCAAATCTTCAATCAATCAATTATATTTATTTAGCACTTAGTACATGCAAAGCACTGTACTATGTGCTCACGAGAGTTTAAGCTGTTGTAGGCTGTAGACTGTAGACTGTAAGCTCATCGTGGGCAGAGAATGTGTCTGCTAATTCTCTTGTATTGTGCTCTCTCAAGCAGTATAGTGTTCTGCACATACTAAGCCCTCAGTACATGCCATTACTTGATACAATACAATAGAATTAGCAGAAATGTTCCCTGCACATATCTAGCTTACAGTCTAGAAAGGGAGACAGACAATAACACGAATAAATAATTTATAATACATTGTTTAAAAATATGTACATAAGTGCTGTGAGGATGAGCATTCTATTGGAAGTTCTCTGGTTTTGGAAGAGTTTTGTCTTCTGCGACCTTACTTTAATCTCTCTGGCTTACTTCTAGCAGAAGGTAAGAACAGCACAGCATATTGGTGCCTATCATAGTTTAAGAGTAGTATGCTGAAAGCAAATGATAGGAAATACTTATTTCACACAGGCTGAGGTACATACATGGAAAATATCACTATGGGAAATCATACAGGTTGAAAATATGATTCACAGGTACAGGTACAGGTAGAGAAGCAGCGTGGCTCACTGGAAAGAGCACGGGCTTTGGAGTCAGAGGTCATGGGTTCGAACCCCGGCTCTGCCACTTGCCAGCTGTGTGACTTTGGGCAAGTCACTTAACTTCTCGGTGCCTCAGTTCCCTCATCTGTAAAATGGGGATTAAGACTGTGAGCCCCACGTGGGACAACCTGATTCCCCTGTGTCTACCCCAGCGCTTAGAACAGTGCTCGGCACATAGTAAGCGCTTAACAAATACCAACATTATTATTATTATTAAATATAAGAAAATTAAAGAAGGTTTTGGATGAATTCAAGAATGAGAGGGTTTATCATAGGATACAAGAAGATAAGTTAGGGAATAATCAATCATTAGTATTTATTGAACAGGGACTCAGTGTGAGTGAATGCCTAAGCAATTGGGAATGAAAACTAGAGGAACAAAACATAATCCCTAGAAGTTAGGAATGTTAGTTCCAGAAATGGTAAAATGTGTATCAGTATTCTTCCTTCACTCCTGTGCATGCACTGCACAGAAATGTTGATATCAGGCCTACCTCATCCACCTCAAGTTCATCTTTTATAACGTTAACTCTTCCCTCTCTTCTGTTCATTTAAATTATTTATCAATCCTTATTGACGTCAATGCACATTGCCCTCTCCAGTTGTTCCAGATATTTAACTCCCTCCTCAAACACCCTTTCCCCCAATGTCCCTCATTTTTGGCCACCTACTTAATTGAGAAAATTGAAACTATCATGTGTGATCTCTCTGAAATCTACCTTACTTCTCTCCAGAACTTCCCTCCTCCTGCCCCTTCTTCAACTCTCCCATCTTTCTCAACTCTCCCATCTTTCCCAGCAGTACTTCAAGAAGAGATCTCCCGTCTTTTCTCAAAATCCACCCCATCTGCCTGTGTATCCTACCTATACATTTGCATCTTATCAAAGCACTTGTCCCCTCCCTTCTTCATTCACTGACCATCATCCTAAACTGTTTGTTCTCCAGTGGCTTTCTTCCTCAATGTTTTGAAAATTGCTCATGTCTCCATTATGCTAAAAAAGTCCTCCCTTGACCCCAAGATTCTCTCCAGTTGTCTTTCTACCTCCCTTCTACCATTCCTTTCCAAACTTCTTGAGCGGGTTGTCTGCAGACACTGAATCAAGTTCCTGTCTTTCACTTCTCTTCCTGACCCCCTCCAATCTGGCTTCTGTCCCCTTCATTCCATAAAAACCACAAAGTTCTATAAAAACTTTTTTTGTGCAAAGTTCTATAAAACACTTTTCTTAAAACATGGCAATATAATCATTTATACAGAAGGATATAGAAGAATCCTTATAAATATATTTATTTAGTTGACTCAACAGTCCTTACCTGTATTTTTATTTGTATATTTATTTGTAAATAAAACTAATTTTGCTGTTCACTAAATATCAGCAATTAAAAATTGTTTTAAATTTCAGCAAATGTTCATCGACGGTAATTGCTGATAAATGACAAGCAATTACTTTAGTTTGTGACTGTCAAAGGGCAGAAACTGTCTCTGTCTCTTACCAGTTTGTACATTCCAAGAGCTTAGTACAGTGCTCTGCACATAGTAAGCGCTAAATAAATACTATTAAATGAATAAATGAATCTTTAATTAGTAATTTATAAGTAATATTCTTTGCAGAATGTAGGCTACAAAAACATAGTTTAAAACACTTTCAAATTGCTTCTCCTCTTGCTTTTTTCTAGGAGAAATGACAGATAGGTGAGATATAGCTTAGAACACAATCAAATCATTATGTCCAATGGTAACGCCATTTGAACTGATGTGAATAAAATAACTATTTAATTCCTCTTGTTACATGATAATACCCTCTCTAAAATCATTTAGTCTCTTTCTGTTTTAATACTGCAGCTAGTTCATCCAAAAATTTGAGTCACTTATTTAACAAGTACATCCATTTATTATTTAGTATTTGGCTATTACTTTTCGTTCATATTTTGAAGTAATTTAGTGCAAATGGCAGTTAACAGACCATTTCTCTAGCAATCTAGGGTTAAATTGCAATACCATTATAAGTAGAGAGGCAGAGTGCACAATTAATGATTTAAGAAAGTATGTTAGTAGAATTTTCCTAGAAATAACAGTTGGAATATGTGCTAAAATACAATTTTATATTCACATTTAGCTTACAAAGTTTTAACAGACATATTTTCTGATATGAACTAATCCAATGTATTAGAAAGATTTAAAAATAAAGTCTACCTTATAACCAAGGCACTAAAGTAGGTACCCATTTTAGTGCAAACAATTTTACTTGGTAAGTATCGCTAAATCAATCAATGACATTTATTGAGCACTTACTGTATGCAGAGCACCATCCTAAGAACTTAGGAAAGTACAGTCCACCAGAGTGGGCAGCAATGTCCCCTGCCCATAAAGAGCTTATAGTCAAGAGGAGGAACTTACAGTAAACCTCAGTATCTGTCACATTGATAGTGAAAGCAAACTAAATGTATTTGGCTATTAGAAAAGTATATAGATTCCTGTTTCCCTTAATCAATATGTCTTTAAATTCCTAATTCTATGGGTTTGGAAGCAACAGAATAACAGATGATATTCTCACAAACTTTAGTGTACCCAGAGCATTCACGCATTCATTCAATAGTATTTATTGAGTGCTTACTATGTGCAGAGCACTGTACTAAACGCTTGGAATGAACAAGTCGGCAACAGATAGAGACAGTCCCTGCCATTTGACGGGCTGAGCAGTGAATGTGATCTTATAATGGTTCCTATAATAATAATAATAATGTTGGTATTTGTTAAGCGCTTACTATGTGAAGAGCACTGTTCTAAGCGCTGGGGTAGACACAGGGGAATCAGGTTGTCCCACGTGGGGCTCACAGTCTTAATCCCCATTTTACAGATGAGGGAACTGAGGCACAGAGAAGTTAAGTGACTTGCCCACAGTCACACAGCTGACAAGTGGCAGAGCTGGGATTCGAACTCATGAGCCCTGACTCCAAAGCCCGTGCTCTTTCCACTGCGCCACGCTGCTTCTCTATCCAAGAACCCCAGCTCCAGCTATTTATCTAGTTGAGTCTAGTTTCAGATAAACATCTGAATTTTGGAGTGTTTCCTAAATTGAATTCAATATCTGAATCACTTGAGGTTGGGCCCAACCCTCATTATTGTAAAATATACATTAAATAATGCAGTGTAGTTGGTAAGACCTGAAAGACACCTCAGTCTAGAACTCTTCAAATAATGAACATAATTATTTGATTATAATGACAGCATAGATTCATTCATTCATTCAATTGTATTTATTGAGCACTTACTGGGTGCAGACCACTCTACTAAGTGCTTGAAATGTACAATTCGGCAATAGAAAGAGACAATCCCTGCCCAACAACGGGGTCACAGACTAAAAGGAGGAGACAGACTGCAAAACGAAACAAGTAGTCAGACATCAATACCATAAAGATAAATAGAATCATAGATATGTGCACATCATTAATACAATAAATAGAGTAATAAATAATATATACAAAAATATGCACAGTGCTGTGGGGAGGGGAAGGGAGAAGAGCAGAGGGTGGGAGAAGGGGGAATGAGGAGGGGAGGAGGAACAGAGGGAAAGGGAGGGCTCAGTCTGGGAAGGCCTCCTGGAGGAGGTGAGCTCTCAGTAGGTTTTGAAGAGGGGAAGAGAGTGAGTTGGGCAGATGTGAGGAAGGAGGGCATTCCAGGACAGCAGTAGGATGTGGGCCAGGGGTCGATGGAGGGACAGGTGCGAACGGGGAACTGTGAGGAGGTGAGCGGAAGAGGAGCGGAGTGTACGGTGTGGGCAGTAGAAAGAGAGAAGGGAGGTGAGGTAGAAGGGGACAAAATGATGGAAATCTTTGAAGTCAAGAGTGAGGAGTATTTGTTTCATGTGGAGGTTGATAGGCAACCACTAGAGGTTTTTGAGGAGGAGCATGACATGCCCCGAGTGTTTTTGTAGAAAGATGATCCGGGCGGCGGAATGAAGAATAGACTGGAGCAGGGAGAGACAGGAGGATGGGAGATCTGAGAGGAGGCTGACACAGTCATCCAGTCGAGATATTATGAGAGCCATGCTATGGAAGTGCAGGTGCCTGGAAGTGGGAAGGAGGCTAGATGATTTTTAACAGTACCCTTTACAACTCTTTCTCTATATAGGAAAAATAATCTAATTATATTCCTCCAATATGCAATATGTATAGCCATCAAGATTGCATCCCCTGTCATTCCCTCTAGATTATAACTTCCTTGTGGACAGAGACCACATCTACTAACTTGGTTGCATTGTACTCTTTCAAGCACCTAGTAGAGTGCTCTGTACACACTAAGTTCTCAATAAATATCATGGATCTATACTATTAATAGCTCAAAGACATACACTAGTTTGGAAGAGAAAGTTGAAGTAAATCTGTTTATCAAAACAGTTTTTTTGAAGTATAACAGAAATAACATTTTTATGAATAAATAGCATAATTGATTTTATACCACATTCACTATTGTTTAGGGGAAAATGAAGAGGGAGATTAAAAATACATTGAGGCTTGAGGGGGTATTGAGATGAGCTTCCTTCCACTGGAGAAGTTTAATGTTACATAACTGTCAACTACAACATATTTTAAGGTTTAATGGAATTGTAAGTGCTTGGCTCCCATAGAATCCTAACAGAAAAATGAATTGTTCAATTCAGGTAAAGACCCGTAGTCTCTTGGGGAAGTATTAAATTCCACTGATGTAAGGTAGTCCTCCAAGCATTTAGTACAGTGCTCTGAACAGAGTAAGCACTTAATAAATAGCTTTGATTGATGGAGTGATAATCACAATGTAGATTGTTGATGTATTTCACTCTGCAGGTAAACATTGTATCCATTTCTATTTTTATATGAAAAACAGGAAAAATCCCCAAATGAATTATCAAAACCAGGCAACTTGGAATTAATAAAAGCGATAAATGATCACTGTGGTGTTTGTTTAGTGCTTACTATATGCCAAGCATTATACTAAGCAGTGAGGTTAATACAGGATAATCAGTTCAGATTAGACAGCAACACCATCCTCAATCCCCATTCTACAGATGAGTTAACTGAGGCACAGAGAAGTTGTGATTTTCCCAGTGTCACACAGCAGATAAGTGGCAGATCCCCAGGTGCTTATGACTCCTAAGCCTGTGCTCTATCCACTAGATCACACTATGTAACAAAGCATTCATGAAAATCCAAAGATAACTTCTCTGATTAAAGCTTTTTTTTTTTACTTTTTTTCTTTTAATTCTCACTCTTTCATGACATACATTATTCAAACTTATCTGTGAAGTCAACCAGTGATAAAGGGGAAATTAGTTGAAGATGGGTTAGTTACAATAAATTATTTCCTAGATTTATTTATACGAATGTCTGCCTCTCTCTCTAAACTGTAAGCTCATTGTGAGCAGGGAATTTGTTTATTGTTATATTGTACTCTCTCAAGTGCTTAGTATACTGCTTTGCACACAGTAAGAGCTCAATAAATATGACTGACTGAATGAATGAATGAAAGATAGTTGCCCATCCATCTCCATATCAAACAGAATTTATTTACCATTGGATTTAAAATATTCAATCACCCTGCCCTATCCTACCTTACATTTCCAATATTCTACTACATTCCAGCCCACACACTGTACTCCTCTAATACCACCCTACTCACTCTATCTCATTCTTATCTATCTTGCCACCAACTCCTCATCTTTGTCTTACCTCTAGCCTGGAACTCCGTCCTCTTTCTTGTCTGACAGGGCAAGGAATGTATCTACCAACTCTGTTGTAATGAACACAGACTATTTCCTATCTGATTATTTTGTATCTACTCCAGTACTTGACACAGAACTTGGCACATAGTAAGTGATCAACAAATATGATTGATGAATTGATTGATTGACAATCACTCTCCCCAGCTTCAAAGACTTTTTGAAAGTCCATCCCCTCCAAGATGCTGACCTTAAATTATTATTTCCCCTTTTCGCACTCCCTTCTGAATTACCCTTGCACTTGGATTTGTATCCTTTATTCAACCCACCCTCAATCCTCAGCACAATAATTCATTCAAGTATATTACTGTCTGCTTCCCCCTCTTGATTGTAAGCTCACTGTGGTCAGGAAAAATGTCTAGCAAATCAGTTATATTGTACTCTCCCAAGCACTTAGTATAGTTCTTTGTACAGAGTGATCAAAAACTATGATTATTTGATATATTGATTGATTAGTACAGTGTTCTGCACAAAATAAGCACTCAATAAATACAATTGATATTTAGTTGAAGAAAACTTCATATTTTGAATTAGAGCAAAGAACAAGATCAAATAATATCACTAGTACTTCTTATATTTAAAGACAAAGTTAAATTTTATATCCTGCATTCATTCCAGATTGAACACTGTAAGAATTAGCTCATTAATAATTGTCACATGTTTTGAAATCCTTCAATGAAAAGAAAAAAAACCCAAAAAAAACAGTCAAGGACAAAAAATTTGAAATTTAAAAATAACTGAAGCCAGATATTCCTCCCTCTCCACTCTGGCTAATTTTGAAACATTAAAATTGAAGGAAAAAAGTCTTTAGGGCATTTTTACAATCTACCTTATCCTTCTAACCCTTTTTCTAAACTTGGCATCAGGGCAAGGCCTATAAATGCAACATGATCTAAAGTTCAACCTTGGATTCAACTGCTGAACACCAGGAAAAAAATCTGAAATTTGAAATTTGGAACTTTTATATCATTATGAGCCTCATGTGAAACATAGAATCCTATCTGATTATCTTGTATCTACTCCAACACTTGACATAATTTGGCACATAGAAAGTGCTTAATAAATGTAATAATAATAGTTGTCACTATGATAGTAATAGTAGTAGTAGTAATAGACGTTCACTGCCTGAATATTGGGTAGTAGAAGGTATATTATCCAAAAGAGAGAGAAGTGGAGTAATTTTATAAAAGTTTTTATTTGGGGAAATGTGCATGTTGGGAGCCAGCCTCATTAAAATGTTTGATGAATTCTGAGGAATGGAAAGTGAGTACATGTGAATGCTAAATAATCTATTTGATAGTAATTATGACCAATCTGATGACTCTCTGTTAGTGCATTCCAAAGTTGATAGCAACAGGCAAGTGGGATAAACAGAATAGAAAGTATTCAGCAACACAAGATTAACTGTGGACTCAAACAAATCTCAAACCAGAGATTGAAAACTTCAAAGGCTGTTCAAACTTTTGCTTGAAGACTCAGGGGAAATGGAAAGAAAGATGCAGTTTCACAGATAAAATGATAGATTATGGGGTTTAAATATTTTAAACTAATATTTAAAAAAAGCTAAATCAATTTTAAAATGAAAATAGCAATCCATATATGCTAATTGTTCAATTCTGAAGACACTCTGAGGACCTTTATGTACATTTTCTGTAATCAACTCTCATGTTATCAGTCTTCCATAGATCTGATTATCGCCTTTTCCTTGCTACTTTAAATCATCTAGAATCTCCATTTTTACTGTTACCCTGCTGTAATATTTTGGGTTAGTAACATATAGTTGCTTTCATTTGGTATTAACAGTATGAGATCATATGTGCCAGCTTGAAAGTCCTGGTACTATAACTTTTGAAGGAGAATGGGGCATATTCAGAATTTCAGAATGTAAAGAACATTTTACTCCGGACCTGAAGGTTGGTGTACCAGTCTTAAAGCACTATTATTTTGCAATCAAAGGGACCAGAAACTGAGCCCTTCAAAATGTGTCCATCTTTGTTGTCTGTGCTGGCTGAAAAAGGAGAAAACAAAATGAATTACAAAAGGAAGAAGGAGTTTTCTCCCTGCCTTTCCAGACAGTTGTATATATTGTTTTCCTTTCTGTATTGTGTTCATCTCTTAAAGAACACTCTACCCTCCTCTACTTTAGCAAAGAGATGGAGCTTAAAGGAACCAGCTGCGGGCATTGTGATTTAGTCCTTATGGTAAATCCTATTTTATATCCCCCAGTTAAGGTACCCTATTGTGTTTTTTTGTTGCATTCCCTTAATTGGTTGGTTCTTGATGGAATCTGTGGCTATTTCAGAGAGTAAAACTTATTTAGTCAAAGCAATACTTACTGGCTCATGACTTCTTTCTTCCAATGAATCTCAAGTGTCAGGGAGTTTCTTCCATGGGATAAGACTCCGTTCTATCTTTAAGAACTCTAGTAAAATGAATCATTTCTTACTGAGCCAACAAGCTGACACTATTCATCAGAAAGCAAGAAGCAACAGGAAAGCAGTCTGGCCTAGAGGAAACAGCATTGGCCTGGAAATCAGAGGACCTGAATTCTAACTGTGCCTCTGCTACCTTACTACTATGTGACATTCAGCAAATCATTCAACTTCTCTGTTCCTCAGTTTCTTTATGTGTAAAATGGGGATTCAGTATACGTTTTGAACTTAGATTGTGATGTAAGTATGGGACACACTTCGTCTCATATGGTTACTGCATAGCTACCCTATTGCTTAGCACTGTACTAATACTTTTATAAGAGGTCTTTGCTAAGATCTTATTTTCCGCACTCCTTTCCTTTTTGCATCAACTAATCCATTTGGATTTGTACTCTTTAAGTACTTGTTAGCCACTCCAGCTCAGTGCTAGCACACCTTCGTACATAGCCAAAATTTACTTTTATGTCTGCTTCCCCCTCTAGACTGCTACTTCTTGGCAGGAAATGTGTCTACCAGCTCTGTTGTTCTGTACTCTCCCCAAGCACTTGCTACAGTGACAATCAATGGGTGCCAATCAAACAGAAGCACTTGAAGAAGAGAGGTGTCTTTGCCTAATGCTGATAACTTCAGTTATTATTCATAAACATAGATAATAGAAATAAAAATATATTTTTGAAGAGGATATTGCAAGATAGTTTGTAAGCTAAGCCAAAATGAAAAGGTACAAATATAGTATTAGTTTTGATATTTTATTTCTTTCCCATTTAAATTAACTAGAGCCATGGGACTGAATTAATAATTTTCATGTTCTAGCTGTCAGGTCTGACTATCTAAATTCTACTTTAATAATAAAACACACTATATTAAAATCTTTTTAGAATCCTATGAATAAACATTAAACTTACTCTTAAAAGATATGAAAATGCATCATTTTATATATAAAATGCATTATACATTATAAAGTGTATTTTCTAACATATCCATAATGCATAATGACAGTTTGTTCAAAGCAAACTACAATATATGTAAGTGATTCAATACAATCCAAAGATTTTCTTAACTTACAATGTGCAACATTTATATTAGTTTTTAAAATGATCTTTTATGTATCATGTTACTGATAAGGGAAGCAATAAAGAGAAGATAAAACAAGAACCCTTACAAGATAAGTGTTTAAAGTAGATCTAAAGTAAATAATACCACATTTCTTTCATAGAGCATTTTGAAAATGTTTACTCAAAAGTTGAAGACATTTTAAAGGGCAAATGTTAATTAAGAAAAACAAAGTTGTCACACTTCTGAGCTCCTTTTAGCCTATTTTAGCACTCTTATAGCCTAAGATACTAACTGTGTGTCATAATATGAATAGCAGGTGCATTTCAAGTACTTCACAATGAACTTTCCAGTGAACAAATGTTATATGAAAAATACAAATAAAAAATGCCTATATAGAGACTTCTTAAATACAAAGGAAATTCCATCTAAATGACAGTTGTACACACACATAGGCCGAGCTTACTTTAGATAAAACTATCTCTCAATTGAAAAATGCACCTGAAGTGAAATCTCAGAATATAAAATTCCAAAATCCAACACAAATATTATCTCAATGAAACAATCCAAAACAGGCACATCTGAAGCAAACTAAAGAGAGAAATCAAAACTATTTGTAAAATTTTTAAGGATCGGCTTTATTTGAGTGCTAGCAGGCACTCTTTTTCTTTTTGAGAATAGCATGAGAGTCTCTGTCATTGACAGTGTTGTTAGTGATGCACAAGCTTTGTCCTTATTTTGTCTTTCCTCACTTCTTGTTGAGCTACAGTAGCAATAAAAACCAGGTGGTTTGTATGATTGGCTTTTCTTTGTTCTTCCCAGTGAGTTTAGGTCAGCTAGATGCAGAAGGGGCTTGGAGGCTAGTTGAAAAATCTGAAGTGTACGTTGTCTAGCAATCAATCCAGCAACATTTTTGTGGAGCACTTTCTGTATAAATGCTTGGGACAGTACAACAGAGTTGGTGGAAACAATCCTTTAATGTGAGTTTACAATAATTTAGGTGAGTGACCTGATTCTAGGGTCAGGCTCAAAAAGTATGCCTCCAGAGCTTAATATAGTGCCTGGAACAGAGTAAGCACTGAACAAATACCATCGTCAAATGCGATCTCCTGCTTCCACAAACATGCATTTTTTTTCTTATGATGAAGCTGTTTCCGGGGCACTCAACCTAGGGGAAAGAGTGCAGGCCTGGGATTCAGGGAACCTGGGTTATAATCCCAGGTCTGCCACAAGCCTGCTGTGTGTCACTGGGCAGGTCATTTAACTTATCCATACCTCTGCTTCCTCATCTGTAAAATACTAATTCAATAGCTGTGTTCCTCCTGCTTAGACGATGAGTCCCATGTAGGACAAGGACTGTGTCTGATCTGATGATTTTCATTCATTCAATAGTATTTATTGAGCGCTTACTATGTGCAGAGCACTGTACTAAGCGCTTGGGATGAACAAGTCGGCAACAGATAGAGACAGTCCCTGCCATTTGACGGGCTTACAGTCTAATCGGGGGAGACGGACAGACAAGAACAATGGCACTAAACAGCGTCAAGGGGAAGAACATCTCATAAAAACAATGGCAACTAAATAGAATCAAGGCGATGTACAATTCATTAACAAAATAAATAGGGTAACGAAAATATATACAGTTGAGCGGACGGGTACAGTGCTGTGGGGATGGGAAGGGAGAGGTGGAGGAGCAGAGGGAAAAGGGGAAAATGAGGCTTTAGCTGCGGAGAGGTAAAGGGGGGATGGCAGAGGGAGTAGAGGGGGAAGAGGAGCTCAGTCTGGGAAGGCCTCTTGGAGGAGGTGATTTTTAAGTAAGGTTTTGAAGAGGGAAAGAGAATCAGTTTGGCGGAGGTGAGGAGGGAGGGCGTTCCAGGACCGCGGGAGGACGTGACCCAGGGGTCGACGGCGGGATAGGCGAGACCGAGGGACGGCGAGGAGGTGGGCGGCAGAGGAGCGGAGCGTGCGGGGTGGGCGGTAGAAAGAGAGAAGGGAGGAGAGGTAGGAAGGGGCAAGGTGATGGAGAGCCTTGAAGCCTAGAGTGAGGAGTTTTTGTTTGGGGCGGAGGTCGATAGGCAACCACTGGAGTTGTTTAAGAAGGGGAGTGACATGCCCAGATCGTTTCTGTAGGAAGATGAGCCGGGCAGCGGAGTGAAGAATAGACCGGAGCGGGGCGAGAGAGGAGGAAGGGAGGTCAGAGAGAAGGCTGACACAGTAGTCTAGCCGGTTTTGTATCTATCCCAGTGCTTAGTATAGTATTCATCATATATTATACACATTATTATCATTATTATTAATAATGAATTTTTTTTAACTGATCATCAGTTGATGTTTCTTTATATGAGAAGACACCAAAAGGAAGTGTCACTGGCAGCACCAAGGTTAAACCTTGACCTACATTCATGTTCATGCATCAGGTGTCATTGGCATTTATTGTAAGTTTTCTTCAGTTTATGATTATGAATGGTAATTGGGACATATGACTGCTAATGATTTGCACCATACAAATTAAATATCTTGAATCACTTGTCACACATTCCTTAAGTCTTCTCTCCCTGAAGTCGGCAATTTCTTTAAGTCTAGTTTATAATGTAGTGAATTTAAGGCAAGAGATGAAAAGTGTATTTGCCCAAAAATCACATAGAGAACAACTCAAGAATGGAGCATAGACATCTCAATCTCAAGTACTGGTATTTTGTATTTGAGACTCCCACTCTGGATTAGTTAAAATATAACATTAAAGAGAAGTTACCAACAACATAGAAGGAATATGTTTATTAGGACAGGGAGGGGGTAAATATTAAAAGCAAAGTAGCCCTTTATTTAACATAAATGTGCTATTATTAAGTCCCAAAATTTACAGATGGGAACTTAAATGTACAGAATTACTCAATTCATTAACTGCCCCAAATAACCCCCAAAATTTTCCACTGCAGTTTCATTGCAGTCTATTTTTACTGTGAAAAAGGTGGATCCCTGTTATATGGCACAATCTAATTACACACAAGTTGCTGAGAGTCAGAATATGATCTAGCATCAGTTTTTAAAATGTGCAATTTATTTTTATTAATCCATTGCTGCATTAGAAATTCAGGGCATATTTAGTTTTAATGGCTAATTTACATATACTGATTTAATGTTATGAAAATATGTATTTACCATTTCCTTTCATTATTACTTAAAGCAAAAATAATATAATCCAAGACAGTCCAAACCTGACTGAATATCTAATAATGAGTTGTAAAGAGCTTTAATATTTTTGTGCCCATTACCCTATTTATAATATGAGGATAATTATGGCTCATGTAGTTCTGTGATTAATAGCAAGGTAGTTTATTTCAGTTTTACTGAAAAAAGAGCTGCTATATAAATGCAAAAAAAGATGATCATCAAAGGAAATATACTACCGTCTTTCACTTGCCAAATTTTTCTCCAACACAGATGTATCAGTTATTTATTGGCATGGTTGATAGCTAATTTTAGAAATGCTGAATGAGCCAGAAGGTACCCTACAAGTTCTCTCTAGCTAAGATTTCAGTGTCTGGCTATATTTGGAGAAAATTGATACTTCTTGGACGGTGGTAGCACTTCCAGTCTATAATTTGGGGCTATCACAACTGCCCTCTACATGCTGAGAGCAGCATATTTTAGTGGAAAGAGGAGGGATCGGGGAGTCAAGATACCAGTTTTTTACTTCTGGCTGCCAATTTCCTACTGTGTGACTATTGGCATGTTATTAACTTCTCTGTACACAAGTTTTTTCATCTGTAATTGGGGATAGTGCAACTATTGTCCTTCATTCTTAGACTCTAAATCCCAGATGGTACAGGGACTATATCCTATCTAATTATCTTGTATATATCCCAGTTCTTGGCACATAGAAGAGTTTAATCGAACAAAAAATTTCAATCTGTCAGTGTTAGTTATGGGTTAATCACTATGTTTAGAACACTGTACTAAGAATTTGGGAGAATGCAATACAATATAGTTGGGAGACACAAACCCTGCCTAAAGACACTTACAGTTGAGAGGGGGAAGCAGGCAAAAAAATAAATTACAGATGTGCAAATGGGCATGGCATATTGATGTGTACCTATGTCCTGTAGGGCTGAGGGTGGGGTGAATATCAGGTGCTTAAAGAGTACAGATGAAACTGCATAGGTGATGCAGAAGGGAGAGTAAGTCAGGGAAATTAGGAAAAAGCCCTTGGGGGAGATATGATTTTAGAAAGACTTTGTAAATGGGGGAAGTGGTAGTCTGAAGTACATGAAGGCCAGAGGAAAGAGGCGGGCAAGCTGTTGGTAGTAGGATAGACAGATTAGAGTTACCGCGAGTAAGTTGGTGTAAGAGGAACCAAGTGAGAGTGGTAGGTTGCAGTAGGAGGGAAGAGCTTGTTGAGTGTCTTAAAACCAATGATAAGGAGTTTCTGTTTATTGTGGAGGTGAATAGATAATCATTGGAATTTTTTGAGGCATGTGAAGATAGAAACTGATTTTTGGTTTTTTTTAAGATAAATAATCCAGGAAGCAGAGTGAAGTAAGGACTGGAGTAGAAAGAGATGGGATGCAGAAGGATCACAAAGGAAGCTCATGTAGCAGACAAGGTGGGATATGATGAGTGTTTGGATCATAAAGGAAGTAATCTGGAAGTATAGGAAGAGATGGATTCTAGAGATTTGTAAACATTGAACTGAGAGCATTTGATGATAGATAGAATATGTGGGTAGAATGAAAGAGATGAGTTGAAGATAATGCTAAGGTTAAATGGACTTGTGAGACAGAGAGGGTGGTGGCTATGTCATGGGGGACAATACTCAGAAGTCTGCTCCTCTCATCTCATCCACTGGTCTGACATGCAGAAATCAGCTGTGAGAAGAGGAAAATAGCTTGGAATCAAGTTGAAAAACCTGATGGGGAATCTGTCAATCAATCAATCAGTTAATCACTGGTAATTATTATGTGCTTTATTAGGTGCCTAACAATATCCTAAGCACTTGGGAGCACACAAAGAGTTGGTAGACATTCATTCATTCAATCATATTTATTGAGCACTTATTGTTTGCAGAGCACTATACTAAGATATCTTACCTCATGAAATCTACAGATTAGTGGGACTTCTCCAAGCTTTAAGTGACCCTGATCAAGTTAGCATCATTAGCAAATTTATGGGGCATAATTCATAATTTCTTCATCAAGATCACTGCATAGAACATTGCATAGAACCCTTAGGCCTGAATATTTGCAGTTCCATTTGGAATATTTACCCCGGTGAGACAGGAAGCACTGGTGTGTGTGTGTGTGTGTATGTTTGTGATCTTTTGTGAGTGTGTTCCTCCAGTTTGCTCAGTAGACCTTTTAACTCTAGTGTGGTCAAGAGCATCCTCTATACTATAAGCTCACTGGGGTAGGGGGAGTGTTTACCAATTCTGTTTTATTGCATTCTCCTAAAGGCTTAGTACAGTGCTTTGCAAACAGTATGCACTCAGTAAAAGCAATTGATTGATTGATCCTATCATTTTTTCTTCAAACCAATGGCAGATATATAGTAAATGGGGTAGTATTTGTTGTCATTCAACCAGTCAAAGAGAGGTGTCACTTCTATCTCTGATTATTCAGTAGGGGGCTGTACAGAAAGGTGCATTGTCACAAGTCATTCTTGTCCGCTTTGATAGCAGCTATAGTCACGAGTCTTCTTTAATGAGCCTTTTTTATCTGCTGTTTTGCAAAAATTCAATTACTTCACAGAAACCTTCTGCCTCATTAATAAAATCTCCTAGCTTTCTGATCATACCGTCCCAATTCCATATTTTTCAGCAAAAGTCCTATTAGTTAAAATAATTCTTCAACCATCTGTTTACCTATACTAAATGTTAGATTTCCTGTACAGTTTTCTAGAAAATAGCACAAACCTTGAATGTATTTTCCCTCATAATTAGCATTTTACTACCACATTAAATTGATCACAGGTAAACTGTTTCATTTTGGTGGGTTATTTTGATTGTAATCAGACTACTGGCTGGGAAGTGATTTTGTAGCCAATAAATTCAGGTTATAAAGAGTTTCCTTCCCTCTTTTATAGCAAATACATTATTTTAAAGGTCACCCTTGTCAGTACTATAAAACAAATCTCGGGCTTGCAAATGTAAAACATCCTCTGGAGCATCCATCAGTGTTTACACTAAGTTGGAGAATGTTATCTTAGCAGCTCCATCAGTTTCAATTACTGATGATGTCATCGTGATGGCCTGTGATTGGCTGCAGGTTGACACAGGGGAAAGAGTATGTTTGAAAACCTCTTCACTGGTGATTAAGCCTTCAGATATCATGACAGCCCAAGTTTTATTCCTGTTCCTCAAGTCTCTAAAGAAACAAGAGAAACTGAGTTTAAAGTTAATTGTGAGCTGATGTTTCTCCAGGCGCTTCCAGTGGGAAAAATGTCATACTTTTAAGTTTATTGGGGTTATTTCCATTACACTGGGAAAACTTCCAAAGTGTCACTTGAATTCTTATGTAATTCCATCAGAAAAGAAATAAAAACATCTAAACAGCTTAGTAAATTGGCACCCTTTATTTTCATGGTTGGAATTTATGTGGGAGAATCATGCCCTTTAAAACCTCAAGTTACTGTATCTCATTATTCAGGCAGCTCCAGACAAACCCTTGTCTTTAGCTAAACAAATGCATGTCCCAAATTTTCTGCTCTCATCTTAAAAATGGGTTAAGATCTGTTCCTAGGAATATTTACCCTCATTACCATTGCTTCTGGCAATGAACTTGTCAAGGTTTTGCACCCATACATTAAGCAGATTTTATCATGAATCTGGAGAATTCAAAAGTGCAAAGGAAAAAAAAAATTACTGTGGCTCAGAATTTGTAGCATTCCTTCTTTGTCCCCAGAAATGAAGAAAGTTATAGTATTTAAAGCAGAATGCTGATTGCTACACAAGAGAACAGAAATACTTTTTTTCCATTCTCTCTCTCTCTTTTATATAAATGCTTGGAGAAGAACAATATATTTGTTTTCTTTTATTTTCAAGATGTGCATTTTGTTTTCTCTGAATGTGTCAGAATCCACCTTATTTTGTTTTAAAGTGCCACACACTGCCATTCCCCATATATAAGATATGATAATGATGATGGCATTTGTTAAGCACTTACTATATGCCAAGCACTGTTCTAAGTACTGGAGTAGATAGAATTTTGTCCCACTTGGGGCTCACAGTCTTAATCCCCATTTTACAGATGAGGTAACTGAGGCACAGAGAAGTTTAGTGACTTGTCCAAAGTCACACAGCTGACATGTGGCAGAGCCAGGATTAGAACTCATGACCTCTGACTTCCAAGCCCATGCTCTTTCCACTGAATCACGCAGATGATGGCCCGAAAACACTGGTAACTTATACCAATGGTATTTGTTAAATGGTTACTGTGTGAAGAACACTGCACTAAGTGCTTGAGAAAGTTCAGTATAACACAGTTGGTAGACACAGTCCAGTCTTACAGTGTAGAGGAGAAGACAGATATTAATATAAACAAAAAAAAATTATGAATATGTTTGTAGGTGCTGTGGGGCTGAGGATGAGGTGAATAAAGGGGGCAAATCCAAGTGCAAAGACAACCCAGAAAAGGGTGGGAGATGAGGAAACGTCTATAGTAATGTGGATACATGAGGGCACCCTTTGGATTACATTCTAGCCACTGACTGAAGTCCTTGTTATTCCCTTTGACTGTCTCTGTCACACCAGCTGCAAGACACCATCATTTGCAAAAAACTACCTCATTCCTGATTACTTCATGCTATGTTTATCTGCTGCATTCCCCAGCTATGCCATGTTTCTCAAATGTAGCTTTTAATGTGTGATTTCCATGTCTCCCCCTGCTCTAGATTGCAAATTAATTGTGGGTAGAGAATGTGTCTACCAACTCTGTTGTATTGTGCTCCACCCCCAAGTCCTTGAACAGTACTCTTTTCATTTTAATGGTATTTATTATGTGCTCATTATACACCAAGACTTTTCCTAAATGCTGGGGTGCATGCAAGTTCATTCAGTGGTATTTATTGAACGCTTACTGTGTGCACTGTACTAAGTGCTTGGAAAGTACAATTTGACATCAAATAGAGACAATCCCTACCCAACAACAGGCTCACAGTTTAGAAGGGGGAAGACAGTGAACAAAACAAAACAAGTAGACAGGCATCAGTACCATCAATATAAATAGAATTATAGATATATACACATCATTTATAGAATAAATAGAATAATAAATATGTACATATATACACAAGTGCTGTGGGTGGGGAGGGGGTTAGAGCAGAGGGAGGGAGTCAGGACAATGGGGAGGGGAGGAGGAGCAGAGGAAAAGAGGGCTGGGTCTAGGAAGGCCTCTTGGAGGAGATGAGCTTTCAGTAGGGCTTTGAAGCAGGGGAAGTGTGCTAGTTTATCAGGTTGGATACAGTCACTGTCGTACTTGGGGCTCAGAGGTTAAATTGAAGGCAAGAAGATTTAATCCCCACTTTACAGATGAGGTATTTGAGGCACTGAGAAATTGAATGACTTGCCCAACTTCACACAGCAAGCAACTGGGAGAGTCAGGATTCAAACTCAGGTCATCTGACACCCAGATCTGTGCTCTCTTTCTAGTAGGTCATGCTGCTTCTAACAGCTCTGCACTCTGAATGATATGAACTCCGTAAATTCTCCATAAATTCTGATTGATAAATTGGTTTTTCCTGTCTGCCCATTTTGCAAATTCTGATTTAAGCTCAGTCTATGGGAGCTGCTTTTGCTCTGCCTTTAACTTATAGTGGAATACAGGAAGTCCACTAGCACAGATGTGTTATGAACAACAATGCAATTTTGCTGGGCAGTACATGAGTAGTGGATGGATATCAATAAGATATTAAATAATTGCAGCCATTACACAAACTGGGCAAGTATGGATTATTCACACCACTGCCAGATACAGCCCTCTCTACTTTGAACAGATGCATAGTATTTAGTACTTCCTTCCCATCTGCTAGACTGTAAGCTCGTGTGGACAGAGAACATGCCTACCAACTCTATTATATTATACTCACCTCAGTGCTTAGTCCTGTGTAATGCACCCAGTAAGCATTCAATAAATGCTATTGATTGATAAATGATTGACTGAATCATGTTAATGTGTAAGTCTTCCTCTCCTTAAGGAAATGTGATAGAACAACTAGCCTATCCAAGCCTCCTATGATAGCTGTCAGCTTATTTGAGGCTGATTGATTGATTGATGGAGGTTTCCAATTACCCTGCAAAAAAAACAAGGATTAAAAACAAAGTGACTAGTGATCGTGCCAACTAACTCAATTTTGCATTGTAATTTTCCTAGAGTTTAGTGTAGTGCTCAATAAGTGCTCAAAAAATCCCACTGATTGATTGATAGATAGGAATTGGTACATGGACTTCTTTAAAGGGTGAGTCTGACTCGTAGCCCAGTTAACCTATACTTTAATCTGAGGAGAAAACTGCCTTTTCCTTCACAGAGGACTTCTTATGTATTCTTGACCTGCATGGCATTTACTAGGCAGAATTTTAAAATGGGTCAAAACATGCCTCAACAGTTATATTTAGGGATATTTACACCTACTAGAGTTTACTGAGTAAAACCATAGAGCAGTGCCTTTGATTATCAGATCACTTTTACTACCACCACAGTAACATGGCATAGTGGAAAGAACTTGATATTAGGAGTCAGAAGTCATGTGAGCATTCAAATTCTGCCTGTGACCTGATGTGAGACTTTGGGCAAGTCACCTAACCTCTCTCAGCCTTGTTTTCCATCTGTGAAATGGGGATATCTGCTTTCCCTCCTTTTTACATTAGCCCCATGAGTGATGAGGCCTATGTCTGGTCCAAATTATGTGCCACTTATCTCATCATCATCATCATCATTGTATTATTATTATTATAGATTTCTTACTTCCTCTATTTCTTACTTCCTTGGAACAGTGCTTTTAAAAAATGTTTTCTGTACCACTAGATGGCTGAAAGCCCTGGAAAAACACATAATTTAAAACTCAGACATTTGTTAATGCTGATTATACAGCAGCATGCTCACAGTAGAGTTAGAAAGATGTCAAATTTCTTTTGATTTCCCTGAATTATCTAGTGTTAAACAAAGTTGTGTACTCGGGAATCTAGGAATATTTCTCATCTAAGTCAGCTCCTGGGGATCATGACTTTAGAGGCTAAAGGTAAATGACATTTGTACCACCCAGAATCGTTTTCAAATTATTTTTTTCTGTAAACAATTGTAGTGTGGCAGCTGCTTTCCAACCTGGGAGTGGATTTTAGTTGGCATCACATAACTTTATGACTTGGGTTTTATCCCCTTTGCCTTGACCCCACCCCCTTTTTCAGCCTATTAGTTGAAAGATTTGAGCTAATATTCCAGGAATTTGCCATTATGCGCTGTCAGAGTGCCTAGTGTAATGTGATGGCTAGCCCTCCCTCCAGTAAGTGGAGGGAGAAATAGGCACCCTGCCAAAATAAGAAAGCACTATTCTTTTTCTTTCATTCTTTCTTTCTTTCTTTCTCTCTTTCTCTCTCTCTTTCTTCCTTTCTTTCTCTCTTTTTCTCCTTCTTTCTCTCTTTCTCTCTTTCTCTCTTCCTTCCTTTCCTTCCTTCCTTTCCTTTCCTTCTTTTCCTTCCTTTCCTTCCTTTCCTTCTTTCTCTTTCCCCAAATAATGAGAAAGAGAGAATTTCATGTTTAGGATGAAATTCACATTCTTTGAATACTGCTGGAGTTAACTGCAAATATTAAATTTTAAACATTAGTGAGCCACATTAAAATTTCTGCATAAAAATTATCTTGAGGTAGCTCCCAATTTGGCCATGATTTGAATGGAATTAGGTGTTCTCAGTACATTCTGGAAGTAGTTAGTGCATGGAAGTCTGCTGACATCATTGGTGCATACCTGGTCTTTCTGAGACCCCCAAGGCAGACACAAAAGGGGATAATGTTCTACAGACCCTCTGGAATGAAGGGTGATACCCTCTACAAGCTCAGGATCTGGGATAATAATAGATTATGAGAGGTGGGAATTGTTACTAATTTATTAAAATGGAGGTTTTGAAGAAACATTCTTTGCATGAAAATAATTGCAAAATAATACAAAATCTGAAGTGGGTGCTATTGCTATGGATTTAAGATGTGAAATGGTATGATAAGATGTAGGGGGGTGGGGGTGGTTTGTCTTAAAAGTAAAGGCAAGTTTGTTTGGGGTTGTCGATTATCTCCCACTAAATTAATACTGAATGGATGGAAGCTGTCATCCAGCAGACATGTGGCACATATACGACTAACTTTGTGGGTAAAAATCAGGAATGGGAAGTGCTCCTGGAATCTAATCATCCACAATAAAAGCCATGATTAAAGGAAAGAACTAAACTAACTGCCAACCAAAGGGCAATATTAACTCTTGTACTATTCATAGAACACTACTGATCTACCAGTTTTTCAACCATATTTGTACATATGGAGTATGGATGAACATCTAATGCGTTATCTATTAATATGAAGTGTGAATATATGTGTGTACATGTAGTGCAATATTAAAGGCATATATTACATTACAACTATCAATAATAATAATTATTATATTAAGCACAAAGTATGTACCACACAAGGTACTATGCACTGGGCTAGATATAAGGTGATCATATCAGACCATGAATGTAATCTAAGGGGGGCAGGGGGAAGAACAGATTTTTCATCCCTATTTAACAGATGAGGAAACTGAGGCTCAGAGAGGCCTAACATCTCTAGCCTCAACTTTTCTCCTTCTCTGCAGTCTCATATTGTCTCCTGTTTTCAGGTCATCTCTATTTGGATGCCCCATAATCTCCTCAAATTTAGCTTGTCTAAAACAGAATCCAAGCAGTAAATATTGCTTATTGAGTACCTACTGTGTGCAAAGTACTATATTAAGCACTTAATAGAGTACCGTATAACAGAAATGATAGACAAGTTCCTTGCTCACTAAGAGCTTTTTCCATCCTAATTATGTCTTCCTGATCTTTATCATCACTGTAGACAACACCACTATCCTTCATGTCTAACAAGCCTGGAACATTTACTCATATCTCTCTCATTCAACTCATATAATCAATTTGTCACTAAATTATTTTGGTTCTAACATCACAACTTCTCTACAATAAGCCCTACCCTCTCCATGCAAACTGCTCTACCCTCTTTCAGATCATATTTCACTCTTCTTCCAGGATGATTTTTATAAAAAATCATTCACTCCAAATATCCCCACTCCTCAAGGACCTCCAATGGTTGCCATCCACCTCTATATCAAACAAAAACTTCTTTCATTTGGCTTTAAGACACTCCATCAGCTCCCACGCTCTTATTTTACCTCACTGATCTCTTACTATAAAATGGTAATAATAATAATACCAATTTTGGTATTCATTAATAATTTATGATGTGCCAGGCACTGTACTAAGCATGGAGGTAGATACAAATTAATCAGGTTGGATAGTCTATGTGTCACATGGGGCTCATAGCCTTAATCCCCATTTTACAGATGAGATGACTGAGATATGGAGAAGTTAGGTGACTTGCCCAAGGTCATCCAGCAGACACATGGCAGAGCTGAGATTAGAACCCAGGACCTTCTGACTCCCAAGCCTGTGCTCTAATCACTATGAAAGATTGCTTCTCTTCTGTGCTTCTGTGGTCAATAATTTATTTATCTCTCCTATGTGTTTATCCTACCCATCTAGATAGAGAGTCCTCTGTGGAACAGGGAAATGCTTATTTTGTATTTACCCCACTGCTTTACCATGTGTCTGGCATGGAGTAAGTGCTAATGAATACTGTAACTACAATTTTCTTTTTATCAAGTATCAATCAGTAATATTTATTGAACGACTACTGTGTGTAAAGGATATTACAGTAGCAGCATGACCTAGAGAAAAGTTAAAGATGGCCAGTCAAGAGGGAAGAAGGGAGAGGTCAAAGACAATGTCGAATGTGCAGGTGGAGGGTGTGGATTTTGAGAGAAGATGGGAAAACTCTTCTTGAGATACCTTTTAAAAGGATAGGAGAGTTGAAGAAAGGGCAGGAGGAGGGAGGGACTAGAGAGAAACGGGGAATTTTAGGTCAATCACAACTGATATTTTCAATTTTCTCAGTAAAATAGGTAGCCAGGCCATGAGGGGCAAGAGATGAGGGAGGACAGGGGGTTTGAGTAGGGAATTAAAAGTCTGGAACTGGTGAGGGCATGGACATGGATATCAATAAGGACAGAGAAATAGTTTTTTTCTGGGCAGAGGTTAAGCACTCAAGAATTAACTTGATATGAACGAGGTCAGCCTGATATGTGGATTTCCTCCAGCAGTGCTCTGCAACTCTTGCATAGGAGTGAAGGAAGTGGACTGTGTAGGTGATATAGGACTCAGGGTTGTGGATTAGTGATACAAGATTGATGAAAACACAGAAGAGTGAGGCAGCTGACATCAGTAGAGAAGGTGGTGTTGAGGGCATCAACTTGGTCATGAAGGGAAGGCAGTTAGGATGTGAAGGCTAAATGGGACATAATGAAATTGGATAGGGTCAGAAGACTGGAGGTCTCTGTCGGGGACCAGGACAGATTTGTGGGGAGGAAGTGTGTGGAAGAGAAGGCAAGTGAGGAAGTTGTAGTCAGTTAGAGAAATAAAATGATAAGGAGAATGTGACCTGGGGAGCAGAAAAAAATATCCTATTTTTACCTATTGTTCATGTAGCAATATTGTTTATATTACGAACTATCAGATTACAAGCTTCTTGAGGCCTTGGTCTTTTATTTAGCAATTTCTCCGAATACATCCTGTAGGTACTCAACTAATGCTTTGATGATGATGATGATGATGATGATGATGATGACTGTATTCAAAAAAGGATGGTTCCCACTCCAATTTAGAAAATGTGTGCAAACAAGATGCATACCTCTGTAGTTTATTCATTTATACTGATGTCTGTCTCTCTCTCCAGATCATAAGCTTAATGTGGACAGGGAATTCTGTTACAATGTACTCTACCAAGCAGTTAGTACAGTGCTCCACACACAGTAAACACTCAGTGAATATTATTGATCGAAATTTCTTATTTATGATAGATGAACCATGATATGAATTCCCAAATTACTGCTAGTTTCTATAAAGGATTAAATTTTTTTCAGGCTTCATGCATTTTAATGAAGACTTGAAGACCTCAAAACACACAAATATGATTAAACCTAAATTAATATATAATGTACCTTACTGGTGAATTTAGGAAATTGATTACTTTCTGGAGATGCCTTAACTCTCTTAGGTCTCACAGGTCCTATTCAGTGTACTGAAGGGAATAATTGAATTTACTAAATGAACCTGAGTGGTTTCAAAAATCTCAGCAATTTTTTTTCATATCCCTAGAAGGATCAGACCTAATATGTCTGCCCCTTTGCCACAATGGTGAGTAAGCTAGGGGTGGTCCAGGACCCACAGATGGGAGCTAGCATTCTGTATGTCATTTCTCATCTGTTTTGGGTGTGAAGGTGATAAATCCCTCTCCGATGTGGACTTGGCCACAGTGACCTAGCCCTCTATAATTTCTAAATTGGATTGCTGCACTCTGTTCGACTCGGAGCTCATTAAAGGATCCTTGGGAACCTCAGCTAGTGAAGACTGCCACAAATCACCTGCTTGGAAGTTTAATTGCAAGGAATATGTTACTCTAATTGGGGGCTATCTCTCCTGACTTACTATTCACTTGCAGGTGCTGAGATCAATTTAAAAAGTCATATATATAGCTTGAGATGCAATTATCCTAGAAATTGATTCTCTCCTAATACACTTCTGTGGAAATTCATATCAGCTAGAACCTAAGGACTGAAAGACCATAAATTTAAATAGAGTGTTGCTTGAGGTAGGGCCTTTTCCACAGAGGTTGTCTGACTTTGGAATCCTTTAGTGCTGCCAACATATAATTAATTGATGGTCAGAACAATGACAATAATAATGATAATGAAAATAGTAATAATAGTACTTATTAAGCACTTATATGCAAAGTACTGAACTAAACAATGGGGAGATACAAGATAATCCGGTTGGACACAGTCCTTATCACTCACAGTCTATTTTATTTTGGAATACGCAGAATGAGTTAGAATCACTATAACTCTTCTCAATTTACTGAGCAACACAAAGCTGTTGGATGTTGGTTGGAGATTATAAACATCAGGAGTTCTGTCCAATTAGACACTTGGCTTCCTTCATTTGGGAATCTCACTAGTTCTCCTGTTTCACAAGCTAATACTGGCTAATATAGGAAGTAAGCCAGTATAATGAGACCGTAAGCCCCTTGTGAAGTAGAGCCAGAAACTGCAAGTTAGCAATTTTATCTATCCTCTGAATAGATAAAACTCCTCACCATAGGCTTTAAGGCATTCAATAATCGCCTTGCCCCCTCCTACCTCACCTAACTACTCTCTTACTACAACCCACTCCGCACACTTCACTCCACTAATGATAACCTTCTCGCTGTGTCTAGATCTCATTTATCTCACCACCAATCCCTCACCGGTATCCTGCCTTTGGCCTACCGTGCCCTCCCTCCTCAAATCTGACAGACAATTATGCCTTATTGAAGGCCCATATCCTCCAAGAGGCCTTCCCTGACTAAGACCCCCTTTCCTCTTCTCCCACTCTCTCCTTTGTCACCTTGACTTGCTCCCTTTGTTCTTCCCCCCTCCGAGCCCCAAAACACTTATGTATATATCTGTAATTTAATTTATTTATTTTAATGTCTGTCTCCCCCTGCACACTGAGAATGAAAGCTCCCTGTGGGCAGAGAATGTGTCTGTTTATTGTTGTAATATACTCTCCCAAGAACAATGTTCTGTGTAGAGTAAATGCTCAATAAATATGACCGAATGAATGAATGGACATATTTTACTGTTCCAAAGATGGAGATGTGCTCTAGGAAACATTAAAAAATCAGTGAGGGACAGAAGGCACCACCATTTTCATGTATTCCAGAGTTGAATATGGGTATTAGTTAATTAACTCTTGATAGCAATATTTCAACTTTGGGATTATTGCTTTCTGAAACAATTGATATAGAGCAGCTTTTGATTTTTGAAGACTTGAGTTGCATTACAAAATATTTGACAGAGAATCTTCTTTCCTGGGATCAGAATATCCCTAGAAATGTTACAGCTAACATTATACAATAATTCTAGGAGAATAAATTATTTCAAGGACCAGTTTAGAATGATGGTAAACTAATTTATCTGAAATGGATAGAAGGGAATTTTTAGAGGAAAAGAACTCTGAGCTAAGGCGGAGTTAGAGATTACTGTGACATTGGTTTGCTTTTGCTAATTAAGTCCATGTGGACCAAAATAGCAGCAAAAAAGACCTGTGTCACACAAGATATCTGAAAAAGTGGCCTTAGACCTCTTTTTGAAACTGAATGGTAAAGTTGATTCACTGCAAGTCTTTCTGGTATTTTCAAATGATAAGTAATTTATCTTTACAATCAAAGAAAAACAAGTGCAAACAAATAATTTAGCTACAGTCATCTTGTTATGACATTAAAATACCTGGAAATGTATCTATAAAGAAGTTATAACGTTGGAATTCCTCACCAATTTTATGGCCTGAATAGTATCTTTTTACAATTTTTATGGTATTAGTTAAGCACTTATTATGTGAGAAAGCATTGCTCTAAGCACTGAGGTAAATACAACTCAATCAGTTCAGGTTGACTGACTTGTCCCATGTGGGTTTCACGGTCTAAGTAGGAGAGGAGAAAAGATATTAAAACCCCATTTTACAAATTAGGAAACTGAGGCACAGATAAGTTAAGTGACTTGCCTAAGGTCACAGAGCAGGAAAATGATAGAGCTACTCTTAGAACCCAGGTCCTCTGACTCCCAAGCTCGTTCTTTTGTCACTTGGCCAAAATAGAATATTTCTCTTTGAGCATCTGATCTGTTTTTTTAAACAGCATTAAGTTGATAGGCATAGGAAAATACCATAACCTGTCCAGCTTGCTAGAATGGAGTCTTACAATTTACTCCGTAGGTGAAGATTTTAAAGATACCTCTATATATAAGTAAGGGCCTGCTCTATCTTTGATTCCAAAACAGCTCTTTGGTAATTTTTTTTTCTCTAAAGCTGTTTTACAATTGCAAGAAAAAAATGTATAAGGCAACCTGCAGAAGTAATTGATTGAGAATTAAATTGATATGAAGCAGCTTGAGATACCAGGTGTGACTTTTCTTCCACCTAATAAAAAAAGTTCTGTTGCAAGTGGTTTTTTTTGAACAATTAGTTTCTATTGAGATCAACTGCTGTATGAACTTGTTTTAAGGATGTGAAGTAATAAATAATGAGAGTGAAGGATTGATGGCAAAGGAAGGAGAGTACTAGGGGTGGGGAACCTTTTTAAAATCTAGAATGCATACAAAATGAAACCTGGAATCATCTGCTTATGATGAGGGAGCTCAAACTTTGAGGCTGTTTATAAAAGCATTGAAATCCAGCCCTCAAGTTAGACTGGGACACTCCCCTTACCCTCCAGACATTGCCTAAAAAGCTGAGAATGGAGTCAAGTTCCACCAGGTGCAGATGGGTTAATTAATTAATTCATTCAATAGTATTTATTGAGCGCTTACTATGTGCAAAGCACTGTACTAAGTGCTTGGAATGTACAAATCAGCAACAGATAGAGACAGTCCCTGCCCACTGACGGGCTTACAGTCTAATCGGGGGAGACAGACAAAAACAATAGCAATAAATAGAATCAAGGGGATGTACATCTCATTAACAAAATAAATAGGGTAATAAAAATATATACAAATGAGCAGATGAGCACAGTGCTGAGGGGAGGGGAAGGGAGAGGGGGAGGAGCAAAGGGAAAGGGGGAAAAAGGGGGCTTAGCTGAGGGGAGGTGAAGGGGGTGGTAGAGGGACAGCAGAGGGAGCAGAGGGAAAAGGGGAAGCTCAGTCACTTGGAGGAGGTGAGCTCTCAGTAGGGCTTTGAAGAGGGCAAGAGAATTAGTTTGGTGGAGGTGAGGAGGGAGGGCATTCCAGGACAACGGGAGAACGTGGGCCAGGGGTCGACGGTGGGATAGGTGAGAACGGAGGATGGTGAGGAGGTGGGCGGCAGAGGAGCAGAGACTACGGGGTGGGCAGTAGAAAGAGAGAAGGGAGGAGAGGTAGGAGGGGGCAAGGTGATGGAGAACCTTGTAGCCTAGAGTGAGAAGTTTTTGTTTCGTGCGGAGGTTGATAGGCACCCGCTGGAGGTTTTTAAGAAGGGGAGTGACATGCCCAGAGTGTTTCTGCAGGAAGATGAGCCGGGCAGCAGAGTGAAAAATAGACTGGAGCGGGGCGAGAGAGGAGGAAGGGAGATCAGAGAGAAGGCTGACACAGTAGTCTAGCCGGGATATTACGAGAGCCTGTAGCAGTAAGGTAACCATTTGGGTGGAGAGGAAAGGGGGTATCCTGGCAATATTATAAAGGTTAGACCGGCGGGTGTTGGTGATGGATTGGATGTGTGGGGTGAACGAGAGAGACGAGTCCAAGATGACATTGAGGTTGTGGGCCTGAGAGACAGGAAGGATGGTCATACCATCCACAATGATATGGAAGTCAGAAAGAAGACAGGGCTTAGAAAGGAAGATAAGGAGCTCAGTTTTGGACATGCTGAGTTTTAGGTGTCGGGCAGACATCCAGGTAGA
Organism: Ornithorhynchus anatinus; assembly: GCF_004115215.2. Taxonomy (NCBI): domain Eukaryota; kingdom Metazoa; phylum Chordata; class Mammalia; order Monotremata; family Ornithorhynchidae; genus Ornithorhynchus; species Ornithorhynchus anatinus. Next base: position 48,101,387 of record NC_041728.1, on the reverse strand, counting down.
GACGCCCTGGAGGCAGGAGGAGATGCGAGCCTGAAGGGAGGGGGAGAGGACAGGGGCGGAGATGTAGATTTGTGTGTCATCAGCATAGAGATGATAGTTGAAGCTGTGAGAGAGAATGAGTTCACCAAGGGAGTGAGTGTAGATGGAGAACAGAAGAGGGTCAAGAACTGACCCTTGAGGAACCCCAACAGTTAGAGGATGGGAGGGGGAGGAGGAACCCGTGAAGGAGACGGAGAATGAACGGCCAGAGAGATAAGAGGAGAACCAGGAGAGGATGGAGTCCGTGAAGCCAAGGTGAGATAAGGTGTGGAGGAGAAGGGGATGGTCGACGGTGTCAAAGGCAGCTGAGAGGTCAAGGAGGATTAGGATAGAGTAGAAGCCATTGGATTTGGCAAGAAGGAAGTCATGGGTGACCTTAGAGAGAGCAGTCTCGGTAGAGTGGAGGGGACGGAAGCCAGATTGGAGGGGGACCAGTAGAGAGTTGGAGTTAAGGAATTCTAGGCAGTGATTGTAGACGACTCATTCTAGGAGCTTGGAAAGGAAGGGTAGTAGGGAGATAGGAAGATAACTGGAAGGGGAAGTGGGGTCGAGAGAGGGTTTTTTAGGATGGGGGAGACATGGGCATGTTTGAAGACAGAGGGGAAGAAGCCACTGGAGAGTGAGAGGTTAAAAAAGATAGAAGTTAAGGAGGGGGGGAGGGAAGGGGCAGTAGAGGTATCTGATGGGTTCAATTTACGAGATGACCTTACACATGAAGGAGGAAAAGCCAAATGGGCTCTGGTTCTCTTATTGGTAATGTAATGTGAGGCAAAATTTAAAGTGCTAAACTGGGAGAGAACTGTTGCCCATCTCAGAGACAAAGAAACCATATGTAATTAATTCTGCTTATGCTACCAATATATTTGGCCTGGGGCTGGGCAAAAAGTGACCATAGCATATGGAGCACAACCTTTAGGGCTATAATAAGTTCACTGACTATCCAAAACAATGCAGAGAATAGGGTCACTCATCAGATAACTCTAGCATAGAATTTACTAAGCACTAGGTAGATACAGGTTAATTACATTAATCACAGTCCCTGGCCCATGGGGCACCCACTCTTAATCTCCATTTTACAGATGAGGTAACTGAGGACGAGAAGTTAAATAAATGACTTGCCTAAGGTCACCCAACAGACATACGGTAGAGCCAGGGTTAGAACCCAGGTCCTTCTGACTCACAAGCCCATGTTTTATCCATTAAGACACGCTGCTTCTCCAAACCAGGGATCCACCTCTACACCCCCTCAGCCTGTTTTAAGAACTAGATAAGGATTGAGACTCAATCCAGTGCTAGACTCTGTTTGTGGTTGCATTGGAGAGCAAACAGTTGAAGAAAGTGGTAAGGGAGGCAAGAAGGGTGGGGCAAGTGTTTTGATAAAGTGCAAAGAGATGGGGTCAGAGGTGTAGTTGGAAGATTTGAATTTTGAGAGAAGGCAGAAGATCTCCTCTTAAGATACAAATGGGAAAGATGGGAGAGTCAGGAAGAAGGTGCAGGAGGAGGGAGTGACTGGTGATGAACAGGGGAAATTTTAGGGAGATCACAACTGATAGTTTCAATTTTCTCAATAAAGTAGGTGGCTAGGTCTTTAGTTGGCAAGGGATGAAGGAGGCGGGAAGACAGGATTTTGAGGAGGGAGTTAAACATCTGGAACAACTGGCAAGGGCAATGGCCATGAGTATCAATAGGGATGGAGAAATAATTTTTCCAGGCTGAGGAGAGGGGAGAGTTAAAGTATCCAAGGATGCGCTTCGGGGGTGAGGTTGGCCTGATATTTGGGCCAAGCTGTTTCCCCTTCAGGCTTTAAAAATGTGATTAATCCTTTTTGGTAGTTACCTAAATTTCCCTTTCCTAGACTTTGGTGGCTACCTAGTCTTTCCTAGAGACAGGGGTGGGTCAGCATAGGAGGCAGGAGAGAAGGGAGCACTTCAAGACAGACATCACAGACTAGCCTTTTCCACCTGAGCACCATCTCCCAACTCTTCAGGATAAATCAGACCATCTTCTTCTCACTGAATGTCTCACTCCACATCCCCAGGGCCTTTCCAAGTTAGACCCTCATTTGCCCATTCCCACATGCCTGCTTCTCTGGATGGAAAACATGGGGGGAAGGCTGCTGGGGTGGGAAGAGCCTTGGCATCAGAGGGAATTGGAACTAACTGGAGCATTCTGAGTCCTGTTTCTTCCCCATTTCTGTTGGCCAGAGCTCTAGTCTGGATTCCCCCACCTCCCCTGTCTATTCTGGTTGTGTCCTCAAGTCATCTTGTGGGAAGCACAAATACAACAGTAGCATCTTGCTGTTTTTTTGTGTTTTTTTTTATAAGAAGCATGGCATACTGAAGCCTGAGAATCAGAAGGTCATGGGTTCTCTAATTCTGGCTCTGCCACTGGTCTGCTGGGTGACCTTGAGCAAGTCACTTCACTTCTCTGTGCTTGTTAGTTACCTCATTTGTATAATGGGGATTGAGACTGTGAGTCCCACATGAGAGAGGGACTGTCTCCAACCTGATTTGCTTGTATCCATCTCAGCACTTAGTACAGAGTTTGGCACATAGTAAGTGCTTAACAAATACCACAACTATTATTATTATCCTAAAAGGGAAAGGGAATATCAGGCCTGAGTTTGCTTTTTGCCTGCTTCTGAGGAGTCTAGGACAGTGATGTCCCTGTTGTTTCAGGGACCCCATATGGGAGTCCCCATCTGTGGCAAAGACCTGGGGATCTTAAATTGATCTCTCCAACACTGATAGAATCACTGGATGTCAGCCTGGAACTGCTGCCATCCAACAAGGTAGGGAGATGAGGCACTGGGTTACAGGTAAAATCATCTCTCCTTTTCTTCCTTTCTTTTAAGAGAAAAATGCTGGGAGGTTGGATGGACTTAGGGGCTCAAGCTCAGCAAGGCCTGAGACAACACAGGAGTCAGTAAGGAGTTCTAGAGCACTCCTTGAGCTCTGAACTGAAGGAGAAGATTAGGTGTGGATCTGCCTCAGCCTATCAAGCAGAGAGATCTGGAAATGGTGGCAGCCATCAGCAAACAGTGGGAAATGGTGAGCTGGTGGTACAAATCAATCAATCAATCAATGGTATTTACTGAGTGCTTACTGTGTGTATTAGCACTTGGGAGAGTAACTTATGACAACAAACAGACACATCCCCTGCCCACGATGAACTTACAGTCTAGAGGTGAGACTGGTAAACACTTCTCCATATTTGTGGTGTATATAATGGCACATTCAAGTTATAAATTTGAAGGTTAGTTCACATCCAGAAAAGTAATGATTATTTGTATAAATCAAGATTTGAAAACATCACTTTAATGGGTAGATTTGGTATCCTGAAAGTTAAGGATTCTCACTACAATCCTTCCCCAGCACTTCCACGCTCAGTGGACTCATTCGCTCTCACGGCTTTGACTACCATCTCTACGCAGATGACACACAGATCTACATCTCTGCCCCTGTCCTCTCCCCCTCCCTTCAGGCTCACATCTCCTCCTGCCTCCAGGATGTCTCCACCTGGATGTCGGCCCGCCACCTAAAACTCAACATGAGCAAGACTGAGCTCCTCATCTTCCCTCCCAAGCCCGGTCCTCTCCCAGACTTCCCTTTCACCGTGGATGGCACGACCATCCTTCCCTTCCCTCAGGCCCGCAATCTCGGTGTCATCCTTGACTTGTCTCTCTAGTTCACCCCACACATCCTATCTGTTACCAAGGTTTCACCTTTACAGTATTGCCAAGATCCACCCTTTCCTCTCCACCCAAATGGCTACCTTGCTGCTACAGGCTCTCGTTATATCCCGGCTGGACTACTGTGTCAGCCTTCTCTCTGATCTCCCTTCCTCCTCTCTTGCCCCGCTCTGGTCTATTCTTCACTCCGCTGCCCAGCTCATTTTCCTGCAGAAATGATCTGAGCATGTCACTCCCCTTCTTAAACAACTCCAGTGGTTGCCTATCAACCTCCGCTCCAAACAAAAACTCCTCACTCTAGGCTTCAAGGCTCTCCATCACCTTGCCCCCTCCTACCTCTCCTCCCTTCTCTCTTTCTACTGCCCACCCCATATGCTCCGCTCCTCTGCTGCCCACCTCCTCACCATCCCTCAGTCTCGCCTATCCCGCCATCGACCCCTGGGCCACGTCCTCCCGCGGTCCTGGAACACCCTCCCTCCTCACCTCCGCCAAACTAATTCTCTTCCCCTCTTCAAAACCCTACTTAAAACTCACCTCCTACAAGAGGCCTTCCCAGATTGAGCTCCCCTTCTCCCTCTACTCCCTCTACCGCCCCCCTTCACCTCTCCGCAGCTTAACCCTCTTTTCCCCCCATTTCCCTCTGCTCCTCCCCCCTACCTTCCCATCCCCTCAGCACTGTACTCGTCTGCTCAACTGTATATATTTTCATTACCCTATTTATTTTGTTAATGAAATGTACATCGCCTTGATTCTATTTAGTTGCCATTGTTCTTACGAGATGTTCTTCCCCTTGACTCTATTTATTGCCATTGTTCTTGTCTGTCTGTCTCCCCAATTAGCCTGTAAGTCCATCAAAGAGCAGGGACTGTCTCTATCTGTTGCCGACTTGTTCATTCCAAGCACTTAGTACAGTGCTCTTCACATAGTAAGCACTCAATAAATACTCTTGAATGAATGAATGACTGAGGAAAACAAATTGAACATCTGTCTTCTAACAACATCCTGATGGTGAGAAAGTAAAAATGTGTTCTTTCCAAGCTCTGGGGCTTTAGACCCACTGACAGTCTTTAGAGTACAAAAAATATTGAATTAATTTTTTCTTGGTTAAGAAGGTAAAATTATTCTCTTTAAAATACTCTGTAATTCATTTAGACACATGTGATCTTTGCCCATTATTACCCAAGCTCTGTGTACCTAGAAAAGATTCCCCTGGAATGCAGCCTTTGAATTTACAGAGATAGTATCACTTACCTTAACAGATTTTGACTGGGTAGGCAACAGTCTCTATTACCATTTTCACAGTCTCCTTTTTTTAATGGTATTTGTTAAGCACTTACTATATGCCAGGCACTGTACTAAGTGTTGGTATTTTTTTTTTTTGTTAAGCGCTTACTATGTGCCGAGCACTGTTCTAAGCGCTGGGGTAGACATAGGGGAATCAGGTTGTCCCACATGGGGCTCACAGTCTTAATCCCCATTTTACAGATGAGGGAACTGAGGCACAGAGAAGTTAAGTGACTTGCCCACAGTCACACAGCCGACAAGTGGCAGAGCTGGGATTCAAACTCACGAGCTCTGACTCCAAAGCCCGTGCTCTTTCCACTGAGCCAAGTGCTGAAGTAGGTACAAGTTTGTCAGGTTGGAAACAGTGCCTGCCTCACATGGGGCTCACAGCCTTAATATCCATTTTACTGTTGAGGTAATTGAGGCACAGAGAAGTGAAGTGACTTTCCCAAAGTCACACATCAGACAAGTGGTTAAGACAGGATTAGAACCCAGGTCCTTCTTACTCCCAGGCCAGTGCTCTATCCACTAGACCCACTCTCCTCTCACTCCCTTGGTGAACTCATTCGCTCCCACGGCTTCAACTATCATCTCTAAGCAGATGACACCCAAATCTACATCTCCCCCCCTGTTCTCTCCTCCCTCCAGGCTCGTATCTCCTCCTGCCTCCAGAACACCTCCACTTGGATGGCTGCCCGCCGCCTAAAACTCAACATGTCCAAAACTGAGCTCCTTATCTTGGATCTAACAGTTATTGAAGAGTCAAGCATTAAGCATTTATTCTGCACAGAGGACTGTTCTAAAGTATCGAGGAGAGTACACTTAGTAGATGTGATTCCTGCTCTCGAAGAGTTTACAATCTAGGAGGAGAGACAGACACTAAAATCAATTACAGGTAGGGAAAAGCAGTGGTTTTAAGCCTAAAAGTAATAACTGTGTCCCCTCCAAACTTCATAGAAAGTGGCCAAACTCTATTCTCCTCAAACCCTAAGTGCTGCAAAGTTGAATTAAAAACCCTTTTGCCAGAAGGTGGAAAGAGACAATCTTTTGCCCACCCAAAATCCTATTTGTAGCATTTTCCAACAACATTCTGTTAGTGACTTTTGTAGTCGAGAAGCAGCGTGGCTCAGTGGAAAGAGCACGGACTTTGGAGTCAGGGCTCATGAGTTCGAATCCCAGCTCTGCCACTTGTCGGCTGTGTGACTGTGGGCAAGTCACTTAACTTCTCTGTGCCTCAGTTCCCTCATCTGTAAAATGGGGATTAAGACTGTGAGCCCCACGTGGGACAACCTGATTCCCCTATGTCTACCCCAGCGCTTAGAACAGTGCTTGGCACATAGTAAGCGCTTAACAAATACCAACATTATTATTATTATTACCCTTTAAACACTTGATATTCACCCCACCCTCAGCACCACATCATGTGTACACATGTCCATAATTTATTTTAATGTGCATCTCCCTCTATAGACCATAAACTGCTTGAGAATGGGGTGGGACATGACTACCAACTCTGTTGTATTGTACTCTCACAAGAGTACAGAGCTCTGCACACTGTGAAGACTCAATTTATAAAAACAGTGTTGCTTAGTGAATAGAGTAGGGGCCTCAGAGTCAGAAGGATCTGGGTTCTAATTCTGCCTCTGCCATATGTCTGCTGTATGACCTTGGCCAAATTGCTTCACTTCTCTGGGTCTCAGTTACCTCAACTGGAAAATGGGGATTAAGACTGTGAGCTTTACATGGGACAGGGACTTCGTAAAACCTAATTATCTTTCATCTACCCCAACCCTTACAACACAACACATAGTAAGAGTTTAGAGAAGCAGCGTGGCTTAGTGGAAAGAGCACGGGCTTGGGAGTCTGAGGTCGTCGGTTCTAATCCCGGCTCCGCCACTTGTCTGCTGTGTGACCTTAGGTGAGTTACTTAACTTCTCTGTGCCTCAGTAACCTCATCTGTAAAAATGGGGATTAAAAAATGTGAGCCCCACGTGGGACAATCTGATTACCCTGTATCTACCCCAGCATTTAGAACAGTGCTCTGCACATAGTAAGCACTTAACAAATACCATAATTATTAATTATTTAACAAATACCAATTATTATTATCATTGATTGATTTATTGGTTGATGATATTTCTGTGGTGACTGTTAGCCCTGGTGACATCCTGACACCTACACTGTCAATTTCTTTGAAAGAAGCTCCAAAGATCAGTTGGAATATCCAGTCATGGAGGGAACATCAGGAAGTGGCTCTTGGTCACTAGCACCACTGTTACTATTGGTAGGGGCTCTCCTGGTTCTCTCTGCTCTCCAAGGTGCTTCCTTTCTCTCTCTCTCTCTCTCTCTCTCTCTCTCTCTCTTTCTCTTTCTCTCTCTCTCTCTTTCTCTCTCTCTCTCTCTCTCACACACACACACACACACTATTATTGACATGAAAATCCATGATAGTGCTCTCCAGAATCTGACAGTGGCCCCAAGAGTTGTAGTCACTGAGTCTCACAGAGCAATGGAGAATCCAGTATCCTAAACAGTTAAGCGGATATGAATGGGGAGGAAGTTCCAGGACAAGGGCAGGACAAGGGGGAGAAGTTGGTGATGAGATAGGTGAGATGGAGGTATGGTGATTAGGTTGGCATTAGGGGAGCAAAGGGAATGTGCTGGGTTGTAGTAGGAAATCAGGGAGATGTTAGTTGAGGTCAAGGTAATTGGGTGCTTTAAAGCCATTGGTCAGGAGTTTCCATTTGACATAGAGGTAGATGGGCATATCAGCCCAAGGTCACCATTCCTAGGTGATTGTAATATTTTGAAACCCCTAAGAGACACTTTATTATCACCAAGCTCTCTAAGAAAGACATGTTGTGGATCACGATTAATAGTGGAAGAGCCAGTTTCAGTGTGCATACTAACCATGCCATGAAAAGGTTCTATTGTAATTTATAGACAGTTCAATCTTCAGTGAGAGCTGTGTGTTTATGAAGCATCCAATCTGAGATGCTGTTGGAATTAGGCAAGTATATGGCATAGAAATTGGAGACAGTAAAGGTGGTGTGGAATGGAGACAAGCACCCAATCCTCCCTTGGATGTGAGGTAGCAGGGACAGTTTTGCCTAGTGGAAAGATACCATACCTGGGAGACAGAGGACCTGTACTCTACTCCAATATCTTCCACTAGCCTGTTGTGTGACGTTGGGTGAATTATTTCACTTCTCAGTGCCTCAGTTTCCTCAACTGTAAAATGGGGTTGTTCTTCCTCTTACTTAGATTGGGAGCCCCATGTGGCACTGGGACTATGGCCAACATGATTGTCTTGAATCCACCCCAGTGTTTACTGCATTGCTTGGCACATGGTAGGTGTTCTACAAGTACTATAATAATAATAATAAAGTGGGGATTGGAGGTCTATTTTGAGGTTTCTCCAGTTTAAACCTACTGTTTGGGGTCTTAAATCTCCATCTGAATTTCCTTTTCTATCTTTCCAAATGTATTTCCAATTAAATATCAAGTATGGTCTGTCATAATTTTACATGTTTTCATGGGACTCAGGCTGAATTCTCTTTAGAGTTCTGGCCAGATTGAAAACCCTGATTGATGAAAGCATCTTCTTTATGTTTTTAGTGGTATTTGCTAAGTACCTACTATTTGTCCAATACTGTTCCAAGCTCTGGGGTAGATAATAAGATCTAAGTTAATCAGGACAAATACAGACCCTGTCCCACATGGAGCTCACAACCTAAGTAGGAAGGATAACAGGGATTGACTCTAAACTCACCCTCTAGACTGTAGGTTCATTGTTGGCAGGGAATAATTCTACTAACTCTGTTATACTGTACTTTCCCAAGCACTTAACAAAGTGGTCTGCCTACAGTAAACCCTCAATACATATGATTGATTTTCTAGTTGAAGAAACAGAGACTCAGAGATATTAAGTGCCTTGTCCAAAGTAACACAGCAGACAAGTGGTAAAGCCGGTAATAGAACCCAGCTTCTCGGGCTCCTAGACCCATGCTTTATCCATTAGGCCACAATGCTTCTTATTACTGGGTAGTTTATCAAGGTTCTTTGCTCTCACAAAATGAGTGAGTCTAAAAGTAGCTTACTTCATAGGTATAACTAGGAATAGTTATTGTGTGATAAGGTGAACATAGAATATATCATGTTTAATAATAATGTTGGTATTTGTTAAACGCTTACTATGTGCAGAGTACTGTTCTAAGTGCTGGGGTAGATACAGTGTAATCAGGTGTCCCACGTAAGGCTCACAGTTAATCCCCATTTTACAGATAAGGTAACTGAGGCACAGAGAAGTTAAGTGACCTGCCCACAGTCACACAGCTGACAAGTGACAGAGCCGGGAGTCGAACCCATGACCTTTGACTCCGCAGCCCAGGCTCTTTCCACTGAACCACGCTATTTGACAATATCCAATGGATAAATCAATCTATAATATGGAGATATTAGCTCTGGATAGAAGCAGTCTTATCCAATCTTCAAAAATAATGCATTGAGAAACTATTTTAATTATAGCTTGTTGAACCCCTTGGAAAATGGTAGGGGGAGGGGGTTCCTCTCCAAGGTATAATTAGTAGTGTTATTTTTTTCTCCTTTTTTGTGGAAACCTGACTCTCTGGTATCTTCTTAGTATTTGAGGAGAAGTAATGAACAAAAACAAACCTAAGTTAATATTCATTCTTATTCTTAGTGACAGAAAAAAAGCATACCTGAATTTTTTTTCTATTTTTAACAAAATTTGGAAAATTGATTATGGGGAGATCAGATTTTTATTTCAGATCTCATCTTGACAGAAAGTGCTTTTTTGGCAGAATGTTCTATAGGAAATCTTAACTGCCCCTCTGACAAAGAGTCTTGGTTCTCTGGCAAAATGCAAACCAGTGTGGGGTACCCCTCCACATTCAACAAGATGTGTGTGTTCACATCTTAACTTGTCCAAATTCCTGCTTCAGCAGGATATATCAGAAACCTCAAGCTGCTAAGCATTCTAGAAAGCTTCCTGATCTTTCTTGTTTCTCAGTACACTGGAAATAGCATGAAAATCATCTTTCATAAAGTACAACAGACTTTAAATAATAATAATTATATTTGTTAAGCACTTACTATGTGCTAAGCACTGTTCTAAGGACTGGGATAGATACAAGGTAATTAGGTTGGGGCTCATAGTCTTAATCCCCATTTTACAGATGAGGGAACTGAGGCCCAGAAGAGTTAAGTTTTTTTGCCCAACGTCATACAGCAGACTAGTGGCGGAGCTGGTATTAGAACCCACAGCTTCTGACTCCCAAGCCTGTGCTCTTGTCACTAGGCCATGTTGCTCCCAGATTAAAAAACTAGAGTTTTTAATCCTGTCATTGATGAGTTTAAGAAAACAAAAACTTATAATGATAAAAATGCACTGAAATTTTCAAATCTCAGAAAAAAAGCAACCACAAAAATACCCCTTCAGTAACTGAGGTAGCAAAAGAAGTCCTGGCAAGTGTCCCTACCAGTTTGTTTGCTTGACTCAATTCTTTGATCTTTAATAATCTCCCTTTTGTGTGGGTTAGAGCCCAGTAGAAACAGTCACCTAATTTACAACCTCTGTGTCCTGGCTTTCTCAGTGCTACTGAGAAGGGAATTCTATTGACTGGGAAATTCTACTCTGTCAAATAAATAACAAACATCCAAAGATTCTTAAGGCAGAAAACCATTTTATATTCAATTTTGACTTTCTGAAGTTATATTGAACTCTCCCAAGTGCTTAGTACATGGCTCTGCAGACAGTACAATCAATAGACCTGATTGACAAATTGATTGAAGTGACCCTGTCATTTAGACTGTGAGACCTTTATTGGGCAGGGATTGTCTCTATCTGTTGCCGAATTGTACATTCCAAGTGCTTAGTAACAGTGCTCTGCACATAGTAAGCACTCAATAAATACAATTCAGTGAATGAATGAAGTGGATCAGGGTTTGGTAACGACTGCTGCTGAAGAAGGGCCCATTGCCATACTTAGCATGTGAACAGCAGTCAGTCATGTTTGCCATTGCCCAGTGGAAAACATGATAAAAAGTGTAGATGATTAAGTGCAAATCATCAAAATGCAAATCAAGCCTGAGTCCTTCTGAAGCAACTTGGCTTACTGGAAAGAGCACAGGCCTGGGAGTCAAGGACCCAGTTTGTAATCTCAGCTCTAACCATTTGCCTTCTACATGACCATGGGCAAGTCTCTTAACTTATCTTTGCCTCGGTTTATTTAGCTGTAAAATGCAGATTCAATACCTGTTCTCCCTCCTACTTAGACTACGAGTTCCAAGTGGGACAGAGGCTATGTCCGACCTGATTATCCTGTCTCTACCCCAGTGCTTAGTTCAGGGCTCAACACATAGTAAGAATTTAACAGATACTACTGCTATTATTATTAGTCTGACAATAGAATACCTTAGTTTAGAGAGTGAGCCCCTGGAGGTCCAAGCATTGTGTTTACTTCTCAACTGAGCAGCTTTCCCAGCAGTTAATATAATGCTCTTGCACACAGTATGCATTTAATAAATGCAATTAGTATTACTACTCTACTCACAACCTGGTCCCCAGACATCCATCATTTGATTACCTTCAGGCCCTCAATCAGCTTTTCTACCTTACCTTCCTACAATCCAACCTCTACACTTTGCTCCTCTAATGCTAACCTACTCACTGTATCTTGATCTTACCTTTCTTGCCACCAACCCCTTGCCCATAATCTCCTTCTAGCCTGGGATTCTCTCCCTCTTCATACCTAACAGGCCACCAGTCTCCCCATCTTCAAAACTGTCCTAAATCTCATCTCCTCCAAGAGATCTTCCCCAACTAAATCCTCAGTTCCCCTACCTGCACTGCCCTCCATATCACCTGTGCATTTGGATCTGTACCCTTTAACCACTTGATGTTCACCCCACTCTGTGGGCCCAAGGCACTTATGTGCATATCATTCTACCCCCTCATTTTCCCTATCTTTAATTTATTTCAATGTCTGTCTCCCCTTATAGACTGCAAATTTCTTGTAGGCAAGAATGGTACTGTCTACCCTTATTGCATGGTTTTCCCCCAAGCACTTTTTACAGTTTTCTATATAAAATAACCCTTCATTGATTGATATATTGATTGATTACTAAAAAGGCAACTTTTATCTGTGACACTCTCGATGTTTGGACATCTGCATTAAGAAGGCACTGCTCACTTGAATTCTTGCAGCATTTAAACCAAATGAAAACTATCACATGCAGCCACACAGAAGGGAGGATCACATTTGTTCAACATGAACTGGCCAGATTCCTAGCAGACATCATCAAGCTGAGCAAATAAATCTGCCTGCCTTATCGAGACAGGTGCTGAATTCCCCTTCTTCTAGAGGGGTCCTTCATCTTCAAAGTGATATCTGTCTAGCAATTAATTTACATCTGCAGAATAAGGTCAGGTCTTAGCTTCAGGGCTCCAAATAGAGGCAGAAATAATCAGTGAATGAACTTACTGATCTCTTTAATCAAAAAGTACTCTGTCACCATGATTATCACATATGCCACAACCTTGACAAATACTGACAAGTATTAGTGAAGTCCCATCACAGCAGTTCTAAAAGCTGATCTCCTGTGGGTACCAATGCAAAAACATGTAAAACACATAATGGATCTCTTAGTATTGGAAAGCTAAATGAAAATGGACTATTCCAGCTCAGTGAGTGTGCCTAAATCATCTTCTGCTTCCCAAATAAAACAACAATGTAATGAATGCCCAGTGGCCTAAAAGAGGAATCTCAGATTGTGTTATTTTTTGCTTTACAATCTGTGAAAGATGTAAAGATAAGAATAATTAAGTACTTACTATGTGCCAAGTACTGTACTAAGCGCTGGGTTGGATACAACCAAATCAGGTTGGACACAGTCCCTGCCCCATGTGGGATTCACAGTCTCAACCCACTATTTACAGAAGAGGTAACTGAGGCCCATAGAAGCAAAGTGACTTACCCAAGGTCACACAGGAGGTGGGTGTTGGAGCAGGGATTAGAACCCATGACTTTCTCATCTCCAGGGCCATGCTCTGTCCACTATGCCACGCTACATTCAAGTCATCTGAAATACTGAGAGCTGGAATAACCATCTTCATATACAGCCCAAATTCTCTCTAATAATTCAGTGTCCATTCTCGAAGAAAAAAAAAAAAAGCATCATCCAAAAACACCATGATGAATCTGTGTCCAGTTCCTAGAGAGTGAATTCACCTGCAAAAAATCCCGTAGCACCACAGTGGCCCAATTGGTTCAGGAATCCGAACTACAAATAACAATGTCTATGAAAATGGGTCCTTCTATCATTATCTAGCAAATACTATCATTAATAATTCTATAAACTAAGTCACCAGTAGACCTATGCATTACAGTTATATGAGGATTAGAGAAGCAGTGTGGCTCATTGTGGAAAGAGCACGGGTTTAGAAGTCAGAGGTCATGGGTTCTAATTCCGACTCCACCACTTGTCAGCTGTGTGACTTTGGGCAAGTCACTTAACTTCTCGGTGCCTCAGTTACCTCATCTGTAAAATGGGGATGCAGACTGTGAGCCCCATGGGACAACTTGATAGATAACCTTGTATCTACTCCAGTGCTTAGAACAGTGCTGGGCATATAATAAGTGCTTAACAAATACCAATATTATTGTTAACTTTCAGTGTAGTCGACTAGAATTAAAACAATTATTCATCAAAATGCAGACCTTCAAAAATGACTTCGGGACAGTTGGGATTCCAAAAGGAAATAAATGACAAAGCGTGCTTTTACACTATATGTTTTAGCTAGAATGCAGTTCGGAAAAGAGGGAACATGCATTAGAAAATGTGATTCTTTTTGGATAGAGAATCTTGTGGTGATGGGAGAAACATGCCAAGGTGGAACAGGTGAAAACTATCTCAAGTTCAATTTAACTCTGGGTTTAGTAGGGATGCAATCACCACATTCTATGAGAACTGGTGTATTCAAAAACAAAGACAGTGCTGTGAAACAATCAGTGTAGTCTAGGACTATATATATAACAAATCTGGAATATATCATCATTCACATACCTGTCTTTTCAGCCAGATCTACATGCTAGGTTCAGACAGATTTTAATAATGCTAATAATAATAATAATGGTACCTGTTAAGCACTTACTATTTGCAAGGCACTGTACTAAGCACTGGGATGCATACAAGCAAATCAGGTTGGACAAAGTCACTGCCCCATGAGGGTCTCACTGTCTTAATCCCCATTTTACAGATGAGGTAACTAAAGCACAGAGAAGTGAAGTGACTTGCCCAAGGTCACAAACCAAATGGGAGTCCTGAATTAGAACTCATGACCTTTTTACTCACAGGCCCATATTCTACACACAAAGTCAAGTTCAGGTAAGCTAAATTCAAACTTTAGTTATGAGTCAGGATTACAGTGTAGAAGAGATAGGACTACCCTCTCCCTCCTCTGATGCTAACCTTTTCACTGTGCCTTAATCTCACCCGTCTGGCTGTTGACCCCTTGACCACGTTCCTACCTCTGGCCTGGAAAGCCCTCCCTCCTCAAATCTGCCAATCACTCTTTCCCTCTTCAAAACCCTACTGAAGGCGCACCTCCTCCAAGAGTCCTTCCAAATTAAGTCTCCTTTTCCTCAGTTCCCCCTCACTTTCACATCACCTCGACTTGCTGCCTTCACTCTTCCCCCCAACCCCACAGCACTAAGTATATATGGATATATCTATAATTCTATTTATATTGATGCCTGTTCACTTGTTTTGAGGTCTGTTCACCCCCCCAACCCTAGACTGTAAGCCCATTGTGGGCAGGGATTGTCTCTATTGCTGTATTGTACTTTCCAAGCACTTAGTACAGTGCTCTGTACACAATAAGTGTTCAATAAATATGATTGAATGAATAAATCCTTCACCATTGGTGCCTCTTCTGATATTGCAAGACACCGAGACTACTGTCTCTGGAACTACTTCACTGAAACAAGAAGGATTTGCTTAAGTAGATGAACAAGGATCTCAAACACTCAGTACAGTGCTCTGCACATAGTTAAGTGCTCAATAAATATAATAATTACTATTATTATTATTCATCATATTTATTGAGTGCTTGCTGTGTGCAAAGCACTGTAGTAAGTGCTTGGGATAGTACAAGATAACATCAAACACATTCCCTGCCCACAATGAGCTCATAGTCTAGAGGAGGAGGCAGATATTAATATAAATAAATAAATAACAGATATATATATGTATATATATATATAGATGTATACATATGAGACATGGGGAAGGGAGAGAGGATGAAGGAGCAGGTATAAGTGGTGCCGAGGGAGTGGGAGAAAGGAGAGGATGGCTCAGCCAGGGAAGTCTTCCTGGAAGAGATGTGCCTGGAGGAGATTGATAGATTGAGGATTCAAGGCATTGCATACATTCATAAAAGCCATAGCTTTGTTAAAACCTCCTCTTGCCAATGGTAACAAGTAGCCTCTCATCATCATATCTAGCTAAATCTTCAAGTCGGTTCATAAGAAGAGCTCTCTTTTTATTTCAGGCATGTATAACTCTGTTCAAGCTATAGGGACTTTGAACTAAATGAGAGTGAAAAGCCTGAAATAGATTGAGTGGAAACATGTACTAATTGTCTTTAAGCTGATGCTTTTTAGATGGCCCCTTGATTACTATCAGGATTTGAATGAGTCAGAGATTTCATTGAAAACTTTTTGCCAAAGTAAATCTCCAGTAAGTGAAGTGCTCACTATGACAGACTGAGTCCTCAAATAACATCTGATAGAATGCAATTACTTGGTCAAGGCCGCCTCATAATTATCGAGGTGTCTGCTAGTACTGCTTCAGTGAAGAATCTGTTCGTCTTTCCATTTAATACATTTCATTACTCTATCACTTGGCTCACAAGGTGTTAGACTGAAAGCAATATTTCTTCTTTCAATAATTCTTCTTTTAGTAGAGCAAAAGATGGTCAAGGCCAGTTGGATATTTCAAAACAAATAGAATTGGTAAGGGTTCATGCACAGTTGTTTTATTTTTAATTATCTTTATAATTAAAAGAGGGTGAAGAATCATCCATTCAACCACTGAAACAGTGAACCACTCTGACTTTCATACTAATGAAATCTGTTAATGTTGTTAATGTAAAGATAAACCTAGGCATTCGTGGTTATCTAAGCACCTCCCCAAATGAATGACTTTTTATATCATACCTGAAATAGGCTATTATACCAGCTATAAGGCAAGGAAATGGAAATTAAGAGAAAGGAATTTTAAAATTCATGATTCAGGTCAGCACAAAGGGTCAGCTTGAAAAGGCTGGTAGTATCATTATCATCACCACTGGTATATCAGTCAGTGGTATTTATTGAGCACTTAATGAGGACAGAGCACTGTACTAAGCACTTTGGAGAGCAACACAACAGAGTTGGTAGGGATGTACCCCTCCCTCAAGGAGTATTCAGTGAGCTCCAAAAGAATGAAGCAGCATGGCTTAGTGGAAGAACACGAGTTTGGGAGTCAGAGGCCAAGAGTTCAAATTCTGGCTCTGCCACTTGTCAGCTGTGAGAATTTGGGCAAGTCACTTAACTTCTCTGTGCCTCAGTTACCTCATCTGTAAAATGAGGACTGTGAGCCCCACGTGGGACAACTGAATAACCTTGTATTTACCCCAGTCCTTAGAACAGTTCTTGGTGCATAGTAAGCACTTAAGAAATACCATCATTATTATTATTATTCTGTAGAAAGCATTTGGAAAATGCAACAGAAGCAAGATATAAGATTTCATCTCTCCAAGATATTACTCTATAATGGGGGATCAGAAGACAGAAGTAGTTAATAGTAGGAACAGGTCAAAGAACAAGAAGATTATAAGAATATAACAGATCATGAAATTTCTGCATAAATGCTTTAATATATAAACTAAAGTTAAACTGGGTCTGTGTACATAAATTATGGGGATAGGAGTAAAAGACAAAAGTGCCAAGGGTGAGAAGCAGCATGGCCTACTAGAAAGAGCACAGGTCAGAGAGTCAGAGGACCCAGGTTCTAATCTTGTCTCTGCTACTTGTCAGCTGTGTGACCTTAGACAAGTCACAACTTCCTTATGCTTTAATTATTCATTCATTCATTCAATAGTATTTATTGAGCGCTTACTATGTGCAGAGCACTGTACTAAGCGCTTGGGATGAACAAGTCGGCAACAGATAGAGACAGTCCCTGCCGTTTGACGGGCTTACAGTCTAATCTATCTCATCTGTACAATGAGGATTAAGACTGTGAGCTCCATCTGGAACATGGACTGTGTCTAATTATCCCTTGTATCTACCCCAGTGCTTAGAACAGTGCCTGGAATTTATTAACTGCTAAACAAATACCATTAAAAAAACAACAACAACAACAACAACAACAAAAGAATGCCATTGATGTTTGACATGTTTAGGGTGCTGTGACTTAATCATGGAAGATTTCCTAGATGAGAAGAGAATTTAGGAAATTTTTGAATATGAGATGAGGTGTGATCTGACAGATTTTATTCAGGAGGAATGTTCCACTCCAGAAGAACAGCTCAAAAGAAGAGTCAGAAAAAGTTGAGAGGAGGTTTGGGAGATGTAGAGATTGCAAAATGGAGAATAATGGATGGAGAAGACCTTAAAACCATTTTTTTAGGAGATTTTGTTTGATATGAAGGGAGATGGAGATAGACACTAGGGTTTTTGAGGACAGAAAGATGTAGGACTAGAGAAACCTCAAGAAGATAATAATAATAATGTTGGGATTTGTTAAATGCTTACTATGTGCCGAGCACTGTTCTAAGTGCTGGGTTAGATACGGGGTAATCAGATTGTCCCACTTAGGGCTCACAGTCTTAATCCCCATTTTACAGATGAGGTAACTGAGTCACCGAGAAGTCAAGTGACTTGCCCAAAGTCACACAGCTGACAGGTGGCAGAGCTGGATTTTGAACCCACAACCCCTGACTCCTAAGCCCGTGCTCTTTCCACTGAGCCATGAGATAACCCATGCAGCAGTGGGTAATATAGATTTAAGTGGAGAAAACCTGGAGGCAGGGAGAGCAACAAGGAGGTTAATAAAGTAATACTGTGGTATGACTAGAATTTGAGTCAAGGTGATAGATGTTTAAGAGGAGAGAAAGGGATAGATCCAGGAAATGAGGAGGAAAAAAAATAGACTGATTAAAGAGGCAGCAGGTTCTGGCAAACATAAACCTTCAATAATGATGGAAAATATAATCTATAGTTCTGGAAGAAGATATCTTCAGGTCTCAGCCTTGTTACCGTGTGTGTCATTATAATAATGAATAGTGGCATCACCATCACTTCTTTGAATGCCTACTTAATAGATAACTGAGTATAGTGGTTATGGCATGGTTGTGCTCTTTTTGCAGGGCATATCTAGTATTCTACAGTATTCCAGTACAGAACAAATTAATTCTGAGTGTAATGGGTAAATCACCAGAGTTCCTATGTTCTGTGTTACTGCTTTGATATGAATTAAAATACGGTATTAAAAGGAGATGAGGAAGCACATAATCTCATGATGCACCTTATTTTCAGTCACAAATGCATCCATGGATGTGTGCTAACATCTTGTTTTCATTGAGAATGAAGGATCACTGTAAATCTTTTACATATAATTGCAAGGAATAAATAAAATCCAGATTCTCCTTTGAGTTTATATTTTGGATGCTAAGACCATATTGCTTGCAAATACTATGCAGGAGGCCTTCTTTATTTAATTGGTTGATTTCCTGGAAAATCAGTTTGGATCTAATGCTCATGGCAAATTTTAAAGTCCCTTAACTGAAATTGTCATTTCTGTGATTTCAAAAATAACTTTTTTACTTAAGGAGCTAACCTACCTACAGGAACTTCAGCTGGGCAAAAGTAAAGAAAAGAATCACAGTTCCTCACAATGGCTGAGACTTCTGTGTTCCTTTTGACATATGAATGTGGGTGCACCCATCATGTGCTATGTTTGTACAATACGATTATAATCTCCACAGGGCTCATACTCCTTACTCTTGCTGCTGACTTCCAGTCTTTGAAGATTTCAGAGTACCGGTTTTAAAGATGGAATTGTTAAGCAGAGTGGTGTGATCTTACTAAGGACACTGTTTAAATAACACTCCAAACAATCTGTTTGAATGAGGTATTCACAGACTCCTGGCTGAAGTACAAGTGACCACGCATATTAAATCTCCTAAACCCTACCTGTAGGGAACAAGCTTTTTCGAGCAAGTCTGTTGTGATAACGAGCTTGGCTCTGGCAAAGTTCCCAACCAAACATTCACGGGAGACCCCCATGTTTGGGATCTGCAATATACCAAGCCAAGATAGGAAAGAAAGGGACTCCCGTGATGGCTTTTGAGGTTTCACAAAGCTTGATAAAACCCATGACTTGCTGCTTTATGTACTCAACATTAGACAGAATCCCCAGCAAGGAGAAATCAAAAACATTGCTCCCTAAGCTAAATGGAGTTGGACAGTTTCCCTGTTCTTCCCTGGGAATCACTGAACAATGAAAGTCCATTTAAGATGTTTTGAGGCCCTGATAGGGTGAGGCATTTAGAACACCATTAGCGAGGATATGAACTTGCTGGAAAATGAAAAAATCCAATTTTGCACATTGACTTCATGGTTAATTCCTAAAATGGTAAGCATAGTTAGGGGATTTTACCCAGCAGACTACCGTTTAAGTATTTTCTTTTTCTGATGGGGTGAATACAGAAAAAGACAGATGAAACAGTTCTGCCAAAGTTAAAAAAAAATGTGATGAAAGGTCATCCACCCCAGTGTTGGAAATGTGCCCCAGTTATGAACTAGGTTAATTGTTTGAATGTAGATATAGGAAACATTCTTCATATGGTAATATGTGTAAGTTTTCAGACCAAGAGAATCCAAGGCACCAGGTCTAGCATTTACCTGATGTTTTGATGAAGCAGTGTGGCCTAATGTAAATAACGTAAATGGTGGTATTTGTTAAGCGCTTACTATGTGCAAAGCACTGTTCTAAGCACTGGGGGAGACAAGGTGATCAGGTTGTCCCACGTGGGGCTCACAGTTTTAATCCCCATTTTACAGATGAGGTAACTGAGGCACAGAGAAGTTAAGTGACTTGCCCACAGTCACACAGCTGACAAGTGGCAGAGCCGGGAGTCGAACCCAGGACCTCTGACTCCGAAGCCCGGGCTCTTTCTACTGTGGGCCTGGGAGTCAGAAGACCTGTGTTCTAATCCCAACTTCGCCACTTGTGTATTGTGTGACCTTGGGCAAATCACTTAACTTCTCTATGCCTCAGTTACTTCATCTGTAAAATGGGGATTAAGATTGTGGGACATGAACTGTGTCCAACCTGAGTAGCTTGTATTAACAAATACCACTTAAAAATATCTTAAAATAATGCTCTAAGACCCATTTTACCTGTCTTTTGCTCTGCATATTGCTTGGTCCTGACTTTCATAAGTGCCCATTTTTACTCTCTTATATTGGAGACATAGTCTTAAAGAGAAATTAAACATAATGGCAAAAGATCAAGCAACAGTTTTCTGCTACCTTTACAGCCCTTATTTCATTTTGGAAGGAAGTCTAATTTTCTATACCTGCTTTCTCATATTTAACAGATGGACACCAAATGCCTATTCAGTTTCCATCAATTTTCACTTGTTCAACAGCTATCCTAACCAGAAAGGTGTGGAACACCAGTTCATAGGATCACTTAAAGTGAATTATCTAAACCTCAGCCTAATATATTGGTTTGGAAAAGTTGAGGAGAAGGTCATTTTCATATTTCTGAAAGCTCTGAGCAAATGATTCACACTTGTGGAGTGGCCTTTTTCAGTAATTTTGTAGGCAAGTGAAAATGAACCAGGATAAAGAAATTAAAGTAAAGGTAGTAGTGTAGTGTTTGAATTAAGCAGATATGCAAAAGTTTTAGTCTGTCTACAAAAGGACAGTCACCTAAGACATTTATCAGTGATGCTCCTTTCCTCTCCCTAGCCAGTCCCACCTTTGCCTACCACTCCCTAAATTCCTAGACCAAAAGAAACACACACACACACACACACACACACACACAAACACTCACACACCCTTGTTCCTTGTAATTGAAGAGGACGCCATTGATGGTAGGATTAATTTGTTAGTGAGTGTGTTGTTGATTAGGCCATTGTGGAATCCACACTTCTGGCCACACTGCACACACAAATAAAGAGTGTCTCTTATAGTGTTGTCATGGTTAATTTTTGCAGCAGCTGGCATTGTTTGTCTCTGTTACCTCCTTGTCTCTCATTCCTCATGGAACTTTTGCTCAAAGAGCAATTTCCATTTTTAATATCAGTATCTCATGCTGATTTACTCTCAGCAAGTTTTCAGTTTCTTATATCTCTTATACATCTATTTTATATGTAGTGGGCTTTCTCTGACAGGATTTTAAGCTCCTTGAGGGCAGGGATCATGTCTACTAACTCTATTCTTCTCTTTCAAGCACTTAATACAATGCTCCACACAATAATAAGCCCTCAGTAATTCCTGCTCATTGACTGATTGATTTTCAATATGGCAGTTCTCTTTGTGATCTTTCAGATTTTACCTTCTCTTCTCAGTTCTCACTGCTAGTGCATCCTTAGGAAATATAACTTAGGGTTCACTTTATCAAGATTCCAAAAGAGTGTCCAGAAATAATAATAATAATAATAATGCCCTTCCTCTTCAGCATGATGGGCACAATAATGCTTATGTCAAAGGGTCTGTAGCAAGAAACACCTCCTAATTCATTTATATGAATGCCTGCCTACCCCTCTGGACTGTAAGCTCACTGTGGGCAGGGAAGATTCATTCATTCATTCAATAGTATTTATTGAGCGCTTACTATGTGCAGAACACTGTACTAAGCGCTTGGAATGAACAAGTCGGCAACAGATAGAGACAGTCCCTGCCCTTTGACGGACTTACAGGCTAATTGGGGAGACAGACAGACAAGAACAATGGCAATAAATAGAGTCAAGGGGAAGAACATCTCGTAAGAACAATGGCAACTAAATAGAATCAAGGCGATGTACATTTCATTAACAAAATAAATAGGGTAATGAAAATATATACAGTTGAGCAGACGAGTACAGTGCTGAGGGGATGGGAAGGGAGAGGGCGAGGAGCAGAGGGAAATGGGGGGAAAAGAGGGTTAAGCTGCGGAGAGGTGAAGGGGGGGCGGTAGAGGGAGTAGAGGGAGAAGGGGATCTCAGTCTGTGAGTTTTAAGTAGGGTTTTGAAGAGGGGAAGAGAATTAGTTTGGCGGAGGTGAGGAGGGAGGGCGTGCCAGGACCGTGGGAGGATGTGGCCCAGGGGTCAACGGTAGGATAGGTGAGACTGAGGGACGGTGAGGAGGTGGGTGGCAGAGGAGCGGAGCGTGCGGGATGGTCAGTAGAAAGAGAGAAGGGAGGAGAGGTAGGAGGGGGCAAGGTGATGGAGAGCCTTGAAGCCTAGAGTGAGGAGTTCTTGTTTGGAGCGGAGGTGGATAGGCAACCACTGGAGGTGTTTAAGAAGGGGAGTGACATGCCCAGATCGTTTCTGCAGGAAGATGAGCCGGGCAGCGGAGTGAAGAATAGACTGGAGTGGGGCGAGAGAGGAGGAAGGGAGATCAGAGAGAAGACTGACACAGTAGTCTAGCCAGAATATAACGAGAGCCTGTAGCAGTAAGGTAGCCATTTGGGTGGAGAGGAAAGGGCAGATCTTGGCGATATTGTAAAGGTGAAACCGGCAGGTCTTGGTCACGGATAGGATGTGTGGGGTAAACGAGAGAGACGAGTCAAGGATGACACCGAGATTGCGGGCCTGAGAGTCAGGAAGGATGGTCGTGCCATCCACGGTGATAGGGAAGTCTGGGAGAGGACCAGGCTTGGGAGGGAAGATGAGGAGCTCATTCTTGCTCATGTTGAATTTTAGGTGGCGGGCTGACATCCAGGTAGAGACATACTAGAGGCAGGAGGAGATGCGAGCCTGAAGGGAGGGGGAGAGGACAGGGGCAGAGATGTAGATCTGCATGTCATCTGTGTAGAGATGGTAGTCAAAGCCATGAGAGCGAATGAGTTCACCGAGGGAGTGAGTGTAAATGGAGAACAGAAGAGGGCCGAGAACTGACCCTTGAGGAACTCCAACAGTTAAAGGATGGGAGGGGGAGGAGGCGCCTGCGAAGGAGACCGAGAATGACGGGCCAGAGAGATGAGAGGAGAATCAGGAGAGGACGGAGTCCGTGAAGCCAAGGTGAGATAAGGTATGGAGGAGGAGGGGATGGTCGACAGTGTCAAAGGCAGCAGAGAGGTCAAAGAAGATTAGAATGGAGTAGGAGCCATTGGATTTGGCAAGAAGGAGGTCATGGGTGACCTTAGAGAGAGCAGTCTCGGTAGAGTGGAGGGGACGGAAGCCAGATTGGAGGGGGTCCAAGAGAGAATGGGAGTTAAGGAATTCTAAGCATCGATTGTAGATGACTCGTTCTAGGATTTTGGAAAGGAAGGGTAGTAGAGAGATAGGGCGATAACTGGAGGGGGAAGTGGGGTCAAGAGCGGGTTTTTTTAGGATGGGGGAGACGTGGGCATGTTTGAAGGCAGAGGGGAAGGAGCCATTGGAGATTGAGTGGTTAAAAATAGAAGTTAAGGAAGGGAGGAGGGCAGGGGCGATGTTTTTAATAAGGTGAGAGGGAATGGGGTCCGAGGCGCAGGTGGAGGGGGTAGCACTTGCGAGGAGGGAGGAGATCTCCTCTGAGGATACTGCAGGGAAGGATGGAAAAGTAGGGGAGAGGGTTGGTGCGGGGGGAGGGGAGAGGCGGAGGGGTGACTTGGGGGAGCCAGCTTTATATTGTACTTTCCCAAGTGTTTATGGCAGTGTTATGCATACGGTAAACACTAAGTAAATATGATTGGTTGATTGATTACATTTGAATCTGTGACCTTTGAGCATTTGATATTCACCCCATCCTCAGTCCTATAGCACATACATATCTATAAACTATATATTATAAATTATTCATATCAATGTCTGTCTCCTCCTATAGGCTGTTATCTTGATGTGTGAAGGGAACATGACACCTGACTCTCTTCTATTGTATGCTCTCACTCACTTAGTACAGTGCTATGCACACAATAAGGGCTCAATAAATAGCGATGATGATGATGATGACGATTAGCTGTGGTAAAGGACTGTGAGAGGTATGTTCTGATAACATATAGATCTGAGCATACACAGGCTATAAATGATAGAACACTAAATATTAGGCTCAAAGGAGATTTTACACTGAATTTTCAGTCAAGGGTATAAAATGTCTTCGAGATTGCCCTGCTGAGGCTTAAAAAAAAACAAAAAACAAAAACAAAACAAATGCCCCCTCCCCCCCAAAAAAACAAAACAAAACTGTCACTACCACAAACTGACCACCCACTGAACAAGAATAGTATATTTACAGATTAGCAGAATCTACAATTTAAAAAAAAGTGAGAAACAAGGCACTCTGACATTGAGGAGTTTAGATTTGTTGTGGGATCAACATTTCTAGGTGCTTCCACTTCTGTGACTTTGAGCAGTCCGAAATGGAAAGCTAGTTAGTCAATCCTGTGGTGACACAGCAGTTCAATTTCATGCTTAATTCCCTCCCATTGCCTGAATGCCAACGTTTTGTCAGCTCCTTACAAAGAGGTATTGGCCACTCTGGTGAAGTGACTACAGTGCTGACAATCAGTTACTTGCCCCCATTAAATTCCTGTAGAGCACCTGTGCTGAAAGATGGCTCCACTCCTCAGAACAGCCTCTCTTTGGCAGGATGAGTCGAGCCTCGTCTAGCACAGCAATCGTGCGTGGCTCATATTTGGGCATACTTGGCCATGGTTGGATTGAGAATCAGCTTTGACTAGGCTGAAAATGATCACTCACTCATTCAATCAATCAATCAAACATATTCACTGAGCACTTACTGTGTATAAAGCACTGTACTAGTGCTTGGGAGAGTGCAATATAACACTACAACAAAATTGGTAGTCCCTGTTCCTTGCCCACAACAAGTTTATAGTCTAGAGGGGGAGGCAGACATTGATGTAACTAGATTACAGATATGTGCAAGAGTACTGTAAGAGGTGTTCATTCATTCAAAAGTATGTATTGAGCACTTATTGTGTGCAAAGCACTGTGAACAAAGGGAGTAAATTCAGTGGTAAGGATGATGCAAAAGGGAGTGAGAGAAGAGTAAATGAGGGCTTCCTTTAGACTTTTATCTTGTTGTGGGCAGGGAACATATGTGCTAACATATGTGCTGTAGTGTACTCTCCCAAGCACTTAGTACAGTGCCCTGCACATAATAAGTGCTCCATAAATACCATTAATTGATCAATTTATTAGTCAGGGAAGGCCTCTTAAAGAAGATGTGCTTTCAGTAAGGCTTTGAAGCTGGAGAGAGTAATTATCTGTAGATATGAAGACAGATGGCTCTCTAGGCCAGAGGCAGGACATTGGTGTGAGGTAGGTGGTGAGATAGACAAGAATTACGTACATTGAGTAGGTTGGCATTAAACGAGCAAAGTGTGCAGGCTGGGTTGTAGTAGGAGAGCAGCAAGATAAGGTAGTTTAAAGTACTTTGTGTGAATAGGAGAGGGTTCCTCCTCTAATTTGGAAGTTCTCCTGGATGAGTGCACTTTCCATCTTGGGTAACTTAAGTTTGTGAGTATCTGCAGTGTCTTATGACAGAGCTGGCAAAATCATTATTGGCAACCCACTCCTAAACTTGCCCTGAGGAGGCTCATAATCACTGAACTACCATCTAAATGGAACCACAAAAAGCATGAGATTTTTTTTTCTGATCTGGTTGAATTTTTCTCTTGGTATTTAATAATTCATTCATTCATTCACTGTAGTGCACCTGCTTACCCAATACAAATGAATTATGTAGTTTGGTGAGCACAGTGCTCTATAGCATTCTCAAGTTAGCATTTTTCACTGAACTTTGCTATCAAAACAAAATGACTTCCCTCAAAAATCAAGGTCTTGAAAGGTCTGTAGGAAGAGTTAATAAAGGACTCTGAATATCAAAATTGGGACTAAGCCTTACACAGTTTCCAAAATTTTGGGGTTACGTCACTTGAAATCAAAGGATTCCATTTTAATGTTTAGGCTTTAATGGATTAACCATTGCCAGGGGTTACTATTTTCATGGAAAGATTAATCTTGTATATGGCATACAATTTCACTCAGAAATCAGGAAGAATGAATAAATGACAAAGGGTTTCAAATAGGTTTACCTCCAGCAGTCCCAAGAATATCCTTGGCAATAATGCCATGGGGAAATCAGTGCTTCTGCTATAAACTAGCTTTGAAAAAAGATGAGTATTGTGAACCAGGAGTGCTTTCTCCATTAACCAAATGAGAAAAGATTTTTCTGGAATTCTTTGTTTTCCTAGTGTTTTAATTTTGATTTACTAAGTAACTATGAACATTTTTACTTCTTTCGTTGATGGGATACAAGAAAATTAGGTACAGTATAGGTACATACTTGCACATTTCAAAGGGACATCTAGATACCACACACACACACACAAAAATAATGCCAAATGACCTGTCTGCAGCAATGTTTCCCAATTATTACTTTTCAACAATTCATTAACAAGAACCTACTTAAGGTCTCTGTAGGTGCTATAGGTTCTGAATACGTATTTTTTGACTAAAAAGAAACTTTAATCTATTAATGCACACATATGTTTGTTTATTACAGGAAATGTCGCAAAAGTGTTTGTATAAGCTGTGTTACCACCACCTCGGTTCTCTATCTCTGTGTTTAAGGCCCCCCAGCAGTTAGCAAGGCCATTTGTCTATAGATACAACATTAAATAGATGAGAAAATACACTATAAATCAGTAAATACTTTGAATCATATTTTTGAATCGTATTTGTTCAGCACTTACTATGTGCCAGGTACTGTACTAAACTTTGGGGTAGATACAAGCAAATCAGGTGGACACAGTCCCTGCCCCACATAAGGTTTCCAGTCTTAATCCCCATTTTACAGATGGGTAACTGAGGCACAGAGAGGTTAAGCGACTTGCCTAAGGTCACACAGAGACAAGTGGCAGAGTCAGAATTAAAACCCAGGGCCTCTTACTCCCTGGCCCATGCCCTTTCTCCCAAACCATTCTGCTTACCAGAGTTTGATCAGATAAAGGTGTTCTGTGGTTTTCATTCACATGAGGGTGGGTATGAAGGTTATTCTTCATATTTGAGAAATGATATTGAATACTCTAGGTTGGGAATTGAGAACATCTGGCATGAGAGTTACATATAGTTCTTCTCAGTATCAGACGTAGCTCTTGAGCATAGGTTCCCAGCTGTAAGACTGGTCCTTTTTGACTAAGCTCACTGTGGGCAGGGAATGTCCCCGTTTATAGTTATTTAGTACTCTCCTAAGCACTTCATACAGTGCTTTGAATAGAGTAAGTGCACAATAAATATGTTTGACTGACTGACTGAATTGGGATTTGGCAATACCATTAGCTTTGCCTCCACAGCAAGAAGCTATACAGGAAGCTGGGCAAGAAGCAACTCGGCTGCTGGGCACCTTTCAACTAAGAAGGAGCAAGATGGAGGCTCCATGCTGCACTGGCCCACAGGGTGACCTCCAGGTGCATTCATCCCCCCCTCACATTCCCACCCTGACATAGCAGTAGGACCAAGGTAGGCCTGCCAAGCTGGGGTGGCAAGGAGACGCCTCACTCCCCATGTGAACGGGGGAAGAGCAGGATATCATGGTGGGTGTTGGGTACCACACCTACAGGTAATGACAGTTGGTGAGGTGTGCACCAGACAGGGAAGTGCTGGGGCAGAAGGACAATTCATCTCCTGGGCCAGTTGCTACGAGTTCCTGGAACAGTTAATCTGCATTGGGAAATAGAAGTGGGGAAGAGAAGAAGGTGCAAAGAAGATAGAGAAGAAAAAAGGAGAAAGTAAAATTTTAGATGTAATTTAATTCCCCTTCCCAGTTCTCTATCTCCCCTATTTTTCCTCACATTAGCAGGGAGTCCTGTCTTCCAGGCTTATTTTTTCCCTTGCCAGTCTTATATTGCTCCCAACCACTCTTATCTTACCCTTTGCCAGTCTATTACCCCTAACAGTCTTCTCTTACCTCCTGCCAGTCTTATCTTAGCCCTTGCCAGTCTTATCTTACTCAATGCTTACCTTCTCTTATCTCCTGCCTGTCTTACCAGAGCTATTCTACCTTGCACTTCCCCCACCCTCTGATAGAGATTTCTCCCTGAATTAAGTTGTTTAGTGAGAGGACCAGGAGGAGGGACAGGAGCAGGGCCAGTGTCAGCCTGCAGATTTCCATCTCTGCCCTACCCTCCCGGTTCGGTCAAGCTGCTGGTGACTGGGACTTTAGGACTGGGTCCCTTTCTAATACTTCCTATGTATTATTTTCCAGTTCTCAGTACAGTCATCTGCATAAATACCATTATGATTACTCTATGGACCTGAGTTAAATGGGAGAGGCAGAACTGCAAAGAGGGAGCAGATTGAATAAATGGTATTTATTGGGCGCTTACTATGTGCAGTGCAATGTACTAAGCATTTGGGAGAGCACAATACAAAGAGTTGGCAGAAAGTTTCCCTGCCCACAATGAGTTTCCAGTCCAAGGGAGCTATGGTCTATGGGTCCTTCACAATCCATCCTCCCACCACTTTGGAATGCCCATTCTTGGGCTTTTTTATGCTGGAGCTAAGTTTAGGACAACTGTGCCTTGCTTCCAACCCAGTAGTTATTTGGGAGGACATAAATTGTGTTATTCTCTCTACACCAACTGCTCCAAGGCTTCACTTGGTCTAACTCTTCTGCACAAAAGTTGCCAGCCCCTGTTCTAGCCAATTACTCTGGCTGGCACTGAGAAGTGACACAAAATCACCTGGAGAGTTTTGCCCAGTGAAGGGAAAGGAAGGAGGAGGACAAAGCAATAGTAGCCACATGATTGTATGCTGCCAAAACAACTGTTTGGCTTAATGGAAGAAAGTCATTTATTTTTGTCAAGAGAAATATAGATAAAATTTGTACTTGACTCAGCAGAGAGTAAATATTCATCAGTAAGTCAATATTTTCTGTCTGCAGGGATTATTACTGAGCAGAGTCCTGTGTGGATCAAAATTTTCAGGAATGGTCTGCCCTGAGTTGGTATGGCCCAACCACATTGGCTTAGCTTAGTATGAACCCTGCTAAGCTAGGGTATAAGAGAGCTTTGCCCATCCTAGCCTGAAGGAGTCTGTTTTCACAGCCACTGGGCATATATAAGGGCAGTGCTGGGGACATAAACAGTATTCACAATTCATTGTGCACCCTGTAGACTGTGAACTCATTGTGGACAGTGAATGTGTCTACCAACTCTGAAGTATTGTATTCTCTGAAGAGCTTAGTTCAGTGCTCTGCGCATAGTAAGCTCTCAGTATGCTATCCATGCACCTGGGAATCAGAGGGACCTGGGTTCTACTCCTGATGCCACCACTTGTCTGCTGTGTGACTTGGGCAAATCATTTAACTTATTTTTGCCTCAGTTATTCATATTTATTGAACACTTACTGTGTGTAGAGCACTGTACTAAGCACAGTTATCTAATTTGTAACATGGGCACTAACATTGTGAACCCCATAGGTGACATGAGCTGTGTCTACCCTGATTAGCTTAGCCTGATTAGCCTGAAGAGCATTGTACTAAGCACTTCGGAGAGTGCAATATAACATTTATAATAGAGTTGGTAGTCAGGTTCCCTGCCTACAGTGAGTTATAGTCTAGACGTGGAGACAGACATTTAGGTAAATTACGGATATGTACATAAATGCTTTGAGGCTGAGGGAAAGATGAATAAAGGTAACAAATCCTAGTGCAAAGGCAAGTGAGAGTGGGAGAAGAGGAAATCATGGCTTAGTCAGGGAACACCTCTTGGAGATGTGCCTTCAGTAAGGCTTTGAAGGTGGGGAGAGTAATTGTCTGTTGGATATGAAGAGGGAGGGCATTCCAGGACAGATGCAAGACATGGGCAAGAGGTCAGCCATGAGATAGATGAGATGGAGGTACAGTGAGTTGGCTGATATTAGAGAAGCACATTGTGTGGGCTGGGTTGTAGTAGAAGAGCAGGAAGATCCCACCACATTTAGGACAATGCCTGACACATAGTAATAATAATAATAATAATGGTGGTATTTGTTAAGCACTTACTATGTGCAAAGCACTGCTCTAAGCACCGGAGGGGATACAAGGTGATCAGGTTGTCCCACGTGGGGCTCACAGTTTTAATCCCCATTTTACAGATGAAGTAACTGAGGCACAGAGAAGTTAAGTGACATGCCCGAAGTCACACAGCTGGCAAGAAGCAGAGCTGGGATTAGAACCCATCACCTCTGACTCCCAAGCCTGGGCTCTTTCCAGTGGGACATGCTGCTTCTCTAGTAAGCACTAAACAAATGCCATAAAAAAGGAATACCAATGGTCATATTGATGATGACATGTTAGAATAATGGTGTCTCAGCCACACTATTTGCCGGGTTCACTGTTCGCACAGGCCTGGAAAGGCTTAAAAAAAGGAAGGG
The DNA here is from genome assembly GCF_004115215.2 of Ornithorhynchus anatinus. Lineage (NCBI taxonomy): Eukaryota > Metazoa > Chordata > Mammalia > Monotremata > Ornithorhynchidae > Ornithorhynchus > Ornithorhynchus anatinus. Next base: position 48,070,731 of record NC_041728.1, on the reverse strand, counting down.
AGAGTCCTCACTGACTTATGATCTGATCTTGAGCCTCTGCAGATTCTTGTGTTTCCAAAGGATTGACTACTTCCTGTTTCCTTTGCTCCTCTCTCAGAGATATCCTAAAAAGTGCAGTTGAAAAATTTGCTTATGAAGTTCTAGATTATTTATGGAGCAGACATGGAGTCTACTTTTCAGACTCTCACATTTAATGCGAGGTCATCTCAGAATGGCAACAGAAGACAACTGTGTTTACATCATGGACACATACTGTCTCAGCGTGCTGACCCTATCAAGGCTCATGCAAAAACACATTTAATGCCTAAGCCAAATTTAGTATACAAAAACATGAAATGTATGTAATAAATCAGCCAGTTTTATTGAGAACCCACCCTGAGCAAACAACTGAAAAAGTATAGTAGTTAATCAGTATTTTATTGAAGAGTGTTTAACTTCCAGAAATAATTAATGGGTTTCCTTCATATCTAATTTACAACTGAGGAGTAAGTTACATGCTGTGCGAACCTGGCTCAATCTTGTTTGAACTCACAATTCTAAGTGCAACTAAGGTAGATAAGAATCTACATTTAATGAAAAGCAGAAAATACAATTAGACTGAGACTCTTTTGTAACAAGAATGCCTACAACCCAGGGAATCCTTAAACTGAAAATACAAATAAGGCCACTCAGGTTTGTATTTATTTGCTCAAAAGACTCACCTTACCAGAGGCAGGCACACATTTTGAAGTCTGGACTGCTACCCAGTAGGGTCAAGGGTGAGGCCCTGGAGCCCTGCTCTTGACCAAGAGGGCAGGAGCCGCCATGACAGAGTAATTGTAATGAGATTATAATTGAGAAAACAATACATCTTAGTGGAAAAAGCACAGGCCTGAAAGTCAGAGGGCCTGGGTTCTAATCTCAGATCTGCCACTCGACTTCTGTGTGACTTTGGGCAAGTCATTTAACTTTTCTGTGCCTCAGTTACCTCATCTGTGAAATGGGGATTAAACTGAGAGTCCCATGTGGGATTTAGGCTGTATCTAATCTGATTATCTTGTATCTGCCCCAGCATTTAGTACAGTGCCTGGCACATAGTATGCATTTAGCAAATACCATAAAAAAATTAAAAACCATTTATTATGTGTTTACTATGTGCCAAACATTATGCTAAGCACTGGAGGTAGATACAACAATCCAATCAAACAGACACTGTCCCTCATGGAACTCAAAGTCTATGGAGGAGAAAGAGCAAACATTTCATCCCATTTTATAGATGAAGAAACTGTGGTACAGAGAAATAAAGTGACTTTCCCAAGGTCATACAGCTGGCAAGTGGTGGAACCATGATTAGAACCCATTATTTGGGCAGTAATTCTAGAGTGCCCAGTGTGAGGTGCCAATAGACAGGCAGGAGAGAAGGGAGGAGAGTGAGAGTTATGTTGGCCCTATCTTGCCATGATTCTGTTGTTGCTGCCCACTTTGCTTGTGCTAATGACTGCTGCAAACCCAGAGTACTCACCAGAAATTTCCCTAATGGAGAACGTAGACAAACTGCTGCAGGAACCCCAGGAGATCAGCCTGAAGCAGCTAAACATTGCATCAAAGACAGAGGCAGAGAAAGACCTGCGTGACCTCCGCTGGCTTCTCCAGTACTCTGGCTGACTCTGGCCTTGTGAGGAAGATTTCAAAGGTGAGTGGTTCTGTTTGTGTCAAAATATTACTTCGACTTGGTGTAGTGCACTGTACTCAGCTCTGGAGAGGTACAGAACAAAGAAGAGCTATGTTTCCTGCCTGCACTGAGCTTAATCTGTATCAGGGGAAGCAAACATAAAATAATACACAAATAGAATAGGCAAGATAAAGAACTGAATAAACATAAGTACTGAGGATGAGTTTTTAAATATGTGTGTGTGTAAATGTATGTATATGAGTATGTATGTTTGTGTGAGGGCTTTTAATTTTCTTTAAATTCATGAATAAATGAGCTATTAGTGGCTGTGCTTTTAAAACCTGTAAAGATTCATTCATTCAGTCATCCAACTTTATTTAGTAAGCACTTACTGTGTGCAGAGCACTCTACTAAGTGCTTGAGAAAGTACAATACAACAATAAACAGTGACAATCCCTGCCCGCAATGAGCTCACAGTCCAGAAGGGGGAAGACAGACATCAATACAAATAAATTAAATTACAGATATATACATAAGTGCTGGGAGGGAGGAAGATCAAAGAGAGCAAGGCAGGGCAACATAGAAGGGAGTGGGAGATGAGGAAAAGTGGGGCTCAACTGGGAAGGCCTCTTGGAGATGAGCCTTCAATTAGATGTTGAAGAGTAATTGTCAGATTTGAAGTCTGTCTCTAGAATGTAAACTTGTTATGGGCAAGGAAGGTGTCTGTTGTACTCTCCCAAGTGCTTAGTACAATGCTCTTCACATAGTAAACACTCAAATAAATATGATTGATTGATATATACAGCTGTCTACCATACCAAAGTATCAATAGAAGGAATTCTGGGGGCATCAGAGCCTGGGCTGACCACTTACCCATTTAAAAAGTCAGGTGTTTAGAAGTTCTTATTTAATCCCTGTTGTCCCCACAGACTTTATCAATCCTGTAGAACACATCCTCCCTTGTCATTATCCTCAGCTCATCTCTCTCATTCAACCCACATATTTAGTCTGTCACCAAATCCTCTCTAGTTCTCCTTTCACAGTATCTCTAGAATCTGCCACCCCCACTCGATCTAAGCTGCTATAACACTGATCCAAACCATTATAATGACCTGATTGGACTACTGCATCAGCCTCCTTGTTGACCTACTTGCTTCCTGTCTTTCCCCTCTCCAGTCCATTCTCCACTCTGTTGGCAAACTAATTTTCCCTAAAAATGTTCAGCTTATATCATCCCATTTCTCAAAAAATTCCACTTGTTACCTATCCATCTCCACATCAAACAGAAACTCCTTATAAATGACATTAAAAATGACTTTAAATTCTCCCCCTACTACCTCAACCTCACTGATATCCTACTGCCACCCAGCCCACATATTTGATGCATCTAATGTCAACCTGCTCACTGTAATGTGATCTCATTTATCTCACCACCAATTCCATGCCCATGTCCCCCCTTGACTCCCTTTATATCTGTCAGACCACAACTCACTCCACTTTCAAAGTCTTACTTTAATTATGACTCTTTCAGGAAGCCTTTCCTGACTCATTTCCCCTACTTGCTCTTCCTTCTGCCTCACCTATGCCCTTGGCAGTGTACACTTTATTGTCTTTGATATCTCACCCACAGACCCTCAGCTCCTACGTACATATCCTTGCACATTATCATTTCCTCTGTCTGTAATTTATTTTAATGTTTGTCTCCCCATCTTGACTGTAAATTCCTTGTGAGCAAGGATGATTTTTAATAATTCTACTGTATTACATAAAACACTTAATACAGTGCTCTACAGACAGAAAACACTCAGAAAGCACCATTGATTGATTGATTTTAACAAAACATCACCAGAGCCAGAAAATGAACTAAGAAGCTACGAACTAAGATTCTTTGTTTTTATAAGAAGATTGAAAGACTTCTTTTCTGGTTGCTGCAACAAGGAACTTAACTTCCCCACAAGGGAAAACTATTACATAATTATGGCCTTCTTTTCTCCTTCTCTCAGTTTCTCTTAGTAGTCAGTTAGGATAGACTGAATTCAGTCATCTCTAGCCTTTAGCCATGGTATCTTAAGATGTATTAGCAAATAAATATTTATTAAATTGCACTTACAGAAAAATGTAGAAGAAAATTGGCTTGAGCTGGATGATGAAAAATCCCATTTTCTTCATGAAAAAAAATGTTTTTTAGTATTCAGGCAGCAGAGCATCCAACCAGAATTATTCTGCTCAGAAAAATCCCTTCTTAGCTAGAAAAGTTTCAACTGAGAAAAAAATAACTATTTAAATGGTTTTAATAACTTCCCCTAAGTCAACCAGTTTAAATACTGTCTACAACTAGCCTTAAGGAAGACATTCCTGTTGTCTTCTAGTCACTAACTACTAAGACCTATTAGCATATAATATTCAGGGTCAGATTATCATTCTATATGTCTTGTTGCAAGTTAAAGAAGGATGAAAATTTCTGATAAAACAAATTGGCTAATTGTACAATGAAAGTTGACAAAAGGATTCTTTCCTACTCGCTAGATTGTACACTCTTTGAGGGGCGGGTTCATATATTCCAACTCAGTTGTGACCTCCCAAGGGTTTAGTACAGTGCTCTGCAAACAGTAGGCACTCAATAAATAGTAGGCACTCAATAAATATAATTGATTGATTCTGCAAGTAATCATTTTCTACTAAATATCATAGGCTGTGGCAGGTCTCCATAAACAGAGTTACATGGACCACTACAGTAGATTTGTCCTTCAGTTATAAAATGGTGCTGCTGTTGGGACTTTTGCATCCATGAATGTGAAAGTCTTAGAGAGAGAATCTATTACACATTTATACACTTTGTCCATTAAATTTGTGTAATTCTCCTCTTATGTTCCTTTGCGTATCGTGTGAGATTGCTAATCAGTGGTAAAGATGGGGAAAAAATGTTCTGCTGTCATTAGGACAAATATTTACGCAGCTTTTTCCATAATGGTAATGGTTTTAACTCATCTATCCACACTTTCTTGCTTGGTACCCCTGTGTCCAGAGGTAAGCATTGCAGACAGCTGATATGAATCAGGTAATCAATGGGAATTTTGTTTTAATGGTACTTGTTGGGGTTCATTTGTTCATAATTTAATCATATTTATTAAGTGCTTACTGTGGGCAAAGCACTATACTAAGTGCTTGGGAAGGTACATTATATCAATAAACAGTCACATTCCCTGAGGACAAGGAGTTTACAGTCTAAAGGGTGGGAGAGATTGATGCCAAATAATCTGTTGGACACAATCACCACTCTCCCAAGGCTTAGTTCAGTTCTTTGCACAAAGTGAGCGCTCAATAAATACATTTGAATGGATGAATGAATATCCTGCATGGGGTTGCAGTCTAAATCAGAGGGAGGAAGATTTAATCCCCATTTTACAGATAGTTAACTGAGGCACAGAGAAGTTAAATGCCTTGCCCAAGGTCACACAGCAGACAAGTGGCAAAGACAGAATTAGAACCCAGATCCTCTGACTACCAGGCCCACGCTCTTTCCACTTTGCCACTAGGCCACAAAGCGGAGTCTCAGATGTATGCAAGGGCTGACTCATGAAATTATTATGAAAACACAAACATGAGCCTAGTACATGACAGACAACATTAGGGTACTCCTTTTGAACCAAACTCCTTTTGTGGGCAGGGATAGTGTATTCCATTGTAACTCTATTATATTATAGTCTTCTGAGGGCTTAGTACTATGCTTTGCACATAGTAATCTAATCCTTCAATAAATTAAAAAGAAACTCCTTACCATTGACTTTAAAGAACTCATTCATCTTGCACCTTCCTACCTTACCTCCCTGATCTATTACAACCCAGCCCACACACTTTGCTTCCTTAGCACAAATATACTGACTATGCCCCAATCTCAACTACCTCACCATTGACCCTTTTCCCACGCCTGTCCTCCCACTGGCAAGGAAGTGCCTCCTCATCTATATGAACCAGACAACCATTTTCTCCACCTTCAAAGCTTTGCTATGGTCACATCTCCTCCAAGAGGCCTTCCCTGATCAAGTCCTTATTTTCCCAGCTCCCTCTCTCTTCTATGTCATCTATGCACTCAAATCTGTGAACTCGGGGCATTTGATATTCATCCCACCTTCAGCCCCACATCACTGAACTGAGCTCCTTATCTTCCCTCCAAACCCTGTCCTCTCCCTGACTTCCCTGTCACTGTGGACGGCACTACCATCCTTCCTGTCTCACAGGCCCGCAACCTTGGTGTCATCCTTAACTCAGCCCTTTCATTCACCCCACACATACAATCCATCACCAATACCTGCCAGTCTCACCTTCACAATATCGCCAAGATCCGCCCTTTGCTCTCCTTCCAAACTGCTTTTGTGCTGGTACAAGCTCTCATAATATCCCGACTGGATTATTGTGTCAGCCTCCTCTCTGTTCTCCCTTCCTCGTGTCTCTCCCCACTCCAGTCTATTCTTCATTCTGCTGCCTGGATCATATTCCTACAGAAATGCTCTGGGCATGTCACTCCCCTCCTCAAAACCTCCAGTGGTTGCCTATCAACTTTAGCATGAAACAAAAACTCCTCACTCTTGGTTTCAAAACTCTCCATTACCTTGCCCCTTCCTAACTCATCTCCCTTCTCTCTTTCTACTGCCCACCCCGTACAATCTAGTCCTCTGTCACTCACCTCCTCATTGTCCCCCATTCACTCCTATCCCATCGTCAACTCCTGACCCATGTCCTACCTCTGTCCTGGAATGCCTTCCCTCCTCACGTACACCAAACTAACTCTCTTCCCCTCTTCAAAGCCCTACTGAGAGATCACCTTCTCCAGGAAGCCTTCCCAGACTGAGCCCCCCCTTTCCCTCTGTTCCTCCTCCCCTCCCTTCCCCCTCCCACCCTCTGCTCTTCCCCCATCTCCTCCTCTCAGTACTGTGCTCATTTGTATATATTATTTATTACCTTTGTTAATGAGATGTTGGCTTGTTTTGATTTGTTCTGTTTTGCTTTGCTGTCTGTCTCCCCCATTTAAACTGTGAGACCGTTATTGGGTAGGGTTTGTCTCCGTTGCCTAATTATACATTCCAAGTGCTTAGTATAGTGCTCTACACATAGTAAACGCTTAATAAATATTATTGAATGAATGAAGTATGTATCTATAAGTTATATATTACAATTATTTATTTATATTAAAGTCTGTCCTCCTCTCTACACAGTAAGCTCATTCTGGGCAGGGAACATGTCTACCAAATCTGGTGTATTGTACTTTCCCAGGTGCTTACTACAATGTTCTGCAAATAGTTCTCAATAAATATTACTGATGATGAAAAAAATACCACTGATTGATAAGAGAAAAGAAACATTCAGTGAAAACACACAAAGAGAAATGGGAGCTCATTCTGGGCAGGGAAAGTATCTCTTATATTGGCATATCATACTTTCCCAAGAGCTTAATGCAATGCTTTGCACACAGTATGTGCTCAATAAATATGATTGATTGAGTCGTAAACCATGTACTGCCACCCTGGACCAGTGCCTATGAACTTCCTAGGTTTGGTGCAGTCATCTGATATTCTATAGCATGACTACATCAGCTAAACATTGTTTAGAGTTGAAGTAATTGTCTGGATAAGTCAATCAGTCAGTTGGTCAGTGTATTTACTGACTGCTTACTGTATGCAGAATACTGTACTAAGTACTTGGGAGAGTATAATACAACAGAGTTAATAGACAAGTTTCCTGCCCAAAGGAACCCTTTGGACCTTTGAAGAAAGTCATTTATCCAGTCCTCTCTCCTTCACCACCTTTTCCTTTTCATAAATGTAGACAGCAAGGCAAGGAGACAGTAAGGGGACCTACCAGATTTCTGGCAGTTCATTGAATCATATCCTTGGCTTCACTTTGCTTGGATCACAAGACCAGCCTCATTCCCCAAGTGTCCATTTCGTTTAACCTTTCTGTCACTCTTTTTTCTTTTTATTTTCTGGCCTCAATCTGAACTTTTAGAAAAATGTGGGCAGGAAAGGAAGGGGAGGGTGGGTCAAGCACTGAGCTAGGACCAAAAGTTGATTTCAAAAATAACAAATGATTCAGTGGGATAACATACACATGTTTAAGACCCTTGCTCTTGGAGAAATCTCTTTTTTTGAGGTCCTGTAGTCTACCTCAACATCACTTAATTTGATTCAGAATTAGTAGCAGGAAATGTGCATTCTATTAGTTATGCCCTGAGAAAATTTATAGGACTTTGGGCACGTTCAGGAAGATTTATTTATTTGTTTATATATTTGTTTATTTGAAGTCTGGTACACAAATACAGTGTTGGAAGTTGTAATCAATCAATTAATAGCATTTATTGAGGGTTTACTACTTGCAGAACACTGTATAGGAGCTTGGGAGAGGACAAGCAGCAGAGTCACAAAAGCCAAAGTTTTAGGTTGGAAAATATGAACTTAAAAGATGATTTCTCTGGGTTCTGACACTGGCTGTCAATCTAACTACTTAAAATGGTTCCTGGTCTGTGGAAATCCAACTGCATCACTTTACAGTGTAAATGATCAGTGGGCAACTAAAAGGCACAGGAGGACCTTATCTTCAAAAGCCCCACGGCAATATTAGAATCTTTGCGGCATTAGAATATTTCAAACCATTTCTTATTGTTCATTTAAGCACATAGCATAGTGCTCTGCCCACAGTAACTGCTCAATAAATATGATTGAATGAATTTAAGTATTTTTTTTAGATTAAGGAGGTACAAACAAAACTATGACAGAATTTTGCCCTTTTAAAAATTCAACATGCAGATTTCTCACATCTAACTTTAAGTTAGTCACAACTGATTTGGTGGTTTTGAGCTGACAATATATATTTTAGCCATGATCAGTAATTTAATCAGCATCAACTATAATGATAATTATAATAATTGTGGTTTTTGTTAAACCTTAACAGATTTCAAATTCTTAGTTTACAGGTGAGGAAACGGAGGCATAGAGACTTGCCCATGGTCATGCAACAGGCAAGTTGCAGAGCTGGAACCAGAACCCAGATCCTCTGACACACCAGTCCATGCTCTTTCTATTAGAAAACCCCTGCTTCTCAGCTCAGGTGTACACTTTACCTAATATTCAATTACAAGATCAACTCACAAATAAGAAGTTCATGTAAACAAAGTGAATCTACTGGGTATGGAAGAAATGCTCAAGGGAGCAGCAAGACCTAATGGAAAGACTCTGGGCCTGAAAATCAGAGGACTTGGATTCTAAATCTGGATCTGCCACTTGCTTGCTGTGTAACCTTGGTCAATTCACTTGACTTCTCTGTGACTTAGTTTTGTCCTCTGTAAAATGGGAATTCAATATCTAATATCTCTCTATTTAGACTGTGAGCCCCACTTGGGATAGGAACTGTACCCACTATGAATAACTTGTATCTATCCCAGCACTTCGAACAGTGCCAGACTTATGGTAAATGCTTAACAAATACCAAAATTATTATTATTGTACCGCAGTTTAGGTGGGAGCCCATGGAAAAAGAATATAACATGGCCTAGTGGAAAGGTCACAGTACAGAGAGACTAGAAACCCATGTTGGGGTTCCATTGCTGCCACTATTATTATTTGAGACCTTGGACAAGTCTCTTACCTCCATGGGAACTCAGCCCCCTCATCTATAAAGTGGGGAAGAGCTAGTTAGCTTCATAGTTATTAATAATAAGAAGAATAATTTTGGTGATTGTTAAGAGCTTACTATGTGCCAGGTATCACCAAGATCCACCCTTTCCTCTCCATCCAAACTGCTACCTTGCTGGCACAGGCTCTCATAATATCCCGACTATTTTATTGTGTTAGCCTCCTCTCTGATCTCCCTTCCTCCTGTCTCTCCCTGCTTCAGTCTATTCTTCATTCTGTCGTTCGGATCATCTTCCTACAGAAACGCTCTGGACATGTCACTCACCTCCTCAAAAACCTCTAGTAGTTGCCTATCAACCTTTGCATGAAACGAAAACTCCTCACTCTTGGCTTCAAAGCTCTCCAGGACCTTGCCCCCTCCTTCCTCACCTCTCTTCTCGCCTTCTACAGCCCACCCCATACACTCTGCTCCTCTGCTGCTAACCTCCTAATGGTCCCTCGTTCGCATCTGTCCCACTGTTGACCCCTGGCTTACATCCTACCGCTGTCCTGGAATGCCCTCCCTCCTCACATCCACCAAACTAACTTTTTTCCCCTCTTCAAAGCCCTATTGAGAGCTTACCTCATCCAGGAGGCCTTCCCAGATTGAGACCGCCCTTTCCCTCTGCTCCTCCTCCCTTCCCCATTCCCCCTTCTCCCGCCCTCTGCTCTTCCTCATTCCCCTCCCCACAGCACTGTGCATATTTGTTTATACTATTTATTACTCCATTTATTTTGTTAATGATGTGTATATATCTATGATTCTATTTAGCTTGATGATATTGATGCCAGACTACTGGTTTTGTTTTGTTCTGATTTGTTTTGTTGTCTGTCTCCCCCATTTAGACTGTGAGCCCGATGCTGGGCAGGGATTGTCTCTATGTGTTGGTGAACTGTACATTCCAAGCACTTAGTACAGTGCTCTGTACATAGTAAGTGCTCGATAAAAGTGATTGAATGAATGAATGAATGAATGAATGAACTAAGATCTGGGGGGATGCAAGCAAATCAGGTTGGAGACTGTCCCTGCCCCAAATGGGGCTCAACAGTCTCATTTCCCATTTTAAAGATGAGGTAACTGGGGCACAGAGAAGTGAAGTGATTTACCCAAGGCCACATAGCAGACTAATGGCAGAGCCAGGAGTAGAACCCATAACCTTCGTATTCCCAGTCCTGCGCTCTATCTACCGCGCCATGCTACTTAACTACGACTCACCCTATGTTTTCATGTCTTCTCTGATACTTAGCATATACTAAGGAGCTTAATAATTATCAGAATTATCATTGTTACTGCTTCATAGTGTGCTAACCTGAAAATATAATAATTCTGGAGGACAGAAGAAACATTTTAAAGACAGTGAAGCACAATCTCAGATGATATTCATTCAGTCATATTTATTGAGCTCTTACTGTGTGCAAAGCACTGTACTAAGCACTTGGAAAGTGCAATTCAGCAACAGATACTGACAATCCCTACCCAACAACAGGCTCACAGTCTAGAAGAGAGAGATGACAACAAAACTAAACAAGTAGACAGACATCAATACCATAAAAGCCATGATATAGAATGGCTGACTGATGGAAATATTTCAGCACAGACAGCATAATGTTTTATGTGCCTGACAACATTAGGGGAGCTCATTTGGAGCAGAAGCTTTGAGAATATGGTGATGCAAATTCAGCAAATACAAAAACAATTAGTTAACGAAGCAATGGTGTAACTGACACTTTACATGTGGGTACTATGCAAGTGACTGTAAATTGTGCATTGTTTTTTATCATCGTATGTATATTATAGTAGCAACAATGAAATGTATTTTTAATTAAATTCTTGTGTTTATGTATATGTACCTATTGAATGGTTTTAAAATAATGCAATCATCTTATTGTAGTCATTAAGAAATGTAATTATGTATTAAAGCTGAAACACTATAAGGGATTTGAACAGAAGTGGGAATGTTCAAACAGGTGTTGACAAGTGTAGTGTAATGTAGAAAACTAGTATACATACTCACTTTTCCCCAGTATTACACGTAAGTGGTCCATTGACTCACTTTTCTTTCTCTTTCCTTTTTCCTATTGGCTCTTCTTGTAACCCTTTCTGTCATTAGATTAAACAAACATGAGCACTGGTGATATTTGGACCAAACAGTAATTCACTTAGCCCAATTTTATGTCTCTTGAAGTGGCTACAAAGGAAATATCCCAGAACTTCCATGCATCCCTAATGCTTCTCTCTAACATTCATAATTTTCCCTTTAGTAACATCTTCTCCACATAGTCAAGCCTTTCTTGAAGCTACTGATATTTTCCACCCACACAAATTAATGAAGTAATGCATTTTATAGGGTTACCAACAGCAATGTAAGAAAGCATTTTGTTAGTTTTGAAATTGTTGCCTTAAGCTTCAAGGACACTTTTCAACTTTCCTACTACAACCCAACTCATACACTTCACTCCTCTAACACCATCCTACTTACGGTACCTCTGTCTTGTCTGTCTGTCCCCTTGCCCACATTCTCCCTCTGGCCTAGAACTCCGTCTCCCTTCATACAGTACAGCCTGCTACTCTTCCCACCTTCAAAGCCCCCCTAAAATCACACCTCCTCCAAGAGGCCTTCCTCAACCCGGTCTTTACTCTCCTGTCTTAGCCATCCCTTCTGCCTTACCTATGCTCTTGGGTCTGTTCCCTGTTAAGCCCTTTTGTATTCACCCCTCTCCCAACCCCATAGAATTTACAGGCACATCTATCTGTAATTTATTTGAATGTCTGCTTCCCTTCCCTCCCTGGCGTGTAAGATTCGTGTGGGCAGAGATCATCTGTACCTACTCTTTTGCATTGCACTCTCCCAAGCACTTAGTACAGTGCTCAGCACACAGTAAATACAGTCAATCAATAAGTACAGTATGATCCCCATTTGGGACAGCTACTATGTCCCATTCAATTAACTTGTATTTACTCCAGTGCTTAGTACAGTGCCTGGTACACAGTAAGTGCTTAACAAATAACATACCAAAAAAAAAATCAATTGGCTGTCATTGCGGAATATAGTAATCAGCAATTGAATATTTGCTTTATCTTTACTCTTCATGAATTTTAAAAGCTGGACTCAAATCCCCATTCAATCTTTAACTTTTCAAACTACAGAATCCTGATTTTTGTTTACTTGTTTGTTTGTTTTAATTTTGGTATTAGTTAAAACGTACTGTGCCACAGTCACAGTTTTAGTCCCTATTTAACAGATGAGGTAACTGAGGCACAGAGAAGTGAAGTGACTTGCCCAAGATCCAACGGCAGACAGGTCAGGAACTGTGTTTAGAATCCAGGTCCTCTGACTCCTGGGCCCATGTTCTTTCCATTAGGCTACACTGCTTCCCTGAAATTTATCTTCAGAAATTCTACCTGCCTTATGTTTGAGTTGTCCTCCTTGGTCCCTTCTCCATCATTGTTGTGTTCTTCTTCAAGATGCAGTAATCAAAACCAAATTCAATGTTGCAGGTACAGAAAAGCCATATAAAAAAGTTTTATAAGAAAAGCAAAACTCTGCCTTTGTTTTGTTCTCAATGCCCTTCGTAATAATACACATCATTATCATTATTATAAGCATCATTACCATTGTCTTCTCATCATCATTATCCTCATCAAGATTATTTGCTAGGACTGTGGGGAGGGAAAAAATGATGTTTGAACTAAATGTTGTGGGAGGTGATGACAGAGAAGACTTGGAGAATGTGAAAAGCATTGATACCATTACAGATTGAAGACTTCCAAAATGCTAACAATTTTCACTGGATTTATATATGGACATGAAAATTGTATCAATCAGTGAATTAGTATTATTCATTGAGCCCTTATCGAGTGCAGAGAACTATATTATGCAAATAGGAGAGTATGACATAGTAGAGCTGGTAGATGTGATGTCTACCCTCTAGGAGTAAAGAATGTAGTCATTAGACACATTGCGAAAATGTGATGTAGTAGTGGGTTCTATTTAAGGTTGAACCTAAATCATTATAAAGATATGTTTTCTCTCAAATTCCAATATAAGAATAATAGTAGTACTAGTAATTGCACCAGCTGTGTGCAGAGTATTATTCTAATTGTAGGAAAAAGATGCACACCTGAAAATTAGACACTGTCCCTGGGTCTAGGAGGGTTGCTATCTAAGAATAAGTTCGACTGGGTTGGTGATGGTGATGGAAATGGTAAAAACACACACCACAAAAGGAAAACAGGAAAACGATAAATACAATAAAAGCAATAAGGTCCTTACCTTCCCACCCACTTGGGAAGTTTGTTAATGAATTGTACATCGCCTTGATTCTATTTAGTTGCCATTGTTTTTACGAGATGTTCTTCCCCTTGGCGCTGTTTAGTGCCATTGTTCTTGTCTGTCTGTCTCCCCCAATTAGACTGTAAGCCCGTCAAATGGCAGGGACTGTCTCTATCTGTTGCCGACTTGTTCATCCCAAGCGCTTAGTACAGTGCTCTGCACATAGTAAGCGCTCAATAAATACTATTGAATGAATGAATGAAAAGCAGCGTGGCTCACTGGAAAGAGCACGGGCTTTGGAGTCAGAGGTCATGGGTTCAAACCCCAGCTCTGCCACTTGCCAGCTGTGTGACTTTGGGCAAGTCACTTAACTTCTCGGTGCCTCAGTTCCCTCATCTGTAAAATGGGGATTAAGACTGTGAGCCCCACATGGGACAACCTGATTCCCCTGTGTCTACCCCAGTGCTTAGAACAGTGCTCGGCACATAGTAAGCGCTTAACAAATACCAACATTATTATTATTATTATCACCCAAACCCTGTCCTTCCTGACACTTTCCCATTACCATAAATCACAACATCATTCTCCCTGCCTCACAAACTTTTTTTTTCAAAGTGTATTATCCCCCACACATCTCTCTCTTTCTCTCAATCCCCATATTCAATCCATCATCAAATCCTGTCAACTCAACCTTCACAACAACTCTATAATCCACCCCTTCCTACCCACTCTAACAACTACCCTGCTGATCCAAGCACTTATCATATCCCTCCTTATCTACTGCATCATTTTCCTTGCTGATCTCTCAGCCTCCTGTCTCTCCCCTTTCCACACCAAACTCCAATCTGCTTCATGGGCCATTGTTTGAAAACAGCACTCAGACTATGTCTTCCCTCTCCTCAAAAATTTCCAGCAGCTGGCCATCCAACTCTGTATCAAACGGAAACTCCTTACCATTGGCTTTAAGTACTAAAGCTTACTGTGTGATCTGGAAGCTGGATGAAATAAGCTTTCTTCAGCAAGGAAAGGCTTGGGAGAAGAGAGCAAGATATGGGGAGAGACTTGGATGCATCTCCCACTGTCTCTGGGATTACCACCAACACCACAACCACTACCTTCAGTGGCTTTCTTCCCTGCCACACTACTGCCCTCTTCATGTGACAAGACCCAGTGGATCGGTGCACATTTACAATCAGGAAAATGCAGAGCTTTGATTAGAGAGCTGATTCCCAGGTCTGTCAAATTAATTTATATTCTTAAATTAAGCTAATGAAATATAAAAAAGTCCCAATAGCCCAGGCTTGAAGGAAACTGTAAATTACTTCCCTGCCTGTTTTTTCTTTTTTTCAAAGGCCTGCCCCCATCATGCAACCTGTACTACTCAGACAGCAAAAAGGAGAATCAACATTCCTTCTTACTTAACATAAATGATTCCTGACTCTGGGTTGGTGATTAACTGCCATGCTGAATCAGGTGTAAGGCCACAAGGTTAGTTGTTTATTAATTACCTTAGCAGTGGTGTCCAAATCAATGCAATAGCTTAAGTTCCTATTTAACTCAGTTAATAGAGAGAGGGGAGTCGAGGAAAGATTTTATGTTGCAGAGGATGAATGGTGAGATGAGAACTGATTTTTTAAATCTTGACTATTACTAGAACGAGGACTTAATCAGAAGAGGGGCAGTTGTTAGAGCCTCTTAGACCAAATATGTCTTTTTTATGGTGGGTGGGTACTGAAGGGGTAGCTAAAAAGTAGGGGTGAGACAGGGATCTGACTAGGGAAATGCCCTATTGGATCCAATACTCTCTACCTCTATCCTGTAAGTTCATTATGGGCAGGTAACATGTCTGCTAATTCTATTGTATTGTAGTCTCCTAATCCTTAGTACAGTGCTCTCCACATAGTAAGTGCTCAATAAATATCACTGATTGACTGATGCCCTACAGTAAAGGCTGGATTAGTAGGTCTCTGGGTCAGTGATTAAAGAGGAGTTAGTATCTGGTCTAGGAGATGCCTGTCTACTTGTTTTGTTTAATTATCTGTCTTCCCCCTTCCAGACTGTGAGCCCATTGTTGGGTAGTGATTGTCTCTATCTGTTGCCAAATTGTACTTTCCAAGTGCTTAGTACAGTCCTCTGCACAAAGTAAGCACTCAATGAATATGACTGACTGAATGAATGAGATACAGTTGTTTTTTTTTTTAATTTTTCAGGACAGACTCCTCTGCTTTCCTCCCTCAACATCCATGTCAACCTAGAGTGTACTTTCCAGCTCTACTACACCCTCTAAATTTTTACATTGTGAGCCTCACAAGGGCCAGGAACTAATTCCCACCTGCGTATTCTCTGCACACAGTAAGCACTTCACAAATACTATTATTATTATTACTATACTTACTATAGCTATTACTCTAAAAGTGGTATATATATGAGATCCTGAGGGACCTTGTTCATTTTAAGCCTCCTTTGGTTTAACCATTGTCTAGTTTCAACTATTTAAGAGAATATCTATATTTATATTTATATTTATAGATATGAATATATCTACCAATACATATATATAGATAGATATATATTGGTAGATATATATATATATGTATTGGTTGATATATTCATCTGCCAATCTGTATATATGCCATGAATATATATTTTATGTATATGTATATTTTATGTACATATACATATATATAGATATGTATTGGTAGATATATTCATCCGCCGATCTGTATATATGCCATGAATATATATTTTATGTATATGTATATGTATATTTTATGTACATATACATATATATATATATATGTATTGGTAGATATATTCATCTGCTGATCTGTATATATGCCATGAATATATATTTTATGTATATTTTAGACATTTGTTAAGCACTTACTTTGTGCCAGTCATTGTGCTGGGGTAGATACAAGCTAATTAGGTTGGACACAGTCCATATCCCACAAGGGGCTCACAGTCTTCATCCCCATTTTACAGATGATGCAACTGAGGTATAGAGAAGCAAAGTGATTTGCCCAAGGTCATTCAGCAGTTAAGTAGCAGGACAGGGATTAGGTCCTTCCAACTCCCAGGCCCATGCTCTATCCACAATGCCACACTGCTTCTCAAAACAATCAAAAGTATTTGAAAAATTGGTGTGAAATGTTGCTTTGTCCCTGGATTTGCTGTTCCAGTATTGCTTCTTCCCTTCAGAACACACATATCAAAAACACCTTTATCCAGTCATGTTTCTCTGCATTCTCTCTGTCTGTTATCTATCAGAGTAGAGAAATTATCACCTTTGAGGATAGGGAATGTTTTATTTCATTTTTTTCTCCAAGTGGTTACTCCAGTGCTCAGCACATGAAAGGTCCTCAAAAATACTGCTTCTGCTGATGAAGGTAATGAAGGAATTAGGAGATGGCACTTCAAAAATATTCAAAATAGTGAGAGGATGTAATTCAATTTTGGGGAACAGATTTAAAGTGACTATCACCCATCTTGCTATTTTGGCTTAGACAATTCACTTATCAGAGGAATTGAGATTAAATATTTTAGACACTGAAGTAGTATAGTGCATCCATTCAATCAATCACAGGTTTATTGAGTGCTTACTGCATGCAGGACACTATATTGAACTCTGGGAAGAATATAATATAGTAAGGTTGCCTCATCCATCCTTACCCACCTACCTATCCCTCTCTTTGCTCTTTAGAATTTCTGGTCATTGGTGAGAATGAGAGGGACCTGAATAGAGGAAAAGAGAGAAAATGATTACAGGAAAACAATCTCCACTCACCAGTCCACTTGACATTGGAAAGGGTAGCTGTGAGCAATGGCTGTGGATAGTAGGCAGCTAGAGGCAGAGGGCAGCATGTGGCTTAGTAGAAAGAGCTTAGGCTTGGGAGTCAGAAGCTCTGGGTTCTAATCCCCACTCCATTACTCATCTACTCTATGACCCTGGGCATGTCCTTCACTTCTCTGAGCCTCAGATACCTCATCTGTAAAATTGGGACTAAGACTGGGACTGGGACTGTGACATATGTAAGTTTGGATTTGTCCCCAAGCAGGAACCAGAAAATCCAAGGTCTGAAAATATTGCTGGCTCATTCATTCATTCCCAGTGTCTCCATTTTGTGCTGCTGACTGAGCCGCACTCAGTTGCAGTCTGTATCCCTGGGAATAGGCCTAGGTTAATCCATATAACAATTTGCCTTTAATGTTCTTGTTAATGTTTTGTGGGAAAGCTTAGTAAGAAGGCAAAATCAGGATTTGAACATTTTTGGACTTTTCCCCATAGTTTCTGAATTCCAGTCTTCTTCTCATCAAATTATTCCTTGTGAACATTGTGTTTGAAAATTTATTCCTGAATATGTGTGATGGAAAGTTCATAGCTTCTCCAGCGACCCTCTTAGAGCTTTGGAAAGCTATTATCATTCCATTTTTTCTGGGTGTACCCCAGGGGAGTAGGGTTATTGCTACTTGTTTGAGACATTTTTATAAGATTATAGAAACAGCATAGCCTGGTGGAAAGAGCTTGAGCCTGGGAATCATAGTACCTGGTTTTATATTCTGGTAATGTGACTTTGAAAAAGTCACTTTACTTCTCTGTGCTTCAGTTTCCTCAACTGCAAAAGAGGTTTTAATACCTGTTCTCCCTCCTACTTAAACTGTGATGCCCATGTGGGATAGGGGCAGATATAAGACTATCAAGTCAGACACCAACCCTGTCCCACATAGGTGTATGTACTCCTAAATTGATTGTCTTGTAGCTACCAGCTCATTTAATGCTAAACAATTATATTAATAATAATAACAGTAATGGTATTTGCTAAGTACATACTAGGTGCCAGCCACTGTTCTAAGCACTGGGGTGGATACAAGCCAATCAGATTGAACAAAGCTCCTGTCTCACGTGGGGCTCACAGTTTTGATCCCCATTTCACAGATGTGGTAACAGAGGGCCAGAGAAGTGTAGTTACTTTGTTCATTCATTCATTCTTTCATTCAATCGTATTTATTGAGCACTTACTAAGTACAGCACTATACTAAGTGCTTGGGAAAGCACAATACAACCACACAATAATAAACAGTGACATTTCCTGATGACTTGCCCAAGGTCACACAGCAGACAAGTGGTGGAGCCAGGATTAGAACCCTTGTTCTCAGACTCCCAGTCCTGTGCTCTATCTACTATGCCATGCTTCTGGATTGCAGATGATGCATCAGATGGGGATAGTGAGGTAAATTTGGGATTGATCTATATAAAGGTCAGAGCTGAGATCATAAGAGTGGTTGAGCTCCCCAAGTGTGTAAGTATGAAGTGAGAACAGTAGGGAACCCTGATCAAAAAGAGCCTTGGGGAGCATATTTATAGGGTAAGAGGAAGAGAAACTGAGAAATAGGACCTATAGAGATAGGAGGCAAACAAGGTGAGAACTTGTAATGCAAGATTGTATTGCATTACCAGGGGAAAAGGTGCCCAGTGTCAGAATCGGTCAAGGAGTGTTAGGATCGAGAAGAGACACTATAATTAGATCTGGCAAGGAAGAGGTCAATGGCAACTTGGGAGAATGCCATAACAGTGGAGCGAAGAGGCTGGGAATCTCATTCTCTTGTCAATTTTAAAACTTTTATAGGCCTTCTGCCCCACTTCTCTTATTACTTCCCCTATACCTACCCGTGTCTCTGGTCTTTCCTATTCTGTAAATTGGAAGATTTCCATTTTACAAAAACACTGTAAGTCATCAAGACTGTTTGAAACACAATTGAAAGTCATGGGTGTAAGAAAATATGAATCCCTCAGAAAATGGAGGTTTTAACACAGAGCTTCTTGGATAATCTTTTCCCTAGAGAGCAAGGCTTTGCAAACAGTATTAAAGCCCCCCACAACATACTTATATTTCAGAAAACAGTGGGGCTGTAGGTAGCCTGGGATCCTTAATAGCTCTGAAATTACAGTTGAATTCCTCCTGAATACAGAACTCCTATTACAATAAAGAGGAAAGGCAGATTTGTAATTGTGGATTGTTGGGGTCTTTATGTGGCAGAGAGAGAATATATAATTTACTAAAAAAAGGTCCAAGGTCCTAATAAAGTAATACCTTAGAAAAAAGAAAGGCTTTTTCCTCCAATTTGGTAGAAATAAAAAATACTTACCTTTGTGTCTTTCAGCATTCAAGTTGGCAATCTATTCTCCAACTTAATAACAAATATATACCCTTCCCCTTTGGTGTTACTTCATGATGGGTTATGCCAGTAATCTCACTTGAAAAGGTTTAAATTAGTTCACATCAGTGCAGCATAAACCAGATTCATTTTTTTTGGCAACCCAGGGGGGCAAATCAGCACGGTAGCCTATACCCAGCCATCATCTTAACTTCTGTTCTGGTGTAGGAGGCAATCCTTATAGTACTTTGATACAAATAATTTATTTGACAAATGCTGACTCTGTAACTCTTAAATACATGCACAGTGAAAGAAAAGCGTTCTTCCCATACAAGAAAAAAAGAGAAATTGACAGCTGTCAGCTGTCCAAAAAAAAGTTTTAAGTTGGTAGATTTCAAAGTCTATGAGGGCAGGGATCGTGTCCACCAACTCTCCCAAGAGCATAATACTGCACAGATGCTTCATAGTTTCATCTTAAAACTAGGAAGATTTTTTTTCTGTGCACTTCTGTATAATTCGTGAACACCATGTGTGAGGCATAACCCATTCCACCTCATGCACAGGCAAAGATCTTTCCTTCTTGCATCATTGCATTTGCTTCTTCTACTCCCTTCTGCATCACCCTTACTTTCTCCCTCGATTCATCCCCCCCTCCTAGCACTACAATACTTCTGTACATATCTGTAATTGTATTTATTTAGATTAATGTCTGTCTCCCCATCTAGACTCTAAGCTTGATACGGGCAGGGAATGTGTCTGTTTTACTGTTATATTGTACTCTCCTAACTGCTTAGTGCAGTGCTCTGCACACAGTAGTGCTCAATTATTTCTCCATCCTTATTGACAACTATGCCCATCACCCTGTCCAGTTGTTCCAGACATTTACCTCCAACCTCAAGCCCCCATCCATCCTAATCCTCCTCAACCTCCTCAGCTGCCTTCAACACTGTCTACCACCCCCTTCTCCTGGAAACATTATCCAACTTTGCCTCCACTGACACTGTCCTCTCCTGGTTCTCCTCTTATCCCTCTGGCCTTTCATTCTCAGTCTCCTTCACAGACTCCTCCTCTGCCTCCCATCTCCTAAATATGGATGTCTCCCAAGACTCAGTTCTTGGTCCCCTTCTATTCTCCAACTACACTCACTCCCTTGGAGAATTCATTCTCCACTTTCATGGTTTCAACTTCCACCTTTTTGAGAATGATTCCCAAATCTACATCTCGAGCCCAGATCTCTCTCACTGTCTGCAGTCTTTATTTCCTCTTGCCTTCAAGCCATCTCTACTTGGATGCCCTCCCATCGCCTCAAGCTTAACCTGTTCAAATAGAACTCCATATCTTCCCACCCAAACCCAGTCCTTGCACTGACTTTCCCATCACTGTACATGGTACCACCATCTTTCCTGTCCCACAACCTGTAACCTTGGCATTATCCTTGACTCCTCTTTCATTCAACCCACTTATTCATTCCATCACTAAATTTTGTCTGACCCACCTTACAACATCACTAAAATCTGCCCTTTCCTCTCATCCAAACTGCTACCACATTAATACAATCAATAATTCTATCTGGCCTGTATTATTCCATCAGTCTCCTTGCTGACATCCCAGCCTCCTGTCCCTCCCCACTCCAGTCCATACTTAAACTCTGCTGCCCAGATCACTTTTCTTCAAAAACGTTCAGGACATGTCACCCCACTCCTCATAAAATTCCAGTAGTTTCCCATCCACCTCGGCATCAAACAAAAACCCCTCATCATTAAAGCACTTAATTTCCTTGCCTTTTCTTACCTCTCCTTATTGCTCTCTTATTACAACCCAGCCTGCACACTTCATTCCTCCAATGCTAACCTTCTCACTCTGCATCATTCTCTTGTATCTTGCCACTGACCCCTCACCCATGTCCTGCCTCTGATCTGGAATGCCCTCCCTACTCAAATCCAACTGACAATTTCTCTACCTCTCTTCAAAGTCTTATTGAAGGCACATCTCCAAAAGGCCTTCCCTATGTCCCCCTTTCCTCTACTCATACTCCCTTCTGTATCACCCTGACTTGCTCTTTTTATTCTCCTCCCCTCCCAGACCCACAACACTTATGTACATATTTGTAATTTATTTATTTACATCTATATCTACATGTATTTACATTTATATCTGTCTCCCCCATTCTAGATTATGAGCTCGTTGTGTGTGGGAATGTGTCTGTTTACTGTTCTATTGTACTCTCCTAAATGCTTATTACAGTGCTAATTCAATGGAAACAGCAAGTCCTGTGTCACCAGTGAAGATTTTTTCTCTAGATAGGGTACATTGAATGCAGTCTTCTGCAAGTAAATATATTCCATGCAGAGTGCATGTAAATATTGTCCTTTACTGAGAAGGAACTTTGATACAAAGAGCTGTAAGAATATTTATAAATGCCTTTTAGTGTCTAGTTGATGCTGTTCAACATTTTTCAGACTTTATCAAACTACCAATAGTGAATAGAGGTTTTGACATGTTTTGTTTTCCCAATAATGCTATATATGCAAAGGATCTAATTAATGAGTAAATATGGAAATCTTTCCCAAACTGAAAAAACATGCTACCATTTTTAGAGGATTGTAGTTGTTGCAATAGAAGTACAATGGGATAAAAATGGAAATTTTGAAATGATGCCCCCCCACACCAAAACTTGTGGAGGTTCCGATCATGTACAATACCTGTCAGAAAGTAGTTAAAAGCATCTCATTTTCACTGGAATTTAAATTTTTTTCTCTGTTCTTGCATATACACACAATCCTTATATTAGCAACCAGTTAGGGGATCATTTGACTAGTTAACATTCTAATAATGATAATAATAATAATTTTAGCCACCACAAATAAACACTAGCCTATCAATCAAAACCTAGTAATAATAATAATGTTGGTATTTGTTAAGCACTTACTATGTGCAGAGCACTGCTCTAAGCTCTGGGGTAGACACAGGAGAATCAGGTTGTCCCACGTGGGGCTCACACTCTTAATCCCCATTTTACAGATGAGGTAACTGAGGCACAGAGAAGTTAAGTGACTTGCCCACAGTAACACAGCCGACAAGTGGCAGAGCCGGGATTCGAACCCATGACCTCTGACTCCAAAGCCCATGCTCTTTCCACTGAGCCACGCTGCTTCTCTAGCCCCTGTGAGCACACATTGGCATTTTCCCATATACCTGGGCTGAACAGTATGTGCTAGTTGTCAAGCTCCTATTGATAGGTAGGGAATTTATTTACTACCTCTATTACATTGTACATTCCCAAGCGTTTAATACAGTGCTCTGCATACAGTCAACACTCAGTAAATATCACTGATTGATTGATGTGATAGCCAGCTATCAATATCTAGTTCTTAGCACTAGGAGAAGGGTGGAATTTATGATAATTTTTCCATGTAGCATCAGGAGTGTCTCATACAATCTCAAACTTCAATTATAATCATCCCAATAATTCAGGATATACTGAGGTAGTAATAGTATTTATTATTTTCCTTATAATGAAAGAGACAGACTTAAAGCTAGTTATGAGCAGTGGAATCAGAAGTGTGTAATTCAGGTTCACATGTTTTACTTGGATGTGAATAATCCAGATAGCTGACCAGCGTAAAATCAGCTTCAGGTGAAATGTAAGTGAAAGAAGCCTAGCTTCAGTCTTCGTGGGTGTTGTGTTTACACCATTCAATCCACGTGTGATGTTGGATGTCTGGTAAAGACAATGTTCTCGATTCTAGAGCTGTATATCTACCATCCTATTACCAGCTGTACAGATCGCCACAGTTTTAAAGCATTCCTTTACTGCACTTTCTCTTCGTTTCTTCTTTTTCTTGTCTTTTTACAGCAGTCGATAAAGAATGTGAACTCCCATCTGCTCAGAGCAAGCAGAGGCTGGACCAGATGTGACCTGCAATTTGCTGAATGGGAAACAAACACAAGGAATGCCGTCTGCCATCTGTTGATATAGAAACCAGCAGGTCAGGCCTGGCATTTCAACAGAGCTTCCCCCACTGGGAAATTGAAAGGGAAACTCATTTGTTTCATTTTTTTTCCCCCTCGCCTGACCTGACAGTTCCTTTGCACAGGGGGTATTTTGCTACGAAGCTGTGACAGTTTGCATCTAAATGTTTGAGCACTGAAAATTCTTTTTTTTCCCTTCCAAAATTCCTACTGTTGCCAACAGTGCAAAGGGCTGCTGTCTACAGCCAAATGTACAGAGCGTCTACTCTCTGAAGTAGGCAGGACAGTGACTGTTTTTTTTTTCCCCCCACCATTTTCTCTTCCTTTCTTTGAATGGCACATGAAAGGCTCTTGAGGGAGCTGAAGGTAATGAGGCAGGTGTTAGCTGGAGATATAAACAAAAGACCTGGGTTTCTCCAGTAATGAAGCCCCAGGTTTTACATGAGCATGAAACATCTGGTACATGTTTTGGGAGGGAGTGTATAGAATAGAGCAAGGAGCTCTTGTTCCATATTCATGTTAAACTGAGCCTATCTGTTTTAATCTGATGAGAAGAAGGAGGACAAGAAGGAGGAAGGAGAAAGAGTAGGAGGAGAAGGAGAAGAGGAGAAAAAGGAGGAAGAGGAGAAGGAAGAGAGGGAGGCTTATTATTGTGGAATTTGATAAGCTTTTACTATTTGCCAAGCACTGTACTAAATATCAGGATACATTCATTATAAGCAGGTCCCACATGGAGCTCACATTCTAAGTAGGAGGGATAAGAGGCATTAAACCTCCATTTTGCAGATACAATAACTGAGGCACAGAAAAGTGAAATGACTTGTCCAAGGTCTCATAGCAGCTAAGTTGCAGGGCTGGGATTAGAACCCAAGTCCTGTGACTCCTAGACCAGTGTTCTTTAATAAGAATAATCATGATTTTTTTAAGCACTTACTATCTGTCAAGCACTGTACTAAGTGCTGGGATAGATAAATTATAGTTACATCCCACATAGTGCTCACATTCTAAATAGGAGAGAGAATAGGTATTTCCACTATGCCTTACTGATCTTGTTCATTATATCTTTTTGTAATGATCCAGACACCTAGGAGACAAGCCTAGGTCCAACTGGACACTAAGTTAGGGTGCCATTTTCAGAGTTTACTAACCCAAAGTGTCCTCTGAAGAAGCTCTAGGGCATTTATCGGCTTGTCATTTTTTCACAACACCAATGACCTGGCCTGGTTTAGAACTTAGAGGGCTTGTTTGATGGAGTTTTTGTAACTACAATATTATCAATTTTGTGCACTTTATCTTTGAAAATACTTAATATAGTCATTTTTAATGTTCTTCCTAACAAGTTTGGGAAATTATAGTGATTGTATTTATTAAACACTTATGGTGAGCAGAGCACTGTACTTTGTGTTGGGAAAGAATACACAGGCAAGAATTACGCATGTACCCTAACTCTCAAGGGACTCACAATCTATGAATATGTGTGGAAGAGAGGCCTAGAGACAAACAAACAAAATCATTTCAGGCTACTCGTGGCTTAGGCCCAAGGCACACTCCTAGTCCCAGTGACCATTACAGCATACATCACCATAGCTTTTCCAAAGTTTTGTGTAGGCCTCATGCTGCTTTTCCCAAATTAGGATGGTATTATTATACTGAAGGCAAGGGGATTGTGAGATTGAGATATACATCTGGCTACAAAAGGGAAGAGATTTGCCCTTTGGACTTGAATTCAAAACCAAACAGAGAAGGGTGATGACAGCAAGGAAGGTAAGCTATCTCCTTCTTTCTAGCTGCTCTTCCAGCTCCTTGGCCTTACACTGTTCTTATCTCAGGAAAAGGAAGAAATTGGGCTTCCTCTGCCCCATGACCCCTAGCTAACATGAAGGAAAGCATGAGGTTCACCTTGTGTTCATTCAGTATGGAGATGAGCATGGTAAATCAGGTGGTTCAGACTACATTCATTGTCATCTTATTTTTCATTCTCACTCTAACCTATAACCAGGGTTTCTTTTCCTGCACCTCCCCTGTTATGCTGCTAGCTTCTGGGGACAGGGAACGTGCCTCTTGTTTCTGCTGTGCTTTCCCAAGTGTTCCCTCTAGCTGATGGTCACCCGGTGCCCACCACTCCACCAACATGGATCCCAACGTTCTCCTTCCCAGCCTGAGCTACCCTCTTTTCCCTCTGCTCCCTCTGCTCCCCCTCTGCTCCCCCTCCACCCTCTGCTCCTCCCCCTTCCCCCTTCACCTCCCCTCATCTGAGCCCCTTTTCCCTCTACTCCTGTCCTTCCCCCTTTCCCCTCCTCTCAGCACTGTGCTCATTTGTATATATTTTTATTGCCCTATTTATTTTGTTAATGAGGTGTACATCCCCTTGATTCTATTTATCGTGACAATGCTGTCTTATTTTTGTTTCGTTCTGTTTTGCTTACAAGTCTCTCTCCCCCCGATTAGACTGTGAACCCATCACTGGGCAGGGACTGTCTTTATCTTTTGCCAAATTGTACATTCCAAACCCTTAGTAGAGTGCTCTGCACATAGTAATTGCTCAATAAATACTATTGAATCAATGAATGCTCCCAGCATGCCCTGTGCATGAGGGCCACACGGACTTAAACCGCCACTCTTTGTGTCCCAAACCTCTCCATCAGGTAACCACATGACTCTTCTGAGTATCTGCGACATCCCGAATTGTGGCTTCCAGGACCCTCGACATCCTCCCCTATCGGACCTCCACTCTATCTCCCAAGGATCCCGCACTGTCTCCCCTCTACATCACTGAGGAATGTGGACCCATCTTTCACCACTGGGACAGAGACAAGCAGTCACATCCTGGCTCTGTCTCCACAAACCCTGGGGTAAGTGGTGGAGGTAGCTGCTATAGCGGTCACTGTGGCTGCAGTTGCGGCTGTGGACTTTGAGCCATGAGGAGCCTGAAATTTTGCCTGCACCTCTAGTCACAGAACCCTGCTGATGTTCGCTTTTATCATTATGTTGTCTTCCTGTTTCATTTCAACTCTCCTTATGTTTCTGTCAATAGTTCCATCAACCAATCAATCGTTTACTATGGGCTGAACACTGTACTAAGAGTTTGGGAGAGTACAGCATAACAGAATTTGCAGATACGTTCCATGTATGTTCCATGCCCATAATGCACTTGCAGTCTACGGGGGAGACAGTCATCAATATGAATAAAGAAGTTACTATATATAATTTAAGGACATGAACAGAGTGGGCAGACAGAATCCCTGCCCTCTCTTTTTTAATTTTATTTTATTTCTAGATTGCGAGTACCTGAGGGACAGGGGCTGTATCTAGTCTTTTGCTGCAATCAGTATAGTGCTCTTCACAAAATGAATGTTTAATAAATACTATTACTACTACCCCTCATAGTAGTACTAACTGTGGTATTTAAGCACTTACTAGGTGTCAGTCACTCTACTAAGCACTGGGGTAGATACAAGACAATAAGTTCCCACATGGGACTCACCTTCTAAGTAGGAGGGAGAACAGGCATTGAATCCCCATTTTGCAGATGAGGGAGCTGAGGCACAGAGAAGTGAAGTCATTTGCCCAAGATCACACAGTAGGCAAGTGGTGGCAAAGGGATTAGAACCCAGATCCTCTGACTCCCAGATCTGTGTTTTTTTCAGCTAGGTCATGCTTCTTGTCCACTAAGTACTTCATATAGTACAGTGCACCCCATGGGTGCTCAATAAAAACCATTAACTATTACTTCTAATAAGCATCTTTCAATGGCTAATATTTTGTATATCACAAGGGAGAGCATCTCAGCAAAAGTGGATTTAGTTAACAGGAAGACAATAATTAAGCTAAACCATTTCTCTTTTTATAATAATTTCCAATGAATTTAGAATTTAGAAAAGTGGGTTTCTGGGTAGGTGGGATTCTCCTGACTATTGTCTTTATCTTTTTTAGAATTTTTTTTCTATCCCACTACTTCACCATATGCATATCACACTTTCATATTATAGTAGTCATAGTATTAGTAGAAGTAATTATGTTTACTGAGGTTCTTGTTATCTGCAGAGCACTCTGCTAAGCCCTGGGATGTGGTCTCTGGCCCTCAAGGGACTTACATTCCTAGAATAAGGAGAGAAGGGGTTGTTCCCTTCTGAATGTGGTACTGAATGGTGGTCAGATCAGTCATCACCTAGGAAGGATGATGTCATTTACAGCACACCTGCTGACCAGATGCATAGTTGATTTCACTATTTGGGCATAGTCATACAGCCTGATGAAAGATAACACATGGTGATGGATACTCCTTGGAAGAGATGTTGGAGAAACTGCTCTAGAAACTAGACGTGTGTTTTGTGGGCAAGCACGTATAGCCTTCAATGTGCTGTGGAATTTGACTGAGACAATCTTGCCACCCTTTTAAATAATGCTTTTTAATCTTTTTATCGTTACCTTAATGCTGCATCCCTGGGCAACATGCTATTAGCATATATATAATATATGTAAATATAAATGTAATATATAATATATTTATTATACTCATATTACATTTATAATATATAACATAATATGTGTTTCATGTTTCAGCTCTCAGCATTTCAGATGGATTCAGTGCAGCATGGCTTAGTGGATAGAGCATGGACCTGGGAATCAGAAGGTCATGGGTTCTAATCCTGGCTCTACCACTTGTCTACTATGTGACTTTGGGCAAGTTATTTTAGTTCTCTGGGCTTCAGTTATCTCATCTATAAAATGGGGATTGAGACTATGAGCCCCTCGTGACACAGGGACTGTGTCCAAGCCTTTTTGCTTGTCTTAACCCCAGCACTTAATACAGTGCCTGGTACATAGTAAGCACTTAACAAGAACTATTATTGTTATTATTAGTTAAAGGATCAGATAAGCACCTCAGTTTTGTTCCTTGTACCTAGCATTTAGTCAGATATTGCCTCAAGTGCCAACATCCATTGCTTTTCTTTCCTTGGGAGAAGTTGATTACAATAGTTCTATTCTCATGGCTCTGACAGTTACTGACCTCATGAGTTTCTCATCCTAACTTGAGCTGGTCACAGAGTAGGTATCCCCTGTCTCAGTGGGTTGGTGTGCTAGGCCCAGACCAGCTGCTGGCCTCTTCACAGCTCATTCTGGATTCTTATATTCCCTCACCAGATGCAGAAATTCTGAGCACTGCCACCTCCCCAACTTGTGATTGTGGACATGTTGGACATACCTAGAGCACTTATCCTCTGTCATATAAACCAAGCATCCTCACCTGCTGGGCAATCCAAAAGCCTGTGTTTCCGGTGCAAGCTCCTGAATTACTTTATATGGGACTCTTGAGTATGGGGCAGATAATCACAAGATCTGTAGCCACATTGAGATTTGGGGAGTACGTAATAATTGTGGAATTTGTTCATTCATTCATTCAATCGTATTTATTGAGCACTTACTGTATGCAGAGCACTGTACTAAGTGCTTGGAAGAGTACGATATAATGATAGACAGATTCCCTGCCCACAACAAGCTTACAGTCCAGAGGGTGACAGATATTAATATAAATAAATAAATAACAGATATGCACATAAGTGTCGTGGGGCTGGGAGGGGGGATGAATAAAGGGAGCAAGTCAGGGCAATGCAGAAGGGAGTGGGAGAATAGGAAAGTGGGGCTTAGTCAGGGATGACCTCTTGGAGGAGATATACCTTCCATAACCTTTGAAGTGGGGGAGAGTAATTGTCCAGTAAAAGTGGATGGAGGGGGGAATCTTGGCCTGAACATTTTTGTAAAAAAAATGATCCAGACAGCAGAGTGTAGTGTGGACTGAGGTGAGGAGAGACAGGAGCCTGGGAGGTCAGCAAGAAGGCTAAGTACTTCCTGAACACCAAGCAGTGTTCTAAGTACTGGGGTAGATAGAAGGTAATCAGTTTGAACACTCTCCTTGTCCCACATGGGGCTCATTGTCTTAGCGTGGCTCAGTGGAAAGAACCCGGGTTTTGGAGTCAGAGGTAATGGGTTCGAATCCTGGCTCAGCCACTTGTCAGCTGTGTGACTGTGGGCAAGTCACTTAACTTCTCTGTGCCTCAGTTACCTCATCTGTAAAATGGGGATTAAGACTGTGAGCCCCACGTGGGGCAACCTGATTCCCTTGTGTCTACCCCAGTGCTTAGAACAGTGCTCTGCACATAGTAAGCACTTAACAAATATCAACATTATTATTATTATTATTATGAATCCCATTTTACAGATGAAGTAATTGAGGCCGAGAGAGTTACATGACTTGCCCAAGGTCAATTTTGCTCTTTAGTAATCCATTCAGAAGCATTCTAGGTAGGATCTTGCCTTTATTGAGAAACACAGAGATCTCCTGTAGTTTCTACAGTCAGATCTCTTCCCTTTCTTGAAAATAATGATTATGGCTCCTTGAGGGCAGGCATCATGTTTTCCAAATGGAGTGTACTCTCCCAAGCACAGTGCTCTGCATAAAATAAGTACTAAATAATTATCACTCATTGATGTATGGATTGCTGGTGTACCAGAACCATAATAGCCTCATAGACATCCTCACTAGGAGGCTTCGTAGAAAAGTTGTAAGGAAATGAGACTTTATTAAGACAGAGCCACATTTATAATGTATCTCTAGCCCTGAGTAAAGAAGAGCTTTCCTTTCAGATAGAGTCAAAGGTAGGTTCAGTCTTGCAGTCTTGACATCATATGACTCTGGATATGAAGTCAAGTAACAAGATAGGTTGCACAAGTAGAAAGAGATGTGCAGCCAGGATGTGGAAAATAAGCTAAGTAAAGCTTCCAAGGCAGTAATGTCCTTTCTCTAGTGCTTAGGCCTCATGCTCTGTATACAGTAAATGCTCAATCAATACCGATGATTGATTGATATTGATGGGTGGTGAGTCAGTTTCCAAGTTCAGGAAAAAAAAGTCTTCTTAAACCACGCATCTGTATACTCACCAAGGACAAATCGAAAAATACACATGAGTTGTTGGGTTTTTGTTTTCTTTAGGATGAGGCTGGAAGTAGAGAAACCCAAAAGACTGGCATGGCATGAGACATTTACTGCAAGATGAATCTGTTTGCTTCTGCCCTATTTCTACACTGGAAAGAAGTGATCAGTCATTAGTGAGAGTGCTGCCAAAAAAAGTTTAGCAGCGGCAGGAGCCATTCCAAATGGGAATTAATAGAGAACTGAAATGATCTTTTCATATTCTCAGCCTTCATAAAGGATGGCAATCTGTCTTTAGGTGGGGCTGAGAATCAATTAAGCATGAATGATGTATATGAGTGTGAAATGTGACCTTAACAAGTTGTCTTGTCTCTACCTTGATGTTTCCATCTGTTTTGTGCAAAGAATGTCCTGATAATGTGGTAAAGGAGGCAGATATGATTTCAAAGGGAACAGTCATTATGGGTCACTATCTTCAGGGACCTGATAAGTTTAATCCAAGTTGCCTGGGAGGTAAGAACTCATAAAATACTTTATCTGAAGCAAGTGCAAAAATACTCATAAACTCAAAGGTTAATCACTGCACCAGAAGAACAGATCAAGGAGACAGGGCCGTTTTATGTTTCTCACTGTGGTGTGCTTATTAATCATGTTGTAAGTGGCTTTAAATATGTGCTGTGAATTTTCTGTTGAAAGCCAAATGGATGGCCAGCAAGATATTGAAGAGAAAGGGGACTGAGACTTTTGCAAGGTAAGGAATTGTTTCCATTTTCTATGTGTGACCAAAAATAATTTATCCTACTGAATTGAACTCCTTACACCTCTTTAATAATACCTCTGTTCATTTATATACAAGTGGCATTTTGCTATATTAAGCTGGGCCCTGAGTTTCATTTTGGGGAAGCTTGTGGTTATGGGGGCTATACTGAGAACACATGGACTGTCAGTATTACTGCTTGCTTGGAAACACCATTCAGACTTGCTACATTACTCAGTGATTGTGAAGAAAATCTGGAGATAGCAGATCTAGGGGTGCTACTGATACATCCAGCCAAATATATGAGACCTCATTTTTAACAACTATCAATGTAATTATTATTTACTAATGCTTGTTAATGCCAAATGCCCAGTGCAAAACACTATACTAAGTCCTAGGGGTGAGTATAAAAAGCATCAATTAAGGTAGGTCCCTGGATCACAAGGCATTTACAGTCTAAGTTGAGAGGAACAACACACATAGCTTTAAGTATATTATCAAGACCAAAAGGAAAGCAGGCAAATATTCAATCATCACAAATATGATTTAAAATATGTTAAATATAATGTGTGCCTTCATTTTGAAGGATAAGGCTACTGATGTTAAAAAAGCAATCACTAGTATTTATTGAGCCTTTACCCTGTGTAGAGCTTCTGTAATAAATGTTTGGGAAAGTACAATGGTGTTGGTAGGTGTGGTTCCCTTTCTGCCAGGAGGCTACAGTCTAGGAATGCAAGGCAGATGTAAAAGTAAATTATAGATAGGGGGAAGTAACAATTTATAGGGATGAAGTGACATGACCTAGTGGAAAGAACACAGGCCTGGAGTCAGAGGTCCTAGGTTCTAATCCCAGCTAGGTCACTTGTCTGCTGTGTGAACTTGGACAAGTCACTTAACTTTTCTGTGCCTCGGTTTCCTCATCTCTAAAATGGCTGTTAAATAATAATAATAATTACAATTGCGGTATTTGTTAAGCGCTTATTATATTCCAGGCTTACAATATACTCCTGGCAGTGTTGGGATGGATTCCCTGTCCCACATGGGGCTCACATTCTTGATCCCTATTTTACATATGAGGGAAATGAGGCCCAGAGAAGTAAAGTGATTTGCTCAAGCTCACACGGCAGACAAATGGTGGAGTGGGATTAGAACCCATGACCTTTCGAAGCTCAGGCCCATGCTATCCTGTGATCCCCATGTAGGGCGAGGACTATGTCCTACCTGATTTGTTTGAATCCAACCAGGGTTTAGAAGGGTGTTTGACATACAGTAAGCATTTAACAAATACCACAATTGTTCTCATAATATACCTAAGTCCTGTTAAAGTCAGGATGGGGTGAATATCCAAGTGCTTATAAGGTAAGGTCTAAGTACCTCTCTGATGCTCTAGAGGAGGAAAATAAGGAGGACAGATGAGAGATTAGTCAGGTAAGACATCTTGGAGGAGATGTGATTTTTTTGACCTCATCCAATTTTCTCAAGTCATTCATTCATTCAATAGTATTTATTGAGTGCTTACTATGTGCAGAACACTGTACTAAGTGCTTGGAGTGTACAATTCGGCAATAGAGACAATCCCTGCCCAATAACGGGCTCACGGTCTAAACAAGGGAGATAGCAAAGCAAAACAGAACAAAACAAAACAAGCAGTCCAGCACAGACATGATCAAGATAAATAGAATCATAGAGATATGCACATCATTAACAAAATAAATACGGTAGTAAACAATATATACAAATATGCACAGTGCTGAGGGGAGGGGAAGGGGGAAGAGCAGAGGGTGGGGGGACGGGAGGGGAGGAGGAGCAGAGGGAAAGGGGGGGCTCTGTCTGGGAAGGCCTCCTGGAGGAGGTGAGCTCTCAGAAGGGCTTTGAAGAGAGAGAGTTCGTTTGGCCCATGTGAGGAGGAAGGGCATTCCAGGACAGTGGTAGGACGTGGGCCAGAGGTCGACGGCGGGACAGGCATGAACAGGGGACCATGCCAGAGGTGAGCCGCAGAGGAGCAGAGTGTATGAGGTGGGCAGTAGAAAGAGAGAAGGGAGGTGAGGTAGGAGGGGTCAAGGTGATGGAGAGCTTTGAAGCCAAGAGTGAGGAGTTTTTGTTTTGTCTGAAGGTTGATAGGCAACCACTGGAGGTTTTTGAGTAGGGGAGTGACATTCCCAGAGTGTTTCTGTAGGAAGATGATCCATACAGCAGAATGAAGAATAGACTGGAGTGGGGAGAGACAGGAGGAAGGGAGATTGGAGAGGAAGCTAACACAATAATCCAGTTGGGATGTTATGAGAGCTTGTACCAGCATGGTAACAGTTTGGATAGAGAGAAAAGGGTGATTCTTGGTGATACTATGAAGGTGAGACCGGCAGGTGTTGGCGAAGAATTGGATGTGTGGTTTGAATGAGAGAGCATTCATTATGCCCCATTAAAGTCTCCATACTCAAACTACCTTCCCTCATAATCAAATTGATATCCTGCACTATCCTCTCTGTTGAACTCAACTCCCTCCTTCCCCTGTCAGTTTGTCTATCTGGTACCACTAAACCACACCACTGAATCACCTTCACAGTCCAGTTCCTTCACTCTAGCTATCAGGGCAACTTCATCTAGCTTAAGTTCATCTCTGCATATTTTATCTCTGCCTGCGGCTCTATCCCGAAAAAAAAAAAATATTTCCCTAACCTCATCAACATCCATGCCCACTGTTCTCACCTGTTGTTCCAAATATTTTAATTTCCTCCTCAAATCCCCTGCTTCTCCACCTCTCCCATCTCTTGCTCCTAGTGGCCTGGCTACCACCTTTCCCATCTCTTGCTCCTAATGGCCTGGATACCTACTTCATTGAGAAAATTGAATCAATCAGGGATTATTTCCCTAAAACTTCTCCTGCTCCTCTCCAGTCCCTTCTTCTTCCTGCTCCTCTTCAACTCTCCCATCCTTCCCAGCAGTATCTTAAGAGGACATCTCTTGCCTTCTCTCAAAATCCACCCCCCTCATCTGTTTACCTGATGCCATCGGCTTAGTTGAAAGAGCACAGGCTTGGGAGTCAGAGGATGTGAGTTCTAGTCCTGCTCTGCCACTTGTCAGCTGTGTAACTTTGGGCAAGTCACTTTACTTCTCTGGCACTCAGTTACCTCATCTGTAAAATGGGGATTAAGACTGTGAGCCCCACGTGGGACAACCTGATGACCTTGTATCTCCTTCAGTGCTTAGAGCAGTGCTTGGTGCATAGTAAGTGTTAAACGAATAACAACATTATTATGATGATTATCTTATCAAAGCTTTTGCCCCCATTCTATTTCCCTTCCTGACCACCATTCAACTGCTCGTTTTTCAATTGCTTCTTACCCACTAATTTCAAAGATGCTCATGTCTCCTCTATCCTAAAAAAAAGAACAAAAAACTCCCTTGACCCTCCAGATCCATCCAGTTATTGTCCCATTTCCCTTCTAATATTCCTTTCTAAATTTCTTGAGCAAGTTGTCTACAACCACTTGCCTCCAATTCCCCTCTAATTCTCTTCTTGACACCTTTCGATCTGGCTTCTGTCCCCTTCACTCCTCAGAAACTGCCTCCTCAAAGATCACAATTGATCTCTTTCTTGACAAATCCAACTGCCTCTACTCCATCCTAATAGTTGTTGACCTCTCAGCTGCCTTAGACACTGACAACCACTTACTTTTCCTGGAAAAGTTATCCAACCTTGGCTTCACTGACACTGTCCTCTCTTGGTTCTCCTCCTATCTCTCTGAGTAGCTCATTCTTCATCTCTTTAGTGGGTTCCTCCCCTGCCTCCCATCTCCTAACTGTGGGGAACCCTCAAAGTTCAGTTCTGGGTCCCCTACTATTCTCCATCTAAACCCACTCCTTTGCAGAACTCATTCAATCCCATGGCTTCTATTACCATCTCTATGCAGATGATTTCCAAATCCATATCTCTAGCCCTGATGTCTCTCCTTTGCAATCTCTCATTTCCTCCTATCTTCAAGACATCAGATGTCCCACGGTGACCTCAAAATTAACATGTCCAAAACATTACTCCTGATCTTCCCACCCAGGTCCTTGAACTCCTGTGCCTGAGCTGTTTCTACTATGCCATGTTTCTTCCCCTACTCCTGAGAACAATCCCTCTCCTGGGTTCTGGCTGCCAAGCAGGCTTGATTTCTCCAGGGATCTCTCCAACGTCCCCTGCTGTTGAAGGAGGAGCAACTCATCATCCCAGGAAAACAAAATCCTCTGGGAGAATCTGCTTCAGCCATCCCAACATTCTAAAATTTCAGAAGTCTGTTTTCTGCCCATCCTGTACTCCTGTTGGGCATGGGGCTTCCTTGCCAGTGTTGTGTAGAGGGAAGCTACCCTTCCTATATGGACATTTTCCATGGCCCTTAGACCATCAGTAGAACAATAATAATAATAACAACTGTGGTATTTGTTTAGCACTTACTATGTTCCAGGAATTGTACTAAGCGCTGGATACAAGCAAATTGGGTGGTACATAGTCCCTCTGCCACATGGGCCTCACAGTCTCAATCTCCATTTTACAGATGAGGTAACTGAGCACAGATAAATTAAGTGACTTGCCCAGGATCACCCAGCTGACAAGTGTCAGAACCAGGTTTAGAATCCAGGTCCTTCTATCACCTAGGCCTATGCTCTATCCACTAGGCCCTGGTGCATCTCAGTAGAATGGGTTTAAGGCTTCAGAAGGTTTCTGCCAGTTCTCTAATCCTGAAGAAGGTGTTCTTTCACTTCTGTATCTTCTAAGAAGAGGGAGGCCAGACCAGGCCTTAGGTAACCCCTAATGATCTCTAAAGCCCCAATTATTTGGAGGCACAGATCGACAAAGAACCTACCATCTAGACAAGAGAGTAGAGTATAAATATCCAAGGTAGGAATGAAGTATTGTTTGTATCTTCCATTGTGTTGACCTCTACGCCTGGAAACATGAATTTCAGAATTGAAGGACCCTTCCAGATAATTTCCCCATCACCACTGGAATAAAGATAGATGTGTACTAGTTTATTAGAATGCCCACTGACATGTCTAGGAGCAAACTGGAATCTGGCAACTGTACACAGAGTACACGGATCTCTGGGTTAAGGATTGGTACCAGGGATTGACCTCTGAGTCATGAACCAATATCTGAAGGAGCACATCATCACAGGGGCAAGATTAAACCTGGTGTGATCCAGAAAAGGCTGATAATGGAAGGCTTGCAATACTTACCATCAAGCGACAAGAGGCAAGACAATTATTATTATTATTATAATTGTTGTTCTATTTTGTTAAGCACTTACTATGTACCAGACACTGTTCTAAGCTCTAGAGTGGATACAAGTAAATCAGTTTGGACACAGCCCCTGTCCCACATAGACCTCACAGTCTTAATCCCCATTTTACAGATGAGGGAATTGAGGCACAGAGAAGTTAAGTGACTTACTTGCCTAAGGTCACACAGCAGACAAGTGGTGGAGCTGGGATTAGAACCCATGACCTTCTGACTTTCAGGTCCATGCTCTATCCATTAGGCCATGTTGACACCAATCATAGACTGGGGTCCATGAATACACTCAGGTCACTGCCACTGAAGCAATACTCATCTCATCTCACTTCTGCGGTGGGTGGAAGGGGGCATAGGAGAAGAGAAGATTCTAAGCTCCTCCATTAGATTCTAAGTTCCATGAGGGCAGGGATAGTGCTTATCACCTGCATTATACTCCCCCATGTGCTCAGTACAGTGCTCTACACACAGTGAGTACTCAATAAATACCACTGATTGATAGATTTAGAATCTTTTTATACTTATTGCATTTCAACTCACCTTTGAGCAGCTGTTTGGTTCTCTGTGAACAGGAAGTAGAGAAGAAGCACTTTAATTCAAATCCATCAATGAATGGTATTCATTGAGCATTTACTGTATACTAAGCATGTTCTAAGGGAAAGTACAATACAACAGGGTTGGTAGTCTTGGACCTGCCTACGCAAACTTGCAATCTAGAGGAGGCACAAAAAAGCAACACCTAAGACATTGTGGCATAGCAGTGAACAACTGGGAAACAGATTAGCCTGGCATGATGGCAAAACCCTCTAGGAATGATGGATGAGCTTCAGCCCCAAGACCTCAGGACTGAGAACCATGACAGAGAAATTGATTATAGTGCTAGTGGCTTGTGTAGTCCTTCTTGCACTCTCTCACCCCTGCCAGTCTTTTTCCTACTGGGGCATGAAATGCCAGAGCAGGTAGGTGGGCATACATCAACCAGAAATGAGGTGAGCGCCTTAGAGAAGAGGCTTTAGAAGATTGAGGTGAGCGCCTTAGAGAAGAGGCTTTAGAAGATTGATATCAGAACAGCAAGGCACTGTAGGTCTGGTTATAGAACTTATAAAAATATCCTCATAGTTAATGCTTTATTATATAAGTGCTTAGTACATTGCTCTGCACACAGTAGGTACTCAATAAATACAATTGAATGAGTTTAATAGTATTTGGTAAGTGCTTACTATGTACCAGGCACTGCTTTACTAAGCTTGGGTGTAAATACAAGCCAGTCAAGTTGGACATAGTTCATATCCCACATAGGGTTCACAGTTTCAGTTCCCATTTATCAGATGTGACAATTGAGGCATAGAGAAGTGATTTACCCAAGGTCACCCAGCATTCAAGTGGTATACCTGCGATTAGAAACGAGGTCCTTCTGACTCACAGGCCTGTGCACTATTAGACCTCACTGCTTCTATATTTGCATCCCAAGCCATTTGACTGGGCTTTGTATGAATTAGCAGTCTAGTAGAAGGCAAGCATAAAGGAGGCATTTTTCTTATAACATGTCCTGAAGAGTGTGGCTTTTTATAATACTCCTAGTCCAAAGTATTCAAAGTGCTTAGCAGAAAATTATGAAAATAGCTTTTGTCCCAAACATTTTAACACAGCTAATGAGGAGAGTGGGTATAGTTGGGTATCAATCAGAAGTATTTCTTGAGCACCTATTTGGGATAGAGCACTGTACTAAGCATTTGAAAGAATGCAGTAGAATGAGTAGATAAGATCCCTGCCCTCGAGAGCTTCCAAGGTATTATTTGAGATGTATAAATAGCAGGGCTCTATGGGGAAAGAAATCACAGAATTGATTCTCAGAATTTGCAGTTGGAAATAGAAGACAAGTTGGGTCCCATCACAGGTGGCACTGAGTAACAGTGAGTAGAGAAGCCAAGGTTCAAGACAAAATGTCTGCTGTGGACCACATGTGAGGGGTAGTACTGGCTGTTGTACAGTGCTTAAAGCCTCCTTTGACACAACACATTTCTCCTTTGCTGCTGCTACAGTTTGCCCTCATGCTCGGCACATAGTAAGCGCTTAACAAATACCAACATTATTATTATTATGAAGAGCCTAATGGTAAATCTGACCTCGAGGAGGCCTGTCTCAGGCCACAAGTTTCTCGGCATCAGTGTCTACAGATTGATCTCGGTAATTTCTGTTAACTTCTGCTTATTCCAGTGTTATGACCACCGTAAAAGATCCCCTTGGGCATCCGTTTATTGTTCCATCCATGCCAGAGAGCTGTACCATTGCACCTGAAGAGGGCTCATCATCATGATTGATTGCTGGGAGTACCTGATACAAGTGTGCATTTCTTAAGGTTTATTTGACTGGATTCAGCCAACCCTGGAAACCCTATATGATCGCTCTCCACCCAGTTAAGAATAATAATAATAATAATAATAATAATGATGCTTGTTTAGCATTTACTATGTGCCAAGCACTGTTCTAAATGCTGGGGTAGATACAAGTTAATTACATTGGACACAGTCTGGGTCCCACATTCATTCATTCATTCATTCAATCATATTTATTGAGTGCTTACTTTGTGCAGAGCACTCTACTAGGTGCTTGGAAAGTACAATTT
The DNA here is from genome assembly GCF_004115215.2 of Ornithorhynchus anatinus. NCBI lineage: Eukaryota > Metazoa > Chordata > Mammalia > Monotremata > Ornithorhynchidae > Ornithorhynchus > Ornithorhynchus anatinus. Next base: position 48,031,425 of record NC_041728.1, on the reverse strand, counting down.
GGCAATAAATAGAGATAATCCCTACCCAATGGCCTCACAGTCTAGAAATGGGCTCACAGTCTAGAATGGGGCTCACATTCTTAATTTCCATCTTACAGATAATGCAACTGAGGCCCAGAGAAGTGAAGTGACTTGCTGAAAGTCACAAAGCAGACATGTGGGGGATCTGGCATTAGAACCCAGGTCCTTCTTATTACCAGGCTTCTGCTCTATACACTAAGCCATTCTTCTTCTCATGAGCATTCCCTTCTTTAACCCAGTTGAAGGGGATGCTCATGGCCACATCTCCTGGTCGGTTCCTACAGACAAGCTCTGATTTATTGAAAGATCTGTCAAGCTTCTGATGTAGTGACATCATAGTGGCACATAGAGACTGAGAGAAAGACAGAGTGTTTCTGAAAAATCAAACTCAGCACACTTCCATGTGAGCCTCACAGTGGTTCATCTGGATTCCTCAGGGTATGAGGGAGGGGTCACCATTGCTCTGGTGAGCCTAACAAGACAGCATCCTGGTGGCATAGAGGGAGATGAGGGGTGCGGATTATGCAACCAAAATTATTGAGGAAGTTCTGCCCGTGGGTGGTGCTGTATTAAGATCAGTGTTGGGTGAGAACTATTCAAAACATCCACAAGGTCCCATTGAAGGCTGTTAAAGGGAATTGCAGGAAAAGAAAATAAAAACTCAACTTCCAAGGAAGCAAAGTGGCTGATTCATGACTGCTCACTGTATTATAGTGGGGGTTGTTACTGGCAAGAATCAAATCGCTGAGTTCTCTTGGAAATGCAGAGAAAGATCTGGAGATGCTTCTTTTCTCTCTGGATGCAGAGTAGTGAAGAAGTAACTTCTTTTCCCTCTGTCGACTAGGCCCCACAAAAGCAAGTCCACATTCTGTAATTAAGTGAATGGGATTGTAGGCTGTGGAAGTGGAGGCAGAAGATCTATTTTGGCGTTTTTCTGGTATATTTCTTTGTCTATGGTTTAAAATAGTTTAATTATTTTATTGCATTCTTTTTAACATCATCTACAATTAAAATCTAATTTTTCAGCAGATGTGTGTAATCAGAGTTGTGTATTTCTTCAAAATACCCAAACTGAGTTACCTTTTGGATTCTGGATAGATTTGTCATCTCTTTTATTCCTTCTGAATGCCTGGCTTTGTGAGGGGCCTCTTAGACTCCTCACTCTGGGTGGTTTATCAAGTTACTCCTTATCTAATTTATCATCTCCTATCTCCCCTCTTGTGCATAGGCTCAGAGGCAGAAGTTAACCATTCTGCAACTTTTTTAAGTTCTGATTAAATATGAAATTAGGTGCCTATAAAGAATATTTTGCAATGGATTATTGGATCCTATGTATTCCTCAGCTTTCTAGTGTCCTTCATGGGCAACAATTTTATAATCAATCTCATGCTATGACGTATTCCAGGGATTATGCTTGAATATAACTTTCAGTTCACATTTACGCTAAATGAGAACATCACTTTTGGACTGGGTTCAAACACTGTGTTGAGAGATTCATTGAGATTTGGATTTAACATTGGCCGGCTTGCACATAGTGGCATTCTTTATAGGAATGCCATTGCTTTTCATTTAAAATATTGTGGAATAGGTTTGCCCAAAAGGCATTCAAAATGATTGAGCTTTATAATGTATTGTTACAAAAGCATTAAACTAATCACTTCCAATTTTTGGTTTGAAAGCATGAATTTAGTACCATTTTGTCCATGAAGTATGAACCAATTACATTTATTTCTCCAATATGAAAGCCTATGGAAAATACAGATCTTATTTTTAGCTGTGACCCAGAATAATGTCTGAGTTATAGTGCCTAATAAATAATTTCATTTATATTTTATACCCCTTCATTGAATGAATCCAGCAACTTCTAATGGGGAAAACTAGAACACAGACTCAGATATATCATTTCCCTTGTTAACTGAGCAAAAATATGGTTCAAACTCTTTCTGAAAATTTTCAAACAAAATATTCAGGACTAAATCTTTCTTAGGACATCCACATGCCCATGTAGATTCTTCAAAAGTCCCTCGGTCTATCATCTGAGGAAATAATATGATGGCAATGAGGTGGGAAGAGGCATCTGTTTTCGTAGGAGTAGAGAGGATTGTTTCCTTGCGTCTTTAACAGGTCCAAACAAAAGGATACCTCTTTTTAAAACAATTGGTGGTAAGCATATGAAATTCATTACCACAGGAATGTGCATACTATTCAAAAAAGATAGCAAATTCTCAAGGGATTTTGATAAATTTATCAATGAATAGTCCTTAAGTTACTACTAAAGAGAAAACTGAGGGAAAAACAAAGAATGTTAAAATGTTACATCCCTAAATATTAGGATGGTTATCAGCAAGGGCAACCCTCCCACAGTTATTCCAAACACCCTGTTTTCAGGTAATCTCAGAGATAGGTTGAATCATTATGGGATTTCTAATTGGTTATTCCTTAACTGAGGAAAATGCAGAGAACTTTGATGGAGATCATAAAAACAACAACAACAAAAAACTAACTGAAATAATTAAGGTAGATGCACTGAGGGGAAAAAAATGAGGTTGCTGAGTCTTAAGAGTAAGCCAGGCCAGTCTGCTGACTCACACACCTATTACTACTTTTCCCACTATCATTAGCCTGTCTCTGAGATCCTTGCCTTGCCTGGCCTTCCCCAAGCTGTTAAAGGTATACATCTCCCTATCGTCAGGCACTCAGCTTTCTAAGTCCATCTCTGAGGATTACCCTCCTGTTTCAGCCTCCACCATGGAGCTGAACCTTGTCAGGTGCTCAGTCTATGAATCTGCCACTGGGGACCCCCTCCTCTTTCTGTCAGGCACTCAGTGAGAAGTTCAAAGTGAAGCCAAACCACCACTGTACACAGTGGCAAGTTTTATTCAATTCTTAGTCTAACTGAGGGATAATAATAATAATGATGATGATGGTATTTATTCAGAGCTTACTATGTGCCAGGCACTGTTCTAAGCGCTAGGGGGGATACAAGGTAATCAGGTTGTCCCCCGTAGGGCTCACGGTCCTAATCCCCATTTTACAGATGAGGAACTGAGGCACAGAGAAGTTTAGTGACTTAACTAAAGTCATACAGCTTACACGTGGCAGGATTAGAACCCCTGACCTGTGATTCCCAAGCCCGTGCTCTTTCCATTGAGCCACACTGCTTTTCTAATAAGAAATAAGAAGTCATGAAATCAGCCGATTGCCTGACATTTCAAGCCCATTACCAGGTAAAGTCAAGGGCGGGGGGGGGGCAGCTTCCAGCTCCCTCAGGCCCACTCTGGGAATGTTTGTACAAGATTGCTTACCTAGTGCACATCCCCAACAGTCTTGCTTCTGCGGGATAACAAAGCAATTCAGTTCCTCTTCAGGTTCCTCCTCTGATTTTGTTGTTCATGGGATCAAGAGAACAGTCTTTTAAAGAATGGCTACTGTGTCCCAAAATGGATTCACTCTTGCTTACCACAACTAATACTATTACTTACTACTACGATTTCTGAGTCTATAAATATTATCACCAATACTGACTGGTAACTAGTTTTAAGATAATGTTTTTCTTCAATCTTCTGAGAGTGTTTGAACCCAGGAAGGCAAAGCCTTTTGATTTTCTCTTTGAGCATTCATGAGTTTGGGCCTCTTTCCTGTGTGGGAAATTAATCAGTTTTTACCTTCTGCCTGAAAGTTCTGGAGGTTCTGAGCCAATCCTTTCCTCCCACCACTGCCAACAAACCAGGTGTCTGGTAATGTGGCTACTGGCAGCTTGAGATGACACAAATTTTTTTTAATGGTATTTGTTAAGAATTTACTACGTGCCAGGCACTGGCCTAAGATTTTTCAGATTCCAGACCATTCTGAGAGTCTTTCACTTTAAAAACAATATTTTCAAGCACAAAAATCCTTAAGAAAAATAAAGTACACAAGGAAGCATATGTTGACCTTTGTTTCTAAATCAAACTGACTTTACAATAGTAGTCCCCCAACCAGAAAATGACAAAAGCTATGAATTATAAAATCAGTTTGGAGAAAAATCCTTAAATTTGTGTTCCAAATAATCTCACTCCAGAAAATCAAACCAATTACAAGGAGCTGAAAATGTGTTGACAATGTTCATTTCACATTTTTTCCAACTTGGCATATTTACTGTTTCTCAGGAGAAATCAGGAGGATATTGGCACATGCTAAAATCATATGTTGAGCCCAATACCGAGGAGGACCATCTTTTTTCTGGGATTGGTGACAGATAATTGCTGATTTTCACAGCCTTTTAAAATTATTTCTAGAATAAAATATGGCAGAGAATATAATACAAATGTCTCTTTTGAAATGGCTTTCAGTAGCATAGTTTTTTATCACCTATTAGTAGTGCACAGAGCTTTTTTGGAAAGACCTCAGATAACTAGAGAATTACAGATTAGCTATTGTCTATAGATCCTAGGATACCCAGATTTTGTTTTCAAGGAGGATTTAGCAAGGGAATTCAATGCCAACATGTAGGCTAGGCAGAGATGCACAGTAGAACGTTTATGCAAATTCCAAACTGCAAGTTAATGGAGGTTAAATCCCTTTAGAGCATATTTAGAATTAAAATCAGGAATTTGGAGCTTTAAAACTAGGGAAAAAGATTAATAAAAATTGATTTTAAAGAACTTTGTAAATATAAAGTGTCACAGTAATGCTAAATTGTCCTTATCACACATCTTGATAATAAAGTGAGAATTTTTTCAGGCAGATAAAACTTCTAAATTATCTTAAATTTACACTAGTATGTATAATTCAATATTATATATATTCTTTTTCATGCTCCCAATACAAGGTCCTGAGCTTGTCAGCTAAGGGAAGCAGCATGGCCTAGTGGAAAGAGCACAGGCCAGGGAGTCAGAGGATGTGGGTTCTAATTCTGGTTCTACAGGTTGCATGTTGTGTGACCTGGGACAAGTCACTTAACTTATCTGTGTCTTAGTTTCATCTGGAAAAATGGAAATTAAATGCCAGTTCTCCTTCCTACTTAGACCATGAACCCCATGTGGGACAGGGATTATATCCAACCTGATAAATGTGTTTCTATCCCCGTGCTCAGAACAGTATGTAACACAAAGTGTTTAACAAATTGCATTAGAAAAAGATCTTCACATCAGGGCTGGACTGAGAAACCTGCAGAGAACGGTCTGCAAGTTCCAAAATTAAGGTTGTTAGATAATTTTCCATTAGAAAAATCCATCAATCACTACATCTATTGTTGTGTTCTATGTTTAATTTGAAGTATCTCTGTTTTCCTTCCCATTTGTGTTGCCTATTCACTTGGGCCTGTACTTTCATTCAGTAGTATTTATTGAGCGCTCTTAAGCACTTAGGTACTCACCTTACCTCCAATCCCCAGAGCACATATATACATGTCCTTATACTCTGTTGCCTCCTCTACTTGTGATTTATTTTAATGTCTGTCTAAACTATTAAGCTATAAATACCCTGTAGGCAAGGAGTGTATCTATTTAATTATAGTGTACTTTCCCCTGTGCCTTGTACAGTGTTCCACACAGAGTAGGCACTCAATAAAATACCATTAATTGATGGTTTAATAAATTAGCTGGAACTTCCTCAGGGAGACCAAATCACTGCTCTAATAATCCCTTGATGCCCTCCCCAGAAACCCTAACCTTATTTGGGCTGCATTTTGGACTTTTCTCTCTTCCTCCAGGTCTAAGCAGGGCATCTCAAGGTAGTCCCTAGTTCTTTCAATCGATCAACAAATTCTGTTGGTTCTGCCTTCATAACATAACAGAAATCCAACTTTTCCTCTCCATCCAATCTGCTGCTCTGCTGATTCAAGCACTTCTCATATCCCACCTTGATTAGTGCAAGTCTCCTTGTTGACTGCCCTACCACCTGTCTCTCCTGACTCCAGTCCCAACTTCACTCCATTGCCCAGGTCATTTTTATAAAAATAAAATAAATTTTAAAAATTCAGCCCATATTTCCCCACTCCTTATGAACCTCCAATGGTTGCCCATTCTCCTCAGCATCAAACAGAAACTTCTTTCAGCTTTAAATCACTCAACCAGCTCTCTCCCACCTTACTTCACTGATTTTTCATTACAACCCAGCACTCACTCTTCAATCTTCTAATGCTAATTTATTCACTTATTCAAGATACCTTCATCTCATTTACCTCACCACTGACCCCTTGACCACACCCCCACTGTGACCTGAAATTTTCTCCCTCCTCATAAATTACAGAACACCAATTTCCCCACTTATTATGTGCCAAACACTATACTAAGCACTGGAGTAAATTACAAGATCACTGGGTCCCACATAGGGCCCACAGTCTGAGTAGGAGTGAGAACAAGTATGGAATCCCCATTTTGCAGATGAAGGAACTGAGGCACAGAAAAATTATGTGACTTCCCCAAAGTCATACAACAGACAAAGTGGCAGAGCCGGGATTAGAGCCCAGATCCTCTGGCTCCCAGGCCCATGTTCTTTCCACTAGGTCATGCTGCTTCTCTAATCTCCTCTAAGAGGCCTTCCTCAACTAAGCCCTCATTTTCCTACTCCTTCTCCCTTCTATCACCCTTGCACTTGGATTTGTACCCTTTAAGCATTTGATATTCACCCCATCCTCATCCCCTCAACACTTATGTACATATCCATAATGTATTTTATTATCTGCCTCCCCCTCTAGGCTGCAAGCTCCTTGTGGGCAGTGAACATGTCTGTCAACTCTATTTTATTGTATGCTCTCAAGTGCTTAGTTCAGTGTTCTGCCCATAGTAATCACTCAATAGATAACATTGATTGATTGATTAAACGTTATTGCTAATTTCAAAATGAAAATCCTTATATATATGATATATATATATGACAGCTCTGAGCATTCATATTATTATTTAAATTAAGCACTTTCATTTTATTAGTGTGTATTTATAACTGTAGCTCCTGCTATTATGGAATTTTTCTAGAATGTAAATGCTAGTACTACAAATACAAATAGCTACAATTATTAACAGAATAGTAAAATGCCATAATAGCTGAAGTTCATAATATTTTGGAATATTCACACTCTAAACAGTGTTCCTGGTTGCATGTTTTTTTAATTCAGGCCACAGTTTCTGCATTGAATTCCTTTTCTTTTATGTCAGTTTGCACTTTCATAATTTGGATGGTGAATTAGCAACAATTAAAAAAAATCAAATGAGTGTGAATGTTTAGATTTTCTATAAAAATTATGTGGATGGGAAGAAATTAATATGATATTCTAAGTTTTCTTTAATTACAAATGCATTTGGCTTGGATTTTAATGATATATGTTTTGTGGTTCTGTTATACTTCAAAATAACTTCCTTTCATTTTGTCATAAATGGTTCCATCCTTGTAGTGGGAGGAAAACATATGCCAAAAGATTATCTTGCTAGAGCACAGCTATGTCCCATGTAAACAGGAAAGAAATTCAATTTGCTGTCAGTTATACTACTAGTCCAAGCAAAGGAGAAATTCAGAATGATTATCAAGTAAATTCATATAAAACACCTCCCAGGTTATTCAGGTGATATCAGGTGTTTTGTCTGAATTGTTTTGCTCACAGCCTCCATTTTCCTTAGTGGACACCTGGACTCACCTTTTGGTCTGTTGAATTAAAAATAAAATTTTAGGTCTCACTAATGCACTCTTTGAAGTAACCTTCCTGTAAGAATGGGGACCACCTGAAAAAGAGATCCTACAGTTCTGAAAATTCATCAAAATGTTAACAATGCTCCAACTAATAATGATTATGGTATTTGTTAAGTCCTTTTTGTGCACCAAGCATTGTATGAAGCCCTGGAGTAGACACAATATAAGCAGATAGGAACATAGTCCCTATCACACATAAGACTACAACCTAAGGGTAATTTAGTGGAGGAAGTAGAATTAGAACCCAGGTCTCTTGTCTTCCAGGACTTCCTTTTACCATTAGGCCACACTGCCAGTGTATTCTGTTGAGTTAGGCACAGAACACTTCTATTTTTTAAAATAATAACAGACTTATATCTCCAAGATGAATAACAAAAATCAATAGAAAAAATTGCTGACTATCTGCCCCTGAGTGCAAATGTTTATGTTCCTGAGGATTTAGCATAGGCAAGTGTTACGGTTTGCTTGGAAAAGGAATAAAAAGTGATCCTGATAACCACCAAGGGGTTTAACATTTGAACATATGACCATAGGTCCAATTATTTGATCAACTGGATCTTTTGACCTGCTCCAATTTTCTAAAGTCAACATTCTCCATTTGGTTTCCAGACCCAAATTACTTTCTCTTGATGCCATCCTCAACTCCTCCCTCTCCAATGAACTCAACTCACTCGTTCCTTTATCCTTCTGCCTATCTTGTACCAACCACAGTCCTGGATCAACTTCACAGGTTGCTTCCTTCATTCCTGTACATGAGCTGTGAAGTGTTGATGATTAAAATCATCAATCAGGCCGACCATGTCCATCTCAAATTCATCCTCACTTGTTTAACTCTGCTCTCTCCACCATGTGACATCATTATTTGTTCCATCTTTATTGACTCCTAAGCCCATTGCCCACACTAGTTGTTTCACACATTTCGCTTCCTCCTCAAACCCATCTCCCTGCTCCCACCATCTCTTGACCCAGGGACCTGGCCATGTACCCTTTTGATAAAATTGAAACCATCAGGTTCAGTTATAGTTGTCTGTGTCTCCCAAGAATATGGGTCCTATATCCAGTCATAGGATATGCTGCAACTCTTAATTCACATGCTGGCATTTTCTTAAGCACGTATTAAGCAATGTAACTGTTATGCCTTTTAGTATAACTGGTTAATTGACATCTTGCATTTTTAGTATAAATGTGCCATTCATCAGATACTCTTCACTGGTACAGAACATTTCTAAACCATGGACAATATTGCATGCTTGAGGTGCTTTTTCCTTTCAACCCATTCCCTGAATAAATATGAAATGTGTATTTGTATATGCTTTTTTCTAACTCCACACACAGATTGGATGCAACTATGATTGCTCTTTAAGTACTCTACATGTTGCAGAAGGTACCTCTTTATCTAGACTGTTTGAAAATGGGATTTTGTGAGCTTTTCAACATGTCTTTTGAAATATGTTGTACTTTTACCCTCTTTCAGAACTGACAGTGTGCTGAATCTCTGTATGCTTGCAGTTGATCCTGTTTCACTACAAGTGACAATTAATTGCTGCATTTAACTGGGATATCCTACCCGACTGTTAGAAAAGTTGTAGTGAAATTTCCATCACACCTTCTCTGTATATTGTCCTGCCATGATCCAGCAAAGCCACAAGTACTCTCAAGTTACAGAGCAGTGTTCGCATGAATATTTGTTTGCTTGTGTTCAAAAGGAATAATGAACTACTTTGATTTGGGAGGATTCATTAGGAAGGGGACTTTACCTATCCAAACTTATTGCTTTTTCAACAAGAGCTATAATAATTGTAGTATTTGCTAAGCATTTACTATGTGCCAAGCACTAGGGTAAATACAAGCAAATCAGATGGCACATGAGGCTTACAGACTAAGAGGTAAGAATTTAAGAATGGATATTAAATCCCCATTTCCAGAGGAGGAAGCTGAGGTACAGATAAGCTGTGACTTGTCCAAGGTCACACAGCAGAGAAGTAGAAGAACCACAATTAGAACTCAGGTCCTCTGACTCCCAGGCCTGCACTCTATTCACTAGCCCATCCTGCTTCTCTAGGTTGATACCAAGAATGAGGTGGTTTTATTTGTTGTATAGTTGCTTAGAAAATCACAGCATGATGGAAAGCGCACCAAGACTACAAATCAGGAGATCTGTGTTTTAATCCCAACTCTGCCACTTGCTTGCTGTGGCCTTGGGCAAGTCACTTAACTTCTTTGGGCCTCTGTTTCCTCACTTACAAAATGTGGATTAAATACATATTCTCCCACTCCCAACTGTTCCCAACTGTTCTCCCAACTGTGAGTCTCTTGTTGGACAGCAATTTTGTACATACCCATCTTTGCTTTCAATACAGAGCTTGGCACAGAGTAGGCAACTAACAAATACTATTTTTTATTTACTGTATTCCTAAATGATTCTAAGTGTATGATGTACCTGAAAAATGTTTCTTAGAATGAATAGAGACTATATCTCTATTTATAGGTAGTCTCCATTGAACCACTACTGACTTCACATACATCTTGTTTATTTTAATATCTAGAGGCTCTTATTTAAACTGGAGCTATTCAGGACTGAATTTAAATGCAGCTTTATAGTAATGTAGGGTCTTGACTGCTAGTGTATCCCAGTAGTTATCTGTCAGCACAGCCAATTTTGCTGTGTTTTTTTAATCTAGAAGTTACATGAATTACTTTCTCTTCAAAGTGCAAAAAGCTAGGTATCTTCCTCCCAGACTTGTCCCCTCACCGATTTTACTATTCTATATCTCTCTTTTTAACTACTCCATTTCAACACCACTAGGGCTTCCTGGGTTCCACTGGGGACCTCACTAATAATTAAGACATTTTTAAAATGCTCACTATGTAGTGCCCATCACTGTTCTAAGTCCTGGGTTAGATACAAGTTAATTAGCTAGGACACAGTCCCTATCCCACATGAGGCTTACTGACTGTCTAGTGGGAGAACAGACATTCAATAGCCATGTTGCAGTTGAGGAATCTGAGGCACAGGGAAATTAAGAAACTTGCCTAAAATCAAATAGCAGGCAAGTGGCGGATCTGGGATTAGAACCCATGTTGCCTGATTCCCACAGGCCTGAATCAGACCTGTGTTCTAATCACTACACCTTTCTGCTGCCCACTACTGTTTTCTACTACTCCTGAAGCTGGCAGTTTCCACCTTCCTGGCTTTATAGAGGGGCTGGGCTTCAGAGAAGCTTTCAATGGGGGAAGATTGGAAAGGTATACCAGGAAAGATGTAACGTTAGAAGAGCAATTTCTTCAGCAGCTCCTTCCTCCTCTCCTGCTTTGGGTTTCCTCCACCGCTGAGGCACAGAGAATTGAAAGGGCTTGTCCTAGGTGTCACAGCAAGCAAGTGGTGGAGCCAAGATTAGAACCCAAGTTCTCTGACTTCCAGGCCTGTGCCCTTTCCACTAGGCCATCCTGCTTCCAACCCCACCACCTTGCTTGGTTCTCATCAGTCACATTTTCTCCTCTCTCATTTTTCTCTACCTCAAGGTGCTAGGCTGTGTGCCTGACAAACCCTCGGAGTAGGAAGGCGTGGGAGTTGAAGCCAAGGTCATAGGTCCACTCCTTTTAATTTGCTGGTAGAATGAAGTTTTTGGCCTGAAAATGTTTTGGTGTGATAAAGGCCTGGCTATAGGGTAACTGCATGCCCATACAGCGTGGCTTAGTGGAAAGAGTACAGGTTTGGGAATCAGAGGTTGTGGCTTCTAATCCTGGCTCTGCCACTTGTCGACTGTGTGACTTTGGGCAAGTCACTTAACTCCTCTGTGCCTCAGTTACCTCATCTGTAAAATGGGGATTAAGACTGTGAGCCCCACTTGGGACAACTTAATGAACTTGTATCTCCCCCAGTGCTTAGAACAGTGCTTGGCACATGGTAAGCACTTAACAAATACCATCATCATCATCATCCCCTCCAATCAACATCCATCCACTGTTGCTGCTACCTTCTCTCTTTGCCGTGTGCTCCACCACTGTCATTCCTTCCCACCATCCTGTATGATGACAGGTCACAACTACCCCTATACAGAACAGTATTCCTTATCCAGGGTGAATTCATAGCATGGTTACTGCATTTGTGATAAGCCACCCTGTACACATTGGATTTTCATCTGTCAACAGGTAAAGGATAATAATAATAATAATAATAATAATATTGGCATTTGTAAAGTGTTTACTATGTGCCAAACACTGTTCTAAGCATTGGGGAGGTACACGGTAATCAGGTTGTCCCTCGTGGGGCTCACAGTCTTAATCTCCATTTAACAGATGAGGTAACTGAGGCACAGAGAAGTTAAGTGACTTGCCCAAAGTCACACAGCATACAAGTGGTGGAGCTGGAATTAGAACCCACAACCTCTGACTCCCAAGTCCGGGCTCTTTCCACTGAGCCACACTGCTTCTCATACAAAACATAACATTCAAAAGCACACTAAAAAAAACAAAAACAAAAAACCTTAAGAAAAACACAAATCCTTCATTTAAATTCTCTGTATTTCCATCCGTGAACTGGAGGGAAATAAGGAGATGATAAATTAATCAGGGAAGGCTTCCTGGTGGAGGTAACCTCCTAAACCAATCTTCTAGCTCTAATGATAACTGTATGCCAGGCAAAGTACTAGGCTCTGAGGCTAATATGAGATAATCAGGTCTGACATAGTCTTTGTACCACATCAGGCACTGCACCTTCCTCTCCATTGCCTGACTCTGCCTTCTTGTTCCTGCTGTTCCCCAAGCTTGGAATGCTTTCTCTCCAACATTCAGATCTCTAATAAAATCCCACCTCCTTCATCATGCCTTTCCTGATTAATTTCTTAGCACCCTGAGCCATATAATCTATTCAAGTTCACTCTAGCACTTATGTAGTTACCCTTGCACTCCTTAGTACTTAATGTGTATTTGTCTGGTCAGGGTATTTATTTTGACAGAATGCTGCTGCTACTACCACTATTATCTTTTCCCCAATTTTTCTTCCTTGTTACCCCTGTCCAAATTTTCCAATTGGAAATGCATTTGGAATCCTGTTGAATCTCTTGTTCTTTTTAGAAAACAAAGAAAGAGGGAAGACTGGTTTATTTTCCAAAAAGGTTGTTGAAAGATCCAGAAGGTCTAATGAGGTCAGTTCCTCATTGTATTTGGAAACATCTGGTTTCCATAACCTAATCTTTCTTCCCACTAGATAGCTATTGGCTCTCTACTTTTTTTCTTTCCCCTGCCACTCCTTCAGCTGCAATGATGTTCTGAAATGTAGGATTGCTCATTGGGGAGTCTTTCATTGCAGTTCTAAGGCTTGATGGGCACTGTGATATATGTCTACACAGACTGAAGTTCTATCTAAAAGGTATCTGTCAGAGGCAGTTAGTCTAGGAAGCTATCACTGATGTGCAGAAAATAATCATTATTCTGCGAATCTTGTATTAGGACTGTATATGGGAATTGGTATGTGTAACCAGCTTGTTAGGAAGGAGAAACAGATGAAAGAAATAGAATGGGAACACAGATGCACTATCAAGTAGGGCTTCTCCTTGGGCATCCTGTAGCTGTGAAACTTGATAGTATTACGTAATAAGGCAGGAGACTTGGATTTGGAACAATTTTCAAACTTTCATGGAACTGTCTTTCCTGCATCTTTGATGCATCAGAGATTTCCGAAGTGATTATTGTTTGGGTCTCTAGGGTTCCATCCAGCTTCCTCCCAACCCCAACCCCCAACCCCAGCCCCAACTGATGATTTTCCCATCAGTCAACAATAGTATTTATTGAGCATTTACTGTGTGCAAAGACTGTACTAAGTACTTGAGAGAGTAAAATGTAACAGAGTTGGTAGACCCTGCCCTCTCATTTACAGTTTTTGAAAAAAAAATATGTACTAAGAAGTATACTAAATATGTGGAAAAGTAAAGTAAGAATGGGTATAGCTGAACTCTACCTTCTAGAAGACATATTGAATTTGAGTTGTTGCTGGGATATCCTGGAGACAGGTGAGGATGTGAGATTGCAGAGGAGAGGGATCAGGGTTTGTGACAAAAATTTGAGCCCCATGTGGAACACGAACGGTATCCAACCTGATAAACTTGTGCCTACTCCAGTGTTTGGAGCACTGTTCGACACACAGTAAGCACTTAACAAATGCCATAAAAAAGGGTGGTAGTTGAAGTGTAGGAGTAAATTAGATGTCCCAGGGAGAAAATATAAAGTGAGAAGATAGGAGGATCCAAGCAGTGCCTTGTAGGCTGCTCACAGTTAGTGGGTAGGAGGCAGATGAAGGCCAGGCAAGAGTGAGTTGAATTGGTTAGAGCAAAAAGAGAAAAACCAGGAGAGAGCAGTGTTAAAGCCAAGGTAAGATATTGTTTCAGGAGAAGTGAGTGGTCCATAGTGCCATGAAATGAGATAGAGTTTATATACCTCAAATGGAACCCATGAAATGAGACAGAGTTTATATACCTCAGAATGACTAAGCAGGGACCCTTCTTATTTCCAGCAGTTCTCCCTTTTCTTCTGTTCAGGAACAATTGTTCTCTTCTCTCTAACTCACATATACAGTACAACTACTAACTTTTCCAGTGCTTTAACTGAAATATCCGTATACCCTCATCCTTGATGATCTACCCTCAACAAGATTCAAAACTATCATCTTGAGCACCATGAAATCCTCCTCCTCATCTCTTCTGGTTTCTCCTTGTCCCCCATTCACTCATCCTTCTCTGCCATCTCTCAATGGGGAATTTCCACCTACTTTGAAAAATCTATCACCTTAACCTTCTCAAAAACACTTGCATACCTTCTAATTCCATCTCCAATCACTCACTTCTTCCATAATTGTTCCTTTCCTGTTGCAGTCATATGCACTAATTTCCCTTATTCTAAAAGCAAACAAACAAAAAACCTTCTATGGACACCTCCAAACAAACCCATACTGCTTCCTGCTCCTCTCTTCCAAATCCATTCTTAATCTTTACAATACAGTTTGTCTCTTAATGATGGTATTTGTTAAGTGCTTACTATGTGCCAAGCACTGTTCTAAGCAATTGGGTAGATACAAGATAAGCAGGTTGTACACAATTCCTGTCCCACAGGGGTGTCACAGTCTTAATCCCCATTTTACAGATAAGGTAACTGAGACAAAGAGAAGTGAAGTGACTTGCCCAAAGTCACATAGAAGACAAGTGGTAGAGCTGGGATTAGAACCCATGACTTTTTTATTCACAGGCCCATACTCTATCCACTATACCAGGCTGCTTCTCCCCAATCCTTCCTTTCCTCCTATCTTTTCAGCTCCAGAAGGTTAGGGAACTCCTTGGGTCAGTGGAGGACAGGTGATAGCAGGAGCAAGGAGCTACGCAAAAGGACCAATTATTTTGTGGGTGGGAGGAAAGAGGTCTGAGTGGACCTAAGAGTTGGGGGGTCAGTTTGGGAGGGGTGGACAAGATATAAGATAGTCAAAACCTTGTTCCTTGGGGGTGGGAAAAGACAGATATTAAACTAGACAATTTCCAAAAGTGAAGCCTGAAACTTCTCTTTAATCATTTCAGTTGTGCCATGCTGGTACCCCAGAAGTGTAGCCATAACTTGGAAAGGTTCACTGAACCAAATGTAGCAGAAACAGCTCTTGCTGTAAGTCAAAAAGGTTCATTACATCACATGGCATTCTGCCGTTTTAAGGAAAAGAAAATAATGAAATGAAAAATCAAAATAGCTGAAAGGCACAGCTGGAAAAGAGCAACTGAAATTGTCCAGTCTTTCTATTCTCCATAAATCATTAGTATGCGAACACTCCAGCTGGGGCAGTGTGTTTAGAGTAGAAATCCCATCCAGATAACAGCCTGATAGTAGAAGTGTGAAGTAAACAGGAGAAAATTCCAGAACTTTCCATTAGCAGATAGAAATCACCACATCTATTATGAGTTACCAATGTAGAGTGAACAAACTTACAAATTCCAAAATATAAACAAAAAATGGTCTTTTTCTCCTCTCTGAAAGTCACAAACGACACTGATAACAAATGATAGGTATTAAGAGTGTCTTGATGCATAAATCTTGTATGTTATTCCAGAGGATGCAACGAGAGCAACCATTACCGTTGTGGTCTAGCAATTAGGGTGGCAAAAATATGCTCTCCTTCCACAGCACTGATAAAACTGGAATGACAAGGTAGATACCAGTTAGAGTTATTTTACTGCTTTCAATTTTTTTCATGTAAATGTTGCAGCTGTTCTATGAAGCCCCAGGAGGGGAAACAGGAAAGCAAGGAGGGCAGAGGAAGCATTTTATAGGGCCAGTAAAACAACCTCAGACAATGCTGCATAGCAGCTGAAAACTAGGAGTCAAATGCTGAGGAAAGGCTAGCATGGTGAACTTGTATATATCAATCAACAAATAAATTGATCATATTTATTAAGCATTTACTGTGTATAGAGTACTGTACTAAGCCTTTGGAAGAGTGCACTTTTACAGAGTTGGCAGACACATTACCTACCCATAAAGAAATATACAGAAGAGGGGCATGATTTGAGCTAAAGCTTTGTAAAGACTGTAAGCTCACTGAGAGAAGAGAATGTGTCTACCAACTCTGTTGCATTATACTCTCCCATTTGCTTAGAGCAGTGCACACTGAAAGTGCTTGTTAAATACCACAGATTGATTGGTAAAAGAACAATAGCCTGGAAGTAAAAATAGCACAGACTCTGAAAACATTAATCCTAACATCACAACAAGGGACATTATATTTACATATACAAAGAGGCCAGGATTGTATATCCCATATTGACCTTTTCAGCCACACATGAATTCATAGGTGAACTTCACCATTAGTGGACTTTTCTAATACAGAAAATTGCTAAAATGAACATAGAGCTTGAGTGTTTGTTAAGGCAAAAATCTCTGTCAGAAGTAACTTTACAGAATAATTATTATGTCCTTATAATCATATGAAGAACATTAAATACACATTTTCCAACCTGTATGAATTTACATGGGCAATGACCATTTGTTAATCAATAATGACACCTCCCTTTTGGGTTCCAGAATATTCTAATTGATTAGTTGGTCACATTTAGCCCAATGCAGCCAAACCAAATTCTTCACTTAGGGGAAGAGAAGTTTGAAGGCAAAGCAGCATGGTCTAATGGATGCTTTTCTGAACTAGAAATAAGGGTATGAGCAGCCCAGTTATATTCTGGACAATGGATAATTTAGTTGCTCTTTCACCTGCCTGAGGCAAATCCAGCATCAGACAGCTTTAAGTACAATTTTCTTCAATGCCCAGTTTCTCTGTACCATGGCTCCTGCTGCCTAGTTCAGCAAGTTAGAATTGGTTTCTGAGTTCAGAGGAATCTGGAACATGACACTTAAGAGACTCTTGAGCAAGTGGAGGGAGTCAGGAGTCTCTCAGAGAAGTGCTGAAGGCTTGGCAGAAAGTGACCTGACTTACTTGAAAGAGCACAGGAGTAGGAGTCAAGGGAACTAAGTTGGAATCCCAGCTTTGCCATCTCTCTGCTCCCTGATCTTGGGTGATTCTTAACTTCTCTAGACCTTGTTTTCCACATCTGTAAAACAGGAATTAAATACCTGTCCTTTCTCTCCTTTAGACCTGGAGCCCTATCTGGGTCAGGAACTATCCTGTATGATTTTCCTGTCTAGGAACTATCCTGTATGATTTTCCCGTCTCTACCCAAGTGATTAACTGAGTGCATGGCATATAGCATGTGCTTAATAAAGCCACTCATAGTTACCATTATCAAGATAACTTAGTGCTCTTCTGCAAAATAATACATGTAATACCATCATTATGCTGCACCACAAGACAATTCAGCCACTCCTTATGTAGCCTCAAAACCTAGGCAAGAAGAACCTTGTTTAGCTACTAGGTTTCTCTGTTCTAAAGAGACTGACTTGCCTTGAGGGATTCACAGTTACTGTTACAATATTTTTGAATGCTTGCCCTGCCATAGGAACTGGAAAAGACAAAGAACAATAATTCGGGCACAGTCCATGCTTGAAAAGGTTGCTCATGTTCATAAAAAATAGGGGGGTGGGGGGAATAGGACAAGAAACAATTGGTTACTCATGGAGGGAAGAAATTATATGAAACATAAACCATGACCTGACTGAATTTAGTGACCTAGATTGTGAGGATAATAGTAATGTGACAATTTTAAGACACTTTAAACATTTGGTAGGGAAGTTGATCTTGCTTAACCCTGAAGTTTCAAAATGTTCATTCATTCATCCAATCATATTTTTGGAGTGCTTTCTGTGTGCAGAGTGCTATATTAAGTGCTTGGGCAAGTACAGTACAACGATAAACAGACACATTCCCTTTCTACAAGGAGCTTACAGTCTAGAGAGAAGGGCATATGCAGACTGGAAATATCCATCCAATGGATACCTTCCCAAGTCCAGGCCAGCCTGGAAGTTAGGGGTCTTTTCTGGGCCTATTTGGCTCTGCCACTTACCTGTTGTGTGACCTTGGACAAGTTACTTACCTTATCTGGGCTTCAGTTGAGTTACCTGCAAAATGGGGATTCAGTGCCTGCTCTCCTGATTTCAATGAGGAACAGGTACTCTGACCTGATTACCTTGTATTTACATTAGCATTTAGCACATTGAATAGCACATAGTGATTTAATGAAGACTACGGTGAGATTCACCATGAGATACCTTTGATTTGGGTCTTCTTATGAAGGTGTTAAATGATAGCAGGTGATGATCAAGGATTATGATTCTGAAATTATTTCACTTGATGGATTTCTCAAGGCTGCAAATGTTTATTCCAGAACTGCCTTGTAATTTCAAGTAGAATTAGCACAGAAATCATTAAAAGTATACATGCCCCAAGTGGAATTTTATGCACAAATAGAATAGAAATATTGTTGCTAATGACATATTCTCATTCTTTTGAGAGGAACTCAACTGCTGAAATGTATGGAGAGGGCTTAAGCAACTTCAGCTTTCTTTGACCTTCCAGGTATCCCAAGTTCCTTTGAGTGATGGAATCTTTTTGCAAATTGCCACAGTAAATTTGAAGACATATTGTTGGTTTTTCCAACTTTTCCCTAGTAGCAAATTGATGGTTCTTAAAGTTATAATGTACTGTAGTTCTGCACCTTGCATTACATTGGTTTGTATGTATAGACAGAAAAACCTATCATTCTGGCTGAACTTTGGACTCCTTAAACATAGAACTCTAAAAATGAATCTCTTTGATATTTTAGGCTTAGACTCCTACATCATAACAGGAAGTGCCAAGAAGCCTCTTCACCCAGGAACAAAACTCATACCTTCAGCATAATCCCAGGACCACTGAAATTCTGACACAAGGTAAAACCTTTCTGCATTAGACCTTAAGTAATAGCTTGCAGTCTGGTTGATACTTTAGTGAGCATTGCTTTATCTCTGGTATCTGGCTGATGTATGAGGATCAGTGTGGTATGTTTAGCAGGTCAGATAAAAGCTGTATTTTTTCGGAGAATACTTGGAATTTTCAGACCTTTAGGTGCCTCTTTCTTCACCAAGCAGGATGAAAGTAGACAAGAGACAGCAGGTTAGAACTTGTCACCTTAAATTGTTTAGCATCTGTAAACTACTTTTAGATAGCATTAACAGATCTACCATAAAAGCCCAGGCCCCATTCACTTTGGGTTTTTATCAAAGATAGCTTCAATTAAGAGAGGAATTTTATAAACCACATGAGAAAGGGCCTTCTCAGACTAAGCCCCCATTTTCCTCAGTTCCCTCTCCCCTCTGAGTCTCCCCAACTTGCTCCCTTTGCTCTACATCCACACAGCACTTGTGTATATGTATACATATCTATAATTCTATTTATTTATATTAGTGCTTGTTTACTTGTTTTTATGTGCTTATATCTATAATAATCTACAATAAAATTATAATAATGTAATTTATATTGATGACTGTTTACTTGTTTTGATGTCTATCTCCTCCTTTCTAGACTGTAAGCCCGGTGTGGGCAGGGATTGTCTCTCTTTATTGCTAAATTATACTTTCCAAGCACTTAGTACCATGCTCTGCACACAGTGGGCACTCAATAAATACAGTTGAATGAATGAATAAGTTACATGCAAGCAAATGTGTGGTTATTGAACAGATTTATTTCATAGGACAATCTCGTTCAGATTCATTTGTAAACTGTTTACTGCCCTGGGTGAGAAAGTCTGGCAGGAGACACAGAACACATCTGGATCTGACACATTTGGAGGAGATGGAGGAGATGGGGGTAAGGCTATAGTCGAATACCAGTGAACGATTCGATACGTAGTAAGAATGTAAGGAAATTAGTTTCCTCTCCTGCTACTGATGGTGCTGTTCCCCCTAAATTAATTCTTTGCTGTCTACGATTCTTCAGGGAACTGCTTGATGGCCTCAGACACAGATTAGTGGCTTCTAAATGTCCCAGAAAATGTTGCATTTTAAGTCACAAGAGAGTATTTGACTTCAAGTGCTGTTCAATTATTATCTGCTTAAATTTGCTGAGTCTGAACTTTCCTATGCATGTGGGTATATGCTTCTTCCCCTCTGAGTCAGAATGGAGTAAAAACAGTTCAAAATTAAGGGGAATATTGGAGATGAGTCACCATGCAAAAATAGATAAATCAGTCTAAGCCTCCTAAATAACTAATCCTGGGAGAGGAAATTATTTAAACAACATCAAATGAGTACAACTAGTCCCGACTGAAATGGTGTAATAAGGACATGTTCTAACTGTTAATTCAATCTGTGGGGGAATAAAGAGATGGAGGGAAAATGTTCGAGTTTAATATAGCAGGATTTACTGAGGTGCACTTAGCTAGGGGTTTGAGAAGTACAAAATAATGAAGGCATGAATTTAGTACAGTTCTTTGCTCACAGTAAGTGCTTAATAAATATGACTGATTAATGCATTCCTTGCCCACAAGGAGTTTACACTTTAAATGGGGGAAAGCAATGCTAAACATATTTACTACAGAGCCAAAAGAAATATTTAGAGTGGACATATATGCATATGTGCCAAGAAGAGTAAAAATGAGTCCCAACATGTTAGAGTTGTCTGAAGGGATGATATAACCTAGGGTGCTGGGGAACTAATCAGGGAAAGCTAGTTGGAGGAGGTGGGATTTTGGGAGGGATTTGAATATGGTGAGAACTGTAGTATGGCTAAGTGAGGCAATTCCAGGCTAGGAAACAGCAGGGATGAGGGGATAGGGACAGGAGAATTGAGAGAGAGAAAATAAAAATTAGTGCTTTGTGGTCCATTCACCAAAAATGGAGTTTCCAGCTGTGTCCAGTAAAAAAAAAGAAATTAAAGTGAGATATTATAGAGTGACATTTTTTTCCTGAGGAATTTAAGACAAATGTGCAGCAGCTACTCAAGCTGTAGTTCAGAGAACTAGCTCAATGTCACACAGCTGTGCAGCCTGAACAGAATATCTCATCATCCCCATTGGATAGCACTGACTATTTTGATTCTATTTGGAAGAAAAATTGCCGATCAGCAAAATAGTTCTCATTCATAGGTTCAACTCTCAGACTGTCATGAAATTGTTGTTACAATGACATCAGGGTTTTTTTGCTTTGTTTTGCTTTTCTTTTTTGTTGTTGCTGTTGTTTTTTCATCTTAATGCCTATACTACCAATTACTAAATGACCAAACTCCAACAAGCAAAAGTTTAGATAAACTGAAACAACAACTGATCAATTCTGCCTCAAAGCTGCATTTCTCTATCTGTTCAAGTAAAACAATCAAGGACACACATGCTGTCTTTCATATTTTATAATGTCACTGAGAGATTCCATGTGATAGAAAAACCTATGCATAATCGCATCATATTCCATCCTGAATATACTTAGGTTGCTCTGTGCTGCACTAATGCCCTGACAGTGCATATTACTATTTTTGAATATTTCCTTATTCTCCTGATGTACTTGAAGGTTTTGTTTGTGCAAAGTCCCCTCCCCTGGTTGTTTCTCACCTGTCTGCTCTTTGACTTTGTGAATAAGCTTTGCTTTATTTTGTATATGTGTTCCTGCTTGCATATACCCCATTTCACCTCCCCATTTTGTCACAAACCCTGCTCAGGAAACATATGTTGCATTGAGATATGAACTGGGTTCAAAGACTTTATTTTTGGTCCCATCTTTCCAAATTTTTGTTGAGTTGGCATAGATGGTCCAACCCAGTTTGCTTGTATGGACCCTAGCATTTAGTGCCTGGCACCTAGTGCTTTACAAATACCACAGTTATTATTATTATTATATCATAGTCTTATATGAATCATTTATTGAACATTCTTTTTCATAATGGTATTTAAGTGCTTATTGCATATTATTATTCTAAGTGCTGAGGTAGAGATAAGGTAATCAAGTCAGCTCAGTTTACATTTTACAGTTGAGGAAACTGAGGTCTGAAGTCAAGTGACTTGATCAAAGCCACACGGCAGACAAGTGGCAGTGGCAAGATTATAATTCAGGTCCTCTGACTTATAGGTCAGTATTCTTTCCATTAGGCCACACTACTTCTCTATTTTGTTCACAGAACAGTGCTCAATGTTTGAGAGAGTACAATCAAACTGTTATAGATGATTCTTGAAATCAAGGATTGTATAATCTAGTGGGGGAGTCACACCGAAATAAATAACATGTAAGGAGAAGCAATGAAATGTAAAGATAGTTACATTTTACGAGGTGGGAAAGGGTGATTATCCAAGTGCTTCAGTGATTTAGGAGTGCCAAAGGGGCAAATAGGAGGGGAATATGCTGAAGAGATGAAATGAATTAGGGAAAACAGTCTACAAAATATATGGTTTCAGAAGATCTTGAAGATGTAATCCCCTCCTCTAGATTTTAAGATCTTTACAGACAGTGTTCCTATATATCAACTTTATTGTTCTGTACTATTCCGAGCAGTTAGTATGGTACACTCCATTCACTAGGCACTCAGATATCATTGCTCTGGGCAAAGCAGAAGGTCCTGAATACATTAAAGGGGAGGGAATTCAACTTGTGGTGTGAGGAAGAAGTAGACTGTGAGAAAGGTGAGAAAGAAGCACGGTGAGTAGGTGGACAGATAGACAAGTTTGTAGTGGAAAGGAGCAAAAACAAGTAGCAGAGAGAGCTGATGGAGTATTTCCAGCCAGTGGGGAAGATTTTCTGCCTGATGGAGAGGGAGGGGCAAATTTTGACTGTAGGGAGGGATTGTGACTACCAATTCTTGTACACTTCCAAGCTCTGAGTACAGTACTCTGCATATAGAAAGTGCTCAATAAATATCACTGATGGATTTTGAAGAGTATGAAAAACTGCACCCAACAGTGCATGGATAGATAAGAAGTAGAAAACTATTGCGAGAAGGCAGGCCTATCCCTTGAGCAGCTGTTAATAGCATTGGTAATAATGATCTCTGGAGTTTGACCAAATAGTGCAGCCTACAAGGTTCTGGTGGAAGCCAACTGCAAAATGGTTGTGAGAACTAGATCTAATAGAAGGTGTATCAAAGTTAAATATAGCATCAGCATATAGCATCAACTTTTAGAAGCTACTCTTTTGAGTTAACCTAAGTGAAAAGGGAATAAAATATTTCAGTACATGCGCTTATTTTGTTGGTGCATATTAGAAGGCTTGCTTTACCTAAGCCTTAGTAAAAGACAGCTAATATTTATGTTAGTACTTCAGTGATATAGGCCATTACTCGCCAGCATCAGTGAACATGTACTGAGTAGTTCTAGAATGCAAGGCAGAGAACTAAATACAGGGAAGCAGCATGGCCTACTGGAAAGGTCATTGACCTGTAAGTCATGAGACCCAGCTTCTAATTCCAGGTGTGTGTCCTTGGGCAAGTCACTGAACTTTTCTGTCCTTGAATTTTCTCAGTTGGGAATGAAATACTTCTTCTTCTTCACATAAACTGTGAGACAGAGACTGTTTGATGTGATTGTCTTTTATTTTCCCCAGTATTTTCCCCATAGTAAAGTGCTTGGTACATAGAAAATGCTGAACAAATGCCACTATTACTAAGCAGTAAATTTTGAATGTTTGTTCCCTGTAAGATTATGTTCATCGTTAACCAGTGGTAGGAGAGTTGTCCAGGGTTTCAAAGGTAGATAATAATAAAAGTACTTGTTAAGTGCTTACTTTGTGCAGAGCACTGTTCTAAGCACTCGGGTAGATACAAGTTGATCAGGTTGGACACAGTCCCTGGTAATCTTGCTGATGGTGATAGACCATGTTAAGAACATTACCTGACAATAGAATGCACACATTAAGGAGATAGACCTACACAACTCGATAAATTTTTGGTCTGTCCTGACATTACCAAAGTAAAAGGGGTGAAATAGTATTTTTTCCTATCCCATATTATTTTCAATATTCAATATTACTTTAAACTGTTTTGAAAGACAGAGAATACAGTACCTTTGCTGAGTTTTTTTTAAATAATATATATATACATATATATATATATTATTATTATTATTCTCAGGATCCTCTTGACTGCCACTGTCAAAAATTTAATAAAGACATTTTGATTTTCTCAAGACAATCTGATGGAGAAAAGCTGGAAAACAACAAAATAGTGTGCTGGGGGCTGGATAAACCAGGAATACCAGTGTTTCTTAGAAGCAAAACATGATACAAAAAAAGTAAATTTTCACTGCAGCCCCCAAGCATAACTGCCTAGCTTTCCATTGAAATTAATATTAGCACATTATTATCAGCACAGGCTATACTCCTTTTTTTAAAAAAAAAGAAAATGTTTTCAACTAGCTCAGCTCTTGATAAAATGTTATTTTAAGTTGACAACACTCTAGATAAAAACCTCCTGTATTGTTGATATCCCCCTTCTTCACCTCCTCCCCCTCCATGCTTGATAAAGAAAGCTTATTTCTTCAAAATCCACTGACAATGTCATTTTTGGCAACAAGGTTGCTACTATAAAAATGCCCTGTTGGGCAAAATCATTTTCCAGAAAAATGTAATTTTAACTGATCTTTATTCTGGAGTGAGAATATTTTCTTTCGTGTACCACTCCTGAAACTATAATTTATTCCAAAACCACACAGCAAAGAGCCAAGACGGCACATTTTCAATTTGGAATTATTTCCCATTAGCTTCTTCTAAAGTTCTCCTATGACATGGGGACAGTGTTTTAGTGAAACCTCATTTTAAGGACACGAGTGCTGGAGTAATCCCTTATGTAATGTCAAGCATATATGAAAAACTTTCTTCTGATGTAGGGCTATTCTGAATATAAATTTGCTTATGATGGAGACATAAGTTTTAGTGTGGTCTAGTGCAAAGAGCATGGGTCAGGGAGTCAGAAGACCTGGATTTTAATCCTGGCTCTACCACTTGCCTGCCAAGTGATCTTGGGAAAGTCAAGTAACTTATTTGTGCCTCAATTTTTTCATCTGTAAATTGGGGATTCAAAGCCTACTTTCCTCCTACTTAGACTGTGAGACCCAAGTGGGACAGGGACTATGTCCACCTTGATTATCTGTAATTTATACAGCACTTAGTAGAGTGCTTGGCAGATAGTAAGCCCTTAAGCTTTTCACACAGTAAGCACTCAAAAAATACCACCAGTGATGGATAAAAAAAAATCATTATTGTTATTATTCCCCAATTCTCTAACAGGCTTTTGGCCAAAATGCAAAGTGAAAAAAAGGTGTTATGGTAGAAGAAAGCCTACTATAGTATACAAGAGGCAGGTTAGGTAGCTTTCTGCCTTTCAAAATAATTAAATGAAAATCTAAACTTTCATGTAGCCTACACTTTCCTAGGATGCTAAACACTGTAGTCTTAAAAATTATGAAAATTTTTTTAACAAATCCTATAGAGAAATACAATTCCTCCTCAAGTACAGATAATCAGTTTTGTAATAATACAGGGATGTTACCCTTAAAGAACCTCAGGTTCATGAAAACTCACACTAGTTCCCATACAAATGTTTACTGATGCTGCTCTACTTCATTCTGTAGACTTTCACCTACATTGAAGGAAGACAAGCAGCTACTTTCCACAGACTATGTTGACTTCACCACCCTCACGAGAGCCAGAATTAGCAAGTCCTGATCATGCATTTCCTTAGTCATCTCCCAGTCCAATTCTTGCCCTGTGGCTGCCTCTAAAATAATACTATTATTAATGATAAAGATATATGTTAAGTGCTTACAAGTTGGCAAACTGTACTAAGCAATGAGGGAAATAACAAACAATCACATGTTGCACAGGCCCTATCACACATGGGGCTCACAGTCTAAGGGGTAGGAAGGAAAGCTATTTAATTCCCCAATTTACAGATAAGGCCAGTAAGACACAGGGATGATAAGTGGCCTGCCCATGACTGCTCTTCATAAAAGCCACTCTCAGATGTTCTCTTCCTCAGCTAGTAGAGGTTTTTGTAATTAATTTTTCAATCCTTCCATATATTCCCTTTCTTTATCTTTAATTTCTGGAAACCATCACCTATGCAAGGTTCATGGGTTGACAGTTAAATCTGTGGCTGACAACTTCCATGCTTGAATTGTTTGCGGAAAGAACAAGGCTAGAGTAGCCAATGGAAAGGTATTCATCCATCTCTTGCCACTCACCCTTGTTGGCATGGCTGAAATTAAAAAAAATCTTGTCCATTACTCTTGAGAGAACTAGTTTTCATTGGGCATTTTGACTATTTGAGTTTGACTAAAACTGCATTTGGCAGTTTTCAGACTCTAAATGGTATGCTCATTATAGGCAGGAAACGTAACTGCTAATTCTGTTGTATTGTACTCTCTCAAGTGCTAAGTGCAGTTCTCTGAACATAGTAAACTTTCAATGAATACCATTGACTGATTGATTGATTGCAGTTTATGCAGTATATCCTCAGTCACATTAGTGTCCCCTGCCAGTCTAGAACCCCTCTTCCCTACCATTTCACTGTGAGATCCCGGAGCCATGAGAAACAAAAACTTATAGTGTCACACTGGCTTCATGCTTGGCTGTTCTAATGGCTTCTTGTCTTCTGAATGACCATTCTAGACCCATCCCATATGATGGAAGGGATCATTCTTCCCTTACCTGACCTCACCAACAAGGGACCAGCAATGGGATCAACTTTTAGAATTGTTAATACTTTGCAACCAACAAGTGACTGGGTGGGGAAGAACATCTCTGTCTACACCCTTAGTACTGTCTACACCCTTAGTAATAGACCCTTATATTTTAATAGCTCCCATCACTTGTAATTGGATGAAATGCATTTCTCATTATATGTGTCTGTTCGCCCCACCTACGTTGTGAATTGCCTCTGGGGACAGAGAATATATATATTATTTTTGGCCCTGCATAATGAAAATATGATCCTACTCAAATACCACAACTAATTTGATCAAAGCTCTGAAAAGAAAATAAGTAAAAATCAATGATATTTGTCACACAGTCCTTGGCACATAGTAAGTGTGTCATCTGTGTGTCATTTCAATCTGTGACCTTTGTACCCTTGATATTTGCTCCAACCTCAATCCCACAGCATTTATGTGCATATCTTCAAATTATATTTTATAAATTAATTATTCATATTAGTGTTTGTCTCCCTGTCTAGAATTTAAGCTCATTATGGTCAGGGAATCTGTCTGCTAATAATGTTGTGTTCTCCCAAATGCTTAGTACAATGTTTTGCACATAGTAAGTGCTCAAGAAATATGTTTGATTGATTGAATTAAGTTCTTAACAAATTAAATTATTATTATTATATAATTACATAATAATAATAATAATAATAATAATAATTTGTAGGTAAAATTCCTGGAAATCTTAAAAAATGTAACTGACATTCATCTCATTAGAAATGAATTAATTTTCTCAACCTGTCCATTCATTTGAAACCAAACAAATATCCTAGTACACCACCAGACTACTAAGCCAAGTTAACATAAACTCTGAAATATACAAGGATGTATCCATCTTGATCATGAATCTGTGTGGCTCATGTTTAATGTGTTATTGCTACTTCAGCTGCATTTCAAGTCTCCAAGCCCATTTTATTTTCTAAAGTAATTGGACAGAGAGGAATCAGCCGAATATTGTTTGGTGATAGTTTGCAATAGGCAGCCCAAAATGCTATTTTGCGTTCAGTGGCATCCTGCGTACAGCTGTGAACAATTGTATCCATGCCAAATAGTCTGTTGTGTTATCATTTGAGAAGGGGGTTTATTAGCCAGGGTATATTTAGTACCATAAATCTTGAAATGAGCAGGCAAACCATGTGAACCCCTTTGGGAAGACTTTAAATCAGGATGCTCTCTTCCATGTTAAATTTCAGATTTTGAAACAAACTGAAAAGACTTGTAAGAGTTTACTGAGGATATTTGGAAGTTAAAACTCTTTTTAAATTAGAGTTTCTAGTTAGGAGGACATGGAGAGGTAAAGAACTTGCACACAGTAAGCACTCAGTAAATAAAATTGAATAAATGAATGAATGACGGAGTGGTACTGGATCTGATTCTTCCAAAGTGAGAAAATAACGTCATTAAGCAACACTTCTTGCTTAGTGATTTAGGATTAATTGCTGAGGTGAGGCAGGATGTTCTGTTTTTGTTTTTTGTCTTTTTGTCAGCTGGGTGCTGAGGTAAGGCCCTAAAACCAAAGGTGGCATTACTGGAGTGAAATGAACATTGTGTAGGTAGAAATATTGAATTCTTCCTAACTCCCAAATCCATAAACACCTTAGAGAAAACATCTTTAAAGGAAAGAAGCTCACATTTAGATGCAATGATCAAAAATAGATGATGAAGTGTATTAAAGATTATCTTAAGTTGTGATAAAGAGAAAAATCCACATCAGAAATATATTTCTCTTTCCATATCAACATAATATAGTTTGTAGCCCATAGAAATGGTTCCTTTTTGATTATATGAGCAACTGTTACAATTAATCTATCTTGAGAAATGAGTAATTTCTCACAAGACAAAATTGCCTCCAGAAGATAGGCTTTTGTGAACTTAAGAAATGTTTTACTAGCCTCCTTTTCCCTAGACATTCTTCCTTAATTTCAGAAACCAAGGTCTCATCTAATGATAACCTCCAATTTTGCTGGTTAATGTAATGAAACAACTCATTCATGCTAACAGAATTAAGGCCTTTTGAATACAGCTGTAAAGCGTCTAATATGTATGATATTACTGCCTGAATATGGGATTTAAATATAAAATTCTTCTAAAGCAGTTGCATGTATATATATATATATATATATATATATATATATATGTGTGTGTGTATACATAAACTATATAAATGTATGTGCATATACATATACATTTATATGTATATAGCATAGGAACATACACATACTAGTTTTCATTCTAGTAGTAGTGAGTAAAAAAAAAAAGAAAGAATTAACATTTGTTTGCTTGGCCTGGTCAAATACTTACATGAAAAATAGACTGCTATTTAAGAATTTGATAAGTAAATCCTCACACTGAGTCAATATTATCACAATTCTATGAATAAAACTCTCCCTGAATAATATTCACCTCGTAAATTGAAGAACAAAGTAGTACAATTTTGTCTAACCTTCCTACTCATGCAATTTTTTAAATAATGGAAGCAATAAAGTGACTCATGATTCATAATAGAATCCTAGGAAGTCTAAAACAATATGTACTCAAAACCCTACTTTAAGCTTTACATTCCCCTAAAACTTTGTCAACCAATAATTTTGACTGGATGCTCACTTGGCAGAGAATTGTCTTGAGTTCTGTGGAGTGGAAGTAATTTGCATTCCCTGTCCCCAGGGGTCTCACAAATACCAAAATACAAGTTGGCCTAAGTGCAAGTGCCTAAGGCATGGACCATAAAAGATGGATAAGGACATAAACATCTGAGATGCATATAAGTACGGAAGGATGGCCTTTAAACAGTCTTCCAACATCATCATCAGTATTTACTGAGTCTACTGTGCAGAACTCTGTACTAAATTAACTATTTGGGAACATAAACTGAAAGACAGATGTGATTCTACTGCTCTCAAGGAGATGAAGTGTTCAAGACTAAGTCTACTTAATTAATAAATCATAATTATTGAGTGCTTACTATGTGCAGAACACTGCACTAAGCACTTGGAAGAGTACACTATAACAGAGTTAGTAGACATGTTCCCTGCCCATAGCAAGCTTATAGTCTAGAGGGAAGGCAGACAATGAAATGAATAAATGAACTATATGTGCTGTGGGGCTGAAGAAGGGGTGAATTAGGGTGCAGGTTCAAATTCAAGAGTGATTGACAAGGGAGTGGAATAAGAAGAGCTGGGGGCTTCATCAGGGAAAGCTTGTTGTAGGAGATCTGCCTTTAATAAGGCTTTGAAAGTGGGGAAAGTGATTGTCAGTCAAATATGAAAAGAGAGGGCATTCAAGAATGAGTTGGGACATGGGTGAGAGTTGGGATGTGATATAGATAAGATTTAGGTACAGTGAGTATGTTGTCATTAGAGGAGCAAAATCTGCAGGCTGGATTGTAGGAACATGGGAGGTGGGAGGCAGAGAAGGAGCCCATAAAAGAGCCTGAGAAGGACAGCCAGAGCACTAGGAGGAGAACCTAGAGAGGACAGTGTCAATGAAGCCAAGGTTGGATAATGTTTGCAGTAGAAAAGGGTGGTCCACAGTGACAAAAGCAACTGAAAGGTCTGGAAAGATTAGGACAGAGTAGAGGTCATTGGATTTGGCAAGAAAGAGGTCATTTGCAACCTTTGAGAGGGCAATTTCTGTGGAACGAAGGGGCCAGAAGCCAGATTAGAAAGGTTCAAGGAGAGAATTGAAGGAGCGGAAATGGAGAAAGCTAGTGTAGACAACTATCTCAAGGAATTTGAAGAGGAATAGTAGCAGAGGGATGGAACAATAACTGGGGGAAACTGTGGAGTCAGAGGAGGGATTTTTAGGATAGTGGAGACATGAGCATGTTTGAAAACAGAAAGAAAAAAAACATTTGGGAACCAACAGTTGAGCATGGTGGTCAGGGAGGGAAGAAGGGAAGGGGCAAGTGCTTTGATTAGCTACAAAGGGATAGGGTCAGAGACTCAGGGTGTATATTTAGAGAGAAGGCAGACTTTCTCTTGAGATACTTCTGGGAAAGACGCGGGAGTTGAAGAGGAGGCAGGAGGAGGCAGGGACTGGGGAGGAGCAGGGGAGATGAGGGAGATTACACCTGATGGTTTCAATTTTCTCAGTAAAGTACTTGGCCAGGTCATTAGCAGCAAGAAATGGGGAGGTGAGAGACAAGGCGGTTTTAACAGGGAGTTAAATGTCTGGAACAACTGGTGAGGGTAATGGGCATTGGTGTGAATAAGGATGGAGAGATATATTGTTGAGTAGAGGAGAGAGCAGAATTAAAGCACTCAAGGATGAATTTGATGTGAAAGAGGTTGGCCTCATACCTGGATATCTGCCAGCAGCTTTCTGAGCTCATGCACAGGAATGAAGGAAGCAGAATTTGGAGGTGATCCAGGACTGTGGGTAAGTGGTTCGAGATTGATGGTGGGCTCTAGAGAAGCTGTGAAGATAGAACCAACAGGATTTCATGACAAATTGAAAGAAAGATGCCAAGGAAAATGTCAAGGTGACAGACTAGTGAAACAGGAAGAATAGTGGTTTTGTCTACAGTAATGGGGAAAGTGAGTGGAAGGAGGGGGTTTGAGTGGGAAGATTAGTATGTTTATACATGCTACATTTGAGGTGCTGGTGGGAAATCCATGTAGAGATGTCCTGAAGTCCACAGGAAATTCCAGACTGCAGAAAATGAGAGATGTCAGAGCTGGAGATGTAAGTTTAGGAGTCATCTGCAGAGAGAAGGTAGTTGAAGCCATGGGAGTGAATAGTTCTTCAAGGGGCTGAGTGTAGATGGAGAATAAAAGAGGCATCCAAAACTGACTCAGCCCCTCTCCTCCCTCCTCTCCCCTCCCGACAATTGCCTGGTGGGAGGAAGAGAAAGAGCCAGTGAGAGAGGCTGAGGCGTGGCCAGAGAGATCGAATAACCAGGAGAGGATGTCAGAGAAGGCAGGGCTAGACATTGTTTCCAGGACAAAGGCGTTGGTTCACAGAATCAAAGACAGAAGAAAGACTGAGGAGGATTAAGATAAAATAGAGACCATTGGATTTAGCAAGAAGGTCATTGTTGACTTTAAAAACAGCAGTTTCCAAGGAATGAAGGGTGGAGGAAGCCAGATAGCAGGAAGCTATTGCCATTGCATATTTGAGGACATGTTCTGCTCCACACTACTGTTTTTCTTCTTTTCTCAGTAAAAGACTGTCCATTTGTCTAAAATAGCAGTCAGCTCGATGTTATTGACATTCAACCTTTTATTAAACCCTGAAAATACTCAAGTAAAGATACATCTGGGACTTGAACACATTATTCCAGATCATGGCACTCAGCAGTGGCGCTGACACTGCAACAAACAAGGCTCGTTTCACCCTAGCTGTTGTAATGTCTGTAATCCTGATTGAAACTGGATTGAGAGCACCTTCATTTAAGTCACCATCATCCTGTTAAATGTGATTCCAAAATCCCACGTGTTTGGAAGCCAAACTCTACATCTGGCTAAAGTCACATGATGAAAATCTACTTTCCTGATTTAACATGCTTATCAGATTGTAGTGGATTAGGATTCTGGTTTAAGGCTTTACAACAAATCCAGTTAATTTAAACTGAACGCAGACTTTTTGTTTTCAATTCCCTCTCCCTCTTGGCCATCCCCGTCTCCTGTCTCCCCTCTAGCCTGTAAGCCTCTAATCTGTCTACCAACTCTATTATAATGTATTCTCCCAAGCCCTTAGTACAGTACTCTGTACAAAATAGACACAATAAAAAGGATCAATTTAATATCCAATTTAGTTATTCTCCTACATGTATGTAGGAACTAAATAAGTCTAATTGAACCAGATAATTAATTGTATTTATTGAGCACATATTGTGTGCAAATCATTATAATAAGTGCTTCAGAGAGTAAATACAGCACTAAATAGACATGTACCCTGTTCACAACAAGTTTACAGCCTAGAGGGGGAGACAGACATTATAAAAATTAAATAAGTAAATAAATAAATAAATGAAATAAATAAATAACAAATATGTACATAAGTGCTAAGGGGCTGGGGGAGGCATGAATAAAGGGATAAAGTCAGGGAAAATTATTAATCATTAATTATTATTAATGCAATTATTTTATTGAACCAGAGAATCTTTTTATTCAGAAAAGCAGCATAGCCTAGTGAATAGAGCACAGACCTGGGAGTCAGAAGGACCTGGGTTCTGATCTTGGCTCTTCCACTTGACTGCTGTGTGACCTTGGGCAAGTCATTTCACTTCTCTGTGCCTCAGTTACCTCACCTGTAAAATAGGGATTAAGACTGAGTTCTATGTGGGACAGGGACTGTGTCCAACCTGATCACCTTGTATCTACCCCAATGCTTAAACAGTGTCTGGCATATAGTAAGCATTTAACAAATACCACAATTATCATTACTACTTTCATTTAAAATATAAACAATATTTATTTTAAGAAATGGTTCTACACTTATTGCAGTCATAAAATCATCTCTTTCCTATTTGAATATACTGCTTCATATTCCAGGTCATCACTTCAGAAGCAAATTATCATGCCTACTTCAGTATCTAAGAAATTATATCAAGTAGAAAAGACACAAAACACCAAATTCAGGTAAGAGAATACATGAGGAATAATCTTGTTAATACAAGCCGTGTGCTTCCTAATGTCAACTGATTCATGAACTCTACTGAACTATTTGCAAAACGCAATTGGTTTCCTTTCAGCTCAAACACTAGGCTTGATGAGACAGTTTCTGAATTCTGTGTTCCCAGATCTCAAAGAGGTTGCTGTGATATAAAATTGTGGGTATGGATCATTTCTAATTCAGTAATTCTGTAATTTTTATGATGATCAATCAATCAATATCTATTGAGTGCTTACTGTATCCAGGGCACTGTAGTACGTGCTTGGGAAAGTACAACATAATTGACACATTCCCTGCCCACTACTGCAGTTTGTTCACTTCTAGGTACTCTGTGTGTTCTGATTTAGAATAAATGTTAGCCTTTGCACATTTTAATTGACTGGTGGAATTGACAGTCTTCAAAGGGAAATATTTGATAAGGCAAAAACTTCTTTTTTATCTTTCATCTCAGTCTCATAATTTATAAAATTTAAAATCACTGAAATGATTAAAAAGGCCAAGGCCACTAACCTGTACCTTGGTGGAAATTGAATACATCAGTGGTGCCTCCTTACTGGTTACTGAAAGGAGAATGAGAAGGTAATGGAAGAATATAAAAATTATATCTGTGTCTTTCAAATATTATATTCAGAACACAAACTGAAAGAGCAGCACTTAATTCTTCCTGGAAAATTAGGAGAACCTATATGATTTTCTATTAATTTATGAAAAATCTCTCATCACTTAGCACAGTGCTCTGTATATTGTAAACACTTTAATCCCATTGCTATTTTTTTCTCTCTGTTTAAGTCTAGTAGCCAACTGATGACAGCTCCACCAACCTATTTGTGGATTTTAATTTTGTTCTCTGCAACTTTCAAACTAAATTATTTGCTCATCATCCCTTGAATTTACTTATGATGACTGAGGGGAAGAACTTCATTTTTTAAACTATTTTCCCCTCTGAAAATGTTTTCATAGCTCCAACACATGAATATTCTACAAAGGGAGTGTGAACTCCTTTCTAAAATGGGAGGATATATGTTCTGGGAAGTGCGTTATATCTATGACAAATCCTGGTCCAAAATTAGGAAAATGAAAGCTTGGGGGGGTGGGGAGAGGGGAGTGTGTGTGTGTGTGTGTGTGTGTGTTTCTTTTTCTCACCCACCTCCATCCATCCATACCTGCAGCTCACACAAGCATGGACATTCTAATAAGGAGGCCCTCTTTCTGGGATTGGACCTCTGCCCCAGAGCAAAAGAGAGGGAAATGTCTGGTCTAAAAAAACCTTCCCCCTCACCAGGCTGGTATTTATTGAGCACTCACTCCGTGCAGAGTACTGTACTAAGGGCTTGGGAATTACCATATAATATAGTTGGTGGGCATAATCTCTGCCTACAAAGAGTTTATAGTCTAGAGTGTAAGACAAACTTAAAAATGAATTACAGATAAGGGAAAATGCAGAATGTAAGGATATGTACCTAAGTGCTGTGGGGCCAAGGTGGGTTGAGTGTTAAATGGTACAAATATAGATTCATAGGTGACAGAGGGTAGGGAGATAGGGCTTCTTCAGGGAAAGTCTTTTCTAAATAAGAAACACATTCTGGTCAGCATCAGTACAACAACTGGACCTTGGAAAGTAACCAAATGTAGTAAGAATGAGTCATCAGTTATGCTGGCACTTACATTTGCTTGGTTTTGGGGGCATGTTTTGCTGAATCCAATCATGAAACTTGTTGAGTTCAGCTGGCCTACTCAGTTCAACAAACACTGTTTTTTTCAGTTGTATTTGTTAAATGTGTACTATGTGCAGGCATGGTCTAAGCTCTGGGGTAGATACAAGAAAATCTGGTTGAACACAATCTCTGTCCCACATGGGGCTCACAGTCTAAATCTCCATTTTACAGATGAGGTAACAGAGGGATAGAGAAGTGAAATGACTTTCCCAAGGTCACACCACAGATAGGTGGGAAGCCAGCATTAGAACCGAGCTCCTTCTGACACCTAGACCCCTGATTTAACTACTAGGTCACACTGCTTCTCCTTCTCAGAATGTTTCTGCTTCTTGGAATGTTTAAAGTATTTAAATGGCTTGCCACTGGATAAGGAACTGTACTTGTTTGTCTTGCTGCACCCTACTAGCAAGTCCAAAAATGCCTCTAACATTTGATTGCTTGTTTTTATTAATGCTTTTCTTATGTGCCCCTGAATGGACTGCAGGCACTGTCTTTTTCACTTGTATGCTCCCAAGACTATAGTCGGGGGTAGGGGAGACTCAGTATATGCTGTTGATCACAATGGTATGCAAGTTACATAGAAAAAGAGCTATTAAAATACAAGACTCCAATGAATTCATGTAACTAGTTACCTAGGCTGGCCATGTACATGGGAATAGCTGAGAAGACACTCTTAAGGACCTAGAGGGTGGGAGCAATTTACAAACATTCTGTAATTGGATACACTAGCAGTCTTGTTCCCTTTTAAATGTTTGTACTAGCTTGCCTCAGATACATGTTTAGCACATGTTTAGATTAAGGGTGCCTTGGGTTCTGGAATTTTTACTATCAACATCCTAGATTGGGGGCATCAAGATGAAGGGGCAGGCAAGAAGTCTAGATATATTGTCTCAATGTCCTGGTTTTCAAAGAAACTAGAAATCGTATCTATGTTCTCTATTGTACTGTGCTTTCTCAAGCACTTAATTCAGTGCTCTGCCCACAGAAAGCTCTCAAATAGTAGCTGTGCATAGTGAATAGAGTATGGGTCTGGGAGTTAGAAGTTAATGAGTTTGAATCCTGGATCCACTTGTCTGCTGTGGGACCTTGGGCAAATTCCTTCACTTCTCTGGGCCTCAGTTCCTCATCTGTAAAATGGGGATTGAGACTGTGAGCCCCACGTGGGATAGGGACTGTATCCAACCCAATTTGCTTGTATCCACCTCAGCAATTAGTACAGTGCCTGGCACACAGTAGGTGCTTAACAAATACCACAATTATTATTATTAATGTTTAAACATAATACAGCTTCTTATTGTAATTAAACATAGGATGCATCTCCTCTGCTCCATTCTGCTTTTAACCTTCATTTTATTTGAAGTGTTAAGCAACTTTGGAAAATGGCATTCACCATCTCAATGTTTGTGTTCTTGCCTTCAAATAATATTTTCCCAGAGTGGTTTTGAACTTTTCCTGGATCAGCTGCTAATATCTAGTCTAAGACTAACCGGCAACAGAAGAGATCAACAGAAAACTTAAAAGCAAAATATTGAATCAGTCATTTCAAGATTCCAGCCAGACTTTGCTAGCATCTCAAGGCAGTGATGGAAAATGCCATCTTTCTTATGAATATATTTTTGGATACAAGGAAGAACATACTTTTCAACAGGATTAGTCTGATTGAATCCCACAAAAAGACTCCATTGGTATTGCATTCGGAATCATCTCCAGATTTCCAAACATTTTTGAAAAATAAATTAAATAATTGTACTAGTCAGGCAGCCAGAAAGAGAAAGCTTTTGCCAAGAATGAGTTCCTAAGGGAAACTATGAAACTGTCTTTCTCATAGCCTTAGAAAGAGGCTAGAAACACATCTGCCTGCATTTTTCAGAATTCTCAAGTTCTTTTCCAACCTCATGTTTTGAGTGGCCGTCTGGCTGACATTTACACTACCAATGTTACCTTATACTAGCAGAATGGTTTTGAAAGCAAAAGGATGTGGTCTCCATGGCCCATTGTACCTACCTCAGCCACTCTTTGCTTTTTGAGAACTGAAAGTACCTGTTGTTTGGCAACTGACAGGGAACAAGAGTTGGCTGTAACCCAAAGAGCAGTTGAGGAAAATATGGACAGAGATTGATGGAGGGCACCTATTCTAAATGAAGAGATCAGGAAAGGTATGGACAAGAGTATAATGTTGCAGCAACCACTGAGTACAGTGCTCTGCACATAGTAAAAGCTCAATAAATATCACTGATGATATGATGGTGTTGCAGGTTATTTATGAACTAAAATGAAGATGTCCCCTCTCAGGGTCACACCTGGAGAGTTTCCAGTACTCTTCCAGTCTTGACTATAGGAGGGAGAGTCAAGCAGAGGCATTTCCATTCCTAGCTTAGGCAATAGCTAAAGACTGGAAGGCAATCTGCTACAAGTCAAAACTCACCTGTGCTGGGCAGTGGCAGCATGGGAGAGAGTCAAGGGCAGAGACTAGTTTATTGCAGAGAAGGAGATAATGGTAAACCACTTCTGTATTTTTACCAAGAAAACTCTACGGATATCCTACCAGAATAACCGTTCTGGCAGATGGAGTTGGGGTGTTCTTGCAAGGATGTGTCCACAGCATCACTATGTGCTGGAGAAGACTAGACAAGACACAATGAAGATGAGTGATTCCTGAGGGTCACAGGTGGGATAAAAAGTTGAGACTCCTACCTAAACTAGTGGATCATCAGATCTCAAGGAGGAGAAAAAAGGCCCCCAGAAGACTAGACATGTTGTAATGAGCAAATGACAAGATTAGGCCTTCCCAGACTGAGCTAGGCCTTCCCAGACTGAGCTAGGCCTTCCCAGACTGAGCTCCTCTTCTCCCTCTACTCCCTCTGCCACCTCCCTTTACCTCTCCGCAGCTAAAAACCCTCTTTTTCCCCTTTTCCCTCTGCTCCTCCACCTCTCCCTTCCCATCCCCACAGCACTGTACTCATCCGCTCAACTGTATATATTTCCATTACCCTATTTATTTTGTTAATGAATTGTACATCGCCTTGATTCTATTTAGTTGCCATTGTTTTTACGAGATGTTCTTCCCCTTGACTCTATTTATTGCCATTGTTCTTGTCTGTCCGTCTCCCCCGATTAGTCTGTAAGCCCGTCAAACGGCAGCGACTGTCTCTATCTGTTGCTGACTTGTTCATCCCAAGCACTTAGTACAGTGCTGTGCACATAGTAAGCACTCAATAAATACTATTGAATGAATGAATGAAAACTTTAGTTCAATGTGGATGTGCGGTTCCTGTTGGAGAATGGTATGGGAGTCATTCAGTCCATGGAATTTATTGAGTACTTGCTCCATTCAGAACGCTGTAATATAGGGCAAGTGCTCAGACCAGTATGGTGACAATGTGGATGAAAAGAAGGGGGGGATTCTAGGAGTGTTTTGAAGATTAAACTGATCAGTTTTGGTACCAGACACTATGTGGGTAGAAGAAAATGAGTTGAGGATATTACCACTGTTGCAGGCTTTTGAGAGAGGGAAGATGGATGATGGTATTGCCCACAGTGACAGGAAAGTCCGTTGGCTTTATCTAAATCTGTGAAAGATTTTGGGGATAACTGTAGACAGTAATGGCATTTTACAAGGAGCCTTAGAACAGCTCATGCCAGATCAGTAGGATGTGAAACATAGCCCACAAATTCTGTCATTCATTCATTTAGCAGCAATCTCTTATATAAAAATAAGCACAATCATTACCATTATACTAGATACAAGCTAATATACCATCTGTATATGGAAATTTGCTGCGTCTGCATCATTGCTTTTTCATTCAAACAGAGATAATGAGATTGTTTAATGATGATTCTCCTGCCACGAAAACATTAATCGGCAGGCCATAGATATAGATATATATCTCTTTATAGGGAAAACGGACTTTTTTCTCCAAAATACCAAAGAAATGTTTGTGACATAAATGTCTACATTAAGAATGTCTTCGCATTCATTGTGCAATAGTTTCAAAGAGTTTGTTTGATATTTTTAGTGAAAGAGGGTCAACCTCTCTGCTTTATAAAGTACAAAATGATTTAATTTGTATAATCCCTCTATAAAACAGCTTGTGAGCATTTTTTTTAATTGAAGGGAAGATAAGAGAGGAAAGTGCTGAAAAGGACAAACCTAGGTGAAGTGAGATGAAGTTCACTTGCCTTTGAATAGCTGTGTTAATTCAAAGTTATTGAAAGATAGGTGTAGAGGATGTGTTGCTATAAAATGTTGAGAGCTTTCTACTATGAATTTGAGTCCAGTTTTCCCATCTCCCCAAGCTTTGTATAGACAACACCACCATCCCCTAAGTCTCATAAGACACTAACTTTGACATTAACCTCTTTAATTCATCTCTCTTTCAACCACAGAAGCAGCTTGGCCTAGTGGAAAGAGTATAGACCTGGGAGTCAGAAGGACCTAAGTTCTAATTCTGACTCCACCACTTGTCTTCTGTGTGGCCTTGGGCAAATCACTTAACCTCTCTGTGCCTCAGTTACCTCATCTGAAAAATTGGGGTGGAGACTGTGAGCTCCACGTGGGACAGGGACTGTGTCCAACTTGATTACCTTGTGTCTACTCTAGTGCTTAACACAGTGCCTGGAACATTGTAAGTGCTTAACAAATATCATAAGAAGAGCTTATTCAAGCTGTCATCAAATCTTGTCAGTTCTACCATCACAACATCCTCTAGAATCTGTCCTTTCCTTTCCATCCATACTGCTAGCTTGCTGACTCAACTACTTATTCTATCCTGCCTTGACTATTGCATCATCCTCCTCACTGACCTCCCTGCCTCCTGTCTGTCCCCTCTTAAATCTATTCTTTACTACCCAGAACATTTTTCTAAACAACAAACAAAATCAATCCATCTCCTCTCTCCTCAAAACCTTACAATGGTTTCCCTTCCATCTCCACACCAATCAGCTCTCTGTCCCCTAATTTGGCTGACATCTCCTACTACAACACAATCTATACACTTTACTCCTCCAACCTAGGTCTTGCCTCTTTATATTGATATATAGTTGAAATATGCATGGCCTTCGTAATAAATGCCAATACACTGCTTATTGTGTTTGTGAAAAAAACAAAGGTTAGTTCCTTGGTCAGGAACTGTATTTTGGGGATAATTGTAGACACTAATGGCATTTTATAAGGAGTGTTAGAACAATTCGTATCAGAGCCCTGGGATGTGAAACATAACCCAGAAAATCCAGGCTCCTCTAATCTGTCTTGCTGCTGACTCTTTGCCCACACCCTCCACCATCAAATGACAGACCACCATTCTCATCACCTTCAAAGCCCTCATAAAATCGTATCCTTCAAGAGACATTTCCTGATTAACCCCTCATTTCCCCACCCTATTCACCATCCCTTCTGAGTCATCTATTCACTTAGATGTTTTTACTCCATTAGCATTTTGATATTCATCCCACAGCACCTAAATATATATTCCAATCTTGTCTTGTCTTATGCTGTCAAGCCATTTCTGACCATAGTGACTCCATGGACACATCTGTCCCAGAATGCTCCATCTCCATTTGCAATTGTTCTGGTGGTGGATCTGTAGAGTTTTCTTGGTAAAAATATGGAAGTGGTTTACCATTGCTTCCTTCTGTGCAGTAAACATGGGTCTCCACCCTTGACTCCCTCAAGGATGAAATACTTGAGAAAAGGAGATAGATGTAAAATATACAAATGAAGAAACAAAGCAAGGATAAACTTTTCCACTGTTGATTTTTTTACAGTTCGAAAGTTGTCATTGCCTAATATTTTGAAAGTTCAGGGAGCCTGTCAGGGAGCCAGTATTAATTGACACTATGTTGTTCTATAGGAAAAAATCAAAACTAAATTCAGATAGGTGAAATTATACTCAGGTCTCCACCTGAGCTTCCATATGAGTAGTTCATATATTAGTTGTATTCAGTGGCACTGCCACCTACCATTAGGAGAATCTAACAGAATGAGTACTTTGTTTTGCTGGACTTCACGAAGAGCAAGTCAGCTATTATTATTCCAGATTTAATGAAAAAATTGTGATTGAGGTTGTTTTGTTACAAATTAGTCTCAATTCAATGCTCTCTTCCCTCAACCACTTTGCTACAACTTTTAAGAAGCATCAGTCTATTGGAAAGAGCATGGGCCTGAGAGCCATAGTACTTGGGTTGTAATACTGGCTCCACCACATGCCTAGTAAGTGATTTTGGGCAAATCAATTGAGTTTCCTGTACCTCATTTCACTCATCTGTAAAATGGGGATTTTACCTCTTCTCTCTCATGCTAGACTGTGAGCTCCATCTGGGACCTATGTTGCATCTACTCCAGTGGTTAGTGCAGTGACATAGTAAGCACTTAACATATACCACTTTCTACTACTATTATTATTCTCTGATTTTTGCTCAGGCACTGTTATACTACATTCTCAAACACCATTCTCATTTGTGCACAATCTCTCTCTCTCTCTCTTTTTCTCTCTCTTTCTCTCTCACACATACACACACACACACTCTTCCCCATCTCTAATTTCCAAGGAATTTTAACTCTCTGATGTCTGTGATAAAGTAATGAAACATAGCAGTGTAATGAGGAAATATAATGTAATGATGGGAAAGGACCTTTAATGCTTCAATTCGTTTGACTAGGAGAAAGGTATTTCAAGCAAGCTACCCAAGAGCATGTTTGTCTTAACAGAGCTCTACAAGTTGGACTGTACAAATACAGCCCCTCAGAAGAATGTCTTTACTATTAATTCATCCTGAAC
Source organism: Ornithorhynchus anatinus (assembly GCF_004115215.2). Lineage (NCBI taxonomy): Eukaryota > Metazoa > Chordata > Mammalia > Monotremata > Ornithorhynchidae > Ornithorhynchus > Ornithorhynchus anatinus. The sequence goes on along the minus strand of NC_041728.1, from coordinate 47,989,506 downwards.
TATCTCTAATTTTAAAGCAATATAATGTAATACAAAATTGCAAGGCAGTTTCTGACAGCATGCTAATTTAACTTTTGCAGGATGAGGAGCTTTGATTGTAATTAAGAGGCAACAGCTGCTATCTCAATCGCAGATTTGCTTTAATAACATAAGAGATGAGCCTGCTTATTAAGAACCAGAGCACTCAAAGTGTTTCCTCCAGTTTAAAGCCAAGACTGTTTCTTCACTTTTTGGCCTTTGGTTGAATTGATGAGGTTCTTAACAATATATTAAAATATTTTATCTTGCTAGGAAAAGCCAAAGTCAAATGATTTAGTGCGAAAGCAAGAAGATCTATAACATAAATTAAAAAGAAACATGACCACTGTTAAAATCAACGAGTTGCTCCCAATGAAGATTTGGAATAATTAATCCGGAAGCATTTTTCATATATAGGATGTCAAACTGGATTTTTTTCCTGGAAGAGTTTCCACTATCTGGGGGGATTTCTTTCCCTTATTGTCTTTGCTTGAAAATGAGTGTGTCCAAGTATTCATAAGTACATATATAAAAAATCTAAATCAGTTTAAAAACATTTAAGAGCTTATTAATTCTAAGACTAAAAGGTTTTAATTTAACATCCGTGCTCAGGCATACAGAGCCCAGTCCTGCTTGGAATTGCTTACCTATGGAGTGGAAAGAGGGGTTTAAATGGGGAGAATTCAGGCCCCCCCACACTTCATCTGAAGGCCTGGAGTGCTGTCCCCAAGAGAAATAACATCCATTTGTCCCAGGCAATATAATGTAGGGGAACAGTGTTCTCAGAATGGGCCAGGACTAAATACATCCAGTTCTCTATTCCTGGTCTTGCAATCTTGAAAATCCCTGGCTTAAAGTAAACTTGCTTCATGGTGCTTGGTGTATCCAACACCACATTCAGGCACAGGCGCATGTTGTTGGCTAAATGTGCCCTCACTGCATCCTAGCCTAAGACCATACTGTAAAAACCTGCACTATGGCAGTTCTGAATATACTGAATTTTCCTGTGAAGTTCACATCTAAATGCAAGACTTTCCTAACTGTTCATAAAGCTTTTCAGATAAGCACACTGATCTGAAATATTCGGGTGAAAAAGCCTAAGTCTGGAACCACCTCCAAATATAGGATTTTAGAACATTTTATGTAGGAACAATTGGGCCCCAGTTAAGAAGACTGACTTCAAAGAGAAGTCCACAATATTGGGGCAATTTGCAAATGTAATTCTTCTTATTACACTTTAAAGTTATTTCCTGGAGATATAGTAGGTGTCCTGCTCTTCTGGTGTCCCCATTCTTTGCACCTACAACATTATAAAACTGTGCCTTGAATTTGAGAATTGATTGCACATTGGCTTTCTCTGCCCAATCTGGAATGATGCCCATTACGTCTATCGACGTGCCAGCAGGTGCTGTTTGTGACAGAACTTTTTAGTTTGCCATCAGAAATTGTCCCTCTTGTTCTTATTTTTCTCTGCTCCTAAAGCCTTGGGAAATAAGGACTAGTAATTTTTTCTCCAGTGTTATTCCTCAGGCTTTCTTATGACTTGATCAACTTAATCCCAATTCACTATTTTCATAAAGGCTGGTAAAGGCTTAAAGATTCAGGCCTTCAAAATACTTTTTTGCAGTAATGTCTCTTCCTATTTGTGTGGGCTTGCTTGGCTTCCACTTATCCTTCATTCTGAATAATAGTGGGAATATGCAAAACATTCCATCTACCTAGTGGGCTCAACACTCCTGCACTTTCTATTTTCAGGCTAGGAGAAAAGTTTCCATTAAGGAGCCTGGCTTGTTTGCTGTCTTCACTTAAGGCCCTCTTTCCTTCCCAGCTCAGTGGAACACTCCCAGGTTCAGAGATATTGTAAAACTATGTAGAAATATTAAGCAGACACCATTTAAGTTACCATCAATCAGACAAGAGAAGTGTGGTCCTCTGGACTTGTGCTGACAAGGTTTCTACTTACCATAAACATGAGTCCACTTACACAGTTAAAGAACAGATCAGGTGGCCTGCTCTAGTGATAGTATTTGCCAAGCATCATGCTCTCTCTAGGCACACTGACATAACATCGCTGATTCTCCAATTATCAGCTACTGTGATGCACTTCATCATTTTCCATCATAGACGGGTCTTGTTCTCAGTAGAAAACAAAGGCAATGACCCAAGTGCCACAGTCTGCTCAGAAAGGACAGAACATTTTCTTTTGAAGGAGCAGCAGAATTACAGGTAGAGCCTTTTCCTTAGGTTACCTATATCTTTCTCTCACTGAATTCTGACATTTTAAAGCCAGTTTATATGCCAAAGGAAATCATTTCTTCCTCTTTGAGCACTGTGTTTATGCTCACTTGCTCCAGCACACTTTCTAACCACCTTCTGAATGGGCTGTGGACCTTCTTTTTTGGCAATTTTTGATGGGCCTGAATAGTAGTAGTGATTGTAATGTTTAAGTAGTAATTTTAGTATTTTTTGGCAATTTTTGATTGACCTGAATAGTAGTCTAACTATGTTTTTTAAATACTATTGGCCAGATTGTATTAATAAATGCTAGGTTAGAATAAATGTTAATCGAGTTTGACATCGTCCCTGTCTCACATGGATTTGTGGTTTAATGGGGAGAGAACACAGGTATTGAATCTCCATTTTTTCAGATGAAGTAACTCAGTCCCAGAGCAGCGATTTCCCCAACGTCCGACAGCAGGGAGTGATGGAGCCGAGGTTAGAACTCATGTGCCGTTAAGTCCAGTCCCGTGCTCTTCCTACTAGGCATTTGAACCAGGCTTAATGATTGACTGGAAATGGCAGAAAGAAGACAGACCCTTTTTCCCAATTTAAATGGGATGAGGTCACTTAACTCTGTGTAGTGTGGGAAACAACCTGAATTCAAATGGGTTTTGTTGGCACGTGGAATTAGCGTACCATCCATGTGGTTGGTTCAGGTAATAAATTGAGATGTCTGGCACATTCTCTAATTGGATGTTTTACATTCCACTCTCTAGGCACAGCCTTATGTCAATTACCACTCTGTCGGGGTATGTGTGCCTTCCAGTACATCTGCATAATATCCAGCATCTGGCCGCTCTTTGAAACATTTGTCTCTGTACTTTCAAGTCCTGCACAGTTCCTGGCAGCTCCCCTCTAAGACTGTATGGACACAGATCACTTCAGATGGGCAAGAAGCAAGAAGGTGAACAAAGCCTGTAGTACATCAAAATCTTCAGGTCTTCTAGTGCTGGGTTAAATGTTCCCCATCAACACTGGAAACAATGCTGTTGTGAAGGGTATTTATTGAATATTTACTGAGTACAGGATGCTGTATTAAGCACTTAGAGAATGATATAGCAGAGTTAGTAGACACATTCCTTGCCTACAGTGAACTGTTGATTTGAACAGTTGTTTTCTGTAATGATTTTCCTCTCATATACATTACTGGCTTTCTTTGGAGGCTCTTTTTGATAGTAGTTTCCTTAACCAAGAACAGCCATCTGTTATTTTTCAATATACTTTCCTGGGCTGCAAAGGCAAGGATTAGTGGAGTTTAACTCCCTTATCTCACTAAGTAATTTTTCTCTGTTCTTATAAAAAGTAAAAAAAAAATCTATTAAACCACTGATTCAAAAACTTTAAGTAATGTTTTTGATATTCCGATAAATTACTTCTTAAGTGGTATGGCATAATATTAAGGATTAACTGAAAAATTAGCTGATGGAGTTCAAAAACCCGTTCTCCCTCTTATTTAGACTGTGACCCTCAGGTGGAAAAGTGACAATGTCCAACCTGATTAGCATGTATCTATGTCAGTGCTTTGAACAGTGCTCAGCACATAGTAAGTGCTTAACAAATGCAATAATAATAATTTACAGGGCTACCACTGATGGCCACTGATGGCCAATTTACAGGACTGCCATTGAGAAACAGCTTCACCTAATGGCAAGAACAAGGGCTTAAGAGTCAGAGGTCATGGGTTCTAGCAGCATGGCTCAGTGGAAAGAGCCTGGGCTTGGGAGTCAGAGATCATGAGTTCGAATTCCAGCTCTGCCACTTGTCAGCTGTGTGACTTTGGGCAAGTCAGTTAACTTCTCTGTGCCTCAGTTACCTCATCTGTAAAATGGGGATTAACCCAGTTACCCTGTATCTACCCCAGCGCTTAGAACAGTGCTCTACACATAGTAAGCACTTAACAAATACCAACATTATTATCATTATTATCCCAACTCTGCCACTTGTCAGCTGTGTGACCTTGGATAAGTCACTTAACTTCTCTGTGCTTGAGTTACCTTATCTATAAAATGGGGATTAAGACTGTGAGCCCCTTGTGGGACAACTGATTACATTGTATCTACCCAGCATTTAGAACAGAGCTTGGCACATAGTAAGCACTTAACAAATGCCAGCATTATTATTATGGCACCACCTTGAAAATCTCAATCTCTTGGTCTTTCCTTCTCTGTAAAATGGGTTCTTCTGTAGCCCCTGGAGTGATTTGGAAAGATGCTCTTGGAATGTAATGCCTCAACTTGATTTTAGGACAAATGTGCAGTGTCATTGGATCCAGACACTGGCTCAAAAGTAATGCCTTGCAGAAATCCCTTTCTATTCTTTTATTGATTCTTAGGAAATGAGCTCATTTGAAAGGCAGATTTTGCCATATAAATGCTAGCTGACCAAATAAATTAATGCTGTTGTTAGACTTTTAGGTTCCCAAAAGTAGGAAGATCCTCTTTTTTTACCTCTGGGTGTCTCCGGGCCTTGTAGTAGACATCTTTTTTATTTTCAGACAGACAATTCATGCTGGTGGTGATTATTGATCAAGGGTATTTGTTATGTGCTATGCCAAGTGCTTGGCAGATACAAAAGAGAGAGTTAAAACATTAGCCCTGGCCTCAAGGAGCTTGCATTATAATGGCAAAATATAAAATATAAAAGACACAAAATAACATAGAGGAGGAGAATGATGTAAAGATACAGGGACAAAGGGTGGCTGGGAGTGCATAAGTGTTCAGGTGGTAGATGGTAGCATATAATAATTATGACATTTAAGTATGACATTTAAGTGCTTGCTATGTGCCAAGAAGCAGCATGGCCCAGTGGATAGAGCATGGGCCTGGCAGTCAGAAGGTCATGGGTTCTAATCTTGGCTCTGCCGCTTGTCTGCTATGTGACCTTGGACAAGTCACTTCACTTCTCTGGGCCTCAGTTCCCTCATCTGTAAAATGGGGATTAAGAATATGAACCTTTTGTAGGACAGGGACTATGTCCAACCCAATTATCTTCTATCTACCCCAGCTCTTAATACAGTGCCTGGCACATAGCAAGAGTTTAACAAATAATATTATTATTACATCATCATCATTATTATTATTACTCTACTATGTCCTGGGGAAGATGCAAGATAATCAGGTCAACACAGTCCCTGTCCCACATGAGGGTCACAGTCTAAATGGGAAGGAGGACAGGCAATGAATCCCCTTTGTACAGATGAGGAAACCTCCCAGAATATGGCCTAGGAAGGTATATAAAATTGGAGAAAGAGGCTTCTGGAGAAGAGAAATGTACAGGAAGACATTGAAGATGAGGAGGCTGGAGTCTGATGAATTTGGAGCCCAGTGGTCAGGAGATTCTCCTTGTGAAGAAAAAAACGGTTTTTGAGGAGAACACTTTTTAAAAATGATGTGGACAGCAGAGTGAAGAAAGTTTGGAGTCCGGAGCTAGTGAAGAGACCGATAAAATAGTCAGTGGTATTTATCGAGCACTTAATTTGTGAAGAGCACTGTACTAAGCCCTTAACCCTTAGATCCATGTGTTTTCCTTATCCCGTCTCCACTGAGCTGTAGCCATTTGGATGAAGAAGAAAGGCATAAACTAAATTCAGTGGACTGAAGTAATGGGAGAAATAAGGTTTGTGCATGAGTGGAAAGTGAAGGGGATTGGAACAGAGATGGGAGAGATAGCCACAGTTAGATGGAAACCAGCAGAAGGTGCAGTGAAAAAAGATTGAGAACAAGCAGCCAGAGAGGTTGGAATTGAGCTAAGAGAGACTGTGGTCAATGAAACTGAGGTTGGATAGCATTTCTAGGAGAGGGGCTTGATCCACAATATCGAAAGTAGGCAAGAGTCCAAGGGACATCGAGATGGGAGAACGTCACAAGTGACCTTACTGCAAACTTGGTGAAGTGCACAGAAACCAAATGAGAGTGTGTCAAGAAGGTATTCATTCATTCATTCAATCATATTTATTGAGCGCTTACTGTGTGCAGAACACTGTACTAAGCTCTTGGAAACAGTGTGAGCAGCTATTTTAAGGAGTTTGGACATGAATTGATCCAGGAAGATAGGGTAATAACTGGAATGTACAGTGGCATATATATATATATATATTTACTGAAGTGATGAAAAAGGTGGAACAAGCATATTTGGAAAGTGAGACAGGATGGCATAAGAAGCTCATGAAGAGAGGTAGATAAATCAGATGAGAGCTCACTCAAGAACTGGCTGGGGAAGATGGGAGAAGGATACAGGGATAAGCAGAATTTGAGATGAGTGGGGTCTTTGAGGAGCTTAAGTGTTAAGGGTGCACTTTCAACAATAAAGTTGTTAGTGACACGAAGCCTTTTTTCCAGATGATAGTGATTTTTTGTTGAAAAGACTGGTTAAACCTAGTATTATGGGAGATGATTCATAGTCTGTATAGCTTCATCTCCTTAGCTAATCCCTTCTCTTATTTCTATTTCATATCTATTTCAAACTGATGGAAACTATAATAAGAGCAAGCCAGTGAGCACCCTATGCAATTTGCATAGGTCTGACATCTTCATTTGCTCCTGTCATTTTCTTTTATCAGCAATAAAACATGACGACTATTAAAGGGGATCTGCTTTGTGGTGCAAGGACTGACCTTTTGCATTGAGACATTTAGCTGTTTTATGTTACCAGGAAGCCAAGAAAAAAGATGCCCTCTTGCACCCTTTTTACTAGTCATTGACAATGGCATCTTTCTCTTCTAAAGGGCAATATAGCAAGCCAATACAATGAGGTCTGACAGATATTACCCCTTAAATCATCTATGAAAAAATCAGAAATATTGACCTTCAAATCAAGGTCATCTTTGTTCTTCTGTTGTATTGTTTTTATGCTTTCCAATCTTGGACAAGTAGAAGGCTCAGTTAATTGTCCATAAAACATCATTTCTATGAAAACTACCATTCATTTGGAAAAGTTTATAAATATATATATATATATATATATACATTTCTTTATACATTTCTTTAATCAGAGTTTAGCAACCTCTTAAATTGTTTCTCCTTTTAGGAAGTATTTCCCCAGTGGAAGGATTGGTTTTATTGGGTATAACCAATATACAAGTATTTCTTAAAGAACTGTAAAGATATTCAAGCATTTTGCAAGGATTTTCCCTATTACCTTCAATAGAATACACTGCACTTTGCTTAGGTCAAAACTCTTATTTGTAATCCTTTGCCTAACCCTTCAACAGTTTCTTTGCCGTAGTGAACCAACTGTCCCTCAGGATTCTGGTTCTAGATCTCCCCCTTTGTCTTCCTCTCTCCAACCAGATAAAGTTGTGAAGATAAAAGGATGGGGAAATTTACATGTTAAGATGAATCAAGGTTATTAAAGTATACTCAACTTGAGCTCTTTTCCCATGACTATAAAGGTGAATTTGTATAATTATTTGTTTAGTAGTACATTTATTCCTAAATTTAGATTTTGAGCTATATGAAAAGAATGGAAGGGTATGTGCAGCATAGACTATGATAGGCCCTAAATAGTGACAAGATAAAATTTTATTCTGCATACTGGAATTTGAACAGAATATCTATACTTATGCATTGATTCGCACACTTTATGCTTCTGGTGCTTAAACATCATGATATTATGAAAGACAATGTGGGAAGCCGTGTGGCTTAGTGGAAAGAGCATGGAATCAGAGGACCTGGGTTTTAATACAGGGTCCATCAGGTGTCTACTGTGTGACCTTGGATAAGTCATTTAACTTCTCTGGGCCTCAGTTATCTCATCTGTAAAATGGGGATTAAGAGTGTGAGCCCCTTGTAGATAGGGACTGTGCCCAACGTGATTAACTTGTATAGACCCCAGTGCTTAGAACAGTGCTTGGGACATAGTAAGTACTTAACAAGTACCACGATTATCATAAATAACTATAAATTATTTTATCTACCCCAGAACTTACTACAGTGCCTGGCACATAGTAAGCACTTAAGGACCATTTCAAAAAATATCACAAGTCTTTGAAATGGAGTGGTGTGAGTTGTTAGTTCTTAAACACTGACTTTATTAACAGCAGTTTGAAAATAAACATGTCAGAATCTGTGATTCCTAATTGTGCTAATGAAATCCTGGCTCTAATCTTTCACACCAAGGGAATTTGCCACTGGCACGCTGTCACTTCAGGATAAAAGAATATAAATTCAATAGGTTAAAGTCACATGGACTAAGTTGTTTTAGGTTTCCTGTAACACCATGTGGGATCTACCTGAAAAATAGCTTCACATCTCTGCTGTTCCCCCATGACTCTTTAGGAGAAGATAATATACAAAAATCAATTTTCTAAGGCGTTCTTTTTTTGTGTGTTCTGCATGCCGGAAGTAATGGTTTTGTTTGTCTCAGACTCTACCCAAAGATAACCTAACTTTACGCAATCATCATTGTGTATTCGGTTTAATTGTAAATATCCACTGAGTGTCCTAGGTGTGTTTTTCACTTTTATCTGCAGCCAGAGCCTGCATATCAATAGGAAAAAAGTCAAACTTGAGGGAAGGCAAGACCTGCTTCATCACTGCTTTCTTTGCATGTTTAGGAAATAATTATTTTCTTTTTTCCCCTTTAGGGAACTTTTTTTTTTTCCTGTTTAGCTCCATTCAGTGTCAGTGTATCTGTCAATAATGAGCCAACTACACTCGCTGCCTAGAATTCCTTAACTCCATTTCTCTCCTGGACTCCCTCCAGTCTGGCTTCCGTCCCCTCCCCTCTACTGAGACTGCTCTCTCAAAGGTCACCCATGACCTCCTTCTTGCCAAATCCAATGGCTCCTAGTCAAGAAGTATTATTGACTTTTTCATTCTATTTCTCAAATTTTAAGTTGCAATTCTCTTTTGAAAGGGACATTCAAAGACAAAAAAAGGTCTTACCTAATGGATATACAAAACGGCTTGAATCTTAGCTCTTCTTTCTAATCTTGTTACTAGAAAGACATAACTTCCAAACATGCCAAGATATTGGTTTGCAGGTTTAATCAATTCTCATGCTTTTATTCATGTGGAGATTTGTGCTGCTGGAAAAAACAGAGTTACTTTCAGTAAGTGTGGCAAATATTTATTTTCATAAAGTAGAATTTCCCTGAATTAGCCCTCTTTTGTTGTAACCAATTTATGTATAGCTTTCTGCTCTGCTGTTCTTCTCCCCGCCCTCCCCACACCCCCCAAATTATTCTACCCATCATCTAGAGGATTAGGATGATACTCCAAGACTCCATTTCCAAAGAAGACCAATTCCCTAACTTCAGTGGCACTAAAGTCTTCTGAATTTGGAAAAAAAAACTTCCAGTAGTGTCACATGGAAGGGGTAGTGTGAATGGTGACTTAGTGAACTGGTGTGAACTGGTGTGCATGGTAGGTTAGTGAAATTCTAGTCCATTATCTCCCATTAGACTAGTTGAACCTCCGAAGTTGCATAACACCCTTATCTCCTAGATTGTAAACTCCTTGAGGGCAGAAATCATGTGTATTTACTCCATTGCATGGTACTGGTAAAGTGCTCTGCAATCATTTAGTGCTCAATATATACCACTGATAGGGTACACTTTTTTATATCAATCCAGGGTAAAAACTAGCACTAAGGATATATTTTCAGTAGTAAACTGATTTTGACTACATTACTTGCATTATCAACTAAAAGCTGCCTCCAAACTTCAGTCCTATATAAATACAACAACTTCCTCGAGTTTGGGAGGAGAGAAAGTTAATAGACCATAGGAGGTGGTTTTAGGGAATGAAATGGTTTCCTTTACTGTAAGACAGGGCTGATCCTTTTTGACACGGAAACTGTGAAGGAGTATAGGGAAGGTGTGTAGGTAAGTACCAATAGGTCAGAAAAGAGTTATATAGTCAATTACTTGTTAATGAGGATTCAGAGAGAAAACTAGGATTCTTTCAAAATGGAAATGATTCCACTTAGGGGAAAAAAAAGAATTACAGTGAGGATTCTTTTATACAACTTTATATGAATGCCTATTCATTCATTCATTCAATAGTATTTATTGAGTGCTTACTATGTGCAGAGAACTGTACTAAGCGCTTGGAATGTACAATTTGGCAACAAATAGAGACAATCCCTGCCCATTGATGGGCTTACAGTCTAATTGGGGGAGACAGACAGAAAAAAACAATAACAATAAATAGAATCAGAAGATGTATATCTCGTTAACAAAATAAATAGGGTAATAAAAACATATACAAATGAGCAGACGAGCACAGTGCTGAGGGGAGGGGAAGTGGGGGAGGAGCAGAGGGAAAGGGGGGGGAAAGGGGGTTTAGCTGAGGGGAGGTGAAGGGGGAGGCCGAGAAGCAGCAGAGGGAGCAGAGGAAAAAGGGGAAGCTCAGACTGAGAAGGTGTCTTGGCGGAGGTGAGCTCTCAGTATGGCTTTGAAGAGGGGAAGAGAGTTAGTTTGACAGAGGTGAGGAGGGAGGGCATTCCAGGACGTGGGCCAGGGGTCGACAGCGGGATAGGCGAGACCGAGGGGCGGTGAGGAGGTGGGCGGCAGAGGAACGGAGCGTGCGGAGTGGGCAGTAGAAAGAGAGAAGGGAGGAGAGGTAGGAAGGGGCAAGGTGATGTAGAGCCTTGAAGCCAAGAGTGAGGAATTTTTGTTTGGAGCGGAAGTTGATAGGCAACCACTGGAGGCGTTTAAGGAGGGGAGTGACATGCCCAGAGTGTTTCTGCAGGAAGATGAGCCGGGCAGTGGAGTGAAGAATAGAATGGAGCGGGGAGAGACAGGAGGAAGGGAGATCAGAGAGAAATTCTAAATCAAACAATGGTAGTCAAATGAGATTGTGGTCAAATACATTTCTTGTGTTAATATTTTTCTTGCGAAAAGTGTTACTCTTCCATCCTTGATTCCCATTGGAGGCTATACATAACAGTGGAAAGAGCACGGGCTTGGGAGTCAGAGGTCATGAGTTCGAATCCCAGCTCTGCCACTTGTCAGCTGTGTGACTGTGGGCAAGTCACTTAACTTCTCTGTGCCTCAGTTACCTCATCTGTAAAATGGGGATTAACTGTGAGCCTCACGTGGGACAACCTGATTACCCTGTATCTACCCCAGTGCTTAGAACAGTGCGTGGCACATAGTAAGCGCTTAACAAATACCAACACACAAAAAAGTGAGATCACCGTCATATGCATCTTGATCAGTTAGGAATAGCCCCTATTCTGTCCACAAAGAGCTCCATTTCAGATGAGGGAATTTCTAATTTTCTAACTCATTCAACATTTGAACGGAGATACTAACATGTAGCAAAATGGATGGATTGTTTTGATCCATCATGAGAGAAGGGTGAGAAAAAAGATAAGTAAAAATATGAGCTTCAGTTAGGAGAAGGTGGGATGAGAAGCAGCGTGGCTCAGTGGAAAGAGCATGGATTTAGGAGTCAGAGGTCATGGGTTCTAATCCCAGATCCTCCACCTGTCAGCTGACTTTGGGCAAGTCACTTAACTTCTCGGTGCCTCAGTTACATCCTCTGTAAAATGAGGATTAAGACTGTGAGCCTCACGTGGGACAACTTGATTATACTGTATCTACCCCAGTTCTTAGAACAGTGCTCAGCACATAGTAAGCGCTTAACAAATACCAACATTATTAGTATTATTATGTAGGTTAGCCACAAAACTGGATAGTTTTTCCCTGAATAAGTGTTCACCTATATAAGGAAATAGTAAATATCCAATTATTAGAAAAGCTAATTGCAATTAGTTTAATGGTAGTTAAGCACTTACTTTACATCAAGCACTCTTCTAAATGCTGGTGTAAATACAAGTTAATTAGGTCAGACACAATCCCTGTCTCTCACAGGATTTAGAGTCTAACTGCACAGAATCTACCCAACAAAACTGAATAGGGGTTAATTAGAGGCCCTAGTCCCAGTTGGATTGGTTATCTGATTCTTCAGTTATTGGAACTAATCTTGGTCCTAATTAATGTTCTATTGAGTGTATAAAAGACCTTATCATCAATGGTATTTATTGACAGATTACTATGTGCAGAGTATTACACCGATTGCTTGGAAGAGAACAATACAACAGAGTTAGTAGACACATTCCCTGCCCACAATAAGCTTACAGTCTCCAGTGTATCTTTATAGGTTATATGATTCCTTTCACCAACTCAGCATTCATGTATGTGTTGTTGATATATCATTCACTTTTGCTATTTATATTTATTCTCATCATCAATTATTATATATGTTTGCTCACCTTTCCCATTATATTTAAAGTTTAAGGGCAGATAGACAATCTCCTACTTATTCTGTATGCTCTGCCAGAAGTAAAGTATTGTTTCCTGCAAAGATGAACTACCAAATAAGACCCTTAGAATTTACTAGAAACAGAAAATAATTATTAAAAATGTAAAATGAAGGGCAAATAAATATAAAGCATTCTGCACATCTTTCTAGCTTCAAGAAACTAGTAGAGCCATGGATGAGAATGAAGATAAAGCCTAGTTTTGAAAGTACAAAATGAGGGTAAACTAAACTTTTTTGGATTGGCATAAATTAATGAATGCCTAATTAAAATCACTGCTATCATTCTGAGGTAAAATACAGTCTTATGCAAACATGTTCTGGGACTCTGTACTGAACTTTTTCAATGTCTTTAAATACAAGGAAAAAAGAGATGGCAGAAAAAGCTTAATGGCATGTGACAGCCAACTGTTAAATCACAAATGAACAGTGATGGTAAAGAAGTGCATAAGATTAAAAATATGTTCACAGAATTTGAAAAGATTAACTTTGGCAAAGCTTTTCCCTGGCAAGACATACTCTGAACTGAAACTGAAGTCAATGATATTCATTCATTCATTCAATAGTATTTATTGAGCACTTACTATGTGAAAAGTGTCATACTAAATGCTTGGGAGAGTACATTACAACAACAAACAGACACATTCCCTGCCCACAACGAGCTCACAGTCTAGAGGGGGAGACAGACATTACTATAAATCAATAATAAATAAATAAATTACAGATAAATACATATGTACTTTGAGATGGGAGGGAAGATGAATCAGGGAGCAAGTCAGGGCGACCCAGGAGGGTGTGGGAGAAGAGCAGAGGAGGGCTTAGTCAGGGAAGACTTTTTGGAGGAAATTTGCCTTCAAAAAGGCTTTGAAGTTGGGGCAAGCAATTGTCTCTCAAATATGAGGATGGAGGGCATTCCAGGCCAGAGGTAGATTTTGGGCGAGAAGTTGGCAGTGAGATAGATGAGATTAAGGTACATAGAGAAGGTTAGTATTAGAGGAACAAAGTATGCAGGCTGGGTTGTAGTAGGAGAGTAGTGAAGTGAGGTAGGAGCTGGCAAGGTGATTAAGTGCTTTAAAGCTAATTTTGAGGAGTTTTTGTTTGTTTCAGAGGTGGACAGGTAACCACTGCATTTCTTGGGGAGTGGGGAAACATGGTCTGAACTTTTGTGAAGGAAAAAAATCCAGGCAACAGAATGGAAGATAGACTGGTATGGGGAGAGTCAGGAAACAAGGTCAGGAAGGAGGTTGATACCACAATCAAAGTGGGATAAGATAAGTGATAGCATTAATGTGGTAGGAGTTTGTATGGAGAGGAAGTGGAGGATTTTAGTGATGTTGTGGAATTAGAACTAACAGGATTTAGTGGTGCCTTGAAAATGTGGGTTGAATGAGAGAGAAAAATCAAGGATAATACCAAGGCTATGGGCTTGTAATAATAATCACAATAATGTTGGTACTTGTTAAGCACTTACTATGTGCAGAGAACTGTTCTAAGCGCTGGGGGAGATACAGGGTCATCAGGTTGTCCAACGTGAGGCTCACAGTTAATTCCCATTTTACAGATGAGGTAACTGAGGCACAGAGAAGTGAAATGACTTGCCCACAGTCACACAGCTGAGAAGTGGCAGAGCCTGGATTCGAACCCATGACCTCTGCCTCCCAAGCCCAAGCTCTTTCCACTGAGCCACACTGCTTCTCTACTTCACTGCTTGTGATACAGGAAGGGTGGTGGTGCCATCAATAGGGATGGGAAAGTAAGAAGGAGGACAAGATTTGGATGGGAAGATATCTTCAGTTTTAGCCATATTAACTTTGAGTTGATGGGGAGGACATCCAAGTAGATGTCTAGTAGGTGGGAGGAAAAGTGAAACTGCCCAAAGGTAGAGAGATCAAGGCTGGAAGTGAAGATTTAGGTATCAACATGGAGGTGGTAGTTGAAGCTGTGTAAGTGAATTAGTTTTCCAAGGGAGTGAGTGCAGAAGGAAAAAAGAAGAGGACCCAGAACTGAATCTTGAGGGACACCCACAGTTAAAGGGTGGGATGCACAGGAGAAGCCCATGAAAGAGACTGAAAAGGAGTGGTCAGAGGATAGGAGGAGAAACAAGAGAGGACTGCCTCAATGAAACTAATAATAGATGATCACTCTACATCTTGATACTTCAAAAAGCACTACTAATGACTTTTAGATATTTAATGAGCATTTAAAAGTTGACTGTATTGGTAAGGAAATCTATTTTTCAAGTTCATCTGCCACTTAAAATTTTTACCATAAATATTTACTAAGGGACATATAATGGAGGAGTACTGCATTAAGTACTGAACAATATCTGCTGCTGTTGATTTTGAAAATGTTTGGCTGGGAACACATTTAGGTTGGCTTCAATGTTTCCAGATAACCCTAAATGTCATACTTATTGTAGGACTACCTAAATAATAAAATGGATTGCCAAGGTTCTGGTGGCTATCTGTAGGTTTATGGAGAAGTTGCCCACAGAGGAAAAACAGAAAAATTGTCCCAACCTGCCCTTGCTTCAATTTATGCCTTATTCATTTGGAGATCCTCACTCCAAAGCATTGATTTCTGAGTCTCAGGACAAAGTCAGGACACTTAAGCTGAAGGCAGAAAAGATGAGAAGGCAAAAGTTTACACCTTTGTATTTCACTTAACCTCTTAAGCCACTGTTTCCCTCTTAAGCCACTGTTTCCCCCTTTAGGCCTCTTCTTTCTCTGAGTGTTTTTGTAGTCCATTTGGAAGCTCAGTTCTGTATCCCTTTCTATTCTACACCTGCACCCTTGGAGAACTCATTTGCTCCTATGGCTTAAACTACCAATTCTATGTGAATGATTCCCAAATCTACCTCTCCAGCCCTGACCACTCTCCTGTGCAATCTCATATTTCCTCCTGTTTTCAGTACATCTCTGAAGTGTCCATGGAACATCCAAATAAGCTTAACATCTTCAAAACAGAGCTTAATACCCCACCCAACCCCTGCCTTCCCCCCCCGCCCCTGCTGACTTTCCTATTACTGCGGACAACACCATTATCCTCCTTGTCTCACAAGACCAAACTTTGACATTATCCTTGACTCATCTCTGTCATTCTACCCGCGGATTCAATCTGTCATGAAGTCCTGTCAGTTCTATCTTCACAACATCTCTAGATTGAGCGCCTTCCTCTTCATTCAAACTGTTACTACCTTCAGCCAAGCACTCATTTCCCACCTAGACTACTACATCAGTTTCCTTGCTGATCTCCCTTCCTCCTGTTTCTCCCCTCCCATGCATAATTCACTGCTGTCAAGATTGTTTTTCCAAAACAGTTCTGTCCACACCTCCACACTCTTCAAAAACCTTCAGCAGTTACCCATCAGCCTCCACATCAAACTCCTTTAAGGCACTCAATCAGCTTTCTCCCAGTTAACCTTACTGATATCCTGCTCCTTAAACATGGACCATTTTTTGTTTTAACCTCAGTCACCTATCCTGCCACCAATCCTGTGCCCATGTTCATCTTCAATCCTAGAACTCTTTCCCTCTTCATATCTGACAGTCCACCACTCTCCCCAACTCCAGAGCCCTCCTAAAATCACAGCTCCGCCAAATGGCCTTCTTAGACTAAGCCCTTTATTTTCCCATTCCATATCAAATATGCACCTGGCTGTTTATCACTTAAGCACTTCCAACTCCCCCCAGCCCCATAATGCTTATGTATTATTAGCATTATTATTGCAGTCCCCCTATTCCTAATCTAGTTTGATCTAGTCCTTATACACTGTAAGCTCCTTGTGGGCTGGGATTGCATATGCTAACTGTTGTCTTTTCCCAAGAGTTTAATGCATGTTCTGCATACAGTAAGTGCTCAATGAATACCATTGGTTGAGTTTCATTAAAAGGTGTATAAATATGGGAAAGAGAGAGGGGAAAATGATAAATCAAAGAAAGATAAATAATGAACAATTGTGTATAGAGATAAAGGAAACCCAATCAACTAATGGTCTTGTGTCCAACCTGATTAACTTATATCTACCCCAGTGATTAGTACAGTGTCTGGTACATAGTAAGCACTTAACAAATACCATTAAAAAAAAAACTCATTCTTCCTATTCTCTTTTACTATAGCTGCATCATGGGACCCCAAACTTAAGAAGTGGAGCAGAAAGACTTTTTAGGCTATGAACAATTAAAAGCAGAATGTGACATTAAGGGAGGAATGTGAGATGAGAGATTCCTTTTCCCAGAAAAAGTCATTTAGAACTTTCCATTTTGACCCTGCTTTCAAGCATTACCTTCTGTCTCTCAAACTGTGAGCTTCCATGTCTCTCCAAGTCCTGAATTCCCTGTTCCAGATTTTCTTAATTTTGTTCTACACTACCTCAATTCCAAAATTATCAATATAGTCCAAATCAGGAACAACTGAGTCCTTAAGCTTTCACCAGTGTTCTGCTTTTATTTATGTAGGAGGCTGTTGCACCCAAGGTAGGGTACAACTGAGTATTGAGATTTGCAGGACTCAGGATAATAGAGTCCCATGAGCATCTGCAGATGTGGTTACAGCCACAACAGCAAGTTTATTATAAATGTTGCAATCAAGAAAAGCAGTAACCAATTAATCAAGGATCTATGGGAAATGGCCAGGGTCTCTTTGTTAGCTGGGACCCTGGGAAATTTGTCAGGGAAAATATATCTAAAAGGGTACTTTTAACAATAAGAAACCACAAAACCTTAAGCAAAAACCTAACTGTAGTTAAGGGAAGGGAAATACTCACAAAAAACACCAGAAAACAACAAACTGGAGTCTTTGCAGCTCCTGCATTTGGTCAGGAGTCCCCCGATATCCTCGAGAGTTGAGTCTAGGCCTATCACTCACCCGGTTATGGGATGACCTATGATCAGCCCCAATATGAGTCTGAAGGAGACTGAAAAACTCTTGATGAGGAGCAGATGATTGAGAGCCAAGAGTCATGGTAGCTCCTAATTAGTTGGCTGTTCAAGAGGGGCTCCCATTTTTGAGGAACCCAGAAACCACAGGAACAGAATGTTTAAGCACATAGGCAGTTTAGCTAGTCCAAAGGAGGGGGACAATACCTACCTGTCCTCTACAGGGTCATGAAATGTCGGCCTTTTTAAAATGGAGTCAGTTATGTCAGGCTCACAGAGGCACAGTCAAGGCTGTGGAGGCAGTGGATCATTTGGGGTTGTTCAGGCTTGTTTTCACTAGGATATTGCTCATGTGGAAGATAACCCTCTAGCAGGGCAGAAGGGCACATTGCAGGTTACCTTTCCAGCCAGTTGCTGCCTGGGAACCATCTCTAAGCAAATTGCAGGTGGTGACCCAGCTGGTGGCAATTATATATAAATCTTTGCAATTCATGGCCCACTAGTACTTTCCAAGCATACTACATTTACATTATTTATTTTGGCTAGTGACCATGTATACTGTTGGCAAAACGTCTCTGCATTTGCAGCTTTCTCTCTTGGCCTCATGGAAGCATGACACCTAAATTCAAAATGAGCCTTATTTTCCCTGTGGCTGCCAGATAGATTTGTCAGCCTGCAGTAACCAGAAGTCAGCTCCATCCTTACTTCAAGGTATGGTTCAACATCTAAATATTTCAGAAAGAACAATTTATTAACTGTTAGTGACACTTAGAATACAGAATGAGTTATTTAAAGTTGAAGATATTGGAGTGGAAAGATTCATTTTTATTTTCAGTGAATTCATTGTAAAATTGCTGTAGAAGATGAAGAAATGGACTCTCACCAAATTATATGGTGTAGAGTAAGATTTTTGGGTGGTGATGATGAGGTTAAGTTTATGTGCTTACCCATATTGAAATTGCTGTACAACCAATAATATGGAACTGGAACTGCAAGTGACCATAATAGACACTGACTATGTTAAATCCAACAAATACCATAATTATTTTTGTTATTATTATAAGACTTATTAATTCTTTTGGATTTCATTGATTCTTAATTTCCCAGTGAAGACATTTGCAAAACATATTCCATCCCTTGTTCAGTCAGACCTGACTGATTTTTATTTTTTCTGATACCTTGATGCAGGAAAAGAATGACAATGCTATTTCAACAGTTGCCTTCACATTAACGAATTCCCTGCAGTGATTTTTGTTCCCAAGTTACTGTGAGCAGGGAATATGTCTATTTGCTGCTATATTGTGCTCTCTCTAGCATTTAATACAGTGTTCTGCACACAGTAAGCACTCAATGAATATGATTGAATGAATAAATACTGAGGACAAACTCTGATTCAGATAAGACCTCAGTGTGCAACTCTCTTGTCTTTATGTTCTTCCCTCCTCACTAGGTGATGAACAAACTGTGAAAAGCAGAGAATTAGACTTTGATCTTTAACATCACTGCAAGGGAAAAACAAAAAGGGAAAACTTAAAGGGAAAGACATAAAAACATGAGGAGCAGCATGGCATAGTTGAGAGAGCATGGGCCTGGGAGTTAGAGGGTTGTGGCTTCTAATGCCAGCTCTGCCACTTTTCTGCTGGTGACCCTGGGCAAGGAACTTTACTTCTCTGACTCAGTTACCTTAGTTGTAAAATGGGGATTGCGACTGTGAGTCCCATGTGGGACAGGGACTGTGTCCAACCCAGTTTGCTTGTATCCACCCCAGTGCTTAATACATTTGCTGGCACATACATAGTAAGCACTCAACAGCATGGCTCAGTGGAAAGAGCACGGGCTTTGGAGTCAGAGGTCATGGGTTCGATTTCCGGCTCGGCCACTTGTCAGCTGTGTGACTTTGGGCAAGTCACTTAACTTCTCGGTGCCTCAGTTGCCTCATCTGTAAAATGGGGATTAAGACTGTGAGCCCCACGTGGGACAACCTGATTCCCCTGTGTCTACCCCAGCCCTTAGAACAGTGTTCGGCACATCGTAAGCGCTTAACAAAATACCAACATTACTTAACAAATACTACTGTAATTATTATTATAAATCAAAGAGTGGGAATAGAAATTCTTTCTACTGGGAACTGTGGCTGCATTGTCAAATCATGTGTATACGGTTAAATAGTTTTCATATAAGATGGGGAGATGAGATCCTAGAATAATAGTTACTCCCACAAATTCTCCAGCATTCCCCACTCATTTCCATTGCTACTTATCTTCATTTTCCTTTGCCTTTTTCTTTAAGCTTCTGTTCACAAGAAGCCTGGCATATCACTTATTAAAATGGTGATGAATAAATAATTACCTGGGGAAACATCAGATTTTTCTTCCCTAGTCCATGGAGAAAAGAGGAGAATGGTGCTGCAACCAGTTCCAGTCATGGAATAGTGTATGGAAAAGTATTGGTTGATTGTCTGGAGATTGTCTTTAAAAGCTAAACCAGTGACATAGCAAGGCTGTAAATGACAAACTTCCTTTTAACATAACTGATTTCCCCCTCAAAGAGTTTGGTTTCATAATGTATCCCAAACTAAGTGTTCTGCACATAGTAAGTGCTCAATAGGTACCATTGATTGATGGCTTTTATTGAGCGCCTAGTGTGTGCAGAGCAATGTACTAGACGTTTGGGAGAGTACAATATAACAGAGTTGGTGGACATAATCTCTGCCCACAAAAAGTTTACAATCTAGAGGGGAAGACAGATAAATGGTTGACCTAGGATTAGAACACAGGTCCTCAGGGCCCCAGGCCCGGGTTCTTGTCATTCCCTCATTATATCATCAGTCTTATCAACTATCATCTCTTCAATCAATCAGTCATATTTATTGAGCCCTTTGTGTGCAAAGCACTGTACTAAGTGCTTGGAAGAGTACAATATAGCAGTATAACAGACACATTCCCTGTCCATAATGAGCATGCACAATTATAATTACAATTATCACAACCTGAGGCACCTGAAAGTGTTTCCCCGACAAGAGCTAAGGGATAGTTTGATCCTACCAAGTTTAGTGCATACGGTTTGGGATTGGAAAGTCATAGACTATTCATTAATGTATTCAACAAGGGCATCTTATGCTGAAGTGCATATTAGGTTCAACAATGAGGGTTACATGGGAGGAGTGGAATTTATACTTTGTGATACTACTTGAAATGGAGAAGAATAAAAATAGAATGACCACAGATTATCTTCAAAGTTTAGCCAAAGTAGTAGAGAGGGAAAATTATTTTTATACTATGAAAATAATGCCTTTGTGGGAAGTTGCTAGGACCCCATGGCTCACATCACTTACTGGAAAATTTACACTGGAGAATTAAAGGACCAATTTCCTCTTGGGCCCCGTGAAATGATTTAAATGACCTGAAAGCTTTCTTCTAACTCTAATTTCTATGATTTAGAAGCAATTTCCCTCTACAGTCCTATTATTTGTGAAGTTGGAAGGTGCCTAGACAATGGTTGTCATTACTAACTAGAACAGGGTTCTCTGGGTCTCTAATGACTGGTTCAGTCAGCTCTGTTTGGCCTGTCGCAAGATTCTAGTGGCCAAATCTTTACACAGTTTAGTCTTTCCACTCACAGTAAAGTTCTCAAAGAGCAAATGGTTTACCTGCCATACAATTCATTTCACCAAACATCTCAGGCTGCAGGGTCTTCCGGAAGAGAGACCATTTTGTTACTTTGGTTGCTTCTTCCTAAGAGCCTCATTCAGGGTTCTGTATGCATTGCAGGCTCGATGAAATGATGATGAGCTTTTCCCCATACACAACTACCCTAAAACCAATGAATCAAGGGTATTTATTCAATGCTATCTGTGTACAGGGCACTATACTAAGCTCTTGGGAGAGTATAATATAAAAGAAATGGTAGACACTTTTTTTAAGGTATTTCTAAGCATTTACTATGTGCCAGGCCCTGTACTAAGTGCCAGGGTAGATATAAAATAACCAGGTTGAACATAGTCCATGTCCCATGTGGGGCTCATGGTCTTAATCTCCATTTTACAGATGAGGTAACTGAGTCACAGAAAAGTTAATAATAATCTTGGTATTTGTTAAGGGCTTACTATGTGCCAAGCACTGTTCTAAGTGCTGGGTAGATTCAAGGTAATCAGGTTGTCCCACACGGGACTCACAGTCTTAATCCCCATTTTCCAGATGATGTAACTGAGGCCCAAAGTAGTTAAGTGACTTGCCCAAAGTCACACAGCTGATAAATGGTAGAGCCGGGATTAGAACCCCCAACCTCTGACTCCCAAACTTGTGCTCTTTCCTCTGAGCCACGCTGCTTCTCAAGTTAAGTGACTTGGCCAAGGCCACACAATAGACACAAGTGGAAGAAACAGGATTAGAAGCCAGGTCCTTCTGACTCTTAGGCCCGTGTCTTATTCAATAGACCATGTTGCTTCTCAGGCCACATTCCTTCCCTGGTCACAACAAACTTACCGTTCATAGAGGGAAATGGACATTAATAAGAAAATAAAACCAAATAAATTTTGGATATGTTTTTGAATGCTGTGGGGATGAGGATGGGGTGACTACCAAGTAGCCAAAGGTTTAAGGATATTAGTATTAACTTTAAAGTCCATAATCTCATTAAATTCTGCTCAGGTAACAGTTTGCCTTCATTTGTAGGAAATAATAATCATACCTCTCCTTTAGAGCTAAGAACAAATTGGTTTGAGTTGGGTAGTGAGTTTGTCAAACAGTTCAAATGGTTTATCTCCTAGCAACTACTTTTTAGTGTCGGGTTCAGCAGCTTGTAAAGGAATCATTTTAAAATTTACCATGTGCTTTTAAAATTGTGACTTAGTCATTACTGCAAGTGATGACTTTTTTTTATATCAGATGAGGTAGTAGTGGATATTTTTCACATGAAAAATTGAATATTCCATTTTAAGATTGTTAGATGTATTTTCACCAGCCAGCAGTCCTAATGTTCTATATTTTCCTTACTAGTCAAATTCTTACTTATTTGTCAAACTACTCTTCTAAGCACAAGGATAAAAACAAGAGAAGCAGGTTGGACAGAGTGCCTGTCCACATGGGCTTACAGTCTAAGTGGAATAATAATAATAATAATGCTGGTATTTGTTAAGCACTTACTATGTGCAGAGCACTGTTCTAAGCGCTGGGGTAAACACAGGGGAATCAGGTTGTCCCATGTGGGGCTCACAGTCTTAATCCCCATTTTACAGATGAGGGAACTGAGGCACAGAGAAGTTAAGTGACTTGCCCACAGTCACACAGCTGACAAGTGTCAGAGCCGGGATTCGAACTCATGAGCCCTGACTCCAAATCCCGTGCTCTTTCCACTGCGCCACGCTACTTTTCTGAAGGGAAACCAAGTATTACATCTCCATTTTACAAATGAAGAAACTGAAGTACAGAAAAGTAAAGTGACCTTTCCAAAGTCATAGAGCAGGTTAGTGATAGAACTGGGATCGGAACTCAAGTCCTCTGACTCCGAGACCTCTGCTCTTTCTACTAGACCAAGCTGTTTCTCTGATATCACTTAAAGATATCTGTTTCTAATTAAATAGTCCTTTCTAGGGTTGAACAAAGTTATTACTTATATATTTAAGTATACCTTGGAGTATATTTGTTTAACAAGTGATAACAAAAGAATGGTTTATCCAGTGGGCCTAGGATGCTATAACAGATACCGAACCCAGAATTTTGCTGAGCCATAAGGAACTTATCTAACCCTTTCTTTTTGTATTTTCTACTAGCCTGTTGGGGGACATGATCTAAGCACTTCAGCATAAAACTTCACAAAGCAGAATTTGACTTCAGAAGGCAAGGTGACATTTTTGAAGAGGATACAACAAAAACAATTTCCAGTTAACACCGAGGGGACAGGGGATATAAGGAAGAATCAATATATTGGTTATCAGTCCTGGGTTACTTCACTGGGAAATAATTTTTTTGCCTAATTATATTTAAAAAAGCAACAGCATCAATTCATTATTTTAAAGTATGTTTCAAATCTTCATTGAAATGTTTTTAGTGTATACTTTTTAGGGAGTGTCCAGAAGATGAATGTCTTGGTAAAGTTATCCCCCTTGAACCACCAGAACATTTCAGTATTCAATCATTGTCACAAGTGCTTTCATTTCCCAGTGTAAAGCAATCTGTGTGATCAAGGTCCCCAAATTACTGCTCCTCCAGTTTATCTATCATCCTAACTTTTGCCCTATTGAATTTATCTGGTTGTTTTCTAATCCTTGTCATGGAGTAATAGCAAAATATATCTGGCCCAAGCTGCATTTGAGCTTAATTTTAAAAGCAATGCAATGTTCCTGAAAATCAAATAGCCCTGAAGTTTAATTTCTCTGTTCTTGAAATACCATATTCAAAATGTGAGCTATGTGCCTGGTTTATTTGCTCTGAAAACAGTTCTTAACTTCCAAACAGTTGTTTCCCTTTACCCTTTGCATTTAGGATAAGATATAGGATCCCAGAAGACAATGGACAAGATATCAAGAAGGAATGTCTAAAATGGCTAAATATTGGAAATGAATCAGGAATGATAAGGATCAGCATTCAACTCTCTTTGACTTCATTCTTTACAAGAATGATGGGGTTGCTGCTAAGCACCTATTCAAAGAGTAGAGATTCCACTGACAAAGTAAACATTCACAGATCTTCAATGATAATGTGTATTCATTTACTTTTTTATGGTGTTTATTAAGCACTTACTATGTGCCAGGCACTATACTTAACAATGAGGCAGATAATATGACTGTTTATTGTTGTATTGTACTCTTCCAAACACTTAGTACAATGCTCTGCACATAGTAAGTGCTCAATAAATACAATTGAATGAATGCATGATTGAATAAAAGCTAATGAGGTTAGACACGGTCTGTGCCCCACATAGGGCTAACAGTTTTAATCCCTACTTTACTGAATGCTTACTGTGTGCTGAACACTGTACTAAGAACTTCGGAGAGTTCAGTATAACATAAATGGTTATATGTTCGCTGCCCACAATGAGCTTTCAGTCTAGAAGGGGAGATAATAATACATAATAATTGTGGCATTTGTTAAGTGCTTACTATGTGCCAGTCACTGAACTAAGTGCTGGGGTAATTGCAAAATAATCAGGTGGCACATAGTCCTTTTACCAGAAAAGGCTCACAATCTTAATCCCCATTTTACAGATGAGGTAATTGAGGCACAGAAAAATTAAGTGGCTTCCCCAAGGTCACAAAGCAGACAAGTAGCAGAGCTGGAACTAGAACCCAGATCCTCCTTATTCCCAGGGATGTGCTTTTTCCACTAGGCCACAGTGCTTCCCTATGTGTGCTAATATAAATAAATTATTACATATAATTATACTATGTAATTGGTGAGGTTCATATTAGGATTAGGTTGTTAGCATTCATTCAGTTTAAAGATTACAACTATTCATTCATTCAATAGTATTTATTGAGCGCTTACTATGTTCAGAGCAATGTACTAAACACTTGGAATGTGCAAATCGGTAACAGATAGAGACTATCCCTGCCCTTTGACGGGCTTACAGTAACTACTCTATCTTCGTAATATAGTCTATTGGTTATTTTGAATAACAAACAGTTTCCTCTCAGAGCAAGGTCATTAGGAAATGACATGCATAAAGGGAATATACTTACTAAGAAGTTCAAACTTGCAAGACCTTCTCTCACACTCTTCATGTTCTCTGTAAACCAAAAGGAATATGCATTCTTTGGCTGTGAAGTCATCTTTTAGTTGGGAGTCAACACTGCTTCATGTTGCTCACAAATGCAATCTTCTGCTCACTAGCACAAGCCCAAGAGAACAGAATAGTGTATGTCTGGTGCTACAGTTTAGTGTACAATTTGAAGTGAAGTTGAATTTCATAATGCTATCCTTAAACAAGTTATCCTGAATTAGTCTTTTCCAAATTGTATGAACCAAATATTACTCATGTCACAACTCTCACTATGGATATCTTGCCCTTCTGTTGTAATGTACTCTCCCAATCATTTAGTACAATGCTCTGTACATAGCAAGTGCTCAATAAATACAGTTGTTTGATGGACTGATTTTTAAGTTATACCAACATATGATTTGGGATTGAATTTTAATATGGAGGCTTTGACACTATGTAAGTCTCCAAATAAAATTGTCAATCATATATATTTAATGTTTACTGTGTGCAGAGCACTGTATTAAGTGCTCAGGAGAGTTGATAGAAATGTTCCTTGCCTTCAGCAAGCTTACAGTCTAGAGGACGAGCTTACAGTCTAAAGAACAAGGTTACAGTAGTCCAGAGTACAGAATGCAGATATTTGATAATTTTGTAATTTAACTCTTATAAGAAAACTAACAAATGGCTATCATCTTCATCATGGATTGCCTGTGGGTACAGTACAATAATTATTAGGTGGCCCAATAAGTTTAACAAGGTTTAGAGATATTTCAGAGCTTGTGACTTCACAAGCTGCAGTTCCTGAAAATTTCATGAAAATTTGGTGTTTTAATTGGCTCATCCTAGAGCAGTCCCTGTGATAGAGAAAGTGGAAGGTAGATAAAATACGAGAGAGATGAACAGATTTCTAGAGAGGATATTCTGTTCAACCTTTCTTCACATTAATTACTGGAGAAGTTGTTTACCCTAAGTTAATGCACTTCCCAAAGTGCCTAGTAGGGTTTAACCAATCTTCTGTAACCTCTTTATACTAATTTATAATGTTGCTATTTCAAACACTTGTATAAAAGCAGCACCATTAAGTTCTACTGTTTTCCTTCTAAACTCCTCTCAGTATCTATAGTTAATGCCTCCCTCCACTGAGGTTTGACTAATCTCTTTGGAATATCAGTAATTACGGTATTCAAGTGTGTACTAGAGAAGCAGCATGACCTAGTGGAAAGAGCATGGGCCTAGGAGTCAAGGGAGCTGGGCTCTACCCCTTGTTGCTTTATGACCTTGGACAAGCCCCTTAACTTCCCTGTGCCTCAGTTCCCTCATCTGAAAATGAAGATGCAATAGATGTTCTCCCTCCTACTTAGACTGTGAGCTCCATGTGGGGCCTAGTTATCTTGCTGCAACCCCAGCACTTAGTACAAGGCCTGACACATAGCAAGCTTTTAACAAATTCCACAATTGCTATTTTTATTTCTTTATATATCAGGGTCTAGAAGTTGAATTCATTCTCAAAGAGCATTCAAACAAAATACATGTTTCTTTTGGTGTGGACCTGAAAGATTTGCAAGTCACTGTGTAGCCTAGAAGAAAGACCATAGGCCAGGAGTCAAAGGACCTGGGGTCTAATCCACTTGTCTGCTGTGTGACCTTGGGCAGGTCAGTTAACTTCTATGTGCCTCAGTTACCTTATCTGTAAAATGGGAATTAAGACTGTGGACTTCATAAGAGATATGGTCTATGTCTCATTTGATTATCTAGCTACCTCAGCACTTAGTACAGTGCCTGGCACAGAGTAAGTGCTTAACAACTATTATTATTATCATTTCTGGCATTTGTTTAGTGCTAAGAAGTATGCCAGGCACTTTATTAAGTGCTGGGGTGGATACAAGCAAATTGGGTTGGATATAGTTCCTGTTCCGTGTTGGGATCACAGTCTCAATCCCCATTATACAGATGAAGTAAATGAGGCAAAAAGAAGGGAAATGACTTGCCCAAGCTCATACAGTAGACAAGTGGCAGAGTCGGGATTAGAACCCATGACCTTCTGACTCCCAGGCCCTTGCTTTATCCACTATGCCATGCTGCATATTATTATTATTATTATAATATCATTATTAGCTTTCAAAGCATATAAAGGAGACATATGGGTAAGTTTTGAAGTATAGTATTTCAGGAACAGAGAAATTAAAGCATACAGCTATTTGATTTTCAGGAACACAGTATTTGCTCTTAAGATTAAGTTCAAATGCTGCTCAGGCCAGATATCTTTTGCTATTATTCTGTGACAAGGATTAGGAAGGCTTTCCCCAGCTAAGCCCTCATTTCCTCTTCTTCCACTCCCTTCTGTACCACCTTTGTGCTTAATTTTGCACCCTAAGTTCACTCCTTCCTCAGTTCCACAGGACCTATATACATATCCATAATATATTAATTTATATTAATGGTTCCACTGTAAAGAGTGTCTGGCACATAGTGCCATAAATGTGTGCATATATATATATCTTTATAAATTAATATGGCTCTAGTATTACTAGTGGCTCTGCCATTTGTCTGCTGGGTGGCCTTAGGCAAGTCACTTCTCAGTGCCTCATTTCCCTCATCTGTACAAAAATGGGGATAAAGACTGAACCCCATGTGGGACAGGAACTGTGTCCAACGCAATCTTCTTGAATCCACCCCAGAGCTTAGAAAAGTGCCTAACACATAGTAAGTGCTTAACAAATACCAAGATCACCACAGTTATTGAAGTCTGTATCCCCCTCTAGACTATAAGCTCATTATGGCAGGGAACATGTCTACCAACAGTATTATATTGTAGTCTCCTCAGTGCCTAGTACAGTGCACTGCACATAGTAAACACTCAATAGATACAATTGATACAATAAATCTTCTTTGGAAGCATTAATTTATGAGCTTGTTAGAATCTCTTCATTCCTCAGGTTAGAAAAACACTAACCTAATGCTCTTGCCCAGATAATGTTTTCAAATAGCAACACTAACCAATTTTGAGCTTTAGTACATTGCATCTTAAAGCAGTATTTTGAATTTTGATTTGTAATGTTTTCCTCTTTCATTTCCATTGCCCATTCTCACTATACCCAGACACTCCAGGCACAACCTATTTTGCTAAGTTTAAAAGACTAGCACTGAGTGCTTAAAGCCTCAGCTGCTTACTCAAACTAGCTCTTCAAGGATTAGAAAGTCCTCAGCTCATCTGCTTGCTTATCATTCCTTCAGAAGAAAAGTCCATCTTTCTCTTTTCATATAACCCTAGAAACCGACACTGCTATCTCCTTGGCTTATGATCTTTTCACTTTCTCAAATCCAGATTAATTCCATAAACATTAGCATTTTGGGATAGAAATGGACCAAAAAATAGAAAAATAAAATAAAATGCCCCAGCATCATCATGGTCTGGTTTAAAGTACAAAATTGCCTTAGTAATTTCTAGCAGAGTCATACCTTCAGATGGTGTTATTGATTCATGTGAAATCAGAAGATGGGCTTCAGAGTCTCTTCGGTCATTAAAAATCCTGATCATTTTCCAGAGATGTTTTGGGCTATAACTTAATTCCAACTAGTTAATTGCATTCTGCCAACCTTAATTCTTGCATTTTCTTTTAGGTAAGACTTCTTTCCTTTCCTGTGCTCTTGAGTGATTGCAGGCTCTCTAAAGGTATTAGCTTTAAACTCAGCGATCAATCAATACTATTTGAATGCTTACTGTGTGCAGAGTAATGTACTAACTGTTTGGGAAAGTACAGGAGATGTGGTAGAAACATTACCTGGCCATAAGGAGCTTACAGTCTAGTCATGGCTTCAACTGGGAAAGGGTTAAAAGGTTTTACAGTTTTTGAGATCTTTGGGTGAAAGTTGCAATCTAAGAGGCAGTTTATTCATCTTCTATAATCAGCAAAATTTTTAATGCCTTCTAAAAGGGAAATATTTTGATGTCCTTTCAAGTTGTGCATGCACCATCAAACCTTTCCAGATTACATGTTCTATTATCACCTGCTAATAGCAGGAGAAGCAGAATCAGACCTCATAAATGAGGCATACTGACTACAACTCTTTAAATGGAATGAAGTCTTTCTTAGAGCAATACACAGTGCAGCTGGCCTCTCTGGTCTTTGTGAGAACATCAATTCAGTAAGGAAACATTCAGGCTCGTTGATGTGCTTTCCTGCTTTAGCTAAACTTCTTTAATTGCTGGGCAGATACAAGTAAACTGTACTAATGTATCTAGTCCTACAGTACTACAAAGAGTTTGAATTAAAATAACATTCCTCATGATGGTTATTCTTAGACAGATATTGCCATGTAAAAAATATTTAGTAACTTCATGACCACATTGACGAGTGAGGGCATTATACTGTTGGAAGCAATTACAGAAATTCAAAAGCAGCTGCAACTAAAATGGCACAGAACATACTAAAGGCAAAGCAACAAACATTTAACAAGTTGACACCAGTAATATAATCAACAGAAGTTTTTTTTGTTTTTGTTTTTTTTTTGAATCCTGCTTACCGGATGTGCTATTTCGGTTGTTCTGAGGTGGTGAACATCATGAAGTAGCAAGTGAGTGATCTGAATAGGTTTCAGTTAGAATACCAGGGAGGAAAATATGTGGTGTTCCATCCAGAAGCAGCTCTAATAATACTATCAGTGGAGTCCTTTAGACAGGGATGTGATGTTTCTCAGACCTAGTTTATTTGAAAAAGGCAGAGTGTTACTCAGAGGGGTTTCATTTAGTAAATCAGTAAGGCTCAAACTTTGTCTTCTTGTGTGATGGTGGAATGGCATGTTGAAATGATACTGTCACAGAATTCTGAAAGAAAAACTACATTTTTCCTTTCCATTTTCTATCACAAAAAGAACCCCATGAGAGAGGACAAAAAAAACCAAAAACCTTGTTGAGAGAGCCACCTCCAAACTCCTTTCCACTTCTAAAATGTCCTTTTTCAGTGCTTCTTGCAATATAGATGCTAGCAGGCAACCTTAATTGATCTTTCCTACTGCTTCTTCTCTAAGCAATGAGGCAAATCTGAGTTATTAGAAATAAGAGGAAGGAAGAAATCCAAGATTCCAGAAAGATCTGTCAGGAGGCTAATGCATAGTCAAGGCAGATATGACTAATGCCTGGATCAGCACATTGGTCATTTGGATGCAGGAAAGCAGATGGGCTCTAGGACTATTTAGGAGCAAAAAAACCACTAGAATTTGGAGATAGACTAGGCATAGGGTTGAAAGACAGAGAAGAGTCAAGTACTATGCTAAAATTACAGGCCTGGAAGACATGGAGGATGGTGATGTTAAACTATGATGAGAAACAGGTGGGAGGAGAGGGTCTGGGAGGGAAAGGTTCAGTTTTACACCTACTGATCTCAGAGTGCCATTGGAATAATCACATATTTATCATAAAGCTGGGAGGAAATGCAAGATAGTAAAGGAGGTAAATGCTTAGAACAGTATTTGACTTGTAGAAAGAGTTTAACAAATACCAGACAGGCAGGCCAAACTAGAGTTGCATTTGGTAGTCATCCACATAGATGTGGTAGTAATTCAAGCAGGAATCCTAGATTTTTGGAACAGACTTATCCAGATAATTACATTCAAGTCAATTTCTCCTATTCAGTTTTAATGTAATGATGATAACTGAACTGACTGAATGTTTCATACTGCTGTTGTTGGCTTCAACTTACTGAATTTCAAGAATTGGGTCAAAAATAGCTATAGAACCAAGAAAAACATAATTAGATGGGTTTGTCAAGTTAATGGATAATTACCTCCAACTAAAAAGATATAATCGTCCAATCACACAATTGCTCTAGAGCTTTAGCAAATGGGAATTATTCATATTCTCAACATAAGCCTCTTATTGAGAGAATTAGAAAAGAGTTGTATAGGTTACATTTGTCAAATTGAAAATAAATCTTTTTGCCACCTGGGACTAAAATCAAAATATGGTTTTGAAAGATGAGCAAGTACTCCTTAAATTATTTAAGTTTATATCACAATTAAAATATAGTACTCTTGATTTCATTAAAGTGGACTTCAGTACCAGAGAGGGTTAAAGTCAATTTAACATCATAGCCCTGAGCATTTTAGTTACACAAAGAAATAATTTGGTGGCAAAATGCATGTTTATCTATTGTAACTTCAGAAGCTGTAGCCACACGAACAATTACATTACATAGCATAGGTAATTTCTTCACTAGCTTTTGAATTCTATATATAGGAGCAACTAAATTAAATAAGGACTATTTAGAGAAAATGTTAAATATTTTGCACTGTTCTCAGCTTGAAGCCCTGTGTTTGTCAGCTATCAGTCCTAAAGTAGGGGGCATCTGGAGGGCGGATTACATAACATACATACCATATTTATTTGCATATTTGTATCCACTGCACACCAAATAACTTCTTTCCCACACCCTCCTGCTTCTTGAGGGATATGGGATGGGGATAGATGGAGGGGCACGAGAGGAGTTGCTGGGAAAGAAGGACAAAGATGGGCTGGTTGAATGAAGTGGATTGAGGGAACATAGTGGGGCAAGAAGTTTAAGGGTTATAGGTGAGGTCGTCAACAACAGTAACTGTTTAATCAGGTGGCACCATGATTAAATTGCTGAATCGAATGTGGGCCTTCAGGTCTTTGAGAGTGAAGATTCATTTCTCTCATTCACCCCACATATTCAATCTGTCACTAAATCCTGTCAGTTTAACCTTCACAACATCACTAATATCCACACTTTCCTCTCCATCCAAACTGCTACCACATTAGTCCAAGCATTTATCTTATTTCTCCTTGATTCAGTAATGCAGTCATCAGCCTCCTTGCTGACCTCCCTGCTTCATGTCTCTCCCACTCCAGTCTATACTTCACCCTGCTGCCTGGATCATTTTTCAACAAAATCATTCAGTCCATGTTTACTCCTTACCATCCGTTTTATAGCTCTCAGTCGTCTTGCCCCTTTCTACTTCACATTGCTGCTCTCCTACTTCAACCCAGTCTGCTAACTTCACTCCTCTAATGCTAACCTTCTCACCATACTTCAATCTTGTCTATCACTACCAACCTCTAGCCCACTTTCTGCCTATGGCTTGGAACACCCTCCCTCTTCATATCTGACAGAAGGTCACTTTACCCACTTTCAAAGCTTCATTGGCATATCCTTTGACGCTGTCGACCATCCCCTTCTCCTCAACACGTTATGCTACCTTGGCTTCACAGACTCCATCCTCTCCTGGTTCTCATCTTATCTTTCTGGCCATTCATTCTTGGGCTCTTTCACAGGCTCCTCCTCCCCCTCCCATCCCCTAACTGTAGGGGTTCCTCAAGGTCTAGTTCTTGGTCCTCTTCTGTTCTCCATCTATATTCACTCCCTTGGTGAACTTGTTTGCTCCCACGGCTTCAACTATCATCTCTATGCAAATGACACCCAAATCTGCATCTCCTCCCCTGTTCTCTCTCCCTCCCTCCAAGCTTTTATCTTCTCCTGCCTTCAGGACATTCCACCTGGATGTCCACCTGCCACCTAAAACTCAACATATCCAAGACTGAGCTCCTTATCTTCCCTCCCAAACCTTGGCCTCTCCCTGATTTCCCCATCACTGTGGACGACACTACCATCCTTCCTGTCTCACAAGCCCGCAAACTTGGTGTCATCCTTGACTCCGCTCTCTCATTCATCCCACACATCCAATCTGTCACCAAAACCTGCCAGTCTCATCTTCACAACATCGCCAAGATCCACTCTTTCCTCTCCATCCATACTGCTACCTTGCTGGTACAATCTCTCATCATATCCCGACTGGTTTACTGCATCAGCCTCCTTTCTGATCTCCCATCCTCCTGCCTCTCCCCATCCTCCTGTCTCTCCCCACTTCACTCTAAACTTCACAGTCTACACTTCTTTTCTTCCCTCATTGACACCCATGCCCCTCACCCCCACCAGTTGTTCTGGACCTTTAATTCTCTCCTCAGGCCCCCTGTTCCTCCCCCTCCCCATCCCTCACCCCCAGTGATCTGGCCACCTACTTCATCACAAAAATTAACACAATCAGGTCTGAGCTCCCCAAAGTCACCCCTCCCCCTTCTGCCTCCCCCCACCCCCAACCCTCTCCCCTACTTTCCCATATTTCTCTGCAGTATCCTCAGAGGAGATCTCCTCCCTCCTCGCAAGTGCCATCCCCTCCACCTGTGCCTTGGACCCATTCCTGCTCACCTTATAGAAACCATTGCCCCTTCCCTCCTTCCCTCCTTAACTTTTATTTTTGACTGCTCACTCTCCAATGGCTTCTTTCCCTCTGCCTTCAAACATGCCCATGTCTCCCCCATCCTAAAAAAACCCTCTCTCGACCCCACTTCACCTTCCAGTTATCGCCCTATCTCCCTACTTCCCTTCCTTTCCAAGCTCCTAGAACGAGTCGTCTACACTCACTGCCTATAATTCCTTAACTCCCAATCTCTCCTGGACCCCCTCCAATCTGGCTTCCGTCCCTTCCACTTTACTGAGACTGCTCTCTCTAAGGTCACCCATGACTTCCTTCTTGCCAAATCCAATGGCTCCTACTCTATCCTAATCCTCCTTGACCTCTCAGCTGCCTTTGACACTGTTGACCATCCCTTTCTCCTCCACACCTTATCTCACCTTGGCTTCAAGGACCCCGTCCTCTCCTGGTTCTCCTCTTATCTCTCTGGCCATTCATTCTCGGTCTCCTTCACAAGGTCCTCCTCCCCCTCCCATCCTCTATCTGTTAGGGTTCCTCAAGGGTCAGTTCTTGGCCCTCTTCTGTTCTCCATCTACACTCACTCCCTTGGTGAACTTATTCGCTCTCACAGCTTCAACTATCATCTCTATAAAGATGACACACAGATTTACATGTCTGCCCCGTCCTCTCCCCCTCCCTTCAGGCTCGTATCTCCTCCTGCCTCCAAGACATCTCCACCTGGATGTCTACCCGCCACCTAAAACTGAACATGTCCAAAACTGAGCTCCTTATCTTCCCTCCCAAGCCCTGTCCTCTTCCTGACTTCCCTATCACTGTGGATGGTACGGCCATCCTTCCCGTCTCTCAAGCCCGCAACCTTTGTGTCATCTTTGACTAGGCTCTCTCATTCACCCCACACATCCAATCCGTCACCAAAACCTGCCAGTCTCACCTTTATAATATCACCAAGATCTGCCCTTTCCTCTCCACCCAAATGGCTATCTTACTGGTACAGGCTCTCATAATATCCCGGCTGGATTATTGTGTCAGCCTTCTCTCTGATCTCCCTTCCTCCTGTCTCTCCCCGCTCCAGTCTATTCTTCATTCCCCTGTCCAGCTCATCTTCCTGCAGAAACGCTCTGGACATGTCACTCCCTTTCTTAAAAACCTCCAGTGAGTGCCTATCAACCTGCACACGAAACAAAAACTTCTCACTCTAGGCTACAAGGCTCTCCATCACCTTGCTCCCTCCTACCTCTCCTCCCTTGTCTCTTTCTACTCCCCTCCCCACACGCTCTGCTCCTCTGCCGCCCACCTTCTCACCATCCCTCATTCTCACCTATCCCGCCGTCAACCCCTGGGCCACATCCTACCGCTGTCCTGGAATGCCCTCCCTCCTCACCTCCGCCAAATTAATTGTCTTCCCCTCTTCAAAGCCCTACTTAGAGCTCACTTCCTCCAAGAGGCCTTCCCAGACTGAGCTTCCCCTTTTCCCTCTGCTACCTCTGCTGCCCCTCTACCCCTCCTCTCCTCCCCTCAGCTAAGCCCTCTTTTCCCCCCTTTCCTTCTGCTCCTTCCCCTCTCCCTTCCCCTCCTCTCAGCACTGTGCTCGTCCACTCAATTGTATATATTTTTATTACCCTATTTATTTTGTTAATGAGATGTACATCACCTTGATACTATTTATTACTATTGTTTTAAGGAAATGTACTTCCCCTTGATTCTATTTATTGCTATTGTTTTTGTCTGTCTGTCTCTCCTGATTAGACTGTAAGCCCATCAGTGGGCAGGGACTGTCTCTATCTGTTGCCAATTTGTACATTCCAAGCGCTTAGTACAGTGCTCTGCACATAGTAAGCGCTCAATAAATAGCACTGAATGAACTTTACTCTGCTATCTGGATTATCTTTCTACAGAAATGCTCTGGGCATGTAACTCCCCTCCTCAAAAACCTCCAGTGTTTGCCTTTTAACTTTCACATGAAGCAAAAACTCCTCACTCTTGGCTTCAAAGCTCTCCATCACCTTGCCCCTCCTACCTCACCTCCCTTCTCTCCATCTACAGCCCACCCTGCACACTCCACTCCTCTGCCACTAACCTCCTCACTTTCCCTCGTTCCCGCCTGTCCTGCCATAGACCCCTGCCCCACGTCTTACCTCTGGCCTGGAATGCCCTCCCTCCTCACATCCGCCTAACTAGCTCTCTTCCCCTCTTCAAAGCCCTACTGAGAGCTCACTTCCTCCAGGAGGTCTTCCCAGACTGAGCCCCCCTTTTCCTCTGCTCCTCTTCACCTCCCCATTGCCCCTCCTCGCTCTCTCTGCTCCACCCCCTTCCCCTCCCTACAGCACTTGTGCATATTTGTATATATCATTTATTACTGTTTTTTATTAAGGATGTGTATATATCTATAATTGTATGTATCTATTTTGTTGGTACTGATGCCTGTCTACTTGTTTTATTTTGTTTTGTTGTCAGTTTCCTCCTTCTAGACTTTGAGCCCATTGTTGTGTAGTGATTGTCTCTATCTGTTGCCGAAGTGTACTTTCCAAGCTCTTAGTACAGTGCTCTGCAGACCGTAAGCACTCAATAAATGTGATTGAATGTATGAATTTATGAGTATCTCCTCCAAGAGCAAGGTTGTAAGCTCCTTGTCAGCATATAATAATAATAATGTTGGTACTTGTTAAGCGCTTACTATGTGCAGAGCACTGTTCTAAGCTCTGGGGTAGATACAGAGTAATCAGATTGTCCCACATGAGGCTCACAGTCTTAATCTCCATTTTACAGATGAGGTAACTGAGGTACAGAATATTAAGTGACTTGCCCACAGTCACACAGCTGACAAGCGACAGAGCCGGGATTAGAAGCCATGACCTCTGACTCCCAAGCCCATGCTCATTCCACTGAGCCATGCTGCTTCTCTATATCATAGAGAAGCTTCTATACCTGCTTCTCTATATCATAGATATAGAGATATCATATATCATATCTACCATCTTGTACTGTCCCAAGAGCTCAATACAGTGCTCTGCACAGAGTAAGAATTCAGTTGACACTATTGAATGTTCTTGAATTGGAATGTTTACTCAAGTTTTAAGTTCATTCTTTGGTCTAAAAGGGTTTAAATATTAAATATATGATTTAGTCAGGGACATGACTGACTGCTGCTACATTTTTATGCTTCTCTCTAAAAAGATTTCCTTTACTGTCTCCTTGACCTTTTTTAAACACCCTTTTTCCAGTTCTCCCTTGATAACATCCCATTATCAATTACAGTGGAATACTTTGAACATACCATCATTCCTGTGAGAGATTCTAGAAGATGATGAAAATATCCTTAAGTTTTGGAAATTGTCAGAGGAGATTCCTAAAGCCAAAGTTTGTTACTGACTTTGTTATAGGGAAAAAAAATTATAGAATTTTATTTTTTACTGAGCCTATCTCAAATAATCCTTTGGGCTTTGGCCTCTTGTTTTAAATGTGGCTTAACTCTCTAGCTTACTTTAACCCACCCTATTCTGTGTCTTCCTTGTGTGTCTTTCCTTTCATAGAAATCCACGTTTACATAATCTCTACTAAATAAAGACGATCTTCAAGTGAGAAAAGCAAGACTTTTTTTTCGATCCCAACTAGCTCACTTTTTAATCATGTGATATATTGCCTATCAATTAATTAATTGGCTTTAATTGCAAATTATAGTTCATCAAAGATATTTACTAAGTGCTTCGTACAGCACTGAGCTATGGCTTTTCCAACCCAATTCTTGAGTATATTTCTCCCTTTTCCTCACCTCCAAAATAGTCCACAACACTTTTTTTTTTCTTTTGGGGGATTTTCAAATTGTAAAATAGGTAATCAGGCTTGCCAAGTGAAATCCAGTCAACATATGTGAATGTCACACAACAGTCCAGAGCACAATATATTGTTCTTATTCCTTCTATTTGGCATAACGAATAACTGTATCAAATTGTACTTACTGGTAGAGTCCATGTTTAACAAATGTATATTTGGTTAAAGAGATTATGTTACTTTAAGCTCCTGAAAAGGTACATTAAATTTCAGATCCCAAGAAAACCATTTACAGTATCATTCTTACAGAAATAATTAGACTATGAATTCAAAAATGTGCTTCACATAAATCTATTTTTCAGATAGGGTAGTCATGGCAGCCTACCCGGGGTAATCAAGTCCTACACCAAAAGGCTTAATTTCT
The DNA here is from genome assembly GCF_004115215.2 of Ornithorhynchus anatinus. Taxonomy (NCBI): domain Eukaryota; kingdom Metazoa; phylum Chordata; class Mammalia; order Monotremata; family Ornithorhynchidae; genus Ornithorhynchus; species Ornithorhynchus anatinus. The sequence continues at coordinate 47,951,944 of NC_041728.1, read as the reverse complement.
GACTTTGGTTTCTCATTCAAGTGGAAACACCATGAAGTTCTGCAGTTTGCCTAATTTTACAAACCTCCTTTATGCAGCAAAGTCACTAATTTCATTCTCCTGATACTGTGAAGATTAATGGATTCCTGCTTCAGGATTTGGGGAGGCTATTTCAGTGTAAGTTCTGATAATTAACTGGTCTCACTCACACTGGAACAGATATGTTTTTCTGCTTCTCCTCCATCCACACTGCAGATTCTAGACATAAACCCTGACAAAGAAATGACCTGCTACTTTTAGCAAGTAGGCTGCTAGAAATATATTAGCAGAAAGAGCTGTTCCAAATTAAGGCGAAGAGAATGAATTCACACCAGCTTCACTGAGGTACTCACACTGACCAGGGGATTTGAATCTGTGTTCATCCTCTCCCTAATTTTCTCTCAATATGGTTCTTAGTGACGTTGAATATTGTTGAAGTGCAGAGAGGACTAATCCTTAAGCCACAATCTGCCCCATACTAAACAAGAATTCTCTGGATTTTACAATGCATGCCCCAACTAATAGCTCAGTGGCTCAACTTCCATGTCCCAACTCCTCAAACAGATTGAATATACTGTGTGCCTCCATTTCTTCTACTCCAACTTCCTTCTTGGTCCACTGTATTCTGATTTCATCCCCCTCCTCTTCAGTGAGACTACACTCCCCGAGGTCACCAATTACCCCAAGTCAAAAACCTAATGGACTCTATCCTAATCTGCCATGGCCACTCAGCTGTCTTTAGTTCCACTGTCCTCTTCCACCTCCTGGAAACATGATCCAAACTAGGTGATTAAGCCCTCTCCTTGTCTCCTCTTACCTTTCTGGTAATTTTTTCTCATTCTTCTCCCCCCTCCCCCAGCTCCCAGCTCTAACTCACCCTCCTTAATTGTGGGACTTCCTCAAGGCTCAGTTTTAGAGAAGCAGTGTGACCTAATGGGTAGACCACGAGTCTGGGAATCATAAAGTCCTGGGTTCTAATCCTGGCTCTGTCACTTGTCTGCTGTGTGACTTTGGGTGAGTCACAACTTCTCTGGGCCTCAATTACTTCATCTATAAAATGGGTTTGCAACTGTGAGTCCCATGTGTGATATGAACTCCCTCCCAAATGATTAACTTGTATCTATCCCAGCACTTAGTACAGTTCCTGGCACATGGTGAGCACCTAGTAAATATCTAATAAGTACCTCTATTTGCTCATTTTACACTTAGTCCTTTGGGGAATGCATCTGCTACTATCAGTAATAGAAATGGAAAATAATAAATACTTTGTGCCAAATGATGAGGTAGATACAAGATCATTCTTAGATTGGACACCATCTCTTTTTACATCCCTGGCTCATACTGTTTCATATGGGGCACTCAGTCCAAGAGGAAAAGAGAAGAAATAAGTACTCTATCACCATTTTAGACAGAAGGAATCTGAGGCACACAGAAGTGAAATGAATAAATCATATTTACTGGGCATTTACTGTGTCCAATGTCCTGTACTAAGCACTTGGTAAAGTACACTATAACAGAGTTGATAGGTATGTTCCCTTCTGACCAAGAGCTTACAGACTAGAGGGGGAAACATATTAATATAAAATACATTACAGATATGTACGTAAGAGCTGAGGGGATGAGGGATGGGGGACTAAAGTGTCTAAACCCAAGTGAAAAGGTGCCACAGAAGGAAGTGGGATAAGAAGAAAGGAGGGCTTAGTTGGGGAAGGCCTCTTGGAGAAGATGAACTTTTATTAAGACTTTGGAAGGTTGTGAGAGTGATTAATTGTTGGTTATGAAGAGGGAGGACATTCCATGGCAGCAGCAGGGCATTGGTTAAAGGTCAGCAGTGAGATAGATGAGATCAAGATACCATGAGTAGGTTAACATTAGAGGAGCAAAGTGGGTGGGCTGGTTTGAAATCAGGAAGGAAAGGTAGGGGCAAGATGATTGAGTGCTTTAAAGCCTCTGGAAAGGAGTATGTTTGATGTGGAGGTGGATGGAGGTTCTTAAGGAGTGAAGAATCATTAATTCATTCATTCAATCATATTTATTGAGCATTTACTGTGTGCAGAGCTCTGTACTAAGTGCTTGGGTGAAAACAATACAACAATATAAAAACACATTCCCTGCCCATACAAGCTTACAATCTGGAGGTGAATATATAAATATATATATAAATAAGTAGACATAAATAGACATTAATATAAATAAACTATACATACGTACATAAATGCTGTGGGGCTGGGAGGGGAGATGAACAAAGAGAGCAAGTGAGGGCTAAGCAGAAGGGAGTGGAAGAAAAGGAAAGGGGATTAATCAGGGAAGGCTTCTTGGAAGAGACATGCCTTCAGTAGGGTTGTGAAGCAGAGGAGAGAAATTGTCTGTTGGATTTGACGATGGAAGGCATTCTAGGCCAGAAGCAGGATTTGGGCCAGGGGTCAGCGATGAGATAGACAAGACTGAGGCACATTGAGAAAGTTAAATTAGAGAAGAGAAGTCTGCGGGCTGGGTTGCAGTAAGAGAGTAGTAAGGTGATGTAGGAGGGGTCAAGGTAATTGAGTGTTCTAAAGCCAATGTTGAGGAGTTTTTGTTTGATGTGGAGGTGGATGGGCAACTACTGTAGTTTCTTGAGGAGTGGGGAAACATGTCCTGAATGCTTTTGTGGAAAAATGATCCAGGCAGCAGAGTGAAGTATGGGCTGGATGGGTAGAGGCACAAGGCAAAGAGTTAAGCAAGTAGGCTGATACAATAATCCAGGTGAGGGATAGAATGAGAGATTGCATTAACATGGTAGAAGTTTGGATGGAGAGGAAAGAGCAGATTTTAGAAGATGTTGTGAAGATAGGACCTACAGCATTTAGTGATGGATTGAATATGAGGGTTGAATGAGAGAGAAGAGTCAAGGTTAATGTCAAGATTATGGGCTGGTGAGACAGGAAGGATGGTGGTTCCATATATGGTGATGGGCAAGTCAGAGGGAGGACAGGGTTTGGGTGGGAAGATATAAGGAGTTCTGTTTGGGGCATATTAAGGTTGAGGTGGCAGGGGGATATCCAAGTAGAGATGCCTTGAAGGTAAGAGGGAATGTGAGACTGCAGAGAGGGAGAGAGATCAGTGATGGAGATATGTATTTGAATTTCATCTGCACAGAAGTGGTAGTTGAAACCATGGGAGAGAATGAGTTCTCTAAGGGAGTGGGTATAGATGGAGAATAAAAGGGGACCCAAAACTGAACCTTGAGGGACCTCCCCCAGTTAGGGGGTGGTAGGCAGAGGAAAAGCCCACAAAGGAGACTGAGAATGAATGGCCACAGAAATAGGAGGAAAACCAGGAGAGGGCAGTGTCATTGAAGCCAAAGTTGGATAATGTTTCCAGGAGAAGGGGGTGGTCGGCAGTGTTGAAGGCAATTGAGAAGTCGAGGAGGATTTAGATGGAGTAGAAGCCATTGGATTTGGCTAGACTGAAAGTTTTTGTAGAAAACTGATCTGGGCAGCAGAGTGAAGTATGACCTAACAGTGGTATTTGAGCACTATCCAAGGCCCTGGGAAAGTTCAGTACAATGGAATAGGTAGATAGGATCCTTGTCCATAAGGTGCTTTCAGTCTACAGGGGGAGACTGATATGAAAATACATTACAGACAGATCCCTGTGCTAAGGGCTGTAGGGATATCTTCCCCCAACCCCTCAAATCAATATTCACAAGCCAAGTGGGAGAATCTGGTTCAAGGATAATCATGACAAGCCTGTTCCTCTCCACTTTGGAAGGAGGATAAGTGGCCAACCTGTAAGAGTAGGCCTGTTGCCATCTTACCTGGAGAAATTCTGGGGTAAGGGGTTATCAGACATATGGTCTCTAGTTTTAGAAATAGTGCCATTCTACTCCATTTAGCAAACCAAGCCTCCAAAGCCCTTTCTGTGTGGGGGGCAGGAGAGGGAGAACTGTTCAGAGGCTGGTCAGACAGAGATAGGGAGAAGCTCACCTAGAGAGCAAGATGCTGAGATTATTCTGGCCATCACACCTTATCACCACCAGCCTCCCCGGAATAAGAATTCCTGCATCAGTTACTTTTCAGAATGTGAAAAGGTCTGCTCTTGGCTTCCCTGCCAAAAAGAGGTACAGTGGAGGCCATGTGTCTCTCTGGAGGTAATTTCCTTCTATTTGACTTCCCCATCCAAGTATCAGAGGAATCAAGAGGCTCTTCTCCTCTCTGCTGATCAGAAGAATGTGGTATTCCCTCCTTCCAAGCAGAAGGGGGAGATTAAAGCTCAATTACCACAATCAAATATTCAGTCAATTGACCCACTACTAAAGTATTCCTACAGTTCTCGAGTGGAAAGTATCTCATTACATTTCAGTGTCCAGCAGTTCAGCATAAAAAGGGAAGTATGCCTTATTGAACTGACACTACAGGAGGGAATTCCAGTACTCAGAATGCAATTACACAAACTGGACTTTGACCAAGACTTTTTCATAAATCCTTTCAAAAATGCCTGAGGATCTGAACTGATCATAAGAGGTCTGGATGTTAGGTCTGTGTTCTTTCTGAAAGAGTCTGTGTTCTTTCTGAAAGACAGTAGTTCTGACTGTGCTCTCTTCCTTAACATCATGTTGGTGCAGTGATTCAATACTGTCTCAGAAGGAAGAAACTTTAAAAATGCATGTAAATGGAGTAGAAGAGTAGAAATGAGAACTTCAGATTTTTGATTGATATCATCCAAACCATTTCATTTGTGCGTGGCTCTGATTTGTAGTTATATAATCAAACATAATAATAAAACCAACCCTTGCCCCTCTCTAAACTTCATTCTGTCTTTGCCATGACTATCAAAAGATTGTTGTAAGGAGAAAATAGGCACTATTCTTCAATCATATTGGTGAAGAAAGGTATTATAGAAGTAAGGTTTATGGAGCTAAACTCTAGGGCATTCAGGGTTAGCCATACATTCTTGGGGTCAGTGGATGTAAAGAGAGTAAATTCAATCTTCTCCTTCCTTGATTTGTGGCTTGGAGCAGGTACTGCTGTCAGATGATGGATTTCTGCACATCAGTTGGGTATTCATTAAGCCTTTTCTATGTGGTAAACAATGGGGTATAAACTAAGCATTGTGGCTTAGTGGAAAGAGTATGGGTTTGGGAGTCAGAGGTCATGGGTTCTAATCTCCACTCTGCCACTTATCAGCTGGGTGGTGTTGGGCAAGTCACTTAACTCCTCTGTGCCTCAGTTACCTCATCTGTAAAATTGGGATTAAGACTGTGAGACCTGACTACTTGTATCTACCCCAGCACTTAGAGCAGTGCTTGGCACATAGTAAGCACTTAACAAATACCATTATTATTAAATACCATAATTATTAACTAAGATAATCACTTACCACACTTGGGGTTCACTGTCTATGAGTTCAGAGAGCAGGAACCTTATTCCCGTTCCACCAGTGAGGAAATAGGCCTGGAGAGGTTAAGTGAACCATGCCACATTACACAGCCAACCAAGAACAGAGTTTGGATTAGAACCCAAGTCTCCTGATTTTAAGTCCTAAACTGTTTCAATTCATGACTTGATAATTCTACTCTGTATTCCTACAATTTCCCTGTGGAGCTTTTGAGTGATGTGGAGAAAAGTGTTACAGGGATTGAGGACAGATTGTAATCAAGCCCTGGCTCACCTCTAAATTGCCCTTTGCACCATCTGTACTCAGTCATTATGCAGAACACAAAAAGAAGAAACATTCTCACACCAAAATGTAAGTACAAAGAAACATCCCTCTATAATAGGACAATCACCTGTTCTTCCCCTAAATGTGGGGAGAGTTTGAGTGCACCTGTTGTGCCTGAAATGACCAAGGATCTTAGAACCTTAGGATGGACTATCCTTCTAAACCCCATAAACCTTTCCAGTTTAATTTAATCATTGCCTCTAAGTGCTGGGGTGGAGGACTCTGTCCACGTTCCATTTGGTATTCACGGATGAGGATAGCATGACTCAGAGAGGTTAAGTGATTTATTCAAGGTTCACACAGCAGGTCAGTGTCAGGGCTGGGGATTAGAACCCAAGGCTCCTTTCTCCCATTCTCAGTTTTTTCCACTAGACCATACTAATTCTACATATTTTTTTTTAAAGTTTGTCTTTCCCATTGTAGTATAAGTGTGGGAAGTAGCACATGCTTATTCTGTACTTTCTAAGTAGTACAGTGCACTACACTATGTGGGCACACAATAAATGCTTCTTTCTACTACTACTATTACTACTAAACCTTGGGCACCACAAAGCAACAAGGAGATGCAATTTACAGCTTGTGGCTGAATTCAGGAAGCATGCAAGCAAGACAACATGATTTACTGGGAACAAGATATGATCATATTTGTAGTATAGCACTCTAAGAAAAAAACCTTAAACATCAAAAATATGTAATTTAGCTATAGTCTGCTGCTACACAATTTAAAATTTTCATTGGTAACACCAGATTTAAAGTTACCACTAAATACTTCTACCCTGAGTACATGCAGTTTATAGATTCCCTAAACTGACAAAGGAGAAATTCATCAAAAAGTAAAAATTCCTTTTGGAGACTGAGAGTATGGGCTCAGTGTGGGTTCAAGTTTCTTGTGAAACTGACTATCTCTATGGTAGTGAGAGTATCCACTTCTCAAGGGAATGGAAAATAGTGGAAGGAGAATGGAAGTCTTTGAGCTTAGAAAGGAGAAAGTTAAAAGGTGATGAAATAACTTTTTTTATGAAGGGTTTTTATGGATAGTATGTGATCAGTTGTACAGTTGGTGGGCACCCAATAAATGGGTGCCAATTAAATAAATAAATTTAAGCTCCTGGTTGGCAGGGGAACACATCTGTTAACCTTGCTGTATTGTACTCTCCCAAGTGTCCAGTATAGGGCTCTGCTTTCGATTCATGTCCACCTCATGTCCACCGGGAACCAGATAAGAACAAATGTATTTAAATTACAATAGAGGAGATGCTATTAGATATAAGGTATCTTATCTTTGCTAATAGTATGATAAATCCCTGAAGAAGCCGAATAGCCTCCATCCCTAGACACCTTTAAGGAAAGACTAGGCAGGCATTTAATAATGTTGGTATTTGTTAAGTGCTTACTATGTGCAGAGCACTATTCTAAGCGCTGGGGTAGACACAGGGGAATCAGGTTGTCCCACGTAGGGCTCACAGTCTTAATCCCCATTTTATAGATGAGGGAACTGAGGCACAGAGAAGTTAAGTGACTTGCCCACAGTCACACAGCTGACAAGTGGCAGAGCTGGGATTCGAACTCATGAGCCCTGACTCCAAAGCCCATTCTCTTTCCACTGCGCCACACATTTGATTGACTTAGTTCAGTTCTACTCCTAAACAGAGGCAAAGGGTGGACTTAAGTTCTTTCCCATTCAGTAACCTGGATCTAGTGTCTATTCCAAGGGTTAACAAATCAAACGCATTTATTGAGCAATTCCTGTGTGCAGATTACTATACTAGGCACTTGAGACAGTACAGAATTGTTAATCATTCAATCAATCAATTGACTACATTATGGCACAGTGGATAAAAGCCCGGGCCTGGGAGTCAGAAGGGGGTTGGTTCTAATCCTGGCTCTGCCACTTGTGTGCTGTGAACACTTGGGCAAGTCACTTCATTTCTCTCTGCCTCAGTTACCTCATCTGTAAAATGGGGACTAAAACTGTGAACCCTATGTGGGACAGGGACTTTGTCCAACCTGATAAGCTTGTATCTACCCCAGTGCCTAGAACAATGCCTGGCACAAAGTAAGTGCTTAACAAGTACTATATTAAAAACAATAATAATGGTATTTAATGAGCACTTTCTATGTGTAGAGCACTTTATTAAGTTCTCTGGAGAGTACAATGTAACAGAATTAACAAATACATTCCCTACCCATAACAAGCTTACAATCTAGAGGTTAACATTAAGTATGCTTATTAAATTCCACTTGCAGTTGTAGAATGTAATTCTACTGGACTGGGCATGTGAAAAGACTGAATCTGTGACAGCAAGGCACCCAAACAACTGTTGTAATGGTTAGCTGAAGTGGATTGGCTAAAAACAGAAAGATAGAGGAAATGAAAATGGTTAAGCGCAATCCTTGGTACCACAAATATTCTAATGCAGCAGCTGCAAGCACAGGGATAGTACTTATGCTTGTGTAATGTAAATGGGATTTCTCTTTTGGCATTGGTCTTTCTGTCACACTTGAAAAATACAGCTAGTAATCACCTTCAGAAGATTTATCTTGGAATACAAATGACATCTGTATATATATATTATAGTTATACATGTAAATAAGTCATATTGATGCATGGTATAATGCGTTTATAAATTAAGAATGCACAGTATTCCTTTGAGACATTCAAACCACATCATAGTGAATCTTATGAAATTCCTACTATCCTTCATGTTAAAGTGGGAAAATTGAGGCAGAATGCTGACATGGTGTATCATTTGCTAGAGAATAATGATTACTATGGTTTAGGTCAGCTGATTCTTAATTCTGTATTTTTGTGGTGGTGCCATGCTTCTCTTTAACACACAAAGAGTTCAAGTGACTCAAAATTTAAAACACATTAAAAAATGCAGACATCTACACAGTAAAGATAGCTAATTAGTTTTAATAGGTTTTATTTTATTTAAACCCTTGAACTTTGAATAATTCAATGAGCTGTACCCCAGAATAGTCAAGTGGTTTGTGATTTCCTTGCTTCAAATAGTGCTTCAATCATTTGTTTCCCCCACCCGCATCCATCATGAGAGGCACATGAGAGATGAAATGAAGACAAAGCTGATAAAACTTGAAAACTTTCAATTTAGCTGAAAAATAAACCATTCACCAACATTTCCAATGATCAAAAAGTTAGATGATTCCCAAAACAGTAGAGTATAACTTCAAAAGGGAAATAAGAAACAGGCAGAAAAAACTGTGAAAAAGCATAGTTTTATTTAGTTGGCTGCACAAGATTTTCCTCATCCAAAGGGACACAAAGGAGATAACACAAGATTTCCAAGATATCATTTAATGTAGTTGCCATTCTTTTAAAGAGGAAGTACTCCTATGTAAGTACTATATAGATCTATAGATAATACCTATATCTACAGATCTATATATAGATCTATATATAGATCTATATCTATATCTATATATAGATATAGATATAGATATAGATATAGATATATCTATATCTATATCTATATATATATATATATATATATATATATATATATATATATGTGGCCTTGTCACATCACTTTACTTCTCAGGGCCTCAGTTGCCTCATCTGTAAAAATGGGGATTAAGACTGTGAGCCCATGCAGGACAGGGACTGCATCCAACCTGATTTCCTTGTGTCCAACCCAGCACTTAATAAAGTGCCTGGCTCATAGTAAGCACTTTACAAATACCACAATTATTATTATTGTTGTTATTATTATTAATAAATCACAGGCAAACTCTTACCATTTAAACAACTGGCTATAAGAATCATAAAAGGCATTAATCCCATCCCTGGGCTAAATTAAGGTTTTTTGCTTTTTGTGTGTGTTTTTGTTTGTTTGTTTTCCTCTGTGACTTCTGCTTTGGTATTGCAGCTCTTGAATTTTGACGAAGCTTGATGGCCTCCAGACTATACCAAATAAAGGGTTCTCATATTTGTTTTCCATAGACCTTAGAATGGATCTGAAATGATAACTCATACCCATGATTCAACCAACACAATATGACTTCAAGTTAAGGAAGCAAGATGTGTTGCGTTTTGCAGTACACCTGTACTCACCACCAAATGGATCCATTATAATGGAGTCCTGGAATGCAATCAGTCTACCAGCACCGAGATGTTGTTCACTGCTAAACTCCTTCAGAGGGTAGGGCTTCTGAGGATAAGAGAGCAGGGTAACCAAGTAGGTAAGCAAATGTGTCTGTTTACTGTTTATTGTTATATTGTACTCTCCCAAGTGCTTAGTATGCTGCTCTGAACAAGGTTAGCACTCAATAAATATGATTGAATGAATGAATAGTGAACTTCAAAGAGACATCTGAAGGCAAGGGAGAACACACTCTTCAAATGCATAATGAAGCAGATCAAAAATTGCAACAAAGCAGAGGGAGAAATTGCATTAGACTAATACCTTGCATGCAACAATCCAGAGAGTTAGAGGCAACAGGACACCGGAAGGCCAAGAGGCAAATTCCACAAGAAAGACAGGCACCACAAAATGATGAATATCATTGCAACAGAGTGACTTCACATGTACACTATATGGAATTGATGGTTGTTCAGCTTTTTAAAACATTCCTGAAAAATGGATAAAAATATTATCATAGTGTCATCTTCACAAACAAAGTACAAATATCTATCTATCTATCCACTCTAGTAATGTAACAAAACAAGCAGGCAACTTCAAATGGAATATGCATTTCAATGTTTTCTTTTCTGCTTCAGCTGCTCTGTAATTGTTAGATGATGGTTTGTCAAGTTTCTTTAGCATGAAGTGTTGCATTTAATGAAATCAATGACTATAAATGTTCATAAAAAAGGAATTTTTTGTCATTTCAAAATATGAAGATAAATTAAATTATCAAACTGCAGTTAAAGAGAACCAAGCAGAAAATGCAATTGTGTTTCTAAGCATGGATAAGCGTTTGAGAAAATGAAGCAATAGTATTTCATCTGCTGTATGTAGGCATTCATTCTATTTATCAATTCTACCCCAAAGCCCTGAAAAGAAACAGAAAGAATATTCAATATATTAGTTTAAATCCAAATTATACAGTTCCTGCTTTGAAGCTGCCTAAAGGGTTACTAATATTTTCCCTAAATATAATATAGACTGAATGTAGAGAATAGGGATGAAATGAATACTCCAACAATGTTTTAATTCACCATACAAATAATTTAACAATTCATTAGCTGAAATATATGTCAGTGGGCAACATCTTCAAACATGGGAAGTAAACACTTTCTATTGCCCAAAAGAAATACAATTATTCCTGCTATAATGTTTGCTTTCATAATGTAATACTGATAAAACCGAACACAGTTGTTGGTTACAGCCTGAGGAGGCTCTGACAAGCATGCTGTTTCGGACAGATGTGAAGAAGCAGTTCTAAATAACATTTCAAAGGGAACAACTGGGAGGTATTTGTAATTCATTACTTACTGGAAATTGATTTTAAGCAGTGAAAATTGTTTTATGAGTTGTTAATGACCACTGGTGTCAGATAAATTAGAACAATAGTTCAAGCTTTATAGTCCTGTCATTCAAATCGAATGTTTTATAAGGCCTTTTGTCCTTCTTTCAATTTGAAGAAATTGAATTGAAGGATTTCTTCAGTTTTACCTGTTGGGATAGAAACCGGGTACCATTTTGTTTATTTTCAAACTATCTTCTCCCTAACTCCTTATTTTGCATCGAAACCACTGTGGACAGCACACTTTCTGAATAGAAAATGATCTTCCAGGCTGCAACTACTGAGGTGCAAGAGAAATAACTCTGAACTTAGTGGAAACTTTTGAGTAAAATGGCAAAGAGGCAAATTGTTTGGGTTAGGCAGTGGATAACAGGAGTAATTGAAATTTAACGATATGCCAAAAACCCATTTTTGTCTATAGCTTCATTGTCCACATCCACTACAGTATCACCATGGGTTATAAAAAGCAGTGGAATCTCTCAATTTAATCCTCCCTTCATGATTGAATATATAGTGAAGGTTATTTGTTAATATTATTGTCCATCTTCCCCTCTAGGCTGAAAGCTCACTGTGAGCAGGGAACGTGCCCGCCAACTTTATTGCATTGTACTCTCCCAAGTTCCCAGTACAGTGCTCTGCACATAGAAAGTGCTCAATAAATATCATTATTTGACTGATTTGATTAGGAACACCTTCAGCTAGGAAGAAAGAGAAGAAATGGTCTCAGAGCACATTATAAGGCAGAAGTTAAAAATCTAAAAAAACCCAACCACTATCCTGAAGCAGCTCTTGTGAGAACAATGACTTGGAAGGAGAATAAAATGCCACTGGAGAAAGGTGATGGGTTGTGTGTGTGTGTGTGTGTGTGTGTGTGTGTGTGTGTGTGTGTTTCTGAGGAGGATTTCAGAACAGAAGTTCTCTTCTCCCAGTGCCTGCCAGCTCCGAGAAATGATTCCCTAGGTTCTGAGCTTACAATGGGCTTCTAAATAATGTCATGACTTTTTAGACTGTAAGATCATTATGGGCAGGGAATGTGTCTGCTAATTCTTTGTTTTGCACTCTTGCAGCACTTAGTACAGTGCTTTGCATAAAATAAATCCCATTGATTGATGAATTTATCTGCACAGTTATGGTTGGAATACTTTATAAGGTTATTTTTTCCAGTAGGAAAAGTTATATTTGGTTTGAGCCTGCTTCTGGTAGTTAAATATTCCACTAGAAGATATTGTGCCATGGAGAGAGAATTAATGAAGCCAGATCCCACTTTGTATCCTGTCTTGGGGTTCTTGCTTATATGTATATGTGAAAGACAGGTATCAAGTTGAGCTTTTCTATCCCTTCTCTTTCCTCCAACTCTGGCTTCCTACCTAGCCACTGCCCTGAGATATGAGGTGGTCTAATGGATAGAGTGATCACTGTGCGCAGGACTCTGTACTGAACATTTAGGAAATGGAGCTATGTTAGACCAGGTAGATGTGATTCCTGCTCACAAGGAGCATAAAGTCTACAGAGAGAGACAAGATCCATTCCATTATCTTTCCCCAGTAGTTTTCTGAGAAGGAAGGGTAGTACAGTTAATCCTCCACACATTGAATTGGGAAATAGAGGAGTCAAGATGGCCACCTTTCATTGTTTACTGTCAGCTAGGGCTGGGTTGCTCAACATGAATAAGACTGAGCTCCTCATCTTCCCTCCCAAACCCGGTCCTCTCCCAGACTTCTCTAGCACCGTGGATGGCACGACCATCCTTCCCGTCTCTCAGGCCCGCAATCTCGGTGTCATCCTTGACTCTTCTCTCTCGTTCACCCCACACATCCTATCCGTTACCAAGACCTGCCGGTTTCACCTCTACAATATCGCCAAGATCCGCCCTTTCCTCTCCACCCAAACGGCTACCTTACTGTTACGGGCTCTCGTTATATCCCGGCTAGACTACTGTGTCAGCCTTCTCTCTGACCTCCCTTCCTCCTCTCTCGCCCCACTCCAGTCTATTCTTCACTCCGCTGCCCGGCTCATCTTCCTGCAGAAACGATCTGGGCATGTCACTCCCCTTCTTAAACAACTCCAGTGGTTGCCTATCAACCTCCGCTCCAAACAAAAACTCTCCTCCCTTCTCTCTTTCTACCACCCACCCCGCACGCTCCGCTCCTCTGCCGCCCACCTCCTCACCGTCCCTCGGTCTCGCCTATCCCGCCGTCGACCCCTGGGTCACGTCCTCCCGCGGTCCTGGAATGCCCTCCCTCCTCACCTCCGCCAAACTGATTCTCTTTCCCTCTTCAAAACCCTACTTAAAACTTACCTCTTCCAAGAGGCGTTCCCAGACTGAGCTCCTCTTCTCCCTCTACTCCCTCTGCCATCCCCCCTTTACCTCTCCGCAGCTTAACCCTCTTTTTCCCCTTTTCCCTCTGCTCCTCCACCTCTCCCTTCCCATCCCCACAGCACTGTACTCGTCCGCTCAACTGTATATATTTTTGTTACCCTTTTTATTTTGTTAATGAATTGTACATCGCCTTGATTCTATTTAGTTGCCATTGTTTTTACGAGATGTTCTTCCCCTTGACTCTATTTACTGCCATTGTTCTTGTCTGTCCGTCTCCCCCGATTAGACTGTAAGCCCGTCAAACGGCAGGGACTGTATCTGTTGCCAACTTGTTCATCCCAAGCGCTTAGTACAGTGCTCTGCACATAGTAAGCGCTCAATAAATACTATTGAATGAATGAATGAATGAATTACATTGGTACTGAGTGCCAAAGGACTCAGTGTAGGCTGGAATTTAGTGGTATGAGAAAAGGATGAATCCTTGATCATTACAGGGACTAGGGTCTCCAAAATACGAGTGGGAGGTAGTCATGAGTTACAATCTTTCCAGTGTGAGTGGAAGCTGAGTGTAAAGTAGCAATCTTTTCACCATTTTACAGATGAGGAAACAGGCACAGGATAGTTAAGGGGCATGCCTCAGACCAACAGGTCTGTCATGACCTGTCAGGTTAACCAACTGTCAGACTACTGTTAGGTCAGTGACAGAACGAGGATTAGAACCTGTGCTTTCTGACTACAGTTATAAGCTCTGAGCAGTAGGCCATGCTGCATCTTTAATTTCTTCACTGTGGCTCTCTTTATGTTGGTTAAATAGTCTTCCACATAATGCTAACTGTCTGTCAAATGAGACGTGTATTAGATTTCTACAAGGGTCATTATTGCGAAGCAACAATATGAAATCATGAGGAAGGTTATGCTTTAACACAATTGCCTCCATTCTTTCTTCAGATCTCAATTCATACACACTTTTCATTCAAGACTACAACAGTAGAATCTAATCCAATGCTATCACTTATTTACAAGTCTATGTGGACACCACTCAGTGTAAGATTTTCCTTATGGTTTGCTCCTCTAATTGAAGGAAGCAATAGAATTCTATTGAAAGTTTCCTCAAATGCGATCCAAATGGTTTGGTCTAAAAAATTATCATGGGATTAGGAACATTGAGAAAAGGGAGTTTGTGTTGAGATGCAGAAGTGAGGGAAATTCGTTGAAAATTCATTCTGATGAGAAATCACATTATATTTTAAGTTGGAACAATCACTGAAATTAATGTAGAACTAATTAGGAATCTCAATATTTTTCCATGTCAAGAAGGTAACTGAATAAGTAGATGAAATATGTAGAGAAAAGCTCTTTGAATTTGCAATGAGACATCATTCACAGGCAATAGAGAATTTACCTATGATGGTCAAGCCATGAAGACATTAGAATTCAAACCATCCATCTCAACCTGAATACAGTGGTGGAAGACAAAACATGAGTATCACCAAAGCATTTCCATCACAATGGCTGTAGTGTTGTAAAAAGCAAATAAAGAGTCATATTATTCACGAGAAGCAGTGTGGCTCAGTCGAAAGAGCACGGGCTTTTGGAATCAGAGGTCATGGGTCTGAATCCCGGCTCCGCCACTTGTCAGCTGTGTGACTGTGGGCAAGTCACTTAACTTCTCTGTGCCTCAGTTACCTCATCTGTAAAATGGGGATTAAGACTGTGAGCCACGTGGGACAACCTGATTCCCTTCTGTCTACCCCAGTGCTTAGAACAGTGCTCTGCACATAGTAAACGCTTAACAAATACCAACATTATTATTATTATTATTCTGTAGCCCAATTCTCTGGAAAAGTGCATGAGATGCTGAAGTGCTCATAATACTGGGAGTGAAATTTGTGCAAATATAAACAGAAAGAAAGGAAGAACTTAGCTAACATACATTCCAGAAAATCTTAACTCTAACACTATATTATCCAGAGATTAGGTAGTCATGTCTTCTTAAGCAGGAAAGATTTGCGTCTGTTATTCCAAATATAGCATAATACTTGAAATTTGTTTCTTCCTTTTCCTTCTTATTTCCAGCCAAACACAGCTTTACTTTTCAAAAAGACTCATCTCTCACTCTCGCCTTACCTACCACTGGCCCCATGTTCACAACTTTCCTCCAACCTTTAATTCCCTCTCACTCCATATTTGACAGACCAGTTTCACATTTATCTTTTAGAGTGAAACTATCATTTCCTTTATGAAAGTTCTTTGGATAAGAATCTAGTTCAGGTAATGAAAAGTCCATGGCTTAGTGAAATTTGGGCCTGCCTCAAACAGATGCTGGGATGCTTATCCAGATTTTCCTCCCAATTATCTTAGGTTTGGTTATCCCATCTGATTGATAAACTGTTCAGATTATCAGCTGTACACTACCTAGTAGTAGCTACTCTTTCTAAAGCACAGTTCCAGTCTTTGATGATCTGACTTAGAGCAAATAGCAAGTTGATGGAGAACTAATATAGTAGTTCATCAAATTCCTATTGGTCTATACAGAGAATAGACTTTATACTAATGGGCAGGGATTGTGCCTACCAACTCTGTTATATTGTACTCCCCTTAGTTCAGTGCTCTGCATATAGTAAGTGCTCAATAAATGTGATTGATTGTGTTGTATTTTCCCAAGTGCTTATTCTGTTAGCTACTCTCATTTGCTTAATAAATACCATTACTATTACTGTCTGGATCCTAAGTCAGAGACAATGGGTGGGAGACATAAATATACTTGGGCCATGATGTAAAGAGATGGAACAACTGAAGGGTTTCTTGTAGTAGTGGAGAGTTTCTGTCATGGTCCACCTGGGAGCAACACCAATGCACCTCACCATCTCCTGATCCACCAGAATATACTGACACAAGCAGATCTCTCCAGCTTTCATAGCTCCTGCTCTGCTGCAGAGCATCAGGGTCTTAGCCTACTCTCTGCATGACTGGGTCCTTATTCCTTCCTCTTTGACTCAGGTAGTCCCTGACTCAACCTCCACAAGGAAAAATGGGAAATTTGGGGCACATGAACTGGCCATGTCCCATTTTCCATTTTGATCTCATACTCTAGGTCTTTCTTGATGATGATGGTTATTTACATTGATCTTTTCAAACTTTATCAATAGGATTTCTAGTCCAAGGCATACTAACCTTTTTCTAGTACTAGATTAGCAAATAATTTGGAGTTCATAAAGAATAACTAGATTTTTTCATTCACATTTCAACATCCAAAAGGGAAATATTCTCAGAATTCTCTCTAAACTACACTCTCAGATTTGTAACCCCAAATTTTAATTAGTAAATCTGATGAGAAATTGATGAGAAAATATGGAGTACTAAGTATTTAAAGAAACAAGCATAGAATCTAATTAAGGCTATTATTAGTACTCTCTCAAAATTCACCACTGAAGTTTTTGGAAAAAGTATTTTCACAAATCCATTCCATCTCTAGAAAAGAGCCCTAAAATAATTTATCGAATTTAGAGTTTTCTTTCAATTGGGTAGGTGCTCAGGAGGGAAAAGACAGAAACCAAGGCTGCTTCCTTAAGGCCTTACTCTATGACCTTTAGGGACAGTCATTCAATCATTCCTTTGCTCCATAAACTATTATTAATGTATTCAGGAGAGATGAACTGCATGGCACATATGACTACTTAATTCTTCCTGACCCTTCTAACTGCTTAACTTTCCCCTGTAACCTTCCTCACATTCCCCTAGTAATCTATTTATGGCCCTCTTGCCCATGAATTTATCCAACTCTTCTTCATGCTATTGATATTTCCTGCCTGGGCAACATCCCATGATAACAAATTCCATATGTTTCTTACTGGCTATGTAAAGTATTTCCTTTTGTTTGTTTTGAACCTACCAGCTTGAAGCTACAATGGTGCCCCCTGGTCCCACTGTAATGAAATTTTAGTGGCAACTATTTTGTTTCTCCTGGCTATTTTAAATGACATGATTCATTATATTCCAAAGATGTTTCCCTCTCAGTCTTCGTTTTTCCAGACTAGATTTTTTTTTTTTCTTTTCAGTCTATCCTCTTATGGAAGCTGCTGCATTCTCTTAATCATTCTGACCTCCCTTTTCTATGTTCTTGTTGCTAAGGTGGGGCTTGCCTGGGTAAGGATCATGTCTACCAACTAAATTGTACTGTGCTTTTCCAACCACCTATACAATGCTCTGCACACAATGTGGTTTCAAAAAAAATACCATTAATTGATCAATACATGATAGATCCATGTATTTTTGTTCAGCATTTGCAGACATGACAGTCACTGTACTAAACGCTGAGATAGATAAAAGATAATTAGGTTGGATACTGTTGAAGTCTCAATTCCCATTCTTCAGGTGAGGTAACTGAGGCACAAAGAAGTGAAGTGACTTTCCCAAGGCCACACAACAGACAAGTGGCATAGTCGGGATTAGCAACTAGGTCCTTCTGACTCCCAGGCCCATGTTTTATCCACTAGGCTTCTCTGTGTCTTGTTAATCTTTAACCTTCATACAAAAAGACTTCAGGAAATCTTTGTCCTTTTCTTCCAATTAAAAAAAAAAATCTTGCTTATGATCTACCCCTCCCACTCCATCCCCTTATTGGTTCTCCTAGTAAGGACTTGTAAAGTAGGCATTCTGCCTGTGAAATCCCCTAATGGACTGAACCAGGGACAGTTGGGGAGTGATTGCTGGATTTAGTGGTAGAGGGAATAGAGGTGTTCATCACCTAAAGTCTGGTAAACTTTAAATACATTTTAAAGATCAATAATTAACTGTAAACAGGTGGGAGAGAAATTATAAAATAAGGTTTTGTTCTAGACCTTTTCTCTCCCCTGTGAAAAATCCTTGGAGGTTCTTGTTGGGACTAGCATGGGGTGAAGTGGAGGGAGGTGAGCAGATAAATGGCAAAAAATACTGTTTCTTCTGCTTTCCTGCAAGTCTCTGCTCCAAAACCCAGAGAGACCTGTTATCCACCCTGCCTCCACCCCCTGTCTTCCCTCCTCTTTGCTAACAATGTCAAAAAAACCTTAAAAAACTCGAGAGGGAATAGTGGCTTTGTAAAGCCATCTTCTGAAATGGTCAAATTTTGGAGAATTACCTGAAGTCAGATTGGCTTTGTTTTACCAGTAGCCCCAAGTGGAATTATAACCAAGGGTGTATAATTCAGAAATATCAATTGGAAAAGCTATTTGTATAATGAAGCTTTTCTTTCTTCGTGGAAAAACACCTGCAATCTTGAAAATGGTGATTGAATACTCTAGACAATGAGCCCCTTAGGACAAGGTTTGGGTCTGATTTGATAATTGGTATGTACCCCAACACTTAGTACAGTGCTTGGCACATTGTAAGTGTTTGACAAACATCAAAACCATTATTATTTACATATCTTAAAGGCCCAGAGCTGCATTGTTTCACCTTAATCTTAGTGATTTCCTACCTATTTTCTATTGCTGTTTCCATAACCCTCTACCCATCTTTTGATCTTCTGAACTCCATTTCTGCTTCTCCAGAAAAGAGTCAGTTTTCATCGCACTTCTTAGTTTTTTGGTTTGTAAAGCCTCACAGAGCCTGCTAGTCATTTAAACTCCCCATCTTCAATTGCCCACTACTTTGCCACAAAATGTCTGATAGTCTTTGGCACCAAGTCAGTTCAGTATTAAATATGCCAAGGTTTATTTCTCCTCCCATTCTTTTCTCAGGCCAGACTTATATTTGTCATCTCCAGAGTCACATTTACTTTTATTCTGTTTCCCATTTGTCACAAGGCAAATGGCATCTATGTTTCCCCCTCATCTGCACTTTATTTAAAGTGCCTTTGGTTTCTTCTTTACATTCTTGTTGCTGGACCCGATATTGCCATTTCTTGTCATGCAGGCCATGTTTTTCCACTCCCCAACAATCTCCAGTGGTTGCCCAACCACCTCCACATCAAACGGAGACTCATTCATTCATTCAATCATAATGATTGAGCGCTTACTATGTGTAGAGCACTGTACTAAGCATTTGTACATCCTATCATTAAGAGCACTCAATCACCTTGCCCCTTTGTCACTTACCTCACTTGCTTTCCTACTACAACCAGCCCATACACCTCACTTCTTTAATACCAACATACTCACTGTACCTCGTTCTCATCTAACTGCCAAGCCCTCACCCACGTCCTGCCTCTGCTCTGGAGCATCCTCCCTCTTCATATCCAACAGATGATCAAAACCTTATCAAGAGCATTTCTCCTTTACAAAGCCTTTCCTGGCTAAGCCCTCATTTTCTCTTCTCCCACTCTCTTCTCTATTACCCTTGCCCTTGTATTTACAGTCTTTATCTACCCCTCCCTTAGCCCCGCAGAATATATGTACATATACATGATTTATATTAATATTTGTCTGCCCTTCTAGAATGTAAGCATGTTATGGGCAGGGAACATGTTATACTGTACTCTCCTAACATGGTGTAGTGTGGAATAGAGAACAGGCCTGGGGGTAAGAAGGTCAAGGGTTCTAATTCTAGCTCTGCACTTGTCTGCTATATGGCTTTAGGCAAGTCACTTCACTTCTCTATGCTTCACTTACCTCATCTGTAAAATGGGGATTGAGTCTGTGAGCCCCACATGAGACAGGGATTGTGTCCAATGAGATTTGCTTATATCCACCCCAGCGTTTAGTACAGTGCCTGGCATATAGTAAGCACTCAACAAATATCACAATTATTATTACTATTACTTAGTACAGTGATCTGCATACAGTAAGCACTCAGTGAATTTGATTGATTTCTTAAATATGTAATGACATCCAGAGAGATTCTCTGTCATTGTGAGTTATGCAATTACCTGGTAAACCTAATTCATATAGAAAACCAATTCAGATCACTCTAACATCTTTCCCATATTTTGTGTGCCCCCCACCCACTCAATGTCATTTTTTGTTTCTTAAATTTTCCAGTAATTTCTCTGATTCTGTTCTTTGCCTGAGATGCCTACAGGTGCTAGATAAGCTGCAGATTAATGGTTTCACTAGAGGGAACTCTATTATCCATGTGGTAATATTGTATTGAAAAGAGGATTCAGAGAATTCTTGCAGAAAAAAAAGGCCTTTTTGAAGTAAGGGAGACCAGAGTAGTAGAATTGAAAACTGCTCCATCGTTTTTAAGCAACACTTTGTGAGCTCTTGGACATTATTACGAAGTCTGCGAAGACATTAGTAACTGCCAATTTTAATGGAAAATATATTGTAAAGAAACTGGGGAGACAGTGTTTCTGCTGTGTGAAAACAGGATAGTCATTTTTTCTCTCTACTTCTCAATTTCCTCATTAGCAAAATGGAAATAGGAGAGTTCATGAGTTACATATTGGAGAGGAACTGTGCCCATTCTCATAATCTTGTACATACCTCAGCACAGAGCATAAGGTAAGTGTATAATAAATGCCATAATTTACACTGATGTGTTGTTGAGCTGGTTTATTTTTTGAATACAGCATCATTTGATCTGAATAAGGAAAGAACTTACCTTCTAACATCTGGGTAACGATGTAGATATGCCACTTTCAACACACTGATATTTTGTTTCATATTGAAAAGTTCCTGGTGAAATATATATACACATAGTGCTCTTTGCTTCTATTTGCTAAATCTGCATGCAAGACTGCTATTAGCAAGTACTTTTTGCTTTAATGTGAAATGCAGTTGCAACCCCCTTTGATCACATGCATTTTCAGAAAGCCAAAATGTGAACTGATTTCACCCACGTTGTACCACACTTTTCCCTTTGCTTTACATCCTTGCTTGAGTTATCACACAAACATTTCCATGAAAAACCTAACAGAGTGGAAATAGAAAGGAGGCAGGAGTTGATTTCACTCCTTTTAAATGTGTGTCTTCTTTAGGCACTGAACCAATATGCCCCTAGGCATAGTTGCCTATCTAGAGCAAATTGTATCTAACAATGTGGCTGTGTAAACTTGTAGTTTAATGGAGATGTTGGAATTGCGACATTACAATAAAAAAGATATGACTTGCATCTAATTTAACATTTGTAAAAGCACTTCAAAATGCAAGACATTTTTCTCCCTTCTTGTCTTGTCAGGGTGATGCCATGGCCACATCTTTCCCAGAAAGCTCCACCTCAGTCTTCAATCATTCTGGTAGTGTATCCAAATCATTTTTTTGGTAAAAATACAGAAGTGATTCACCATTGTCTTCTTCCACATAGTAAACTTGAGTCTCTGCCCTTGACTCTCTCCCGTTCAGCATCCTTATATGACACACTAGATAGTTTTTCAAAACCCTAACAGCAATTAATCATATTTATTGAGAGTATGCAAAGTCTGTGCAGAGCACTATATTGAGAGTTTGGCGGTATAATAGACCTAATATCTGCCTTCAAGGAGTTTCAAATCCATCAGGGGGGATAGGTGCTAAAATGAATTGGCTGTTTTGGGTTATTCATTCATTCAGTTGTACTTTGAAAGTTATTTGGTAGTTCAAGAAAGGCTTTGTTTTGCAAACCAATACTGAAATGGAAACAAGAATAGTCAAAACACTGAGTTGGCTTAGGTATTAGGTATGGGGTCAAATAGCTCTGATGGCATTTAAAAGGTATGTCTGTAGATTTTTAACATTCTTTTCAAGGTTACCATTAAACAAGCTGTTATATGGTAAGTTCTGTACTCTATTAATTTCCTTGCAGTCACCAATTCAGGATGTGGAGAAAGATCATTCAATAATGAGGGTCAGGAATCTCTTTGTATGTGCCAGGTTATATTACCAGACATTGTCAGCTCCAGATCATGATTCAGTCACTAATTCTCACTCAATCAGTAGTAATTATTGAATGCTTACTGTCACAGATTGAAGTTCATAGATGATGAAGAAGGTAAGAGGGAGCTAGGGAAAAGAGGGTTTATTCAGGGAAAGCCTCTAATTTCCATACTACCACTGGACGGTTGGTGACACTATTCCCACCTTCTTTTCCCAGGACCCATCCTCTTTCATCTTTCCCCACTTGCTCCTCATTGCATCGTATTCTGTTTGAGAACAACAATAATCAGGAGGGTGCTGGGAGGAAAGATAGTATAGAACAAGGAAAAGGGTATGATATTTGTTAGATTGTAAGTTTCTTCAAAAGTAGGAATAATGTTAATATAGGGCTTATTGGGTACCAACTGTTAGGAAAATAAATTGGGTGAGATTTAGACACAGACCCTAGTCCTCAAGGAGTCACAATCAAAAAAAAAAAAAAAAAGGAGAGAGATCTTTTCTTTTAGCTCTATTGAATGCTCCCAAGCTCAGCTCACTGGAAACACTCAAAATAGTATCAATTGAGATTATGATAATTGAGTACAGTGGGCCTTTTGCTAGTGCAGCAAGCACAGCCTGTTCCACAGGCCTTGTGACATCAGTTAAAATCAAGCTAATGCCTGATCCATGCTATTTATCTTACTCAGTGCTGTTTATAAAGCACTTTGGGTTGAAGTGGGTTATTTCAAGAGCTTGCTCTGCAAAACAAAACCAACTCTCATTCTTAAGACAGCCCATTCAAATCTTTAAGACTGGCAAATTGCTCTTCTCTGAATCCATCTCAGGAGTTCGCTTTGACAGGTGTTCATTTGATGGTCATTTGCATAAAAGTCTCCAAAATGCCATATTTGACACACGACAGGACATATATTATTTCTTTGTGTACCATGAGATTAGACTGGAAATAGTCTTCTACTTACTGATCAAACTCTTCGATGTAAGATGGTGAACAATTAGAACCATTTACCTTGTCAAACATTTCTAGCAGTTCAATAAATAACATCTATGAAATTTGAATTATTTTCTTCTTAACTACGTCCTGTCTTCCAAAGTCTTCGAGTACATTTACTGAATACCTAGGTAGACCAGGAGAAACTCTTTTTTACCTGTCTTTGCCAAGTTTATATCATCGTGCCTGTTGTATGACCTTGAGCAAGTCCCTTAACTTCTCTGGGCTTCAGTTTTCTCATCTGTCAGGTGGAGATTAAATAGATGTTGTCCTTTCCCCTTAGACTGTTAGACTTTCATGGGACAGGGTTTGTGTTCAACCTGATTGTACCATATCTATCCTAGTACTTAGTAGAGTGATTGGCACATAGTAAGTGCTTAAAAATATTATTTTTATTACAATTACCATCATCATCATCATCACCATCATCATCATCATCATCACTATCCTCTCACAGATTTGTGGATCTGGATCAGAAGCAGAACTAATAGGGCATTGTGGAGGTTGGAGGGAAAGGGCTAAAACCAAGAAGCCAAAATTACCAATATGTGCACATGTGGCCTACCTATTGGTAATGAAGAAATAAATGCTGGAGAGGAATGTGGTCTTGAGGATTGATATTGCTACATCTGATATGCATTGGTACCCCCTTTACTCTTGGAGAGTTTTCTGCACTCTTTAAAAACCTTAATCTATTTTTATGATACCTTATACAGGAGTAGCCTTTAATAGTTCTCAAAGAGGGTACTTCAGCTTACCACTGAAGGAACAGTCTAAAAGTGGCTTAAAGAAATGGTTTATGACACTTGTTTCAGCTAACCACCAAAAAATCAGATAAATTTTGGCATGATTATCCTAATAACACCTTGCACTTTTTGATGCAGTCTTTTAAGTGGAAAAAATACTTGTTTGCTTTCTTCAAATTATTTTCTTTAAAACTGTAGATGTGACCTTGGTTTATGGTATTGATCCATCAATGCTGGCATACATTAAAGATCATTAAAGGACTTTGGTTTGGCTCTTGGATTTGGGATGGTAAACTTAAGACTGTAGTGTGGGAAGACTAGTGCAATATCATCATCTTTCAAATATAGCAATGCTCTGGCCCTAGAAGGGAGCACTGTATCTGAGGATATTTAGCTACCTGGATAGATATCAGAATTCCTATTTATTTTGCACACAAGTACTGAAAATCCAGTACAGACAGCAAGTGTTTATATTGAGGATATTTTTTCAACTACTTGGCCTAGCTTGCACTAACGTGGTCTCTGTATTTTTTTCTAGCACTTCATGCAGTCCTCGGCAGACAGAAAGAACTGAATTAATACTATTGCTACTACTACTAACCAAAGAAGAAATGGAGTCCATTCAAGAGTGATTATTAGAAGGCTGGAAATGGAGCCCATTCAAGAATGACCAATAAGCATAACTCCTCAGTCGTATCATTTAAATGGAAGAACAAAAAGTAATTGTTATTTAATTTTTTTACTGAAAATGATTGCGGTCACAATAGGAAAACAAAAACAGGAATATTGACATGGGAAGAAACTACCCCTTACATGAGAGGGAAAGTGTAGTTTTTGTTGCTGTTGGGTTTTTGTTTTTTGTTGGTGGTGGGGGACAAAAGAAATGTATAACAAATCTTGATGTGTTTTGAATTTTTGGAAACAATAAATATGATTTCGTAGGTAGAAGAGTTCCTATTATTCTTAGAAAAATAGTGTCTTGCACAATTGCATTAAAAAAACTGAGACCTCTGCCTCATTCCTACCATATATATAAACACAACAACTACAAAAAAACCCCAAATATGTGCAGTGCTATTCTGAGCATGTGAGGGGAGGGTGGTTGGGGAGAGACGTCACTGCAAATAGTGATTATAGAAACCTGAAAATATTCAATAATAGATTTCTCCAAAATCAGACTATTAAGCAACTTATTTTTTCTTCGAGGATTAGGGACACTGAGTCAGAAAATGTGAATCTTAAGTGATTAATTTGGGCAAATTATGGCTTACAAATGACATTAAAATGCATGTCTTTTAAGAGGGAATCTATGATAAAAGTAATTGTTCTCTTAGTTGCAGAATTCAGGAATAGCCCAGAAGTTCTATCAAACTAGTTGTCATCTGACCAATAAGAATAACTCCCCAGTCATATCATTTAAATCATATCCTCCAATCAATCATATTTATTGAGAGACTATAAGGTCACTGTGGGTGGGGATTGCATCTACTAATTCTTCTGTATTGTTCTATCCCAAGTGCTTAGTGCAGTGCTCTACACACAGTAAATATTCAATAAACACCACTGATTAGTTGCTATTGATTTATGCTTAAGAAAGACTAAAATGTTATGCCCAGATTCTCCTGAAATAAAGGTTTTTCATTATTGAATATTCAGAGAAAATATCTCCAGCAGAATATCCTTTATATCTGATGCCACTGATGGTTAAGCCCTGTGTGTGTTTGTGTGTGTGTGTGTGTGTGTGTGGAAAAAAAGCAAAACAAAATAAAACAAAAAAACTTATGATCCTACATTCTGTTCACATAGACATAGCTTGCAATGCTGAAGGGTTAGCAATTTGTAGGACCGTGGGTATCTGTGAACCTGCCTCTGGCTTCCTTATGTTTCTGAAATCTCTGCTCCAGTAGAGAACACTGATAACCAGCCACTAGTTTGATCTCTTCACTGCAGTTGAGTCCTACAGCCAGAGGCTCTAGTGCATTGTTTGTGAGACTGAAATGTCACTACATCTTTGAAAGCTTTGTACCATCATCTCTGCTCATATCTGCTCTGTGTCCGCTCACTGGATAGGGCATAGTTGACTGGGATGAAAAATGCAGCAATTTCTTTCCCCCACTAGTTTTAAGCTGCTTGAGGTCAGGGATCACAGTGACCCACTCCATTGTACTGCACCCTCCCAAGCCCTTAGTATAGGGCTCTGTGCGTACTGAGTGCTCGGTAACTATAATTGATTAATTGAATCTCATTGCAGAGACAGCATGACCTAGTGGAAGAAGCAGTGCACTGGGCATTGGGAGACCCAGGTTGTAATTCAGACTCCACCACTTGACTGGTGAGAGACGAGACCTTCTCTGTGCCTCAGTTAACTCACTTTTAAAATGGGTATGAAAACCTGTCCTTTCTCCCCTTTAGACCATGAGCCTCATGCAAAACAGGGACTGTTTGATATGATTGTATTAGATCTAATCTAACCCTCGCACAATGTTTACCACATATTAAGCACCTACTATGTAAAAGTGATTATTACAAAAACTAGCAAGGGATTTAAATTAATAGAATAGGAAGGGTAGATCTGGCCCAAGAAGCAGTGTGGGCTCATGGAAAGAACACAGGCCTGGGAGTCAGAGGACTTGGGTCTTAATCCTGGCTTCACCACTTCTCTGCTGTGTGAACTTGGACAAGTCACTAAACTTCACTGTGCCTCAGTTACCTCATCTGTAAAATGGGGATTAAGACTGTGAGACCCATGTGGGACAGGGAGTGCGACCAATCTGATTACCTTGTATCTATCTCAGAGCTTAGTACAATACCTGGCGCATAGTAAGTGCTTAGCAAGTACCATTGGAAAACAAAATCTGACACTCTCATTTGGAGGAGAGTTTTAATAGTTTACTTCTGCAGAAGAACCCTCCCTAACTACTCTGGCTGTAAAGAAACAGGTTATCATTGTACACCTTGAGGTGTAAAAATCCTGTTTTCCACATTTATTATCCCATATGTTTATAAATTAATAGTTATGATTAACGTTTTTAGTGGGATGAGCTAACTGAAGCTTTGTAACACAAACAGCTTGTGTCAATATTATTAACAGCCTCTTCTTGGGCTGAGAGGCTCTAGGCATTATTTGCCAGAGAAATAGATTAGGAGATGAATCTGTATGTGGCATTCTTTCTAGATCATTCCTTGCCTTACAGAAAACTTTCTTTTGCAAATAATGCTGCCAAGAAAACTGTGAGAGATTGAGCTACCAGGAAGAGGAATTTGGAAGAGCATGACAGCCTGCTGATGCTCAAGATTGTTTTCTTGTCTGTGTTCTTGCTCTTAGACATGTTCTTGCTCTTAGACATGCTCTTTTACTTTCACCTATTTACTCCCAGTGAAGATCAAATGCCGGGTGAGCAGCAACGATCTGGTGGAACATTGCTGGAGGCTAAGGAAAGTCAGGAAATCGTGGCCATTTCAATGCTAGCATCACCCCAGTAATCAACTTAATGAGTCAAAGTGCATGTAGGAGGCTGAG
Organism: Ornithorhynchus anatinus; assembly: GCF_004115215.2. Lineage (NCBI taxonomy): Eukaryota > Metazoa > Chordata > Mammalia > Monotremata > Ornithorhynchidae > Ornithorhynchus > Ornithorhynchus anatinus. The sequence continues at coordinate 47,924,388 of NC_041728.1, read as the reverse complement.
GGTTTTAAATACTTGATTGGCACTTTGTTGAAAGTAATTTATTTCGCTGATCTCTCTTCCAACAGCTGTCTAGACTTAAATCTTTCCTTCGCTCTGCTTGACTGACTTCCTTTGAGAGTTCCCAACAAACTCAATGCTAAGCCTATTTCGTGTGCAGGAAGAGGGAAACAAAATCAGCCGTCTGCACAATATAAATGGTTTGCCAATGAATTGCTCAGATAATTGCATCGTTTTGTTTTTCTGCAGTCCAGATTGGATCACTGGACTATGAGATAACAGTTCCTATGGAAGTATTTTTTTAAATTGGTTGGTCTGGGCATAAGAAAATTAGGCATAAACCTACAAGTTTGAGGGGGCCATTAATATAAAATAATACACCTGACTCCAAAAATATCAAAAAAAGGAGTTTACATTTATTTATGGTACCAGTTAAGCAAGGCTAATGTGTGTTGCAAAAAGTAATTATATTTGCCATGAGATCCTAGTAAGATTTAAGCAGACGTCACCAGTTCAATAAAAGGAAATGTTCTCCTGAATTAGCAAAAGAATACAGGACTTTTAGGTTGTTTCGTTTCTGGAAAATAAGTTCTGAATCTGTATCACATTTACCAATGTAGAACAGTTTATTGACACCAGGTTTGACTATGGTGGCAGTATTCTAACTTATCAACAAGGAAAGATAGTCACATAACTTGTCTTTCACACCAGCCACTTTTACTATCCACTTCCAGAAGCATGCCTTTGGTACTGTTTCAAATCAGCTTTTCAGATTTGATAAAATCACCTGCCACAAGAGACATGTGAAAAATTTGTGAAAAACAAAGATGTCGCCACTCTATGTCATATAGAGTAAAAAACTTCTAATTTTTTGGCATATTCATTGTTCACTACAACCTAAACCTGACTCCAAAACAAGTTTGTTTCCACTCAGTTCAGGCATTAGAAATGCCTTCCCCTGACTTTAACCTGTCCTCAGTTCTTTAAAGTTCAGCTTTGTTTCCTTTCCTTGGAGGTCCCTTGTTTTACACACAAACACAAGTGTAGGCATGTCCTCTTTGTCCCCACCCCCAAAAACAAAATTGGTGCTGATGAGATGATTTTTGGAAAGCTGCAAATAAGACAAGCCATAAATGTAGAATTCTGACGGTGAATTTTGCAAAGGGAATTATTTCTCTATGAATTTCTCAATGTTGTCTATTGGATAGAGCATGTGTCTGAAAGTCAGAAGGACCTGGGTTCTAATCCTGGCTCTGCCTCATGTCTGCTGTGTGACCTTGGTCAAATCACTAAACTTCTCTGTTCCTCAGTTACCTCATCTCTAAAATGGGGATTGACTGTGACCCCATGTGAGACATGGACTATATCCAATCTGATTAAGTTGTATCTTCTCCAGAGCTGAGTACGGCGCCTGGCACAAAAGTGTTAAACAAATATTTTTTAAAAAAGTGAATCGGTTTCTATTGCTAGTATAATCTGAGGAAAAATAAATGTTCTTCTCTCCACCAATGCCCTCTGAGAAAGTGAGGTGATTAATTAGAATATCAAAGGCATAATATAATTTTGGTTTCCTAATACAAATATCTGTGAAAATACAAAGACAGAGCTTAAACAACTCTTATAAACTGTAAGCTACCTGTGGGCAAGTAATGTGTCTACCAAACTTGTTATATGCTCCTAAGCACTTACTATAACACCCTTCACACAGTGAGCACACAATACGTATCACTGATTGAGCTCACAAAGTGGACTCATAGAAGAGAGCAAGAGTTTATTTTTAACTGGTGTGATGAGAAGGGTGAAGAAGACAGTGAAATAAGTTTGTTGTTTGTTCTTTTTGAGGAATAACACTTATTTGACAGATAACTTTCTTTGCTCGGGTTTCTAATTTGTCAGAACCTCAGGGAAACACATAAATAACAATAGGGAAATTGTTCTTTGCTTTTTAGACATTGCTTTCATTTCATCTCCAGGGATTTCTTTTATTATTTTTCTTTCTTGGCTACTGCTTTGTTGCCTTGACACCCACACTCAAGAATTATTGGTATCAAACAAACATATAAAAAGCTACTGGACACATCTCTGCTTCTCAACAATTTGAAGTATAGTTGGCAACTGTCCAGTGGTGAAGGATGATCTGTTTCCCAAAGTGGTGAGTGTTTTGGTGAATGCAGAATGCTGTGTGGGGTCAGAAAGGAAAAGCAGACAATTTATTGTTGTCTGGAGAGGAGAAATTTCTACAGATAAACTAGAAGTCATATTCCTTATCCCACAGTGGTAAACTAAGATTACAGATGGAGATATTTAATTGAAGCACAAATATTTTAGAAGCTGTTCAATTAGATGTTGTTTGGGAACTTTTTAGCCCCTAGAAAAAAAAATATATATATATAAATATAGTTAAGAAATTAGTACATCTTAACCCAGAACTATTGATGAGAAATATGACAGTCTCTTATTTCCCCATGACACAAATGGCCCCAGGAATAAGTGCCTTAGGAAGTTCCTAAAAGCTCTTGCACTCTTGGAGATCCAGAATTGCTAATCAATCAAATCAGTAGTATTTATTCACCACCTTCTGAGAAAACCACTGCCCTATGTGCTTGGGAAAGTACAATAGGGTAAACAGACATGATCTCTGCTTTCCAAGAGCTTGCAGTTTAGCAGGTGAGCTAGACATGAAAAAAATTAGGAGAAGCAACTAAAAATAGATTTGTAACTAATATGGACTCCAGTACATATGAGATGCAGAGAAGCAGCATGACCTAGTGGAAAGAGCATGGACCTGGAAGTCAGAGGACTGGGTTCCAATCCCAGCTCTGCCACTTGTCAGTTGCATGTCACTTAACTTCTTTGTGCTTCAGTTATCTATAAAATGGAGATTAAGACTGTGAACCCCATATGGGACATGGGCTGGATCCACCAGATTATCTACCCCAGCATTTAGAATAGTGCTTGGAAGTGTGTTAGTAAGCACAGAGTAAGTGCTTATGAAGCAGCGTGGTGTAGTGGTTAGAGCAAGGGGTTGGGAGTCAGAAGGTCATGGGTTATAATTCTGTCTCCGCTACATGTCTGCTTTGGGACCTTAGGCAAGTCACTTCACTTCTCTGTATCTCAGTGACCTCATCTGTAAAATGGGGTTAAAGACTGTGAACTCCATGTAGACAGGGACTGTGTGACTGTGTCCCTTACGATTTGCTTGTATCCATCCCAGTGCTTAGTACAGTGATTGGCTCATAGTAAGTACTTAGCAAATACCACAATTATCATTATTATCAAATACCAGGAAGAGAAAACAAACAGAAAAGAGGGGAAAAAGAATGGAGAGATGAACAATTGTCAGGGAAGTCTTCTAGGAACAGATGTGATTTGTATTAGGGCTTTGAAGATGGGAAGTGTAAGTGCTCTGCCAGATGTGCAGGGGGAGGGAATAAAGCAGAAGGGAGGGTGTTAGCAAGAGGCCAACAAGAACGAGACATAATCAGTAAATTGATATTAAAGGAGTGAAGTGTGCAGGCTGGGTTATAGTGGGAGAGGAGCGAAGATAATAATGGTGGGAGAGAGCCTTAAAACTGATGGTGAGGTGTCTCTACTTGATGTGGAGATGAATGGGCAGCCATTTGTCACTTATAAAATGGGAAACAGAACACAAATGATTTATAAGAAAAATATAAGCAGCAGAGTAAAGTATTACCGGAGAGGGAGACTAGAGACACTGAGAAGGCTGATGCAGAAATCGAAATAGTGCTTGGATCAATGTGGTGACTTGGATCAATCAATCAATTGATCCATTGCATTTATTAAGTGCTTACTGTGGGAAGAACACTGTACTAAGCACTTGGGAGAGTACCACCAAATAGAATCAGCCCATAATGAGCTTACAGTCTAGAGAAGGAAGGGATTAATTACAGAGATGTTTTCAAAATAGAACCAATAGGATTTGGTAACTGAATATGAGTTGAAGGATAGAGATGAGGCAATGATAATACAAAACTTGCAGGCTTGTGAGACAGGGAGGATGATGGTGTTATCCACACTAGGGTAAGTTGGAGTAAACTTTATTAGATTTGGCAAGGAGGTTATTGATTACCTTAGAGAGAGCAGTTTCAGTGGAGTGAAGGGGTAAAAGTCAGATTGCAGAAGGTTGAGGAGGGAGTTGGAGAAGAAATGGTGTTTGTTAAGCACTTACAAAGTGCCAGGCACTGTACTAAGCACTGGGGAAGATACAGGGTAATTGAGTTGGGAACAGTCCCTGTCCCACATGGGGCTCACAGCCTTAATCCCCATTTTACAGGTGAGGTAACTGAGGCACAGAGAAGTGAAGTGACTTGCTCAAGGTCACACAGCAGACAAGTGGCAGAACCAGGATTAGAACCCATGATCTTCTGACTCCCAGGCCCATACTGTGGCCACTAGATCACACTTGAACAATGTGTATCTATTGACAGAACACAGAACACAGAACAGGTGTGGCTATTTTACACATTAACATCTGCCTATCTTCACCTCAACCTAGCCCTCATTTTATTCCTTAACATTCCCCTTTTCACTTTTAAGGACCCAAGGACCCATTCAACTCAGCAATTTAGTCACAGAACTACCAGATTTAACAGTTATTTCTGTTGATTTCTGCTGATCGCCTCAGATCTCCACTGTCTGCTTTCTATCACTCCTTAACTCCACTGACCCCCTGCTCCACCCCACCTCACACTCACCAACTTAGACACACTCTCGATCTCATCATCTCTAATCACCATACAAATTCTCTTTGCCTACTCTGAAATCCCTCTATCTGACCATGACCTCTTCACCTGACTTCTCTCCTTCATGCCCCCTTCACCCACAGAGACTTTTGACCTTTTGTCTCCATGAAATTCTCTAAATTCATCATACCCTGTTGAGTCTCCCTACCCAAACTACTTCCCTTTATTGACCAAATGGGTGCCCTTAACACCACCCTCTCTATTGAACTCAACTCACTCGCTCCCCTATCCCTTCATTAATCTTATACTATTAACATACAGCCCTTCACAGTCCATTTCCCTCTCTCCTGTACTTGAGCCTCAGAGCACTGCTGGTGGAAATCCGGATATCAGGCTGACCTCATCCATTCAAAGTTCATATTATGTGTATATATGCTTCAAATATTTTAGTAAATTATGGGAATGTTGAGGTAGATGGGTGGCCAGGTCATTGGCTAATGAAGGTTTTATGTTGGTTAAAATATCCCTTTTTTTCTCTTTAAAAATCCACTTAGGTCCCACTTCCAAGTATAAAAGGGAGGGAATGTCAAGATGGAGAATGACTATAATGGTTGTAAAGTAACAGAGTCAAATATAGGTGCCGAAAACAAGTTGCTTGGGCAGAGCACTGAGGCCTAATTAAGATCTAGGGCTCAAGTCTGAAGATAGCAGTAATGGGAGCCAATGTAGGTGTGGAGGAGGACTACTGTGATCAAGAATATTAAATGAGCACCTACTTTGTGCAGAGTACTGAACTAACCATTTGGAGCAATAACATTATATTGGAGATGTCATCCCTGTCTTCAAGGAGTTTGCAATGTTGTGGAGAAATCAGATACTAAACTAACTAAGATCAAAGGAAGTATTAGAGTCTAAAAATATGAAGATGTGCTTAAGTATTACCAGGAGGGTGAAGGACAGTGAGTACTCAAATGATTAGGTGACTTACAAGTTCTAAAGAGCCAGAATGAGGGATATAGTGTGGGGAAATGAGAAACTGTTCAGGAAAGACATCTTGGAGAAAATGTAATTTCCAGAGGGCTTAGAAGACGGAGTGAGCAGTAGTCTGCTGGATGTGAAGGAGGAGTGAGTTCCAGGTCCAGGGGAGTGTAAGAGGTTGAAGGCTGGAGAAATGAGAATAATAATAATAATAATGTTGGTATTTGTTAAGCGCTTACTATGTGCCGAGCACTGTTCTAAGCACTGGGGTAGACATAGGGGAATCAGGTTGTCCCAAGTGGGGCTCACAGTCTTAATCCCCATTTTACAGATGAGGGAACTGAGGCACAGAGAAGTTAAGTGACTTGCCCACAGTCACACAGCCGACAAGTGGCAGAGCTGGGATTGGAACTCATGAGCCCTGACTCCAAAGCCCATGCTCTTTCCACTGAGCCACGCTGCTTCTCCAAATGCTCAGAGAACAAGTGGGCTTGAAGGGAACAAACTGTTGTAATTGAAAAGTGTGGATAATTAGGAGGAAATATCTAAGTCAATGATCAAGAGGTTCTGTTTGATATAGAGAGGAATGTGTAACCACTGGAGCAGATGTGAACAAAACAACTTTTAGAAAAATGGTCTAGGCAGGAATGAAAACAGGGAGATACTCAAGGAAGCTGATGTAATATTCAAGTCAAAATATGACAAGAGTCTGGACCTTTGTGATGGATCAAGAGAAAGGGAAGGATTCTAAAAATAATGCAGTGGTGGCGCTGACAGGATTGGTGAGAGGTTGAATATGGGGGTTGAATGAATGGGAGGAGTCAAAGATAATGCTTATTTTACAGTCTTGAGAAATAAGATAGGTGTTGTCAACTGTGATGAGAAAGTTAGGCATAGGAAATAATTTGGGAAGGAAGATTTGAGCTAATTAGTGTTCCAGAAAGTTGATTTGTTTGGCTTTGTCTGGAGAGGAGAAATACCAAGGATAGAGAGAGATTAGTGAGCAGGCTTTTGGTCTAGTTAAGGAGTGAAGCGATGAGGTATTTTGTTTGGGAAGTAGCTGTGAGTAAGGTGGAATGGGTGAAACTGCATATTACTAAGGGAAAAAAACCAAGAGAAAGTAGTGGTTTGAAGGTGATTTCACAGTTATATGGGGAAAGTTAGTGCACTAGAAGTCTTGCTTTTAGAGCCACTAAGATATCAACAGAAGAAAAAAAAATGCTAGTTTAAAAATTCTGACAATTCAACCACCTCACTTACCCAAACTATTGAAGTCAGCATCTTATGCATATCATAATTCAACAGCCATATGTACATTCTTTTCTTGACATTTTTATATTCCTGTTTTCTTTATGGATGATAAGCCTCTCAAAGAGTTTTCAAAGCCCAACTGTAGAAGTGAGAATACATTTTGTTTTGGAGACTGTCATCATCTTTGAAATATAATGTGCCTAACTGATAGTGTTTTAAAGCTGTTTCCTGGGATTTTGACAGGAGGAATTCTTAGGATCTCCAGGCAAGGAAATCTGCATTAAGTTATAAACCCAAGTTTGAAATCTGGGAGACAACAAATGGCACAGGCAAAAGATGAGGGATCTCTTTGGGAGGAGGTGATATACGCTACACAGATCTGGATGTCTCCATCACCTTCCATTCATCCCATCCTACCCTGTTGTGGCCTCAGCCTCCCAACTTTGCAGTCCTGGTGGGTTGGGCTGCTAGTGTGGTGGAAGCAATGACGGGGCAGGCAAGTGATCCTGAAGGAATCCAGGAACACTGGTGCTTTTAAGAGAAGCAGTGTGGCCTAGTGGACAGAGCATAGGCCTGGGCGTCAGAAGGACCTGGGTTCTAATCCCGATCTGCCACATGTCTGCTATGTGACCTTGGGCAAGTCACTTCACTTATCTATGTCTCACTTCCCTCAACTCTAAAATGATGATTAAGACTGTGAGCCCTGTGAGGGACAGGGACTGTGTCCAATCTGATTATTTTATATCTACCACAGAGATTAGAACAGTGCCTGGCACAAAATAAGCACTTAACAAATACCACAGTTATTATCATCATTATTATTAAAATAGTAAGTCAGTCATAAAGACCTATAGAATAACAAAGGGTGCTGCAGGAAGCTGGAGAGACATGGGGCAAGTTCAGTGTAAGAGCAGAAAATGGAAGGAGTGGGAAGGATGCAGTGTTACTTCCTTGGTGAATTCACAAAAGTGAAAAACAGAATTGCAGTCATTTCACTGGGAAGATGTGGAATCAGAGGGAGGAACTGCAGGGACAATAATTCTGGGGGTAATTGCAGCTGCCACTGAAGAAAAGAAATAGGAAGAGGAACTGGGATCCAGAGGTTCACCAACCTAGGGATTTTGCAGGAATCCAAAACTCGGTGTAACTGAAACCTCCAAGGTGCTAACTCACACCAAGACCCATTGTCCTCTTGCTTCCTGCTCAACTTCCCACTTGAGCCACTGCAGGGTGGTTAAGATTGCATTCACTCAATATAAGTACTCAATTAATTGATGGTATTTATTAAGCATTTACTGTGTGCAAAGCACACTAAAGGACTAAACATTTGGAGAGTACAAGATGATACACTGGGTAGTCATAATCCTGGCCTGCAAGGGTCTGATGGGAGCTAATGAAGAGCTTACAGTCTATCCTGACATTTTTCCCTTTCCAAAGATGAACCCTTAGAGAAGTAGCGTGGTGTGGTAGATAGAGTATGGGCCTGGGAGTCAGAAATTCATGGGTTCTAATCCTGGTTACTTCACCTGTCTGCCAAGTGACCTGGGGCAAGTCATTTCACTTCTCTGTGACTCAGTTACCTCATCTGTAAAATGGATATTGAGACTGTGAGCCCCAAGCAGGACAGGAACTGTGTCCAACCTAATTTGCTTGTATCCATCCCAGAGCTTAGTACGTGCCTGGCACACAGTAAGTACTTAACAAATACCATAATCACTATTATTATTATTGCCTGTCCAAGGGATACTTTACCATCAGATGATGGAACTGTAGAACTTGTCAGTCTCCTTCTTGAATTCTACCCTACATCTCCAACACTGATCAGCAATGTAGCCTAGTGGATAGAACATGGGACCAGGAGTCAGAAGGACCAGGGTTCCAATCCCAGCTCTGCCACTTTCTGCTGTGTGCAAAATCACTTTACTTCTCTGTGCCTTTACCTTATCTGTAAAATGGGGATTCAGACTACGAGCCCCATTTGGGAGGGGGACTTTGTCCAACCTGAGTAGATTTATCTAGTCCAGCGCTTAGAAAAGTGCTGGATGCATAGTAAGAGCTTGACAAAAGCCATTATCATTATTATCATTATTATTATTATCTCCAGCACTGTCATCTCTCCTTCTCTGCAACCTCACATTTCCTTCTGCCTTTATAACATCTCTACTTGGATCACTGACACTTCAAACTTAACTTGTCCCAAACAGAACTCCTACCCAAACCTTGTCCTCCTTCTGACTTTCAGTCGCTATAGACAGCACCACCATTCTTCCTGTCTCACAGTCTTGTAACCTTGATGTTATCCTTGAGTCAACTCTCTCATTCAACCTCTCATTCATTCAATGTGTCACTAATTCCTCTTGGTTTAACCTTCACAACATGGATAAAATCTGACCTTTTCTCTCCATCCAGGAGTCAGAAGAACTTGGGTTCTATTGCCAGCTCTGCCACTTTTCTTTTTTATTACCTTGGGCAAGTCAATTAACTTGTCTGTATTTCAGTTACTTCATCTGTAAAATGGAAATAAAGACTGTGAGCCTCATGCGGGACATGGACTGTGTCCAACATGATTAGCTTTAATCTATTCCAGCACTTAATACAGTGCCTGGCTTAACAAATACCATGAAAAAAAAATCCTAATTGCTACCAACTTAATCCTAGAACTTAACCTATCTTCCTTGATTACTGCTTCAGCCTCCTTGCTAACCTCCCTGCTTCCCATCTCTCCCCACTCCATGCTTTACTTCATTCTTCCCAGATAATTTTTATACAAAAAACATTCAGTCCCTGCTTTTCACTCCTCAAGAACCTCCAGTGGTTTCCCATTCACCTCTCCCTCTTCACATCTGACAGAATATTACTCTCCTCACCTTCAAAGTCTTATTGAAGGCACATCTCTTCAAGAGGCCTTCCCCAACTAAGCTTTCATTTTTATTTTCTCCTTCTCCCTTCTGTATTACCCTTCAACTCAGATTTCCACCCTTTATTCACTCCTCCCTCAGCCACACAGCCCTTATGTACATATCCATAATGTATTCATTTATATTAATTTCTCTCTCCTCCTCTAGACTGTAATCTATTATACTGTACTCTCCCAAGTGTTTAGTACAGTTCTCTGCACACAGTAAGCATTCAATAAATATGACTTATTGATTGATATGTTACCCGTGATATTAAGAAGCCATATTCTAGTGAGAGTTGCACCCTGTCACACAAGCATGCGTGCAGGAATTATATGCCTCAGCTGTGCTGTATTCTACCCTGCTTTTAGATCAAGCATAGAAAAAAAAAATCCTTTTTCTTAAAACTCATCTATCTACTTCCTAATTAATTAAACTTCTCCTCTGTCTCAAGCCTATGAATTCTGTACCTCCTACCTCCTTACTTCTCACTGTGCCTTATAAAGGCAACCAACACTAAGGGCACAAATTGTTACTTCTTCTGGAAAAGATATTTTAACCTTTAAAGAGTCTGTTATCTTCCCAAAAGTCCTACTTTGAGGGATTTACTCTCTTCAGTCTGAGACCTGCAGTAGGCTCCCTAACCCACTATTCTCATGTCTTGACCCTCAAGTTGTATTTCAGGAGCTGAAGGGAGTTTGAAAGGAAAAGGAAAATAGGATCACTACCTTCATGTATTGACAACACAACTGAGACATCTGCTTTAGATATAATGTTTTCTTGGCTTTGGGGATATAATGTGGAAAAAACGTTGACCACACACTAGTGTTTTCTAGCTACACTTGCACCAAAAGACAGGGTCTCATTCTGGTAACATATTCTTTGAATATAAGAGACTTGTGTGTGCATGTGTATGGCATGCATACATGCATGTAGAAGCAGCATGGCATAGTGGAAAGAGCAAGGGCCTGGGAGTAAGAAGGCCATGGGTTCTAATCCTAACTCTGCCACTTGTCTGCTGTTTGACCTTGCACAAGTCACTTAACTTCTCTGTGCCTTAGTTACCTCATCTGTAAAATGGGGATGGAAACTGTGAGCCCCACAAGAGACAAGGGACTGTAACCAACCCAGTTTACTGGTATCTACTCCAGAGGATAGTACAGTGCCTGGCACATAGTAAGTATTTAACAAATACCATTATTAATAATAATGTTGGTATTTGTTAAGCGCTTACTATGTGCAGAGCACTGTTCTAAGCACTGGGGTAGATACAGGGTATTCTGGTTGTCCCACGTGAGGCTTACAGTTAATCCCCATTTTACAGATTAGGTAACTAAGGCATAGAGAAGTTAAGTGACTTGCCCACAGTCACACAGCTGACAAGTGGCAGAGCCGGGAGTCGAACTTGTGACCTCTGACTCCGAAGCCCAGGCTCTTTTCCACTGAGCCACACTGCTGCCATTATTAGTAGTAGTAGTAATTACTATTATATATGTGCATCTCTATTTGTGTGTATGAAAACAGTATTTCTCCCCAGTAAAAAAGTTTGGTTTCTAAGCCAATTACTTTGGAAAGCTTTGCCTACTTAGCTCACAGGTGGGCACATTTTCTTGAACTGAATTGGGCAACACTGTACACCAAAAAGGGTTTTGTCTCTTCCACCTACTTCACAGGTTGTGATCACTTTTTTTTTTTTTTGGAATTGGCGTGGCAATGTGTCTTCTGTTTATTGAGTTTCCTAGTTGATTTTGGCATTCTGTGGCTGTTGATTTGCGAGGCAAGGATCTTCTATGCTGTGGGTATATTGTGCTCTAGTAATTTGTTGTAGTTTTTGATCCTGTCATTTTGCGTGAAGTGAAGAGAAAAATTTTGATGCCTCTTAGATTCTCAGGAAGGGTGCAATATACCAAGACATGTGTGTTCTACTAGCCACTGAAGTTCTACAAAGAGAATACTTTAATCTTATTTTAAATATTTCCTACCAATAATTAATTGTTTTGGAGTGAATTTTCACCAAAAATAAGCCAAAATATCATCCTGTCTCTTTTATCCATGAATCACAAGTGAAATATTGGGACTTAAGCTCGTTGTGGACATGGAATGTGTCTGCCTACTGTTGTCTTGTATTCTCCCAAGTTCTTAGCACAATGCTCTGCACAGAGTAAACACTCAATAAATACAATTGAAGGAACAAGTGAATGTCCTTTCAGAATTAAAATTCCAGCTCCCCACTCATGATTGGAGTTCTTCTGTAAAGATTGTGACTTGTCTGGTATATTGCAGTAAAGACACAGTATCAGTTGATTTTTATAATTAGATTCAATCAATGACATTTACTAAACACGATGTGCAGAACTCTTTGCTAAGCACTTGGAAGAGTACAAAAGAGTTTGCAAACCTGTTCCCTGCCTACAACAAATTTACAGGTTTAATAGTTCTTCCATACTTTGTCCATTATCACAACCAACATTTATTGAGCAACTACAACGTGTGAAATGCTATATTGTCTTTTGGGAAATATACATGCAAAATAATATAATCCTTACTCACAAAGAGCTCAGAATCTAAAGGTATGAGTGGAGCAACATGGCCTAGTGGAAAGAGCATGGGCCTGGGAGTCAGAGAACCTGCTACAAACTGAGAAAGTAATCCATTCTTTGGCTATTTCTAGTTGAGGTCAGAAATTGGAATGCACAGAAAAATGACAAGAAAAGTAATATTAGTTCTGCATCTCCAAGAAGTTTTGGAACTGAGAAAACATGTTAGTTGATAACTTGGCTTGGGGGCAACTATTGTCATCCTCTGATCATTTGAGGTTTTCTCTTCACCTTTTGAAATTATGTCTTGTTTCTTCAGATCACAATAAGCATTAGAGGTCAGACTATCTTTCCCTTGTTCTGATGTACATTTACAGGGAGAGTTTAAAGATGCGAGTCAGAGAATATTACTTGACTGCAAGGTTCAAATTCCGAAACTATTGGACCAACTATTTTTGTCCTGAAAAGCTTGTGCCAAGCATATACGTGCACCAATCTGCTTATCACAACTCAACAGAGCTGTCTGACTTAAAAAAACCAAGCCAGATGAATGATGCAGTTCTGTGCCAGATGTGAGAGCCATCTATGAAATGTCATACAGGATGATAGAAACATCTGTCTACTAGGTAGCATCAATTGTTTGTGTTATCTTGTGAGTTTTGGCCTGCTTCTTTGTCTTGGTTTGGAAACTGTTGTTTACATAAGAAATGCAGATCATCCAACTGCCCCTGGATCATTTCTATTTACTTTTTTAACCTCTAACCACAAACTTTTCAAGAAACAAATGATAATAGTGAACTGAAGGCTTGGCTGGCTAGCCCACCAAATCCATTTATCCCAGGTCAAACAATGAGTACCAAAAATATTAGCTTCTTGCATGTCTAAGAGGATTAAATATGCTAGGGAAAAATGGCTATTAAAAACATGACATTAGAGGTAAATTTGGAGCGTCGAGTTAAAACTCCAGTTAATTCTTGTCAAATACCAATGCTGATTGTAAAATGCTTTTCTATTTAAGAATTTCCCATTCAACAACTTAACATTTTACAGTAATGAACATTATAGATAAGGTAGTTTGTATGGCATTCATTACAGACCTCTGTTTTCCATCAACCCTATGAGATTTTTGAAAAATAACTCTTTCATGAAAAACCATGCTATTTACTTTTCCAGAAACATCACTTTGAGTAAAGATTCAATTTGATCCGTTCATCTCATTCAACCTTGTTAGAAAAGTAGGAATGATATTTCTTATTTAGGAGGTCGCTTTCAGCATACTTTCATGTGGTGATTATTGCATTTGCTAAGCACTGACTATAGGCTAATTACTAAAGTAGATGTAAGTTCACTGTGGGCAGGAAATTTGTTTATTGTTATATTTTACTCTCACAAGTGCTTAGTACAGTGCTCTGCACACACTATTGCTCAGTGAATATGATTGAGTAAATGAATGAATTCTCAATCATACTGAATGCACATCTCTTACAGTGGGAACACTTAGGCACACAAATTTATGTAGATCTTCTTGAATTTCATTTTCTTTTTATTTTGAGGAAAATACGAATTTAGCTCCTTGGTAGTATAATCAATTCTGTTGTATATTCTCAAGCTCTTCGTACAGGTCTCTGCACATAGTATGCATCAATAAATAAGATTGATTGATTAATATGGAAAAAAGGTCATTGAGTCATCAAATCACCATTTCACTTGTATGCTGCAGTTTCTCATAATACTAGTAATAATAATAATTGTGGTATTTTATTAAGTGCTTACTTTGCACCAGGCACTGTACTAAGTGTTGGGGTGGATACAGGCAACTCAGGTTAAACACAGTCCCTGTCCCATGTGGGGTTCACAGTCAATAAAACTCATGAAACTCCACATATGAGAATTTTATACACTTTTCAAAGTATCACATGGTATGCATCACGGTTGAGGTCTGTCGTATTTCAGGTCATCTTCTGTGGGGATTGATGCAGGAGAAATGGCCATCACTATTGTAGAACACCTTTTCCTCTAGGAATGGTCCTGAGGTGTGAACAAGTTCTTGGTTTGAAAAAACAGTTTGCACCATTGCAAGGCCACTTTAGGAAGGACATTCACCTGTGGAACAATTCTCATAATGGTAGCATTTCTATTCAATGTGTGATGTGTTTAGAAGTCTTAGCCAAGTCACCTAAATTTTCTGTGTTTATAATTAGATGTAGTTGAAGACAGTAGGTAGATGACCTTCTTCTAGTGAAGCCAAATATATATATATATATAAAAAAAAACAACAGAATCCCATTTCTTTTGTAATCATAAATACATTGCCTTCTGTTGGGCTCCTGAATTTGCTATTTCCTTGCACTTGAAGCATTATCTTTTCTTCTGACCTTTGCCCAAAATGACTTACCCAGCTGACAACACACCAGATTGAGCATGTCTCCCATTCATCCTCAATTATGCTGTGTCACCCGAAGTGTTGCTTTAACATAATTTTAAAGCAGTTTTTTCTTGCTCATTTTTCAGCTTTCCACTTCAACTCAGAATTCTGTAGTTGCCTGGGTGTCTTTCTGTTAGTCTTTTTCTTCACATGCTCCACCCATCAGCCCCTCTAGCCACAGGATTATATTACTCTTTCAGTATTCTTCCTTATTCTCCTGAATACTATCACTTCATGCTGAAATTGCCTACATTCCAGGATCTCACTGTTTAAGAGAAAATTTCCAAGTAGTACTGACTAATACATACCGTCTACAATTCATATTAATAGTTTTCATAACATTTGAATCACGAAGAACATTTGTCCCAGAAAGATATGACAGAATTTTAGATAAACAGTTATTACTTTGTATTTTGAGGATTCTATGTCAGGAATGGATTAAATCAGATTCAAGGGTTGAAGGAGAAGAGTGAAGAAGCACTGTTATATCTGCTGATGAAATTGGGCTGAGCTCTGTGCTCAACTATTCAAAATGCAGAATTTTGCCTTACTGGAGTTTTTAATCTAAAATAGATGCTGGCATTGACAAAGAGTAATGAACAAATGGAAGAAGCTTATTATTGCATTGTAATAATAATAACTATTATTATTATTATGGTATTTGTTAAGTGCTTACTATGTGCCAAGCACTGTTCTAAGCACTGGAGTAGATACAGGGTAATCAGGTTGGACGCAGGCTCTGTCCCACATGAGGCTCACACTCTTAATCCTCATTTTACCTCCCCATGAGGTAACTGAGGTACAGAGAAGTTAAGTGACTTGCCCAAGGTCACACCACAGACATGTGGCAGAGCCGGGAATAGAACCCACGACCTCTGACTCCCAAGCCCGTACTCTTGCCACTAGGCCATGCTGCTTCCCATGTACTCATGTACTCCCACTGTACTCTCCCAAGCACTAGTAATTGCTCTGCACACAGTGAGAGCTCAATAAATATGATTTATTTTAAAAAAAGAAAAACATTATTCATGGTGCACAGCAGACTAGAGTTTGGGTTAGGGTCCTTGCTGGTGTCCTTTTCTAGAAGTTACTAGGTCTCCCATGTCATCCTGACTTCTCATCAGCCAGTGCAATAGACTCTGACTAGGTCTCCCATGTCATCCTGACTTCTCATAGCCAGTGCAATGAAGACCTCTCAATGGTTGAGAATGTGAGTTTGGCTGTGGCAATAGGTTGAGCTGTTGGAACTGCTGGATTGAAACACAGAAAACCCAAAATTCTGTTTTCCTAGTGACAGAGTGCTAGTGTTAATACAACTGCTATTTATTGAGCACTAATATGCCAAGCACTGTATTAAACACTTGGGAGCATATAGTAGAACTCTGTTTCACTATCCTTGTCAAATCTTGTTCCTTTTATTTTTTTTTTGTAATGTAACTAGCCAACTCCTTTTTCCCACTTCATACTTAGATTGGGAGCACTTTGGGCTTCCAATGTCTAATTAGACCATGTCAAATTTTTCCCCAGCTCTTAATACTCAAATGCCATTACTAGTACTACTAGTGCAAGAAAAGGAAATATGAAATGGAAGAGAGATCTACAGCCCTCTAACAATCGATCGGAGAAGCACTGTGGCCTGATGGAAAAAGCATGCACCTGGGAGTCAGAGAGCCTGTGTTTTAATTCTGACTCCACCTCTTACCTGTTTTGTTGCTTGTTTTGTTTATGGAATTTGTAAGTATTTACTATGTTCCAGGCACTGTTTGAAGTGCTGGGGTAGATACAAGTTAATCAGGTTGGGCACATACCTATCCCACATAGGGCTTACTGTCTTAATCCCCATTTTACAGATGAGGTAACTGAGGCCCCGAGAAGTGAAGTGAATTGTCCAAGGTCACATGGCAGACAAGTGGTGGAGCTGGGATTAGAACCCATTAATTTCAGACTCCCAGGCCTGTGCTCTATCCACTACTCCATGCTGTTTCTCTAAGAAAACATCAGTACTAGTAAGCAAATTTCCCTTTTGAAAAAAACAGACTGTAGCATTTGTTTAAAGAAAATGACATTTTTTTCTTAAATCTCTGACTGTGCTTATAATATGCAATAAGCACTTCCTCAATTTCAGAATTTGACATTTGTATTCAGAATCAGTTTTGTTTCATCAATTTTCCCTACACACATATGAAGGTGCCTAAAATTAGGTAAGAGGTAGAGGGAGGCTGGCATTTCCCTTGAGGACACTCAAGATAATTAGGGACCTGGTTGAGGTTTTGATGTGATGTTTATGACTAGGCTATTTTCTAGTCCATTTGGCGTCATTTGGGAGGTTAGAGGACCAGATGTGGTAGGTGCCTGCTGAATCGACTTCTTAGAATCCTACTTTAAATCTCAACTATAATTTTCCTGACACTGAAACAGAAATAAAATTCAGGTAGCATAATCGAGAAGAATCTGAGAGGGTCTTTAATAGGTAGAAAGCTAGTTGGTATGTTCTTGAAGGTTTGGGAGCAGAATTAGTTAACACTTTGTCCAGGCACAAATCTACCCCTCAACCAGTCTTCAATTAAAAGCCCTGTGTTATGAGCTGGACATTTAGAAGTCAATGCTGATCATAATGGCAATAATAATAATGTTGTGGGCTCCTAAAATGGAGAACAGGTATCAAAACCCCCTTTCGTAGATGCGGAAAATGAGGCATAGAAAAGTGAAGTAGTTTATCCATGGTCAAGCAAAAAGCAAGTAGAAAGGCTGGGATTAGAATCCCCAGTTTGCTGCCTCCTGGGTCCATGTTTTTTCGACTAGGTCATACTGCTAAAGCCATAGTTCTTTGGTTCTAGTTTGGTTGGCCTTGCTATATTAATGTAGAAAAAAGCTTCCCAGTGTTCAATTCAGGCATGGTTCCCTTTACATTATCATTTATTCTTCTTACAGAAGTGTTATTCTTTATGAACACCATCCCCTCTTTGAACTGAAAACATGAACTAAGTGACTTTCATCCAGTTTTCTATGGGACAATTGGATTTTTCAGCTGATCTCTCCCAAGTCCTGTCCAGATAAGGCACCAGCTGCTTCTATAGTCAGTATTTTAAGTTCTTAGCCTCCCTCTACCCTGGCTTTTAGCACTGATTTGTATTTCATATAGACTTGGGAGGGAAACACAAAAGTTCTGGACAAAGGGTAGGAGGTGTCAGTGTTCCCCCTCTTAGGAAAAACTCCAAGCTCAGATGAACTTAACTAATTTACACTCAGTGACAGAAATGAGGTGGACCCAGGAAGAGGTATCTGGCTAAGGTGATAGGAGTGGAAAGATGTTAACATCCAAATTTTACCTGGCAATAACCATATATGTTACAGGAACCAGAAGTAACCTCTTCGGAATAGGCCTCTCTTTTCAGCAAATCTGGTTAGTTGCAGGGAATCTGCAGTTGAGGCATGGGGGCAGGGAACCTAAAGAACCTATTTCTTTCTAACTTCAGGACCTCATAGTCTTAAAAAAAGGGAAAAGAAAACTGGAGGGTGAAGCTAATATTTTAGTCAGGGAAAGAAGGAATTCGGTTCATAATTCAAGTCATTTGTTTGAGGGAAGATGCCTCCCACATGAAAATATTTCACTTGAATCATTCTGGAAACATGGACTTCACAATTTATAGGAAATTATCATGTTCCAAATGGCCAGTGTAGGAATGCAAAAAACAAATTGGGAAAGGGACAATTTACACTGATTCTGTCAAACCATGAATGCCTCACAGTGGTTTAATTGTTCAAATTTGATACAAGATGTCACTTTTTTGTCTGGCCAATATAAATGAGATTGTTTGAGTAAAGTCAAACCCTCTGATTTATTTTCAATGCAACTGAATGTGTGGTGGTATGAAGAAGAAATGCTTCCTTGCTGGTGTAACAGTGGGAAAAATGGAAATGAAGCAACTTGTTTAATTTATTGGATGGCTGTTATTAATTATATTAATAGCATCAATAATTACAATTATAATCAATTTTCATTGTTACAGTGGCATAACATTTATATTGATTTTTATGGGCTATGAGAAGACATCTGGGTAAAAAAGAAGGGAAGATTGAACAAGAGTTTAAGCATTATTTGGGTGAAAAATTGCATTCCGTTTCTATCATTACCGTGGCTCAGTGGAAAGATCATGGGTTTGGGAGTCAGAGGTCATGGGTTTTAATCTCAGCTCCGCCGATGGTCAGCTGTGTGACCTTCACTTCTCTGTGCCTCAGTTACCTCATCTGTCAAATGGGGATTAAAACTGTGAGCCCCACGTGGGACAACCTGATCACTTTGTATTCCCCAGCGCTTAGAACAGTGCTTTGCACATAGTAAGTGCTTAACAAATACCACAATTTATTTTTATTTTAAAACAGGTTTTACTCATGTTACCTCTTGAACATTCTTCCAATTACTGCTAGTATAATGAGTTTATTATTAGGCATAGTTCTTCTTAGACCAAAAGGTACTTAATTGTTAAAATACTGGGAATTATGGCTGAATTTATTAAGGATCTGAAACTGCAACACACTGGTTCTCAAAATGAGGTAAATAATGATCAGTCTTTTGGGAGTCAGCAGAAAATAATGGATATATAAGAAGCAGCATGAGCTGTGTGGTGATTCTGCTTCTGCATGAGATAAGCAACTCGGTTCTGTCTCTCAGTATAGTGACTTGTGGCAGCTACAACACCCAGGGAAGGGGTGCTAATGTTTTAGGCTGGTGAGCAAAGTGAGAATGATTTAAAATAAAAGTGTCTAGGGGTGGGTGGGTGTCCTGGAATCTAATCTATGTGAAGCTAACTTGTCAGTTGACTCGAGTAATGTATGAGTGGTTAAGGATTCCTAGGAAATAACCTTTAAATTTTACCAATTGTGACTAGATGTCCTGTCCAGCTGGGTATTTCTCAGTCTAACAATTACATGTTTCAGATCACATCTCCCTGGCATGGAAACTACAGAAAAGAAGGATGACACTAGCAGACCATCTTGTATGGGGGAAATGAACAGCATCAATGTCCAGATGAAGATGAAGACTTCAGGAACACAAGGACATTTTGTTGTTGTAGTTTTTATAATTGAGGGGACACTGATAACAGTGTCTCTCCTGCTCTCCCTAGAGGAGGTCTCATCTTCTCCCACTCCCCCAAACTTACTAGGAAATGAGGAGTTTGTTTCCTTCTCACTGCCCAGTGCTGCTTTCACACCATTTGACTTCCCCCGTCCTTCTCTTTCCCTTCCTTTGAAGCCCATATCATTTGTCTCTACCCCACACTCCAGAAAATAGTCATAGGCATCTATTGCACCTTAGGCCAACCCACCTCCAACTTGTTGAGCTATTTTGATCCCTCTCTCAAATTCCTTTTCTCTTTCTCCTTCCTTATATTGATCCTTGGGGACTTCCATCCCCATGCGGATGTTCCTGATGACCCTTCGACTGCCCGTTTCTATCACACCTTAACTCCACTGACCTCCTGCTCCACCCCACCTCACCCACTCACCAACCCAGTGCAGCATGATCTAGTGGAAAGAGTCAGGACCTAAATTCCAATCCTAGATTCTCCACTTATTTGCTCTGTGACCTTGGTCAAGTCACTAAATAAATTGTGTTCTAATCTTGGCTTCTGCACTTGTCTGCTGTGTCACCTTGGGCAGGTCACTTAACATTTCTGTGCCTCAGTTACTTAATCTGTAAAATGGGAATTGAAACTGTGAGCCCCATGTGGGACAGGGACTGTGTCCAACCTGATTAGTTTGTAACTACCCTGGGATTTAGTGCTTGACACACAGTAAATCCTTAACACATACCATAATTATTACTATTATTACTGTTTTGAAATTCTCCAGGCCTGAGTTATCTTATTAGTAATATGGAGATTAGGACTGTGAGCCTAATGTGGGGCATGGATTGCGTCCAACATGATTAGCTTGTGTCTACCCCAGTGCTTAGTATAGTGCCAGACACATACTATGTGCTAGGCAGACACCATTTAAAAGAATGAACAAACACTCAATCTCTTCATTTCTAGTCATTGTACAATCTCTACCTTCACCAACTCTGAAATCCCTCATTTGACCACAACCTTATCACCTGCCTTCTCTCTCACACATATCCTCCATGCAAGTCTGTCCTGTTTCCCCACAGAGATTTTCAGTCTTTAGATTCCATCCAGTTTTCTCAAGTCATCATGCCCCACTTAGTCTCCATTCCTAAACTACCTACCCTTGAATACCAAATTCACACTTTCAACACCACCTTTTCTACTGAACTCAATTTACTCGCTCTTCTATCCCTTTGCTGATCTCATAGCACAAACCCACCATCTGGATTACCTCCACATTCTGCTTCCTTCATTGCTGTTCAAAAGTTCCAGAGCACTGCTGGCAGAAATAAAGCTGTCAGATTGACCCTGTGCACCTCAAGCTCATCCTTGCCCATTTAAATTTTTCCCTTTCCTCTGCCTGGCAACATTATTTCTCCATCCTTATCAACTCTCATGTCCAATACCCTCACCAGTTTTTTCAGATGTTTAACTCCCTCATAAAATCCCCTGTGCTCTCACCTCCCCACATCTCTTTCCCCTAATGACCTGGTTGCATGTTTTATTGAGAAAATTGAAACCATCAGATGTGAAATTCCATAAATCTTCCCTGTTCCTCTACAGTCCCTCCTTCCTCTTGCCCCGCCTTCAACTCTCCCATCTTTCCCAGCAGTATTTCAAGAGGAAATCTCCTAACTCCTCTCAAAATTAACTTCCTCACTTGGGCCTCTTATCGAAGTGCTTGACCCCTCCCATCATCCTTCCCTGACAACCAGGTTATATGGCTTGTCCAAGGTCACAAGCAGGCAAGTGGCAGAGCTGGGATTAGAACCCAGGTCCTCTGACTCCCAGTGACCTTTCCACTAGGCCATTCTGCTTATCTAGTAATAATCAGGTCATCCATGATCCCAGTCCCAAAAGGGGCTCACAGTCCGAGGAGGGAGAAGTGAAGGCAGCACAAATTTATATAGATCCAATATGAGAAGTTAGCTCTAAAGCTACCAAAAAAAAATCCTAAAACAAAGAGCTTCCTTCAGTCATCCAGACCCCCAACAAGTACCTAGTTAGTAAAGGAGGAAATTCAGATTTCCCCCTCCAGAATGGTTTCACCATGAAAACCATGGGAAATCCCAGCTTTCCCAGTCCCTTACTCTCACTGGCACCCTTGACAGAGAACTGGTCCAAAGAGGATAGAAAACTAGCAGCAGCTGGAGCTACTTGAAGGGAAAAGTGAGAGTGACAGTGGGAAGAAATGCAGAACAGTCCCAGACATAAGCGGTGGAAAATGGCTGCCAGCCATGCGAGGAATTGCACTAAAATAATCATTGTTCTCAAAGCTTAACAATGCATTCTGGCAACAATTTGCTGGGTCTTAAAGACCACACATTAATACGTGTAATCAAGGATAAGAAGTCTTATTTGGCTAGAAAACCTTGGCTTCCTCCAATCATTTCCTCCACAGTTATTATTTGATAAACATGGGTACCAAGTAGCCTGTGTTATTTTCTTGGCCTTCCTCCATTCTCCCACTTAACTAAAGTCACCTTCCATTTGTGATGGAAGGCTATTAATACCACTTGCCTTGCTCTCCCCCTTTTGTCTGCTCAGAATCTATATCTGTAGACAGTATGCCTGATCCAGATGACCACATTAAACATTTCTTACAGTTCTGAATTTGTTTCTGCGGCTGCTGTGGGATTCAAACACTTTGAAGGCACATGTCCTGCCACGTACACTTAAGCAGCTGGTTCTGGTGGCTTCATGAAGATTCTGCCAATTCATACCAGCCTACTATTTGTCCATTTCCTCTTTCTTGTGTATACGCCATACTAATTTGGGATGGAATGGGTTGCCTCTTCTGAAGCCAAAGGGATGGGCTAAAGTGCATTACAAAATCCTCTTAGCTCTTTTAGGAAAGCAGGATTCTCAGATTTCCTAATTGTGAAAAATTATAAGGGAGTGAGACTTCCTTGTCACTGGCTTGAAATAGAGCCAATTGATTATATTTATTAAATGTAGATAAAATGTCAGTTAGTCTTTTTCTTAGATTTTCAAGCATATTCATCCTGATGTATCCACTAAAAATCCCAGATATTTGAATTTTATTTTTCATAATGGTAACCACTGGGGTAGATACAAACTAATCAAATTGGACACAGCCCCTGCCCAACATGGGGTTCAAAGTTTTAATCCCCATTTTATAGATGGAGCACCTGAGACCCAGAGCAGTTAAGTGACTTGTCCAAGGTCACACATCAGACAAGTGGTGGAGACGAGATTAGAACCAAGGCCCTTTTGAATCCCAGGCCCAGGATCTATTCCCTAGGCTGTGCTGCTTCTCATCTACTTTGGGTGGATTTGAAATAAAAGGGAGAGTAAAACAGAAGGAAGAATCATCTACTCTGACATTTAGGAACTTTCACACAATTGAGTGAGGCAGATAGATAAATTCTGTAGTGCTAATCTTCAGAAACTAAGTGTAAGTTTCAGTAGTTCATTTCAGTATAGTATGCATTAGAACAAAGAGGAGAACATGATTTTCAATCGGCTTCAAAGATGATGCTAATGATAGTGTGAACTGATTTGTGTGTGTGTAGCCAATGATCAAAATGAGCTGGGCAATCTCTCTCCACATCACATTCATGTAAAAATTGTCCTTTGAAATGTGGCTTCATTAGCCTCCTGTAGTGTCTCGAGCCATTCTTATTTGTCCCTTACAATCTTTTTGAAGTCTCTGTGATAGCACACAGAGGTCTGTAATTAACTGCTGTCTAAATATGTCACATTATCACTGTTTTTTCCTTCTTTCAACCATGTTACAATCCCCCAGTACAGTTTACCTGATAGAGCATCTATTTGGATATCCTGCTGTCAATTATTCCCTCATGCCCCATTCAGTGAAGGTGCCCTGTGTAGAGTATTGTTTCCATGATGGTGGGCTATGTTCCAGTGCACCCGGCACATTGTGACAGAATGGAATATATCTCTGGAAAAAGGCAGATATATTTAAGAATCCTTGGGAGAAAGAATAAACACTAGTAATGACATGGCATAATTGAGTCCTCACATCCCTGGGATACACAAATAACTCTCTAGAGTCATATTGTTTCTGGAGTGGAGTATAGAGGGTCCTAGCAGGATGTCCAATCAATCATATTTGAGAACTGACTGTGTGCAGAGCAATGTATTAAGCACTTGGAAGAGTACCCAGCCCACAAGGATCTTAGTCAAAATGAGGAGAGGAGATGAATAAAATGTTATTTAATCTAGAATAAAATACAGATACATACATAAATGCTGTGTGACTGAGGATGGGGTGAATAAAAGGTACAAATCCAAATGCAAGAGTGACACAGAGGAGAGAGGGAGTAGGGAAAATTAGAGCTTTATCAGAGAGATGGCCAAGTATAAAAGTTCTGCTCTTTTTGGCATTACAACTCACATCACACCAATGGGAGAAAGTAAAATCTCCAAATTTCAAACTTGCATCTCCCTATGACAATACTAATAATATTAGCTTCGGTCATTCATTAAATTGTATTTATTGAGCACTATGTGCAGAACACTGTACTAGGTTCTTGGAAAAGTACAATACAGCAATAGAGACAATCCCCACCCACAATAAGCTCACAGTGTAGAGATTACAATAATACTCATTGTGGTATTTGTTAAGCATTGGGGTAAATAGAAAATGACCTTACGGGATGCAGTCCCTTTCACATTTGGAGCTCACTGTCTAAGTAGAAGGGAGAGCGGGTATTTAATCTGAATTAAATCTGGGATACAGAGAAATGAACTGACTTGATCAAGGTTGTACAATTAGCAAGTAACAGCATTGGGATTTGAGCTCAGGTCTTTTGACCCCTAATCCCATGCTCTTTCCCCTATACAAAGTTGCTTGCCTGATGGAAAGTGTTCAGAGCTATTTGTTTGATTGAGAGCTCTCCTCAAGTATTCAAACCGAGCAAGAAAATCAGAAATTGTCATGGCTACTTATGAAATGCATTTAAAAGTTATTATTATATACCTGTTCAGTTAAGGTAATTTAATATTCTATATTTTTTATGGTAACGAAGCACTTACTTTGTGCCAAGTACTTTGCTAATCACTGAGGAAGACACATGATAATCAGGTTGGATACAGTCTCTGTCCCACATGAGGCTCACAGTCTAAATAGGAGGGAGAATGAATCTTCATTTTACAGATGAGGAAACTGAGCCCCAGAGAAGTCAAGTTACATGCCCAAGGTCACACAATATACAGATGGAGGAACTGGCACTAGAACCCAGGTCCTCTGACTCCCAGGCTCCCAGGCCCATGATATTTCCACTAGGCCATGATGTTTTTCTAATATTCCTCCAATATAGGTCCCAAACAAAATTCCTGGTTTTGGATGTGTCTCTAATTCTATCTTTTTCAAGGGTGGCCATGTGTTTCTGCTTAGCAAGATGGTTTTGGAATTTTATAGATCCTGCCCTATTTTAGATTCAATATTATCTATCACTCAGTGATATTTACTGAAAACATATTATGTGTACCAAGTGTTTGAGAAAGCACAACAGAAATAGGCCCACATTCTCTGCCCTCATGTAGTTTACCATCTTTCATACTAATGTTTGTCTTTCATATTAATTCCTGTCTTTATTTTAATACCTATCTCCCCCTCTAGACTGTAAAGTTGTTATGGACAGGGAATGTGTCGGCTAATTCTGTTGTATCATCCTCTTCCAAGTGCTTAGTACAGGGCTCTGCACATGGTAAGCTGTCAACAAATATAACTGATTAAGGCAGACAGATTTTTTATATATACACCATATATCTTGCAATTAGAACCACATTTATATCAAACTTTAGCTGCTCTAACTTGTTCTTTGATGTCAGCTCTGGAAAGAAATGAGTGACTTTGATCAAACAATATTCTAATACAGGTATTATAGGATTCAGGGAACTGGATCCCCATACTTTTCTACACCCGTTGTCATTGAGAGGGAAGAGAAAAATTTGCTGGTTAGGAATGATGGTATTTCTAATTACTAGAGAGCAAGATCACAAGTTAGCTCATGTCAGATGTGCCCTCAGAGAGGACTGACCTATGACTTTGAGTGGAAAGCTCCACCTCATGAAGGTATTGGTGAACTGTACTGCACACCGGCTTCCTGTACCTGAGTTCCAACCAGAAGGAGCCATGTTTCTCACTTCCAAAACTATGTCTGACATAAAACACAAGCTGTAATCAGTTTGGTAATGAGCTTTATTCTTGGGTGATTCTAATGTGAACATGGCTTCTTAGTCTATCCTAACTGGTCAAATATGTCTCTTAGGGCACTGTGTCATATTTATTGAGCAAGTACTATATGCAAAGCACTATACTAAGCACTTGGGAAAGTACTTAGGCATTCAGAAGTTGAGGTCACATTTCCTCCCAAAGGCCTTTCTCAGTTAAGTCCTTTTTTCCCTGTCCCCCGTCCCCTTTTTATCAGCTGTGCACTTAGATCTGTGACCTTTGGGCATTTGATATTCACCTCACTCTCAAGCACACAGCATTTATGTACATATCTTCAAATCGCATATTTAAAATCATTGATTTATATTAATGTCTGTCTTCCCCTAGACTATAAGCTTGGTTTAGGTAAGGAACATGTCTGCCAACTCTGTTGTGCTGTACTCTCCCAAATAGTTAGTACAGTGTTTTGTATATAGTAAGTGCTCAACAAATGCCTCTGACTGGTTGAGCTCTAAATTCTATTGTGAAAACCTTGGATTTGGGATCATCTGTCTCAGTATTTTCCATTTGTGTCACTAATCAAATTCTGATTTGGGAGCTTGGTTCAGATCTGATAGCAGAGGCTGACAGAATTTTAAACTACGGTGCTACTAGAGTTTCTGTGAATGTAGAGGATAGACCACAGGTCAGAGGATGTGTGTTCTAATCCTGGCTCCACCACTTGTCTGCTGTGTGACCTTGGGCAAGCCACTTCATTTCTCAGTGCCTCATTGAGATGTTGGAGATCTGAGGCCCATATGGAATAGGAACTGTGTCCAACCTGCTTGGCTTGCCAGTGCTTGGCAAATAGTAAGCACTTAACAAATAACATGATTATTATCATTTTTACCTAACTATGCAAAAGCAATCTCTGTCTTTCTTCTTTTATACTTTCTTTACAAACAACTATCTTACTGACATGCTGCTATTAGAATTGTTCAAAATGATACAACCCGTAATAAGAAAAGGTATATTCATATAGGCTGTCTAATCCTTTGCTGTAAACACAGAATTAAGCAGAACAAAACCTCAGAACACCTTGTTTCTATAAGGAGTCTTACAGGTTTAGAAGTAGGTGGAATCCACACAGTGGTTTTATATACAGAGAGATATAATAATGAGGATGATATATAATACAGTGAGGATAATAGGATTGTATCTTGTAGAGGGGAAATACAGATTTTTTTTTCCTTTTCTATACCTACTGCTGTAAATCTCATGATGACTTTGCTGTTTTTTTAGTTTAGTTTTTTTTCCTAATTAATAGATTATACAATGTGTAATAATCACAATTCTCAAAACTTAGAGTTTAAAGAGATCTCTTTTTCAGATCATGTTGGGCTTCATGACTTTCAGTAGCATTGCAGACATACTTAAAATTCAGAATCTCATTCTTTAGAGATTTAATCAACTTCTTATTTCTCACATTTTATGTCTGAATTGTTTTATTTAACTTGGATTGTATGCCTTAAGGGCAGTAACCATGTCTTCTGTGATATAGTGCTGAGTCTATTCAGTGTACAATAAATAATCAATAAAAATGATTGCATAGTAAAATAATACTTTCATGCTAAGTATGACTTAGAATGACATTACCACTTTGGTAATGGAAAATAAATTATATACTGTACATTGAACAAAGATTTGATCTCTAGTTGAATATCACAAATTGATGGGAATCTCTTTTTAGCTCTCTTTCTAGTTTTGACCTTTAGATCTAGCTCTATAACAGTGATTTGGTTACAGTTTAAGTGACTTGCCCAAGGTCTGCCACTTGTTTGTTATGTGACCTTGGGCAAGTGACTTATTTTCTCTGTGCTTCAGTTACTTCATTTGTAAAATGGAAATTAAAACTTGAGCCCCACAAGCGACATAGATTATGTCCAACCTGATTAATTTAATGCTCTGTACATAGTAAGTGCACAGTAAATATCATAGATTGATTAACTGTTTGCTTAATATTTACCTCAGTGTTTAGTACAGTGCCTGGAACCTAGGAAGGACTTAACAAATATCATTTAAGTACAATACAAAGCAAAAAAGCATTCCACTATTTTGGGTGTGGATTTAGAATTAATATTTCTAGGGTAATACCTAATAATAATAAGCCCTGGGGTAGATACAACCAAAGTGAGTTGGACACAATCCCTGTCCCACATGGGACTCTCAGTCTCAATCCCCATTTTCCAAAGAGTTGAAACTGTCCTTTCAGAAGTTAATATATTAATGTTGAAAGATTACATTGTCATGTTAGAGATCACCTTGTGTTCTATTTTCCTGTCTCATTATGGGTGGAGCATTTCCATGCTTGTTTGGGTGCCCTATAAATTGAGCTTGATTCTGAGAAGTGCCTTCTCCTTCACAGCCTGGTGGTGGAGAGGATCACTAAGCAGTCTTAGTTGCCACATTATCCATATGTGTGTGCTCAAAGAGATATTTATCAACATCCATTGCCAGGG
Organism: Ornithorhynchus anatinus; assembly: GCF_004115215.2. Lineage (NCBI taxonomy): Eukaryota > Metazoa > Chordata > Mammalia > Monotremata > Ornithorhynchidae > Ornithorhynchus > Ornithorhynchus anatinus. The sequence goes on along the minus strand of NC_041728.1, from coordinate 47,895,831 downwards.
GACTTTAGTTTGCCCACTGGGATTGGTAATGTAGGCAGCAGTAACAGAACCACCCTAATTCTGTTGATGGGATTTGGGAAGAATATAAAGGAAGTGTAGAGTTGTCAAGTGAAGTGGAGTTGTGAAAGACCTTTAGATATGAGTGAAATGATTTTTTTTCCTCCTTGCCTTTCTAGGTATGACTTGGTAATTAGTCCTATCTATTCATTTTCTGAAACTGAATATTTGTTTTGTGGAAGGCAACATGATTATATTTTTTATAAAAATAAATTTGACATTTATTTACCTAATATACTTTCAAAGGGACAATTTCTGATGAATAATTAAACCCTCAATGTGTTTTTGAAGTTGTTTCTAAGAGGGAAAAAAGAAAAAAATTAGTACTGTGAGACTGGGGGGGGTGGGTTAGTATCAAAATAATTAAGGGGAGTAGATCCAAGTGGATAGGGGGTGATGTTGTAAGATGGAGGGAGCATATGGTGGGGGGATAAGAGGTAAGTCATGAAAGTCTTCTTAGATACAGTGCTTTGCACACAGTAAGCACTCAGTAAATACAACTGATGGACAGTTGACTAGAGGAGATGTAAATTCATTTAATAGGACTTGAGGTGGTCATCATCTTCATCAACATCATCAGTGGTATTTTTGAGCACTTACTGTGTGCGGAACACTGTACTAAGCACTTGACTGTCTGATATGAAGTAGGAGGAAGTTCCAGGACACTGGATGAATTGGAGCAAGGAGTGAGAGATGATGAGAAATGAGACTGAGGAACAGTAAGTAGGTTAATGTGGAATAGTTGAAAGATCCTAGGCTTGGGAGTCAGAGGATCTGAATTCTAATCAAAGCTCCACCTTACTAGCTCAAAGTTACACAGCAGCTTTTGTGAATCATTTTCCTCACTGGAAATAGGGATTAAATATTTATCACTTCTAATTAACCTGGGAGGCTCAAGTAGACAGAGGCTGTGTTTGACCCAGTGTTTTTATATGTGCACTAGTGCTTGGCACAAAATAATTGTTTATTCATTCATTCATTCATTCATTCAATAGTATTTATTGAGCGCTTACTATGTGCAGAGCACTGTACTAAGCGCTTGGAATGAACAAGTCGGCAACAGATAGAGACAGTCCCTGCCATTTGACAGGCTTACAGTCTAATCGGGGGAGACAGACAAGAACAATGGCACTAAATAGAGTCAAGGGGAAGAACATCTCGTAAAAAACAATGGCAACTAAATAAAATCAAGGTGAAGTACAATTCATTAACAAAATAAATAGGGTAATGAAAATATATACAGTTGAGCAGACGAGTACAGTGCTGAGGGGATGGGAAGGGAGAGGGGGAGGAGCAGAGGGAAATGGGGGGAAAAGAGGGTTAAGCTGCGGAGAGGTGAAGGGGGGGTGGTAGAGGGAGTAGAGGGAGAAGAGGAGCTCAGTCTGGGAAGGCCTCTTGGAGGAGGTGAGTTTTAAGTAGGGTTTTGAAGAGGGGAAGAGAATTAGTTTAACAGTTACTATTATTGTTATTGTTACTTACAATTATTATTATTAGTTTGATGACAGCAAATGAGTGGGGTGGGTTGTGGTGGAAGATGAGCAAGACTAAATTGGAGGACAGCTGATGGAATGCTTTAAACAATGGTTAAGGAGTTTCTGTATTATATGGGTTTGGAGGAGAATCCATTGAAATAATAATAATAATAATTATGGTATTGGTTAAGCACTTACTTTGTGCCAAGCACTGTTCTAAGCACTGGGATAGATACGAGGTAAAAAGGTTTTCCCACATGGGGCTCACAGTCTTAATCACCATTTTACAGATGAGGTAACTGAGGCACAGAGAAGTTAAGTGACTTGCCCAAGATCACAAAGCAGATGAGTGGAGGAGCTGGATTAGAACCCACATCCTCTGACTCCAAAGCTCATGCTCTTTACACGAAGCCACTTTGCTTCTGTTTTTGAGGAGTTGGGAGATGTGTATAAAGTGGACCTTTTTAAAAAAGAAAAATGAACCAGGTCACAAAATGAAGTATGGACTTGGAATGAGGAAAGAAGGGAAGCAGGGAGGTCAGCAAGGAGGCTGATGTAGTAGTCAAGATGAACTATGATATATACTTGGATCAGTGTAGTAGTAGTTTGTATAGAGAGGAAAGGAGAAATTCAAAAATCTTTGTGAGGGTGTTCATGACAGGATTTTGCGGCAGTTTAAGTGGTTTGAATGAGGTAAATTGAGGATGATGATGTAGGTTATGGGCTTGTTGAGAAAAGGTAGATAGTGTTTTATACAGTGGTGGGAAAGTTGGGAAGAGGAGAAGGTTTGCACAGAAAGATAAAGAGTTTGGTTTTAAACATGCTAGGTTTGAGGTGTCAGTAAAATAACCAAGTAGACGCCCCCCCCCCACCTCAGACTATGAGCTTGTTGTGGCAAGGAATTGTCTCTCTTTATTGTTGTATTGTACTTTCCCACACTATACTATAGTGTTCTGCACACAATAAGCACTCAATAAATAGATTTGAATGAAAGAAAGAAAAAGAAAGAAAGAAAGAAAGAAAGAAAGAAAGAAAGAAAGAAAGAAAGAAAGAAAGAAAGAAAGAAAGAAAGAAAGAAAGAAAGAAAGAAAGAAAGAAAGAAAGAAAGTAGAGGTATCCTGAAGGCAGGAAGAAATGTGAGGCTGAAGAGAAAGAGAAGGGTAGCGGCTCGAGAGGTAGATTTGGTATTCAGGTAGATTTGGATTCATCCATGTAGAGTTGGTAGAAATGGTAGTTAAACCCCATCCATCCATGGGGTTGGATGAATGATCCAAGGGATTAGCTGTAAATGGAAAATATAAGAGGACCAAGAACTGAGCCTTGGAGGACTCCAACATAATGTGGAAGGCAGATATGGAACTGGAGAAAGAGACTGAGAAGGAGTGGCTAGAAAGTTGGAGAATCAGGAGAGGACAGTATCAGTTAAGCCAAGGTTAGATAGTGTTTCCAGGAGAAGGGAATAGTCCACAGCATCGAAGGTCACTAAGTGGTCGAGGAGGACTAAGACAGAGGAGAGACTGTTGGATATGACCCTGAGGTATCACTGATGACCTTATATATAGAAGTTTCCACAGAGTGGAGGGGGTGGAAGCTAGATTGTTGGGGCTGGTGGGGTGGGGGAGTCAAAGAGACGAAGTGGAAGAAGCAGATGGAAACAACCTGCACACATAGTTCAAAGAAAAATGGTAGGAGGGAGATGGGGGCAGCAGTAATAATAATAATGCTGGCATTTGTTAAGCGCTTACTATGTGCAAAGCATTGTTCTAAGCACTGGGGGGGATATAAGGTGATCAGATTGTCCCACGTGGGGCTCACAGTCTTAATTCCCATTTTACAGATGAGGGTACTGAGGCACAGAGAAGTTAAGTGACTTGCCCAAAGTCACAGAGCTGACCAATAGTGGAGCTGGGATTCGAACACACCTCTGACTCCCAAGCCCGGGCTCTTTCCCCTGAGCCACGTTGCTTCCAAAGAGAATTGTGGGGTCATGGGAGTTTTTTGTTTGTTTCTTTTTGTTTTTGTTCTAAGGAGAGAGGCGGGATGGGATACCAAAGTCTGGCCTAAGAGAAGGCGCCTGATCATATGGAAGCTGCTCCCATCTGTCCCCACCCTCTGACCATATTTTTATAGATTGGAAAGGATGCCATAGGGAAGGCAAGACTAGAGAGGATGAATAAAGTGGAATATCTGGTAGGCTCCATGAGGACAGGGGCAGTGATTGCACTTTTGTTACATGTTCCCAGGGACCTAGAATAACACTGCCTGTACAGGTAGTCAATTAAAAAATGATGACGGCAGAAAAGAGAGAGACAAGGGACAAGGAGAGAAAGTAGCTGGAAAAGAGGAAAAAAATCCAACCAGGTCAGAAAAGAGACTATTGATGCGGAGAAAGAGACCAAAAGGAGGTGAAGATTGATAAGACAAAGAAAGAAAAGAAAAGAGGGAAAATAATAGTAATAGTATTTAAGTAGTTACTATGTGCCTGGTACATACTATTATTATTATTACTAATATTAATAACACATTATTGTTGATGATAATAACAATAACAATAATGGGACTGGTTAAGTGCTTACTACATGCCAAGCACTGTAATGTGGGTTGGACACAGTCCTTCTCCCACATAGGGTTCACCATCGCAATCCCTATTTTTCAGCTGAGGTAATTGAAGTCCTGAGAAGTGAATTGACTTGCCCAGGGTCATGCAGCTCACATGTAGAGAACTTGGGATTATAACACAGGCCTTTCTGATTCCCAGACCCTTGCTATATCCACTAAACCATGCTGCTTCTCCAGGACACAGGATTTATGCAAAATGGCATGAGGGAAGAAAACTATATCACATAAAGAAAAAAAGAGAAAAGCGAAAAAGATGAGGGTTCAAAAAGGCTGGAGACAATAGAAATAACCAGTTAAAAGACAAAAAGACAGTTAACAGAGAGAGGACCTAAGAAATAAGTGAATCTAACAGTTGAATTGGAAAAAGGGGTGTCAGAGGCATTTGAAAACGAAAGTGGTTGAGTAGAAAAATGCAGCACTTACCTAAGCAGTACAGGACTGCATGTTTATATTAGTTTGAATACAGTGACAGGATATGAGCTATATACATAATATCTTATGTTCCCAACAGCACCCAAGCATTGACCTCATAAATACTGAACACATAAATGAATAAGTACCTAGTGTTTTGAGGGAGTTTTCCCAACAGGGGTTAACAATAAGTAATCCAAGATACAAAAGTATGTTAGCATTATATCTAAGTACATGTCACACCCACATGACATTTCATAACCATTAAGAGTCAAGAATACATGTTCTAACATAGTAGATGATTTTGCTCCAGTTTGCGACCAATTTCATAGTTCTGCTGGGTATGAGTTGGAGTTGGAAGACAGAACTAAGAGCCTGCCTAACTGCTCTCAAGTGAAGTGGTTGGGCTATAACAGAGAGCCTTTATTCTGAAAGTACTTGCTTTCAGAAAATGTTGATGTCAGGCTGAGGAACACACACCTTTGTTTCCTGCTGTCAGGGATATAAAGTCAGTTACTAACACCGCAGTGATCTAGGTGCCAACTAGTTTTATGGGATAGCAGACCGAAGGCCAAAACCAGCCAGTGGGATTACTTAAACCACATAGCAAACTATGAATACCCTTACAAAGCATGATGACATTTAATTTGAAATCCATGATTTTGGCATTATTCAGGTGGTTTGTTACCAATTACATGGACATTTTCTTAGGTGATCAATGGAGGTTAAAGAGAAGTGGCTTTACTAGAATTAGCTTTCTAGTTAATGAGTGGGTTTAAAAATGGCCTTCAGAGAAGCAGCTGTGTTATCTATTGTTTATGGAACAGCCTTGTAGTCATGCTTGTTTTGGGCTTTGGAATAGAAATGAGCTTGATTTGCATAAGTGGAATGTTACTTGCTCAGTTGATTATTTATTATTCTTCCTTTCCTGGATATCATTTGATTCCATTACTTTAATAAATCTTGACATTTAGACAGAGATTGTCAAATCTGTGACCTCAAATCAGACTAAAGAAGTGAATACAGATAATTAACATTTAGTTGAGAAAAAAAAAAATTACATTTCTCTGACCAATAGCTCAGTTGAACTAAACTCATTATCAGACAAACTATTTTCTGGATCTAAGTAAGATTCTTCTTGAAAGTCAACCTATTCACTTGTAATGAAGACTGTGCTGACATAAGGAGATTTTATTGTGCAAGAGATGAGTATGTATTATTTTTCCTGTCATAGTTCAGGATTTTTGTAGGCTATCTTGAGTGTTCAGGGGGAAAAAAAATCTTGCAGAATTGGGGCATACTTGATTCTTTTGGTTAGCTTACCTTTGACCTATTTCAGCTGTTTTTATTCCAATTTCTTATAATTTATTTAGAATGAACTTCAAATATCCAGGTTGAACAACAGTTAGAACATGCTTAGCTTAGATCCCACAGTATTCTGGGGATAAATATATGGACATCAAGGAATACTGAGACGCTAGTACCACTTTTGCGACTTTCCCCTATTCCTACCTTTACCAAAATTAAAAGAAGCCAAATAAATCAAGGATATTTATAAGCACTTACCATGTGCAGAGAAATATACTATCTACTTGGGAAAGTTCAGTACAACAGAATTGTTAGATGTGATCTCTGTCCACAAGGATTTACAAACTACTGGAGTAGACAGATGTTTAAATAGATTATGGATGGAGGAAATAGAGTATAAGAATATTTATGAAATACTTTGGGGTTGGTGTACCAAAGTCCTTATGGATTATTCAGCTATGCACATAGTTGATGCAGAAGAGCAGGCAGATTAGGTTAGTGAGGATTTAACCAGAGAAGACATCTTGGGAAAGATGATTTTATGTGATTTTGAAGGTGGAGATAGTGGTGAGCAGTTGGAAGTGAAGGGGGAGGGAGTGCCAGTCTCAAGGAGGGGAAAACTTGAGCAGGGAGTCAGTAAAGGGAAAGATTACAATGAGGAACAGAGCATAGCTGGTGTTAGAGGAGCTAAATGGGAAGGCTGGTTTGCGGTATATAATAATAATGGTATTTGTTAAGTATATCAGCAAGGTTAGATAGGGAGAGAGCTGGCAGAGCTTTAAATCCCATGGTAAATCATTTCTGTTGATGTGGAAGTGGATAAGCAATCACTGGAAAGTTTTGAGGCATGGGGAGAGATGGACTACTGAAATATTTTTTTCACAAAGTCACAGTTAGTGTGGGAGGCAAATGAAGAACCTGAGGAAGACTGAGAAACTGTCAGCACACAAGAGGAAAACCAGGAGAGGACAGTGTCAGTGAAGCCAAGGTTAGATAATATTTTCAGGAGAAGGTGACATTCCACAGTGTTAAAGGCAGCTGAGAGGTTAGGGAATAGAGACCATTGGATGTGTCAAGTAGGACATCATTGGTGACGTTAGAGAGGTCAATTTTTGTGGTGTGAAGGGGACTGAAGAAAATGCTATGCAGTTTATCAGGTGACCTAGATATAATTCCTAAAGATACACCAGTAGGTATTATGGTTTAGAGTCAAGAGTTGTGGTTCTATTGTAGTGGTATTTATTAAGTACTCACTATGTGCTGAGCAACTTTTCATGGTATTGGTTGAGTGCTTACTATGTACCAAGTACTATTCTAAGTATTGGAGTAGATCCAAGATAATAGGGTTGGAAACAGTCCCTGTACTACAAAGGGATCACAGCCTTAATCCTCATTTTACAGATGAGGTAATTGAGACACAGAGAACCTGTCCTACCTAGGGTTCACAGTCTTAATCCTCATTTTACAGATGAGGTAACTGAGACACAGAGAAGAGCACTGAGCACTGTCCTAAGAGATGAGGGAGATTATGTATACTTGGAGTAGGAACAGTCCCTGTCCAACTTGGTGCTAACAAACTAAGTGGGAATAGAAACTCAATAATGAAAAATAAAAAAACAGAGTCAGGAATGAAAGACTTTAATCTAATAAGTAAATAGTGCTTAGGAGCCTTCAGATGACTAATTGTTCTAAGCCAATGGTCCTTTTTTACAAACCACCATTGTTAAAAACCACCACAGTCCCACCATTTTCCAGATGGTCCAAAGTGTTACTTCTGGCCCACAGTGTTCTGGGCCTCAGGAGTGTCCAGTTGGGGCTTTGAGCAGTGGCAAACCTGGAATTTCCTGCCATAATAAGTTTCTGGGACAATTAGGGTCTCAAACTCCACCCAACTGTCCTTGTTCTAATCTTGCCACCGGTCCTGACTCCCTCAATATCTGGGTGTTCACTGATGAACATGGAGATAGAGCATAACCTACTGGAAAGAGCTTGAGGTAACCTGAGTCCTTATCCCAGCTCTCCCACTTACCTGTTGTGTGATCTTGGGTAAGTCACTTTTCTTTTCTGTGCCTCTATGTAAAATGGGGATTTAATACCTGTTCTTTCTCCTACCTAGACTGGTAGCCCCAAGTGGGACAGGGACTGTCTGATCTAACTGTCTTGTAATTATTTCAGCACTTGTAAGAGTAAGTGTTTTTAAAAAAAATCATTTAAAAATTCCCCCCATCCCTATATTGAATGAAATATTTGGTATGAAGCTTTTTGGGGGAAAATTACGTAAATGCAATCCTTACTGATTTGAACATCGTCAATCTAATACTTCCAAAAAACATTAAAGTCAACCATGAGCACCTAAATAAAAAAACACAAAATGATCTTCAAATATGGAATTTTAAGTTCTGAGCCAAACTGGATTTACTCTACTACCTGATCAGATTTTAAATTTATGGCTGGAGTCTCCATGAAATTGAAATGTCAACAGTTTTTGGTTTTGTTTTTTTTCTCTAACTGTACAAATCATTTTGTCTTATATGATTTAGCTTTTTTCCTTTCCTCATTCCAGAAGAAAAAGCTTAATACAATGTCCTGTTTCTAGAGTTCAATAAATATAGCTGACTACCTAACTCCAAGAGACTGAATGCCTCCCACTAGGCAAGGAGAGGGAAGATCCAATCTTCATCTACAGGTACTCAAATTTGGTTGGGGATTCTAGCCTTTCTTTCTAAAGTCTAAAGAAGGAGGCAAACCCCCAACCAAATACCCCCACAGCTATTCCAACCTAATTCACTTTTCAAGGTTCCTCACCCACATTGAAGCATGGGTATTAGGTATTAGGATACAAAGAGGGTTCTGGATAAGTTTCAAATGTAACTGGCCCCATCCAAGGATGTTCTGGGTGACTAGGCTGTTCTGTTCTTTAGACTGTAAACTCGTTGTGGCAGAGAACGTATCTTCCAACTCTGTTTTATTATTCTATCCCAAACAGTTAGTACAGTGCTATGCACACAGTAAGCCCTCAGTTAATACTAGGAATGCTTTGGCAAGCCAAAGAGGAGTTTTGGGGAAGCAACGCGGCCTAGTTTAAAGACACAGGCCTGGGAAACAGAGGACAGGGTTCTAATTCCGGTTCTGCCACTCATCTGCTGTGTGACCTTGCACAAGTCACTTAACTTCTCCGCGTCTCAGTCACCTCATATGTAAAGGGGGATTAAGACTGTGAGCCCCATGTAGGACATAGACTGTGTCCAAACTAATTATCTTGCATCTACCTCAGTGCTTAGTACAGTACCTGGCTCATAGTAAGCACTTAACAAAATACCATTATTTTTAAAAGAGTAAACTGAATATATGGTACTTTTTAAATGAAAGATATATAATTTAGCAAATATTTATTATATTTATTGGTAAGCACTTTTTCTACTTATCCCTCACACACAAAATTAATTTGGCAACTGATAAAATGTGATCAAGGTTTCCCCATTACTTGAGAAAACCCTCCACTAAGTTATGATCTGTATTACATTTATACTCTTGTTGGTTATGAAACATTCTTCTTGGCTTCTACCTCCTGTTTTGGCCACTGATGCTCCATTTTTCCAACTTCCTCCTGCCTCTTTTATTCTCTTCCGTGGCTAGTAGTAGTAGAGCTAGTAGATCCGCTCTCTTGATCCCATCCGTCTTTCCAAAAGCATCTCTCCTCAGCTTGCCGCCCTGTCCTCACTTCCCACTCTTGATGATCAGGTCTCCGCTCTCAACTCCACCCTCTCTACTCATCTCGACTCTCTCGCCCCCCTTTCCCTCCGCCGCTCTCGCTCCACTAACCACAGCCCTGGATCACCTCCTCTGTCCGCCTCCTACGCTCCTATGCTCGAGCTGCTGAGAGCTGCTGGCGAAAGTCCAAGCACCAAGCCAACCTCACACACTTCAAATTTAGCCTTTCCTGCCTTAACTCTGCCCTCTCCTCCACCAGGCAAAACTTCTTCTCCTCCCTCATCGACACCCATGCCCGTCACCCCCGCCAATTGTTCCGGACCTTTAACTCTCTCCTTAGGCCCCCTGTTCCTCCCCCTCCCCCATCTCTCACCCCCATTGATCTGGCCGCCTATTTCCTCACGAAAATCAACACAATCAGGTCTGAGCTCCCCAAAGTCACCCCTGCGCCTCTCCCCTCCCCCCCACCAACCCTCTCCCCTACTTTCCCATCCTTCCCTGCAGTATCCTCAGAGGAGATCTCCTCCCTCCTTGCAAGTGCCACCCCCTCCACCTGCGCCTCGGACCCCATTCCCTCTCACCTTATTAAAAACATCGCCCCTGCCCTTCTCCCTTCCTTAACTTCTATTTTTAACCACTCAATCTCCAATGGCTCCTTCCCCTCTGCCTTCAAACATGCCTACGTCTCCCCCATTCTAAAAAAACCCGCTCTTGACCCCACTTCCCCCTCCAGTTATCGCCCTATCTCCCTACTACCCTTCCTTTCCAAAATCCTAGAACGAGTCATCTACAATCGATGCTTAGAATTCCTTAACTCCCATTCTCTCCTGGACCCCCTCCAATCTGGCTTCCGTCCCCTCCACTCTACCGAGACTGCTCTCTCTAAGGTCACCCATGACCTCTGTCTTGCCAAATCCAATGGCTCCTACTCCATTCTAATCCTCCTTGACCTCTCTGCTGCCTTTGACACTGTCGACCATCCCCTCCTCCTCCATACCTTATGTCACCTTGGCTTCACGGACTCCGTGCTCTCCTGGTTCTCCTCTTACCTCTCTGGCCGGTCATTCTCGGTCTCCTTCGCTGGCGCCTCCTCCCCCATCCCATCCTTTAACTGTTGGAGTTCCTCAAGGGTCAGTTCTTGGCCCTCTTCTGTTCTCCATTTACATTCACTCCCTTGGTGAACTCATTCACTCTCACAGCTTTGACTACCATCTCTACGCAGATGACACGCAGATCTACATCTCCGCCCCTGTCCTCTCCCCCTCCCTTCAGGCTCGCATCTCCTCCTGCCTCCAGGATGTCTACACCTGGATGTCGGCCCGCCACCTAAAACTCAACATGAGCAAGACTGAGCTCCTCATCTTCCCTCCCAAACCCAGTCCTCTCCCAGACTTCCCTATCACTGTGGATGGTACGTCCATCCTTCCCTTCTCTCAGGCCCGCAATCTCGGTGTCATCCTTGCCTCATCTCTCTCGTTCACCCCACACATCCTATCTGTTACCAAGACCTGCCGGTTTCACCTTTACAAAATCGCCAAGATCCGCCCTTTCCTCTCCACCCAAACGGCTACCTTACTGCTACGGGCTCTCGTTATATCCCGGCTAGACTACTGTGTCAGCCTTCTCTCTGATCTCCCTTCCTCCTCTCTCGCTCCGCTCCAGTCTATTCTTCACTCCGCTGCCCGGCTCATCTTCCTGCAGAAACAATCTGGGCATGTCACTCCCCTTCTTAAACAACTCCAGTGGTTGCCTATCGACCTCCGCTCCAAACAAAAACTCCTCACTCTAGGCTTCAAGGCTCTACATCACCTTGCCCCTTCCTACCTCTCCTCCCTTCTCTCTTTCTACCGCCCACCCCGCACGCTCCGCTCCTCTGCTGCCCACCTCCTCACCGTCCCTCGGTCTCGCCTATCCCGCCGTCGACCCCTGGGCCATGTCCTCCCGTGGTCCTGGAACACCCTCCCTCCTCACCTCTGCCAAACTGATTCTCTTCCCCTCTTCAAAACCCTACTTAAAACTCACGTCCTCCAAGAGGCCTTCCCAGACTGAGCTCCTCTTCTCCCTCTACTCCCTCTACCACCCCCCCTTCACCTCTCTGCAGCTTAACCCTCTTTTCCCCCCATTTCCCTCTGCTCATCCCCCTCTCCCTTCCCATCCCCTCAGCACTGTACTCGTCGGCTCAACTGTATATATTTTCATTACCCTATTTATTTTATTTAAAGAGATGTACATCACCCTGATTCTATTTATTTGCCATTGTTTTTATGAGATGTTCTTCCCCTCGACTCTATTTATTGCCATTGTTCTTGTCTGTCTGTCTCCCCCAATTGGACTGTAAGCCCATCAAACGGCAGGGACTGTCTCTATCTGTTGCCAACTTGTTCATTCCAAGTACTTAGTACAGTGCTCTGCACATAGTAAGCGCTCAATAAATAAATAAATACTATTGAATGAATAGTAGTATATGTAAACCAAAAAGCGAGGGTGAAAGAAGAATGGAGGAAAAAAAAGCAGAAAGTGATTAATTATAAATTTTCACAGGAGCAATTATTTATCTCTTTACTTGGGATTTTTTTTTCTCTCAGTCAAAAAATCTTTGGGGGTGGATTTTAATTTGTTCTTTACTTTATAAACCACTAAAAATCCATACTGCTTAAAAGATTTAATTCCCAAATTGCTCTACCAATTGGGACAGACACCTGTTTGCATATGCAAGTCTGTCATCTGTGTATATCACAATACTCATTGATTCACTCTGTTTATGATTCACAAAGCAGGGTTATTCTTGGGAACTTTGCTGCTTTTGTATAGGTGGAGGTGTTTTTTTTCCCCTTGCCTCCTATTGCCCAACTATCCAGAAGACACTGACTGCTCATAAATCAATTCTGCACAGAGTACCATGTAAAATTTAATTTTCCATTTGAAGCCAGTATAAAAGGTTGGAATAATCCCGGGAAAAGTGGCTTTTTGAAATCCTTAACCAATGGTACCATTTCATTTTATTTTAGCAGTACTTCTTACATGCTTACTTTATGCCAAACACTGTTCTGAGCACTGAGGTAGGTACAAGACAAGCTAGACACAGTCTCTGTTCCACATGAGACACATGGTCTAAGTTAGAGAGAGGATGATTTGATCCCACCCACCGCCCCCCTTTATTTATTCTAAGATGAGATAAACGAGTCAAAGAGAAGTGATTTGCTCAAGGTCACACTAGACTCTCAGATCTGTGCTCTTTACCCTGGGCCATGCTGCTTACACCTTCTGGAGATGTATCCAGCAACACATCCTGATAGGAATCAAACAAATCTTCCATGTAAGATGTGAATTTGTCTACCAGATGGTAACCTAAATATTCATTTATTTCTGGATGCCTTGCACTTGTGTAGTTTCTGATGCTGTTTTTCTCAAATATATATATTACTGAATAAAATGAAAAGATCGATGGGGAAGGAAACTATGGCAAGTAAGACTTTGCATGCTTGATATGCTCTGCTGGTTCAGATCCCATTTGAATCTTCTATCTGGATAGGAAAAGGTGATGTTCCTGCTTTCATTTGTGATAGAAAGGGACTGTAAATGTGATTTTACTGTATTTCTATAAGGTTAAATTACTTGAGTAAGAACTTTACAAGATCACCTGAAGTCCTTGGAAGCATTGGAGCCCATCTATTTCCTCTGGTTCCAATTGTTAATATACTTTAGTTCAGAGTATTTCAGAGTAGACAAAATGTTTATGAATGGAAGCTCAGTAAAATTGAGGAACCAATTTCTGCAATCCTTTCTTCAGTTCCTTATTTAATCAATGCTATTTGGTCAGTAACAATCATAATAATGTTGGTATTTTTTAAGCACTTACTATGTGCAGAGCACTGTTCTAAGCACTGGGGTAGATACAGGATAATCAGGTTGTCCCATGTAGGGCTCACAGTTTCACCCCCCATTTTACAGATGAAGTAACTGAGGCATAGAGAAGCGAAGTGACTTGCCCACAGTCACACAGCTGACAAGTGGCAGAGCTGGGATTTGAACCCATGACCTTTGACTCCCAAGCCCAGGCTCATTCCACTGAGCGACACTGTTTCAGTATTATTTGAAGCAGCGTGGCGCAGTGGAAAGAGCACGGGCTTTGGAGTCAGGGCTCATGAGTTCGAATCCCAGCTCTGCCACTTGTCAGCTGTGTGACTGTGGGCAAGTCACTTAACTTCTCTGTGCCTCAGTTCCCTCATCTGTAAAATGGGGATTAAGACTGTGAGCCCCACGTGGGACAACCTGATTCCCCTGTGTTTACCCCAGCGCTTAGAACAGTGCTCTGCACATAGTAAGCGCTTAACAAATACCAACATTATTATCAAGCACTTACTGTATGTACTGTATACACCGCCCATCCCGCACGCTCCGCTCCTCTGCCACCCACCTCCTCGCCGTCCCTCGGTCTCGCCTATCCCGCCGTCGACCCCTGGGTCACGTCCTCCCGCGGTCCTGGGACGCCCTCCCTCCTCACCTCCGCCAAACTGATTCTCTTTCCCTCTTCCAAACCCTACTTAAAAATCACCTCCTCCAAGAGGCCTTCCCAGACTGAGCTCCTCTTCCCCCTCTACTCCCTCTGCCATCCCCCCTTTACCTCTCCGCAGCTAAAGCCTCATTTTCCCCTTTTCCCTCTGCTCCTCCACCTCTCCCTTCCCATCCCCACAGCACTGTACTCGTCCGCTCAACTGTATATATTTTCGTTACCCTCTTTATTTTGTTAATGAATTGTACATCGCCTTGATTCTATTTAGTTGCCATTGTTTTCACGAGATGTTCTTCCCCTTGACGCTGTTTATTGCCATTGTTCTTGTCTGTCCGCCTCCCCCGATTAGACTGTAAGCCCGTCAAACGGCAGGGACTGTCTCTATCTGTTGCTGACCTGTTCATCCTAAGCGCTTAGTACAGTGCTCTGCACATAGTAAGCGCTCAATAAATACTATTGAATGAATGAATGAATGAATACTGTATTTAGTGCTTGGGAGAGTACAACACAGTACAGTAGGTAGGCACCTTTGCCTTCTTTTCCTCCTTTTGTCTCTTTACCCATTTTAATTTTTCTCTTCCCCTTCCCATATTGAAGATGTTTGAATACGCTCTTAGGCCCATCTCTTTTTTCCCCCTCAGGCCATTGAGTTGATTGAAGCACTCAAAACCACCATAATCTCAGTCTCATAGTCTCATAGTCTCATAGTCTTTGGAGTTCTGTGTGGAGACTTTCACTAAGATTGAAGCCTAACACCCTAATTTACAAGGCTTAAATGCTTGGCATGAGTTTATACAATTGCCTGATAGTTTAAAGTTAAAACAACCTAGAACAGTATTAAATATTAAGAAACAGTAAACCTGGCTTTGTGATGAGTAAATCATGAAAAAATGAATCTCTTTATATCTAATTAGTTATCAATGAGCAATCAACTGCATTTATTGAGTGCTTATTGTGCAAAGTTCTGTACTACACATTTAGGAGAGTACAGTGCAACAGAGTTGGTAGACACACTCCCTGCTCACAATGAGTTGACAGACTAAAGAAGGAGGCAAACATATACATAAGTGCTGTGGGGTTGAGGGTTGGGTGATACCAAATTCTCAATGGCCATAGATCTAAGTGCATAGTTGGCCTGAGAAATGATGCTGGGGCAGATTAAGAAGGATAGAGTGGGGGAAGAGGATGAGGATGGCTCAAGAGGTGGGGAGGGGTTGGGGAGGAGTTGAATGAGGCATCATCTTCAAAGTCTTCCTGAATTACACCTCTCTCCAGAAACATTCTCTAATAAATTTCCTTTTTCTCAAGTCATATTCTTGCAACAATGACCTCCACACTTATTCACTGACAACTGTCCATGGCATTTGTGCACATATTAATTTGTATAATTTCTGCTATAATGTGGTAATTGTATTCTCGAAGATCCTCACATTATGGGAAAATTACAATATCATCACCTTTTAGTCCATGATATTTATTGGATTAGGAATAAGTAGTTTGGGAAGCAGTGCTTCCTAATGGAAAGAGAATAAACCTTGAAGTCAGAGGAACTGTGTTCTAATTCCAGCTCTATCATGTGTTTACTGTGTGACCTTGGGCAAATCACTTAACTTCTCTGTGTCTCAGTTACCTCATCTATAAAATAGAGATTAAATCCTACTCCCTCCTACAAAGACTGTGAGCCCCATGTAGGACATTGACTGTGTCCAACTTGATTTACATGAATCTATTTCAGTGCTTAGAATAGTGCTTGGCACATAGTAAGTACTCCACAAGTACTATTATTATTATTTATATTATTGTTATTATTAACTAATGCCATAGTGATCACCATCTTTTGATGCAAATACCTACATTCCTAAAATTCACCACAGAATGGTTTATGCATTTGCTACTCATTGTTATTTTACTGAGTTGAATACTATAAAGTAGCAAAAATACAAAGAAACACAAATTAAGGTGTGGCACAGTTCACTAAGGCTGAAGCAGAGATACGGGAATCTAGAAACAGTGCTTCTTAAGCAAAATCACCCTGAGGTACAGCAATTCTTTTCTACGTAACATCTTGCAGGCAGCCAGTCAATCATATTTATTCAGTGCTTACTGTGTGCAGACCACTGTACTAAGTGCTTGGGAAAATACGGTGTAACAATATAACAGACATATTCCCTGCCCATGATAAGCTTGCAATCTAGAGTAGGAGACAGACATTAATACAAATAAACAAAATTTCAGGTATGCACATAAGTGCTGTGCGGCAGGGAGGGAGATGAATAAAGGGAGCAAATCAGGGCAGTATAAAAGGTAGTGGGAGAAGAGAAAAGGAGCACTTAGTCAGGGAAGGCCTCTTAGAGTTGTGCCTGGTTAGACTCATGGAGAGAAAGGGATGGGGAATGGGTTTCTATTATCCTTGCAAGATGGGGATAAAACTCCAAGTGACCAAGACAAACTGGAAATATGGCCTCACAAAGAATGAGACTGTAAGGAAAACAAAACAAAAAAGCAAGAGGAAAGAGCAACAAGCACTTACAGAACAGGAAGGAACCACAGACAATGGTTCCACAAGAAACTGCTACTAATGAAATAGTTAACATGATAGTAGGATATGCCAGCAGGAGAATGACCTGAAAGATCAAGGTAAGAATCCTATTAGACTGTCACATCCAGGTTGTACTGTAAGTGTAAAAGATGTAGAAAATGGGAGTTAGTCCCAGATGCACCATAAAATGAAAAAGGGATAGGAAATGAATTTCATTAAAGTGAAATGAATTGTGATGGTTTAGACTTGAGACTTGGTTGAAGGATGATTGACTTATGAAAAAGGTTATAACATATGAAGAGATTTTATAATAATTGTATGTAAGTGCTTACTATGCATTAAGCACTAGGGTAGATACAATTTGATTAGGTCAGACACAGTTGCCTGTTCCACGATGACTCACAGTCTAAGTAGAAGGGAGACCAGGTATTGAATGCCCATTTTACAGTTAAGGAAACTGAGGCACAAAAATTGCACAAGATCTCACAGCAGGCAAGTGATACAACTGAAATAAGAACCCACATTCTTTGACCCTCTAGCCCATGATTTTTCCACTAGACCTTGCTTCTGCACCACAGAATTTTATGAATGTGCTTTGTGATCATGTTCAGACAGAAAGAGGAGAATTTAAGCAGGATGGAGTTTTGATGGGCCACAAAATCTTCTTACTTGTTAAGTGGATAAAAGAGATTGAATCTTCCTCAGAAATTTGAGCAGATGAATAGGCAGCTGTCTTTCCTATAGGTCATTGAGTAAACTGCATCCCTGCTGCTTATGGCTGTGAAAGATGATCTTTTGAGCCTCTTCTCTTTTGAGCCTCTTCTGGCCCTAAACTTATCTTCTAAGGATTAAAATAGATAAGCCACCAGTAGAACTGGAAATGTGATTAGTTCCATAGCTCATTCAAACAACAAATTTCCTCCTTCCTTTCTTTAGGGATTCACGTGAAATGAAATATTAAATAAGGAATGAAAACACTTCTTAGAAATGATGCTGCTGAATGATTGCCTTCGTCATTTTACTCAGGGCCTGCATGCTGTGTATTCTTGAATATGAAATATTCAACAAAGAGTGTTTCGATGTCTCTTCTGTCCCACGTCTCTAGTTTACAAAACAGATTGTTTACAACTGTGCTGCCCTTCTGCCTAATGGACACCCTGGGGGAATGTTGTTGGCTTTGAGATGCAACTCCATATTTTCAACAAACAACTGCTGAAGCCAGTGAAATCTGAGACTAGTAAACAGCATTCAGTGTTATAGCTGAATGAGATGTGTGCAGCTTTCTTCTTCCTTGGGGATCTTGTGTTGGGTGAATAATAATGTTGGTATTTGTTAAGTTCTTACTATGTGCAGAACACTGTTCTAAGCGCTGGGGTAGACACAGGGGAATCAGGTTGTCCTGCGTGGGGCTCACAGTCTTAATCCCCATTTTACAGATGAGGTAACTGAGGCACAGAGAAGTGAAGTGACTTGCCCACAGTCACACAGCTGACAAGTGGCAGAGACTGGATTCGAACCCATGACCTCTGACTCCAAAGCCCATGCTCTTTCCACTGAGCCACGGTGAACTGCAGCTCCCCATAATCAAATTGTTTTAATAAATGTTATTGCATTTCTTTGATTTTAAAGTTCTCATTTGTATTGAGACATTTCCAGCAGGTCTGGCTGCAGGGGCAATTGTCTTCCCCAAACACTGCTGTGTGACCTTGGGTAAAACACTTAACTTCTCTGTGGCTTGGTTTTCTCATCTGTAAAATGGGAATTCTATACCCATTCTCCCTCCTACTTAGATTGCGAGCCTTGCGTGTGACAGGAGCTGAGTACAATCTGATAAATTTGTATTTACCCCAAAGCTTAGAATGGTGCTTGATACGTAGTGAATATTTTACAGGTACCATGGAAAAAAATACAGAGATTTATACATTTGCTTCCTTTCCTTTTGATTCCATGATATAGTAGCTCCATTCTCAAATTTTTTCAGTATTGACAAAGGGACCAAATATAGAGCTAACTCTTTTTGTTCCATTTGCAGAAAAAATTAAAATAAGGCTAGTATCCCCCGGCGTCTTAGGAATGTATATTATTGAGTAAAAAACTCCTTAATCAAAACTTTACTCACTAGGGTCTACTATGGTTTTGGTAGAAGAGATGAAAAGCAACAGCTGGACAAGGGAAAATGAAGGTGGCAGAGGAATAAGTAGGATTAGAAGGATTCTAACAAATTAGGACAGAAGGCTTGAACATTAGCGATTGAGTAGCATTAACAGTATACAAAATACTACCAGGTAACAATGAAAGTGTATTGCCAAGACCAAGCCACGAGGTACAGGAAAGTTTAGGTAAATTCATAAGAAACACTGTGAACTATCACTTCAATCGTTTATTCTTCCTGAATTTTTCTGTAGAGTCTAATGCAGTGAAAGAGCCTCTTTCAAGCTAACCATTTCTCAATCAATCGTAGTTGTACACATGGGGCTCACGGTCTTAATCCTCAATTTACAGATGAGGTAACTGAGGCAGAGACATGAAGTGACTTGCCCAAGGCCACCCAACAGACAAGTGATGGAGCCGGAATTAGAACCCAGGTCCTCTGACTCCCAGGTCCGTGCTCTTTCAACCAGGCCAAGCTGTTTCTTAAAAATAATAATATTTATAATCATAAATAATATTTATGGCATCCCTTCCATTTTTATATGTATAAGTTGATATATATTGATACCTTGAGATAAATATATATATTATATATATAAATATATATATATAAATATATATATATTCACACAAACCGATGTGTTTCTAATGTCTTATTTTTCATGTACACCAATGCCTATTTCCTGGCATTCAGGGAATAGGTGAGTCTTCATTTTTTGCTAATTGTATAGCCCTTAAGGTTTATTTCAACAATATTCCCAACAATGCAGTGGGTGAGGCTTTTCTTGATAGAAGTAGAACTGAGGTGGTTCTGGGATTTTGGAAACAATATGAGGCAGGAAATGAACATGGTAGCCATCTGATGACATCATAGCTGGACTAAAGGTCATCTATTCCTCTTTTCAGTTGCTTATATTTTAAAACAGATTTTTTTTTCTGGCCTTCCAACTCATTTCATTGTGCTGAGAGGTTCGAGGCTGGCACTTCAGTAACACTTCCTGCTTAGTGAATTCAGGTCACACTTTCAAGTTCAATAAACTAGAATTATATCAGCAAATAAATTGTCCTTACACATCTTGCAATTTGTTCATCTAGATTCAAGTGGAGCTTTAAAAAGAGCCACAGGGACTTGTGGACAAGTTTCCAGAAGTTAAAAAAAATAGTTTCTCAGCAAGGTCAGTTGCCCTATTTCACTTTTTTTATGGCATTTGTTGAGTGCTTAGTTTGTGTCAAACACTGTTCTAAGCACTAGGGTATGTACTAATTAATTAAGTTGGGCACTAAGTCTTAGTAGGAAGAAGAACAGGTACCAAGTTTCCATTTTACATTTGAGGATACTGAAGCACAGAGAAGTTCAGAAGAATCTGGGTTATTATCCCAGTTCCACAAGTTGTCTGGTGTATGACCTTGGGCAAGTCACTTAGTTCCTTTTGTGCCTCAATTCCCTCATTTGTAAAATGGGCTATAAGACTGGAAGTCCCCTTTGGGACAGGGACTGTGTTTAATCCAGTTAACTTGTATCTACTCCAACAGTTTGAACAGTGCTTGACATATAGTAAGTGCTTAACAAATATCGACATTATTTTTAAGTTACTTGCCCAAGGTCACACAGCAAGCAACTGGCAGAGAATTGGCAGAGCAGGGATTAGAACCCAGTTCCTCTGACTCCAGGTTTGTGCTCTTTCCACTAGGTCATGCTGTTTGCCATGTCCCTTCCTATTTATTCTATATCAAAGACAAGGGTCTTCATAGGAATAATTGCCTCTTTTTGCCTTGAGGAACTGGAGTTTGTTCACTCTGTTCACAGTGTGTTCAATAATATTACAATTAGGCCAAATTTCAGAAATGGAAGATGCTGATGAATCTAGGAGAATAAATTTTAGATTCACTCTTAAAGTCTCATAGCTTTTTCTGAAGAAATAGTGCTTTGTCAAGAATCCTTTTGAGACCGTATGTCTGTTTGAATAGCACCAAACTTCCATGAGCTTTTTAGTTTATAAAATACCCATTAGGAAATGCAAACTGCCCTCCTTTAGTTCTAGGCATACAGTTCAAAAAATATAAACTCGTGACATAGTTTAAAGTACCGTTAGGGTAAGGATTAGTTCCTCCTCTAGAGTGTATGCTCTTTGGGGTCAGGGAATGTGTCTACCCACTCCTTTATATGGTACTCTCTCACGATCTAAGTATACTGCTCTGCACACAGTAAGCACTCAATAAATACCAATGATTGACAAAAGAACTGACAGAGGCTCTTCACCAGTCAGTTAGTGTCTACTGGTGGTGGAAATATTAACAAATATTAAGTGTTCGGTAGAAAATAAAAGTCACAAGGCACATACTTTGAATATTTCATTGCCCATGACCAGGGCCAAGGGGATTTTAATTGTGCTTTAAATGTTTCCCTCCAATTTTTTACATCTCTAGGCCCTGTTGCCCTGTCTCCAATCAAGGTCAGCTTCAATATGGATCATTCTACAATCCTATTTCAGATTGATATGTACATTTGGAAAATTGTATGAATGCTCAAAATCATTTTATTATTGACATAAACACAATGTGAGGTAGGCTAAGACTGATTCTAGTTTATTGCATTAAAAAAAATAGATTTGCCACTTTTCCTATTTCAAGTGTCTGATCCCTCATGACAGTGATTTATAGCTAGGTACTGGAGAGGATCTGCATACATATACATAAACATCATTTCTTTCCCCCACTTTCATTCATTCATTCAATAGTATTTATTGAGCGCTTACTATGTGCAGAGCACTGTACTAAGAGCTTGGGATGAACAAGTCGGCAACAGATAGAGACAGTCCCTGCCATTTGACGGGCTTACAGTTTAATCGGGGGAGACGGACAGACAAGAACAATGGCAATAAATAGAGTCAAGGGGAAGAACATCTCATAAAAACAATGGCAACTAAATAGAATCTAGGTGATGTACAATTCATTAACAAAATAAATAGGGTAACGAAAATATATACAGTTGAGCGGACAAGTACAGTGCTGTGGGTATGGGAAGGGAGAGGTGGAGGAGCAGAGGGAAAAGGGGAAAAAGAGGGTTAAGCTGCGGAGAGGTAAAGGGGGGATGGCAGAGGGAGTAAAGGGAGAAGAGGAGCTCAGTCTGGGAACGCCTCTTGGAGGAGGTGAGTTTTAAGTAGGGTTTTGAAGAGGGAAAGAGAATCAGTTTGGCGGAGGTGAGGAGGGAGGGCGTTCCAGGACCGCGGGAGGACGTGACCCAGGGGTCGATGGCGGGATAGGCGAGACCGAGGGACAGTGAGGAGGTGGACGGCAGAGGAGCGGAGTGTGCGGGGTGGGTGGTAGAAAGAGAGAAGGGAGGAGAGGTAGGAAGGGGCAAGGTGATGGAGAGCCTTGAAGCCTAGAGTGAGGAGTTTTTGTTTGGAGCGGAGGTCGATAGGCAACCACTGGAGTTGTTTAAGAAGGGGAGTGACATGCCCAGATTGTTTCTGCAGGAAGATGAGCCGGGCAGCGGAGTGAAGAATAGACTGGAGCGGGGCGAGAGAGGAGGAAGGGAGGTCAGAGAGAAGGCTGACACAGTAGTCTAGCCGGGATATAACGAGAGCCCGTAATAGTAAGGTAGCCGTTTGGGTGGAGAGGAAAGGGCGGATCTTGGCGATATTGTAGAGGTGAAACCGGCAGGTCTTGGTAACGGATAGGATGTGTGGGGTGAACGAGAGAGACGAGTCAAGGATGACACCGAGATTGCGGGCCTGAGAGACGGGAAGGATGGTCGTGCCATCCACGGTGATAGAGAAGTCTGGGAGAGGACCGGGTTTGGGAGGGAAGATGAGGAGCTCAGTCTTGCTCATGTTGAGTTTTAGGTGGCGGGCCGACATCCAGGTGTAGACATCCTGGAAGCAGGAGGAGATGCGAGCCTGAAGGGAGGGGGAGAGGACAGAGGCGGAGATGTAGATCTGCGTGTCTTCTGCGTAGAGATGGTAGTCGAAGCCGTGAGAGTGAATGAGTTCACCGAGGGAGTGAGTGTAAATGGAGAACAGAAGAGGGCCAAGAACTGACCCTTGAGGAACTCCAACAGTTAAAGGATGGGAGGGAGAGGGGAGAGTTTAAAACTTCTCGGTCCAATTTAATGCAATATAATTGAGCTTTACATGGCAATTTATTGACACCTATTCATGTATGTGACTGCCTTCTTAAATGGACCTAAATTTATGAATCTCTCACTTGACACTTAATCATGCAAATTAGTGGTACTTGATGAATGTACTTTAAAATGTACAACTAAAATGTGTTTTGTTAAACATGCCATTTATAGATCACTAATTTTGGAATGAGAAGAATGCAGGCATTATTTTTTTTCCATAAATGCTTGTAATGTAGTGGCAATGTCTTTGAGTTTAAAGCTAATTGATTAGCAAGACTTCTTTGACCTCTACTAATGTCGAACTCCATTATTCTCCCTTTATACGAGGAGATCAAGCTATATTGAATCCACTTAAGGACACCTATGCAGACTTAAATGAAGAAGAGAATATTAAATGACCCCCATCTGCCCCAACCCCATAAACCACACAAGGACATCATGCCTCATTTTCCTAATAGACAAAAGTGCAATGTGGGAATGGGGGGTTGGTGTCCCAGCAATCCAGAGAAGTTGTTCTACATTCACTGAGATCAGCCAGTAGTATTTACTGAGCACTTACTGTGCGCAGAACACTCTATTAAGTGGTTGGCTGAGTTGATAATAATAATTGTGGTATTTGTTAAGCCTTTACTATATATAAAATACTGTACTAAATGGTGGGGTAGATACAGGATAATCAGGCCCCATGTGGGGTTCACAGTCTAAGTAGGAGGGAGAACAGAAATTGAATCTCTATTTTGCAGATTAGGAACTGAGATACAGAGATGTGAAAGGAATTGCTAAGGTAGGCACAAGTAGCTATGCAGAGATCACGCAGCAGGTAAGTGGAAGACCTGGGATTAGAACCCAGGGCCTCTGACTCCCAGGCCTGTACTCGTTCCACTAGGCCATGCTTCTTCCCTTTCCTAAAGAAGCTTACACTCTAGCTGGGGAGATGGCCCCTAAAACAAATTCTGGGGAGGGGGAAGCAGTGGAGCTTGAAGATAGGTATTCCCCTCCCCTCAACACTTACAGACATAAGAACTTTGGTGATGTGACAACACTGAAGTGGAAGTTGGAGGAGAAATAGTTTGGGAAAATGAGAATTCATCAGGAAAGGCCTCCTGGATGTGAGGTAATTTCAGAAGGTCTTTGAAGGTGGAAAGAGTAGTGGTCTGTTGGATATGAAGAGTGTGGGAGTACAGAGCAGTGGGAAGGCATATTAGCAACAGGTCAATTGTGAGGAAAAAGGAAGCAAGACACAGTGAATATGTTTTCATTAGAGGAGTGAAGCATGTGTGAGGGCTGGGTTGTAGTGAAAGAGAGAGCAAAAGTAGTAGGATGGCCACTCTGTTCCCCAGGAAAAAACACTCAAAGTGGTTTAAAAAACAAGGGCAAAGTGGTGAAGCAAATGGGAGATGTAAGCAATTCAGGCAGTGATTTTTTTTCTGCTTCAAGTATAGGTGACCATCTACTTCAGATGGAGATAATGACAGGTGGTTTCCACTTCTCCAGAGAGTGCATCACTATGGAGCTCATTCAATTTATGTTATATCTTAATTTTAATCCTACCTAGTCAAGTCTCCCAGGATAACCAGGACCAGAATCTTATAGTTGTTTTTTTTTTAATGTTATTTGCTAAGCACTTTGTGCCAGGCACTGAACTAAGTTCTGGGGTAGATATAAGCAAATCAGTTTGGACACAGTCCTTTCCCATGTGTGGCTCACAGAATTAATCTCCCCTTTTACAGATGAGGTAACTGAGGCACAGAGTCCAGGTCCTCTGACTCCTCAAACGTTCAGACCCATGTTCTTTCCACTAGGCCATTCTGCTCCCCATTATAGTTGGTCCTCAAAATAAAAAGTTTGCTTGACCCACCACCTGCCTTCTTCCATCTGATGCCCTTCTCCACTTTTCCTTCACACCTGAGAACTACACCTGAGTCCATTAAGCTAGAGCAATACCTAATGGAGGTGCATCATCCCATCCTCATTACCACTGTTACTGGTGATATTTATTGAGTTCCTACCAAGTATAGAATACAGTTTTACTTGAAAAAATCAGTAGAAATTAAAGCCCAAGTTCTGGGCCCTGAGGAATTTACAGCTTAGTTAAAATAACAGAACACCAGAACCATCCAGCCTTCACTTGGTGGGCCATGTGGCTCCCTCCATCAGTGCGGAGCTCAAGTGATGCAGATATGTGTGAGAAGACAAGATGCAGCCCAACACTGAACAGTACCAAAAAGTGCATCAAAATCAGATCAATCGCTAGGATAATGAGCAGAGTCAGGGTGAGTGGTGAGAGGTCTATGATATATATATACATATATATAGAGAGAGAGAGAGAGTGGGAGAGAGAGAGAGAGGTTTCTTCTCTATTTCTCCACACCTTCCCTGATTAAGACCTCCTTTCCTATTCTCCCATTCCCTTTTGTTCCGCTTCATCTTGTTCCTTTTATTCATCACCTTCTTAGCCCCACATTACTTATGTACAAATCTGTAATTTTATTTTATGGAAAGCAGCCTGGTCTAATGGATAAAGCATGGGCCTGGGAGTCAGAAGGACATGGATTCTAATTCCCTTCTGCCACTTGTCTGCTGTGTGACCTTGGGCAAGTCACATAACATCTCTGGACCTCAGTTACCCCATCTGTAAAATGGAGATTAAGACTGTGAGTCCTATGTGGGGTAAGGACTATGTCCAACCTGATAATCTTTTATCTACCCCAGGGTTTGGAACAGTGCTTGACATAGAGTAGGCACTTATTAGATATCATCATTATTATTCATTTATAGTAGTGTCTGTCTCCCCCTCTAGACTGTAAGGTCGTTGTGAGCAGTGAAAATATCTGTTATACTGTTATATTGTACTCTCTCAAGTGCTTAGTACAAGTGCTGAGAACCAGTGTGGTTTAGTAGAAAGAGCACATGTTTGGGAGTCAGAGGTCATGGGTTCTAATTCCGCTCCACTACTTGTGATGATGATGATGTTGGTATTTGTTAAGCGCTTACTATGTGCAGAGCACTGTTCTAAGCGCTGGGGTAGATACAGGGTAATCAGGTTGTCCCACATGAGGCTCACAGTCTTCATCCCCATTTTACAGATGAGGTAAATGACGCACCGAGAAGTTAAGTGACTTGCCCACAGTCACACAGCTGACAAGTGGCAGAGCTGGGAGTCGAACTCATGACCTCTGACTCCGAAGCCCAGGCTCTTTTCCACTGAGCCACGCTGCTTCCCTACTTGTGAGCTATGTGACTTCTCTGTGCCTCAGTTACCTCATCTGTAAAATGAGGATTAAGACTGTGAGCCCCATGTGGGACAACCTGAATACCTTGTATCTACTCCAGTGCTTAGAACAGTGCTTGGCGCATAGTAAATGGTTAAAAAATAGCATCATCATCATCATTATCATTGTTATTATCATTATTATTATTACAGTGCTCTGCACAGAGTAAGCACACAATAAATACAGTTGACTGACTGCTTGGAGGTATGTGGGGTCTGGGGCTGCCATCGTTACATTCTCTAGCCTCTCCCCATTCAGCGCTTCACACTCTTTATCTTCATTCAATCATATTTATTGAGCTTTTAGTCAGGACTATGCAGAAGAAAGTGGGAGAAGAAGAAAGGAGGTCTTCTTTCTTAGCTTTAACCTCACCTCCACCTTTCCCTTCATTGTTCTCTTTCCACATTGTAACTGGCCCATTGAGTGCACAATTTGTCTTCATACTTCCTCTTTCTCTTCATCACAACACTTCCCACAAACCTCCTCTAAGTAGCAAAATGCCTAAAGCCATTTTCAGTTTTAAATTAATACATGGTGTCATCCAATTTAGTGTCAATTTAGTAGTGTACTACTCTGCCTATTTATAACTAAATAACTCAAATTTGGTGTACTTAGCATGGTGTAGTGGATAGAGCACAGGCCTGGGAGTCAGAAGGACTTTGGTTCTAATCCCAGCTCCACCACTTGTCTGCTGTGTGACTTAGGGCAAGTCACTTCATTTCTCTGTGCCTACATTACCTCATGTAAAAAATGGGGATTAAGAGTGTGAGCCCCCTATAAGACAGGACCTGTGTCCAACCTAATTAGCTTGTATCTACCCCAGTATTCAATCATTCAGTAGTATTCATTGAGCACATACTGTGTACACAGCATTGTACTAAGTACTTGGGAGAGTTCAGTACAACAACACTGACACATTTCTTGCCCACAATGAGTTCATAGTCTAAAGCACTTAAAACAATGCTTGGCACGAAGTAAGTGCTTAACAAGTACATTAATAGTAGTTGCTATTGTTGTTAATGATAAAATGGACACATTTAACATATATATTCCACAAATGATATTTTTAGAATGAAATCTCCATTAGAACAGACCATTCCATTTCTTTGCACACACTTCTTGAATACACTGGTTTTGTTCCTTGTGAGCAGGGAGCATATCTACCAACTCTGTTGTATGGAACTCTTACAAATATTTAGAAAAGTGCTCTGCACACAGTAAAGGCTCAGTAAATACCACTGATTTGTTCACTGATTTCACCTGTTTTAGTTAGTCCAGTGCTTAGTATCGCACAAAACTGCAAGAGTAGGCCTATCACCCTGTCCTTCTGTTAGATAACAATGATCAGTCAGAAAGATAGTACTGCTTCAATCTTACATCAGTCTAAAATGCTTTTCACTTATTCAACAAATCTTGTGTTGCTACTGATTACAAGCTGTTTCCTAACACATTCATTAAATAGGCCATGTGACTTTTTAATCCCTCTCTACTCAATTACACTTCTGCACATTGTTGTTGTCTTCTCAGGGCATTACAAGTTACTTGTTGATTCCTCTGAAGGAACTAATTTTTTTCTGGACAAAGGTTAAAATGCACCTCAACCCCCACTTTCCCCTCTACTCCACTAGTACAGACACACACACACACACACACACACACACACACACACACACACACTGGTTTAGAAGAAATAGATTGCTGGTATATGGTAATTGGGAACATCAGCTGTGCTTTGCTACTTTTAGTTCAGCCAACTTGGATTCATTATGACTATTTAGCAATCTTTACAAAATAATCTTATCAATTGTTTTCAATGAATAAGTCCATCAAACACCATTCTATCTAGTCCCACTTGGTGGCATCCGAACATGAGGCAAAATAGGTAGTGGCACTTGAGAAGACTAACTCTTTTGCTGCTTTCTGTCCTTTCTCTTGCTTCTCATTCAGGCTCCACCTTTGTACTCAGTGACTGGCTAGAGCCTACATTCATTCATTTAATCAAATTTATTAAGCGCTTACTGCATGCTTATTCCTAAGCACTTGGGAATGCAATATAGCAGTAAACAGTGACATTCCCTGCCCACAAAGAGCTCACAGTCTAGAGGGGGAGAGGCAGGCGTCAAGATAAAGTACAAATATATACATAAGTGCTGTGGGGCTGAGGTAGGGGGCACGCAGAAAGAGCAAAGGGAGCAACTCAAGGTGACAGAGAAGGGAGTGAAAGATGAGAAGGTTCCTCATCCCCTCATTCCCTAGGTCCCTTTCCAACAGTCCTCCTGCCAGCCATTATGAAGCACTTTTGAGTGTAAATTTGAGGGTGTGGGATATTTTATGTGCTTCTGGCCATTCTACAATCAACACACCTACTGTTAGTATCCTACCCATACAACACGTCCATAACATTTAAAGGGAATGCACTGTGGAGGGGTGGAGGCACTGGCTGGGAATATCTAGGTAGAGACTGAATCTGCATGATAAAAACACTGGGCGGATACAAAAAAATCAGGTTAGACACAGTCCCTGTCCCACATAAGGCTCCCAGTTTCAAGTCCCATTTTGCAGATTCATTCATTCATTCGATCATATTTATTGAGCACTTACTATGTGCAGAGCACTGTACCAAGTGCTTGGAATATACAATTTGCAACAGGATAGAGACAATCCCTGCCCATCAACATAAACATAGTCTAAAAGATGAGGTAACTGAAGAACAGAGGCACAGAGAAGTGAAGTGATTTGCTTAAGGTCACACAGCAGATAAATGGTGAAGCTGGGATTAGAACCTTTGACGTTCTGACTCTTAGACCCGTGCTCTACCCAACACACCATGCTAATTCTCCATGTGCCTGCAAGTGCCTATTTCATCCAGAAAATAAGGGTGAAACAGGGATGGAGAGAGATTGCTTTCTTTCTGATATCCTGAGGGTGGGCGGTTATGTCCTTGAGTTATTAACAGGAAGCTTCATTAAATGTATGCATATAATCATGGACTGAATGCACCAATACAGATCCAGTCAGTGGTTCTATTTTTGATGAAACACTTTGGCTTTTTTTATTTTCATAGGAAGTATGATTTATTTATGGAGCCCAGGACAAATGCAGACTTTGGAAAATTAATTTGTGGGTAACCACAATTGTACATTGGAATGAAAACGGGAATAAAAATAATTTTTCCCCTTCCTGATGAACATGTCATATGGTCTGTTTTAATGCCAGATTTGGTATACTCTGCTAGCTGATCACAGCATGACATTGGCATTACCTGCTGTCTGGAAATAAGCAGCCACCAACTGAGATCTGAGATCAGAGAAAGGGAATTGTGTCTGAATATGGAAGAATGTTGCTTCATGGTAAGAATAGAGAATGTATGGCCAAGATTCCTGGATTCGGTTTCTAGTTTTGCCACTAAAATGTCTAAATTATTTTAAATTTAATTTTACCCATTATCTTGTGCATTGATGGGAAATGCCTAGCACTCAGGGTGTTGTAAGATTGATGACTATGTAGATGCTTTACCCAAATATAATAGCAACATTGCCTTCACGATATGATTATAGCCCGCTATTCAAACCCCTCTTTTGGATGCCATTTAACTGACGCCTGACCACTTACAGTGACTTATGATCTCCGGAATCCATTTCTACAAGGAGGAAGTCATATATCATATTGACCTAGAAAAGAATCGTGCAATTTAATTGAATTTTGACTCTCTAATAAATCCCTTTCAATCAAAAAATACCTCTTAATATCTCCGTAATCCATAATGACTCATAATTGGATTGAGAGCAAAACTTTAGTATCCCAGCCCTCAGTGTCTGTGGAATTCCTTCAGAGACAATTATAAATACATCATTATTGGACAAGGTAAGATACACTAATGGTTTGTGAAATACTCTAAACTCCTCTGGAATCAAACGTGGAGGAAAAATGTATCATATTTTAAGTAGGTTTTTAATAACCTTTAAAAATGCATTATTTACTTAATAGACCATAATGACATCTTCGGAAACTTTTGGGTCTATTTTACAAATACTTACAAATACATATTTAGGGAATTTAAGAAGCTGATTTGAAGTCATTATTATGATCCATGAGTGGAGTAATTTCTCATGTTAAGACCCTCAGGTTATTGCAATTAAAAAAAAAGGAACAAAAAACCCCCAAAATCTGCGTTTGTGCAGAAAATTGCATTTTGAGAGTAAATAACTTGCTTGGTTATTGTGTTTCTAAAACACCCAAAGGTACAAATCCCCATTATGGAACCTGAAAATTGTCAGTTTGAACAATGGAGTAATTTGAGAGTTCTTCGAGTACCTCAGTGAAATCTCCCACTGGGAATGACTAAGCTTTTTGTTTTGTTTTGTTTTGTTTTGGAAGCTACTAAAATTGCCATCAGATTACTTTAGGCCCAAGAGCACTCAATCATCTCAATAGGCCTTTCCCCAAAACATCAAAAGGAAGGGTGCAAGGGCCTTTAAAGTAACTCATTTTATGATGGGGTTAGGAGGCTAAAATATAGAGTGATTGATTCTGTGCAATTTTTTATGGTATTTATTAAGACTGGTATTTATTGTTACTATGTGACAGGTACTGTACTAAGCTCTGGGGTGATACCAGCTAATCAAATTATATACAGTCCATGTCCCACATGGGGCTCACATTCTTAATCCCCAGTTAACAGATGAGGTAACTGAGGCACAAACAAGTGAAGTGACTTGCCCAATAGACAAGTGGTAGAGTCAGGTATAGTTACCAATTTGGTAGACACATTCCCTGTCCATGAGGAGCTTACATTATGGAGGGAAGTTAGTTCTCCTACATCACATCTCTCTGTGATATAATGCACCAGTCACTGTACCAAACACTAGGGTAGATACAAGTTAATCAGGTTGGACAAAGTACATGTCCCACATGAGGCTCACATCATTAGTCCCCAGTTAATAGATGAGGTAACTGAGGCACAGAGAAGTAGAGTCACCTGTTCAAGGTAAAATAGCAGACAAGTGGTAGAGCTGGGATTAGAACCCAGGTCCTTCTTACTCCAAGGCCCATGCTCTACCTGCTAAACAATGTTGCTTCAATATACTATCTCTAGACCCTCCAACCCTGGCATCCCAGAAATGCTATTGACCATCTCAGGGGCAGGCTGGCAGAGGGATGTGACTACTGTAATCTGAGCTATAGAAGTCCAAAACTTCCCTCAAGCCACAGTGCCTTATAATGTATTGACCATTGTCCTTGTCTTTTTGATCATGTTTTCATTGTTATTTCATTTCTATCCTAAGTCCTGGGAAAAACAGAGAACTAGACATGGTCTCTGACCCCAAAAGGAAGGAAAGGGAGTTGGGGACAGATAAATGTGAATGAAATAACAATATAAACACTATATGATTGAAAAGACAAGGATAATGATCAATACATTTTAGTGCACTATGGGTTGAGGGACTTTTTGGACTCCTATATATCAGACTCCAATAGTCACAAGATTTTCAACCACTGACTCCTTGTCTCCAACCTCCAAAGATTGAGAAGATCTCTTCCTGTTGGTGTTTGTCACTTAGCCCATGTTAGAACATTGGCTGGAAGAATTTCTAATGGCAGAAGGATGGGCAATTCATCCCTCAGGCTATATTTAGTAAATTGAGTATTGGTGTATACAACTTTTGAAAAGAAAATCAAATTTTAAAAAGTGACAAATAATCACACTGATATTAAAAAGACCAATGGATACCATAGCATGACTCTGATGATTAAGGATTAGTCAGAAAATGCCACTTGGAGGAAAGAGCTTTTTAGGAAGGGGAGAGATGTGATTTAGGAGAACTAACTTCCCTTCGGAGTATAAGCTCCTCATGGGCAGGAAATGTGTCTATCAACTTGGTAACTATACCTGATTCTACCACTTGTCTGTTGGACAAGTCACTTTACTTGTCTGTGCCTCAGTTACCTCATCTGTAAAATGAGGATTAATAATGTGAGCCCCATGTGGGGCATGGACTATATATAATCTGATTGGCTGGTGTCACCCCAGAGCTTAGTACAGTACCTGGCACATAGTAAACTGTTAACCAATACCATAAAAAATAAAAATTATATAAAAATGGTGGACTGTCCTAACATGAGTATGAATCACTTTGTACAATAAGTAGTCAAGAGACTGATAATCAGATCTACAGCTTATTTTTGCAGAACCCACATTTATATACGTGGTAATTGTTAATTGTCCAAGTTCATGGGTTCTTGTTAGTTGTGTTTGTTAAGCTCTTAGCATGCACAAAACACTGTACTAAATGCCGGGGAAGATCCAAGATAATCATGTCCCACAAGTAAGTAGAAGGGAGAAGGGGTATTGAAACCACATTTTGCATATGAGAGAAATGAGGCATAGAGACATTTAGTGACTTGCCTAAGGTCACATAAGTATGTGGCAGAGCCAGCATTAGAAGTCAGTCTTTTAACCCCCAGGCCCATGCTCTTTCACTGCTCCCAACAGGGTTGGACTGTAAATCTTCATTTGGCCTTGAGGACATTCTTGAAGTTAAAATAATTATAACATCTACAGTGAAAACTGGGTCATCAGGACAACATTGTGCATTTTCAGTCCCCTTCTCCCTTGGACTTAGACCCTTTCTCTAGGAGACAAATACTATGAAATCAAAACCCAGCTTGCATTCTCAGGGTCCCAGAATGCTGTGTGACTTAATCTAAGAAGATGTTGATCAGACTCCAGCTCAGATGTACAAATCTGAACATTTAAAGAACACAGTACAGGATGGATAAGCAGCTGAAGCAGCATGGCGTAGTGGATAGGCATAGGCCTGGGAGTCAGAAGGTCACCCCTCTTTGCCCTCCAGACTGTGAGTCTGTTGTGGGCAGGGATTGCCTCTCTTTACTGCTGTATTGTACTTTCAAAGTGCTCAGTACAGTGCTCTACACCCCGAAAGCGCTCAAAAAATATGAATGAATGAACGAATGAATGAATGAATGAATGAGTGAAAGATGATGGGTTCTAATTCCCGCTCTGCCACCTGTCTGCTGGTGTGGCCTTAGGCAAGTCATTTCGCTTCTCTGTGCCCCAAGTTAGCTCCTCTCTAAAATGGTGATTGAGACTATTGAGCTCCATGTGGGGCAGGGACTATGTCCAACCCAATTTGCTAATACCCACCCCAGTACCTAGTACAGTGCCTGGCACATTGTAAGCACTTAACAAATACCACAGTTATTATACTGGACAAGGTAATTACAGGATAATGGTATTCAATTTTTTTCTAAAAAAATGCCTGAAACTTCTATTACTATAGTTGTTTTTGATCACTAAAGGATTCACAGCATACCTAGGCAGGAAACTTAAAACCATGTTCTGATAACTGAAGACATGCAAATGATATGGCCTTCCCAGTGACATTGATGTTAGGCAACGAATGACTTCATACTTATGGGGCTTGCTGTTAATGAAGAAGTGTAGGTTTTATATAAAAGGATATTTATTATCATTGTTTCGAAGGCCTACCCTCCAATCTTCATATCCAAGTTATGCTATGAGTTTTTGCTTTCATTGTAGATATTTTGATGCTTTTCATTATTCTACAAGTCAGAATTGATCTTTCTTTGTAGAAGATACAAAGTTTCTTGATATGAAGCAGTAATGTTGAGCTAGAGGGCAGTCTGATGTTCTGTAGATCTACTCTAACAAATGGTTCAGAGAATTACTAGCTTTATATTGAAGCACCAATGGAAGGGGTCTCACCTAATTAAATACTTCTGTCCTTTATTTTTTCTTTTTCACTAATATTACTTCCGATAGAGGCAGGATTGGGAAGGCAGTTTAATAGACTAAATAATTTCTAGTTTTTAGCACAGTAAGCATAAAGTCTTTGATATTAAGATCAATGATATATTCAATTGTGTTAATGCCCAGTTATGATGTCATATCATTATGCATATAATTAAAATCATTAACTGTTGTATCACTGTGTTGTATTGTACTCCAGTACAAGTACAAGAGTACCATGTTCTTCACAGAGCAAGCATTCAATGAATACCATTGATTAATTAATTGTTAATAGCAGGTACAGAAGCAGTGTTGCCTAATGGCAAGAGCATGGGTCTAGTAGTCAGAGCAAATGCGTTCTAATCTTAGCTCCACCATTTGACTGCTGTGTGACATGGGGCAAGTCACTTAACTTCTCTCTATTTCAGTTACCTCATCTGTAAAATGGGGATTAAGACTGTGAGCCCTATGTGGGTTAGGGATTGTGACCAACCTAATTATCTTGTACGTGTATCCAGTATTATTACAATGCTTGGAATATAATAAGCACTTAATAAGTACCATTAAAAAGCAGAGGTTTATGCTCAAGTATCAGTGTATCTAAACTATACCAATGCTTGTGTATTAACTGCTCTTCACATTACAACTTTACGTGAAAGGATATGTGAAGAGAACGGATGCCAGCAGTAACCCCAAAATGAGGTGGTTATAAGCAGGGTGAACACATTCAAAAACACAGTGAAGTAAATCTTTAGATGACATGGCAAAGGTGTGGACACTTGGATAACACAGAAAGACAGGTGACAAAATGTCTGGCATCATGTACCTCCTTTGAAACCAGTTTTGACACTTCTTTCTTTAAAAAAAGAAAAGTAACAGTTTGCTGCATCAGGATCAGATTTTCTAGTAGCAGTTATTGGTATTGTAAACTCACATCTTTAGATCCACAGCATGTGCACAATCTTATGTGTACATATAAGAACTTGGCATGCATTCCAAACTATTAGATGGACAATTCTCCAATTTGTGTGGACAGACACTCATTTATGTATGCAAATATGGATCTGCAATATTGTGGCAGTCAGGGGTCACATGTGAAAATGTTTTCCTCTTGTTTTTATGTCATCAGAAAAAAGGAATCTCCCATGATTCAACACAGTTGACTTTACATTATTTTGTCCCATATTCAATGTAGGTGGAATTCTCGTGTTTACTTGACTACATCAGAGAGATTCAGACAACTGGGACAACTTAAGAGACTCAGACAATTAGCATGGCTTAGTGGATAGCAAACAGGTCTGGGAGTCAAAAAAACCTGTTCTAATTCTGGCTCTGTTACTTGTCTACTGTGTGACCATGGGCAAGTCACTTACTTTTCTGTGTCTCTGTTACCCCATCTACAAAATGGAGATTAAGACTGTGAGCCCACTGAGGGACAGGGACTATGTCCAACCTGCCCTCAGTATCTACCCAGAGCTTAGTACAGTGCCTGATACATAGATGTGCTTAACAAATACCACAAAACAAACAAATCAACAAGCAAACAAAAACTAGGAATAAAGACTGCAATGCTAAATATGGCACTTGTTCCCTACTCATTATGGTGATTTCTTACAGATCCTTCCCTCCTGTATTTGGGTTTAAAAAAAACACACAAATAAACAATGAAACACTGTCACCATCATCAAGTGCACTTACTGAAGGTCTACTGAAAGTAGGGCACTGTGCAAAGCACTTAGGAAAGTGCTTCCCCTAAACTGGTACAATATCAGATGTAACCTTCTGTACGATCTTCCAAAATGTGGATTGGAGACCTTGAAATTGAGATTTTTTTTTCTTCTATGCTTCTATCAATTTTTAAATTAGTTAAGTTTTTCCATTTAATATATCAATAATGGTATTTATTGAGCACTTACTGTGTTCAGAGCACTGTACTGTATTGCACTAACCACTAGGAAGAGTTTGTAGATGAGGCACTCTCATGTTCAAAGTATCAGTGAAATAAGAATGCAAATAATATAATATGAATAATCAAAATATATTTGAAAAGCCCACATACACACTTGTGACTTTCCCCAGTTTAAGCTCCAAAGGAGCTTTTTGTAACTGGAAATAGAGACTACCCAAATGCTTGTAAATATAATGAACAACAACCCTTTCATTATAATTTCATAGCCCTTCACCCATCTCATTCATAACAAATATTCTGTCAGAGGTCTTGAAGAGTTTACAATTACTATAGAGGCTGCTTAAACAAGTAAAAAAGATGAGGGAAGCAAATTCCTGGGCAGAGTTGGTGGTTTATTTCTTTAAATACAATTGAGTTATGCACTTTGTTTAATAAAGCAAGGCCCTTTTTTAAACACTAGTATGGAGGACAAGGACACATGTTCATCATCTGCATGCCATTTGTGTTTAGTTGAGCTTCATAAGTTGTTAAATAATTCCTTTCCTTTCTCTTTCGGTTAACACTCTTTCACTTTGTAAAACTGCAAACCTCCGAGTTATTCATATTTTCTGCCGCTTGTCTTTTTTATTATTTAAATAATTTTAGAGAGAACACAAGGTGTTGCAGCAGTTTTGTTTGTGGACTCTCTTATACAGAGAAAGCAGAAATAAATGGGGGTTAAAATCCAATAGGATTTACCAATGAAAAGAGGAAGAAATGCCATAATATAATGCTGTATGAAAAACGTTTATTTTTAAATTACTTTAGTAGTATACAGTTTGGATGTGGAACTAACAGACTCTAAATATACATAAGAATAGGAACTGTACAAACAAATAGGATTCATGTTTTTTGGGTTTTTTTACCTGCAGATCTGAGTGTTTGAAATCAAGGCAACATAGTTCTTCGGGGTCCCTTCTGAAGAGCTGAAAGTCTTTTGTGGATGTTGAATCATTAATCAGCCCAACATCCTGAAATGTGAATATGTGACTTACATTTATGCAGTCTGGCTTTTCAGATAAGCAATTACTGCAGAATGAATAAAAATCTGTCCAGGAAGACTTGGAAAAATTCATATTTACAGTGAAAGTCATTATCAATGAGAAAGACATCCAGGATCATTCAATCTGTGATACTCAAGTACTAATCATATTCAGAACATCATAGTCTATATTCAGGAGAAAATTCCTGAAGCCAAAGATGCAATGCTTGCTCAATGAGCTTACAGTCTAATAGATAAATTATATGTCCCTGAGTTGTCTATTTGTTTATATGCCTGCCTTAATAAGACCAGTAATGAGAATAGCCATGAAGTAGCTAATCCCAGGGGTGAATTTTTGTAGGAATAATGAAAGGGAAAAGGGTGACAATAGTGGTAGTGGGCTGGAATTCCAGGATGTGATGAGAGTGAGTGTGCTAGTGCTTTATGTATCCCTCTACTCTTCACCAGTGACCACCGCCAAATTCCTCTGTTATAGGCTTATCTCAACCCTGAAACAAAAGTGTATTCCTTATTTCCTGATCCATTTGCTTCTGCTCTCAAACACTGAATTTCAAAGGCAGAAAATCATACATTGAGCACAAGTCTTGGTTTTTCTTTTTTTTGTATTCTGGAGCAAAGAGCAGACAGAGGAATTGTCTGTCCTCATCCCACTCTGTAATCCTCAGAACAATTTTCAACATTTTTCTTAAAGGCATAAACTAAGACCAGGTGACCTGGGTCCTTTAATATAAATTCCTTTACCTGAGAAACAATTTTTCTATAAAATCTATAATAGAGATACAACCACCACCAGGTTTTCATTCTAGGCCTAAAAGATGTTGAGTCAACAACCCAGCTTTAGCTCTTTAACACAGATACTTTGTAAACCTAGATTTGTGTCTGAGGTCACTAATTCCATTTCTGAGGAAATCCTGCATTGTAATGACCTCTTTGTGAGGTCATTTGCATATGGTTGCAAAATATGAACTTGCTTCTACTTGGGTTAGACATCAAGGATTCCCTGGCATTCTTTACATTAGTTGGAATTAACCACATTTCTGCCTGGAAAGTGAGCATTCAATGTTCTGACTATATCTGCCAAGTGTATGTGCCACCCTATCAAATGGGACTGTTTATTCTTTTAAGTATGCAGCATAATCCCCATTATTCCCCCAGTATCCTTTCTGGACAGCCAAAATACTAGAGAGAAGCTTTTGAGACAGACATGCTGATTACATTGAAAAGACAATGAAACTCTGTAACCTTATTTTAGATGTATATGTCACTATAAAGAGTGAGAGAAGGTCACTATAAATAGTGCAATTTGCAAAGAAAGTAGTTTTAGAACTGCCCCTCTAACATTAGTTATTCACCACCCTTTGTGTCTCAGAAGATCTTTAGCTGGAGGAAGATTTGAACTTTGGAATGAGACTACATAACTGTAATGAAGAGGAAGTTCTTTGTGGTATTTCCTAAGCTCTTATTATGTTCCAGACACTGTATTAAGTGCTAGTGTAGATACAAGACAATCAAGTTGGACACATAGAGCTCCAACATAGGGCTCACAGTCTTAACCCCCATTTTACAGATGAGGTAATTGAGACAAGGAGAAGTTAAGTGACTTGCCCAAGGTTTCACAGCAGACAACATGGCAGAGCAGGATTAGAACCCAGAACCTCTGACTCCTAGGCATGTGTTCTTTCCACTAGGACCCACTCCTCTTGTAGGACTCACCACACTGTTTCTTCATCCATTTTCTCTTCTCTTGCAAAACAACCATCCACATCTCACATCATATTAATATCACAATAAAGCATGTACAACATGCCTTAACCTAACAGAATTTCAAGAAGAATAGTGGGTATCATGCAGTAACAAAAACTAGGAGTTCCCTAATAATAAATGATTCAAATGGGAAACAGAATTATCAGTCTGAAATCCCAACTGTTAATGTAAGGTTTTTTTAATTGATCTATCAATCAATGGTATTTAATGTGTGCTTACTGTGTACAGAGCACTATACTAAGCACTTGGAAAAGTACAATACAACAGAACTGATCGACACATTCCCTGCCCACAACAAGCTCGGCATGAAACATAGGAGAGTGAGGTCACACTTCCCAGCACAAATTTATTCACACTTCCCAGCCCAAATTTATCCTCCCACTTCCTCTTCTTCCCACTTTATTCTTCCAGCCTCACTTTCAATATTTAAATACTAGAGTAAATATCATTCTTAGAAAATGATAGTTTTCACATGCCTCAATTAACTTCAGTGGTTGCACGTTCCTTGTGGTCCAGTGGTTATTTTGGAATAAAATCATGGAAAAATATTTTTCAATTGCTTCCAAAAATTCTTGATAACTGCACCTCTTCATTTCTCCTTCCTGTACCTCCCTCCCAACTCTTCCTTTTTTCTATCCATTATGCCCATCAGTCTCCCCACATATAATACTCTTCTCCTTTAAATCCACCTAACCACAACCCTCCTCATCTTCAGAACCCTTCTAAAATGTTACCTCTACCATGAAATATCATCTGACCAATCTCCACCTTCCCAATCACCCTTAGCACTTAGTTGCATATCCATTTACTTTTTCCTTCTATTCATTTTGGGGATTTTTGTTATTGCTTTCCCCATTGCTAGCTGTCTTATCAATCCTCTTCCTACTGTATGACTTTAATTTGGGCCTGCTGGTCTCCTCAGTTAAATTTTAAGCACCTCAAGGGCAGGGATTCTGTCTCTTAATTGTATTGTATGAATCACTTCAGTAAGGACTTAGGCACACAAATGGTCCTTAACAATAATGATGATGATGGTACTTGCTCTCAAAGGCTTTAACCTTTTAGTGAAATATATCTGGGGTCTGAGACACATAAACCTGCTATTGCTTATGAATGAGAAGGCTTCAAGCACACTCAGATGAAATCGATATTGAGTACCATCATATTAAAGCATGATGCGCGCGTGCGCGCGCACACACACACACACACACAAAATTCAGGGAGATTGTGGCTTTTGGTTCCTGGTTTGCAAATGAGTCACTAACTTTAAGACACAAATAAGAATGCTTCTCCAACCATAGTTTGCAGTCAGAATAGTAACTGCAAGAGTATGGTTGAGGCTCACTCTTCTGATTGTAAATTACAATCTGCTCAGGCTCACAAACTCCCAGTGGTGAAGCTCTTATGCTTTTATCCATTTATTAGTTTGAACTAGAACATGATTTTGTAGGAACAGGTATTTTCCTAGCCTTTCTAA
This sequence comes from Ornithorhynchus anatinus, assembly GCF_004115215.2. Classification (NCBI taxonomy): domain Eukaryota; kingdom Metazoa; phylum Chordata; class Mammalia; order Monotremata; family Ornithorhynchidae; genus Ornithorhynchus; species Ornithorhynchus anatinus. The sequence continues at coordinate 47,855,689 of NC_041728.1, read as the reverse complement.
ACCATGGGAAACATTTAGCCCTGCTGTTTATGCAGCCAAAGAAGGTTATTAGCCTCAGTACTAAATTAATCTGGACCATTGGAGAGATTTAAACTCACTTCAATTTGACTTGGATCAGCATTACTTCCCCCACTCCCAATGTGTCAGTGGTATTTCAAGAACGTGCATGTTTTCAGATGAAATTAGATTAGTATATTGAATTTTATAACTAAGCACTAGATTTGCAGTTTGCAGAACTAAGAAGTGAAACACCAGGCTCGCTTTGACCTTAACCCTGTGCCACTTAGCTTAGGAGTGGCTGACCATCCACAAAACCAAGAAAGGAAAAGAGGGGGAAATCAAACATAGAGCTTGTTTTTGCACTGAAGCAAACTAGTTAATAAACCATTGTTAATGGAATTCCTAAACATTTATTCACAATGAATATTTTGTGGTGGAATCAAGTCTCCTGCCAGTAGCACTGGCATACTTTTCCAAATGAGCATTTTTTTCTCCATTTGGAGTTTGATCCAAAGGGTGTACGAGCATAATGGGTAAGCTGGCATTCCAACCTCTCCAAAGCAAATCCCAGTCATCATCCAAATCTGTCTGCAGACTTCCAAAGGGGCTGAACCCTGTCTGTCTAGATAAACTAAAGCTATTCGACATCAGTCCCTATCACCCCTATTGTCAGTAGAAAAGCAAGATCCTTAAACTTTTGGCATTTCATTTTATCCACCTGCAACTTTCCTGCATTTCAAATCTCTTGAGATATCACAATTCAGCACATTAGCAGGAGAGTTGAAATATTGATGGGGGTATCTAGAGTTATCTCTGTTTAGGGTGCATGGGTCTTTTCTTATTCTTTGACCTCTTGAGCCATCAATCATTTGGTTATCTGGGCAGATTCCTTTCTGCTCTTCTCATTTGTGAAAGTTTTCTGAAAACATTGCTGAGTGATTATGGAGAAAAAAATGTGTTTGTGTTTGCCAGCATGATAAGCACAATGGTAGGAAAAGAAAAGTTGGGGGCAGCGATCAAACAATTCATGCTGTGAACATGTGGCCATTTCTGGATTGGTAACAACGGGGAACCATCTCAAGTGTGCGCTTTTATAGCCAGACGTCTATATATGTGTTTGGGGGTGGGGAGGGCGGGTAATTTACTGGCAAATCAAAGCTTATAAAAGAAGAGAGGTGTAAGGAGCAGCTGGCATGGAACACTTCAATAGTGTTGGTGGGAAAAAAAGAAATGAAAGCACATAAGAGACCAGTGTCTTTCACTAAGAAGCAAGGAAAATACGATATAATAGTTTGCCAACTAGACCCACTGGTAACAATTAGATCAAATTGTTGAGAAAAATGAAACACTTAAAAAAAAATAAAGAAATCATGGGACTGGTCACTAACTGTGTTTTAGTCCAACATGCAGAAGCCACGTAACTGTTCTCTTTTACAGTCAGGAACTTATTTTTTGGTCTTTTATGATGACCTTATTCCATATTTTGATGCAGCATAGGATCTCCTTCTCACCTCCTCCCTACCTTTGTACCACCCCCTACCCCTAAAGATTAACCCAGAGAAACAAACCAAATGATATCAAGAAGATGATTTTAGCTTAAAGCTTATATCTCTTTCCTTTTCATTAAACAAAATATTGGGAAGAGTTCCTTTGAAGCTCAAGAAGACTGACTCCATGAGATGGGGTCAAGTTGATTAAGGCTAGATAAGGTTAGAAAATAAAGCTGCTAAATACTAACATTTCCCCTGGTGCAGTGGCCTACTTCTTATTTTGTGAAAGTTGATTTTTGATATTTTCAACCAAGATGTCAAGATAAAGCCACATGTCCATAAAAATAGGATTTATTTAGCTTCTACCTTGGTAGTCTACAAAAGTAAACCTCAATCACCACAGTCTAATGGTTTTCAGTCTAAATGTTGACATAAATAATCAAATATACAACAATGAAGAGTGAGTGCATAAATATATGTCAAGATAGAACAAGTGTATAAAACAAAAATAGTGAAAGAAAAAGCACAGGTGTGACTGAGTGGCAAGGTCAGAGGAGGAGGAGGAGTAAAAATTGAATCTATTCACTGCTCATTTAGTGCACTGTAGTTACTAACACTTGGAAAGGTACAAAAGAAGTAGAGCCACAGTATCTATTCACAGGGATCTTACGACAAAAGTAATGCATGTAAAAACCCCTTTCAGTGACAAACTACTTTAGTCCTTTAAGGATAATGACATGTATTGGCAGTTGTACAGATTGTTAATAGTAGCAAAAATGATTAAGCAGGAATCAATGTTCCATTTCCAAAATGCTAGAACCTACAGTTCTAAATACAGACCTTTCCTCTCTCCATCACTGAGCTCTTAGCAAAACTCTCTGAAGTAAGAAATGGAATTTCAGTCTCTGGTCTCCAAGATTTCACCTTTCACACACTTTCACAAAATAAGAGAGTCAGATATCTTAGGTTTTTGTGACTTTCTAGTGTGTTGATGGCTTACTGTTTGGTGCTGAAGAGTGTGTTTTCATGGTGAACATGTCTATCATTAAGTAATTTTATCTTTGTTGAATGAAGAAAGATTTGAGGTGGACATGATGCATGTAGCAGTCACATACCCTATGAAGTTATGGTTTCAACACTGACCCAAAGTAATGGACAGAAGAAAAAGGTAGGAAGAATTCTCAAGATTCTACAAAGTCTACTTTTAAAAGACAAATTACATTCTGCCCTTTGACTCTCTAACTAACATAACTACACAATGATCGCTCTTGTTTCAGTAAAGCTCGTTGACATCTTTATTATATTCACCTTTATCTGGCCATGCTCTACTACTCTGTCCAGGTCAGTAATTTCCCCATTTAATACTTCATTCAAGCATGCAGAATTAAACTCTTTGCTGACCTTTTTAAACAATGGAGTACAATTGATTCACAGACAGAGATCATTTTTCTATGAGATGACTTTTTTTGGTCTTATGTTTCCATGGTTCACAAAAGAGTTGAGGTTACTTGAATTTAAGAAGGTTGGAAGTTAAGGCAGCAACAAAGACAATCTTCTGCTGGTTGAGATATGCATGACTGAAAAAAAAAATCAATTAATCATATTTGTTGAGCATTTACTTTGTGCAGATCAATGTACTAAGTAGTTGGGGGAGTACAACATAACACACCTAAGAGGTACCTAGTTTCATTCATATACTGTTCTTCGGGCTCATCTTATCTTAGAGAGGACTTACCAGATTTGTTGCTGTGAATAAAGAGAGCAGGATCAACAGTTAAGTGGTAGTTTCAAGGACATATGATTAGAGACATATATAGGATGAAAGATTAGAGTCAGAATCTAAGGAACTCATCTGATGGATTCACACAATGCCCATTGGTACAAGTGTTTCAAGATTGCTGAAGAGTTCGTCAATCAAGCAATTGTGTTTAATTAGCCCCTACTGCATGCAGAACACTATACTAATTGCTAGGGAGAATACCATAGAACCATGATACATGATTCTCTACCTTCAAGGAGTTGATAATCTAGTGAGGGAGGAAGACACTGAAGTATGTGTGACTAAAATATAAAATTCTGAACATTTTCTTCGTCATGGATTTATAGCAATAAAACTTAGATGTAGAAACGATTCATGACATCTAGCTCTTTGTGGTCAGGGATTGTGTCTACCAGCTCTATTAAAATGTACTCTCCCAAATGTTTATTACAAAGCTCTGCATACAGAGCTCAATAAATAATAGTAATAATGATTAAGATAAAAATAATATTTGCTAAGCACTCAATAGTACTGACTGATTGATATCTGAGAGTAGGGAGATAGGTGCAAGATTAATGTGAGAAAAAGTTCACTTTATCCTAAATTATAAGGCTGAAGAAATAGCAGTTCTAGGAGAATTTTACCTCATTCTTGCTCCCTTTAACGGGATCCCAGGGAGTGGTAAACTTATTGTTGGTAAAGGATGTGTCAACCAACTTTGTTATATTGCTCTATCCCAAGCACTTAGTACAGTGCTCTGCATACAGTGAGCTCTCAAAAAATATGATTGATCAATTGATTAGTTACCTCATTGTAAAGGAAGAATTTGGCCTTCAAATGTAGCTCGAGACAAAAATTCACTCTCTTAAGAAGGTGTAAACTCACCCAGAATAATGACAACCTTATCAGTGCCTGCCTCAGTCGGGCTGGGACTTCCTATCTGGAAATTCATAAGCAACTGCTAGTTTACTGACAGCAGAGTCATAGGTTCCAGGTAGTGATTAATTCTCCCTATGTGTATGAATACCTGGAAAGTGCTCTTCTTGACCACATGACCCCCAAATCAGTCCATGGTAGAGCTAAGGTTTTGTTCCTTTGATCTAGGACCCATGTGACTCTCTAGGACCCCTCTCTCAACAACTGTATAGAGCTGAAAGGTTGTGGCAGCCACATGGAGGGAAGTGAAGCCATATAGCCTAGCAGAAGGAACATGGGCCTGGGTGTCTGAGGACCTGGGTTCTGATCTTGACTGTGTGACTTTGACCCCTCTCCAGTCTTGTTTCCTCATCTGTAAAACTGGGATTCAATACCTCACCTCTCTCTCTTTCTCTCTCTCTCTCTCTTTGAAATAGTATAGAACTTGTAAAGTGCTTACTATGTGCAAGAACAATCAAGTTAGAAACAGTACATGTCCCACATAGGGCTCAAAGTTTTAATGTAATTTTACAGATGAAGCATAGAGAAGTTAAGCAACTTGGTCAAGGTCTCTCAGCAGATGAGTGGAAGAGTCAGAATTAGAATCCAGGCCCTTCAGATTTTCAGGCCCGTGTTCTATCCTGCTTGTCTGTGAGCTCCATATGGGACAGGGACTGTGTCCAATCTGCATATACTGCAAGGGCATTTAAAAAATCCCACAATTTTGTTATTATTATTATTATTGTTATATCCTGGCCTAGGCTATGAAAGATGCTTTGAAAGTACCTCTCTGACTTGAAGGGGACAATTCATCCCCCATGAAATTTAACTGCTGCCTACACAACCTGAATTCCTAGAAAGTGTAGGTTGGTCCCCATTCCTTCTAAGGCATGATGTCATCTCTTAATGCTTCTTTTGGAGGAAATTTTATGTTTGAATTTCCATTTTAGAAATTATCCAAGAATAGAGAAATGAATGGCAGCTGAAATGAAATAGATGAAATGTTTAGATGATTAAAAAAATATAAATTCAAACAAGGAAATTGAAAGACCAATCACAAAATGAGGCCAGGATTAATTTTAATTGGTGAATACAGGGAATTAGAAATGAGCATAACCTAGTGGAAAGTGTACAGGCTTGGCAATCAGGGGACCTGTATTATAATCCTGGCTCTCCCACTTACCTGCTGTGTGATCTTGGGCAAGTCACTTAATTTATCTGTGCCTCAGTTTCTTCATCTTTAAATGGGGATTAAATACCTATTCTCCCTCCCACTTGGACCGTAAGCCTCAGTGGGACAAGGGGTGGCGGGTCCAACCTGATTATCTTCTAGTTTCCCCAGAGTTTAGTGCAGTGGTAGACAATAGTAAGCACTTAACAAATATCAATATTATTATTAATTAATATAAAATAATACTGAGAACCATTGCCACTCGAGTCATTTTAGAGTATGTCAAACCTTCATTAACCCAGGGCAGGGAATGAATAAAGATTTGAAGCTTCAATTCTTCCTTAATATTTTTATATAATATTTTCACATATTGTCACATCTCAAACAGAATTTCAAATATAGTTCATATTGTCTAAGTAAAAGAGCAGAGCTACTTTTTTGGAACATGTCTTTAAGATATAGCAAGTATGTAGCTGAGTAGATGCATTTTTTGACAATCTTGAAGAAGTCCTTACTTTGAATAGGAGCATTTTAGTCTTATAGACTAAAATAGCAATTGAAAATGAACTCATTTGGATAAATTATAACTTCAAAAGTAAGACCAGATGAGCTTGACAAAGAGGTTTACTTCAAACAAATGTTTCAGATGTATTATTAAAGGAAATTGCTTAATATTCATGCTCACTGTCAAGTTAAATAGAATTTTTTCTCTTTAAATCTTCACAAAATTCACATAAGCCAAATTTGAACCAAATTAGCGAGGCATATTTGATTTGATTTATAAATACACTACAGATATCTAAACATACTAAAATATAAAATAAAAGCTAGGCTAATTGATCATATGCCATCTTGGGCCATTAAACAGAATCAAAAACCTCTGCCAAGAATTGGTGCTCATTTGAATGATAGCTTCCATCTGGGTCAGGCAGGATACTGTCCTTTGCACCCCAGGAAAATCATTGCCTATTCTGGGGTTTCCAATTTCTGCATGAACCTTGAACTTTGGCCCCAAGGAGGCAGCCAACTTAGTGCAATAGGGAGGCACCAAATATATGTCTTTGCTTCTGCAAAGAGGAGCCAGAATGAGAATTTTATGCTTCCCATTTGAATTACTTACCAGTCAATTTCAGCTTTGTTTTTCCAGCACCCCTTCACTTTTTTTTTTGAATGACAAGTATATTAGCTAGATTGTTGAGTTGAGCTACTAATTCCCCAGAGCTATCCCAGCTCAGAGTGATCTCATGCACACAGCATGCATAGCCCAGCTCTGCTTAGGGCTCCATCAACAAATAGGTGAGAGATCCAAGCCCTGTCTGCAGGCTTGGTAAATATGCTTTATGATAAAGGTCATCATGGAAGGAGGGAGAGTCTTGATTTTAGTCCAGTTCTATGGCTTATGTTGAGAGTAAACTTTTCTACTCTTCCAGTGTGCCATATCGAATTAAGCAGAATAAAGCCGGCTGCTTGCCCGATTATTTATAACATCACAGGAAACTTGGAATGACTTATTAAAGATGGAAATAGTTCTCTTTCCTTAGAAAAAGGCCTGGCTCTGCCAAGATACACAGTAACTGGCCGTGTGTGAGAACGGTGCAAAATGCCTCACAGTTCCAAGGTTATTAAAACATACCTGGCCTCGTTCAAGAGCTCTAACGAGCTACCCAAAGCAGCAAGTCGGTGCTGAGAATAAAATCCCTGGAGAGTGCACATCATGGCATGGAAGTAGTTTGGGCTGGCTTGGGATCATAAGTACAAAAACAAAATTAAAGGCAACATTGGATTTTGTAAGGTAAATCGCCAACCTCGGGCCATTGTGTGGGTGGATAACTCCTCAGTGAGCCCACAAGAATTGAGTCCTCAAATCTTTCTGAAAGATGTTTGAGCATCTTTGTTTCTCACCCAATCAATCCATCTATCCATCAGTTGTACTTATTGAGTGCTTTCTGTGTACACAGCATTGTACTAAGTGCTTGAGAGAATACAATATAATGGAGTTGGTAGACACATTCCCTGCCCACAACAAGCTTACAGTCTATATTGAAAGGTGGAGAAGAGACATAACTGAGAAGCTTTAGAGTTCACCAAGCTCTTAATACAGTACTCTGCACATATTTACTCATTCATTCATTCAATCGTATTTACTGAGCACTTACTGGGTACAGAGTACTGTACTAAGTGCTTGGAAAGTACAATATAGCAATAAAGAGAGACAATTCCTGCCCACAATGGGCTTACAGTCTGGAGGAGGGGAGACAAACATCAAAACAAGTAAAGAGGCATCAATGTCAATAAATAGAATTATAGATATATACATATATAACAAGTGCTCTGGGTTGGGGAGGAAAGAGCAAAGGGAGTGAGTCGAGGTGCCTTGAAAGGGGGGTGGCTGAGAAAAAAGGAACTTAGTCTGGGAAGGCCTCTAGGAAGAGGTGCTCCTTCAGTGTGGTTTCTGCCATTTCAGGGTCCTTCTCTCTCCTCGGGACTCCCACAGCCCCAGTTCCTATGACATCCAGGATGAGAGGGAAGCTGTTCCTTCTCCTGGCCCTCTGGGGTCGGGGGGAGGAGGGGGAGGAAAGTGCTTGCCACAGTCACCAGGTTCGCGGTGACAGTAGCTGGGGGTGGGGGGAGGGACAGGAGGAAGGGACACTGTAGAAACCAGAGTGGGATCGCCCCTGACCCCGGCAAGGAGCCCTTGTTGTGGGGGTCGGGGAAAGCAGTACAGCACCTCCCCTACCAATCATCCTTCCATCAATGCCTAGACTGAGGGGCCAAGCCCAAGGGGCCGAGCCCAAGGGGCCAAGCAGGGCTTGTTGATCCCTACTGGCCAGGCTGGAGGAGGAGGGCCCCAAGAGACCCATTCAGGAAAGGCCCTTGCTCAGAGAATTCTACCCCCTTCAGCCCCCCAATGCAGGCCTGCGGAAGCAACAAAAGATCTTCCTCAGCCCCTGGCCTGGTCCACACTACCCTCATAGTAAGTACTCAATAAATACCACTGATGATGATGATGAGGCATTTGGGAAGCACTTCCTAAATAAAGCTTGAATAATTCAGACCCAAGGCCCTAAACCAACCTCTCCCCCATCTTTCCCAGTATTTACTTCTCGAGCAGGCCCTGAACAGTTCTCAGGTCTGAGATCCTATCAGATCTGCCAACTCTAGTTTGGTGCACCAACTTCAGCAATCATTTCCCTTGAAGACAACTACTTTTCTGGAAAAGAAACCCAAACCTTCAACTACTACTTGTAGACAACAGGATTTGGTTTCTGTGTCTTCCCAAAACTTGTGGGAAGAATTCAATTACCTTCTCAGTCCTACTGTGTCCAGATCTTTCCCTTCTCCTGACTGATTGTTGGCCAATCAAGAGCTTACAGTCTTGAAGGGGAGGCAGACAGTACAATGAATAAGCAAATTACAGCAATGCATAAAAACTCTACAGGGATGAAGGTTGGAGTGATTATCAAGTGCTCAAGGGATGTAGATACAAATTCAGAGACAATGCAGGAGGGAGAGGGAGATGGGAAACTGAGGGATTAATCAGGGAACGCCTTGATGGATCTTGGTGGAGCTGTGAACATAATAAGACTTTAAAGCTGAGGAGAGAGGGGTATAGTGAATATGGAGGGGGAAGGAATTCCAGGTCAGAAGGAGGTCATGGGAAAGAGGTTGGCAGCAAGATAGATGAGATTGGGGCACACTGAGCTGTCTGGTTCTAGAGGAGCCAACTCTAGTAGATCAGTGATTTAGGAGGGTGCAAGCAGATTGATTGCTTTAAAGCCAATAGTAAGGAGGTTCTGTTAGATGCAGAGGTGGATAGACATCCAGTAGAAGTTCTTAAGGAGTGGGGAGATGTGGATTGAGCATTTTTTCAGAAAAATGGTTTGGGCAAAAGAGTGCAGTATGGACTGGAGTCTGACAAGTCAGCTGGAAAGCCTGTGAGAACCCAGGCCCTCTGACGTCCAGGTCCAGGCCCTTTCTACTAGGCATAGAAGTCAACAGAGGACTCGTAACATAGCTTGGTCCATCAGCCAGGAGAAGGATGGATGATAAATGTGGGCAGGACCTGTGCCTTTTTATGCCCAAGAAACTGCTGCCGAACTATTTTAAGAAGTAATGCAGGTTAGTAGCACTCCTCCTCACTCTGATAATGAGTTTCCCATCAAGAAAGATGGATGGGCCTTGGTCTTCAGACATTAAGCCTGAAAAGCTGAATAAAGATATTGGTTGCAATTGGAATCCTGGCAACAAGGAGAATTTATCTGTTCATATGCCATACTTGAAAAATTCTGAAAAGGAGTATACTGCAAATGAAGTAGAAACAGTGTGGTCTATTGGATAGATCACAAGACTGAGAGTCAGAAGGACCTGGGTTCTAATCCTGGCTCCATCACTTGTCCACTTTTTGATCTAGGGAAGATCTTAGCTTCTCTGTGTCTCCTTCATTTATCTGCAAAATGGGAATTAATACTGTGAGCCCCAAATAGGATGTGGACTGTGTCCAATCTGATTGTATCTATCTACTGGGTTGTATCTATCCCAGTGCTTAGTGCAGTGTCTGGCACATAGTAATTATTTAAACAAGACCATTAAAAAATTAGTACTTTTTTAAAAAAAGATTATAATAGTAGTGTAGTAGATTGCACCACTTACACACTTGTTTCTGCTTAATCTTGCAGTGTAATGTAAAGCGCTGGGAGGCAGAGGACCTAGATTCTAATCCCACCTCTGTCACTTGTCTGTTATGTGACCTTGAGCAAGTCACTTCGCTTTATTGTGCCTCAGTTACCTTATCTGCAAAATGGGAATTCAATACCTGTTATCCCTCCTACTTAGGCTGTGAGCCCTGTTTGGGACCTAATTAACTTGTATCTAGCCAGGTGCTTAGAACAGTGCTTGACACATGGTAAGCACTTAACAAATATTATTGTGTTATTATTTTTATTTGTGGGACCTAGCTCCCCTGTTCCCAGAACTGTGTTCTTTCCACTAAACTACCAGCAGGGATCCTATACATCACAGGACCTAAAGAAACCATAGCGGCCACATCCTCTGCTCTGAGTGAAGTGTTGTGATTGGAATCCTGGCAAAGAGGAAAATGTATCTAGTCACACTCTATACTTGTAAAATTCTGAAAATGGGTATACTGCAAATAAAATGTCTCTGCTCATTTTACCCTGATTCTGTGCCCTCTCCTCCATAGTTAGAGAATTTCACTGTCTACTTGGGAAAGAGAGCAGACAAGGTGGTAACTATACATCTTTAGAAGGATGATAGAGTTGACTAGCTCTTGAGGGTAAGAGTACAGGAAAAGGAAAGTTTTAATACACCACAACTCACACATTTTTCCTCCAATCTGGTCCATTGTTTATACACTAGGGAATATGAGCTAACCAAATCCCCCCAAATCTTTGTTGTTAAGATATCTCCTGTTGACTACTTCCCACATTTTAAGAGTCTAGGACAAAGGCTTATAAAACAATATTACCTTGGTTAACCTATTTTTCCATGTTTTATATTAAATTTTCTAATGCTTGGAAGTCATCCTATTTTTTTTCTCGAGTTAACACACATCCTAAGACCTGTTCAGTTTTTCTAAACTGTCCAAGAAAACAACCCACTGAATTCTCTGCAATTAAACCAATAAGGACTGAACCCCCCCCAAAAGCATTTTACCTCAGTACACTTTAGCCCCTTATTGACTCAATTTTCATGTGAATTGATTGAAAATAACAGGCAGCAGTGTATTTGGTGACAATCTCTTAATAAATCATATAGGAGGCAGCAAATAAGATGCCTTTTGGAATGCATTTTAATATGTTGGGTTTCTAGGAAGGGGGTTCATTGGTGACTTATTTTCAAGGTTGAATTTTTCTTTTTGTATTTCTTTCCACTCCAAAAGACTAAAGAAAATATTCAATCATCTCTGCTCAAGTGAAGTGTTCAGATGAGTACTGAAGTGTTAGAGTAATTATCTGCTTGGCATGATCTTTGTAGACAGGCCAACCAGATCACTGAGGGCCCAAAGTGATTTTTTCAACTTGAAGGATCCAGTCGGTCTATCTACAAATCAACCAGGTAATTGCTCGAGCTGCTGCTTCATTTGAGTGGTGCATCTGGAGCAGTAAATGGTGAGCGGCACATCCACATGTCCTCATCTATCATCAGATTCTTGTCCATGATTTTGTATTGCCTTTCTTCCAAGAGCCTGGTAATATTCAGTCACATCATGTCAATTGTTAAGAAATGATTTGGGCATATTGGAAAGTACTCTGAGATTCATTATAATGGGTTATTGTAAACATTTAATAGAACATAGAAATGGAATGATGTAATATACTAAAAAAAAGTTAAACCTGTTTTGTACCTCCTGGTGGAATAAGACACATCTTACAGTAAGTTTTACACAGAAAAGTTACAGCCAAAATTGTATCAGCACCTCAGTGCTCTGCACACAGTGAGGACTCAATAAATACTATTGAATTGAATGAATGAATCATCCACTATTTTTAAAGGGGACATGTGAGTTGGTAAGCTACATATTACAGATCTACCAACTCATTTTAATGTTAAGAAATTAGTGATTTGGGGAGTATGTCACCATTCTAAATTTCCATAGATATTGTTTTTCTTTAGTAATGATGGTGAAGGTGATGAGAATGGTATTTATGAAGCTCTTCCTGTGTTTCAAGCACCACCATGGTAAATCCAAGACACTAAGATAGATCACAGTGCCTGATCCTGAAGAGGGTCACCAGATTAAGAGGGAGGGAGAATAGAAACCTTATCCCAATTCTGCAGATGAGGAAACTGAGGTTCAGGTAAATTTAGAGACTTGCACAGGAGCAGGCAAGCAGCAGACCCAATACCAATATCCACATCCCCTCACTGCAAGTCCCTGGCTCCTTCCTCTGCCTCACTGCTTCACATCTAGCAGATATAGGGAAAGCATGATAGTTTTAAGGTAGGAGAACCTAAAACATGATACCCCAACCCAGAACACTGACTTTGGCAGTAGTATTAAATAGTTTTTAGTTGAACAGAGTCAAGGTTGCTTTTGTTACAACCACTGGTGGAATTAGCGATATTACTTCTAATAGCCTTGAAGTTTTCCCCAAAGTTGTTTTTCTGGTTTGTGTCCCCTAGATATTGAACTTGCCTGATTGAGTTCACCTCCACGTAATCACTAGAGGGAGTTGGCGTGAGCCTCTGCTGGCAGTAATTGAGAAAAAGATACCTAGGATTCTCTAGAGTAACTTAATATTTCATTAGAATCATGTGATGAGGCAGACACATTCTTGGATTCAGACCACCTGGATCTAGATTGGCTAATGGGGCCTGAGTCCCAATCTATTCAAACAAATAGTTGCTGATCACTGGTGGTTGTCCCCCTCACTACTGTATCAGTTATGACAATCAGAATACCTTAACTCCCCCTTTAAAAGAAAATGCTTTACAAAGTATGTCTTGTTTATTAGTTTGGTTTGGGAACAGAAGTGTCAGTATGAACCAAACTGGTTTGGTTTGATATAATTTGTTCTTGTGGGTGTTGGGCACTATTGTGTGAGATTCTATATATGAAACTATTGATGAAATTTTTGGAGATGCCTAAATCATATTGCTGATTTAGCAATTTCAAGTTTTCTTCTTGTTTAGAGTTCTCCTAAGACCTGCACTCCCTTCAACTATGTCCAAATCCCACCTGGACTCTGAGCTGCAGTAGTAATACAATTTTTTAAGTGCTAATATGTGCAAAACACCTTACTTAACCCCTGGAAAGGAAATAGCTGGATGAGATATAGTGAAAGTCTCTGACTGCCCAGGTGCTCAGAGTCTAAGAATAAGGTGGTTGAGGGGGAGGTGGAGGCAGGCAAGAAACCTCCTCTAGGACTAAGCCAGAGCCCTTATCCCTAGACCTGAGATATGTTTTGAGACAGGGTGCTGAAAATCATGTTGGTTAAGAGCCAGAGTGTCTAAGATAACAGTGAGTGTTAGAGATAAATAGTTGACAGGCTCTTCTGGAATGCTTTAAGAGCTCTAAGTCTACAGCACATCCCAGGGTCTATATGTGGCCTAGTGGAAAGAGCATGGGCTTACAAATCAGAGGTCATGGGTTCTAATCCCTGCTCTGCCACTTAGCTATGTGACTTTGGGCAAAGCATTAACTTCTCTGTGCCCCAGTTACCTCATCTGTAAAACGGGGATTAAGACTGTGAGCCCCACACGGGACAACCTGATTATCTTGTATCTACCCCAGTGCTTAGAACAGTGTTTGGCACATAGTAAGTGCTTAACAAATACCATTATTATTATTATTATTATTCACCAGGTATATATCCAAACCACATCCTTGTGAGCCCCATACCTTTTTGGAGACTTTATCTTCCACCCTGACTAAAGGCAGGTATAATCGGACCCTGGAACCACCTATTAGAAAATCTGAGGTTCCCTATGTTTGCCAGGCCAGTAATTGTGAAGTGAATGGTATAAACAATAAACCTTGGAAATGATAACAAAAAATTCTGGTATGCTTGGCAATGACTACATGCCAAACACTGTATTAAAGAGAATGGTAGATATGACATATGAAAATTGGGCACAGTACCTCTCCCACTTAGGCTCATAGTCTAAGGGATAAAAACTGTGGTACTTAATTGCTCATCTGTAGCAGGTTCTGGGCCAAGCATTGAGGTAAATACAGGATAAACAGAACAGACACAGGCCCTGTCCGACATGTGGCTCAGTCTAAGGGGAAGGGAGAACAGGTATTTAAGCCCCATTTTATGGATAAAAAATCTGAGCTACAGAAATTTAAGTAACAATAATAATAATAACTGTAGTATTTGTTTAGTGCTTACTAGGTGCCAAGCACTGTACTAAGTGGTAGAATGGATACCAACTAATTGGGTTGTACACAGTCCCTGTCACCCATGGAGCTCACAGTCTCAATCCTCATTTTACTGATGAGGTAACTGAGGCACAGAGAAGTAAAGTGACTTGCCCAAGGTTACAGAGCAGACAAGTGGTGGAATCAGGATTAGAATCCATGACCTTCTGCCTCCCAGGCCTGTGCTCTTTCACTGAACCTTCTGCTTCACTGTGTTCAATCTGATTAACTTGCATCTTTCCCAGCACATAGGAAATGCTTAACAAACGCTATAAAAAAATTGTATTCAATATACTGTTGAATACACTTAAATACATGCTTGCTGAGCATGGGTATAAACCACTTATGGGGACATTTTTATTGCCTGTTTGCCATTAGGAATTACTGAGGGAAGCTTACTTGAAGAGGTGAAGTTTGACAAGATGGGGAGAACTGTGGCTTTGAAGCAGAAGGAGTATGAGGCAGGGAGAACAACTAGAGCATGAGGCACTAGGTGGGAATACAAGGAACAAAGAAGGGGAGTTTGTGGGGAATATGAGCTTGATACCAACAGTGAGGAGAGCTGATAAGATGGGGTGAATTGGTAGTGAGTCTTGAAGCCAATGGTACAGAATTTTTCTTGAAAAAAAGGGAAATGAGTACCCATTGGGGTTTGTTGAGGCTTGGAGAAAGATGTGCAGGGAGACACTTCAGTAAGAAAATCTGGAGAGTTTAGTATGGACCAGAGAGGGTGAGGCTGGAAGCACATAGGCTAGTCAAGAGTCTGATTGAGTTATCTAAATATATGATGGGAGTTAGAATAAGAGTGGTGGCTGTTTAGGGTAGAAAGGTTGGGGCAGGTGGGGGAAGTTCTAAAGACTGATACCTACTATTTGCTATTTACTCTCAAGAGATTTTTTTTTTTGATGGTATTCATTAAGTGTATACTATGTGCCAGGCACTGAACACAGCACTGGGGTAGATACAAGTTAATCAGGCTGAACACAGTCCATGTTCCTCATAAGGCTCACAGTCTTAATCCCCATTTTCAGAAGAGGTAACTGAGGTAAAGAGAAGTTAAGTGACTCGCCCAAGGTTACACAGCAGACAAGTGGCAGAGCTGGGCTTAGAACCCAGGTCCTTCTCACTCCCAGGCCTGAGCTTTGTATTGAGAATAAATTTCTAGAAAACTGAGGTAATGTACAATTTGACACTTTATACACATTTAGAAATTTAAATCAACCACTGGATCTATATTCTGCATTAAAATAATGAATTGGCTGTACTGTATTTTCCCAAGTGCTTCGTAGAGTGCTCTGCACATAGTAAATGCTCAATAAATAAAATTGGTTGACTGGACATTATGCTACCTAACAGTAAAGTGATAGGTGAAGCAGGAAACTGAATCAAGGTTGTCAGCATGTCTTTTGGGAGATTGTCAGACTGAGTGATAAAGTACCTGAAATTCTGTACAATCTACCATGTGCTTGTGAAAACTAGACCCAACATAAAAACACCATTTCCTGAACTTCAAGGATGTAGAGCAAATGGCATGGCAACAGAATAT
The DNA here is from genome assembly GCF_004115215.2 of Ornithorhynchus anatinus. Taxonomy (NCBI): domain Eukaryota; kingdom Metazoa; phylum Chordata; class Mammalia; order Monotremata; family Ornithorhynchidae; genus Ornithorhynchus; species Ornithorhynchus anatinus. Next base: position 47,839,924 of record NC_041728.1, on the reverse strand, counting down.
TAATAGGTCACAATGACAGACAAAGTAACCTGGCATCTGCAATCAAGGAGTGACTGAATAGAGTCTTTAAGAAATTTTTGGTAGCTACAGGGTCAAACCAAAAAGTGCTCCGGTCAGTATATATAGCAAATGCATGTTTTATGGTATTTGTTAAACAATTCCTATGTGCCAGACAATGTACTAAGCTCTGGAGTAGAAACAAAGCAGCCAGGTTGGACAAAGTCCATGTCCCACATGAGGCTCAGAGTCTTAATCCTCATTTTACATATGAGATAACTGAGGCATAGAGAGGTTGAGTGACTTGCCCAAGATCACACAGCAGGCAAATGGTGGAGCTGGGATTAGAACATAATTTCTCTGACTTCCAGGTCTGTGCTTTATACACTAGGCCACGCTGATTCTTTAGTATTAGTGCAAGAATAGTCTGTTCAAGGATATGATAAGAAAGGGACACCAGTCAGTTATTTAGATTTTTCAGCCACACCCATACACCAGGATACAATTTACTGTCTTAGAATTTAGAGGGAATATAAATGTATTTCCAGAGAGAAGGATTTCTAAAAATTGGCAAAAACAAATCTATGCAATTCATCTATCATTAATCAATCTCAAATTGTAGTTATTTTAGCTTTTCCTGGAGCTATTAAGGCATTTCCAGGAATTTTTAAATTATACAAACTGCTACTTCAAGTTGGGGGGGGGGGGGGGCAGACTCGCTTATGGAGTCAAAGAAAGGCCCACTTCTTGGCTCATTTTAGCTTTTGCTTCTGGAGCAGGAGAGTCCCAAATGTAATTTTCATTCCTGTTGAGTGAATAAGCCAAGCTAAAACATCACATTGTGTGACACATCTGCCCCTTACATAACTGACAGAATGCAAAGAGCCTTTGAAAATGATTAAGTTGAAGCAAAATTTATTAAGGGAAATTTCCCTAAAATCCCATGAGAACAAATAAAGAAGTCAAGCACATGCCTTTCCTGATTGCCCAGATGTAAGAAAGATAAATCAGGAAACCACAGATAGTAGTTGGAGCTTCAGTTGGATCCCTTTTAGGGGCAAATACATGAAAGTTGTGTGGAAAGGTATTATGGAGACTATTAATCTAACTGCCAAATGTGAAATCACATGATCCATGTCCACATAAGCTGTTCTCAATCCTACCAAACTGGTGGAAGGGAGGAAGAATAGTTGGCCTTCTGAGTCAATAACCCCCTCTGCCTTTGTGTTGTAGAATAGTCCTGGGTTTTGGATATTGGATATTGTTGGGGGGGTGGGGGGAGGTTTGTAAGGGACTGAAATGAAAAGAGTTGTTTTGTGTCAAATAATTTTTATTGTTTTAGTAAGCAAAGCAAACTAAAATGGAGGCAATTATCACTTTCCCTCACCAAATAATTTTGACAGTACATATTACCTCACAATGAAAACTGGATCTGTAGCACCATAATATTGAGATACAAACTACTAACGATTAAAGTAAAAATGTCAATACTTCTATATAAGCAGAAGATGTTTAGCAGATATTAACTAGTAGACATCACATAGCTCATCATGGGTAATTTACTATTATGTCTCCTCCAGTTTTTATGCAGAGATTTTGGTCCGTGTGGGTATGGTTAAAACAGCCAATGTAAGATTGACACTTCCTTCCATATATGTAATTTGTTTGAATGTCGACACCCCCTCCATGCCAGCTATCCCCACTGCCAGACTATAAGCTATTTACTGGAAGGGAATGTGTCTAACAACTCTGTTATAGTGCATATACTGTTATACTGTGTATATGTATATGTATAGGGGAAGCAGCATGACATAATGAATAGAACATAGGCCCGGGAGTCAGAAGGCCTTGGATTCTAATCCTGGCTCCACCACTTGTCCTTTGTGTGTCTTTGGGCAAGTCACTTCACTTCTCTGTTTCTCAGTTTACCTCATCGGTAAAATGAGGACTGTGACTCTGAGCCCCAGGTGGAACAGGGACTGTGTCCCACACGATTTGCTTGTATCCACTCTAGCACCTGGCACATAGTAAGCACTTAAGAAATATGACAATAATCAATTACTATTATTACTAATAATAAATAATAATTACTCTCAAGCACTTGACAGTGCTCTGAACACAGTACGTGATCAGGAACTGTGAATGGATTGATTGTATTCATAGAAGGACTGTTCCTTGATGGGCACATCTGTAATGGTGCTTGATGCTGCAATCTCTGAGTCATTTATCACTGGTCCCTACACTCAGCAGACATAGTCTAAACCTTGAATCTATTTTATGAATCTGTTTGTTTTGTGTTGTAATTTTTCATCATTTCTGAGGTCCTTCTCCAATCCCTTCCGCCTACTTAAAGTTTTAGATTGTGACCCCTCCAAGGGATAGATACTGTGCATAGTCCCCTCATGTAGTATTCTCTCCTAGTGTTTAGTGCAGTGCCCTGCACCAAGTAAGTGCTTAATAAATGCTATTAACGCTATTAAATTCTATCACTACTACTACATAGGGCATTGCAGTTAAGCATGTCAATTTTCCATGTTCTAGTTGATTTTATGAGTAGGCATTGCTTCCAACTCTGGCATTAAAGTCACTTTACAGTTGATTTATCTGATGTCAGTTCTCTTGCAAGGAGTTAGTCTAAGTTTTTGTGGAAGCCCTCTTTACCTTTTTCACAGATCACAATTATCAGGACATATAATTTCATTTCATGGAGAGGTGGAGCAACATCGGGTAGTCACTTCTAACTCTGGACAAATTTGGAAGGTCAGATATCAGTGATTGTCTTATTGCAAATCCAACCGTTGATAGTTGTTCCTCTGAAGAGGAAAGATCTCTTGGAAGAGTAGAAAGCTGGCATAATCATTTATCTCTATTCATTTGTCTGACTCATCCTCTCTCACAGCAGGACTGGTTATTAATAAACTTGATGTGCACTTGAGCTAATCAAATTCGGTGAACTCATCCGCTCTCACGGCTTTGACTACCATCTCTACGCAGATGACACGCAGATCTACATCTCCGCCCCTGTCCTCTCCCCCTCCCTTCAGGCTCGCATCTCCTCCTGCCTCCGGGACGTCTCCACCTGGATGTCGGCCTGCCACCTAAAACTCAACATGAGCAAGACTGAGCTCCTCATCTTCCCTCCCAAGCCCGGTCCGCTCCCAGACTTCTCCATCACCGTGGATGGCACGACCATCCTTCCCGTCCCGCAGGCCCGCAATCTCGGTGTCATCCTTGACTCGTCCCTCTCGTTCACCCCACACATCCTATCCGTTACCAAGACCTGCCGGTTTCACCTCTACAATATCGCCAAGATCCGCCCTTTCCTCTCCACCCAAACGGCTACCTTACTATTACGGGCTCTCGTTATATCCTGGCTAGACTACTGTGTCAGCCTTCTCTCTGACCTCCCTTCCTCCTCTCTCGCCCCACTCCGGTCTATTCTTCACTCCGCTGCCCGGCTCATCTTCCTGCAGAAACGATCTGGGCATGTCACTCCCCTTCTTAAACAACTCCAGTGGTTGCCTATCGACCTCCGCTCCAAACAAAAACTCCTCACTCTAGGCTTCAAGGCTCTCCATCACCTTGCCCCTTCCTACCTCTCCTCCCTTCTCTCTTTCTACCGCCCACCCGCACGCTCCGCTCCTCTGCCGCCCACCTCCTCGCCGTCCCTCGGTCTCGCCTATCCCGCCGTCGACCCCTGGGTCACGTCCTCCCGCGGGTCCTGGAACGCCCTCCCTCCTCACCTCCGCCAAACTGATTCTCTTTCCCTCTTCAAAACCTTACTTAAAAATCACCTCCTCCAAGAGGTGTTCCCAGACTGAGCTCCTCTTCCCCCTCTACTCCCTCTGCCATCCCCCCTTTACCTCTCCGCAGCTAAAGCCTCATTTGCCCCTTTTCCCTCTGCTCCTCCACCTCTCCCTTCCCATCCCCACAGCACTGTACTCGTCCACTCAACTGTATATATTTTCGTTACCCTATTTATTTTGTTAATGAATTGTACATCACCTTGATTCTATTTAGTTGCCATTGTTTTTACGAGATGTTCTTCCCCTTGACGCTGTTTAGTGCCATTGTTCTTGTCTGTCCGTCTCCCCCGATTAGACTGTAAGCCCATCAAACGGCAGGGACTGTCTCTATCTGTTGCCGACTTGTTCATCCCAAGCGCTTAGTACAGTGCTCTGCACATAGTAAGCGCTCAATAAATACTATTGAATGAAATTCCCATTCACCAAGTTAAGTAGACTGTTTTGACATGGCTGACATGGGGCTGTAGATAAACTCCGGGCAGATTCGGTCTCTTTGGTTACTTAGATTAGAGTTTGAATAAAGTTTCATGCCTGGGCATCCAGAGAGCTTCTGGAAGGTGTAATGGGTCAGGCTACATACAATGGCATGATGGTTATTTATGAGGCAAGGTTAGAGAATCCAGTGAAGATGATTAGGGAATTTACCAAGGAGGGTGTGAAAACTTAACTTACCATTTATTTTTCCCCACTGTTTCTTCTCAGCAGTTAATGGAGTTATAAAGTTGTGATGGTTTGCTTACGGGCAAGCAATTAAGCACCTACAGTCACTCCACAGGATGTGGATTTTACATGACTGCTTGTTTCATAAATAAATATTACTATGCTTCCTCTCTAAGAGCATGTGCTTCTGTTTGTGAAATGCACTGGAGTAGTGTGGCCCAGTAGAAAGAGCACAGGTCTGGGAGTTCATGGACCTGGGTCCTAACAGAGGCTGTTTGGCTGTTTGTCTTTGGCCAAGTCACTTCTTTGTTGCTTAGTTTAGTTTCCTCAAATGCAAAATGGGGAGCCCCATTCGGGACAGAGACCATGTCTGAAGTAATTATCTTGTGTCTACCCCAGCACTTTGTACAATGCTTGGCACAGAAAGCGCTAAACAAATACCACCAGCATCATTGCTTCTGTTTCTGAAACACAATATATTTTAAATATTCAGTTCTGTTTTTGATTTTGCACTCATTTCTTGTGGATCTTTAGATGACAGTCTTTGATTACAATAATAATAATAATGATAGCATTTATTAAGTGCTTACTATGTGCTAGGCCTTGACTCGTCCCTCTCGTTCACCCCACACATCCTATCCGTTACCAAGACCTGCCGGTTTCACCTCTACAGTATCGCCAAGATCCGCCCTTTCCTCTCCACCCAAACGGCTACCTTACTATTACGGGCTCTCGTTATATCCCAGCTAGACTACTGTGTCAGCCTTCTCTCTGACCTCCCTTCCTCCGCTCTCGCCCCGCTCCGGTCTATTCTTCACTCCGCTGCCCGGCTCATCTTCCTGCAGAAACGATCTGGGCATGTCACTCCCCTTCTTAAACAGTGGAGTTCTAAGTACTGGGGTAGATGCAAGGTAATCAGGTTGTCCCACTTAGGGCTCACAGTCTTAATCCCCATTTTACAGATATCTGAGGCACAGAGAAGGTAAGTGACTTGCCCAAAGTCACACAGCTAAGTGGCCATGACCTCTGACTCTCAAGCCAGTGCTCTTTCCCACTAAGCCACACTGCATCTCTAATGTGTCTGATATCTACTATGTATCTACCCCAATGAGCACATAACAAAAGTAAATATTTGAAACTAATGATACTATAATATGCAATTTTTGAGTGCCTGATTCTTCCTCAGTTTTCAAATGGAAGTGAGTGTGACCTTTCACTCATTTTATCATATTTATTGAGCATTTCCTGTGTGCAAAGTTCTCTCCTAAGCACTTGGGAGAGTACAATAAAACAATAAACAGATATAGTCCCTGCCCACAATGAACTTACAGTCTAGAGACAAGCTGATAACCTCTCACATTTCTGTCTTCTGTTCGAGCACAAGCTGTGTGGGAGTTCTCTTTGCTCAGCCAATAGGGCTGAATTGAGTAGTGTTTGCATGTCAAGGTGCATTTATTCATTCATTAATTCAATTGCATTTGATTGAGTGCTTACTGTGTGCAGAACATTCCTTCATTCATTCAATAGTATTTATTGAGCGCTTACTATGTGCAGAACACTGTACTAAGTGCTTGGAATGTACAATTCTGCAACAGATACATTCCCTGCTCATTGATGGGCTCACAGTCTAATCAGGGGAGAGAGACGGACAAAAACAAGACAACATAATCACGATAAATAGAATAAAGGGGATATACACCTCATTAACAAAATAAATAGGGTAATAATATATACAAATGAGCACAGTGCTGAGGGGAGGGGAAGAGAGAGGGGAAGGAGCAGAGGGAAAGGGGGCTTAGCTGAGGGGAGATGAAGGGGGCAGGGGGAGGGAGCAGAGGGTGGAGGGGGAGCAGAGAGGGAGAAGAAAGGGAGCAGAGGAAGCAAAGGGAGTAGAGGGAAAAGGGGTAGCTCAGTCTGGGAAGGCCTCTTGGAGGAGGTGAGCTTTCAGTAGGGTCTTGAAGAAGGGAAGACAGTTAGTTTGTCGGAGGTGAGGAGGGAGGGCATTCCAAGGACAGCAGTAGGACGTAGGCCAGAGGTAGACAGCGGGATAGGAGTGAACACAGGATTGTGAGGAGGTGAGTGGCAGAGGAGTGGAGCATGCATAGTGGGCAGTAAAAAGAGAAGGGAGGTGAGGGAGGAGGGGGCAAGATGATGGAGAGCCTTGAAGCGTAGAGTGAGAAGTTTTTGTTTCATGTGGAGGTTGATAGGCAACCACTGGAGGTTTTTAAGGAGGGGAGTGACATGACCAGAGCGTTTCTGAAGAAAGATGATCCGGGCCACGGAATGAAGAACAGACTAGAGTGGGGAGAGACAGGAGGAAAGGGAGATCAGAGAGGAGGTTGACACAGTAATCCAGTCAGGATGTTATGAGCACTTGTACCAGCGTGGTAATTGTTTGGACGGAGAGGAAGAGGTAGATCTTGGCGATATTGTAAAGGTGAGACCGGCAGGTGTTGGTGACAGATTGGATGTGTGGGGTGAATGAGAGAGCACTTGGGAGAGTACAATACAACAATAAACAGACACATTATCTGCCCACAGTGAGCTTACAGTCTAGAGGAGGGGAGAAAGACATCTGATGGGGGCTGATGATTGGGGCTGGTGAGGAGGGGTAGAATGTGGTGGGGAGGCTCTCCCAGTTGTCTCTCATCACAGTCATTGCCTGCCTCCAGCAAAATACTGGGGAGGTGTGTGTCGTCCTCTCCCTCTTGGTTGAACATGAGTATCAATTTGTTCCCTATAGTGCATGCACGCTAACATCCATGTGTGTATGTGGTGGAATGTTATTACCATTCCCTCTGAAAACAGCAACATGGGACCTGCAGCCCTGACCCCACTATGAATGCACAGACTCACCACAACTCTTAAGCCATATTTTGTGGTATGAATATAAATAAGAAAAAAGGGGTTATAACAAGAGAACCAAGCTCACCAATGTCATCTCCATTATTATTAAGAATAATGATATTCATCATTAACCCTGACTCCAGTGTCCCCTCCAAAAGGCACAAGCTAAGTTAGCTTTTTTATTCTTCAGAATTTTACCCCATAAGCTCCCAGACTAGGCAAAAGAGGTGTCAAACGTTTCCATCTTCTTTTCACATATTTTAAATCCATTACGCTGTGGCCTAAGTTTTCACAGCTGGTAATGGATGTAGTAACTTCATATTTTCCATGTCTGCCAAGTGTGGTTGGCTAATTGTTGAGAAGTTCTGGTAGATGTTGTTTCAGGTTTCACTGGAAATCTTCAGATCCATTCCCTTTCCAGAGAACACAGAGCAAGCATAGTCTAAGAATTGTGTGTTTATGAGAGCTGAGGAATGGAGGGGAGTGAGGAGAACAGGAAGATGGGGGAGAAGAAGGGTAGAGAGATTCTTTAATATAGTGAATCCCTTGAGATGGACAGGAAAAGGTTTATCAGCTGTTGGCTTTGGATATGAGCATGGAGACTTTTCTTTCCTTAGCCTGGTTTTGTCATCCTGCTGTGCACTAGCAACAATTACTTGACTCTTCTTGTTAACAGGGGTTTTGGTGCATTTCCATTCAATCACTCAATGACATTTATTGAGTACTTACTGTATGCAGAGCACTGTACTAAAGTGCTTGGGAGAGTACAATGTAACAGAGTTGGTAGACACATTTCCTGCCCATGATGAGCTTACAGTCTAAAGGGACTTTTCCTACTGAAAAGTCATACTTATAAAATGGATTATAGCACATGAACTAACTAGATGTGTTACCAACACTGCGGGGTCAAAGATGAGGCTACCAAAAGTGAGATTTTATCAGTTCGCCCTATCAGCTTGCCCTATGGGTTAGTCAGTCAGTCAATGAGAAGCAGCGTGGCTCAGTGTAAAGCCCGGGCTTGGGAGTCTGAGGTCATGGGTTCAAATCCCGGCTCAGCCACTTGTCAGCTGTGTGACTATGGGCAAGCCACTTCACTTCTCTGGGCCTCAGTCACCCCATCTGTAAAATGGGGATTAAGACTGTGAGCCCCATGTGGGTCAACCTGATCGCCTTGTATTCCTCCCAGCACTTAGAACAGTGCTTTGCACATAGTAAGTGCTTAACAAATGCCATCATTATTATTATTATCTTTATGGAGCACTTACTGGAGCACTGTAATAAGCTCTTGGGAGAATGTAATATAATGATAAACAAATTCCCTATCCAGGATGAGCTTACAGCCGAGAGGGGGAAATAGACATTAGTATACATAAATTGTCACAGAGGAGTCTTTGCATGTCATATGTATATAAAGATTTTTTATTGTTGTTACTTCTTTCTTGCTTCCCACAGAGTTAGGCTTCCCTTTTTCTGTTTGTGTTTCTCCCTCTTTGTCTTGCAATCATCCAGGAGTCTTGGTTCTGAGAGTGTTACAATTTTGTTAATTAATGTTCAACAGGAAATTTTGTCCTCACTCCCTCCCTGCCATTTGTGCCACATCATTTGGGGATTTGTGTCATTGCATTTTTAAATGTTCCTTCTGCCTTGTCCCAGAAAACCACTCCACTGAGTTGTTATGAGGTTTCAAATTCCTAACCTCTCCTGGAAAATTCAATGAATTTCTGGAAATGGGTTTGGAAAAGTTATTGTAAGCTCCTTGGAGGCAAGCCTCGTATCTACTAGCTCTAAGGTACTCTCTCAGACACTTCATCATCATCATCATCATCATCATCAACATCAATTGCATTTACTGAGTGCTTGCTGTGTACAGAGTACTGTACTAAGCAAATGGGAAGGTACAACACAACAGAGTTGATAAACACGTTCCTGCCCCCAACAAGTTTATGCACAAAGTAAGGAGTCAAATGCTATTGATTGCTTTTAGAGTTTTGGGAAAATCCTAATATTGAGCCACACATGAAAACTGCCTTTCATTGATCTCATATCTGTAAATATAAGGTGGTGCAATCATTAATAGGGATGCAGGGAAGCAGGATGGCCTAGTGGATAGTGCACAGGCCTGGGAGTCAGAAGGACCTTGGTTCTAATCCTCACTATACCACTTTCTACTGTGTGACCTTGTGCAAATTACTCATTCATTCATTCAATAGTATTTATTGAGCGCTTACTATGTGCAGAGCACTGTACTAAGCGCTTGGGATGAACAAGTCGGCAACAGATAGAGACAGTCCCTGCCGTTTGACGGGCTTACAGTCTAATCGGGGGAGACGGACAGACAAGAACAATGGCAATAAACAGCGTCAAGGGGAAGAACATCTCGTAAAAACAATGGCAACTAAATAGAATCAAGGCGATGTACAATTCATTAACAAAATAAATAGGGTAACGAAAATATATACAGTTGAGTGGACGAGTACAGTGCTGTGGGGATGGGAAGGGAGAGGTGGAGGAGCAGAGGGAAAAGGGGAAAATGAGGTTTTAGCTGCGGAGAGGTAAAGGGGGGATGGCAGAGGGAGTAGAGGGGGAAGAGGAGCTCAGTCTGGGAACGCCTCTTGGAGGAGGTGATTTTTAAGTAGGGTTTTGAAGAGGGAAAGAGAATCAGTTTGGCGGAGGTGAGGAGGGAGGGCGTTCCAGGACCGTGGGGAGGACGTGACCCAGGGGTCGACGGCGGGATAGGCGAGACCGAGGGACAGTGAGGAGGTGGGCGGCAGAGGAGCGGAGCGTGCGGGGTGGGCGGTAGAAAGAGAGAAGGGAGGAGAGGTAGGAAGGGGCAAGGTGATGTAGAGCCTTGAAGCCTAGAGTGAGGAGTTTTTGTTTGGAGCGGAGGTCGATAGGCAACCACTGGAGTTGTTTAAGAAGGGGAGTGACATGCCCAGATCGTTTCTGCAGGAAGATGAGCCGGGCAGCGGAGTGAAGAATAGACCGGAGCGGGGCGAGAGAGGAGGAAGGGAGGTCAGAGAGAAGGCTGACACAGTAGTCTAGCCGGGATATAACGAGAGCCCGTAATAGTAAGGTAGCCGTTTGGGTGGAGAGGAAAGGGCGGATCTTGGCGACTTCTCTGTGCCTAATTTACCTCATCTGCAAAATGGGGATTAAGACTATGAGTTCCATATGCAAAAGGGACTGTGTCTAACCTGATTAGCTTGTATCTAACTCAGCACTTAGAAAAGTGCTTGACACAGTAAGTGCTTAAAAAATATCATGATTATTATAATTATTAATAATGGGCTAACCTATTCTGAAGCATGAGAGAAAGAGAAAAAGGGATGGAGACCCACACACAAAAGCTCACATATAGACCCATGCACACATGCTTGCATCCACACACATATGTTCATATGCAGACTCAAGCACACATACTCCTAAGCCTACTCCATGTGCAAGCCTCACCATTACACTTCACTGCAGGGTTACAGTGCCCTAGGAGCATTGCAGTCCAAAAACAAAAAATTCTGCTTTTCCCATGGTCACGTTTCTTGCTATGCAAGGGAACCCACCTTAAGCAGAACGAATTAGTAGGGGAAATTGAATCCACTATTATATCAGATGATCAAAACCCCTCTCCATCTTAAAGTTCAAGTGAAATTATGAGAATTTAGTTGTCAAAAAAAAATCAACTGAAATTTACTGCAGAATAAAATGGTGTCTGCATAAATGCCCTTGGAGATGTGAATGAGAATCATGGGCCTATTTAATAATGTGAAATAATCTCCTCAGGTTAACCTGTATTACCCGGATCAAGTTTGAGGTACCGACTGTGCTACTGATGGGATTTTGAGTTCTCAGAAATGTGATCCTCACACTTCGCAAAATGTAGCCTATTATTTTGCAATGCACATTGAACTGTGGTGAGTTGAGGGACAGATTTAATATTTTAAGTGTTCTACTTCTGCAGTCACAATAGCTAAATGGGGATTTCACAGGAAAGACATCAATCACCATTCGATTCATACATGGTATACATGCCTGAAACAATAGGTCTCCTACCCTCCACGGTCCTTGTCTCCCTTCCTCCTGATACTGCTCCCTGCTCACCACGACCTCCTAAAAATACAAAAAAACAGGGAGATTGGGATAGGAGGGAGGTGGACAGGCAGCAGGAAAACAATGTTTACTCAAGCCTGTCCCAGGCACGCCGACCTATGTGTGCCCTTCTCAGTCTCACTCATTGCTGACAGGCTGATGTGCTTTAGCGGAAAGTCAATGCCCAGAAAGGAAAAAATGATGTCACCAACTTGGGAGGAGAGAGATTAACACATTTAAAATTATATAAATCTCCTTCTCTCTTGTTTTCCTTTCGGCCAACACCACTCTCCAACCTACATAATATGTGTAAATAATCATATTGCCCTATACTCAGTGATAGTATCCAGTAAAGAAAACCCGTGAACACAAACCCCCTTAAATTACATGTGAAAGCTTTTAAACTCTCAGCTTCTCCATTTATTTACTCTAACTTCCCATCTTTCATGGAGCATCACATGCCCTCTGTGCCCTGCCTACTTCATCTCCTATGAGAGGAGATTTTTGGAGTTAGCGTGAATGTGAGAAGAACTTTTTTTAAAGCTTGGGGCTTCTTTCTTTTTCCTTTTATCCTTTGTTCCTAGGGCAGGTATTCCGTAATGAGTGATACCTTTTTCACACCGGTCATCTAGAAAGTTTTTTTGGCCTAAAGAAGTGAGTCTCTTAAACATGAGAAGAACAAAAAACATCAAAAAGCAATATTGCCTTAATAGAAAATTTTGTGGCTATGTGGGGTCACTAGTTGAGTTAGTATTCCCTAGGTTGGGTCAGTTTTTTGTTTGCTTGTTTGTTTTAGACCCAAAAGTAGCTCTGTTGTCATCTGTTAGTGTGGAGAGGAAAAGTGATGCAGATTCATTTAGACTGTAAGCCCGTTATTAGGCAGGGGTTATCTCTATCTGTTGCCGAATTATACATTCCAGGTGCTTACTACAGTGCTCTGCACTTTGTAAACGCTCAATAAATACTATTGAATGAATTTAATAAATTTCAGACTATGAAATGCAGCATGGACCAATGAGGGGGTGAGGAAGACAGGTGGAAGTATATGCAATCAAGAAGGAACATATCGTCTGGGCTGGGGACTAGTGGAAGATGAACAAAAAGATGTGGGCAGGCAGAGATCAGCCCACAGCCTTACATGAGAAGAAAAGACATTTAACATTGATTTGAGAAGTTAATGAGACATGATTTTGTTCAAAGGAAATTGCGCCGAGCTACAGTAATAGGATCTATAAAGTACATTGCCAGTTTATTTTGTTTAATCGCTCTCATCCTGAAACATTTTAAAATATTCAGGATCAAAGTAGTCACAAGCTGAGGATTAATATTCAGCAGGTCATAGCCATTAGGTATGAGTTTTGTGAATGCACAAATGAAGCAAAAATATTGGGGTCAGACTGCCAAAATAGTGTCTGTAGATATGGCATTACACTGTTTCTCATTCTACAGGGAAATAAATGTTTTCTCTTTCTCCTCCCTCTTCTCATCTTTGCTACTGCTAATGCAAATAGAAAGAATTTAATCTATTAAATGGAACAGAATGACAATGCGGTTAGAAGCCATCATATATGAAGGTGCCCACAGCTTGATTAGATAATGAACTACAGTGAATCAGGATGCATTCAATTGTTTTGCACAGTACAGCAGGGAGGTTTGTGTGACCCAAAAGATTTGTATGGACCGAAGGTTGAATATGATTTCTCTAAAACCTGGTGGAAATTTGACACGTCAATCATTCATAAACATGAAGCAGAGAGAGATGATTGTTAAAAAAAATCCTTTAAGGGAAGAAAAAAAAGATATAATGAGGAAACAATTTTCAAGCAGAATCTGGATGGGGCAAATTGACTGATCAGCACCAAAGCAGCATTGCAAGGAGAATGCTGGGCAGATGGGCGGTATGTATGTGGGTCAGTGAACTATGAGCTCTGTTCCAGAGCTCGATACCAACTGTCAGGCTTTGACCTGATTGTAAGAGAGAATTCTGGGCTTTTTTCATCTCCAATCTTTCCACTACGACCTATAGCTACCCTGGGGAGTCTCAAGGGGACTCCTGGAACCCAGGCAGACTGGTAACACAGTGATAATAATTTGGTATTTGCTAAGTGCTTACTATGTACCATAAACACTGGGTAGATACAAGGTAATTAGGTTGTCCCATGTGGGGCTCACAGTCTTAATCCCCATTTTCCAGATGGGTAGCTGAGGCACAGAGAAGTGAAGTGACTTGCCCAAGGTCACACAGCTGATAAGTGGCAGAGCTGGGATTAGAACTCACGACCTCTGACTCTCGAACCCGGGCTCTTTCCACTGAGGAAATGACAGGACTGTGTTCACAGCACATCTGAACAGCAGTTATCGACTGGGGAGTCTCTTACCTGTTGATTGTCCAAGGTGAGTGGGTGAGCCACTCTACCAGTCACCTATCCAAACAAGTAGTTCATGGCAAACACCCCATTTTGTCAAAAAAGTGAGACAGTTTCCATTGTTGAAGTAGAGAAAAAGTGGATTTGGAGGTCAACAGATCAATGGTATTTACTGAGTACCTAGTGTGGGCAGAGTATTAGACTAAGCATTTGGGAGAGTACAACCACTGAGCTGGAAGACACATCTGTTATTTTTATTTATTTATTTTTTTAATTTAAATGCTGGACTTGCCTTTGAGATTTAAGCTCCTTGAGGGCAAGGATTGTGTCTCATGTTTAGTAGAACTCTCTCCCAAGCATTTAGGACAATGTTTTCCACACTGGAATCTTTCAGTAAATACTATGCATTGATGTGTGAGACTTTGAAAAGATTAAATGAAAAATCTTATTGGGGTAGCCTGCTTTTTTCTCAGGGCTTGCAGATTTAGTGTGAAGGCTCCTTTTTCATCTTTCTGTAGTTTACAGACTTATAATTTCCAAATGCCCTCTCAGGATCACACCTGGAGAGTTTCCAATACTCTACCAGTCTCAGCTTTGGGAGGAAGAGTCGAGCTGAGGCATACCCATTCCATTCCTAGCTTGGTAGTGGCTAACAAATGGCAGGCAATCTGCTACAAGCCAAAACTCCCCTGTGTTGTGTAGCAGCGCCATGGGAAGGGGTTGAGGGTGGAGACTTAAGTTGACTGCATGAAAGAAGGCCATGGTCAAATATTTCCTTATTTTTGACCAGGAAAACTCTATGGTTATTCGACTAGAACTATTGCAGATGGAGGTGGGGCTTTCTGGGAGAACTGTGTCCTTAGAATTACTTTGGGTTGGAAACCATTCAACAGCATAAGACAATTTCCAAATGGCAATGTGTTCCTAGCTTGAAAATGCAGGTGTGAATTTGAATCTGATTAGTTTTAGGGCCCACTCCAATTGTCCAGAAACTCTCCAGCATGGTAGGTAGCTTTCTTGTAGTTTCTTTATTCCAGGCTTCTGGCCCTCTATTAGCCCAAGAACTAAGACATACTTTGTATTCCAAAAGGAGACTGAGCGGAACTGACATTTACGTTCTGTTTAGTGTGCTAATGCTCTGGTCTTTTTCTACTTCTTCTGCCTAGGGAACTTAGCTGAGCATTCATGGAACTACACAGGAAGGTTATCAGATCATTTGAAAAGGATTACCTCCCCCTCTACACATGGAAGGTTGTCTTCTTCAATTATCAAATATAATATATTTCTCTTGAGAGTAAAGCCTTTGGGACCAGGAATCTGAAGAATTCTACTTACATGTAACTATCGATCAATCTATCAATCAATCATATTTATCAAGTATCTACTGTGTGCTGAGCACTATACTAACAGCTTAGGAGAGTACAATTTAACAGCGATAGTAGATATGTTTTGTTGCCACAAGGAGCTTATAGTTCAGTCTCACGGGAATTTACTACTTAACTGAATTGTTTCCAGAAATGCTGTTGATTCCAGAGGCACTCCCTAATAGCCTGACTCCAAGGTGAATCATGGAAGTTGGTATTTGACAACTTTGGAAGAAATGGAATAACTCTCCATCTGAAATCCAATTTAGGCTTTATATTTTCCTCATATACCCCCAGTGGTCTAAGAATCCTATAGTTTCTATTGCTTTATGCTCTCCTTATTAATATCTCTTTGATGCAATTTGAATTAATAATAATAATAATACTCTAGTTAGAGTATTATGATATACTTAAAAAACACTAGTTGGGAAAGAAAGAACAAATGCAGAGGTAAACACTTTATTTTTATTTGTATGGAATTTGTTAAACACCTGCTATGTGCCAAGCACTGTACTAAACACTGGAGGAGATACAAGCTAATCAGGTTGGACATAGTCTATTTCCACATGAGGCTATCAGATGAGGTTTGTGAAGCAGAGAAAAGTTGCAAGTGTCAGCAGACCTGCTTCCAGTAGCCTATCTTCAAGGGCACTTTACGATTTATTTTCCTGTGTGTCCATTTTCTACCATGACTACCTTTTTTTAAAGACAGAGTTGTTTAAATTCAGCACTAATTCTGGGGTAATCAGATCTTTATGCTACAGAGTGAACAGGGACCTTACTGTGAACCCGCATCAGGACTCAGAATACAGATAAAATAAGAAATGAATACTATACAGTCTCACATTAATTGATAATATTTGAACACTAAATTCCCAAGATTATTTCCTCAGATACCAATTAGAGAATTATATTTTAGATGGGGGACTAATATAATTTAGATAGGGAACTGTTGTGTGATAGGGTCACACAACAGACAAGTGACAGAGCTGGAATTAGAACCCAGGTTCTCTGACTCCAGATCTGTGCTCAATCCGTTAAGCAACACTCCATCTCAGCATGCGTATGTTACTCAATTAGATATTCAGCCATTTAGGTTATCTCATTGGTAAATATTTTTTTTATTTCTGTCTCTACTATTAGAATGTTTTTTCTTTGATTTCAAGGAGCCTGCCACTTCTGTCTCATAATTCCCAAGTGGTTAGTTCAGTGCAATGCAACCAATGGGTGCTTAATTAGTATTGCTACTGTTATGCAATATTATTTTTTGTATTATCATTTAATCTCTTTTTCTGGCTTACATATGCATACAAAAATAAGTGTATATTTCATCTACCCTCATCCCTGTCTTGAAAGATGGCATTATCTGCTTTATCTGCTTTGTTCTCCCTGTGTGCAATGATAGAAAAATTGAAATGTTTGCAGCAATCATTTCAATTCACCCCACACATCCAATCCATCACCAACACCTGCCGGTGTCACTTGTACAACATTGTCAAGATCTGCCCTTTTCTCTCCATCCAAACAGCTATCGTGCTGGTACAAGCACTCATAATATCCCAACTGGATTATTGTGTCAGCCTTCTCTCTGATCTTCCTTTCTCCTGTCTCTCCCCACTCCAGTCTATTCTTCACTCTTCTGCCCAAATCATCTTCCTACAGAAATGCTCTGGGCATGTCGTTCCCCTCCTTAAAAATCTCCAGTGGTTATCTATCAACCTCACATGAAAAAAAATTCCTCACTCCTGGTTTCAAAGCTCTCTATCACCTTGCCCCCTCCTACCTCACCTCCCTTGTCTCCTTCTACTGCTCACCCCATACACTCTGCTCCTCTGCCACTCACCTCCTCACTATCCCTAGTTCGCATCAGTCCCACTGTCGACCCCTGGCCCATGTCCTCCCGCTGTCCTGGAATGCCCTCCCTTCTTACGTCCACCAAACTAACTCTCTTCCCCTCTTCAAAACCCTACTGAGAGCTCACCTCCTCCAAGAGGCCTTCCCAGACTGAGCCCCCCCCCCCTTTCCCACTGCTTCTCCTCCCTTCCCCCCAGCACTGTGCTCATTTGTATATATTATTTATTACCCCATTTATTTTCTTAATGAGGTGTACACCCCCTTGATTCTATTTATCTTGATGATGTTGTCTTGTTTTTGTTTTGTTCTGTTTTGCTTTGCTGTCTGTCTCGCCCGTTTAGACTGTGAGCCTGTCATTGGGCAGGGATTGTCTCTATCTGTTGCCGAATTGTAATTCCAAGCACTTAGTACAGTGTTCTGCACATAGTAAGGGCTCAATAAATGTTATTGAATGAATGAAGCTTATTCTTTGGTTTTTTGGTAAATGCCACTGCTGGAAGAGCTGGTCACTAAGAACCTGTAAATATCTGCTTATGGACAGAAAGTGACAAATCAATTATGCCAACTGTATCAGGGTCTAATGAACAAATTGCCTGCAGGAAGGATGTTTACCTTTCTTGCATAGAAAATCTCCCAAGTAAATGAGTGACTAGATTTGTATTACCTTCTTATGGTACAGTGGTTATTAGGTGGCACTTCGGTTTTGTGCTCAGATGACTGTGTAAGAACTGAGAACAGAAGGAGGGTCTTGTGGATTATGAGGGCTCACACAAACTCACTTGTTGGGGACCCAACCAATAGAAATGGCTGATTCCTTGCCATACTAATTCCACTCAGGCTACCAGAGCCAGGAGGTGAGGCATAGGGCCTTGGGGACAGAGAACCAGAGATCAGCTACTGATTTGGCTAAGAAAAGCCTAAGGCTCAAGCAAAACCTTTCAAGATCCCAGTGACTACCAGACCCCAGGTTCATATCAGGGTCACTGACAGTCAATCTATGGAATATGGCCAAGTGGATACAGCATGGGCCTTGGAATCAGAAGTACCTGGGTTCTAATCACACTTGTCTGCTGTGTGACCTAGGGCAAGTCACTTCACTTCTCTGAGCTTCAGTTTCTGCATCAGGAAAATGGGGATTAAGGCTGTGAGCTCCATAGACTGTATCCAATCTGATTTTCTTATATCCATCCCAGTTATTAGTATGGTGTCTGGCATATAGTTAGTGCTTAGCAAATATTATTATTATCATTATTATTATCATCACAACACCAAGCATATGATCCTTTTAGAGAGAGAAAACATATTTCCCAGTGTACCATCTTACGTACTTCTCTTTCTTATTCTGATTCATTTCTCTACCTTGATTCCTAGATATTCTGTTGCTTAAAGGTGCCATAAAACAGCATATACCTGAATTGTACATCGCCTTGCTTCTATTTAGTTGCCATTGTTTTTACGAGATGTTCTTCCCCTTGACTCTATTTATTGCCATTCTTCTTGTCTGTCCGCCTCCCCCGATTAGACTGTAAGCCCGTCAAACGGCAGGGACTGTCTCTATCTGTTGCCAACTTGTTCATCCCAAGCGCTTAGTACAGTGCTCTGCACATAGTAAGCGCTCAAGAAATACTATTGAATGAATGAATGAACTGCTGCAAAGGTCACTGAGCCCTGAGAATGATTTTTACAAACTGAATTTTTAAAAAAGATGATTAGCTTTTGCATGTTTTTTTTTTTTACTGTCAGATCAAAAGCAGCAGAGAGTGAGTGTTCCTAGGACACCCCTGAATTCCTCCTCTCCCTATCCCACTAAGGATGGCACCTGTATTTTCAGAAATCAAAATATTTTTTCCAAGTTCTACAGAGAGGATTAGTTTCAGCTCATTCTTTTAGATGGTGGAAAATTTATGAGCTAGTGGTAACACTGCCTACTTTGGATCCCTAGCAGCTTCTGATCTTCTGGTGTGTCTAAGCCTAGAAAAAAGTGTCATTCTAACAGAGGTTAACCCCTCAGTAAACACTCTTTGAATGGGAATAGTTTATTGTTTTGACTAGCAGATAAGGAAGATTTTTTTTTTAAACTGTAAATGGATCTGTTGATCCATTCAGGGAAAAATAATCCTTTCTGGCTAACCAAAGTGTCTAGGCAGCTGACAGTACCTCCAGACTTTCTGGCACCTCTGAACTCAATCTACCCTCTTCAGTTTAGGTAGTCTCTGGAGGCTGCCCTCAGCGGGGAGTGGAGTAAAGGCACAGACCTAAGGACTATAAAACTCTTCAAATACCATCTGCCAATCCGCTAGATGTGCTCATGGCTGGGTTCCTGCTTTAGAACCTGGAGCAGAAATTTTGGCACTGGGTTCCTTCAGTCTAGCCTTTATCTTCTGGGTTGGCTTTCCACTTGTGTTTGTCTATTGCTCCATGTCTGATCTACCCTGGGAGGATTACTGGGAAATCTTTGATGTGATCAATGCAAAAAGTCCCTTCGGAAAAAAACATTCCCATGAACACTGATCCTTTTGGGGAGTCAAAGGCAGAGACTAGTGGAGTAGAGCAAAATTATTTTGTATCCAATGATTTATATACACTTATCCAGCTATCTTAGGCAGTCCTCTCCCTTTTCTTGAATTACATTTCTCAGGGTAAACCATATAGAAAAGTTTGTGAAATTCTTTTAACCACAGTAAGGGAGTTCAAGAGGAGGGTGTCACACTGGATTTTCACTACTTAGTGGTTAACTATTGACTTAGCATTTCAATTTTTGCTGCAAAAAATTTGATGAAAAAGGACAGAAGGGTAAATTTATTAGTGTTTGATATCCATGTGGGGAACCCAGTGTTCTACCTTTTGCAACTACTTACCTTCCTACGTCAGCAGGACTGAATTTCCTGCCTATGCCAATGGCAGTCAAGTGTTCTAGGGAATGAAGGACTTGAAATATGAAACAAAATACAGAAGAATAACTCAACCTGTCACCAATGAACTGTCCCACTTACACTTTTTCACTTACAGTGAGGTCCAAGTGCCAGTTAATTCTGTGCAAAGGAATTGTAGGTCTTTACCATCTTGCATACCATCTTAAGAAGCAGTGTGGTCTAATGGATAAAATGCGGGCCAGAGAGTCAGAAGGACCTAGGTTCTAATCCTGGCTCCACCATTTGTCTGCTGTATGACCTTGTGCAAGTAACTTAACTTTTATGTGCCTCATTTACCTTATTAGAGGGGATTAACACTGTAAGCCTCATATGAGACTTGGACTGTCTGACCTGATGTCCTTATATCTACACCAGCTCTTAGAACAGTGTCTGGCACATAGTAAGCACTTAACAAATACCATATTATTGCAAAACTCTGGATATAGGTCTGATAATGCTTGTTCTGGTTCCTGTCCAGAATGATCATGGCACTGGGTACTTTTTAAGTCCAGTGTTTTTATTTTAAGCCCCTGGTTATCCTCCACTCAGGGTCTTGCAGAGTGCCTGACTCAGAAGCAGTGCTGCTTTTACAAGCACCCAGGAGAGGAACACAATGGTTCTAAAGCAAAGGCCTACATCCGGGGTCTCCCTCTGTCATATGCTCTTAAGTTCTATAGATGTCAGCTAAGTACTTTCTTGGGTGTCCTTATGACATCATGAAATTCATTAACAATAACAATGATAATGATAATTCTAGTATTTGTTAAACACTTACCATGTGCCATGCACTGTTCTAAACACTGGGGTGGATACAAGCAAATTGGGTTGGACACATTCCCTTCCCCACTAGGGCTCACAATCTTAATTTCCATTTTACATGTGGGGTAACTGAGGCATAGAGAAGTTAAATGATTTGCCCAAGGTCATACAGCAGACAAGTGACAGAGCCAAGACTAGAACCCAAACCCTCTGACTCCCAGACCTGTGCTCTATCCACCAGGTCACACTGACCAGTAGCACATGATTGAGCTTCCAGATCAGCAGAGGGGCACCTGGTATTCTCAAATCCACCAGAGGCACGTTTGCCTTCAGGATGTGTCTGGTGGAAGGAAAGGGTTTGTGGCTGATGGAAATCATTTCTGCTCCAGGGGAGGCTTTAGCAGACCCACTAGGGGTCACTTTTGACTCATGGCTTTTCATGTGGGTCACTAAACCCTAAGGAGGTTTAGATAAGAGCATCCAGACCAGTCTAGAGATGTTGTGCTCGCACCCTCACCCCCGCCCCATCTACTCCTCCTCCTCCTCTATCTCTGCTCCCCTGGCCAGTCCATAGGGAACCCAGACTGCTGCAGATATCCTCTCTGGCCTAGGGCCAACACAACATAGAGGTCCAATCATTCACCTCTCTAACGCCTGCTTTTTGGGTTGGAACTTGGCTCATCTTCAAAAGTGGCATCATTTCATGAAATGGAATGTCACCGGAAAAGACTTGATTGTGCAAGGAAAGCCTTTCTGCCTGCAACACACCCCCTGCCGCCTGAGAGATCAGCCACCAGGCTTCCTGGAGTTTCCTTCAATTGTCTTTACAAACTATGTGTGACAGTCCTCTAGCTATAAACAGATTTGCCCTTCTGCTTTATCCTGGAAAGTGAGTCTTCCAGTGGTTTATTTTCACCTATATTTGTTTGGAAACTGACAGCTCTACTGTTGAAAGGAATTTTGGTTATTTTACTACATTGTATGAAACCAAGGACAAAAATGTCCAGATATAAAGGAATGTGTCCAAATGTATATCCACTTATAACTATATCAAATGATATACAAAGTGATAATGGGCATGTCAACTTCAGATATTTCACTGTCAGTCAAGTCTAGATGTTACTGCAACTAGCATGAAGATAGCAATTGTGTCATCTAGTTTTATAACCACTTTAAATAATGTGAGGGGAAAAAAAAAGCCACTCCAGCAGATACTAACATGTAACATGAGATTCTGTTAAATAAAATTGTAGAATTGGCCAATAATCTAAATTAGACTATGCAGTTTAAATGTGTATTTGTGGAATGAGTTTATAAGAATCCCATATATGACTAGAATTATTCACCTGAGATTTGAGATCCATATCTTTCTTCTGCAAGAGTGTTCCACGTAAACACACAGAGTGAGTCTTGTCAGTTGAACTCATTCCCCGATCTAGTAGGTCTGTCAGGTATGACATTGCCTGGGCCAAAAATTATAATAATAATAATAGCAAATAAAAACAAAAATAGCAATTCATGCTTTTTCAAGAGGTTTAATTTAATGAAGCCAGACATAGAATTAAATTCCAATAACAGCAACAGCCTACATTCATTAATGTCTTGAGGAAAAAAAGCTTTGAGCCATGGAAGTTGGATGGAGAACTGATGAGGTTTTGAGCATTTAAGAATGTCTGAAGGTTGAGTTGAAGAGCCTTAACTTAATGAGCAGTATGTGGTGCAACCATTTGGCCTACAAGCATAAACAGCCACTTAGGTGAAGATAAAACCCCACATAAACCTCTTGGGGGAGGAAAGCTTAGCCTTATAAACAGATCTCTAAATACTTGAGCTAAGGAGAACTACTTATGTCTTTCAAGGCACTTGCCATTTCATGCCTCTAGCTATTAGATAACAAACACCTTAATACTGGGAAAAAAATGCCCTGTCTATTAACTAGTGCACATTGTTGTTTGTGGAAAAGTAATCTCATTCCCATTTTATTCAAGCAAAAGGTGAGAACTACAGATGTAATAGTTAATTCTACAAAGGGTGGGCACATTTTTAAGTGATTTTTCCACTGGGAAAAACATCCATTTTTTTTACCCAAATCTCCATCCACCTATCATGACCATCCTGAGGAGAAGACAGA
The DNA here is from genome assembly GCF_004115215.2 of Ornithorhynchus anatinus. Classification (NCBI taxonomy): domain Eukaryota; kingdom Metazoa; phylum Chordata; class Mammalia; order Monotremata; family Ornithorhynchidae; genus Ornithorhynchus; species Ornithorhynchus anatinus. The sequence continues at coordinate 47,817,145 of NC_041728.1, read as the reverse complement.
GATAGAGAAGTTGCTGAAATACATTGCTGGCAGATAGCACTTTCCAGTGAGTCCTTTATGAGTATGGATCTCTGGTCACCCTGTGTATACCTGTCATCTCAGATAAAAAGAATCAGAACAGCATGTAAATTCACGTTCATAATTAGATTCTGAAAGAGATACTTTTTGTGTCCAGATTTTTTTTTTTTCCAGGTCAAGCTTTGGGGAACATTTATCATCTGGGGCAAAGTATCTCAAACATAATCCAGAAAAATAATGACAGTGATCAGCAAATGTATATTAATATCAATCAATCATTCATTCATTCATTCAATCACATTTATTGAGCACTTAGTGTGTGCAAAGCACTGTACTAAATGCTTGGGAGAGTACAATACAGCAATAAACAGACACATTCCCTCCTCACAATGAGCTTCATATTTACTGAAGATTTACTGTGTGCAGAGCACTATTCTGTTTGGGAGAGTACAATGTAACAGACTTGGTAAGCAAATGCGCATTAATTTGGAAAAAAAAACACCCTAGAATTCACACAGAAGAATATGGGCTGAGGTTTTCAGTTGTAAAATTTGTGTAGTTCTCTTTTTGTCAAGCCTTCATCTACACATCACCCACCCAACTCAGTTTTCTTCAGATGATGCACCCTGTAGTGTATGTGGCTTTAGTCTTTTGGACTTTGAGAGATCTTTCAGGTCTACAATAAAGCAATCCTAGGTGTCAGAGTGTGTGGGCTTTGAAAGGCACACTGCTCTGGGGAATTTCCTACTCCAACTTTGAGGCTCCTAACTAGTCAGAGGATAACTTGGAATATGGCAGATTTTCTGTGTACTGGAGATTATTTGGATGCTGCCATATTACTACTAAATCAGAGGGAACTAAGGCTGAGAAATAGGCTCTGCTTGTTGGTAGACAGAGATCGTGTCTAACAACTTGACTGGGACAAAGACTGTGAGCCCCATGTGGGACAAAGATGTGTCCATCTGATTTTTTATATTTACCCCAACACTTAGTACAGTGCTGGCACGAAGTGAGTGCTTAACAAATATCATAATTGCATATTATATTACTTTCCCTAGCACTTGGTACAGAGCTTTGTACACAGTTTTGGGTTTGGGGGGGATTTTGTATTTTTTATGTATTTTTTGTTAAGCACTTATTATGTGTACTATGTGCAAGGCGCTGTTCTAAGCAATGGGGTAGATACACTCAATGAATGTCATGGATTGATTAATAATCCAAAGCTATCTAACAACTTTGGGAATCTGATGTTATGGAATACAAGCCTCACCCAAGATCCTCACTAGTTACACCAGACTCTGTGTGCTTCATTCATTCATTCAATTTTATTTACTTAGAACTTACTGTGTTCAGAGCACTGTACATAGCACTTGGAAACTACAGTTCAGCAATAATTTGTTTGTAAGTGCATGCCCCTTTGACTGTCTATTGAAAAGGTATCTTATAGTTTGTTTCACGTGACAAAATAACTCCTCAAGGAACTATCTTTCCTGGAATTCTGTGATGAATAAACTGAGCTAGGCTTCGTATGCTTCCGAGTTTGATGTCTGGCTCCACCTTTTTGCGCTCATGGGCCATTTCTGGTTCCACCTCACCACACTTGTACAGCAGTGAGTAATTGCTTTCCTAAAGTAATGCTATAAAGTTTGCAACAGTTTGCCTAATTGCACAATTAGGCACACTCGAATTGGCAGTTCATTTCTTCACACACACTTTTCCAAAACTCCCGCAATGAACCCAGGATGGAAATGCCAGCAATACTAAGGTCTGGAAATTGAACGAACAAATGCCAAGAATTAGGGCCAGAGCAGTCGTCCAGCCGCAAGCTGAACTTGCCCTGGCACCTGGGGTGGTGAGGTGTGTGGGAAAGGTAACTGACACCATCAAATGCTAGGTTGCACTCTAAAAATACCACCACAATAATCTTTTACTGGAATGGATTTGGTCCATTTTCATGTAAACGGTGCATATGGTATTACTAACTGTGGCTCCACCATAAATCAAAGGAATCTCATACAAACACAAATAGCAAGAAATTAGCAAATAACATTCTGGTACCCTAGGGAAAAATACAGCAGGGGCCTCCTTCCCAGGGTTATTGTTCTTCTGGAGTTAAAGATGTTGTAAGTTTGCTTCATTTCCTGGCATTACCAATCATGCAGCCCCTGGCTTCCACTAAAGCCAGACAGGATTGGATAAAACAACAATGGCATTAACCTGTAATCCTGGGATAAAAATAGTTTTTATGGAAAAGGTACCTACCCTGCCAGGCCATGGCAAATATTACCCAAGTTGATTTTACCTCTGGGAAAAATGCAACAAAATAGAGCTAGGGAAAGACTTAGAAACAATTCAGGTCAAAATGTTGTTTCATTCTAGATGTTCTCTGCAATCTTCCATTCACTTTTGAGTTGAAAGCTTTTGAAGCAAAGCAAATTTTAAATCTTGCACTCTACCTGCAAGTCCATATTGAAAACAAATGGGAACCCACTTTAAAATAACAAGCTCATGTTATTTTTTCCATAAGCATTTTTCTTCCTTTTTTTTCCATTTCCCCTTTTATTTTTCCAATCTGAAGTTCCCTTTGCTTCTCTTTATTAAGTGTATGAAACAGCAGGCAGATTGCCCTAGACTTGTGAAACGAAAACTCTGAAAGCCATGCATGTGGCTGGGTATGGCTGGGTAGAACCCAAAGAACAGTCAGAGATGGAGACAAGGAGGAAGATGAATGGGGGATTCAAAACAACTTAACATGGAGACTGGAGGAAGAGGCCAATGGGAAGGCCGAAACCAAGCTGAAGATGGGGATCCTTCCTCTTTAGGCTTATGTCTATCTGTTCAAGTCAGCAAAACATTAATAAAATCCTGCATGGTATTATTCATGTTATCTCACAGCTGCTTTAACTAGAGAAACAACAACAACAACAAATCCTCTCCCATCCACCCGTCCTGAAAGCTAAAGTGAAACTCTAGTAAAGAGCACTGTACAAAGCACTAAAGGGAGTACAACACAACAATATGACAGATATGTTCCCTCCCCACAATGAACTTACAGTCTAGTTACAGTCTAGAATGGAGCTTTCAGTCTTGAGGAGGCAATGACATTGTCTGTGCCTCTCATGGAATCATTTAACGTCTCAACCGAAGTTACGCCTTTATGAAAAAAGATGCAATATACCCCTACTTCATCGTACTGTTGTGAGGATTAATTCGAAATTGCTTTTAGCAAACTTTGAAGGTTAACAACATATATTGATATATATAGCCGCCTTTGCTCTTCTAGATTTCAGATAGAAGTGCCAAAATATCACCAAAGAAAATTTCCTGTGAAATTTCTAGTCTAATTATCGTGATTTGGGGGGTCTGGTAAATATTCATGTTTGCTTTTGTACAAACTGACCTCAAACTCTGAACCTTTCGAGAAGCAGTATGCCGAGTAGATAAGGCTCACATGGGGAGGGAGAACAGCCATTTAATCTCCATTTGCAGATGAGGAAGCTGAGACACAGAGAAGTGAAGTGACTTTGCCAAGGTCACACACTAGGCCAGATAGGCAGCTGGCACTACTATCTGTGTCTACCAGTTATGGGCTCTTTCCGCTCCTGCTGCATTTCCACATGTGAAGAAAGTTTTTCATTTTATTAGTATTAATAATAACAAGAACTGTGGTACTTGTTGAGCACTTACTATGTGCCAGGCACTAAACTTAGTGCTGAGGTAGTTACAAGGTAATTGGGAAGGACACAGTCCCTGGCCTGCCTGGGGCTTATAGTCTGGGTTTCAAAACTGCCACACTCAATCTTGAATGGATGTCCTGTCCTGGTGCTATTTTTGATGAACTTAAATTATGTATTTGCCCTGTCCCCATCCTTGAGGAATTTATCTATCTATAACCTTCCTTTATTTATCTATCACCTTCCTAATTGGGAAAGCATTAAACTCTGAGACCCATGTGGGTCAGGGACTCTGCAAAACCTGATTATCTTGTACTTACTTCAGGCACTTAGTACAGTGCTTGGAACATAGTAGCTGTCTGAAGAAAAGAGGGGGAATCCCTAGAGGCTAGAAGAGGACAAATGCAGTGCTCATATCTTTAAAAAGAGAATAACTCTGATTATTAGGTTATAGCTAATTCAGGTGAATTTTTGCCAGTCACAACACAGACTTTCAGGCAAGGTTTAAATACAAAGCTCTGACCACTCACATGCTCTCTCTCTCTCTTCCCTTTCTCCTTTTCTCTCCTCTCTCCCCTCACAGTACAAGATTATGTGCAAAAAGCAGTCATTATGTTTGCATTTGTGGTCAGATCTCTCTATTTTAGTTTTGTTTGAAAGACAGCTTATGCCAGGTAAAAATACATCAAAATAATATTTCATGTATATGAAATAAATGAAAATAAAATGATATGCATATAAAATACATATGTCCATGGATCTCTTCTCAAGAGACAAGTGGATCCCTCATTGCCCTGGCCAAACTTTACTGAAGGTGACAGCTCTGGAGCTATAAAGTCATGATCAGGAGGCCTTTATTCCGTTTGTGGCCAACCACTGTGCTTCAGCTTTTTTTTTTAATATTTTTTTTAATCAATGAAGGTCTTGCAGGTATGTTAAGTCTTTCTCATATGTATTCTTTAAAATACAACACAAGCTTCTGTCAGTATATAATACTGCTGCCCAGTGATTCTCTGGAATTTCAAGTGTGGGATACCCTCCCTCTCCTGTCAAAACAACATAGGACAGCTAGGTTCCTTTTAAATAAACTTCCCAAAGCTGAACTTTCCTAGGCCTGAAGGAGAGGTTTTTCTCAGCAGAGTGCTTTCCCAAGCTGCCTTGGGAGACATGGAAATGTCAGGATTATTCATTAGGTTCCTTTGTATTATTCCTTAAGGGGAGTTTTTGGTCATACATATTTCTGACAAATCTTATTGGATAAAATAAGGGTTGAAGTAGGAGAGGAGCTAATTGAGGTAGGAGGGGAAGGGTGATTAATTGCTTTAAAGACACTGATAAGAAGTTCCTGTTTAATACAGAAGTGGATGTGCAACCATTGCAGGTTCTTGAGGAATGGGGAAACATAGAATGACTATTTTTGTAGAAAAATGGTCCAGGAAGCAGAAGGATGTATGGTTTGGAGTGGGGAGAGATAGAAGACTGGGTGATCAACAAGAAGGCTGATCTAGTAATCAAAACGGGATTAGTGCTTGGGTTAATGTAGTAGCAGCTTGGATGTAGAGGAAAGGGTGGATTTTAGCAATATCAGAAAGGTTGAACCAACAGGATTTAGTGACAGATTGAACATGTAGATTGAATGAGAGAGATGAGTCAAGGGTAACACCAAGGTTGTGGGCTTGTGAAACAGATAGGATGGTGGTGCTGTCTATGGTGATGGTAAAATACTGGAGTGGACAGAGTTTGTTTGAGTAGGAAAATAAGGAATACTCCATTACCCAGATATCAAATTATCCAATTAGATATCTCTATGTTTCTAGGAGTGTGTAACAGAGCAGAGAACATTGCTGAAGAAGATTAGGCAAAGATATAAAGCCAGCTTTTCCAAAGTCATGATCTCATTACTATTATTATCATCTCATTACTGAAAATACAGCTTTATTTAAAAGCACATCTCCTCCCAGAGGCCTTTCCCGACTAAGTCCCCATTTCCTCTTCCCTCACTCCCTTCTGTGTCACGCTTGCACTTGGATCAGTGCCCTTTATTCACTCAGATCTCAGCCCCAAAGTACTTGTGTACATATCCATAATTTATTTGTTCATATACATATCTGTCTCCTCCTATAGACTCTAAGCTCATTGTGGGTAGGGAATGTTTCTACCAACTCTGTTATAACATGCCCTTTCAAACTACGAAAGCAGTAAACAATAGATATGATTGATTGATTTTTTGATCTCATAGAAGTGCTTCTTATCCTGAAAACTCAGAGAATTTGACAATAAAGTTCACAACTTTGGCCAGGCTATGCCAACATGTTATCCAGAGGAATATTAATAGGGAGGCAACAATATCTTTCAAAATCTTATTATTAATATAATTATTTTTAAGTGTCATCGAGTCAATTCCAATGCATAGTGACTTCATGGATATACTTTTCTCCAGAAAGTCCTGTCCTCTGCCATAATCCACAATCTTTCTAACAATTCTTTCGATATTGTTATTATGGTCTCCATCCATCTAGCTGCTGCTCTGCCTCTTCCTTGTTTTCCCTGGACTTTTCCTAGCATTAGTGTCTTCTCCAGAGAATTAGTCCTCCTGATTATGTGTCCAAAATATGCTAATCTCAGTTGAGTCATTTGGCATTCCAAAGACTACTTTGGTTTAATTTGCTCCAAAATCCATATGTTTGTTTTTTGGGCAGTCCATGGTATTCCCAGAAGCCTTCTCTAACACCACATTTCATAAAATTTCTTTCTATCCTGTTTCTTCCCTGTCTAGCTATAGGATCTATACATTGTCACTGAAAATACTATAGAGTTGACAATTTGTATTTTTGTGGCAACTGCTACTAAGCACATTTCATGACTTTTTCCGGAATCTTATCTAGATTTTATTTCTTACTCTCTCAAGTGCAAGCTCTTATTGGACAATGACTGTGACTTGTGCCTCTATTATACCTTCCAAGCACTAAGAGTGTGGCCCTTTGAGTAGGAGCTCAGTAGATACAATTATCACTACTACTATTACTACTACTACTACCTGTGGCCCATCATGTCTCTGTTGCCTAATTGTACACTCCAAGAACTTAGTACAGTGCTCTGCACATAATAACCGCTCAATAAATGCTATTGAATAAATGTGGCAATACTACTTGAGAATGGTATCTACGAGCAGTCCAAGAACTCTGTAGTTGGTCCTTGAGGAGCTGTTAGAGTGCAGATAGATCAATGTCATTGTCGTTCACTGAGTGTATACTACATGCAGAGCAATGTAGTAAGCTCTTGGGAGAGAACAATACAATAGCATTAGCTGACACATTTCCAGAACGACTGGACACCAGAGCAGTGGCCCAGAAAAAGTGGGCTGGGAAGAGATGGATTGGTGCGACTTTATGTGCATGACTCTACATTTCCAAGTATGCATAAAATGTGATTGGAAACTGGCTTAAGTTCCCTTTGGAAAATTTAAGTAATTATCAGGAAAATATATAAAAATAGGATAATTTATATGGTATGTGAATTTTGGAATTTCTATGGTAGCCTCTAGATGAGAAACCTAACATTAGTTTCAGGGAGGAAAAATGCAGAATTTAATGACCCTAATGGAACAGCTTCTGCAGCTGGTAATAAGGGGATTTGGTCAATGGTCAATGATATTTATTGAACACTTATTGAATTCTAGACTGTGAGCTCATTGTGAGCAGGGAACGTGTCTATTGTTGTATTGTACTCTCCCATGTGCTTAGTACAGTGCTCTGTACACAATAAGCTCTCAATAAATATGATTGATTGAATGAATGAATGAATGAACAGAATTAGCAGGTACATATCCTGCCCATAACAAGCTTAGAGTCCAGAGGAGAAGACAGACGTTAATATAAATAAATAGTATATAATACATATTTTAAAGGTATTATATATTGAGGAGGGGACTGGACAAATATAAAATGTTCAAAGGTTACAGATCCAAGAGCATAAGAAACACAGAAGGGAGAGGGCTTTATCAGGTAAGGCCTCTTGGAAGAATTATGGCCTTCATAATGCTTTGAAAATTAGGAGAGTGGTGGTCTGGCATATGTATGGAGGGAGGGAGTTCCAGGTGATGGGGAGGACATGGAAAGGAGTAGGCGGTGAGATAGACAAGATCAGGGTACAGTGAGTAAGCTGGCCCTAGGGGAGTGGAGTGTGTGGGTTAGAATGTAGTAGGAAATCAATGAGGTCCCTATTTATTGTTGTATTGTACTTTGCTAAGCACTTAATAGAGTGCTCTGTATACAGTAAGCACTCAATAAATACAATTGAATGAATAAAGTGAGATGGAAGGGAGCAAGCTGATTGAGTGATTTAAGGCCAATAGTAAGGAGTTTTTGTTCAATGTGGAGGTGGATCAGAAAGCATTAGTGGTCCTTGAGGAGTGGGGAGACATGGGGTAAACATTTTTTTTGTTGCAAAATTATCCATGCAGCAGAATGAAGTATGGATTGGAATGGGGAGAGACAGGAAGTGAGGAGGCAGCAATCAAGTTGGGATAAGATAAGTGCTTGGGTCATCATAGTAACAGTTTGGAAGAAGAGAAAAGGTAGCATTTTAACAATGTTGGGAAGGTAGAACTGACAGGATTTGGTGACAGATTGAATATGTGGGTGGAATGAGAGAGATGAGGCGAGGACAATGCCAAAGTTATGGGCTTGTGAGAGAAGGAGGATAGTGATATTGTCTACAGTCATGGGAAAGACAGGAGGAGGACAGGGTTTGGATGGGAGGATAAGGAGTTCAGGTTTGGACATGTTTAGTTTGAAGTGTTAGTGGGACAGCCAGGTAGAGATGTCCTGAAGGCAGGAGGAAATGAGAGACTGCAGGGTAGGAGAGAAGCCAGGCCTGGAGATGTAGATTTGGTAATCATCTACATAGAGATGGTAGTTGAAGCCATGGTAGTGAATGAGTTCTCCAAGAAAGTGAGTGTAGATGGAGAATAGAAGAGGGCCTAGAACTGAGCCCTGAAGGACCCCTGGCTACAAATACTTTTTAGTCACACTGTATTTTTCTATGTGCCAGGCACAGTCCTAAGCACTAGTGTAGATACATGCTAATCAGGTTGGACACAATCCATGTCCCACACTGGACTTACAATTTCAATTCCCATTTTATAGATGAGTTAACCGAGGCATAGAAAAGTTAAGTGACTTGCCCAGGGTCACTCAGCAGACAATCGGTGGAGCTGGAATTTGAAGCTGTTTTTTTTATTCATGTGATTCTATTCATAGACATGATTTCTTGGTATGGGAGATTGTCCAGTAGACAGTTGTCATCCAAGGGTATGGCAACTGTGGGCACTATTCTCACCGTACTATCAGCCTTCCAGGAATCCAGAATCTGCCCTAAACATCCCAGTATCCTACCAGGATGATGCCATTTGGGAGAAACAGTGATTAGGCTAGAAAAATCAGAAATTCTTTATGCTGATCTAGTGGATTTTTGATCCAGTAACCTTGTGGCAGTATCTGAGGAAGTATTAGAGATAAAGACCTTCTAGAACTTTAGTACAGCCTGCAGGAGGCATTCCTATCCACATTATTCATTCATTCATTCATTCAATTGTATTTATTGAGCATTTACTGTGTGCAGAGCACTGTACTAAATACTTAGGAAAGTACAGTACAACAATAAACAGTGACTTTCCCTACTCACAATGAGCTTACAGTCTGGGGGTCAGGGTGGGGGGGCGGGTGGCGGTGGGAACAGACATCAAAACAAATAAATAAAATAACAGATATATACAGAAGTGCTGTACATACTTGCTGTGGGGCTGGAAGAGGGGAAGAGTAAAGGGAGCAAGTCAGGGCGACACAGAAGGGAGTGGAAGATGAGGAAAGTGGGGCTTAATCTGGGAAGGCCTCTTGAAGGAGATGTGCCTTCAATAAGGTTTTGAAGTGGAGAAGAGTAACTGCCCACATTGCCTACTGAGAAGTAGTATGGTCTAGTGGAAAGAGCACAGGTCTGAAAGTCAGAAGACCTGGCTTCTCATCCTGGCTTTGCTATTCGCTTGCTGTGTGACCTTGGTCAAGTCACTTAACTAATAGTTGTCTCAATTCCCTCATCTGCAAAATGGGGATTTAATAAATGCTCTCCTTCCTACTTAGAATGTGAGCCCCATGAGGGACCTGATTATCTTGTATCTACCCTAGTGCTTAGAGCAATCCTTGGCTCATAGTAAGCATTTAACGAATCCCATTAGCATTATCATTAACAACTTGGCATTTAGGTCTGTCCTGTGCAGATTGAAACAATAAATTATGCCCCTAGTAATTCCTCAACAAAAATACCACTACTCACAGCCTTCTGTCTTCGACTTACCCAAATGGATATCCACGACCAGCATATAAAGTTATCAGTTCCATTCCCTTATTCCATTTTCACTTCAAACATGCATGCTTTCTTGGACACTGTAATTGAATTATCAACCATCCCTGTATTTAATTTCCACTTAATTCCTCTAGATTCAAAGAACAAATCTTACAAATAGTACCTAGTGTTAAGGTAATAGTAACATAAAGTAACAGTAGAAATGTTTTGTGTAACATTATTCATTATATCCCAGAATTAAACTTCCACCATGGAATTTATTTTGTCTTTAGTTGAACAGAGAAGGGTAATAATTGGCTTTCCTTGGTGTCTTTTGTTGCAGTGGGAATGTAAAGATTAAAGATGGATGTCCTTGAGAGCTACATTTTTCCTCTTAGGCAGAAGATAAAAAAACAATTCGGAAGATTAGTCAGAAGATCCAAAAAACATTCTTTCTTAAATAATAGTAATAACAATAATAATAAAGATATTTGCTAAGTGCATACTGTGTGCAGAGCACTGTATTAAGTGCTTGGGAGAGAACTCTGCCCTCTCCTGGCCCTCCTATCTCTCTGACTATTCATTCTCAGTCTCCTTTGTGGGCTTCTTCTCTACTTCCCACTTCCCCCACTTCTTCCTGTGAGATTCCCTCAAAGCTCAGTACTGGGTACCCCCTACTCTCCATCTACACCCACTCCCTCAGAGAACTCATTCCTTCCCATGGCTTCAACTGCTACTTTTATGTGGATGATACACAAATCTATATCTCTAGCCCTGATTTCTCTTCCTCTCGGTAGTCTCATATTTTCTCTTGCCTTCACCTCTACTTGGATATCCTCCAGTCATCTCTACCTTAACATATCCAAAACAGAACTCCTTATCTTCCCACTCAAACCCTGTCCTCCTGCTGACTTTCCCATCACTGTAGATGGCACCACCATCCTTCCTGTTTCACAAGCCCATAACTTGACATTACCCTTCATCCCTCTCTGTCATTCAACCCATAACTAAATCTTGTTGGTCCCATCTTCACAACATCTCTAAAATCTGCCCTTTTCTCTCCATTCAAACTGCTACCATGTTAATGCAATCTATCCTATCCTGCTTTGTTTACTGCATCAGTCTCATTGCTGACCACCCAGCCTCCTGTCTCTCCCCACTCCAGTCCATACTTCACTCTGCTGCCCAGATCATTTTTCTACAGAAACGTTCAGTACATGTCACCCCATTCTTAAAAAACTCTAGTTATTGCTCATCCACCTCTGCATTAAAAAAAACAATGAAACTCCTCACCCTTGACTTGAAATACTCCAACACCTTCCCCTGCTACCTCACCTCGCAACTCTCCTTCTACAACCCAGGCTGCACACTTCACTCCTTAACTGCTAACCTTCTCAGCTTGCCTCAGTCTTCCCTATCTCACCTTCGATCACAACCCATGTCCTACCTCTGGCCTGGAATGCCCTTTCTCCTCAAATCTGATGACAATTACTTTCCCCTCCGTTCAAAGCTTTATTTAAAGCACATCTTCTCCAAGATGCCTTCCCAGATAAAGCCCCTCCTTTCCTCTTCTCTCACTCCCTTCTGGGTCACTTTGACTTGCTCCCTTTGTTCTTCCCCCCTCCCAGCCCCACTGAACTTTATTTTTTTTTACAGAATTTGTTAAGTGTTTACTATGTGCCACTGTACTAAGTACTGTGGTAGATACAAGCTTATCAGGTTGGACTCCGTCTCTGTCCCACATGGGGCTCACAGTCTAGGTAGGAGGATCCTTGTACTGTGCTTTATCAAGCACTTAGTACAATGGTCTGCAAAAAGTAAGCACTCAGAAAATACCATTGATTGACATTGATTGGAGGCTCCTTCCCAATATCTTTCACTGTCTTTTCTTCTGCCACCTACCCCTTAATTCAGTTTTAGGTTCTTTTCTATGTTCCATTTACACATCCACTCCCACAGCTCCAACTTCCACCTTCATGTGTCTAGCAAGCCAAACTTCAGAACCACTTGTGCAGCACCCAGTTTATACAGGGACCCAGACACATTAGTTTAGAAATGGAGTTGTATTAGCTTGACTTACTGGAAAGAGCATGGGCTTGGGAGTCAGAAGACCTGGGTTTTAATCTCTGTTATGCCACTTCTTTGCTGTGTGACCTTTGGCAAGTCACTTCATTTTTTTGTTCTTCAGTTGGCTCAGTTGAAAATGATCTTTCAATGCCTGTTTTCCCTCCCCCTTAGGCTGTGAACCTCATGTGGGACAGGAACTCTGTTTGACCTGATTATCTTGAATATAGTCCAGTGAATAGTACTTATAGTCCAGTGTTTAGTACTTGTCTTGGAGCACAATAAGTGCTTAACAAATAACATAATTATTGTTATTGGTAGAGAGTGGTGTGGAATCAGTGGCAGTTTTCCCCTGTCATTTTGAGATGAGTCCCCCTTGGTGGCCATTTGAACCTGACTGTGGTTTCACTTTCCTTTTGCCATTAGATGCCTTGGCTGCCCATGCAGATAAGCATATGCATGCATGTGTGTGTGTTTGTGTGGGTGGGTGGGTGTGTGTGTGTCGGTGTGCACACACGCGTGCATGTTTGGGAGTTGGGGGATTCTGGCTACAAATGTTCTTGAGGGGTGACTGATTTCCCCTCTTCTCTGCCACCTCCTAGGATTGAACCTAATCAATTATATTTGCTGAACACTTTCACTTACAGTATGCAGAAAGCACTGTACTAAGGGCTTGGGAGAGTACAATATAGCAAAGTTGGTAGAAACAATCCCTGCCCACCATAAGGAGCTCTCAAGATGCTTACAACCAATCAACCTGTTCTTTTCCTGTGGGAATTGAGGCTGTACCTGCAGCAGGTGGGCTAGAAGAGATGATTTCAACAGTCCATATTAGGGAATTTTCAACTTAGTTTTTTTTTTTTTTAATGGTACTTGTTAAGCACCTATTCTGCCAGACACTGTACTCAGTGCTGGGGTAGATGCAAGCTAATTAGGTTGGACATAGTGCATGTCCCACATGCTTCCAATCTATTTCCAGTTTACAAATAAAGCAATGAAGGCACAAGCTAAGTTCAGTGACTGGCCCAAGGTAACACAGCAGACAAGTGGCAGATCCGGGATTAGAACCCAGGTACTTCTGACTCCCTTCTTACAGACAATTACTCTCCCTCTGCTTCAGGCACATCTCCTCCAAGAAGCCTTCCCAAGAAGCCCCTCTTTTCCTCTTCTCCCACTCCCTTGTGCATTGCTCTGACTTGCTCCCTTTGTTCTTCCCCTCCTCACAGCCCCATAACATTTATTTTATTTATTCATTTTTACGGTATTTGCTAAGTGCTTACTTTGTGCCAGGCACTGTACTAAGTACTATGGGAGATACAAGTTATCCACAAGGCCACTCTACTTCTCTGCTTCTTTTTCTCCAGAGGCAGGGCTGCAGCAGGCGGGAAGGTATACAACAGGACTAGGGGAGAAACAGAAGTAGCATCAAGTTATACATGCATCCAAGTAATCGATCAAAAGTATTTTTAGCTAGTATGTAGAGCACTGCAGTAAGTGCTTCAGAGTGCAAGCCATCAATTTTATTTATTAAGCTCTTACCTTGTATAGACTACTATTGTATTAAGTACTTGAGATAGTCCAATAAAATAAGTAGATATAATCCCTGCCTTCATAGAGCTTACTCTCTAGCAGGAAAGGTGGGACTAAAATAAATTACAGGTAGGGGAAGGTCTCTTGAAAAAAATACGATTTGAGCAGGGCTTTGAAGATAGGGAGTATGGAGGATGTGAAGGGGGAAGGAGAGCCAAGAACCTGAGCAAGAGATCAAGGGTGATAGAAATGATAACAAGGGACAGTGAGTAGGTTGGTATTAGAGTGAAGTATGTGGACTGGATGGATCAGCAACTGTTGGAGTCATCTAAGTAATAGGGAGAGGTTCACAGATAGACTTGTTAAGAAAAATGATATGGGTCACACAGTGCGTGACGGCTAGCAGAGGCTGGTTGGTCAGTAAGGAAGCTGAGAAGACAAGACTGTATAAGACAAGTGCTTGATGCAGCCTGGTGGCAGTTTGAATAGAGAGGAAGGGGCAAATTCTGGATATATCAAGATAATCACCAAATCATGTCAGTTTGACAATGTACAGATTGAAGAGAGAGGAATCCAGGATAATGCATGCAGGCTTGTGTGCTGTGGAGGTTGGTTGTGGCATTAATAGTGATGGGAGGGAAGATGAAGACCTCATTTTTGGACATGTTCGGTTTGAGACAATCAGGTGGAGATGTTCTGAAGGCAGAAGGAAATGCAAGCCTGCAGAGGAGAGAGGTCACAGGTGTAGACATAGACTGAGGACCAGTGGACTGGTCAGAAAGAGGTGTCTGATCTCAGGGAAATCCTGAGTTCCAGCCCCACAAAGCTAGGATTGGTCCCAGGGATCAAACCAACTAGACTAACGTGAGGGGCAGAATAAGTGTAAATTTGTATGGATTCAAGCCATTTGGTAGCTTGGTTTGGGATCCCTGGGGCTGAGAATAGACTCTTATAAGAACCTTTGCCCTAATAAAAAGAGCATGGGCCTGGGATCAGAGGACCTGGGTCTAATCTTGGTTCCACTAGTCTGCTGTCATCTTGGGCATGTTACTCAACTATTCTGTGCTTTTTCCTAATCTATAAAATGGGACTTAAATATCTGTTCTCTCCTCTTCTACTGTGAGCCCCATGTGGGACAGAGGCTGTGTCTGACCCGATTATCTTACCTCTATACCAGGACTTCCTTCAGTGCTTGATATATAGTAAGCAAGTAACAACTTCACTAGCATTGTTGTTATTAGTAGTAGCATTAGCATTACTAGATCTGGTTGCCAGATTCACAGAGGTGGTAGTTGAAGCTGTGGGTGGAGTTGTGTAAATGGAACATGGCAGGGGAACTAAAACTGAATTAGGGGCTAGGAAGCAGGGGAGGAGACAGTGAAAGATATTAGTAAGGAGCCTCCAGAGTGATAAGAGGAGAACCAGCAGAGGGCAGTGTCAAAAACCAAGGTTGGATAGTATTTCCAAGAGACGGGGTTGGTTCATCCTTTCAAAAGCTAGAATTAATAGACACCTGCCCTCACAGAGCTTTCACTCTAATAGGGAGATAGATAAAATAATAAATGAGATAGGAGGAAGTATACAACTATAAAGATATTTACGCAAGTCCTACAGGGTTGGAAAAGTTTAGGTACTTGAGTGATAAAACCTTGGGCAAGTCACTTAACTTCTCAGTGCCTCAGTTTCATCAGTTGAAAAATGGGGATTCAATGCCTGTTCTCTCTCCTACTTAGACTGTGAGCCCCATATGGAACAGACAGTGTCATATCTGAATAACTTGTATCTACACCAGAGTTTACAACAGTACTTGACACATAATAAGCACTTAACAAATACCCTGATATACATATGATGAAATGGCTGTTGGAGAATAATAATAATGATGGTATTTGTTAAGTGCTTACTATGTGCCAAGTACTGTTCTAAGTGCTGGATATATGTTGGACACACTCCTCACATTTTTTAGAGACTCTTGAAACCATAGAAACCTGGGTAGGATCCTGGGAAAAAGATATAAAAAATGATAGACAGGATGGGAAAAGCTTAGTCATTCACTTGCCTCAAAGCAGGATTCCAAACAAAATTAACTCTTTCAGTCCCTTCTAGCACTGTGACTTGAATGGTGATAAATCCCAGAAACAGGGAATCTTTCAATAAAATGCATACTGATGGTAAGTGTTCTGTCTGCACAGTCAATTCGTAATTATTTTGGAGCTGATTATCCAGGATGTGGATTATACAAAATTTTGGATTCCCCTGCCCCTCTAAATGTTCATATTATAGTTGTTTGATTTCTCATATAAATGAGAACAGAGAGGAAGAGAAGCTTAAAATCAGTTAATTTTGCTACTTGTTAAGACTAAGACTTAGAGGAAGCAGTGAGGCTTGTCTAAAATGTGTTTTTGAATTATTTGTGGATCTCTATTTATCCACCTTTATGCCTGTGCCCTGTTGCCACACATAAGGGATGGCTATATTTGGGGTTCAGGAGTATTCTGTGGTATTTTCCTGTAAATCCTGTTTGGAGTAGCCAGTTGAATTAGTCCTATATGAGGCGCTAGGTTCCAGCACCACTCTTAGTTTAAATTGTTATAGGTCACACGTTTGGAATTTGAGCTGTAAGTTGCCTCAGAAGTGAGGCTTGAAACCTGCAGACTGTCATCACTGGCTGTGGAATATACCAAACACTCTTTTACCAATTTCCCATCATCTACTCCACACCCTCACCTTCTTGATTCATTCACTCGAGAAACCAGCTTAAAGCCTGTCAGTCAATTGTATTTATTGAGTGCTTGCTGTGTGCAGAGCACTGTAGTAAGTGCTTGACAGAGTACTCTATAACAATAAGATAGACACATTCCCTGCCCACATTAGCTCATTATTAGACCCTTCAGGTTACTTGTCTGGTTTATTTATCATTTATCTCCTTTTTTTAAAAAAGTTTAGCATCTGCTCTGAACATAATCAGGTCCTTTGGAAGACACAGGGAATTTTATATATGAACTTCTGTTCAAATTAGAAGTCAGGACCTGCCTACACAGGGATTCCAGTCTATTTTAGGGGTTGGGGAAGACAAAATGCATAAAAAATAAGTTCTAACATGAAAACCAATATTTTTCCTTCCTCTCCCCATATCCAGACATTGAGTCCTTACTCCAATTAAGCCATAATCTCTGCTTCACCCACTACCTGATCCTCCGGTGGGGTGAGATTCAGCCTACTGCAGGCCTCAAGAGCCTGGTCTTGCCTAACAGAAGCGCAAAACTAAGCTGCTACTAAAAAATGGTGTAGTCTTGTATTCCTAAAGAATTTCTTTAGCCTCTAGAGGGTTGGATTTGCCTAGAAATATTTTAGGTACTTTCAGAAACCAGGAAATTTTAGTCTTACAAGTGCTGGTGATGTCTGGGACTAACATCTCAGGCAACATCTCTCCTGGTTTCCTAATCTTTCACATGGTCAAGAGAAGGAATCAAAGCTGATTGGCAATTCCAGAATCTATCCTTCCATTAACCAGGACTTATAGAGGAAAGGTCCTTTCAATTGATAAGACACTAAACTGGGGTTCTAGTTTTAGGTCTATTGTACAATTCCCTTGATTTGTTTCATGTCTACCTATCTACTTAGCAGGGTAGCTATGGAGATTAATTTACATAATACCTGTAAAGTATTTCAAGAGGAAATGTAACTTAGTGGGCAGCAGAGTGGCAATAAATTTTGTGGATGTACATTCTAATCTCTGATCTAACCTTAAATAAGATGTGCCTGGCAAAGGAACTTTAACCTCTCTGGCTTGGGTTTCATCCCACAAGGAATGGAGATAATACCGTATGCTTACTTTGCAGTGTGATCCTTTTAGGGTAATAAATAATAGTAAATAAAAAAGGGTCATAAAGCATTTCCTTAGATGAAATGAAACATGCCTAAGTAAAAATTGATATGACAAACAGCTATGAAATCTAGTTTCAAGTCATTCATGATGTTCCTGTTGTTTTGGTGTTTAGTAAAAGAAATCAGAGCTCTGTTTTTTCCCTTTTTTAATGTGACAAACGCTTAAGCAATTGTGAAAATCTTAAAAGTGGACATGGGACTGAAAGGACATGGAAAAGAACTACTTAATGAATTGCTGACACTTGTTTAGCCCCTTTGAGGCATATTAGCCTCAAATCAGAAAATTCCACAACCCAAAAACTAATATTTAAAACTTCTTGCTTCAAGAGGAAATTGGCATAAAATACTCTGGGTGACCTGCATGCATGCAAGAAGCTCTTACTTTGAAACATAATACTTTTGAATGTTTAAACAGTTAATTTCAGGTCTACATTGAATATTTATTGGAGAGAGAGGGATGTCAAATTTGGCCAACATGAATATCAAAAACTAATGCATATTGTTACTAACAGAGTTAAATAACTATCTTTGACAAAGCTGTTTATACCCAGACTGCTAAGGGAGAAAACTGGGAGAAGGAAACTCACAAAATTAATTCTGTATTTGCATTGGTTTGTTGGAATTAGCTATATACTGGGAGGTAGATATTACACTGAACACGGAGGTTCTGGAAAAACTGTCCACTTATACAACTGAAGCCTTCCTTACTGAAGTCTTTGTTGTTATTTCATGAAAGCAACACAGTGTAGCCCTAACCAGTTATCTAACATTTCACTGTAAAATATTTACTTTATTGTAGGATATGATCATCCTGCTTGTTTTGGGTCAATGCTGTGCCTAGATGCAAGCTAATCTCATGCTTTAGAAACTCAGCATTCCTTTTGGATTCTTTTGAACCTTGCATTCTGGCATGATGACTCAACCCCTCGAAACAGTGAGCTGTGACAATGGCGACCAACACTTGTCTTTTCTCCACAGCAATATGAGCAGGAAGGGAAATTCTAATCTCTGGCTCCTCTGATCTCACAGCCCTTCTAGGGCTTGGGGGAGCTGAGTTCTCAGAGAAAACATAGGCTGTAGACTGCAAGTTCCTCCGCTATTCTGCATGTCCCTCCTCTGGACTGTTAGCTCCTTGTGAGCAGGGAACATACCTACCAATTTGGTTGTATTGCACTCTCCCAGGATCTTAGTACAGTGCCTTGCACACAGAAAGTGTTCAACACTTGATTGATCATTTTTAATGGTACTTGTTAAGCAATTACTATGTGCTGTTACACTATTACACTATTCTAAGCTCTGGTTGGACACAGTCCCTGTCTTATATGGAGCTCACAACGTAGGCTGGAAGGAATAGGATTTAATCCCCATTTTACAGATGAGGGAACTGAGACATGGAGAGGTTAAATGCCTTGCCCAAGGTCACACAGACAAGAAGTGGCAAAGACAGGATTAGAATCCAGGGCCTCTGACTACCAGGCCTATGCTCTTTCCACTAGGCTACGCTGCTTAATTAAGGCACAAACAAGGAGACTCTCTTCTCACTTGGACAAAACCCATAGTCTACTGGCTCACTGCAACTCAATTTCACCAGATGACTGGAATGTAAACTCCTTAAAAGCAGGGATCAGGTCTAATCATTCTATTATACTTTCCCAAGCACAAAGCACAATGCTATGCACAATAGACTCTTGGATAATACTGACAAGAGCATGGTAGATAAATGAAGCTGCTGAATGATGAAATGAAAAAACTAGCAGCTTTTTTGAACTAGCAGTGGATGGTAAGGAAATAACCCCTGTAGTGAGGTCACCCTGATGGCATCAAATATGAGAGGTTGCTCACCTAGAAAAGTGGCTCTGGGAAGATCAGGGTACCAAGATGAAGAGTTTCCAAAGCAACAACAGGACCTAAAAGCCTTTACCTCATCAACACAATAGCAATGAGCTACATTTGCATTCTCCCCATATGGTGTGGATGCGAAGTTTGTTCTGCGAGCAATGATCTACACCATATGGGGAGAATGACCATTTGATGGTCAGTTATATCATCTTCATAAATGAAAGACATCATCCTCTGACACTTGAGATAGACCTGAGTCCTATTCTTTCTCCCTTTATCTCCAAACATCCCCAGTATAATCCTGTACCCATGATGAGTGCTCAACTAATACAGCTTGATTGCTTGAATGTCAAGTTTTTATAATTATTATTATTACTATTATTATTATTACTATTGTTTTAATGGTACTTGTTAGGTGCTTACTATGTGTCAAGCCCTGTTTTAAGTCCTGGTGTAAATACAAGATAATCAGTTTGGATACAATTCCTCTTCTTCTTAGGGCTCACAGTCTATGTAGAAGGGAGAACAGATATTGAATTCCCATTTTGCAGTTGAGGAAACTGAGCAACACAAAAGTTAAGTGATTGCCCAAGGTCATCTAGCAAATTTTCAGTAGGATGCTCTAGGTGAAGTACAAAAATAGTCTATGCCTTCACACAGTGTCTATATTTAGCCCCTCTCTTCCAACCCCATTGTGAGCATTGTCAAAACATAGATATTTTGAAGTACTCACTAAGTGACTGGGGAACCAGAGGATACTAAGACAACCATTCCTGATTCCTGCTGAGAGGAAGGATTCCTGCTGCTTAGAGAAGCAGCGTGGCTCAGTGGAAAGAGCACGGGCTTTGGAGTCAGAGGTCATGGGTTCAAATCCCTGCTAGGCCATTTGTCAGCTGTGTGACTTTGGGCAAGTCACTTCACTTCTCGGTGCCTCAGTTCCCTCATCTGTAAAATGGGGATTAAGACTGTGAGCTCCACGTGGGACAACCTGATTCCCCAGTGTCTACCCCAGCGCTTAGAACAGTGCTCGGCACATAGTAAGCGCTTAACAAATACCAACATTATTATTATTAGGAAATTGATTTCTATGCTACCATCATTTGCCCTAATTTAACTGGTTAGAGAAACAAGGTACTTTTTTCAGGCCCGCTGAGCTAAGGGTGAGGCAGAGATGTTTTTCTTCTGCCTTGGATGCTGGTTCTCTGGCCATTTGATTAATCAGGGTCCACTCCCTGTGAAGCTGGGATCTCTGGAGTCTACAGCTGGCTTGGGATCCAACATGGAGCCTATTCAGCTTCTAGGGAGAATGAGCAACTTTCCATAGAGCCACTGGTGATATCTCAGCTGCAAAAAACATGCTGCATCCCAAAAGGTATCAGTTTGATTGAGCCACTTTTCCAAATCAACAAAACACTGGAATCAGTATGAGTACAAGCGAGATTTCAGTTAGGAATTGGTTTAGTCATAGCAAATCCATCCATGTATCTCCATCACCCCCACAAATATGGTCATTTGAATACTGTTGGAGAAGCATTTTTTTTTTTTGGTGGGGGTGGGAGTGAGCAGGAATGAGAAGCAGCTGGCTTATCCATTAATTCATTCATTCAATCATATTTATTGAGCGCTTACTGTATGAAGAGCACGGTACTAAGCACTTGGAAAGTACCACTCCAGGGTAGAGCACAGGCCTGGGTGTCCAAAAAAGGCCTGAGTTCTAATCCCAGCCCTAATCACTTGTCTGCTGTATGATCTTGATCAAGTCATTTAACCTCTTTATAACTCAGTTACCTCATCAGTAAAATGGGAATTAATACTGTGAGCCCACATGGGAGATGGACTGTGTCCAACCTGATAACCTTGTACCTACCCCAGTACTTAGTACAGCTCCAGGCACATAGTAAGCACTTAACACCATTAAAAGAAATGATCTGAGTTGCCTTGATGAGGAATATACTCTTAGTGCCAACTAGGTAAAAGACTAGAAAAGGCACTTCTCTGTATACTTTCTAAGTGCAGTGGAAAGGTTAGAACAAGGCAACAAATGGAGGAGGATGCTTATGAGAAGCAGTGTTGCTAGTGGATAAGGCAAGAACCTGGAATTCAGAGGACCTGGGTTCTGATGCTGGCTCCACCACTTGTCTGCTGGAAGCATGGTTAAGTCACTCAACTTCTCTGTGCTTCTCTTACCTCATTAAGACTGTGAGCATTATATGGGACATGGACTGTGTCCAATCTGTTTATCTTGCATCTACCCCAGAGCGCAGTATAGTGTCTGGCACATAGTAAGCACTTAAATGCCTTTGAAGGAAAATGACTGTAAAGTAGTTTCCTCGGGGAATTATAATTCATGGTCACAGCTCTATCAGGGACAGTAAAAGGTCATCAGGGAGCCAAGGAGACAGATGTCCTTGTTGGCACAGGTATACATCAGAAGTGATATCTGCTTCTTTCAGTCCTGGATTGGAGTTGAGGAGCGGCAGCATGGTAATTATAGTTGAATATCAGGAATTTATCATGTTGGCACCTAATAATAATAATAATGATAGTGGTATTTGTTAAGTGCTTACTATGTGCCAAGCACTGTTCTAAGCACTGGAGTAGTTACAAGGTAATCAGGTTGTCCGTCATGGGGCTCACAATGTTAATCTCCATTTTGCAGATGAGGTAACTGAGGCACAGAGAAGTTAAGTGACTTGCCCAAGGTCACACAGCAGAGAAGTGGCAGAGCCAGGATTAGAACTCATGATCTCTGACTCCCAAACCTGGGCTCTTTCCACTAAGTCACGCTGCTTCTACTCAAGCCTCACCCACTCCCAAGTGTACATGGCTAATGAAGCCGGGATCTTGGACAGAACACTCTGCAATTTGGGCTGATCTGCTGGGGACTCACATTCTTAGTTCTCATTTCCAAGAGTACCCTCTCACCCCACCACCATTGTAGTGTCCCGATCTCACTCCACTGGAGGAGCAGGTAGTGAATGAAGCAGAGATTGTGGCTTAAGTGGAGTAAGGACTCAATATCTGGATATGGGGAGAGTAAGGAGAAATATTGGTTTTCATGTTAGAAACTTATTTTTTATGCATTTTGTCTTCCCCAACCCCTAAAATAGACTGGAATCCCTGTGTAGGCAGGTCCTGACTTCTAATTTGAACAGAGGTTCATATATAAAATTCCCTGTGTCTTCCAAAGAACCTGATTATGTTCAGAGCAGATGCTAAACTTTAAAAAAAAGGAGATAAATGATAAATAAACCAGACAACTAACCTGAGGGGTCTAACAATGAGCTAATGTGAATGCCTCAATTATTTACTTTGTGCTTAACACTTAGCTTAGCACTTTGATAAGCACTGAGATAGATAAAATTCAATCATATCCCCATGGTCCTACAGAGAGCTCACAATCAAAGGGGGAGAGAGAATAGAAATTTGATCTGCATTTTACAGATAAGGAATTGGAGCCACAGAAACATGAAGTGCCTTGCCCAGTGCGAGATGTTCTTCCCCTTGACTCTATTTATTGCCATTGTTCTTTTCTGTCTCTCTCCCCCGATTAGACTGTAAGCCCATCAAAGGGCAGGGACTGTCTCTATCTGTTGCCGACTTGTTCATTCCAAGTGCTTAGTATAGTGTTCTGCACATAGTAAGCGCTCAATAAATACTATTGAATGAATGAATGACTTTGATTATGGATTTCTTTTAAGGATCTCTTTTAGATGGATTCATAGAGGTTGAAATTATTCTGCAAGTAAAAGTGGCCATCTCAATCCTAAAAAAAGATATCCAAATGTATAATCAAAAACAAAGCCATCATCTCCTCAATCCCTGTAGCGTTTTGTTACAAGAGATTGTGATTCCCACTTTTACTATCCATCATCATCATGAATTGTATGTTTGAGTGTTTGCATTACTGGGGGAAGAGAGCCTGGTAGTTCAACTTCCTCAGGTCATGTAAAAGCAAACACTCTCCTAAACCTGAGGAGTTTTAATTAAAAGCCAATAGAAGATTCTGAATCTGGTTTTTTTTCAAGAAGTTAGATGATCAGCAAGGGCTGGGTTCTTGGAAAGTAAACAACCCATTTTTGACAGTAGCAGAAGCTAAGTTTGAGCAATAACACCAGACTGGAAGGATCTCTTGGTTCTGGCTGCTTTTGAATTTCCAATGGTCTTTTCAGCATGATAGAATCCAGTAGTGGATAAGGTTCAGGGTAGGTTCCAAACACCCCAATTCATGTGGATGAAACATAGACAAAAGCCCAAATTTGGGGCTTTGGTAGTCAGATCAAAGCTATTCATTTTGTTTTAGGAGCCAAAGCTTCAGGTTACATTTCCTGTCTTGATGCAGAAACTTCAAACCGTAGACATAAACACTACAAGCTGACTAAAGAGGAAGAAGTAGTACTTGAGTGAACATTTTGCCCAAGGGCATTCATTAGAGAAAAATGCAAAATAAATGATAACTTTTTGTTCCACTAGCAGCACCACAAAAGGATTTGAGTGGAGAGCTAACATGCTTTAACTATCTTTACATGTGCTTCTTGCTCATCCACTGCACAATGGGTGCTTACAACTTCAAAATAATGACAGGCGTTACTAAGTATTGAACATCCAGTTCTGCCACAGCACGTTTCCTTTATGTGTTTGGGATAGAATGCAATTATGGAACACACTTGTAGCAATTCAAGCTTGTTTGGCCTCAGCATGTCACACAATTAAAGAAACTGCTTAGGCATGTTATTTTTATAGGAGCAGTATGGTCAAGAAGAAATCAGTCAATCAGTGGGTATGTACTGAATACATTTGTGTGTAGAGCACTGTACTAACCACTTGTCAGGAAGAATATAATACAGTCTACTGACTTGATCCTTAGCCTCAAGAAGGTCACAATTTAGTGGGGGAGTGGACATTAAAATACATGACCGATGAAAGCAGAATGGTAACAAGAAATATAGGTATGAAGCACTACAGAATGATTGGTGTCCAAGGTGGCCTTCTTTGATTGTATTCTACCAGTTGAGAGCATTGCTTTATGGGTTGTGAATGGGTCACTTCCACTGATTGTTTCCCCCAGACTGGAGGGCAAAAAAAAAAAATGGTGGCAATGGCAGCAATGGCAACAATTAGCTTGGAATTTCAAGTCCATAATTAAGTGTTTTAGAATCCCTGAAGAAACCGACATAAATCTTTTATTTTAAAATATGCATGTGTTGCTGCCAGGGGGTTGGGGGAAGATGAGAGTATGATGTGACCGTGATAGTAGTTGCCAGTCTATGCAGAGGTTGGAGACTTCCCAGCACAGCTCAGATTAGGATTCTCAGGTAGGAGTTGGTGGTCATCCCTGTCAGATTTTTGTTTTTGAAGCAGCATAGTGTAGTGGATAGAGTATGATTCTGGGAATCAAAAGGCCATGGGTTCTAATCCGGGCTCTGACGCTTGTCTGCTGTGTGACCTAGGATAAGTCACTTCACTTCTCTGTGCCTCAGTTACCTCATTTATAAAATGGGGATTTGAGAATGTGAATCCCATGTGGGACAGGGACTGTGTCCAACCTAATTTGCTTGTATCTATTATTATTATTATAATTATCTATCAATCAATGGAATTTATTGAGCTCTTACTGTGTATAGAGCATTGTATTAAGTGCTTGGGAGAGTACCATATAGCAGTTGATAGACATGAACCAGTCAACTATGATCTTACAGCCTACAGGGAGAGACCAACAATAAAGTAGATTAAGGATAGAGGAAATAGCAGTGCATAAGGATATTTACGTAGGTATTCTGGGACTGGAGTATCAACATGCTTAAGGGGTACATTGATTAAGGGGTACACAGTCAAGTGCATAGTTGACAGGGTAGGGAGAATAAGGGAAATAATGGGCTTAATCTGGAAAGGTCTTTTGGATGAGATGTGATTTCAGGAAGGTTTTGAAGGTGGAGGATAAGTGGATTGTCAGATATGAAGGGAGAAAGAAAACCTGAGCAAGGGGTCAGCAGTGGGGTAGGAAGATGGAGCTACAGGTTAGTGTTGAAGGAGCAGAGAGTGAGGTTTGGTTGTGGTAGGAGATCAACCAGGTAAGGTAGGAGGGAAAGAGCTGATTGAGTACCTTAAAGGCAATGGTAAGTAATTAACTGTTTGCTAATAATAGTAGTAACTGTGGTATTTGTTAAGCACTTACTTATGTGCCAAGCACTGTTCTAAGCTCTGAGGTAGATACAGGGTAATCAAGGTGCCCCCCTTGGAGCTCACAGTCTTCATCACCATTTCACAGATGAGGGAACTGAGGCACAGAGAAGTGAAATGGCTTGCCCAAGATCACACAGCAGACAAGTGGCAGAGCTGGGATTAGAACCCACATCTTCTGACTCCCAAGGTCATGTTCTTTCCACTAAGCCATGCTACTTCTCAGTAGTGGGAAGATGTGGACTGAACAGTTATAAATGTCCTCGACTCTCTGAATAAACAAGATCAGTCTTTATTTTAAAACTTGCATAGTGAAAAGTTTGCAAAATGGTGGCAGCTTTCCTAGCTCAGTTTGTATTCTAACCTGCCTCCAGAGGAGCGACATGGCTGCATTTACTACGTATGGGAAGGGGGAGATGGAGGAGACACTGGAACGGAGTGGAGGCAAGATGAAGAGCTGACTTTGCTTCTTCCTTCTGCCTTGCCCCCTTTGGACTAGGACTGCTGAGAGTGATTTTTAAAGGACTTGGGAGAGAGTGTATTATTATTATTATTATCATCATCATTATTAATATATTTATTAAATGCTTATTGTATGTCGAGTACTGTTCTAAGCGCTGGGATAAAAACAAATTAATCAGGTCAGTTACAGTTCCTGTCCCGCGTGGGGCTCACACTTGCTACTCTGGCCTCATGGCATCCAGGCTTTAGGGATTCGCCAGATGGCATCATACTGTCCAGAAACATACAGATACTTCATGGTACCCAGGAGAGTATAAGGATATGTTCAAAGATGTGGTGGGCATAAGGTCATTCTCAAAGAGCCTAGGGGTAAAGACCCAAGTGTATAGGTGATGCAGACAAGAGGGGCAATAAGATAGAGAAACAACATGGCATAGTGGATAGATCACAGGCCTAGGAGTCAGAGGTCATGGGTCCTAATCCCCACTCTACCACTTGTCTGCTGTGTCACTTAACTTGGGCAAATCACTTAACTTCTCTGTGCCTCAGTTGCCTCATTTGTAAAGTGGGGATTGAGACTGTGAGCCCCATGTGGTATAAGGGACTGTGGCCAACTCGATTGACTTGTATCCACCCCAGAGCTTAGTACAGGGTCTGGCTCATAGTAAGCACTTAACAAATACCACAGTTATTATTATTATTATTATTATTATTATGAGAAGATAAGACGTTAGTCAGGAAAGGCTTTTTGGAGGAGATGGGATTTTAGTAAGACTTTGAAGATGGAGAAAGCAGTGATCTGTTGGGAAGAGTGCAGGCCTGGAAGTCAAGAGACTGGGGTTCTTGTCCCAGATCCACTGCTGGCCTGCTGTGTGACCTTGGGAAAGTCTCATCACCTTTCTCTGCTTCATTCTATTCATCTGTAAAATGAGACTATAATACCTATTTTCCTTAGATTGTTCACAGTCTTAAACTGTAAACATTCCATGCAATCAATCAGTGGTATTTATTGAGCTCTTACTATGTCCTGAGCCCTGGACTAAGTCCTTGGGGGTAAACAGTGCAACAAAGTTAATAGGCATATTCCCTGCCCATAAAAACCTTACATTCTAGAGGGGGTGACAGACAGTGATATGCTGTAGAGACTACGTTTGGCCTGATTGTCTTTCATTTATAATCAAAGCTTATAATCAAAGCTGTGTTGCCTAGAGAATGGAGCACGGACCTGGGAGTGGGAAAGACCTGGGTTATAATTCTGGCTCCACGACTTATCTGCTGTGTGACCTTGGGGAAGTCACTTAACTTCTCTGTGCCTCAGTTAACTTACCTATAAAATGGAGACTAAAACTGTGAGCCCCATGTGGAACATGTACTGCATCCAAATTGATTCATTTGCACCTACCCCAGAGTTTAGTACAGTGCCTGGGACATAGTAAGTGCATAAAAATACCATAATTATTATGTAGCTAGGTAGCACTATTTATAGGTATAGATATACATTATGTAGAAACTATGCTTCTAAGCACAAAGTGTTGGGAGCAAAAATAGTACTGGACAAAATCGTGTAGCTTTGATGCTGAATGCTAATCACTGGCTCTTGAATCCTGAAAGGGCTATAGGTGCAAATATCTAAAGTCCAGTGGTGCTGTATAGATTTTGAAAGAAAGCTCCATGAAATCACAAAGGTATGAGCCATAACTGTAGCATTAAAACCTAGTAGTAGATTCTAGTCAACGGTTGGAAACATTACATGTTCAAAGAAAACAGAAAGAAAACAGGCCCAACATTTGAGCAGATAAGAGAAGAAATCAGTCTCATATGTATGTTATTCTTCAGGACTAATATGGCTCAAGCTTTGGGAATGGTGTTATGTTATTCTTAATGAAACAGAGTTGTCCATTTACAGTACAATTCAATTGAGTGACCTTCAGGGCATTAAGAACAGTGTTTGATGTCCAAAACCTGCCATGGAGGGGATGAAAGAAAAGGGAACAAATAGAAAGAAAGAAAAAAAATAGAAAGAGGCATGCTCTCTGTCCTACTATTTGAAGGGAAATTGGAAATGATGAATGAAGACTGGAAGTTTCTTGTTGAAGGTAATGCAGCACACACTGTACATTGACACCTTACACATGCGTGCAGATTTACAGTACAAATGGATCAAGCCTGTAATTTCTCTTTATAACATTCTGTTTTTTGCTGCTATCAAGTTTAGACTGCAGACCAAACCCATCTCTCCTGTCCCAGGGAGAGATGCTTCCAGGACTGCCAATAAATTTGTCATTGTCAAATGTTATCCTCAGCTTACTCTAATAATGATGGGATCATATCCATCATATAAGTGTTTTATGCTATTTGTTAAGTGCTTACTGTGTGTCAAGGACTGTCCTAAGCATAGGTAGAAATCCAAATCAATCAAATTGGACACAGTTCCTCACAATCTAAGTAGTATATTAAAAGAATCCCACTCCCCCATTAAAGTCCTACCAAGCACATAATGCTCTTGGGTATGTCTCATATGATTTTATACTCCCTTTAGATTACAGAAGTGTGCTAACCAAGTAACTGATTTAACCAATCAGTAGTATTTCAGAACTTACTCTGTGCAGAACACTGTACTAGGTTTTTGAGAAAGGAAAAGAAGGGGACAAAATTCCTGACCTCAGGGATCTTATCATCACTCCGAGGAGACAAACATTAAAATAAATGACAAATAAGGGAAGCATTCATTCATTCATTTATGCAATAGTATTTATTGAGCGCTTACTATGTGCAGAGCACTGTACTAAGTGCTTGGAATGTACAAATTGGTAACAGATAGTGACAGTCTCTGCCCTTTGATGGGCTTACAGTCTAATCAGGGGAGACAGACAGACAAGAACAATGGCAATAAATAGAATCAAGGGGAATAACATCTCATTAAAATAATAGCAAATAAATAGAATCAGAGTGATGTACATCTCATTAACAAAATAAATAGGGTAATGAAGATATATACAGTTGAGTGGACGAGTACAGTGCTGAGGGGATGGGACGGGAGAGGGGGAGGAGCAGAGGGAGAGGGGGGAGAAGAGGGTTTAGCTGGAAAAAGTACAGAGCAGGGAGTCAGAGGACCTGGATTCTAATCATGGCTCCTCCACTTATCTGCTGTGTGACCTGGGACAAATGACTTAGCTTCTCTGTTCCTCAGTTACCTGATCTGTAAAATGAGGATTAAAACTCCATGTGGGACATGGAATGTGTCCAACATGATTAGCATGTATCTACCCCAGTGCTGAGTACAGTACCTGGCACATAGTTTGCTTAACAAATACTATTTTAAAGATGCCATCAAAAGTTAGCCCAGTCTTAGTAGAGTGCCTGGTACATAGTGAATGCTTAACAAATACCATTAAAAAAAAAAGACATCTAAGGTGATCTGAGTTCCTCAGTATTTAGGGTGCTCTAATCCATAGGAGATGCAGTAGAGAAGGAGATACGCTGGGGAAAGAAGTAAGAGGAAGTGAAAGAGAAGTAAGGGAAGGACTCCTGGAGGAGTTGTGATTTTAGTAGAACTTTGAATCAATCAATGAAATTTATTAAGTGCTTACTGTGTGCAGAGCACTGTACTAATCAATCATATTTATTGAATGCTTATTATGTGCAGGGCACCGTACTAAGCACTGGGGAGAGTACAACCCAATGATAACCTCTCTCCTACTACAACCCAGCCTACTCACTTTGTTCCTCTATTTCTAAGCTTCTCACTGTACCTTAATCTCTTCTATCTCCCCCTCGACCTCTTACCCACATCTTGCCTCTGGCCTTGAATACCCTTCCCCCTTATATCCGACAGACATTTATTCTCCCCTCCTTCAAAGCTTTATTGAAGGCATATCACCTCCAAGAGGCCTTCCCTGACTAAGCCCTCTTTTCCTCTTCTCCCACTCCATTCTGTGTGACCCTCACTTGCTTCCTTTATTCATCCCTCCTCCCAGTTCCACAACATTTATGTACATATCAGTAATTTATTTATTTACTAATTCAGATTAATATCTGTCTTCCCCACTAGACTGTAAGCTCACTGTGGGCAGGGAATGGGTCTGTTTATTGTAATATTGTACTCTCCCAAGTGCTTAGTACAGTGCTTTGCACACAGTAAAAACTTAATAAATACAAATGAATGAATGAAGCCCCCAGTAAACTTATAGTCTAGAGGGGAGTGCTTAGGTTGAAGTTGGGGGAGAGCAGTGATCTGCCAGATGAAAAGTAGGAAGGAGTTCCAGGCAGGAGGGAGGCCATGAGCAAAGGGTTGAAGGTGAAAGAGGTGAAAGTGGGGTACACTGAGTAGGTTGACTTTACAGTGGGTCTTGGGAAGGAATAGGTGGTAAGCATAGATGGTAAGATTTTTAGCCCTGAGTGTTGAGAGAGTTCCTTGAAAGCCATTACCACCATGAAAATGCAGTTTTCCTCTTTTCTGGCCTCTTGCCATTAGGCGACCATCATTCAAACACGTGATTGAGAAATGGAAAGTATGATTTGGCTTTAATTACTCCATCAGCCTACTTGCTGACCTCCTTGCCTTCTGTCTCTCCCCACTCCTGTCTATACTTCACTCTGCTGCCTGGATCATTTTTCTTCAAAAAAATGTTCTGTCCATGTTTCTCCAGTCCTCAAGAACCTCCAGTAGTTGTCTATCCACCTTCACATCAAACTGACACTTCTTACCTTTGGCTTTAAAGCACTCAATCACCTTGCTCCTCCTACTTCACCTCACTATTCTCCTACCACAACTCAGCCCATACACTTCATTCCTCTACTGCTAACCTTCTCACTGCACCTTGATCTCGTCTATCTTGGCATCGACTCCTTGCCCTTGTCCTGCCTCCTGTCTGGAATGCCCTCCCTTCTCATATCCAACAATTTACTTTATCCACCTTCAAAGCCTTATTGAAGGCACATTTCCTCCAAGAGGCTTTCCATGACTAACTCCTCATTTCCTTTCTTCCCACTCCCTTCTGTGTTGCCCTGACTTGCTCCCTTTATTTACCACCCCACCCTAGCCCCACAGCACTTATGTACATATCTGTAATTTGTTTGCTTATATTAATGTTCAGTTTCCTCTTCTAGGCTGTAAGCCCCCTTGTGGGCAAGAAATGTGTCTGTTATAATATTGTGTTTGTACTCTCCCAAACTCTTAGTGCAGTGCTCTGTGCACAGTAAGTGCTCAGTAAATACAATTCATATGTGGTACTGGCAACAGGAAATATGCCTGCATTGGTTTTACAATAGTGGTGATGGTTTTCTTTTAGCCATCCAACCTCTCACGCAGTCCACCTGTGCTGAGTAGCAGTGTGGCCTAATGGAAAAGCCATAAACTTGGGCAACAGAGGACTTTCTAATTCCTGCCTTAGCACTTCCTTGCTATGTAACCTTGGGTAAAGGTCTTAAGGTCTCTGTGTCTCAGTTCCCTCATCAGTAAAATGGAGATTCAGTACCTGATCCTTTTACCTCTTAGACTGGGACCCCCGAGTGGAACAGTGACTGTAACCCATCTGAATACCCTACATCTAGTACAGTGCCTGGCACATAGAGCTTACAAAATACTGTTTATCATTATTATCATTAAAATCCCTATCATTTTCATCATTAGCATTATTTTTATCTTTAGAACACATTGAAAGACAGTTGAAGTCTTTGGATGTGGAACCTAATATCTCTGAGATCTTATCAGCAGAAGCTGGGTTCTATCTATTCCCTGTTTGACACTAGTCTGTTGTGTGACTTTTGGCAAGTCACTTCACTTCTCTGTGCCTCAGTTCCCTCATCTGTAAAATGGAAATTTAGACTGTGAGCCCAATGTTCAACCTAATTATCTTATATCTACCCTAGCAATAAGTGTAGTACCTGGAACTTAATAAGTGCTTAACAAGTGCCACCACTCTTATTGTAACCAAATTGTACATTCCAAGCACTTAGTACAGTGCTCTGCACATAGTAAGTGCTCAATAAATATGATTGAATGAATGAATTAATAATAACAATAATAAATCCAAATTAATTATAATGCATATAATACAATAACAAGTATAATAATAGTAATAAAAATAATACATTCTATTGGAGGTGACTTAGTACAGAGCCAGCACATTTTAGGACACTGGGATGAGACAGGCTTTCTACCGTTCCACCCTTTACTCTCTACCCCATGGCTGTTGGTGAAAGACAGAGGTTATGTCTGTTAACTCACTTGTACTCCCCAATCTATCACTGCTTTACTTCTTTCACTCTTAGTACAGTACTCTATACAGAGGAAGTGTTCAATAAATACTACTGATTTATTGATAGGACAGTTTTGGTTAATTTAGAGTATTCTAATTTAAATCCAATCCAAAATTAAACATGCATCATAATAATTGCGGTAATTTTTAAGTACTTACTCTGTGCCAAGAAGTGTTCTAAGCACTGGGAGAGATAAAAGATAATCAGGTCAGACATAGTCACTATTTCCCACAGGGATCACAATCTAAGTAGGTGAGGGAAGAGATATTGAATCCCCGTTTCACAGATGAGGGAACTGAGGCATGAAGAAGTGAAATGACTTGTCCAAGGTCACATAGCAGACAAGTGGTAGAGCCTGAATTAGAACTTGGGTCCATCTGATTCCCAGGATTGTGCTCTATCCACTAGGCCATGCTGCTACTCTATAACTCGGTCTTGGAATCAGGTTTCTATTTTGGAGTGAGGAGAATGTCATTCTCCTAAGAAATGAGCAATCAATCAGTGGCAATTATTGAGTGCTTAACTATGTGTAGAAGACTGTACTAGGTGCTTGGGAGAGTTCATTGCAAAATAGTTGGTAGATACAAACCTTGCCGACAAGAAATTTGCAGTCTAATAGACTTCAGATGCCAGCTACTTAGGGAAATTCAAGACAGAGTGGAAAGAAAGGAAAGACTCCAGAAAAAAAAATCATTAATTTAAAAATAATCAAATCTTTAAGATATAAGATTCCAAAATTAATGACAATTCTCTCAACAACAATGGTGATGTTGACAATTCATCCCACAAATATGCTAAATTATCTGAATTCAATTAGGCAGAATTCATGTGGATTTGTAAATTTACCCAAGTCTATTTGTAGGTGTCAAAAGGATTTAAAAAATTAAAGACAATCTATTTTTTTTTTCCATTTGGGAAATCTAACTGCTATTTTAAAATGTAATTCTGTGGATAGAAATTGGATTAAATGAGGTAACCTTCTATAAGTCAACATCCTGCTCATTATTCACTTAATTATATGAGCCCTTAATACAAGTTGTTTGGTTCCCAATTTGGAAAGGTTCTTTCTGTTAGGAGGAGCCTTCTAACAGAGTCTTTGTTGACTTTGGAGTTTGGGGGACTGCTGATTCTAGCTTTACTCTCCCGTTTAAACTTTGCCTGGACTTCGGAGGTTTCCATGAACACACTCAGAGCAGGATTAGAATGATGGTGCATGAGTGCTCAGTAAATACTATTGAATAAATGAATGAATGAATGAATGAATGAATATAAGGAAAGCCAGGGTGATGATTTTTAAACCCCCCTCCTCATGGGCATGATTACCCTCTATCTACCCCAGTGCTTAGAACACACTTGGCACAGAGTAAGCACTTAACAAATACCATAATCATTATTCTTATTATTATTATTCTCATTTCCTTAGCAACAAAATAGTCTCCTCCATCTTCTCCACTTTTATTCACCTTCCCTGCCCCAGGGTATATGATACCCATGGCCTAGGGGAATTACTTAAATTAATCTTCCATTCGAATGCCCCTTCCTTGTTTAAAGTGGCTCAGACTTCTCATGGTCTAAAAGAAGCAAAGAGAGCAAAGTACTCTCTGTCAACTCCAGAGAGTAAGTCCCCTGAGAGTGGCCTCATGGGTTTCCAGAACTCATGCAAAACCTCTCAGGTCATGTCACCCCACTCTAAAAAACTCCAGGGAATGCCTATCCACCTCCACATCAAACAAAAACTTCTCATCATTGGCTTTAAAGCATTCCACCACCTTGACCTCTCCTGTCTCATCTCTCTACTCTCCTTCTACAACCTAGTCCATACACTTCTCTCCTCTAGTGCTAACCTTCTCACTGTGCCTCGGCCTCACCTGTCTTAACCCCAACCCCTGGCCCAAGTCCTGCCTCTAGCCTGAAATGCCCTCCCTCCTCAAATCTGACAATTACTCTTCCCCTTCTTCAAAGCCTTATTGAAGGCATATTTCCTCCAAGAGGCCTTCCCAGACTTCCTTTCCTTTTCTCCCACTCCCTTCTGCATCGACCTGACTTGCTCCCTTTGTTCTTACCCCCTCCCTGCCCCACTTCACGTATGTACATATCTGTAATTCATTTATTTGTACTGATGTCTGTCTCTCCCCCTCTAGACTGTAAACTTGCTGTGGGCAGGGAATGTGTCTGTTTATTGTATTTACTCTTTCAAGAGCTTAGTACAGCGGTCTGCACAAAATAAGTGCTCAGTAAGTATACTCTACCTCTTTTGTATACTTCATTTTAGTGTCTAGCTCCCTTACTAGATTGTAAAATCACTTTGGACAGGAATCATGCCAACTAATTAAATGCTCTTTGACTGAGATGAGGTATTAATACTGTTGCCAGACTAGATGCTGTACTGAGAAGCAGCTTGATCTATTGGAAAGAGTGT
Source organism: Ornithorhynchus anatinus (assembly GCF_004115215.2). NCBI lineage: Eukaryota > Metazoa > Chordata > Mammalia > Monotremata > Ornithorhynchidae > Ornithorhynchus > Ornithorhynchus anatinus. The sequence goes on along the minus strand of NC_041728.1, from coordinate 47,782,471 downwards.
GGACCTAGGAGTCAGAAGATTGGGGTATAATCCTAGCTCTCTCACCTACTTGCTGTGTTATCTTAAGGAAGTTTGAACTTCTGTGTGCCTCAGTGTCTTCATTTGCAAAATTAGGATTAAATATCTGTACTCCCTCCTGTTTAGAACTTGAGTACCTTGTGGAAGTGGAACTAGATTAATTTGTGCCTACTCCAGTGTTTACTGCAGTGCTTTAACATGTAGTAAGTGCTAGACAGATACAACAATTACTTTCAAAACTCTTTTTTATGTCCAGAAGTCAGTGCGCAGAATGTGGAGGGAAGGAGTGGGGCGGGTGGGGGGGGAGGCTGTGTGTGTGTGTGTGTGCACATGTGTGTGTGTGTGTGTGTGTGTGTGTGTGTGTGTGTTGGGGTGGGGAAGAGAACAGGGAAAAACCAAAAGGGCCTTTTTGGTACCCATTGTGACCTATGAAAGCTCTTAAGAGGGAAAACTTGTAATAATTTGTATCTTCAGGTTATTTAATGTGCATAAAAATACCTCAAATGTTTCCTAAGTCTGAGTCCCAAGAAGAATAGGAAAAGTATTTGCTTGTGCTCCAAGTTATAATTGAAATGGTTTAGTAGGTATAAATACCTGCTATGGTTCCATCTCTCTTCTCAGTCCAACCCATAGTACAGAAAACTTTGTCCCATCAGATTGGTCATTTACAATTTACATCAACTCAGAGTAGTAACTCAAAACAGTGATCAGGTCCATGAGTCGCTGATCAAAAGGCACCCAATTACTCAGTTCTGGAGACTAATGGTTGTGGTCTGGGATTCTGTTGCTCTATGGACAACTCAAAAGCATTAGAGATGTGCCAAATGAGTGCCAGCCAGCTGAAAGTTGATTAAATTTGAAAGGACAAAATTTGAAGTAGGAGAAACTCTCTGGTTCATAGCCAGGTCCTTAGACACATATGATGTGCACTGTGCACTCAGCAATAGCTAGACTCTGTGTGAGAAAGTTCTCTGAGTGGATGTGACTTTTTATGTACACAATGGTGGATGGCAGGGTGGAAGGAATCTCTTGTGTTCAATCTCCTACAGCTTCCTGCATCAACCTGGACAGAGTACATTTTACTTTACATAGCCTTATTGTCTGTTCATTCTTCTGAGTTACGTAGTTCGATAGTTTTTTCCACTACTTGGTGCCCTGTGTTTTAAAAGGTGGATTCGTAATCAAATTTATGTTTACTAGAACTTCTCGAGGCTCCTCCCTCCATTTCCACACTGACATCAGTGTTTTTTGAGCAGTGGATTGAAGCATCCCCCGGTTATCTAACAAGTGACTCCTGTAATGCATCCAGAACTGAGTTTTTCTCAGTCATTCCTTCAATCATATTAATTGAGCACTTTCTGTTTGCAGAGCACTGGATAGAGCATGAGCCTGGGAGTCAGTAGGTCATGGGTTCTAATCCCTGCTCCACCACTTGTCTGCTGTGTGACCTTGGGCAAGTCACTTCATTTCTTTGTGCCTCAGTTACCTCATCTTAAAATGGGGATTAAGACTGTGACCCCGACGTGGGACAACCTGATTACCTTGTATCTACCCCAGTCATTAGAATGGTGCTTGACACATAGTCAACACTTAACAAATAGCATAATTATTATTATTACAGGGACTGGGTCCCACCCAATTTGCTTGCATCCACCCCAGTGTTTAGTATACTGCCTGGCACATAGTAAGCACTTAACAAATACCATAATTATTACTAAGCACTTGGGAGAATATAATAGACACACTCCCAGCCCACAATGAGCTTACAGTCTAAGGGATTTGCAGGCAGGGAACGGGCCTAGCAACTCTGAGATATTGAACTCCCCCAAACACTTACTAAGTAATCTGCAAATGGTAAGCTCTCAATAAATAACATTAGTTGATTGATTATTGCCTGGGTCCCCACTGACCCTTGTCCCCTGGAAGAGAGACCCTCTCTGCTGAAGGGCTCAAAGACAAAGACTGAGGACTCCAGCACCCTGACTCCAGTGCAAAGACTCTGGGGACAAGAGAAATAACACGCACATACAACAGTGGTCCCTCACTCAGACTTACAACCTATTTCCACAGTTACCATTAGTGCCACCCAAAGGATGGAGCAGTGTTCATCTCTCATTTCTCCACCCACCCCATCCTCTGCACAGGCTTTGCATGCACTGTTCAGTTACATAAATATGGCCATTGACATGAATCTTGTGCTTCCTAAGTCGGCATCTTGACTAAAGCGAGTATCTGGTTACTATGGTTAGGACACAGGGCAGCTCCCTGGCAGTCAGCTCCACCTACATCCTGGCGGATGTCTAGGCAATTTTAATGGATACATGCCAACAGGTCTCTCTCTCTGCACGATCTCAGCTATCCTCCCCTCTCTATGCACCGTACTACCATTATCTGGGAGAGCTGGTTCCCCTAGAAACACCCCTCTTTTTGCTAGTTAGGAGCATTTCAACATCAATGTGTTCCTTCCGCTACAGATCCCTTTTATAGCTAGCTGGAATTTATTTCTACTTCTTTCTGAGCATTTTTCCTCATCTTTTTTATTCTTTTAAAATTTTTTAAATCATAGAATCTTTGGTAACTTAAGAGTGGCTTCTCATTAAATATCACAGTATGACATGTCAATTGAACAAGATAAACTGAGTTTCAGGAGTATGGAAAACCTCACATAGCTAATTCATAGTGAAGGGAGAAAATGAGATGAAGCACGGCCTAGTGAAAAGAGCACAGACCTGGGAATTGGAGGACCTGGGTTCTAGTCCCATTTCTGTTACTTGCGTACTGTGAGACCCGAGCAAGTCACTTTAACTTCTCTGCACCTAAATTACCTCATCTGTAAATGAGGATTAAGACTGTGAGCCCCAAGTGTGGCATAGACTGTGTCCAACCTTGCTATCTTGTATTTACTCCAGTGCTTAGAACAGTGATTGACACAGAATAAGCACATAGTAAATATTTAAAAAAAAGAGAGTTAAAGTGGTCAAATTACTTGTGTTGTGGAATCATGAGCAATCCTTTGATATTAGATAGACGGGACTGGTGGAGAATTTGAGAAGCCATCGGTTCCAGGTGGTAGATAGTGAACTCCTTGAGGGTGGTGACTGTCTACTACTTCTATTTTTTCACTTTTTAGTAACTTTTGCAATTCTCAGCTGCCAGCTGTTGTTCGAGCAATAGCCAAGGGTGTCTGATCCCCTGACTGACTTAGTCCTCAGTCTCTGAATGAGTACATCATTAAGCCATCCATTGCGGACTGTATCTGAGAAGCAGAGAGAAGTAGCATGGTCTAGTGGATAGAGCATGGGCCTGGGAGTCAGAAGTTCATGGGTTCTAATCCCGGCTCGACCACTTGTCTGTTGTGTCACCTTAGGCAAATCATTTAGCTTCTCTGTGCTTCAGTTCCTTCATCTGTAAAATGGGGATTAAGAATGTGAGCCCCATGTGGGGCAGGGACTGTGTCCAAACCGATTATCTTGTATCTACCCCAATGCTTAGAACAGTGCCTGGCACATAGTAAGCACTTAACAAATACCATAATTGTAATCATAATAATAATAATGGAAAGAACAGGGGCCTGGGTTTCAGAGGACCAGGGTTCTAATCGGCACTCTGCCATCTGTCTGCTGTATGACCTTGGGCAAGTCACTTAACTTCTTGGGCCTCAGTTCTCTCACCTGCAAAATGGGAATTTATTGCTAGTTCTCCCTTCTACTTAGACTTTGAGCCCCATGTGGGACTTCATTATCTGGTATCTACCCCAGCACTTAGTACTGTGGTTGGCACATAGCGCTTAATAAATCTCACAATTGTTATTATCTAGTCTGCTTTTTAAAGACATTAGGGTATGGAGACTTTGTCCCATTTTGGATTACCCATTCACTCTTGTTTTCAAGCTGCTGTTCCTTAGGCCATTTGCTCTCTCTCTTGCTTTAATTGAATTCTATTTTCTCTCAGCTCTCTGTGGACATGGAGTGCAATTGGTCAGTGTTCCCGAAGACATTTCATATCCTGGAAGATAGTTGCTAAATCAGCCTTAACTTTCTTCAGTCCAGGGTCAAAATCCTAATTTAGATATTGTTTGTTTCCTCAAATATTTTCTCTAATTGATTCCCATTTATGTCTCATGGAGTGTGATGTCTTCAAGAGCTTGGTGTTTCATCAATATGAGGAAAACAGAACACACTACACACCCCCCACCCAGTTTTCCCTCATCTTTCTTCCCTAAGAACCGCCTGCAGCCATGCCTTTGTTTTGTGACCTCAGGGGAAAACACTCTACATGCCTGATCAACTCCTGTTTCTAGTCTGGCTGATTCAAATGTACTCTTGGGAAGGCATAAGTCTTAAGAAATGGGAGTCCCTAGAGACCCTGGCTTGATGGCAGTCCCTCTGTATCTGTGGTATCCTGGGTATTGCTATGTTAAGTAACCTCTCAAAATTTTCTCCTTCCCAAGTCAGGAAGATAGGCCAACTTGGAACATAGGCCAACTGGCCCAGGGGCTTGAGGAGCAGTAGTCTAACCATTTATCTCTGGGAAGCTCCACACAGCATCATCCATCTGTAAAAGTAGACCAAAAATGCCATTAAAGGAGTTTGAGGCTGTTGCCTCTTCTCCCAGGGCCCTCTCCCCTAGGAGGTGGGCAGAACGGGAATGAGGGGAACTGCCCATGTGAGTAGCCTGACTCCCCAGAGCTCCTACAATGCTGCTTCCAGGTGAGATCTGTTTAACAATTTTATTACTATTATTATTATTATTATTATTATTATTATATTGTTAAGTGCTTACTAAGTGCCACACAGTGTTCTAAGTACTGGGGAAGATACAAGTTAATCAGGTAGGATCCAGTCCCTGTCCCACATGAGACTGACACTCTAAGTAGGAGGGAATAGAATTTAATCTCCCTTTTATAGATGAGGAAAATGAGGCTCAGAGAAGTAAAGTGACTTGCCTGAGGTCAAACAGCAGGCATATGGCAGAGCCAGGATTAGAGCCCAGGTTCTCTTACTCCCAGGCCCATGCTCTTTCCACAAGAACATGCTGTTTCTCCATTCAATCAATCAGTGACATTTACTGAGCACTAACCGTGTGCCCACCACTGCGCTAAGCACTTGAGAGACTACAGTACAGTAGGTAAGAACAATCCTTGAACTCAAGGAGCTTACAATCTGTTTCCCTGTGTAGCAGGGACTCTCACAGACCAGTAACAAGTAAGGTGATAGGTAAAACTCTGAGGGTGACCTGAGCATGTGAAAGCATTGAGTAGGAGAAGACCCTATCCCAATAAACTAGCGTTAGAACAGTTACATCTATCTAGAAAGGAACATGATTCTTTCCCTGTGAAAGCTGGAGCCACAGACCCTGTCTCTTTTTTGGGAGGAGTAAATTCCCTGAGAAATCATTGCTATTGGTCACTGGGAGAAAGCTACAGTGAGGAGAGATCAAAATGGGAAGTATCTCTCTGTTTCCCTCTCACTGGCTCAGGCGTCAGAGAGCAAAATATCCCACATTAATGGCTAGGTAAATAAAAGCCAATATTTTAGAGCAGTCTTCCCTTCATTTTGAAAAAACTATCTCTTTATCACAGCGTTGTTATGCATATGTCTTAATTCTATCAGGAAATGAGCTTGCCAAGAAAGAAGCGGTAATTGGAACCTCAAATAAGCTAGTGTCTGGCCTGTCCTTTAAACCACTGACATGTTATTGGGTACTAATCTGAGAAAATTTCATTCACCCATACTTCCAGATGTGAATGGAGTCTACTCTCATTTCTTTATTGTCAATCTTCCAAAATCCTCTCAACAAATTTTTAAGAAACAATTTTGATCTTGCAGGTATTTCTTGCCCAAGTGTGAGCACTAGAATAGGACACAGCTCTCCCTGCATCGTCAGGCATGGTGTAGGTTTCTGCCAATGACTCTAAGGGGCCAAGGATACCATTCTCCACCTGTTCCTGCCTTCATCTTTAGCAGAACTAAGTTAGGTCCCCAGTCAACATTTCTCATCATTCCCTTCCCATTCTGTCTCTGTGTGACTGCTTTATAAATAAATTTTCTCCTTAGGTGGCATGCTATTGGGGAATCAGCAGCACCTGTGATTATTTAATAAAATGATTCCTTGCTGTTAACTTTTTTTCAACCTAAGGGTAGCTGAGAGGGGTGAGGGTGCCCAGTAGTGGTGTTCTAATTAAAATTCTGGCAGGATTTTCAAAACAAAACTTTACATTTACAAAAATACAGTTCTGAAATGGCTTTGTTAACATTTCAAAACTGACTACTGTGTTTTTTCATATAATGTCCTCTCAAGATGTCTTTGAAGTGACCTCAATACCATGTAAACATGATTATTCATTTTGTTTGTTTCGAAGTAAAAATCTTTCGAAATAAAAATTGAAATAAAATAAAAGTAAAAAAGGAGAACAGGTTTGGTAATTGGGAGACCTGAGTTCTAAAATCGACTCTACCACCTGCCTGTTGTGTGAACTCACGCAAGTCGCTTAAATGTCTCTGTGCCTCGGTTTCCTCATCTGAAAAGTGGGGTTAAGATACTTGCACTTATTCCCCAGTAGGCTGGGAGACATGTGTGGGATAAGGAACGTGTCTGGCTTGCGTGCCTGTTTCAGGGCTTAGTACAGCACTTGTCAAAGAATAAGAGCTTATCAAATACTACAGTTATTATTAGGTGTGCTGTGAGAGCAGGGAATGGAGGGTTTGTATGGGCTGAGAGACAAAGGACTTCAACCAGTGCTTGTGGGACAGGCATGACCACACTTCCCTCTTCAGATCTATTTTGGAACCCCACAGAAACAAGGGCCTTGGCAATGGCAGAGCTCAGGATGACTTGGGGCAACTCCCTACCATGCTTTGCACATGGGAACAGGTGGTGTAAATGGCATTTAATTGCAATGGCACCAGATGGAGATGGGGAAGCTCTTATCCAGTGCGACTTTCTTTTCTGAATATCTGACCACTATCCATCCCACTCTCACTCATTTCATTCAGCTGACTGGACCCCACCTTACAGGGGTTCTTAAATAGGAGAAGCTGCTGCTGCTGCTACTGCTGCTCCAACCCCGCCCCCCATGACATTGGGACTCCAGGCCCCAAGCTAAGCGAGGCCCAGGGAGGATGAAGAGAACAGGCCTGCTAGCTAAGACCTCATCTCATCTGGACATCGGTCATGCACACTCAATCCCCTCTATGGAGATAAACCGCTTTTTCTTTATGACAGTTACATCTTGGTAAGAAAAAAAAAAATCACTGACTACAAAAGACCTATTTGGCATACTCTTGCTAGCTTCTCTTTCAAACAGTGTTTCTACTCATCTGAAATGCTTCTACAACTTTCTCTACAAAATCCTTTCAGCTGTCACTTAGACATCATTTTCAGGTACAAGTGGTATGACTCAATTTGGGCCTATACTAAAACAACTCAAAGTTATTTCTTACCGTTGATGAGTGGTCAAATGCAGGAAATGAACACACCAGTAGTGTCATCTTTGAGTTTCAAGGGTAATAATGAGGCTTTTTTAACAGGGGAAAACTTACAGCTTTGGTCAAACCCACACATAGTGTGATTTTAGGGAATATATCATCTTCCTTGCTATTTGGATAATGCAACTTGAATTTTTGATTTAACTTTCTGTTGGACTGAGTTGTGTTGCTCTATTCCTCTGGGGCCTTCAGTGATATGATTAGGTCAAGGTGTTTTCTGCTGAAGGCATGTTGTCTTTGATTACTATTTTCTAATCTGCTGCCATTCAGTGACTACACCTAGTTCATGTGGGAATTTCCAGTTAAATTTTCATCAACATATAGCTTTCCTGAATACATCTAGCCAATGCTGCTTGCCTTCTGATCTTGCTTTTTTTATCAATTTGGAGGAATATGACTCTCTTAGGTGACCTACTCTCTCTCTGATAGTGTCTATATGAATTAACTGACTAAAGTTGCCGGATTGGAAAAACAGTGCACTTGGGTAGTAGATTCCACCATTGGTACCTCCACCACTTATTCCACTGTTTTAATGAAAATCAAAAAGCACAAATAGTCAGTCAGTCAATTGTATTTACTGAATGCTTACTGCGTACAGACCACTGTACTAAACCTTTGGGGGAGTACAATACAACAATAGACACATAGTTGTAGTGATAATTGTGGTAGTAGAATATTAATGATAAATATTAATAATAATAATAGTCATATTTAAGAGCTTACTGTCCTATTAAGTGCTGGGGTAGACTCAGGATAATCAGGGCCCAGGTGGGGATCACAGTCTGAGTAAGACGGAGAACAGGCATTGGATTCCCATTTTGCAGATGTGGGAATTAGGTAACAGAGAAGTTGAGTAACTTGCCCAAAGTTACACAACAGGTACATGATGGACCCTGGATGAGAACCCAGGTCCTCATATCCCAGGCCCATGTTGTTTTTTCCTCTAGGCCATGCTGCTTCCTCTAGACTCATATTCTCATAGACTCACATACCAAGGCAGAAATATGCACAAAGAACTGTGCCATTACTCAATAACCCACCTGTGTCATCACATACAGTCATCCCTTCACTTCCTCAGGCTGGATCTGAAATGTTCTTGGAGACAAAAAGCAGAAGCAAGCTAAGGAGGCAAAGAGTTAGAACAGCCTGTGCCTTAGATCATCACAATGTTGCCCAAGCTGTAGGGGAGGCTCTTTGACCGGCTCTTGTGACAGCAGTCTAACAATCACCTGGCCTCCCTTATAGCACTCCAAGAGGTATCCGAGGAGCCCTGGAGATTTGGACTGGGAAGCCCAGGGTGAAGACAGAGAGTCCACAAAGTGCACCCAGAGACTAATAACAGAAGACCATCTAGACCATCTCTGGCCTTGTTTCCAAACAGGGCTATGTGGTCCCAAACACACTGCCATGCAAAGTGGCACCAGAGTAGTTCCTTTGAGAGGACCAGGTGTGATGGTGCCACCAATATGAGTGCTTAGTACAGTGATCTGGCTTCCTTCCTCTTCAGTTCAAAGAAACCACCCTCTCAAAGATCACAAATGATCTCCTTCTTGCCAAATCCAACAGCCTCTACTCAATCTTAATTCTCCTCCACCATCCCCTTCTCCTGAAAACATTATCCAAACTCAGCTTCACTAATACCATCTTCTCCTTGTTCTCCTCCTATCTCTCTGGCCACTCATTCTCTGTCCCTTTCATGGGATCCCCTTCTGTCTCTCACCCCTAAATGTGGGTGTCCCACAAGGTTCAATTCTGGGCCCCCTTTTATTTTTCACCTACACTCATTCTCCCTTGGAGAATTAATTCACTCCCATGGCTTCAACTGCCACCCATATGCAGATGATTCCCAAATATACATCTCCATTCCGGATCTCTCTCTCTCTCTCATCTCTTATTTCCTCCTGCCTTCAAGTCATTTCTACTTTGATGTCCTGTTGTCACCTCAAAATTAACATGTCCAAAACAGAATTTCCCACCCAAACCCTGTCCTCCCCTGACTTTCTCCTCACTGTAGATCACACCACCATTCTTCCTGTCTCATAAGCTCATAACCTTGGCTTTATCTTTGACCCTCTCTCTCATTCAACACTCATAGTCAATCTATCACTAAAGCCTGTCTGTTCAACCTTCACAACATCACTAAAATCCATTCTTTCCACTCTATCCAAACTGCTATCCTATTAATCCAATAATTTATCCTATCCGGCCTTTACTGTAACAATCTCCTTTGCTGACTTCCCTCCCTCCTGTCTCTCTCCACTCTAGACCATACTTCATTCTGCTGCCCAAATCATTCTTCTACAAAAAAGTTCAGGACATGTTTCCCCAGTCCACAAGAAACTCCAGTGGTTGCCCATTGATCTTCACGTCAAGCAGAAACTCCTTACCATTGGCTTTAAAGCACTCAATCACCTTGTCCCTTCTTACCTCACCTTGCTACTCTCCTATATCACTCAACCTGTACATTCTGCTTTTCTAATGCCAACCTACTCACTGTACCTTGATCTCATCTGTCTCATCACCGACCTCTCACCCACATCCTGCCTCTGGCTTGGAATGTCCTCCCTCTTCATATCTGACAGAAATTTACTCTCCTCACCTTCAAAAACTTTATGAAGGCACATCTCCTTCAAGAGGCCTTTCTTGACTAAATCTTCATTTCCTCTTTTCCCACTCCCTCTGCATCTTCCTGACTTGCTCGCTTTATTCATCATCCACACCTAGCCCCACAGTGCTTATGCTCATGTTTGTAATTCATTTGTATTAATGTCTGTCACACCCTCTGGACTATAAATTCATTGTGGGGAGGGAATTTGTCTGTTATATTGTTGTTTTGTACTATTCCAAACACTTAGTAAAGTCCTCTGCCCACAATAAGTGCTCAATGAATGTGAATGATTGACTGACTATTCAGTTAGCACTCAGCCAATAATACTGATTGATTGGCCCTGGAGGTCTGGCAACTTCTGGAGCTGTATCCTGGCTCAGTCAAACCCTTAGCAAGAAGATGTACTAAACAGTAAACAGTAAAAATTTGATAAATTGTTGGGCAAGAAACTGAACCATTTCTGATGAACTTGTGCTCCTGGATCGTTCCCTGGATTAGCACATTTATGCCCCACTATGGTTTCTGGTGATGCATAAAATCTCACCACCCCTACCTACCCAGGAAGCGGGTTTTTGTTACAGTTGAGCTAATAGAAAGAACAAACAAATGACATTTAATTAACTAAACACAGTCTGTGGGAACCAAAACAGTATTCCAGTTAAATACTCTCAACCTTCATACTAAGACACTTGGCAAATTTAGTTTTCTGAAAGCCCTCCAGGAGGTTGTATTTCCTTCAGAGGTGCTAAATTATAAAGCCATTCTGTAATTTCACTAAATTCATCACTCATGTAAATCATTTCATTTTTACTTACAACAAATAGCAATGTTAAATATGCAATTAAGTTTACAGGGCTTCTCTCCAACTATCAACAGAGGGGTAAATCGTATTATAGGGCTATATAATATTATAAAATTAAAGACAGAAAATAATAGTTGAAAGCAACTACTCTTAAAGGAAGTTTTAAGATGTGAAGGAATAGCTCCTCTATCTATCCCCTGCCCAGCTGAGCTTTCAAGACGAATGTGTGGCTTAATGGAAAGAGCATGGGTTTGGTAGTCAAAGGTCATGGGTTCTAATCCCAACTCTTCCACTTACCAGTTTTGTGACTTTGGGCAAGTCACATAACTTCTCTGGGCCTCATCTATAAAATGGAGATTGAGACTGTGATCCCCACTTGGGACAAACTGATTACCTTGTATCTACCCCAGCATTTAGAACAGTGCTCGGGACATAGTAAGCGCTAAACAAATACCTTCATTATCATCAGTGTTTTCATAAAGAAGTCAGTGAATCTGCATGGGGATTTTAAAGGTACTAAAAATAGTTCCCGGCTGAGCAGTGTAAGGATTTGACAACCTAAGGGCTATCTTTTATTTATTTCTCTTAAACAAGGATCAATGTTTGAATCACCACCAGCATTCCTTGGAGGCTAATATGAGCCTTAAATTGACAAAGTTCATATTTTATGAAAAGTTGCTAGGATCAAGATGGAGATTGAATATTGACATCTTGGTAAGCCACCCCTCTAAATCAAGCATTTCATAAATTTAATTCAGCTATATTTAATTAGGAACTACTGCATAGATGTCTATGAAGCCTTAAAATAGCTGACACTATAATGTCCTAAATAAAGCACTTTACATGAAATTTCTTATAGCACATGGAGAAAATTGTACTGAACTCAACATTTTCTTGATGATTACTTAACCAGAGATAAAGAATAATCGTCTCCAATAAATCAATGCCTCTTCATGATAGGAGAGCGCTTAGTACAGTGCTCTGCACTCATCAAACATTAAATAAATGATTGATTGAATAAAGAATAATCGTCTCCAATAAATCAATGCCTCTTCATGATAGGAGAGCGCTTAGTACAGTGCTCTGCACTCATCAAACATTAAATAAATGATTGATTGAATGAATGAATGAATTTGCATATGCTGAGAATTAATTATGGTGTACCAGACACTGTATTAAGCGCTGGGGTGAATACAAACAAATCAAGTTGAACACAGCCTCTGTCCTACATGGGGGTCACAGTCTCAATCTCCATTTTACAGATGAGGGAAATGAGGCCCAGAGAAGTGAAGGCACTTGCCCAAGGTAACACAGCAGACAAGTGGTGGAGCTGAGATTAGAATCCATGACCTTCTGACTCCCAGGCCCAAGCTTTACCCATTATACAGTGCTGCTTCTCCTAAAGCTTAAAGCTGTTATATAGGGCTACCCATAATGGAAAGATCTAAGCTGAAGTGTCAGACAAAGTCAATTCACCTGTGCTGGGCAGCAGCGGTATAAGAAAGAGTGAAAGTCAAAGGTGGATGATCAAGTGATCAAAACACTGATTAAAGACAATGGCAGAGACTCAAGTTTTTACTGCAAGGAAGAAGAGACTGGTAAACTCCTTCTGTAATTATATCAAGATTTTTTTCCCTCCCACTGTTTTCCTCCCCCTCCTCCCTAAATTTTCATAACTGGCCATGCACACCTACTCAGGAATAAAGCTCCTAACTGGGAATATTTAGTCACAAAGTTCATAACAACACCATCAAAACAACTTTATAGGAATCATGAACCAAAGTAAATCCATCTTCCCTAGTCCTATCTTGCCACCCAATTTTTCAGGGGCAGATTTATTTCCCACATGGGCAGCAGGCATTCAAATTAAGAAACTGCTGAATCATTCAATCATTTATTCATTCAATAGTATTTATTGAGTGCTTACTATGTGCAGAGCACTGTATTAAACACTTGGAATGTACAGTTTGGCAACAGATAGAGACAATCCCTGACCATTGATGGGCTTACAGTCTAATTGGGGGAGACACACAGACAAAAACAATAGCAATAAATATTCATTCATTCATTCAATAGTATTCATTGAGTGCTTACTATATGCAGAGCACTGTACCAAGCGTTTGGAATGTACAAACCGGTAACAGATAAAGACAGTCCCTGCCCTTTGACGAGCTTACAGTCTAATCGGGGGAGTCAGACAGACAAAAGCAATAGCAATAAATAGAATCAAGGGGATGAACATCTCGTTAAAATAATAGCAAATAAATAGAATCAAGGGATGTACATCTCATTAACAAAATAAATAGGATGATAAAAATATAAATACAAATGATCATCGTTTTATAGTATTAAGTTCTTACTACTTATCAAACACTTTTCTAAGCTCTGCGGTATATACGGGTTTATCACACTGGAAACAGTTCCCATCCCACTTGCTGCTCACAGTCTAAGTAGGAAGGACTAGGATTTAATCACCATATTACAGTTGAGGAAGTTAAGGCATGGAGAAGGTAAGTGACTTCCCCAAGCTCACACAACAAGCAACTGTCAGAGCCAGGATTAGAACCCTTGTCCTCTGATTCAGTGTTGGGGGGAGGAAGAGAAAGTCTTCCATCATGCTCTTATACCCATACCTTGAGCCTCATATTGTATTTATAATAGGTGGGCTTCAACCTGGATGTGGAAGTCCAAACATTAAAGTAAGCAAGGTCTACTGGACTTTGGTGACAAGTGAGTAGTCTCTATTCCTTGACTTCACTGCATTTTTCCAAAATTACCAGAGTTATCCTTAAAAAATGGAGCAAACTGGGTTACCTAAGCAAGATGAATGGCTAGATAAGGGCATGAGTCAATTAGGAACACATAAACAATGATGGTCTTGACCCCTTTGACAACATTTTGAATAAGTCCCGAGGGAGGTTGGTAACATCATGTTAATGATTTCTAAGGTTATACTAACTGAAGGGAATAAAGTGTTTCAGTAGAAAAGAGAAGCAGTGTGGCTTAGAGGAAAGAGTGTTTGCCTGGGGGTCAGAGGACCTGGACTCTAATCCTGACTCTGCCAATTGCTCACTGTGTGACCTTGGCCAAGCCACTTAACTTATCTGGGCCTCAATTACTTCAACTGTGAAATGAAGATTAAATACCTGTGTTCTCTCCTACTTAGACTATGAGTCCCATGCAGGACAGGAACTGTGTTTGATCTAATTAACTAATCAGGTCAGATATGGTCCATGTCTCATTCATTCATTTATTCAATCATATTTATTGAGCACTTACTGTGTGTAGAGCCCTGTACTAAGCACTTGGAGAGTACAACTCTGCAACAAAGAGAAACAATCTATGCCCACATTCGGCTCACAGTCTCAAATAAGCCTCACAGTCTAAGTAGGTGGGGAGAACAGATATTAAATCCCCAGTTTACTTTTGAGGAACCTGAGGCAAAGAGAAGTTAAGTGACTAACCCAGAGTCACACAGCTAGGTGCATGGCAGAGCTGGGATTAGAACCCAGATCTTCTGATTCCCAAGCCTATGTTTTTTCCACTAGGCCACATTGAGATTATTTTAACCCTGGCATTATTTAGGTGCCATCCTATCTGAAAGGAAAAACCATTCCATGGATCTAGAGAAAAAGAATGAATTTAGAGATGGTATCGCAGTATTGATTCTATTAGCATCATTAAAATCTAACATTAAGCAGATACTCAGCATCCAGGTCCTGAATTATTCAAATAAGCAGAGATGCCACTTAAAGCTTTTGAGTTGGAAGAAATGTTCAAAGTAAACTACTTGATATAAAAGTAGAAAAAAATATACAGAGAGCTGGCTGAGGAAAAGAAAGAAATTGCAAAGGAAGACTCTGCCCTTGGGAAAGGAGAGAAGGGAAAACAAAAGGTGGCAAGTTCTCATGAATAATCATTTGCATGTTGCGGAGATGAATATTGGGGACTTGCATTTTTTTTTCCCCCTAGTGTTTTGCCTAACTTCTATCTCTAGGTCTTGATCTTTTTCTCCGATACATTCTGTGTTAGCAGTTCTGGAATTCCTATTACCCACTGGACTGAGATTTGAGCACTGATCTTCTCCTGCATGTTATAAATCAAATCTTTTAATATATATTATAAAGAATATGTGCCTATATATTCTTAAACGAATAAGAGACAGAAGCTTGTGTATGAATTGGTTATATGTTTGTTATTAAATGCAGATATAAAAATCCCCCCTATAATGTCTGACATATGTTGTGAGTCTCCACTGGTGAGTGAGCTATCAATCATTTGGAAAGTATTATGTACTGTAGCTTTTCATTTCCTACTACGTTATGTTCATTCTTCCCCAAACTACTCCTTCAATCTAGACTGGGCTTTCTGTGATGGCTAAACAGTTTTCTCTCCATTCTCTTCCCTTAGTCTCTGTAGTCTTAACAAATCATTTCAGATTGGTTATCCCACCTGTTTGGTTGGCCAGAATGGCTTATAATAGAAGTTTAGAAACTGAGCCTACGCTTCTTTCTTTAAATAATAGTAGTAGTAATAAAAATGATAATAGTTTTTGTTGAGTGCTTTCTATGTGCCAAGCACTGTACTAAGTGCTGGGGAAGATACAAGATAAACAGATCCCACATGAGAGTCACTTTCTAAATAGGAGGGAGAACAGACATTGTATCCCATTTTGCAGATGAGAGAACAAAGGCACAGAAAAGTTAAGGGATTTGCCCAAGTTCACACAGAAGACAAATGGCATAACCTAGATGAGAACCCAGGACCTCTG
Organism: Ornithorhynchus anatinus; assembly: GCF_004115215.2. Lineage (NCBI taxonomy): Eukaryota > Metazoa > Chordata > Mammalia > Monotremata > Ornithorhynchidae > Ornithorhynchus > Ornithorhynchus anatinus. The sequence continues at coordinate 47,766,785 of NC_041728.1, read as the reverse complement.
AATCCCAGACCCATGCTCTTACAAGTAGGCAACCCCTCTTCTCGATTTCTCTGAAGATCTTTTTCACGATCATCTTCTTCCCTGTTAGTTAAGAAAAGACGGAGGTGGGGGGAAAGGGCAAAAGATCCTATTAAATATGGCCAAAGGGGAATAGGCAGGCAGAAGGTAGGCAGAACATTTTACTGGGCCTTTTATTTGTAAACAGACTCCCTCTGGGAGTCTTGCTTGAGGAGTCTTCATTAATTACATAAGAAGAACGATGTCTGCATTAGAATTGAGCAATTCTACATCACTATAATTGGGTCAGATTCCTCTCCCTAAGTCAGTGTCAGGGGCTGGGATCATTATGCATGAGAAGTGAAAAAATGAAGCACAGCTCCTAAGGAATGATGGGTGCCCTAAAATACTTGGAATTCATACATCAGTGAGATGAACTTCCATCGTTCACCAGAAACTGAATCTGTTTTATTTTTCCCAGGCTGCAGATGACTCGAATTGATTGTCAAGCTCCATTTTTCTAAATAACTTTGAAGCAACACCACACCAGCGTTTGACATCTCCTTTGAGGACCTCTCTTAAGTGAGGAGTTCAAAGGGCTGTGAGTAGTGTGTTCAATTACCAGGCACCCAGAGCAAGGCTAGTGGATTTGTTGAAACACAGGGAGAATGAAGAAATTGGCAAAGTGAGGTGTCAGGGTTCCGTCACTGGCATTCCCAAGGTTTTACCAGGTTGTTTCAGTCATTCGCACAACCCAGTCAATGGACAATAAATCTTGTTGGCTGTCAGAATCACTTCCTCAGGAGGCAATAAGGGACTCCATGTTCACAGAAGACTCTTCTTTTCAAAATCCATGGAGCCTCCCTGTCCTTTGACACTAAATGAAATATGGGTGATGAAAAGAATGTTTCCTTGTCTTCCACTCTCAGTAGCTCCAGTGAGTTCAGCTGTATCACTGTAGGAGCTTTGCAGGATAGTACCTGGCCCTTGATTCTGCAAAAGGAGTGGGGGCTTTTAAGTATCTCTTGGCTTGCTGAGGACTCCTTGTTGTCTCTCGCTGTCCCCCTAAAAATGGTTTCCTTCAGGGTTGCTGTTGATAGGGGTCAGAGTGGATGAAATCTCTGTGTCGTGTGATTTCTTGGAGTTCCTTGAATCTCTTAGAATGTCTATGATCCAAGGAAAATCTGACACCAGTGGGAGAATTCCATTGGGTCACTGCACCTATCCCAGATGCTCAGGACAATTTGACTCAAAAACAACAAAACTCCTATGCCATGTGACAAGCTCCTGAGTTGGGAGCAATCCTGGCCCAGATTTCCCTAGGGAAGGGCATTGGTACTCCACTGTTTTGTTAGATGATATGGAGTATAAAGCAAGGAACACTGTATCTTAATTTGACAGCCAAGGCCAGGGGAGGGATGGGGATGGGAAGAAATAGTATTTTGATCTTAGATCCCATCTTGGTGATAGAAGTTGAGTCTCTGTCAGGGGTGTTTTAGAGCTGTGATATTTTACAGTCCCTGAAAGTGCTTATAACCCCATAATAATAACCCTTCTCTCCAGCAGGGCGGGATAACTGGAAGTACCAACCCAGAGTTGAGGGTTTTAAGTCCTAGATACTCTTACGAGGCCACTTGTGATCTTACTTTTGGACTCTTTCCCCTAAACTCCCTCAAACTTCCCCATGTAAACCCATGGAAAGTTGGTTCCCCTATGGCTCAACACCAAGTCATTTTCTGTCTTTATAAGGGATTATCAACTTCCAATGACAGTAGAAGTTTTTACTCTGCTTCCTACCCAGAACAGTGACTTTTGCAGAGTGTGACCTCAGACATGTCACTTAATTTCTCTGCGACTCAGTTTCTTCATCTGTCAACCAAGGGTTAACTCTTCTTCTTCCTACTTAATCTATGAGCCCATGTGGGACAGGGATTGTCTGACCCGATTGTCTTTGATCTACCCCAGCTCTTTAGTACGGTGCTTGACACATAGTAAGTGCTTATCAAGTATTCCAATTATTGTTACTGTTTTTTCATTATTATTATTATTTTCATCATCATCATCATCGTCATCATTACTGCTAGTAATAGCAGTAGATATTAGGGGCCTTTAATTTCTTTCTAGCAAGGGTAAGAGTTGTTAAACCATAGCTGGGGCACCCACCTAACATCCATGGCCCCAGGCCTTTAATGGGGTCTGCTATGTCTTGCTATATGTTTCAGATCTCCATTCTGAGTCTACTGTTTTTTCTTTCCATCTTTTGGACCTCCCCCCCCCACCACCCCAGGTGCAAAATAGGTATAGATGGGTCACAAACATGGAAGACTGAAGGTCTCTGCTCTAGGTTATCCATGTTATTAGACTAACATCATAGAGAAATATGATTTTTTGATACTTATTTCACTTTAACTAAATTTATCATTACCACTTAAGCTGTCTTCTCAGGTCTAGGACTTTCCTGTTCCTTTAGACAGGATTCTGTGAGTAGAATTCATCAGGGAGTAGCACTTTGTAGTATCCTGTCAATTAATTAATGGTATTTATTAAGTGCTTAGACTCTACAAAATTTATACATTTTCTTCATTCTAAAGACAGCTGCATAGAGCAAGTTGTTTCATCTTCCTTTCCAAATAGGCACTATGTTAAATGGTATGCTCACTGTGGGAAGTGAACATGCCTACCAACTCCACTACACTATAGCAAGTGCTCTGCATCTAGTAAATACTCATTAAATATGATTCATTGTTTGACTGGAAAGAGGTGGTGAGGAAGAAAGGGAAGTGTGTGTGTGTGTGGTGGTTGGGGGGGGGGCGGTGCATGTTGACCTTAAAAGAACAAATGCATGGAAAAGAAATACAACCTCCAAAACCTAACCCCAGTGAGATTTTACCAAATTTAGACTCAAACATTCAATCTTAATAACTAATGCTTTAATCCCATAAGTGGATATAAAAAAAAGTTTTTCAAGGATTCAAATCTAGGCACAGCTTTGGAAATGTCTTAAAATATAAGATCTTGTAATGTGCACTAATGCTAAAATATAAAATGATGTGATATACTGCAAAAATATATGAAATCCAAAGTAAATACATTTGGCATAAATTTTCATAGAACCCACACCCCCATATAGTTTGCAAATGAAAGCAAACAAACTAAAGTTTAATGAGGTGACTAGTGCTTTGTGGAACTGAACTGGGCTTTCAAGTTGGAGATGTTCCAGAAATTTGTTGAGTCTCTAGTACAAAGCTTCCCTGTGAAATATTGGAATGACCCACCCAGAGCAAGCAGTATTTAATTTGGTTTAGATCTCCTTCCCTTCCCTTCCTTTTCACTCATCGTGAAATGCAGGAAAACCAATTAGCTGTAAAAGTCTGTGGGAACTGACCGACCCTCGAGTTCTCATTTGTAAAATCCACCAGTTTCATTAGAGAGCATAGTGCTTAGCACACAGTAAGTGCTCAATAAATATGATTGAATGAAAACAATTGACTGAAAACTTTTTTTTTAATAAAGCCAGCATTGGGGAGGGCGGGAAAGAAAGGAAAAAAGGTGTATGCCCTGATCACTTTTGGAGCCAAGTCTCAAAAAACAATTTTGACCCTGGGCATGCTCAGTAGGGGTTCTTTCCATCCTCTCCAATGCAAATGGTGCTGTGAAGGTGAGAAGCAGCAGATCACTGGATACAAAAACACAGCTAAAACAGTAAGGGAGTCTTTGCCACCACCAGGCCTTCAGTGCCAAGATGGTTGCCCACATAGCCCATCCCAAAGGCTGACCCCATCCCAGAGGGGTTCATTTAAAGAGGATTCATTTTTTTCATTGATTTCTGAATTACAAAGTCTTTGCTACTATCGGAATTATGGCTTATAAACTCTAGGCTTATGTATGTGGTGTTAGCCCATAGATCCTACAAGAATCTGTGCAAGCTCCACAATTTTCCAACCAGAGATGGCTCTCTCAGGTCACAAAGAGCTAGCTGAGGTCATAAAGGTGGTACTTAAGGGCTTATTATGTACTGATTACTATATTCAGCACTGGGGTAGGTACGAGATGATCAGGTCAGACACAGCCCCTGTCCCACATGGGGCTCACAATGTTAGGTATGTGAAGCAGAGGTGGAGGGGACCTATTTTATTCTACCGAGTGCTGGGCTGAGGCACTTGGTCTCAAAAAAGGGAAGTCCTGGATTACTTTAATTTGCTAATTCAATGTGAGTTTTATGTGTATAAAACTTGTAGCTGTCTGTCACTTTGAACATTACTGGTCAATTTGACTTTTTCAAGTCAGAGAATTACCCCTTGGAACATTCAGAATAGCAAGCAGGTAGGGCTGTTCCCTTCAGGTTCATTGAAAACCAGCATGGAAACTGCAAGTAGAGGAGGAGCATGGAAAATAAGGTGAGTGGAAAAAGAAGTGATAGCTAGTGTGAGACCATTACAGAAACATTTCTTCTAAATCAAATTTCATTTCCTAAGGAATAGAAGGAATAAGTGTTTTAGTAGGATGCCCTGAGCAAACTAGAATGGTTGAAAGCTAATATCAATAACATTATAAGAGCATTAAGGAAAGATAAGAACTGTTTCTATGCACAGTGGTTTCAATTTAGCTTTATATGCTCAGCTGTACGAGGACTTAAATTTTATAAATCTAAGCAGCTATTTACAACACACAGAAAATATTGTGTGACCATCTCTCATCAGTCAAGTCAACATGTATTTACTGAGCTCCCACAGGGTGCATTCTGACCTTAAAAGCTTTCCCTTAGAATTAGCCTCAGGTGGCTCAAATTAGCATGCTGGACTAGAATGCACCTATGAGGATGGAAACCCCAGCTTCGGTACGTGTGTATGGTATATATGTATCAAGTAACATTCATTAAGCCAGAAGATATCTTTCGCAGAGGTTCCAGTTAATGCAAGTAGATTTCTGTGGCTGTTTTTCCCTGAACGACAACAGTAAGGCCGTGAACTTTGGTTGATCTTTTAATCCTCAGAACACTATGTTTTTAATATGATCCATCCTATCCGGGTCTAATTTGTATTTCATTATACTCACCTTGTCATTTAACCCTGGCCCGTAGACCAAGATTTTGGATTTGCCAGCAATCTCAGTTCTCGAGTGGTTCACGTCCCATCACTGAAAAGACTATTTTTTCACTGCTGAAACAGCCTTGTGAAAAACCAGCAGACAAATATCTTTTTTAAAAGACTGTGCTTTGTTCCATTCAGAAACACACAGCTGAGGAAATGTTTCTAAGTTCTGAGCAACACATTTTTTTTTTTTTGAAAGGACTAAAAAGTGGTTTGCTCTTTCCCACTCGTCTGTGATCGATCATGTGCAAGGGTAGCTTTTCTTGTCCAATAAACAAGTGTGATGTGTTTAAGAGTTTTTAAAAAGGATTCTTTTCATGCCAAGACACAAGCTTCCATTAACCATATTGAAGTAAGATCAATCCTAAACTGGCAATTATTTTGGAAATTCAGATGCCATATGTAAATGCAGTCTCTTAATTCAGCACATTTTTCAGTGATCAGACTGTAACGTTAATTCCAACAGACGGGCCAACTTGGAGAAAGAAAATGGTCCCTTTCTGCATTTTGCAAATGCATTTAACATTTATCATCTTTGGACGGGACTTTAGAAGCAGTTCAGTGTTGCTCCCAAGTGCTTCTGAAAGCCTTGCCGCCTCATTATATTTAAATCATTTAATGCAAATCTCTCAAGGATAAAAAATAATTAAAACAACTTTTGCCTTGGCTCTGAGGTCAGGTTACAGTGAAATTGGCCCTTGTCGGTTCCCCGACTGAAACGTCTTAATGACCTCAATTGAAAAGTAGATGAGAAGAGCACAGCCAACAATGATCGAAAAGTAGATGGAAAGAACACAGCCAACAATGAGAGAGACCGGAGCCCTTCAAGATAAATGGCAGATGAGACCAAGGGATATTTTCTCCCATTTTCTTTCTAGGTACATGTTAAAAAGTCCAAATTCCAGCCATGCTAATACCAAGGCATGCCCAAATGATTCAGGGTTTGGAATTCTCCAGAAAGCAGAAAGTGCCAATTAAGCATTATTTTAACTTGAGAAGCCATCTTAGTTGGGAGGATTTTATCCAGAGTAAGCTCCTAGGCTTTGTGTGATCTGCCAGTCAGTAGAGCAATGGGCATTGTAAAATTGTACAGATTGGTTTTCTTTCCTCATACTAATAACCCATCATTTCAGAAGTAAAATCTAAAAGATTAAGGGAGGAGGGACTAAGGACCAATCAAATATTTGTAGATCTTGAATGACAATGATTTATTTTGCCATGCTGAGACAGTAAGTAATGATGGTTGAAATATTAATCTTTGTCAGTGAAGCCAAGCAGACTATGATGGCCGGCATGGGAGGCAGGTTCTGCAGTGATGGGATCGGGGAGCATTGGAGATGGGTGGGGGGATCAATGTTTGAAAATTTGGAAGGGTCCATCCTGTTGTAGGCATTGCCTGTAGAAACAGAGATCTGCATAGAGGCACATTGGCAATTCCCTAGAAATAACCTATAGGTTCTAGGATCTAATGAATTTCCATATGATATCTTGATTTACACAATGAGCTCCCGCTGCCTAATGTGATGATTTACAGACAGGGAAGGATGGGTGAGTTTTGCCCCTGCCTAAGGGCAGTAAATATGTGTGATTGTCAGGGAGGACCCGTGAAATAATAATAATAATAATAATGACAATAACAATAGCACTATTGAGATTGTTTCATGTGTGAAACACCATATCGAGACCTGCATTAGGTATAATACAATCAATCCAGATACAGTTCCCATCTAATGTGGCATTCACAGTCTCAGAGGGAGTGAGAACAGATACTTTAAACTCCATTTTCCAGATAAGAAAACTGAGGCACTGATAGGTTAAGTGATTTTCCCTAAATCACACAACAGGCAAGGGGAGGATCTGGAATTAGAATCCAAGTTCTCTGAGGCCCAGGCCTGTACTCTTTCCACTAGGCTGAATGCCCTGTCAAAAACATCTGATTGAATGCTGTCTCATGACGCAGGAGTACAATACAGCTTCTATATCTCAACAGTTGGACAGGAGCAGCATCAAACTGCCATTTTCACCCAATGGTAACTGTGTTTCCAAAGTGAATTGATTCCCGTATACAGTTTGTACAACCATTTCCAAAATGTTTGCGGATTCTCAGTGATAGGAGCTACATAATTGCATGTGCAAAGACTATGATAATCATCATAATTACTATCATTATTATAACTGTATGAGTCCCCTGCTACATGAAGTGAATTTCTGAACGGTAGGAAGCAATTTTACACTGAAAAGGGAGGAAAATCCTTTAGCCGTCTGCCTAAAGATGGCAAGATTAAAGGATTGCACCAGCCTCCAGAAACTGAAACTTTTTTTGTTTAAAAAAAAACATTTGATTTGTTGAGTTTCTTTGTCATTGACATATAGGAGGTCTTCACAGCAAACTCTGCCAGGGTGTGGAGTTCAGGAGGTCTCTGATTTTTCATCAATGGAAAATATAGAAAAACTTTCCCGGAAAATTCAGAGGGAGGAGAGATGAGGTCTGGAGCAATTCCTTGGCTTATGAACTGCTCAGCACTCACAGAAGGAAAGTGAAACTCGAGCCAGCCTCAGATGACTGATACCAAGGGTCATCGATTCTGGTCGTTAGGATATAGTGAATCTCTAAAGACTTGGCTGAAAACCTTCATGGGCATTTTCAGTCATGTGTGGTGTTTGATAAACAGTTTGACCGTTCATTGTCAGTAGGGTGAAGAGCTAGCTCATGGTTTCATGGGCAAGATTCACCAAGTGGAGGAAAAGCTCCCTTGAGTGTGGTGACCTCCAGCTCAGGGTAGATTATGTTTCCTACTTAGAAAAAATTGACTTAGGTCAGAGATATCCAGAAGAAGTTGAAATTATATAACACACAGCAGGAGTTTGGGAAGGAGTGCTTAATTGAGAGGAATGAAAATATGCAACACAAGATTTAAGGTCTCCTGAAGGTTTGGTACCCCTATTCTTAGTGTCCCTATTGAGATTCGATCTATAAATTTCCAAAACAGAAACCTGGGAAAGTTACTTAAAGTGGTAAGCTGTATTATTGGAGGGGGGAAGAAGGTGAGGGGGTGCTGGCATGCTGAAAGCTTTCAGTTTATGCCATATGATCCATTTGAGTTGTGAATGGCAAATTGGATCAATCAATCATGGTACCTATTGAGCCATTACTGTGCACAGAGCATGGTCTAAACTTTTGGGAGAGTTCAGTACAACGGAGTTGGTAGATGGGTGCATTCCCTGCCCACAGGGAACTTATAGTCTAAAAGGGGAGGTCTCCGAAATGGTGTCTTGAAGAAACATGGAAATTTGCATATATATGTGTATGTCTGCCAGTAAAAATGGATGGCAGTGGGAAAAATGAATGGAAAAATGTCAGAAACTTCTGCATTTTTTGTTGTTCTGATAATAATTCATTCAATAGTATTTATTGAGTGCTTACTATGTGCAGAGCACTGTACTAAGCGCTTGGAATGAACAAGTCGGCAACAGATAGAGACAGTCCCTGCTGTTTGACGGGCTTACAGTCTAATCGGGGGAGGTAGACAAACAAGAACAATGGCAATAAATAGAGTCAAGATAATAATAATATTTGAGTGTCCACTGGATTCATCAGGTACATTCTACTAGGCTCTTGGGATGTACAGTAAGTGACACTTTTCCTGCTCAGAAGGTGCTCACTCTCTCAACGGGAGAGATGAGCATAAAAATAGTTTTCTGTAAACAAATAAAGTGCTAAGTGAACTTTATAAAGCATTTTGTTTTGAGGGAAATGGGATCTTCACCAATACAGTGACAAGGAAAGTTTCTTGTCTTTTACCCTAACTTCCCCAAACTAAAGGGTTAGAGAGTGATTTTAATCTCACAGCCCAGACCCATGGCCCCTGTCAGAACTGCCGGTGGCTGGCATACTCAGGATGAGATATTCTCTAACTGAAAAATAAGTCTGAAACTACTAACAAATGACAATGTCCCCTGAACTCAATCACCTGGCTCTGGGATCAATGCCACATCTCAACAGGAAAAACCGTTGACTTGAGGTCCTGAGATTTTTCTGTGTTATTTGTTAAGCACTTACTATGAGTCAAGAACAGTTCTGAGTGCTGGAGTAGAAAAGAGTTAATCAGGCTGAGCACAGTCCCTACCCTACACAAGGTTCAAAGTCCAAGAAGACAGGAGAACAGAGACTTAATCCTCATTTTGTCTTTGAGGAAAGGGAGTCATAGAGAATTTAAATGGCTTGCCCTAGGTCATACAGCAGGTAAGTGCTGGAGCTGGGATTAGAACCCAGGTCCTCTAGCTCCCAGGCCTATGCTTTGTTCATTAGGCCATGCTGCTTCCCTATGAGACTTTGGGGCAGTGAACCAATGTGGAGAAATTGGTTAGTGATGTACAGGTTATAGTGCGTGGGCCAGTTGTGTGCTCTGGTTCCCACAGCATGGCCTAGTGTAAAGAGCACAGGCCTGGCAGTCCAAGGACCTGGGTTCTAATCCTGTCTCTGCCACTTGCCTGCTGTGTGACCTTGGTCGTCATTTCACTTCTATTTGCCACAGTTTCCTCATCTGTAAAATGGGGATTCAATATCTGATCTCCCTCACCTATAGACTGTGAGCCCCATATGTGACAGAGATTATGACTGGCCAGATTATTTTGTCTCTACCCCAGAATTTAGTACATGGCTTAGCAAATATTAAGCACATAACAGATACCAATGTTCATTGTTATTATTTGTGCTGGAAAAATATAATGGATCTTGCTTCAAATTTTCCTTACCTGGGCTATATCTGTCTTCTCCTTTCGTCTTTCTAGAAGTTTCCTGGAGTCTGCCACTTTCACACCCAAAAGAGTACAGAAAAATGCTAAATAGTACACACACACACACATGCATGTCTTGGGAAATATCCATACTTTCCTCTCCTATTGGGAAAAGTTGACAAATATAGTCCTGTGGAGTACATGTGGAAATAGACTAAGGCGACACTATTTTTGTATTTTTCTCATGGATAGATCATTCTAAATGCAGTGAATAAATTAGAATTTGGAAGGCAACTGACAGTTTGGGTTGGAAAACTAATCCATAAAAAATAAACACCAGCTGGCCACTGTCTTCCCTACAATTGCTCCTTCTCATACAAACTTAGGAAGTGCTAAATGATGAATGTCACTTTGAAAGTCCAAAATTATCCCCACCCTTTACCATTAGTGTTCATTCATTCATTCAATAGTATTTATTGAGCGCTTACTATGTGCAGAGCACTGTACTAAGCGCTTGGGATGAACAAGTCGGCAACAGATAGAGACAGTCCCTGCCGTTTGACGGGCTTACAGTCTAATCGGGGGAGACGGACGGACAAGAACAATGGCACTAAACAGCGTCAAGGGGAAGAACATCTCATAAAAACAATGACAACTAAATAGAATCAAGGCGATGTACAATTCATTAACAAAATAAATAGGGTAACGAAAATATATACAGTTGAGCGGACGGGTACAGTGCTGTGGGGATGGGAAGGGAGAGGTGGAGGAGCAGAGGGAAAAGGGGAAAATGAGGCTTTAGCTGCGGAGAGATAAAGGGGGGATGGCAGAGGGAGTAGAGGGGGAAGAGGAGCTCAGTCTGGGAAGGCCTCTTGGAGGAGGTGATTTTTAAGTAAGGTTTTGAAGAGGGAAAGAGAATCAGTTTGGCGGAGGTGAGGAGGGAGGGCATTCCAGGACCGTGGGAGGACGTGACCCAGGGGTCGACGGCGGGATAGGCGAGACCGAGGGACGGCGAGGAGGTGGGCGGCAGAGGAGCGGAGCGTGCGGGGTGGGCGGTAGAAAGAGAGAAGGGAGGAGAGGTAGGAAGGGGCAAGGTGATGGAGAGCCTTGAAGCCTAGAGTGAGGAGTTTTTGTTTGGAGCGGAGGTCGATAGGCAACCACTGGAGTTGTTTAAGAAGGGGAGTGACATGCCCAGATCGTTTCTGCAGGAAGATGAGCCGGGCAGCGGAGTGAAGAATAGACCGGAGCGGGGCGAGAGAGGAGGAAGGGAGGTCAGAGAGAAGGCTGACACAGTAGTCTAGCCGGGATATAACGAGAGCCCGTAATAGTAAGGTAGCCGTTTGGGTGGAGAGGAAAGGGCGGATCTTGGCGATATTGTAGAGGTGAAACCGGCAGGTCTTGATAACGGATAGGATGTGTGGGGTGAACGAGAGGGACGAGTCAAGGATGACACCGAGATTGCGGGCCTGCGGGACGGGAAGGATGGTCGTGCCATCCACGGTGATGGAGAAGTCTGGGAGCGGACCGGGCTTGGGAGGGAAGATGAGGAGCTCAGTCTTGCTCATGTTGAGTTTTAGGTGGCGGGCCGACATCCAGGTGGAGACGTCCCGGAGGCAGGAGGAGATGTGAGCCTGAAGGGAGGGGGAGAGGACAGGGGCGGAGATGTAGATCTGCGTGTCATCTGCGTAGAGATGGTAGTCAAAGCCGTGAGAGCGGATGAGTTCACCGAGGGAGTGAGTGTAAATGGAGAACAGAAGAGGGCCAAGAACTGACCCTTGAGAAACTCCAACAGTTAAAGGATGGGAGGGGGAGGAGGCTCCAGCGAAGGAGACCGAGAATGACCGGCCAGAGAGGTAAGAGGAGAACCAGGAGAGGACAGAGTCCGTGAAGCCAAGGTGAGATAAGCTATGGAGGAGGAGGGGATGGTCGACGGTGTCAAAGGCAGCAGAGAGGTCAAGGAGGATCAGAATGAAGTAGGAGCCATTGGATTTGGCAAGAAGGAGGTCATGGATGACCTTAGAGAGAGCAGTCTCGGTAGAGTGGAGGGGACGGAAGCCAGATTGGAGGGGGTCTAGGAGAGAATGGGAGTTAAGGAATTCTAGGCATCGATTGTAGATGACTCGTTCTAAGATTTTGGAAAGGAAGGGTAGTAGGGAGATAGGACGATAACTGGAGGGGGAAGTGGGGTCAAGAGCGGGTTTTTTTAGGATGGGGGAGACGTGGGCGTGTTTGAAGGCAGAGGGGAAGGAGCCCTTGGAGATTGAATGGTTAAAAATAGAAGTTAAGGAAGGGAGGAGGGCAGGGGCGATGGTTTTAAGAAGGTGAGAGGGAATGGGGTCCGAGGCGCAGGTGGAGGGGGTGGCACTTGCGAGGAGGGAGGAGATCTCCTCTGAGGATACTGCAGGGAAGGATGGGAAAGTAGGGGAGGGGGTTGTTGGGGGGGAGGGGAGAGGCGGAGGGGTGACTTTGGGGAGCTCAGACCTGATCGTGTTGATTTTCGTGAGGAAATAGGTGGCCAGATCATTAGGGGTGAGAGATGGGGGAGGGGGAGGAACAGGGGGCCTAAGGAGAGAGTTAAAGGTCCGGAACAATCGGCGGGGGTGACGGGCATGGGTGTCGATGAGGGAGGAGAAGAAGCTTTGCCTGGCGGAGGAGAGGGCAGAGTTAAGGCAGGAAAGGCTAAATTTGAAGTGTGTGAGGTCGGCTTGGTGCTTGGACTTTCGCCAGCAGCGCTCAGCAGCTCGAGCATAGGAGCGTAGGAGGCGGACGGAGGAGGTGATCCAGGGCTGTGGGTTAGTGGCGCGAGAGCGGCGGAGGGAAAGGGGGGCGAGAGAGTCGAGATGAGTAGAGAGGGTGGAGTTGAGAGCGGAGACCTGATCGTCGAGAGTGGGAAGAGAGGACAGGGCGGCAAGGTGAGGCGAGATGCTATTGGAAAGACGGATGGGATCGAGAGAGCGGAGGTCTCTGTGGGGCAGTAGCGAAGATTTGCAGGGGGAGGGAGTGTGAGAGATGAGGCAGGTGAGAAGGTTATGGTCCGAGAGAGGGATTTCAGAGTTGGTGAGTGAGGAGATAGTGCAGCGGTAGGAGATGACAAGATCGAGGGTGTGACCGAGTCGGTGAGTGGGCGCGGTATGGTGGAGGAGGAGGTCGGCAGAGTCGAGGAGGGATAGCAGGCAGGCGGCAGAGGAGTCGTCGGGTACATCCGTATGGATGTTGAAGTCTCCAAGGATCAGAGTGGGCAGAGAGAAGGAGAGAAGGAAGGTGAGAAAGGGGTCAAGGTGGTTGAAGAAGTCGGAGGTGGGACCGGGAGGGCGGTAGATGACGGCGACAAGTAACTGGAGTGGGTGGTAGAGGCGAATGATATGGGCTTCGAAGGAGGGGAAGGAGAGGGAGGGGGGAGGAGGGATAGTGCGGAAGCGGCATCGGGGCGAGAGGAGGAAGCCGACGCCTCCTCCCTTACCGGTGAGTCTGGGGGAGTGGGAGAAGGAGAGGCCTCCGCTGGAGAGAGCGGCGGCGGAGACCGTGTCTTCGGGAGAGAGCCACGTTTCCGAAAGGGCGAGGAGGAGGAGAGAGCAGGAGAGGAAAAGGTGGGAACCTTATAAACAAGGGAAGTGCAACATCCAGCATTTTTTAAAAAAATAAGTGAACTATAATCATCTGGGCTTGTTTTGCTTTTATCTTCTTTGAAAATAATTAAATTCTGAATTATTTAGTACTGCATCCATATTACTTATTACCATATGTCTTGTGAAGATACTTAATAGTTCCTATTTGTAGTTAAGAAATGAACAGCAAAAGACAGCATTTTGTACAAACTAACTGTATTGTGAGAGATGAAGTGCTAAAAGAAAAATATTAGTTATGTACCACTCACTTTACCCGGTGTGTTCTAATGGTCTACCTGTACATGATTCACAGGCATTCAATTTTGGTTGTCAGAGTTGTAAGCTCGTTGTGAACAAGGAATGTGTCTGTCACTGTTGTATATTAATAATAACAATACTAATAATAATAATTATGGTACTTATTAAGCTCTTACTATGTGCAAGCACTGTTCTAAGCACTGGGGCAGATACTAGGAAATCAGGTTGTCCCATATGGAGCTCACAGTCTTAATCCCCATTTTATAGGAACTGAGTCACAGAGAAGTGGCTTGCCCAAGGTCACACAGCAGACAAGAGGCGGAGCTGGGATTAGAACCCACATCCTCTGAAACCCAAGCCTGTGCTCCCAAGCACACGATAAGCACTCAATAAACATGATTGAATGAATGAAAAAATGTGAATGCCTCCTAGAGGACAGGGATCCAATCTATCAGTGATATTTATTAGAGCTTTCTGAGTGCCCCACATTGTAATGAGCACTTGGGAGAGCACAGTAAAGTAGGTAGACATATCTTCTCTCTACAGGGACTTTACAATCTGGTAGAATGTGTCTAGATGCCTTGTTTTGAATGATATCCAAACAAGGTATTAATTCAAAGTGCATCATATTTCATGCTTGGTGCATCTGTCGGTAGTTGATTTTTTTTCTTTGATTTAATCTTTGAGTGTCTCCAGCAGCTAATCTCTATTGAGAAAGTATAGTCCGACCCACAGCACAGCAACGGTGGGAGGCAGAGTCGGGGCTGGGTTCCAGTGTAGCTGTCTCGGTTCTCCATCGGAATGGCCAAGCTCAGCCTAAAGCTGAGGCCTCACCAGTGGGTGAGAGTCTGGAAGAGCTGTTCCAGGTAGAGAGGCAGGGAAAAAACAGGTCTTGGCCCCAGGAATCTGGATTGGGGGGAACACTTGGAAATGGGCTAGTCTCTAGAGGGAACTAAGGGTGGGAAGATGGGCATATAAATGGGGAGGGCAGTGGTGCCCAAGCCCAAAGAGGGGAGCAAGAATGGAGGGCAGGGCTGGGGCAGAGTGGACTGAACCATTCCATCTATCTGAGGTGCTCCAGCCCCACCTTCCACTCCATCCGATCATCTGTGGTCCCACAGAGCCGAAACAGCTCTGACAGTCTTGAAAGCAGGAATTACTACTATTTAAAATTCCCTCTAAATCAGTGCACTTTCATATCCTTAAAAAGAGAGTTTGTTGAGCCAGGTCAATGTCGGGGAAAGTGGCCCACAGTATGGCAGGTTTCCTCCTGCTAGCAGCCTCTGTCCCAACAGCATAGAATCCTCCCTGCTGAAGCAGCAGTGTGCGCCAATGTACACACTCTGCTTCTCCATCTTTTCTCCCTCTCTCTGTTTGTTCCCATGTGTTTTCTTCTCCCCTCCTTTTCCTTTGATCCCCCTGCTTTCTTTCTTCTCCTCTTTCCATTTCCCAAACCTGCATCCCTCTGAACTTTGGTTCCATCTAGTTGGAATTTCCAGACTTTATCACTGAGTTTCTCTCTCCTGCCTTCCTTTTTTTCTTACTTACCCCTCATCATAACTATTTCCCTCCTAGTCTATAGTTTATATATCTCCGACTCATTCTCTTTCTGTCTTGCCTGCTTTTTTCGTCCCACCCCACATCTCCATTTTCTGACTCACACAGTAAGCACTCAATAAATACCACTGAATGATGGGTATGCAGCAAAGAGGAAGTCTGCAACTGACAAAGGAACAAGGGATCTAATGGAAACACCCCTCCCCATTTCTCCAGTCCAAAAAAAAACCCCACCAAAAAAAACAAACAAAACCCAAAACAACCGAAGCAAGATAAGTCAGCTATTGTAGGCACTTGTGGCAGTATTTTTATGTGGGTCTTGTTGGCACATCTATTTATATTTGTATGTATATTTGTATGTATGTATTTGTATGTATTTGTATGTATTATGTATTTGTATGTATGTATTTGTATGTATATTTGTATGTCCTTCTCTCATCATTTTACCTAAAAGGATTTTTTTTGAAAGTGTGTCCCAAAAGAAATGTATCCTCACTGTTTTCGATAGAGTAAATCAGATTGGACACTTAGAGCATTTAAAATCTAAGAAGTAGGAAGAGCAGGAAGTTTATAGCCATTTTGTAACTGAGGAAACTGGGACCCAGAAAGGTTAAGTGATTTGCCTGGAGTCACAAAGCAGGTCCGTGAACAGTCTGGGACCAGAATATACCTTTTTAGGATTCCCAGTCCCTTGTTCGCTCCAATAAGCCACACTTCCTCCTTTGATTTGTTTTTCATGTTGAAGGGTTAATTTACAGCTTTAAAATTGTTCCACTCAATTATCCTAATTAATAATTACTATAATAACAATTACGGTATTTGTTAAGCATTCAGCATGCAGCAAGCACTAGATGTAGATTAATATATATATATATATATATATGTATATATATATATATATATATATATATATATGCCGATCATACAAAATCCCTATCTCCATGAGACTCACATCTTAGGGGAAAGGAGAACAGGTATTGAATTCCCATTTTACAGATAAGGAAACCCATGCACAGAGAAGTTTAAGTGAGATGCCCAGGATCACAGAGCAGGCAATGGGCAGAATCGGGATTAAAACCAGCTCTCCTGTTTCAGAGTCTTGTTCTTTTTTAACTAGACCCTGCTGCTTCTCAAAAGTTTTGCTTGATTTCAATCTCCAGGTAACTGGATAAGGGATTTATTTTACAGGCCTCTAATTTATGAGCTTTAGCCAAATGTTTCCCTTTTCAACTCAGCAGAATTTGAAATATCTGCTTAATGTGTCATTTACAGTAGACATTATAACATCAATGTGCTTCAAAATAAAAAAGGAATGTATGAAATAAAAAAAATCATAAATTGTAGTGAAGGGTATTATAGATATAATTAGATTTTGAAAATATTTCAAAGACCATTGTAGCAGTTGAAAAAAAAAACAATTTTGTGCACATTATTCATTTATATTTCTCAGGAAGTATTTCACTCCAAACGAGTTGTCTCATAAAGGGGCAACAGGGTTGGCAGCAGACACAGTAGGAAAGATTAATTAAAATATAAAAGATGAGGCTGACAATAAATAAAAGAGGAGCAGCAGGATTTTTGTCTCATCAGTAGTTGTGGAATTCCAGGCATCATAGCAGCGACAATCTTCCCCACGCTACAGAAGTTAAGACCATCCAATGCCAGCATCCTGTCCTTCCCAGGCTGACGCTGGGGATGATAGGGAGTCCTGATGACCTGGGGGAGGACAGGCCTCCTCCCATACCCTGGTACCTGGAAGCCATGTGACCAGATAGCAGTGGACAGTTCACGCTGATGACACCGGTTTAAATCCTCCCCTTATCACAAGGCCTAGGGAAAGGGCTGGTATTTACCCGTATTGGGTGCGTATTGTCCAAACTAGAGCAGATTCCTGGTTGTGAATTAAAATTATAGCTAGAGACATACTCGTTAGGTTGATAAAACACCACAGCTAGCCACCCATGGAGATTTTAAAATCTCTGTTGTTGGAACTTTTTACTAAGAGCACAGAAAGTCACCCCGTCATGACTTTAACTAGTTTTGTTATCTCTACCTTGAGGCAACGGGTTGGATGAAACTGTGCTTCCAGGCACTACTAAAAATACATCACGGGTCAGTTGGTATCAAAGAGTCCTCTTGAATGCCTATGTGGTGACATTGGTTGTTGGAGCAAGGCCAGGAAAAAATTGTAGGGGCTGACTGGTTGAAATTAATTGATCTGCAAAACTGAAAATGTAAACATTTTGCAATTTCATGGGATACAGCACACTATGTTCCTGATCACATGGTAATGTCTACAGTCCTTCCTATATACATAATGAGGTGGTAATTTATTCAAGTCCATAGCAGAGATTGAAATCATATTCCATTTTTCCCTTATTTGGCATTTTTCTGTGTTGGGTTGAATTAGTGCTATCTTCCGGCGTTTCTATTAGAGCTTCCAGGAAATATGGGTGCCAGACCAAAATGGAGATATGCAGTGCCAGCCTCGTGACTTATCCCCACAGTAAGCAGAAATATTACCTTTTAATTTCTCAAAATCTCCAAGGGCTGCACTCAGGGATACAGGGCCAAAGCTTTTTGGGGAAGGGTAGGAGAGCGGAGGGTTTGTTCAACTAGTGGCTAACCACACCTGTTTTGAATTTCCCAGATAAATTATTCAAAGTTTATCAGAGCTCTTTGAAAGCTAAATTATAACCTCTGTCACATTTATTTTTCCTAAGGCTGAAGAGCTTTACAAGGAGGGACATGTTCTCTTGGACCCTAATGTGAGACTAGTGGAGAGATACAGGCAATCCAAAGGGAATGTTTTGATAATTTGGGCAATGTGGAAGATTATCTGATATGGCCTAATTTAGTTTAAAAGCTCCTCTCAAAATTCATGCCTGCACCAGGGTCTTAAAAAAAAAAAAAGCCAGAACACGAGAGGGCAAATGCTGCTTCATTAAAAAACAGTGACATGGAGACAGGAAGCCAGACTTCTAATATTGATCTCCTTTCATGTCCATGAACAAGTTTTTGAATTCCCTTTTTCTGCATGGATTCTAATCACATCTGCACATGCATAACTAGAAATTATTAATGATTTATATTGATGTCTGTCTCCCCATCTAGACTGTACGCTCATTATGGGCAGGGAACATGTCTACCAATTCTATTATAGTATACTCTCCCAAGCACTTCAGACAGGGCTCTGCACATGGTAAACACTAAATAAATACAATAAATGCAATTAATTGGATGATCAAAGGAGCTCAGCAATCATCCAGATGCAGGATATATGGATCCCGATAGCCTGGGGGACTTGACTCAATTGAGAAGTCTTTTGTTATTTCATTGTTTTAAGCTTTCAAATACAGGCTACTTAGGATTGGACAATTGCTGGAGGATAACTGGGAAATTATAGTAGAACAACATAATTGTTGTTCTCTGGAATATTTTCCCTAGGGTGTGACTCTTTTGGCCTTCTTTTTGTTTCCTTTAGTCCTTCACCCAGTGACTAAAGGGAAACGACTGGGCTTTTGGACAAGATCATAGGTATATTGTTTTCCCAGCCATGATAACCTAACCTAGGAAAATTACATCACACTGAAAAGTTGTCTTCCTGTAATAGGCAGTCAGTGTTCTGGAGTCATTTTCACATTAACCTTCTTTGAGTTTGACAGACTGGGGTCATTAACTGGAGGAGGAATAAATAACTGCTTGACTCTCCTTAAAGCCAGGATATTCTTTGAAAGGTCTGGTTCTTTGTTCTTATATTTGCATATTTTCTGTCTATCATTAGTAGTGCACATTAAGAACCATAATTCCTTTTGTGGTCATGAGATCTGATGATTTAATGGCATTTCTTAAGGAGGCTTTTCAGTGTGTTGTGGCTCTTTAATCTTTTACCCTCCCTCCCACTAAATTCTTTCTACGTTCATTTCCACTGGTAAAACGAAACAAAACAAAAAAACAATTTGGGAAATAATTAAATAAATGCAACTTTTCCTTGGATAGAGGAAAAAGTCTTGTTTCTATCTGAAGTTATCTTTCAAGTATATTTTTATTTTTGAAATACTCTGAGAATCAAACTGAATCACTGTGGACTACTCGAAACAAAACTCTCTGCAGATCATTTAAGCCACAGCAACTGGTCTTTCTCAGGAGTCCAGGAATGTTGGAGCCTAAAGGGAAATGCAAACTTTTTTCTAGGCAAAACAGTCAAACATGGTGTCTTCTAGCCTCTCCTCATAAGATAAAGATCTAGAAAACAAAGCCGCCACCCTTCCAGGAAGTTTGGGAAATTTTAAAACTATGAATCTGGTTTAGGGAGGCTAAGCCTACTCTAGCTACCAAGTCCATAGTGCCAGCTCAGCAGCTTATAAAGCAACCCAACAGCATTCACAAAAAACATGATGCCGAAGTAACACAAGGATCTCATTTTTGCTCAAGAAAATTCTGCCAAACCCACAGAAACTGCTCAAACAACTATGTGCCCTAACTCAAAAGATAAAGCAATATGATAACTTTTCACATATTTAAACTTATAGGATTTTTTTTCTTTAATAAGTAAACACTAGATCTGGACTGTAAGGATAAAAGAAAACTGGGAAACCTGGTTAAACTTTTATTCCTTAATCGCTCCTCAATAACCACATGCAGAAGGTTAATCAATCGAGAAATGCTATTTCTTGAGTGCTTACTGTGTGCAAAGCACTGTATTAAGCTTTAGGAGGGTACAAAATAAAAGAGCTGTTAGACACATTCCCTGACAAAAAGGAAATTACAGTTTCTGCTCTAGAATAATGTTAGTAGAAGGCATAATGCTGAGTGGAGGGTAGCATCACTAAGCTTCTTGAGCAAACACTGGCCACAGACAATTTAGTATCATAGATCAGTTTAGCACCACTGTAATGAAAAAAAAACTGGAAGCAATTTGATGTCATTCAATGCCTTCAATTGATTGGCACTGGTAACGGAAATCAGTGGTAATCATTCATTCAATAGTATTTACTGAGCAACTACTGTGTGCAGAGCACTGTGCTAAATGCATAAGTGGACCATTCAATCTGCAGATCCATCCCAGATGGATCTGGTGACTTGCGGTAGAGCTTATCCTCCAGAAGAAATTAAAGAAACCAAAACCATGAAGGGATGGATCTGTGTGCATGTCTGGTCAAGCAAGGATGTTTCTAAGAGTTAGTTCTTTGATCCCATGGGAGGGTGAGAGGATGTTTTTTCCCGGTTCACGGAAGTTGTTGGGGACCCAGTTAGTAAAGATGATGATGTTGGGGGTGGTGCTATTTTAGCTCATGACTAGAGAGGTTAAAAAGTGTTTCTTTGCCACTAGGGAAGGAGCGTGCCTTAGTAGAAAGGGCACAGGCCGAAGAGTCAGGGACCTTTGTTCTAGTCCCTGCTCTGCCACTGTCTGCTGTGTGACATTGGACAAGTCACTTTACTTGTCTGTGCCTTAGCTACCTCATTTGTAAAATGGGGATTAAGGCTGTGAGCCCTAGGTGGACCAGGGACTATGTCCAGTGATTGTGTCGTATCTTCCCCAGAGCTTAGTAGAGTGCCTGGCACACACTCACTCCCTCGGTGAACTCATTCGCTCTCACGGCTTTGACTACCATCTCTACGCAGATGGCACGCAGATCTACATCTCCGCCCCTGTCCTTTCCCCCTCCCTTCAGGCTCGCATCTCCTCCTGCCTCCAGGACGTCTCCACCTGGATGTAAGCCCGCCACCTAAAACTCAACATGAGCAAGACTGAGCTCCTCATCTTCCCTCCCAAACCCGGTCCTCTCCCAGACTTCTCTATCACCGTTGATGGCACGACCATCCTTCCCGTCTCTCGGGCCCACAATCTCGGTGTCATCCTTGACTCGTCTCTCTCGTTCACCCCACACATCGTATCCGTTACCAAGACCTGCCGGTTTCACCTCTACAATATCGCCAAGATCCGCCCTTTCCTCTCCACCCAAACGGCTACCTTACTGCTACAGGCTCTCGTTATATCCCGGCTAGACTACTGTGTCAGACTTCTCTCTGACCTCCTTTCCTCCTCTCTCACCCCGCTCCAGTCTATTCTTCACTCCACTGCCCGGCTCATCTTCCTGCAGAAACGATCTGGGCATGTCACTCCCCTTCTTAAACAACTCCAGTGGTTGCCTATCAACCTCCACTCCAAACAAAAACTCCTCACTCTAGGCTTCAAGGCTCTCCATCACCTTGCCCCTTCCTACCTCTCCTCCCTTCTCTCTTTCTACCGCCCACCCCGCACGCTCCACTCTTCTGCTGCCCACCTCCTCACCGTCCCTCGGTCTCGCCTATCCCACCGTCGACCCCTGGGCCACGTCCTCCCGCGGCCCTGGAACGCCCTCCCTCCTCACGTCCGCCAAACTGATTCTCTTCCCCTCTTCAAAACCCTACTTAAAACTCAGCTCCTCCAAGAAGCCTTCCCAGACTGAGCTCCTCCTCTCCCTCTACTCCCTCTACCACCCCCCCTTCACCCCTCCGCAGCTAAACCCTCTTTTCCCCCTTTCCCTCTGCTCCTCCCCCCTCCCTTCCCATCCCCTCAGCACTGTACTCGTCCGCTCAATGGTATATATTTCCATTACCCTATTTATTTTGTTAATGAATTGTACATTGCCTTAATTCTATTTAGTTGCCATTGTTTTTACGAGATGTTCTTCCCCTTAACTCTATTTATTGCCATTGTTCTTGTCTGTCCGTCTCCCCCGATTAGACTGTAAGCCCGTCAAACGGCAGGGACTGTCTCTATCTGTTACCGACTTGTTCATTCCAAGTGCTTAGTACAGTGCTCTGCACATAGTAAGCGCTCAATTAATACTATTGAATGAATGAATGAATAGTAAGTGCTTAACAAATGCCATTAAAACATATAGATATATTCATGACTAGAGAGGTTGAAAAAAGGTTGCTTTGTGCATGTTTCTTGTAAGCTTCTTCATGCTAGAGACAAAGCATGATAGACCTTCAGTTCTTGTGGAAGATTAGTTAGTGAAATCCCCCTAAGAGGGGAAATCCAGAACAGAGTAATAGCAATATCAGATTAACTTAAACCAATTTTAAAAGTTTATATGACAACTGTCAGCCTCAAGGACTTTCTGAGTTTGGTGTGACCAATCCTGACTCTGAATGAGGCTGGAAGCAGAAACAGAAAAGCAGAAGGAACACAGGCCCGGCAGTTAAGAAATTTGGATTCTAATTTCTGTTCTGTCACTAGTCTGCTCTGGAATTTGGGGCAAGTTACAACTTGTCTGTGTTTCATCATCTGTAAAATGGGGATTTGATTCTTGTTCTACATGGGGGACAGGGGCTGTGTCTAATCTGATTATCTTGTAACTTTTAATTTAGCATTTTGTTACTTGCCCCAGCCCCACAGTACTTACATACATGTCTTTGTAACCTATTTCCTCTATCTGTAATTAATTTTAATGTCTGTATCCCCCTGTAAACCATAAACTCCTGTTGGGCACATATCATGTCTACTGACTCTATTGTATGGTACATTCCCAAGCCCTTACTTAGTACATGGTGCTCTGCACACATTAAACACTCAATAAATGCAATGGAATGATTGATTGTACTCACTCTTCACACCTGGCAGATCACTGCTCTTATTTTCAAGGCTCTTTTGAAGTCACATCACCTTCAGCAGATCTTCTCTGATGAGTATCTCTTTTCCCAACCTCCTGTCATTTCAGCATCTGCATCTCACCTGGACTACACAGTGTATCTACACACACACACACACATTTGTTACCCCATGTATATGTTTATATATTATATTGCTTCCCAGGACCTGTAATGTATTTTAGTGTTTTCCCTTCGACTAGAGGAGACTAGAGCTCATTTCTATTCACTCTCTTGTACTTTCCCAAGTGCTTAGTACAGTGGTCTGCACAGTGAACCTCCAAAAACACTACTGATTGGGACTGTAGACTCGCTATTGGCAGGGAACATGACCATAAACTCTTTGTACTGTACTCTGCCAAGGGCTTAGTATAGTGCTCTGTATTCAGTAAGCCCTCAATACATACCACTGATTGATCAACTGACTTAGTAAACAAAGGTGGTGGTGAATCTGATCTATGGGAGGTTTGGCTCGTAAAACAAACACAAATTCTTTCTACTCCAAAGACTGAATACATAATGGATGTGGTCAAGGGGTTTTGTTAAAAAAAAAAGCTATATTATAAAAGAAAACTATAGTTAAGAGTGCAGCCACTTCTTTATCTGATAGACTAAGGATGCTATGAGACAACGAGAAGCAGCATGATGTAGTGGCTAGAACATGGGCCTGGGGATCAGAAGGCTGTGGGTTCTAATCCTGGCTCTGTCATTTGTCTGCTGTGTGACCTCGAGAAAGTCACTTCACTTCTCTATGCTTTAGTTAGATCATCTTTGCAATGGAGATTGTGACTCTGATCCCCATAAGAGACAGGGACAGTGTCCGACTTGATTTGCTCATATGCATCCCAGTGCTTAGTACAGTGCCTGGCACATAGTAAGCACTTAACCAATTCCACAATTCTTATTATTAGTCTGTCACTCATGGTTTCTCATGGCCTTCATGTCCAATGTCCAAGGAAAGTCAACTCCGGAAGCATATGATGCCTTAATTAATGATAACAGAAATTTAATAAGTGTTATTCAGGTTAATGTGACATCTCAGATTGATTCTTCTTATATCTTGGCCATTTGCCTACTGGCTAAAGCCAGAAATCCTCTAGGTTAGAGACCTGCCGACCATGGACACAAGGGACCGTGAATACTAAGCCTCTGCATCTCAAACCTTGGTTACTCTCTTTACAGTTTTTCTCTGATTATAATCTACACCTATTTCAGTTCTGTCCCTTTGGATGTAAATACCATGTATCTTTTAACTGTGTTTACAAGTAGCAAGAATACACAGTCCTGCCAAGTGATTGCACACTGAGCTACAAACTGAGTTACAAACTACTACCTCAAGTCATTATTTCCATTTCATTCTTCTCTTGTATGCCCAGATGAGAATGCAGAACTTTTTTTTTAGCAGAAATGGTATTTTAGCAGGAATATTATATGAGGGAGAAAGAAAAATCTTGATGGTACATTTGCAAGAGTTCAGCCCTTCTTTTCACGATTCTAATTTCTATCACAGGGGAGAAGTAATTATGCAGGACAAGAGGGCTGGTGTGGTCTTAAATTCTATTGTTGGAGAAAGGTAGTAGGTAGGTGCCCATAGTTTATGCAATTTATATGGCCAAGTTGAAACAACATGACCTGGTAGAAAGAGTCCAGGCCCAGACTTTGGAGGAACTAGGTTCTCATCCCAGCTAGGCCACTGGTCGACTGTGTGATTTGTGATGAGTCATAGAGCTCTGCTAAGAGCAGAGCTTTCTCATGTCTAAAATGAGGATTCAGTACCTCCTCCCATCTACTTAAACTGTGAGTCCCATGTGAGACGGGGACTGTGCCTGATGCAATTACTTATCATCTACCCCAGTGTTGAATGTAGTGTTTGGCACTTCGTAAGTACTTAACAAATGTCATACTCATTGTCATTATTATTATGAGACAAAGTG
Organism: Ornithorhynchus anatinus; assembly: GCF_004115215.2. NCBI lineage: Eukaryota > Metazoa > Chordata > Mammalia > Monotremata > Ornithorhynchidae > Ornithorhynchus > Ornithorhynchus anatinus. The sequence continues at coordinate 47,741,966 of NC_041728.1, read as the reverse complement.
TTGGAGAGGTGTGCCAATTATCCAGGAAATTCAGTACAAAACACCCTAAACTCCTCTTCTCCAACACCTGGATAGAGGGGCAGACTCTAAGTTTCTAGACTGAGTTCACTGTGGGCAGGAAACATGTCTACCAACTCTGCTGTATTGTACTCTCCCAAGCACTTAGTACAGTTCTCTGTGCACAGTAAGCACTCAATAAAAAAACACTGATTGTTTGGAGGCAACTGTACTGTGGAGATCTGCTTTTCAGACTATCCACTGACATCAACCCAACCAAAAGCAAGCTGTTGGACCCTTGAACAGGAACTGCAGACTGTCAGTGAGATGTTGGAAAAGTATAGACTAGACTGTAAGCTCCCTTGCTAACTCTATTGTACCGTCCTATCCCAAGCATTTAGCCGAGTGTTCTGTGCTCATAAAGCACTCAAAGAATATCTTGGATTGATGGACGTTTGTCATCCTTGGAGCTGTAACATACTTTGCTGGATCTCCTTCCAGCCCTTCCATAGACCTCTGGGGTATTCTTTGGTGATCATCACCATGCAGGTCATTTGTATTCTGCTTCAGCAAGGAAAGAAAGACTGTTTTCAATGTGCTGTTTGTGAGGAACTAAGGGAATGGAGTGGGAGCTTTTAGCTGTCATATTTCCAGGTCCCCTTTCATTCTTCATCTACACCTACTCCCTTGGAGAATTAATTTACTCAGTCATTCTGGGCACACCCTCTTACACTTCCCCTCTCTATACGAGATTTTAATATCTGTCTCCCCAGTTAGACTAAAAGCTCCTTCCTTGTAGGCAGGGATCATGTGTGCCATCTCTATGGTACCTTTATAATATCGCCAAGATCCACCCTTTCCTCTCCACCCAAACGGCTATCTTACTGGTACAGGCTCTCATAATATCCCGGCTGGATTATTGTGTCAGCCTTCTCTCTTATCTCCCTTCCTCCTGTCTCTCTCCACTCCAGTCTATTCTTCATTCCGCTGCCTGGCTCATCTTCCTGCAGAAATGCTCTGGGCACCTCACTCCCCTTCTTAAACACCTCCAGTGGTTGCCTATCAACCTCCGCACAAAACAAAAACTTCCCATTCTAGGCTTCAAGGCTCTCCATCACCTTGCCCCCTCCTTCCTCTCCTCCCTTCTCTCTTTCTACTGCCCACCCCGCACGCTCTGCTCCTCTGCCGCCCACCTCCTCACCGTCCCTCATTCTCACCTATCCCGCCATCAACCCCTGGGCCACGTCCTCCCGCAGTCCTGGAATGCCCTCCCTCCTCACCTCCGCCAAACTAATTCTCTTTCCCTCTTCAAAACCCTACTTAAAGCTCCACTCCTCCAAGAGGCCTTCCCAGACGGACCTCCCCCTTTTCCCTCTGCTCCCTCTGCTCCTCCTCTACCCCCCACCCCTTCACCTGTCCTAAGCTAAGCCCTCTTTTCCCCCCTTTCCCTCTGCTTTTCCCCCTCTCCCTTCCCCTCCCCTCAGCACTGTACTCGTCTGCTCAACTGTATATATTTTCATTACCCTATTTATTTTGTTAATGAGATGTACATCACTTTGATTCTATTTATTTGCTATTGTTTTAATGAGATGTTCATCCCCTTGATTCTATTTATTGCTATTGTTTTGTCTGTCTCCCCCAATTAGACTGTAAGCCCATCAAAGGGCAGGGACTGTCTCTGTTTCCTATTTGTACATTCCAAGCACTTAGTACAGTGTTCTGCACATAGTAAGTGCTCAATAAATACTATTGAATGAATGAATACTATTCCTAGACCTCAACCAGTGTTCTGCATATGGTAAATGATCAATAAAAGTCATTAATTGAGGGAGTGATAGTGGTGATGTCAAACTTTGGAGGTGGCACCGGGTACCAAGGAGATCATGGAACATCAAATTTGGATAGATGGAGTGGAATTGTCAGGTGTGACTTTGTCCATCCATACAAATCAGAGAGGGCCATCTCCCAGTGCTGTGTCTGATGTAATGATGTGATGTTTATGCAGGTGTTGGTTAGGTGCCAAAGTAAGTGCATTAAAAAGAGGTATAACAAGTAAGCTCACTTACTAACTCTATTGCATTGTGCTCTTCCAAGTGTTTCACAGCGTGCTTCGTATCCATTAAACATTATTGATTGGTTGATTGATATTTGCCATTTCTCACACTCTGTTCCTTTCATTCCCCCATTTCATGATTGTCCATCCAGCCTTTCCAATGGGTGCTACTGCATTCCCCTCTGGCCACTACCACGCTTACTGTTAATATTTTGCATTAGCAGAAATTAGGACTTTTTCTACCAGTCAGTGGTACATATATTGAGTGCTTACTGTGTGCAGAGTACTATACTTGGGAAAGAACAATGCAATAGAGTTAATAATTATGTTGCCTACCCACAGTGAGCTTTTTCTCAACATACTGCTTATGAGGAACAAAGGGAATGGGATGGCAGCTTTTGACTATCCCTTAGTTATGGGTTCTCTTTCATTCTCCAACTATACCCAGTCTCTTAGAGAGCCTATTTACTCCCACTACTTCAAGTACCATTTCTACAGAGATGATTCCCAAATCTATCTCTCCAGCCCTACTACAGACCTTCCTCTGTATTCTCATATTTCATCTTGCCTTCAAGACATCTCTGCTTTAATGTCCAGTTGACATGTCAAACTTAACTTGTCCAAAATAGAACTCATGTTTCCACACAAGACCTTTCTTTCCCATGACTTTACCATCACTGCAGACAGCATCATCACCTTCCCCATAGCCTTGGCCTCCTCCTTGACTCCTCTCTCACTCAACCTCCACATTCAACCTCTCAGCAAACTGGACTGTTCTACCTTCTCAACACTGCTGACGGAAGCATCCATCATTCTCCCCATTTCAACTACCGAATGTGCTCAGTCACTGACCTCCCTGCATCCAGCCTCTCTCTTCTCTTGTCCATGCATAAGGCTAGGCAGGATTGGGCAGGGCAAGGCACTTTCTCTCTTAATCAATCATTCAATTTATTGAGCATATACTGTGTGTGGAGAACTGTACTAAGAACTTGGGAGAGTACTCGTGTATTCTCTGAGATTGTGAAAGGTCAACTCAGGTGCATTGCTTTTATGATGAGTCCGGTGGCCTGAAGGTCAAGATGTGTTGTTTTTATTAACCCTTTCTTTGAGCAGATTTCCCAAGTAGGATAATATTGTTTATATTTTATTATTATCCTCCTCTTAAGAGTGCAGATTTAGCAGAACCTCTAGACTGTAAGTTCAGTGTGGGTAGGGAATTTGTCTGTTATATTGTACTTTCTCATGTGCTTAGTACAGTGTTCTGCACACATTAAGGGCTCAATAAATGGTTGATTGATTGCTTAAGCAGAATAGTAATAATAATGACATTCATTAAATACTAACTTTGGACACTGAACTGAGAGGGTGAAAACATATAGTTTCAATTTCTTAAGGAGGTGGCTCACTAAAAGCATATTAGAGCAGAGAGGGTATGGGTTATTAATATGTGAACAACATAAAGCAATAAAAAGAGAAAAAAACACATGTGAAAGACAAGGACTTCCTTTTATTCAGGAAGGACAAAGGTGTATTGGGACTAAAGTGGCAGACTTTCTAGCTCCTCTCAGCTCAGAGCCCCACATTCACAATTACGACTCCAGTCACTACCTCTCTGTCCCTCTGGAAGTTGAGGTTACCTCAGGCTGAAGCTGCCTCCTCACCCTCCCCACTTCAGAGCCTGCTGGTGTCTGTGGACAGGGGTGGGTGGCCTCACTTTTCCCTCACTCTATCACATAATTCCTTTTCAGATGACTTACCAAGGGCCCCACATAGCCATTCTCCCTCCTGCTTTAGAAGGAGGAGGGTTTGATGGAAGTCCTGGTGTTATCTGTGGGAGAGGATGGCCTCTGTCTTTCTCTCTTTCAACTCCCTGGTCCAGTGCAGAGGACTCACAGACGGTTGCACGTGGCCACTCAGCCTCCTTGCTGCAGTAGGAGGGGCTGATGGAAGTCCTAGGAGTGTATGTGTATGTGTGTGTGATGGAGGAAAACTGTCTTTCTCTGGCACTGCAGTGCAAGGGCATGGCTGCAGTTCCTTCCCTCCTCTCGGGAGGAGGAGTGGTGGATGATGGTAATCTTCTGCTGATGAGAGAGATGACAAATTCCAGTTTTTGACATCCGAGAAGTGGCAACCTGGGAATAGGAGTGAGTTCAGGATTGGAGAGACAGTTCCAGTCAGCACAGGATTAATGGAGCTGGGGGTCTTGACTAGAAGCAGTAAGACATGAATCTAGCTGCTCAATTTGACAGGATGGGGTGAATGACAGACAGGCAGAATATCCAAGATTGCATCTGGGGCTTTGCTCATTGTTAAAGGACAAGCAGTGTCTTACTAAAGGACATGTAAAAGCAAATCAGTGTTGTAGATCTCCTGACTCCCAGAGCAAACATCAGGGTTGTTGGTCATTCAAGATAGCTTTGTCTCCCAGGCACTGAGTAAAGCCTGACTGAGGCTATTAGTAGATCAGATAACCTAAGTGGCTTATACAAAAGTGGACTGACCATCAAACTGGTGTCTCAAAGTGGATTTTGTTTTTTATGCTTGAATTATGTAATCATGCTGTGTACATTGATCCAGTCATCTGAATTCTGCCATATCCCCCTTTCACTTTTGCTTTACAGATTCAACTTTTTATGTTCATTTCTTTGTTTGCTTTAATGGTGTTTGTTAAGGAGTTGCTATTTAGAACATTCTTCTAATGTTGGGGTAGATGCAAGTTGATTAAGTCAGACACAGTCCCTCGTCACACATGAAGCTCACATTCTAAGTAGGAGGGAGAACAGGTATTTAATCCCCATTTTACAGTTGATGCACAGAGAAGTTAAGTGACTTTTAAGTAACACAGCAAGCAATTGGCAGAGCCAGGATTAGAACCCAAGTGCTCTGACTTTCAGGCCTATGCTATTTCCACTATGCATGCTGTTTCTCTTTTAAAGATGGATTGCTATTAATGAAGAATTATACATTTCTATAGGGGAACAACAATTCATACTCTAAGACATTCATCCATCTGTTGACAAAAAGCTAAAATCCAACTATGCAAAAAGTGCCTGGGAGACAAAGCTATCTTGAATGACCAACAACCCTGATGTTTATCTGCTCTGGGAGTCAGGAGATCTACAACACTGATTTTGCTTTTACATTTCTTTTAGTAGGACACTGCTTGTCCTTTAACAGTGAGCAAAGCCCCAGGTGCAATCTTGGATATTCTGCCTTTTAAAAAATCATCATTCACCCTCTCCTGTCAAACTGAGCAGCTAGCTTCATGTATTACTGCTTCTAGTCAAGACCCCAAGCTCCATTAATCCTGTGCTGACTTGAACTGTCTCTCCAATTCTGAACTCACTTACATTCAGGTTGCCACTTCTTGGATGTCAAAAACTGGAATTTGTCATCTCTCTCATCAGAAGGAAATTACCATCACCCCCCACTCCTCCTCCCAAGAGAGGGTACTGCAGCCAGAAGACTAAGTCCCATTTGGCTATGTAAACTGACATTCAGTGGTTATTTGTTTCCAAGTTGTTGTTTTCTGTTTAGTTTTTTGTTCGTTCATTTGTTTTGTATAATGGTATTTATTCATTCAATAGTATTTATTGAGCGCTTACTATGTTCATTCAATAGTATTTATTGAGCGCTTACTATGTACAGAGCACTGTACTAAGCGCTTGGGATGAACAAGTCGGCAACAGATGAGACAGTCCCTGCCGTTTGACGGGCTTACAGTCTAATCGGGGGAGACGAACAGACAAGAACAATGGCAATAAACAGAGTCAAGGGGAAGAACATCTCGTAAAAACAATAGCAACTAAATAGAATCAAGGCGATGTACAATTCATTAACAAAATAAATAGGGTAACGAAAATATATACAGTTGAGTGGACGAGTACAGTGCTGTGGGGATGGGAAGGGAGAGGTGGAGGAGCAGAGGGAAAGGGGAAAATGAGGCTTTAGCTGTGGAGAGGTAAAGGGGGGATGGCAGAGGGAGTAGAGGGGGAAGAGGAGCTCAGTCTGGGAACGCCTCTTGGAGGAGGTGATTTTTAAGTAGGGTTTGGAAGAGGGAAAGAGAATCAGTTTGGCAGAGGTGAGGAGGGAGGGCGTTCCAGGACCGCGGGAGGACGTGATCCAGGGGTCGACGGCGGGATAGGCGAGACCGAGGGACGGTGAGGAGGTGGGCGGCAGAGGAGCGGAGCGTGCGGGATGGGCGGTAGAAAGAGAGAAGGGAGGAGAGGTAGGAAGGGGCAAGGTGATGGAGAGCCTTGAAGCCTAGAGTGAGGAGTTTTTGTTTGGAGCGGAGGTCGATAGGCAACCACTGGAGTTGTTTAAGAAGGGGAGTGACATGCCCAGATCGTTTCTGCAGGAAGATGAGCCGGGCAGCGGAGTGAAGAATAGATCGGAGCGGGGCGACAGAGGAGGAAGGGAGGTCAGAGAGAAGGCTGACACAGTAGTCTAGCCGGGATATAACAAGAGCCCGTAACAGTAAGGTAGCCGTTTGGGTGGAGAGGAAAGGGCAGATCTTGGCGATATTGTAGAGGTGAAACCGGCAGGTCTTGGTAACGGATAGGATGTGTGGGGTGAACGAGAGGGACGAGTCAAGGATGACACCGAGATCGCGGGCCCGAGAGACGGGAAGGATGGTCGTGCCATCCACGGTGATAGAGAAGTCTGGGAGAGGACCGGGTTTGGGAGGGAAGATGAGGAGCTCAGTCTTGCTCATGTTGAGTTTTAGGTGGCGGGCCAACATCCAGGTGGAGACGTCCCGGAGGCAGGAGGAGATGTGAGCCTGAAGGGAGGGGGAGAGGACAGGGGCGGAGATGTAGATCTGCGTGTCATCTGCGTAGAGATGGTAGTCAAAGCCGTGAGAGCGAATGAGTTCACCGAGGGAGTGAGTGTAAATGGAGAACAGAAGAGGGCCAAGAACTGACCCTTGAGAAACTCCAACAGTTAAAGGATGGGAGGGGGAGGAGGCTCCAGCGAAGGAGACCGAGAATGACCGGCCAGAGAGGTAAGAGGAGAACCAGGAGAGGACAGAGTCCGTGAAGCCAAGGTGAGATAAGCTATGGAGGAGGAGGGGATGGTCGACAGTGTCAAAGGCAGCAGAGAGGTCAAGGAGGATTAGAATGGAGTAGGAGCCATTGGATTTGGCAAGAAGGAGGTCATGGGTGACCTTAGAGAGAGCAGTCTCGGTAGAGTGGAGGGGACGGAAGCCAGATTGGAGGGGTCTAGGAGAGAATGGGAGTTAAGGAATCTAGGTATCGATTGTAGACGACTCGTTCTAGGATTTTGGAAAGGAAGGGTAGTAGGGAGATAGGACGATAACTGGAGGGGGAAGTGGGGTCAAGAGCGGGTTTTTTTAGGATGGGGGAGACGTGGGCATGTTTGAAGGCAGAGGGGAAGGAGCCCTTGGATATTGAGTGGTTAAAAATAGAAGTTAAGGAAGGTAGGAGGGCAGGGGCGATGGTTTTAAGAAGGTGACAGGGAATGGAGTCCGAGGTGCAGGTGGAGGGGGTGGCACTTGCGAGGAGGGAGGAGATCTCCTCTGAGGATACTGCAGGAAAGGATGGGAAAGTAGGGGAGGGGGTTGGTGGGGGGGAGGGGAGAGGCGGAGGGGTGACTTTGGGGAGCTCAGACCTGATCGTGTTGATTTTCGTGAGGAAATAGGTGGCCAGATCATTGAGGGTGAGAGATGGGAGAGGGGGAGGAACAGGGGGCCTAAGGAGAGAGTTAAAGGTCCGGAACAATCGGTGGGGGTGACGGGCATGGGTGTCGATGAGGGAGGAGAAGAAGCTTTGCCTGGCGGAGGAGAGGGCAGAGTTAAGGCAGGAAAGGCTAAATTTGAAGTGTGTGAGGTCGGCTTGGTGCTTGGACTTTCGCCAGCAGCGCTCAGCAGCTCGAGCATAGGAGCGTAGGAGGCGGACGGAGGAGGTGATCCAGGGCTGTGGGTTAGTGGCGCGAGAGCGGCGGAGGGAAAGGGGGGCGAGAGAGTCGAGATGAGTAGAGAGGGTGGAGTTGAGAGCGGAGACCCGATCGTCGAGAGTGGGAAGAGAGGACAGGGCGGCAAGGTGAGGCGAGATGCTATTGGAAAGATGGATGGGATCGAGAGAGCGGAGGTCTCTGTGGGGCAGTAGTGAAGATTTGCAGGGGGAGGGAGTGTGAGAGATGAGGCAGGTGAGAAGGTTATGGTCAGAGAGAGGGATTTCAGAGTTGGTGAGGGAGGAGATAGTGCAGCGGTAGGAGATGACGAGATCGAGGGTGTGACCGAGTCGGTGAGTGGGCGCGGTATGGTGGAGGAGGAGGTCGGCAGAGTCGAGGAGGGATAGCAGGTGGGCGGCAGAGGAGTCGTCAGGTACATCCATATGGATGTTGAAGTCTCCAAGGATCAGAGTGGGCAGAGAGAAGGAGAGAAGGAAGGTGAGAAAGGGGTCAAGGTGGTTGAAGAAGTCGGAGGTGGGACCGGGAGGGCGGTAGATGACGGCGACAAGTAACTGGAGTGGGTGGAAGAGGCGAATGATATGGGCTTCGAAGGAGGGGAAGGAGAGGGAGGGGGGAGGAGGGATAGTGCGGAAGCGGCAACGGGGCGAGAGGAGGAAGCCGACGCCTCCTCCCTTACCGGTGAGTCTGGGGGAGTGGGAGAAGGAGAGGCCTCTGCTGGAGAGAGCGGTGGCGGAGACCATGTCTTCGGGAGAGAGCCACGTTTCCGAAAGGGCGAGGAGGAGGAGAGAGCGATACTAAGCACTTGGAAGGTACAAATAGGTAACAGATAGAGACAGTCCCTGCCCTTTGACGGGTTTATTTACTCTGTTCCAAGCACTGTACTAAGCACTAGGGTAGATACAATTAATCAGTTTGGATACAGACCATGTCCCCAGTGGGGTTCACAGTCTTAATCCCCATTTTACGAATAAAGTTACTGAGGCACAGAGAAGTGAAGTGTCTTGCTCAAGGTCATACAGCAGACAAGTGGCAGAGCTGGGGTCCTTCTGACTACCAAGCCTGTGCTCTACCCAATAGGCCACACTGCTTCTTGTTTCTTCCCTTCTGATACTGCAATCAGGTCTCCATGACCTGTTTCAGTGACAGGAGGCCAGATTGGGGTGGGGGGGGGGGGAATCTCACCTCAAAAAGATCCAAGGTCCTTCGAGTGGTAAATAATCACATGCATCCAGACACAAAAGAATGAAATGAGAAGAAATCAAAGGATAATTCTCCTTGTAATGGTTCTATTCTTAAAGAAGCCAACTCAAAGAGCATGAATAATGCCTCATCAGGGAAGGAGATAAAATTCACAGTCAGGGACAATTGGCACGTCACACTTTCCAGTCTGAAAGTGTGCGACTATGTTTTATGTTCAACTTCTCTTAAATACCCAGGTTGTGGCTTTCTTTCTCTGATTGTTATGAAATATTCATACAGTTCTAGCTGTAAAAATCTGAAAACACATTGTAAATGGAAAACAGAGTAGAGCAGCCCTGGAAACAAACACAGATACTAAACTTGTTATGCTCACTGTATTCAGCTTACATCTTGTAGGGGGAGGTTCCTCGCCTCATATGCTAAAGGTCTTGTATGGATAGATGGCACATTTGGAAAAGATATATTCAACATTTAAAGGAAATGGAAAAAAAAGTCAACAATATTACCAGTAAGATCAGCCTGAATAACTAGCAGAGTTTCCCTACCTTTAATCACATGCCTACAAGGTGGTACTCTTTATCTGTGGTCTAGTGGATAGAGCATGGGCCTGGAAGTCAGAAGGACCTGGGTTCTAATCCCAATTCTGCCACTGTCTGCATTGTGATCTTGGGCAAAATCACTTCACTTCTCTGTGCCTCAGTTACCTCATCTGAAAAATGGGGATGAAAACTGTGAACTCCATGTGGGACAGGGACTGTGTCCAACTTGGTAAGCTCTTATCTACCCCAGCACTTAGTATAGTGCCTGGAACGTAAACCATTGAAGTGCTTAACAAATACCATTTAAACAACAGAAGCAAAAAGAAAACTTCATTGAGAATCTGAGTTTAAGCTAAAATGATCCATTACTAACGTTTATCATCAAGTTAATTCACACTCACCTTCCTTTTCATCCAAGATGTAACTTGGAGAATATGAAACAGTGGTGCACAGGCAAGGGATCAAGCCATGAGTCTCTTGGGTCAGACCCTTCCTCAGGCTCAGCTCCCAGAATAGTGAGCTGCTTTCTCTTTTCTCCCCACCAGAGCTGGCTCCTCCTGGCCTCCACTTCCAGAGGGATTGTCACCCTACAGGATAAAAGCAAGTTATTTTTCAAATTATTGCAGAATGTTCTGGAAGGGTTAGACAGAAAGGATAGTATCAAAAGTCCAAAAAACATGGTGTCTTGTTGAGGGTACACCTAACACTTTCACCTCATCCCTTCCCTTATTTTTAGGGACTTTTCCTACCCCATGCTCCTCTCATCCTGCCCTGGGTATCCCTCTCCCTGTGGTTGAACATCTGGATCCTAGCTGCCTCACCGTTCTGTGACTCTGATCTCTACCTACCAATGTCTGGCTCCATGATTCTGCACTTGACCCCTTACTGCACTGGCCTTCCTCAGAGCCTGGCCAAACCCTGAATCCCTTAGAAGCTCAAATCCCCTACGGCAGCTGCCAATGTCCCAGCACTCCTGTCTTCTCTCCTCTCCCTCCACAAGGCTGTAGGAATCAAACCCCCAGCCACCCCAACCCCACCATGAATGCTCCCTGCTGCTTCAGACCTAGGTTAAGTTAAGGTTGGACATAAGAGTGTTTAAATCAACAAGATCCAGGTAAGACACCAGTGACAACCTTTAAATGAGGGAAGTTGGGATGGAGACAGGAAAGGGAGGGGCCATGTTAAGAGTCTGTAAGGGGAAGAGAACTGCTCAGACCAGGAACAAACTGGAAACTAAATGGCACAAAGGGAAGAGGCAGAGGGGAATGAATGGAATTCCCTCTGTTGCTTGGGTGTAATGTCAGAATGTCAGAAGCAGTATGGTGTGACTCTGCCAGTTGTCTGCTGGGTGACTTGGGCAGGTTAAATTCTCTGTGCTTCAGTTCCAACACCTATATCTGGGCTCCCTCCTACTTAGACTGTGAGCCCAATGTGGGACCTGATGATATTGTATCTATCCCAGTGGATTGTACAGTGCTTGCCACATGTAAACACTTAAATTCCATTATTATTATTACAAGATCACAAATGATGAAGTTCTGGAATGTAGTCTGTTTCCTAGCACTGAAGCTCCACTCACCTTAATACAGCTACTCTGGATGGGGATGTGTGAGGAAAATGAACAGCAGTAGGCAATCCATACAGCTGCTGCTTGGAGAGCTGAAATCGGGAAACTGGAAGCAAAGAGAGTAGAAAAAGCATTTTAAGCACACAGTACAACAAGCTCTCAGAAAATGCCACATCCCAACTGAAAAACTGGGAGTCAGTGCCTGGGGACAGTGCCACTTGATGCACTGCCATCAAGAAGGAAGTGACTTTCTTTGAGCAAATGCTTCATATGCTTAGATCAGTACCTGATACATAGTAAGCACTTAATAAATACCATTATTATTATATGGAAAGAAAGACAAGGACACAAGAAAGAAAACAGCACCAGGTGCTACAAACATAAAGAACATGACAAGGAGCAATTTTTTTTGTTTTCAGTGTGATGGGAACTATGGATTCTGCATTGGTCTTTGCAGCCACATACCCACGTGGAAGTGAACTTTACCATGAGAGGTGTCTTCTTAGTGTGGTGGGTGTAACATAGTGCCTGGAAGGGGAACATAGTGCTTTAGAAGCAGCATGGCCTAGGAAACAGAGCACAGGCCTGGGAGTCAGAAGGACCTGGGTTCTAATCTCAGCTCTGCTGCTTGTTTCTGTGGGTCCATTAGCTTTTCTGAGCCTCAGTTTTGTCAAATGGGGATTAAGACTGTGAACCCCATGTAGGATGTAGACTGTGTCCAATCTGTTTAGCTTGCATCTATCCCAGCACTTAGTATAGTGCTTGGTGCATAGCACTTAATGAGTACCATTAAAAAAACAAAAAACAAACAAATGGGGAGAATAAAAGTAATCCTCAATTATGCTTTTATATATTAACCATGTTACAAATTTTGAAACTGAAGCACAGAGAACCCAAGTGAATATATATCTGAATATAAGCTATTCACCAATTGATGACACATTCCAGCATCTAAAAGCTTCTTTTGAAACAGTATATAGCTGTCCTTTGTATTTTAAGAAGACATCTCTGATGGCAAAGTTCACTTCCGAATGGGTATGTGGCTGCAAAGGCCAATGCAGAATCCATAGTTCCCGTTACACTGAAAACTCTTTTTTCATACCTCCTACCCTATCCTCTTTGAAACTGGGGATGGACCGTCACTTGGAAGTTCACCAGAATCTCATCCAGAGACTCCCACTGAAAGAGGGCAAGTCAAGACAACTCTTCAGAGGGAACCCAGTAGGAAATGAAGGTCTTATCCACAGTTGTTGTGATGTAATAATGATAATAATAGTACAGGTTAAGTACTTACTATATGCCAAAGACTGTTCTAAGCGCTGGGGTAAATACAAGTTAATTGTGTGTGACATAGTCCCTGTCCCACACAGAGTTCACAGTTTAAGTAGGAGGGAGTAGGATTCAATCCACATTTTAAAGATGAGGTAACTGAGGCACAGAGAAGTTAAGTGATTTGCCCAAAGTCACACAGCAGGCATGTGGCAGAATCGGGTTTGTAGGTCAGGTCCTCTGACTCCCAGACCCAAGATCTTTCTATTAGGCCAAGCTGCTCCACCCAAGTACTTGGTGCTTTGCACCCAATAAACTCTCACTAGATATGATTGATTGAGTCAAGGAGGACAGGTGGGATGGTTTAAGATCTCCCAGCTAAGGGAGGCTAGAGATTGTCCAGATTTTCTTGGAATAGAGTAAACACTGATTTATGTCTCTTTGTTCTGAACAGAGGAATCTGTGCTGTTCATCTCTGTGAAAGCCCAAGCTCGTTCCATTAGCCAGGCAGCCCCTCTTACTGAACTTTACATTTTTTTAATTACAGTGAAATAGCAAGGCGGAGCAGGAACTTAAAACATTCTACTAGTGGTGGACATAACAGCATAGTAATCTGTAGGAAAAATGCCAATCTAAGGTTACTGTTGTAATTTTCCCAACATTCATTCATTCAATGTATTTATAGAGCGCTTACTGTGTACAAAGCACTGTACTAAGCACTTGGGAGAGTACAACAACCAATAGGCACATTCCCTGCCCACAGTGATCACACAAGGTTCTTAAAAAACAAACACTGTATTATGGGGAAACTACCTGCAATTGCATGAGAAGCAACATGACCTAGTAGAAAGAGCATGGGCCTGGGAGTCAGAAGACCTGGTTTCTCATACCAGCTCTGCCATCTGTTGGCTGTGTGACCTTGGGCAAGTCACCTCACTTTTCTGTGCCTCGGTTCCCTCATCTACATAATGGTAATTCAATACCTGTTCTTCCTCCCACTTAGACTGTGAGCCCCATATAGAACCTAATGATCTTTTGTCTACCCTAGCACTTAATACAGTGCCTGGCATATAGTAAGTGTTTAATAAATACTGTAATTACTATTAACATTATTTTTAGAAGTAGTTGAAAGACCATTGTTTTCCAGAGCAATTTTTCTATCATGCTTAATCCCAGGGAAACGTTAAGTTAGTTAATTGTAAGCAACATATTACTAAAACATAAATTCCTTTCTGGGTCAACTAATGGTTCAAAGCCAGGATTCTCTTTCTCCTACAGTGGCACCAAAGAATATTTGGAGGAACAGGGTGAAAGTTGTCTGTGTTAACATCCAGAAACATGGTGAGTTAGGGTTTTAATCTTCTAACGTCACTGACTTTTCCCCTCTTAGAAGCAATCATGGGTCAATCATTCATTAGTCCCTAAAATGATTTCTTGAGCCTTCTACATCCCCAATTTTCATTCCTAGCTTTTTTCACTATCAAACCTTTATGGACTTCTAATTCATGAATTTATCCAAATCCTTTTTAAACCTACTGATGTTTCTGCTTGCAGAACTTCTTGAGGTACCAAACCCCATAGGTGGGACCACCTGCTATGAGGAAGATGAACACAACTGGACCACCCTGAGTAGCCTAAGGATTTTTTTTCAATAAAAATACAAGTATTCATTTTACCAAGCATTGTTAGCACTGTGAGCTCCATGTAGAACCTGATGATCTTATGTCTACCCTAGTGCTTAGTACAGTGCCTGGCCCATAGTAGCTGCTTAAGAAATACTGCAATTATTATTAACATCATTATTATTAAAGGCACCTGACTTTTCAGGGAGATTTTTCTATTATGTTTATTCCTAAGGGAACATGAAGTTCTTCATTTAAGAACTTCTTCATTTAAAATATGATCAGCATCTTTCCGAAAATGTTCTCTGGATATTTCTTTATGATTTCTTTATAGACATCCTAAAATATCAAAAGAGAGTTTATAAAGAACCATCTGATATCTTTATGAATTTTTTCTTTGTCTATTTTGAGCACTTTAGCAAAATTGGGGGCTGACTTTCCTGAAGGCAAACAATGGCATACACTAAAATCTGAACTTACAAATTTTGAGTGACTTATGAATTTGGCACAAGTATCTCTTACAATCCTCTCACTCCTAGCAGATGAATAATGCTCTTACAGGAATCTCAAAGAATTCCCATTGCCATCTGAACATCAAATCATTCCCACATTAAGCTTCTCTAATGTAATTCAGTATTCTTTCCTAGATACCTATATGATTTACAGCCTATAAATGTTAGGTACACGTCAGAGTAAAATGTGTCAAATGGACAGATCTGGAAGAGCCTCACATGAAAATGTGGTTAATAGCTCATAATCAAGGTTGACTCCCATTAATTTGACTAGCTGGGTGTTGTATAACAGTTTAAAATAATGAACAATATTTATTTGAATGTCAGTCATATTGATCTTACCATAAATGAGTCAAATTTAATGTACTTCATGGCAATAATTAAGTCCATTTAAGAAATAGTGGTGCTGACATCTGGCCAACAAACATTGTAACAGAGAAGTTAAAGGGAAAAACTCTGTAAAGGAATCCATTATGAAGCCAAATGGAGAGTAAAAAAAAAAAATTCAGACAAAAATATGGCAACTCAGAGGCAGCATTTTTCTTTGCTGAGCAGGCAAAATTTGGAAAAGGCACTGGAAAATGGCATAATTCCCAAAGGTGAAATTCTGGGAGTAGAAGACAGTGCATGGTGAATGGGATCAATGCAATGCCCCTACTCCCTCCCTCTGCTCTACCCCTTCCCCACCCCATAGCACTTGTGTATATTTGCACATATTTATTATTCTATTTTTATAATGATGTGTATATATCTATAATTCTATTTATCTATTTTGATGTTATTGATGCCTGTCTATTTGTTTTGTTTGTTGTTTATCTACCCCTTCTAGACTGTGAGCCCCTTGTAGAGTAGGGATTGTCTCTATCTGTTGCTGAATTGTACTTTCCAAGCACTTAGTACAGTGCTCTGCACACAGCAGCGTGGCTAGAGAAGCAGCGTGGCTCAGTGAAAAGAGCCTGGGCTTTGGAGTCAGAGGTCATGAGTTCAAATCCTAGCTCTGCCACTTGTCAGCTGTGTGACTGTGGGCAAGTGACTTCACTTCTCTGTGCCTCAGTTCCCTCATCTATAAAATGGGGATGAAGACTGTGAGCCCCACGTGGGACAACCTGATTCCCCTGTGTCTACCCCAGTGCTTAGAACAGTGCTCTGCACATAGTAAGCGATTAACAAATAAGAACATTATTATTATTAGTAAGCGCTCAGTAAATTATTAAATAAATGAATGAATGAAACCTGAACCCTGTCATTTATGTAAACTGCTCATTTAATAATTATGGTATTTGTTAAGTGCTCACTATGTGCAGGCACTGTACTAAGTGTTGGGGTGGATACAAGCAAATCAAGTTGGACACAATCCCTGTCCCATGTGGGATTTACAGCCTCAATCCCCATTTTCATATGAGATAACTGAGGCTCAGAGAAGTGAAGTGATTTGCCCAAGGCCACACAGCAGGCAAATGGTGGAGCCGGATTTAGAACCCAACCTTAGAGAAGCAGCATGGATTAGTGGAAATAGCATGGGCTTGGGAGTCAGAGGTCATGTGTTCTAATCCCTGCTCCACTACTTGTCAGCTATGTGTTTTTGGGCAAGTCGTTTCACTTCTCTATGCCTCAGTTACCTCATCAGCAAAATGGGGATTAAGATTGTGAGTCCCACTTGGAGCAACCTGATTACCTTGTTTCTACCCCAGTGCTTAGAAAAGTACTTGACACGTAGTAAGCGCTTAACAAATACCATTATTATTATTATTATGAACTTCTGACTCCCAGGCCCATGCTCTATCCAATATACCATGCTGTTTCATTTGGCATACATTTCCTTGTGAGAGGTTGCTACCCAACTATCCCTCTGTTGACTTTGGGGAATTTAAAAAGAGCAAGGGCCTTGCCCAACTGCTTTGTGCCAATGTTTCCCTTTTCCTTTGTCACCCTTACCTTTTTCGCTCCAAAACCCAAGCCTCTGCCTCCTTCCCAGTCAGAAACAGGAAGGGGACAAGGAAGAGACAGGGAAAAGGGAAGAGGAAGTGAGGGCCAGGCCCATGGCACTGGGATCCTTGACTGCAGCAGTTGCTTTTACCCCTAACCTTCCCTGGGTTGCCTCTGTCTCCGTTCCCTTGGATGGGACTGGAAAGGACAGATGGGAACTGGGGGGGGCGATGTCATGCAGGACAGGATCAAGGTGAGAAAATATCACGCTCTAGATAACACAAGGGGAAAGCAGTCCAACCAGTTTCACTTTTAATCTGTTTTTGGTGGGACCAGGTCAGCAGTGCCCACTTGCACATCTGAGGACTGTTACAGACACGGCTAGAATGTCCGTCAGTCAGTCAATTGTATTTGTTGAGCATTGTGTGCAGAGCGCTGTACTAAGCATATGAGAGAGCACAATATAGCAATGAACAGACACATTTCCTGCCCATAATGAGCTTACAATAATAATGTTGGTATTTGTTAAGCGCTTACTATGTGCAGAGCACTGTTCTAAGCACTGGGGGAGATACAGGGTCATCAGATTGTAACTGAGGCACAGAGAAGTTAAGTGACTTGCCCACCGTCACACAGCTGACAAGTGGCAGAGCCAGGAGTCGAACCCATGACCTCTGACTCCGAAGCCCAGGCTCTTTCCACTGAGCCACGCTGATTACAATCTAGAGGGGGAAACAAATAATTACAGGTATGTACATAAATTCTGTGGGGATGGAAAGGGGCATGAATAAAGGAAGTGTCTCTGGGCTTCAACTACCACCTCTCTATGGATGACTCCCATATCTACCTCTCCATCCCCAAAGTCTCTCCTTCTCTGCAGCCTCACAGTTCCTTCTGCCTTCAGCACAGTTCTACTTGGATGTTCCGCTGACCCTTCAAACTTAACATACACAAAGCAAAACTCTAAGTCTTCCCACCCAAGCCCCTCCCCGTCCTCTGACTTTCCCATCACTGTTGACAATACCACTATCCTCCCTGTCTCACAAGCCCACAAACTGTGCACTATTCCTGACTCATTCCTTTTCTCTAATCCTTAAAGTCAGCCTGTTACCAACCTTTCTTTAACTTCTCAACATCTCTAGCATCTGCCACTTCCTCTCAATCCAAACTGCCACCATTCCAGTCCAAGAACTTGTCATACCGAACCTCAACTACTGCATCAGCCTCCTGCCGGCCTCCCTGCCTCTATCCTCTCCCTTCTCCAGCCCATACTGTACTCTGCTACCCAGACATTTCTCTAAAACATTGTTCTGGAATATCTCTCCACTCCTCAAAATCCTCCAAAACCCCTGTAACTGGGAACCCTAGGAGAAATGAGGTTGCAGTCTTAAACCACTGACATGAAATTACCAGGGTGGAGATGGGGCAAGTTTGGGAATTGGTGTCCCTGTGGCAATTGGACATAACTTTGGAATGGGCTTATGGATTTATGGATGCGGAACTCTGTCTGCACATGGGGCACTGTGTATTCAAGTTAATCTGTAAACTGTAAACTCATCTTCTAAACTGAATAATGATGATGGTGGTACTTGTTAGGCCCTTACTATCTGCCAAGTACTGTTCTAAATGCTGAAATGCATATAAGGTAATTGGCTTGGACACAGTCCCTGTCCCTAGCCTCACACATTTAATCCCCATTTGCCAGATGAGGGAACTGAGGCACAGAGAAGTGAAGTGACTTCCCCAAGGTCATACAACAGACAAGTAGAAGAGCCGGGATTAGAACCCATGACCTTCTGACTCACAGGCCCAGGCTATACGCACTAAACCACACTGCATATGCTCATTATGGGCAAGGAATGTGTCTGTTCATCATTGTATTGCACTCTCCCAAACAGTATAGTGTTTCTTTAAATTCCCTTATAAGCCTCTCTCTACAGGAGTCAGCTGATGCATCATTTTTTTCTAGTTCATCGTAATCATCATCAATGGTGTTTATTGTGTACAGAGCACAGTGCTTTGGAGGGTACAATACAATGGAGTTGATAGATATGGTTCCTGCTCCAAAATAAATATGACAAATAAATATGAGAATAAATATGACAATAAATATTTCTGAATTTTACAAACCGTGATTGTTTGGAATAGGAGCTACACCTGGACAGAAAATAACTGGCTGTTCTTCAACAAGTACTCCAAGTATCTCCACCCAGTATTTATTCAATAGAAATGCTTCCTGACTGGGTGTCTCTTCTGATAACCTCTGTCTAACCTTCCTATACCTAGTATATGACCACATGTTAAGAAGATCCTCGGCACATATAAATGAGGAGGCAAAATACAATCATTTCTGTTCTTGAGAACAGTAGACTATGTTCATGCACAAAGCTTTGCATTCTCCAGAGTTGTTTTAAATATGTCCCATCTCTTGCTCCATTCTTTCTCTCCCACATGACTGTAAGCTCATTTGGGGGCAGGGACCATATCTATCAACTCTGTTGTATTTTACCCTCTAAAGCACTGTGCTCTGCACACAATAAACACTCTATAAACACCACTGATGATGATTACGATGAACTTGAAAAAAAATGATGTATCAGCTCACTCCTGCAGTGAGAGGTTTATAAGGGAATTTAAAGAAAGATAGGCAAAGTTAAAAGGTTCATGATTTTGTGATAAAGGAAGCTATGCTCTCCATCAAAGCTTGAGAGAAATTCAGTCATGAAAGCAAATGATAATCAGATCCCGTAGCAGAAAATCTGTAAGTTAAAAAGGCAATTAACTTGTCTATCTTATTCACCTACAGGGGCCAAAACAATTCAGCTCTCATTCTTAAAATGGATTGCAGTCATATTGGATTTGAAAACCTGACTTTTTAAATATTTATGAATATCTGAAACTTGCGTAAGAGAGGAAAAGGGGCCACAGAAAGCTCAGATATCTTTCATTCATTTGCACTACTTCTTACTTGAAGATTTTCTTTGCGAATGGAATTAAAAAAAACGATGGAAATGAAATCATGTTTACCATTCTCCTACAAATATCATGAAATAAACACAGTTCTGACGAAAAAGAAAAGGTGATTATTGTGAACCAGGATGAAATTATTAAACCAAGAGAATGTGGCTGCTTTGTTCTTTTTTTTTGCCCTAGGAATTTTTTCTATTACTATAGTTCGATATAGATATGTATTGAGAGCAACTGATTTTTAGTTTTGATTTCTTGAATCTTCATGGATTAAAAAGACTAATCAGTATTGCAAAAGATAATTGAGGTAGAAATTCACTATATCAACCATATTTATTGAATGCTTTATATATATACTACATACAATATAACAGTGTAACAGACACATTCCCAGACCACAATAAGTTTATAATTTAGAGCATGAGACAAACATTAATATAAATACATATGGAAATATACACAGTGCTGTGGGGCTGGGAGAGGGGATGAATAAAGGGGGCAAGCCAGGGCAACACAGAAGGGAGTGGAAGAAAAGGAAAAGAGGGCTTAGTCAGGGAAGTCCTCTTGGAGGAGATGTGCCTTCAGTAAGGCTTTGCAAGTGGGGAGAGTAATTGTTTGCCTGATATGAAGAGGGAGGGCATTCAACATTTTTGTAGAAAAATGATCCAGGCAGCAGAGTGAAGTATGGACTGCCGCGGGAGAAAAAGGAGGCAGGGAGGGCAGCAAGGAGGCTGATAACAGTAACCATATAACATCAAAGAAAGCTATCTGAGAAACCAAAATATTTTTCTCATGCCACAGTAAACATCCACTTCTCTGTTCAGGTCTTTCCACCTGATTGTGATGAGATTTGTCAAGAAACAGCTTTGAGACAGAAAAATTAAAGTTTTATTTTTGCGATGGGCAGGAAGAGAAAGAAAAATTAGGATGCAATGTTCCTGTCCTGGTACAGAAATATGTCTGGTCACCTAAGATTAAACTATTGTAGTCAAATGCAGAACTCAAATTCTTTCATCCAATGTAAAAAAGATATAAGGGAGAGAATACTGATCCTGTGAAGGTCTGTGCAGCTTCACCCAAGGCACAGACAGGAGCACCATCAGGGGCTCCTTTTCAAATAGGAAGGCGGTTGTACATAACATAGTGGACAGTAGACTTACAAAGCCGAGTAAGTTGCCTTGATGGTGATTTCTTATGTTAAAACCTCTTAATGGGTGTGGCAATGGGGAATGAAAGGGAGCAAGCTCAATGCAACAGATCTCAAATAAACTGTTTGAAATAAAATTGAATATACATAAAACAATCATCAATGGTGTTTATTGAGCACTTAATGTGTGCAGAGCACTATACTAAGCACTTGGGATAGTACAGTGCAACAGAGTTGGTGATGACTTTCTCTGCCCACAACAAGCTTACAGTCTTAAGGATACAAATCTGTCACTTCCAAAATGTTCTATTCCACTTTGTCAGATCCATTCCAGCTCTGACAAAGCTCTCCCAACCATCACACAGATATGTCACCCATCCTAGAGACCTATTCATACCAAAATTCCATGTTCTTTGTTTTATGAAAGCAAAATTTTAACCTTAAAGGACTGCTGCTTTAATATAGAAGTCTTAGCTCTTCCCTCTGACAAAACAGAATGATTAAGCTTGGGAATGGCTTTTATTTACCTGCATTTAATGCTTTTGTTTTGCCCAAGATTCTGCAATATTTAAATTATTCTTGCTGAAGCATGAAACAATTTGTCTCCTGATTAAATTTCTGTACTTTCTAGTTGTTGGACAGCGTGTTATTGATGGGTCATCCACAGGACTGCAGGGTAAATTGTAGGAATTACCTAGTTTTCCTTCAAATACCTTAGGAGGATTTCTTTCAAAATTGTCATTTATCTTGCTGGGAGCTTGCCTATTTGAGATTTCTCACTGAAACAATGTAAGAACATGATGATTTATGCCCAAGAGAGAAATCTCATGCCAAGATTAATGTCTTTTATTGTAAGAGAATCACTTTATAAAACATGCACCATTTGGTAAATATGGCTAAAGTACACAGCAGACTTGCTATCTTTTCCATATCAGAGAGCTAACTCGAGAGAAGGGAGTTACAACTATTCTGGTTAAGGAAAGCTTGATTTGTGGGCTTCTTGGAAAGAGAGAAACCTTCAGATGCTATAGCTATGTCAAGAATGTTTCTTGTCTGATCTAAATCCAAACCAATGGGTTCTCATCACTATTAACAACATCACAACTCAAAACTATGAGGCCAGAAGTTGAACTTCCAAAGATTACTTCATTTTCCACTTTCAGAAATACTATTTTTAGCCATTCAATTTTATGTTACCATTGGGAGACCCCATGAGCTGTCTCTGTTTTGCAGATGTGCCTGAAAATGCAAACGTGCATGACTTAGACTCTATCTTGAAAAGATAGAACCAGCCGAGACCCACTCTGTTTCAGAGTAGTTATTTGTTCTGTTTCCATTGTTTCTCAACTTTATATTTAAGTTAGAGTTTTTCCTCCTAAGTCCAAAAAATAATAAACTTAGGATACCACAACCTTGGTTACTCTCCTCACCCTAGAGTTGCTTTCTTGGAGAATTGATAACTTGAATTTTACAATGAAATCACATTTAAAAGAAGACACTTGGTGTCTACCTAAGTTTTTTCTTTGCTTACCTGTTCTAGAGCTAGCAACACAATGCATATATAACCCAGTGTTCGGTTCTAGTGGAGGAAAACTCTAGTGCCTAATAAATAAATCAAATACATTAATAAATCAATTCTAGTTCCGAACTCCCTCTGAGATTCCTAGATTGAACATTTATAACATTTGTTCTTAAAAGACTAGCGGTGTGGCACAAGACACCAATTCATAAAAGGAAGATCTGTAGCTTGCAAGTTTATTGTGGGCAGGAAATGTGCCTTCCCACTCTGTTATATTGTACTCTCTCAAGCACTTGATACGGTGCTCTGCACACAGCAAGCACTCAATGAATACCATTGATTAGAATAAGCTGTAATAGTCATTCCCGAGCAGAGATGATCACTGGCATTCCATTCCTATGATTTCTTTTTCTTCTTCTTTGAAAAGGATGTCTGACTGTGCATCATTATAATATGCAGCTCAAGTGAGGGAAAGAACAAACAACTGAGAAGACTGGAGTGGGAACAGAGTTATGGATTCTACAAAAAGGTGCAATATTGTATGAAAAGGCACCGTGGCTTTATAGGTGAACAAAAAAATAATGATGGCTTTGAAAGTCCTTTAATACTTTTTCAACTTAGATTATTTGAGTTTGTATTATGCACACCATAAGAGTAACAGGTCCTGGCATTATATATAATATACACATGTATGATATATATATTTCCCAAATCATTTTTTGTGGGTGTGACAGAAAGAATAATTGAAATAAGGATCAAAAATTCTAAAACTAGTAAATTAAAAAGCCAGGGATTAAATCCCTGATGAAAAAATCTCATGGGCCATTTCCATTTTCCTCAGTAAATTCAAATCTATGACATGGGTCACCTTCCTAATCTACTGTGTTCTTGATTTTAGGAACATCACTACCACCACTGCTTAAGCCAGAGATCCATGCTGAGGGATTTTGAGTACCACTATCCCCTACAAAAAACACTTTAAGGCTTTTTCCTGACATTGATAGTGAATTTTAGTGACAGCAATCCTTGGAGCCCTCATTTCCAAGTCTTTGTATTTGGCAGACTTCCCACACTCCCCGTTTTCAAAATCCTATTAAAATTTCATCTCCTCCAAGAAGCCTTCCCTGATTAATCCAACTCCCTATTTCCTTCCCTACTGTGTCACTTTTGCACTCATTCCTTCCCACTAAACACTTAGTTACTCAACCCATCCTCACCCATAGCACTTATATACATGTCCTTATACTTGGTTGTGTCCCCTATCTGTAATTTATTGTAATGCCTGGCTCCCCAATAAATTGTAAAACCCCTGAGGGCAGGGATAATATTCACTTATTCTATAAGTCCTCTTTCAAAGGCTTAGTACAGTTCTCTGCATTGATCGATTGGCTTATTTCCCCACTTTGAGGTATTTTGACAGCATGATTAAAGCCCATTTGCCATTAGATATCTATTTAGCATACATAATCACTCAGAACCACTTAGTATAGTACTCTGCATACAGTAAGGACTCAACAAATACCACTGATTGATTGAAAATCCAATTTGCTAGAACAAGGTGTCTTTTGCTGAACAGTTTGTGAACAACACCACTATGAAAATGAAGTGCTGTATTTATATATATACACACACCAAAAAAATCTAACTCAGAACATTTCATTACTGGTAAATGTTTATGCTGTTAGTTGGTGATATTTATGTTTTCATGACTGTCTTTCAAAGTGCTCAGTAAATATAATTGAATGAACAAATATACTGATATTGTTTAGGTCAAGTCTTTGGATCTCGAGAATGCATTAATACACTTTCTTTTTTTAATGGTATTTGTTCAGTGCTTACTATGTATCAGGCATTGTACCAAGTTCTAGGATAAATATGAGCTCATCAGGTTGGACATAGTCTGTGTCCCACATGGGACTCACAATCTTAATCCCCATTTTACAAGAGAAGGTACCTGAGGCACAGAGAAGATAAGTGACTTGCCCAAGGGCCTGCAGCAGACAAGTGGCAGAACCGACATTAGAACCCAGGTCTTTCTAATCAACCTTTCAATGGCATGTATTGAGCACTTACTGTGTGCAGAGCATTGGACTAAGCATTTGGGTGAGTACAGTACAACAGAATTAGCAGACAAGTTCCCCACCCATAATGAGCTTAGACTCTACAGGGAAAGACAGACTTTAATATGAATAATTTATAAAATATAACTTAAAGATATATAAACAGCATAATCTAGTAGATAGAGCATGGATCTGGGAGTCAGAAGGCCCTGGGTTCTAATCCCAGATCCTCCGCCTCTCTGCTTTGTGAGCTTGGGCATTTCACTTAACTTCTCTGTGCTTCAATTAGCTCATCTGCAAAATGGGGATAAACACTGTGAGCTCCATTTAGGACAGGGACTGTGTCCAACCTGATTAGCGTATATCTATCCCAGATCTTAGAACAGTACTTGACAAATAGTAAACATTTAATAAGTATCATTTTTATTATTGCATTATTAGATATGTACAAAAATGCTGGGGGGGGGGGTAAGGTGAATATCACCCCAGTGATATTCTGATTCCCAGGTCCATACTCTATCCACTAGGCCATACTCCCCTTACCCCATTTCCTTTATTTAGCACTCTTTCACTGGAACCAATTGAGCCATTACTAGTGAATATACACTAGAATGTGGTAGTATTTAATTTCAAGGCTACAGTAAACAGCCTAAATCATGCAAGCCCAACTATCTTACGATTTTGTTTATATATGAAGTGAGTAGACAAAGAAGTCCTGCAAAGTACTAAAGTTAGAGCTAATCAAGGCAGAACAAACTTCTCTTTTCAGTTCATTCTCCTTCCCATTCTAATATTGCTGGTCCAATGTTGTTCTATTAAAATCAGGCAGGGTTGTCTGGAGAGAACACTTCCTAAAAGACTGACATTTGGAAAAGAAATTAGAATAGTGATTGTGAAAAATAACAATAAAAAGTGCTTGTAATTTTTATAGGAAGAAGCATGAGAAGTCTCAAGATTTTAACATGCAGTGTGGCATAACCAGAAGACAGTGTCTGAACATTAGGCCTTTGTTTTTGCTTGCTTATTTCATTTAGGGCAGACTTCTTATAGCCTGTCTTTGTCCCGTGCCTGTCTTTGTTTACTTTGAGTTGTCACTCTGCTACTATGAATCCCTAACTGCTTTAAAAGGGCATAAATAAGATATAGAATGAAATCCTATTTCTCCCCAAATTTGATATTAAACTTATTTATATATCTTTTTTTTTTCTTTTGAGGCTATAATTTTAAGTCAGAGCAGACAGACTAATTTTTACTTACAGTATCAGTATAGGGTTATATTTTAACTCTTGTAAAAGAAACTCTTTGTGGCTGAGTGTTATTTATTTTAAACTATGTGTATGTCTGGGTCATTTCTCTACCTCACCCTGCTCCTCAAGTGCAGTCAAGGGTGACAAGCTAACTCAGACGATCCCTTGCAATCCATCCCAGAAAGACAATAGTCAAAAAGAGTTTCCCTCCTACTGCTATTTGCTAACCTGACTGAGCAGTGTAATGCTTGTCCATCATAATTTCTCAGGAACAGAAGGAATATGACTCAGACAAAGAATGGACTCCTTCACAAAAATGCATCCTGGGAAGTCTGAACTGAAATAGGCACACTTCTCCCTGGTCCTAAGCAGCTAGTTTTTTGGGTGCTTTTTTTTCTTTCATCACAATGATGGAGAATAGTGTCAGGTAAAACAGTCACAATAAAAGCTATCTGTCCCATTGATATTAGAACTGTATTCACTCATTAGGGCTGATGGTAAAACGTCACCAAAAGACAACCAATCTGTCACCAATACCTGCCAGTCTCACCTTTACAATATCACCCAGATCCGCTCTTTCCTCTCCATCCAAACTGCTATCGTGCTGGTACAAGCTCTCATAATATCCCGACTGGATTATTGTGTCAGCCTTCTCTCTGATCTCCCTTCCTCCTGTCTCTCCCTACTTCAGTCTATTCTTCATTCCGCTGCCCGGATCATCTTCCTATAGAAATGCTCTGGAATGCTACAGAACGCTACAGAAATGTCACTCTCCTCCTTAAAAACCTCCAGTGGTTGCCTATCGACCTTCGCATGAATCAAAAACTCCTCACTTTTGGCTTCAAAGCTCTCCATCACCTTGCCCTCTCCTACCTCACTTCCCTTCTCTCTTTCTACTGCCCACCCTATATGCTCCACTCCTCTGCTGCTCCCCTCTTCACTGTCCCCCGTTGACACCTATCCCGCCGTCGACCCCTGGCCCACATCCTACTGCTGTCCTGGAATGCCTTCCCTCCTCACCTCTGCCAAACTAACTCTCTTCCCTCTTCCAAGCCCTACTGAGAGCTCACCTCCTCCAAAAGGCCTTCCCAGACTGAGCTTCCCCTTTTTCCCTCTGCTTCTCCTCTTCCCCCTTCACCTGCCCCCAGCTGAGTCTCCTTTCATTCATTCATTAGTATTTATTGAGCGCTTACTATGTGCAGAGCACTGTACTAAGTGCTTGGAATGTACAAAATGGTAATCCTTTCCCTCTGCTCCCCCTCCTCTCTCCTCCCCACCCCACCCTCTGCTCCTCCCCCTTCCCCTTTCCCCTCCCCTCAGCACTGTGCTCATTTGTGTATATTATTACTTTATTTATTTTGTTGTTGAG
Organism: Ornithorhynchus anatinus; assembly: GCF_004115215.2. Lineage (NCBI taxonomy): Eukaryota > Metazoa > Chordata > Mammalia > Monotremata > Ornithorhynchidae > Ornithorhynchus > Ornithorhynchus anatinus. Next base: position 47,715,041 of record NC_041728.1, on the reverse strand, counting down.
GTGTACATTCCCTTGATTCTGTTTATCATGATAATGTTGTCTTGTTTTTGTCTTGTTCTGTTTTGCTCTGCTGTCTGTCTCCCCCGATTAGGCTGCGAGGCCGTCATTGGTCAGGGACTGTCTCTATCTGTTGCTGAATTGTACATTCCAAGCGCTTAGTACAGTGCTTTGCACATAGTAAATGCTCAATAAATACTATTAAATGAATGAATTGTCCATTGTTGTTCTATTAATATCAGGCAGAGTTGTCTGGAGAGAACACTTTCTAAAAGACTGAAATTTGGAAGAGAAATTTGAATGGTGATTGTAAAAAATAACAATAATTATAATACTTATGTCATTTGTTAAGTGCTTAATAAGTGCCAGGCACTGTATTGAGTGCTGGAGTAGTTAGTAGCTAATCAGGTTAGGCTCAGTCCACGTTCCACAAGGGATCACAGTCTTAATCCCATTTTTTAGAAGTGGTAACTGAATAATTGAAAGTTAGGTGACTTGCCTAATCATTCATTCATTCAATCGTAATTACTGAGCACTTACTGTGTGCAAAGCACTGTACTAAACACTTGGGAGAGTGCAATGTAGCAGACATACTCCCTGCCTATAATGAGTTTACAGTCTAGAGGGGGAGACAGACATATATAATATAATATAAATAATTTACGTAATATAAATAAATTACAGATATGTGCATTGTATTCTGTACTCTCCCAAGCACTTAGTACAGTGCTGTGAACATAGCAAGCACTAAAAAAATACAATTAATTGATTGAATGGTAGAGCCTGGATTAGAACCCAGGTCCTCTGACTACTCTTAGGCCCATGCTGTATTTCTCAGTCATGCTGATTCTCATACTTGAATGTTAAGAGAAGCTGCATGGAGAGAGCATGGGCCTGGCAATCAGTAGGACCTGGGTTCTAATCCTAACTTTGCCACTTGTCTGCCTTGGGAAAGTCACTCAACTTCTCTGTGCCTTCTTTAGCTCATTAGCAAAATGGGAACTAAGTCTGTGAGCCCCATGACATGAAGGACAGGAACTGTGTCCATCTTGATTAGTTATATCTACCCCAGCACTTAGTAGAGTGCTTGGCACATAGTAAGCCCTTAATAAATACCATTAAAAGAACAAAACAAACATTACAGAACTACTATCATCATCAAAATTGTTCATTGACTATTCACTATGTTCAGTGAACCAAAATAGATCCTTAGGGAATAGTCAGCCGAAATATAAACCAAGGTTCTCCATTTGAAGATTTTACCATCTAAAGGGGGAGACAAACCTACCTAAAACGATAAAAGTAAAATAGAGTCTAGAGAATGTGATCATAAATAAAAAGAGTAATTCCAAATGGACAAAAATAAAGCCACAGGTAAATTAGTAAATAAATGTGATATAGGAATGCAACCTCAGTCTCACCTAAGTCACCTTTGACCCCTCAGCTACATCCCTCCCCCTTCATATGTGACAATCACTCCCCCACTTTCAAAACCTAATTAAAGTCACATCTCCTTCAAGAGGACTTCCCTGACGAAGCCCTAATTTCCAATTCTCCCTCACCCTTCTGTGTCGCCCTTGCACTTGGGTTTGCATCCTTATTTTCCCCACCCTCAACCCCACAATACTTATACAGATATCAGTAATTTATTGGTTTATATTAACCTCTCTCTCCCCATTTAGGTGGCAAGCTGCCAAGTGGCAGGGAACTTGTCTATCAAATACGTTCTATTGCTCTCTCCCGATCACTTAATATGTGCCTACACATAGTAAGTATTCAAAAAAGCGATTGAGAGAGAAGGATCAGCTCAGGGTATTACTCTGGCACTGCCTGATGTAGGCTGTGGATTTTAAAAGGACTCTGAAGGAGGGGTAAGGACTTGGTTCGGCAACGGTGAGTATGGAGAAGGAAATTTTTTTTTTTTCTGGGGTGTTACCAAGCACTAAGTTGGAAGGTTGGTGGGGGGCTGGGGGGGGGGGCAGAGAAAATGATTAGAACATTTGCTGGAAAGGAAGGGAGAACCCAAGGTAAAATGTAGTGAGAGAAGAAAGCAATTAGATACGAAGGACTCGGAAAAATCTTGAAATATCCTCACCAAAGTGGAGGACTGAAAAAAAAATCCAGAAATTCTCCACACAATTCCAAAAGAAGCAATCCTTCCATTAATGAAGAGGCATCTACAGGGAGTTGGGAGGTAGGGAGGTAAAGATGGAGAATTGAATTGTCCAGATCACCTCAACACTGAATTTAAAGATAAGTTTATGCTTTGCTTTGTGTATAAGTAGGCAAAACCAAAAGTATTTTATTTGTCAAATCATTTCACTGTAGCCACACCTAAAAAGGAAACAGCAACATGCTCTCATTCAAGATGTGGGTTTCATGCATTATTTAAAAGGGTTTAACCTCAATGTCTTTGGATTTCAAAATACTCAATAATACACACAAAACCACAGACTAAGATACTAACATAGCAAAATGCATAAGTGGGTAGAGGAGTTTTAAAATTTTACTCCTAAATTTATGAAACATATTAAAAATAAAATTGTACTAACAAGAAGTTAGGGACTAGAAGTGATGACTAGTACAGACAGGAACGAACACCAACACCTTGTGGAATTGTAGGGCAAGCAGAAACCACAAGATAAATGGAATTTTAATTATGGTCTTGTGGGTATTGGATTTGGATTTTTCAAAATAGCATTTCAAACATAGGTAAGGAGATTGTTAGAAAATGTACTATTTTGTCTCAGTAATGTCCACTTGGGAGTTCCTCGGCATGCTTTCAGAAGGGGTTTTTGCCTCATCTGATTTTTAGCCAGCTTCTTGTGAATTTCCAGTGGTTACTCAACATCTTTATTTGCTTGTCATCTTCTGCTTCAAAGAAACAAAGCTCACAGCTTATTTCCATATATAAGCATCTTACTAAAAACAGATAATGTTATTAAACAGTAAATAACCCTCCGCCTCTACTTAACACACACACACACACACACACACACCCCGCCACCACCACTTATACCTTTTCTCTCATTGGCCTAAGATCTAAGTTACATCTGAGAGTAACAACTCCACCAGCACAATCTTTCCCTTGGAAACAGGAAATATCTCCACAGTTTAACAAGACTAGAAAGATGTTGTTTTTCATCAGTATCCCTATTTAAAAAAAACAAACAAAAAACCTTAAAATCATCCATTCATGAAGTTAGTAGAGTGCCGTGTCAATCGTTGGGGGAAGAAGCATGGTCTACTAGAAAGAGCACATGCCTGGGAGTCAGAGGACTTGGGTTCTAATTCTGACTCCTCTAATCTGCTGTGAGATTTCGGTCAGGTCACTTAACTTCTCTGTCTCATATCTGTCCTCTCTCCTCAGACTGTGAGCCCCATGTGGGACCTGATTATCTTATATCTACCCCAGTGCTTAGTACAGTGCTTGGCACATAATAAGCACTTAAATACCACAATTACTATTAACAACTCCATAGAAGTTGGGGGGGGTGGTCTCATCACCAGAACTTGCAGGTTTCAGATGGAAGAGGAGATACACACCCCCACATACACCAAAGGAAACATACAGCATAAACCCTTTTTTACTACCCCATATGTATCTATCCCTGGCGGCTCCTCAGATTTCCTGACCCAACAGACAAGTTGAAGGTCTGTAACAAGAGTGAGTTAGAAATCTGAACACATATATCCAGATACCAGGGAGACCTGAATTTATTCGCAGGTGGTGAGAAATGCATGACTTGTCACTCTTCCACTGCTAGATGTCAATCTCTGTTCACCCCGTTGGTATTGCTATGGTTCAGTAGGGTTTCTCTGACCACCTTTTTCTGATGTTACAGATACAGGTTTAATGCAAAAGTATCATGTTTAGGACATCCAGGGGTTTCCAGTTTTAAGACAGATCACATCAACATGGTATAAATGTAATTACCAAATATAGTTCCTCTTCACTGTTTTTCTCCTAATTTGATTTTTTTCTCCTTATCAAGATTGAGAGATTAATTGTGGATCAGCTTGTTTCACTTCTCTTCTTAAAAAGAAGGGCAGTCATTCCCCAGCATGAAGGGGAAAGGTTCCATACAAAACCTGGGGAAAAACCAGCTGGGATCTTGAGCTATTTGTGAACTGGGTGACCAGTGATAAACCAGTAGACCAGAGGTCCAAGGAGGTACACGTGACTTTGCAGGCAGGAGGCCAGGCATGCAGCATAACAGAATGATGTACAAGTACAGTTTTGCAGACAAGCAGCCAGAGTTTCTCAGGTCTCTCTCCTTCCACACAGACATTGCCTTCCCCTCCCAGGTCCCTGTTTTCCTGAGAACCTCTTCCAGACTGGAGAACTCAGAGATGGGAAGTGAAGTAGATGAAACCCAGGGCTGAAGATCAATCAATCATTCAATTGCATTTATTGAGAGCTTACTGTGTGCAGAGCACTGTATTAAGCACTTGGGGGAGTTCAACATAAAAGAGTTGGTAGACACATTCCTTGTCCATAATGTGATACCAGATGTAAAGATGTCCACTACCACTAATGTTCAAGACAGGGAACACACAAGCTGAAAAATGGATAATGGATTTCCCTTTTTTTTAATGATATTTATTAAGTGCTTACCATGTGCCAAGCACTATTCTATGCACTGGGGTATATACAAGATGATCACGTTGGACACAGTCTATGTTCCACATAGGTCTCACAGTTTTAATCCTCATTTTACAGATGAATGAACTGAGGCAGAGAGGTTAAGTAACTTGTTCAGGGTCAAACAGCTGACAAGTGATGGAGCTGGAATTAGAACCCAGGTTCTTTGGCTCCTACACCTGGGCTCTTTCCACTAGGCCACACTGCTTTCCCTTTCAGATCCCCATTTACCCGAGAACCTATTCCAAGCAGGAGAACTCAGAGATGGGAGGTATGGTGGAGGAACCTGAAGCTGAAGATGAACATTTCAGACATAAAGATATCCAGGGCCACTTCTGTTCCAGCTGAAAACTGGACAACAATCTTCCCTTTTTGTGAGTCTCTGTAGTTTAGAGCAACTCGAGAAGAGTGCATGCCTTTTGTTTCTCTGTCTTCTATCTGGAGATTCCCATCTGAAGCTCACCACCAGAGGCAGGAACATATCTATTTTCCCACCCTCCACCATGCTGAAAATATTTTTACCTGCATTCACTATCATCAACACTATGATATGAAATTCCAAGAAAAAACACTGTGAGTTTTGATGTGATGGAATTAAGACTTGCTTCATCTGAGATATATTAGAACTACATTCATTCAATATAAAGAGAGATGTGCAAAAGCCACTAGGACTTTCAAAGGCAGGTGGAAAGCTGGAGAACAATCCACTGGTCTATCAGTGGTATTTATTGAGTGCTTACTCCATGCAGCACTACAGTAAACATTTGGGAGAATGCAATACAGTAGTGGTAGCATGATCACTTCCCTCAGAGGTTCTACTCTATTTTCTCTATGGTTGTACTAAAACGCAGTAGATGAGACTTCTTTGTAGCAATCTGATGTGTCTTATCTTCTATTCAGCACGTTCCGTTCTACCCTATCTCATGATTTTGCAACAGTACTGTTAGGTAATAAGGGGACTATTGGTCAGACAAATGTAAGCTTGTATGGAATATAGCATACAGCTGTGTCAGAAGAAATTATTTGTGCATGTGAGCAGGAAATGCATCTGTTATATTGCTGTGTTATTCCCTCCCAAGTGCCTAGTACAGTCTTCTGCACACAGTAAGTGTTCAGCAAGTGTGATTGATTGAGATCAGACATGTTTAACATGACAATACAATTTTCTTTAATGAAGAGTTTTTTAACAGATGTATAAGGATGCCAATGCTGATAGGAGGAGAAAGAGAAGGAATAGCATGTAATAATCATAATAATTATGGTATTTGTTAAGCAGTTACTATGTGCCAAGCACTCTTCTAAGTGCTGAGTAGATATAGATAAATAGGTTTTTCCCACCTGGGGCTCACAGTCTCAATCCCCATTTTATAGATGAAGTAACAGGCACAGAGAAGGTAAGTGTCTTGCCCAAAGTCATGCAGCAGACAAGTGGCGGAGCTGGGATTAGAATCCACATCCTCCTATTCCCAAACCCATGCTCTTTCCGCTAAGCCACGCTGCTTCTTACACTGAGTGCTAACCTTCTCACTGTGCCTTGTTCTCACTTTTCCCACTGCTGACTTCTTTTGCTCTTGTCCCCTTCACACAGCAGACCAATATTCTCCCATCATCAAAGTCTTTCTGAAATCCTATGACATTCATAGGGCCTTTTTGGATTCATTTCCTCCCCTCATAATCCTCTATTGCTATTTAAGTACTTTTGTATTACCCAGACACCTAAATACTCACAGCCCCCAACAGAATGTATGTACCTATCTTTACTCTCTATTGCTTCCTCCCACCCCTCCTAGGATCACACCTATAGAGTTTCCAGTACTCTACCAGTCTCAGCTATGGGAGGGAAAGTCAAGCAGAGGCTTATCCATTCCATTCCTAACTTGGACAGAGGCTAGCAAATGGAAGGCAATTCTAATTCAACTCTGCTGGCCAACAGTGGCTTGGGAGACAGTTGATGGCAGAGACTCAAGTTTATTGTGCAGAAGGAGGCAATAATAAACCACTTCCATATTTTTACCAAGAAAACTCTATGGATACATTTCCAGAATAATTGCAGGTGAAGGTGGGGTGTTCCGGGAAAAGATGTGTTCATGGAGTCGCTAAGGGTTCAAAACGTCTCTACAGCATAAGAGAAGACATGACTTCCTCCCATCTGCAATTCAATTTAGCATCTGGGGACCCTGAAAGAGTGTAAACTCCTTGAAAACAGGAAGACCCTAGACTGTAAGTTCCTTGTGGGCAGGGAATGTGACTACTAACTCTGTTGTATTCTCTCAAGCAAGTAGCATAGTGCTCTGCAGCTAGTAAGCATTCATTAACTGCCTTTTTTTGACTTATTGCTTATGTCTACTATCGTACTCTCTCAAGTGCTTATAGTATGGTGCTCTGGACACAATAGGTTCTCACTAAGTACTGATTATTAAGCATTTTGGAATTACAGCATTAAAAAGTGACATCCTCTGGACAAGGCACTTACTAGTGGAAGAGGCAGAAATAAAAATAATTCCCAATAGAGTAGTAATTATAAACAATTGTATGTTCAGTTGAATGAGCTGTATTCATACTGAATACAGGAGTGCTGAGGATGTGTATGGATAAATTATTTAGTTCCTAGAGGTGGCTGATGGTTTTCTACAACTTAGGGTGCTCAGAGTTAACAAGGAAAGGTGGGTGTTATAACTAATCTCTTGATCTGAGGAGATTTACAATGAGCCTGAGAAGCGGTAGTTCACTGGCATACCAATGATCAGCTGTATGCTCCCAAGGTATTGAACTAATCTTGGTGGGATTGGTTGCACTGCAACTGTTTGTTTGAGATTCACTTAATCATGGTGACATGCCAATGAGAAAATAACTCTGTGCTTTGTGTATTGACCTGCCCTCCTAAAACCCAATATCAAAATATCACCTGCCCATGAGTTTGGTTTGTTAGTTTTGTGGTTAAAGCACTTTTTTCCCCTCCTCCTAAATGAAAAGCATCACATTCAAGGATTTTCCTTCATTCCCACCTTGTGTGCCAAAGTGACAAAACTTTGAGGTCAGTAGTAATTAGGAAATATGTCTTCTGTCAAAATGCAGCATTTTTGGACGCATTTTTTACAGCACTAGTGGAGTGAGTAATATGTGCCAAGTACTGAGAAACTGAGATGTTGTGTGGCCAAATCAATAGAGCACAAGCCTGGGAGTAAAAATGACCTGGGTTCTAATCCCACATCTACCCAGATCTGTTGTGTGACCCTGGGGAAGTCTCTCAACTTCTTGGGGCCTCAGATACCTCATCTGTAAAATGGACATGATGATAGGGAGCCCCATGTGAGACATGGACTATGTCCAACCATATTAGTTTTAATCTACCTCAGCTCCTAGTAGAGTGTCTTGAATATAGTAAGTGCTTAACAAGTACAAAAAAAAGAAAAAGAAAAGAAAGCAATGGGGTAGTTACAATCAGGTTGGACACAGTCCCTGTACCACATGGGGCTCAAGGCTAACAGGGAAAGAGAACGGGTATTGAATTCCCATTTTAATAATAATAATAATGTTGGTATTTGTTAAGCGTTTACTATGTGCAGAGCACTGTTCTAAGAGCTGGGGTAGACACGGGAATCAGGTTGTTCTTCGTGGGGCTCACAGTCTTAATCCCCATTTTACAGATGAGGTAACTGAGGCACAGAGAAGTTAAGTGACTTGCCCACAGTCACACAGCTGACAAGTGGCAGAGCCAGGATTCGAACCCATGACCTCTGACTCCAAAGCCCGTGCTCTTTCCACTGAGCCACGCTGCTTCAGGAAACTGAGGCACAGAGAAGTTGTGACTTGCCCAAAGTTACTCAGCAGGTAAGTGGCAGAGATGGAATTAGAACCCAGGTTCTCGGACTTCCAGGCCTGTGCTCTTTCCACTAGACTGCACAGTGCTTCCCTAAATCTGACATTCCCTAGAGCTATCAGTCCACTGGCTTTCAGCAAAATCCCACCCCCATGTATGAACTTTACCACCCTTGGTAACCTACACCACCACTGAACCAAGACACCAAAAGTGCTAGGATTGCTAGACTGCTGAAAAGAGGAGAAAATTGGAATGCCCTTACTTGGTTGAAGCCAGAGGAGAAGAGGTAACAACTGGGAGAGGCAGATAAGAGAAAAAGGAGAGGGATACAATGTGGAGGAGGAGTAGGCAGAGGAATAGATGCAACATTTAGACAAAAACAAGAGCACTTGTGATAAGGTTGGTGCTGAAAGAAATGTATAGCCCCCTAAATCAGATCTAGAATTTGTTTGCAACATCTCCCAAGTAGTAATGGATATCCCAAACTCCAATAATAATAATAATTATGATATTTGTTAAATGTTAACTATGTTCCAAGCACTGAGTTGGCTACATAAAAATAAAATCTGGTCAGTCACAGTCCCTATCCTAAATGGGGCTCACAGTCTAAGGGGAAGGGAGAACAGATATTTCATCCCTATTTAACATAGGCAGAAAATGAGGCCCAGCGAAATGAAGTGTCTTGCAGACAGACACGTGACAGAGCCAGGATTGGAAACCAGTTCCCCTGACCCTCAGGTCCGTGCTCTTTCCTCCAGGCCACTCTGCTTCCCAAGAGAAGCACTGGCCTGCAATGTGTTCTGCAGTCCCAGGACCATCGACTCCATTCTTAGTCTTAAATTATTAGAAGAGATGTTAGCACTTAGTTAATGATAGCCATTTCTTAACTACAGATAACAAACAATATATATCACTACTGAAGGATTACTTAGTAGCCTAAAGAAAGGATTCATATAAACAAAGTAGGCAAGCAAAAAATGACAGATGCAGAAATGGAAGGTTTATGAGGTAAGACATTTGGCAATTCACCTTTCATTTTTCTTCTCCTCTGTGATCTTTCTGCCCTTCCACTGAGAGCCTTCACAGGAGAAAAGACTTCACAGTAGTTGTTTCTGTAAGTAACAGCCTCTGGTGACAAATGACAATTTTGTCCCATGGGAATCAGACTGAGGCGAGTTACACTTCATACAATCTGCCTGCTAACAATCAAATTCCGTAACTGAATCCATCTGTGGTGAATTGGAAATGCATTTACGATAAAGGTTCTCTAACTCCAGTCACAAAGCATTTAAAGCTTTCTTTTTTTCTTGTAGGGTTCATTTTACTGGACTTTTTAGAACTGGTGTAAGGCTAGGTTGCTCCTGATTTCATAGGAAGGAGGTATTTTGAGTTACTTTGTGGAGGCAAGGTGCATGGTGAAAAAGATGGAAATTTCCTGGGAAACTTGTATCCATTGGTGAACTGTGACGTCAGCCAACTGGAAGAGTCAAATAAACAGGGAAGCAGCATGGTCTAGTGGAAAAAGCCCAAACACGGGGATCGGAGGACCTGAGTTCTAATACTGACTTTGCCACTTACATGCTGAGTGAGACCATGACACTTTATTTTTCTGTGCCTCAGTTCCCTCATCTGCTAAATAGAATTCAATACCTGCTCTCCCTTCTACTTAGACTGTAAGCCCCATGTGGAACCTGAGTATCTTACATATACCCCAGTGCTTAGTAAAGTGCTTGGCACATAGTAAGTGCTTAACAAATACCACATCATCATTATTATTAACACTATTATTGTTCATTCAATCGAATTTCATTCAATCATATTTGAGTGATTAGTTTGTGCAAAGTACTGTATTAAGCACTTATTATTGTTATTACATACCCTGTACTAATAGGGCATTTGCTGCTGTTACAGTACACTGAAAAAGACATGGTGTGTCACCTCACATTTTACTTGGAACTCTAAGGAAATGACACTAAATCCAATGTAAAACAATATTGTTATATTTCTTCCAAATATTGTATTCTCCCAAGCACTTAGTACAATGCTCTGCATAGAGTAAGCACTCAATAAATGCAATTGTTTGACTGACTGATTCTGCATAGATATCATCTATGCAGCCCATTAAGCAGTGTGCCTAATGGATACAGCAAAAGACCAGCAGTCAAGAGGCCTGTGTTCTAATCCTGCCTCTGGCACTTGCCTGAGATGTGACTTTGGGCCAGTTACTTAGCTTCTCTTTGTCTCAGTTTCAACTGTAAAATGAGGATTAAATCTCTGCTCCCTCTCTCCCCTCCCTTGACTATGAGACTTTTGTAGGACAGAACTGTGTCCAATCTGATTAGCCTCTGTCTATTCCCCATGTCTAATATAGTGTTTAGCACATAGGGAGTGCTTAATAAAATACAACCATTGAGACCTCCTCCCTCCTCGTAAGTACCACCCCCTCCACCTGTGCCACGGACCCCATTCCCGCTCACCTTATAAAAACCATCGCCCCCGCCCTTCTCCCCTCCTTAACTTCTATCCTAAACCTCTCACTCTCCAATGGCTTCTTCCCCTCTGCCTTCAAACATGCCCATGTCTCCCCCATCCTATAAAACCCCTCTCTCGACCCCACTTCCCCTTCCAGTTATCGTCCTATCTCCATACTACCCTTCCTTTCCAAGATCCTAGAATGAGTCGTCTACACTCGCTGCTTAAAATTCCTTAACTCCCATTCTCTCCTGGACCCCCTCCAATCTGGCTTCCGTCCCCTCCACTCTACCGAGACTGCTCTCTCTAAGGTCATGGGTGACCTCCTTCTTGCCAAATCCAATGGCTCCTACTCCATTCTAATCCTCCTTGACAACTCAGCTGCCTTTGACACTGTCGACCATCTCCTCCTCCACACCTTATCTCACCTTGGCTTCACAGACTCTGTCCTCTCCTGGTTCTCTTCTTATCTCTCTGGCCGGTCATTCTCGGTCTCCTTCGCAGGCTCCTCCACCCCTCCCATCCTCTAACTGTCGGAGTTCCTCAAGGGTCAGTTCTTGGCCCTCTTCTGTTCTCCATCTACACTCACTCCCTTGGTGAACTCATTCGCTCTCATGGCTTTGACTACCATCTCTACGCAGATGACACACAGATCTACATCTCTGCCCCTGCCCTCTCCCCCTCCCTTCAGGCTCGCATCTCCTCCTGCCTCCAGGATGTCTCCACCTGGATGTCGGCCCGCCACCTAAAACTCAACATGAGCAAGACTGAGCTCCTCATCTTCCCTCCCAAGCCCGGTCCTCTCCCTGACTTCCCTATCACCGTGGATGGTACGATCATCCTTCCCGTCTCTCAGGCCCGCAACCTCAGTGTCATCTTTGACTCGGCTCTCTCGTTCACACAACACATCCAATCCGTTACCAAAACCTGCCTGTCTCACCTTTATAATATCGCCAAGATCCGTCCCTTCCTCTCCACCCAAACGGCTACCTTACTGCTACAGGCTCTCATAATATCCCGGCTAGACTACTGTGTCAGCCTTCTCTCTGATCTCCCTTCCTCCTCTCTCACCCCGCTCCAGTCTGTTCTTCACTCCACTACCTGGCTCATCTTCCTGCAGAAACGATCTGGGCATGTCACTCCCCTTCTTAAACAACTCCAGTGGTTGCCTATCAACCTCCGCACAAAACAAAAACTTCTCACTCTGGGCTTCAAGGTTCTCCATCACCTTGCCCCTTCCTACCTCTCCTCCATTCTCTCTTTCTACTGCCCACCCCGCACCCTCCGCTCCTCTGCTGCCCAACTCCTCACCGTCCTCCATTCTTGCCTATCTGGCCGACTACCCCTGGGCCACGTCCTCCCGTGGTCCTGGAATGCCCTCCCTTCTCACCTCAGCCAAATTAATTATCTTCCCCTCTTCAAAACCCTACTTAAAACTCACCTCCTCCAAGAGGCCTTCCCAGACTGAGCTCCCCTTTTCCCTCTACTCCCTCTACCCCTCCCTTCACCTCTCCGCAGCTAAACCCTCTTCTCCCCCCTTTCCCTCTGCCCCTCCCCCCTCCCATCCCATAAGCACTGTACTCGTCTGCTCAACTGTATATATCTTTATTACCCTATTTATTTTGTTAATGAGATGTACATCATCCTGATTCTATTTATTTGCTATTGTTTTAATGAGATGTTCTTCCCCTTGATTCTATTTATTGCCATTGTACTTAATAATGTTGGTAATTGTTAAGCGCTTACTATGTGCCGAGCACTGTTCTAAGCGCTGGGGTAGACACAGGGGAATCAGGTTGTCCCATGTGGGGCTCACGGTCTTAATCCCCATTTTACAGATGAGGTAACTGAGGCAGCGAGAAGTTAACTGACTTGCCCAAAGTCACACAGCTGACAAGTGGCTGAGCTGGGATTCGAACCCATGACCTCTGACTCCAAAGCCCGTGCTCTTTCCACTGAGCCACGCTGCTTCTACTTGTCTGTCTGTCTCCCCTGATTAGACTGTAAGCCCGTCAAAAGGCAGGGACTGTCTCTATCTGTTGCCGATTTGTACATTCCAAGCGCTTAGTACAGTGCTCTGCACATAGTAACTGCTCAAAAAATACTATTGAATGAATTAATGAATCGCTTGATCCACATTTCCACTCTTCTTTAAGCAGTGTGGCTCAGTGGAAAGAACAAGGACTTAGGAGTCAGGGGTCATGGGTTCTAATTCCCACTCCACCACCTGTCAACTGTGTGACTTTGGGCAAGTCATTTAACTTCTCGGTGCCTCAGTTACCTCATCTATAAAATGGGGATTAAGACTGTGAGCCTCACGTGGGACAACCTGGGATCCTTGCAGATGGCAACAATCAGCCAATGAATTGATTAATCTGTGGTATTTATTAAGTACTTTGTTATAACAAAAAATAAGATTAAGATGTTGTAAAGTCAGAGGTCTTAGTAAAAAAGTAATCATGGTATTAAGAGCATTAAGAGCTTACATTATGCCAAGCACTGTACCAAAGACTGGAGTAGATACAAGTTAATCAGGTCTCACACAGACCCCATTCCACATGAGGCTCATTGTCTAATTAGGAGGGAGAACAAATATTTAGTCTCCATTGTACACATGAGGAAACTAAGACAGGGAGACAGGAAGTCAAATGACTTGCCCATGATCACAAAGCAGTCAACTAGCATAGCAAGGATTAGAACCCAGGTCCCCTAACTTGCAGGGTAAGCAACTTTCCAATAGACTATGCTGCTTCCTCAAGACTGGCAGGTACTTAATAAGTACCATTGATGAATTCACTATGCTAACCTAGACCCCACTATTCTTCAACTACAAACCTTTGAGATTATAAATTGGGGAAACGGACCAAATGTGTGAGGAGAAGGGGAGAGTGAGTGTGAAAGGGTTGGAGCTCAGTCTCTCAGAAAAGGAAAGGGGAGGGAGATTGCTAGCACCACAACTGCAGGTTTGGTGGTTGTAATAACAAAATAGTAATTAAATAATAATTATAAATAATAATGATAAACAATAAAAAATAGTATTATAACAATAACAATAATAGGAAGAGAACAGGAGTGAAGGTCTGGAGCCCCATATTCTAATCCTGGCATCACCATTTGCCTGTTGTGTGACCTTGGGTAATTGGCTTAACCTCTCTGTGCTCCAGTTTCCTCATTTGTAAAATAGGGATGATAGCTCTTTTCCCTCCTGACTGGGATTTTCTTGTGACAGCCCCAGCGCTTGGCACATAGTAAGTGCCTATTACCATCACTCTTCTTATTTAAATGCCATCTTCATCCTACCTTCCCACCTTCCCTTCTCTTTCTTTTATATGTCAAAGGGCCCCACCACCCAAATTTACCAGTCCCCTTTCCTTCACTGGAATTCAGATTACATCCCAGACCTGCCTGAAATCCAAGGGCAGTGCACTCTCTCAACAGCACTTAGAACAGTGCTCGGCACATAGTAAGCGCTTAACAAATACCAACATTATTATTATTAACTACTGCATTTTAGCAGCTGACCGTCAATGGTCCCAAAGACCAGGTGTACTCAATGGCATTTTCATTTGCCAAACAAAATTAAAGAATGAGGAAGATGGAATAAAATTACCTCAAATTGTTCTAAATTACAAATGTAAGAAGAAAAATGTACTTCATAACCAAACCGGTTCTCCTCCAATTTTCCTCTCGACAGATTTCTCAGACTCAAATAGACTCTCCGGCGTTAGTCTCTGCTAATGACATTCCCAGGATGATGGGGGGAAGAGGGCCAAACCAAAACTGTGTCTCCCAAATTTAGAGGGTCTGCACAGCTTACTGGTTGGCTTCCCTTTTCAGATAATTCTGGGAAATATAAGCCGTGGCCAGGAGTTATGAGAATCCGTTTCCTATATCTCCTTCAGGTGTCTGACCTCAATCTCACCTTCATTGGGAACTTGGACGTTGGCATAATCAAGCTCTGCATCACCCTCTAGTGGAAGAGCTCCAAGATATACTTGGTTTTATGGCCTTCTAACTATTGTTCTATCTCCTATTTTCTCTGACTCAGGACAGTGAATTTTGTTTTCAAAGTCTAGTCGGCTTCTACGCCACTGACGATCTGCTGGCTCAGGCCTGAAGTAATTCCGCCCTTTAATCTCTCCTTTCAGATCAATTTTAAGTCACAGTCAGCAGGCAGGATCGGGAAACTGGCAACTTGCGCTACTCATGGAACTAAGCACACAGCTATGATAATCCCGGTGACCAATTAGTACTGTTGACTTGATACAATAACATACTCCAACAAGATAATCATTTGTTGTGTGTGTCTAGACAAGAGCTGTTTTTCCTCTCCAAACACTTAGATTTATAGCCAAGCTCAACAGCTGTCTACCTTTAGCGTATCTTTGTTGAACTCATATTCTATCTGACCTGTTTTTCCCCTTCAGACAAGCTATGAGATCAGAGGCTTTTGTTTTTTAATTGCTTGTTTTCACATTCAGTGCCGTCTGCAGCACTGTCTGCAGCCTGAATCCATTTTTCTGTAACCTGGTGAGCTTTGTTTTCCCCCATAACATGGTAATAAGTACAGATTTAGCTCATGACTGTAGTTGACATATACACACTTTCCTCAGTTTCATTTAGTACTGTAAATCCTAAAAGGAATGTCTTGATGCAGATTTTGTTTATCCCAAAATGTCCATATTCTTCCAGACAAGAAGATCTATTTCCATCCTCAGACAAGCCACTACTACTTCATCAGCTTTGTCACTCTATACTTTTGTTGACACCCTTTCCTCTGCTAATATCACTTCATATTATTGTGTTTTGTTTTCACCTGCCAGTGATTAGTTTTGCTTTGTTGTTTTTTTTTCTACTTTCCTATGTCTAAATTTCATTCTTCTGTCACCATATTCAGGAGTGTTCCTTTACTTAGGTTCTATCTAAAGAATACTCTGTTAACACTGTTTCTCATGCAGACCTCTATATTCCTCCTTCCTCCCTTTTGGATTGTCAAAGTGGAGAAAAGGTTCTTACGTTGCAGCCTATACAGCATTATCTGCACAGTCTAGTTGGTCTGCTGAAGGCATTAGCTCTTCAGATATTTATCACCAGGATGGTAGCCTTATGTGCAGCAGTGTGTGTGCGTGTGTGTTTGGGGAAGGGGGGGGAGGGCGGGGTGTTCTCACCCCAATCCCCCTTTAAAACATATTTAACAGGAAGAAGCATGTATTTATCACCTCAGTGGGAAAATAAGTGTGAGAGTACCTTGCATTCTTTTCTTGGATCAGCCAGACAGGAACCAAGAAACCCTAGGTGATAAGAAAATCCAATCCATTTTGACACAGAAACAAACAGAGATAGTGTAGTTAATCTTCTTGAAGATCTTTCCCAACAAGCTAAGATAAAACATTAAGTGAACTTCAACTTCCTCTGGGAACTGATCTTTTCCTGTGACCCAAATCCATTAAGTTTGCTCTTTTTTTTTTTTGGGCCTAAGAAGGAGGCTTGATCAGCATACTGTGTAGCCTGGTTTCTGCTATCACTGTCTACTGGAAGCCCACACCTGTTCTGGTCCTGCCTTGAACTGCCTACAGGGAATGATGGAATTCTCTTGGTGGACAACTTTGACCCTGTTCTTCCTTCTACATTCATTCATTCATTCAATCATATTTATTCATTCAATAGTATTTATTGATAGCTTACTATGTGCAGAGCACTGTTCTAAGTGCTTGGAATGTACAATTGGCAACAGATAGAGACAATCCCAGCCCATTGACAGGCTTACAGTCTAATCAGGGGAGAAAGAAGAAAACAACAGCAATAAATAGAGTCAAAGGGATGTACACCTCATTAACAAAATAAATAGAGTAGTAAAAATATATACAATGAGCAAATGAGCACAGTGCTGAGGGGAGGGGAAAGGGAAGAGGGAGAAGCAGAGGGAATGGGGGGAAAGAGGGCTTTGCTGAGGGGAGGTGAAGGAGGTGGCAGAGAGACAGCAGAGGGAGCAGAGGGAAAAGGGGAAGTTTGGTCTGGGAAGGCCTCTTGAAGGAGGTGAGCTCTCAGTAGGGCTTTGAAGAGGGGAAGAGTGTTAGTTTGGTGGAGGTGAGGAGGGAAGGCATTCCAGGACAGCGGGAGGACATGGGCCAGGGGTCGACAGTGGGATAGGCGAGAACGGCGGACGGTGAGGAGGTGAGCAGCAGAGGAGCGGAGCGTGCAGGGTGGGCAGTAGAAAGAGAGAAGGGAGGAGAGGTAGGGTGATGGAGAGCCTTGAAGTCTAGAGTGAGAAGTTTTTGTTTCGAGCAGAGGTTGATAGGCAACCACTGGAGGTTTTTAAGGAGGGGAGTGACATGCCCAGAGTGTTTCTACAGGAAGATGAGCCAGGCAGTGGAATGAAGAATAGACTGGAGTGGGGAGAGACAGGAGGAAGGAAGATCAGAGAGAAGGCTGACACAATAATCCAGCCAGGATATTATGAGAGCCTGTACCAGTAAGATAGCCATTTGGATGGATAGGAAAGGGCAGATCTTGGCGATATTATAAAGGTGAGACCAGTAGGCCTTGGTGACGGATTGGATGTGTTGGGTGAATGAGAGAGCCGAGTCAAAGATGGCACCAAGGTTGAGGGCCTGAGAGATGGGAAGGATGGTCATACCATCCATAGTGATAGGAAAGTCAGGAAGAGGACAGGGTTTGAGAGGAAAGATACAGAGCTCAGTTTTGGACATGCTGAGTTTTAGTTGGCGGGCAGACATCCAGGTGGAGACGTCTTGGAGGCAGGAGGAGATATGAGCCTGAAGGGAGGGTGAGAGGACAGAGGCAGAGATGTAGATTTGTGTGTCATCTGCGTAGAGATGATAGTTGAAGTCATGGGAGCGAATGAGTTCACCAAGGGAGTGAGTGTAAATGGAGAACAGAAGAGGGCCAAGAACTATTTATGAAGTGCTTACTGTGTGCAGAACACTGTATTAAGCACTTGGGAAAGTACAATACAACATAAACAGTGACATTCCCTGCCCACACCACAATGAGCTCACAGTCTAGAAGTGGGGGGAGACAGACATCAATACAAATAAATAAAATTACAGATATATACATAAGTGCTGTGGGGCTTGATTGGGTGGGGGAGAGATCAAAGGGAGCAAGTCAGGGTGATGCAGAAGGGAGTGGGAGATGAGAAAAAGTGGGGCTTAGTCTAGGAAGGCCTCTTGGAGGAAATGTTCCTTCAAAAGGCTTTGAAAGGAGGGAGAGAAATCATCTTTTGGATTGAGGAGGGAGGACATTCCAGACCAGAGGCAGGACATGGGCCAGGGCTTGGGGTGAGAGAGGAGAGATAAAAACACAGTGAGAAAGTTAGCACTAGAAGAGTGAAGGATGTGGGCTTGGTTATGGAAGGAGAGAAGTAAGATAGGTAGGAGGGGGCAAGGTGATAGAGTGATTTAAAGCCAATGGTGAGGAGTTTTTGTTTGATATAGAGGAGGATGGGTAGCCACTGGAGTTTTTGAGAAGTGAGAGACATGTTCTGAATTTTTTTTAGAAAAATGATCCAAGCAGCAGAGTGAAGTATGGACTGGAGTGGGGAGAGACAGGAGGCTGGAAGGTCAGCAAGGAGGGTGATGCAATAATCTAGGTGGGGTAGGATGAGTGACTGTATTAACATCCTATATACCTCAGGAAGGTCTAAAGCAGATGATGAGGCTAGGGTTTGGGGATGAGTAAGGACTGAGAGTTACATAGCCTGGAGTCCACTAAGAGGAGAAGATCCAAGAAGGAGTGCCACTGCCCAATTTCCAGAACTGCCACTCCTGGCCTCTCAGACAACTCTGGAGTCCCCAGTTCCCTTAAGGAGAGGGGATCAGTAGGACTGACACACATCTGCTGCCATTATTATTAGTAATAATGATAATGGTATTTGTTAGGCTCTTACTACTTGCCAAAAACTGTTCTAAGCTCTGGGGTAGATACATGGTAATCAGGTTGTGTCATATGGAGCTCACAGTCTTAATCCTCATTTTACAGATGAGGTAACTGTCACAGAGAAATTAAGTGGCTTGCCCAAGGTCAAATATTAGACAAGTGGCTGAGCCAGGATTAGAACCCATGCCTTCTGACTCCAAAATCTGTGCTTTTTCCACCAAGCCACATTGCTTTTCTGGTTCTCTTTACTACCTTTAGAATGCCAAAAACTTAAGTTCCTGCACTAAACTGTAAGCTCGTTGAGGGCAGGGATCTTTTCTACAAACTCAGATTGTATTCCCTTTACAGGGAGTATAGTGCTCTGCATAAGATAAACACTCAATTAGTGCCATTGATTAACTGATTGGTAGGTATTTTTACCTAAGTACAGTTTGCCCACAGCAGTGAGGAGTCTCAAAACCCCTCCTTCCAAGCCTAGTGAAAAGAGTCTTGGCCCCAGAGCCAGAGGATCTGACTTTTAATCCCTACTTTGCCACTTGCCTGCTGTACTGTACTCTCCCAAGCACTTAATACAGTACTCTGCACATTGATAGATAAGACTGACAGATAGATAATCCTGAATTACTGGCATTGCTACATATTGTTGACTCACTGGTGACTCAAGCTCCACTCTTAACCACTGGCCTCTGAGCAGATTCTTCCAAATATGTGGTAATCCCAGTGCAAGCCTGTCAAGAAAACTTGCCTGGTTTCCAACAATGTTCTAGCCAAAACATGTCAGGAAAACCCACTGTTATAGCAAAACCAAGTGCCTGACCCTGATGTAAACACTCAGGTGAAAAGCAGAAAACTCAGTCTCACAGCTCCAGTCAAGAGGATAACCATGAAAGCATCATGAACAGATATGAGGTCAGAGTCTACTGAGAAAAGGTGAGGCCATCAGTTCTACATATTGAAAAGTTTGCCCCTTCTGTCTTCTTTAACAGTGATTACAGAAAAAAAGAAGGGCTGGGGCCCAGGAGGGTGGGATCATACAGCTTCTGAACTGTGAAGACCCATACGAGAAGGGAAGCAAAGAGTCAAATATAAAGGCGAACCACGGCATTAGAGAGAAAATTTGAAACCGCCGCAGTTGAACTCCATGAAGTGAACGGGCTGGGTGGTCATTTGAGTGGAGTAGATTTTAATTTAAAACAGCTGATAATGCTACAAATCACACCCGCTTTGAAGAGCTGGGATTTTCAGGAATGTAAACAGCATCTTTCTTGTCTCCACTCCCAGCTAGTGAGCTCAGGACATTGCCCTCTGTCTGCTGTTTGGAAGCTTCTGTGAAATGAGTCAGTAACCTTAGTAGAGTCCTTATGTTTCTGTTGGGCCAGGGCCCTTCTCCCTGCCCCATTCCAGTATGTAAAAGCCAGAAGAGCATACTGCCGCCAAGTTTCAGTAACCAGAACACCGGCAGGCTTGTTCCAAGAGAAGTGAAACCACATCCACTTGGCAAGAAGGGGAGATGAGGGGCACTCAGCCTCTACTGGGAGAATAAGTAGTATCTACAAGTCCCCCGAGGGGACAATCAAGGGGAGAGAAAATTTATAGCAGGCAGCTGGATTTAAGTCTTGACATTTATAAGAGCACAGGCCTGGGAGTCAGAGGACCTGGGTTCTATTCCTAGGTCTGCTACTGGCCTGCTGTGTGTCCTCGGACAAGTCACTCAACTTTTCTGCGCCTCAATTTCTTCAGCTTTAAAATGAGGACTAAATACTTGTTGTCCCTCATACTTCACTGTGAGCCCCAAGCAGGACAGAGACTGGGTCCTACCTGAATCTGATTATCTTGTATCTACCCCAGTGTAGCATTATCAGCTTTTAACAAATATCACAACATTATCATTATGCTGCATCTGCTGTTTGCATGTGCTTGTAGTGAGGCCCTGAGAGAAGCAGCATGGCCTAGTGGATAGAGCACGGGCCTGAAAGTCAGAAGGTCATGTGCTCTAATTCCAGCTCTGCCACCTGTCTGCTTTTTGGACTTGGGGAAGTCACTTCACTTATCTGTCTCAGTTATTTCATCTTTAAAATGGCGGTTGAGACTGTGAGCCTCACACAGGACAAGAACTGTGTCCAAATCAGTTAGGTTGTATCCATACCAGTGCTTAGTACTGTGCCTGGCACATAGTAAGCACTTAATACCATTATTATTAATCTGAAAAAACATGACACACATTGACTAAAATCAATGAACCATGATGGAAGAAGGGAGTCAGATTCTCCTTTTTGGCCATCTTGGATGGGATACCATCTTGCGACAAAGCTGAGTCAATCTAGTGATAATTATGGTATTTGTTAAGTGCTTACTATGTGTCAAACATTGTTCTAAGTACTGGAGTAGGTAATTATTAATCAGGTTGGACACAGTCTCTGTCTCCCATAGGTCTCAAAGTCTAAGGAGGAGAGACAGCAGGTATTGAATCCCAATTTTACAGCTGATGAAACTGAGGCACAGAGGAGATGTAACTTGGCCAAGGACACAAAACAGGTAAGTGACAAAACCAGAATTAGGACCCTGATCTCCTGACTTTTGGACCCATGCTATTTCCACTAGGCCATGCTCGTTCTCAGCACTTACTGTGTGCAGAGCACTGTACTAAGCAGGGAGAGTACAATACAACGGATTTGGTAGGCATGTTCATCCTCTAAACTCAAAGATGGGAGAAATGCACTGCAGCTGTCCTGAGCCATGTGGACTCATACTCTCGCAGTGTGTGCTTGTCAGATGGCCCTCCTGAGGAAAATTCATTCATTCAGTCTGCAATTAACGTGAGCTTACTGCAGAGTTCTGGCTCCCATCTGCACCAGAGTCAATTTTTTTTTTCAATTGCGCCCAATTTCACACTCTCGTCTATGACCTTGCCAAGGCCTCAATTCCCTTGCAGGACTTCTTGTGGGAAGACACACTACTGAAGAAGCAATACTAGTCAGTTTCACAAGAAATATACATGACATTCATGCATTCCTGTGTTGCTCATGTGAATTCTTCTACCTGCTGTAGTTAAAAAACAAAAACATGCTCAGGAGGAGGAGGGAAGTAAAGTCAGCCGAAAAAGCTCCCTAGGAGAAAAATAAGGGGAGGATGCTTTACATCATAGTAGAGAGAAATAAAGTGGTACCTGAAAAAGTCCTCTGGACTGTAAGCTTGTTATGGGCAGAGAATATTACTAGCAACTTTTTTTTTCCCCCTTCAATGATACTTAAGTGCTTACTATGTGCCAGGCACTGTACTAAGCTCTGGGGTAGGTACAACTTGATCAAGTTGGATATAGTCCCTGTCCCACATACTACTCATAGTCTTAATCTCCATTTCACACATGAGGTAACTGAGGCACATGGAAGTTAAATAATTTATCCAAGGTCACACAGCAGACCAGTGATGAAACTGAGATTAAAACCCAGGTCCTCTGACTCTCAGGCTCCTGCTCTTTCCCTTAGTCTACACTTCATCAATAGAATTCTGTTGTATTGTACTCTCTCAAATTCTTATTACAATACTCTGCACAAAGTAAGTGCTCAATTAGTCCTTCTGATTGAAAGAGGTACCTAAGATTTGAGGTAACAAGCTCAACTTTACAGGGAGAGGTAACCCTGTATAATGCTAGCATATAAACCACTGGTCTCAGAATTGAATAATGGTAACTTAGAAAGTCAGTAAGGGAATTCATATGTGCTCAGGCTAGCAGAAATGCTCTGGGTTGATTTAAGGCTGAATGGGGGCAGGACTTCAGCAACACAATTCATTCCTTCATTGGAACACATTTATCCTTAAATTAGAGTAGCTAAATATTTTTACGGTATTAATTTGGTGATATCTAATATACATATTATTTAGAGACAATGTAAATATTTATAATTAAGAGCAAACACATGGAAATTTAGTAGACATATAGCATTCCTGGGTTTAGATCTTTTCACTGATTACATTAACTTCCCCCAATAGGATTTTTTTTTTTTCAACTGTTTAAAAGCATATTCGGTTAGTCTCCAAGTCTTTTTCCCATGTACGAGTTTCTGATTTATTAATCAAGTATGTGTTTTTTTAATATATCAAAGCAGCCATACATGAAACCCACATGTAAGAAAAAGTGAAAATGTGCACAAATGGTAGCAGAAGCAATTAAAGGGGAAAGTGATTTCAAAAATTATTGAAGGGACCTTCAGAACTTTTTAATATAAACTCTTTCTGCCGTCTCCTTGTTAAAAAATAAACCCTTTGGGCCTTTAAAAGAAAAATCAGCTTCATATCCAAAATATCATCTTTGCCTCCCAATTTGTGGATTCTACCCCACCTTCGTGGATAATTTCAAGAGACTTACTTTCTGTTGACTAAAAAGCATCATTTGGAATCATAAGGTGGGTTCCTTTTGTTTTTTGCTGGGGGAGAGAAGAGGGGAGAAAACAGCTGAATAAGATATATAAAGACCTGTAAGATTATTGTGAAAATTTGGGGTAGCTATTAACCCAGTCCCTTTTGATATATACTGATGAATGACCTGGATAAATCTTTACTTCAGTCTAGACAAAATGCTTACTTCAGCCTTCCCCCTGTAAACTCATTATGGGCAGGGAATGTACTCTTCCAAGTGCTTAGTACAGAGCTCTGCACATAGTAAATGATCAATATATACCTTTGTTTGACAGAGCACAAGCCTGAGAATCAGAAGGACTTGGGTTTGAATCCCAGATCTGCCCCCTGCCTGCTGAAAAACCCAGGGCAAGTCACAACTTCTCTATGACTTAATTATCTCATCTGCACCTCATCTGGGAATTAAGACTGTGAGCCCATGAAGGACATGGACTGTGTCCAAACTGATTAGCTTATATCTTCCCCAGCAATTAATACATTGCCTGGCACATAGCAAATGCTTAACAAATACAATAAATAAATAAAATGCAAATACCATTGATTAATTCAGTTATAGACAATAGTCAAAATAATAATAATGATAATAATGGTGGTATTTGTTAAGTGCTTATTATGTGCAAAGCACTGTTCTAAGCGCTGGGGGGATACAAGGTGATCAGGTTGGCCCACGTGGGGCTCACAGTTTTAATCCCCATTTAGAGTTTAGAGATGAGAGAACTGAGGCACAGAGAAGTTAATGTTGGTATTTGTTAAGCGCTTACTATGTGCAGAGCACTGTTCTAAGCGCTGGGGTAGACACAGGGGAATCAGGTTGTCCCATGTGGGGCTCACAGTCTTCATCCCCATTTTCCAGATGAGGGAACTGAGGCACAGAGAAGTGAAGTGACTTGCCCACAGTCACACAGCTGACAAGTGGCAGAGCTGGGATTCGAACTCATGACCTCTGACTCCCAAGCCTGGGCTCTTTCCAATGAGCTACGCTGTTTCTCTAATAGCATCTATCAAGCACCTAATGTGGGGAAAGCACTGTACTAAATGCTGAGAAAAAAAGGTCAATGTTCATTCAATCATATTTATTGAGCACTTACTGTGTGCAAAGCAAAACAAGCAAAAAAAAGAACTTTGCAGCCATGGACAGTACCCAAAGATGGAAATAATAATAATTGTGGTATTTGTTAAGCCCTTACTGTGTATTAAGCAATGTGCTAATCGCTCATGTAGATACAAGGTAATCACATCAGATACTATCCCTGTCCCATATGGTCACACAGCAGGCAAGTGGTGGAGCTGGGATCAGAACCCAAGGTCCTCTGACTCTCAGGTCTGTACTCTTTCCACCAGGCCTCACTGCCTCTCAACCTACAACTCAGTGTCTGTTTTCTGATGCCCAGGTTTGTGAAAATCTCTTTCATCTTGGGCATTACCCTAGTGAAAGTAACTCTCAAGTCCAAGTCATTGCCGTATTCTTTTAAGAATCTCTCTCTCTCCCTCTCTATCCTTTCCCTTCTCTTCTCCTACCGTGGTATAATGGAAGGATTGCAGCCTAGCAGAAAGACCATCAGCCTGGGAGTCAGGATACTTGAGTTCTAATCCCAGCTCCATCAACTGCCTGCTGCATGATGGTGGGAAACTCATGTAACTTGTCTGTTCCTCAGTTTTCTCATCAGGTGATAAGATACCTAGTCTCCCTCCTGCTTAAGCTGTGAGCTCCATGTGGGACAGGCACTGTGTCTGACCTGATTTATTTTGGTATTTTTTAAGTGCTTACTATATGTCAAATACCATTCTGAGTGTTGGGGTAAGTTTGAGTCATTTAGGTTGGAAACAGTCCTTGTTCTGTATGGGGCTCACAGTCTAAGCAGGAGGGAGAGCAGGTGAAACTGAGGTATACAGAAGTAAAATAAAGTTACAGCAAGTAATTGGCAGGGCTTGGATTAGAACCCAGATCCTCTGACTCCCAGGCCCATGCTCTCTCCACTAGGCCATGATGCTTGGTATCTGGTTAACACTTAACAGTACCACAGTTTTAGTATCGTTTTCTCTCTTACCATTCCCCTAAACACCTCTCCCCATTCCCCTATCCCCTCCTCTCTCTCCTCCCTTCTCCTCTAACCTACCATCACTGAAATATGTGCAAACGAAATTGATCAAATAAGCCCTACTGATGGCTCACCTCATCCAGGAGGCCTTCCCGGACTAAGCCCCACTTTTCTTCTGCTCCCCCTCTCCTCCCCCTTGCCCTGACTCGCTCCCTTTGTTCTACCTCCTCCCTGCTCCACATCACTTGTGTACGTAAGTACATATTTATAATTTTATTCATACTAATGATGTGTATATATCTATAATTATATTTATTTATATTGATGCTTTTGAGCCCTGTTTACTTGTTTTGATGACTGTCTCCCCCCTTCTAGACTGTGAGCCTGTTGTGGGCAGGGATTGTCTCTATTTGTTGCTGAATTGTACTTCCAAGCACTTAGTACATTGCTCTGCACACAGTAAGTGGTCAGTAAATACAACTAGAATGACTGATTGAAAAGGCCATTTCTATGGCTATAGCATGACCTTCATGAGTGGTACATGATAGGTTTGAGGCTTGCTAATCTACGACTCCCACACATGTGATACACTTCCAGAAAACCTTTGTTGTTCAGATTGTTCCATTTAAACCACTGGTTTATGATCTGCACCTCTGACTCTCTCCTTCAATTTGTTTCTCCAGGCAGGACCTAATTGGTGAGCAAATCTGCTTGTGAAGTGTTCTGCTTCAGCGAATCACTCCCCTCCCATTTTGGATACAGGAGGGTGGGTAAGGTGGAAACTCAGCTCCCACTCGACCTTGGGTCCCATGGCAACCGGCGCTGCGTTCTGTTTCTCAGTTCTCCTGACTTCCAGCCAAGTGCTCTTTCTGCAACAAAAATGAAACTCTGGGAAAAGGAATATTAATTCTTAAAGCAGCATGGCTCAGTGGAACAAGCACGGGCTGGGGAGTCGGAGATCATGGGTTCAAATCCCAGCTCCGCCACTTGTCAGCTGTGTGACTTTGGGCAAGTCACTTAACTTCTCTGTGTCTCAGTTACCTCATCTGTAAAATGGGCATTTAGACTGTGAGTACTCCGTGGGACAACCTGATCATCTTGAATCCTCCCCAGAACTTAAAACAGTGGTTTGCACATAGTAAATGCTTAACAAATCCCATCATTATATTACTATTATTATTATTATTACTTATTACTTATTCAATCCTGTTTATTGACCACTTACTGTATGCAGATCCCTGTACTAAGTACTTGGAAGAGTACAATATCACAATAAGCAAACATATTCCCTGCCCACAATGAGCTTGCAGTCCAGAGGAAGAGTTTACAGTCTAGAATATCAGAAACTGTGGAAGATGAGGAGGGTGTGGGGAGGGGTTGGGAAAGGAGTAGTTTGGATGTCAGCAGGAGGGTGTCTGACCTGAGTCATACTTGAGAGCCTAGCCCAGCTTTTGGGGAACCTAGGAGAGCCTTAGCACAACATAATGGGAGAGGGGGAATCCCTTCACTTCCATTCTTCCTCCTGCAGGGCACCCTCATATCCTCCCTGGCCTGGGCCGGTGCCCTGGCTCTGTACCCAGTCCCAAGGGGTGAGGAGGAAAGGGAGATGTGTCCAGAAGCCAGGGAGGCTTTCCTCCTCATAGTGGCCCCTATGGAAGCTCCCTCAGAGAAGGGGGCCTGCAGATGAGGAGGCTTTTTCTTCTCCTTCCAGCTACAAGTGAATCTCCTGGTGAAATATGGCGTGACCACTCTGAACCCCTGACTGCCCACTCCTGAACTGGCTGAGGAAGGAATCCCCCCCTGACTCCTCTCCAACACGTGCCCCCTCTTCATTAGCAGTGCCAAAATCAAACTGCAGGGCACCGGACAACGGGAATAGTCACTTTGTCAAACTGCCTCAAAAATAGTCAAGCTTTGGGTTGCTTCCCAAACCAGAAGAACCTCTGCCCAAAATCTGGGATTGGCTTCATAGGACCACTGCATCTCCTTCCCCACTCGATCCTAGAGCTGTCTTGCTTTGGTTTCTTTCCTCTCTGCCTCAGCAGCCTCCAATATTTGGTTTAACTTCCCTAGGTAAGCCAATTCATGGCTGCACTATCTTTCCAGAAAAAGTGCCACCTTACAGATCACCTAATTCTTCCTGCTGTCATTTTAAGTCCATCTGCTCCTAATTTGTCCTCAGTAAAGGCAGAGAGCTATCCTGAATGAGAGAGACAATGATACCATTCCACCCATATTTTAATCTTTTCTCTCTTTGAACTGTAAGGTACTCACTACAATTCAGTGAAATAGTTTTGCTTCATTTTTGAAGGTATTAGGATCCTGGAAGATAGAGTCCACAAACATGATAATATCAACTAGAAGCAGCATGATGTAGTGGATAGAGCACAGGCCTGGCAGTCAGAAGTTGATGTGTTCTAATCCTGAGTCTGCCACTTGTCTGCTGTGTGACCTTGGGTAAATTGATTCAATTCTCTGGGCCTCAGTTCCCTCATCTGTAAAATGAGGATTGAGACTGTGAGCTCAAGTGGGACAGCGACTCTGTCCAACCCTATTTGCCTCTATCCACCCCATCACTTAGTACAGTGTCTGGCACATAGTAAGTGCTTAACAAATGCCATAATTATTATTACTAATAACTATTATCAATCAATTATATATATTGAACACATCATGTGTGTGTGTGTGTGTGTGTGTGTGTGTGTGTGTGTGGTATTTGTTAAACACTATTCTAAGTGCTGGGGTAGATACAAATTAGTCAGGTCAGATATTATCCCTGTCCCACATGGGAGAAACAATGTGGTCTGGTGGATAGAACACAGGCCTGGGAGTCAGAAGGAAATGGTTTCTAATTCAGGCTCTGTGTGACCTTGGGCAAGTCATTTCACTTCTCTGGTCCTTAGTTACCTCATTTATAAAATGAGAATTAAGACTGTGAGCTGTGAGCCCCATGTGGGACATGGACTGTGTCTGACCTGATTAGCTCACGTTTACTCCAGTGCTTAGTACAGTGTCTGGCTCCTAGTAAGTGCCTAATAAAAACAAACAATAGACAAAAGAATATATATTTTCTTAAATGGGGCTCACAGTCTAACTGCATGCAAAGGACTGTCATAATTTAAAATAATAATAATTGGGGTGTTTGTTAAGTGCTTAGTATGTACCAGGCACTGTACTAAGCACTGGGGTAGATACAAGATAATTGGGTTGGACAAAGTCCCTGTCCCACATAAGGCTCACAGTCTTTATACTAAGATCTAGGGAAGTACAGCAATAGAGTTGACCCCTTTCTAGGTTAACTATAGTGTGGGCCCCGGAAGAGTTGCAGTAACTGCTTTGGAGTGCCTGATCTACAAGCTAGCCAAGGTGGAGGGAGAATCCAGCTTAATGAGTACTAAATGATAATGAATAGGCATACTTCCTCACTCCTGCAGACTCCAAAGAGTACTAAAAACTGACCTATAGAGCTTCTGTAGCTGTTACCTGGAAGCTAATTCTCAAAGAAACATTATTACGAACACGTTTCAGGTCTGAGTCCTCTCAGGAGTAGGACACCGGAGAAGTAAGTTTTATCGGTCCCCAGGGCGGGCTCAAAGCTAGAGAAGGAGGTAGTAAAATATCGGGGGTACCAATAAAGTAGCTTAAAATCTCCATAATAATAAAAAATGGAGGTGAAGTGTCATTCCCTAGAAACAGACTAACCTAGTCTTACAAGAAAATCAGATTTAAGAAACTTGCCTGCTTTTTCCATGCCTGAGGGTAACTGCAGTAATTCTGCCCAGATTTTCCAGCATTAGCTGCTCTGTGCAATTGGCATTATTCTGAGAAATATAAACAATAAATCTTCATCACTTTTAGGCTTCCAGCAAACAAATAAATCCACGTAGTAGATAAGAAAAATTAAAAAAAAAACCAGGCACTTGATACCAACTTGCTTGCTATGATTAGATTGCCTAATCAGGTAACAAGGTGTGAAGGACCCACGCACAGACACTGAACACGGGAGGGGGAAGAAGAAGAGGATGAATTATGAAAGATGAATGGAGAGGAAAATAGAATGGTGGACAGGAGAGATGAAGATAGAAAGGAACAGAGCAACTTTGTACTCCTAAGTGTATATTAAATCCCTTCGACAAGAGGACAAGCTCTTGGTCCTGATAATAAAAGCTAATTAAACTTGTGTTAGGAAATGCTTTCCAACTGATGTCAATGTTGAAGGTGGGTTTTTAATTACTGAATAAAGTGTTGGAGAAATATTTTTAATCCAAGTAAGGTCTTTAATGTATACCAACTGATTTTGATCTTTCCAAAGCCTCCTTCAGTCTTTAAATGTCAAATCAATGAGACATGGAGTCAAACTGTTGTGTGATTTGAATTTGGGAGATTAGTATTTTGTGTTTATATTATTTCTTCCCACAGACCATTCCTTATTTCTGATTAATTTCCATTAAGCCAGCAAATGGCCTTTTATCTCTAATTTTTCCAGTAGCAGTTCTGGGCAATCCAACATATGAGTTCTTATTTAATAAATATCTCCTGCTTAACCCCCACCGCACATTTGAGCCAATGCTTTGGTAATGAAGATAAAAAGGGAAGCAGATCACTAGAATAAAATATATTGTCTGTATTTTGCCAAAGTCTGCTTAGGCCTTTGATTTTACTATAGCTACCTGAGAAGTCTGAAATGAAAAATTATCACATAACTAAAATCATTGTTGGGGAAAATGCATTCAAGTTTAGCCATGAGACTCTTCTCTGTCTGACCCCAGCATTCAAGCATTACACTTCTCTAATGGTCAGGTGATCTCTGTGTGTTTCTTGTCCCTTCAGAGACCACCTGGGATTGTGCCTAAAGGAGGCTATAGAATCTCCTTCTTGAGAGAGTTTGGACAATAAGGCATAGGATTTGGGATCTCCTCAGTGAAGCTGAAATACAAACAAAGGAAAGGATTAAAAGGCCACTAGGAGATCTCCCACTGTTGACCAACTCTATTGTATTGTACTATCCTGAGCGCTTAGTACAGTATACTGGATGCTGTAATTGCTCAATAAATGTCCCTGATGGATTTACTTAATATTCCCCTTTCCTCTTCTATAACTCCCTGATTTCACACCAGTGATTGGGCCACCACAGGTGGGAAATTTGTTTGGAAAATTATTTTGCAATGAAAACTGTGGTTTATTAGCTCAGATCTGCACAGGTCCAATCTAAGGCTAGCCGGCATTGCACCGATCAGACAGAACTAACCTATTTTGAGCTATAATATGTGAACCCTTAGTCACACCTTGGAGGTGGTTCCAGAAATACTGATGTCAACAGTGTCCCCTGCCTGAGGGAGCAGTGGAGTCTAGTGGAAAGAGCACGGGGCTGGGAGTCAAATGACTTAGGATATGTTACTTAACCGCTCTGGGCTTCATCCTCATTCATAAAATGGAGAGTAAACACCTGTTCTCTCTCCCCCTTAGGCTGTGAGCCCCAAATGTGGTTGTGTCTGCTGACTTGATTATCTTACATCTACCCCAGTGCTTAGTACAGTGCTCAACACATAGGAAGCACTTAATATGTGCCACAATTATTATTGGTGGAGCATTTCTAGCTTTTACACCAATTCAAACTCAATTTGTTTGGTCCAGTCCCTTCTGTACAATGGAAGGTACTCTGGTTTGGACCAGTACGTTTTGAACAATGAAAGGGCCTCTTGTCTGGACCAGTCCATTCAGTACGATGGAAGGGGCTCTGGTTTGGACCAGTCCATTCTTGCCCAGAGATGGTCCCAACCCCCATCAAAGACCAACTGTGGTTGGAAATTGCCTCCATTCCCATTGAGAGATAATATCTGATCTCTGAGAAATAAAAGGGTTCAGAAAGGTCCGTCCTTCCCTGTTTATTTCATTAGGTTGACAATTAACA
Source organism: Ornithorhynchus anatinus (assembly GCF_004115215.2). NCBI lineage: Eukaryota > Metazoa > Chordata > Mammalia > Monotremata > Ornithorhynchidae > Ornithorhynchus > Ornithorhynchus anatinus. The sequence continues at coordinate 47,683,842 of NC_041728.1, read as the reverse complement.
GAGATTGAACTTCAATCAGTTGTTATTTTCTGAGCACTTACTGTACTGGAGAGCACAGTTGAATTAATTGGAGAAGCAGCATGTCATAGTGGAAAGAGCACGGGCTTGGGAATCAGAGGACGTGGGTTCTAAGTGCGGCTCTGCCACTTGTCAGCTGTGTGACTTCGGGCAATTCACTTCACTTATCTGTGCCTCAGTTATCTCATCTGTAAAATGGGGATTAAGACTGTGAGCCCCACATGGGCCAACCTGATTACCTTGCATCTTCCCTAGTGCTTAGACCAGTGCTTGGTGCATAATAAGTGCTTAACAAATGCCATTAATATTATTATTATTAGATGAGATTCCTGACCCTGAGCAGTTTACAGCCTAGTTGGGGAAGAGAGACATTAAAATATATGTCAGAATGAAGGAAAAGGAAAAGGGGACATTAACATAAGTCAGTGCTTAGGTAATGGAGTACGTAAAAGGCGTACATAGGTGCTACAAGGGGATCATAAGCACTTGGGTGCTTAATTGGTTCTGAAGTGATGAGGAAGAAGAATGAAAATAGACTAGATCACCACTTCCTAGAAGGCAGAGACTATATTCTTTCATTTTCTTCCTAGAAAACCTGTGCTCCGTACACAAAAAGCACCCCATAAATACTATTCATTGATTTAAGATGTAACCTGTTTTTTAAAGCCAAGGAAGGCAATATGAGTCTCTTGATGATACATTGGTGATCTGACTGCGTGGGGAAGCACAGCACCCCCAACATCACACAAAATGATTTCTGAATGGGCAAACACTTTGATTGATCAATCAATTAATCAATTATATGTGTTGATTTATTGTTTTGTTTTATATTGTACTCTCCCAAGCACTTTATACAGTGCTTGGCATACAGTGAGCATTCAATAAATACAACTGAATTAGTGAATGAATATTGCTTATTGCATGCAGAGCACTATACTAAGTGCTTGGGAATGTAACAGTATAACAGCTGATAGACACATTCGCTGTCCACAATAAGGTTACAGTCTAGAAGAGGATTGTTCAGGAAAAGCACCTCAGTTAATGGCATTTATTGACCTCTTATTGTGTGCAGACACTCTACTAAGCACTTGGGAGAATGAAAGGTCATGATCATGTCTGCACAGGACAAAACCAGTGGCCGATTGAAAGGAAATCAATATTCTCATTTCTCAACCAACCAACTTTAGGGATGTTTCATAAGAGGTCTTGTTAAAATTCAGACCACATGACCCTTTAAAAAAGTTTGAGCTTGAATTGATGCCATCATGGAATTTTTGTTTTACGTTTAACTTATTTATAAGAATGTCTGTCTCCCCCTCCAAGCCCTGTTGTGGGCTTAGAGTGGGTCCTCCCGTTCTGAGAAGCAGAATGATGTAGTGGATAGAGCTCAGGCCTGGGAATCAGAAGGTCATGGGTTCTAATCCCAGCTTTGCACACTTGTCTGCTATATGGCTTTGGGCAAGTCACTTCACTTCTCTGGGCCTCAGTTACCTCATCTGTAAAATGGGGATTGAGACTGTGAGCCCCATGTGGAACAGGGACTGTGTCCAAAGTGATTTGCTTGTATCCACCCCAGCATTTAGTATAGTGCCTGGCACATAGTAAGCACTTAAATACCATAGCCTCCCTTCTCCCCTCCCCCTCCACCAACCCTCTTCCCTACTTTCCCATCCTTCCCTTCAGTATCCTCAGAGGAGATCTCCTCCCTCCTCACAAGTGCCACCCCTCCACCTACGACTCGGACCCCATTCCCGCTCACCTTATAAAAACCATCACCCCTGCCCTCATCCCTTCCTTAACTTCTATTTTTAACCACTCAATCTCCAATGGCTTGTTCCCCTCTGCCTTCAAACATGCCCACATCTCCCCCATCCTAAAAAAACCCGCTCTCAACCCCACTTCCCCTTCCAGTTATCACCCTATCTCCCTACTACCCTTCCTTTCCAAAATCCTAGAATGAGTCATCTACACTTGCTGCTTAGAATTCCTTAACTCCCATTCTCTCCTGGACCCCCTCCAATCTGGCTTCCATCCCCTCCACTCTACTGAGACTGCTCTCTCTAAAGTCACCCATGACCTCCTTCTTGCCAAATCCAATGGCTCCTACTCCATTCTAATCCTCCTTGACCTCTCTGCTGCCTTTGACACTGTTGACCATCCCCTCCTCCTCCATACCTTATCTCACCTTGGTTTCACGGAGTCCGTCCTCTTCTGATTCTCCTCTTATCTCTCTGGCCCGTCATTCTTGGTCTCCTTCGCAGGTGCCTCCTCCCCCTCCCATCCTTTAACTGTTGGAGTTCCTCAAGGGTCAGTTCTTGGCCCTCTTCTGTTCTCCATTTACACTCACTCCCTCAGTGAACTCATTCGCTCTCATGGCTTTGACTACCATCTCTACGCAGATGACATGCAGATCTACATCTCTGCCCCTGTCCTCTCCCCCTCCCTTCAGGCTCGCATCTCCTCCTGCCTCTAGTATGTCTCTACCTGGATGTCAGCCCGCCACCTAAAATTCAACATGAGCAAGACTGAGCTCCTCATCTTCCCTCCCAAGCCCAGTCCTCTCCCAGACTTCCCTATCACCGTGGATGGCACGACCATCCTTCCCGTTTCTCAGGCCCGCAACCTCGGTGTCATCCTTGACTCGTCTCTCTCGTTCACCCCTCACATCCGATCCATTACCAAGACCTGACGGTCTCACCTTTACAATATCGCCAAGGTCCGCCCTTTCCTCTCCACCCAAATGGCTACCTTACTGCTACGGGCTCTTGTTATATCCCGGCTAGACTACTGTGTCAGCCTTCTCTCTGATCTCCCTTCCTCCTCTCTCGCCCCGCTCCAGTCTATTCTTCACTCTGCTGCCCGGCTCATCTTCCTGCAGAAACGCTCTGGGCATGTCACTCCCCTTCTTAAACACCTCCGGTGGTTGCCTATTGACCTCCACTCCAAACAAAAACTTCTCACTCTAGGCTTCAAGGCTCTCCATCACCTTGCCCCTTCCTACCTCTCCTCCCTTCTCTCTTTCCACTGCCCACCCCGCACGCTCCACTCCTCTGCTGCCCACCTCCTCACCATCCCCCATTCTCGCCTATCCCGCCGTCGACCCCTGGGCCACGTCATCCTGTGGTCCTGGAATGCCATCCCTCCTCACCTCAGACAATCTAATTCTCTTCCCCTCTTCAAATCCCTACTTAAAACTCACCTCCTCCAAGAGGCCTTCCCAGACTGAGCTCCCTCCTTTTTCCCTCTGCTCCCTCTACCCCCCCCACCTCTCCGCAGCTAAACCCTCTACTCCCCCTTTTCCCTCCCCTCCTCCCCCTCTCCCATCTCACCCCCTCAGCACTGTACTCGTCCGCTCAACTGTATATATCTTTATCACCCTATTCATTTTGTTTATTTTGTTTAAAGAGATGTACCTGATTCTATTTATTTGCCATTGTTTTTATGAGATGTTCTTCCCCTTGACTCTATTTATTGCCACTGTTCTTGTCTGCCTGTCTCCCCCAATTAGACTGTAAACCCATCAAAGGGCAGGGACTGTCTCTATCTGTTGCCGACTTGTACGTTCCAAGCGCTTAGTACAGTGCTCTGCACATAGTAAGCGCTCAGTAAATACTATTGAATGAATATTATTACAATCCCAATTGCTTAGTACAGTGCTCTATATAGAATAAGCACAATAAATACTACTGATGATGATGACAATGGCAACAAAGCAGATGCTGGGAGAAAAGGAAGGATGGATCTAGGGAGCTTATTTTCAGGCCTCTCCTGTAACATCATCACATTAGACAAGCAGCATGGCATAATGGATAGAGCACGGACCTGGGAATCAGAACTTCATGGGTTCTAATCCCAGCCCTGCCACTTGTTTACTGTGTGACTTTGGGAAAGTCACTTAACTTCTCTGTACCTCAGTTACCTCATCTGTAAAATGGGGTTTAAGACTGTGAGCCCCATATGGGACAACGAGATTACCTTGCATCTACCCCATCACTTAGAACAATGCTTGGCACTACTTGTTTTGTTTTGTTGCCTATGTCCCCCTCTAGACTGTGAGCCCATTGTTGGGTAGGCATTATTTCTATCTGCTGCCAAATTGTACTTTCCAAGTGCTTAGTACAAATGCTCTGCACACAGTAAGTGCTCAATACATATGATCGAATGAATGAATAGTAAGCACTTAATACCACTATTTTTGTTATTATTATTAGTGTTCCATGCAGTCGTAAGTGGTAACTGTCCTGTGAAAAAATGTTTTCTAGTTTCAACACTGCTGAGTTGTTTCTAAATGCTAGGCTAGGTGCTCAGGACCCACAGTTGTCTACAAGTCTAATGAGAGAAACAATTTTGCAAATTCTACAGGAATAAGAGTAAAGCATGGAAGCAGTGTGTACTGAGCCTGTTATTGGGTAGGGATTGTCTCTATCTGTTGCTGAATTGTACTTTCCAAGCACTTAGTACAGTGCTCCGCACACAGTAAGCACCCAGTAAATATGACAATGAATGACATGAAAGATCATGGGCCTGGGAATGAGAGGAATTAAGTTCTAATCTCAGCTCTGCCAGTTCATTCATTCAATTGTATTTAATGAGAGCACAATGTACAGAACATTGTACTAAATGATGGGGCGAGTACAGTGCAACAATAAACAGTCACATTGCCTGTCCACAGTGAGCTTACAGTCTAGAGGTGGGGAGACAGGCATCAATACTAATAAATAAAAGGTTGCCTGGGAATTCAAAACCTGTTCTCCCTCCTACTTAGATTGTGAGGTCCCTGTGGGACAGGGACAATGTGCAGCCTAATTAAGTTTCATCTACCCTAGAACTTAAAACAGTGTTTGACATATACTAAGTACTTAAAAGATATCATAAAAAAGATGCAACTAGTTAGAACAAAAGCAAAAAAAAAAAAAGAACAAGTGGATTAAATAAACCAATATGTATATATATATATATATATATATATATATATATATATATAAATGTTTAGGGTAGATGATGAAATTACTAAAAAAGCTAAGGAAGGAGATTTACCCATTGCCCTTGCTCACTAGGGTCAGCCCAACTGACTCACATGCTTTAATACAGGCCAGCCTAAGGCCAAATCCAAACTGCCATTTTGGTGGTCATCACTGTAGACAATACCACTATCTTCCCTATCTTACAAGCCCATAGCCTTGACATCATTCTTGACTCATCTCTTTCATGTAACCCATATATTGAATCTGTCACCATATCCTGTCAGTTCTACCTCACAACATCCCTAAAATCCACCTTTTCCTCTCTATCTAAACTTTTACTATGTTGATTCAAGTATTATCTAATCCTGCCTTGACTTGTTTCTCTCCCTCCAGTCCACACTTCACTCTATTGCACCAATCATTTTTCTACATCTCCCCAAGCCTGAAGAACCTCCATCGCTGCCCATCCACCTCCACATCAAACAGAAGCTCCTTACCATTGGCTTTAAAAGGTTCAATCAGCTTTTACCCTCCTAACCTTACTTCACTTGAGAAGCAGCATGTCTTAGTGGAAAAGAGCATAGGACTGGGAGTCGGAGGTCTTGGGTTCTAATCCCAGCTCCACCACTTGTCAGCTGTGTGACTTTGGGCAAGTCACTTAACTTCTCTGTGTTTCAGTTATCTCATCTGTAAAATGGGGATTAAGACCATGAGCCCCATGTGGGACAACCTGAAAACCTTGTATCTATCCCACTGCTTAGAACAGCACTTGGCACATAGTAAGCGTTTAACAAATGCCATCTTTTTTTTTTTTCACTGATCTCCTACTATAGTCTAGCTGCACACTCACTACTCTAGTGCCAGCTTGCTCACTGTGTCACAATCACATCTGTCTAGCTGCCAATCCCTTTCTTACATCCTCCCTCTGGAATAGAATTCCCTTCCCCTCCATATATGGTAGATCATCACTCTGCCCACCATTGAATATTTATTAAGGACACATCTCCAAGCAGCATGGCTCAGTGGAAAGAGCACGGGCTTGGGAGTCAGAGGTCATGGATTCAAATCCCGGTTCAGCCGCTTGTCAGCTGTGAGACTTTGGGCAAGTCACTTGACTTCTCTGTGCCATAGTTACCTCATCTGTAAAATGGGGATTAAGACTCTGAGTCCCACGTGGGACAACCTGATCACCTTGTATCCTCCCCAGCTCTCAGGACAGTGCTTTGCACATAGTAAGCACTAACAAATGCCATAATTACTATTATTATTATATCCCCAGTTAGGTCCTGTTTTCCCTGACTCCCTCTTCCTTCTGTGTCACTTATGCACTTGGATCTGTATCCTTTGAGAACTTGTAATTCACCCCACTGTCAGCTCTGAGCACTTATGAACATATCCTTTTTTTTTTTAATAGTAGCTAAGTACTTGTGTACCAGGCACTGTACTAAGTGTTGGGGTAGATACAAGCTAAGTAGGTTGGACACAGTCTCTGTCCCACAAGGGATTTACAGTTTTAAACCCCATTTTACAGATGAGGTAACTGAGAAACAGAGAAATGACTTGCCCAAGGCCATACAGCAAACAAGTGACAGAACTGGGATTAGAAAACCAGGTCCTTCTGATTTCCAGGCCCGGGCTCTTTCCACTAGGCCATACTGCTTCTCTCACTGTGGGTAGGGAATATGTTTACAAACTCTGTTGTATTGTTCTCTCCCAAGCGGTTTGAGCACTGTACACTGTACTCTGCACACAGTAAGTGCTCAATAAGTACTACTGATTAAATGATTGATGGTTGACCCCAACCCAAGCCCAGCCCATAAGGAAGAACCTAATCTTGTGTTTTCCTCCTCTCAGCTCTGGGAAGCCCCATGCAAGTTTACCACATCCAACTAAGTTAATCAATCACATTTATTGAGTGCTTACTGTGTGTAGAGCACTGTACTAAGTGCTTCCAAGACTATAGTGTAACAATATAACAGACACATTTCCTGTCTACAGTAAGTTTACAGTCTAGAGGGGGAGACAGATATTAATATAAATAAATAAAATTACAGATAAGTGCTGTAAGAAAAGGCATACCCTTTCCATTCCTAGGGCTCTACACACACTAAGCGCTCAATAAATACAATTGAATGAATGACTAGCAAGTGGAAGGCAATCTGCTGTAAGTCAAAACTCACCAATGCTGGGCAGCAGAGGCATGGGAGAGAGTCAAGGTCAGAGAGTCAAGTTTATTTTGCCGAAGAAGGCAATGGTAAATTACTTCTGTACTTTTACCAAGAAAACTCTATGGATACACTTCTGGGAGAGATGTGTACATGGAGTCATTATGGGTCAGAGACAACTTGACAGCATAAGACATAACAAGACATTAGTGCTGTGGGGCTGGGAGGAAAGATGAATAAAGGGAGGAAATCAGAGTGACACAGAAGGGAGAGGAAGAAAAGGAAACAAGGGCTTAGTCAGGGAAGGCCTCTAGGTGGATATGTTCCTTCAATAACGTTTTGGAGCAGGGGAGAGTAATTGTCATTCAGATATGAAAAGGGAGGGCATTCCAGGCCACAGGCAGAAAGGTCTGTGGTGAGATATATGAGATTGAGGTACAGTGAGAAGGTAAGCATTAGAGGAGCAAAGTGTGAAAGCTGGGATGTAGTAGGAGAGTAGTGAGGTGAGGTAGGAGGGGCAAGTTGATGAAGTGCTTTAAAGCCAATGGTCAAGAGTTTCTGTTTGATATACAAGTGGATGGGAAACCTCTGGAGGTTCTTGAGGAGTGGGAAAACATGGCCTGAACGTTTCTGTAGAAAAATGAATCAGGCAGCAGATTGAAGAATGGCCTGGAGTGGGGAAAGACAGAAGACAGGGAGGTCAGCAAGGAGTCTGATACAGTAATCAAGGCAGATAGGATAAGTGTTTGGATTAGCGAGGTAACAGTTTGGATGGAGGGAATGACAGGGAATGTCAGTAATCACCAGCTGTCATCACAAGACAGCCTTTGAAGAAGCAGCATGGTCTGTTAGATGGAGCATAGGCCTGGCAGTCATAAGGACCTGGGGTCTAATCCTGGCCTGCCACTTTTATGCTCTATGACTTTGGGAGAGGTACTTCACTTCTCTCTGCCTCAGTTCCATCATCTGTAAAATGGGGATTAAGACTGTGAGGCCCATTGGGGACATGGACTGTGTCCAACCTGATTAGCTTGTATCTACTTCAGCACTTAGAACTCATAGTAAGTACTTAACAAATGCCATCATCATCATTATTATTTTTTACTGGAGATTTGTTCCACAGGCTGCATAACATCCTCTAGACTGTGAGCTCATTGTGGATAGGAATGTCTCTATTTGTTGCTATATTGTACTCCCCCAAGCACTTAGTACAGTGCTTTGCAAACAGTAAGCGCTCAATAAATGTGATTGAATGAATGAATCCAGAATGCACTGTGGGAAATGGCCTGATTTGTTCAGCTCCCAGGAGCTCCCTTATAATTATTTACCTTCTGCTGGGTACTGTTCTAAGCCCTGGGGTGAATACAAGCAAATTGAGTTGGACACAGTCTCTGTCCCACATAGGGCTCACAGTCTCAATCCCGATTTTACAGATTAGGTAACTGAAGCATAGAGGAAGTGAAGTGACTTACCCAAGGTCACACAGCAGATAAATTGGGGATCCAGGATTAGAACCCATGACCTTCTGACTCCCAGGCTCATGTCCTAGCCACTACACTATGCTACCTACCATCAGGGCATCCAGCACTTCACAGACTGAGACACGAACACCACAGTAAGTCTTTCTGGGGGCAGAGCAGAGGCCCAGAAACACACTGTGGTGGTTGCTCACAAAGTCCCTATTGTGAGTTCTTTTCCTATCATCCTTCATCTCATCACATCTTTCCCCATCATCACCCTTCAGCAATCCTCATCTGTCTCCTCTCTGTCCCTCCTCTCTGCAAGGGAACCCTCTTGTCCTTTATAAGTGGAGAGGCAGCATGGCCTAGTGGATAGAGCATGGGTATGGAAGTCAGATGGTCATGGGTTCTAATCCATCCCAGCTCTACCACTCGTCTGCTGCCTGACCTTAAGTTAATCACTTCATTTCTTTGTGTCTCAGTTACCTTATCTGTAAAATGGGGTTTGAAACTATGAGCCCCATATGAGACAGGGACCATGTCCAACCCAATTGGCTTGTATCCACCCAGTGCTTAGCACAGTGCCTGGAACATAGTAATTGCTTAACAAATATGACAACTTTTATCATTATTGCTCATGAGACGGGACCCTGCTTGGCACTGGAGACCCATTTGCCTGGTGATTGCCTTTTCTCAGTGGTGCTGACTGACATTGAGCTGAGCAGTAGTACTTTCCCCAGAATTCTCTGCTTTGCTTGGTTCCTTCCCTTACAATGAATGACTTTATCAGGAAGCTGAGATTAGGCAGAGAATGTCTTTGGAGGAAGTTTTTTTTTTTTTTGTATTTTTTTCAGGATGGCTTTGAAGGTGAGAAGGAATACAGTTTGGCAGACTGGAGATATGGTGAAAGGGGTTTATGCCAAAGGAAGGCCACACACAATGGTTCGGAAATGGTAGAGTCAAGAGTGAGGTTAGAATGGTTGGGAGCACATCATACAAAAATAACTAGTTCCAAATCCCACTTTTGTCAGGTTGAAAAATAACGATGCTGCATTTGTGCTGTTAAAGACGCATCTGGATTTTTTAGTTTGTCTCTAGAATATAAACTCACTGTGTGCAGGGAATGTTTCTACCAACTCTGTTATTTTGTTCTTTCCTAAATTTTTTGTACCGTGCTCTGCACACAGTGAGTGTTCAACATATGTCATTGATGATGAAGATGATGGTTTTGCTTTCTAATATGCATGTTTTGCAACATTCAGATATCATGTCCAACACCAAAACTTTTGTGAGTTTACTGAGGTTTTTGTTCAAGAGATGCCCTCAAGGGTTCCTAAAATTCTGAAATCCTGAGGTTTAAGACATTCATCTTGTCGAAGCTGCATGTTTCTTATTGCACACATCTGCAATTTTGATGACTTCTAAGTTTCAGGTTTGATTATTCTCTCGCGAGCTTAATATTCAGCACCTTCTGATTATGTCCATTAGCATTCACTTAAACTAAAATGTGTAGATATCACAAAACAAAACAATCAATAGAGATCTCAATTACATAGGGGCAGTCAGGGCCTGTAGCCATTGTCCAGATCAACTTTTTCTAGAGTTCATATAACTGAATTCACATCCTTCCATGTCTCTAATGTGATATCACGATAAATGTGAGAATGTGTCTGATAAATTTACTTCTGATAAATATACTATGAATAAATATACATAGTGAAGCAACATGGTCTAGTGGAAAGAGCACAGACCTGAAAGTCAGAAGACCTGAGTTCTAATCTCAGCTCTACCAACTGCCTGCTCTATGATTTTGAGCAAGGCACAATTTCTCAGAGCCTCAGTTGCCTCATCTACAAAATTGGGGATTTGAATATCTGCTTTTCCTCCTACTTATACTGTGAGTGCCATGCAGGCAAGGACTGTATCCCATCTGATTGACTTAGAACAGAGCTTGATTCTATTTAGTTGCCATTGTTTTTACGAGATGTTCTTCCCCTTGACTCTATTTATTGCCATTATTCTTGTCTGTCCATCTCCCCCGATTAGACTGTAAGCCCGTCAAACGGCAGGGACTGTCTCTACCTGTTGCCGACTTGTTCATCCCAAGTGCTTAGTACAGTGCTCTGCACATAGTAAGGGCTCAATAAATGCTATTGAATGAATGAAGAGCTTGACAAATATGATGAAACATACATTGCTGGAATTTCAGGTTCTTAATGAATATTTCATTCATTCATTCATTCAATAGTATTTATTGAGCGCTTACTATGTGCAGAGCACTGTACTAAGCGCTTGGGATGAACAAGTCGGCAACAGATAGAGACAGTCCCTGCCGTTTGACGGGCTTACAGTCTAATCGGGGGAGACGGACAGACAAGAACAATGGCACTAAACAGCGTCAAGGGGAAGAACATCTCATAAAAACAATGGCAACTAAATAGAATCAAGGCGATGTACAATTCATTAACAAAATAAATAGGGTAACGAAAATATATACAGTTGAGCGGACGGGTACAGTGCTGTGGGGATGGGAAGGGAGAGGTGGAGGAGCAGAGGGAAAAGGGGAAAATGAGGCTTTAGCTGCGGAGAGGTAAAGGGGGGATGGCAGAGGGAGTAGAGGGGGGAGAGGAGCTCAGTCTGGGAACGCCTCTTGGAGGAGGTGATGAATATTTAAAAAAAATTAAATATGAAATAATTTTTCTGTATATTTAAAGCTCCCAGATAGTAATCTATTCTTTATACATTTCTCTGTATACATTATACAGTGCAGTGAATGATTCTTCTCTGGACTAGAAGTAGCATAGCCTAGTGTATAGAGCTTGGGCCTGGGAGTCAGAAGGACCCGGGTTCTAATCCCAGCTCTACCACATATCTGCTGTGAGACCCTGGGCAAGCCACTTCAGTTGTCTGTGCCACAGTTCCACCATCTGTAAAATGGGGATTAAAACTGTGAGCCCTACATGGGATAAAGACTGTGTCCAATCTGATTAGCTTTCTACCCTAGCCCTTAGTACAGTGTCTGGTACATAGTAAGCATTTAACAAATACCATAAAACATTTTTAGTACTTTGGGTCCTGTCTAGTATCCATTTGATTGCTTACACATTTCCTAGTTTGTTGTTTGCAGCTCGGCAGACATTTTCCCTGGAAGGAAAAGCATGTTCTTTTAAGATCCAATATAGATAGCCATAAGATATTTTATGGGAAATTAATTTCTCATTTAACAGGTATTAAAGGACCCAGTGGTGTGTTTTGTGCATTGGACCAAGCCCATCCTGGCAAGGCAAATCTACTCAAAAGCTGGCACTAAAACACCTTACACTGTGGAATCTGTTCAAACTGTGAGTGATGGGTACTCATGTGAAAAATCCCAATTGGAGGAGAGGAGAGATACGGACACAAATGACTGAATGTTTCTGAATTAACCCCTTTTAGGGTTTACTCTGTCCAAACACTCCACCACGCAATTAAGCAATCTTATTTATCACTACTTTAAGTAAGCCTTCAAGAAAATTAAAATTCTATGGGAAAATTGGGAGTGAATTTGAGTTTGGATGATATGTTTTATTAAACAATTCCAAGATGAGCTTGAAAATCTCCCTATTGTTCCTTTTCACTGAATACTTTTTTTGAGTTTTTTTTCCCCAAGGCTTATCATGATAACCTTCCCAGTTTCCACTATGAGGAGATAATTAGGTGTTAACCTGGATGTTTGAAGAAAAAAGCTGCTAACTTCTAGACAGAGGTGTTGATATAGGAGGTGTTACAGGATCACTGAACTGTTGTTCTTATCAATTTGGGCTTTAGCACCCTGTAAATCCTTCACAACACTCCTTTTTGAGCAATATGTTCACCAAGCAACTGGCTAAAGTTACCCAAATAGAATATTTTACTTTTCGAATGCATCACTAAAACTTGCTTTCGCTAAGATGAGAATGCCCTGCCCTTTTCGCTTCTGTTTGCAAAAGCAGTAAAATGTTTTTAGCATGGTAAAAATGTGCCCACTGAAGGAGTTACATCTTTCTCTCTGCTTTGCTATAATTGTAGCATACACGTGCTTTTAAAAGCCACAAGGTGGTTATTGAAAATAAATGTATTTTTTCCATCACTATTATTGTCCTGCATTACCAGATTTGCAAAGTGACCTACAAAGAAACACAATCTGTAATCAAATTTGCATTTTTTCTTCAAGAATACACCAAAAAGGGATTCTTTGTGATTAAAAAAAAAATTAAACTTCAAATGTCCCTTTCATAGAACAACATATTAAGGGAAGCAGCATGGCATAGTGCATAGGCCTAGGAATCAGAGGACCTGGATTCTCATCCAGGCTCCACCACTTGCCTGCTGTGTGACCTTGGGTAAATCACTTAACTTCTCCAAACCTTAGTTACCTCATCTGTAAAATGGAGATTAAATTCCTGATGTCCCTCCCATTGTTATTGTGAGCCACATGTGGGACAGAGACTATCTGATCTGATTATCTTGTATCTATTTCAAGGTTCATTACTGTGCCTGGCACTTAGGTACCAAAAAACCAAAACAAAACAACAAAAAAAGAAAATATGAACAACATTAATGAGTAATTTCACTCCATTCTCCTGCTTTATAACCCTTTTCCACTATTACCACCAATCCCACGGTCATCACTCAATTGCACATAAATCCAAAGTTGACAGTGGGATGATTGTTATTGTTGTTTAAGATAAAAAATACTAGTCATTTGACACTGAACCAGGTCACCACCAGGAAAGATAGTATCAGGAAACTTGCTGTGATTGCTTCACAGCAGGATTGACCTCTGGGTGTCAGCACGGGGGAAATACCAAGATCCCATGCTTATTTGGAAAACAACTCTTGCTTGCCCAAGATCTGTGAATGAAGACTGGAGTATCTCCTTGATAAAGAGGAAGAGCACTAGGTTGGGTTCTCAGGCAATCAATTGAATGCTAGCACATTAAATGTGCTTTATTCAAGCCCAATTATCATACAGTAGCCATTCTAGTGGACAGGTCACTAAATCAGCTGGAAACCTGAACCAGTGACTTAAAAACAATGAAATCCTGTAGATTCTAAACTTGAAATAATTGAAAGAATAGTTCTCATTTTACCCTATTTGTGGTTGCTAAGCAAATTCTAAGAGTCAGAGTCCCTTATTCCTTGAGATCCTTTAGAAGGTAAGCTCATTATGTCCAGGAAATGTGTCTAATTCTGTTGTACTGTACTGTACCTAGTACAGTGCACTGCACATAGTAAGCACTCAATAAATGTCACTGATTTCAGCTCTCACAGTTAATCAATTGCTACTTCTCCTTTCAATCTATTGTATACACTGCTGCAGGAATATAATAATAATAATGATATTTGTTAAGCACTTACTGTGTTTTAAGTTCTGGGGAAATACAAGGTAATCAGGTTGTCCCACGTGGGGGTCATAGTCTTAATCCCCATTTTACAGATGAGGTAACTGAGGCACAGAGACATTAAGTGACATTCCCAAAGTCACACAGCTGTTAAGTGGCGGAGACAGGATTAGAACCCACAACCTCTGACTCCCAAGCCCATGCTCTTGACACTAAGCCACACTGCTTCTCAACCTGAATACTACCTGAAGTACTGCTTAGCACATATCTCTTCATTTTATAAACACTACCAGTGGCCACCCATCTCCCTCTATATCAAGCAGAAACTTTCTTATCATTGGATTCAAAGCTCTCCTCCAGATTTCTCCATTTTACACATCTCTCTTCTGAGGTGATCTCTCTTGACTCTCCCACTTGTCACCTCTCACTCACACTGTTTCACTACAGAACTCCTTCCCCTCAAAGCATCCAGTCTATAGTGTTGCCCATTTGCAGGACTTGCAAGACTCTCCCCCAAACCCACCCAATTTGGGAAACTTTCTCAATGCTCACATCAATCCAATGCTATCCTTAATATATATATGTATATATCTTATTCCCAGTGCTAATATACTCATGTATATTTTCATTCATTCAATATATTTATTGAGCACTTACTAGGTGCAGAACACTGTACTAAGCACTTGGAATGTATAATTCAGCAACAGATAGAGACAATTGCTGCCCAATGATGGGCTTACAGTCTAATCAACAGGTTTACAGTCTATTTATGCATTCAATTATTTACTCAACTATTTCCAACCCGATGCATATGTACTGTTTCCTGTTATAGACCTCCTGTTCCCACTCCTGAAGAGATAGGATCATGTGTCTTCTGGTTTAAATACATCACTTTCAATCAATCATTTGATGGTATTTATTGAGCAAATAATAATAATAATAATAATGGCATTTGTTAAGTGCTTACTATGCATCATTTATGATGTGCAGAACACTGTACTAAGGGCTTGGGCACTCATAAGCTAAATCCTAACATAGCCTGAGTAAGCCCTCATTTCCTCTATCTATCCATCTCTCTGCTTGACCCTTGTACTTGGCTATGTATTCCTTAAGCACATTGATACTCATCCCATCCCCTCAGTACTTATGCACTTACCCTTATACTCTCTTATTTCTCTATCTGTTCCTCATTTTAATGTTTCTCTCCCCTCCTGTAGACTGTGAGCTCCTTGAGGACAGGGATCATGTCTACGAACTCTATTGTATTATACTTTCTCAAGAGTTTAGTTCAATGTTCTATACACAGTAAGCATGTAATACATACCAACAGTACAGCAGAGTTGGTAGAAATTGATTGAGAGATTGATAGATCATTAGTAGAAATAATAATGACACTGTCAAAATATTAATCAAATAATCAAACTTTTGACTAGTTTGACTACACATTGTTAAGAAGCACCGTGGATTAGTGAGAAGCAGCATGGCCTAATGGAAAGAGCATGGGTCTGGGAATAAGAGGACCCGGGTTCTAATCCCGGCTCTGCCAGTTGTTTGCTGTGTGCCCTTGAGCAAGTCACTTAAAGTCTCTGTGCCTTAGTTTCCTCAGCTGTAACAATAGGGATTCAATACCTCTACTCCCTCTTAAGACTGTGAACCCTATAAGGAACAGGGACTGTGACTGACCTAATTGATGTGTACCGACCCAAATGTTTAGAACATTGTGTGGCACATAGTAAGAGCTTAAAAAGTACCATAAAATAAATTTTAAAAAGGTTAAAGAAAGCTCAAGATTTTGCAAGGATTTGTTCTTCATTTTTTTTAATTTACCTACCTCGATTGACTTACACAGGTTAGCTGGATCTCTGAAATGGTGTCCACACAGAGCCTATAGGCCTTTAGATTTTTATATTATTACTGTTTTTGTTGTTCTTCCTAACCAGTATCACCCCAACTCCCATGTGCCACATCAGTGACTCGATTAATCAAAAATAGATGAATATCAATGGAACATCTTAGTGTGCAGAGTTGGGTAGGTGCTGTGAATTACTGATATAAGCCATTCTTTGGGGATTTTACAACTTGAGAGAAAGCAGTGTATACATTTGTGCCCTTAAAGACTCAGACACACTCAGGCAAAATAAAGTTTCAGTAGTTTTTCTACGTCACTGGTTGTTTTTCCCATTTACATTACTATACATTAGAGAAAATAAAGAATAATAATAATAATAATAATAATAATAATAATAATGGCATTTGTTAAGCAGTTACTAAGTGCCAAGCACTATTATAAGCGCTGGGGGAGATATGACGTAATCAGGTTGTCCCATGTGGGGTTCACAGTCTTAATCCCCATTTTACAGATGAGGGAACTGAGGCACAGAGAAGTTAAGTGACTTGCCCAAAGTCACTCAGCTGACAATTTGCAGAGCCAGGATTAGAACCCACAACCTCTGACTTCCAAAGTCATGCTTTTTCCACTAAGCCACACTGCTTCTCTAAGTATGGAACAAAAGAGGAGGGAAGAAATAATGATAGTCTAATACTAACAATTCTGAAAGTTGATAAGGGTAACAGAGTTGTTTTTGAATGCATTTGGTTCTGAAGTTCATTGGCAATGAAAAAAAAAAGAGTTTTAAAATTAGCCATCAGACCTTTCCTGGGATATCAGATTTAGTGTGGCTCAGTGGAAAGAGCATGGGCTTGGGAGTCAGAGGTCATGGGTTCGAATGCCGGCTCTGCCACTTGTCAGCTGTGTGACTGTGGCAAGTCACTTCACTTCTCTGTGACTCAGTTACCTCATCTGTAAAATGGGGATTAAGACTGTGAGCCTCATGTGGGACAACCAGATTACCCTGTATACCCCAGTGCTTAGAACAGTGCTCGGCACATAGTAAGCACTTAACAAAATACCAACATTATTATTATTATTAAAACATCCACCATTTGGATGCTGTGTCAGGTTGGACAAGTCACTGAACTTTTC
This sequence comes from Ornithorhynchus anatinus, assembly GCF_004115215.2. Taxonomy (NCBI): domain Eukaryota; kingdom Metazoa; phylum Chordata; class Mammalia; order Monotremata; family Ornithorhynchidae; genus Ornithorhynchus; species Ornithorhynchus anatinus. Next base: position 47,666,889 of record NC_041728.1, on the reverse strand, counting down.
TGTACCTCAGTTCCCTCATCAGCAAAATGGGGATTCAATATCTGTTCTTCCTCCTACTTAGACTGTGATAGTCATGTAGGACCTGATTACCATGTATCTACCTCAATGTACAAAGTAAGTGCTTAACAAATACCATTTAAAAAAATAATAAAGTTCTGTGCAGCTTTTGGATGGTTAGCCAAGGGTGGATTCTGAAAAAGTTTGAATATTCTCAGCCACTCAGCCCTTACATACCTATCCAAAATTTCCTTGTTTGTATTAATGTCTGTCTCTCCCTCTAGAGTGTATGCTTAGAGTGTGCAGGGAACATGTCAACCAAATCTTTGTACTCTCCCAAGCACTTAGTACAGTGCTTTGCACACAACAAGCACTAAATCAATATCACTGACTGCTTGATTAGAGTTATGGAGGACAAACTGACAGGATTCGAGACTGATTGAATGTGAGGGCTGGAAGAGAGGGAGAAGTTGAGGATAACGTCAACACCGGGAGAGGGAGAGGATGGTGGTATTGTCTAAATGTTTACCTGTTTTGATGTCTGTCACCCCACCACCCTGCTTCTCCCACCTGGCTCCTCTAGACTGTAAGCCCATTGTGGCCAGGGATTGTCTCTATTGCTGAATTGTACTTTCCAAGCATTTAGTACAGTGCTCTGCACACAGTAAGCACAATAAATACAATTGAATGAATGAATACTTTGATAGTTTGGTTTGATGGAGGAGAATATTTGGGACAGAAAATGAGGCCCTACCTATTTTTTTCAGCATTCAATCAATCAATGATATTTACTGAGTGCTTACTCTGTGTGAAACAGCATACTGAACAATTGGGGTACACAATACACTAATCAATCTATCATATCATATCTATCATATAACTACTTGTCATATTTATTTAGACCATTGTCCTAAGCAGTTGGGAGAGTACAACACAACAATATAACATACACATTCCCTGCCCACAACGAGTTTAAAATCTAGTGAGGAAGATGGACTTTAAAATACATTACTGATATGGGACACAGCAGAGTGTAAGGAGATGTACATAAATACTGTGGGATTAAAGTAAATATCAAAGTGCCTAAAGGGTACAGATTCAGGTTGCATAGATGACACAAAAGAGAGGGTGAATAGGTTATTAAAAATAAAGGTTAATCAGGGAAACCTTGTGGGAGGAGGTGTGATTTTTGTAAGGCTTCGCAGATGGAGAGACTGTTGGTCTGTCATCTCTGAAGTGGGAGGGAGTTCCAGCAGGAGGGAAAATGTGGACAGAGGTCATCGGTCCTGACTAAAGTGGTTCCACGGTCAGAGACTCTTAGTCCCAGAAAGGACTCAACTACTTGCCAGGTTGGGTGCGATTGAAACCAGACTTCCTGAATCCCAGAACCACACTCTTTCTGCTAGACCATGCGGCATAGCCAGTAAATGCTATTAACAGATTTAGTTGACTGATAGCATTTGGTGGTCACATGACACTGCTCATTCATTATTCTTTGAATATTGATTCTCATATTGGATCTTGGGCACTCCTATTCACAGATCAACTCTAGGACCATGTCTCTTAGCAATGAATATGCAACTTTCCATTTTGTATCTTTGAAAAGTTGTAAATGCTGTACAAGAGTGTAGGAAACTCGACAATTGAAACACAGAGCATGTGGCCCTCATGAGATTCATTTGGAATGGAAACTGCAGTTTGTCCGAGTGGTGACAGGCTTAGGCGGAGGAGTTCTCTTTTCTTGCCAGCTTTTATTTCAGCAACAGCAATTGCAGTGCTGGGCATTTTCGTCAGATTAATGACTGCCTGGGAGGAGCTGCACCTTGGTCCATTAACTCTAGCCAGTCATCAATCCCTGTGAAATGTCCTGTGCTGAAGTGGTTATTGCTATTATGAACTGAAAATGAAAAGAACATACAGTAAGTGGATTGATTTTCTTTTCCTAGGTGATGCAGAGCAGAGCAGTTAAAAAAAATCATTCTCTCTTTATTAACCCATCAATTAATCAATGCTATTTATTGAACATTTACTGTGCAGAGCACTGTACTAAGTACTTGGGAGAGTCCAATACAACAGAATTGGAAGATACATTGCTGGATCACAACGAGCTTAGAGTCTAGTAGATTTAAGTAACAATGCCCTTATGTTTCTGCCCAACATCCTGGTTAATAAATGGATACTACTGTTCAAAGTTCCAAAATAAAATGAAATCAGAGTGTTCTTACTAAGGTGGAAATAATATTTAATTTTCCCTGTGGAAATTCTGCTTTTTATGTTTTGGGGGTTTTTTTGGTTCATTTTGCGGGGAGGGTTTGAGTGGGGGAGGGATGGGAACTTACGTAGGTTTGACAACTGCAGAAAATATAGGAAGACATAGTTTTTTCAGACTCTAAGAAGACGTGGGTTCTAATCCCTACTCCATCACTTGTCTGTTGTGTGACATTGGGCAAGCCACCTAACTTCTCTGTGACTCAGTTATCTTATCTCTAAAATGGGAATTAAGACTGTGAGCCTTACATTTACCCATTCATTCAATCGTATTTATTGACTGCTAACTGTGTGCAGAGCACTGTACTGAGTGCTTGAAAAGTAGAATTTGGCAACAAATAGAGACAATCCCTACCCAACAACGGACCACAGTGTAGAAGGGGGGAGACAGACAACAAAACAAAACAAGTAGACAACAGCGTCAATGTAAAAAGAATTATAGACACATACACATCATTACAATAAAATAGAATAATAAATATGTACATATATACACAAGTGCTGTGGAGTAGGGTTGGGGGTAGAGCAGAGGGAGGGAATACGGGCGATGGGGAAGGGAGAAGGAGCAGAGCAAAATGGGGGCTCAGGCTGGGAAGGCCTCCTAGAGGAAGTGAACTTTCAGTAGGGTTTTTAAGGGGGGACGAGAGCTAGCTTGGTAGATGTGAGGAGGAGGGCATTCCCAGCCAGAGGTAGAATGTGGGCCAGGGGTCAAAGACAGGACAGGAGATAATGAGCCACAGTGAGGAGGTTAGCAGCAGAGGAGTGGAGTGTGTGGGCTGAGCTGTAGAAGGAGAGAAGGGAGATGAGGTAAGAGGGGGCAAGGTGATGGAGAGCTTTGAAGCCAGTAGTGAGAAGTTTTTTCTTGATACAAAGGTTGATGATGGGCAACCACTGGAGATTTTTGATGAGGGAGGATGACATGCCTGGAGCGTTTCTGTAGAAAGATAATCCAGCCAGCGGAGTGAAGTATAGACTAAAGTGGGGAGAGATCAGAAAGGACGCTGATGCAGTAATCCAGTCAGGATATAATGAGTGATTGTACTAACAAGGTAGCAGATTGAATGGAGAGGAAAGGAAGGATCTTGGCAAAGTTGTGAAAGTGAAACCAGCGTGTTTTGGTGATGGACTGGATTTATGGGGTGAATGAGAAAGTAGAGTCAAGGATGACACTAAGGTTGCAGGCTTGTGAGATGGGAAGGATGGTTGTGTCGTCCACAGTCAGGGACTGTCAGGGAGAGGACAGGGTTTGGGAGGGAAGGTAAGGAGCTCAGCCTTGGACATGTTGAGTTTTAAGTGGGGGGAGGACATCCAGAACAGTGCTTGGCACATAGAAAGCATTTAACAAATACCATTATTATGATTATTATTATTAAGTTCAAGGAACTGACAAACTGTATTCTGGGATGGAGGCATTACATCCACAGAAACTATCCTCTCAAAGTTCACAAATGATCTCCTTCTTGCCCAGTGCAACAGCCTGTACTCCATCCGAATCCTCCACCTCTCAGCTGCCTTCCACACTGTTGGCCACCCTCTTCTCTTGAAAACATTACCCAATTTTGGCTTCATTTACACTGTCGTCTCCTGATTCTCCTCCTATCTCACTGGCCACTCTTTCTCAGTCTCTTTCCTGGGCTTCTCTGCCTGCTACCCCCTAACAGTGGGATCCCTCAAGATTCAGTTCTGGTTCCCTTTCTATTCTCCATCTGTATTCACTCCCTTGGAAATCTCAATCACTCCCACGGCTTCAACAACCATCTCTATGTGGACGATTCCCAAATCTATATCTCCAGCCCTGATCTCTTTCTTTCTCTGCAGTCTCTCATTTCCTCCAGCTTTCAAGACATCTCTACTTAGATGTCCCTCTGACAATTCAGATTTAACATGTCTAAAACAGAACTCCTCATTTTTCCACCCAAACCCCGTCTTTCCCATCACTGTAGACAGCACCACCATCCTTCCTTTCCCTTAAGTCTGTAAACATGGCATTATCCTAATAATAATGATAATAATAATAATAATCATACTTAAGTGCTAACTATGTGCCAAACACTGTTCTAAGTGCTGGGGTAGATAAAGGTAATCAGGTTGGACACAGTCCCTATCCCACATAGGGTTCACAGTCTCAATCCGCATTTTACACATGAGGGAACTGAGGCCCAGAGAAGTCAAGTGACTTGCCCAAGGTCACACAGCAGACATGTGGCAGATCTGGGATTAAAACCCAAGACCTTCTGACTCCCAGGCCTGTACTCTGTCCACTACGCCATACTGCTTCTATCCTGGACACATCTCTCTCATTTAACCCACATATTCAATTATTCACTGAATCCTGTTGGCTCAATCTTCAGAACACTGCTAAAATCCACTCTTTCCTCTCCACCAAAACTGCTACCACATTAATCCAAGCACTAATCCTATCCCATCTTGATTACTGTATCAGCCTCCTTGCTGACCTCCCTGCTTCCTGCCTCTCCCTACTCCAGTCCATACTTGACTCTGCTGCCCGAAACATTCCTCTACAAAAGTGTTAGTCCAGGTTTCTCCACTTCTCAGGAAATCTCAGTGGTGGCCCATCCACATCTAAATCAAACAGAAATTTCTTACTTCATAGCATTCAATCACCTTGCCCGCTGCTTTCTTTCCTTGCCACTGCTCTCCTACTACAAACCAGCCTGCAAAATTCATTCCTCTAGTATCAGCCTGCTCACTGCACCTCGATCTTGTCTATTTTGCCACTGACCTCTTGCTCATATCCTACCTTTGGCCTGGAATGCTCTCCATCTTCTTGCCTGACAGAATATCATTCTCCCTACTTCCAAAGACTTACTGAGGGCACATTTGCTCTAAGGTGCCTTCCCTGCCTAAGCCCTCATTTCCTTTCCTCCCTCTCCCTTCTGTGTCACCCTTGCAATTGTTTTTACACCTTTTATTCCCCACTTCTACAGGCACACAACCCTTATGTACATATCCATGATTTATTTATATTAATGTATGTCTCCCCAACTAGACTGTAAACTCAGAGTGGGCAGGGAACATGTTTACCAACTCTGTCATACTGTACTCTCCCAAGCACTTAGTATGGTGCTCTCCACACATTAACAATTCAATAAATATGATTGATTGATGTGGGCCTATGCTTGGCTTTGTGACATTTTCAGGAAATTGATCAGGACAGCATAGTGAAGTAAGGACTGGAGAGGGTCAATACAAGGTCCTTATTTCCCTTTGCTGCCTAATCATTTTTTTTAAATCGTTCAGGACACATTCATTCATTCAATAGTATTTATTGAGCACTTACTTTGTGCAGAGCACTGTACTAACTGCTTGGAATGTACAATTCGGCACATCTCTTCAGTCCTCAAAAACTTCCAGTATTTGCCCATCCACCTTCACACCAAGTGCTTAGCACACTAAGTGCAAGTGTTTGGCACATAGAAAGCGCTTAACAAATGCCATAATCATCATTATTGTTATCAAACAGATACTCACCATTAGCTTTAAGATATTTAATTAGCTCTCCTCTTCCTACCTTACCTCACACAAAATGCAACCCAAAATTGCCAACCTAATCTCCTTACACTGATCACATCTATCTCACTATCAACCCCTTGCTAACATCCTCTCACTGGCTTGGAACTCCCTTCTTCTGACAGACCCTCACTCTCCCCACTTTCAAAGCCATATTAAAATCACATTTCTTCCAAAAGGCCTTCCCCAGTTTCCTCTCTCCACTGTCCCCTCCCCTCCGCATCACATATGCACTTGGCTGTGTATCGCTTAGGCACTTTGATACTCACCCCAGCCCCAGAGCACTTATGTACATATCCTTATATATTGCCATTTCCCCTACCTGTAATTATTTTAATTTTCTCATTTCTTAAATGGGGATAATGTTCTCTTTACCTGCTAGATTGTGATACAGGGACTAAATCTGCTCAAGCATTTAAAAAAAGGGCTCTGCACACCCTATGAAGTCAATAAATGCTATTAATTAGTACCCACTCTAGCTCTTAGCTCATTTCATCCCACTTAATAAATACCATAATTTTTATCACCATCATTCTATTAGGTGAATTATTGCTGCAAGTTATTTGATTCATTCAGTTGTATTTATTGAGCGCTTATTTTGTGCAAAGCACTCATTACCAAGCCTTTACCAAGCCTGATCATTAACTGTAACACACAACAGGAATGAAGTTAATAATAAAAAACAAGTTCATCTTTCTTTACTTGTAGTCTTCAGGGTATAATGACATTAGTTATCTTTGCTTCAGGGAATCAATCAACCATATATATTGAGTGCTTTCTGTGTGCAGAGCACTGTGGTAAGAGCTTGGGAGAGTATAATAAAAAAATATTACAGAGTTGGTAGACACATTCCCTGGCACAGCAAGCTGAGGAATGGAATAAATTTGTTTTTTAATCAACCTCTTACTTGAGAGATCATTTGAAGCCTCCTTCTACATCTTCCGTATCTCTGCACTCCTCAAAAACCTCCAATTGTTGCCCATACACCTCCATGTGAAACAGAAACTTCTTTCCACCAGTTTTAAGGCACTCAATCTGCTCTCTTCTTCCTATTTAACCTCATCAGCCTGACTCACATACTCTGCTCCTCTAAGAAAAACCTCTTCTATGCACCTTTATTTCATCCATCTCATTATCAACATCTTGCCCACAGTCTCCCTCAGGCCTAGAACTCCCTCCCATTTACATCGGAGAGACCACCACTGTCACCACCTTCAAAATCTTCCTAAAATCATATTTATTATTATTCTAATCACTAATCTTATTAATAATAATAATGATATTTGTTAAGTGCTTACTACGTGCCAAGCACTGATCTAAACACTGGGGTAGCTACAAGGTAATCAGACTGTCCCACGTGGGCCTCACTGTCTTAATCCCCACTTTACAGATGAGGTAACAGAGTCACAGAGAAGTTAAATTGGCTTGCCCAAAGTCACACAGCAGACAAGTGGCAGAGCCCAAATTTGAACCCACATCCTATGAACCCACATCCTATGACTCCTCAGGCCGTTCTCTTTCCATTATGTCACTCTGCTTCTAGGACTCCTGTGACTAAACCCTTTATTTCCTCGATCTGCTCTTCCCTCTACTTAGATTATTAACTTGACTGTATATTACTTATGCACTTTGATACACACCTCAACCCCACAATTCTTTTATAAATATGTGTATCCCCTTCTATTTCCCCTATTACTAATCTATTTGACTCCTCTAAGGGTCACATCTGGAGAGTTTCCAGTACTCTTCCAGTCTAGACTATGGGAGGGAGAGTCAAACAGAGGCATACCCATTCCATTTCTAGCTTGGTCAGTGACTAGAAAGTGTAACTCAATCTGCTACAAGTCAAAACTCACCTGTCCTAGGCAGCAGCGGCATGGGAGCAAGTCAAGGGCAGAGACTCAAGTTTACAGGATTGAAGGAGGCAATGGTAAACCACTTCCATATTTTTACCAAGAAAACTTTATGGACAAAGTACCGGAATGATTGCAGATGGAGATGGGGCATTCAGGGAGAAATGTGTCCATGACGTCACTATGGTCAGAGATTACTTGACAGCACAAGACAACAGCAACAGTCTATTTTAATGTCTCCCTACACCTGTAGACTCTAAGCTCTTTATGGGCAGGGATGACTCTACAAACTGTTGTATTTCCTCAAGTGCTTAGTTCAATGCTCTGCACGTAGTAAGTGCTCAATAACTACCACTGATTGATTGACTGATTTTACAGGCCATGAAAAAGTCATACACTGTGAAGCATTCTTGACTTGCTTTGCTAAATTTCTAAATAAATCGTCAACTATCTTGATCATGGTGTCATGTCTACCTAAAACTTAATTATGATCAACACAACTACTCCACTTGATATTTCCTTAAAGCAATGGGAAAAGCACTGTGCATAGCCCTGTGTTAACAAAATCTGTGGCTTACCATCAACCATGTTAGACAGAAAAAATAAATCTGAGTCACTGTAAAAAAAAAATGGCCCTTTATCATTTTCACCAGCACAAGAGTTGTACCCTGTCATCTCTTGTGGACATTTACTATTCTGCACCAATAACTAACAGTTATTTGACCTGAGAAGAGGGGTGTGGACACAGTTTGCCTAATCTCTTCATAGTAGTTTACATGTTTAATTTCTTTAACTCAGTTTAATTCCATTAACAAATGAAAATATTTGTTCTAATTTGAGAGAAGTCATGTATGAGTTGTCAGCTTATTTTCCTCATAAGAAATAATTTCATCTTCCTATAGACTGGATCCTTGATCATTAGGGGAAGAGAAAAAAAAATCAGTTTGGGGCAAAGAATTGCACAACTCATATTGAGGGCATGACACTAAAGGGATAAAAGTTCTGGTTTACTCAAGCTTCCAGTATGACCAGAAACATGTAGTCACATACTGTTTATGTATTTGTTTCTTTATCAAATGATAAATTTAATAATCAACAATACTTAGAGTGCTTGTTTTCAGAGCACTGTATTAAGTGCTTGAGAGAGTACAACAGAAATTAGTATGCATGAGTCAGTAGTGGCTAACTGGGGAAAACCAGGAAAATAAAATATTACCTGGGCTGCTCCCTTAAAAAAATTGAGGGCATAGTTTTTTGGGTTTTTTTAGCTAGGAATAGCTCAAGTATTTAATTCCAAATTAAACATCCAACTGAGCTACTTAGAGGGGAAAAGTCATCCCAATTTTCCAGGAGGGGCTAAGGGAAATTTAGTATGATAGGGATATTATGTAGTTCAAGTTTTTCATACCCTTCCTTGCTGGACGACATGGAGTGCTCCAGTCAAAATGGTTTTTGATGAACTGATGATTCCCACTTCATTTGGAAATAGTGCTGCAAAGCGACGTAGACTGACTGAACTAAAAATATATAAAAATACCTAGATTGTGAGTCCCAAGTGGAACAGGAACTGTGTCCAATCTTTTATGTTTGAAAATACCCCAATGCTTAGTACAGTGCTTGGCACATAGTGCTTAATCAATACTATATCTAAGAGGTACTATTTAACTGAAGATTAATTTGTAATTACAAATTATACTTTGAATTTTTTTAACCTAGTCTTTCACTTTCCATTTAAAGACTAGCACTTATTTCTTCAGTGACATGAAGAGAAACAGCGTGGCCTAGTCGATAGAGCATGGGTTTGGGAGTCAGGAGGACCTAGGTTCTAATCCCAGCTCCCCTACTTGTCAGCTGAGTGCCACTGGATGAGTCACTTCACTTCTCTGGGCCTCAGTTACCTCATTTGGAAAATGGGGATTAAAATTGCAAACCCTATGGGGGACAGGGACTACGTCTAACCTGATTATCTTGTATCTTCCTCAGCAAGTAGTACAGTGCCTGGCCCAAAGTAGGCGCTTCACAACTACCATTAAAAATAAAAAAGAAGCACCTTGCAGTGTAATGAAGGACCTTCCTTCCAATCGAGTGGGAGAGTTGGTCTCAATAGAGACACAGGAGAAGTCACAGCTGCAGGGACCACTCCTCAACTCTGGTGGAGGCTTGCCCTGCTCTGGGTTGCCTGTCATTACTGTTCTTCAGAGTTCCCTGGGCGTCAAGGGCAAAGCCATTGGTGGGAGTTTTGCCCATTAAGAATAGCTGGGTACAAATGCTGGAGAACTTAGCCAGTGGCAGTGCCCTGCGTTTAGGGGCACTTTGTTTTGTTGTCTGTCTCCCCTTTTAGACTATGAGCCTGTTGTTGGTCAGGGATTGTCTCTATCTGTTGCCGAATTGTACATTCCAAGAGTTTAGTACAGTGCTCAGCACACAGTAAGCACTCAATAAATACAACTGAATGAATGAATAAGGCACTTTTCCCAGAAAATGGAGAGGTGCAGTAGCTTCATAATCAAAATTTGTATGTCATGATGAAGTGGGTGAAAGAGTTGATGTCAGTTTACTTGAATCCCTGCATGCTCTTTTGCCAATTTAAATGAATATCATGAAGTACATAGGGATTATCCTGCAATGTAACAAAGCATTATTCAAACTATCCATGTTCTCTTCTTATATCTCTGAGCATTCCTTCTTCCTTTCCTTCATCTGTTACATTCCCTAAGGCCCCCATTTCCTCTTCTCTCACTCCCTTCTGCATCACCCTGACTTGTTCTCTTTCTTCTTCTCCCCTCCCAGCCTCACAGCACTTAACAATAATAATGTTGGTGTTTGTTAAGCACTTACTATGTGCCAAGCACTGTTCTAAGCGCTGGGGTAGATACAAGGTCATCAGGTTGTCCCACATGGGGCTCACAGTTGTAATCCCCCTTTTACAGATGAGGTAGCTGAGACACAGAGAAGTTAAGCGTCTTGCCCAAGGTCACATAGCTGACAAATGGCAGAGCCAGGATTAGAACCTCTGACTTCCAAGCCCATGCTTTTTCCATTAAACCACACTGCTTCTCACTTATATACATATCTATAATATATTTATATTAATATCTGTCTCTCCCCCACCCCCAGACTGTAAGCTCATTGTGGTGTGGGAATGTGTCGGCTTATTGTTGTGTTGTACTCTCCCGAGTATTTAGTACAGTAATCTGCACACAGTAAATGCTCATTAAATACAGGTGAATGAAGTAATGGAATGAATGAACCTACTCCTCCTCTGCCTCAATCCTTTTGCCATTAATTTTCCCCAAGATAATATTCCTGGTCCTTTACTCTTCTTGTTTTACATCTACTGTCTCGGGGAGCTATTTCCACTCATGTGGCTTCAGCAGCCATTTTACTGATGATTCCCAAATCCTTCAATTTATGTTGTTAAAGACAATTCGTTTATTGGAATGTACTGATCATTTACTATGGGCAGAGCACTGTACTAAATGCTTGGGAAAGTACAGTACAACAGGGTTAGCAGATATGTTGCCTGCCCACAATGAGCATCTCTCTCTTGCCCTGATTTCTCATGTAATCTGCAATTTCTACAAGCCTTCAGGAAATCTCACTTGGTTGCCTTGATGACAGTGCATTCAAGGGAGAATCACTGTGGGCTACTGGATAGAGCACAAGCTTGGGAGTCTGAGGACCTGGGTTCTTACACTGGTTTCATCATTCTCCTGCTGGTTGACCGTGGACAAATCCCTTAACTTCTCTATGCCTCAGTTTCCTCATCTGTAAATTGGAGATAACATCCCTGTAGATTCTTAGACTGTGAGCCTATGTGAAACAAGATAGTTTATCACTGTGTTTAGCATTTAGTAAGCACTTAACAAAAAACACAATTACTACTATTACCTCACACTGAACGTGTTCAAAATAGAACTCCTCACCTTCTGTCATAATCACACTCCTAATAGCTACTAATTTTAGGCAACAACACTTCCATCTTCCCTGTCAGAAGCCTGCAACTTTGGTGTCATCCTCAATTCTTCGGTATCATTCAACTGCCAAACATTGTCAGCTTTTCCTGTAGAATGGCTCCCAGATCCTTTCCACACAAACGGCTACCACCCTGGCACAATCTCGGGTCTCACCATGACTACTGTATTTATCTCCTCACTGTTCTCCTATCATTTTCCTTTGTCCTTGGCATCAAACAAAAACTCTTCACTGCTGGTCAATCACTCATCTTTTACTGTGTTTACTGTTTTACTTTGTGTTTACTGTGTGCAGTGCACTGTACTAAGACTTGGGAGAGTAAAATATGATTAAGTTGGTACACATGCTCCCTAGTCACAACAAATTTACAGTCTAGAGTTTACAGTATTTAGTCGACAATCTAAGATGGTTCCACCTTATCTCTCTTCTCTCACTGTCCGTTTTTTTGCTCACAAACCAATCTTCTAGCTATACCTCACTCTCGACTCTCCACTTCCATCTCCTCATTGCTGTTCCCCAGCCTGCAACTCTTTCCCCTTTTCACATCATTCAGACCACAGCTCTCTCCTCATTCTCCTACCTACAAAAATCCCACCTGCTCCATCAATTTTTCCCTGATTAATTCACCAGTCACCTGGGCCATATTATCCCTCCAGCCAACTCTAGCACTTGTGAACTTACTAACACCCTTCTCAGCACAAGTACTCATGCATATTTGTCTGCTCAGTTCATTTATTTGAAGGAGGAGCAACCTTGTGAACCAACCACTTCTTGCTTTACTCCTGAGAGCTAGGGCTCAAGATGTCGCTCCTCCCCCAGGATGCCAAGGCTCTCGTCAACCACTGTTCCAGTCTGGAAAGGAGTTCATCTTTGGGGGCAGTATGGGGCCTTCTGATCTCTTTGCACATTGAGAAGATGACCCCTGTGACCGCAGCTGTGATTTCTGTGGGTGTCAGTCTGAGTTGTGAGGGTACTGAAATCCTGCTGCTGCTATCATTTTGGTCATCTTTGTCTTCTGAGTTTTTTGTTTGCTTTTATGTATCAGTTGTTAACTGCCATACTCTTCCCTCATATTTTTTGTTTTTTAAGACTGTGAGCCCCTTGAAGGAAGAGGCAATCCCTTGTGTCTCTACCTCATCCATTGACTTCTTTCTCAGGTTTTTGTTCAGAGTAAGCACTTAATAAATACTATTTTTATTACAAAATAAATATTGCTATTACCATTAGACAAATCTAATAATAAATATTTTTCTCCTCTGTTAGAGAGGATAAGAAGCCTTCCCTAAGCCCTCTTTTCCTTTTCTTCAATTTCCTTCGCATCGCCCTGACTTGCTCTTTTATTTATCCCCCTTCCCAGCCTCACAACATTTATGTATATCTATTGTTTTATTTATATAAATGCCTATCTCCCCCTCTAGACTGTAAGTTCTTTGTGGGCAGGGAATATGACTATTATTTTGTACTCTCCCAAGTGCTTAGCACTGTGCTTTGCACACAGTAAGCACTCAGTAAATATGATTGACTGAGTGCTTCATTTTGTTATTCTGTATTTCTCAAAAACTTAGTTCAATGCAGCAAACCAAGTGGGTGCTCAATAAATCATCCAACAATCAATTAATGAATGGTATTTATTAAGCACTTACTGTCTGGAGAGCACCATTCTAAATGCTCGGGAAAGTACAATACAAAAGAGTTGGTAGACACAATTCCTATGTCTCAGCATAAGGAGAGACACATTAAAAAATATGGACAGGAGAAATAGTTGAGTATAAAGAGATGTACAAAAGGGTTGTGGGGCTGGGGTGAATATCAAATGTTTGCAAGGTTCAGAAAAGTAATAAGGCCTAGGAGCATACGCCTAGAAGTCAGAAGGACATGGGTTCTAATCCCAGATCCACCACTTGTCTGCTATGTGACCTTGGGAAAGTCACTGCACTTCTCTGTGATTCAGTTACCACATCTTTAAAATAGGGATTAAGACAGTGAGCACCATGTGGCATATGGAGTGAGTTCAATCAACCTCATTAGTTTATATGTCACTAGTGCTTAGTTCAGTGCCTGGCACATAGTCAGCACTTAACAAATACCACAATTATTAATATCATAAAAAAGTCAAGTGCAGAGGTGATGCAGAGGGCAGGTCAAATAAGGGAAATGAGGGCCTTGTGAGCTCCAGATCCCAGGAACGATGTGGACATGGGGTTTGTGTTGAGACAGACGAGATCAAAGTAGAGAGAGTAGGCTGGTGTAAGAGGAGCAGAGTGTGTGGGTTGGGTTGTAGGAGGAGATCAACAAGTAAGGTAGGCAGGATAGAGCTGATTGAGTGCTTTAAAGCCAATGGTAAGCAAGTTCTGTTTGATATGGATGGCCAATCACTGGAGGTTTATGAGGAGCAGGGAGATGTGGACTGAACCATTTTTCAGAAAAATGATCTGGGCAGTATAGTGAAGTATGTACTAGAGAGGGGACAGACAGGTGGCTAGAAGAACAGTGGGGAGGCTGAACACAGTAAAGTACTAAGGCTGCTGCTACTAAGGTTACTACAACTACTACTATTCTCCTTTGTTCTCCTCTCACCTCTTCAGAATATCCATGGGAGAAAGTGTGGTTTTGCAAAAAGATTACAGTAGCATAATAGTAGTAGTAATACTTTTACTTTTTGAACATTTTTAGAGTGCAAAACACTTTACTAAATTCTTGGGAAAAAACAACAGAAATGAACTACTACCACTACTGTAAAACCCATTTCCTCTATCCTTAAATAGCTTGCAACCTAATGGGGAAGCCAGACATATAGAATATTTACAAATAGTGGGAGCAGTAGGAAAAAAATAGAGAATAGAGTAGGCCAGATAAAATATCAGAATAAATATTTGAACATATTAATAATTATATACATTTTTTATGTGCTGTGGAAGGATATAAATACATAAGTGCTAGAGGTTGTGCTGGGTTAATACAGCTTGTTGGTTTGGGAATGCAATGGGGAAAACTTCCTGTTGGAGGTGGCATTTTTGAAGGGCTTTGAAATTAGGAAGGTCTGTGGTCAGATGAATTTGAGGGTAAGAGAGGAGGGAGTTTCAGGTTGGAAAGAATGAGAGCAAGGGGTAAGAAGCAGACAACTCAAGAACAGTTGTTGCTATCATTGTCTCTACAGCAAACTTTTCCTTCTGGAAGCAATGTAGCTGAGTGGAAAGACAAAAGGACTGGGAGTTGGGAGATCTGGATTCTAATCCTGGCTCTGCCACTTGGTTTATGCGAGATCCTGGACAAATCACTAAACTTCTCTGTGACTCAGTTTTCTCATTTGTAAAATGGAGATTTAAAACCTGTTTTCTCTCTTACTTAGACTGTGAGCCCCAGGTGGGGCAGGGACTGAGCCTGATCAGATTGTACTCTATCTACTCTAGTACTCAGCAGAGGGCTTGGCACAAAGTAAACACTTAAATGCCACTATTTTCATCATTGTACAGTTCATCAAGAAACCCCTAAATATGGCCATAAAGGAACCTCAAGTAATCTAATGCCTAGAACTACACAATTTTGCATATGTAAGCTTACTAAAATTATATATAGCAATAGTATATAATTATTTTATATCTATCTATATCTATATCTATGTATATATAGATATAGATAGATATCTATGTATAGATATAGATATAGATAGATATATATATCTAAATCTATATCAGATATATGTATATATAATGATAGCAAAGTTGACTTTTTTCTATTGTCTCCAATATCTTTCTGATTTTGTCCAGAAATTGTTCCCACTTTTCACTCCCATCATACTCTGGGCCATTGATCTGAAGAAACAGTTGGCAATTATTTCAAAATCTCCCCAGAGTTCCTTGCTGATAGCTTGGAGCCCATCATCATAGAGCTTGGATGATTGTTACCTACATGCATTAACTTGTACTTGCTCACATTTAAGTTCACCGAATTTTTTTTTGCTGGAATTCTTCCCCAGCCATATGGCATTTTACCTCCTATAAAATCTTAGTTATCAGCTCACTTGAATATTTTACCTCACAATTCTCTTCCAGGTCCTTAATAAAGATACATAATGAAACTGGTCCTAGAAAAGAAGTCCTGAGGAGACAGCACTCTCATTCCAAAATGGAGATATCAATCTCTATATTTGTTTTCTAATGTGTTTTCTACTTTTTTTCAGTTGCTTATCCAAGATTGATCATTCTTCAAATCCCACAATAATTCAGTTAAAATGTTTATCTTTTCTGATGGTCTCCCTTTGCCATTTAGGGCTGGATTTTTCTGTGGTCATCTGCTTTTAAAATTTTTCCCTCAATGATCTTGTGTTCTTCATTATTCCTTCTCCCATCCTTCTGGTGGCACATGTACCTACCCCTATCACATACCTTTAGGCCAAATAGGTGTCATAACAATCATCTTTTATTCATTCTTATTTTTACTTCAAACCTGAACCCTAACTCTGTAGCATCTTTCCATGCAGCATCAGGCAATTCTAGAATCTCCATTCTGCACCTCTATGACCTCAGAAAGTTGTTTAAACTCTCAATGCCTCAATTTTCCTCATATGTTAAATGGGGAGCAGATATCTGCTTTCATTGCCTTATCCTGGGAGTCCTGCATGGAACTGGAACTGTGACTGATCTGATGATATTCAATCTCTTCCAGTGCCAGGAGTGGGTTCTGTAAAGAGTAAGCACTGATTACTTATCATTCTGGCCAGATGCTTCAGGAAAGTGCAGTTTTCTAATTTTTGAGTTTCTGCTTATGTTGGATTTCTGAAAAGAAAAATGCATAATGTGTGTGTGTGTGTGTGTGTGTGTGTGTTGAACTACCTCAGTAAAATCAAGTCTGTTCTTAGAATTGAGGCCTCAGTTCTTTTCCTATTTTTTTTCCCTCATCTACTTTTTAACTTTTGCCATTTCCTGGTTAATCTCATCAAAGATTTCCTCTAATAATCTCTCTTATAGGATCAAAGAAATGGTTAGCACTGATTGCAACTGACTTCTTCAATATTGTTAAGGACCAAGTTGCTCCCTTCACTGTCCTAGGCCCATTGGAGAACTTTTTTATAATTCAGATGGCTCTTCTTTATTTCCTTAGAAAATTAAACCAGATTATGAAAAGCCAGTAGCAGACAATGGTGATGATAATGATGGTGCTGATAATAATAATAACAGCAATAAAAACACCTCCAGCACTAAGCAAAATGTTGGACCTGAAGGAATAGATTTGGAATCATGTGAAAATGGCATAGCTGGAGCTGAATTCCTAAAATGCCAGTTATGTAGAACCTCATCTTAGACTTTGAATGGAGCTTTTTTGGTGTTCAGAAGAGAGAGAAAAATATATTAGAAATAAAGATTTGCAATAAATGCTTGGAAAATGATGAAAATGATGTAAATGTTACTGTAATTGGATCTGAGAATGTATGAAACCTGTCAAATCTACATCAGGTTTTCAAGGGAAGAAGCATGACCTAGGGGATCAAAGGTTCTAATCCTGGCTCCACAATTTGCCTGCTGTGGGACCTTGAGTAAATCACCTAGCTTCTCTGTGGGGATGCAATACTTCATTCTTATTTATTGAAAACTTACTGTGTGCAGAGCACTGTACTGAGTATTTGGGAGAGTACAACACAATAATAAATAGAGACATTCCCTGCCTACAATGAGCTAGCAGTCTAGAGGATGAGGTTACAGCTGTTCCATTTGACTATAAGATCCTTGTGAGACAGAGACTACATCCAGCCTGATTAACTTGTATCTACCCCAGTTTTTAAAACTTGTAAGCACTTAAATAGAAGCAGTGTGGCTCAGTGGAAAGAGCCTGGGCTTGGGAGTCAGAGGTCATGGGTTCAAATCCCGACCCTGCCACTTGTCAGCTGTGTGACTGTGGGCAAGTCACTTCACTTCTCTGTGCCTCAGTTCCCTCATCTGTAAAATGGGGATGAACACTGTAAAATGGGGACAACCTGATTCCCCTGTATCTACCCCAGCGCTTAGAACAGTGCGCTGCACATAGTAAGCGCTTAACAAATACCAACATTATTATTATTATTATTATTATGGAATAATAATAATAAAAAAACCAAAAAGGAAACCTGACAAATCCCTTGGCTTCATTCACTTCCCAAAGCGAGAATAGCACAACTCCCCACTTATCTGAAAACATTATTATTATTATTATTATTATTATTAAATGCTTATTATAGTCACACAATCAATCAAAATAATTCCATGATATTAAAAAAAAACAGGAATAAAGAATGCAGTAGATACAAGCAACAGTCTTACAATAAAAGTTTGAATCACATTTGTGTTCAAATGCAAAAAGTCTTAATTTTCCAAGTGTTATCTTACACAACCAAGCTCCTTGAAGGCAGGGGTTAGGTTCATTAATTCCACTGTACTGCCCCAAGTGCTTAGTTGCAGTGTTCTGCACACAACTGGCACTTTAAATGTTATTGATTGATGATTGCTGTTACTAAAAAGTTACCATGAGCAAAAGCTCTACAAACATATCTTTATCTATGTTTACTGGATCCGAGGTAATAATGTTAAGTTTAATCACTCTATTCAATTTAACTACTTCAAACCTTGAGGGGAAGGAAATATTTAAACCAAGGTAAACTTTGTAGCATTATCTCAAAGTGAGAAAGAGCACTGTGCAGCCATGTTAGAATTCAATACTCTACTGCAAAGTTCTAAGAGAAGAACATTCTAATGGGGAATAAACAGTAGGATACTGAGAAGATACACAAAGCCTTGGTCTCATATCAACTTGGAAAATATTCAGCATGTTTTGGGGACTTTAGTGCACCTCCCCCACTAGCCATCCACCGATTAGGGTACGGGTTGCTAGTATTTTTTGACTAACTTAACAAGAAAGAGTAGTGAAAGATTCAGATTTGAGGTGGCTTAGGATGGGTTGGACTCTATATGATTCCATCCCATTCATTCGTTCAGTAGTATTTATTGAGTGCTTACTATGTGCAGAACACTGTACTAAGCACTTGTAATGTACAGTTCAGCAACAGAAAGAGACAATCCCTGATCAATGACAGGCTTACAGTCTAAACAGGGGAGACAGACAGCAAAGCAAAACAGAACAAAATTTACAGAAATAAATAGGGAAAGAAATTATATATACAAATGATCACAGTGCTGAGGGGAGGGGAAGGGGGAAGAGTAGAAGGTGGGGGGAAGGGAGAGGAGGGAGAGCAGAGGGAAAGGGGCGCTCAGTCTGGGATGGCCTCCTGGTGGAGGTGAGCTCTCAGTAGGGCTTTGAAGAGGGGAAGAGAGTGAGTTTGGTGGATGTGAGGAGGAAGGGCATTCCAGGTCAGAGGTAGGACGTAGGCCAGGGGTCGATGGCAGGACAGGCGTGAACGAGGGACTGTGAGGAGGTTAGCGGCAGAGGAGCAGAGTGTACAGGATGGTCTATAGAAGGAGAGAAGGGCAGTGAGGTAGGAGGGGGCAAGGTGATGGAGAGCTTTAAAGTCAAGAGTGAGGAGTTTTTGTTTTGTGCAAAGATTGATAGGCAACCACTGGAGGTTTTTAAGGAGGGGAGTGATGCCCAGAGTGTTTCCCCTTACCCACCTCCCTCTAATTGACTGTGGCTCTCTTTTAGGGATGATCTTTCTTTATATTAATTTGGCTCCCATTTAGATTTTGGCAAAAATCACCTTAAAAAAATTATACCAGCCTTGATCATCTGCTTGGGAGTCAGAGGTCATGGGTTGGAAATCCGCCTCTGCCACTTGTCAGCTGTGTGACTGTGGGCATGTCACTTCACTTCTCTGTGCCTCAGTTATCTCATCTGTAAAATGGGGATTAACTGTGAGCCCCACGTGGGACAACCTGATTACCCTGTATCTTCCCCAGCGCTTAGAACAGTGCTCCGCACAGAGTAAGCACTTAACAAATACCAACATTATTATTATGACTTGGAAAAGAGAACAAGAACAACATTATAAACAAAGATAATGTGTCACTCAACTTTCTCTTAAGTTGCTAAATGCTAGCACTGGGCATCCTTTCTAAATCTTTCCTAAAGGTACAATCTGAAGAACTTCACTGCACAAATTTTAAGTGCAGTTTAGATCAGTAGGTTAATTAATAATCCTAGCACAGTGTTCTGTCTGTAACAATAGCAAAGGTATGCTAGAAGCTGTGATGGTGGTCCTTTTTGATATCCATACTAATATTTAGATCTGCACAAATGATTAATAATAATAATTGTGGTATTTGACAAGTACTGTACTCATCTTTTCATGGGGCTCTGCTGGCTAAAGAGTGGAAAGAACTGGAATTCAATCCCCATTTTACAAATGAGGAAACTGAGACACCAAGGATCTATCTATCAATAAATAAATGGTATTTATTGAACTTTTACTGTGCCAGAATACTGTATTAAGTACTTGGGAGAGTATGATACAGCAGAGTTGGTAGACTTGGTAGATGCGATTCCGGCCCACAAGGAGCTTACAATTGACCGGAGGAATTTACAGTCTACCAAGACGTTAACTTGCTCTAGTTACACAAAAGGCAACTGATGGAAAGGGGATTAGAACTCAAGTCCTCTGACTCTCAGGACCATGCTCTTTCCACTAGACCATGCTGCTTCTCTAACACCCAATTTCTTAACAACTTTATATATTGAACCTTTCCTCTAGTTACCCAGTCAGTGAGATATATTTTACTCCTACTCTATCCTAATCCTCCTCATCTCTCAGTTGCCTTTGACACTGTTGACCATCCCTTTCTCCTCCACATCTTATCTCACCTTGGCTTCACGGACTCCATCCTCTCCTGTTCTCCTCTCATCTCTCTGGCCATTCATTCTCGGTCTCATTCGCTGGTTCCTCTCCCTCTCCCATCCACTAACTGGAGGGGTTCCTCAAGGATCAGTTCTTGGCCCTCTTCTGTTCTCCATCTATACTCACTCCCTTGGTGAACTCATTTGCTCCCATGGCTTCAACTATCATCTCTATGCAGATGGCACCCAAATCTACATCTCGTCCCCTGTTCTCTCCTCCTCCCTTCAGGCTCATATCTCCTGCTTCCAGGACGTCTCCAACTGGATGTCTGCCCGCCACCTAAAACAGAGCTCCTTATCTTCCCTTCCAACTCTGTCCTCTTCCTGACTTCCCTGTCCCTGTGTATGGCACGACCATCCTTCCTGTCTCACTGGTCCGCAACCTTGGTGTCATCCTTGACTCAGCTCTCTCATTCACCCCACACATCCAATTCATCACCAACGCCTGCCAGTCTCACTTTTACAATAGCGCCAAGATCTGCCCTTTTCTCTCCATCCAAACGGCTACCGAGCTGTACAAGCTCTCATAATATCCCAGCTGGATTATTGTGTCAGCCTTCTCTCTAATCTCCCTTCCTCCTGTCTCTCCCCACTCCACTCTATTCTTCATTCGGCTGCCCGGATCATCTTCCTGCAGAAACGCTCTGGGCATGTCACTCCCCTCCTTAAAAACCTTCAGTGGTTGCCTATCAACCTCCGCACAAAACAAAAACTCCTCACTCTTGACTTCAAGGATCTCCATCACCTTGCTCCCTCCTACCTCACTTCCTGTCTCTCTTTCTACTGCCCACCCCGCATGCTCTGCTCCTCTGCTGCTCATCTCCTCCCTGTCCCCCGTTCACACCTATCCCGCCGTCGACCTCTGGCCCACATCCTCCCACTGTCCTGGAATGCCATCCCTCCTCACCTCCGCCAAACTAACTCTTCTCCCCTCTCCCAAGCCCTAATGAGAGCTCACCTCCTCCAAGAGGCCTTCCCAGACTGAGCTACCCCTTTTCCTACTGCTCCTTCTGCTCCCTCTCTGCTCCCCCTCCACCCTCTGCTCCTTCCCCTTCCTTCCTTCACCTCCCCTCAGCTAAGCCCCCTTTCTTTCTGCTCCTTGCCCTCCCCCTCCCCCTTCCCCTCAGCACTGTGCTCATTTGTATATATTTTTATTACCCTATTTATTTTAATGAGGTGTACATTCTCTTGATTCTATTTATCATGATTATGTTATCTTGTTTTTATCCGTCTGTCTCCCCTGATTAGACTGTGAGCCCGTCACTGGGCAGGGATTGCCTCTATCTCTTGCCCAATTGTACATTTCAAGCTCTTAGTGCAGTGCTCTGCACATAGTAAGCACTTAATAAATATTATTGAATGAATGAATGAATTTCAGGTACGTGAGAATCAGAGCAGGCCCTAACAAAACCCTTTCACTTGGATCCCCTCTTGCTATCCACCCCACTCTTGGTCTCACAGCATAACACTTATGCACATATCTGTAATTTCTTTACTTACATTAATGTCTGTCTTCCCTTCTAGACAGTAAGCTCATTGTTGGCAGATATGTCTGCCAAATCTGTTGCACCGTGCTCTCCCAAGTACTTAGTACTGTGCTCTAAACACAGTAAGCTCTCAATAAATACCACTGATTTACTGATCGGTTGATTGAAGACAAAAGCAGAGTTACTCTTTCACAAATGATCTGGATAATTAAGAATGAAAAACAAACCATTTATCCATATATTTCCAAACAACAAAACATTTTTCATTTGAAATATCAAGAAAACTTGGGCCAAAACACACTTTGAGATCATCAGTGACACAGTTCAATTAGATATGAAATCTCAATTTCCAAGAAGAGAAAAAGATCTTGCTTATGTTTATGAATGTGATTCAAATATATTCCCCAAAACAAGATGGAATAGAAAATACAATTCCAAAATGAATTGGTACCTATTACAAGAACTAGACTGTAAGCTCCTTGTGGATGGGAAACACTGTTTAGTAACTTTACTGTATTATGCTCCCCCAAGAGCCTACTGAAGTAGGTGCAGAGTTATCAATAAATACTACTAATTGATTGCTAAAGAACAAGATACCTGATTGGTGGAGTTGTGCAGTTGGCAAGAAGGCACTTTTAGATCCTTAACTGTAAAATGAAGGGCTTGCTGGAGAATGGTCAACACTGATCAGATTTTTTATATCATCACTCAGAAGTTGAAAATAATTAGCTAGGTTTCTAAAAATCTGGAGCTTTTTTTTGTTTGTTTTTGTGTTGTTGTTTTTTTCATAGTACAGAGAATTCCCAGACATACTTACTGCTGTGTAAAATAATGGTGGAATTGTTACACATTGTTATTCTTTGGAAGGAACATCTGGAGTCAGGGATAAAAGCCTATAGCTATCTCATGTGATTTATGCTGCTTCCCCGTCTACCCAGGACCTGCTTTGGTCCCTTTCTTCCCATTTCTTTTTTTCCCCCCGCCCTTTAATAATATAACCTGGTGATTCCTCAAGTACTTTAAGATGGTTTTCGCTTTCTGCCTGTCCCAATAAATCCACCCAAATTCTTTATGCTCATTTCCAAAATGTCTGTTTAAATCATAAATTTATTGTTCCCTGGATGGCCAAATTCCAAACAGAACTGTGTCAGTAATGATGAAGGTAATAATGATAGAGGGATAGAGAAACATCAAATAGGCATCAAATCATCCTATTCTTCCTGTCTTTGAGTAGGGTTTTCCTAAAATTTTTTTTATGTATTCAATTACCTTAAACAGGTACACTTTTAAACAGTCAAAAGCTGAGCTGCATCTGAAAAAAGGTTGAGTAACATTTGCCACATATACAAAATCTTGGCTCTGTGGACTAAAATAGGGGTTATTTTGTCTCCTGTTTCAAAGGATAAATGAATCACCTGCAAAAATCAAGAAGGATTTTTCACCATATAAATATTTTTCCCTAATTGGCAGCTGCATAAAGAGGGCTTTTTTGCTTTCGGGGGGAAATATTAGTCCATACTGATGAAATGACAACTGACTGCTGAGGAAAATCTTATGTTTCTGAAACATCATTCCCCTACGATTCATTTTTTTGCAAAGAACATATTTTTCATGTTGACTAAACGCCAGGCAAAGCTGTTATGAACTTTGCTTCCAATTTCGTCTTTTGTTTCAACATCTTTACAGTTTCTTTGTTCCTTCTAATTCCCTTTTTGGCAAATGATCAGTGACAAAGGAAGGAGGTGATTTTTTTTTCCTTAACTTTAACCATATTTTTTCCACTAAAAGTCATTGCACGAGTAGTGTATTGGATTTGTGGAATCCAATCCTTTATCAACTTTTATGCCAAATGCATTATTTCACTCTTCACATGAGAACCCAAGAAATGTTATTCCTGGGTTAGATCAATGATTTGTTCAGCCTGGTATTTCATCTGCAACAATGGTAAAAGTATGCTAGAAGGCTGGGGTGGTTGTCCTTCTTGACATGTATCTGAATTTCAAGTTCTGCACAATTCAATTTCTTAACACAGATAAACCTTCCCTCTCATTACCCATTTTAGATTCCTTATTCGCAAATTCATCCCCAAACTCCTCTTGATCATGCCATCAACTTTGGACCAACCAACTCTCTGGGGTAACAAATTCCATATGTCTATCAATTATTTTGTGTATTCATTCAATCAACTGTTCAGAGCACTGTACTAAACGCTTGGGAGAGTACAATATAACAGAGTTGTTAGAAACATTCTCTGTCCACAGCAAGTTATAATCTATGGGGGGGGGATAGACATAAGTACAAATAAATGAATTTTGGATATGAACGTAAGTGCTGTGGGGCTGAGGAAGGGGTGAATAAAGGATACAAATCCAAGTGCAATTCAAATCCAGAAGGATTTTCCTTCAGTGGATCAAATTTGGGGCCTGCTTGCTATATGCCATCGACCTAGAATTAAAATTAATGACCACTCTAGGTTCAACATGGGACTGTCAGGATCTGGTGAATAGTATGCTGTGTTGGTCCTAGGGGCTTGTACATACCCCAGCACTTAGAACAGTGTTTGGCACACAGTAAGCTCTTACCAAGTATCATAATCATAATAATTATTATGTATAGTCCATGCAACTATGTCATAGGCTGACAACTCTGCAAGGGGTAAAAACTGAGAAACCGGGTTTACACTAAATTTAAATACAAGTTAAACTGATAACAAAGCGACTCACCCACATTTCCTGTTTACCCTAGGTCTAGCTGGGCTAGAGACAAATGTACTGTCACATTGACTTCATTCTGGATGTCTCCCAAGCAAAGAAGGAAATTGTGCAGAACTGAAAGCTTCCCCAGCTCAGTTCCAAATATAACTCAACTCTACCCCCTGGGCATGGTGCTTTTCATGCTTTTGACAGAAAGTCAGTCCCCTCTCAGATTATGGCCTCCCTGATCAGGTCTGTCTATCTGCCTTTCTCCTCTAGCAGCATGATATAGTGTTTCTTTTGGTTAATTTGGAACCTACCACCTTCAGTCTTCATTGGGGGCCTATTTGACAACTAATCATCCTCAACACTACCTTCATCATGCTATAGGCTTCAATCATGTGATCTTTCATCAGCCTTCATCTTTCCAGGGTGGTGTCCTAATCTTTTTAATCTCTTTTCATAGAGAAGATACTACATCTCCAGATCTGCCAACTCTGTTAGAAGAGCACTTAGTACAGAACTCTGTGCACAGCAACATGGCTCAGTAGATAAGGCTGAGGGACAGAGGACCTGGGTTCTAATACTGGCGCCGCCACTTGCCTTCTGTGTAGTTACACAGGGCAAGTCACTTAACTTCTCTGCTCCTCAGTTTTCTGACTACAAAATGGGGATTAATTACCTGTTCTCCCTCCTACTTAGATTATGAGCTCCATGTGGGACAGGAACTCCATCTGGCCTGATTAATTTGTACCTACCTCAGAACTTAGAACAGTGCTTGACACATAGTAAGCACTTAAATGCCATTAAAAAAATTGTTGGTTGCACTTCTCAATCTTCTCCAGGGAACATGTCTAATAACTCTGACATACTGTACTATTCTAAGTGCCTAGGATAGTGTTCTGTATACAATATGCTCTCAGTAAATACTATTGATTCTTCAGCTGAATTATAGCTTTCCTAAATTGTGGCTATGGGAAAAGCATCGTGGTTTCCTATAGGGAAAAAAAATATATTGTCTTTTGTTTTGTTTTCTATCTCCTGTCTCCTTGTGAATGCCTGGGATTTGATTGGACTGTGAGCTGGTCCCATTTACAAGAACCAATCCTCAGATTTTTTTTCTGACTTGGGACAGATAGCCCATCCTCATGTAGTTAGAATTTGAATTATATCAGTTGAGACTAAAATAGTACTACACTGAACTTACTCAAACTAAAACCCATCTGCCCTTTGTGACCTACATATTCAGCTTCTTATGTCTCTACAGTTTACCCCAATGATGATTTTTTTGTCACCTGGAAGATCTCCATTTTGTGATGATATAGTCAGTCAGTAAATCATATTGACTGACCACTTACTCTATGCAGAGCACTGCACTAAGCACTTGGGAGAGTAAATATAACAATATAACAGACACATTACCTGCCCTCAATGAGCTTATAGTTTAGTTACAAGTTTGTAGTCTAGATAATGATAGTGGTATTTGTTAAGTGCTTATTATGTGCCAAACATTTCATGAAATGTTGGGGTCAATACATGATAATCAAGTTGGACACCATCCCTGTTCTCATGGAGCTTGCAGTCTAACGGAGAGGGAGAACATGTATTGAATCCCCATTTTACAGATGAGGAAACTGAGGCCCAGAGAAGCTAAGTGACTTGCCCAATGTCATACAGCAGACCAGTGACAGAGTCAATATTAGAACCCAGGGCCTCTGACTCATAGGCCTATGCTCTTTCCACTAGGTCAAGCTGCTTGCCTAACTGACAGAATGAGATCATACTCTACTCTCCCTCTTGTAGACCACTAATGGTCCTGGTCTTGGCACAGATTCCTGGGAGACCTTGCTTTTACAGCACTTAGTACAGAGCTCTGAGGGACTTCACTTTGTCTGCTTTATCCTGGGAATGGTCATTTCTCCCTACTCTTTTGTATGTCTATCTTGTAGCCAGCTCTTTCAACCCTTCCTACCTTACCTATCTGATTGCTTACTACAGCCCAGCCTGCATACTTTGCTCCTCTTGTACCAGCTTGCTCACTTTAACTCAACCTTGCCTATCTTCCTGCTGACCCCTTCCCCATACCCTCCATCTGAGCTGGAACTCCTTCCTCCTCCATATATGACAAACTACCACTCTACCCACATTTAAAGCCTTATTAGAATCACATCTCCAAGTCCTTACTGATGAAGATTTTTTTTTTCCTTCTCCTTTCACTGTTACTTATGCATTTGGATCTGCACTCTTTAAGCATTTGATAATCACCTCACCCTTAACCCTTTAGCACTTATGTACCTATCTGTAATTTAGTTATAATAATGTTTGTCTTCCCCTCTAGACTGTAAACTCATTGTGGTCAGGGAAGGTGTCTACCAATTCTATTGTGTTGTATTCTCCCAAGCACTTATTACAGTGCTCTGCATACAATAAGCACTCAATAAATACCATGGATTGATTAAGTAAAATGAACTAACTCTAAATGTATTAAACCTACTGTTTCTTTTCTTCCTAATTGCTTGTTGGCCCCCTCAAAAACTTCAGGAGATTATCAAAGCATGACTCCTACAGGTACTATGTTGGCTTACCCCTAACAACTTATGTTTTCCTAAGTGTTCAATGATCATGAATTCAGTTATTGTTCTTCTACAAAATTGCAAATTACTCATTGTTCCAAAATACCTAGGATCACCTCAGTAGCCTATTTTGAAGATTGAAGTCCCATTAGAAATCTTCTAATACATCAACTCTTTATAATGAGGAGCTCCAAACCGTAGGCAGGAGTTCTATGGCTTATCCTCCAAGTTTTTTTTTTCCAGAATAATTATGATAATTATTTAAGCAGTATTATGCATGAAGCACTCTACTAAGTAATCCCTATCATCCCCATTTTACAGTTGAGAAAATCGAGGCACAGAGAAGATATGTGACTTGCTCCAAGTGAAACAGAAGGTGAGAAGCAGAGTTGGGAATAGAATTTAGGACTCCTGGTATTTGGGCCTGTGGTCTTTCTAGGAGGTCACAGAACTCTCCAGGTCCTAGTCAATGGCTTACATCTAATATATAAGGACTAAGGAATCCTGGGTAGTCAACATAATTTGACCCAATTCCTCTGAACTGGTTGCTAAAAAATTAAATTTGTGGGTGGGGATCTCCCTAAATCTCCCTTAATAAAGATAAAATTACAGAATTCATTTGGTTACCATCTTTTATAAAAATTGTGGTATTTGTTGAATGATAAGTTCCAAGCACTGTCCTAATCTCTGGGGTAGATACAAGCTAATTGGTTTGAACACAGTCCCTGCTACAAAGTTCTCACAGTCTTAATCCCCATTTTACAGAAAAAGTTGCTGAGGCCTGGAGCAGTGAAGTGACTTGCCCAAAGTCACACAGCAGACATGTGCAGGAGCTGGCATTAGAAATCATGTCTCTGACTCCCTGGCCCTTGTTCAGTCATGAAATGGTGGCATCCGGCTTCTGATATAAGAATCTAATAATAATAATAATGTTACTTTTTAAGTGCTTACTATGTGCCAACACTGTTCTAATCACTGAGGAAGATACAAGCTAATCAGGTTGGACTCAGTTCCTGTCCCACATGGGGCTAATATTCTTAATCCCTATTTTACAGATGAGTTAACTGATGCCCAGAGAAGTATAGGATTTGCCCAAGGTCACACAGCAGACATGTAGCAGAGCAGGGATTCGAACCCAGGTCCTTTGGAGTCCCAGGCCCGTGCGTGATATACTAAGTTATGTTGATCTCTTATAAGATACTTTTTTATACCCTTTTAAGTCCACCTAAATTTTTTATTTGCACTTACCCTGATCTTCTTCATGGCAGATGAAAATCTTCCTTGGCTCATTGGTGATTTATCTCAGATTCAGATGAGAAACTTTGTGCTGTTCCTTCAACAGCAAAGTGAAAAGAGTTGAACAATCTTTTGGTGAATTTGATCAATGCAGGAGACTCTCTGGGTGACTCTGACAATCTTCCTCAAGTGTTGCTTTGCTCCCTAAACTTATTTGGTGATTTGTATGATGATGGTATTTATTAAGTACTTACTCTGTGCCAGGCACTGTACTAAACTCTGGGAGGGATACAAGCTAATCAAGTTGTGAGCCCCTGTCCCATGTGGGGCTCACAGTCTCAATCCCCATTTTATAGATGAGGGAACTGAGGCACAGAGAAGTGAAGTGACTTCCCCACTGTCACACAGCAGACAAGTGCATACTGTGAAGTCACTTGGCTTCTCTGTGTCTCAGTTCCCTCATCTGTAAAATGGGGATTAAATGCTCCTTCCTCTAACATAGACTGTGAGTCCCACTGGGACAGGGACTGCATTCAATCTTTTTATCTTTTATCTGCCTTTGCACTTAGTACAGTGCCTGGCACACAGTAAATGCTTAGCAAATACCATTAAAAAAAAAGTGGCAGAGCCAGGATTAGAACCCATGACCTTCTCTGCCTCCCAGGCCTTTTCTCTATCCACTACACGATGATTCTTCTTCTTCTATTTCTTTAAACCCAGATGAAAATTGTTTAATAATAATGTTGGTATTTGAAGTACTGATCTATTTATATTATTTTCATATTTCAGAGATACTTCAAAAAGGAGAATATTTGAAACCTAAGTACTTGGAATAGCTGAATGTTGCAGAAAGAAATAATGAAATGTTTCATAAGTGGTTATTGAAAGCACATTATTATATTATAAAAATCAGTATAATAATACTTGTTTGCCCTTACTATGTGCCAAACATTATTCTAAGTGCCAGGGTCAATACAAGTTAATCAGGTCCCTGTCCCACATTAGGTTCACATTCTAAATTGAAGGGAGGAAAATTTAATTTCCATTCTACAGATGAGGTTACTGAGCTACAGAGAAGTTAAGTGACTTGCCCAACATCATACAAGAGACCCATAGCAGAGGAAGGATAAGAATGCCTCTGACTTCCTGACCCATGCTCTTTTCACTAGTTAAAAGTGCTACTTATTACAACATTTGCTTAATAAATTGTCAGATCACAGCAAAGACAAGGTATTCATAGGCAAATAAGAATGATGGATTTGTTAAGCACTTAATATGTGCCAAGCAAAATGAGGAATGAGGATTATTTGAAACAAGTAACAGAGAATATTAGGACTTTAGGGGAACCAGTTTTGAATAATTCTCTCAACCTTCTGCTTCAGGAAGCCTATTTTAAGTGTGGAAGTTCATCTGAACTCTGTCATTAAAGTGTATTTTTTTTCCATTAAAAACAAGTTGTACAAAGGCCTTATTTAGATCTTTACTCTTAAGATAGACACAATTCCCTGTTGATTGAGTTTTTACATCTACAAATATCCTTCTGTAAGAATGAAAATGATTTGCAATTTGTTTAAAATTATGAAACTACAAGAATTGCCCCTTTTCATTCACTTATGCTAAGCAGAATTGTTGGCATATCTCAGAGAAGCAGCGTGGCTCAGTGGAAAGAGCACGGGCTTGGGATTCAGAGGTCGTGGGTTCGAATCCCAGCTCTGCCACTTGTCAGCTGTGTGACTGTGGGCAAGTCACTTCACTTCTCTGTGCCTCAGTTACCTCATCTGTAAAATGGGAATTAAGACTGCGAGCCTCACGTGGGACAACCAAATTACCCTGCATCTACCCCAACGCTTAGAACAGTGCTCTGCACATAGTAAGCGCTTAACAAATACCAACATTATTAGAGTATTTGGTATTCAGCCCACAAAACTTATATACGTACCTATAAGTTTTCATGTACATTAATGTCTTTCTTCCCTTCTAGACTGGGGGCTCATTATGGGTAGGGAACATTTCTAACAACTCTTTTGTACTGTACTCTCTCAAGGGCTTAGGACTGTGCACACATTAAGCACTATACACTATGCTACACACATTAAGCACCCAATAATGACCATTGATTGATTGGATAATTGTGTAGCATTGAACTTGCTATTTTCTTGAAACTAACTCAATAGATATTTTCACTTGTAAGTTTACAGGCCTATGAGGAGATATACTGGCGGGGCTGGGGTATGTGTGTGTGTGTGGGGTGTTATATTGTTATACTGTACTCTCCCAAGCACTTAGAGCAGTGCTCTGTATACAGTAAGTGCTCAACAAATATAATTGACTGACCATCAGCTTCACTGGCCCTAACACTTAGGAAGGGGAGGAGGAAACCACTCATTGATTAGCTGAACCAAGAAATACCACTGATTGATCAGTTGAGCCAATCAGGGAGAAAGATAGGGAAGGAAAGTTGGGGAGAGGAGGGCAGGTAGTTGGAGGGAGTAGACCATTGGCCATCATGAAGGTGAACTGTGGGCCTGGGAGAGAAGGAAAATTTGTGCTGGGGATGCTTAATAGACATTGAGTACAGGGTGCAACCTGAGAGGATCCCAGAGTAGGGTTAGGGTACTCTGGAGGTTTAGGGTCCAGGAGCTATGACTCCTAATGAGACAAACTCCTACTCCCAAGAGGGAGAAATGATACCAAGAAACCCTTCTTCCAAGGGACCGGGAGAAGATAATAATAATACTAATAATAAAGATGGTATTTGTTAAGTGCTTACTAAGTGCAAAGCACTGTTCTAAGCATTGGGGGGGATACAAGGTGATCAGGTTGTCCTACGTGGGACTCACAGTCTTAATCCCCATTTTACAGATGAGGTAACAGGCACAGAGAAGTGAAGTGACTTGCAAAGGTCACACAGCTGACAAGTGGCAGAGCCGGGATTAAAACCCATGACCTCTGACTCCCAAGCCCGTGCTGTTTCCACTGAGCCACGCTGCTTCTCTAGATGAGACCAGAATCTGAGATAACTCTAGAGATGAGAGTGAAGAACTAAAAGAAAGGGAGCCCAGGGTGCCTCAGAGTATCAGATCTAGAGAAAAGCAGTTTGAACCAGAATTGTTCTCATTTTTATCGAATTAAGAAACTGTTAATTATTGTTGAGATCACAAATCTGGCTGTCTGCTTGCAGTAGAGGCTGGAGGAGAAGTCTCTAAGGCAAGTTGCCCTAAGGTAGGAATGAAACACTGAAAACGTAGGACTGTCCCCTCCAGATCAGGATGTTCCATCACTTTAGACCCAGGACTTTGTGTCCACCTACTAACATAGAGGGAAGTGAATGGTAAAAAGGAGGCATATGTAATTTCTAGTTTTCCAGTTCAGGAAGCAGGGTCCCAGACAAGGTAGATGGATAGCTTTTACACTAATTAGTTACCTACCTAGAGCTGAAAAGAGAATCCATTTAATCAATTCATTTGACTACGCTGCCTCCAAATGTGTGCATATTGCTAAATGACCAGATGGTGCAGCCTGCTTACACTTAACATTTGAAAAGCCAAGAGTGCTTTCCTGAATTGCACAGTTTTTCTAATGATTCTCCGGAGAAATGGAATGGGAAATGCCATTAAAAAAAAAAACCTAAACAAAACAAAAACCAACAAAAAACAAACTGAAAGCCCATCACCTGTAATTCACCAGTCTTATTCCAGCACAAAAAACCCTCAAACGACTATGTTTTAGTGCTGGAGACCAGCATCTCAATCCAGTACAGAGACAAGGGCAGGATATTTCTATTAAAAAACACGCATATAAAAAAAGCTGAGGTGACTCCCTGCTGGTTATGTCATCAGAAACAAGTCATAAAATTGTATCCTCAGTGTTTACCTCTTAGGGCAGATTAATATGGTCAAAACTCACTGAGAATAAAAAGGTCAATCAATCTCAGCTTGGAATTTGGGTTAATTCTTAAAGCAGGATAATGAGCAATAATGAACTTACATTCCTATTAATCATAATGATCCACCTAGGGAAACTAAATATGCCCTCAGTGCTTCTTTTCCCACTGAATTCCATTTTAGTTCATTTCATTCTATTTTGTGGTTTTTTTTCCATTGAAAGATCATATTTCACATCATCAGGATCCCCCTGACCTCCTTCAAGTGGGGAAAGACTTAATTACATATTATAATTACACTTAGAAAAAATAGTTAATATGAGTGTGCGGCAGGCCCAGAAATAATCAGGAAAGTCTGGTGTATATCTCTTGCCATTGGCAGGTACCGTTTGGGCACAATTCTGTGTTCATTTCTACATAGTGCCATGTTGAGTGAAAGGAAATGGGAAGCCACAGAGGTTGTCATCATTGTGAACACTCTACCACTCTTTTAGTCATTGTGTGTGCACCCTTATGTAGCATTTTATACCTGTTGTGATTAAATGCAGTTACAGAAAGATGGAGCACAAGATCAGGGAAATTTGGGGTTCTCATAAAGCTTCATAAAGCTGTTATTTCTATACTTCAATCAATTGTTTTTACTGACTGCTATTGTGTGTGGAGTACTGTACTAAGCATTTGGGAGAGTCAGTAAAACAACAGAGATGGTAGGTATGTTCTCTTTCCATTATGAGTTTATAGTCTAGGAGGAGAGTCAAGACATAGGTGAGAGGTCAGAAGCTGAGATAGATGAGAGTGAAGTACAGGGAGTAGGTTGGCATTACAGGAGTGAAGTGTGCGAGTTGGTGTGTAGTAGTGTTTGTAAGTAGGAGAGTGGTGAGGTGATGCAGAAGGGTGCAAGGTGATTGAGTTTTAAAGCTGATGGTAAAGAATTTTTGTTTGTAGAGCAGATGAGCAACCACTGGAAGTTTTTGAGTGGGGAAAAATGGACTTAAAAGTTTTGTGATCAAAAATGATCCAGGCAGCAGAGAGAAGTGTGGATTTGAAACTAGAAGAGACAGGAGGCTGGGAGGTCAGCAAGGAGAATGATGGAGTAATTGAGGTGAGATAGGAAAAGTGCTTTGATTAATGTGGTAGCCGTTCAGATGGAAAGGAAAGGGTGGATTTTAGCGATGCTATGAGAGTTGAACGGAGGGCAACAAGATAGGTGAGATTGAGGTACACAGAGTAGTTTGGCGATAGAGGAGTGAAATGTGTGGGCTAGTTTAGTATATCCTGACATATTGGATATCACTTGCAGAATTCAAGGGATTCTTCTTTAATATCCACTTTTATTTTTAATCTAGATTATTAGTCTGTTAAATATATATTTTTATGATGTCGATACCAGATTCCAAAACAGTGAAAACATAAAAAAGCCAACTCATCTATAATCACATTACTTGATTGCAATTCCTGAGAGTTGAGGATGTAAATGGGTATGAATGAGGATTTCAGGGACAGAGAGTGAGAACAGCCGTTCCCATTTCCTCCTCCCACCCACACATCCTGAGCTGTGATTCTGCTTCCTAGATTTGTTGCTTGAGGAACTGGTATATGGAGACATTTTTTTCCCCTTCTAGACTGCAAGCTTGTGGTGGACAGCAAACATGTCTACCAACTCTGTTATATTATCCTATTGTATTCTTCCATGTGCTTAGTACAGTGCTCTGCACATGGTAAGTGTTCAATTAATTTGATTGATTGATTAGATTCTGGTTCAGTCACGTGTCTTATCCTGACTTGACTAGCGTGTCAACCTCCTTACTGGTTCTCCAGTGCCCCAGCCTCTTCCCTTTCCAATTTATATTTCACTCTGGCTGCCGATGACATTTTGCTAAAATACTTTTCTGTCCAAGTCCTTCCACCCTTCAAAAGCCTTCAGTGGATACACATCAAAAAGAAACTTCTGTGTCCCTCTTATCTGCTCTCTTCTCCCAATCTCTCAATTTTCTCTTTTTATTCTCCCAAGGAAAAACTGCAAGGTCACATGGCTTGCAGGAGGTCAGTACATGGCTTGCAGGAGGTCAGCTTTCCTCTCAGATGCATTTGGAATATCTTGGGGGGTGTCTGCATTCTCGACCAATATTATTATTATTATAAAGTATTTAAGTGTTTGTTATGTGCCAGACACTGTACTAAGCACTGGCATAGATGCAAGGTAATCAGGTTAGACGTAGTCCATGTCCCATATGGGACACACAGTCTTAATCCCCATTTTATAGATTAGGTAACTGATACTAATAACAATTATGATACTTGTTAAGCACGTACTATATACCAAGCACTGTTGTAAGTGTTGGGGCAGATACAAGTTAATCTAGTTGAACACAGCCCCTGTCCCACATGAGGCTTACACTCTTAACCTCATTTTTTTTCAGATGAGATAACTGAGGCACAGAGAAGTTAATCAACTTGCCCAAAGCCACACAGCAGGTAAGTGGCAGATCCAGCATTAGAACCCAGGACCATGCTCTTTCTACTAGGCAATGCTGCTTGTCCCTTTAGATAAGTCAGAATACAGTTCTCCCCATCTTCAAAAGTCCTTCTGAAATCACATCTCCTATGCATACCCTCTCTGACAAGTAGCTCTTCTCCCCGGGATATAGTGCCCCAACTACTGCCTCAGTACTTTTCTACCAGAGACACCTACTCAGAGCACTTTCATATATCTAGATTTATATAATTTACCTAATCTAACTGCTATTCCTATAGTCCTTTTCTTTCTATCTGTAATATATTTTGTAAACCAACAATTCCCTTATTTATTTCTGTACCAAGGCAAACATACCCACCCAAATTATATATATATATATATGAGTGTGTCTATAGGATATCTAAGAAATATAGATATATAGATACACCTAACCCACTATGCAAGCACCTATCTATCTATTTTTTCCTCATCTTTTTTAAGGTATTTGTTAATCAATCAATAGTATTTATTCAATCTATTTAAATGCCTACTGTGTTCAGAACACTGTACTAAGCACTTGGGAGAGTAATAATAATAACAATTGTAATAATATTATTTGTTAAGCACTATACTATGTGCCAAGCACTGTTCTAGGCACTGGGGTAGATAAACAGTTATCAGGTTGTCCCACATGGGTCTCACAGTCTTAATCCCCATTTTACAGATGAGGTAGCTGAGGCACAGAGAAGTGACTTGCCCAAAGTCACACAGCTGACAAGTGGCAATTAGAACCCACAATTTTAGATTCCCAAGCCCATTCTCTTTCCACTAAACCATGCTGCTTCATAGTGTATAACACCACAAGGGACACATTCCCTGCTCACAATTAGCTAACAGTCTAAAGGGTGAGACAGATATTGATATAAATGAATACATTATGGATATATACTTAAGTGCTGTGGGGCTGAGGATCAGGGGCTGATGAGTAAAGGGAGCAAGTCAGGGCAATACAGAAGGGACTGGGAAAAGAGCAAATGAGGGCTTAGTCCGGGAAGGCTTCTTGGAGAAGATGTGTCTTCAATAAGGTTTGAAGCAGGGGAGAGTAATGATCTGTTGGACATGAAGAGGGAGGACATTCTAGACCAAAGGCAGGATGTGGGTGAGAGGTCGGTGGTAAAATGGATGAGATTAAGTTACAGTGAATAGGTTGGCATTAGAGGAGCAAAGTGTTCAGGGTGGCATGTAGTAGGAGAGTAGTGAGATGAGGTAGAAAGGGGCAAGGTAATTTGAGTGTTTTAAAGCCGATGTAAGGAGTTTCTCTTTTGTGTGGAGGTGGATGGGCAACCCCTGGAGGTTCTTAAGGAGTGGGGAAACATGAACTGAATGTTTCTGTAGAAAAGGATTTGGGCAGCAGAGTGAAGTATAGATTCGAGTGGGGATAGACAGGAGGCATGAGATCAGCAAAGAGGTTGATACAGTAATGTGCTTGGTTTAACATGGTAGTAGTTTGGATAGAGTGGAAAGGGCAGATTTTAGCAATGTTGTGAAGGTTGAAAAACAGGATTTAGTGATAGATTGAATATGTGGGTTGAATGAGAGAGAAGAGTCAAGGATAATGCCCAAGATATGGGATGGTGGTTCTGTCTACAGTGATGCAAACATCACGGAGGACAGGGTTTGTTCGGGAAGATAAGTAGTTACGTTTTAGACATGTTAAGTTTTAAGTTCAAGACATCCAAGTAGAGATGTCTTGAAGGTAGGAGGAAATGCGAGACAACTCACTATATGCACAGTACTGAGCACTTGAGAGAGTACAAGCCAAAAGAATGAACAGACATGCTCATTACCCATAATGAGCTTACAGTTTAGAGGTGGAGAGAGACATTAATATACATAATTTATAATATATAATTTAAAGCTTTTTAGATAAATGCTGTGAGGTTGAGAGTGGGGCAAATATCAAATGCTCAAAGGTCACAGATCCAAGTACCTACAAGACAACCTGATTATTTTGTATCTATCCCCAGTGCTTGACACATAGCAAGTGCTTAATAAACACCATTAAAAAGCTTGATTTTATAACACTACAACTATATCTACCTTTTCTTTCTCAAGAAACAGTGTGGCTCACTGGAGAGAGCACGGGATTGGGAATCAGAGGTCATGGGTTCTAATCCTGGCTCCACCACTTGTCAGCTGTGTAACTTTGAGCAAGTCACTTCACTTCTCTGTGCCTCAGTTACCTCATCTGTAAAATGGTGATTAAAACTGTGAGCCCCACATGGGACAACCTGATTACCTTGTATCCCACCCAGCACTTAGAACAGTGCTTGGCACGTAGCGCTTCACATGCCATTAATATTATTATTATTAGAAATAAAAACTGTACCAAAAAGGAATAAAGGAAATGGGTTCCTCTCCAGAATCAGATCATCCTTGAGCATTCTCAAAATTGAAGAGGTGGTAGCAAGGATCCCCAAAGTATTAATTACATACTTATTTTTTGTCATCAAACCTAATGATTGTTTCTGGATGCGGTCATAGGATATGTAGTAGAATTAGTTTCTCTTGACCACGGGACTATTTAATCCTTAAAGGGACTGAAAAGGAAAACAGTTTATAAGATTTACTGTGTTCTTAAAAGCAGAATCAGCTGTTAAGTCAAATTCAGCCTGATGATTGAGTCAATAGAGATCTCTCAAGTTGATGAGTTTACCCTCACTATTACTATACTCCACTTGGAGAGAATTGGAGAAATAAATGATCTCATCCCATACACAGGGCAGTATTGTTAGGTGATAGAAAATGACACCAGCTAATTGTACTGATTAACTGGGTTCGCCAATTTCTTTTAGTTGTTTCCAAACAATCCCTATAGTAGCACAGTGACATTTTGCCACAAAATATATACTTTTTTTTTTCCTGCCTGTACTGGATGCTAACATCCATTTCAGGTCTTTATTGTTCTTAGATACTATTTCAGCAACTGCAAAAAAAATATGAAAGGCTACATAACACATCAAGGGAAGGTAAATGTGTGTGGCTTACATTCAGTCATGAAGTTTTCTTGGTTATTAAATCAAGTCAATTTGATGAAATTTCCATGTCACCTGACATACCTATTCCTACTCTGATTCAAATACTGAGAAACAATGGAAAGAGCATGGACCTAGGAGTCAAAGGACCTGGGTTCTACTCCTGGCTCTGACACTAGTCTTCTATGTGACCTTGGACAAGTCATTTAACTTCTCTGTGCCTCAGTTACCTCATTTGTGAAATAGGAGTTAAGACTATGAGTCCCACGTAAGGCATGGAATGTGTCTAAGTTGATTATCTTGTGAACTAGTTGTGGGCAGGGATAGTCACTCTTTATTGCTGTATTGTACTTTCCCAAGCACTTAGTACAGTAAGCGCTCAATAAACATGATAGAATGAATGAATGAATCTCATATCTGCCCCAACATTTATCATGCCAGGCACACAGTAAGCACTTAACAAAAACTATTGAAAAAAAAACTTAACGTGTGCAGAAAAAAATAACTACAACCCATTTCTGAAAATTGAGCAGTATGTTTTTATAAGCACTCTTGAATTCTAAGCAAATACTCTTGAAATAGAACATAACAATTGCCTTGTTTCTAATTCAAGAACTGGGATTCTTCTCATGATGGCTATATTGGTTTTTCAGAGGATACAAACAGAACTTTTATTTCAAAGTCAGTAGGTGTGACCAGATGGAGTAGAAATTTTGAGCAGAAAGAGGTGTTACTTCCATGGAAAGATTCTGGACTATTCTCATGCTTAAAAGGAGTCAGAAGGCTTGAGGCAATGGCATGGCTATATGCCCTGCCGACTTCTGAACCTGATAGAACCTGAAAGGAATGCAAGAGAATAGAAAGAAATATGTCCTATTTATATATACAGTTTACTTGGTCTGTTAGCAAAATAGCTATTCTCAGAGCCCAGATATGTTTTCTCCATTATGCTATCTCTACAAAACTGACTAGATCTTTTTTTTTTAATTCAGCCTATCCAGAGAGTTTAAATCTTCACTCAAGTGCCATCTCTACAGGGAAGCTACCACCTTTTAAAATTTCATATTTTTCTCAATACTATTCGGAGAGAAAAGCCCAGTCTATTGAACTGCAGCTTCTGATCAATAGGTCAAAGCTATTTGTCTCTGCTGCTAGATTTTCAAGGCTGGATTACTACCCTCTTTTATTTGCAGACCTCTTGGTTCATTTATCCATTCAAGAATCTGTGCTTTAGGAGGTATAGAGTTTAGAAACTAAGGCTGTTATTCAGGTTATAATCTACCTTGCACTTACCATTCAAACCTCACCTGCTCCAAATTGATTGAAACCTACTTGATACTCTTTGTACAGTCACAGAGTGGCAGAGGTCTCTTTCCTCATGGGTGGGTTTTAACAATAACATTTCTATCCTACTGACTGGTACTGTAGTCGGGAGGGAGAGATTTTACCACGCTAATTTCGTCTCTCCTATGGACTCATCTCTGGGTCAAGTAAAATTCTGGTTCAAAATAATATTGAAGCAAGCTAGGATTGATGGGACTTGAAAAGATGCAATTTTATTAAAGTCAAATAAGTTAAAGGTTGAAAATTTCATGTAACAAAAGCAGTATTTTCCTTGAAAGAACATATATATATATATATATATATATATATATATATATGAACATTCAGATGCACAATATGTACACCAGTTAACTTTGGGGATCAATAACAGATATTGAGGTGTGAAAATAGGAAAACCCCTAGCTACATCTGTAGTCCTTCATTTTTATAGCTGATGATACAGGTATTCCAACTACATCTTCAACACTTACGAATCCTTGATTGTACATCAGTTAGTCCATCCTGACATACTCCATCCTCTACCTGTTATATCACCATTCTTTTTTCTGTTCCCACTCTTTGTAAAAACGTTTTGCCCACTCATCTCCTCCCATTAATTTATAAACCACTGAAGGTTTCTGTTTTGTATCTATGGATACAAGTACCAGAATGACTTTATGACAGAAAATGGGATGTTCTGAAGGGGGTGTGTCCATGGAGTCAATGGCATTTAAAGATGAAGAAGGACCAGCAAATATGGAAAGAAGCATTTTCAAGAGATGAGAGGCTTTGGGTTAGGCTTAGAATTTAAAAGGTGGTTTGGAATTAGCATCAACAGTATTTATTGAGTTTCTATTGTGTAGAGACATATACTAAATGGAGTCTGATGAACTGAGATCCTCACTCTTGATGGACTTGCAGACTATGGAGAAACCAGTAGATAAGAAATTTACAAATATAAAAATCTAGCTTTCATATCTGATGACCAGTTTTACTCACAGATATAGGTGTGTCTGGAAGGGCTGACCACAGCATGTATGTCTGCATGCGTGAGTGTGCACATACACACAAAAATACACAAGTATTGAGGTGGGTGTGATGGGATGATGTGATTGTGAAGGTTGGGGAATTCATCTGAGAGGTATGGAAGGTGGAATTGGAGAACCTAGGCCACTTTCTTGTCTTCTGCCACTCTTCATAGAGATAGAGAAGCAGCGTAGTTTAGTGGAAAGAACACGGGCTTGGGAGTCAGAGGACCTGGGTTCTAATCCTGGTTCTGCCACTAGTCTACTATGTGACCTTAGGCAAGTGACTTCATTTTTCTGTGCCTCAGTTACCTTGTCTGAAAAATGGGTATTAAGACTGTGAGTCTCAAGTGGGACAACCTAATTACCTTGTATCTACCCCAGTGCTTAGAACAGTGCTTGGTAAATAATAAGCACTTAAATACCAGTATTATTATTATTATTATTATTCTAGACTTGATCGACTGATTGATTCCTCAAATGCTTACCCATAAGATTGGCATAATAGCAAGGATTGGCTAGGAAGTGTTGTTCTTTTCAGCCTTTCAATTTTCAATAGTTAAGGTTGAGCAAGCTACTCATTCTAAATCTTCATTTAAATTTCCACTAATTAATGGAAAGTTGTTCTTATGAACTTGGGTGAGGCATGGGTAAGTGGGAAGAGGTAAGATAAGCATAGACAGTTTTCTATAGGTTTTCTCTCCCTGTTGGCATGTGACCCATTATAAGCTGCTAATTTTATATGTCTCATCCAAGTTTACATGCTTGGTCTTAACCCAGATTTTTTTTTTTTTAAATGGGAAACTGGTTTTTTGGATGTGGAAAGTTTGAGAAGCATCCCTTTCAACATTCTTTCAGTGATTTAATATCCCCACAAAATGAATAAAACATGGTTGAACCTGGAACAGCTTATCATTAAGCATGTGTTCTAAGCAAAGCATTCAAAAAGTTTGAGCTTCAGCTTGGTAGGAGGGAAGGTGGGTGAGGCTGGCACAGCTCCAATCCCCTGCCAAACAGAGTCCCAAGTCGGCCGAGTGGGCCAAGGTGGCTAAAGTTCCCAGGCAGACTTGCTCTTGGCCTAGGGAAGGCTGGCCATAACAAAGAGAAGCTGCATGGCCTAAGGGAGAGAGCAAGGGCCTGGAAGTCAGAGGACTAGGATTCTGATCCTGGATCTATCATTTGCGTGGCTGGAGAAGCAGCGTGGCTCAGTGGAAAGAGCACGGGCTTTGGAGTCAGGGCTCATGAGTTCAAATCCCAGCTCTGCCACTTGTCGGCTGTGTGACTGTGGGCAAGTCACTTAACTTCTCTGTGCCTCAGTTCCCTCATCTGTAAAATGGGGATTAAGACTGTGAGCCCCACGTGGAACAACCTGATTCTCCTGTCTACCCCAGCGCTTAGAACAGTGCTCGGCACATAGTAAGCACTTAACAAATACCAACATTATTATTATTATTATTATTTGCCTACTGTATGACTCTGGGTAAGTCCCTTAGGTTCTCTGTGCCTCAGTTTTATAACGTGCAAAAAGGGAGGGTTAAATACCTATTCTCCGTCCGCTTTAGACTGTGAACTCCATGAGCGACAGGGACTGTGTCAAATCTGCTTCTCTTCCCAGGCCTAAGTACACTGCATGGCACTTAGTAAGCACTTAAATATTAGAATAATTATTACTGGAGAGGCTGCAGTTGTCCTGGGGGCTACTGTGGTATAGAGTCAGTAGACAGTGCCCCTTTGGAACATGAGATTGCCTTAACTTCAAAAGCAGCACTGCACTAACATAACCCAGGGGGCGTTGCTGCAGCCTAGGCCTGGGATTGACATAGCATGATCTGGTGAAAAGAGCATGGGCCTGGAAGATGGAGGCCCTGGATTCTTAACCCCCCTCTAGACTGTAAACTCATTATGGGCAGGGAATGTGTCTGCCAACTCTGTTATATCGTGCTCTCCCAAGAACTTAGTTCAGTGATCTGCACATAGTAATCAAAAATGCGATTGAAGCACTGATTGATTAACCCGGCTCTGCCACTTTCCTGCTGTGTGATCTTGGGCAAGTTACTTAACTTTTTTGTGCCTCAGTTCTCTGATCTGCAAACATGGGGATTCAGTACCCATTCTCCCATCTACTTGCTCTGTGAGCCCTATTTAGGACCTGATTATCTTGCATCTACCCCAGCACTTAGTGCAACATTTGTAATTGAGCCCTTAGCCAATTGTCCAGTTGTATTTATTAAGAGCTTATTGTGTGTAGGTACTGTACTAAGCAATTGGGAGTAAAATATAACAGAGTTGGTAGACACATTCCCTTGCCCACAGCAAGCAAAAACACCTCAATTATTTAGAGAAGCAATGTGGCCTAGCGGAATGAGCACAGGAGTGGGAGGTCAGATGACCTGGGTTCTAATCCCAGTCCATTACTTATCTGCTGTGGGACTGTGGGCAAATTACTCAACTTCTCTCTGCCTCAGTTCCCTCATCTGCAAAATGGGAATTAAATACTTATTCTCCCTCTTACTTAGACTGTTAGCCCCATGTGGGAGCTGATTATTGGGTTGGCCTCCTCTTTGATCTCCCTTTCTCCTGTTTCTCCGCGCTCCAATCTGTTCTTCATTCCACTGCCCGGATGATCTTCCTACAGAAACTCTCTGGGCATGTCACTCCTCTCCTTAAAAACCTCCAGTGGTTGCTTATCAAACTTCACATGAAACAAAAACTCCTCACTCTTGACTTCAAAGCTCTCCATCCCCTTGCTCCCTCTTACTTCACCTCCCTTCTCTCTTTCTACTGCCCACTCCATACACTCTGCTTCTCTGCCGCTCACCTCCTCACTGTCCCCCGTTCACGCCTGTCCCGCCACTGACCCCTGGCCCATGTCCTTCTGCTGTCCTGGAATGCCCTCCCTCCTCATATCCACCAAACTAACCCTCTTCCCCTCTTCAAAGCCCTACTGAGAGCTCAAGTCCTTCACGAGGCCTTCCCAGACTGAGCCCCCTCTGCTCCTCCTCCCCTCCCCATTCCCCACTCTCCCACCCTCTGCTCTTCCCCCTTCTCCTCAGCACTGTGCGTACTTGTATATATTATTTATTACCCTATTTATTTTGTTAATGATGTCTATATCTCCATGATTCTATTTATCTTGATGTGCTGTTTTGTTTTGTTCTGTTTTGCTTTGCCTTGCAGACTGTCTCCCCCGTTTAGACTGTGAGTCCATTATTGGGCAGGGACTATCTCTATCTGTTTCTGAATTTTACATTCCAAGTGCTTACTACAGTGCTCTGCACATAGTAAGTGCTCAATAAATGCTATTGAATGAATGATTATCTTGTAAATATCCCTGCACTAAGAACAGTGCTTGTCACATAATAAGTACCATTATTATTATCACTAATACCATTATTAGTATTATTAATTCTTATTATGCCCCTGCCCAGAGTAGTGTTGGGAGCAGGGTTGAAATGATCTCAGCAGACAATCAAACCATGGATTCTGTAGGGCCTTCTGCTTCCCAGACAATGGATAACCTGACATCATTGACCATCCAGGCCCCACTTGAGAATGAAGGCATATTCATTCATTCAATCATATTTATTTAGCTCTTACTGTGTGCAGAGCACTGTACTAAGTGCTTGGGAGAGTAAAATACAACAATAAACAGTCACACTACAAGAATATATCTTCATGCAGTCATGTTGGGATCCTTGGGGCTCTCTAGGAATTGGGAAGCTATGCAACTAGATACAACAGGGACTGAAGCCTTTATCTTCAGTTTGAGTTGCTAGGACACAGCTGGTCAGAGCTCCATTACTCTGACAGAGGGAGGAGCAGGCATTTTTCCTTGGACTGGAAGCCTTCCAATATAGATTTTCATCTGCCAGAAAAAGAAATCTTTCAAACATTCATTTTCTGTCTCCCAAGGCCCCACCCCCTTGTGCAGTCCCCAAAGATAACACTTGTCAGTTTATATCACACATCCATATGATACAGAAATTTAAATCATGCCTTGTGGTAAGAAAGTCACGCATCCTTCCTGCGTAGGTGGCATTAATCACAAGTGATAATTAGAGCCCCATATGAAATGTGT
Source organism: Ornithorhynchus anatinus (assembly GCF_004115215.2). Classification (NCBI taxonomy): domain Eukaryota; kingdom Metazoa; phylum Chordata; class Mammalia; order Monotremata; family Ornithorhynchidae; genus Ornithorhynchus; species Ornithorhynchus anatinus. Next base: position 47,622,663 of record NC_041728.1, on the reverse strand, counting down.
TCAAGACATTTTAAAGCATTGCAAAATACAGAGTACAATGACTTTTGTGAACAGAGAGGAAAAGCCTAAGCTTCATGTGAGAAAAACTGAACATTTTTCTCATCTTCTGGAAATTAAAAATGTATGAATCCCTGTCTATTACTGGCCTCATGACCTCCAAGAGCTCTAGTGTACAGAAGTGAACATCTGATCCTCCTCAGCATCCTTCAGGCAAACAAGATATTTGGTTGTTGAATGTAGGGTTTTAAATATATAAATATAGCTGCATGGTGACCTCCACTTCCCCTCACCCTTCCCACCCCCACACAAAACACTGGTCGTTCACAACTGAAAGCAGAATTGAAAGAGTGACTTAGTTTCATCCCTGCAAGCTTCACTTTGAGATCTGTGGCAGTTGCTGAGTTGGACTTTTCCCATAAGATCTGAGTAAATGTCCTAAAGCTACTAATTTAGAATAAGGTGGGTGTGTGAATGTTGGAAGAAACTGAATCAAATCATCCCTTCAGATTCACCCATTCCTCATTCATACTCAGTGGAGAGCAACCAGGTCTGAGTGGAACCAGTTCCATTTAACCTGACAGTCCTAAACAAAGCAAGCAACCTGCTGCGATGGTTTTACCCCTGGAAAACATCTTCCAGCTCAACTGGCCAGAAGCTTTGGGGTCATTAATAACTCTGGGAAATGGTATTCCAATATTGCTGTTCTCTGGCTGGGCAAGAAGTTAACCATACTCACTAGCTACAGGCAACAAAGATTTTTGCAGGAAAGGTAAACAATATTTCTTGAAATACAGAAATGTTGAGTTCTGTTTCTTGGACTCTAATCTCTGGCTTCCTGTTGGCCCTTCTCATTCATTCATTTATTCAATAGTGCTTACTATGTGCAGAGAACTGTACTAAGAGCTTGGAAGAACACAATACAAGAGTAAACAGATACATTCCCTGACCACAACGAGCTCTCTCTTGGCACCCCCGGCCCAGTACTTTTTCTGGGTGTCCTTTTTTCCATAAGAGGATTTGATGTTTCCTTTAAGGCTTCTTTCTCTCTTCCTCTGCCTTCCTTATCATTTTGAGCCATTTTAATAGGGACAAAAAAGAGGAATGATCCTTACCTGGAGTCTGATAAAACCCACTCTGATTCTATACAAACATTCTGACTTGAATGTCAGAATTTAATTCAAGATGTCAGATACAAGTCATATTTTTAACTCTTTTGCATTGTACTCTTCCAAGAGCTTAGGACCATGCTCTGCACACACTAAGTGCTCAAAAAATAGAGAATAGAGCATGGGCCTGGGAGTAGAAAGGACCTGGGTTCTAATCCCTGCTCTGCCACTTGTCTGCTATGTACCATTGGACAAATCACTTCTCTGTGCCTCAGTTACCTCATCTGAAAGCACTTAATAAATACGATTGAATGAATGAATGAATGACTGTGAGCCCCATATGGAACAAAGATTCTATCCAGCCTGAATACCTTGTATCTACCCTAGTGCTTAGAAAAGTGCTTGGAACATAATAAACTCTTAACACATACTATTAAAAAACAAAAACAACAAAAAAACTACCATTGATTGATTAATTAAACTAGAACTGTCTTAGATTTTACACTTGGATTTAGGGGAAATTCTAGCAACATCAAATCTATACCATCCTTAACCTCAAATCATGACATTATGCCTCCATTAGTGTGGGGCTGGAGTGTGGTAGGCTCAGACTCACAGAGATCTACCTGCCGTCACTAGCCACATGTAGAAGATGGATAAAAGCAGGACACACAAACAACTGGAAGTTGAAATATAAGATGGGCAGAAAAGATATCATTCTAAGAAATGTTGCATAAACATTACGAGGTAGCAGCAGGTAGTAGCAATACTAAGAATGACATTGGTGGTATTTATGAAATATGACTACTACAGCTAATAATAATAGTGAAATTTGTTAAGCATTTACTATGTGTCAAGTGCTGTTCTAAGTGTTGGGCAAAATATAACAGTCCCTGACCCACCCAGAGTTTACAATCTAGGTAAGCGAGAGAACAGGTATTGAATGATCATTTTACAGATGAGAACTGAGGCAGAGATAAGTGACTTGCCCAAGGTCACACAGGATGTGTATGGTGGAGCTGGAACTAGATTCTGACTCCCAGGCTCATGCTCTTTCCACTAAGCCATACTTCATTCAATCATAATTATTGAGTGCTGACTGTGTGCAGAGCACTGTACTAAACACTTGAAAAGTATACTATAGCAATAGAGACAATCCCTGTCCACAGTGGGCTTACAGTCTAGAGAGGGGGAGCCAGACATCCAAACAAATAACCAGGCATCAATATAAATAAATAGAATTATAGGAATATAGAAATATACGTAAGTGCTGGGGGGGCAAGAAGATGGGGGAAGAGCAAAGAGAGCCAGTCAAGGTGACACGGAAGGGAGGGGGAGCTGAGGAAAAGGGCACTTAGTCTGGGAAGGCTTCTTAGAGGAGGTGAATCTTTAGTAGGGTTTTGAAGTGGGGAAGACTGATTGGCGGCTTTGAGGAGGGAAGGCGTTCCAGGCCAGAGGTAGGACGTGGGCCAGGGGTGGGTAGCAAAACAGGCAAGATTGAGGCACAGTGAGAAGGTTAGTGTCAGCAGAGTAGAGTGTGTGGTCTGGGATGTAGAAAGAGAGAAGGGAGGTGAGGTAGGAAGAGGCAAGGTGATGGAGAGGTTTAAAGCCAATAGTGAGGATTTTGTTTTGGTATGGAAGTTGATAGGTAACCAGTGGATATTTTTGAGGTGGGGGGGGTGACATGCCCTGAATGTTTCTGCAGAAAAATAATGCAGGCAGCAGAGTGAAGTAAGGACTGAAGTGGGGAGAGGCAGGGAGGTTGAGAGGTCAGAAAGAAGGTTGATGCAGTAATCTAGTCGGGATAGGATGAGTGATTGTATTAATGTGGTAGTGGTTTGTATGGAGAGGAACGGGTGGATCTTGGCAATGTTGTGAAGGGGAGAGCAACAGGATTTGGTGATGGATTGGATATGTGGGTTGAATGAGAGAGCGGAGTAAAGGATGACACCAAGATTACAGGGTTGTGAGATGAGAAGGATGTTTTTGCCATCTACAGTGATGGGAAAGTTCAGGAGAGGACAGAGTTTGGAAGGGAAAATAAGGAGCTCTGTCTTGGACATGTTGAGTTTGAGGTGGAGGGTGGGCATCCAAGTAGATATGTCCTGAAGGCAGGAGGAGATGCAAGCCTGGAGGGAGAGAGACAGAAAGGGGGGAGGAGATATAGATTTGGGTGTCATCCTTGTAGAGATGTAAGTTGTAACCGGGGGAGTAAATGAATTCTCCCAAGGAGTGAGTGTAGATGGAGAATAGAAGGGGACCAAGAACTGCACCTTGAGGGACTCCTACAGTTAGAGGATCGAAGCGGGAGGAGGAGCCCAAGAAGGAGACTGAGAATGAATGGCCAGAGAGGTAAAAAGAGAACCAGGCAAGGGTGGAGTCAGTGAAGCCAAGGTTGGATAACATATTGAGGAGAAGGGGATGGTCTCAGAGTCAAAAGGCAACTTAGAGGTTGAGGAGGATTAGGATGGAGTAGGAGTTGTTGGATTTGACAAGGAGGTCATTGGTGACTTTTGAGAGGGTGGTTTCAGTGGAGTGAAGGGGGTGGAAGCCAGATTGGAGGGGCTCCAGGAGACAGGTGGAGGATAGGAATTTGAGGCAGCAAGTGTAGATGACTTGCTCAAGGAATTTGGAGAGGAAGGGTAGGAGGGAGATGGGGTGATGGCGATAACTGGAGGGGGCTGTGGGGCCACACTGTGCCTATGCTTACTATAAGCCAAGTGCTGTGCAAAGTACTGGACTAGATACTGGAAAATAAGATACCTCTGACCCACATAGGGTTTACAGTCAAAGGAGGAGAGAGAACTTCATTTTTCTGTGCCTCAGTTTCCTTATCTGTATATTACCCATTAATCCATTAATTGTACAGATGATGAAATAGAAGTGAAATGACTTGCTCCTCGGTCTTTCAGACCACTTTCCACTAGGCCACGCTGTTTCTCAAGAAGCAATTAGTCAGTGAAGATATGCCAGCCATGGGTGAAGCAATCTTAAATGAGGCAGTTCCCATTGAACAAAGTGTAGCTCTGGTCATAGAAAGAAGCAATTCCACAAATGGCAACAGTCCTAGCAGTCAGTGACTGCAGTTGTTCCAATGACAGAATCCATGTGGACATACTATGGACATCTCTGCCAATCATGCCAATCTTTCTAGCTGCATTCACGCTCTCGGCAGGAAGGACCACATGTCAGAAGGAGACATATTTGAATAAGACAAACAGGAAAATACATTAGAACACATACATACACTACGCTAAAATATAAAAATACCTTGATACCCAAATGCTTGGCTTAGTTGGCTTGTTCCAACTCATATCAAAAAGGAATCCAGGAGTCCTGATTTAACACTTATCATACAAGTCACTTGCCCACATAACATCTAGGCAATGACCCTATAGTGATCTTAGAGCAAATCATGACAGTGATTATCTATCTCTCCTGTTATAGTTACACACTACATTACTAAAAATAGTATCTTTAGAGAAATGTGATATGTCTATGTCACAACTTCGGTATGTGGGAAACAATACTACGAAAAAAAGAAAGAAAAAAAGAGAATGCAATGTGCCCTCAGACCTGCCTGAAGTGTAGAAATATTAATTTTAAACCACATTTACTAAAATGGGTTATTTTCTTTCTCCACATTTTTGGTGATGTTTTCCATAGTGTAGAAATCAGAGAGAGTGCTGAATGACTTCATTTTACTGGAACTTTGACTGGACAGCCTTCTTTGGCTTATGTACCAGCAAATTAGATTCTTTTCTGGCATAACAATGTTATGCACTCACATCAGTTGGAAAACTACTGTCTTCATCCATCTCTGTCTTTGTGTCTTCATGGTTCCTTCCCACTTCCTGGAGTCTGTTAAATGCATTTTTTTTTCACACTTACCATATACATTGCAGACCTTGGAGTGTGATTATGTCTAACTACTTTGTTTAACAACGTCTGCCAAATTCTTAATAAGAAAATCTGTCACGTCTTGATAAATCATCTCTTTCTGCCATGCCCAGTTTTACAGAGCAGCTGGACAACTCTTCCCAGCTGCTGCTTTCCTCTGCCGAGGAGGCGGTATTTCGTGTTGAATGAAATGATTTCTATACGTGAAACCATTGGGGATCTTTCAGAAAGAAAATGCCTTTCATTATCCTCACTCGTCATTAAAGCAAATACAAGAATTTAAACTAGATGAAACTCCTAGCAGACGCAGCTGGCTCACAAGAATACAGATCACACCACTTTGATCAGGAAGAAGAACTGTTGCTTTTTTTTTCTTATTTACCAATCGTAGAGTAATTTTATCAGTCAATCAGTAGTATGTATTGAGTGCTTACTGTGTTCAGAGCATTGTACTAAGCATCTAGGAGAGTACAGAGTGACAGACACATTCCTTGGCCACACCAAGATAGCTTATAGCCTAGAGGGTGAAACAGAAATTAATATAGTTATAATATATAATTTATAGATATGTACATAAGTCCTAAGGGGCTGAGAGTGAGGCAAATGCCACCCACCCCCCCCAAACACACACACACACACACTCCTTCAGTGTTTCTGAGAGGTAAATAGGTGACAGGCATTAATGTCCCTCCCCTATTCTCTGCACCCCATCTTTCTCAAATCAAGTGGACTCAAGATCACAGAGCCAATAAAAATGGCAAGTTCAAGGACAGAACTTAAGACCTTTTCATTCTTATCATGACCTTTTCATTCTTATCATCATAGTCTATTTCCCTGATGAAAGTATTAAACTTTTCATGAAATCCTCAACAAGAATACTGATTCAGACATGGCAACAGTTAATAGTAGTAATAGCATTTACTATGTGTGCAGAGCACTGTAGTAAGCACTGGGAAAGAATATGTAGATGATAATTAGACAGACTCCATATCTACTATGTTCATAAGTAATCATGACATTTGATAATTATAATAATAATGATTAGTGGGAAGCAATGTAGCCAAATGTTAAGAGCATGGGCCTGGGAGTCAGAGAACCTGGGTTCTAATTCCATATCCTCTACTCGTCTACTGTAGGTCCTTGAACAAGTCACTTAACTTCTTTGTGCCTCATTTACCGCCTCTGTTAAATGAGGATTAAATTCTATTTAGACTGTGAGCCCCATGTAGGACAAGGACTATGACCCACCCATTATCTACCTGAACACTTGGTAGAGTGCCTGGCACTTAGTAAGTACTTAAGAGGTACTATTAAAAAATAAAGTGGTATTTGTTAAGCAATTATTATTTCTCAAGCAGTACACTAAACACTGAAGTAGAGACAGGCTAATCAGGTTGAATGCAGTCCCTGTCCCACATAATAATAACAGTAATAATAATTTTGGTATTTGTTATACACTTACTATGTTAAGCACTGTTCTAAGCACTGGGATAGATACAAGGTAATCAGGTTGGAACCAGTCCATGTCCCACTTGGGGCTCACAGTCTCAATCTTCATTTTACAGATGAAGGAACTGTGGCACAGAGAAGTGAAGTGACCTAACCAAGGTCACACAGCAGAGCTGGAATTAGAACCCACATCCTCTGACTCCCAGGCTCATGTTCTTTCCATTAGGTTCCTCATGGGGTTCACTGTCTAGTAAGTGCCAGACAGTGGCAGAGTCATGATCAGGATCTGGCTCCTCTGAATCCCCAGTCTGCTCTGTCCATTAGGTAACACTGTTTCTCCAAAAGTGAATTGCTTCTATGTCTTAAGTATAATATGATTTGTTTGTTTTAAAAAAGGTGGAGACACATAAAATGAAAATGTGAGTAAATGTTACAGTTGTAAAGGTGAAGAATCACACTTGATTTTAAAGTTAACATTCACTTTATACTGAACACTGGGATTCTATTATTTATTCATAATTCCATGTGACTTTTGCAGATAGCAGAAGGAAAGGTCATAGGAGATGTAATCTTTCTCCACTAAGCTGTTGGTTGAAGATAACCATGTTTTGTTTGATTTCAAAATGATACTCAGACAACAATAAGAGTTAGTCTTATTCCACTTCCCAGTAAAAAATGTTCTACTTTATCTAGACTGGTCAAATAATCTGGGTTATCTAGTTAAATCCTAAATCTGACCAGATGTCCAGAAATATGACCAGTAGTGACAAGTCTATTTTACCTCTACTCCTAACTGCTCTTGTTGAGTTTAATTTCTTTCATTTCATATCCCAGATAGATTATACTCAGTTTAAGGTCCAAGGAATTCTGCGTCTTGTAGTACAGGCTTTAGCTTGCACCTTATCTCCAACTCCCCTTCCCTCTGCCCCCTCCCCATGCTCTCTCGCTACCTCCTCTCATGGCCACTAAGACTGAAAGGGATGGGGCACCATCAGCATCATCATCACCATCATTGCACCTGGATTTGTGACCCCTGGACATTTGTTTTTCACCCCACCCTATGCCCCACAGCACTTATGTACATATTGATAATTTATTTGAGTATCTGTCTCCCTCCTGTAGACTATAAACTCCTTGTGAGCAGGAAATATGTTTTCCGAAGGCTTAATAGAGTGATCTGAACACACTAAGAGATCAGTGAATACCATTATTGACTGATTGATAATAATCATAGTATTTATTAGTCACTTGTTCTGGCCCCAGCACTATGCTAAATACTAAGAAAGACATAACTTGGAGTTGGGGTGTAATAGTGTAAAAGTAATAGGTAAGCCAACCTATATAGGTGTCAGATTTGGAAGAGAATTTAGAGATTACAAAGTCTACACACAACTTTTTGACACCATCCAAAACAGTCTACGTAAGAATTTTATTATCAGCTAGCATCAGTCAATCAGTGGTATTTACAAAGTGCTTATTGTGTGCAGAGCATTGTATTAAGCACTTGGGAAAGTACAAAACAACAGACTTGGCCTACATGATCTCTGCCCACCATAAGCTTTTAGTCTAGAGGGAGGAGTTTATATTGTGGCAAAGGGACTTGTATTCAACCTGTCATGATCTGTGTTGGTTTGTGTCCTAGATCTTCACATCTTTCCATTGAATTTTCCCAGGAAAGTGGAGTTATTGGGGAAGTTTGGGTCTCCTACCCATCCTCCTAACACAGAGGAGAACTTGGAGTTCTGTGGATACTTTAGTACATGTGAATGACACATATTTTCATTTGCCAGACCTCAGAGCCTGGAAAACATAGCAGATGGATCACCTCAGAAAAACATGCAAGACCATCATTTATAATAACAATAATAATAGTACTTGTTAAGTGCTTACTATGTGCCAGAAGTAGCATGGCCTAATAGATAGAATGCAGGCCCGAGGAGTCAGAAGGAGTTGGGTTCTAATCCCAGCTCCACCACTTATTTTATGTGTGACCTTTGTCAAGACATAGCAGTTGTCTGTGCCCCAGTTACCTCATCTGTAAAATCGGGATTAAGACTGTGAGCCCCATGTGGGACATGAACTACCTATAACCTGATTGTCTTGTAGTTACCCCAGTGCTTAGTACAGTGCCTGGCACATAGTGCATTTAACTTGTATCTACCCCAGTGCTCAGAAGTGTTCTGGGAACATAGTAGGCACTTAAGTACTATAAGTATAATTCCTATAATTATTATAACAAATGCCATAAAAAAAAACCACTGTGCCAAGTTCTGGTGTAGAAACAAGATTATTAGTAGGTAAGACACAGTCCCTTTCCCACATGAGACTCACAGTCTATGTAGGGTTTTACCGCAGTACCGGAATCATCATCATTCTGGAAATACTATATCACTTGTCCAATCATATCTCCATTTCTTCAAAACTATGGGGAAAGCACAGACAATTGTAAATTGTTGAACCTGTCCTAAAACTGCCTGGTTAACTTAACTGAGCACTTCCCTTTCACAAAGTTCCTTAGGAAATAACTTATCACAGGGGGGAAATGAAGAATCAGGCAAAGACGGAGAATAATTTCAAGATTATGGAGCAACAATCCACGCAAGGACAGGTCTGTTGGTGGTCCTCAATCTTGGTTAAAAATGTTTTTTCTAAGCAAATAAAATCTGAAACAGATTATAGGGGAATCTGTCTGAAAAATAAACAGTGAGTGTCTAGTCTAACTGGATGATGTCCATTAGTGGTGCAGCAGTGAGGCAGGGGGTGTAAGAGGAAGTTGTTTGTTTTTTTTGTAATTTCATACAGTTGTGTTTTTGTCTAGTTTGATCAATACTGATCTTGTTTCTTAGGCTCTTGTTTCTCCAACTTCCCCCATCACAAGTCCTAGCCCCTGGCCAGATGGCAACAGCCAGACTACTGAAATGGAAATATTTAGGACTGATAAATATCTAGTGGAGAATCTGGATCTGACGTTTACTGACCTGCTCTCCAGTAAGGTCTTGAGAAGAAGGCACAGTGGACCTATTCCATTAAGGTTTGATAACTGTAGAATGCTGTCTCTCGTTAATCCATCAATGCTATTTCTGGAGCACTTACTATGTATAGAACACTGTATTAAGTGCTTAGCTGGGGGTTGGTGGGGGCAGCACACTAAAGTTCATCTCTAACATCCTTTTGGGCAAGACTGTGAGCACTTTATTTTCCTTTCAGTTGGCAGTATATACAGTCCTTGGGCTATTCTGTACCTTGTGACTACTAACTCCATTGGATAGTATTCTTCTAAGCACTTAGTAAACTGCTTTGCACACAGTACACGATTAATACCGCTGATTGATATTGTTTATTCTATTTGGGGAGAATTGTTGTGGAGAAGATTTCTTTAAGATTTACTCTGTAAGTTATTTCACTGGAACATGTTAAAATTTTGGTAGTTTTTAACTTTATTTTTGCTATGCCTTTGCAAAGCATCTTTGTATTATCCACTGCCTATCCTTCCCAGTTGTAAATATTTACTTTCCCTATAATATACCATCTCTTCTTGCTCAATCACTCTGAATTTTCCCTCAGAAAATTGCAAAGAGTGTCACAACTGTGTAGCTTTTTAATGAGATAATTTAAAGACAGAATGTAGTATTATTACACATGACACAGCAGGTTTTTCAATTCCTTGAATGTCAGACCAGAGTGATTGGGATCATCTTCCCTTTTAGAATGTTTCTTTTTTAAAAAATTATATTAAAGGTATAAAAAATGTAAAGAACTAGAGTGTATAGGAAAGTCTCTGCTAAATTTAAAACTGCTGATGAGGAAAAAAAAGTTGCTCCTAGCATATGTTGTCAGTGAACCTCAAGCCAACTTAAAGAGATCAATCACTCTTACAGGCTAAGAGAAGCAATTGATCTCTTGATACCTAATCAGCTCTTTTTACCCCTCTTCCACTAAGTTGTCAACCTGAATATTAAGATTTTTTTTTATTCCAGAAAATTTGGGCACCAAGATAAAACAGCTCCATTGCTTTCCTCTGTAAAGCAAAGGAGTGAAAAATACTGGTTTAGTGTGCTACATCCTCTTCTCAGCAACCTAATCTTAAATCAAAGACCTCACCAATGTATGATTTGTTTTTTTTTTCAAGAGACTAGAGTCAGCACAACTGACATCAGCTGCTGGCTGAAGAGCGGCAATGAGGAGGAAGGGGAAAGAGGAGGAGTGTAAAGAAAGGGTAAAGGGCAGTGTTCTCAAAGTAATTCTGTGTAAGGTCACATCTGAGGAATTCCTGCTCTCCTTGTCCAGCTGAATCCCTGTTTGCTAACCCCAGAGCACCAGTAAAGACATCATTTAAGATGCATTTCTCAATCGGGCTGGCATTTTTATTCTTTGCTCTTTCAACTACTGCTTTGTTTTATGAAATTCCACTAGCTTGTTCCCAGAAGTGATTGAATGTAAAGGGTGCAGCCTAATCCATTAAAAACAAAAATGATTTGTTCAGAATGCATTTTCTGAAGTCTGACACATTTGCAGATGTAATATTGTAGCTATAATGATAAGTTTTCCACAGTTTTGTACAAAGACAGAACTTTGTTGTTCAGTTAGATCACTTGGAATGCCTTATATTTAGTATGATTTTGAAGAGTGGCATTATAATCTTTATATTTGGAAGGTGAATCATGATGGCAAAAAAATAACATTCTTTCAAAGATGCATTCCTTACTATATAAAACAATGACACAATCAATGTCTTCAGAGTTAGTTTGGGATCCACACCAAAGAGCTGGAAGATTTGATTTGGATAGACTATTTAAAAGTTTAATTCTTTCCTAAAGGGTTTGCCCATTTAGACAACTCTTCAAAATGTAGAGAGGAAAGACAGTGAACCATATCCACCATTGCTGACTCAAGACCTTGCTACTGAAATGGGTCATGAGCACCTTTGAATCCGAGCAGCAGAAATGAAAGATTTAGAGGCTACACTAACCAGCCATGATGGTTTTGCACCAGAGAGGGGGCAGAGAGACCTATGTCTGTAATTCGGTTCCAATGCCCAATCACTTGGAAAAGCAAACACTTCTCATCAGTTCAAGCAGGCTAAAAACAGAGGAGTTAGAATTGTAGGTTTGTGCTACTAACTGCTCCTCCTTCAACTCAGATAGCTACAGGGCCTGGTGTTATCTATGGCCATTCTAATACTCAACTGAATAGCCACCCCAGAAATTTATGGTTTGCCTCCATAGAAATACCTCTGCAGAGAGAAACAATCAGTTTTTTTTACCATAACGAGTAAGGTTGAAGAGATGCTCTAAATGATGGAAAGATGACAGGACTATGGAGTCAGTAGACCAGGGTTCTAACCCTGGTTCTCTTGGCTCTACTTCTTGCCTGTTGTGTGACCTTGGGCAAGTCACTTAACTCCTCTATGCCTCAGGTTCCTCATCTGTAATTGGGGATTCAACACCTTTTCTCCCTCTCTTTAGACAGTGAGCCCCATATGACGCAGGTACTGACTTCTGATTATTTTGTTTCTAACCCAGGGTCCAGAAAAGTGCCTGAAACATAATAAAGTACTTAACAAATGCCACAATTATTATCAAAAGAAAAAAATCATAAAAAGAAAATGACTAAAAACCTAGGTTTCTACCAAAGAGTATTTACTCCAGTGCCTAGTCTATAAGCTTCTTGTGGGCAGGGATAGGTCTATCAACACTACTGTTTTGTATAGCATGGCTTAGTGGAAAGAGCACAGACATGGGACTGTGTGACTTTGGACAAGTCACTTCACTTCTCTTTGTGTCAGTTACCTCATCTGTAAAATGGGAATTCAAACTGTGAGCCCCACGTAGGACAATCTGATTACACTGTTTCTCCCCTAGCACTTAGAACAGTGCTTGGCACATAGTAAATGCTTAACAAAATCCCATTATTATTAGTATTCCCCCAAGCACTTAGTACAATGTTCTGCATAAAAGTATGCTCTCAATATCATTGATTGGTTGACTGGCACATAGTAAGAGCTAAAAAAATTATTATGATGAATTATCATATTTCCTTTATTTTCTAGCATACTCTATTTCTCAATTTTCCACATTCCTGCTACACCTTTTTTGGTTTCATGAAAATAAAGTGCTAAGCTGAAGATTTCCATAAGAAATAGTATGAAGTGCCATAATGCATCGCCAAGATTGAAAAATGGACAAAAACAATATAAATATATTAGAAAGTGATAAAATAAAACCTAGAACACACAATTACAAAATCAAATACAAAATTAGGCACCCAATATCATCATTTCTATTACAACTACTACCTTGTCTTTTAGTTTCCTCATCTGTAAAACTGGGATAAAGTAACGGCTCTCTTAACCTCTCAGACTGTGAGTCCCATGTAGGAAAGAGACTGTACCCAATTAAACTAGTTTGCATTTACCCCAGTCCTTTGCACAGTGTCTAGCCCATAGAAAATGCTTAATAAGTGCCCTCACTTCAAATCAAGCTGGAAAGCTTTTGAATTTGATCTAAGATATTGTCCTTCCTCAAAAATCATTGTACAATAATTGTTCTTTTCATAGTGCTGTATTAATAGTGATTAATAGTGCCAACAATTAAGTAAAATATTAAATCAATGCCATAGCAAAGAAAGGTCTTTGGTTCACACTTTGGGGGCAGACCAGACATACTGCCTGAAGGATATTTCTAGTGGAATTTCAATACTTTCAAGTAGTGCCAGAACTGGCTATTTTAGAAGTCACTCAAAACAATAAATAGTATTAGAGAAAAAGGCAAAGCTGCTTTGGACATTCCAAAAAAGTTATGCCTTTGGGTTTGTGTTGGGAACTAGATTTCTTTGTTTATTCAGCACTGTCTCCAGTCTTGTTTTCTTGTTTTGTTTTAAAAAGCCAAAAAAAAACCAAAAAAACCCTTCCATGGAGTGCTTGGGAATATATGGAATAATATTTTTTTCCTGATTATCTGCATATTAGGGATGGACTACTGTTGTACACGTAGGGATTTGATTTTATGAGGCATTCAGGAGCAATATTCCATCGTGATAAAACAGGAATTTTATTATTCTTCAATATTTCAAGTTTTTGAAAGTAAGCTCCTCTGGAATAAATTAGAATGAAAGTTCCGGTGCCTTTAGGAAAAGAAAATAATATTCTGAAGGCAGTCGTGAGGTACAGAACTGCATTTTACCTGGTTTCGAGTGACCATTTACTTTGGTAGTCTATAGATTTAGAAAAGTAGTTGCTATAGCAACCACCTCATCAAGTTTTATGCTACTTAGCAAAGTCTGCAAACCCACTTTAGCCCTTCAAATAGACTTTGCTCCTTTGGGCTAAGTATAAGCTAGAGGGTGATGAGAGTGAGATATATATATGTGTGTGAGAGAGAGAGAGAGAGACAAAGACAAAGAGACAGAGAGATATTGAATGGTTACTGTATGCAGAGCATGGTACACAATACATGTTCTTGTCTGTCCGTCTCCCCCGATTAGACTGTAAGCCCGTCAAACGGCAGGGACTGTCTCTATCTGTTGCCGACTTGTTCATCCCAAGCGCTTAGTACAGTGCTCTGCACATAGTAAGCGCTCAATAAATACTATTGAATGAATACAACAGAGTTACTAGACACATTCCCTGCCCACTATGAACTTATACTATGTCTCTGTGTGTGTGGGTGTATATATGTATGTGTGTGTGCGTATATATGTATTTCCTGCCCACAAGAAGTTCAAGAGATATAGATATAGACTTCCAGGTCTGTGATCTTTCCACCCAGCCACACTATTTCTCAAATTGTTCCTACTGAAGGAAATAAGTGATCCATAACTTCCCATATGGAGGCTCTAGAATAATCATCATTTCCCTCACATCCTCTCCAGAGCTCATCTATATCTTTATGAAACTTTCCTTGGTAATGCACAACTGGCATTCAGCCCACCACCATGTCCCACAGGATGAGGAAGAAAACAGTAAAGAAAATTGGAGTGGAGATAAATACATAGGCAGGAAGACACTTCAGAAAAGAAAGCAGGGTTAATACAAGAAAGGTATGACAGTCCCCAAATGCAAGAAGAGTATAACAGAACAATAATATATACAATATGGATAATTTGTGTGGTTTGCTGTATGATTGGGAGAGAGACAGACATATCAAGATACTGCCAGGACAGTGAGCATTGTAATATTAGACAACAATATTCACATCCTACTGTAAGATCCTAACCATGGGTGCAGATATGGGAGAAAAGGCCAAAGTACCACGAATGGCTTGTGTATACTTTTACTGGTTGGTTAATGCAAATACTTGCAAATTTTAGGGAAATTTCACATCTCTAGACTCTTGCTTTTCAACTGCTCAAGACATCCCCCCAAAACCTACTGAAACCATCACACTTTTTCCTTTAGAATGCTTCCCTATTCTCCACTTTCAACACTGAAAATATTAACAATGAGAACTATGTACTTTGAAAAGGATCTATTTGATAATTAAAAGTTCATCAATACCTAATATCCAGTTTTAAACTTACTTTACCCTCCCTCTAAGCATCACCATTTCAAGGAAAGCTAATAATAATAAAATCTAGCATTTGCTAAGTGTTATGTCCAAACACTATACAAAGCACTAGGACATACAGATGTCAATCAGGTCAGAACCTGTCCCTGTGCCATATTGAGTTCACAGCCTAAGGTGGTGGGAGAACTGATATTGAACCTCTATTTTGCAGGTAAGGAAATTGAGGGACAGAGAAGCTAGGTGACGTGCCCATGGTCCCACAGCAGGCATGTTGCAGAATTGGGATTATTCATTCATTCAATTGTATTTATTGAGCGCTTACCGTGTGTAGAGCACGATACTAAGCACCTGGAAAGTACAATTCAGCAACAAAGAGAGACAATCACTGCCCAACTATGGGCTCACAGGTCATCTGTCTCCCAGATCTGTGATCTTTCCACCAGGCCACACTACTTCTCAAATTGTTCCTTTTGAAGGAAATAAGTGACCCATAACTTCCCACGGACCTTCAATTCACTGGGCATCTTCTTAGGAAGATGTTAATAGCTCTATCCTTCTTTGAATCTCTCTCCTCTCCTACATTTCCTCCATCCTTGGCAGTCTTCCAAGATCTAAATGTACTTTTGTGACATCCTTGGATGTTCTTTTTCCTCCCTTGTCCCTCTGGTATTGCATTTTCTGTTCTTCTGACCTGCTTTTAATGTGTCTGTATAATTCAAAGCTCTGAGCAGGGTTCACAGCCCGCAGTGCTATATAAATGAAAAACGTAAGTATATATGAGTGATGAGTTCTTATCTAGCTAGGAATCCTGTCTTAGGTTCCCAGTGGGTCTCTGACATCATCTGACATAGTTTTCTAGGAAAAATAAGATACACTGGTGACCACTCATCAATACCCTATTCATCCCATTTTAAGCAGCATATGATCTGCTGATAGAGTGCCTAGAATGTCTTGAGCCAAGTGGACTCTGATTCTAAAAAAATGATGATAAAAATAATGATGATGAATTTCTATCTGAATGGAAGAACATTTCTCTTTGACAACTCCTCCAGCTTGCTTTATTTTGAACAGCAGGTGTTTCTGTAAATACTCTTGCTGTGTTCACAGGGTCTAATTATCTAGTTAAGTGCTATTAAAGCTAGGTTTACACTAGAGCAATTATGCAGCTAATTATTCTAATATGAATTTAGCTGAAGATCTCTTTTTTCTTTTTGTTCAGCTTGGCACCCTCTGTTTGAGTCTGTCAGTTATCCTCCCTTTCCCTCTTGGATCAATGTATTCTCAACACCCATACTGGTCTTACTTGAATGATAGACTGCAGACACTTGGGAGATGTCTTGGATTCCTCACTGTCCTTCATCTCTCAAAGAGTCTATCATCAAGCTATGAAAGTTCCTCTTCCAATCAATCATATATATTGAGCGCTTACTGTAAGCAGAGCTAAATGATTCAGAGAGTACAATATAACAAAGTTGGTATACACATCCCTGCCCACAATAAGCTTACAGTCTAGAGAAGGAGATATGGGAAGCCTATAATGAGAAGCAATTCAGTGTTTAAGAACCACTTAATCCATGGGCCCACCATCCCTATTAAAACCCACCTCTGGAGGGGGGGGTCCGTCATTTAGGATGGAGCAGTGGAGAAGGAAGTTCAGAAAGATAGCTCCACTGGATCGAATTTGTCCATTTTAAGAAATCTCTTTGAAGCACTTGACAGCTTCAAAAGTGAATTCAGAAGAGTGGCAAATTTGGATCAAACTGCATTCTCAGCTAGTAGAGTCCAAAATGAATTTGATGCAGTCTCCACACACCCATCCTGTTCTGAGATTAGGGGACTTGGCAAGGTGGTTAATAGGGTCAGGGGAGTTGATGAGACTGACTAGATGGTCAGAGGAGCAGATGCTAGGTTGGAATGAGCCTCTTTTTGTTCTAACTCAGGTCCTAATTTCAGCTCTTCCAAGTTCTTGCTATGTGACCTTGGGTAAGTTACTTAACTTCTCTGTGCCTTAGTTTTCCTGTTTTCCTTGTTATATAGACTGCGAGCCCCATGCAGGATGGTGACTACCTCCAGCTTAACTTTTTATCTACCCCAGCACATCAAACAGCGTTTGACACATAGTAGGCATTTAACAAATTCCATAAAAAAAGAGGGAAAAAAAGGAAAGAGGAGGGGAAGGGAGGGGAAAGGAGAGAAGGCAGAAGATGATGAAGTCTTGAGTTCTTTCTTTGGATGTCCAAAAATGATCATGTTCATAGGATTATTGTTCAACTGATACATTGCTTAATTTACTCCTTTGTTGAGCCCCACCTGGTTGTGCCAGAATTGAAGTGTTGAAGAGTACTGTTAGAGACAATGAGTCAGGCTGAAATCAAATGAAATGAAATTAGTCAGAAAATTGGGCTAATGTTGAAAATGTTGAGTGGAACTAAGTAGCCAGGAAAAACAGCCTAGCCCTGGCTTCTCTCTGCCAAAACACCAAGCAGGGCTGCAGGCTGGAATCTACATCTCCTGTTATGATGCCTCAGGAGGAGGTAGCTGAAAGGAAGCAACATAGTCTAGTGGTTATAGCATGGTCCTGGGAGTCATAAGAACAGAGGTTCTCATCCCAGATCTGTCACTTGTCTGCTGGGTGTCCTTGGGCAAGTCTCTGCACTTCTCTGGGTCAACCGTAAAATGAGGATTCCCTCCTATCTAGACTGTGAGCCCTGTGGGGGACAAGGTCTTCTTCCATCCTGAATAATGTGTATCTACTCCAGCACTTAGACCTATGCTTGATACATAGTAAGAGCTTAACAAATACCATAATAATATTGATGATCATAAAAATAATAATGATAATAATAACACAGCAAGTTGCTGAAAGGGAGTTGCTTAGGGCTTGCAGCTCCTCTAACTCTGGTGCCTCTTCTGGAAGACCAGGAGCATGCTATAGCAGCCACAGAATCC
Source organism: Ornithorhynchus anatinus (assembly GCF_004115215.2). NCBI lineage: Eukaryota > Metazoa > Chordata > Mammalia > Monotremata > Ornithorhynchidae > Ornithorhynchus > Ornithorhynchus anatinus. Next base: position 47,604,755 of record NC_041728.1, on the reverse strand, counting down.
TCAGGCTGAGTGTCCTTCCCAGGTTGTCAGGCTGTACAGATTGAAAACTCCAAAAGAGTTTTCCAATTTGCCCCTTTCTTTCAGCTACTGCTTACCCCTGGGGCCATAGGGCTTCACAGCTATAGAGTTAGAAAAAGATCTTTATGGGCTTTCCTACCTCCCAGTCTCCACCATCTAATCTATCCTATTCATTCATTCATTCATATTTATCGAGCACTGTACTAAGAGCTTGGGAGAGTACAATACAACAGTAAACAGACACATTCGCTGCCCACAATCAGCTAAAAGTCTAGACAGTGAAGACAGACATTAATATAAAAAAATATAGATATGTACATAAGTGAAGTGGTGTTGGGAGTGGGGAAGAACAGAGGGAGCATGTCAGGGTAAGGTTGAAGGGAGTGGGAGAAGAGGAAATGGGGGGCTTCATCAGGGAAAGTGTGCTAGAGGATTTGTGCCTTCATTAAGGCTTTGAAGGAGGGGGAAGTCACTGTCTGTCATATCTGAGGAGGGAAAGCATTCCAGGCTGCCTTCAGTCTGGCAGAACTTGGACAAGGGGTCAGTCATGAGATAGGTGAAACTGAGGTACAGTGAAAAGGTTAGCATTAGAGGAGTGAAGTGTGTAGATTGGGTTGTAGTAGGAGAGTAGCGAGGTGAGGTAGGAGGAGGCAAGACGATGGAGTGCTTTAAAGACAATTGTTAGGAGTTTTTGTTTGATGTGGAGGTGGATGGGCAATGACTGGAGTTTTTTTGAAGTGACATGTCCTGAACATTTTTATAGAGAAATGGTCCCAGCAGAACAAAGTATGGACTGGAGTGGGGAGAAACAGGAGGCTGGGAGGTCAGCAAGGAGGCTGATGGAGTAATGCAGGCTGGATAGGATGATTGATTGTATTAATGATGTAGCAGTTTGGATGGAGAGGAAAGGGCAGATTTTAGTGGTTTTGAAGGTGCAATCAACAGGACTTAGTGATGGATTGAATATGTGGGTTGAATTAGAGAGAGGAGTCAAGAATAAAGCCAAGATTATGGGCTTGTGAGACAGGGAGGATGGAGGTGCCTTCTAATGTGATGGTAAAGTCACGGGGATGACAGGGTTTGGATGGGGAGATAAAGACTTCAGTTTTGGACATGTTAAGCTTGAGGTGACAGGAGGACATCCAGGTAGAGTTGTGTTGAAGGCAAGAGAAAATGTGAGAGTAGATAGGAAGAGAGATCAGAGCTGGAGATAAAGATTTGGGTATCATCCGCATGAAAGGTGGTAATTGAAGCCAAGGAGCAAATGAGTTCTCGAGGGGAATGGGTGTAGATGGAGAATAGAAGGGAACAAAGAACTGAACCTTGAGGGACCCCCCCAGTTAGGGGGTGGGAGACAGAGGAGGAGCTCACTAAAGAAGCTGAGAGTGAGCCACCAGAGAGATGAGAGAAGAATCAGGAGAAGACAGTGTCAGTGAAGCCAAGGTTGGATAACGTTTCCTATATCCAGAAGGCAAAGTCCTCTCCCTCAAATATTCCTCCCTTTAGAAGCAGCGGCTTGCAGTTGCTTTTTACATCATCCAACTGAAGATTCTTTCTCAGTTGGTGGCAATAGGTACCTTTCCTCTTATCCAGTGATTCTCCAGCAAATCCCTTTCATTCTATCTAGACAAGACTTCCTCCTGAACCTTGCACATCATTCCACTATTTCCCTTACAGAAAGTTACACAAGTTTTTTTTTTTTTCTTCCTGACTAGAATGTCCAACTCCTCTCTGCCAAATAATTTCTGGACTCTTATACATTTTTTTTCCTTAAAAGCCTAATATTATATGAATCTCCCTGACATCAGTCCCTTCATTGCCTCCCGCAACCAACACCTTTTTCCATCACTGTGAACTCTTAACAGCTGTATTTCCAAATAGTGGCAGTAGGTTAGACATAACTAATACTGGTCATTCATGTGTATAGTGACATATTTGTATTTTTCTGCCTTTCCCTTAAGATTGTAATATCGTCAGTGGCAGAGACCATGTCTTCTCTTGGCTTAACATCATTGTAATGAGATTTCATAACACTTTCAAATAATGAATGCTCACTGTATCCAATGATAATCAACATAACCTTGTATGGAAATAGACCTCTGTTTTCTCTCACCAGAAACCAAACTAGTTTCCTTGAGCTGACTTGTCTTTCATTTATAATTCCCTAGAATCCCTGTCACAGAGAGTACTCAATGAATAGTGTTGACTGAATAACTTCTGAACTATCCTCTCAGTAATTAACTCAAAATTAACGTCTTTGAAATGCTACATTCAACAATGTAAAGAAAAACAGTATGATCTAGCAGAAAGGGGTTAAGTCTGATAATCAGAGAATGTGGGGTCTAATTCTGAATCTACTACTTGTCTGCTGGGTGACCTTGGGTAAGTCACAACTTCTCTGAGCCTCAGTTTCCTTCATCTAAAAATAGGGATTAAATATCGGTTCTTTTTATTTAGACTATGGGCCCCATGTGAGAAAGGGGCTATATCCAACCTGATCAATTTGCATACAACCCAATGCTCAGAATAGTGCTTTATATATTTTGTGTTTCAAATAGCAATGATTATTATTGCCACTAAGTCAATGATTCTTAATTCTACAGGATCACAATTCCACTCTTTTATTTCAGACAAGATGCACATTTTTTTAATAGGGTGGCATTTGCTAAGCACTCACAATGTTTCAAGCACAGTACTAAACACTGGGTGTGATACAAGATAGGTTGGGCACCATCCTGGATCTCATGGGGCTCACAGTTTCAGAAAGAGGGAGAACAGGCATTTTATCTCCATTTTATGGATGAGAAAAGTGAGGCACAGAGAAGTTATGTGCCTAAGATCACACAGCAGAAAAGTGGCAGAGCTGGGATTAGAATCAGGATCAAGTGTTGGCAGAGGAGGTTACAGCTATTTGAAAATTCCAATATTGTATGGAACTTAAAATGTAGCATTACATTAGAAAGACTAATTCTCTACCCACAGTTAAGGTTAATTTAGGGTATTTGCATTAAAAACAAAGGCCTCGAGCTGGACCTTATCTGTATTTTTCTACTGCCTGACCTCTCTGTAACCAGATTACTACTGGGCTAGTGATAGGAGACTGGATATTTATACAGGGGATCATTAACAGTACCTCCAAATTGTAATTGAACACAGGATTCAATAACATCGCCAACGTTAAAGTGCCATGTAAATATAAAATTCCAGGTTAATCTTGCTCGACCTAATTGAAATATGTTTCCCTTCCTCTTCTTTTCCAGGCCATCTAATATTTCACTTGCTGCAATGTCAGGCAAGGGTCCTGAGTCAGGGTAGAGAGGGAGGGAGAACTGCTTTATGGGTTTATTTTGATAACATTCCTATCCATTTGGAGGAGGATAACATTACATGCAGCTCCATCTCTGTGATAAATGAGTGGTCAAACAAGTGGTAACAAACTAGGCAGAATTCCTTCCTCCAATCAAAGGGCAGGGTCATTTGTTCTGTTAGAGAGGGAGCGTCTGGTTATGTTGAAACCAATCAGCTTAATGATCTGGGGGCCATGCAGGGAAAGTCATTTTTTTCCCCTAAATTATTTCCACGTTATTAATCACCTCAATTAGTTTCGATTACAGAGGGGGTGGGGTATTAAGATTTATGCTAATTTCTGAAAAAAAAACCAACCACTACAAGCACATGGAAAAATATGTTGAAACCAATCAGCTTAATGATCTGGGGGCCATGCAGGGAAAGTCATTTTTTTCCCCCAAATTATTTCCACGTTATTAATCTCCTCAATTAGTTTCGATTACAGAGGGGGTGGGGTATTAAGACTTATGCTAATTTCTGAAAAAAAACCCAACCACTACAAGCACATGGAAAAATACCCCTACTGGAACCTTACGGATTATTAAAACAATTACTGCAAGTTCATTCAGATCTGCAGTTCTCCAAAGAGAAAGCCTTTACAAATTTCACCAGCTTTAACACACCCAAGCAGAGAAAGTGAGTAATCTTCTCTGCCTCACCCAGAGTATAAATGAAGGTGGATCGATTCTGCCCTGGAAACTTCCCACCAGTGTTAACTTGTAGTTTGGAAGAACTGTTCTGAGTTCAAACTCTGGGCAAAAAGGTTTTTACTTTCTCCATTTCCCTTCCCTCTTTTCTGTTAGTCTATTGGCAACATTTTTTGCTCTCTGACCCAGCAAGATATCATTTAAACTGGGTCCTCACCTTAGGTGTGATCGATCATACAGCTTCTCTCACTTTGATTCCTACCACAATCCCTAGGAGCCCCTCTGAATTAATGAGCAGTCTTTCGGAAAGGAACCGCCAGTCTACTACATCAGCAGGCTTATATGCTGTTTCTTGTCAGAGTGCTGTTCAGAGTTCACCTCTCAATGGCTTCAGGTTTTAATTAGAGAAGGATTGAACCTGTAAAAGTTGAGTGACTCAACTTAAGCAACCTTAAATCTTTGGCCTGGAAAGTTGGCTCAATCGAATAAATTATTCTGTGTCTCTCATGGATAAGGTAGCCTAACCAAAAATTCACCTTTTGACTTGGGTCCTCCAGAATCGCACAAAGGGAAATCCCATTTCCCTGCTTAGCCTTACTTCTACAACTACCTGAACTGGTCTACAGAGGAGTGGGATGTGGGTGCACCTGGGTGACCGGGCTCAAAGAGCTGGAGTGAGATCCTTCCAGGTGGTAGAGATGAGAAGCAGCAGCCTAATGGTTAGACTAAGGGCCTGGGAGTCAGAAGGACCTGGGCTCTAATCCCATCTCCACATGTCTGCAGTGCAACCCTGGGGCAAGTCACTTCACCTCTCTGTGCCTCAATTATCTCATCTGTAAAATGGAGATTAAGACTGCTAGTCCCATGTCATGCATGGACTGTGTCCAACCTGATTAGCTTACATCTATCCCAGAACTTAGTACAGTGGCTGGCACATGTTAAGTGCTTAACATATACCACTGTCAAATAAAAAAGATGCAGGAGAAGGGTTCTGAGCTCTAGGCAGGATTAGCTCTGCTGCCATCATTCCTTCAATCATATTTATTCAGCGCTTACTGTGTGCAGGGCCCTGTCCTAAGTTCTTGGGAGAGTACAATATGAAATAGACACATTCCCTGCCCACAACAAGCTTACACTCTAGAGACAATGAGTTTACAGTCTAGAAATGAGCTATTTTCCTTGGCAACATGGATGCCAACCATGGCAGCCCTCAGACCACTCACCATGATTAGGGGAGACCTTGCCTGCACCAGGGATCTGATGCCTGACTGCCTAGAGCAATTTTGTTTTCACTCAAAGCATAGGGATAGATCATTCATATTTATTGAGCACTTACTGTCTGCAGAACACCATACTAAGTGCTTGGGAGAGTACAACACAACAATACATCAGACACATTCCCTGCCCACAACAAGCTTACAGCCTAGAGGATGAGTTTACAGTCTACAGGACCACATGATTGCCTCCCCTCCCTCTTCCAAAGACCCCACTGGCAATTAGGCATTGTCTATGTCTATCCAAAGGAACCACCTAAAGGCATCATAATAATGTGCAGAGCACTGTTGTAAGTGCTGGGGTAGATACAGGGTCAGGTTGTCCCACATGAGGCTCACAGTCTTCATCTCCATTTTACAGATGAGGTAACTGAGGCTTAGAGAAGTTAAGTGACTTGCCCACAGTCACACAGCTGACAAGTGGCAGAACCAGAATTCAAACCCATGACCTCTGACTCCCAAGCCCGTGCTCTTTCCACTGAGCCATGCTGCTTCCCTATAGTTAATTCATAGTTAACTGATTGATTGATGCTACCTCAAAGACTAGGGGAGAAATCATCAAACTTCTAGATGCCACCACTTTCCTCTCAATGGTATTTCTTGAGTGCTAACTTTGTGCAGAACACTGAACTAAGCATTTGAGAGAGTACAACAGAACCGACAGACATTTACCCTGCCACAACAAGCTCCCGTGTTAAACAAAAACTCCTCATCATTGGCTTTAAAGCTCTTAATCATCTTGTCCCCAGCTACCTCATCTCACTATTCTCCTACTACAACCCAGCCCACACACTTCAGTCCTCTGATGCTAACTTTCTCATTTTGCCTCTATCTCATCTCTCTTGCCGTCAACCTCTCATTCACGTCCTACCTCTGGCCTGGAATGCCCTCCCTCCTCATATCAAATAGATCATTGCTCTTTCCCACTTCAAAACTTTATTGAAGGAACATCTCCTCCAAGAAGCCTTCCCTAAGCTCTCCACTCTTCTTCTCCCACTCCCTTCTGCGCCGCTCTTACTTGTTCCTTCATTCATCCTCCCTCCCATCCCCACAGCACATATGCATATATCTGAAATGTATTTATATATTTACTTATATTAATGTCTGTCTCCCCCCCCCCAGCCTGTGAGCTCACTGTGGGCGGAAATGTGTCTGCTTGTTATTATGCTGTACTCTCTTAGTACAGTGCTTTGCACACAGTAAGCTCTCAATAAATGTGACTGAATGAACAAACCTACTGTCTAGAGATCTTTGGTGCAGACTAATGGACTCCCTGTGTAATGTCTCTGCAGAATGCTAAAGAGAAGACTTTCTGCTGTCATCTGCATAAACTCACATGATGCACTCAATAATTACAACTTAATTAATGATTTCTTGATACAAAACTGGCCACACTGAAATAATGATAATGTTGGTATTTGTTAAGTGCTTACTATGTGCCGAGCACTGTTCTAAGTGCTGGGTTAGATACAGGGGATTAATGAAACTTAATGAAACACCAAACAACTGGACATTTCAGGGGGAGTTAAGAGTTTCCTTTATAATTTTTATAATTTTCCATCTTTGGGACCCTAACAGTAAGGTGAATTAGAAAAGTTTGAGACACAGCTAAACATTTGGGTGCTATTATTAACTTGGTTTTTAAACAGATTGAGCTCTATCATCACAATTTACAACTTTGATAATATAAACATGCCAGACAAGCCCTGGCCATAACCATTATTAGAGTAGTCATCAGTTAGAGGAAAAACCTATTCAACACAATAAGACCTTTCTTAGTCACGTGCCTTGTTTCCTGATCCATTGTTTTTAGCAAACCAGGAAATCAGTCCGCATAAGGCCCCGTAGGGCAAGCAGTTGTGTTGGCTTTATCACTTCCTGAGCTAATGGTGGCAGGAAGTGGATATAAAAACAACTTTTTTTTCTCTCTCCTTTCTATTTTTTTAAAACTTGAGAGGTTATTCACCATTTGGGAATGAGAAAATATGAAAGTTTAACACTTGATTATTGCTTTGCTATAATGAGCAAACTTAGGATCCTGCCATAGCCCATGATCAGTGAGATAGATTGTAGTTGATCATGTTTTGGGTATTTTGGGGAACAATAAAAAATAATTCGAGTATTTGATAAGCACTTGCTCTGTGCCAAGAACCGTACTAAACACTGAAGTAGATTCAAGATAATCAGGTGTCACATAAAATCCCTCTCTCACAGGGGCCTGCTCTTCAAAAAACATATTCATTAGAATATATCAACATTTATACCTAAACTAGATTCAGAGGAGTGTCATTTGTGTTATTCCAGAAATGAAAGGAAGTTAGGTAACTGAAGCACCAAGAAGTTAAGTGACTTACCCAAATCACACAGCTGACAAGCTGCTGAGCTGTGATTTGAACCCATGACCTCTGACTCCCAAGTCTGTGCTCTTTCCATGGATAAAGGAATAAATCAACTAAGGAAGCCTAACCACATACTTTCAAGATAGTTCCCAGGCATTCAGGCCCATGTGTGACTGGCAAAACTTAATGGAGCACTATTTTGCCTGAATTCAAGAAAAAAAAATCCAGATTTGACATAGTCCCTACCCCATTTTACAGATGAAATAACCAAGACACAGAGAAGTGAAGTGACTTGCCCAAGTCCACACAACAGACAAGTGCAGAGGCAGGATTAGAACCCATGACCTTCTGACCCCCAAGCCCCTGCTCTATCCATTGTGTCACGCTGCTTCCCAATCAGTGGTATTTATAATAATGTTGGTATTTGTTAAGTGCTTACTATGTGCCAAGCACTGTTCTAAGCGCTGGGGTAGACAGAGGGGAATCAGGTTGTCCCATGTGGGGCTCACAGTCTTAATCCCCATTTTACAGATGAGGTAACTGAGGCACCGAGAAGTTAAGTGACTTGCCCAAAGTCACACAGCTGACAAGTGGCCGAGCTGGGATTCGAACCCATAACCTCTGACTCCAAAGCCCGTGCTCTTTCCATTGAGCCATGCTGCTTCTCATATTTACTGAGCACATACTGTGTGCAGACCACTGGGGCTCAACTACACCACTTATACTCACCACAATCATTCTCTACCTGTGCTCCTATTCCAAAGGGATAGAAAGGAAACAAAGCCAGAGAAAGATTCTGGCTCAGAGTTTTTGTATAAATCCACCATTGTCCTTTGTAGGAACATAAAAGAGGAGATAGCTGGGTTAAGTCAATGAACTGTTAAACCCAGTGTTCCCTTGGCCAGAGACAACAAGATTAATGAAAAAAGAATGTAATGGCTGCTACTCTTGAACCCCCTCCACGGAAACCAGCTATACCTTTTCTCTCATCTCTCTCATCCTATTATTATTATAACTATTATTATGGTATTCGTTAAGCACTTACTATGTGCCAAGCACTGTTCTAAGTGGATACAGAGTAATCAGGTTGTCCCATGTGGGGCTCGCACTTTTAATCCCTATTTTATAAATACGGAAATTGAGGCACTGAGAAGTAAAGTGACTTGCCCAAGGTCACACAACAGACAAGTGGCCGAGCTGGAATTAGAACCCATGTCCTCTGACTCCCGAGCCTGTACTCATTCCATTAAGCCAAGATGCTTAAAGGGAATCTCCGAGACCTACTAAAAACTACTTGGTATTTTCAACCTGCAAAACTCGTGATGGTCTGTTTCCATACCTGATGTTGACACGCTGTGTTCTTAAGACCATGAGCCCCCATGAGGGATAGGGGCTGTGTCTGACCTAATTAACTTGTACCTACCTCAGCACTTAGAACAGTGTTTGAAACATAGCAAGCATTTAACAAGTACCATAAAACAAACAATCAGTATCTCACTAGGGAGACTAATCTCATAACAAGCACTTAACAAGTAACATAAAACAATCAGTCTTCTACATTGGAAGTCTAACATCATAGAATAGCTGTTTAAGTTCCCCTATCATTTCTGGACCCCTTCTAAACCCACTGCAGCACTAGTTTGTCCTTGCTAAAGTGTGGTTCCCAGAAGGGAAAGCAGAATTCTAGGGGCAGTTGTTTCATGGTTTGATGGTGTGTTTTGAGCTTTCCAGAGGCCAGCTGAGGAATGGTGCCTACCAACTAGAGAAGCAGCGTGGCGCAGTGGAAAGAGCATGGGCTTTGGAGTCAGGGCTCATGAGTTCGAATCCAAGCTCTGCCACTTGTCAGCTGTGTGACTGTGGGCAAGTCACTTAACTTCTCTGTGCCTCAGTTCCCTCATCTGTAAAATGGGGATTAAGACTGTGAGCCCCACGTGGGACAACCTGATTCCCCTGTGTCTACCCCAGCGCTTAGAACAGTGCTCTGCACATAGTAAGCGCTTAACAAATACCAACATTATTATTATTATTATTAACTTACCCGGTACTCTACCAATCATTTAATATAGTACTCTGCACAAATTAAGCATAATAAATACCATGGATCGATTTACACTAGTAGATACATACTGCATTTATGAAGTAGATAGAACAGATAGAAACGGACTATTGTTTTATCTATCTGAACATTCTTGCTTTTTAAAAAATTCTAAACATCTATTATGCAATATTATCACAGCCATCCAATAACTGGTCATTGCTTCCATGAGAAAGTCTCATTTGGCAATAGGAACAACTTCCTCAGATAATTTACTGGGGGAACAATTCCATAGACATGTGCTGTTTTTATTCACTAAATTCCCTCAAGCATCATAAAGAAAAAGAAAAAAAAAAGCAAGAGGGAAAAGGAATGCAGTCAATGCAGGAAGATTGGGAATGATCTGCTAACCATTGACAGGAAAGTAATTAACTAGAGAAGGAAGATATGACATTGTTTTGGGGAGTCTAATTAAGGGTAATGCCCTGAAATTTGACAAAAAGGAAATTTAAGATGAATATTGGATTTTTTTTTAAACAGGAGGATTTAATTATTCCATGAAACAAGCTCAGAGAATGGTAGAGGCCTTACTGTTTACATCATTTTAAATCAGCCTAGAAATATGACTGCTGGATTTATTATAGGGAACAACTTGAGCTGATTTCCAAGGGGTAGTCCCAGTAATCTAATACTCTGATCCAAGTTTCTATATGTTTTCTCCTCATTGCTGCCCTCATGCTCTGGATCATTGAAAGATATAGGATGGTACTATATTATTTACTGCTGACAGAAGGGTCTGTCTGGAAATGAAAATGAGTCGTAAATGAGAAAGAGAAAATCTTATAAGTCTTCCCCATGTATCCACACTAGTCTGTTTGGGGGAAAAAAAATAACCACCACCTGTCCCTTAGTTACTTTTTCTTCTACTGCCAAAACTTGGAGAAAGAAGTTCAAAATCCTCTTTATGCAAATGAATTCAATAAAGTGAATTTCAATGAAGAATTAAATAAAGTGACAGATTCAGTAAAGAGCAGATTTGCAGGCAACACAAGTGCTCAGTGCTTGCACCTGCAGATATATGTGTGGAAATGCCTAAGTGGGAGTGGGGAAAAATGGTTCTTGGCATGGAATGAGCTTCAGTTTGGATACTTTTAATACTACACTCCTCCGAGTGGTAGCAGAAAGAGCATGGGCCTGGGAGTCAGAGGACCTGGGTTCTAATCCCCATTCTGGCAGATGCCTGCTGGGTGAACTTGGGCATGCCACTTAGCTTCTCTGTGCCTTACTTTCCCCTTCTGTAAAATGGTGAGTCAATGATTGTTTTTCCTCTTGCCTAGACTGTGAGTTCCAAGTTAGACAGGGATTGTGGTTGACCTGATTAACTTATATCTACCCTAGTGCTTAGAACAGTATTTGACACATAGAAAGCAGTTAACAAATATCCTAATAATAATAATGATGGTATATGTTAAGTGCTTTCTATATGGCAGTTGCCGTATTAAGTGCAGGGGGTAGGTACAAGGTAATCAGGTTGGACACAGTCCCTGCTCCATCTGGAGCTGACAGTTTTAATTCCCATTTTACAGATGTAGTAACTGAGGCACAGAGAAGTGAAGTGACTTGCCTAAGGTCCATAGCAGACAAGTGGCAGAGTTGGAATTAGAACCCATGACCTTCTGACTCCCAGGCCCATGCTCTATCCACTAGGCAACATTGCTTCTCTTGGGAGACACACTTCCTGCCCACATGGAGCTTGCAGTCCAGAAGGAAAGACATACATTAAAATAAATTGCAGAAAGGGGAAATTGCGTTAGAGATAGGGGAAAGAACAAGATATAAGGATATTCACATGAAAACTGCAGAGGGTGGGATCCAAGTGCAAAGGTAATGCAGAGTAGCATGGGTAAGAGAAATGAGGGTTTAGTCAGGGAAGGCCTCTTGGATAAGATATGATTTTACAATGGCTTTGAAGTTAGGGAGAGTGGTGGTCTTTCAGATATGCAAGGGGATAGAAGTTCCAGGCTAGAAGGAGGACATGAGCAAGGGTTGGCTGTGAGAAAAACAAGACTGTGGTACAGTGAATAGGTTGGCAGAGGAGCCAAGCATGTGAGTTGGGTTGTAGTAGAAGATCAGTGAGGTTAGGTATAATAGGGAGAACTGATTAAGAATCCTAAAGCTGGTGGTGAAGAGTTTTCATTTGATGTGGACATGGATGGGTCTAGACTGTGAGCCCATTGTTGGGTAGGTATGGTCTCTATTTGTTGCTGAATTTTACTTTTCAAGCCCTTAGTACAGTGTTCTGCCCACAGTAAGCGCTCAATAAATATAATTGAATGAATGGGTAACCATCAGATAACTCCTCATCTTCTCTATCTCTGCCTTCACATTCTATCTATGGGCTTCCTGTAGTTCTATACCTTCCTCCTTTTTGCTCTGGCTTTCTCCTCTTCTTGAATCAAATCCTATTTTATTTTAAAGCTTATTTTTATTCTCTTCTTTTTTCTTGTTGACCTTTCACCTCCTCACTTACTTCCTTATTTTCTGCCCTCATTTTATTTATTTTTTTTATCCTTAAGCCCCTAGAGAAAACCTACTTCTGGGGAGATGGATACCATCTAGGAGGAGAAATGAGAGACAGAGAACAGATAGGCCTAGCCAGATGACTAAGCTCTTGGGAAAGTACAATACAACACTAAAGAATGACAATTCCTGCCCACAGTGAGCTCACAGTTTCGGGGGTGAGGGGGAGGAGGGGGCAAAGACACAAAGAATGCAGGCACACAGAAGTTAAGTGACTTGTCCAAGATCACACAGCAGGCAAGTCAGAGAGCCAGAATTAGAACATTGGTCCTCTGACTCCTAGAACCATGCTCTTTCCAGCAATCATATTAAAGTACAAGATTTTTTTTTTTAGGGAAAATATGGGGAAATGAAATTCTCATGTTTTTTTTTTTAAAAAAAAAGAAAGCTCCACCACCCCATCCAGCAAAGTTGGTAGCATTTAAAAGACCACTGGAAAAGGCAAATACAAAACTGTACTTGCCCATTTTCTCATGCACAAATAAATCAGTTGCATCTGGATGAACATTCTTATGCTTAGAGAAGGAGTGTGCCTAGTGGAATGAGGACAGGGCTGGGAGTCAGACCCTGATTCTAATTTCAGCTCTGCCACTTGCCTGTTGTGGGCAAGTCATTTAAGTTTTCTGGGCCTTGGTTTCATCATCTTTAAAATGGGGATTCAATATTCAGACTGCAAGCCCAGGGTGCGATAGGGACACTACCTGATCTGATGGTCTTGTATTCATTCGATCACATTTACTGAGTGCTTACTGTATGTAGAGCACTATACTAATTGCTTTGGAAATTACAGTACTGGGTATCTACCCCAGTGATTAGTACAGTACTTGGCACATGATAAATGCTTAACAGATACCATAACTAACACCCCTCACCTGCAGCCAGACCCAAAGCTGAAGACTCTAGGCATCAGTGGAGTTCTCCCTAAGCGGGATGCTGATAGGCCCTGCCAGGAGGAGGCCTACTTCAAGACATGCAGCTGTGATGGCAGTGGTTTAGAAGGCCACCGCTAGTGAAGATAAATGGCCCCTAACAATCCCAGCAGTAGCAGACGAACCAAAGTGGGTAATCACTGTGTTTCCTGGGCCATTCACCACATCTTCTAAATCAATCAATTGTATTTGAGTGCTTACTGTGGGCAGAGAGTTGTACTGTGAGCTATAACAGATTTGGTAGACATGTACCCTACCCACAACAAACTTCAAGGAAGTAGCATGACCTAGTGGATAGAGTACAGGCCTGGGAGTCAGAACGACTTGTGTTCTAATCCCAGCTGCCCCATTTGTCTGCTCTGTGACTTAGAGTAAGTCATTTTACTTTTCTTTGCCTCAGTTACCTCATTTGTCAAATGGAAAATAAGACTGTGAGCCCCATGTGTGGGACTGGGATTGTGTCCAGACACTTAGTATAGTGTCTGGAGTATAGTAAGAGCTTAACAAATACCATAGCAGAAAAAATAAAAAGCGCTTGCAGTATAGAGGGGGAGATTGACATTAAAATAAATTACAGGAGTGCTGTGGGGTGAATATCAAGTGCTTTAAGGATGCAAATCCAATAGCAAGCACAATGTAGAAGGAAGAGGGAGTAGGGGAAATGAGGGCTTAATTGGGGAAAGCCTTTTGGAAGAGATGTGATTTTATTAAGGCTTTTAAGGTAGGGAGAAAGATGATTTGCAAGATATGAAGCAAGAGGGAGTTCCAGGCCAGAAACAGGGCAGCAGCAAGAAAGACAAGATCAAGGTGCAGTGAGAAGGTTGGCATTAGAGAAGCAAAATGCATGGGTTGGTTTATAGAAGGAAAGCTGAGAAGTAAGAGAGGACGGGGCAAGGTGATAAAAGGCTTTAAAGCCAGTGGTAAGGAGTTTCTCTTGGATATGGAGGTGGATGGGCAACCACTGGAGGTTCTAGAGGAGTAGAGAAACATGCCCTGAATGTTTTTTGCAGAAAAGTGATCTGGGCATCAGAGTGAAGTGTGGACTGGAATCAGGAGAAAAATGCCTCCTGGGGACTTGCTAATGGATAGGTTTGGGAAGTGACCTGTGGAACTGCAGCCCCTGACACCTCTGACAACTCATCATGACATGGCCAGCTGCAGACAGTAAACCCCTTACTCCCATCTTACCCAGCCAGGAAGGAATGATTGCAGATGGAAATAATTGGCTCAGTGCCAGTATGAATCTAGCCCAGCAGCCAACTGAAATTACTTAGTGGACCCCAGTTCAGTCTACAGGTCATAATTTGACCACCTCTGGACTCAGGTATTGCCCTTTAACCAGCCACTGGTATTTACTGAGGGTTTACTATGTGCAGAGCACTGTACTAAACCCTTTAAAACAAGATTGTACATCACAGCTCTTATCAGTTCTCTTCTTCAGGCTTTCCAACTCTCCAGAGACTGAGAATGAATTTTAAAATCATACCAACTCTATTGTACTGTACTCTCCCAAGCGCTTAGTAGAGTCCTCTACATACAATGAGCACTTAATAAATATCACTGATTGATGGGGTAATTTCTCCTTGTTCTCCAAGAAATGTATGCCTTCAAGGGCAATTAAAAACCAAGGCTCCTTCATCAAATCTTTATATATTGGGCAACTTTTGACAGCACACAACAAATGGAAACAAAAATAACAAAGTGAAGGCTACAGTTACACCAAAATACTTTTTCCCCCATAGAACATGGCTCCTATGAGCCAGCTATGGTGTTCCTGCTTTCTTTTTTTCTTTTCAGAAAGGAATGTCTCATCTATCCATGGCTTTATTTGTTATATTTACAAATTTTGTCTATACCTGAGACTTTAGTTAAAAATGGATTTCTTAGAGCTTCAAGGCAGTCATGTATAGGAAAGAACCAGACATATAATTAAGATTTAATCAGTCATGTAAAATAATTAGGATGTTCTTTATTTTTGTGAGGATTTCTCATGCTAAATTTAATCTATATTGGAATTCCTTGACTGCTTGTTTGAATTCTTCAAAATCTTTTCTCTTCACTTCCTTCATTTGAGATACTGAACAATTTCTAAACAAATGATTATTGCTCTTTCTGATATTTGGCAAATTGGTGAAACAAGAAAGAGTTAAGCCCACATTTTACTTTACCTCCCTCTCCATCAGAAAAGGAAATGGAGAGTTGAAGCAATTCATTAATTAATGATGCTATTTGTTAAGCACTTACTATGTGCCAAACATTGTTCTAAATGCTGGGGTAGATACAAAGCAATCAAGTTGTCCCACTTGGGGCTCACAGTCTTAATCCCTATTTTACAGATAAGCTGAGGCACAGAGAAGTTTAAGTGACTTGCCCAAAGTCACACAGCTGATAAGTGGCAAAGTCAGGATTAGAACCAATGACGTCTGACTACCAAGCCTGTGCTCTTTCCACGAAGCCACACTACAGCCTACAGTTCTACAGGGGGAAAAGGGACTTCTAAGTATACAGGCTGGCCAAAATGGTGATCATCAACCCCAGTTAATTGCTTAACTCTTCATTCCACTTTATCTCTTTACCCACAGGCCAGGAAGTCAGGGGACCTGGGTTCTAATTAACGATCTGCCATTTCCTTATTGTGCAAACTTGGGCAAGTCACAACTTCTCTGTGCCTCAGCTACTGCACCTGTAAAATAGTGATTAAATCCTCCTCTCTCCAACTTGGCCTGTAAGACCCATTTTGGACAAGGACTGCTTCTAACCTGATTAATTTATATTTACCCCAGGGCTTAGTACAGTGTCTGGCACATAGCACTTAGCAAGAAACATAAAATAAAAATGAAAAACACCTATGAATCTATCCAGGAAGAGTAACTTTTAACTCTAGAACCTCATTTTCTTGTCTCAGCTCTATCCAGGAGAGTTTTCAGTCATTCTCAGCTTGAAAATGGAAAAGCAACAAATAATTTTCTATAACTCAAATAAGAGGAGATTTAAAGGAAGAGGTAAAAAGCCATATATATATATATATATATATATATATATATATATTACTCAACACCTCTTAAATAAAGCTGTTGATATTTACTTAACCAACTGGAAGATACTTAACCAACCTTATCTTGTTTTCATTAGGGACAGTGATTTTTAGCTATCCATAATCTTCAAAATTCAGTCTTTTTCCCTTG